>NC_135479.1:106120587-108620587 GCF_052094955.1 Ictidomys tridecemlineatus
TGCTCAGGAAAAAAAAAAAGCTGAACATTTCTGAGTGTTAACATATGCCCAAAGTGAAAAACTTCACACCATGAAACTGTTTCATACTAAAATTATTAAAAGTAGTACATAAAATTACCTTCAGAGTATGTGTATAAGAGGTATATTAAATATACACGAATTTTGTGTTCAGACTTGTGTCCTATCCTCAGGATATCTCATTATGTATATGCAAATAGTGGAAAATCTTTGGTCCCAAACACTTCTGATAAGGAATACTCAATTTGTATTACCAGGACAAAGGGACTTTGCATATAACAGAAAAGCAATAAACTCTAATATTACTTTTTAAAAAACTATGTCCTACATCTCACACAAAAGATGTATTACTTAAAAAACTGCTTTCAATAAAGTTAATAAAGCAGACTTCTGAGGGACAGAGTTATTTCTAATTTATAAAAAGTTTTGGACTGGGATTGTGGCTCAAGCCAGCCTCAGCAGATTAGTGAGGTCCTAAGCAACTTAGGGTTCAATCCTCAGGACCACATAAAAACAAATAAAGATATTGTGTCCAACTACAACTAAAGAAAAAAATTTTAAGTTTTTATGGGGCTGGGGTTGTGGCTCAATGGTAGAGTGCTTGCATGTGTGAGGCACTTAGTTTGAGCCTCAGCATCACATAAAAATAAAATAAAAATAAAAGTTTAAAACAATCAAACCTTAAAAATAAAGAAGTTTTTATTAGTAACCCCTCCATCTAATGTAGCAGGATTGGGGTATAATGAGCTCTAACTTCTTTTCATTAAAGCAAACTATTAAATAAGTCCTTCCACTATAGTACATTTTATTAAATTTAGAGATTGATAATTTAGAACTACTAAAGAATTTATAAATCAACTTAACATTACCAAGAACATAAGATTAAGGCTATTACTACTCATAGAAACTCTTTGCAAAGTAAGAGCACTAACAATCTTTGCTATAGGGCAAGAAAAGATTATAAACAAACTGATAGAAAACATCCTATGCACTTGGCCTGGCAACATTTACCCACGCTTTTCACTCCAAAAATCCAATCCCTTAGAAGTGGTATCAGAAATTTAGACACTTTCAAAGTCACAACCTATTCTAAAATCAAGGACTTTCATTTCTGAGGGCCTGTGAAAGAGTACGTAAGGTTTCTTTTTCTAAGTTTCCCCTTATCTTAGACATGTTTTGCATATTCCATGAAAATATATCATTATGTATTCACGATTTACACTGATCCAGTAAGCAGTGCTGTCAATTACAAATCCCCCTCAAAACTACCAAACTGGTCAAAAGCTTATTCATTAGCTGAAGAGCTATGCAAAGGACAAAGTCTATAAAGGGGGAAGGAGAAAAAGATAGGAGGCAGAGGATGGGAAGATGGGAAGTTGGGAGGTTGAGAGGTCTACAATTTAGGCAGTATAGTTTCTATAAGAATCATAAAAAAAAAGTCAGTTCAAAAATCGCAATGTAAAGCTACTTTGTGACTCTGGTATAGTTGCTCAGTGTTTTCCTATTTTACACTTTTCTCACCTTAAACTGTAATGTAATACCAAAAGGATATAGAAATCACTGAGCTTTTTTTTTTTTTTTTTTTTTTAGTTTTGGTAGTAGAGATAATTATTAAACAAGAAATATGTGTGTGTGTGTGTGTGTGAGAGAGAGAGAGAGAGAAAGTCAACAAATGGAGCTGGGCATGGTGGTGCATGCTTAAACAGCTCAGGAGGCTGAGACAGGAGGATCATGAGTTCAAAGCAGGCCTCAGCAGATTAGTGAGGCCCTAACCAACTTAGAGACCCTGTCTCTAAATAAAATATAAAAATGGGCCGGGGATATGGCTCAGGTGTGCCCGTGGATTCAATACCTGATACCAAAAACAAACAAATAAACACCACCAACAAAAAAACTCAACAAATGGAAAAAAATATTAGGAAACATTACTGAGGAAGGGCTGGGGATGTACCTCAGTGGTAAAAAGTGCTTGCTTACTATGTGTGAGGCGATGGTTTGCTGGATTCCCAGAAAAGGCAGACAAAGAAACAATAGGAGATGAAGTGAAATACAATTAAATAAAGTCAATACAAATCAAGCTTTAACATGATTGCTGAAGGAATCTAATTTCTCTGCTGATGTGGTATATTCCCAGATGAGAAAAAATATTTTTTTCCAGTTTATAAAACAATGTTAAAAGGAATTTTAAAACTCAAAAGAGAGACTGAGGAACATTTACTTCCCTTCTATTTTATAAGAACATAATACATTTAAATTCATGTTTTTCTTATGGAAACATTTAAACAAAGAGCATTACAGGATTCTGCTGCTAGGAAAAACAGAAATCATTTAAACTACTTAATTTTATTTATAGAGAAAGAAACTAAGTCCCAGTGACTACCATAAGAATACCAAGGCTCAGATATTCTGGACCCAGTCCAAGTGTTCTTTCTACCACACCACATATTATTTTTTCATTGAAGGTGTCTACCTATTGCATGCATACCTCTTCAAATAAACTACTTTTCTGTTCCCCCTCGGTGTTCAATAATATTAATATTTTGCTGGGTGTGGGTGGCACACACCTGTAATCCCAGCAACTCGGGAGGTTGAGGCAACAGGATCACTAGTTCAAAGCCAGCTTCAGCAGAATAGTGAGGCACTTAGCAACTTAGCAAGACCCTGTCTCTAAATAAAATATAAAAAAGGGCTGGGGATATGGCTAAGTAGTTAATCACCGCTGGGTTCAATCCCTGGTACCCCCCGGCCCCCACCACAATTTACCAATTAATTTTTCTTTGTGAGTTCAGAGTCAAAGTTTTCAAATTTAACAGGAAAATCTTCATAAAAAAGAATTTTTTTAAAAGGAAAGTTTATTGCTTTGCTAGAAAAAGAGAAACAAAGGGGAATCCTTGTCCCAGAGGCTGTGATTCTGCCCATCAGAATCCCATCAGCAGGAATACTTTTTTAAAAATTATTTTTACTTGTAGATGGACATAATATCTTTATTTTGTTTGTTTATTTATTTATTTATTTTTTAATGTGGTGCTGGGATCAAACCCAGTGCCTCATGCATGCTAGGCAAGTGCTCTCCCACTGAGCCACAACCCCAGCCTATAAAAAGGAAAATTAATGAATTATTTTGCTAAAGCAGTATAATGGAATTGCCATTACTAAGATAGGGCATACTGATTAGCAGGTTTGGTGAGTAATACCACTTTCCAACATGCTAAGTTCAAGATGCTTATTATAATATATCAAAATGAAATGGTAAGAAGTCAAATGAGCCTGCAGTTCAAGAAAGGCTGGGTCTAAAATTATCAATTCAGAAAGCTATCAATTTAGAAATAATATTTAATAGAGTGAGCACAACCCTAGGCATCACAAAATAAGAAACAATGAACAGTCATTGACATTGAAAAACATCAGGAATCTATGGAAATCTAGAACTAAGTAAAAAAGTTACTTTCCAAGGGAGTATAATTAATTATATCAAGTGCTAGTGATGGACCAAGTGTCAACTGAGGACCACTGAATTACTAAATATATATACATAAAGTAATTTGACACAGTTAATTATCATCATAGAATCAGATTCTAATACTCCCTTTCCCACATCCAATATAAATCCTGATTTGTTTCTATTATTATTTATTCCCCTATCTGGGCATTTCAACAAGCTTAACCATATTACTCAAGATCTAATGCTTCTAACCTACATCTCACTTACTTGCTACAGTATTTCACCTGAGTAAGTTACAGAACTAAAACTAAGTGCTGGTATCAACAATACATTAAAACTTCTCCAAAACAAAACCACACCCACAGTTTAAGGACAGTTCCATTTCTGATGAAATCATGGTATTATTAGGACAATCCTTTGACTAAATTTGTGTAAACTGTCCTTTAGCTAATGTAGCCAGCGCATAGATTACATTTTAATATAAACATTCAAGGTAACTACGTCTCTAAGATGGACTTAAATTTCAACCATGAAATATGTCAAATATACAAAAAGGAAAAATTCATGACACTGGTGTTTTGTTTTTTTTTTTAATGTGTATATTGCCAGGGATCAAACCTAGGGCTTTATCCATGCTGGCAACCACTTACCCACTGAGTTCCAAATGCAGCCCAACACTCATGCTTTAATACATGTCACTATTATTTTTTTTAAAAGAAATTTAAATGTTAAAGTGTTATAAGGACTGCTAAAATCTCACTTCACTGACAACCCTGTTCATGCCTTTTTTTTTCCTACCCAGAAACAACTGAATTTGATTAATTCTCTTGGTTGTTTTAGCTGTATATCACCATGTCTTCAATAGTTTTATAATTTCAATTTTTTACAAGTATGGTATCATACCATACATACTCTTTAAAAAATTTTCAGGGAAGTTCTGGGTTCAGAGGAAAGCTAGAGTGGAAGGTATAGATTATTTCCATATATTCTCCACACCCACTCCCAAAGCCTCCTATCAACTTTGTTACAATTGATGAACCTACATTAACATATCATTACCACCCAAAATGACAGCATACATTAAGAAATCACTTCTGGTATACATTCTCTGTTTTTTAAAATATTTTTTTTTAGTTGTTGATGGACCTTTATTTTAGTTATTTATTTATATGTGGTGCTGAGTATTGAACCCAATGCCTCACACATGCCAGGCAAGCGCTCTACCACTGAGCCACAACCCCAGGCCATTCTGTGGATTTTTATAAATGTGTAATGATACAACTACTATTACAGTGTCAAGAGTACTTTCACTGTCCTAAGAATCCCATGTGTTCTGCCCAATGCAGATCCTTCGTAACCAATGACTGTAAATTTTAACAGTCTCCACAGTTTTTCCTTTTCCAGATCATCATATAGCTGGAATTGTGTAGCATGTAGCCTTTTTGGATTGACTTCTTTTATTTAGTGACATACAGTGAAGGTTTCTCCATGTCTTTAACATGGCTCAGTAGCTCATTTCTTCCTAGTGCTGGATAATATTCCATTGTCAGGATGTATCATAGTTTACTTATCTATTCTCCTACCAAAGGACACATCTTGGGAGCTTCCAAGTTTTGGTGATTTTAAACAAAGTTACCATGTGAAAACATAAGTTTTCAACTTGTCTGGGTTACTACCAAGGTGTACAACTGCTGGATTATATGGTAAGAGTACACTCAATTTTGTAAGAAAACTGCCACAGTGTCTTCTCAAGTGGCCCTTTTCATTTTGTCTAAGGTTCCAGCAATGAATGAGAGTTCCTAATTTTCACCAGCATTTGAAGTTATCAGGGTTTTGTTAACTGTAAAATAAACGTAACATAAAATGTATTATCTTTCCATTTTAAAAAATTGTAGTAAAAAACACAAAACATAAAACTTTACTATCTTAATAATTTTCAAGTATATAGTTCAGCAGTATTAAGTTCACATTATTGTGCATCCAATCTCCAAAACACTTTTCATTTGGTAAAACTGAAACCATATACCTAAGCAACTACTCCCTACTTCTCCATTTCCCCAACCCCTGGCAACCATGATTCTATTCTTTGTTTCTATGCATTTGGCTATTCTAAATATCTAAGGGGAATCATAATATTATCTTTTTTAAAATAACATAATGACACACACAGAGTTGTATCCATTTATCCTTTAAAGGACACTTGGATTGCTTCCATCTTTTGAATGTTGTGAATAATGCTGCTATAAACCCAGGGTAAAAATATCTCTTTGAGTTCCTGCTTTCAATTCATTTGGTTAGATACCTGGAAGTGAAATTGCTAGAACATATAATCCTATTTTTAGTTTCTTTTGGAAGTATAAACACAGGGCCTTGCCCATGCTAGGCAAGTGCTTTACCACTGAACTACACTTCCAACCCTTCTTAAAATTCAGAGACAGGTTCCTGCTAACTGACCCAGGCTGGTTTCAAACTTGCAATCCTCCTTCCTCAGCATCCCAAATATCTGGGATTACCTATATGTGCAACCACACCCAGTTCTGCTTGTAATTTTCTGAGTGACTGTTTTCTATAGTAGATACCCCATTTACTTTAGCACTTATAAATGTACAAGGTTTCCAATATCTTTTTTTTTTTAAGTTTTAAGTGGACACAATACTTTATTTTTATTTATTTATTTATTTTTACGTGATGCTGAGGATCATACTCAGTGTCTCACCTGCACTGGGTGAGCACTCTACCACTAAGCACAACCCCAGGTCCAATTTCTCTATCTTCATCAACACCATTTTCTGTTCTTTAAAAACAAACAAACAAACAAACAAACAAAAAATAGTGGTTTCCTAATGGGCCAGAGATCATACCTCATTGAATCTCCCAAATGATGTCAAACATCTTTTTCATGTGCTTGTTGGTTATTTGTATATCTTCTTTGGAGAAATATCTACAAATCCTTTGCCTATTTTAAAATAAGGCTGTTTGGGTTTTACTGTTATTGAGTTTAAGCAGTTCTTTACATATTTTGGATAATAACCCCTGATCAGATAGACAGATCATTTGCCTAAGTTTTCTCCCATACCACAGGACGCCTTTTCATTCTCTTGATTGTTTGCCTTTTATTTTGATGTAGTACCACTTGTCTATTTCTATTTTAAGAGCTTTTTGTTTCTGAGATGTGGCCTATGTTGCCCAGACTGTTTTATTATTTATAGGTGCCAAATGATTCTCCCACCCTAGCCTTCTAAGCCACAGACTATAAGCACATACCATTGTATCCAGCTAATAGTTTTGTTTTGCTATAAAATGTTTGCTTTTTCAGAGTCTCATGAATGGGATGAGGGCCTGGTAAGAGAACTCAGCAAACTCCCTGGCCTTCTACCCTGTGAGCAAACAATAAGAATAAAATCATCCATGATTTAGGAAGTGGGCCTTCACCAGAAACTCAACCTGTGTCTTTATTTTGGACTTTCCAGCCTCCAGATCTGTGAGAAATAAATTTGTTATTTATAAGCACCCTACTAAGGGAAAAAAAATGTTTGTTATGGCATATCCAAGAAATCGTTGCCAAGACCAATGAAAACTCTCCCTATGTTTTCTAGTTTCAGATCTTACGTCTAAGAGTAAATTTCTGTATCTGATGTAAGGGTCCAAGTTTATTCTTTTGCATTCAAATTTTCTTCATAACATTTGTTGAAAAGACGAACGTATAGTCCAAAGTGTACTTTTCCACAACATGTAGTCTTACATCTTTGTCAAAGATCATTTTACTATCTATGTGAAAGGTTTATTTCTAGGTTCTCTATTCTGTTTCACAGGTTTATGTCTTTGTGTAAATACCATACTATTTTGATTACTGTAGCTTTGTAATATTTTATAGTCCAGATGTATGACACATCTAGCCTTGTTCTTATTTCTCAAGGCTGTTTTGCCTATGTGGAGTCCTTTGTGGTACCTTATGAATTTTAGGATCACATTTCTATTTCTGTTAAAAAAGAGTAATTGTCAGTATGCTTCGATAGGGATTGTACTGAATCTGTAGGTTGCTTTGGGAAATATGAGCATTTTAATAATATTAAGTCTTCCAATCCATGAGCACTGTCATTTCTTTCTGCAATGTTTTAGTTTTCAGTGTATAAATCTTTTACCTTTTTGGTTAAGTTTATTCCTAAATATTTTATTCTTTTTGATGCTATTATAAAGGTGATTGTTTTAAATTTTCTTTTTAGATTGAAACTTGTTAGCAACAAAAATACAACTTCCATTTTTACTGATACATTATTATTTACACAAAATTGCATTCAATATACCATATTTGAACACATACATAACAATCTGATCAATCTCATTTTCCTCTACCATCCCTTTCATTTCCTCCTTCCTCCCCTACAATTAGCTTTGGTATGCTGTTTTATGTACTGAAACTTTGCTGATTTTTTGTTAATACTAATAGGTTTTATTGTGTGTATGGAATCTTTAGGATTTTCTAATATCATGTCACCTGTGAACAAAGGTAAATTTTATTTCTATTTTTTTCTCATTTAATTCTCTAGCTAGGACTTCCAATACTATATTGATAGAAGTAGTGAGAGTGGGCATTCTTGCCTTGTTTCTGATCAAGGAAACTATCAGCACGGCATGGTGGTGCAACTTTGATCTCAAGTAGCAACTTAGCTAGGCCCTAAGAAATTAAGCAAGACCCTGTCTCAAAAAAAAAAAAAAAAATAAGAGGGCTGGAGATATTACTCAGTCATTGAGCACTCTGGGTTCAATTCCCAGAACCAAAAAAAAAAAAAAAAAAGCTGTCAGTTTTCCATCACTGAATTCTGATGGCCTATTTTTCACATACGTCCTTTATTATGTTGAGGAAATTCTTTTACCAATTTGTTGAATGTTTTTATCATGAAAGGGTTCTGAATTGCCTAAGGCTCTTTTTACATCAAGGGATATCATCATGTACATCTTGCCTTTCATTCTGTGTGTACTACATTGATTGATTTTCATCTGTTAAATAATCCTTGAACCCTAGAGATAAATCCTACTTGGTCAGAGTGGATGATCCTCTAAAGGGCTGTACAAGGCAGTGTGAGTGTTTTCTTGAGGAGTTCTATATGTATATTCATCATGGATAGTGGTCTGTGATTTTCTTATAGTGTCTTTTTCTGGCTTTGGTAGTCTCATAATATAACTTTGGAATAGTCTCTTCTCTTCAAATTTTTGGAAGTTTGAGTAAGACTGGTATCAGTTTTTCAAGAATTCTCAAATATTTGATAGAATTTACCAGTGATACTATCTGGTCCTAAGTTGTCTTCATTAGGAGATTTTTAAACTACCGACACAATCTTCCTACTAGTTAAAAATCTATTCAATTTAAAAAAAAAAAAAAACTTTAGTTGTAGATGAACACAATATCTTTGTTTTATTTATTTTTTTATGTGGTGCTGAGAATTGAACCCAGTGCCTCACGCACAGATTATAGTAGCTATGAGAAGAAAGTTAACAGAAAAGAACTAATGAAAATGACATTAACTAAATAATGTCATACTTAAAAGCTTATCTAAAACAAGCAAAAAAAAAAACCCTGCTCTTTCTAGGGGATGCTCTGAAGAAGCAAAGCATATTGTCTACTACGTTGACACCCTTCTCCATACCACAGCTGACTGGTGCTGGAACACAGGAAAGCACCTGACCTGAAAAATAAAAGTTCATAGCTGACTTGGTGTCCACAGGCAATATAGTGGGGGAAAAATTTCATATTGGGTTCATATGTTCTCACAAAGCCATTCCTATCAGAAATATTTAGTATAATTTGAGAACTGGCCCTTTAACTTTCCTAACAACCTACACTACTTGAACAAGTCTGAATAAAGGTAGGTTTCTTGTGTTACTAAAAGACTAATTCACCTACTAATGAAAATAATGGGCAAAGCCTTCTGTTGTTACCTTTTCACTCATAAACACATAAAAGTTTACTGGAGAAAAATCCTTTGCATGTAAAATGTAGTAAATCAATTTTCCTGGTCACATTTAACGACATGACAGGACTCACACTGTGGAATAACTTTTTTTCTTTTTGTACTGGGGATTTAGCCCTGGGGATGCTCTACCACTGAGCCATATCCTTAGTCCTTTTTTTAGAAAATTTTTATTTGTTGATGCACCTTCCTTCCTTCCTTAAAGTGTTGCTGAGGATCAAACCTAGTGCCTCATACATGCTCAGCAAGTGCTCTGCCACTGAGCCACAACCCCATCCCCACTCCAGTCCTTCTTATTTTTTATTTTGAGACAGGTACTTGCCGAGTTGCTTAGGGCCTTACTAAGTTGTTGAAGCTGTTCTCAAACTGATCCTTCAGCCTCAGCCTCCTGAGTTGCTGGGATTACAGGTATATACTTCCATGTCCAACTGAATAATTCTTTTAAAAATGTAAAAAAAAAAAAAAAAGGCAAATAACTGTTTTCCCCTGAATATGTGATGTTTCATTTTTCTTCTCATATGTGAAAGTACTTATGGAGAGAAACCCTTTGAGTGTGAAACATGTGAGAAGCCTTACAGTATTCCCAGTTCCTTCTAAGGACTGGGAAGATTCATGTAAAAAAAAAACCCTGTAAAGGCTTCAGATGGTCAAGTTTTGTTCAGTGGTACGAAAGGACTCATACAGTAGAAAAAACTCTGTGAATAAGCAATGTGGGGAAGTATTCAACTTTCACAGTTTCCTTTAAAGACACAAAAGGATTCACATTAGGGGAAAAAACCCTTTTGTCCTTTAAGAAAGGTGGTAATAACACTTTCAACTTTCCAGTTCTCTTTGAATAGCATGAAGAACTCACAATGGAGAAGACCCTTGTCTATGGAAATGTGGTGATGCCTTCAGTTGTTTCAGATCCATTCAGACTTAGGTGAAAAAAAATTTTTTTTTTTTTTTGGTATCAGGGATTAAACCCAAAGGTGCTTAACAACACTGATCTACATCCCATCCCTTTTTAAATTTTTAAAAAATTTGAGACACGGTCTCACTGAATTACTTAGGGCCTAAAATTGCTGAGGCTGGCTTTGAACTTGTGATCCTTCTGCCTCAGCCTTCTGAGCCACTGGAATTACAGTAGCACACTTCCTTCAGCTAGTGACCTCTTTCTTGATAAAAGCACCCGAGGTGTCTCAGAAGGGTCATAAAAATGTACCCTGGGTTGGGCAAGAGCATTACATCAGTGTGAAGATATGAAAGCAACATGCTTTTCTGGTAAATCTCTCTTTGTATATTGTTAGATTTAATTTTTATTTAAGTTTTTTTGCATCTGTATAATGTTGTACATATTGTGCATGTATGTGTGTGTAAAATCTAGTATATAGTATAAGTTTGTACATATAAGTATATATTATATAGAATATAATATTTGTAGTTAAAACTTAACATTTTATGCAACATTTTCTTTTAATTCTTTTAGAGTTTCCATCTCTCTACTTCCCTTAAATACATTTTCTTAAATGTTGTCCATTTTTTCCACTAAAGGCCTTAGCATCATATAAAAAACAAATTAAAAAGACTAATTCAAAACAAAAATTCCACTAAGATAGAATTTTAATTTTATAGATGCAGAAATTGAAACTGAAAAAAATATTAAATTTTCCTCATGGCATATAGCTAATGAGATACAAGTCTAGGTCATCCAATTCTTAGGAAAAAAAAAAAAAAAATCAAGCTTTTCCATAAATCTCAAGGTAAGAGTTATCAGACACGAAATATTTAGGATTTCCTTTCTCTTCAAACTTAAAGAATATAATTTAAGTTAAGGAATAAAAAGATATTATTATTACTACAACATAATAATATCTTTCATTATTATGATAATAAAATGATCTACTACAACCTATGGTCCCCATAGGGTCTTCAGGCCAGGGATCTGAGAGATCTTGACCTGCTAGAATAGGAACTTAATCTGTGTTATTCACTGCTTTGTCCTCATTGCTTACAACAGAACTTTGAACACAATGCTGAACAATTATTTGTTGAACAAATGATTTCAAAACAGGGAAGAGAATAAGGGGAAGTCAGTGAAAAAGAGTTACTTAGATAAGTTCAGATGTGACTCTCAGGTAGTAGAAAGCTGCCACAGCCCCAACTCATTTATCTTAATTAAGCTGTTAATTATCACAACAGTATTATTAAAATATCACTCAACATACAGTTCAAAGAGTACAACACCATAGTTTTTAGTATATTCACAAAGTTGTGCACTGATCACCACTAACTCCAGATGACTCTGATCATCAGAAACACAATTCTATCTCCTTAGCAGTCATTCTTCAATTTCCCTTTGTTCTAACCCTTGGCAACTAATTCATTATCTGTCTTTATGGAATTATCTATCCCAGGCATTTAATATTATAATTTGATGGAATATATATTTGATCCTATGACACATGCTGCTTCTAAAATCCTTTAGAATCTACTTTTCTTTCTTTTCTTTTTTTTAATACCAGCAATTGTACCCAGGGGTGTTTAACTTAACCACTGAACCACATCCCCAGCCCTTTTTGTTTTTTACTTTGTGACAGGGTCTAAGTTGCTTAGGGTCTCTACTAATTTGCTGAGGTTGGCTTTGAACTTGCAATCCTCCTGGCCTCAGTCTCCTGAGTCAATGGATTATAGGTGTGCAACACCACATCTGGGATCTCTTGGAATTTCTGAAGGCACAAAAATGTTTTTAGTATGCTACTGAGATGACTAGTTAGGCTAGAGGACCCCAGAATGGGCTGATCACCTGAAATACCAAAATATGATGAGACAGCAGGGACTTTTTCAGCCTTAACCCCCAACCTCTGGGGAAGAGAGGAGAAGGTTAACTGATAACCAATGGTTAATGATTAGTAAATCATGTCTATGTACTGAAGCTTCATAAAACATGTCCCCTCACCACCACCCTCAGCCAAAGGAGGGGGGGACTTGTTTGGCATGCTTCCACGTAGCTGAACATATGGTGGTGCCTAAAGGGTGGAATACTAGGAAAGGACATGGAAGCTCTGTGACACTTTCCATATACCTTACTCATCTGGCTGTTGATCTACATCCTTTGTAATGTCTTTAAGTAAACTGTGTCCCTGAGCTCTGCGAGCTGCTCTTGCAAATTAACTGAACCAGGAGGGGGTCATGAAAATACTAATTTATAGCCATTTGATAAGAAAAGGCCACAACAACCTGTACTTCCAATTGGCATCTAAAAGTGGGGGGCAGTCTTGTGGAAATGAGCCCTCAACCTGTAATCTGATGCTACCTTTGGGTAAATAGTGTCAGATGTCAGAACTGAATTGGAGGACACTCAACTAGTGCCTTACTAAAGAACTAAATGCTTCCTCACGCGTGAAAAACCTCCCTAAATATTGGGTGTCAGAAGTACTGTGTTGAGTGACAGCAGAGTAGAAAAAACAGTTTTGGGGGGTTGGTGAGGGGAAGTTTTCTCCTCTTTTCACATGCACACAGAATTACATATGTGATCTTTTGTGACTGGCTTCTTACAAGCAGCATGTTTTCAAGGTACATCCATACTGCTTCATGTATCAATACTTCATTCCTTTTTATACCAGAATAATACTCCATTGTATGGCTATACCACATTTTAGTTGTCCATTCGTCAGTTGATGGATATTTGGGTTGCGTCTTTATCTTGAATAGTACTGCTATGAATATTCACAAATGAGTTTTTGTTGCAGAAAAATGTTTTCAATTATCCTTGCTATCTAGAAGTGGAACTGCTGGGTCACAAGTTAACAGTTCAACTTCCTGAAGAACTGCCAAACTACATTTCAAAGAAGCTGTACCTTCATTTAAATTTTATTTATGGTGCTACAGATCAAATTCAGGGTCCAGTGCATGCCAGGTATGCAGTCTGCTACTGATCTATAACCCAGACCACGGCCACACAATTGTATATTTCCATAACCAGGTGTGAGGATACCACTTTCTCCAGATCCTCAACACTTACTGTTTTCTTTTGGGGCATTGTCATCTAGTGGGCATGAAGTGGTATCTCATGGTTTTGATCTGTATTTCCCTAATTACTAATGATGTTGATTATGTATGTTTCCTACTTATTGGTCTTAATTAAGCTTTTCACCATTTTAAAAAAATATTTTGTTTATTTAGTTGTAGTTAGACACTATATCTTTATTTTATTTTTATGTGGTGCTGAGGATCAAACACAGGGCCTTCCACATGCTAGGCGAGCCCTCTACTGCTGAGCCACAACCCCAGCCCAAGCTTTTCATCATTTAAAGATAACACTGTTCCTGTTTTAAAGCTGGGGGCCAAAAGGGAATTAAGAAAAAATATTTAAGACATTAAGAAGAAAATTGTGAATAAATACTTTAAGATGCCTAATAACTTATCAATAATGAACCCAATTCCATGGATTTTCTTCTGATATAGTGAGTATCTCCATATAATATTCAAAGACAAAATAAGGAACCAAGCACCTACATCTATACTGGACAGTGGTACTTTATAATATTGTCTTCAATAGGTTGTTTTCTTCCTTTTTTTCTTACCCAACAAACCCCTCCTTCCGTGGCAAATCTGTGGTTTGAGTGAAGGTACCAATAGCCCTCCTCATCTCCAACATAGACAATTAGACATATGCCACAAGACCTTGCACTGGCCAATCACAGAACTATATTCCACTATCCAATGATTAGTTCAGGTATAAGTATTCAATAAAGGCCAAACAAAGCCCATCCTAGACGTTGATTAGTATTCTTAATTAATTAATGTGAGCTGTGACCTTTGATTTACATGGTTATGAGAGCATGACTCTCTCATTATGCTTACACTAATCTGAGCTAGGTTTCTGTTCCCTAAAACAACTACATAATACAAAAATCAGTTTTTACTGCCTGAAGTTACAGACTTAACTTTTGATGTTAACATTATCTAAAAAGACCATAAAACCCTTAAAACCACTATTCTAAAGAGAGCCAGAAAACACTTGGGTTTTAGACCTACCTACTAAAAAAGCAGGATGATGTAACTAACAGTTACTTGAAATTTTTAAGACCATTATTTTCCTTGTTTTTCTGAACCAGTAACAACTGAAAGTGACAAGAGAACCAGGGTAAAGAAGCAGGACAGGGACACTTAATACAACCAAGCAGAGACAACTTAATGTAGGAGCTTTCAGGATCCAACTACTAAATAAATTTATATAATTGCTATTTCAAAGGATCACAAACATAGGCTAAAAACTAAATCAGGTATTAAAGAGTAGATATTGGACAACTAAAGTTTTCAGGAAGAGGACAATGGGCCCACTGAAATAGCTCAGCTGGGAGAGCAACAGACTGAAGAACAAGACACTGAGATACAATATGACTTGAATACGATTTGCTTTCTCATATTAAAAAATTTGCCTGTATTGGTTATCTGAGAATTCTGACTTTGTTAATAAAAATTTAAGGAAATTCTAGGTTTGCCAAAATACAACATTTAAAATGTAATTTACATTAAGTTCAATGTGAATTACAGGGTAAAAGTAACTGGTGACCAAATTTTTTCTAATAGCAAACATATAATGACATAAAAAAGTTTAGCATGCTTAATAATCAAGCTAATCTTACATTACCAGTAAATGTCTACAATCTTAAATCATTATGAATACTGAACACTGTGAATTAAACCTGTTTTCAGTTTAAATTTACAACCAATGGGAAAACAGTTATGAAATCTACATAAAGGATTTATTAAATGACAACACAGATTAGAAAAACTAGTAATTTTTTGACAATTTGGTTGAAATACAGAGAAGAAATCAGGCTTTTAATGAGGGGGAAGGAATTCTTCCCCAATTTGTGTTATATGTTATATATGATTTGGATTATGCCATACAGTGGTAAAAAAAAAAAAAACTGCAAACAAAACATTATTCTGAGAGGGAACACAGGAATATACCAGGATGTAATATATGATGAAGTAAGCTGGTAGAAATAGTAAGATCTTCCATTCACTCTGCATGTTCTACATTGCTAGGCAGTACTGAGAATTTCAATGACTTTGAGACATTAAGTTAACCTTCATAACTTTTAAATGGAGGAACCAAGGTTCAAACCCAAGTCTAAGTGACTCCATAGTCCATATTCTTTTAAACCCCTATCCTATATAAAGTCTTTTAAGAGTCTGCATTAATTAAAGTGAAAGTCATCTGTGACAGAAGCAATCATGATAAACTAAAACATTGGTTCTCAAAGTATGGTCCAGTGTCCTAATAGGGGGTTCCAGATACCGTCTCACAGAGTTCACAAAGTCAAATTTATTCTCTCCATAAAATTGTTATGTGTGAGAGCATACAATGTTAACAGCTGTATTAATGCAAAGAAGGAAAAACTGCTATCACTTTAGTATAAATTAAGGCAACACAAAACACAAAGCTGTAATAGTGTCTTTACATTTCAGATAAAAAAAATTTTAGAAATCAGCTCACTTAAGAATGTCCTTGATGAGCCAGTAAAAAATAATGACTCTTATTAAATAATGGTCTTTTCTTTCCAATTGTATGATAAACAGGGATTATACATAAATCTCTTCTACAACATAACTTCTACAGTTGAATGACTGTCTCAAGGAAAAAAGTACTTATGTGATTGAGTTGTAAAGTAAACTAGCCATTTTTTTCAGGGAACACCACTTATACTTGAAAGAAAAGATAAATTATGGTCATTTGACTTGGTATCTGGCAGATATTTTCACAAAAATGACAAAGCCAGCCTACGGTTTAAAAGGAAATCATTTCTAGTATCAGTATTTTCTACTAATGATAAAATTTGAGCTTTCAAGTGAAAATCTGAATTTTAAAAAATTTGTGTCTATCATTGCAGGTGTGACAGATTTGTAATACTCAAGACTTTCCTGAACTGTGTGGTTACAATACTGTGAATTATTTCACTGTATAATAAAATGTGTCAGCATTTGGAAGATTTATATAACTAGTTTTTTTTTCCTTTATCAATGACATGATGATTTCCAAATAGCCCAAAATATATAACAAAATCAGGCAGCCAAAAGATTCATTTAAGTGCAAGTTACACCAATGTCTGTGGACCAATAGATTTTAATGTAACAGTGTAAGAAAAGTTTGAAACTATCATTTGTGTACAATCAAAAAATAATCTCCATAAATATCCTGAAAAGGTGATTAGTTTTTTCAAATGCCTATTTGTATGAAGGTGGATATTCTTTATACTTCAACCAAGGGTGTAGCACAAAACATTGAATTCAGAAATTAGGTATAGGAGCCAGGTACAGTGGTGCACACCTGTAACCTCAGCAGCTTGGAAGGTTGAGGTATGAGGATCACAAGCTCTAGACCAGCCTTAGCAATTTTGCAAGACTCTAAGCAACATAGTGAGAGCCTGCCTCAATAAATTTTTTTTTAAAAAGCAATAGATATGAGAATCCTGCTGTTTTCTCTTAAGCCAAATATTAAAAGAGACTTGAAAAAAACAAAGTTAAACATGGCCATTCTTCTCATTTAATATTTTTGGTTTTGAAAAACAAATAATTTTTCTATTAAAAATTTTATGTTTATATAAAATTAATTTATTATTTTTGTTTAAACACTTAAAATAAAGGTATAAAAAAATAATGTTTATTTACTTTTATGTGGTGCTGAGGATGGAACCCAGGGGCTCGCATGTGCTAGATGAGTGCTCTACCACAGAGCCACAACCCCAGATCCTAAACATTTTTATATATTCTTTCTTAGTTATATATAACACCAGGACACACCCTGACATGATCACAAAAACATGGAACACAACCTGCTCCAATTCAGTCCCCAGTACTACCTGGCTTTCCCCCTCCAATCCATCCACCCATCAATCAATCTATTTACTTATTATTAGTGTCTTGTGGATACACCTGATAAAAGGACCCACAGTGTCCCCATACATGCATATACGTAAATGCATGTCAGATGCATCCCACTATTCTTCTCTTTTCCCAATTCCTTCTTCCTCCTCCTTAATCCCCTTTACCTACTCTGATTCTTTCTCTATTTTGATGAAATTCCCTTAACACTTAAGGATGTTTAAAGACATTCTTAATTTTGATTTTTAAAATGTAAAATATCAGTAGAAATCCATCTTTAAAAAGTCTTGAGCCCAAAGCCTTTGAAAACTTCTGAATAAAGTCCATTACAAAAACATATATATTGTCTTTATTTTGTTTGTGCCAATCAAAAAGATTGTTCTCATATTAACTGTAGAAAAGAGAGCCTCCTCCAAGCCTGTCTTTTACCAAATCTAAACAGAAAGCATAGAAAATAGATTGTGTTCTCTAATATTTAAAGTTCACAAATGATACACAATTTTACAAAAATCTCTAGAGGGGAAAAAAACTTACTGAATATCTATTACACTTCTACAAACTATGCTAGGTGCTTTCACTTAATAAAATTTGAGATCTGCATTTAAGCTGAGAAAAGTTAAAGTAGGATGATACAGTATAAAAAGTATAGACTTTGGCATACCTGAATTAAAATTATTCCTTTAACTGTTATGTTGTCAAGACAAATGCAGTTTCTTCTTTAACATGCACTTAATAAAGGCAAGCAGCTATTCAGGGGGCTGAGGCAGAAGGCCAGCAAGTTTAAGACCAGCCTCAGCAATTTAGCAACCCCCTCAGCAACTTAGTGAGACCTTCTCTCAAAAAAAGGACACCGGACATCCTGGCTCAGCCTGTAGTCCCAGCTGCTCGGGAGGCTGAGTCAGGAGGATTGCAAGTTCAAAGCCAGCCTCAGAAACTTAAGGAAGACTGAGCAACTCAGTGAAACCCTGTCTCTAAATAAAATACAAACTAGGGCTAAGGATGTGGCTCAGTGGTTGAGTGGCCCCGAGTTCAATTCCCAGTACCATAAATAAACAAACAAATAAATAAATAAAAAGGATTAGCCGGGCACAGTGGCACATGCCCCAAATCCCAGCAGCTTGGGAAACCGAGTCAGGAGGATCCCAAGTTCAAAGTCGGCCCCAGAAACTTAGTGAGCCTAAGCAACTAAGCAAGACCCTGTCTCTAAATTTAAAAAAATAAAATAATAATAATAATAATAATAATAATAATAATAATAAAAAGGCTGGCAAAACGGCTCAGTGATTAAGTGCCCCTGGGTTTAATCCAGCTACCAAAAAAATGAAAAAAATAAAAAATACATAAAAGAACTAGGAAGTTACTCAATGGTAAAAGCACCCCTGGGTTCAATCCCCAGTACCAAACAACAAAAATAACAATAATTCCTACTTCTAAGACTGAAAGACATGAGAATACAATTAAAGGTATATGAAGAAGGTGCTCAAAAAGTCCTTTTCAATCATACTCTTCCCTCTGTTCTAAAACTAAACCAGAGAACAAGAAAATCAGCAAATAAGGTTAAAATTTGATGACATACTTTCATTTCATCTTTATAGGACTCAAGTAGATGCTACTCTAAATAACATCCACTATTTTAAGGACCCAAAACTTGTATCAGTGATTAGGGTTCAATGTTTAAAAACTACCAATGCTAGGATGCATGAAGATCTGGGTTCAATCCCCAGCACCATAAAACAAAACAAAACAAAACAAAACAAAAAAAAAAACCCCTTCTTTCAAACCTAAATCACTCCAACACTTCTTCTTAATTTTGAATATTCACTTGACACACTAGTGATAAGAAAAACAATGACATCTTGATATCACTAAGAAAATTATCAATGAAACAATTCTGAAATTGGTCATTTTAGAAATCAGGAAAGTTGGCAGGAAGCACAAAAATAATTGTTTTTAACTATATTTCCATCAGATATTTCATATCATCACATGGTCGAACAATTATATTGAAAATTAGGCAATAGTTATTTTAAGTACAGTAAATATGTTCCAAGATTTGTGATGAGATAGATCAGTCGCTAAAAGTTAACAAGACTTAATAGCTTAACAATGCTTTTCACTCTACACTTCAACAAATCACTAAGGCTATTTCCAAAAAACAAAATAGCTGATTAATTTTACTAAACTCTTGTCAATCAAACACTTTAAAAAAAAATTCAAGCAGACTTCATAGTTTGTATGGAAAATCAAATTATGTAGCATTTTAATTTATTTTTACATAAGATCTAATTATTTTTCTAACATGTGATACTCTCAGAACTTTTATAGAAACTATGCAGGTTTACGCTACAAAAGAAGTCCTCTCTAAAAAGTAAGCTGAATGAACTTAATTTTATCCTGATTAATTTCTTATTGCAAGTTTGGTTACTAATCATTTCCTGTGTTGTACTGTTTACCCTCTCTAGGGCTGGGGAATGCAAATCAGTGATAAAGCACTTGTCTAGCAATTCGCCAGGCCCTGGGTTCAATCTGAAGCTCAACAACAAACTGTTCACCCTCTCTATAGTTACTATTCCAAAGCTAGTAACTGTGATCCTTTACCACACTACAAGGAAGAAGACAAGCACTGGTGGATATCATCTGACAATTCCTGAAAATTATTTCAAATGGATACTCACATATATTTCCTTTGATGCTTTTGTGTTCCAAGAAAGTTAGCATGACCATATTTTGGAGGAGCCAGAATGGTATACTGAAAGGGAGCAATGAATATCAGATTGAAAGCTATGAATCAGTTTCAACTTTTAACACTCAGAAATTATGATTGTAGAAGGGTCACTAATTCCCTGTTGCCCACATTATTCAGTGAGCAATCACATGTCCCTGTATTAAAAAGCATTCCCCAATAACTTAAGCTATATATACACACAGAGAGAAAAAACAGAGCCAACTGCAAATAAGGGACAGAATCAATTACATTTAATCCTATTAAGTCCTCAAAACCCCAAAAAGAAAAGCTGAAGATGATAAAATGCTTAGAGAATTGCCAGACCATCTCCCTAACATTAACCTATCAATCTTCAAAACACTCATGAAGCAGATGTCAAGCACCTCTAGTTTTACAGAGGAAAGAACCCTAAGACTAAGTGACTTCCTCCATTATCACATAAAAAGTTAAAGATCAGATTAAAATAAACTCTAGGACTCTGTACTCTTCCATTAATCAAGAAAACTCTTAGGTCAAACCCCCAAATGCTATAATTACCTCACTCTATATGTATCCCCCCCTCTTTCCCTCTCTATACATATATAATGTTGTCCAATAAGGTACCCACTAGCCATGAAATGCAGCTACTCCAAAAGAGAGTGTCAAATACAAATTAGATTCTGAAAACTTAGTATTAGGATAATATAAAATTTTGATTTTCTTTTCTTCTTCTTTTTTTTTAATACAGATCACATGTTGTAATGGTATTTTGGACATACAGAATTAAAATTCATTGTACAGCACTGGTTCATACTTCTTTCCAAACACCTCCCAATGAAAACAGATGTCATTTTAATATTTAAACCAAAATGTAATTATTTTCAAAACTGTTACATCCTTATATACATTATGTGTGTAACATATTTGGAGGGGGAGAAAATAGGCATAATATATCCATGTTGAGAGACATAAGAACATATACAATTAAACACAAAATAGGTGATTATAGTAGTCACAAAAATTTTTTTTAAAAAATGTTTCTATCTATCTCATTACAAATATATGGGATTTTTATGGGGTTTTTGTTGTTGTTGTTTTGTGTGGTTGAGGTCCAATCTCAAGGACTCACCCATGCTAAGCAAGTTCTCTACAATCCAACCAGTAGAAGTGATTTAACAAGTCACAGTGAGGAGAAAGTATGACTCTCCATTACAGTAATATATCATTTTCTCAGATGGAAAATAAAAAATATTCCTAATGTACATGTAGATATATCAATCATCACAGGTTACCCATGATGAACCTTAAAATATCTGCCTAACATGTACCCACAGTAGGGCTTTTTTGGTTGGCTTTTTTTTTTTTT
Organism: Ictidomys tridecemlineatus; assembly: GCF_052094955.1. Classification (NCBI taxonomy): domain Eukaryota; kingdom Metazoa; phylum Chordata; class Mammalia; order Rodentia; family Sciuridae; genus Ictidomys; species Ictidomys tridecemlineatus. The sequence goes on from NC_135479.1 coordinate 106,141,962, forward strand.
TTTTTTTTTTTTAGGTGGACTTGGTATGTTGCCCAGGCTAAAGCATGGGCTAAAGCAATCCTTCCATCTTAATCTCCCAAGTAAGTTGACTACAGGCCTGTACTACCACATCTGGGTTATAGTTATTTAACTACATATACTATTTTAATATATATTCAGCATTTGATCTCATTTTGACTAAAGAAGCAATAAATATACAGTTAACAGTAAAGATCAGTTTTAAAACCCAGGACAACTTTAGAAAATAGTCTGACAATCTCATAAAAGGTTAAATATCAAGGTTCCATATAACCAGACAACTCCACTCCCAGGTTTTATAACCAAGATAAATTAAAACAAGTACAAACAAAAAATGTGTACATGAAAGTTCTTAGCAGCACTATGTATAATAGCTAAAAAGTGTGAACAATGCAAATGTCCATTGACTGATGAAAACACACAATGTGGTATATATTCATATGCCAGACTATTTTTCCCTTAAAAGAAATGAAACACTGATACACTGTTATAACATTAATGAACCTTGAAAACATACTACCTTGAAAGATGGCTGTCATAAAAGATGACACATTGTATAATTCCATTTATATGAAATGTCCAGAATAGGCAAATCTATAAAGACAGAAAGTAGTTGCTTGGGGTTGGGGTAATTAGGAAACTGATAATCACTGCTAATGAAGAATGGTTTCTTCCTAGGGTGGTGAAAATGTTCTAAGATTGATTTTGATGATTGTTGTACAACTATGTGAATGCACCAAAAGCCACTTTAAATGGGTGAATTGGATGGTATGAGAATTACATCTCAGTGAACCTGTCAGAAATAACAAAGCAGAGGGAAAAAAGGATTACAGGGATTCATCAAACACCTAATAGCTACTTTTCTGGATTTTGTAACTGTGATATTTATCAGTTTTTAAGGTTGTGATTTTTTTTCTCACTCTAAGTATTCATATTAGTAAAAAAAATTTCCATCACATTCTTGCACAACCAAATTATTTGAAGTCATAAACTGTACTGACTTTTATGGCACGTTAATTATTTCAATAAAGAGTTCTTTTCATTAGAAGGATAACAGGGCAATCATTCTCATGTTAACCTTAACACAATCAGAGAATAGCCACACCTCCAGACATGTACTCCCTCAAAATATGAAAACCACTAAAGGAACACAAACTACTTTAAAGGCTGAATAGTTCTGTGAAAGCTCAAAAAAAGTTACTATCTTAACCAATTAAATAATCAAGATTAGACACACATCATAGGGATTTGAAGATCACAGTATTAAAATATGCAGAGGGCCAACATAAACTATACTACTTTACCACTTTTTCTTAAAAGCTAAACTCCTGACTCAGAATGGATTAAAAAATTAGGAACCTAAATTCTTAAAGCTGAAGTGAAGTATTTTATCAAAAATTTCGGCGGTGAATGCGTGCATTTAACACATAACACCTTATGTAGACTGACAATTTCGGAAGCAGCTGAATCTAAGACAATGAAGCTTTTTTTTCTTTTCCTTTTTAAAAATCATAAAACGTGATGATGCCATTCCACAGCCCACCCCATCCCCCATTACCACCACCAGCAGGTGGAGGGAAAGGATACTGTAGACTAGAGGATGACAGCTTTGTATAACCCTTTGGACTTTAAATGTAAGAATGCAGCTGGTGGTCTCTCTGGAGGGGCTAAAGAGATTTGTGAACAAGCTGAAATAAGGGGTATCCTTTGCCTGGAAGTGGGCACACCGTGAGCCACATCTTGAATCAGCTATATCCAGAGTAAAACACAGGCCGCTGGAAGGCACTGTTAGCATCACCAGGATGGCCTCTCACGCCGGGGGTGTTTTTTTCAACGGAGAAGTTGACTCCTGTAGTTTGGACATTGAGGGGAGGCAGGGGTAAAGCGGGAGTCGGGAAGACCAGAAAAAATGCCTTTAAGTGGAGGCGCCTTGGGTCTCGCTGAGGAAGTTCCGAGCCCCACTCGGTCGCACACGCACGCCTCCCCCAACTCCCTTCTACCCGCGGCGCCAGACGGCGGTGCCCGAGCGAGAGCAGGAATCTCCGCCACTGCCGGGGAGCTGGCCGCGGCAGGGGGGCAGCGCGGGCCACACACACACACACACACACACACACACACACTCACACGCCTACTCCGCACTCGCTGCGCCCGGCCTCCCCGCCGCGCGGCCCAGCCCCTCGCACCCGCAACTGGCCGGCTCCACAGGGCAGGCCTAGGCCGCGCCAGCCGTGCCCCAGCACCTTGTTCCCGGGCGGAGGCGGAGCAGGCCCTACACAAACTTCCCGGCGCGTTAGCAGAGGCGTCACCGACGGGCCAGCCCCCAGCGCCATTCCCTCGCGGCCCGGCGGCGGCGCCCGCCCCTACCCCCTGCACTCGGAGTCCCGGCGGAGACCGGCCCAAGGCCCACGGCCCCCACCCGCCGGCGCCCCGGAATTTACCTCCAAGTCACGGCCTTTGTTCTTGAAATTCTTGAGCCGTTGGTTGTCTAATTTCTCGTTGTCCGCCATGGCCGGGCCGGTGACTCCTTCCCCCGCCCGGGCCCCGCGGGATCCGCCCCAACCACCGCGCCGCACGGACACTCCCAGGAACCCGGCCGCTGCCTGAGCAGCTGTGCCCTCCGGGCGGCCGCTTCCTTCCTCCTCTCACTTGCCTCCGCCGCGGCCTTCTCCCGCTCTCCCCGCCCGCCCCCCCTCCCTACCCCCAGAACGACAGCAGCTCCGGTGAAGACAACTGTGGGGCCGGGCGGCGGCAACGGCGGCGGAATGTGCGGCCGGCTGAGAGGGGGAGGCAGCCTCGATATGGGAGCCCCGGCGCCGCGGCCACGCCCATCGCCACCAGTCCAGCTCGCCGATTGGCCAACCAGGCTCCGGTGCGCTCGGCCAATCAGAAGGGACGATGGAGAGCGAACAGAAAGGGGAAGAAAGCGACGCTGGGAGGAAACGGCCCAGGGCTGGGTGAGTGGGTGGGGAGGGGAGGGGAAAGGAGGGCTGCGGTGAGGGTAACGCTGGGCGGGACCCAGTGTCTCCCGAGAGAGGGCGAGGAAGTGAGAGAAAGTAGATTTCCGAGGAGAGAGGGTAAAAGAAGGAGAAGCCGGGAGACTGGGTGGGGACAAGCTGGTTTGCTGCTGTTGTCAGGGCAGCCCCAAAAGTCTGGGGTCCAGGGTCAAAGAAACGTTCTTTTCTCCTCTGGTGCGCCCTCTCTTCCAGGGCATTTCTTGAGCGCTCCGCTCGCTTTTCGAGGAGAGAGACCTGCGCCTTGGCTCCACGCCGGATAGGGCCAGACCTCCAAGGGCCAGGTCTGGAGCTGAGGACTGGCAGGGGCTACAAGCGTTCCGGAGGCGCTGAGCAAAGTGAGAGGGTGGTGATGGAAAAGAAAAGCGGTCCGTTAGATGAATTGGATTTATCCTGAGTACCCGCAACAGGTAGGAAACTAGGTAGAGTTGATGAGCCTGTGATGATACCGCTTCCTAGGTGTTTCCTCATAGAAACTTGAAGAAGTTACTTGGCCACAAAATGAAAACTTATACAGGGCGGGGATCGTGGCACACAGCCATATAACATTGTAACTCTTGAGAAAAGAAATGAATTCCAAGGGTAGCAGGGGCAAAAATAACGCAAACACAAAAGAATGTACTCAGATTTTTCAAAAAAGAAGATGCAGTATCCCAAAGATACAGTGTTAGGTGAAATGCAGTTAGGGTGCGAGCGGGGAACCGAGACATTGAATGTATTTCTATGTGGCAAGGTAGGAGGAAGAGATCCTAACTCAAACCCTTTCTGGAACTTTTTAAACTTTTGGTCCTGTCTGGTATATTTTGTGGAGCAAAATACAGAAATAAACGTTTAAAGTGGAAGCGTTTCTTAAACACTTTTAAGGCAAAGGAGGGTTTTCGTTTGTTTTGTGTCTCTCTCTCTCTCTCTCTCTCTCTCTCTCTCTATATATATATATATATATACACACATGTTTTATATGTATATATATATTTATATTTTATACATATATGCTTTTTTAAAGAAAGTCAGTGGGTTTATAGAACTCAGAGCACTGGAATACTATTGAAGTCGCTTGAAGGTGTTACAATGAAGGAAAGGTAAAAATAAACTTTAGAAAATAAACTTAGCAAACAAACTGTGCCTAGAAATAATTCACACCGAAGATTAACTTGATTGTAAATTAAATGCAGACCTTAAAATAAAACTGGTAAGATTGTAAATTTTTATTTCCCAGAGACTTGTTTAATTGAAATAGTATTATATTTGAATGCTAGAGTACTGATGTATTTAAAAGTTTAGGATAAGAAAATTAAGTTGTAAAGCATGTGTGCTTTTCACCATCATATTTTGTTCATAAGTAGGATTCAAGGAAAAAATGCATTGATGAATTCTATTCTGCTATTAGAAGTTATCCTGTCAACGTGCATGTATAGATGAATACTTTGTACTTCTGGAAATAAATTTTATGATAGTTTTTGTGATGAAGTTCATGGAATTAGCTACTGTTGTGTAGGTCTTCATGTCTCCCAGCTACAACTGGTTATATCTGATAATAAAACAGCCTAAAATTCTCTTTGCAGAATTCTCCTTAAATGGGTTTGACGACTGTTACCAACTGGGAGAGATGTAATCCAAATAATATTTAAACACATCTTATAATTTTATTTGTCTAATGTCTGGCTGAGGTCTGCCTTCCTCTCCAGACAGTAAGCTCTTTGAAATCAAGGATCATATTTATTTTGTACACTATGTATATATAGAATGCAGTAGTACTCAGCACATTGTATGTTCTTGGTGACTATTTGTCAGGTGCAACAAGTGAATTTGAGCTTTTTAAAATATATGTCTCTAAAGTTGAAAAACAAGTTAACACTTCTTGATGTAAATGTACATTGAGTTGTTATTGCTTCTGATTTACACTGTTTCATCTAAAATTTTTGATTTGATATCCATACTAATTTCAGGATTAAAATTTAAGGAATAAGTCAGACATGATTCAGGGCAAGACATGCCCTGCCCCCACATTTAAAAGCAGATGGATACACTTTGTTAAGACAGTTTAATTATAATTCATAGGTAATCTGTTTGCTGGCTTAAGTTTTTCACTTGAAGTTGTTACTAGTTTTTTGCCAACAAGTTTACATGTTTGGTGTCTGTACTTACAGTTCTTCTGATATAGAAGATAAATAATTTATCAAGGAAGTTTTTCAGGGAGTTGGTAATAGTTCTAAATGCAGATTGGCCACCTAATTGGCAAGACATGATAGAACTAAGTCTGGTTAGGAGGTTTGGGAAATTTAATTTGTTGAACTAAGGAAGTAGTAAACTGCAGAACTATTAATACCATTTTGACATTATTTAAGTTTGGGTTGCTATAATAAGTTAAACATATACTTGGTGGCTTAAAAAACAGACAGTTTGAAGGACATGAAGTCCAATATTAAGGTGCTGGCAGATCTAGTAACTGGTGAGGGCTTTCTTCCTGGCTTGTAGATGGCTTATCTTCTCTTTATATTTTCGTGTGGTAGAGAGCCGCCAGAGAGAGTAAACTGTCTCATGATTTCATTACCTTTAGTGTCACTTCTTAATACTGTCACATAGGGGATTAGAATTTCAACATGAATTTTGGGAGGGACACAAAAATTCAAGTCTATAAAAAATATGGACTAATTTAACAAAGAGGCTTTTGGAGTGTATGAAATATAGTTATTATAACCAAGCACTACAAAACCTACTCTACATTTAAGACCTGTTTCCAATAGCCTATTCAATGTTAGGTAACTTAATACTCAACTTATTATTTTTGGCATAGGGAAACTCTAAAATATTATAGAGATATTTGCTTTCAGTGTATCATGAAGTTCTCTTAAAGTCTTGAATAAAGAAGTTTTCTGTTCTGCAACAGATTTGTTGAGGGGATTGTGAAACCTCACACAAGCTTTCAGTTGGTATAGATGGTCATCTCAAAAGGAATTGTAATTTTTAATTATTTCAGCAGTTTGGACTATTCATGTATACATTAAGTTGAGGATTATAGAATCTCTAATATGGATTTTATAGTCTATATTTGGGGAATACTTTCAATTATGTATGATTTCTTGAGCAATATTTTGGGTAGTACCGGCTGAAAAAAAGAAGGAAATATACATGTTGCTTGGACAGTTGGGTTAGATCTTATTTTAGAGAAAAATATTGAATCTTTGGTAATTGCTATAGTTTAGATGTAGTTTGTTTCCCAAATATTCATGTATTGGCAGCTTGGTCACTTGTGTGGTAATGTTGAGAGGTTGTGGGACCTTTAAGAAGTGAGACTTAGGGACTGGGTTTGTGGCTCAGTGGTAGAGTACTTGCCCAGCAAGTATGAGGCACTGGGTTCAATTCTCAGCACCACATATAAATAAATAAATAAATGAATGAATGAATGAATGAATAACATGAAGGTCAATTGACAACTAAAAAAAATACTGAGGGGGTGGGGAGAAGAAGTGGGACCTAGTAGGAGTTGATTAGATGTTATGGGTAATTGCCCTGGGAAGGGATTAAGGTAGTTCTCATGTGACCCTGAGTTAGTTCTCAAGATTAGGTTGTTGTAAAAAATGCAAACCTGGCCTCTCTTCTCCCTTTGACTATCTGTCACACCTTGTGATCTTTCCCTCTCACACTCACTTTGTCCCTGATGCCATCTGTCTTGATGTGATAAAGCTGGGGAGTCCTCACCAGAGCCATTACTCTGCTGTTTGAACTTTGAGCCTCCCCACTGTGAGCTAAGTAAACCTCTTTTCTAAAATTTCTTTAGAAAGTACCCAGCCTCAGGTGTTTCTTTAATCGAATATAAAATAGGCTAATACAGGAATGTCCCCTTATTTTCTCCGAAAGTAAAATCTACCAGGTATTAGAGGACTTTGCTCCTTTCTCTCCATTGCCAGACTTTTCTGACTTATAACCTCGGGAGATTGGAGAAGATGACTTCTTTATTTTGACTAAATGAAAAGATGAAGATGAGTTAAAAATTAATATTAAAGTCCTGAATGAAAAGATGAAGATGAGTTAAAAATTAATATTAAAATGAGAGAAGTGAATCACCTAGTATTTATTTATCTTATTTCTTTAAAAACTTAGTTTTGAGTCAGGCATGGTGGTACACACCTGTAATTCCAGTGACTTAGGAAGCTGGTACAAGAGGATTGAATGTTCAAGGCCAGCCTCAGCAACGTAACAAGGCCCTGTCTCAAAAAAAAAAAAAAAAAAAAAAAAGGATTGGGGTATTGCTCAGTGGTAAAGCACCTCTGATTTCAATCCCTGTTACCAAATATAAACAAACAAACTTAGTTTTGACAATTTAATTGGAGAAAAACTGAGTTTTTCCCCCCAATGTCCATCTGATTACTTACTTCAGACATTTGTAATCCTATTTTTAAAAATTTTTATTTTTAAATAATCACAGGAATTGAAAAAAAAGTACAAGAAGGTCCCATATACCCTTTACTGTCTCCCCCAATCGTTTCATATTACCTAACTATAGTATACTATCAAGAAAAGGCAATAAATATTGGTATTATTATTATTTAAGTTATTCAGAGGAGAGGGAAGACATTAGAATATAAATAATATGTGAAGGTATCAGGGGTCCCCATATACTAGAAACTCTACAATCCTACACTTTATGGGAAAGAATTCTATAGTTACAGTAATAATTACTGTTACCAACTATTGAATATCTACTATATTCGAGTCAAGGTAGGTGTTTTATTTGCATGAGGTATTGATTATTATTATTGTTGTATTTGTATTTCTTCTATTATAGAGAGATAACAGTTATTGAGCACTTATGGGGCAGGTATTCTCTAAACAATTCTATAAATTTATATATACACTATATAAGTCATATATATATATATACACACACACAAATAAACACATTGAATCCTCAAACCCTGTGAAGTAAGAGTAATCACTTTACAAATGAGAAAATAGAAGCACAGAGGTGTAGTCATTTGCCCAAAATCATGCAGTGATAGAGCTGACATTTTGAACTAGGCCTGACATTACAGTCAACACTCCTGATTATCACAGAGATACATAAACTTCAGTATTCATAGTAACCTTTCAATGTAGGTATTATTGTTTCTATTTTCTTTATGAGGAAGTTAAGTGACTTGCTTAAGATCCTACACAACTAGAGGGTGCTGGAGTTCTAGTTTGATTCTAGGTCTGCTTAGTTGAAAAACCTCACTGTTTCTAGTTGACCCTTCTGCCTCCCTAGCCTCTCACACAGATCTCAGCTGGATCTCTATAAAGAGCTAGTTCTGAAGACAGACAGTGTTTCTCAAACCTGAGTGTATCAGAATCACCTGAGAGGCTTAAAACCCAAATTGGGAGATTCTGTCCCTAGGACTTCTGTTTTAGTAGGCCTGCATAGCCTTTGAAGAGCTGAATTTCTAGCAGAAGCTCAGGTGATGCTAATGATGTTTTACGTCCTTAAACATCCTTTGAGAACTGCCCTAACAGAGCTTATTATAAGGTGGCAGGCTTAAGATAAGGGCAAAGTTAAAATAAGAGTAATTGTGCATCACAGTAATAGATCATATGTCATACAATTATAATGAATAGGTAAGTCCTGGTTATATATCTCTTATTCAAAAATGTACCAAATAATGTTTTAAGAACAGAATCTTCTAGGCCATAACATCTAATTGCATATTTTAATAGATTTACGCAATGTTTTCCCTGTGTCTAATTTTTCTCTTGAGTTTTCTCCAATACCAGTTTATGGCATTTTTCACAGTAAGTGGCTCCACTGGGCCTGTTAAGTCTATTTTGAGTTTCTTGGTGTTAGCTTAAATCTTATATTACTCTGCCACTGCCCTTCTAGCTCCTTAAAGGCTCAGACTTGTCCCAGTTCTTGAGTCAATTCCCAAAGAGGCAAAGTGTGACTCCATTAACTGTTCTTCCTTATGAATTCCAGTCTATTTGCCAGGCATGCTAGTTTACTTCTACTAGTCTCTTTCTCAGGCCCTGCCCCTACAGGCACAGAGGAATGGGGTTTCCTGCCAGATCTGACCAACCTCTTAGAATCATCTCTGATACCAACAAACAAAACAGAAATACAGATTTAGCATCTTTATTTTTAGTTGTCCTGTTCAAAGATTCCTTCACAATCATAACAATGGGGAAAAATCCATTAATACCCAATCACTTCTACTAATTGTGCTACTCAGTTTCTTGAGTTGAAATGTTAGGTATCTTTGATTCTTCATTCTTTTCTCCTACATCCCTTGTTGAGTAAGTACAGAATTGTAATAAATAAATAGAACATCTTCATGAATTTGCCTTCTTTCCATTCCAATCCTCTGTCATCCCTGTATAATGTCTATAAGAATTGTTTCATGTTCCTGATGTCTTGGAAATTATATTGTCATAGCCCATTTAGTCTTCATAGGACACTGTTAAGTGCTTCTTGATGAACGTTTATATATGTAACAATCATTTAAAACAAAAAAATTCATCATAAAACAAAGATAAAAGCAGATAAATATCTATGGAGATAACCAAAGGTAAATCATTAAATAGAGTTTTACTTTCGTTTGTGAAAATGATAGATTCCTACCTTTAGTAATATATCATACTTGGAAATTTGAGAATAGTAGTACTAAACAGATTGGTAAAAATTCTTGTTAATATGACTGGCTTTAATAACTTTAGTGAAGACAAACTGATGCTCTAAAACAGATGACTGCTTTGGATAATCACATATAAGTAGAACTCTCTGGTGCATTTATTAGGTTTTTTTGTCTCTATTACTGAGCATACATTATATGTGACATATGGTACCACGTATACACATGTAATTCTGGAATGAGAATTTAAAAATAGTACAAAATTGAACACTTTCAAGGCACATAAATTAGTCTTGAAATACACACCTCATAGGATTCATCAACTTTCTATTTATAGTTTGTCACCATGTTATACAAAACCCTGAAGTGTCTTGGAGAACTTTTCAAATAAGAGTTTTGACAGATTCTCTAGATACTTACAAAGTCAAATGTTTATAGCTTTTGATGTGTCACGTAGATTTAGTTGTCACTGATTACCTAATGATGAACTTCAGAAAAATCTTTAACAACAAATCTTTTAATGTTTTTCTCACTCTAGCACACTATTAAATCCTAGAAACCTTTGTCATTTCACCTGTATGCTTATTCCAACATTCTTATTAGGACCTGTTGAAGGTTGCTGATTATATGACTAACGAGAATGAGAACCTGGTAAGTGTTAGGCCATCTTATTTATAAGTCATTAGATATTAGAATGTCTTGTACTCTTGCCTTTTGGCTACAGCGCTAAGATCTGCCTAATCAAACCTTGATGTTCTACATGGCAGAACATAAGCTACCATACTGATCCCAAATTAGACTTCCCAGGTTTTTAGTTCTGCTTATAAATAGAAGCATCAAAGGAAACATTTAACTGTGGGAAGATCAAGTCAACTAATGACTAATAATACTACTATTTTGTTAATTCGTGGCTATCATGGGACCCTTTAGAACAGTAGAAAGATATCAATACCCAGGTGACCTGGTAGAGCTATTAAATTAAATACCTTAGAAAAATTAATTCTAAGGACTGAAAATTCTTAAGTTTTATATTTTTATTCTTACTTTTCTTATACTTCTACTTTGCATGTGAAAGGAGGAAAAATCACCTTGCATTTATCTATCCTAATAATCATTAGTATGTGAAACTCTTTTTTTTAAAAAAAAGTAATTCAGGTTAGTCATAGATATCTTTTAAGAGCCACATATCTCTGTCTACTGGTTGGATTTCTGTCAGTCTTCTTGGAGGCACTCTATTGGCACTGAGTTGATCTATAGGATAAACACACTTTGTGTTGCTTATATCACAGACTGTATTGACCTAAAAAAAAAAAAACAGGAAAGAGAGGAAAATATAAAGTACCTTTTATATTTCTACCCACCTATCCATATACAACAACTTACTAGTGTGTATCTTAGCCTATGTTTTATGGTGTAATATATAATACAATTTAGTGTATATCTAAGTGTATAGTCAGGTACTGCTTTATGAACATGTGACCCATACAATCACATAGAGTCCCATGCTTGGCTTAATGCTCTGTTGTCACTATCTTGAAATTCTTAGGTTTGAAACATGGAGCTCCACATTTTCATTCTGCTCTAGTTCCTGCAAGTTATGTTGTCTGCTAGTATGGTATAGAGTACATTCTTATAACTAGTTACAATTCTTTTTTTTTCAACCTTTTCAAAAAATGCTTGTATAGTATTTCTATTTTAAATATAAATAAGCACTTTAAATGTAAGTAGGATCACGCTATATACCACTCTAAACCTGCTTTTTCATTTAATAGAGAGACATTAATTTATCATACTTTTTGGTGGCTGAAGAGTAGTCTTTTATATGGGTAAATCTTAATTAATTTAATCAATCACTTCCTGATGGACACATGTTGCCTTCTGTTCTTTGTTGTGATAGAGTAAACATGTTTGAATATACATATTTGTGTACCTGCCCCACTATTTCCCTAGGATAAATTTCTGAAGTGAAATTGCTGAGAGCAATTTAAAATGTGATACATACCACCTGGTTGCTCCTCAGAAAGATCATACTAGATTATATCAATCTAAATCCCATCAAGGGTGTACAGGCATTGTCATTGCCCCACAAGCTAACTGAGCATAGTAACTCAATTTCATCTCTGCCAATCTGATAGCGCCTATCTAATGGTCTTAGCTTACCTTATTATCTCACTAGGATACCATTAATTCCACTAGGTGGTGATTCTGTTTTGGCCTACTAGCTAAATATGTGAGGTATATAAAAGTCCTCAACTTTTCTTTAAAAATAATAAGATTCTCGGGGCTGGGGATGTGGCTCAAGCGGTAGCGCGCTCGCCTGGCATGCGTGCAGCCCAGGTTAGATCCTCGGCACCACATACAGACAAAGATATTGTGACCGCCGAAAACTAAAAACAAAATAAATAAATAAAATGGCTAAAATTTAAAAATAATAATAATAATAATAAGATTCTTGCTTTCCACATGTAACATTCACAGATACTGTATATGCTCAAAGAGACTAAGGACACTAATTTACTGTCCTTCTGCTCTTAACCCCTCAACTATTAAAAAACATAATTTTGACATAATTTCAGTGTTGTAAGAAAATACAAGGTTATAAGAAAATAGTACGAAGAATTCCCATATATCCTTCACAAAGATTCTCTAAATGTTAGTATTTTACCACATTGACTTTCACATCCTCTCTTTTTGTCTGACCTCTGATAGTAAATTGCAGGCATGATGTTTTTATGCTCCAAATGCTTCCATTCCATTTTCTTTCATAATTGCAGAATAATTACCTAAATGAGAAAAACTGATACAAAATTATATCTATCCTACATTTACATTTTCCCAGTAATACTCTAATTTATAGAAAAGAAAGGGAAAAAAATCTTGTCCAGAATTCAAACCAGGAATATATATTATTTTCAGTCTTCATGAGTCTCTCCTCCACTTTTTTTGAGTCACATTTTCCAAGACAAATCCTATAATGGTATAAGGAATTACTTTTTGGAAACCTGAATTCCAAAAATCTGGTTGGTTAGCTTTTTTTGTTTGTTTGTATGTTTAAAACAGAAACGTTACTTAAAAAGGAAAAAAATCAGATCCAATAGGTTAAAGAAGTAGCATACTTGACTATAGGTAACAGGAATTTGCTGCTTATGATTTGCTTAAACTCAAAAAATGAAAATTCCACAGGGCATGGTGGCTCATGCCTGTAATCCTGCAAGCAGGGAGGTTGAGACAAGAGGATTGTAAATTTGAGGCCTACCTGGGCAATCTTAGTGAGACCAAAATAAAAAGAACTGGGGATGTAGCTCAGTGGTAAAGCGCTCCTAGGTTCAATTCCCAGTATCCGCCCCCCCCCCATTTTTTTTTTTTTTTTTTTTTAGTCTTTTGAAAATGTTCTGAACTTTTAAGTTTCACAGAGCCTTTCTAAAAAGATTGCTTACCACCTTGGCTAAAGGTACCAGGTGTTGAAAAAACTCCTATATGATTATATGCAAATACAGTTACCTCCACATCCCTAAAGAATCAAGGGAAAGGAAAAATGAAACTTATAACAAGAAATACCATTTCCTAAATCAGCAGTAGAAACAAAGGGCATTTATGTTTTTATTAGGATGACACTTAGCAGCTTTCTGTTCTTGGAATATTATTGAAAACCAAACTAGTGTAAACTATGTTGATAGGTTAAATTGAATCTTTATCTATGGTTAGCATAGGAATGGCCTTCCGAAGCACTGGGGTGGGGAATTGCCATCAGCTAACCTGAAAGCATGTAGAACTTCCACGTGAGTTCATAAATAAGGAGCAGATGGATATTTCACTTAACATTCAAAAAGTACTCAGTGTTAAGCAAGGTTTTAAGCACTTTGAATGAAAACTTATTATCCTATTATTTTTCCCTCCTATTTACTCTCCTATTTTTCCCATGAGGAAGGGGAAGCACAGAAAGAATGAGCAATTTGTCCAAAATCACACCGAAGTAGAAGACTATGAGAATCTCCAGGAGAGGCCTGTAGGGGACTGAATAGTTTTTTTTTTTTGTTGTTGTTGTTTGTTTGTTTGTTTTTAATATCTTTATTTATTTATTTTTTAATGTGGTGCTGAGACCCAGGGCCTCACACATGCTAGGCAAGCTGTTTGTTTTTTTAATGTTTTTTTTAGTTGTAGATGGACACAATATCTTTGTTTTTTTTTAAAATTAATTAGTTTATTTATTTATATGGTGCTTAGGATCAAACCCAGGGCCTCACACTTGCCAGGCAAGCACTCTACTACTGAGCCACAACCTTAGCCTCTGAATAGTTTAGTTTAGCAGACTTTTGAAATTGATCCACAAGTTTTATTTCCAGGTTGGGACCTCACATTTGGGGAGAAGTGACTAGAAATGCAGTCAAAATGCAGTCAAACAGGGATAATGGAGAAGGAAAGAAAGATCCAAACTAAAATGGGATAAGGGAACAGAGTCAGAAACTGCTGAAAGCAAGCTCCCATGATTTTTTAAAATTTTTACTTATTTTTTAGTTGTAGTTGGACACAATACCTTTGTTTTATTTATTTATTTTTATGTGGTGCTGAGAATCAAACTCAGGACCTCACATTTGCTAGGCAAGTGCACTACGCTGAGTCACAACCCCAGCCCAAGCTCCCATGTTTTTAAAAACCAAGTTATTAAGGTTATCTGAATAATGCTTTATTCTTAAAGTCCAGGAAAACTAAATTCATGCAAAAATGAGCAACAGGAAAATATCCAGGTTAGATGTCATACAAAGTTGTAATAAAGAAATAAAATAAGGAGTAAAACAACATCCATGCAGATAAGAGTATGCCAGGAAAATGTACTCACAAAGCAGTACCAACACACTGCATTATTTCAGAGTGAGGTAAAAAAAAAAAAATCAGGAAATTATATAAGAAATAAAAGAATAAGAATTCAAAAACAAAATGAAAGAAGTCAGAAAAGAACTAAAAATCTTGGTAGCAGGATTTGGATTCCCACTCTATGACCTGACTATACGATTCATGCGCTGAGGACCACAATAGCAGTGGTGTCCAAGGTTGTTAATGAAGGAACAGAATTTGTTTTACTTTTTTTGTTGTTGTTTTGTTTTGTTTTAACCAGGGATTGAACCTAGGGACACTTAATCACTGAGCCACATCCCTAGCCCATTGATTTTTTTATTGTGACAGGGTCTCACTAAATTGCTGAGGCTGGCCTTGAATTTCTGATCCTCCTGCCTCAGCATCCTGAGCCGCTGGGATTACAAGCATGTGCCACGTGGCCTTGCTGAATTTCTTTACTTTTTCTTTACTTTTGAAAATGGGTTAAAATGTTTTTAAACAAAGGGTTAGGGTTGTTGCTCAGTGGTAGAGTCCTTGCCTACCATGTGAGAGGCACTGGGTTCGATCCTCAGCACAACATATAAAAAAATAAAGGTATTGCTTTCATCTATAGCTAAAAATATTTTTAAAATTTTTAAGCAATAAATGTTGTTCAGCTATTTTAGTAAAGGTGATTGCTTTAAATATAAGAATGTTGTGGTTGTTTCAGTAGATAATTAAAATTTAAATCTCAAGATGTATACTTTCAGTCCAAAGACTGACACCTTACTAGATTAACTATAATTTTGTGAATAGTGAATAAATTTTTTGGAAGCCAAAACCATAAAAATGAATTTAATACATAGTAGCAAATGTCACAATATATTATAGAAACATTATAATTATATAGACACTCATTCCAACTTTATTATAACAATCTTTTTAACGTCACATATGCATTATTATAAGGTTGAAATTTTGCCATTATAAAGGTATGAGGAATATGTCTAAGAAAAGTGTGCTGTTAGAGGAAGAATTGAATGGTAAACTTAGAGCAATCATTCTTAAGGTAGGAGAGTGTTTGTAGTTTAAAAAAGCTTATTCAGTATGACTATTGTTTTCCTAACACAAACCAAGAAAATTAAGCTTGATAAAATCTGTTCAATTGATGGATATGTTCTACTGTGAGAAGGCACTATAATGGGATAAGATAAAATCTGAAATATAGTGACATAGACTGAGTATGTGTACGTGTATGTGACTGTGTACTTTGGAAGTGAATAGGTACACACTCAATTCACAATACTATGGCAGATTTTCCAAACTATAGTACACAGTTCAAACCCATATGAATTGAAAACCACATATATGTACTATTATGAGCAATTTGAGAGATATTTGAACTATGTACAGAGATTGTTACATTCTGGTATAGATCATCTTGGAAAATTTTCCTAACCCTAAATATTTTTGCACGAAAACATTTTATTCAAAAGTCTTAAAGGAAAAAGAATGGCTTTGTCAGCAAGTTGTTAAAATTAGAACTTATTCCATTTCTTGAATCAACATAGTTAAAAGTGAGAAAAAAATTTCAAATCAGATTTTTATGACAATGTAAGTCCTATATTCTGATGTAGACTTCAAAGCAATTTTTCATCTGGATTTTAGAGCCCTAAGTAGACATGCCTCGCCAAAAAAGGAAATGTGGGTGACCTAGGTCTCTTTGCCCACTCTTTTTTTGTTCTTGATCTCTTAGATTTTTTTTTATGTGTGTGTGCTGGGGATTGAACCCAGGGCCTTGTGCATGCGAGGCAAGCACTCTACCAGCTGAGCTATCTTTACAGCCCTTGCCCACTCTTATTAATTAAAGTTAATTTACTAGTACATCTGATCCACAGATGAACGAAAATAACATTAGTGAATTTATCTGAGGCTCTTTTCTAGGTGAATTGGGACCCTGGATCTGAGGTAGTTAAGTTCTGCCTGCTTTATTTCCTACCATCTTAACTTCTGTGCTACATACAGACAATTCTTTCTTTCTCAGTGACTTAATTTCTTCAAAAACCACCCAGATTCTCTGATTGATTTTAATGCATTTTTACTACTCATGATACATTCATTGGAGCTCAAAACTTATGAAAAAATAGAGAATTTAATTCAGTTTAGCCTATTGTATTCTTTATTAGCTTTAACAAAAAGTCATGGGGTAGAACCACACTTTTGAATAAAAATATCTTCATTTTAAAGAGTTCAGTTTATTTTTGGTATCATAACCCTGGGAACGTAGAGAATTAACTTGTTCCTCTTGCATATACAGAGTTTCTGTTTTGTTTGTTATATAATAGAGAATTTAATAGTATGACTATCACTAAGTTCTATGGAACTTTGGGAAAAGCTCTATCTCCAAGATAGATGCAGAAAACTAATTATATGGTTTTGTTTCATCATGTGACTAACTTTGTTATTGTTTTTAAATTGTGATTTGTGATTATTATAGGGCTATACATGCATGTGGAAAGAGTATATATATTAAGAAAATAAAACATTAGGAGGTTAGCCAGTGAAAATCAACTCTTATTTCCAGACCTGCTCCTGAGTCTGCCAGTTTCCCTCTGAAGAGACTACCAATTTCTGTCACTGAGATAAATGAGCAACCCTTCTTGCAGTTCAGTCTTTAAAGTCTTAAAAAAAAAAAAAACACGTTAGGCTATGTACCTTGGCACTGTTGGAAAGGGCCATACAGCATTGGTTTCCTGAGTCATCATTGGTGTTGTTTACACATAAATGTAAATGATCCAAAATTTATAAATGATTGCATAATAAAAATTAGAATGCCCTGTTGTGGATCATTCAATAGGCACCACTGAGGTTATAGTTTAACCATGCTTTTAAAAAATTATGGAAACAAATGATAAGTCAAACATGCTGAGAGATTTTAAACAATTGCATAATTTATGGAATATTTCCTTTCTTTTAATGGCATAGAATTTGAATAACTGTTTAATTATTGTCTTTAACTGAATAGATTTTTCGAAAAGCTATATGCATTGCCAGAAAAATCCATTTTGTATTTTAATAAACCTAATTCTGAATGTTTATATTTACTGCTCTCTGATTTGTTTGTTTGTAGCATAAGAAATTACTTGTGTACATATGTGGGAACTTGGAGCAAACTCTCAGGGAATGGCTCCTCATACCTTATCAGATCCCCCATATTAGTTACTGATTTTAACCACTGGACTTAAAAACTCAACAGTTTGATAGACACTTTGAGATCTTAGACCCTATCAGGGCTGCACTCTTATCTTTGGCAGGCATTGGAGCTTTGGAGCTTCCCCATCAACACCCAACCTGCCCTCTTGTATCAGGTGGACCTCTGATGTGGTGGTCAAGCCAGTTTCTCCTGAGAACCACTTGTATAAATGCACACCTCAAACCTTAATTAGACATTGCTTTTCAGAGACTGGGTTCCATCTTAGTTGAGCAATTGAACTTCAACAATTTTGGAACTCAACTATGTTTTCAGTGTCCCTGTCTATTGAGTATATCCTCTGTGACCTTTGTTCATATTATTCACCCTTGGCCCCTTTTTTTGAGGTTGCAGAGGTATCTGGGATTGAATTTAGGGGTACTCGACCAATGAGCCACACCCCCAGCCACATTTTGTGTTTTATTTAGAGACAGGGTCTCATTGAGTTGCTTAGTACTTGAGGTCACTGAGGCTAGCTTTGAATTCACAATCCTCCTGCCTCAGCCTCCAGAACTGCTAGGATTACAAGCCTGTACCACCATGCCCAGCCCCACCCTTGCCCCTTTTTAAGCATTGTAAACCTAAGGAGTTCTTTTTGCATGGCAACAAATAGTGATTTGTGAACTCCTTTAAAGAAAAAAATAAATTACTTGTGTTGTCATAGTCAACAACAGCTTCTATTTGAACTCTATTTACTACATTTCTAAAATCATGGCAAATATAGTCTCTCTTTATTGTTCATTGAATTAAGCTACTATCTTGGAACACAAAGTAGTTATTTTCTATAAACAAGTTATTTTATTACACTGTGATAATTCAGAACCTAGTTGTTTCATTAGTATGGTCTGAATTATCTTCCAATTTATTTATCTGGATATTTACCTACATTGAAGTCACTATCATATTTCTGCATCTTTTTCTTAGAACTATAATCCACAAAATAGTCATTTCTTTATACAGCAAACACTCATTGAATGTACATTACAGGTGAAAGGTGTTTAAGACATAGTACTATTTCTAGCAGCTTCACAATGTTTGTCCTGACAGTCCAATCAGCATGAAAAAGCAAAACACTTGGACAAATAAATTTTATATAACCTGAATACAGAAGATAAATTCATAATCTGAACACTTTCATGATGGTGAAATCGTGCTGTAATAATGTTGGTAGATAAAGCTTTATTCTTGGGGCTGGGGCTGTGGCTCACTTGCCTAGCATGCGTGAGGCGCTGAGTTTGATCCCTGGTACCACATACATTAAACAAATAAAACAAAGGTATTGTGTCCATCTACAACTACAAAAATATATTTTTTTTAAAAAAATAAGCTTTATTCTTGCTTAGAAAAACAATTGTCTGCTGTCCTCAGGTAATAGAACAAGAATTTAGAAATTCTCTTAATCCCTAAAAGAAATGTTGGGTCATTCATGATTTTAATTTTGTTTAGTTTGGTCCTGGCAAAAAGATTTCACTTTTTGATAGTTACTACATTGATGGAGGTAAGATTGATCAAGCTTGGTTTGCTTAGTACTGACTTGCTAGAGTTGATTATGGGGGAACTTTGCCAAAATAAGTTTGCTTCACTGAGAAGTAAATTATAGGAAAAGTCCAAAAAGATTGCTCTGTAGCATCTTGGTTGCTTCTCTAGCAGATATATTTATTTCCTAAAGCACAGTGCATTAATGTACTAAAAAGCAAAAGTTGTATGGTTCAATCATTACCTAATTCTACATTCTTTTATTATCCTTGTTTTACCATAGACAAGAGAAGGGAGCATCTCTCATCTCCTAACTAAAGCCTCTTGAACCCCCCACATTTAATTGCACTTAGTTTTTCCTTTTAATAGTAAGTAGTAACTTTGTCCTCCCAAATGGCTCTGCCAGAAATCTGGTTGTCATCCTTGAAAATTCCATATCTCTACTAGGGGTTGATATCTCTGGATGACTGTGAAAAAAAAAACCTCAGTGGCTATTCTATGTCTAAACTTGCCCCTTCAATCAAATTTCCAATAGTTATAAGAGTGTCAACTTATAAGGGACATGAAAATATGTCATTTCTCTGCTTAAAATCTTCTAGTGGCTTTGTATTTTTCTTAAAATAAAATTAAAAATCTTTGACTTGGCTTACCATGCCCTACATGATTGCTTCTATAATTTTAAGCTGCCACCATGCTGGAGCCATGTTAGCCTCCCATCAACTGCAGTCCAACTTAAATTCCTTTTCCCCTTAGGTCCTTATGTTTTATTTCCTCTGCTGGCAAGTACTTTCTCTAACTTTTGGTAGAACCCCTACCTTCACTACCTCTGCAATCCTGACCCTGCAGGCTCAATTGAATTCTTCTATTATATTTTTTTCAAAACCCTCTATCCTTGTCTTTTATAGCACTCACCATTAATAATTGCATGGTTATTTGCATAATTATTTATTCCCAAACTTTCCCTACTACTTACAAGCTCTTTGAGAGTTGAAACCTCACCTGTTTTTTGCTCATACTCTATTCCAAGCACCTAGTGCATTCCCTAAAACAATAACTGCTAAAAAATATTTATCAAAAGCAAATGAGGGGCTGGGATTGTAGCTCAGTGGTAGGGCACTTACCTAACACGCATGAGGCCCTGGGTTCGATCCTCAGCACCACCTGCTATAGTGCTTTTGGTAGTATGGTCATTTTGACAATATTAATTCTGCCTTTCCAAGAACAAGGGACATCTTTCCATCTTCTAAAGTCTTGTTTAATTTCTTTCTTTAGTGTTCGGTAATTTTCATTATAGAGGTCTGTTACCTCTTTCATTAAGTTGATTCCTAAGTATTTTATTTATTTATTTATCTATTTATTTATTTCTAGACTATTGTAAATCTCTGTTAAAAGAGAAACTTCACCATGTACTCATTTTTTTTTTCCTGTGGGGCAGTGAGCAAATTTTCTTCTGCTATTGTTAAATCCTTTGGCTAGCACTACCTGAACATCCCCAGTTTCTGAAATTCCTGAAGAAAGTCAATCACCTTATCTTCCCATTGATTTCACCAGGACTTTTATATAGTTTCAATTTTTGCTTCTGTATCTTAGTTCTCAGATATTCTAAGTCCATATACTGTTTGCCAGTGATATTGCTACTGTTGCTGCTTATTATTTGCATTGACCAGTCTTTGCTTCTTATTGCCATGATATTTCACTATTTAGAAAAGTATTTCTTTTAGAAAACTGGGAGATTTTGTTATTTTCCCTCTCTTCCAGGTCATTTAAAAGCATTAGTTAAAAATGGTCTTCTCAAAGATAGTTTGGGCATCACTATGACATCTTTCCCTAAGTTTTATCCCTAAGCCAGTTTTCTGTTGTGTAGGACTTAACCCCTTTCACACCCTTGGATAATTCCTTTCCCTCAAGAATGTGTGGGCCATGCAGTTTGCTTCTAACTTTGTGTTATACTGATAATATAACAAAGATGATAGGATATAAGCGGTTACATATATTTGATTATGTTAATTAATTGTAACATCTGTCTTTTTTCCTTGCTGGTTTTGAAGAAGTAAACTACTGTGTTGTCAGCTTCTCTGTGGAGAGGACTGTGTGGTAAGGATCTGAGGGAAGACTCTAAACAGTTAAATAAGAAATAGGATCATCTGTCATACTGAAGAGAGCTGAATGCTGCACACGAACATAAAAGTAGATCCTTTCCAGTCGAACTCAGTCCTGGCTAACACCACTATTTCAGTCTTACAGAGGACCCAGCTCAGCAGTACCTGAACATTTAACTCACAAAAATGAGTTGAAGCCATTAAGTTTACAGTAATATAATTTATGGATGGGAAAACTTTCAACGTGGAACTTGGTCAAATCTTTTTTGAGAAAATAAATATACATCTTCCTTCCTCATTTGTAATTATTTATATGTACATTGCTTTAGTCAGCTTTTTTACTGCTGTGATGAAAAGACCAGACCAGAACAATTGTGGAGGAGGAAAAGATTATTTGAAGACTCAGGGATTCAGAGGTCTTAATCCATAGAAGGCCTGCTCCATTCCTCAGGGCTCAAGATGAGAGTGTGGTAGAGGGAAATGGCTCACATGATGATCCAGAAGTAGAGAGAGACTCCACTTACAAAGATAGACCCCATAGCCATGCCCCAACTCCCATCTCCTCCAGCCACTCCCTACCTCTCCAATTACCACTCAGTTAGTCCCTCTCAGGGTATTAATTCACTGATTGTGTTAAGACTCACAACCCAGTCATTTCTCCTCTGAACCTTCTTGTGTTGTCTCACACGTGAGCTTCTGGGGACACCTCACATCCACACCATAACATACATATGCAGAAAAGTAATGCCTCTTACAATTGATTTCACTGGTTCCTATCTAAGGAAATAGGGTTGAGACTACTCTGTCCTTCACAGAACCATAGTGTAATCAAATACAATGTCATTTTATTTGATTGATTTTGATACTGGGGATTGAAACCAGAGTTGCTTAACCACTGAGTCACATTCCCAGCCCTTTTTTACTTTGTATTTTGAGACAAGGTCTTACTAAATTGCTTAGGGCCTTGCTAAATTACTGAGGTTGTCCTCAAACTTGCAATCCTCCTGCCTCAGGCTCCTTAGTTCCTGGAAGTACAGATGTGTGCCACCATGCTCAGCTACAATGTCATTTAAAAATATATATATTCTAAATATATTTTTCTTAAAAAATGTCTGAGTGTTCATTTCTACTATGTATATCATAGCAATAAGTATGAATTAGAGTGTACTTGATCCCAGAAGTGGCTGGATATGTAAGTTAAGCTTTAGGTTAATACTTCCCAGTAGAAATATAATACAAGTTACATATTTAATTTTAAATTTTATAGAAGCTACCAGGTGTGGTGTAAGTCCAAGTGCACAGGCTTATGACCCAGGAACTCTGATGTCCCAGGAGCAGGAAAAAACGAATTCTTAGCTTAAGAAGAGACAGTGAAGCTGGGTATGATGGTGCACACCTTAATCCCAGCTACTCAGGGAGGTTGAGGCAAGAGGACTGCAGGTTCAAAACCAGCCTGGTCAACTTGGTGAGACCCTATCTCAATATTTTTTTAATAAAAGGAGGCCTGGGAATATAGCTCAATAGTAGAGCACTTGCCTAGCATGTGTGAGGCCTGTGTTTAACCACCAGTACCCCCCACCCCCCCCACACAAATACACACACCAAAACAAAACAAAAATTTTAAAAAAGGAAGAAAAAGCAAATTTGTTCTATCTCTGCCTTTGTGCTCTTTTCAGACCCTTAATGGATTAGGTGATGTCTACCAACATTGATGAGGGTTAATCTTTTTAATATTTACTTTTTAGTTTTTTAGATGGACACAATATTTTATTTTATGTGGTATTGAGGATCGAACCCAGCACGCTGCGCATGCCAGACAAGCGGGCTACCGCTTGAGCCACATCCCCAGCCCGAGGGTGAATCTTTACTTAGCCTACTAATTTAAAAGCTAATCTCTTCCATAAGGACCTTCACAGACACACCAGAAGTAATTTCTCACCAGCTCTCTGGACATCTCTTAGAATAGTCATGTTGATAACTGTCACAGGAGTAATTGTAGGTAGGTACTATGATTTTATTTATATATATATATACACATACATACATACATACACACATATATATATAATGGATCCTTAGCAAAAGCCAGTTTTACATTTGTACTACTACTTGGCCAACAGTGATTCTAAATGATCTTGAAGTATATATCTTTTAAATATGCCATGGTGTGAATTTGAAGTGGCTTGACTAAAGGAGCAGCACCTTGTCTGATGGGTGTGTATGACCTCCATTTGTCTGCATTTCTTTACTTAACTCATAGTGATAATGTTCACTAAAAGCCTGAATGAATCACTTTAAGTATTTCCATTTATATTTGTGTCATTTTATGGAAGACAGCACATACTTAGTAGAATATACAGTCTGAAAGTCATACCCATACTGAAACTGGATCCTTAACCAATGTCAGATTTTGATGGAGGTACTAGGGGCTTGTAAGGTTAGACTAGATTTTCCCATCTGATCCCATTTAAGCAAAGACTGTAGAGTTCCCATGATGTTTTATGATCCAATTATTGAGTTTTTATCATAGCATCCTATAATTTTTCTTTCTTTTTGAGACATTATGCTATCTTAATGATATTCATTAATATCGTTGTTTAATGAAACAAATAGAAATTTCTTACCCTTAATTTAATAAACTATTCCTTCAAGAATTTTTTTTTAATTCTGTGAAAGAGAAAGACCTTTCTTAACCTGAAGATATTTGGCTACTTTTCTTTAAATACAACTAGTTCTCAGCTATAGAAGGCTAGAATGTTTCTCAAGAATTATGCAGACTAATAGCTCCACTTCTTTTTCCTTCCTTTGGAAGAGGTTGTGATTTTTGTGTTATGGTAAGTATGTAGATGTCTGTTTTACTATGTTTTAAGTACATTTTAAATATTTTATAATTTTAAAAATTAGTTTTGTTTTCTGATCTCTTTTCACTAATAATACCCTTTAACAATGGAAAGAGAACTACTGACCTATTGGCACAGATAACTCTTTGTTTTTAGGATCCCTGGCCTCTTGTCTACCAGATGCCATGATCTTATGTTTGTTCATTCATTTCTGTTCCAATAGTCATTAGTTAATATTTTGGACCCTCATCACCTCTCACTTGACTCTATTAGTCTTTGAACTAGGCTATCCAATCTTTTTCCTTGTTAATATATCCTCCAGGTTACCATAAGAATAATGCTTATAATTTATTACCAGTTACTATGTACCATGCAAGTGTGTTCATTACTTTCATTTGTCAAATCTACTTTGACTTGATGAAATTGGGAAGCAGGGAAGTTAAGTAATTTGCCCCAAAGGACACTGTGAATACAAGAGAAGATCCAAATGAAGGTCTGCTTAACTTCAGAGTCTGTGTTCTATATGTCATCAGAGAGCCTAAAACATATTATGTTCCTAACATGTGAATAGAAATTGTTACTTTCTTTTCACAAACTTCAGTGGCTCCCCAGTGCATGTCTCAGGGTACTCTTCAAGGCAGTGTGACTCATGCATTCCTTTCTGGCATTTTCTCCCACTAAATATTTCCTTGCACATTTTATTCTTATTTCCCTGGATGGTGTTTATGTGTGTGTGTACCTATGTGTGTGCTGCTGAGATAGAACTTCATGAGATAGGCTTCACTCATGTTAGGCAATCAGTCCACTGCTAAGCTACGTTCCTAGCCCTAACTGGATTATATTCTTATCTCTAGACTTGCTTCAATAGGCTGAATGTTATGTCTCCTCAAAATTCATATGTTGACATCCTAACCCTTTAGGTGATAGTATCAGGAGATTGGGCCTTTGGAAGGTGATTAGGCCATGAGGGCAAAGCCTTCATCATTGAAATTAGTGATCTTAGTAAAGAGACTCCAGAGAACTACGAACCTCTTCTACCACGTAAGAATATATGAATGAATGAATACATGACAATAGAAAATTTGAATACTGGTGAAAAATAATTCATAATCTTACTACAGAGATTTTGGAAAATATCTTTCTGATTAACTGATGTTTAGCATATGGCTTGAAAAATCACCAGTAGTAGGTATCATTTGGTATAGGGTAGACCACAGAAGGCCCACATTTTCCAGATCCCTGTCTTCTTACCACCTTGCAGAGGAGTGCACTTGTGGATAAATGTTTATATAGATATTTTTATGTATAAGCATAAAATTCAAAAGTTACAAAAGGGTACATAGTGAAAAATAAATATCTTTCCCCTCTCATGTTTGGGTTACCAGTTCTCCTCACTAGAGGCAATCATTGTTACTGATAGATTTTACCAATTTTATGAGCTGATTGTTATGGCCTGAATGTGTCTCCTAGAATTCTAGGTTTATATTAGTAAAGGTTATCTAGAGGAACAGAATCAACAGGAAGTATAATTATAAAAGGGGGATTTATTATGTTGGCTTATGTAACCAGAAGCTGGATAATCCACAATGACTGTCTACAGGCTGAAGCACTGGAAGAACCAGTAGCTGTGCAATCCAAGAGGCTGAAGCCCCAGAACAAGAGGGATCAACAGTGCTACCCTAGTCTGAGATCGAAGGCTACTGGAGAATCACTGGCAGAATCTGCTTTGGAAGAGTGAAGAAGCAAGAGTCCAGTGTCCTCAGACAATAGCAGCAGCAATCAAAAACCTGTTCAAGAAGCATTTAGCTTGCATCTGCTGCTGCTTCCTAGTTCTTCCAACATTTATTCCATCCAAGCCATCATTATTGGACAGTGCTGCCCATGCTTAGGGAAAGTCTCCATTTCAGTTGACTTTCCCACATGCAATCATTCCTAGACACACCCTCACCAACACACCCATAAGGCTCTTAATTGTCAGCACCTCTTAATCTGATCACGTTGACATTCAAATTGACTCATGAAACTTTCAAAATATGATAATATTCAGAAATGAAATCTTCAAAGAAAGAAAGGTTTGTTTTCTTCTGCTCTTTCACTGAGCAGATGAGGATACCTGAAGGTGTCTTCTACAAAAACAAACTTTCACAAGACACCAGCCCAACCAATGCTTTGATCTTAGACCTCTCAGCCTCTAGAACTGAAAAATTAATAGTTGCTCTTATCCAAACTCAAGCATTTTGATAAAATAACACAAATGGACTAAGACAATAATTATTCCAAATATTTTTTATATATTCTTAAGTCTTAGACAAAAGTTGCTATTAAAAATCTAATACCTACAACTAAAATTAAAGGCTTTAAAAAAAATCTAATACCTGAGAGGGAAAGGGAAAAAAAAGAAATGTGTTACAGTAGAAGGGGTAGAGAGAGGTGATGGGAGGATAGGAAGGGCAGCAGAATACAACAGACACTAGTATGGCAGTATGTATAAATGTGGCTGTATAACCAATGTGATCCTGCAATCTGTACACATGGGAAAATAAGAATTCATACCCCATTTGAATCAAATGTATGATATATGATATGTCAAGATCATTGTAAAGTTTTGAGCAACTAAAAAAAAAATCTAATACCTAAATTGGTCATGATTGTGCATGTCTATAATCCCAGTGAATCAGGAGGCTGAGGCAGGAGGATCACAAGTTTAAGAACAGCCTCAGGAACAAAAAATTAAAAAGGACTGGAGATGTCCCTGGGTTCAATTCCCACTATAATTAATCAGTCAGCCAACCAATCTTAATATCTAAAGAATAACATTGATTTAGCTTGAATTACCAATAAATTCACTTGTGAACTAGTGATTATTTTTAACACAAACAAATTATAGTCTTAAGATATATTTGTCCATTATGGTGTTTTTGGTGTTTTCAGTGGATTATAGCAGGCTTCTGGTTCGGTGTGGCAGGAACAATCATATAATTTGGTATCTGCAAACTGACCCAAATTCTATCTTTGTTTTACAAATCACATATCTCTTATGAGTAGCTAATTCAAACCATAATTCTTCACATCTTTGACCCTTCCTTACTTTTAGCTGATGACCTTGCCTCCTCTTTATTGGAGAAAAAAATTATAATCAAGATTTTCTCTCCAGATGTAGTATTGCATACCTATAATCCCAGCAATTTAGGAGGCTGATACAGGAGGACCGAAAGTTCAAGACCAGTCTCAACAATTTAGCAAGGCCCTAAGCAATTTAGAAAAACTGTGTCTAAATAAATAAATAGGGCTGGGAATGTGACTCGGTGTTTAAGTGCCCCTAGGTTGTCTTCAGTAGAGCTCCCCCACTCTCCATGCTCGGGAGCGAGGAGCCACCAGCGCCCCTGCCCCGCCCCCACCGCTGCCACAGCGCCCTCCGGCCACCATTTGGCACCGAAACTTTCCAGCGCCGGCGCCCTCTCGGGGACTCCGTGGGGGCGGCCCGGGGGCGGGGCTCGGCTGCTCAGGGGCGCTGGGACCTGGTCCGCTGTGGCATGGCCCGGCCTCGGCGATGGCCAGCCGAGGAGGTACAGTGCGGTGGCGTGGCCACAAGTTGCGCTTCGGGCAGCGAGTTGAAGAAGCTGGTGGTAGTGAAAATATTCTTCATCATCCCGGAGATCCAACATGGCGGCGGGCGTGGAGAGATTAAGTCTCTGACCCCTTCAGCTGTGTGGGCATAGGGAGTCATAAACTGTCTAAATGCTGTTTGCTCAGGTTCACTAGGCAATGCTGAGCTGACGTGGATATGGGGCGAACAGTCTGGGCCTCTCAGAACACACACTAAGCCCGGATAGGCTGCTTCTCATGACTCAGCACTAATGATCCCACTGAAATAACTGGTCGACCCTTCTGAACTTACAGAGGTAAAAGCCAACCGAGCCTTCATAGGCAGTGGCCACAGGATTGAAACAGGGCTTGGGAGAGATAGTCAGGACCCACCCGTTGCATTGGTCACCTGGCAAAGGGAATGAACGGACACCATTTGCATGGGATACCACCATGGCATAGAACTGACGTCACGGGCATAGGAGATAATTTCATTGAAACCAGCGGCGACAGGTGTGTAACCCCCTAGCCATCCCTCTCCACACAGCGGGGAAACCTTAAGGGCCCCTCCCAGCTCTCCCTTGAGCGTGATAGCCAGACCGAGTGAATCAGGAGTGGCGCAGGACTCGAGGCGCGGAACTCCCAGCTACCGCTCCCACCAGTGCTGACAACTGAGGTCCCTTGCACCAGCTACTGGGGGCGTGGCTACTGGAGGGCAAGCAAATTCACTGGGAGTTCTCAGCCCCAAGCTCTACAAAATTAGGGTCTGAAGGAGGCAAACAGGGAGAGTGTGACCAGGCGTGCATGAAAACAGGGCTCCCAGGAGCAGCAGACCTGGCATGTAGCCAGTACTGTGGTGAGCGTCACAGGTGAGCGGGGCCTGGCTTGAGGAAACACAAGAGAAGGCCCTAGGCACTCAGGATTGGAGACCCGCCCAGTCAGGGAGGAAGAGCTGCTGCACAGTGATTGGTTCCCACCTATTGAGAGGAGAAGGTTGGCCCAGAGGGCACAGCTCCACCTACTGGAAGAGAAGTTAATCGAACTCTATGACTGCATTTATTATTATTATTTTTTCTTAATTTGGGTTTTTTTTTCTTTCACTTTCATCTTTTTTTGGTTGTTGTTCTTTAACTCTTTTTAAAATGTTTTAAAATTTTTTTAATTTTTTAATTTTATTTTTTTTAATTTTAATTATTATTATTATTTTAGAACATTAAAGTTCTTTTATTACAAAAGTTTATACAATGAAGCGCCAGACACAGCAATGCAATTATACTGATTATACTTATACAGTGTTTATTTGTACCAAAGTAAAACTATTACGAATTGCCTAATTGTACCACCTACTGTTACTCAACCATGACACACAAAATAAGTGCAGCCATGCCACTTTTACCTATTTCTGCTCAATAACCAACATCATGAAGCAGCTGTTAATTCTAAAATGAAACCAGTCAGGGCACCGACTTATAAAAATAATATGGTATTCACATAGATTTAGCATTATAAAGAAGGAATATATTATTTAAAACATTTAAATAGTGCATATGGACATTTTTGCATGTGGTATATAAAATAAAACATTCATAAAAACAGTATACAGTGCACATAAATTAGATGTTAGACCCCTAAAGAAATTAACTGAAATGTACACTGCATAATGGATTCAAATAAAAGTGATACATCTTTTGGCATTTCAATTTTACCAGGAATACATTATGAATACCCAGGAGGACCTAGAGTCACCAGAAAAATGGTCATATAAAGAACTCAAGGAATACCTTAGACAGATGGAATGGAACCTTAAAGAGGATACGAGACAGCAAATCCAAACAGTGAAAGAACACATTGAAAATGAATTACATAAACAGATAAAAGAAGAACTTAAGCATCTTTA
The DNA here is from genome assembly GCF_052094955.1 of Ictidomys tridecemlineatus. NCBI lineage: Eukaryota > Metazoa > Chordata > Mammalia > Rodentia > Sciuridae > Ictidomys > Ictidomys tridecemlineatus. The sequence continues at coordinate 106,171,549 of NC_135479.1, forward strand.
TCAGGAGATAGAGATTATTAAAAAAATCAAACAATAATTCTAGAAATGAAGGAAACGATAAACCAAATTAAAAACTCAATTGAGAGTATCACTAACAGAGTGGAGCAAGTAGAAGCCAGAATGTCAGATAATGAAGACAAAATATATCATCTTGAAAAGAGTCTAGCCAACTCAGAAAGGCTGGTAAAAAATCACGAGAAAAATATCCAAGAGATATGGGATAACATAAAAAAAACCAAACTTACGAGTCATTGGGATAGAGGAAGGTACAGAGATTCAAACCAAGGGAATAAGTAACCTGCTGAATGAAATAATTACAGAAAACTTTCCAGAAATAAAAAAGAAAACGGACATACAAATTGTAGATGCATACAGGACACCAAGCACACAAAATCACAGTAGACCAATGCCAAGACACATTGTTATGAAGATATCCAATATACAGAACAAAGAGAAAATATTAAAAGCTACAAGAGAAAGGAGGCAGATTACATTCAGGGGTAAACCAATAAGGTTAACAACGGATTTTTCATCACAGACTGAAAGCGAGAAGATCCTGGAACAACATATTTCAAACACTGAAAGACAATGGATGCCAACCAAGAATTCTGTATCCAGCAAAATTAAGCTTCAGGTATGACAACGAAATAAAAATCTTTCATGATAAACAAAAGCTAAAAGAATTTGCAGCCAGAAAACCAGCATTGCAAAGCGTCTTGAACAAAACACTACACGAGGAAGAAATGAAAAACAACAACGAAAACCATCAGTGGGAAGTGCCTCGGTAATGACAGAGGGTGGGGGGAAAGCTAATCATGGATAAACAAGCTAAATTTAAAAAAAAAAAAGATAAATAATCAAACATGGCTGGCAGTACAAACCATATATCAATAGTAACTCTAAACGTTAATGGCTTAAACTCTCCAATAAAGCGACATAGGCTGGTAACATGGATTAAAGAAACAAATCCAACAATATGTTGCCTCCAGGAGACACATCTGATTGGAAAAGACATACACAGGCTGAAGGTGAATGTTGGGAAAAAATAGACCACAACACAATAATTATGGGTGACTTCAACACACCTCTCTCACCATTGGACAGATCCTCCAAACAAAAGTTGAATAAAGAAACTATAGAACTCAATATCACAATCAATAACCTAGACTTAACTGACATATATAGAATATATCAACCCCATCAAGTGGATATACTTTTTTCTCAGCAGCACATGGATCCTTCTCAAAAATAGACCATATATTATGCCATAGGGCAACCCTCAGTAAATATAAAGGGGTGGAGATAATACCATGCATTTTATCTGATCATAATGGAATGAAACTGGAAATCAATGATAAAAGAAGGAAGGAAAAATCCTACATCACATGGAAAATGAACAATATGTTACTTAATGATCAATGGGTTACAGAAGACATAAAGGAGGAAATCAAAACATTCTTAGAGATAAATGAAAATACAGACACAACCTATCGGAATCTATGGGACACAATGAAAGCAGTTTTAAGAGGGAAATTCATCGCCTGGAGGTCATTCCTCAAAAAATGAAAAAAACAACAAATAAATGAGCTCACACTTCATCTCAAAGCCCTAGAAAAGGAAGAGCAAAACAACTGCAAATGTAGCAGAAGGCAAGAAATAATTAAAATCAGAGTGGAAATCAATGAAATTGAAACAAAAGAAACTATTGAAAAAATTAACAAAACTAAAAGTTAGTTTGTCGAAAAAATAAATAAAATTGACAGACCTTTAGCCATGCTAATGAAGAGAAGAAGAGAGAGAACTCAAATTACTAACATACGGGATGAAAAAGGCAATATCACAACCGATGCTACAGAAATACAGAAGACAATTAGAAATTATTTTGAAAACCTATATTCCAATAAAATAGAAGATAGTGAAGACATCGATAAATTTCTTAAGTCATATGATTTGCCCAGACTGAGTCAGGAGGATACACACAATTTAAACAGACCAATATCAATGGATGAAATAGAAGAAACAATCAAAAGACTACCAACCAAGAAAAGCCCAGGACCGGATGGGTATACAGCAGAGTTTTACAAAACCTTTAAAGAAGAATTAAGACTAATACTTTTCAAGTTATTTCAGGAAATAAAAAAAAAAGAGGGAGCTCTGCCAAATTCATTTTTTGAGGCCAACATCACCCTGATTCCGAAACCAGACAAAGACACCTCAAAGAAAGAAAACTACGGACCAATATCTGATGAACCTAGATGCAAAAATCCTCAATAAAATTCTGGCGAATTGGATACAAAGGCACATCAAAAAAATTGTGCACCATGATCAAGTAGGATTTATCCCTGGGATACAAGAATGGTTCAATATATGGAAATCAATAAATGTTATTCACCACATCAATAGACTTAAAGATAAGAACCATATGATCATCTCGATAGACGCAGAAAAAGCATTCGACAAAGTACAGCATCCCTCTATGTTCAAAACATTAGAAAAACTAGGGATAACAGGATCATACCTCAACATTGTAAAAGCTATCTATGCTAAGCCTCAGGCTAGCATCATTCTGAATGGAGAAAAATTGAAGGCATTCCCTCTAAAATCTGGAACAAGACAGGGATGCCCTCTATCACCACTTCTATTCAGTATAGTTCTTGAAACACTGGCCAGAGCAATTAGACGAAAGAAATTAAAGGCATAAAAATAGGAAAAGAAGAACTTAAATTATCACTATTTGCAGAAGACATGATTCTATACCTAGAAGACCCAAAAGGGTCTACAAAGAAACTACTAGAACTAATAAATGAATTCAGCAAAGTGGCAGGATATAAAATCAACACGCATAAATCAAAGGCATTTCTGTATATCAACGACAAAACTTCTGAAACGGAAATGAGGAAAAACACTCTATTCACAATATCCTCAAAAAAAAATAAAATAAAATAAAATACTTGGGAATCAACCTAACAAAAGAGGTGAAAGATTTATACAATGAAAACTTCAGAACCCTAAAAAGAGAAGTAGAAGAAGATCTTAGAAGATGGAAAAATATACCCTGTTCATGGATAGGCAGAACTAACATCATCAAAATGGCGATATTACCAAAAGTTCTCTATAGGTTTAATGCAATGCCAATCAAAATCCCAACAGCATTTCTAGTAGAAATAGATAAAACAATCATGAAATTCATATGGAAAAATAAAAGACCCAGAATAGCAAAAGCAATTCTAAGCAGGAAGTGTGAATCAGGTGGTATAGCAATACCAGATTTCAAACTATATTAACAGAGCAATAGTCACAAAAACAGCATGGTACTGGTACCAAAACAGGCGGGTGGACCAATGGTATAGAATAGAGGACACAGAGACTAATCCACAAAGCTACAACTACCTTATATTTGATAAAGGGGCTAAAAGCATGCAATGGAGGAAGGATAGCATCTTCAACAAATGGTGTTGGGAAAACTGAAATCCATATGCAACAAAATGAAACTGAATCCCCTCCTCTAGCCATGCACAAAAGTTAACTCAAAGTGGATCAAGGAGCTAGATATCAAATCAGAGACTCTGCGTCTGATAGAAGAAAAAGTTGGCTCCGATCTACATATTGTGGGGTCAGACTCCAAATTCCTTAATAGGACACCCATAGCACAAGAGTTACTAACAAGAATCAACAAATGGGACTTACTTAAACTGAAAAGTTTTTTCACAGCAAGAGAAACAATAAGAGAGGTAAATAGGGGGCCTACATCATGGGAACAAATTTTTACTCCTAACACTTCAGATAGAGCCCTAATATCCAGAGTATACAAAGAACTCAAAAAATTAGACAATAAGATAACAAATTACCCAATCAACAAATGGGCCAAGGACCTGAACAGACACTTCTCAGAGGAGGACATACAATCAATCAACAAGTACATGAAAAAATACTCACCATCTCTAGCAGTCAGAGAAATGCAAATCAAAACCACCCTAAGATACCATCTCACTCCAGTAAGATTGGCAGCCATTATAAAGTCAAACAACAACAAGTGCTGGCGAGGATGTGGGGAAAAGGGTACTCTTGTACATTGCTGGTGGGACTGCAAACGGGTGCGGTCAATTTGGAAAGCACTATGGAGAAACCTGGGAAAGCTTTGAATGGAACCACCATTTGACCCAGCTATTGCCCTTCTCGGACTATTCCCTGAAGACCTTAAAAGAGAGTACTACAGGGATACTACCACATCGGTGTTCATAGCAGCACAATTCACAATTGCTAGACTGTGGAACCAACCCAGATGCCCTTCAATAGATGAATGGATAAAAAAAATGTCGCATTTATACACCATGGAGTATTACTCAGCACTAAAAAATGACAAAATCATGGAATTTGCAGGGAAATGGATGGCACTAGAGCAGATTATGCTTAGTGAAGCTAGCCAATCCCTAAAAAACAAATACCAAATATCTTCTTTGATATAATGAGAGCAACTATGAACAGAGCAGGGAGGAAGAACAGGAAGAAAAGATTAACATTAAACAGAGAGGAGAGAACATGGCTGCCAGCGAAGAGGCAGCACATACAATGCCTCCGTGGTAAGGGGATCAGAGAGACTCATTAATACACCCACATGTGTCCTGCTGGGAAACTTCAAGCAAATTTCCTCTGAAAGTAGACCTTCCTGGAACTAGTAAGTTTAATAGGAGGTGTCAGATTGTCACAAAATACTGAATCTCGGCAACCCAGAGCAGGGGCACAGTCCCGCCAGGGGCCGCCGAATGGCCGCTGCCTACACATTGCAGTGAGCATAAGAGCGGACACTAACCGCCTGGACCCCCGCGGGCGGGCTCTGTGAACCCAAGCCGACCGCTGCCCACACGCTGCAGCATTCGTGGGAACGGTCGTTGCCTGCCTGGGTCCCCGCGAGCTGGCTCTGTGAATCCCAGCCGGCGCAGGGCACACGCTGCATTGTTCCTGGGAACCATTGCTGCCCGCCTGGATCCCCGCGGGCGGGCCCTGTGAACCCAAGCCGACCGCCGCCCACACGTGGCAGCGAGTTTAGGAGCAGGAGCGACCTGCCCGGGTCCCGCGAGCTGGCTCTCTGAATCCCATACGGCGCTGGGCACACGCTGCATTGTTCTTGAGAACCATTGCTGCCCGCCTGGACCCCCGCGGGCGGGCCCTGTGAACCCAAGCCGACCGCCGCCCACACGCTGCAGCGAGTTTAGGAGTAGGAGCAGCCTGCCTGGGTCCCCGCAGCCTGGCTTTGTGAACCGCCCACACGTAACATCAAACTTGGAAGCAGTTGCTGGCTGTCTGCCTGTCCCCCCCCCCTCCCCCGGGCTGGCTTGGTGAACCTCATCCAGCCGCTGCTCACACGGCGCAGTGAACTTGGGAGCCAGCGCTGCCTGCTTGGCTGCTTGGGCCCCCGCAGACCAGCTCTGTGAACCGCCACTGGCTACCGCCAAGCAACCGCTGCCTACACCCTTGCAGTGAGTGGGGGAGCAGGCGCTGCCTGCCCGGCCCCGAGGGCTCGACTCTGTGAACCTCCTCTGGCGGTTTGGAGCTGCAGACGACCACCCTCCACCTGCCAACCCAGTGCTGCAAACGACCCCTGACCAGCTCTGCAAAAGGCCCCGCCCACACAGCGAACAGCAGGAATGGAGACCCGCCCAATCCGGGAGGAAGTACCTCTGCACAGTGATTGACTCCCGCCTACTGAGAGGAGAAACTTGGCCCGGTGGGCATAGCTCCACCCACTGGAAGAGCAGTTAATTGAACTCTAGGACTGCATTTATAAATTTTTTTTTTTTGCTGTCTTTTTAAATGTTTTTTAATCCATCTTATTTTATTTTATTCTATTTTTTAAATCTCATTTTCCATTTCTACTATTATTATTTTTCTTTAAATCCCTTTTAATCTTCTATTTTTTTCTATCCTTCTTTTCTCCTGTCTTTACATCTCTTTTTAATTTTCTTATTCCCCCTTCCTTGAATTCTACCTGCTTACTCTTATTCTCTTTAGTGACTTCTACCCATCCCTTCTAATACCTTTCCTCCCAAGCTTCAAATATATTTATAGGAGTAAACAGTAACTCAGCAGTCAAACAGAACAAGAAACAATATGAACAGCATGAAAAAGCAAGGAAGAAAAGGAGTGCAAACAATGCAGGGCAGCCTAAATATTCAGGAGGATATAGAACCACCAGAAAAATGGTCATATAAAGAACTCATGGAACACCTGAGACAGATGGAACGGAACCTTAAAGAGGATACAAGACAGCAAATTCAAGCAGCGAAAGAACACATTGAGAATGTATTACACAAACAGATAAAGGAAGAAGTTAAGCATCTTTATCAGGAGATAGAGACTATAACAAAGAATCAAACCATAATCTTAGAAATGAAGGAAACTATAAACCAAATTAAAAACTCAAATGAGAGTATCATTAATAGAGTGGAGCAAGTAGAAGCTAGAACATCAGATAATGAAGACAAAATATATCATCTGGAAAAGAGACTAGCCATCTCAGATAGGCTGGTTAAAAATCATGAGAGAAGCATACAAGAGATATGTGATAATATTAAAAAACCAAATTTAAGAGTCATTGGGATAGAGGAAGGGATAGAGATTCAAACAAGGGGAATGAGTAATCTACTAGATGAAATAATCACAGAAAACTTTCCAGAATTAAAAAAGGAAACAGATATTCAAATTGTAGATGCATACAGGACACCGAACATACAAAATCACAGTAGACCAACGCCAAGACACATTGTTATGAAGATATCCAATATACAGAACAAAGAGAAAATATTAAAAGCTACAAGAGAAAAGAGAAAGATTACATTCAGGGGTAAAACAATAAGGTTAACAACGGACTTCTCAACTCAGACGCTGAAAGAGAGAAGATCCTGGAATAACGTATTTCAAACACTGAAAGACAATGGATGCCAACCAAGAATTCTGTACCCAGCAAAATTAAGCTTCAGATACGACAATGAAATAAAAATCTTTCACGATAAACAAAAACTAAAAGAATTTGCAGCCAGAAAACCAGCGTTGCAAAGCATCTTGAGCAAAACACTTCACGAGGAAGAAATGGAAAACAATAACCAAAGCCAACAGTGGGAAGTACCTCAGTAAAGACAGACGGAGGGGGGAAAACTAATCTTGGTGAAACAAATGCAATTAAAAAAATAAAAATAAAAAAATGAGATAAATAATCAAATATGGCTGTAAGTACAAAGCATATATCAATAGTAACTCTAAACATTAATGGTTTAAACACTCCAATAAAGCGACATAGGCTGGTAACATGGACCAAAAAAACAAATCCAACAATATGCTGTCTCCAGGAGACTCACCTGACTGGAAAAGACATACACAGGCTGAAGGTGAAAGGTTGGGAAAAAATATACCACGCACACGCTCCTCGCAAGCAAGCAGGGGTGGCCATCCTCATATCGAATAAAATCGACTTCAAGACTAAGTTAATCCAAAGGGATAAGGAAGGACATTATATACTGTTAAAAGGAACCATTAAACAACAAGACATAACAATTATCAATATTTATGCACCAAATAATGGCGCTTCGAAGTTTATAAAACAAATTCTCCTCAAGTTCAAGAATCAAATAGACCACAACACAATAATTATGGGTGACTTCAACACACCTCTCTCACCATTGGACAGATCCTCCAAGCAAAAGTTGAATAAAGAAACTATAGACCTCAATAACACAATCAATAACCTAGACTTAACTGACATATATAGAATATACCAACCATCATCGAATGGATATACTTTTTTCTCAGCAGCACATGGATCCTTCTCAAAAATAGACCATATATTATGCCATAGGGCAACCCTCAATAAATATAAAGGGGTAGAGATTATACCATGCATTTTATCCGATCATAATGGATTGAAACTGGAAATTAATGATAAAAGAAGGAAGGGAAAATCCAATATCACATGGAAAATGAACAATATGTTACTGAATGATCAACGGGTTACAGAAGACATAAAGGAGGAAATCAAAAAATTCTTAGAGATAAATGAAAATGCAGACACAACCTATCGGAATCTATGGGACACAATGAAAGCAGTTTTAAGAGGGAAATTCATCGCCTGGAGGTCATACCTCAAAAAAAGGAAAAACCAACAAATAAATGAGCTCACACTTCATCTCAAAGCCCTAGAAAAGGAAGAGCAAAACAATAGCAAATGCAGCAGAAAGCAAGAAATAATTAAAATCAGAGCGGAAATCAATGAAATTGAAACAAAAGAAACTATCGAAAAAATTAACAAAACTAAAAGTTGGTTCTTTGAAAAAATAAACAAGATTGACAAACCTTTAGCCATGCTAACGAAGAGAAGAAGAGAGAGAACTCAAATTACTAACATAAGGGATGAAAAAGGCAATATCACAACAGACGCCACAGAAATACAGAAGACAATTAGAAACTATTTTGAAAACCTATATTCCAATAAAATAGAAGATAGTGAAGACATCAATAAATTTCTTAAGACATATGATTTGCCCAGACTGAGTCAGGAGGACACACACGATTTGAACAGACCAATATCAATGGATGAAATTGAAGAAGTAATCAAAAGACTACCAACCAAGAAAAGCCCAGGACCGGATGGGTATACAGCGGAGTTTTAGAAAACCTTTAAAGAAGAATTAATACCAATACTTTTCAAGTTATTCCAGGAAATAGAAAAAGAGGGAGTCCTTCCAAATTCATTTTTTGAGGCCAACATCACATTGATTCCGAAACCAGACAAAGACACATCAAAGAAAGAAAACTACAGACCAATATCTCTGATGAACCTAGATGCAAAAATCCTCAATAAAATTCTGGCGAATCGGATACAAAGACACATCAAAAAATTGTGCACCATGATCAAGTAGGATTCATCCCTGGGATGCAGGGATGGTTCAATATACGGAAATCAATAAATGTAATTCACCATATCAATAGACTTAAAGATAAGAACCATATGATCATCTCGATAGACGCAGAAAAAGCATTCGACAAAGTACAGCATCCCTTTATGTTCAAAACATTAGAAAAACTAGGGATAACAGGAACTTACCTTGATATTGTAAAAGCTATTTACGCTAAGCCCCAGGCTAGCATCATTCTGAATGGAGAAAAATTGAAGGCATTCCCCTTAAAATCAGGAAAAAGACAGGGATGTCCTCTATCACCACTTTTATTCAATATAGTTCTCGAAACACTGGCCAGAGCAATTAGACAAACGAAAGAAATTAAAGGCATAAAAATTGGAAAGGAAGAACTTAAATTATCACTATTTGCAGATGACATGATTCTATACCTAGAAGACCCAAAATGGTCTACAAAAAAACTACTAGAACTAATAAATGAATTCAGCAAAGTGGCAGGATATAAAATCAACACGCACAAATCAAAGGCATTTCTGTATATCAGCAACAAAACCTCTGAAATGGAAATAAGGAAAACCACTCCATTCACAATATCCTCAAAAAAAATAAAATACTTGGGAATCAACCTAACAAAAGAGGTGAAAGATTTATACAATGAAAACTACAGATCCCTAAAAAGAAAAGTAGAAGAAGATCTTAGAAGATGGAAAGATATACCCTGTTCATGGATAGGCAGAACTAACATCATCAAAATGGCGTTATTACCAAAAGTCCTCTATAAGTTTAATGCAATGCCAATCAAAATTCCAATGGCATTGCTTGTAGAAATAGATAAAGCAATCATGAAATTCATATGGAAAAATAAAAGACCCAGAATAGCAAAAGCAATTCTAAGCAGGAAGTGTGAATCAGGTGGTATAGCAATACCAGATTTCAAACTATACTACAGAGCAATAGTAACAAAAACAGCATGGTACTGGTACCAAAACAGGCGGGTAGACCAATGGTACAGAATAGAGGATACAGAGACTAATCCACAAAGTTACAACTATCTTATATTCGATAAAGGGGCTAAAAGCATGCAATGGAGGAAGGATAGCATTTTCAACAAATGGTGTTGGGAAAACTGGAAATCCATATGCAACAAAATGAAACTGAATCCCCTCCTCTCACCATGCACAAAAATTAGCTCAAAATGGATCAAGGACCTTGATATCAAATCAGAGACTCTGCGTATGATAGAAGAAAAAGTTGGCTACGATCTACATATTGTGGGATCAGGCTCCAAATTCCTTAACAGGACACCCATAGCACAAGAGTTAATAGCAAGAATCAACAAATGGGACTTACTTAAACTAAAAAGTTTTTTCACAGCAAGAGAAACAATAAGAGAAGTAAATCGGGAGCCTACATCATGGGAACAAATTTTTACCCCCCACACTTCAGATAGAGCCTTAATATCCAGAGTTTACAAAGAACTCAAAAAATTAGACAATAAGACAACAAACAACCCAATCAACAAATGGGCCAAGGACCTGAACAGACACTTCTCAGAAGAGGACATACAATCAATCAACAGATACATGAAAAAATGCTCACCATCTCTAGCAGTCAGAGAAATGCAAATCAAAACTACCCTAAGATACCATCTCACTCCAGTAAGATTGGCAGCCATTATGAAGTCAAATAATAACAAGTGCTGGCGAGGATGTGGGGAAAAGGGTACTCTTATACATTGCTGGTGGGACTGCAAATTGGTTCGACCAATTTGGAAAGCAGTATGGAGATTCCTGGGAAAGCTAGGAATGGAACCACCATTTGACCCAGTTATTGCCCTTCTTGGTCTATTCCCTGAAGACCTTAAAAGAGCGTACTACAGGGATACTGCCACATCGATGTTCATAGCAGCACAATTCACAATAGCTAGACTGTGGAACCAACCCAGATGCCCTTCAATGGATGAATGGATTAAAAAAATGTGGCATTTATACACTATGGAGTATTACGCAGCACTAAAAAATGACAAAATCATGGAATTTGCAGGGAAATGGATGGCATTAGAGCAGATTATGCTCAGTGAAGCTAGCCAATCCCTAAAAAACAAATACCAAATGTCTTCTTTGATATAATGAGAGCAACTAAGAATAGAGTAGGGAGGAAGAGCAGGAAGAAAAGATTGACATTAAACAGAGGCACGAGATGGGAGGGAAAGAGAGAGAAAAGTGGAATTGCATGGAAATGGAAAGAGACTCTCATTGTTATAAAAAACTACATAAAAGAGGTTGTGAGGGGAATTGGAAGAAAAATAAGGAGAGAAATGAACTACAGTAGATGGGATAGAAAGAGAAGATGGGGGGGAGGGGGATAGTAGAGGATAGGAGAGGTAGCAGAATACATCAGTCACGAGTATGGCATTATGTAAAAATGTGAATGTGTAACCTATGTGATTCTGCAATCTGTATTTGGGGTAAAAATGGGAGTTCATAACTCACTTGAAACTATTGTTCGAAGTATGATATGTCAAGAGCTTTGTAATGTTATGAACAACCAATAAAAAAAAAAATCAATAATAAATAAATAAATAAATAAACAACAACAAAAAAAAACATTAAACAGAGACATGAGGTGGGAGGGAAAGGGAGAGAAAAGGGAAATTGCATGGAAATGGAGGGAGACCCTCATTGTTATACAAAATTACATATAAGAGGTTGTGGGGCTGGGGATGTGGCTCAAGCGGTAGCGCACTCGCCTGGCATGCGTGGGACCCGGGTTCGATCCTCAACACCACATACCAACAAAGATGTTGTATCCACCAACTAAAAAATAAATATTAAAATTTCTCTGTCTCTCTCTCCTCTCTCTCTCTCTCTCTCTCTCTCTCTCTCTCTCTCTCTCTCTCTCTCTCTCTCTTTAAAAAAAAAGAGGTTGTGAGGGGAATGGGAAAATAAACAAGGAGAGAAATGAATTACAGTAGATGGGGTAGAGAGAGAAGATGGGAGGGGAGGGGAGGGGGGATAGTAGGGGATAGGGAGTGTAGCAGAATACAACAGTTACTAATATGACATTATGTAAAAATGTGGATGTGTAACCAATGTGATTCTGCAATCTATATTTGGGGTAAAAATGGGAGTTCATAACCCACTTGAATCTAATATATGAAATATGATATGTCAAGAGCTTTGTAATGTTTTGAACAATTAATAAAAAAATAAATAGATGAAAAAAAAGTCTTCAGTAACCTCCCCCAAAAAAAGACAATAATATTTTCTCATAATAACATTCTCATTCCAAGCAGATGCATGTGTACTTTTTCAATTAGAGATTTATAATTACATATAGTGGTTGGATTCATTCTGACAAAACTCATACTTGCATGGAATTTGTTTTTAGTTCATTCAATTTCAGTTCATTCGATTCCAGATCCCCACCTTGTTCCCTCCAGCCCTCCCTCCCCTTCCTCATTCTCCTTCTTCTACTCTTCTAAACTTACTTTAACTGGTCTATTTATATTTGGTTGGTTCTTTTTTCTTATACATAAAGGTAAAATTCTCAGTAGTATATTTATATATGCACATAACATGATTTTTGAGTATTTCATTATGTATTGCCTCCCCTTTCCTATCCCTCCACTCTGGCTCTCAGTTGTCTTCTATGTTACTGATCTTTATGATATCCTATCCTGTCCTCCCCCTTTCCTTTATTTTACTTTAGCTTCTGCCTAAGAGAGAAAACATTAAGCCTTTCATTTTCTGAGTCTGGCTAATTTCACTTAGCATGATATTCTCCATTTCCACCTATTTACTAGCAAATACCAGAATTTCATTCTTCTTAATGACTGAGTAGAACTTCCTTGTCTTTATATATCACAATTTCTTAATCCATCTATTGACAGGCACCTGGGTTGATTCCATAACTCCCCTATTGTGAATTGTGCTGCAAAAGACATTGAGGTGTTTGTATTGCTATAGTATGCTAACTTTAGATCTTTTGGGAAAATATCAGGGAGTAGGATACTTAGATCATATGGTAGTTCCATCCCTAGTTTTTTGAGGAATCTCCACACTCTTTCCTTAGTGGTCAAACTAATCTGCAGTCCCACTAATGATGTATAAATGTACTTCTTTCCCCGTAGCCTTGCCAGAATTTTTCATTGTTTATATTCTTAATCATTGCCATTCTGATTGGAGTAAGCTTAGTTTTCATTTGAATTTCTCTGATTGCTAGAGATGCTGAACTGTTTTTCATATATTTGTTAGTTATTTGTGTTTCTTTCTTTCTTTTTTTTTCTATCAGGGATTAAACTCAAGAGCACTCAACCCAGCCCTATTTTGTATTTTATTTAGAGACAGGGTCTCGCTGAGTTGCTTAGCGCCTCGCCATTGCTGAGGCTGGCTTTGAACTCGTGATCTTCTTACCTCAGCCTCCTGAGCCCTTTGCTGTGCAGAAGCTTTTTAATTGGATGGCATCTGCTTATTGATTCTTGATTTTATTTCTTGCACTTTAAGGATCTTGTTAAGAAAGTTGGTACCAGCACTTATATGATAGAGCACTATATTTTCTAACAGTTGCAAGATTTCCGGTCTAATTCCTAAGTCTTTGATTCATTTTTATTTGAGTTCGGTGCAGGGTGAGAGACAGGGGTCTAGTTTCATTTTTCTACATGTAGCTATCCAGTTTTCAAAGCATAATTTGTTAAAAAGGGTATCTTTTCTCCAAAATATATTTTTGGCACCTTTGACAAGTATCAGATGGCTGAAGATATGTGGATTTCTCTCTGTGTTTTCTATTCTGTTCTGTTGGTGTATTATTTTGATTACACCATGGTGTTTTTGTTAACTGCTCTGTATAATTTCAAATCAGGTATTGTGACACCTGCTGCTTTGGTTTTTCTTGCTTAGGAAAAATGTTTTTCCTTCTGTCCTTATTCTGGGTCTCTTATTCTTCCAAATGAATTTTTATTTATTTTTTAATTCTGTGAAGAAAGTCATTGATATTTTTATGGAGATTGCATTGAATCTGTACATTGATTTTGGTTGTATGGCCATTTTTAACAGTATTACATTTGCTTACCCAAGAACATGAAATGTCTTTCCGCCTTCTCTGGTCTTCTTCAGTTTCTTTGTTCAATGTCTATAATTTTCACTGTAGAGCTCTTTTACTTCCTTGGCTAGATTAATTCCCATTTTTTTAATGTTATTAAGAATGGAAAGTTTTCCTGAATTCTTTCTCAGCTGAATCACTGTTGGGGTATAGGAAAACTATTGATTTATGGGTGTTGATCTTATATCCTGCTGCTTTGCTGCACTCATTTATAAGTCTTCTGGTGGAGTTTTTTTGGGGTCTTCTAGATATAGTATCCTTTCATCAGCAAACAGAGAAAGTTTGACTTCTTTTCCCTTTGTATCCCTTTGATTTCCTTTCCTTGCCTGATCACTTTGGCTAATGTTTCAATGATTATATTCAATAGGAATGGTAAAAGGGACATCCTTGTCTTATTTCTGATTTTTGAGGAAATGCTTTTAGTTTTTCTCCATTCAATATGATGTTGGCTTTGGGTTTATCATAAATTGTCTTTATGATGTTTAGGCAAATTCCTATGATGTTTAAGTAGTTCCCTACCTTCAGTAGCATTTTTAACATGAGTGGCTGTTGGATTTCATCAAAGGCCTTTTCTGTATCTATTGAGATGATCATGTGATTCTTGTCCATAATTCTGTTTTAAGTGGTGTTTTAGTCAACTTTTCACTACTGTGACAAAAGACCAGACACAAACAGTTTTAGAGGAAGAAAGTTTATTTGGGGGCTCAGGATTTCAGAGGTCACAGTCCAGAGATAGCCATCTCCATTCTTCAGGGCTTGAGGTGAGGCAGAACATCAGGGTAGAAGAGTGGCAGAGGGAAGCAGCCCATATGATGATCAGGAAGCAGAGAGGGAGAGTTCTCTTACCAGATACAAGATATCTACCCAAAGGCATGGCCCCAGTGACCACTTCCTCTAGCCACACCTTACCCACCTTCAATTACAAATCAATTAATCCCATCAGGGAATTAATTTATTGATTGGGCTAAGGCTTTCATAGCCCAATCATTTGTCTTCTAAGCCTTCTTGTATTATCTCCCACATGAGCTTTTGGGGAACAAATCACAGCCAAACCCTAATAAGTAGTGTATTATGTTTATAGATTTGTGCATTTTGAACCAACCCAGCATACCTGGAATGAAACCTACCTGATCATCGTGTATTATTTTTTTGACGGGTTTTTAAATGTGGTTTGCTAATATTAGGGATTTTTGCATCTATGTTCATCAAGGATATGGGTCTGTAGGTTTTGTTCCTTGATGCTTCTTTATCTGGTTTTGGTATTATGTTTATATTGGCTTCATAGACTGTATTTGGGAGTGTTCTCTCCTTTCAATTTTATGGAATAATTTGAGAAAGACTGGTGTTAGTTCTTCCATAAAAGTCTTATAGAACACAGTAAAGAATCCAGCCCCATGGGCTTTTCTTTTTTGGAAGGCTTTTATTGATATTTCAATTTCATTACTTAATATTGGTCTGTTTAGATTTTCTATATCTTCCTGATTCAATTTGGGCAGGTCATATGTGTCTGGAAATTCATCAATATTTTCCAGTTTATTGAAGTATAAATTTTCAAATAGATTCTGATAATCCTCTGGATTTCAGTAGGGTCTGTGGTGATATCTCTTTTTTCATCTTTGATTGTGTTGATTTGAGTCTTCTCACTCTTTCTTTTGGTTACTTTGGCTAAGGGTTTGTCAATCTTGTTTATCTTTTCAAAGAACCAACTCTTTGTTGCATTGATTTTGACTCTGATTTTAATTATTTCCCATCTTCTACTAATTTTGAAATTAGTTTGTTCTTTTTTTCCCCTAAGGCCTTGAGAGAAAGCATAAGCCTATTTGGAAACTCTATTTTTTAATATGGGCATTCATTGATATAAATTTTCCTCTTAGAACTGTTTGCATAACTCAAAGTGCATCAAAGACTTAAACATTAGAACAGAGATCCTGCACCTAATAGAAGAAAAAGAAGGCCCAAATCTTCACCATGTCAGCCTAGGATTTGACTTCCTTAACAACACTCCTAAAGCAAGGAAATAGATTACACATATGTTCAAAATTGACTTTCCACACTGGGACTGACAGTTACTTCATCTTCTGTGTCTCCCACACTTAAACAGTGACCCATACTTGAGCCCTGATCCAGCTCCCAACCCTTGAATATCAACTAGCTGTCAAGTGGCATGTTAATTATATAAGCCTGTTTCCATCAGAAACAATAATATATATCTATATAATATATATATATATATATATTATAGATACAGATTTATTTTTCTTACATGCCAAATTGTTATCTGCATGGTTATCTACAGCCTACTAAATACCTGTGTTCTTGGTATGTCCTTAACCATGCTTCTGACCTGAGAATTTGTTTATTGATAAATGAAGTAAAGTATTAAACTGATAAATTTTTTTGGCACTAGGGATTAAACCCAGTGGTGCTTAACCACTAAGCCACATCTCCAGCCCTTTTTATTTTTTATTTTGAGACAAGGTCTCAATAAGTTGCTTAGAGCCTTGCTTTTAGAGCCTCACTAAGTTGCTGAGGCTGGCTTTGAATTTGCAATCCTCCTGCATCAGCCTCGTGAGTCATTGTGATTATTAGCATGTAGCAACATGCCAAGCTAAACTAGTATCATTGAGATTCACTGATCTTACTATGTATCCCATCATCCAGAAGTAGACAAGCTTTTAGAAGTAGAAGGTCCTTTGGAAGACTCAGCACTTAGCTGAGACATCTCCCCTTTTTTAGCTTCTCTCTGTGTTCCTCCTTAGTATCTCCAAGGGACCCTCTTTCTCTGCTGCTAATCCTTAAATGAGTATTCATCACTGTTCTATACTGAATCTGTTTCTCACTTTTTTGATTCAAGGGTGATTTTAGATTTTCTCTACTTTCACAGTTTTAAGTAATTCCTACACTGCTGACTCCCCTATTAATTTTTTTTAGGACAGTCACCTCTCCTAAGCATCAACTACAGTCTGAGTATTTCTACCTCAGTGTCTCAGTCAGTTTAAGCACAGGATGGATGAATCAAAACTCTGTAGCTTCCTCCTCTCACCTCCTCAAAATCCCTAAAATTGGCAAAATATTCCTTTATTGTATTCCCTATCACAGTGAATGGCACCACAATTCACAAGTGTTGCTCCAGCCAATAAAGATACCACTTGTTGGGCTGGGGATGTAGCTCAGTTGGTAGAGTGCTTGCATTGCATGCACAAGGCCCTGGATTCAATCCCCAGCACAAAAAAAAAAAAAAAGATACCACTTGTCATTTGCCTCTCTAATCTACTTAACCAATCAGTCTTCAAGTCTTTCCATTTTAGCTTCTGAAATAATTTTCTTTTTAAAAAATCTCTACTGCCTAAGTTGTTGTTATTATTTGCAGTGTTGGGGATTGAACCCAGGGAAATCTTACCACTGAGTTACATCCCCAGTCCTTTTAATTTTTTTTATTTTGAGACAGGGTCTCACTAAGTTGCTGAGACTGACCTTGAACTTGTGCTCCTGTTTCAGCCTTTCAAGTCACTGGGATTACAGGCATGCACCATCATGCCATATTCTACTGCCTTAGTTTTATTATTTTTTTTCTTTTTTGGATATGGGGTATTAAAACCAAGGACACTTTACCACTGAGGTACATCTCAGCCCCTTTTAAATTTTTTTTCTCATTTTGAGACAGTGTCTTGTTAAGTTCCTAAGGTTGACCTTAAACTTGGGATCCTCCTGCCTCAGCCACCCAAACTGCTGGGATTACAGGTGAGTGCTTCCACTACTGCCTTAGTTTTAAATATCATTATTTCCAGTCTACTTTACTGCAGCAGCCTCCTAGCTAGTCTTTCTTCCTTAAATCTTGTCTCCCTTTAGTTCATTATTCATATTGAAGACAGACTAATATATTTGGAACACATGGAGTCAAGTCTTTTGTCCACGGAATAACATCCTCCACAGGGCTTACTGGGTCTTCCATGCATTGGCTTCTCTAGCATCATTTATTGCATGCCTTTCTCTCTCTAGCATGCTTTAATTTCAGCCTTACTGACCTTCTCTCAAGTCATAGTTTATGCCATGTTCTCTGTGGCTCATGGGACAGTGTGCTTTTCCTGCTCTAAAGGTACTGATTTTAAGTCAGATATTACTATCTTCAATAAGTCTTTCACTTCCAGATTTTTGCTCCTGCTCTGTTCTTCATCAGCGAGGGAAGTACCCTCTACTACCCATATAATTCATTTGTGACTTGCAATTGCACATATTGATTTACTTTTCTGTCTTGTCCAGATAGAATTCGCTCTCTGGAGAAAAGAACTGTGTTGCTCCTTGTTGATGGTCCCATCATCTAGCAGAGTACCTGGCACTTAAAAATTTGTGAAATGAGCAACAATTGACACAACTAGTAGGGCAGCATATGATAGGGAGTAATAAGAAAGTTGTTGTTAGCTGGGCTCAGTTTTGCATATCTGTAATCCCAGCCACTTAGGAGTCTGAGGAAGGAGGATTGTGAGTTCAAAGACAGCCTCAGCAAAAGTGAGGCACTGAGCAACTCAGTGAGACCCTGTCTCTAAATAAAATACAAAATAGGGCTGGGGATATGACTCAGTGATTGAATGCCCTTGAGTTCAATACCCTGTACCCAGAATAAAAAAAAATAGTTGTTCATTAACTACTGCCTAGTAACCATGATTGTAAAGATTTAGGATTAACTAAAATGAAACACTTGAATAAATTCCAGTCGCTATCAAGCCTCTTAATTTATGTGAATGTTATCAGCCCTGTTTCTTTCTATATTACAAACTTTTAAAAAAAGTTTTATTGAAGTACGATTTATAATAAAATGTATAAATCTTAAGTTTAAGCTTGAGTGATTTTTCCTTATGTATTCTCTTGGGTAGCCACTACTCAGATCAATATATAGAATATTTTAAGTACCTCAGGAGGCTCCCTTTCTCCCTTTCCCAATCATCCTCCCCCAAATAAGCACTATTTTGATTTCTCTCTTTCCCTTTCCCACCTTCTCCCTCTCCCTCTCCCTCTCCCTCTCTCTCTCTCTCTCTCTCTCTTTCTCTCTCTCTTTAACCAGGGATTGAGCCAAGGGCAGTTAACCACTCAGCCATTTTCCTAGATCTTTTTTTAATATTTTATTTAGAGACAGTCTCACAGAGTTGCTTAGGGCCTTGCTAAGTTGCTGAGGCTGGCTTTGAACTCACAATCCTCTTGCCTTAGCCTCCCATGCCACTGGGATTACAGTTGTGTGTCACCGTGCCTGGCACTATTTTGACTTCTAACATCATGAATGTGTTTACCTGATTTCAGACTCTACATAATGGAACTATAATGTCTGTACTTTTTTTGTCCATGTCCTTTACTCAACTTCATATTGGTAAGACTGATTCTTTTTCATTGTTGTCTGTATTCTACTCTTAAAGGGCATTTAAATTTTTTCATGTTTGGGCTTATGAATGAAAGTGTTATGAATATTTTTCTGTATGTCTTTTAACAGACATAAGCATTAGTATCTTTTGGGTTTATAGTCAGGAGAGGATTTGGTTGATCATAAGATATGCACATAATAGCTTAAGGATATATTACCAAACATTTACCAAAGTCATTATCCCAATTTATATTCCCATCAGTAAATGTATAAAAGTTCCAAATGGGGCTGGGGATGTGGCTCAAGCCCTGGCATGCGTGTGGCCCGGGTTCGATCCTCAGCACCACATACAAACAAAGATGTTGTATCCGCCGATGACTAAAAAATAAATATTTTTAAAAAATTCTCTCTCTCTCTCTCTCTCTCTCTCTCTCTCTCTCTCTCTCTCTCTCCTCTCTCACTCTCTCTTTAAAAAAATAAAATAAAAGTTCCAACTGTTCTGCATCCTTGATGTTATTTCATGTTGTCTTTTGCCAACTTATCAAAATGTACACAATTATCTGAGATGAAAATGAAATTACAAATTGCTCATATAATGAAACCATCTAACATTAGCTTTCTGAGGTTGGTGAGTTTTCAGGGATAAAATATTAAGAATGAATAACATTTATTGGATATGTGCTGCCTGCCAGGCATATTCTAAGCACTTCAGATAGGCTATCTTATTTAATCACCACTACAGCTCTGTGAAGTAAGTACTGTTGTCCTCATTTTATGGATGAGGAATTTGAGGCATAGAGAGTCAACATTAACTTCAAAGACTTGAAGATCTGGCTGGAAGTACTTGTATAGATCAGTTTATGCGATTTCTCTTTGACCTGACAAAAAAGAGCTACCTCAGAGAGCAGACTATGAAAGGAAGACCACTCAGTAGAAAGAGATTCTGGATTCAAATCCAGATCTCACCTATCCTGATAATAAATAATAATTGATAATAAATCAATAGTGTACAAATGAGATAATATTAACAGTTATCAAAATAAATACATTTTTAAATGATTCATTTCATTCAGAATTTAGGAATTATGAGTGATCTGTGGAATAGTTTCATCTGGTTCTAAAACCATTTTATTTCATACTGAGAATTGAAGCCAGGGGCACTTTACTATTGAGCTACATCCTCAAATCTTTTTTTTTTTTTTTTTTTTTTTGTAGCAGGGGGATACTAGGGATCAAACCCACTGAGCTCCATCCTCATCTCTTTTTATATTTTGCTTAGAGACAGGGCTTAGGTAAATTGCTTAGGGCCTCACTTTGTTGCTGAAGCTAGCTTTGAACT
The DNA here is from genome assembly GCF_052094955.1 of Ictidomys tridecemlineatus. Lineage (NCBI taxonomy): Eukaryota > Metazoa > Chordata > Mammalia > Rodentia > Sciuridae > Ictidomys > Ictidomys tridecemlineatus. Next base: position 106,192,244 of record NC_135479.1, read on the forward strand.
CAGGAACCTCCTGCCTCAGCCTCCTGAGCTGCTGAGATTACATGTGTGGGCCACTGTGCCTGGCTCCCCAACCCTCTTTATTTCTATTTTTTATTTTGAGAAAGGATCTTGCTAAGCTGCTGAAGCTGCCTCAGCCTCCCTAGTTGGTAGGATTATGGGCCTGTGCCACCATGTCCTGCTCTAAAAATTATCAAATCAAGAGTAGATAAGAAAAAGATTCACATTTTGTGAGCCAAAAGCTAATACAACTTGGAGAAGAGGGTTATTAGGAAAAAGAATATTAAAAAATCTTACTTTGTAAATGTTATAAAAATATGTCATGTGACCATATTGCTAAAACCTGATGGTAGCCAGCTTCTAATTATGAAGATTTCCCCCCAATAATCCTATCTCCTAGTTTTTATGTCCTTGGTATCCTCCTTCATGTTGTATTGGAGTTGGTCTATGAGGCTACTCTGGAGTAACCCAGCTACCATGTTGTAGGAATCGTCGACAATCCTGTAGAAAAGTCTTGATGGTAAGAAACTGAGACTTTAGCCTACAGTCATGTGAGGGAACCATTTTGGAAGTGGATCTTCCAGGCCTGGTCAAAACTTAAGATAATGGCACTCCTGGCTGACAGTTTGATTACAATCTCATGAGATTTCCATGTCAGACCTCCCTAATGTACCACTCCTAGATTCTTTACTCTCAGAAAAAGTATGAGATAATAAATCTATTATTTTAAGCTGGTATGTTTAACTTATTATATAGAAATTGATAATAAAAAATTTTAATTGCTTTTATTTTTTAAATACATGACATCAAATGCATCACAATTCTTTTTTTTTTTTAAGAGAGAGAGAGAGAGTTTTTTTAATATTTATTTTAGTTTTTCAACGGACACAACATCTTTGTTTTGTATGTGGTGCTGGGGATCGAACCCGGGCCGCACGCATGCCAGGCGAGCGCGCTACTGCTTGAGCCACATCCCCATCCCTGCATCACAGTTCTTATTACACATATAGAACACAATTTTTCATATCTCTGTATATAAAGTATGTTCACACCAATCATGTCTTCATACATGTAGTTTGGATAATGATGTCCATCACATTCCTCCATCATTGCTAACCCCCTGCCCCCTCCCTTCCCCTCCCACTCCTCTGCCCTATCTAGAGTTCGTCAATTCCTCCCATGCTCCCTCCTTCCTACTCAACTATGAGTCAGTCACCTTATATCAGACAAAACATTTGCCATTTGTTTTTTTGGGACTGGATAAATTCACTTAGCACTATCTTCTCCAACTGCATCCATTTACCTGCAAATGCCATGATTTTATTCTCTTTTATTGCTGAGTAATGTTCCATTGTGTATATATGCCACATTTTTAATCCATTCATCTACTGAAGGACATCTAGGTTGGTTCCACAGTTTAGCTATTGTGAATTGTGCTGCTATAAACATTGATGTGACTGTGTCCCTGTAGTATACTGTTTTTAAGTCCTTTGGGTATAGACCGAGGAGATGGGTAGCTGGGTCAAATGGTGATTCCATTCCAAGTTTTCCAAGGAATCTCCATACTGCTTTCCATATTGGCTGCACCAATTTACATTACTCATAATGTATGAGTGTGTCTTTTTTCCCACACCCTCACCAACACTTATTGTTGTTTGTCTTCATAATAGCTGTCATTCTGACTGGAGTGAGATGGTATCTTAGAGTAGTTTTGATTTGCATTTCTCTAATTACTAGAGATGATGAACATTTTTTCGTATATTGATAAAAAAAGAAATTGATAATTAATACAGACTTCTCTTAGGGCCTTAGAAGGATTCATGCAAGTAAGAGACCCTAACTTTCAAATTTCAGAAGCATTATGATGAATTGATCTCTGCCTTATGTTAATGAACAAACCTAAAAGATCCTATGGCAGAGAAAAATAATTTTCCATCAAAATTCATCATTTCTTCCACTGCACTTTTAAGTTGATTATGCCTGTTGTGTTAGTTTTCTGTTACTGTAACAAATACCTGAAGTAATCAATTTATAAAGAGAAAAGATTTATTTTTTAAGGCTAACAGTTTTGACAGTTTTAGTCCATGATTAATTGGCTTCATTGCTTTGGATGAGTGATAAGGCAGAACATCAGGGTTGAAGCATGTGAGAATAAAACAACTAACCTAAGAGCTTGGAAGCCAAAGAGAGGAAGAAAGTGGGGTCCCACAATTCCTTGCTAGGGCATGCAACCAATGACCTGAAGACCTCCTACGAGGCCCCACCTCTTAAAGTTTCCACCATCTCCCAAGAGCACTATCAAGGTGGGGACCAAGCCTTTAATGTGCACATTCCAGACCCAAATTATAGCACCTGTCAAACCACAAGCCACATTGCTCAGCTTCCTTTGCAGCTAGCTAAGTGATTCCTATGACAAAGCTCTTGTTTTTGGAATGTGAACAAAAGTAATTATGTACCCTCTGGACTGTGCTTTCAAGAGATGGGCATTGTACTACTTTTATCCTTCTCATGGCCAGGCTGGTGACAAACAAAATGACCTTGGAAGCCACACTGAGTATGGCAGAGCCTCCATTTAACTGAGTCTCTGAATGACTTCATGGAGCACAGCTTCTCTCTTTCCAGTCCAGAATACTACCTTGAACCATTTTTTTTAAGAGAAAAATAAGCTTCTATTGTGTTTGCATGTTTATCTTTTAAGGTCTATGTATTAAGATGGGTTAACCTACCTTAAGTAATTGTTGCTATATTCTCTAAACTTTAAATACTTTTCTTCCCAGAGTCTAGTCTTGATTTTACTGTATTTATTTCATCATTAATTTGTTAATTTATTAACTTTTTAATCTGTAAATTTTTAAATACACAAAAATAAAGGAAATTATATAATGAAGCCTCATACCCATAATTCAGCCTCACTGTTTATAAGGCCATTCCTATGCCCTGTGTATTTATGCCATTTTCTACATATATATGGTCATTCCTGTTTATTGATAGCCATTTCTCTTTATTCCCCCTTCTGGATCACTTTAAAGCAAATGTCAGAATTTTTAACATCATATGATTTTGTTGAAGAAGATTTAAATATCATAAGAAACCTCCTCCACCTTCCCTGGAATTCAGTGCTCTTTGTAAGGCCAATTTCCTTTTGCTAGACAACATTGGATGAAGACAAGGAAAGACAAGCATAATGTTATACTCACCTGCTGGTGTGAGAGGCACAACCTATTACCACATGTTTCAGAATCTGCCTTCATTCTATTGAAGTTGGAAGCTTTGAGCCTATAAAGGAACCAAGAGTATGCAGTGACCAGCATGGAAAGCCATGTGGAGCAATGGGTAGAGTCAAGAACTGAACCAGATAACTGAATTGTTGTATGCTCTTCAACCATTTATTTAATTACCCAGGTCTTCACATTTTCTCATTTATAAAATGGAAATAAAACCCATACCTTTTTTGGGTTGATGTGATAATAGAACTAGTTAAAGTTTTTTAAAAACTTAAGCTTTATATAATTATTGGTTTTTAACATGAAAGTAAAAGTAAGCTAATTTTTAAATTCTTAGTTAATATTTGCCTCTAGAGCAGTGTTTCAAGTCATTTAAGCTACAGGGATCTATTAAAATCAGTGCTAACAATGGAAGTAATCGTTTTTTCCAGGTAGTTTTTGACTATATGAATCAGCACCACCATCTGTGGAAGGGAAAATGACACTGCATGTATATATTTCTAAACATCTTTCATCTGAGAAAACTGGACAGTGACATGGTGAGCTCCTGGGAGGGGGAAGGTCAAGTAGAAACTGTTTACTGATAGCCATTTCTCTTTCTTCCCCCTTCTGGATTACTTTAAAGCAAATGTCAGAATTTTTTAACATCATATGATTTTGTTGAAGAAGATTTAAATATCATAAGAAACCTCCTCCACCTTCCCTGGAATTCAGTGCTCTTTGTAAGGCCAATTTCCTTTTGCTCTGATTAGCTTAGCTTCTCTCTGCTCACCAATAGCCAGATTTGACCCAGACAATTGTAGATAATCTAGGATATGCAGAGGAGGTAGACACCTCATTTTTAGACTTTAATGACTTTCCTCAAGCGTAAAATGTCCCTTTCTGGATTACTGAGCTCAGTTCCAAGTAGCATCATGGTATTGGGGAAGGTTGGAAATGACAGGAAAAGAGGCTGAAGGAGTTGTTTTCTCCTTGCACTTTAGGTTCCTAAGCTTGCTCTGCCTGTAGAACAGCTCTGAACTCTCAAGCTTACTTCCTTATTCTTCATTCTAATCTTTGACCTTGCTTTTACTTTTTACCTCTGTTTTCTTTCTTTGTTTACAATATTTCAGTAACATCATCATAGAACTATTTTTGAAGAGGAAATGTACAATGATTAATGTGAAAAATAAACAACATGTTTTTCTTCTCTTCTTTTTAAAAATATTTTATTAGTTGTTGTTGGACCTTTATTTATTTTCATGTGGTGCTGAGAATCGAACCTAGCCCCTCACACATGCTAGGCAAGCAAGCGCTCTACCACTGAGTCACAATCCCAGCCCTGTTTTTCTTCTCTTTTGATTCAGTTTGAAATGTTTCTCCTTTTTGGTTTCTGGAATTTAAAAAAAAAATACATTATAAGCACCTGTCATATTAGAGCCTTTTTTAAAAACTTATTATTTTAGAATAGTTTTAGATTTACCAAAAAGTTGCAAAGATAGTACCAAAAGTTTGTATATGCCCCTCAACCAATTTCTGCTATTGTTAACATCAATATGATCAAGGTACACTGGTTACAACGTAGAATTAAACATTGGTACATCCTATTAACTAGCTCCAGACTTCATTTGGAGTTTGCTAGTTTTTCTACTAATGACCTTCTACTGTTTTGGACTCCACCAGGAGACCACATTACATTTAGAGGTCATGTCTTTTTAGTGTGCTCTGATCTGAGACAGTTTTTCAGGCTTTTTTGTCCAAATTAAAAACTGTTTATATATATATATATATATATATATATATATATATATATATTTCTTTTTGAATTTAAAGTTCATAGGCGAAATTAATCATACTCAGTTCATGGCATGTTATCATTATTGGTCCATGATAACAAAATGTCCCTCTCATATATTTTGTTAATTTCTTTCTATTGCTGTACTCTACTCCCATTACCACTGACCTTATAGGCCATAATTCTATTGCACTTAATGACCATCATTTCTTTATATGTGTTCTTGTGAAATGTTTATTATTGTTTTCTGTGTATGAATTTCTCTCTGTTATAAAAATAGCATTTTAGCCAAGCACAGTGGCATGTGCCTGTAGTTCCAGAATCTTGGGAGGCCGAGGCAGGAGGATCCCTTAAGCCCAGGAGTTTGCAGCAAAAACCTGGGTCAACATAGAACTATTTTCTTTTTTTGTTTTCTTCTTCTTTTCTCTCTCTCTCTCTCTCTCTCTCTCTCTCTCTCTCTCTCTCTCTCTTTTTAAATGATACCAGGGATTGAACCCAGGGATGCTTAATCCCTGAGCCACAGTGCAGTCCTTTTATTTTTAATTTTGAAATAGGTATCTCGCTGAGTTGCTGATGTTGGCCTTGAACTTGTGATTCTCCTGCCTATACTCCTGAGTCACTGGAATTCCAGACATTTGCCACCACATCCAGTAAGAGAACTCTCTTAGAACACACATAAATACACACACACACACACACACACACACACACACACACACACACGAAAGTTAAAAAAAAATATTATATAACTCTTTCTGGATTTTACTTTGTAAAAATAATTGATTATGCTTTAGAACACTTTAGTTTTATAGAAAAATTGAGTGAAAAGTACAGAAAGATCCTATATAACACCCACTCACACCATCCTACAATTTGCCCTGTTATTAACATCTTACATGAGTCTGGTACATTTGTTATAATGGATGAAACTATACTGACATATTATTACTAATTAAAGCCCATAATTTATGGTTTCACGGTTTCTATTTTATAATCTGTGGGTTTTTAACAGATGTATAATTTCTCATATGTATCATAGTATCATACAGAATATTTACTGCCCTAAAAATCCCCTGTGCTCCACTTATTCATCTCTATACCACCCTCCCTAATCCTTGGCAACCATATTTTTACTGTCTTCAAAGTTTTGCCTTTTCTAGAATGTTTTATAGTTGTAATTATGGAATATAACTCTTTTAGATAGGATTTTTCCATGGTGTAATATTTATTTTAGGTTCCTCCATATCTTTTCATGGCTTGATACCTCAATTCTTTTTATCACTGAATACATAGTTAACTGAATATATTGCAATTTGTTTCTTTTTATCATAGTGTCATATCATTGTGTGAATGTACCACAGTTTATCCATTTGCCTATTGAAGGACATTTTGGTTTCTTCCAAGTTTTTGTAATTATGAATAAAACTACTATAAACATTCATGTGCATGATTTTTTATAAACATGAGTTTTCAACTCATTTGGTCAAATACCAAGAGTGCAATTGCAGGACAACATGGTAAGAGTTATGTTTAACTTTGTAAGAAATTACCAAACAGTGTTCCAAAGTAGCTGCACCATTTCACATTACCACCAGCAATGAATGAGAGTTGCTGTTCTACATCCTCACTAGCATTTAATGTTATTGGTGTTTTGGATTTTTAGCCATTCTAATAGGCGTGTAGTGGTATTTCATTGTTGTTTTAATTTTAACTTCCTTAATAGTATGGAGATACTGATCATGTTTTCATATGCTTATTTGCTGTGTTAGTCAGCTTTTCATCACTGTGACCAAAATATCTGAAAAGAACAACTTCGAGGAGGAGAAGTTAATTTGGACTCATGGTTTCAGAGGTCCAGTCTATGGACTCCATTGCTCTGGATCCAAGCAGAATGTCATGGTAAAAGATCATGGTGGAGGAAAGTTGTGTAGCTCATGCTAGCAGAGAAGCAGAGAGAAAGGGAAGAGCCAAGGGAGCAACATATAATAGCAACGGTATATCCCCAGAGACCTACTTCCTCCAGTCATGCCCCACCTGCCTACAGTTACCACCCAATAGTCCCTTCAAATTATTAATCTATCAAATGAGTCAATTCATTGGTCATATCATAGCTCTCAAAATCTAATCATTTTCACTTTGAACATTCCTGCATTGTCCTGCACATGAGCTTCTTGAGGAACACTTCTTATCCAAACCACAACATTTGCACGTGCTTATTTGCTGTGTTAGTCAGCTTTTCATCATTGTGACCAAAATATATGATAAGAACAACTTCAAGGAGGAGAAGTTAATTTGGACTCATGGTTTCAGAGATACAGTCCATGGACTCCATTGCTCTGGATCTAAGCAAGGCAGAATGTCTCATTGTACCTACATTATAGAGATGTCAGTTCATATATTCTATTTTTCAATTGAATTGCTTGTTTTCTTATTGTTGAGTTTGAAATCTTTGTGGATACAACTCTTTTGTCAGATATGTATTTTTGCAGATTTTTCCTTCTGCTCTGTGGCTTGTTTCTTCATTCTTTTAACGGTGTATTTCACAGAGAAGAAATTTACACACACACACACGTGTACACACAATTTTTATTTTTACTTTTTATTTTTTGGACTTGGGATTGTACCTGGGGTATTTTGCCTGAGTTATATCCCCAGTCTTTTTATTTTATTTAATTTTATTTATTTATTTTTGGGACAGGGTCTTACTAATTTGGTGAGGCTAATTTGCTCAAACTTGGCAATCCTCCTGCCTCAGCACCCTGAGTTACTGAGTTACACCATCCTATCTGACTGAAATTTTTATATTTTAATGAAGTCATATTTTCTCTTGCAGATTGTACTTTAGTGTTATATTTATACAACATGATAGTAGAATGCATTTCAATTCATAGTATACATACAGAGCACAATTTTTTCATGTCTCTGGTTGTTCTTGATGGTTTCTTTTTGGTTTCTTTCTGGTGGTGCACACCTGTAATCCCAGTGGCTCAAGAGGCTGAGGCAGGAGGATCACAAGTTTAAAGCCAGACTGAGCATCTAAGCTACTCAGCAAGACCCTGTCTCTAAATAAAATATGAAAAGGGCTGGGGCTATTGCTAAGTGGTTAAGCACTCCTGGGTTCAATCCCCTTACCCCCCAAATTCTTTAGATTTGTGATCACAATTGGAGTTACTGGGTGATGGAGTATACTTAATTGACCTAAGTAGTGATGGGCTGCTCTTCATCATGGCTACACTATTCTGCACTCCTATCTACAGCTTCATTGCTGACACATTATAAAGAATTATCTAGTTTTTCCTAGAGTAATATTTGTAAAATATCCATTGTCATTTAAATTTCTATTTCTCTAATAATCATTGATATATTATATTTTAACATATGGCAATGTTTTTTTAAAGAGAGAGGGGGAGAGAGAGAGAGAGAGAGAGAGAGAGAGAGAGAGAGAGAGAGAGAATTTTTAAATATTTATTTATTTATTTATTTTTAGTTTTCGGCGGACACTATATCTTTGTTTGTATGTGGTGCTGAGGATTGAACCCGGGCCAAACGCGTGCCAGGCGAGCACACTACCGCTTGAGCCACATCCCCAGCCCCACATATGGCAATGTTAACACTGTAAGATTATCAGACAATCAGATAATTCCTGGTTAATTTTTATTTACTTATTAGAAGTATAAAAAAACACTCTATTATTAAAGTGACCTTCAGGTGATATACCACAAAATTAAAATGACTTGAATTGTCTCTTAACTAAGAAGTACAATGATGAAGAACAAATACCCCAGATTTACTTTATGAATAAATATAAAGAGAAGAATTTTTAATTAAATTCCTACTTTGAGAAACTTTGGAGTTCAACTCAACCTGATAATGAAAGGAGGCCCATTGATGTGGACTTTCAAGATAATATTTGAAAGAGGTAATCTTTTAAAACAAATAAAATTTCAGGTTCATATAAAGGTTAGTTGGTTACCTTTTGAACATCATCTGTCTTAGAAATAAAGAATTACCCAGTGCTGCATGGTAAGGGAGCCTCTTGATTACCAATAAATAGCAGTGCTTTTTAATCATAAAACTCCAAACTATTATACAAAGAGGGGACAGATCAATTATGTTTTTCTTTTCCTTCTGATTTGAAAACTGTTGATTTATCTTCAAAGTGAAAAAGAACAGAGTGCATTACAAATTCTTTGATTTTATACTTAGGAGAAATAATTTCAAAGTTAGTTTTCAATTCAGTTCTTTGAATTACATTGAAAAGAGAAACAAACCATCAAGTACAACCAGAGACATGAAAACTTGTGCTCTCTTTGTGTAAGATGAATTGAAATGCATTAGACTATCATTGTATAACAAATTAGAATAAATAAATAAATTTAAAATTAAAAAAGAAACCATCAACATCTATAGAGATGTTTGAAATTCTTCTAATGGTGACTTTCATGTGATAATGGGATAGGTCCAAAGATACCCACAGTAAAAAGAAATTTCTATTTGTGTCAGGGAGGCTATGGGAAAACAGGCACCATCTACATTTCTGGGAACATGGTTACTATTCCTCTAAGAAGCATCTTGGCAATATATGTCAAACGATAACATGTACCTACTCTACAGCCATGGAAATTCAGTTTACACTTAATCTGTACATTATTTCTTCCCCAGTAGGACTGGATATAAATCTCATTGAAAAAGCCTCAGTATGGGAGAACACAGAAGTAGAAATATGCAAAGAGCCGTAAGTGTGCAAACTGGTGCTGATCTGCAAGAGTAAAAAGCTGATGGTAGGTTCAGCTCAGTGTATTCAAGGAAGGCTAGACCCATAGGCAGAGTGATGTCATTAAAAATCTGAACTTGAGCAATTACAGATACTGATGAGAATTCCTTTAAATTACTCTTAAGAAAACCGTTATTCCAGGGCAAACTGGTGTGTGATAAAAATAAAGTGTGTAATTTGAAGGAGTACGCGTAGAGCCTGAATAAGATGGAGGTAAAATCTAGTTGAAAACAAATATTTCCTGAGAATTGCTTAAAAATTTCCACCATTTCTTTAGTCAAGAGATGTTGGAATATGACACTAGAATACCTCTGCTCCATATTTGTAATGAGTATAATTAGCAAACCGCTTGGATTTTTTTTTAATGCTGTGATTTGGTCAGTTTCAATTGGTCATTGGATTTTTTTTTAAAAAGCCCCAAACTAAAGAGCCCCTCTAGAACTGTTATAGGTAGTGGTCAGGGCTGTAAGAAACTACATTGACAATTGCAGTCAGTTGCTTAAATGACTTTTCCTCCGGCAGCATAGTGCTTTATTTTTCTGTCTTGTGTGGTGCTTGGTACAGTAGTATTGGGCAAGAAGTGATGTTCATCATGATGATTGGCCCCACGAGAAAAGAGTACTTTATGTTTAGTTCACTTTTCTGTTCAGAAAGCAAAAAAAGTATGTCATTTATTACAGAAATAATTTCATGTAATGTAGTTTCACTGTGAAGTTGAGTCATTTAGAGTGCTGCTTAAAACACAGATTGCTGGGTCCCATCCTAGACTTTCTGATTCAATAGGTCTGGAGTGGGCCCAAGACTTTTCATAGTGAACTTCTCTTATCTAGAACATCCACGGGCTAAATTTCTTATTCCTCATGATGCCAGACACTTAAGATGCATTGCTAAGTGACATGGAAAACAGAGTACTCATTTCAGCCAAACCCACTTCCTTTCCTGCATCAAACTCACTGAACCACTCAACTACACTTTCTTCATCCTTCCAGCAGCAGCCACCTCCAAATCAGAATGTACAACAGGGGGATCCCCTCTTGACTTTCACTCCTTTCTTTATTAATTTTTCCTTCTCTTTCTTTTATTTCCTGGCATTAGTACATGTAAAACAATTGTGAATAATACATTACAGGATATAATTTAGCCAGTTGGGTTTTAGGAATTCAGAGAAGGGCAATCAAGAAAGATCATGATGGAATTTGAAATGTAAGCTGGACCTTGACAGAGGATGACATTTGGTTAGTCAGGAGATAGTAATACATTTCTTTTTTTTTTTTTATTGGTTGTTCACAACATTACAAAGCTGTTGACATCTCATATTTCATACATTAGAATCAAGTGGGTTATGAACTCCCATTTTTACCCCAAATACAGATTGCAGAATCACATCTGTTACACATCCACATTTTTACATACTGCCATATTAGTGACTGTTGTATTCTGCTACCTTTCCTATCCTCTACTATCCCCCCTCCCGTCCCCTCCCATCTTCTCTCTCTACCCCATCTACTGTAATTCATTTCTTTCCTTGTTTATTTTCCCATTCCCCTCACAACCTCTTATATGTAATTTTGTATAACAATGAGGGTCTCCCTCCATTTCCATGCAATTTCCCTTTTTTTCTCCCTTTCCCTCCCACCTCATGTCTCTGTTTAATGTTAATCTTTTCTTCCTGCTCTTCCTCCCTACTCTGTTCTTAGTTGCTCTCATTATATCAAAGAAGACATTTGGTATTTGTTTTTTAGGGATTGGCTAGCTTCACTAAGCATAATCTGCTCTAGTGCCATCCATTTCCTTGCCCAGTAAGATTGGCAGCCATGATGAAGTCAAACAACAAGTGCTGGCGAGGATGTGGGGAAAAGGGTACTCTTGTACACTGCTGATGGGACTGCAAAGGGTGCAGCCAATTTGGAAAGCAGTATGGAGATTCCTGGGAAAGCTGGGAATGGAACCACCATTTGACCCAGCTATTGCCCTTCTCAGACTATTCCCTAAAGACCTTAAAAGAGCACACTACAGGGATACTGCCACATTGATGTTCCTAGCAGCACAATTCACAATTGCTAGACTGTGGAATCAACCCAGATGCCCTTCAATAGATGAATGGATAAAAAAAATGTGGCATTTATACACCATGGAGTATTACGCAGCACTAAAAATACATTTCAAACCAAGGCATCGTGTTGGGCAAAGGCCCAGAGGCAGGACGTGAGAGACAGGCCTGAAAGAAGGGAATTTGAAGAAGGAAGGTTGAATAGGCAGAGTTCCGAATTGATTTAGTAAAGACATGGGAGGGTGTTGAGGGTTTATTGTGATTAAAGTCCTATTTCCTGTTTCAGGCAGATTACTTAGGCAATGGGGTGTGCAGGATGGCTTGACAGTGGAAGCCACCAACCAGGCTGTTCTGGAAATTCAGACCTGTGCAAACTATCACTAGGCTCCTCCTTAAAAACAAGAAATGTATCTAATTCCACTATCTAAGACATCTCTAGACATTGTTACTTAATATGTTTAGGCAAGCTTGGGCAATTCTGCTCACTAAAAATCACTTTCACTTATATGGGAGTGTGTGTGTGTGTCAAAGCATGATGATGATGATGATGATGATGATGATGATGATGATGATGATGATTTGATGATTTTGGTACTTGGGATTGAACCCAGGGGTACTTTACCACTGAGCTACATCCCCAGCCCTTTTCATTTTTGTATTTTGAGACAGAGTCTCACTCAATTGTTAGCACTTTTAACTTGCTGCAGCTGACCTGGAACTTGCAGTCCTCCTGTCTCAGCCTTCAGAGTCATTGGGATTACAAGTGTGCACCACTGGGTCTGTCCCTCAAAGCATTACCTTTACAAGCTCAAAATTTAATCTTTCCATTTCACAATGTTATTTTTTCCAGACTAGTCTTTGGTTTCCTTGTATCATCTCACTTTCTCATCAGTTCAAATTCTTTCTTTCCTGGCATAATAACTTTTTTCCTTATTTGATGATCTTTATGTTCTCTTCCACTTGGCTTAGTTTAGAGATAAGCATTTTCCTTTGCTTGATGATCAGACTCACTAAAATATACAGTGACAGATGGCTTTTCCCCTTAATGTGGCTTCCATTTAATTTATGTCATATGATTCATAGATCATCTCAGAATTCAAAACAAGGTATCTTCCTTATTTGAAAAAGGGAATAGAAAAACTATCCCCTATGTTGTATGTGTAACCAACATTTTCCTAGGCCATACTGACAAAGCAGCAACATGTGGCTTAGTCTGCATCAGCAAAATACAGTCAGTCAGGCTAGACCCTTCGTAGAACCCTTAGGTGTCTTCAGGGAGTGCCTTCCTCACTCCCTGGAGCCTTCATTTCTCTTTCTGATACCAGCCATATAGTTCCCATTGTCCTGACATCCCAACAATGTCTTCAGCATTGCTCCATACCTCTATTCTCAATGGCTGTTTTGCCACCCTTCTTTCCCAGCTTGCACTCTTCCTGGGCACAGAAATGCTTTGTGCTCTGTGGTTTACAGGCCTCTGTTCTTTATTATTGCCCCTTTGAAGAACAAAGCTCAAGCCCTGGGGCTGGGCTGAGCAGCAATCACAGGGACACCTCACTGTGATGCCTCATGGCCATCCTCTCTTTGATCTCTTCCAATGCACCCAGATCAAGCATGTGCAACCTGGTTCTCTTCACAGTGAACAAACAGAATCATGAATTATGTTGCATGATTTATGTAGCTGATTTTTTGCAGTTTTATCACAGTTTTTACAACTATAAATCTTTGTCTTTGGGAAATTTTGAAAGTGATGGTGGGGTAACTTTCCTCGACTCTCCTGTTTCTTACCCCTCTCTTAATGGCTTCAGTGCATCCAGAAATATTGTTCCTGATGCCCCTCACCACTCTTTTAAATGCTAGAAATTGAACCCAGAGCTGCTTTACCATTGACCTGCATCCCCAGCTTTTTAAAAAAATTTTTTTTAAATTTTGAGACAGAGTCTCAATAAGTTGCTTAGGGCCTTGCTAAATTGTTAAGGCTGGCCTTGAACTAGTGATCCTTCTGCATCAGTCTCCCGAGTCTCTGGGATTACTGGCATGTACCACTGCACTGGGTTTCTAATGTCCTCATTCAAAACTACTAGCTCTATCAGCATCCAAATACTAAAAAAAAAAATTAGATTTTCAATGAACATAGTTGAAGTACCATTCATTCATTCAGAATACATTTTTTGAGCATATACTCTGTGTCAAGCATTGTTCTTAACACTTTGGATTATAGCAGTGAACAAGAAAGATTAAATCCCTGCTCTTAGAGAATGTTTTCTTAGAAGAGAGAGTAAATAAACAAATTCAGAGACTGATAAGTGCTGTGAAGAAAATAATAGAAGGTAAGATGATAGACAGTAATGGGTGCAGTGAGGGTGAACTCTAAATAAGTAGTTGACCTCAATGATAAGAAAGAGGAACCATAAGAGCCCTAGGTAGACAGAATTCCACAAAGCAGGAGGAAGATTAAGTATACAGCCATGAATTGAAAGTGAACCTGAATGTCACAGAAATGGGATAAGGAATTTGGGAATTGTTGAGAAATGAGATGCGGCTAGGCGTTGTATGTAGGAGCCTGAAGAGAAGAAGATTGGATTTTTTTGAGTGCAACAGGAAACCGCTAAAAAGCTTAACCAATGGAGGGTTAATTAACCAATGGAGGGTTAATTAATCATGATCTAATTGAGATATAATATAATTCACATAAAATCACCATTTTAAAGTATACACTACATTGTTTTTAGCATTTTACATTGTATACTAACAGCAACACAAATTCCAATACATTTTCATTACCCTAAAAAGAAACTCTGTATCTCATCTTTTAACAGTTATTCCCCATTTCCCAATCCCCTCAGCCCCTGGCAGCCACTACTTTTTGTCTCTATGGATTTACCTATCCTGAACATTTCATATAAATAGATTCATATAGCCTCCTCGTGTCTGGTTTATTCACTTGGCATAATTTTTTCAAGGTTCATCCATGTTGTAGATGTAATACATACATTCCTTTTGAGGGAAAAATAGTATTCCATTGCATGATATACTACATTTTATTTATCCATTTGTCTGTTAATAAGCAATTTGAGGTGTTTTACCTTTTAGCTATTATGAATAATGCTGCCATGCGCATCCATAAATCAATATTTATATAAACATATGCTTTTCATTTCATTTCTATATAACTAGGAGTGCAACTGCTAGGTTACATAACTCTATGTTTAACTTTTAAAGGAGTGCCAAACTCTTTTCCAAAGTAGGTATACCATTTTACATTCCCACTATAGTGTATAAAGATTCTGGTTTCTTCACATCCTGAATAATACTTGATATTTCTCTTTTCAATTATAGCCATCTCTGTGGATGTGAAGTGGTATCTCAGTGTAGATTGTATATGGAGTAGAGATTGAACTTAGGGGTGCTTAACCATTTAAGCTACATCCTCAGACTTTTTTTTTTTTTTTGAGACGGCATCTCACTAAATTGTGAAGCTGTCCTCAAACCTGTGATTCTCCTGCCTCAGCCTCCAGAGTACCTGGGATTACAAGCATGAACCATCATGCCTGGGGTCAATGTAGTTTTGATTTGTACTCAGTAATGACTAATGATGTTGAATATCATTTCATAGGCTATTTGTAGGTCTTTTCTGAGAAATGTATACCCAAGTCCTTTTCCCTTTTTAAAATTACATCATGTATTGGTCAAATTATATTGCTATATTGTGTGCATGTATGAATATGTAACAACAAATCCTATCACTATGTACAACTACAATGAACCAATAAAAAATCTGAAATAAAAAGCAAAATAAAATCTAAAAGGTAAAAAAAAAAACTTGAGTTGTTTGTCTTTTTATTGTTGAGTTGGAAGAGGTCTTTACATACTCAGTGTATCTGGTCCTTATCAAATATATGATTTAAGAAATTTTTCTTCTGTCCTATGAGTTGTCTTACTTTCTTGCTAGTGTCCTTTGACCTTATGTAAGTTGTTAAAAATATCAGTCTTGCAGCTATGTAGAAGCTTTATTGGGGAAGGAATGATGGCTGAGAGACAAGTTAGAAACTATTGTCATGACCCAAGCAAGAGACAGAGATGGCTTAGATGGTAAACAAGATTCTGGCTTTAAATTCTTATTGCCACCTATAGATAAGCAGTGCTGTAACTGCTGTCTAAAATTTTATTCCACTTTACATTGTTTTGAGCCCAAGAGAAAAAATTATGACATAACTAACTATTCACATGACTTATCTGTAGGCTTAATAATCAGCCCTTCTGCCAGGCCCAGTGGCACACACTTGTAATCCCAATGGTTTGGGAGGTTGAGGCAGGAGGATTGCAAGTTTAAGACCAGCCTCAGCAATTTAGTGAAACCAAGTTTATTCAAAGCTGGATTTGAGTAAGATAGAGGAAAACTTTATGTGTCTAATCTCCATCTTCAAGGACTTGGTGGTACAGAAAGTTGTTGGTTTTTTTTTTCTCTCTCTATCTCTGTAGATTTTTTTATTTGTTCTTTTTTGTTATACCTGATAGTAGAATATATTTTGACATAATATGCATACATGGAGCATAACTTCCCATGGTGTGGAGTTACACTGGTTGTGTATTCATATGTGAAAATAGGAAACTTATGTCTGATTAATTCTACTGTCTTTTCCATTCTCATCCCCCCTCCCTTCTCCCTATTCCCCCCCTCTCCAATCTAGTGAACCTGCATTCCACACACCCCATTGTCAGTCAGCATCTGAATATCAGAGAGAAAGTTAGGTCTTTGGGTTTTGGGGATTGTCTTATTTCACAACTTAGCATGATAGCCTCCCATTCCATCCCTTTACCAGCAAATGCCATAATTTCATTCTTCTTTATAGCTGAGTAATATGCTATTGTGTATATGTACCACATTTTCTTTATCCATTTATCTGTGGAAGGGTACCAAGGTTGGTTCCATAGCTTATCTACTATGACTAGGTGAAAATCCCTACTGTAGACAGATTGACCCCTGAGCCTTCTAATCACCAACAGAAACCCGGCAATTGGTGCCCACTCTAGTTGGGCTAAATGGGCTGTGCAAAATAACCACACAAGAGAGACAAATACCTTTTTCTTTGGGGTTGCTGTGACGGCCCCTTTGACCTTGTCCGCAGGCAGAGAGAGAGAGAGAGAGAGAGAGAGAGAGAGAGAGAGAGAGAGCACATGCTGACCCCTTTTATTGAGGAGAAGTTATTCAAATGAGGCAAGGGGTCAGGATTCAGGGGGCTGAGTCTATTTTCATGATGTCCACTATCAGCAGGTTGACTGACATCTGGGTAGGTCATACCCAAAGGCACATAAGAGAAGGGGACACACACAAGGCACTTCCATGGAAGATTCTATCCTAAACAGGGCAGGGATTATATTAGAAAGGAACAGTGAGAGGTTGGTCTCCTACACTCACTGAATTGCTTAGCACCTTGCTTTGGCTGAGGCTGGCTTTAAACTCATGGTCCTCCTTCCTTAGCCTCCCAAGTGGCTGAGATTATAGACATGCATCACTGTGCCTGGCTACTCATGGTTATGGATGAGACATTCAATTTTGCACCAGGGTGTCAGAAATGTGGAGGAAAGAAAGAAAGAAAGAAAGAGAGAGAGAGAGAGAGAGAGAGAGAGAGAGAGAGAGAGAGAGAGAGAAAGGAAGGAAGGAAGGGAGGGAGGGGAAAGAAAGAAAGAAAGAAAGAAAGAAAGAAAGAAAGAAAGAAAGAGAGAGAGAGAGAAAGAAAGAAAGAAAGAAAGGAAGAAAGAAAGAAAAAAAGGAAAACACAGAAATTTAAAGATTATAAGTAAATAGGTGAAGGTGGGTGCACATTAAAAATTCCTGGTGATTTGGGCTGTTATTTGTTCCAACTTTCTAATTTTGCAAGAAGATTGTAATGTCTCAAATCTACTTTATTCTCCTTTTCTTTCTTCTCTTCTTTCTTTTTCTTACTTGGTACTGGGGATTGAATGCCAGGGTAATTTTGACTCTGAGCTACATCCCTACTCCTTTTTTTTATTTTTTAATTTGAGAGAGGGTCTCGCTGAGTTGCAGAGGCTAAACTGGAACTTGTAGTCCTCCTATCTCAGTCTCCCACACTGCTGGGATTACAGACATGCACCATTGCTCCTGGCTCAAATTCTACTATTTTAGAAAGAGATCTAATCCCTAGCTCTCCCCACCAACAGATACATAGATACATGATGTCAAAGTAACTACTAGATGGGAGGTTGATCTAGATTCAGTATAAATTTAGATTGCAAGTTTCAGAGAACTATTCCAGACTGACTGTCATCATGGAGAAGCTAAACCAAATTATTTTCTTGGTCTGACCTCCTTCAATACAGTCCCATTAAATCACTACTAGGGTCTTTGGCAAGTAGTGATTCTGGGTTTTGGAAACATAGAGCTCAGATAACAATATCGATAACAATATTGGCTCATTTCCTAGAGTTGGTAGTTTGTAGGCCAGTGCTGTGATAGTCTTCTGTGTTCTGTTAAATTTTAAAATATGGAGAATACTGGAGATGAATGCAATGTTTAAAGTCCTAAAGGACCCACATCCACTGAAGATTACCCAGGTTGCATCTGCTCAGCTCTATCTGGCCACTAAAATCCTAGTATGTGATACTAAGTTGAATAAGAAATTGGGGAGAATAAACCAGTTGTGGTGGTAGTGCATACCTGTAATCCCTGTTACTCAGGAGGCTAAGGTAGGAGGATCAGACCAGCCAGGGAAACTCAGTGAGACTCTGTCTTAAAATAAAACTTTAGAAATGAGGAAGGGTTGAGGATATAGCTCAGTTACAGAGCCATTCCCTAGCATGTGTAAGGCCCCAGTACTGCAAAATTTATTTATTTATTATTATTATCTTTGGTACTGGCTATTGAATCCAGGGGCCACATCCCTATCCCTTTTTATATTTTATTAGAGATAGTGTTTCACTGAGTTGCTTAGGGCCTAGCTAAATTGCTGAGACTGGCTTTAAACTGGTGATCCTCCTGCCTCAGCCTCCTGAGCCACTGGGATTACAGGTATATGCCACCATGCTTGTCCAAGTACTAGAAAAAATTTTTTTAAAAAAGAGAGAAATTGGGGAAGAATAAAGTTTGGACTTCAATTTCTTTGGATTTTTAACTCCCGAGTACATGAGAATATGATTTTTGGGACTTTAATTCTTTGACCTCTAAAATGTTTGGATGGGAAATAGAATAAAGAAAGAATTTACAGATTGGAATGCAGAGCTTAGAAATATTTTAATTAACATGCTATTCTGAGCTATTTTAGAGTCTCTTGGGGTTAAAAAATAAAACACTTCCCACCAGCATTTCAGGAGAGTCATGGTTGGTATTGAGGGAATAATCTTTAGTCTTATCCCCAAAGGAGGGCAGCAACACCACCACTTAATGATTAAGCCTAGAGGGGTAAAACAACAAAAAAAAATGGGGAATGTTGAAGAAAGGGAATCTTCTTTCCTGTCACTTACTGGTAACCTTCTTTATGGTTCACTCTTTCCAGAACCTGTTGGACTTAGAGCAGGGCAGGCAGGGCTGAATTGAGCCAGAATGCTTCCCATCTCTTCCAGCCTCAAGATCTGCCTACCTGCACATAGAAGATGCTGAAAATGTGTGTTCTGGCCTATTCCTCAGTTCTGTAATTATTACAGGAGCAGGCACTCTGCCCTGCACAGTGATATGTGTGGTGCTGCCTGGGACTAGAAGGGAAGCCTGTCTATCTGTGGATTCACTACTATGATGCTTTCTTACCAATAGGTAGAAGAATGAACTATCAATATTAACTCTTTTAGTGAGTAGTATTTTGATCTCCATTGTCTGATTTGGGTCAGTCCCAAACCTAGGGTCTCACTCAAGCCTGGAAGATGCTCTACAACTGAACTATATCTCTAGTCCCTGGTTCTTAAGTTGGGGGTGGGAACATAAGCATCAATTATTGGGCAAACTCTTGACTATAAGAATTACTATAAAGCAGGGCATGGTAGCAAATGCCTGTAATCCCAGCATCTTGGGATGCTGAGGAAGGAGGATCGAGAGTTCAAAGCCATTCTTATCAATTTATCGAGGCCCTAAGGAACTCATCGAGATCCTATATCTAGATAAGATATAAAAAAGGGATATGGTTTAGTGGTTAAGCACCCCTGAGCTCAATTCCCGGTACAAGAAAAAAAAAAAGAATTACTATAAATATTTGGAGGTAAAGCTGATTAAGTACTTGCTGATTAATTAGATGGGGATATGAGAGAAAATGGCAAATGAGAGATAATTCCTAGTTTTGGGCTTGAGTGATTAGGTAAAGAGTGATTCTATTTAATGACAAAGGAGTCCTAATTCTGAGATTAGAGGTATATATGTGGTAAGAAAGAAGAGCTTGGGTTGGAGGCTACATTTATGAATGATGTAGTGGGGAGGGCAGTACATGAAATGAGAATGACTTAGTTGGGGTGGAATGGCCTGGAGCTAGGAAGAGTTGAGAGGAGGCCATTGATACAATTCAGATAACAGATGAAAGCTGCAAGTAAGGTACTGGGAATAGAGAAGGGGGGATTAATGTCAAAGATATTTAGGAGGTAAAATTATTAGAACCTGGTGACTAGTTGGATATAGAGAGATAAGGAGAGGAAGTCAAGAGAGACTGCAGTGTTACAAGTTTGTGAACTTGCCCATCTAAATCAAACATTAGAGAGTTACATAAAGATGTTAATTTTAAAGATTCTGCCATCTCAAATTTGATAACTCTAGCCACAGTAAAGACATGCAGGGTACAGAGAAAGAAAAATAGATAGATAACATCTCTAGGGTCTAAGTCTTCTGTTCAAGAGAAAAAGCAAAAAGGTATCTATGCAAAACCCTTAAAATCAGCAGCTCAGATAATTTCTTTGGGTTGGGATGGTCTTGCTTTCAGACATGATACACTATACCGAGGTAGGCAAGCTTTTTCTATAAGGAAAAGGTAATATTGGGCTTTGAAGATCATATGGGCACTGTTGCAACTACTCATTTTTGTTGTTTTAGAGCAGAAGTACTTATAAACAACAGGTAATAAATGGGCATAGTCTTGCTCCGATAAAACTTTACTTATAAAACAGATCATGGAGGCTAGGATTGTGGCTCAGTGGCAGAGCACTTGCTTTGCACATATAAGGCACTGGGTTCTATCTTCAGCATCACATAAAAATAAATAAATAAAATAAATGTATTGTATTCATCCACAACTAAAAAAAAATATTTAAAAACAAAAACAGGTCATGGGCTAGATTTGTCTCACAAGCCATAGCCATGATTTGCTAACCTGTGCACTTTTCATGTGTGACCAGGTTGCCTTTCCCTCAATGCTCAGTAGAGTGCAAAGGCTAGTCTCATGACTAGTTAGTAAAAAGGAGTCTTGTATTGTTATACAAAGTTGGGAAGAAAGTGATGCTCTTTTGATTGATTAGTCATAATAGAAAGGGGAATATGATTTACATATAAGGACCTATTGAGTTATTGGCAGAGATTGGGAGTGCAAGATGTCTGAATTTTTTAATGGACCAGCCAAAGCAGAACAGGCAAAAAAAAAAAAAAAAAAAAAAGAAAAGAAAAGAAAAGAAAACAAAGTTCTTCAGCCCATGTCCTTCTGACTACCTTCCATCTTCGGGATACAAACTTTCCCTCTCCCCTAGCTTGTACAAACAGAAGGAAGAGCAAGAAATTATTATTTTTAGTCTGTGCCAGGTACTGAGATTTCCAGGTCATAGGAGGGGGCCCACAACTTGCTAATATTGGAGAAGGGCCATTCCTGGAGAGGGAAGGTAGAGATGATAGGTGGGGGAGAAGAAAAAACTGAAAGCACAATGATAGGAGGAAAGGTGGAGATGTGAAGAGAGATGAGGGTTTTATAATAACATTTTCCACTGGCAAGGAAACATCCATAGTGGAATAATATCCTCAAGATCTGGTCAGTGATGCCTATCCTCCTGGACCATGTTCAGAGATGAAGCAGTTTGATGAGGAGGGCAGTGGTGAAAACAGTGAACTTCCTAATACTACCAAACTCTCACAATTTGGATCTGTCTCTAAGAATGTCTGAGAGTTGTTTGACCTCTAAGTGTGTGTGTGTGTGTGTGTGTGTGTGTGTGTGTGTGTGTGTGTGTGTTCACTTAGCCAAGAGGCCCATAGATCTTTCCCAAAGCTTCACCAGTTAATAGCAGGTACCAGAGACATCTAATGATATACATAAAAACCAGAGAAATGGTATCAAACTAAAAAGCTTCTTCACAGCAGAGGAAACAATCAAGAATGTGAACAGAGGGGAGAAAATCTTTGCCACCTGCACCTCAGATAGAGCATTAAACTCTAGGATGTATAAAGAACTCAAAAAGCTTGGGCTGGAGTTAATGGAGTTAAGGCTCAGCGGTAGAGCACTTGCCTACCATGTGTGAGACCCTGGGTTCGATCCTCATCACTACATAAAAATAAAATAAAGCTATTGTGTCCAACTACAACTAAAAAGTAAATATTAAAAAAAAAAACATCAAAAAACTCCCCAAATAACCCAATCAATAGATGGGCTAAGGAACTGAAAAGATGCTTCATAGAAGAAGAAATTCAATTGGTCAACAAATGTATGAAAAAATGTTCAACATCACTAGCAATTAGAAAAATGAGAATTAAAACTACACTGAGCCAGGCATGGTGGCACACGCCTCTAATTCCAGCAGTTTGTTAGGCCGAGGCAGGAAGATTGAGAGTTGAAAGCCAGTATCAGCAAAAGCAAGGCACTAAGCAACTCAGTAAGACCCCATCTCCAAATAAAGTACAAAGTAGGGCTGGGGATGTGGCTCAGTGGTCGAGTACCCCTGAGTTCAATACACAGTACAAAAAAAAAAAAAACTACACTGAGATTCTATTTCACTCCAGTCAGAATGGCAATTATCGAGAATACATGGTGGAATGAGATGGACATCATTACTCTAGGTACATGTATGACTACACATAGGGTGATGCTATATTGTGTGCAATCATAGAAATGTGAAGTTGTGCCTGAATTGTGTGCATTGAATCAGAATGCATTATGCTGTCATATATACCTAATTAAAATTAATTAATTAAATAAAAAAGAATATAAGCAACAATAAATGTTGGCAAGGATATGAGGAAAAAGGTAAACTTTTCCTTTTTTTTTTTTTTTTTTTTTTTTTTTTTACATTGCTAGTGAGACTGCAAATTCGTACAACCACTCTGGAAAGCAGCATGGAGATTCCTCAGGAAACTTGGAATGGACCCATTTGACCCAGTTATCCCACTCCCTGGTTTATACACAAAGCATTTAAAATAAGCATGCTACAATAATACAACCACATCAATATTTATAGCAGCTCAATTCACAATAGCTAAACTATGGAACCAACCTAGGTGTCCATCAACAGAAGAAAGGATAAGGAAAATGTGGTATATATACACAATGGAATACTATCAGCCATAAACAAAAATGAAATTATGGCATTTGGTAGTAAATGGAGTGAAGTGGAGACCATCACACTAAGTGAAATAAGCCAATCCCATAAAACCAAAGACTAAATTTTTCTCTGATAGGTGGATGCTAACACGCAATAAGGGGAGTGGAGAGGAAAAAATATAAATTCATTGGATTAGACAAAGGGGAATGAAGGGAAGGCTGGGGGAAATGGGAGTAGGAAAGACAATAGAATGAATCAGACATAACTCTCCTATGTTCATATATGAATACATGACCAGTATAACTCCACATCATGTACTACTACAAGAATGAGAAGTTATACTCCATATAAGTATAATATGTCAAAAATACACTCTACTGTCATGTATATCTAAAAAGAACAATTTTTTAAAAAAGAGAGAAGCCAAGATAATTCTAATGTGTATTAGTCTTACAGCAGGCCACAGAACTGGAAAGGACTATGAAAAACTATTTGACCAATGGACACAGTGGCCCTTGCCTGTAATCCCAGCAGTTTAGGAAGCTGAAGCAGGAGGAGGAGAGTTCAAAGCCAGCCTCAGAAAAAGTGAGGCACTAAGCAACACAATGAGACCCTATCTCTAAATAAAATACAAAATAGGGCTTGGAATGTGGCTTGGTCGTCAAGTGCCTCTGAGTTCAATCCCCAGTACCCCCCAAAAGACTATTTGACCTATTTGTATGCCTTCAGAAAAGTTTTGTCTTTCTAAATGATGTGCTTGGCAAAAGATGGACATTCCCCCACCCCACCCCACCCTCTCTCTCTCTCTCTCTCTGGTATTGGAGATTGAATCCAAAGGAGCTCTACCATGGAGATACATCCAGACCTTTTAATTTTTTATTTTAACATAGGATCTGACTAAGTTACTTAGGACCTCACTAAATTGCTGAGACAGGCCTGAAATTTGTAATCCTCCTGTTTCAACCTCCTGAGTCACTGGGATTACAGATGCAATCTGCAATCCTAAATCACTGGGATTACAGACGTGTGCCACCACATCCAGCAGCATTCTCTCTTAATCATATGTTCCAATATTTTCTCCATTCTGGAAGTCTGGAAGTTCTTTATGTCCAATAGAAATTTATCCTGCTTTACTCTCTTTTCTTTTATTTGATCTTCTGTGATATAGACAAAGCAAAACCATTTTTTTCAAGAGACCCTTTAAGACATAATGGAGGTTGGTTCATTAAGGCATTTGAACCCTGGGGATATATGTTTTTGTAGTACTGGGGATCAAAGTCATGGCCTCATGCATGCTAAGCCAACACTCTACCACTGAGCCATATGTCCAGCCCACAAACAACAGAATTGTGATGATGGTTTCCTCTGCCAATCTTGGCTAATGTCCTGGATCACCCTGTGTGGATGGGGTGGTTCAGATTATAACAACACATAGAAGATACCTTGTCAGTAGCTATTTTAGGAGAAAGAATCTTATACATTTCATATGAAATAAAGTCCATTTACTAGTGAAAAAACTACTGTTGTACAGTCCAAAATAGACATTTGAAAGGAAAAGGGCTGCCAAAGCAAGCAGACATTGATACATCTGTTCTAATGAGTATTGCATTCACATCTCTTTAGTTTGCCAGAAGCAATTTCAACAAATTCTGTAACCAATTTCCTCACACTTTTCTCAGCAGGCAAACAAAAATTTCACAATAAGCAAAAATGATTTACTTTTTTGTTATCACATTTTGCTTTTTGAGAAGTTATTTTAAGGAAACTAATAGACATCATGAATTCTTTTTTTAAGTGTGAAATTGAAAAGCATAATCTGTGTTTTAACATCATTAAATATTTAGAATTTTCATAATGTACTACATTTTTTCATTGTTGCTTTCAGTAACTCCATATATTTTTGCTTAATGGAAAATGAAAACAAATGCTAAATCTATTCTTTATTTGATTAACTATTATTGAATAAAGTGTTCTCTCTAAGACATGCAAAGCTTTAAACTTATGCATTTATTTATTTTGCTTATTAAACATTTTCCACTTTAGGTACTATTGTGTATTAATCAGACTATGATAGACTATACCATATGACAAATCATCCTCTAAATCTCAGTGGCTTCGTATAACAAATACCTATTTCTTGCTCACATTACATGTTTACTTGGATCAGTGGGGGGCTCTCTTCACATAGTCTCTCAGAGATCTGGACTGCTGGAAACTCTGACACATTATAAGTAGCATCAACTGGATCATCAGGCCAGCATGGTTGCTACAGCAGAAAAGAGCTACAAAGTCACACATCATCTTTGGAATCCTTTCTTCCAAACTGACATGGAATTTACCAAAAGGTGTTTTATTCTATCACAATGTCCTTTTGAAATTAAGACATTTTAAAGTCTCTATATCACTTAATCTAAAACTCTATGATTGCTTGATCTTCTCTTATGTCACCCTTATCCGCCTTTTCTTAAGACAAACTCTACTTTTTGTTTTGTTTTTTGGGGGATTTTTGTTTGTTTATTATTTATTTATTTTCTTCTTCTAAAACTCTACTTTTGTTAGTGTTTTCTGTCAGCATTTTTAGTTGCAAGTAGAAACTCAACTCTAGTTCATTTTAATGGTAAGGAACTTCTTAAGGTAGGTTAGGAAGCTCAGGTACTCTCTAGAAAGGTTGGAGCAACAGGTTTGAGACTGAGCCACCACCAATCCTAGAATCAAACCATCTTCATTACAATGGTGAAGCTACCATTCTGAGGGATGACTCCAGAACAATGACATCAATGCCATCTGGGCCAGCAGAATGACTTTCTGGACCCTACCTGTTCTTTTTTTTTTTTTTTTTTTTTGGTACTAGGGATTGAAGCCAGGGACACTTAACCACTGAGCTATATTCTCAGCCCTTTTTATTCCTTATTTTGAGACATAGTCTTTCTAAGTTGCTGAGGGCCTTGCTAAATTGTTGAGGCTGGCCTCAAACTTGCAATCCTCCTGTCTCATCCTCTCAAGTGGCTGGGATTACAGGCATGCACCATCATACCCAGCTCTGAGCCCTATCTGTTCTTCAGATAATTTCTGACCAGGAGCAACAGAGAGCTAGAAGCAGGTGTAGGACCTGAGAGGCTAGAGGCTAGAAAGATTAGGAAAGGGGAAGTTTCAGAATTTATTTTGGGAAGATCATATATGGTATGGAGAACTATAAAAATGGGGGTGGTTTTGCAAAAAAAAAAAAAAACCCTTTGGAATTGCCATGAATAACACATACTCACTATACTTTCTTTCTTTTTTGTTTTTTTGGTACTGAGGATTAAACTCAGGGGCACTTGACCATCCCCAGCCCTATTTTGTATTTTATTTAGAGACAGGGTCTCACTGAGTTGCTCAGTGGTTTTGAACTCAGAATCTTCCTGTCTCAGCCTCCCGAGCCACTGGGATATACACCTTGTCCAACTATACTTTATTTTATAGAACTCATTTTACTTGGACATATAAATATGAGAGATAAGACGAAGTGCTCATATTGCCACTGCCCTAACACAGTTAATGTTATTATGTGGGTATATCCTCTTTTCGCCCTTTTTCTGTGTAGAATTCTTTTATATAAAAGTATATGAAAATAAATATAGATTTCCTAGTGAAGCATTAGAATACCATCTTTTTCTTCATGTTTTCGTATTATCTTCAAAATCATGAATTTTAGTGCAAGATTGTGACTGTTGGAATGGTCCTACATATATATAACATTGTGATGCAAGTTGATGGGTATGACTTCTCTAATAAAGGTATACGTTTACTCTTTCACTTTTGCTGTAATTAAGTCAACATCTTATGGTTACCTTATTTTCCAGTTTTCCTCAGTATGTGTGACTATCCAGAGACACAGCCTAACACTAAATGTATATAGGAAAAGGAATAAGAAAATTCCAGGCAATTGTTTTTTAAGTACAAAAATAAAATCTTCAGATTCCATTCGTATGAGGTACCCCAAGTAGTCAAATTCATAGAGACAAAAAGAAAAATGGTGGTTTTCAGGAGATGGGGCAAAGGAAGAGTAATGAGCAGTTATAATTTAATGGGTATCAGTTTGGGAAGACAAAAAGTTGGGATGTGAATAGTGGTTATTGTAGCACATCAATATTCTTGGTGTTTCTGAACTATACACTTAAAATTGTTAAAATGGTGAATTCTATGTTTTGTACAGTTTATCATAATTTTAAAAAAAATTTAAATAAAAAATGTCATTGGCAAAACATAAACCAATGAAAAGCTTAAAAAAACACGTGATCTGAGTGTAGTGGTACACACCTACAAGCTCAGTGACTCTGGGGGGCTGAGGCAGGAGAAATGGAGTTCAAAGCCAGCCTCTGTAACTAGTGGAGACCCTGTCCAAAATATAAAATAAAAAGAGCTTGGAATGTGGCTCAGTGGTTAAGTGGCCATGGGTTCAATTCCCAATACCAAAAAAAAAAAAAAAAAGAAAAGAAAAGAAAGGCAGGGAGACTTTTAGTATGCATTATCCATGGTAGTGCCAATCTTCCTTTATATAATGTCAGATAATTTTTTAAAATTCCAGTAACTGTCCATCATTTATTTGCCTATGTCATTGTAAACTTACTGTAGTTTCTATAATATCATGTAGAGCAAAAAGCAAAATCTAATTTTACCAAACTACACCAAGAAAAATGAAATTAAATTAAATAGGAAAAACAGTCAGACACACACACACACACACACACACTGTAAACTTTGTTCATTTGAGATATACATTTGAAGTGTTCATTCTGACAAACAACTCTGCTAGATTTGTGTGAACAAAAAGATGTATAACAAATGATTGTGCTGACATTTAAATTCTCTTATCAGAAAAAAAATTAAAGCAGCAGTGTGTTAGACTGCATTGTTTTTCAGTATTGGGGGTTGAATCCAGGGGACCTCACACTTGCTAAGCAAGCACTCTACCATAGACCTAAATCTCTTTATTTTTTATTTAATTTATTTTATTATTTTTAATTGACATTTTTTAGTTGTTGATGGACCTCTATTTTATTTTTTTTATTTGTTTGTTTGTTTAGTTTATTTATTTATTTATATGTAGTGCTGAGGATCAAACCCAGTGTCTTACTCATTTGAGGCAAGCATTCTACCACTGAGCTATGACCCCAGCCCTTATTTTTTTTTTATTTTGAAACAGATTCTTGTAAAGTTGCCCTAATTAGCCTTAAACTTGTGATCCTTCTGCCTCAGCTTCCTCAGTAATTGGGATTATAGGTGTGTTGCACCTTGCTTTCAACTGCTTTTTAAGTTTGTTTTTGTTTGTTTGTTTTTAACTACTAAAAGGACATTGGCAGCCAGAAACTTGAGTGGTTTTTTTTTTTTTTTTGGTACTGGGTACTGAACCACTGAGATACATCCCAGCCCTTTTCATTTTTTATTTTGAGACAGAATCTCACTAAGTTTCTCTGGGCCTCACTAAACTGCTAAGACTGGCTTTGAACTTGCACTCTTCCTGTCTTAGCCTCCCGAGTCACTGGGATTACCAGTGTGTGCCAGCACACCCAGTGAGACTTAAATTCTATTCACAATTCTAGTACTGTGTGATTTTTGACAAGTTACGAAAATTCTCTGGGCCTCAAGTTTCCTTATCTGTAAAAAAAAAAGCTTAGTAGACTAGTTAAGAATTCAGATTTATCATCTCTTACATTGTAAAAACACATCCACAGGTTGTCTGTTCAGTGGTTCTTTGTCCAAAAAATAATAGTAAACAAATACATATACACAGGTATACACATACAAATAATATTTGCTTTGAAAAAGTTTATGAAATGAGTATTCTGTATAAAATTAATGAAGTACTGATGTAACCTTAAAAACTATAATGAAAAGAAAAAATTACCCCTCAAGCATTAACAATAGCACCTCTATCTGCTTAGATTCTTTCAAAATATATTCATTCAAACCACTGGCCAAGATTTTCTTGAATGAGATCATTTAGTCTCATGATGAGGTACTGGATTCCATTCAAACAGAATAGGCACTATTTTTAAGTGAATAATGAACAGCCAAGCTCTGTACAAAGCACTCTTCAAATGTAATTTTATTTAATCCTCCCAATAAGGGAGGAATTATATTGCTTTACAGACAAGCAAACTGAGACTCAAGGGTCAAGTAATTTTTCAAAAGCCACACAGCCAGTCGGTAGCTGAGCCAATTTTCCAGCCTAATTTTATCAACTCCAGAGTCTAGTGCTTTCCATCACAACCCGCTTGGTAGATCTCTCCATGAATGTAGTTAATACTGATTTTCCTCTTATTATAATAACCATACCTTATCTGAGCTAATATCTCAAATCCTGCACATTACTTTTCTTTCTTTCTTTTTTTTCCCCTTTTTCTGGTATTGGGGATTGAACCCAGGGGTGCTTAATAACTGAGCCACATCTCCCAGCCTTTTTTAATATTTTATTAAGAGATAGGTCTCACTGAGTTGCTTAAGGATTCCCTAAGTTGCTGAGACTGGCTTTGAACTCATGAGCCTCCTTCCTCAGGCTCCCAAGTGGCTGGGATTATAGGTGTGAAATACTGTGCCTGGACCTGCACATTACTTCTAGTTGTGGTAGAACGTAGTAAAGTCATTTAAGGAAATGAGGTAATTTTACAAATAATTCAGTTTAAAATATATTTTAGTTAAATTAATTGGATATTTTATGCAAAACTCCTTTTTTTGGTCTAAATTGCTAGGAAAAATCTAACATTTTTCACAAAAAATTATTTATATACTGGCATTAGTAGAGAGAATCATTATTTTAGGCATAAATAATTTTCTTTTCTGTTCTTTCACATTTACCTTTCTAGAATGAGATAAAGAAGAACTCTCCCCACCGAACCGCTAGCTGATCAAAAATATTTGAGTCAAAAGTCAAATTTCTTTTTGAGTGTCATTCTGGCATAAATCCCAAGTGGTTTCTTTTAAATGACATCTCATCTTTTATTAGTAATATTTAGCTTGCAACTAGTAAGTACATACATAGTCTTGCAAAGCCTTTTCCTATTATTATCTAATAAATTCTTCCAACATCTTATGGGAGGACCAACATTTTTTTAAAAAGCAAATTGAGATGTAGATGTATTAATTTAGTTGACCAGAGTGACATAGTGACTTTCCACAGATATAGTCAAGGAAGTGTTGAATCAGTCTTGGATTATTATGACAGAAATTCTGTTCCTTGAATGATAACACTTAAAAACTTCACTGATCCTATAATTGCAGAATAGCCTACTTCACTTTGGAAGTGAACCAATGATAGGAGTACCTTTCCAGAAATCCCAATGTGCTACCCAATTCTGATTTTCCAGTTACCTTTCAATTGTTTGCCCTTAAATTAATTGATAAAAGCCTTCTTTAGCTCTTCATTTTGTCTTTCATTTTTGAAACCGATTTCAAAATGAGAGACATAATGCTGTTTTGTTTGTAAAAGGATTATTTCTCAGCATTTGGCTTGTACTTTTAAATTATTCTATTAACACGAGGCTTAATGCTAAAAAAGAAGTATGAGAGAGAAGTTGCATCTCTTCCCATAAAAATATGTTCTGTATTTGACTTCCGGCCAGATTCACCTGAACATAGGTCCCTATTATTAAATCAATATTTTCTGATTTACTTTACTGTTCACTCTTGGCATGAGGAGTTTCCGTCTTTTAACTATTCTGATGATTAAGCTGAATATGTCTTTGGTTGGGGTGAATAATTAAATAGCTAAAAGGAGGCAGTAAATCTTCATTATATGGCTAATAAATAAGACTGTGCTATTTTATATTTGATTTCTTAATGCTTTGAATTTAGAGTTAATAAGTAGATTCTCCAACATCATATTATAAATGAAATGCCAACTTCATTTAAAATTTTATGTTTGGTCATATGATAATTTGGCAATAATTTTGAAGAACTACAAAGAAAGCACCAGCAGAATCTATTTAAAATGCTGTGTCATCCTGTACATTTATAATCAGAACAATAAAACTTCAGCAACTGAAACACTAGGATGTCTTATCAGGTAAAATCTGAACAGTCTTCAGATTGATTTGTTGGTAATTGTACAGCTGGAATATTTATTAATTTCTCTGAACTATAACTTAGACATTTTGAAAGACAGATAATTTCCTTACTTGACAAAAATTGGCAGACTTTTTTGCAATTGATTTCTCCAAACTGTCCTTTAAAGATATTTTCTTAAAGTCATGATGATATTTTGTTTAATTTAATCTTTTGAATTAAATTGCCTCTTTAAAATATTTTTGTGAGATAAGTTTTCCTGGGAAATCCAGATTAAGTGGAAATAAACTTCTGCATATGTATAATATATATGCATATATATATATATATATATGCAAAATTTATGTTTGATAATTCTAATATTATATATTTTAGCCTTTATAGAATTAATTATGGAAGGAATTGAATTAGTCAAATAAAGTTTTTGCCACTAGATTATTCAGTTGACTCATTTCTTGGCAAAGGAAGTGAGGCTGTCCATATGAGGTAGTCCCTGAATTGGAGACCCAGAATGACTGGGTCCAAACCCCGGCTCTGTTGTTGATGAGTCACTTCATGTCCGTGCATCAGGTTCCCATCCATAAAATGTCATAATGTTATTTTTAGGTTTAGATGGATGATAAAGAATATTTTATCAAATGCTTATAAAATGTTTTTAAGGTTACAATTATTAAATGTTATTAGAGCACAATATTCAAGGTACATAGAGCATTAAAAAGCTGCTTTCCTTCACAACCATGTTTGAATGGATTTCTTAGGTTTGGGAAACTCACTTGGTAAAATACAGAGTCCAGTTGCTGATATTCAAAGGAAAATCTACTATATAGGACTCATGGAGCAAAATAGTATGTCAGTCTCTAATGTAGCTTGGATATGGATTTAAGTATCCTATTGATTAACTTGTTTTGGTCCTTTGGACAATTCACAATTCTATTAACTTTACGTTGGTCCTCTTGTCACAGGAAATCAGGAAACTGAAACTCCAAACCTTAGTTCTTGTGTTCCAAAGAAAGAAAATTTAAAGTCAGACACCAAAAGTCATATAAGAGAACTTTATTATAAGTGAAAGTGAGGCTTGAGCAGACAGCACTCTCAAGAGAGAGTGGGACCTCTCAGGGTAGAGAATGACAAAGGAAACAAACAACACTGTCTCCAAATTTATTGTTTGATGTTTACCAGGAGAACTGGGGACCATATTCTGTACTCTTTGCCAATCAGGTGTTCAACTCCTCCTGCACATCAGGCAGTAGAGTTTTTGACCTTAGTTGGTCCACTCTGGATCTATGATGGTCGCCATCCTATTTTTTTTAGAGGGGGGGGGGCTTCATCTACAAGGCAATCGCAGGTCAACATGGGCACTGGGGTCAAGATCTGGTCAGAAGTTACCTTAGTGTGCCTGCACTACTAAAGGAACCTTCCAGCCTAGACAAATGGAGACACCTATAGCCATAATTCCTAGGTTCATATCAATATCAATGGACTCTGTCAAAAATTAGTTTCATTGATCCTTTTCTTTCTTCTTTCTTTCTTTTTTCTTTTCTTTCTTTTTTCTTTTTTTTTTTTTTTTTTTTTTTTGTAGTTGTAGATGGGCAGAATACCTTTATTTTATTTGGTTATTTTTATGTGGTGCTGAGGATCGAACCCAGTGCCTCACGCATGCTACGCAAGCCACTGAGCTACAGCTCCAGCCCCCAATAATCCTTTTCTTTTGACATATTTTCCCATTAGCATCTTTGCTTCTGTTTATTTTCTACAAATTAACTACTACCCTTTGCTTTCTTGTCTACTTTGAAGGTAGTTTAAAGAAGACCCTAAAGTAATTTAAAGAACACTTGTGACCTTGCCATGCATTTCCTCTTGGTAGCTAGTTCCTTACTCTAGAGGTTTCATAATTTTAATTTCGAATTATTCATTTTAACAGTATTTTTGTTACAGTGGTTTACCTTATGCTTTTACTATATCCCTTGTTACTCTAAAACTCACATTTTTTTCTTTTTCCCAATCTTCTCCTCCCTGATCTTCTGCTGATACACACTGAATTGCGTCCCCTTGAATTCATATGTTGAAGTTCTAGCCCCAAATGTGACTGTTCTTGGATATAGGGCTTTTAAGAAGATAATTAAGGTTAACTGATGATGTAAGAGTGGGACCCTTATCCAATAAGACTGATTTTCTTATAAAAAGAAAAAGTTTTATACAGAATTTTATACAGAGGAAAGTCCCTATAAAGACACAATGAGAAAGCATCTGTCTGTCTGTCTGTCTGCAAGGAAGAGAGGCCTCATCAGAAACCAACCCTGCAGACACCTAAATCTTGGGCTCCCATGGGGCTGGGGATGTGGCTCAAGCGGTAGTGCACCCGCCTGGCATGCATGCAGCCAGGGTTCGATTGTCAGCACCATATACAAAGATGTTGTGTCTGCCAAAAACTGAAAAATAAATATCAAAAATTCTCTCTCTCTCTCTCTCTCTCTCTCCTCTCTCTTGAAAAAAAAAAAATCTTGGGCTCCCAGGCCTCAGAATTGGGAGAACATAAATTTCTATGGTTTAAGCCACACAGTCTGATATTCTTTCATGGCAGCCATAGCAGACTAATACAAAGAGGAAAGCTCATTCTGACCTTACACATTCTCCTCAGGCAAAATATTTATGACATTAATTTTAACTTTTGATCCTCAAAAAGCTTCTCTTGGTCTGTTTGTAACAGCAGTCCACTTTATGCTTTGAATATAGCCCTTTCTGCTCTGCCCCTGCAACTTATTTTTAAAATGGACATGTTTCTTTTTCTTCCCTTCTCCCTGTTCCTCCCTAAGGTCTCCCCTAATTTTAGGGGAAGCAGTATTACTTTCTTTCCCATCATAGGCAGAGTTATCTGTCCCTCAGTACATATCCACCATGGGAGCAAAGTAATCTAGGCATTGGGGATGGTTTCAGAAGATCTCAGAAATGCCTACCTCTCATATTAACAAGTGAGTTACAACTCCAACAGAAAACACAAGGAATGTAGCCTTGATCACCCCTTTAAAAGCCCCATGTTCCCCCTGATGGGCAGAATCACAGCCTCTAGGACAGAAGTCCCTTGTGTTTCTCCTTTGCTAGGAAAGCAATAAACCTTCTTTTTCCTTTTTCTTAAAACTGTGTCCTCCTTATTGTATTGGCATTGGGGACAAAGACTGAGCTTTTAGCAACTTATTAATTGTGCCTGGAATTTTTAAAAACCTATTTTGAAATCTAAGTGAGAATTGAGTCTGTACTCTGCTGTCTGTTGTGAATTTCCTTCTGCATGGCCATTGAATCAGCTACTCTCTGCTGCCTCAAGTTGAGGAGGAGTTACAGACCAAAAGGGAAATATGCAGAACAAAAAATACACTGCTTAATATCAAAATAGCAATCTAAAACTTCAGTTATATTTTGCTTTTCTTCATTATATCAAAACTCAGGAGGATCTGATTTCACTTATTTTGTCATACATTAATTTGATTCATATATATGGCTTACAGATTGATTTTGCATGCTTTAGAATCAATAGCTTTTAGACAACATTTGCATTAAAAATTTCAGGTTTTGATTTCACAACTGAAGGTATTATTCTCTGTTACAGGAAATGAAAGTATTATAGAAATTGTGTAAGTGGTAGAGAGGTGGTTGAAGGTACCAAAATCCTGTTGTCCATATCATTATAGCTCAGAAAATTTTTTAGCTTTGGGGAGACTTTGTATCCCTTTTTATTTTTTATTTTGAGGCAGGGTCTCACTAAGTAGAATAGGCCTCACTTAATTGCTGAGGCTGACAACAAACTTGGGATCCTCCTTCCTCAACCTCCCGAGTTGCTAGGATTACAGGTATGCACCACTGCACCAGGCTAGCTTCTTTAATCTTAACTAATCTCTCCTTAACTAATCTTTAACTTTAACCAATAATTGAAATTGTTCAGTTATCCAAATACTACATAAAATTACCCTCATTGTAACTATTACAGTTTGTATGTGATTTTAGATGTTCCCCAAAGGTTCATATGCTAGAATCTTGGTCCCCAGAGTGATGTGGGACCTAGTGAGAGGTAATTAGGTCATTGGGCCTAACTTCATTCCTTTTGGAAGGAATGAACGCTAGTCTCAAAGAGTGAGTTCCCACCAGGTATGATGGCACATGTCCATAGTCCCAGCAGCTAGGACGGCTGAGGCAGTAGGATCAGAGGTTTAAAGCCAGCCTCAGCAACTCCACAAGGATGTAAGCAACCTAGCAAGACCCTGTCTCAAAATATGTATGTAAATTTATATGAATCTTTTTTTAAAAAAATATTTTTAGTTGTAGATGGACACTTTTATTTTATTTATATATTTTTATGTGGTGCTGAGGATCAAACCCAGTGCCTTACATATGCTAGGCAAGTGCTCTTCCACTGAGCTACAACCTCAACCCCATGTATATGAATCTTTATGTCTTGTTAATACTTTCTTCTACTGTTTTTTGATGTTTTGATTTTGTTTAAGATGTTGTTTTCATAGAAAAATTATAAATGTTTATGCAGTTAAATATATTATTCAATATTAATTCTAGGTTTACTGTTTCAATTAAGAAAGCTTTCTATAATCAAGTTTATTAAAATATCCTTCCATATTTTCTTCAAATGTTATTATATTTTAAATGCATTTTAGTGAACTCTAAAATGAGCACATTCTCACTAAAAATCCAAATAATTTCTAGTAATATGATGAACCATGCCTTAATTAAAATCCTTCCCAGCATAGCACACTCAAAAATAAAGTATAGAGGGGCTGGGGATATAGCTCAGTCGGTAGCGTGCTTGCCTCACATGCACAAGGCTATGGGTTCAGTCCCTGGTCACTCACACACACACAAAAAAAAAAAAAAAAAAAAAAAAGAAAGAAAGGAAGGAAGGAAGAAAGAAAGAAAGAAAGAACAAACGAAATGAAATGAAGTATAGAGCTGGGTGCAGTGGCAAGTGCCTAAAATGCCAGCAGCTCCAGAGGCTGAGGCAGGAGGATCTAAGTCCACAGCCAGCCTCAGTCACTTTATGAGGCTCTAAGCAACTTAATGAGACCCTGTCTCAAAATAAAAGAACTGGGGATGTGGCTTAGTGGTTAAATGCCCCTGGGTTCCATCCTTGATACAAACAAAGAAAAGAAAAGAATAAAAAAATAAAAATGCTTGGGGATACTGCTTAGTGGTAAAGTATCTCTGGATTCAATCCCTAGCACCAAATAAACAAAACAAAATTAAATATGAATTTTACAATTTCTAAGGTAATTGTTTTTATTTACTATTGTTGCATACAAATTACCACAAATTTAGCAATTTAACATTTATATTTCTTCATTTCCATGAATTAGAAGTCATACTCTGAATCTTTCTTCAGGAAGGGCCCTGTCTTTTTTACAAGTTTGCCTGATTAGGTCAGGCCCACCAAGGTCAATTTTCCTTGGATTAGTGAATCCAAGCTAACCACATGAAACACCTTAATTACATCTTCAGAAATACTCTGCTTTTGTCACATAATTCAATCATGAGAGTGACATCTATCATATTCACAGTCCCACTCACATTCAACACTAGTTTTAGATTAGTGGTTATCACTCTGGGAGAAGGGGAGAGATACAGTTTTTTAGGGCCACACAGAGGTCTTCAGTGGTATTAGTGATATTCTTTTTCTTTTTTCTGGGTGATATATACACTTTTTTAAAAAGTTTTATTATTTTTTGAAAATACACGACAACAGTGGAATGCATTACATTCCTTATTACACATATAGAGCACAATTTTTAGTATATATGTATATAAAGTATGTTCATGCCAATTTATGCTATTATACATGTACTTGGGTTTTTTTGCATTACAATTCTTTTGTTTTAATCTTTATTTTATTTCTATGTGGTGCTGAGGATGGAACCCAGGGCTTCACATGTGGTAGACGAGCACTCTACCTCTGAGCCAAAACTCAAGCCCTACAATTCTTAATACACATATATACCACAATTTTTCATACCTCTGTTTGTATATAAGGTATGTTGACACCCAATTCAAGTCTTCATACATGTACTTTGTATAATGATGACAATCACATACACTTTATAATCACTTAAATTTTTATTTCTATTCTTTTTTGTATGTAAATATATATTATGTAATTTTCTTCCATGTGTTTTTTTTAATAAAAAAATCCACTAATTTGCAGTCCCCCCAGCAGTGTATGAATGTACCTTTTTCCCCACATCCTCGCCAACACTTATTGTTGTTTGTCTTCATAATAGCTGCCATTCTGACTGGAATGAGATGATATCTTAGAGTGTTTTGATTTGCATTTCTCTAATTGCTAGAGATGATAAATCTTTTTTCATATATTTATTGATTGATTGTATACCCTCTTCTGCGAAGTGTCTGTTCAGGTCCTTGGCCCATTTATTATTTGGTTTTGGTGCTTAGCTTTCTGTTCAGATCCTTGGCCCATTTATTATTTGAGTTATTTGTTTTGTTTTGTTTTGTTTTTGGTGCTTAGCTTTTTGAGTTCTTTATATATCCTATAGATTAATGCTCTGATTTGTTGTTTTTTTTTTTTTTTGGTGCTTAGCTTTTTGAGTTCTTTATATATCCTATAGATTAATGCTCTGATTTGTGAAGGGTAAAAATTTGCTCCCAAGATGTAGGCTCTCTATTTATTTACCTCACAGAGTGTTTCTTTTGCTGAGAAGAAACTTTTTAGTTTGAATCCATTGGTGCAGCCAATATGGAAGGAGGTATAGAGATTCCTTGGAAACTTGTACTGGAACCACCATTTGACCCAGCTATCACTCTCCTCGGTCCATACTCAAAGGACTTAAAAACAACATACTACAGGGACACAGCCACATCAATGTTTATAGCAGCACAATTCACAATAGCTAAACTGTGGAACCAACCTAGATGCTCTTCAGTAGATGAGTGGATTTAAAAAATGTGGAATATATACACAATGGAATATTACTCAGCAATAAAAGAGAATATAGTGTTGGGGAAGATAATGCTAAGTGAAGTCAGCCAATCCCCCCCAAACAAATGCCAAATGTTTTCTCTGATTTAAGGAGGCTGATTCATAGTGGGGTAGGGAGGGGGAACATGGGAGGGATGGGAAGAAAAGGAATGGGGCAGGGGATTAGCAACAATGGTGAATGTGATGAACATCATTATTCAAACTACATGTATGAAGACACGAATTGGTGTCAATATACTTTTATACAACCAGAGATATGAAAAATTGTGCTATATATGTATAATAAGAATTGTGATGCATTTATTAAAAATAAAAGCAATTAAAAAAAGAATTGTAATGCATTCTGCTGTGAGTTATTTTTTAAAAATCAATTTTAAAAAATCTTTAAAAATCCACTAAATACAGATAAAGCAAGCTTCTCCCAGAGGTAACCACTCTTATTTACTTCATGTGTACCTTTCTAAATATTTCCCATGTATTAATATACATTTGTCTGTAGAAATATAGTTTGTTTCTGGGGGAATAGAAGTTAACATAGGTGGTACTATATCAATTGTACTATTTTAGAATTCTTTTTTTTCCCCTTAATAATAAATACCTCTTAGAAAGGTTTCCATGTAAGTACATGGGCATCTATCTCATCATTTTATGACATATGACAGTATGACAATATTTGGGTAAATTCTGTTTTGGGGTCGGGAGTACTAGAGATTTACCCAGGGACAACTTACAACTAAGCTGCATTCCTAGACCTTTTTATTTTGAAAAAGGGGCTAAGTTATTGATATCCTGGCTAAATTGCTGAGGTTGGTCTTGAACTTGCCATACTCCTGTCTTGGCCCTCCAAGCTGCTGGGATTTCAGGTGTGCGTCACCACGCCTGGCCAAATTTAGAATCTTGGTAGCTTGTAACAGAAACTTTATTTTCATCCTCATGCTGTCCACTGTGAACTGGCTGGAGTTTTGCATCATGTTTCCTTACTCTGGGACCAAGGCTGATAGAGCAACGTTACTGATTATCCTGGAGTAGGGGAGAGACATCTCTAAATATTCTTACCTAGGCAATTAAATATTCTGGGCCAGAAGTGCCCCTGTGACTTTCACTCAACAACGTATTGACCAGAACCAGTTGCCTGGCCCCATTTAGTGACAAGGAAGTGGAAAGCATAGTCCCACTCTGCCCAGAAAAGGAGCAAACCAGATCTATATGGTGAATAGTACTAATAACTACCTCACCCTTTCAATGGTCTTCTGCTTTAATCATTTGTGCTTTGTTAGGTTTAGTTCTCTAATTACTAATACTTGATTTAAAAGTCCTCTATTTAAGACTTACGTTTGGTTTCAAGCAATAGATCCAAAAATGTGCCAGTGGGTTAAACAAATTAAAGATTTCATTTGCCCTCACATGAAGAATCTAAAGGAAGGCAGTCTGGGGTGGTCTTTGATGTCATCAAACATCGGGCCTTCTCTTGTCTTGTTGCTCAGCCATCTTGTTATAGCCATTTCTATCTGCCAAGGACAATTGAAAGCCAGGTATGGTTGCACATGCCTGTAATACCAGCAACTCAGGGGACTGAGGAGGGAGGATCACAAGTTCCAGGCCAAACTGGGCAAAAACAAAAGGGCTAGGTGTGTAGCCCAGTGGTACAGTGCTTGCCTATCAAGTGGGAGGCAAACAAACAAAGGCAATTAAAGATACAGGGATTAAAAAAAAAAAAAAGACATTGCCTACATGCCTACATTGGCAAACGTATTTGTGTAATTGTATGTATATGTGCACTTGTTTCTCTGAAATTTCTGTAAATATTTCATGAAAAATTCCTGAAAAGATTTTCATTCTATATGAATGTTTTGACTTGGCAAATATTTATTAAATGGTTGCTGTACTTCCTATTTGATTCTGTTTGTTTTTCCATCTTGGAGATTGAAGCCAGGGGTACCTTACTGCTAAGCTACATCATCAGTCCTTTTAACTTTTTATTTTGGTACAGGATCTCACCAGTAGCCAAGGCTGGCCTGAAACTTTAGATCCTTGTGCTTCAGCCTCCTGAGTCACTGGGATTACAGGCCTGTGTCACGATGCCAAGTGTTCTATTTATTTTCATTGCTTATTTTTTTATGATTGTTTTGGTTCTTTTTGTCCATTTTCTCTTTCATGTCAGATTTCCATCAACTTCCCAAGTTTATTAAAGAACTGATATGTTAACTATAGTTTTCTCTTTAAATCCTTCTTCTCTCGTCAAAGTTGTTGAAATAAAAACCTGAGGCGCTATCTTGGTGCTCTCTCTCTTTTTCATACCTAGCAAGTCCTGTGGCTGTTGCCTCCAAATGATTTTTCACTTCCTCCTCTTCTACTGTCCTAGTCCATACTGCTATCATCTCCTTCCAGGACAACGTTGATATTTTCCTACTTTCCCTGCCTCCATATTTCTTACCCTCCCTCAGCACCTGCGCCTTGGCCACAAGGCAGTCAAAATGGTCCTCTGATGATGTCATTTCTCTGCTTACAACTGTCCAGTGGTTTCCCAAAGGAATATAGAATAAAGTTCAAGTTTGTCACTATGGCCCACAATCCCTACCCAATTGGCTCTACGAAGGCTCTAGTTTATCTTCCCCAGTTTTCTCCCTTTTTGACCAGGTTCCAACCTTAGCCTGATCATTCATGTCCATTGTGTTTTAGGTTGAACTTTTTGTGTGTATGTGTAACTGGGCATTGAACCAGTGGTGCTCTACCACTGAGCTACATCCCCAATTCCTTTTATATTTCATTTTGAGACACAGTCTTGCTCAATTGCTGAATCTGGCCTGGAACTTGTGATCTTCCTGCCTCAGTCTCCAGAGTCACTGGGATAATGAGGGTGGGCAGGGGTACCAAGTCCCACTAGGGCCTTTTCTCTTGCTTCTCCTGTTGCTTTCCATGATCTAGTTTTCATTTCACCTTTGCAGGGAGGTTTTCTTTATCATCCTAGTTAGAACAGAGTTCCTTGTTCTACCCTATTCTTGTTAGTCACCATCAAGGATTTTTTTCCACAGCATTTATGATTATCTGAAATTATCTTCTTGTCATTATTTGGTACCAGAAGATTGAACCCAGAGGTGCTTAACCACTGAGCCACATCCCCAGTCCTTTTAACTTTTTATTCAGAGACAAGGTTTTGCTAAGTTGCTTAGGGCCTGGCTAACATATCTCCAAAGCTTAGCAACAGATGCATAATTAAATGTTCTACAAATATTTGTTCCCATTTTATATATATATATATATTAGTTTTCAGCAGATACAACATCTTTATTTGTATGTGGTGCTGAGGATCAAACCCAAGCCGCACGCATGCCAGGCGAGTGCTCTACTGATTGAGCCACATCCCCAGCCCTCCCATTTTTAATTAGGACTGAATGTAACTTGAAGATTAAGTTGTGAGTGAACTGGCAATTTTACAATGCTATCTGTCTTCTTGGAATCAGTTGTTTTTTAAGATAAGCAGTAAAAACTT
Source organism: Ictidomys tridecemlineatus (assembly GCF_052094955.1). Taxonomy (NCBI): domain Eukaryota; kingdom Metazoa; phylum Chordata; class Mammalia; order Rodentia; family Sciuridae; genus Ictidomys; species Ictidomys tridecemlineatus. The sequence continues at coordinate 106,234,029 of NC_135479.1, forward strand.
GTAAATTGCTTTTTTGGGGGGTGGGGGTGGGGGGATTTCCTGGGGATTGAGCTCAGGGGCACTTGACCGCTGAGCCACATCCCCAGACCTATTTTTGTATTTTTTTATGGAGACAGAGTCTCATTGAATTGTTTAGTCCCTTGCTGTTGCTGAGGCTAGTTTTGAACTTGAGATCCTCCTGCCTCAGCCTCCTGAGCCACTGGGATTACAGGCATATGCCACACCACACCTGGTAAGATTTGTTAATTTCTTCATGTGTACATGTATTGAGTTTGTTCTCAAATATTTCACATTCTTTGTCACTATTGGGAATGGAGATCTTTCTCAATTATTATTGGCTAAGAATAATGCTACTTATCTTTGTATATTAATCTTATGACTGGCCACAATGTTCTTAGTTTTTCATCCTGTTCTCTAAGTTTTCTAGATAGTTGATCATATCATCTGTAAGTGTTCTTGCTTTTCCCTCTGACTTGGGACTCTTGGGTGACTGTCATATTCTTGAACTCCCTAAGTGCTTTTTAATTTAACATTTAATGATATTTTGACTCTAAAACTTTACTTATTTGTTGTTCTGAATTACAACCAAGACAATAAGTCCCTCGTCTTTCCTTAGTGAAAATTATGTCTGTGACTTCAGTAGGCTATGTCAGATATTGGGTTATTAGGAACTTGTAAGGACTCTGGAGACCATTTGTAAGTGAATGTGAACAAAAAAAAAATTTTTTTTTTTCAGGGATTGAAACCAAGGGCACTTTATCAACTGAGCCACATCCTCAGCCCTTTTTATTTTGAGACAGGGTCTCACTGAGTTACTTAGAGCTTTGATAAATTATTGAGGCTGACCTCAACTTGCAATCCTCCTGCTTCAACTTCCTGAGCCTCTGGGCATGCACCACTGCCCAGCAAAAGAAAATCATTTTTAAATATCTGAGGAAATGCAAGGAGCTAATAATATAATAATATTAGCTAATTATATAATAATATAAGCTAATAATAATATTATAATATAAGCTGCAGAAAAGCTTAGTTAGGTCATCAAGCTGGAGATGTTGGCCATCTAGCTCCTGAACATGACCCAAGAAATGGAGGAACTTCTGTAGCTAAAACAGAGCAGACATCAAGACTCTCTTTCAGGGGCTGGGGATGTGGCTCAAGCGGTAGCGTGCTTGTCTGGCGTGCGTGCAGCCCGGGTTCGATCCTCAGCACCACATACCAACAAAGATGTTGTGTCCGCCGAGAACTAAAAAATAAATGTTGGAAATTCTCTCTCTCTCTCTCTCTCTCTCTCTCTCTCTCTCTCTCTCCTCTCTAGTCTCACTCTCTCTTAAAAAAAAAAAAAAAGACTCTCTTTCAGGGTCCTTTCTTTCCATATCCCTAGAGAAGCAACACTTCATAGGAGGTGGTAATATTCATATTCTCATGGTAAAGAGAGCTGCAGTCTCTGTGAAGGGACTCCACAATCTGCTCCAAATAATCCCAAGGAATAATAAATTACTTTTTTACCCCTCATCAGCATGATTCAGTGGGCCTCAGACTGGGCAGCAATATAGTCTCCCTGGGAAGGCTGTATTGACCAAGGCTTTCTTAGTAGCCTGTTCTCACTACCCTCCTAGTACCCAGCACTGGGCTTGACATGTAGCAGTTAACAAATGTTTGTTTAATTGCTGGCATAAAGATATTTTTTGAATGAATGAATTTAATTCCTATCAACCCATAAAATAAAAGAGAGAAAAAAAATTTTGAATACTGGATTTGAGAGAAAATCCCATTATATAATATGTGAATTTTAGATCTTCCTTACTTCTAAGTATTTATACTTTATACTGAGCTTTTGTAACAGTGGTCCACTTTATTTGAATGTAGCCCTTGCTGCTCTGCCACTGCAACTTATTTTTTAAATGGACATGTTGCTTTCTCTTCCTCTCTCCCTGGTCTTCCCTAATCTTTCCCCTTCCCCAATCTCTCAGGGGAAACAGAATTACCTTTCTTCCCCATCATAGGCAGAGTTAACTGTCCTTGAGAATACATGCACCACAGGAGAGAAATAATTCAGACTTGGGGATGTCACCATATGATCTCAGAAATGACTGTCTTCCAAATTAATAAGTGAATTACAACTCCAGCAGAAAACATGTGGAATGTAGCCTTTGATCACCCCTTTAAAAGTACCATGTTCCCCGTGATGGGCAGAATCACAGCCTCTGGGACAGAAGTTCCCTGTGTTTCTCCTTTGCTAGCAAAGAAATAAACCTTTCTCCTTTTTCTCAAAACTGTGTTGTCCTTATTGGATTGGCACTGGGGACAAGGATGGAGATTTTAACCACAAGAGGTCTCTCTCTCTCTCTTTCTCTCTCTCTTTTCTGTCCTTTAAATAAAACTTTTTGCTCTTGCCTTGGCATTTCTTGGGTATTTAGTCTTAAACACAGGAGTTGGGGGATGATGGGACCCCATCCTGATTTTCAAGACAAGTTTTGGATGGGGTCTGCAGGGGTCATCGCCAGGGTAAGCTCCTCTGCACCCCACATCTGAGGTGTGCCTTTCTGTCTTTCTTTCTGGAGGACAATAATGGGTACTTGTTAGCTAATTAAATGCAGTTAGTGCAAGCTGCCCTCTACAAGACTCAGGTGTTGGGATTCATGGCCTATGTGGCTCCTAATCACCTGTGCTGCAGGTTAGGTATGTTGACTTCTGCCAAAGTCATCTCTCACCATCCTATCCATGCTTGAACCTTGTCTGGCATGGGTACACAGAGTCTCAAATTCCAGGCTGCCATTGGATGCATGGAGATGAACAAAGGGTTGGAACAACTGCAAGATTCTGGCTGGGGCCACTCCTCAGTGAACCTCAAAGGTATCTTTTCTAACTCTTCACCCTTATGGAGTATCCTGTAGTGATTGGTTGATGAAAAGGTGCTCTGCAAAAGCCCCAATGATACACAGCTTCAGATGAGCCAAACTGCACTCTCCCATACTCATTCCTTCTGAGCAGTCCTCTCCCCTTGTTGATCAGCCTCTAGCCATTGAGAGAGGGACATTTTACTTGGAGTGGTTCATAAAGAAATGCCTGGGTTTCCTTTGTTTGCATATGAAGCCTTTGCAAGCCTGTAGGGCTTCTCCCCATTGTTGTTTTCTGTGCTCCACCAGTTTATTTGGCTGCAAAAGCAAGGCATTTTCAATTTAACCCTGTCATAAACTCTTCTGGGAAGCCAGGCACTGTGGTGCATGCCTGTAATCCCAGTAATCTGGAGACTGAAACAGGAGGATCATGAGTTCAAAGCAAGCCAGCCTCAGCAATGATGAGGTGCTAAGCAACTCAGTGACACCCTCTCCCTAAATAAGATACAACAAACCTCCTCTGGGAAAGGGGCATTAAGAATCTAAGAGCCATTAGATGTCCTCCTTACCCTCCAGAGATTCCTTTGGACCATGGAATAGAGAAAAAAATCCCACGTAGGTAATTTTTCCCCCATGAGTTATCACATTTAGAAGTTTGTAGTGGCAGGAGAGGTCAGTCATGCCTCTAAGTCTGAACTCTCCAGGGTCATGAGGCAAAACAAAAGCTCCTGTTTGTTCTGCCACTTAAGCCAGCAATAGATTTGACAGAACCATGTAGTGAGAGAAGGGTTTGCTGGCCATCAGAAGCTCATAGGGAAACATCCTTAAAGAGAAAAAAATGGAGTTTTCTCTGACACAGGCAGTCAGCTGATCTTGGCTAGAAATGCTAAGGCAAGAGCAAAAAGTTTTATTTAAAGAAAAGAGAGAGAGAGAGAGAGAGAGAGAGAGAGAGAGAGAGAGAGAGAGAGAGAGAGAGAGAGACCTCTTGTTAAAATCTCCGTCCTTGTCCCCAGTGCCAATCCAATAAGGACAACACAGTATTGAGAAAAAGGAGAAAGGTTTATTTCTTTGCTCACAGGGGGACTTCTGACCCAGAGGCTGTGATTCTCCCATCAGGGGGAACATGGCACTTTAAAAGGGGTGCCAAAGGCTACATTCCACAGGATTTCTGTTGAAGTTGTAATTCACTTGTTAATTTGGAAGACAGTCATTTCTGAGTATGAGTTCTGTTTTCTCATACTCAAGAGGGAACTTTGTTTCTCAACTATTATGTCAGGTTCACCACTACTCTGCATACTAAAAAAAAATGGGATTCATGTTGTTCAGAGGGGAGCCTCATCCTTGAAAAGGAGGGGTGGAAACTGCTGGACTCTAGAGGCTCTGGGAGCTAGATGCTCAAAAAGTGCCTCATTTTCTGCTGCTGCCAGGCCTGGGAAATGACCCAATCACAGTTGACAAAGGAGAGGTCTCAATTTTCTGCATCCAACCTGGACTGATTACCAGCTGGGGGATTGAAAACTGGTCTCTGGAGGAAACTATAGGACCACACTTTAAGAGACTGATTTTACAAAAGGAAAAAAAAAATGGTTTTAAAATGTCCTAAGTATGAGGTTTTCTCTCTCCTTTTTGCGGGGAGTGGGTACTAGGGATTGAACTCAGGAGCACTTGGCCACTGAGCCACATCCCCAGACCTATTTTGTATTTTTTAAAATAAAGACAGGGTCTCACTGAGTTGCATAGTGCATCACTTTTGCTGAGGCTGGTTTGAAATTGTATTCCTCCTGTCTCAGCCTCCTGAGCCACTGGAATTACAAGCATATGCCACCACACCTGGCTGATGGTTTTGCAGTAGCTTGCCTTACATCTTAGCTTCTGCCAGATCTCTCCAAGGCTCAGTGTGCAGAGCTTGCAAGACTTACAAGGCTTGCAGAGGACCAGTTTGAAACCAAAGAAAATAAAAAAGTGTCACTTTTAAATTCACTTACCATAATAATATTTTCAAGATTTATCCATATTGAAGTATGTGTTATAATTCATTTAAGGCTGAATAGTAATCCATTCTATATATGTGAATAGAATAATATTTCATCCTATGGCCCATTTTGTTTATCCATTGATCTGCCAATAAACATTTCAGTTGCTTCTACCTTTTGACTACTACAAATAATGTTGCTGTGAATGTTGATGTACAAATACCTGTTCAAGTCTTTGATTTTAATGTGTGAAATTGCTAAATCATCTGGTAATTACCTGCTGAATTCTTTGAGAACTTGCCATTGGGTTTTCTACAGTAACTGTACCATTTTAAATTCCCATCAACTATGCATAAGTGATCCATTTTCTCCCCATTCTCAATAACATTTTTTGTTTCCTGGTGTTGTTTGTTGGGTACTGGGGATTGAACTCAGGGCCACTCGACCGCTGAGCCATATCCCCAACCCTGTTTTGTATTTTATTTAGAGACAGGGTCTCACTGAGTTGCTTAGTGCCTCTCTGTTGCTGAACTCATGATCCTCCTGCATCAGCTCCCAAGCTGCTGGGATTACAGGTGTGCACCACCTCATCTGGCTGTTTATTTGCTTTATAATAGCCATCCTCCTAATGAGTGTAAAGTGGTAACTCATTATAATTTCGATGTAAGTGTTGGGTTTCTCTTTTTTATTTGCAGGATCACTTTTTTAAAAACAATGAAATTATGGCATTTGCCAGTACCTGAATGGTTATGGAGAATATCATGCTAAGTGAAAAAAGCCAAACTCAGAAACTCAAGGGTTGAATGTTTTCTCTCAAATACAGAAGCTAGAGCAAAATAAAGAGGAGGGAAGGATAGGATAACACAAAGAATCAATCAAATATAAATTAATAGACATTAATATTTTTGGTGTATTTATTGAAAATGTGTTCTCAGTTTTGTTTACCTTTTAATTTTGTGTAAAATTATGAATGTAAAATGTTTTTTAATGTAATAAAATTTATTAATCACATTATTAGCATCATCTAAGTTTACTTGTTTTTCCCTCTCCATCAAGTTGATAAGTATTAAGTATATTGTTTTCTTTTTCTTTTAATTCTTTATCTGAAATTAATGTCAGATAGATGAGGTAACAGTCTAATCCATGTGTGTTTCACATAGTTATAATTAATGGTTCCAGCATCACTTACCAAGTGAGATTTTATTTCCCTGATTTGTGACCACCACTTACAATAGACACTGAGTTCTTCATATATGCTATCATCTGGGGAGTAGACCTTGAGAAGTCCTCCCACAGATTCCCCTTCAGGAATGAAGAATTTACCTGCCCACTTGCTGGGGTGTGGGTGGAAGACAGCCCAAATTTGCAGACTGCTTCCTCTCCTTCCAGGGACAGAGTGCATCCAAGGAGTGGTCACCATAGGGCATAAAGGCCTAGACACTTTGCCTCAGTACAGGGCAATTTTGAAAGTCCACATGACCTTTGGGTTTGCTGAGCTTTTATTGGGCCCCAACCTCAGGTGACTCTCCTCTGCTCAGTCTTTCATCTTCATCTTCCTATCCATGAATGATTATCCCCAAATCGTTCTCTGTAAATATCCTGCATGTTGATCTCTAGAGTCTCTGTGTGGACAATTTGTTTCATTGATCTATTGATTTTAGCACTACATATTTTTTTTGGTAGTTTTCAAATAAAGTGATAGCAACTAATTCTTAGTTGCTATCATTTGAATCTGTAGAGGTATTACAAAACATCACATATGAGCACTAGCAGTGTAGGTCAGTGGTAAAGTTCTTGCCTAGCATACATGAGGCAAGGCCCTGGGTTGTATCCCCAGTAATTAAACACACACACAAACACAAAATATCCACTAATGAATTCACCTAAGAGTCCCCAAACATCTTCTTTTTAAAAAAAAAACTAGCATCTTGAGCCAGGCATGATGGCGAGGCTAATCACAGCTATTCAGTGGTTAAGGCAGGAAGATCACAAGTTCAAGGCCAGCCTCGGTAGCGTACTAGAACCCTATCTCAAAAAATAAATCAAGGGACTGGAGTTGTAGCTCAGTGGTTGAGCAGTTGCCTGGCATATATGAGGCACTGGGTTTAATCCTCAGCACCAAATAAAAAATAACTAAATAAATAAACAAAATAAATATATTGCGTCCATCTACAACTAAAAATTTTTTTAAAAAATTAAAAAACAAAAGTGAAATAAGCCAATCACATGAAACCAATGGTCGAATGAGTGTTCTCTCTGATATGCAGATGCTAACACAAAATAATGGGTTGGGGGGGCAGGCAGAGGAAAAAATAGAAGTTCATTGGATTAGACAAGTGGGAATGAATGGAAGGGAGAGGTGATGGGAATAGGAAAGACAGTAGAATAAATCAGACATAACTTATGTTCATACATGAACACACCACTAGTGAAACGCCACATTGTGTATAACTACAAAATGGGAAGTTATACTCCATGCATGTATAATATGTTAAAATACACTCTAGTGCCATGTATATCTTAAAAAATAAAAATATTAATAACAAAAACAGAGCAAACCAACAACACACTAATATCTTTCTTCCCCATCAATCTCAGCTGCAATGTAAAACATTTTTACAATGACAACTTGTACAAAACGAATTTAAAATTTTTGCAAGCAGTATTTCATGATGTCAGTAGAATTGATACTAGAATTCCACTTAAATTACTTCAAAGCCAACAACTAATAAGAATCTAGTCTAAAACCAGTAAAAATTGAAAAATGGTTAGTTGGCTCTTCTAAAGAAGACTTTGGGTTCACTGGTAAATTCTATCCAAACCTTTAAAGAATAAACACCACTACTTCTCAAATTCTACCAAGAAGTAAAAGAGGAAGGAACAAATCTCAACTTATTTTACAGGATCAATAGTACTCTGATACCAAAGCCAGACAAAGATATCACAGGGAAAAACTAAGACAAATACCCCTATGAGTATAGATTCAATATTCTTTTTTTTAAAGACAGAGAGAGAGAGAGAGAGAGAGAGAGAGAGAGAGAGAGAGAGAGAGAGAGAGAGAATATTTTTCAATATTTTTTTTTTTTTAGTTCTCGGCAGACACAACATCTTTATTTTATTTTTATATGGTGCTGAGGATTGAACCCAGCGTCCCGTGCATGCCAGGCGAGCGCGCTACTGCTTAAGTCACTTCCCCAGCCCCAAAATTCAAATATTCTTAAAACAAAACAAAACAAAACACCTAATAACCCAAAGTCAGCATCATATGAAAAAGATTATATATCATTGACACTGGGATTAATCCCAGAAATGCAAGAAAGATTAAACATAAAAATGGAGTGTAGCTTGGCATGGAGGTGCACACTGAGACAGGAGGATTGCAAGTTCGAGGCCAGCCTCAGCAACTTATTCAGGTTCTTAATAACTTAATGAGACCCTGATTCAACTAAAAATAAAAAGGACAGGGAATAAAACTCAGTGGTAAGGCAAGGTTAAATCCCCAGTATACCACCCCCACCAAAAAAAAAAAAAGTCATATCAGGGATATTCTGACACATTATCACCAAACTCAGAACTGGGGAGATGGCAAAGATTGACTCCAACATCATGCAGGTTCTCACTTTGGTGGGCACATGCTTTTGCAATGAATGCATCTCATCAGATCATTGCAGGAAATGACAATATTGGTAATCACATTCTGACCTCATACCTTAGGCTGGGTTGGAAGAGTTTGAAAACAGAAATAAGACTGACACACAACAGAATTGAAGGTAGCTAGTAGTTTACACTGAAATCTGGAACAATTTTCCTAAGCTAAGAATGTCTTTTAGCAGTTAACTACTATGTATAGAAAGGTTTTATATCATAATGCACATTCTTATCACATACTGTGTAGTTAGTTTATAGAGTGACTCCCCCACCAGTTTCATGAACATAGTATCTTCATGTCTTAGACCTGGTCAGTCATGCTATTAATTATCAAACACTAAAACTTGGAATAATGCCTATTAATAGTAAAGGAAAAACTCAACATGATCATTTGAAGCAGAAAAAGCATTTAAAAAAATCTAATACCTTTCCATAATTAAACACACATGCATTCACAAACACAAAAAAAAAAGAAAGAAAAAGAAACTTCCTCAACCTGATGAAGGACATTAATGAAAAAATCTAACATCATATTATTAAAAATTACAGCCACAGAAATTAGGCAAGAAAAAAAATTAAAATATCCAATTGAGAAAGAAAGAGGATTGTGAACAACCAATATAAAAAATAAAAAATTTTTAAAAAAAGAGAAAGAAAGAGGAAAAACTATTTTAGCAAATCCTAAGCTGCTTATGGCAGTGAACTCCTGGTAAAACCTTGGAGGCTGTGTGGGAGGCTGAGACAGGAGGACCACAAGTTGGAGGCCAGTCTGATCAATTTAGTGAGACCATGTCTGATAATAAAAAAGGGCTGAAGATGTAGCTTAGTAGTAGGATGCATGCCTAAGGCCCTGGGTTGATTGGATTTGATCCCCAGTACCACACATAACATATCTCTCTCTCTCTCTCTCTCTCTCTCTCTCTCTCTCTCTCTCTCTCTCTCTCTCTCTCACACACACACACACACACACACACACATATACACACAATCTTAAAGAATACACACATGTGCATACACACAATTAGAACCAATAATAAATAAGTTCCCTTTCTATTTGGTATTACTCTGGCTGGTGAGTTTTCTCTCCTCTCATTTCCAGCCCTTTCCAGAAAGCCAGCCAGGTCAGTTGCTGTGATTATTATTGTTGCCACATTTTTAAAACTATACATAGGCTCAATATCTTTATTTTGTTTATTTTTATGTGGTGCTGAGGATCAAACCCAGTGTCTCACATGTGTGAGGTAAGTGCTCTGCCACTGAGCCACAATCCCAGCCCACTGTTGCCACATTTTAAAGATGAGAGAAATGCTGAGTGTCTTGCCCAAGGTCAAGGGGCAAGACAGTGTTGGTTCCTGAGCTTGGGTCTCCAGAGAGCAATGCTCTTCCCTCCCAGGAGGCATTTGTCCCAGCTCCTCAGAAATTCCCCACACCCTCAGGAAACAGGCTTCCCTGAACATAGAGGAGATGGCAGGGCAGCCATAAAAAGCAACAAAAAATAACTTTATAAGGATTAAATAGTTATGGGGTACATGGCACTCCCAACAGGGGAGTGAGTGAGGAGGACTCAGGCCCCAAACAGGGGTCTTGTATCCTGGCATCACTGGGTGGGATGGGGCCTCCTGCTGCAGCACTGGGCTCATGGGAAGATAAACACAGAGTCAGTATTTGGGGGCTCTCCCTAACCTCCACCCGACAGCTCACTGTCAATTCCTGAGCCCCTGGAGGCAGGAAAAAGGAGAGGGCTGGCACTACAAGTTACTGCAAGGTCCCTCGGGGGAGATTGTGGGTTACCCACCCCACTGCACCCCTAATGCTTCACTCTACATGTTTTAAAAGGGACTTCAAGTAAAAATTTCCAATTAAAAAATAATCTCCTTTAAAATATTCTAAGCTACTGGGCTAGTCTCAGTCCTCATTAACAGCTGAGGAAACTGAGGCCCAGGAAGATAAGGGACTGGCCCAAGGCCAACCAGCTAGTTAACAGTGCAGTCTTTTCTCGTTGTCTATCCAGGGACACCTGGGTGTGCTCTGAAGCCCAGTGATCTGGACCCTGCACCTTCCATGTTCACAATCCTGCTCCTTAAGCTCCAAGTGCTTTAGCTTCAGTGTCAACCCCACCTCTGGGGCTTCCCCAACACATGTGCAACCCACAGACACCCCTCTCCCAATGCACAACCACTACTCTCACCTCCTAGATAGCAGCAGCCTCTCCATTCCTTGGGAGGGTCTGCCCATATAAGTTAAAATACATTGTAAAAAAGTTGGGCCCAGGGAGGTCTGTGGGATGATGTGCTAGGTAGTATCTTGGTGTCCGTAGGGCCTCCACTGGACCCCACTCAGTCCCCTCCTCCCTCTGGACACAGCTAAGCCAGGGCTTAACCCAGGCCTGAAGCAATACTCCAAGGCCAGAAAAGCTCAAGAGTCACCCAGGGCATTCTTTCTTCCTGGGGGGAGTGACATGGAAGAGTGACCTCCTTTGACCCACTTGTGAGCAGCTCTCCCCAGACAGGGCTGACACTGCACCCAGCCCTCCTGCTTTCTCAGGGCTTCCTCATCACCCGTATCTCCCTTTGCAGCATCATTTCTCTGTCTCCATTGGCCACAACTGTCCTCCCACCATGCCTTCCAGATACCTTATAAGCTCTTCCTTGTGCTGCACAACTGCTCCAAAGACAGTGTCACCACCCCATTCCCACTTCACTTTCCACCTCTCTTATTTTCCTATATAAGTGACCTCATTGAATTTTACCATCTGGAGGAGCAGTAGCAGCAGGAATGCCCTATCATATTTGCTTAGTCAAAACTCATATGGCCCAGGAAATTGTGGGTTGAAGGCCTTCAGGACACAAAGCAATAAAGGTCAAGCTCAAAATCAAGACCTCCCCCCCGGGACACTGGCTTCTCCTCTTCCTTATTCCACTTTATCCTTCCCCACACTCCGTCCACCTATCTCACTCCCCCTACCCCTATCCCAAGACCAGATTAAGTCTCACCCTACTTCATGAGCTTTATTTAGCAAATATTCTGTCATAATGGGAAGTGGCCCAGAGCAGCACCTCTGTCCACCCCCAACTCTCTCATGGCCCACACATGAAGAATTTGATCTTTGACACTATTCTTCACTAGAAGGAACTAGGATTCCACATCAGGACAGCTCTAGAATATCCCACCATGTCCGAAAACCAACAGAAACCATTGTGCTCTATGAGGTTCTGCCTCCTCTAAGGTGTTCACAGCACTTAAGAAACTAATATCTAGGCAGGTGCAGTGGAACATGCTGTAATTCCAGTGACTTGGGAGACTGAGGCAGAAGGACTTCATCAAGACCAGCCTCGGCAACTTAGCAAGGCTCTCAGCAACTTAGTGAAACCCTATTTCAAAACAAAATATAACAAGAATTGGGGATAGAGCTTCAGTGGTGATGCACCCCTGGGTTCAATCCCTAGTACCAGAAAAAATAAATTAATGGCAGAGCATTAAAAAAAAAACTGCAGAAATTTTAGATTTGGGGAAAGAATTTTTGATTAGGTATTTATAAAGTATAGAAAATATTGCCTATACATCAGGTATATAAAATCTTTAAAGGAATGATAATTAATAAATTTCTAAGAACTGAGCAGTAAATTTGAATACCTTCCTCTCCCCACATGGAACCCTGTTAGACATGAATAAGTCCAGCAGCTCTGAAGCCACTCAGACAAGCTTGTCTCACTGGTTTTGCTCCTGAGGCTCCTGCTCCAATTCTGTGTCTCGAAAGCCTTCACACTCCCCAGGACCAAAATCAATTGGCATCTTCTTCTTGCCCTATCTTCTGCCCAACTTCCTGCCGCCTCTCCTTCTTCTCTCCTTATGCCAGGGAGATCAGAGTATCAGGATTATCTCTGTTCCTTTCTCTCTTTTCTTCTATCCCCAAATGTTGATTCTTTTGTTTGTTGTTTCACTCATTTATTTAGATTCCTTTTCTTTGTGTGCTGGGGAATTGATGAATCCAGGGCCTTGTGTATGGTAAGCACACACTCTACCACTCAGATACACCCCCACCCAGAAATATTTCATGGCATCAAAAAAGCCTCAGTCAAGCTGGACACAGTGGTGAACACCTGAGATCCAAGGGATTGGGGAGATTGAGGTAGGAGGTGAGAAACTGATGTGACTCCATTTTTGAGAAACCAGCCTCTACATCAGAGCAAAGCCTGTCCAAGGAAGGGGGTGTGACCCTTGTCCTTGGAAAAACCCACAGAGCACTCCTAAGCACATACCCACCCTGCTGAGTTGTTTATCTGCAAATAACAGGAGAGATCTGTGGCACTAGGTGACCCTGACTCAGGCTAGGTGAAGACCCATAGCAACCCCCTAGCAACCACCAATCAGCATGAGACAGGGAAAATACCTGGGATGTCAGATGACCCTCAGTAGTTTATGGTGACTGATAACATGTTGGGAAACCATGTAGTTTAGCACGTATACCCACCCCTCATGGCCTAAACCAATCAATTCAAAGGAATCCCCCTCTTGTACTAACCAATCACCCCTACCCAACTTGTTCCCACCAGTGAATGTGCTAATCAATGTGAAGAGTTGTTGTTTGATTTTCCCTCGGGTGTGAAATGATGTGCTGTGTGATGTTGTGACACATAGAGTATCCCCCCAAAACCTATAAAATCTCACTGAACAAAGGAGTGGGACTCACTCCCTGGGACCGCTGCATTGGAAACGGTTGTGAGTCCAAGCTCGAGCTTGCAATAAAGACTCTTGTGTGATTGTATCGGATTCGGCTCCTGGAGGTCTACTGGGGTCCCACGAATCTGGCATTACAGAGGAAGGCAAGTTTAAGAACAGCCTTAGCAACTTAGTGCTCCAACCTCAATCATGGTGGAGAGTGCAGGATGGTATTCATTTGTCGAAATCCTTAATTATAATCTAAAAAGAGTGAATTTTACTGTGTGTAAATTATTCCTCAAGAAACAACTTTAAAAAAAATTCTACCATAGACCCAGGTTTTTACTTCATCCAACCTAAATTCCATGCTTGGTTTTCTGGGCCTTTTAAATCTTGACCCCCACTGGGTCACCTTCATTGCCCATGCTACCTTGTGCTTGAATTAGAGCCGTATCCTCATCATTCACTTAACATACTACTTTTGGATTCTCTCACAGACAATGCCCTCCTGTCCTCTGCCTCTCCACAATGATACCTAGGACAGGTAGCAGGGCATGTCCTACTCTACAATACCGCCTTGCCAAACTCTGTTTCTTGCAGTCCACTACACCACTCAGAACCAAACCCTTCTCACAGTGTTCCTGGGTGTTTACCAGTGTCATTCTGATCTCAGGTTGCTTATCTACACAAGGGCAGGATGTACTTACTCACCTCTATACCCATCTCAAATAACACGCAGCCCAGCACACAGTAGGCTCTGGAGGCAAAGCACCCAGGAGGGAGAATGACCCGCGAGCTCCAGGGGGAGGAGAGATCTGAGCTGCATCTTAAGAGATGGGTCTGGAAGGACTAATGAGGCACCATCAGGGCCAAGGGCAGTGGAGAAAGCCCAGAAAGTGCCGGGTGGCAGAGGTGCAAGTTGCCTCCGACAACCGGGTATCCCAGCACAGGCACTGGGCCCCATTTACCTGGCCCTCGTAGGGACGCGTGGCGGTGCTCATTGCTACAGCCTGGATCAGCAGCCCCAAGGTGAGAGGCAGCAAGGTACTGGTGGCGGGGACAGCCACCATGAAGCTGTGCGCCCGCTAAGAAACCAAGCTGCTGGACAGTTCCTCAGGGGCCCAGAGGACCCCCTCCCCAACTCCGTCCCCCCTGCGCCTGCCCCATGTGGCCCCGCCCACTTACTCTTCCTCCCTGAACTGGACTGTTGATCCAGTACACCCAAGGGAAACCTCACTCCACCACGCTATCCTCCTGCCTGTCCCTTTTCTACCTTCATTGTCCCTCTCTATGGTCCCGCTAGATTCTCAACTAGACAGTGCGTCCTACCCCACCTATCTCCCTGACCCCGCTCATCTTCAACATGTCCTTGACAGGTCCTTTCAAAGGGCTTTTCCCTCTAGCCCTGCCCACATCAGTCTGGCCCTTGGTTACCCCACCCCTTGGCCCTCCACCCCTCTGTCCCCACAAACCCTGCTGCTCCCAGTGTGGGCCCTTGGGACTATGTAGTTATGTCGTGACTTTGTCCAAGGAAAATGGCATCTCGCTGGTGCTCACAAGGAAGATGATGCACATCCCCAGCAGGGCACCCAGATACAGGTAAGGGGACATGAGCAGCAGCAGGAAGAGTTGGATGTTATGATGCCCCACGCAGTTGTTCACCCACCTACAGTGGTGGTCAAACTCCTAGCAGAGAGGACCAGCCTGGAGAGTCTATCTGGCCTCCATACCCTCCCCCCACCCAATGCTTAGGCCTTCCACAACACTGCCCTCTAGGCCACCTGCTCTTGGCCCTATAAGCGGGTTTCATCTCAAGGAGAACCTGGCACTTTCCACTGATAGAACACAATTAGGACTCCATAGTTCATTAGGTCATCATGTCATGAATGAGGTCTTTAGAGACAAGACCTGCCTGGTGTCACTTGGAAGAGGATATAGAATAACTCTGGCTCTCTATTTTCTCAGATACTGGATAAGGATGGAAAGAACTCTCTGGCCCAGCCAGCCTTTTGCACTTGGAAACGTGTGCAGTGTGTATACATGAGAGAAGAGCACTCAGAACCCAGGAAACACTCCAACTTGGACACCCAGATGAAGACAGGCAAAGATTCCCCAGAACGGGGCAGCAGCTGGACTAAGAGTTTGGGTACCTAGTATCAGCAAGCCAGGAGTGGGACAGGCGCTGCCTTTCCTCCCCCTGATTCTGCCCATTGCATGTCAGCACCTGTGCAAACAGGGCCAGCCTCTCAGGACTGGTACAGATACAGAGGCAATAACAGATGTAAGTGACCAAGAGGGGCTGGGAGCCACTTTTGACAGTCTGGGAAGATGGTCTCATACCCACCCCTGGCCCACATATGCTGTGAGGCTCCTGGTCTTGACCAGATGTGTGATGGGTTAGTGAGTGGACAGAGAGGAGGAGTACTCACCTCCACATATATGTTACAACATTCACAGTGGAAGGTCCTGGGTGGGTGGGTCATGGAAGGAGCAATGGGGGCACTAGGGCATTTGAAAGACCCTTTTTACATCTAGGCCATGTAAGCTGCCTCAGAGTTCAGCTCAAAGAAGCCTGGCATGGGAAGAGGTTTGGGCAATGTCAGGAGGCCTTCCATCATGTGGCTGCTCAGGGAAGCCCCGTAGCATCACTGGGCTACAGGAAGTGTGGGGAAGAGGTGGGCAGGGGAATCCTAATCCCTGTAGAGCAAGCTAACAACTCCAATGGGCTGGCAAAGAGAAGAGGGCTCCAGCTACAAGAGCTCTCTATAGAGCTTCTGTCTTTGGAAAAGTGATCAGTAAAATAAATAAATAATTAAGAATAATGGTATATGATGCCAACTGAAGGAAAAAAGAAAAAAGAAAAAAAGAAAACCGATCAGTGCTCGAAGTCATGTGAAATGGGAAGGAGGAAGAATGAACTGTGTGGTTTGGTAGAGACTGCTGGCCTCTGTTGCCAGCCTGCCTAGTCCTCCCTTCTAAAGCCACTGGAAAACCTCCATGATTCTGTTTATTCATAGCTCAGTAGCTTGGGAAATGAAGTATCAGGGTCTAAGTAATGATGACATGGAGAGAAGGGATCCTGAGCCATAGGTGCGGTTAGCACTTCAGTAATCATGTTGTAGGCATCAGCCCTTGGGGTGCCACCTCCTTCTCTCAAGGTCTGAGGCCTTACCTCACTGCAAGATGTCAGAGTCAGAAAATTTTAGGGAAACCAGGCTGCAGAAGGTGACCACTAACAGAAGGTCAGTAATGAGGGCAAAGCCCCACTCCCCATTCAGGGCAAGCCATCTGCACCTGAAACCAGAAGCCGACTAAGTTCTAGCCTAGGGCAACCCAGAGCTCTTCATAAGGTCTGGCTCATCTGAGGTAGGATTCACAGACCTTAGGGACAGATCAAAATATCCAGGCTAGAGACAGACCATGGAGACTCTACCAAACCGTCACAGGCATTACCAGCTACCTGCAGGTCCCTAAATGCATCAGGCACTCTAGACCTCTGTGCTTCTCTGTGCTCTTCTTCTTCCTAACCCTCTCTCTCTACTTCTCTATGTCTGGACTATCACTGTTTATTTTCCCTTCTATCTCTTTATAAGAAACCTGACAGCTTGCATGGAGACTCATGGAAAAGCAAAGAAGACACCACTGATGTTCAGCAGCAGCACAACATTGAATGTGGCAAAGAGACTTGGGATAAATCAAGCTTTTCCAGCCATACATTGGGTTGGGGGCTTCAAGTCATTAGAGAACTCCATGGCTAGGCCTCCAGTCCTCAGCAAAATGAAGCCACCACTGACCTCTTCTGGGTTGCCACCCAGTGCTGGCTGTGACAACAGCAAAGAAAGGAAGTATCAAGTGTAACATCACAGAGGTTCCAGAATGATGGCTCTGGCTGCTTCCAGTGACTTCTGAGAGCAACCTTTCTTCACCCTCACATACACACATGTTGTAGACTGGGACATCTTGCTCTAAAGATGTGGGCTTTGTTTGTTATGCTCGAATTTGGGACCTCCAAAAGACCACCAGAGACCCAAGATCCATGTAAGCAGCAAAGAGGTGTTTATTGCAAGCTAGCTCAGTCCTCTGTGCACACACAGCAACTGGTGACGCTGAGAGGCCCGAGCCTAGGGTTTGCAGCAGTTTTACACATTCTTTGGGGAAGGCAGGGACTTCACATACATCATAGCATCTCTTAGCAAATCATCACACACCGCGGGAAAATCAAATAACAACTCTAAAACATGATTAGCACATTCACTGGAGGGAACAAGTTGGGTAGGGGTGATTGGTCAGTACAAAAGGGGTATTCATTTGAACTGATTGGTTTAAGCCAAGAGGGGTGTACCATGAACTACATGGTTTCCCAACATGTTATCAACCACCATAAACTACTGGGAGGGTCATCTGACATCCCAGGTATTTCCCTGTCTCATGCTGATTGGTGGCTGCTAGGGGTTGCTATGGATCCCCACCTAGCCTGACTGAGTCAGGGACACCTGGCCCAGCAGATAAACAACTTAGCAGGGTGGGAACGTGCCTATGAGTGCTTTGTGGGTTTTTCCAAGGACAAAGGTAATGTTCCTTCCTTGGACAGGCTTTGCTCTGAGGTAGAGGCTGGTTTTTCACTTGGAGCATGTTGGGTGTGATTTTTCCCCCAAAGGTTCATAGGCTAGACCTTGGTTCTCATTGTGGTAGTGTTGAGGTGGTAGAACCTGTAAGAGGTTGAGCCTAGTGTGAGGTAAATCAGTCACTGGAGATGATGCCCTTGGAAGGGCGTAGTGTACTTCTCATGGGCCCCCATTATTCCTGTGAGAGCCGGTTTTGAACAAAGAACAAGACTCGCTCCTCCTCAGGTTTCTGGTCCTGCAATCTCTACCTCTTGCATGTCCTCCCACTGAAGCCATATGTAAAGATAGGTAGTCAGTGTAGTTAGGTAAATCGGGTCTAATATCGAGTAAAACCAAAAATGAAGGCCATGTTGAGAATGAAGTCTGGAAAAAGCAGAACAACTCTTAGAATGTTAATGTCCCCAAGGCCCAGAGCCTGTCCCCAAGGTCCAGAGCCTATCCCCAAGAAATGTTAATGAAACAGCTCCCAACAAACTCAAAGATGCTAACCCAAAAGTGCTTCCTGCCCAGATTACTTCTTTGACCCACCTGTGCCCCACCCTTGGGGCCTTACCGCCTACATTCCATCACTGAAAGATAACAGAACAAAGGACAGGAATGGGGGAAACTAGATGATGACCTTAGCTGTAAAAAGGGGAATACATTCGCCCTTCCATAGATTCCACCTCTTGGTGAAGCCAGATTTAAAATTAGGTAGTCAGTGTAGTTAGGTAAATCGGGTCTAATACCGTGTGAAATCTAAAATGGAGGCCATGCTGAGAATGACTCAGGGAAAACAGGACAACTCATGGAATGTTAATGATGTCCAAAAAGGCCCTAGGCCAAAGTCCACCTCAAAGAAGTGTTAATGAACAGCCCCCAACAGATTTGGAGATAGCCCATCCAAGATAAGTGATAATGAAGTCCTTCCTGACCAGATTACTTCTTTGGCCCACCCGTGTCCCACCCCTTGGGCCTTCCAACCTACATTCCATCACCAAAACTATAAAAAAGGGGAAACAACTGCACTTCCACGGATTCCACCTCTTAGGTCCCCTTCTTCCTCCGGGAGAAGTCTTTTCTGCTATCCTTTAATAAAGCTTCTACTTTCCACTCTGACCTTGCCTTGGCATGCTTCTCTGGTGTTATACTTCAACATTGGGGAAGCAAGGACTCTTCACTGGTAAACAACGGTAACACCGCCTTGATGACTCTCATTAAAAGTCAGTCACAGGGGCTGCCAAATCTTGGACTCTGAGCTAAATAAATGTCATCTCTTTATAAAATACCCATTTTTCTGTATTTTGTTAAAGCAGCAAGAAGTAGGCTAAATAAAATGCCAATCAGAGTCTCTGGGGGAGATGGCATGGGGATAATTTGGCTGATTATTATCACCCTTTCAGGCCTAGTGCTACTTGAATCAGATTATGCTCTTTGCTTATTCTATCTCCAATTCTTCCTTTTTGTTCTAACAGAGTTCCAGTTTGGGGAAGGGCATAGAAATCTACCCAATTAAATAACTTCTCAGGTTCCCTGATTTCAAGGGACACAAGTCTGGTTAAAGAGATGTGTCCAAGTGTCTATTGAGGTTTTCTGGAAAATATTTTGTATTTTCAATGACAGAAAAGATGATGCAGCTAGCAGAGCTCTGTTCCCCTTCTTTCTGTCTTGAAGATAGACCTGCTGGTTGGGGTGCCACCTAGGAAACTTGAGGCAACAAGTCATGGTACCCAGACACAAGTTGTGACATTATTGAATCACAACGATCCCTCAACTTCTTCCCCCTGAGCTGCATATTATGGGAAAATAATTTGGTTTCTCTTACACTGACATGTTTCTTTTTATTGGCCACTGAGCACCTAAAACCCTTTGTGTTTGGCAGATTCTTGCCATCATAAGTCTTGGTGAGAGGCAGAAATAATTTTCCCATCCCAATTGGAGGTGAAAAATGGCCAAGTATTTGTAACTTCTCTCACAATGATTACAGAGGCCTGTGAAACAGGTGACATCAATTTCACTCTAGAACTATTAGCACCCACTGACTGAGAAGTCCCTGCTGAGATGTGCAAAGCCCATATGTAGCCGCCCCCCTTTTTTGGACTGGGGATTGAAACCCAGGAGCAGTGAGCTATATCCCATTCCTTTTATTTTGGGACAGGATCTCACTAAGTTGTTGAGGCTGGCTTTCAATTTGTGAACTTCCTTCCTCAGCCTCCCAAACCACTGGGCTTATAGGTTGTGACACTAGGGCTGACCAAGAAAATAAATTGATTATAAGTAGATCAGGGCTGATGGCTTTGAGGCTATGGAAAAAGGACAGTGTAGATAATGAATGATTGGGTCAGGAAGATTCAAAAGGAAATAAAATGCTAATTCCTCCAGAGCACTTCCCCTTCCTCCAACATTTTGCCCTGTTTACCTGCTTCTAAGGAATTGTTCCTCCATCAAGGAGTTGTTAATGTGTACCCCCTGTGTGGCTCCCTTCCTGCCTTTATGGGCAGATATGAAAAATAGGGAGAGGCACCAGAATGGCTTTCTTTCTGCCTTTTGGCCATGGAGGAAGGGCACATGAGAAGAAAGGAAACCTGAAATCTTTAAAAGGTGCATGACTTCCGCACTCCCTCAGACACCAGCTCTGGACCCCTTTCCTCTCCAGAGTGTAACAATGGTCCATTTTATGCTTTGAATATAACCCTTGCTGCTCTGCCACTACAATTGATTTTTAAAATGGATATGTTTATTTCTCTTCTTGTCTCCATGTTCCTCCCTAATCTCTCCCCCTCCCTAATCTCAGGGAAAAGGGGATTACCTTTCATCTCCATTTTAGGCAAATTTATCTGTCTTTGAGAACACATCCACCATAGGAACAATGTAATTCAGATTTTGGGATGGTACCAAAAAATCTCAGAAGTGACTATCTCCCAAATTAACAAGTGAATTATAATTTCAATAGAGAACTCCTGGAATGTAGTCTTTGAATCTCCTCTTTTATAGCCCTGTTCCTGCTGATGGGCAACATCACAGCATTTGGGATAGGAGTCCCCTGTGTTTCTCCTGCAACAAATTTGGCATCCCAAATAGGACCTGAGAGTAGCCCTCACTCCAGATTTTTTGAGCAGGCCTGGCTCTCCAAGGAACCCCACTTCCATACTGAGGATTCAAGGTGCTGGTGAAGTTGTTGAGAGCCAACTGCAGGACAGTTAGGAAATTGGTGGGTTTGCCCTTGGGTTGAACCATAGGAGAGTTATTCCTGTGAGTAAAGGGAGAGATTGGGGGCCATTCCAGCAGCTGCTGAAACTTCTTTTGCTTTGGGGAGCTCCTGCCTTCTATCCCTGAATGTTACTGGTTTCTCCATCATGGTGCACTTTGACAAAAAGGAAACTGAACTCAGTAAAGATGCAATACCCTTGGCAGTTCAGTAAACTCCTCTAGTGTGCACACTGAGACCCTTGATTCCCCCTTGGTTCCCTTTGTTTGGTTCTCTTTTGGGGGGACATTCTACACTATTGGTGTAGAATTCATGGTTAAATGGGAGTTGGTAGAGTGGAGCAAAGACTTAGGAAGTAGAACAGAGACCTGTGCCTAAAGAAAAAGAAAAAGTAGCCCCAAATCTTCACCATGTTGGCTTAGGACCTGACTTCCTTAATAAGACTCCTAAAGTGCAAGAAGTAAAATCAAGAATCAGTAAATGGGATGGATTCAAATTAAAAAGCTTCTTCTCAGCAAAGAATGCCATCAATAACATGAAGAGAGAATCTACAGAATGGGAGAAAATCTTTACCACATACACTCAAATAGAGCACTAATCTCCAGGATATATAAAGACCTCAAAAAAATTAACACCAGCCAGGCATGGTGGCACACACCTGTAATTCCAGCAGCTCAAGATCACAAGTTCAAAGCCAGCCTCAGCAAGGACGAGACACTAAGCAACTCAGTGAGACCCTATCTCTAAATAAAATACAAAAAATAGGGTTGGAATGTGGCTCAGTGGTCAAGTGTTCTTGAGTTTAATCTCAAGTATCATTAAAAAAAACAAAACAAAACAAAAACCACCTTAACACACACACACACACACACACACACACACAAACCAAATAACCCAATCAATAAATGGGCTAGGGAACTAAATAGAACTTCACAGAAGAAGAAATACAATAGATCAATAAATATACATAAAAATGTTCAACATCTCTAGCAATTAGAAAAATACACATCAAAAGCATTCTAAGGTTTTATCTCACTGCAGTCAGAATGGCAATTATCGAGAACACAAGCAACAATAAATGTTGGTGAGGATGTGGGGGAAAAGATACACTCATATATTGCTGGTGGAACTGCAAATTTAGACAACCACTCTGGAAAGCAGTATGGAGATTTCTCCAAAAACTTGGAATATAATTACCATTTGACCCAGCTATCCCACTCCTTGGTTTATACCCAAAGGACTTAAAACCAGCATTCTACAGTGACATAGCCACATCAATTTTTATAGCAGTTCAATTCACCATAGCTAAACTATCAAGCCAACCTAGATGCCTCTCAATAGATGAAAGGATAAAGAAAATGTAGTATATGTACACACAATGGAATATTACTCAGCCTTAAAGAAGAATGAAGTTATGGCATTTGAATGTAAATGGATGGAGCTGGAGGATATCATGCTAAGTGAAATAAGCCAATCTTCCAAAAGGAAGGCTAAATGTTTTCTCTGATATGTAGATGCTGATCCATAATGGGGTGGGGGGACTGGGGAAGAATGGAGGAACTTTGGATTGGGCAGAGGGGAGTGAGGGGAGGGGAGGAGTAAGGAGGTGGGAAGTATGGTGAAATGTGATGGACATTATTATCCTACATATATGTATGATTGCACAACTGGTGTGTACAGCCAGCCGAATGAGAAGTTGTGCTCCATTTGTGCACAATGTGCCAAAATATGCATTCTGCTGTCATGTATAACTAATATGAACCAAAAGAAGAAGAAGAGGAGGAGGAGGAGGAGGAGGAGGAGGAGGAGGAGGAGGAGGAGGAGGAGGAGAAAGGGAAGAAAGAAAAATGAAAGTTGGGAATTTGGGATTTTTCTCCTATCTGGTCTGTACGTTTTAAAGGTTACTATCTATCAGCTGTGGTTTGGGAATTCTTTCTGATTGCCTGTTTTTTTTTTTTTTTTTTTTTTGCTTCTATCTGTTACTGCCCCTTTTAAGACATGGGCCAAGGTGCATTGGTCTTAGTCTCTTTAGCAGAGAGATCTTGGCTGCATGAGCCACCTATATGTATAAGCCTATCCATGAGAAACACAATATGGCCTTTGAATGTCTTTTTTTCTGTACTATTATACAATCTTAACATTGAAATTGGTCTGTCAGGGGTAAAGCATATGAAAGAGACCCTGTACATACACGGGTTTATTCCAACATTTGATAAGGGGCCTAAACCATGAAGAACTAATTTGAAGGTGCCAAAAAGCACTGCCTCTGGTGTGCAAGGATAGCAGGACACCAGAAGAAAGGGTTAATAAAAGATTTAAATCTTTTAAATCAGTGCTGCCCTAGGCAGCCACAGATCATTTCACTGTGGGTCAAGGACACTAGCCCTAAGCTGGAGGGGGGGTGGATCCCAGAAAAGCTTCCTGGGCTATAGAAATATCTCCATAGAGAAACTAGCCCTTGTCCTGCCTTTCAGCAACTTTTGGTCCTGGAGAAGGGTGAAGGCTTCTGGCCACAAAGACTGTGGTAGTAGGTTCCAGCACTGTCAGTTTATGACTTGAGGATAGGAATAGTCTCCCCTTTTAAGATCTGAGAGGACACCCCATTTGGCCAGGTGATATTCATTGCTGGGGCAGAGCAATTCTTGCTATAGTAGTATCCCATGAAATTAAATGCCTGAAAAGAATGGCAGAATAAATAACTGCACCCAGAAAAGAAAAAGACAGAAACTAAGGCCAACCTGTGTTTTGGAGGCAGCCTCTGCAAAGGGATCTTCATGGAAGCCTGAAGAAAAATGATGGAAAGGGCCTCCTTCATTGCATATCAATGTGCCTAGTATATTTTTAAAAGGCCCCAAAGGAGCCTCTGGATACAGTTGACAGTTAGGAACTCACTTAAAGTTGATGGTTTTATGATCATGATAACAGAGATAGATCAAGCTCAAAAGTATACTGTGCTCCCACCACTTGAATGCAACCTGGGTGAAAAAAGATTAAGGCACAGTTTTTGTATATGCTGGATTGTCCAACCCTCTCCTGGGATGAAGTTTGTTGTGTAAATTAAAGGTACAGATAACATTCAGACTGTTTCAGAATATGAATTTAATAAAGGGTCCAAAACTAAAAGATAAAAGAAAGTTACAGGTATGGAAATATATTTTAGTATGGAAAATTAGAACATAAAAGAAATGTTTCTAGATAAAAAAGTATTTTGTCTGGAAAAGTAATATTTTTGGGCTAAAAATCCATGATAAAAGAGGCAAAACTAAGGTGTAAAGAACCTTTGTGGAAGGTAAATTTCAAAAAGTTTGTGTTTGTGGTTAAATTGGCTATAATTGGCACAGTTATTTAAATTTTATGCACTGATATAAAACAAAGTTTGAAACATTGATCTTCTCTTATCTATCATGACAATTTTCTTGTATTTGTTAGGTTTTATTACTTGGGAAAACTAAATCTTAAAGGAATCAGGGTTTGTAACTATTTTAAAGTCTTTCTTTTTTTTTAAGAGAGAGTGATAGAGGGGGAGAGAGAGAGAGAGAGAGAGAGAGAGAGAGAGAGAGAGAGAGAGAGAGAATTTTTAAAATATTTATTTTTTAGTTATTGGAGGACACAACATCGTTGTTTGCATGTGGTGAGGAGGATGGAATCCGGGCCGCATGCTCGCCAGATGAGCGTGCTACCGCTTGAGCCACATCCCCAGCCCTGTTTTAAAGTCTTAAATGATTACTTTGTAACTGGTTAAACTAACAAATGTTATTTAGGTTATAACAATATTGTTGACACCCTAAATATATGCAACTATGTATACATATGCATCTGAGATCTATATCTAAGCCTTGTCTAAATGTTATATAAAAGTTATGAAAATGAGAGTTTTAAGTTTACTGGTAAGAAAACGAAAACGTGCTTTCTTTTATACATTGTATCTGACATGGAAGGGCCACACTGTCATTTGAAGACCTGTCTTATATCTGTTTGCTTTGACTAAGTAAATTTCTGATCATTAATATTGTTTTCTAAATGTATAAGATATTTAAGGTTATCTTTTGATCTTTTGTTAACCCATGCAGACTTGTGATTATTGTTATCATACACTCTGGATTCTAAATTGTACTTTAAAAAGTTAAAGAGTTAAATGTAAAGCTTAGGAGAGCACTTGGACAAGTTGGTGTTCTCCAAACTAAAATTATCTATAGCAAAAGTCTCAGATTTGTATAGAAATAACAAATATGGTTGGTATTTATTCATGTCATTTGATGTTTTATAGCTGGATAAAGCAACCTGTTGTTAATAACTTATTTATACAATTTGGTATTACTCTTCATGCTGGAATTAGAATTTAAGTGCATTTTTGGAAGATAATGAAAGCCTGATCTGTTTGAAGGTAACATTGTAAAACATGGAAACATTCTGCCACTTTTTCCACAAAAAGAAAGTTAAAAGCTCTCTTAGTCTTTCTTTAATTCTGTTTCAGATGTAATGTAATATTATGTTATTTGTGAAGAGCTTGACTTATCTGAGATAAGGCTCTGCCTCCCAACTTACTCCATGTTACAATGGCTCCAAAATAGGCTAGATTTCAGCTCATTTAAAGTTGTGTTCAAAGATTGATTTATTATTGTAAAGATTATATTTGCAAGGCTTGATGGCTCATGCCAATAATCCCAGCAGCTCAGGTGGCTGAGGCAGGAGGTTTGTGAGTTCAAAGACAGCCTCAGCAAAAGCAAGGCACTATGCAACTCAGTGAGACCCTGTCTCTAAATAAAATACAAAATAGGGCTGGGGATGTTGTTCAGTGGCCAAGTGCCCCTGAATTTAACCCCCAGTACCCCCTACCCCCCTCCCCAAATTATTATTATCTCAAACAGGGAAAATAATAATATATAATTAAGTAAAGATTCAAGGTTATAGGAATATAGCTGTTACACAAAACTGAATATGTTTTTGCTCTGTTAATTTTATTTTGTATGGGGGCTGGGCTTGTGGCTCAGTGGTAGAGCGCTCGCCTAGCACACACTAGGCACTGGGTTCGATCCTCAGCACCACATAAATGTAAAATAAAGATACTGTGTCCACCTAAAACTTAAAAACAAATAAATATTTTAAAAAATTATTTTGTATTTTTCTTGTAAACTTTATAACTCTTGCCTATTAGTGTTTTGCAGAGGTACTGCTTAAAACAAAGCAAACAAACAAACAAAAACCTGGCTTAATTTGAGATAATAAGCCATCACCCACAGGACATTATATAATGCTGACTTCCAGTACTAGTATAGTACTAACTACAATTAAATGAAAGGGATCAGTGTAAAATTATAAATATTGAAGTTTTGACCAGTTATTCCCTCTTTAAGACTGATGAAAATGGCTTGCTGAGTATTTAAAACGAAAAACTTGGAGACCAAATTCAAGGAAATAAAAGGGCCAAAAAAAAAAAAAACCAGCCAACACTTTGGCTTTTGCCCTCTAAAGTTAGCCAAAGGATGATGGGACTCCTCTGGGCCTTGCAACTCCAGTGAGTCACCTGATCTGCTTTTTAAAAGAGATTGAGAGGATCCTAGAGAGCCAACCAGGGCACATTCTGCAAAGACAAGGGTCATTGTAGACAGAAATGTCCCTGATGCTTCCAAGAGAAGCCACATATTGTCAGCAAGACCTTGACCCATCTTGGCACATGGCACCACTGGTAGAAGAAAGCTAAAGGAGCCAAGAGGTTTTGCACACATTCCAAAGAGTGATCTCTGAATGCTACCCTGCATTCTATCAGATCATAATGGAATGAAACTAGAAATTATGGATAAAATTTTAAAAATAAAAGCCACTTCAACACCTGGAGACTAAATATTATGCTATTAAATGATGAATGGAGAGTAGAATAAATCAGAGAGGAAATTAAAAAATACTTAGATGTAAATGAGAACACCAATACAACATACCAAACAAAATCTCTGGAACACTATGAAGGCAGTACTAAGAGGAAAGTTCATTTCATTGAGCTCAAGAATAAAAGAATAAAAAGTCAACAAATAAATAACCTAACATTACATCACAAAGCCCTAGAAAAAGAAGAACAAATCAACACCAAAAGCAGTAGAAGACAGGAAATAATTAAAATCAGAGCTGAAATCAATAAAACTGAAACAAAAGAAACAATTCAAAAAATAGACACATGAAAAATTGGTTTTTTTAAATGTAATTTAAGATATACACTTGTATCAGCCCTACCAAAAGTAAGTAAAATTTGAGGCTATAAATGAAGGCTTCTTGTGTGAGAGTGCCTACTATTAATGATCACAAAGAACTCTAATGAGTCTCAAATTTGTCCTGAGTCAATTTGAGCCTGGTCTCATAGACCTACAAATCTTCCTAACCTCCTTCATTAATAAATTTCTTCTGGTTTTCACTGATAAAAATTATGAGTTACTGTCCTCATGGTTTTCAGAGCCTGGCTAAAATACTAATTGGTTTTGTATTAATTGTTTACCAAAAAGTAATGCTTTACTGTCTTGTTTATTATTGTCTTAGCATGATCCCTGCCCTATGTATGGCTTGTTCAGTCACCTACCATCTGCCACTGGGGACTTCTGGACTGTTCTGATGCTGAGTGCCGTTAACTGTCCACACTCAACCTGACAAAAGAGAACAAGGACTTTGGATTATTTTCCCCAACTTTGCCCCCTTTTAGCAGTCGCCCATTTTTTCCATAGAAATGGAATGCAGAAATTGACAGTAAGGAAATGTAACAGTGGTCCACTTTATGTTTTGACTATAGCCCTTGCTGCTCTTCCACTGCAACTTATTTTTAAAATGGACATGTTGGGGCTGGGGATGTGGTTCAAGCCTGGCATGCGTGCGGTCCGGGTTCAATCCTCAGCACCACATACAAACAAAGATGTTGTGTCTGCTGAAAACTAAAAAATAAATTTAAAAAAATTCTCTCTCTCTCTCTGTTAAAAAAAAATGGACATGTTTCTTTATCTTCTCTCTCCCTACTATTCCCTAAAGTCTTCCCCTCCCTAATCTCAGGGGAAGTAGGATTACCTTTCTTCCCCATTTTAGGCAGAGTTATCTGTCAGAGTTATCTGTCCTTGAGTACACACCTGCCCTAGGAATGAACTAATTCAAACTTTGTGGATGGCACCAGAAGATCTCAGAAATATTTTTATGTGGTGCCAGGGATTGAACCCAGAACCTCATGCATGCTAGTCAAGAGCTCTTACACTGAGCCACAATCCTGGCCCCTGTCTTCCAAATTAATAAGTGCATTACAACTCCAATAGAGTATAACACATGGATTGCATACAGCCTTTGAATCACCTCTTTAAAATCCCCCTGTTCCTGCTGATGGACAGAATTACAACCTTTGGGACAGGAGTCCTCTGTTTCTCTTTCGCTAGCAAAGCAATAAACTTTCTTTTCCCTTTTCCTCAAAACCTGTCCTTGTTATTGGATTGGCATAAGGGAGGGGGCAAGTACCAAGCTTTCAGGAACAGTTGGAGTGGAATCCAGCACAACATAATCACCACATAATCACCTGGAAAAGGTTAACATCATTGCAGATATTTTAAAATGTTAGCTAACACACAAAAATTAGGAGAAGGAAAAACATGAGTCAATCATGAACCACATTCTGTGAAATGTCTTTTCCAGTTTATTTTATGTAATGTAATTATCAGAACTTCCTTGTTGTTAATACTATTCAATATAGCGGGTGCAAGAGGCTAGACTTGAATTTAGATCCAGTGGTTTGCCTATGCAAATGAAAGAAAATCTCACACCTTTGGATGTGGGTAAAATTATTGGTTCTTTCTGTAAGAAATGGCACTTAGAAAAGCTTCCAAGGATGGATATGGTGTCCCGTGCCTGAAATCCCAGCAACTCTGGAGGCTGAGTCAGGAGGATGATAAGTTCAAAGCCAGCCCCAGCTGAAGACAGAAATTATTTTATAGCTTTGGTCTTCTTTGTAAGACTGGTATTTAATTACTGGTCTCTGTAAGAGTGTTGTTTAAATATTCATTTAAATTATAACACTTCTATGCTAGGTTTGAATTATAGCTCTTAGGAGTGTAAGCTCGCAGTTATCTTGAGAAACTGCTGCTTGTGATAAAAGCTGTAGATGTTTCTCTGCCTTGGTTCTGCTTTGGTAAACTGCTTATCTCAAGAATTCCCACCACAAGCTTCCCACCAAAAGCTTACCTCCCTTTGCTAACTGCTTCTTCAGCTTGAGAAGCTACCAATTTCGAAACCACCTAGGAGCAACCAGTATGACTTGCAACCTGATCTCCTACACTGCCCTATAAAAACTGAGTAGACCCACTGTGGGGCTAGAACTAATAAATGAATTCAGCAAAGTGGCAGGATATAAAATCAACACGCATAAATCAAAGGCATTTCTGTATATCAGCGACAAAACTTCTGAAACGGAAATGAGGAAAAACACTCCATTCACAATATCCTCCAAAGAAATAAAATACTTGGGAATCAACCTAACAAAAGAGGTGAAAGATTTATATAATGAAAACTACAGAACCCTAAAGAGAGAAGTAGAAGAAGATCTTAGAAGATGGAAAAATATACCCTGTTCATGGATAGGCAGAACTAACATTATCAAAATGGCGATATTACCAAAAGTTCTCTATAGGTTTAATGCAATGCCAATCAAAATCCCAATGGCATTTCTTGTAGAAATAGATAAAGCAATCATGAAATTCATATGGAAAAATAAAAGACCCAGAATAGCAAAAGCAATTCTAAGCAGGAAGTGTGAATCAGGTGGTATAGCAATACCAGATTTCAAACTATATTACAGAGCAATAGTGACAAAAATAGCATGGTACTGGTACCAAAACAGGCGGGTGGACCAATGGTATAGAATAGAGGACACAGAGACTAATCCACAAAGTTACAACTATCTTATATTTGATAAAGGGGCTAAAAGCATGCAATGGAGGAAGGATAGCATCTTCAACAAATGGTGTTGGGAAAACTGGAAATCCATATGCAACAAAATGAAACTGAATCCCTTCCTCTCGCCATGCACAAAAGTTAACTCAAAATGGATCAAGGAGCTTGATATCAAATCAGAGACTCTGCGTCTGATAGAAGAAAAAGTTGACTCCGATCTACATATTGTGGGGTCAGGCTCCAAATTCCTTAATAGGACACCCATAGCACAAGAGTTAATAACAAGAATCAATAAATGGGACTTACTTAAACTAAAAAGTTTTTTCTCAGCAAAAGAAACAATAAGAGAGGTAAATAGGGAGCCTACATCCTGGGAACAAATTTTTACTCCTCACACTTCAGATAGAGCCCTAATATCCAGAGTATACAAAGAACTCAAAAAATTAGACAATAAGATAACAAATAACCCAATCAACAAATGGGCCAAGGACCTGAACAGACACTTCTCAGAGGAGGATATACAATCAATCAACAAGTACATGAAAAAATGTTCACCATCTCTAGCAGTCAGAGAAATGCAAATCAAAACCACCCTAAGATACCATCTCACTTCAGTAAGATTGGCAGCCACTATGAAGTCAAACAACAACAAGTGCTGGCGAGGATGTGGAGAAAAGGGTACTCTTGTACATTGCTGGTGGGACTGCAAATTGGTGTAGCCAATTTGGAAAGCAGTTTGGAGATTCCTGGGAAGCTGGGAATGGAACCACCATTTGACCCTGCTATTGCCCTTCTTGGACTATTCCCTGAAGACCTTAAAAGAGCATGCTACAGGGATGCTGCCATATTGATGTTTATAGCAGCACAATTCATAATAGCTAGACTGTGGAACCAACCCAGATGCCCTTCAATAGATGAATGGATAAAAAAATGTGGCATCTATACACAATGGAGTACTATGCAGCAATAAAAAATGACAAAATCATAGAATTTGCAGGGAAATGGATGGCACTAGAGCAGATTATGCTTAGTGAAGCTAGCCAATCCCTAAAAAAACAAATACCAAATGTCTTCTTTGATATAATGAGAGCAACTATGAACAGAGCAGGGAGGAAGAGCAGGAAGAAAAGACTAACATTAAACAGAGACATGAGATGGGAGGGAAAGGGAGAGAAAAGGGAAATTGCATGGAAATGAAGGGAGACCCTCATTGCTATACAAAATTACATATAAGAGGTTGTGAGGGGAATGGAAAAATAAACAAGGAGAGTAATGAATTACAGTAGATGGGGTAGAGAGAGAAGATGGGAGAGGAGGGGAGGGGGGATAGTAGGGGATAGGAAAGGTAGCAGAATACAACAGTTACTAATTGGGCATTATGTAAAATTGTAGATATGTAACTGACGTGATTCTGCAATCTGCATTTGGGGTAAAATTGGGAGTTCATAACCCACTTCAATCTAATGTATGAAATATGATATGTCAAGAGCTTTGTAATGTTGTGAACAACCAATAAAAAAAATTTTGAAAAAAAAAAAAACTGAGTAGCCCCACTGTGGGAGGCCCAGAATTTCAGTGGGATAGCTCTTCTGGGACAGCAGGCATAAATAAACCTGAGTTCTCCAACCCATGAAGAGGTGCTTGGTCTCTTGCTGAATGCAATTTCCACAACACAGCAACTTAGAGAGGCCTGAAGCAACTAGTGAGACCCTGTCTCTAAGTTTAAGAAAAACATGGAAAGGGCTGGGAATGTGGCTCAGTGGTTAAGAGCCCCTGGTTTCAATTCCTGGTACAAGAGTCACCTCAAGGTCACTCTGACTCAGCCTGACCTAAACCCCAGAGGATACTCTATCACCATTCAAAGAAATACTGAAAAGCACCTGGTTCCTTATGAAGGAGACATCAAGGACCCCTCCCTATTAACCCCTAGCAACAAATGCAAAAATTTCCTCCCTTAGTCCCTTATATTTACTCCAGGCTATAAAGTAAAGACAGGTCTCAGTCTCCACTGGGGCCTGCTCAGCAGGTTTGTCCCAAATAAGCCTGTGTTATGTTGAGCTGCCTCTCATTTCTCTTTATTTCCTTTGACTGGTTCTTTCCTTAGAGGGAAGAGTGTATTTCCGAAAACTGGATGTAGAAACACTGGAGTTCTGGAATTTTTGTTGTGACAGAATGGAAAATTTAAAACTTTAAGCCTGGCCCTAGTGGTAATTATATGGGTATTTTCAACTCATGTTAACATATTTGAGCTGTACATTTATAATGTCTGCATCTTTCTATATGTATGTTATTAATCAATTTTCCAAAATTTTATTTCAAAAAAGAATTTTTAAAAAATCCAGCAATATTCTAAGTCTGCATAAGCCAAGCAAGTTACATAACCACATCCTGATTCTTTCTTATTTATCTATAAAAAATAAAGATAATGGACTAAGATGTCACTTTCTTTCAAGAGATAACTTTCTATATTTTCATTTGGTTTGTACGGTACATGGTTGAGCTTCTAATTTAGGACATTTTGCTTCCCCTTTCCATAAATAAGACTTTTTAAAAAATGTTTTTCCTTTCTTTCCTGTATTTTAAAACAAAATTCCTTTGACACTGCAGAGCCTGCCAGTGACTTTCTCACAATCCCACCTTTACTTACATAATCTTAGAATGATTTACAGAAAACAAATATCTTTTCTTCCCTCAGGTTTGGCTGGGAGAAATGAATCCCTAAATGTTTTGGGACAATAGGAAAGGATGGTGAAACACTTGTAGACTTCCTTATAGAATTAACATTGAAAAAGAAATGGTTTTACTCTCTTTTATAGAAGAAAAACTCATATTTTTTCAGATATAATATTAATCTTGAATTTAGTCCCTCATTTGTTTGGTATGATTTTGAAACAAAATTTCAAAATTCTTGAAAACAGAAGTCTAATTTGTCAGGAAGGAAAAGAGTAAAGACATAATGCATGATTGTGCTCATTACAGTTAAAATAAAGGATATCCAGTACCAACACTGGACCTCATAAAGAACAGGTATTGAATTTAACTGAACTTCAGTAACTGCGGAGGCTGAGGCAGGATCACAGGTTTGAGACCAGCCTCAGCAACTTATGGAGTTATCGAGACCCTTAGCGATTTAGCAAGATGCTGTCTCAAAAAAAAAAAAAAAAAAAAAATTAAACACACACACACACACACACACACACACACACACACACAATGTTAAGCCTCTTTTAAAAAGCAGACTTATTAGAAATATGGGAGTGGAAAAGAATCCAAGTGGTAGTGTATTCAGTGTCCTAAATTTCACTTTTTTTTTTTGTACCAGGAATTTTTTTCTTTTTAGGAGAGGGAGAGAGAATTTTTTTAATATTTTTTAGTTATCGGCGGGCTCAACATCTTTGTTTCAATGTGGTGCCGCACGCATTCCAGATGAGTGTGCTACCGCTTGAGCCACATCCCCAGTCCCTGTACCAGGAATTGAACCCAGGGTGCTTTACCACTGAGCCACATCCCCAGGCCTGTTTGTTTTTTATTTTCAGACAGGGTCTCCCTAAGTTGTTTAGGACCTTGCTAAATTGCTGAGACTGGCCTTGAGCTTGTGATCCTCCTGCCTCAGCCTCCCATGCTGCTGGGACTACAGGCATGTGCCACCATGTTCTGTCCTAATTTTACCTTTGGAAGTGAAGTCTTATTATATACATAACCTAAATTCTTTCTTTTCTTTCTTTTTTTTTTTTTTTTGAAAAACAGAAAATAAGTTTATTGATGCATTGTGGATACATAATAGAATTCACGATGCCATATCTGTAAATGCATGTAATGTGATCAGTGTCCTTCCCCAGCACCTTCTCTTTCCCTCCCCTCCACCCTCCCCTGAATCATTTCTTTATTACTATGAACTAAAGCCTAAATTGGTTACCTTATTTCAATTATATTCTTTTTGACATAGTTTTCCCCAAATTTTCAAAGCTAGAAAAAAAGTTTAAAAGTTAAAAAAAAAATTGAATTAATCTAATAGTACTCACCGAGATCCGCCAGTTGTTAATTATTGCCATATATACACACACTCCTCCTCCATATATAGATATCTATCTGGGTGTGTGGTGTGTTTATTGAATCAATTGAAATTAACTTGCGGCTGTCACCCTTTTATATGTATCAAAGACGTTTTCCTACATAACCACAATAACCAACATTGTCCTCATGAAATTTATCATTGCCTTTTCCCACACCCCCACCCCAGAGACTTTTTTTTGGGGGGGTGCTAGAAGTTGAACCCAGGGGCTCTTAACCACTGAGCAATATCCCCAGTATTCTCCCTTTTTTTGGGGGGGGCAGTGTAAAGAATTGAACTCAGGGATGTTTACCCATGGAACCATATACTCAGCCCTTTTATTTTACTTTTTATATATTTGTAGTTGTAGATGAACACAATACTTTTTTTTTTTTAAAGAGTGAGAGAGGAGAGAGGAGAGAGAGAGAGAGAGAGAGAGAGAATTTTTAATATTTTTATTTTTTAGTTCTCGGCGGACACAACATCTTTGTTGGTATGTGGTGCTGAGGCTCGAACCCGGGCTGCACGCATGCCAGGCGAGCGCGCTATCGCTTGAGCCACATCCCCAGCCCCGAACACAATACTTTTATTTATTATTATTGATTTATTTTTATGTGGTGCTGAGGATTGAACCCAGTGCCTCACAGGTGCTAGGCAAGTGCGCAATTATTGAGCTACAACTCCAATCCCATTCCCAATCCTTTTTATATTTTATTTTGAGACAAGGTCTTGCTAAATTGCTTAGGGCCTGACTAATTTGCTGAGGCTGGCTTTGAACTCAAGATCCTCCTACTTCAGTATCCGAAATCCCTGGGATTAGAGCATGTGCCACCATACCGGGCTGCCATTTTTTTTTTTTTTTTTTTTGGTACTGGGGATTAAACTCAGAGTCACTCAACCACTAAGCCACATCCCCAGCCCTATTTTGTATTTTATTTAGAGACAGGATCTCACTGAGTTGTGCATGGTTGCTGAGGCTGGATTTGAATTTGTAATCCTGCCTCAGCCTCCCAAGCCACTGGGATTATAGGAGTGCGCCACCATGCCTGGCTGCAGGTGCCTTTTAATATATAGTTCATAATCAAACTTCATAATAATTTCTTTAGTTGGAATATTTTAAAAATAGAACCCAAAGATCACACTTTACATTGAAAAAATCGTGTCTTTTAATTTAGAGCATTTCTCCTTCCTGCTTCCTCACCTCCCTCTCCCTTTTTTCTTCAGTCTTTCATGACACCACCATATTTTGAAGAATTCAGATCTGTTTCCTTGATTCTTCTTTTATTTTTATTTTTGTTTTTTTTTAGAATTTTAATATTTATTTTTTAGTTTTTGGCGGACACAACATGTTTGTTGGTATGTGGTGCTGAGGATCGAACCCGGGCCGCACGCATGCCAGGCGAGTGCGCTACCGCTTGAGCCACATCCCCAGCCCTGATTCTTGTCTTATAATCTAGATTTATCTGATGCTTTTGATAATTACACGTTTATAGAAAAAAACCTACATGTATACAAATTGTTGCTTTTTCAAATCCATCCCATGTTTCTGATTCTACTCACGTAGACCATCTCCTTAATGAATGCCTTTTCCCCACAATATCTCCACAAGCTTGGGTCAATATTTAACCTTCTCCAGAGATATTTCTCTGATGCCCTCCATCCTGAAATATTTTGTGAATATCCAGAATACCAGGGGTATTTTTTGTTTTGTTTTGGTACTAAACTCAGCAGCCCTTAATCTCTGACCCCCTTTTCTTGGGTGTATGGGGGAGTTAGTACCAGGGAGTGAACTCAGGGGCACTTTACCATGGAGTCATAACCCTAGCCCTATTTTGTATTTTATTTAGAGACAAGGTCTCACTGAATTGCTTAATGCCTTGCTTTTGCTGAGTCTGGCTTTGAACTCTCGATTCTCCTGCCTCAGCCTCCTGAGTCACTGGGACTACAAGCATGTGCCACTGTGCACACTCCAGCATACATTTTTTTTTTACTTTATATTATTGTGTTTGTTTATGTATCTTTTATTTTCTCCCCAATGAAAGCCACCTAAAGTCAGGTGTAATTGTGTGATTTATTTTTGTGACTTGGCATCTAGCACATGGTGGTTTTGACAGTAGGGGAAAATACATATATATTTATATATTTCCTGCATGTATGAATGAATGAATATAAATAGTATCTTCTGTTGGGCATGGTGGTGCACACCTGTAATCCCAGCAATTTGGGAGGCTAAGGCAGGAGGATCATAAGTTCAAGGTCAGTCAACTTAATGAGACTCTGAGCAATTTAGAGAGACTCTGTCTCTAAAAACAAAAAGGGCTTGGAATATGGTTCAGTGGTTAAGTGAGTTCAATCCCCATTACCAAAAATAAATAAATAAATAAAATCTGAGAGACACAATGAGTTTTAAATTGTGAATTGGTTAAGGATTTTTAAAAAGTATTCACATAATTTCTTCTTCTTCTTTTGCGGGGGGGGGTGGGAGGTGGTACTCAGGATTGAATCCTCATTCTTTTTATTTTTAATTTTTAGATAGGGTCTGCTAAGTTGCCAGGCTTCCTGATTCAGCTTTCTGAGTTGCTGGAATTACAGATGTGTAGAACTGTGTTCAGCCCAATATCTCTCTCTCTCTCTCTCTCTCTGTATTTATTTTCAGTAGAAGAGACTCCAAAGGATTTCTTTAGATTTTAGGGTGTCAAGTGACAGTGAACACTCACAAAACAAACTAGGTAAATTTTTTTTTTTGTTAAAAAGTACTATGTTTAAGATTAATAGGGCTGGGGATACAGTCAATGGTAGAGTGTATGCCTAACATGCATAAGACCCTGAGTTAAATCCCCAGAACCACACACACACAAAAAAAAAAAAAATATATATATATATATATATATATATATATCATTGCCATTTCATGAATGTCTTTTGCATTCATAGAAAGTAACCTAAAGTAACAAAGTAAAACAATAATAGGTGTGCAGTATCTATCGATGTGATAGAAGGGAGTAAAAAGAAGGAACATGATTAATAATGCAGAGAAGTTATGTGCTGTCTCCTCCTTCAGAATGATGTTATATAAACAACAGGAGCAGTAATGATAGTCAAAATATAATACTACTTAATATTTATGAATAATTTTGTGTCAGAAGTTCTAAGATAGCTCTTTTATTTTATTTATTTTTAAAAAAATATTTTATTAGTCATTGATGGGCCTTTATTTATTTATATGTGGTGCTGAGAATCGAATCCAGTGCCTCACACATGCTAGGCAAGCGCTCTACCACTGAGGCACAACCCCAGCCCCAAGATAGCTCTTTTAAAAAATGATATTGTTAAGCACTAAAAGAAGCCTCTTGATTTGGAGAGTTCATTTTTAGCTTTGGAAAATGGTCCTGCATTGTTTCATTTCTTTCTTGCATATTTTCTATTCTCTATAGAATAAGGTCCTATAACTCAGGTGTTGAGATATCTGAGTTTATCCTCTACATCTCTTGTCTTACATATTTCCTATATTCTACTTTCTGAAAGAATCCTTCCATATTGTCTTTCTAACCTATTACAGATCTTTAATTTTTTAAAAAATTTATGTTTTTAATGTTCAAGAGTAAAGTGTTTTATGGTAGTGGAGATTGAATTTAGAGGGGTTCTACTACAGAGCTGCATCCCTAGCCCTTTGTAGTTTTTGAGACAGCATCTCACAAATTTGCCCAGGCTGCCTTGGAACTTGGGATCTTCCGTAGCCTCCCTAGTCACTGGGATTACAGGCCTGGACCATCAAACCCAGTAGTTAAAGGTATTATTATTTTTTATTTTTTATCTTTCTAAATAATATCAATTCTTGTTTAATGGACATAATATCTTCTCAAATCTCTATAAAAATATTAACTAGATTTAATGAAAATGTTCTGTTCCCCATGTTTAATCTTTCTTAAAGTGTTCTTATTTTTGTTTAGGTTTCTCTCTCATTCATATTGAAGACATGTTACAAACTAAGCGTAGAAACTTCTGTGCCTTTTGTAGATGATTGGGAATTCCGTATAAAGAGCAAGTTTGCCAATTGCCAGGATGGCTATAGGTTAATCCAATACTAAGTTATGTACTATGCTGTGGAAACTCCATTTTTTTTTTTTAAGACCAATTTCTTTAGAAAAAAGCCACTTTACCTCTTTGCCTAGAACTAAACACCTTATTGCTGAGTGGTCATTCAGCTGAGGGGTATGTATGTGAACAAGTGTGTGCTTTCTGTTCCTTATTTAGACTCTTAGTTATTTCCCTCTATTTTTAGTCCTTTATTTCACTCCTTCTCTCTGCCATTCCTGGAGCCTCTTGTCTATCTCCAGTGACCTAGCACCGCAAGCCTGAGCATTATCATACCATATAAGTTATGGCTCACCTTCCACCTAATTTCCATCTTCCATAGTTTTGTTGAAATATTTCACCCTTTGATGGATTTGCTTGCTCCTCTCGCTATAGGTTTATATATTCTTTTTATTTCTTTGCTGTCATTTAGGTGTAGTCTTGAGAAGGAAAGGAGATAAATACATATATTCAATCTTCTATTTTCAACTAGAATGTCTGCTTAATTCAAAAGTGTTTGTGTGCAAACTTTCCCCTCTAAGTCTGGTTTTGTGAGTAATGTTAATTCTCTGCCTGGTAGACTCAAGAAACAATGCTCTATCTGATTATGGGAGAAAGGTTCAGATAACCTTGGGTGGTTTAAAATTTCTTACTGAGAAATCTGTTCAAGGGGAAAGTACTTAAGATACTGGGTGGGGGTGGGCAGTAGGAGATAACTCTCTTCATGATTTAAGAACCCTAGTTATTTATTTACAACTGTAATAAGAGAAATAGTCAAGTAACTACACAGTTCTACAAAAAAAAATTTTTTTACAAAATGTTAAACAAAAAGTTTAAAGTTAACTTGAAGATTAGTTAAAAATAAAATACAACAAAAAGTTGTTTTCATTCTGCTTCTAAACCACGTTACTGTGCATGTCTGATCCTTTGATTTCCTCCAAGTTTCTATCACCTGAAAGGGACAAAAGCTGTAGCATCAGCCAGGCAAGCCACTCCTTATCCTACTCATTTACAAAGAATGTCCCCTTTGAGCCACTATGATATTGGCTGGTTACTCACACCACAGATAACTCAGGATTGGCTAGGACTGCAATTAAAATACTGTTTGCCTATAAGAGTTGATAAGCCACAATATAAATGTACACAAGCTCCTGTTCTTGGGCTATATCATAAAGCATTTGCTCTCTTATTTCCTCCTACACAATTTCATGCAAGATCTAGAAAGGACACACTGCCTCTGGTCAGAAGAAAAGATTGTTAAAGAAGAAAAAGCCTCAGATGGGTCTTCTGAGTTCTAAGAACTCCAAAATCAACCAAGCCCACGTTCTTCTTCTGGGACTTGATTCAGCAGGGAAGTCTACTCTCCTTTACAAACTAAAGCTTGCTGAGGATATTACAACCATGCCAACAATAGGTTTCAATGTGGAGATGATCGAATTGGAAAGCAGCCTTTTGCTCACAGTCTGGGATGTTGGAGGACAGGAAAAAATGAGAACTGTTTGGAGCTATTATTGTGAGAATGCTGATGGGCTGGTGTATGTTGTGGACAGTACAGATCAACAGCGACTGGAAGTCTCACGGAAAGAGTTTGAGCACATTTTG
Organism: Ictidomys tridecemlineatus; assembly: GCF_052094955.1. Lineage (NCBI taxonomy): Eukaryota > Metazoa > Chordata > Mammalia > Rodentia > Sciuridae > Ictidomys > Ictidomys tridecemlineatus. The sequence goes on from NC_135479.1 coordinate 106,273,589, forward strand.
AAGAATGAACATATTAAAAATGTGCCTGTTGTCCTATTAGCCAACAAACAAGATGTGCCTGGAGCTCTGACTGCGGAGGACATTACCAGAATATTCAAAGTGAAGAAGCTCTGCAGTGACCGGAACTGGTATGTGCAACCCTGCTGTGCCCTCACAGGCGATGGGCTGATAGAAGGATTCAGGAAATTAACTGGATTCGTGAAAAGTCACATAAAATCAAGAGGAGACACTTTAGCATTCTTCAAGCAAAAATGAGACAGTGGAAAGATTGAAGCCTCAAAAAAGATAAAGTTGAAACGGTAATTTTTTTTCCATCTTAATTGAGAAAAGCAAGTGACTTAAGTTGGCAAATGTTTCCTGAGTTTTTTTTCACATAAATTTAGTTAAACAAGTCTAGAAAATAGTTATTTTTAGCCAGAAACTAGGAAACTGTATGGTAATGATCAAAATGAAGAATTTGTATTTTGCAAAATTTTAACATGATTCAGAATAGTCATGCTTGGAATGGGATAAATTATGACTTTATTAATTTTATATGACTTCTAGAACAAAGTTTAAATAACTTGACTGCTAATCAAGTCTGTTTTTTTCAGGCATTGACTTTCTACCCTGCAATAGCTGAGTGGTATGAAAAATGAACTTTATATTACGGAGAGGAAAAAATTGGAAGCTAATATTTTGTATATCCTATTCCCTAAATAAAGCTCCTTTTCTGGATTCTTGCCAGATTTTTGAAACTCATTGCTGGGAACTTCCTCAAGTGTCTTAAACAATGAACCTCAGGCTAATTGCCTAGAGGCTATGTTCTTTAGGGAACAGAAGTGTGCAACCAAAAGTTCTGGGCATTATGGTAGTACTGTAGAATTTAGGACAAGTTCTGTGTTTAGGGCTAAGCTCTAGGCTGCAGCCTTAAGATCTGCTTCAGAGGAATTCAGGATTACCTAGCAACACATGTACAGCCTATTGTGCTGATAAACTGAAGCAAATCTCTGTTCTCAGGGACCTTCGCATGGGGAAGCAACATAAAGCTAGTAGTTAGAATACAGAAGTTAAATTCTGTGTTGTTATTGTAAGAAATGTTGTCTAAGATGTTGTCTAAGAAGTCGCTAACTTCCAGAAGGGTGCAGGTTAGTGACTGGAAGTTTCCATCACTAGGATACTCTCAGAAATACTGTGACAAGGAAAGGGGAGGCAAAACCAAAGATTGAATTGGAATTTCTGTGCCAGGCTCAGAACTCCTAGGGGAGCCCTGGTCCTAACAAACTCTCCTCCTACCCTACCTCAATAAGTCTCATTTGGGCTGGAAGCAGGCCTCCAGCTTTCACAGCAGCTTCTTGGACTCCAAATTCCAAGATCATAGAGGAAAATAAAGGTATGGTAAGTCAAGGGTGTTACACCTTATATTTTGTGTGTGTGTTAGTGTTTTTCTCTTTTCCTCTTCATTATGACTTAATTCTTGGCATACTTCCTTCCATGCCACATGGTATAGTTTAAATAATACAGAAGATAAGCCCTTTGTTACTGTTGATTGAATACATGGGTGTGCTAGGCAATAGGCTAAGTGCTTTCATACATCTTCTCATTTAATGTTCATAACTGCCCTGAAAATAAAATGGCATTATTATCCCAATTTTAACAAGTGAGGATTGAGACTAAATAAAGTTAAAATATAAAAACCACACCAAAAAAACTTTGTATTTTAACTGAGGAATTGCAGAACCAAGATTCAAATTTAGGTGCCTGTGACTCTAAGGCCTGTGTCATTGTTAATGCCAAAATATTGTTTTACAGATAAGGTATGATCTCTGTTTTCAATGAGCTTCTAATCCCCAAGAATAAACCCAGGACTGCTTAGCTGCAGAGCACTTCTAGCATATAAGAGTTCCTGATTTAATCCCTGGCAATGGGGGGTGGGGAGGATGCCAGGCCAATATATATATTTCTTTTCTTTTATTTATTTTTTTAAAGAGAGAGAGAGAGAGAGAGAGAGAGAGAGAGAGAGAGAGAGAGAGAGAATTAATATTTATTTTTTAGTTCTCGGCAGACACAACATCTTTGTTTGTATGTGGTGCTGAGGATCGAACCCGGGCTGCACGCATGCCAGGCGAGCGCGCTACCGCTTGAGCCACATCTCCAGCCCTATATATTTCTTTTATAATAAGAATGTTTTTAGAATACATTGTGATAACAGAGATGTAAGAAAGATGCTGAAAGATTGTTGCCAAAAGATTTTCTAATTTCAGGAAGATCTCAGGAGGGTGGCAATGTTAAACATTAATAATAGGATTTTCCCTGAGTTTCCTCAAATGGTTAAAACTTCAAATATACATCTCCCTTTACAATTTCCTTCAGTGTTTTTTTTTTAAATTGAATCATTCTAGTAATCTAAACATTAGAAGCCACTAATTTACTTCTATAGAAAATATTTGAATAGAAAATGTTTCCTGGTAGCTGGGTATAGTGGCATACACTTGTAATACCAGAGTTGGGAGGTTGAGACAGGAGGATTTCAAATCTGAGACCTTGTTTCAAAAAAAAAGACTTTGGTGTAGCTCAGTGGTAAAACACCCCTGGGTTTAATCCCCAGTACTACAAAAATAAAAAAAATAAATTAAGTCTCTGGGTATTCTAGTATTTTGGTCATTTGAATTAAGCCAAGCCCTTTGTGACCCAGTCATCATGTAAAATTCAAAGAAAACAGTCTGAAAAAATATTAGAAGTCTCTGGTGTGTGTTGTGTGTGATGGGCAGATAAAATATTTTTTTTCTTTTGAATTCAGGGGTGCACTAACCACTGAGCAACATCCCTAGTGATTTCAGGAATATTAATATTTTAGAGACAGGATCTCACTAAGTTGCTGAGGCTGGCTTTGAACTTGTGATCTTCAGCCTCAGCCTCCAAAACTGCTGGGATTACAGGCTTGCACCACAGGCCTGTTTTTTTTTTTTTTTTTTTTTTTTTCCTTTTTCTTTTTTGACTTGGAATTGAACAGTTTGTAGGGGCTCTACCACTGAGTTACAGCCCCAGACATTTTTGTTTTGAGGAATCTCACTGAATAGCCCACGATGGCTTTGAATTTGTCATTCTACTGCCTTAGCCTCCTGGATCACTGGGCTTATAGCAATGTGCCAGTGTACCTGGCTGATATAGAATTAAAGTAGAGGAAATTTTATAAAGTTTTTCCTATCATTTCAAAATCTCTCCCAATATAGCAGCCATTCCTCAAAATCTCTGGCAATACTCTCCCAGAAACTTGTATGCTGTTTTACTTTTTCCCTGGGATCTATGTTTTTTCCATGAGTAGCTTTCTTTCTTTTTTGATGTTAATTCCATCATTCTTTTCTTTCTTTGACATTTCCCTCCTGTTCTCCCTAGCATGTTCCCTCTGTCCTTTAACACACATGGATGTATGGGTAAACACAAACATACACACATATACCTGTAAACCCTTAACCCAGATGTACAAATAGTGCTGATAGGGGACAGACAGATATGAGTGGTGGGAACATGAGGTTAAGGGAATATTTCTATAAAATGGGTCCACTGTGCTGACCCCCATGTGCTTTCTTTTCCAAGAAGCAATCTACCTGCAGCTCTGCCTAGTTTAAGTCAACAGGATATGTCACATTCCTCAGCAAACTACCTGTTATCTGCAGAATGCAGGCTGAAATAATGTTGATAAGAACACAAGTTACCCTTAAGGGGGGGGGGAAATTTTGTGATCCTTACATGGAAAAGATCCCAGAATTTGGGAAGATAAAGATAATTCCCTTTTACCATAAAATCTGTAAGAACAGATTCCAGTTAGAACCAGCATGGGCCAAAGGGACCTAGAGTTGTCAAGGCAGTGGGGTCTTAAAAATCTGATGTCATCCTGCTATCAGTCAAAAATCAAGAGGTAGAACCTGAACAGGACTCTCAGGAAACTTCGCTGGGATCCCTAATAAAACTGGAGTGAAGGAGAGTCATGTTATCCCTCTCTTCTCTGAGAGAAACCCCTCTATCCCTTGAGGTGCTCCCCTATCCCTTTTCCCATCCCTTCTAATAAACTTATTGCCTGTTACTCTGAAATCTTTCTGACTTGATCACAAAAATCTGGGTTTAAAGGTGGGGGGGTATCTTAGTGCCATCTCAGTTACCAAAATGGCCCCAGCCCTGTAACAGTGACTGAAACTGAGGGAAGATAATAAGACAAGCAAGATAGTAGGAAAATATTCCTTAGCAGATGGGAAGAAAGAAGCTGTGAATATTTATACTTTGATATTTGTTGTTATCATATATTTTATTTTATCATATTTTATTGTGGTGCTGGAGATTGAACCAAGATTCTCACACATGTTCAACAAGTTCTCTACCACTGAGCTAGATCCTGAACCATTTATTTTGCTTTATTTTTGTACATTCTTTCCAAGCATTTTATCAGCATATTTTTTTTAATTTTTATTTTTTTAAGAGAGAGAGAGATTTTAATATTTATTTATTTATTTATTTTAGTTTTCAGTGGACACAACATCTTTTTGTTTTATTTTAAAACAAATTTTGCATATATTTGAGGTTTACAATGAGATGTTATGGAATACATATAGATAATAAAAAGGCTACTATAGCATAGCAAATTATCATTTCACATAGTTAATCTTTCTGTGGGAAAAGTATCTAAAAATCTACTTATTTAATAAAAATCCCAAATTCCTTACAATTTTATCTTGTTCCCAATCTGTAACATAGCAAAACTTTTATCAAAGTAGCATACCACGGTGGATCTGATAGCAACCAAAATTACACCACTTCAGAAATGTTTCTTGGTTAAAGATTTAAAGAGTAAATCTCGAAATTTTGATTTAAAGCTAAGTGTCAGATATTATTTTTTTTAATATTTATTTTTTAGTTGTAATTGAACACAATACCTTTTATTTATTTATGTTTATGTGGTGCTGAGGTTTGAACCCAGAGCCTCCTATGTGTGAGGCAAGCGCTATACTGCTGAGCCACAAACCCAGCCCAGTGTCAGATATTATGAAAGGTAAATATTAGCTAAATATTTCTATCTGATTTTCTAAATATTCTATGTGAAAAAATTCCTACAGGACATAAGAATAAAGAATGATGAATAAATAAAACAGCAGCAGTGACTGACATATATTAAAATTAATTTGCCCATTTTAAAAGCTGATCATCACTGTGTTCTGATGATGTACAAAGTGAGTTTCATCAAGCCAAAGAGGCTGGTAATTTTAGATGAAGTGACTATGGTGCTAGTTTCCCATAAGTGACCCTCAGTCTCAGAGGCTTACTGATCACTGCAGTATACTGGGTATGTGGGAAAACAACCTAAGAAACAGATACCCCTGAGTTCTGTTCTGCAGACCTCTAAGTTGGCAAGTTCTTGTTCACAAGAGCTCTCTCTTCAAAGAGAAGCAAAGTGTTTGAGAGACAGACAGGATTAGGGATGTGGCTCAAGCTGTAACGCGCTTGCCTGGCATGCACAGGCGCTGGGTTCCATCATCAGCACCACATAAAAATAAAATAAAGATGTTGTGTCCACTGAAAACTAAAAAATAAATATTAAAAACTTATCTCTCTCTCTCTAAAAAAAAAAAAGAGAGATAGACAAATTTCTTTCGGGCAGTGCTAATGAGTATTTTAACATAACAGAAGCTAATGTCATAGGAATTCCATTTCCAGTCCATCATATTTTTACCATAGTGTTCACTATTAGAAACTAAGTTACTTCAAGCATAAGAAAGCATATTTTACCTTGAAAATGCTACACACATATAAAAGATGGTTATTAGATGACAATAATATGAGTAGTGTTTTTACAAATACTATCTATCACATTTCTTCACAAAAATTTTATGAGGGAGCTGGTCTCAGTGGCTCTCCTGCTTGTAATCCCAGTAGCTCTGGAGGCTGAGGCAGGAAGATCACAAGTTCAAAGCCAGCCTTAGCAATTTAGGGAGGCCATCAACAACTTAGTGAGATACTATCTCAAAATCAAAAATAAAAGGGGCTGAGGTGTGACTTAGTGATTAAGTGACCCTAGGTTCAATTCCTGGTACAAAACAAAAACACAAAAACCAAAACTCTTTGTTTCTCTAACCAAATGTTAGAGAAATGGACCAGCATGCTTCTTGCACCCCAAATTTACAAAATATCTTCATTTTTTCCTTGGTATCTTATATATACCAACAAATGCTGTCAGTTCTCCACTGCTCAGTCCTCACCACTGTCAAAAGGCCATCAACAATTCCCGTCTACATAACTGCATTTTCCACACAAGTCTGTTGAGATGATCTTTGAAAAATGAAAAACTGATTGTATCATTCCCCTGCTTCACCATACCCCATTCATTTCTTAGTAGAGGTGGTGCCCAACTCCTGTTTCTCTTGCCTTCTTCTGCCTCCAGTCCTACTGAGATAGGGACTTAGGATACTAAGAGAGTAATATTGTATTTTAAAAGAAACACCCACAAGCCATTGAAATGGAGAAAGCATAGTTGTAAATTTTGAGCAACATGACCTTAGCCTATGCCCTTGTAAAATGAGGGAAATATGCAAGGGCAGGGAAAACTGGTGCAAAATTGTACAGCTTCATCCTGGATCCACCTCTAGTGGTGGCTGCTGATACAGTCCTTCTAATATTTGACCCCCTAGTCCAAGTCGGGGCTTTGGAATAAGAACTGGAATTCTGATTAGTCACTAGTTTGTTTTTTAGGCAGGTTGCTTTACCTCTCTGAATCAGTCTTCCTAATTAGAACTATGACTTGAACAAGAAATAAACTTTTATTAAGCCATGGAAGATCTGTAAATTGTTAGAGCCACTGCTGTTAAATTGCCCTAATAAATTAAATAGTCTCCTTTTCGTCACAAACCCCATCTGACCTGCCTCCCCACATCGGTCCTACCACCCTCATTTGCCTCACAGGGAAAAGGGATTTAATTTTTCTTCAACTTTTTATTTTGAAAATTTTCAAATCTTTAGAAAAGTTGAAAGAGAAAAGTTAACGCAGATGTATTTAGTTTTTTTTTTTTTTTTTTTTTTTTTTTGGTACTGGGGATTGAACCAGGGACAATTAGCCACTGAGCTACATCCCCATCCCATTTTTATTTTATTTTTTTAGATTTATTTATTTATTTATTTAATGTGGTGTTGAGGATTGAACCCAGTATTTCACATATACCAGGCAAGTGCTCTACCACTGAGCTCCCCCCAACCTTTTTTAAAAAATTTGAAACAGGGTCTCACTAAGTTGCTTAGGGCCTCACTAAGTTGCTGAGGCTGGTTTTTGAACTTATGATCCTGAGCCTCTGGAGCCACTGTGATTACAGGTGTGTACCACTGCATCTGGAAAACTAGAATTAATTTTTTTAAATATATATTTTTAGTTGTAGATGGACACAATACCTTTATTTATTTGTATGTGGTGCTAAGGATCAAACCCAGTGCCTCACACATGCTAGACAAGCTCTCTACCACTGAGCTACAGCCCCAGCCCCTAGAGTTAATTTTGATGTAATATTGAAATAAGATTCTCTTTTCCTCCAAATATTTAACCACTCATCACATAACTTATCAAATTCTGTATTGAATTGCTAATTTTTCCACTGCCACTTTTAAAATAGTTTTTAAATATTATTTTTTTATATTTCCATTTTTACTATCCTAGCTTTTCATACTGCCAGCTTTCATCTAGATTACTGCTATAGCTTTCCAACGCTTTTCTTGGTCTTCTATCTTTTTCTCTTTTCCTTTTTCTATTTCTCTGTCTCTGTCTCTCAGTCTCACTCTCAATCTCTACACACACACACACACACATACAGTTGCAATCATTCTAATTCTTTATAATTCTTCATGCCTAAATACTTCATCATGTATATCCTTAAATCAACCTTCTTTTATATAACCATAGTACCATTATAAACATCAATTTTCAGCATTATTAAATATTATTTAATAGTTAATAATCAAATTTCCTTCATATTATCACTTATAGAATTTATAGAATTTGTTTGATCCAGAATCTATCGTATTTGCTTATGTCACTTTTAATTTTGAACATTTTCCTTACCTTTTCTTGGTTTTCTTCTACCTAGATTTGTTTGTATGTTTTGCCCAGGGGATTGAATTTAGGGTCTTACTTGTGCTAAGCCAAATATTCTAAGGCCGAACTACCTCACCAGCCACTCCTTCACCTTTAATCTATTTTGAGACAGAGTCTGGCCAAGTTTAAGGCAGGCTAGCTTTGAACTTGCAATCCTCCTTTCTCAGTCTCCTGAGTCACTGGGATTACAGGTATACACTACCACACCAACCTTATAATTATTATACTAAATATTCTTTTTGCAGTGTTGGGGATTGAACCCCTGGTGCATGCTAGGCAAGCACTCTCTCACTGAGCTATATGCCCAGTCCTCTTTCTTTCTTTCTTTCCTTCCTTCCTTCCTTCCTTCCTTCCTTCCTTCCTTCCTTCCTTCCTTCCTTCCTTCTTTCTTTCTTTCTTTCTTTCTTTCTTTCTTTCTTTCTTTCTTTCTTTCTTTCTTTCTTTCTTTCTTTCTTTCTCTCTTTCCTTTCTTTCTTTCTTTCTAAATGGAATCTGGCTTTATTGTGCAGACTAGTCTCCAACTCTTGGGTTTAAGCCATTCTCATTCTCAGCCTATTGAGTATCTGGGACTACAGGCATATACCACTATGCCAAGCTCATTAATACTTTTTTTTTCTTTGTGGTATTGAAGATTGAACCCAGAAGCATTCTATTTTTGAGTTACATCCTAAGCCCTTTTTATTTATTTTAATTTGTTATATATGACAGCAGAATGCATTTCAGCTAATAATACACATATACAGCACAATTTTTCATGTCTCTGGTTATGCACAAAATAGAGTCACACCATTTATGTCTTCATACATGTACTTACAGTAATGATGTCCATCTCATTCCACCATCCTCCCTGCTCCCCTGCCCGCTTCCTTCCCCTCCTTCCCCTTTGCCCTATCTAAAGTTCCTCCATTCCTCCCATTCCCCCCCACCTCCATTAAGGATCAGCATCTACATATCAGAGAAAACATTTGGCCTTTGTTTTTTTAGCGTCTTGCTAAATTGCTGAGGCTGGTTTTGAATTTGTAATTCTTCTGTTTCAGCCTCCCTCTGTTTCTTCATGATTTGATTGTGGTTAAATATTTTGAGAAAGAATATTCTATAAACATTTTATTTTCCACTGCATTCACCAGGGAGTCACAGTGTCTGTTTGGAAAACTGGAAACTATAAAATAGTAATTTTTCTATTATTTCTTGTACATTTTCTGGGTGGCATCCTTCTATAAAGATAAACTTTCTCTTTTATATCCCCTCTCCTTAATGTCTACTCAAACGCAGTTCCATGGATCAACATCAGCAGCACTGCCTGCAAGCTGCTTAGAAAATGCATCCTCGATCCTCATCCAGACTGATGAATCAGGATCTTCAGTGGGGAAGAGGTGTACAAGCTTTTGTGTTGTGACCCAAAACCATTATAATCCATTTCTGGTATTATTCTTATTAATGCTCAACTGTCTCACATTTTCTCAAGGAAGTCCCTGCAAGATAGTTACTATGTACTATTGCTGAGTTTCTATGAGTCTTTGAGTACTTCCTTGTTTGGGGGGAATTCTGAGGTTGTTTCCCAGGTTTACCTTGTACTAATTTTCCTACTTGGATATCTGAGGCCTGAAATTAACTATTTCTCCAAGGAGCTTTGAGGTGTTTTTGTTTTTTTTTTAACTGGGGATAGTATTTGGAAATCAAATAATAAAGCCAGTGTAGTCTTGGTGGTGCACGCCTATAATCTCAGTGACTTATAGTCTGAGAAGGATTGTAAATGTGAGGCCAGCTTCAGTAATTTAGCAAAACCCTGTCTCAAAAAAAAAAAAAAAAAAAGACTGGGGAAGTGATAAAGCGCCTCTGGGTTCAATCCCCAGTAACAACCTCCAGAAAGAAAAAGAAAAACAAATCAAATAATGAATGCTAACTCCATTCAGTATGGCTTATAGAAAATGGGGAGGAGGGGTAGAAAAAGAAAGGAAAATAAATATATATTTAAGACCATGTAAATTGGGAATGGTGACATATGCCTATAATCTCAGCAATTTCTGAGGCTGACAAGAGGATCTCAAATTTCAGGCCAGCCTCAGAAACTTAGCAAATTCTGTCTCAAAAAAATTAATTATTAATACGACTGGGATATAGCTCAATGGTAAAGTTCCCCTGGGTTAGAGAGAAAAAAGAATACACACACACACACACACACACACACACACACACACACTTTCTTTTAAAAGAATAATACTGACACTTCCAAATTCAATCTACACCATAGGATTTTTCCTTCTCTATCCCATTCCTTATTTGTAGCCCTTTTCTTCTACAAAGAACTCTGGTTCCAAAAAGCATCAATATATTTACTCATAAATAAACATTAGCAAAATATTTTCAGAATCACTATGCCAACACCATCATCTTTAATAAACCCACTTAGAACTGAGTTCAAGATTTTTTTAGTTCTTTCGATTCTTTTTTTTTAAAAGAGAGAGAGAGTGAGAGAGAATTTTTAATATTTATTTTTTAGTTTTCGGCAGACGGACACAGCATCTTTGTTTGTATGTGGTGCTGAGGATCGAACCCGGGCCGCACGCATGCCAGGAGAGCGCCCTACTGCTTGAGCCACATCCCCAGGCCCCTCGATTCTTATTCATAGTGTACTTTTATGTGTATAAAGTATTCTGTTGATTTTAAGTTGATTTTTTGTCTATATTTTAAAGTTTGCCACTTTTTATACATTAATATTAATATTAAATTTTGAGTTTGTATAATATTTACATGCCTCAAAAGTCAAAATTATATAAAAAGGAATATTTAGAGAAGTCTTCCTTCCCTAGCCATTCCACCTATCTCTAACATCAACCATTTTAATTATTTTTTGATTATCCTTCCTTTAGTTTGTCTTTGCAAAAATAAGTAAATATATATAATTACATGTTTATTTTTCTTTCTTTTTTTACACAAAATACCACTTTTTCTTTTCTTTTTGTCCCTGGGATTGAACCCAGGTATGCTTAACCACTGAGTCACACTTCCAGCCCTTTTTCGTTTTTATTTTCAGACATCTGTAAGCTGCTTAGGACCCCATTAAATTGCTGAAGCGGGCCTTCTGATCTGCCTCCTGAACTGCTATGATTAAAGGCATGGCCACCACACCCAGTTTACAGCATTTTTAGTTTGAGGCCACACTGGCCTCAATCTTGGAATCCTTCCTGCCTCAGCTTTTTGAGTAACTGGGATTACAAGTGTGGGCCACTATACCCAGACCAACTGGCATTATGTTTCTAAGTCAAGTTGAATTTTCTTTCACTTTAAGGCATTTTTTTTTTCATTTGGGTCCCATTTATGTACCTTAGTTGCCTACTAGAAAGGAACATGAGAAATTGTGATGACAAGACATCATCTTCTATTCACCATGGTACAACCCCTATTATCTATATTGTTTCATTTCTCTTTTTTTTTAAGCAAAAGATACATATTTATATTTATACTAAAACTTAATCTTGTATTTAAAACCACACTGATTTCAATTTGTAAAAATAAATCCCATATATCTATATATACATATATGTAAACTTACATAGAAAATATATAAAATATACAAAATGGATGGTTGCATTATAGATGAATAGAATTTTCTAAATTTTGTAGAGTGAGCTTGCGTTGCATTATATTCAGGGATAGAATACATTATTTAAAATATATAAAAATATTTTTAAAAAATATTTTTTAGTTGTTGATAGATTTTTATTTTATACATGGTGCTGAGAATGGAACCCAGTGCCTCACACATGCCAGGCAAGTGTGCTTCCGCTGAGCCACAACCACAGCTCCATGGAACACATTATTTTTAAAAGAGCTGTTTAATCCTCAGAGCCTACATAAAACATGAGTGGAAAAGATATGGCCCTAGAAATGTCATTTCAAATGTTGTATTAAATTAAAACAATAAGAAATCCTTTCAAAGACCAGAAATATCTTGAAGTATAGAAACATGAGGCACCAAGTTATAATATATAAGAAAAGCTAAAACCAAAGCCCTAAAAAATTAACTTACATTGAAAATTCTCTGTTGGCCAGGTTTTTTTTCTAAGCATTTATAAATAAATCATTTGAGGGCTGGGGTTGTGGCTCAGTGATAGAGCGCTCACTTAGCACATATGAGGCCCTGGATTCGATCCTCATCAACACATAAAAATAAAATAAAGGTATTGAGGAGCTGGGGTTGTGGCTCAGTGGTAGAATGCCTGCCTCACACATGAGGCACTTGGTTCATCCTCAGCACCACATAAAAATAAATAAAGATATTGTGTCCAACTACAACTAAAAAGATATTTTTAAAAATATCATTTAATTCTCATTTAATTCTATAGGGTAAAACAATTACTATCCTCATTTATAGGGAAATGATGTGAGATTCAAACCTATGCAGCAACCTAAAATTGTGAAAAGCATTTACTGTGGTCTTTTGTATAGAATCAAGCATATAATCTCTGTTGTTTGATGAGAATTCTATGCTGTACCTCTGTACAAAGTTTTGATTCTCTTTTAAATCTTGGCATATTTTACATGATCAAATGCTCTATCTATGTACTCAAGAGTCCAAGAACAGCTAGAAACAGAAAATAGATATTTAACAAAATCTATTTTACATTAGAATATATTGCTAGGTGCGATGGTGCATGCCTGTGATTCCAGCGACTCAGGAGGCTGAGGCAGGAGTAATGCAAGTTTAAAGACAGCCTCAGCAATTTAGCAAAGCTAAGTTTTATATAAATATATAGATATAGTATAGATATATATTATATATTTAAAATTATAATTGTATATTATATAATTATATATATTATATACTTTATAATATGTAATTTTGTATATATAATTATAGAAAGTTTGGAAAATATAACTCAGTATTTTGCTGCATTTTCTTGCAGTTTTCATTTTTCTTTATGTATCTATATAGTTAATATATTATTTAAAATTGTATTTGTAATTGACAAATTACAAATATTTGTGATGTACAATATGATGCTTTGAAATATGCATACATGTGGAATAAATAAATTGAGTAATTAACGTGCATTATCTTGCATACTTGTCATTTTTTTGCAGTGAGACCACTTAAAATTTGCACTTATTTATTTTTTACTTTTTGGTACTGAGGATTAAACCTAAAGGAACTTTATCATAGAGCCACATCCTCAGCACTCATTCTATTTTCTTTTAATTTTGAGACACAGTCTCATTAAATTGCTTAAGGCTTTGCTAACTTGTAATCCTCCTGTTTCAGCCTCCTTAGCTGCAGGGATTACAGTCACAGCTGGCATAATGTTAGTTATTTTTAAATTATACTGTTTAAACTACGGTGCAACTAGTGTACAATAGATCTTTTAAACATATTTCTCCCATCCCGCCTATGGAAGGGAATTTGGAAAAATCTAACAGAGCTATCTTTGCATTTACCTTTTAATGTGTGGGAATTTTCCTTGACGATACATAAGCACAGAACTGAAGCAACATATGTGTAAGGTATCATTTGTGGTATCATTTATAAAAGCAAAATTTTGGAAATAACCTAAATATTCTTACATAGGAGACTTTTTTAAAAAATATTTTTTAGTTGTTGATAGATTTTATTTATTTATACATGGTGCTGAGAATGGAACCCAGTGCCTCACGGTGCCATACGGTGGCACATGCCTATAATCCCAGTGGTGTTGCTGAAGCAGGAGAATCACAAATTCAAAGCCAGCTTCAACAATTTAGTGAGGCCCTAAGTGATTTATCAACACCCTGTCTCAAAATAAAAAATAAAGTGGTCTGGGGATCTGGCTCAATCGTTAAGCACCCCTGGGTTCAATCCCTGGTACCAAATGATAATAATAATAATAATAAATACATAAATAAAAATTTAAAAGCTATATTCCCAGTGTGAAATACTATCCAGTCAGACAAATGAATGATAGAGGGGACATGTCAAAGGTAAACTGAAAAGGCCAAGAGACAATGATACTCAGCAACAAGAAGTATACCTAAAGCCCAGATCTAGGTTTCTTAGTATGTTCTCTACTGAAAGTGTTACCCAGTAGCTAGTGATGAGCAGTGAAATGCATGGCAAGGTTCTTTAAATTACTGTAAGATCTACTTTCAAAGTGGATGAGAAAGCAAAAAGTGGTAGTTAATTTGTAGAAAATAAACAGAAGCAAACACATTAATGGGAAAATATGTCAAAAGAAAAGGATCAATGAGACTAACTCTTGGCAGGCTCCACTGATACTGATGTGAACCTAGGGATTATAGAGACAGGTGTCTCCATTTGTCTGGGATGGAAGGTTCCTTTAGTAGTGCAGGTACACTAAGGTAACTTCTGACCAGATCTTGACCTCACTGCCCATGTTAACATGTGGTTGACTTGTAGATGAAGCAATGGCCACCAGGACAGTTCCAGAGTGGACCAACTAAGGTAAAAAGCTCTACTGCTTGATGTGAAGGAGGATTTGAACTCCTTTTTGGCAAAGAGTACAGAATATGGTCCCCAGTTCTCCTGATTAACATCAAAAAATAAATTTGGAGACAGTGTTGCTTCTTTTGTCATTCTCTACTCTGAGAGGGCTCACTCTCTCTTGAGAGTGCTCTCTGCTCAAGCCTCACTTTTCTCACCTCACTTTCACTTATAATAAAGTTCTCTTACATGACTTTTGGTGTCTGACTTTAAATTTTCTTTCTTTGGAACACAAGAACCAAGGTTTGGAGTTTCAGTTCCCTGTGACAAAAGGAACCAGAGCACTTTGAAGAAATGGCAATTCAGATCTGGGGCAGGTGAAGTATAAGATGAACTTGAGGTATCTTTTTATGCCAAAGAAGAAATACTAATGGAGATAGGTTAAAAGGTTTCGAGGCAGCTAAAAGGGACTCCTACTAACCAAATGGTAGACAATTAAGTACCCCAAAATAAATATTTTTAATGTTTATTAAAAATATAAGAAGCAGCAAAGGAGAGAAAAATTGGGGGTTGTGAGAAAAGGAAAGCTCTTTTCTACATAAAAATGTAGGGGGTATGATGGAATTGAAAAGTCACTTTTTAAAAAAATATTTGTTCTTTTCAGTTATACATGATAATAGAATATATTTTGACATATTATAATATATGGATTATAACTTCCTTTTCTTGTAGTTGTACATGATGTAGAGTTACTCTGGTCACATAGTCATATATGAACATAAGAAAGTTATGTTCAATTCATTCTACTGTTTTTCCTATTCCCATCTCTCTTCGTTCCCTTCATTCCCCTTTGTCTAATCCAATTAATTTATGTTCCTTTTCCACACCCCCACCTTTTTTGTTTTAAAGAGAGCAAAAGAGAATTTTTTTAGTACTTATTTTTTAGTTTTCGGTGGACACAACATCTTTATTTTTATGTGGAACCCAGCGCCCCGCACATGCCAGGTGAGCATGCTACCACTTGAGCCACATCCCCAGGCCCCTCCACCTCCCTTACTGTGTGTTACCATCCACATATCAGAGAGAAAACATTTGTTTGGCCTTTGGTTTTATTGCGATTGGCTTATTTCACTTAGCACATTTTACCATCCACTTACCAGCAAATAATTCCATTCTTCTTTATGGCTGAGTAATATTCCTTTGAATATTCCATATATATATGGAATATTCACACACATACATACATACCACATTTTCTTTATTCATTTATCTGATGAAGGGCATCGAGGTTGGTTCCATAGCTTAGCTATTGTGAATTGAACTGCTATAAACATTGATGTGGCCACGTCATTATAGTACACTGATTTTAAGTCCTTGGGTATTGTTATGGTTTGGATTTGAGATGTCCCCCAAAAGTTCATGTGTGAGACAGTACAAGACAGTTCAGAGGACAGTACAAGACAGTTCAGAGGACAGTTCAGGGTTGTGAGAGTCTCACCCAATCAGTGATTTAATCTCCTGGTAGGGATTACCTGAATGGTGACTGAAATGGTAGGGTATGTTTGGAGGAGGTAGGAATTGGGGCATAGATTTGAGTATATATTTATATCTGGTGAGTGGAGTCTCTCTTTCTGCTTTCTGATCATTATGTGAGCTGCTTTCCTCTGCCACCCTCTCCCACCATGATGTTCAACCTCACCTCAAGCCCCAAGGAATGGAGTCAGTCCTGTATGGACTAAGGCTTTGAAATGAAAAGACCTGATCAGATAAAGGAAAAGCTATGAAATCCTTACTTTGGCATGATTTTCCTTTCTCCTGAAAGCTGAAAGTTACCATTTACAAGTCCAAGATGAGGCAGATCCCTAGTTTCCTCACTGTGAATTCTTTTCATTCGTTGTTACATGGCCCCAATGTACACTAGAGCTACTTGATAAGGGAGCTTCATTATAAACAAACTGAGAGTTAATATTACAATGTGTAGCATAGATAAGTTTAATTTTCCTAATATTAACATCATATTTTTAAAACTGGAGAGAAAAATATCCTGTTTAGTCTATTAAATCAGATAAAAATATGGATCCAACCTGAAGCATGGATTTTCTGAGGAAAGTAAAGCCTTCTAGTATCTTCTTGACCTCTAAGATATCAGACTGGAGGATAGATGTCCTTAATAACATTGGTCTGACTTAACCCTGCCTTGAAGGGGCAGAAAAGGGGACGATCCCTTGTTGTCATCATAAAGGGCCAGAGCTGACACCTCTATCCCAAAAGATTACAAGAGCATAACAAATGTATTTGATCATACATGACATGGGAGCCTTCAGACTGAAGATCCAAAAATCCAGGTGAATCAGCCCTTTTAAAACTCAAGTTCAAAGGACAGCCATGCAGAAATCTGATTGAACAAAAAGAGTATGACCTAATGCTAATAGTCAAGTGGGGGGACAGCCAGGACTGTCCAGATTTTTAGCCTTTCTGTGCAGCATTCCTTCCTCCTGGGTATGGGGCAAGACACCTTCTGGAATGAGTCTTATGATTTACTGTCAGACAATGTAGGTCAGAGAGTTTCTTTATGGCTAGCTCCAAGACAGAAAGGCAAAAGAAGGCAAGAATAATATTTTTAGGCTTTATGTCTTGCTTCAGGGAAAAGGAGTTCTAGTTTCTATGACTCACCTTGGAAAAGAGAAATTTCTGGCTATGGCTTGCACTGAGGGACAGAAGGAAGCAGGAAGCAGGACAGAAGATCAGATAGAAACATAGCTTCTGAGGCTGCTTTTGGAGCTCCAATTTGGAGTATCTCTCCCCTTCCTGCCTTCCTTTTTCCTTCCTGCTTTTCTTTGCAGTACTGGGAATTGAACCCAGGAACATTCTACCACTGAGCTGTATCTCCACCCCTATTTATTCATTTATTAATTTTTGTTATAGGGCACTGAATCTAGGGGCATTTAACCCCTCTGCACATCCCCAGATCTTTTTATTTTTATTTTGTTTTGAGACAGGGCCTTGCTAAATTGTTAAGGCCAGTCTTGAACCTGTGATCCTTCTTTTTCTCAGCCTCTCTAGTTTACAGGTGTGTGTCACTATGCCCAGCTTGGAGTATCATTTTCTAAGCCTCAACAGCTTCCACCCATTTCATCCTGAGATATTAGTCAGTTTAGTGTGCCCATGTTGTTCTGGTGTAAACATTAATAGTATTCCCTTTTACTCTTTTTTTTAAAAAAACATTTTTTAGTTGTTAATGGATTTTAAAATTTTATTTATTTACTTATATGGGTGCCGGGGATCAAATCCAGTGCCTCAAGCATGCTAGGCAAGCTTTCTAAAACTGAGCCACAACTCCAGTTCCCTGAGACACTTTTAAAAGTAAAAGGGAGGGGCTGGAGTTGTGGCTCAGTGGTAGAGGGCTTGCCTGGCATGAGTGAGGTCCTGGGTTCCATCCTCAGCACCACATAAAAATAAAATAAAGATATTATATCCACCTAAAACAATAAACTAAAACCCCAAAAAACCCCAAACCATAAAAATGTGTCATAGTTTGGAAATAAATTATACGGTTTCCCTACTTCTAATGCTTTTTAGGGAATTCTTCATTTGCTTAATGTTAAGAGAGAGATACCAAGGTACAGAAAAAAGTAAGGAATGTGGTAGGCAGAATAGTGGCCCCATCCAAGATATTCATGTCCTAGCTCCTAGAATGGTAAATATGTCTCACATGGTAAAAGGAAAGAGGGATTAAGTTAAAGATGCTAAAATGGTGAGTTTATCCTGGATTTCCAGGGGAGCCAAATCTTACTATACAGACTTTAAAATCAGAAAAACTTCCTTGAGCTCAGAGTTAGAAGATGTGACTATGAAAGAATGCTCATAGGTATGCATTATTGCTGGTTTTGAAATGAAATATGGGAACCACAAGCCAAGAAATGTGGGCAACCTTCAGCAACTGGCAAGGAAACAGATTCTCCCTTAGAACCTCCAGGAAGGGATGCAACCCTGCAAACATCTACAGAATTGCAATATAATACTTTTGTTGTTTCATGTCACCAATTTTATGGTAAGTTCTCACAGAAGTAATAGGAAACTGATACATGGAATTGACTACATTTTTAATGATATTCAAAGGTTTCAATGAACCATTATTCATTTAATAAACAAAGTCCTTATATGCCTGACCTAATGGAGAAGATGAACTCCTAAGGAAGTTCATAGTCCTGGAGGAAGAACATACTGAAGCTGAAAAGATAATTTAGACTGTGGGGCTGGGGTTGTGGCTCAGCGGTAGAGCACTCGCCTGGCACATTTGAGGCCCTGGGTTCGATCCTCAGCCTCACATATCAATCAATAAATAAAGGTATTGTGTCTACTACAACTAAAAAATATTTTTTAAAAAAGATCATTTAGACTATAAAAATCTAAAAGAGTTATTAGAAGGGTGGCCTGAGGTATTTAACAAGCACAGGGACATAAACCAGGAAATGCAAACCTGGGTAAAAGGCATTCCAGGTGAAATGTATGGCATGGATGAAGATTAGGAAGGGGCTTGAAAACACATGGGCTAAGGCAATAACAGCCAGTAGGAAGTATGGCTGGACCAAAAAATAGATTGAGGTTAGAAATAAAGAGTCTGAAGTATATTTGAAGGTAAGGGGCTTAGAAATATCGGTTTGAGTTTTAATTTTAAATTTGGTATGATGGTGTATGCCTATAATAGTAGAGACTCAGGAGGCAAAAATTTTAATTTTATCCTTAAAATAGTGGGAAGATATTGAAAGTTTAAAGCATGGAAGGAGACATGGTTACATTCATATTTTATAGCAATTTCTATGCTATCATAGTTACATTCATATTTTATAGCAATTTCCTATGCCTAGCTCCACTAGGATGGAGATCAAATTTATTTTTGCTTACCACTGTAAGAAGAAGCCAGGTTATGCCATGGTAACCAACACCTCCAAAAACTCAGTGCTTTAAAACAAAGTTTATTTCCCCCCACCACACATATTCTTCCTGAGTTAATACAGTGACTATTTTCCTAACTATTCAGGTATGCTGGCTGATAAAGCTATCACCATTTCAAACATCACTGGTATCTGGGCAGAAGAGAAGGAAAAAGAGAGCCTGGGCCTTGCTCTTCAAAGTAGCACCTAAATGTTGTCTCTGAAAGTAAGGAAGTAAGTGTGGGGTAGGCGTGGGTCACATCCACTCACCAGGCTGTACACTCCCACCACGTGCTGGGAAGGGATAAAATTGGAAAGGTTTGGTGAATCAAATAACTAGTAACCACTGATATATAATTATTATGCATTGGTTGAACAAAAGAATAATTTGAAGAAGTAAGGGGTCATTTGATGAGGTCTTACCTAGGGAAAATAGAAAATGAGGAAGGAACAGGAGATGAAGTCAGTGACTATTCAGATGTGGACAGGGTGAAAGAGCAGTTAGATAGCAGATTTTCAGTCTGGATGAGTGTAGGAAGGGTATCGCCAAAGAAAAAACAAGGTGCAAGTTTGGGTGTGACTCTGTAACAGTGGTTCAATGTCTTGAATATAGCCCTTCCTGCTCTGCCCTGCAATTTATTTTTTAAAAATAACAGGATTCTTTTTCTTCTTCTCTTCCTTCCCCTCCCTATTCTCAGGGGAAACAGGTTTACAGTTCTTCCCCATCCAAGACAAGAGTTATCTGTCCTTGCTCACACACCTACCACAGGAAAGAAGTAATTCAGATTTTGGGGTTGGCTCCAGAAGATCATTTCTTAATGACTATCTCCCAAATTAGCAAGTGAATTACAACTCTAGACAGGGAACACCTAATGTAGCCTTTGAATCACGTCTTTAAAAACTCTCTGTTCCCTCTGATGGGTAAAGTCACAGCCTCTGGGACAATCTACATTCTGTGTATTCTGTCTCAGAGTTGTAATTTGGAGACAGTCATTTCTGAGATCTTCTAGTGCTATCCCAAGTCTGAATTACTTCTTTCCTAAGGTGTGTGTGTGTGTGTGTGTGTGTGTGTGTGTGTTTTCAAGGACAGAAAACTCTGCCTAGGATGGGGAAGAAAGGTAATTCCCTGAGACTAGAGAGGAGGAGAGATTAGGAACCGGGAAAGAGACAGAAACATGCCCTTTAAAAAAATAAGTCGCAATGACTGAGCACCAAGGACTACATTCTGAAGTATAAAATAGACTGCTGTTACAAAGCCAGCCTTGGCAACTTGAGATGCTGTCTCAAAGAATAAGGAAGGACTGGGGAAGTTGCTCAGCGATTAAGCACCCCTGGGTTCAACCCTGGTAAAACAAAAAAAACAAAACACCGCCTCACCCCCAAACAAACAAAAGAATTATTAGACTACCTAGAATCCAGCCCCACTGCATAATCTTGCACGAGCTACTTTTCCTTTATTTATTTATTTATTTATCTTTTTTGTTAAGGTGCTGGGACTCCAACTCAGGGGCTGGAGCACGCCAGACAGGCACTCGACCACACAGCTACCACCTCAGTCGGCTCCTACTACAACCTCAGCCCAGCCCCTCCATTTTAAATGGTGAATACTACCTACACGGAGAACTGTGAGGGCCCAGACTCCTCTCACATCTGCCCCACTCCACGATCGATCGATAAGGGACAGGGGGACCTGGTCCCCGCCGGCCGGGGAAGGGAGATGCCATCACACCCCGATCTCACACACCTGCGGGGCAGGTCATTGCGAGAGAGCGACTCGCGCGGCGCACTGACGTCACGTTTTCCCGGCCTACGCTGCGTGCTGACGTCCGAAAGAGACCGGAAACTCCTTGCTTGAGCGATAGTTCGTTGTGGACGACGACGGGGCTGTCAGGAGTCAGTGTGACTGATGTCTTTGGCCATCTTAAAGGAGTGCATCTGAATTTCTGGGGCGCCTTGTCTGGTGGTGGCACTGAGATTATATGCAGTAGGGACTGGTTAGTTCTCCGCGGCGTTGTAGGTGCTGCTCCCCCAGGAATGGTGATGGAGTTCGTGACCTCCAATCTGAGTTCTTCTAAGATTGTATACAACGTGTTACCTCACTCCCTCTTCATTCTAGAACTGTTAGCGGTTCCATCCGTAAAAGGTTATTTTTAGAGAAGTAAAATTACAAAATTTATGTAAATATAAAATGAACGTTTGTTCAAGAATTTAACTCATTAATCAATGAAGGAACCAATAAAATGTTAACCCCCAGCCCGTTTTTTAAAAATTAATTAATTAATTATAGTGCTGGGGATTGAAAAATCCAGGGCCTGGTGCATGTGAGACAAGCATTCTACCAACTGAGCTATATCCCCAGCCCTTAAGGCTGTTTTTGTTGTTTTGCTTTGTTTTTGGTGCCAGGTATTGAACTCAAGGATGTTTAACCCCTGAGCCACATCCCCAGCTCTTTTTATTTATTTATTTTTTCTTGCTTTGAGACAGGGTCTTGGTTGCTTACAGCCTCAGTAAGTTTCTGAGGCTGTCTTGGAACCTTGATCCTCTTGCTTCAGCCCTCCAAGTTGCTGGATTACAGGCCTGCACCACCATGCCTGCTGATCAGCAGAATCTTATGATTCACCCTTCAAATTGGACTCATCTTTTCTCCAGTTTCACATATACTATCTTAGTCTTAGCCTGATACCATTTGTCGATTCCACCACTGCCCTTCCATTTGGCCTTCCTGCCCTGCAATTCATTCTCTACTGTGTTTCCACTGTGATATTTGAAAAAATAAAGAATAGAATGTTGGAGTAAAATAACTGTTCTTAGAAATACAAGAAAATAGTTCTGAGCCATGACCCAGGTTAGATTCAAGTTACCCTGAATGACATGTTCTTTTGTGGGAGAGGTTATGAGATTTTATAGTCACAGAACAAAAGAAGTCATGGAATCTATGTATTTATTGAATATGCCAGTGGGGTCATCTAGTGGGTGAGCTATAGAAGAACATGTATAGGATTCAAATGTTATAGCATTTTGAGCTATAGGGTTGGTGGAAGCTAGAGGTCTGTCAAGGTTAGTGATACATTCTAAGAGTTTTTAAAATATTTTTATTTTTTAGTTATAGGTGGACATAATGTCTTTATTTTACTTTATGTGGTGCTGAGGATCAAACCCAGTGCCTCCGCATGCTAGGCGAGTGCTCTACCTCTGAGCCACAACCCCAGCCCCTAAGAGTTTTATTTAATAGGAGGACATTAGATCCGATATAGAGGTTGATAGTAAATAACTACTGAAAGTACAAGAAGATTTTGGCTTTTGGTTTGTAACATTCCATCTTTCCACAACTACAGTGTTGTAGTCATGTAAGCTCAAACACATTGCAGATTGGATATTTAAATTCATATTCTTCATACTTAGAAGGAACTGCTGCGTTCTGCTTGTGGGTATACTCCAACCTCATCCACCATTCTGCTTCCTCACTATACTCCAAAACTTTTGTTTAGTGTCCTTTCCCCTGAATTCTGCATTGTTACTTCCTTTTCCATCATCAGATTTCAGCTTGAATACAGTCATACAACACATGACATTTCAGTCAAAGAGGAGTCACTTATCTCAACTATGATATTATAGCTCTTCTAGTTTGTGTAAGTATATTCTATGATGTTCACACAAGGATGAAATTGCCTAACAATGCATTTCTCATAGTGTGCCCCTGTCATTAAGTGGCACATGGCTGTACTGCCTTTTAAGGCATTTCCATTGACTGCTTGATGTGATGTGTGTTTTGCTATTAGAATTTTTGTGCATCTTAGTAAATCAGCATTTTAATTATGATTTATGTGATTATGCTTTGACAACACTAACTCCATTTCTCGTTAACAAAAACTAAGTGAACCAAACGACTGGCTGATAGCCACCTTGACAATTGAGATTCAATACACAAATAAGATAGTTAGCATCCAAGATTTTCCCCCTTCAAAATCAACATCTGGAAGTTGAGATAATACATCTTTTGTAACTATGAATATCAGTGCCTTCACACTGACATTTGAGATACATCTTGCCATGACTCCATCTTTTGTAAGTATTCAATCTGAAATTACACTGGCCACCAAAGGCTGTGTCTGAGTGAGCACTCCTTTGCCTCATTGCTGATAATATTTCAGACTGGTTTGAGATTCACTTTGGAGGACCAATTTCCTGGACCATTTGGACAATGTCTTCTATGGATATACAGTGTTTGGTTTACTACGAGTACTCTGCTCCAATGACTTACTTATTTCTGTGTGTGTGTGTGTGTGTGTGTGTGTGTGTGTGTGTGTATCTGTGTGTGTATATATATTCATATTGATTATTTTTGTTTGTTTTGCTTTTGTGTGCCTTTCAATAAAATGCTCAATTCAGGAACTATCTTTGTTTTCCTTGACTTGTCATTTAATTAGAGAATAAAGAGCCTGACTCTTTGGGAGAAATTATAATCCTTGAGCTTAAAATTGCTGCTCTTACTGGAGTCCTAGGCCAGAAGACTGGCTGTGGGCATCTCAATAAGATAGGTATACAAAGAGAGCACTGAATCTCAAAAGAGAAATGCCTATAAACCATTAGAATACTGAACAAATAACTACTGAGTAACCCAGCCTGTGCCCTTGCATATGTATCCTTGCTGCAATTACTGATTGGCTAAAAAAGCAAAAACTACAAGATAACCACGAGGAATGTAGAGGAATCATTTTTTTAGGGAGTATGTGCATTAAAAACTTTGGTGGCTGAAAAATACTCTAGTCTCATTATAAGAGGGAGACATGTCTCTTGGAGATGGAGATTTAAGATGCAAATGATATATTTTATGGATGCAGGAAGTAGCAAGATTAAAACACATGAGGTGAAGTTCATGGAAAACAGACATGAAATTGCATAGTCCCTCCATGACTCTAGCTCAGCTCCCTAGTTATTGTCCCTCTAAAAATATTAAAATCTTGGACCAAATTAAAAAAACAAAAACAAAAAACCCTGACAAAGACAATACCCCCCCCTCTGAAATTCTCTATACTCCATGTGGAATACTCCCTTCTGGACTACTGTCCTTATACAAACTAGGAGAGCTATGATATAGTTGAGATAAGTGACTCCTCTTTGACTGAAATGTCATGTGTTGTGTGACTGTATTCAAGCTAAGATCTGATGATGGAAAAAGGAGGTAACAGTGCAGAATTCAGGGGAAAGGACTAAATCCCTTGCTCTGTTACTCATACCTAGAATGTCCTTAAGCTATTTTCTGCAATGTGATCACCAACCTTGAAGGTTCCAGGCTCTTGGAGACCTCCTTGGACCTTTGTGCTGTGACACCAAGAAATCAGGTCTGACCACTCATCCCAAAAACCAAATGGAAAAATAGTGAAAAAAAGGAAAGGCACTTTAATCAAGTGTAGTTAAGTTGTAGGGACAAACGAGGCAAGGCACTGAAGATAGCAGAAAACAGTGGCTGCAGCCAGGTTCAGAGGGCACAGCTTTTGCTGAAATTAATTAATCCCCTGAACCCCGAGTTTCAGGGAGTTTCAGAGTTTTATACCCAAAGTGTAAGGGGAGGGACTCAGAAGTTCACAGTCTACAGAAGTTCACATAAAAGCACCTTTTTCTTTCGCAAGTTAACTCTTTAAGGGCAACACATGAGAAGGGGAGAGCTTCTTATCCCCTTTCTTTCCTCCCCCTGCCAGCTGTTACCATGGGCCCATTTGTAACTTATCTTAAAAATGTAGACATCTCTGTGAAGCCCAGCTCAAGGCCAGAGGCCTTGTTTGCACATTTCTACAAAGTACTACACTAAATATGTTTGTGAAAAACTAGTAAAGGGGTGTCCAGCACCTGGAGTGTTGGTATCTTCCTGGCCAGTGGCCAAGTAAATCAGGGCAACATGAAAATAGGAAGTTTATCTATATTGGACTCTTTCACAGAGACTCTTTTGCTGACAGTCCTAAAATCAGCCATAGTGAAGAGGGCTTTTCTGTGGAGAAAGGAGGTGCCACTTCAGTTACACTGGGAAAATACAGAGATCCAAGTTCTTTGCTCTGTCTTTGGATGTACTGACAGAAGCTTCCAGATTATATAGACAAAGGGGACCAGAAACAAGCATAATCAAACAGTTTAGGTCAAACTGTGATTCCTTTGATCACAATGATAAGAAAGTTGTTGCCTGGGGGTAGTTTCAACTCATCACAAGATGTTTCTTGATTAAATCTATTGTTCTGTACACAAGGTACAGAACTTGTGTTCTTTGACTCAGAGCAAAAGAAACCTGCAAAATGGAGGTAGAGATGCCAGTCTCCCCCGCCCCACTGGGATTGGGGACTGAACCCAGGGGCACTTAACCACTGCTAAAATTAAATAAATAATTTTTTATTTTAACACAGGGTCTCACTAGTTTGCCCAGGATAATCTGAAACTTCCTAACCTTCTGTCTCAGATAATCTGGAACTTCCCAATCTTCTGTCTTAGATAATCTGTAATTTCCCAATTTTCTGTCTCAGCATCTCAAATCACTGGGATTACAGGTATGAACCACCATACCCTGTCCCCAGTACTTATTTATTTTTTATTTTGGTTTTCACTAAGTTGCTGAGGTTTTATTTTTTAAAAACATTTTAGTTGTAATTGGACACAATATTTTTATTTTATTTTTATGTGGTGCTGGGGATCAAACCCAGGACCTCGCTCATGCTAGGCGAACGCTCTACAGCTCAGCCACAATCTCAGCCCCTATTTTTTATTTTTTATTTTGGTCCCTGGGGTTGAACTCAGGGGCACTTACCACTGAGCCACATCCCCCTGCCTTAGCCTCCCATGGATTATAGGCATGTGACACCATACCAAAGTTTTAAGTCTCCATGACTTAAATCTCTACCTCCATTTTGCATCACTTTTATACAATTCTCACTCATTTGTTTATTTTCATCTGCATCCCAATTAAAATGAAAGTGTGTAAATTTGGGGAGAAAAGTCCTAACATACGCTGCTCACCACTGTATTCTCCACTAACAGAACACTTAACAAGTTGCCCACTCTCTATTTGGGGTTTCATCATTTAAATCAAGTGAGTAATTGTCTGCCAAGGCCAATGTCTCGGCTTGGCACCAGAATCACGAGGCACTCACAGCTTTGTAGGTTCAAACAGCAATTCTTTATTCCCGCTCTCACACCGCCTCCACACAGGTCCAGGGGCAAACACGTTCTGCAGTCTCCCGCACAATTCACCTACTCCACGAGGCTATCTCCAAATCCCATTTTAATCTCACGAGAACTCAATGGGAACAAGCAGCAGGAACACCCTAATCCCAGCAATAATCTTCAACTTCCAACTTCCCTAAAACCCATTATCTTAAACTGGCAACGCCTTAAACTCAAGGAGCCGGTTACTTCCTCAAACCTGATCAGCTCTAAACCCGAATCCGCCTTGGTCCTTGAGCAAGGTCACCTTATTAAAGCATGCATGCAATGTTCCATCAAATGTCCTCTAAGCAGCATGGGGTACGCTTGGCAAGGAAATTTCGATGCGTCATTCCTACTTGGTAATGGCCCTCAGCAATTGTCATAACAAAAGGTCTAACTATTTAAAACAAGTGCTTCATGAGATATGATTTCCAAATTATATTGAGTTATTTTATGTGAAAAGCTCTTAAAAGAAACCAATGTAGGCATGATTGTAGTCTATACAGATAATTTTAGGTTGATAATATAATCTAAATTCCTTGGAAACTTTTATTTTTTCTAATATTTTTAAATTGTAGATGGACAAAATATCTTTATTTTATTTATTTATTTTTATGTGGTACTGAGGATCAAAACCAGGACCTCACACGTACTAGGTAAATGTTCTACCTCTGAGCTATAACCCCAGCCTTTTGGAAACTTTTTAAAACTCACTTATTTAGCAGACAGTTTTCCACTTATCTCTAAGCAGGCTCCATCTTGGGTGCTAGAGGATTCCAAATAAATCCTGATGGAAGCCACATTCGAGTTCAGTCTTTCTATAAGAGCAAAATGAAAATATAAGTAGGTGAAAATTGAGAAAATGATACTTTAGGCAGATGTGTAAATTCAGGTTGTGTTCAAGAGACAGAATATAAATTGGATTAACTGGAAGGGTGTACAGGAACCAAATTGTTATCATCAAGAGCCATAAAGTTGAAGAGTTCTTGTGTGGAAGTGTTTTTTTGTTTTGTTTTGTTTTGTTTTTGTACCAGCGAATGAATCCAGGAGTGCTTAAACACTGAACCACATCCCCAGGCCTTTTATGTTTTATTTTGAGACATGTTCTCACTAAATTGCTTAGGACCTTACTACTAAGTTGCTGAGGCCAGCTTTGTGATCCACCTGCCTCAGCCTCCTGAGCCACTGGGATTATAGGGGAGCATCACCATGTCCGGTGTCCTTGGTGAATCTCTACCCTGCCCTAGCCTTGCTTTTCTTTAAGGACAGAAGCCTGAGAGCCAGAATTTCCTCTTCATATGAGCTTGCTGAAACCAGTTGGGTATAAGAGGGCCACCAGACCAACCACCTGACAACCTCCAACTTCATCATGATCCCATTTGCCTGATAAATGACACTTCCTCCAGCACAGTGACAGTCAATGATTGCCATAATGATCACGAGAAAGAAGCATAAAAGGGATGAAAAGAGGTAGTGCATGGATTTCAGGAGAAATTTCTGGTCATTCCCAGAAAAGACATGAATAGCCTTCTCTTTTGTTAGCCCGTCTTTTCCATTCACTTCTCTTACCTTTTTATTTCATTAATTAATTTGTTTATTTTAATTAGGTATATTTGACAGCAGAATGCATTTTGATACATTGACTTCTCTTACCTTTAATCTATAACCTCCCAATGGGTAGAGAAGCAGATCTGTGAGCTTTTGTATCTGCTTCTTCTATTCTTGGCCAAGAATAAAAACTTATTTCACTGCTCAGTTGGCACTTGGTCTTATTATTGGTTCCACAGTTCTGAGGGGAAAAGGGATCCCATTTGGGGTCAAAATTGGTAACAGTAGTGGGGCATGGTGGCACATGGCTGTCATCCAATTACTTGGAGGTGGAGGAAGTTCAAGCCAGCCTCAACAGTTTAGTGAGACCCTGTCTCAAAATAAGAAATTGAAAAAAGGGGGCTGGAGAAATAGTTCAGTGGTACACTATTCCTGCTCAACCCCCAATAACATACCAAAAAAAAAAAAAAAGGGTAAAGGTAAACCAAGTGGAACATGCTTGTAATTCCATCTACTCAGGAAGCTGAGACAGGAGGAGCTCAAGTTTGAGGCCAGCCTGGGCAATTTTAGTGAGATCATATCTCAAGGTAAAAATAGAAAGGGCTTGTGGGGGGCTGGGGATGTGGCTCAAGCGGTAGCGCGCTCGCCTGGCATGTGTGCGGCCCGGGTTCGAGCCTCAGCACCACATACCAACAAAGATGTTGTGTCTGCCGAGAACTAAAAATTAAATATTAAAATTCTCTCCTCTCTCTCTCTCTCTCCCCTCTCTCGTTAAAAAAAAAAAAAAAAGAAAAAGAAAGGGCTTGTGGGTATGGTGGTGCATGCCTGTAATCCTAGCGGCTGAGGAGGATGAGGGCAGGATGATTGCAAATTCAAAGCCAGCCTCAGCAATTTAGCAAGATTCTAAGCAACTTAGGGAGACACTGTCTCTAAATAAAGTACAAAAAGAGCAGAGGATGTGGCTCAGTGGTTGAGTGCCCCTGAGTTCAATCCCTGGAAACCCCCCCACCCCCCAAAAAATAAATCTCATGCTCTCAGTTGGTGCCAGAAACTTGTAGGGATTATGAATAAGTGGAGTTTTTTATTTATATTATTTAGTTATTTATGTGGTGCTGAGGATTGAACCCAGGGCCTTGCACATGCTAGGCAAGCGCTCTACCACTAAGCCACAACCCCAACCCCATGAATAAATGGAGTTTTTAGTAGATCTTTGAATTATACATTAGAGTTGGATGTGGTGGCACACACCTGTAATCTCAGTGACTCAGGAGGCTAAGGCAGGAGGATTACAAAATCAAGGCCAGCCTCAGCAATTTAGCAAGATGCTCAGTAACTTAGTGAGACCCTGAAATATTAAGAAAAAATCTTCTCTTTTACTTTCCACGGTTACTTATAGGGCACCAACCAATGAATGAAGCACCTCCAAGCTATTTTCAGCATGCCAAAGACCTAACAGAAAATTGTACATTTCCCCTCAACAAGACTGAGTAGGATAATCAAATTTCATCTTGTTTACTGTGAGTTGGAATTTATAGGAACTCATTATGGGAATACTGATCAGAAGCTCTGATGATATAATATAGGTCTCCATTTTCTGAGAAGAGAGAATGAGCTGAAATTTAATGTAGTTTGCTAGGTAAAATTTTTCAGAATGTAGAAAAGCTGATGAAGGAAAGGGAGATGTTCAGGAAAAGTAACAACATTCATATCCCACCCTTGCAAAGTGTCTTTTACATAAAAGCCAAGACTGCCCTCTATTTTCTGCATCAGTGATGGCCACACAATTAATTCAACCACAAACTCCTGAAGCCAGGTCATCATTCTCAACTCCTGCTTTCAAGCATTTCTCCTCTCTAATCACAATTAAACTATTGACTCTAACTCTGAAACTTTTTAAGAATTGTACCCTCTTCTTTTATCACACTTCTTTGACCTGGTGTTATGGGAAATGCTCTTCTTTTAGTATACTATGTAAGAT
Organism: Ictidomys tridecemlineatus; assembly: GCF_052094955.1. NCBI lineage: Eukaryota > Metazoa > Chordata > Mammalia > Rodentia > Sciuridae > Ictidomys > Ictidomys tridecemlineatus. The sequence continues at coordinate 106,303,756 of NC_135479.1, forward strand.
TTTTTTCTTTTGTTTTGCATAGTAGGAGACGTGAGCAAACCAAGATTTATGTGACCCTGTTTAAAAAGATAAATCATTCCTACTGCAACAGGAAAGAAAACGTGTCATCGTTGTGAAATTCTTGTGAGATGTCCTTCTACATTCAGAAGTTAGGCTTGATAGTTTTTACTAGAAAAGAGGAAGAGATGTGTCTTTTCATGTCCTGCATGAACTAGAAAGTTGTGATTGGGTATCATAATTGAACCTGCCTCAAATAATGAAAGGAATGTATGACTGTGTGTTACCCATAGTCTTACCATTCCTGTCTGAAGACAATTTAAATAGTTATGATCAATGCCTTTGTTGTGTGAGGCGGGGAGGAGGCGGGGTACTGGGAATTGAATCCAGGAGCACTCTACCACTGAGATACATCCCCAGTCCCTTTAACCTTTTATTTTGAGACAGGGTTTCATTAAATTGCCCAAACTGGCCTCCAATTTGCAGTCCTCTGCTTTAGCCTCCCTAGTGGCTGGGATCACAGGCATGAACCACTGTGGCTTTTGATGAGTTCTTGAATAAAGTAATAAAAGTAAAAGCAAACAACTTTGAGCACATTCTATGTCCTTGAAAGTACCCCATCTTTTCAGTTAGAGAAAACAGGTAAGATGTAGCTATTTTTTTCTGTTTTTGACACATACTTATATTAATTTTAAAATAATTTTTAATAATTTAATTTTCATTAATCTGAAATTGAAGTATAACTGGAAATCCTGTGTTATAACCAACAGTCATGTTCTTCAATAACATATATTGAGATCAGCAAAAAAATATTTTACAGTGATAATATTTTTCTCTGCTAGTCATGAATTTTATGAGCAATGAGTTTCATATACTTACATAAACCTGAAATAATTCTGCTTTTAATTTTTTTAATTTTTATTTTTTTAAAGAGAGAGAGAGAGAGAGAGAGAGAGAGAGAGAGAATGAATTTCAATATTTATTTTTCAGTTTTTGGCAGACATAACATCTTTGTTTGTATGTGGTGCTAAGGACTGAACCCGGGCTGCACGCATGCCAGGTGAGTGCGCTACCGCTTGAGCCAAATCCCACGCCCTCTGCTTTTAATTTTGATTAAATAATAAAAAGCCATACTGGCAGTATCAAATTATCTTTTTAATAAATATAAATTATTATTTTGAAAAAGAAATTAGGCATCCTGACTTAAAAGACAAACAATTCGAAATTTGTACAGGACTTCGAAATGAGGAAAATTTAAAAAAAAACGAAGAAGAAGAAATGAAAAGAAAAAGAAAATACTGGTATGCTGTCATACATTCTTCTGTTAGGTTCTTTGATTTTTTTTTTTTTTCAGTGCTGGGGATCAAACCCAGGGCCTCATGCATGCTAGCCAAGTTCTCTGCCACTGAGCTATAGTCCCACCACTCTCCCTCACCTCAAACTTCTACTTTGATTTTTTGGGGACTGTTCACAACTTCATAAATAGTAGAAAACAGGTGGGGGCCAATGCCAGCATCAGCAACTTGGCGAGACCTTAAGCAATTTAGCAAGACCCCGTCTCAACATAAAAAATAAAAAGAGCTGGAGTTGTGGCTCAGTGGCTAAGTGCCCTTGGGTTCAATCAAGTGCCAAAATTAATTAATTAGTTAAATGGTAGAAAACAGAGAGGAATGTAAATGACTCTAATCCATAAATGTGCAAATGAATTCTGTCCAGGTTAGGGACAATTGACTTCTTTCCCTACCCTCATGGTAAAAACCAATTTTACATCTATTTGTAAATTAATCACAGCATTTCTTATCTATATCTATTTTCTTGTGTGTGTGTGTGTGTGTGTGTGTGTGTGTCTGTGCTGGGGATGGAAAACAGAGGCACTGTACCACTGAGCTATATCCCCAACCTTTCCCTCACTTTCTTTTTTTAAAAAATTAATTAATTAATTTTAATTAGGTATATATGACAGCAGAATGAATTTTGATTTATTGTACACAATTGCAGCACAACTTTTCATTTCTCTGGTTGTGTATGATGTAGAGTTGCACCATATGTGCAGTCACACGTGTACTTAGGGTAATGACGTACATCTCATTCCACCATCTTTCCTGCCCCCATGCCCTCCTCACCTCTCCCTTCCCTTTGCCCCATCAAAGCTCCTCCATTTTTCCCATGAGTCCTTCATTATGGATCAGCACCCACTTTATAAGAGAAAACATTTGGCCTTTGGTGTTTTGGGACTGGCTTACTTAATTTAGCATGATATTCTCAACTCTCTATCCATTTACCTGCAAATGTCATAAATTTTATTCTCTTTTAATGCTGAGTAATATTCCATTGTATATTCATACCACTTTCTTCCCTCACTTTTAAAGTTTTAAGACAGTGTCTCAGTGAGTTGCCCAGGTTGGCCTTGAAGTTTCCATTCTCCTGTTTCGGCCTCCCAAGTTACTGGGAGCCCAAGGGTGTGTTACTGCACCAATCTGTCATCTACTAATATTTACCTCTGTATCTACATATCTCCTTTGAACTATTTATAATATCTTTTACTGGTTTTCTCACTAATGAGTTAAATTAAAACTTCCATTTGTCAGAACATGATAAATGTTCATTTTACATTTGTATGAGAATCATTGATTTTGCCTTTAAAAAATATATACATTTTTAGCCAGGTGCAGTGGTGCATGGCTGTAATCCCAGCGATTCAGGATGTTGAGGCAGGAGGATTGCAAATTTGAGGCCAGATTGGGCAACTTAGTGAAGCCATGAGCAATTTAGTGAGATCCTGTCCAAAATAAAAAATAAATTAAAAGACTGGGGATATGGCTCAGTCTTTAAGTGCCCCTGGGTTCAATCTCTGGTACCAAGATAAATGAATAAATTAAATTAAATAAGAGCTGGGGATGTAGCTCAGTAGTAGAGTCCTCCTGGGTCAAATCTCCAGTAACATAAATAAATAAATAGTAGTGTTCTGTAGCCATCCTTCCTTATCAATATAAAGAGTTGAGAATTTTGATTATACAGGGATAGTATGACATGGTTTACAAGCCTAGACACTGGGATAGATTGCCTCAGTCAAAGTGCTAGTACCACAAATTTCTAACTTTGTGAAAGTAAGTTGAATTCTCTGGGCCTTCATTTTCTCACCTCTGAAATGGATTCAATTACAAAACCAAAAAATAAAAAAGGGGAAAAAAAGAAAGAAAACAAAAAGAAAAAAGATTATTCATAGATTAAAGGAGTTAATACATAGCTCAATGCCTGACAGGTATTATTAGTGATTGCTTTAATGTCCTAATCATGGACATTTGTGTTGTTTCTTTCTTTCTCTCTTTCTAAATTATTATTATTATTATTATTATTAGTAGTAGTAGTAGTAGTAGTAGTAGTAGTAGTAGTAGCAGTAGCAGTAGTAGTACCGGGGAGTGAACTCAGGGGTACTCTACCACTGAGCTACATCCCAGACCTTTATTTTTAATTTATTTGTATACTTAAAAATTTTAGAACAGAGTTTAAATTGCTGAGGCTGGCCTCAAGCTTGCAATTCTCCTGTCTCAGCCTTCTGAGTAGCTAGGATTACAGTTATGTATCACGATGCATGGCTTCTTTCTTTTTTAATTTACACAGGTTGAGCATCCTTAACCCAAAAATCTAAAATCCAAAATGCTCCAAAATCTGAAGTTTTTGAGCACTGACATTGCCGCAGTCTGGCTGGGCACAATTCAGGAGCCACTTGTCAAAATAAACTAACTTTATTTTTAGAACTACAAATGCCAAACAAAACAGCTCCTCAGGAAAAAACCCTCAGAGCCCAACTGCCACCACCAGCTTCCACAAGCCTCTCACCCACACCAACCTCTCCACCTCCCACAATCCTCCTGTTCTTGAGGCCGATTGGCTGGGTCGCGTGGGCGGAGCCAAAGAAGTCCCCCAATGAGCAGCTCCGTGGAGGAGCCAATCAGCTAGATGTTGCTGGGGCCGCTGTGAGCCAATCATCAGCTGGCAGTCTGAAGGGCAGGGAAACAGTCCAATGAACATCACTGCAGAGGAGCCAATCAGCTAGATGTTGCTGGGGCCCCTGTGAGCCAATCATCAGCCGGCAGCTGGAAGTTTGCTGGCAGCTGGAAGTTTGCTGGGGCCCCTTTGGCTATGGCTCTCAACAGACATGACATCATAAGTATAAAATTCTATATATGACCTCATGTGTCAAAATATATGTTCTCTAAAAATACTGTATAAAATCATCTTCAGGTTATGTATAAGTTACATATAAAACATGAATTTCATACTTCTACTCGGGTCCCATAACCAAGATATATTACGTGTAAATATTCCAAAATGTGAAAAACAAAACAAAACAAAAAAAAAACACTCAAATCTGAATCACTTCTCATCCCAAGCATTTTGAGTAAGGAATTCTTAAGAAGCATAAACTGCTGCAATGAACATCCTTGCCTCTGCGTCTTATGTTTGTGTGACTATTTTCTTAGGAAAATTCCCAGAAGTAGTATTTCAAGATCAAAAGTCATGATTTTTTTCCTCCTGAATACCTTTCATATTCTTCAGAATTTACTTAAGTTTCTTGTATGAAAATTGTGTCCTGCTGGACCAAGCTTGTAATACAGATGTTTCCTCTTACCTTGCAGGAGAGGTAAATCAGAAAACAAGGGCTCAAGCTACCATTTAGTGCTTTGTAACTTTTAAATGTCTTCTTATTTCATCCTCTGCATGTTTTGGCATGAATACTAAATCTTGACTAAAATATCACGTTCAGAATACATGTGAGAGAGCCGAGAATGGGAGAATAGCAGAGCTGCTGAGCGCCCCAGTGAATTCCTCTCCTCTCTCCTCACCTAGCTCTCACGGCCCACCTGCCCGCCACCTGCTTGCTGCCCAGAACATCTTCCATCATGGCCACCTCAGCAAGTTCCCACTTGAACAAAGGCATCAAGCAGGTGTATATGTCCCTGCCTCAAGGTGAGAAAGTCCAAGCTATGTATATCTGGATTGATGGTACTGGAGAAGGACTTCGATGCAAGACTCACACCCTGGACTCTGAGCCCAAGAGTGTAGAAGAGTTGCCTGAGTGGAATTTTGATGGCTCTAGTACTTTTCAGTCTGAAGGCTCCAATAGTGACATGTATCTTGTACCTGCTGCCATGTTTCGGGACCCCTTCCGCAAGGATCCCAACAAACTGGTGTTCTGTGAAGTTTTCAAGTACAACCGAAAACCTGCAGAGACCAATTTAAGGCACATCTGTAAACGGATAATGGAAATGGTGAGCAACCAGCATCCCTGGTTTGGAATGGAACAGGAATACACTCTCATGGGCACAGATGTCATCCCTTTGGTTGGCCTTCTAATGGCTTTCCTGGTCCCCAAGATCCATATTACTGTGGTGTGGGAGCAGACAAAGCCTATGGCAGGGACATTGTGGAAGCTCATTACCGGGCCTGCTTGTATGCTGGAGTCATGATTATGGGGACAAATGCTGAGGTCATGCCTGCCCAGTGGGAATTCCAAATAGGACCTTGTGAAGGAATCCACATGGGAGCTCATCTCAGGGTGGCCAGTTTCATCTTGCATCGCGTTTGTGAAGACTTTGGAGTGATAGCTACCTTTGATCCCAAGCCCATTCCTGGAAACTGGAATGGTGCCGGCTGCCACACCAACTCTAGTACCAAGGCCATGAGGGAGGAGAATGGTCTGAAGTACATTGAGGAGGCCATTGAGAAACTAAGCAAGCGGCACCAGTACCACATTTGTGCCTATGATCCCAAGGGGGGCCTGGACAATGCCCAGCGCCTAACTGGATTCCACGAAACCTCCAACATCAACGAGTTTTCTGCTGGCGTGGCCAACCTTAGTGCCAGCATCCGCATTCCCTGGACTGTCGGCCAGGAGAGGAGGGGTTACTTTGAAGACCGTCGCCCCTCTGCCAACTGTGACCCCTATTCAGTGACAGAAGCCCTCATCCGCACGTGTCTTCTCAATGAAACCAGAGATGAACCCTTCCAATACAAAAACTAAATGGACTAGACCTCAGCCTTCAAGCCCCTCCTAGTTCTGCCTCCCACTCCAACTCTTCACCCTCTGGGTTGTCCCGCTTGTCCCGATTGTAACTCAAAGGGTGGAATATCAAGGTTTTTTTTTTATTCCTCATGCCCAGTTAATCTTGCTTTCTTTGGCCAGGATAGAGGTGTTACGTTTTTAATCTCTTCACCCCCAGCCCCCTTTTCTTGTCAGTGAGGCTTTTTTTTTAATGCGCTAATGGGAAGGGGTGCCTGTCAGGCATGGCTGTGGGATGCAGCATGTTCTGGGGGAGCAGGGAGGTACATTTTCTTCAAGGTTGCTGAAAGAGGAGGCCTGGTGAGGTTAGGTTAGAATTCCCCCTCGTGTGGAAAGCTCTATTTCTTAAGCTATAACTATAGAGAAGGTGGGGTGGCCGTCAGTGAGGGAAATGCCCTGGTCTCCTACTGCAGCACTTCCCTTGCTTGGGGCTGCATTCCCTTCCGTGGACACAAAGCTGGGTAAACTGATAGAAATCCCTGTCTTAAAGAAAAAGATCTTAGTGCTTGGTCCTTCATTTATAACACAAAGCAGAATAGTATTTTTATATTTAAATATAAAAACAAAAAAATTATGGGTGTGTGGGTATGTGTTTTTCTAAGGGAGGAAACCATCCTGGTCACTGGGTGCTAAATTTGAAGCAAATACTTTGGTTTAGAAATAAAAGAGATCCTTTGGAGCAGGGGTGGGGAGTGTGGAACTGGGAAAGTTGGTTACTAGGGGCGCTTAGTCTTCATTACCACTTAAGGGTTGCCCTGCCCTGTTCACCCTTCTTAAGGAGGTGGACCCTAAATGGCTGCCAAGTGAATGACATTACTGGTGGTCACCTGAGCCCAGTGGCGAGGTTTAAGACCCGCATAATCGTCCATGGGTTTCTGAGATCGAGTTGGCTGGCCCACATGAGAGCGTTCCTACAGAAGGCATTGGGTTATTTTTTGGTGAAACTAGCATGTCACTAAAGCAGGCCTTTTGATACATTAAATTTTTTAAAAGCAAAACAGAAGTTTAGATTTTAATCAAATTTGTAGGATTTCTAAGTCTAATTTTTCAAAATTATCTGCTTCAACCATCTCTTTCCACTCTCCTCTTGGAGGAGTGGGGGACAGGGCTGGAGTGAAAATACTTGTAATGTTGTATCCTAGTGTCTTTCCTCCCAGTGCAGAATATTCCTTTCTTAAGATTCCTAAGGAGTTATTCCTTTTTTCTTTTATAATAAACAAGCCCCCTCTCCATTTGCATTTCCCCTACTGTTCCCTGGTTTTTGTGCTGGCCACAGCAGGCCAGCTGTGGTTTTCTCTTGCCATGACAACTTCTAATTGCCGTGTACAGTATGTTAGAATTAGATAACTTCTTGTTGCAAACAAACTGTAACTGCCCAGAGCAGCGCTTATAAATCAACCTAACATAAAAAAATAAATAAAAAAAAAGAACACATGAGAGACGATGGTCTTTTGGAAAGTGGTTTTTGCATCATGGTCCAGTAACTTAATGGATGATATCTGAGTCTTGAGGAAAACATTTTGTCAGTCCTCTTAATTTTGGCATCCAGATGTGGCATGTAGATGCTTCATTGTTCTCCTACCCATGGCTTAATTATCCTCATGGCAATGTTTGCTGACTGGTTGCCTATTCCATGGCTCCTTGGCTCTGAGTCTGTGAATCATTGTTGTGTTTCCTCCAGGGAAAAGGAGCCTAATTCCTTCCACTCACTATATCCCATCTTTGTTTTTTGCTCCTCCGAGGAAATGTCCCCCTCATCTCTGCCCTTTTCCTTAAAACGAATTTATTTTTTCCTTGAGATTTTCAGTATTTTTCTTAACCTAGCTTCTGAGTTCCTCTCTCTAGACTTATTTCCACATAACAGCCCTAATTGAAAGAGAAGCTCATTCATTCCTTTTCTTTGCATATGTTCTAGTACATGTTAGTCTGGGGAGGTGGTAAAATTGGGTATTCAAATTGATTAAAAGCGGTGTTATATTTTTAAAAAGATAGAAGAAAGAATTTTGAATGTTTGTGCTCTAAAGAAACAATAAATAGGGCTGGGGATGTGGCTCAAGTGGTAGTGCTTCGCCTGGCATGTGTGCGGCCTGGGTTCGATCCTCAGCACCATATACAAACAAAGATGTTGTGTCCACCAAAAACTAAAAAATAAATATTAAAAAAAGAAACAATAAATATTTAAAGAGGGAGATATATGTTATGGTTTGGGAATGAAGTATCCCCGGAAAGCTCATGTGAGAGATAATGCAGGAATGTTCAAAGTGAAATGAAATAATTCAGTTATGAAAACTGTGACCTAATCAGTGGAATAATCCATTTGATAGATTAATGATTTGAATGGATTAATGGGTAGTGACTATAGGCTATCTAGGACTGAAGGAAATAGGCCAGTGGGGGCATGTCCTTGGGAATTTTAGTATCCCTGGATTCTTGCCCTTAAATTCTTTCTGCTTCTTGGCTGTGGTGAAATGAGCAGCTTTCTTCCACCACACTCTTCTGCTATGATGTTCTGCCTCATGGTGAGCCCAAAGCAACGGAGTTGGCCAATTCAATTCATGGATTGAACCACAGAAACCATGAGTCAAAGTAAACTTTTCCTCCTATAAATTGTTTTTGTCAAAATATATTGGTTATAGGGATGCAAAGTTGGTTACAACAGATGTGTTTAAATTGAATCAAACATTACAAAAACGTCAGTGATTCAGGAGGCTGAGGAAGAATGCTCACAAGTTCAAAGTCAGCCTCAGCAATTTAGTGAGATTCTAAGCACCTTAGCCAGACTCTGTCTCAAAATAAAAAATAAAAATAAAAAGGGCTGGGGACATGGCGCAGTGGCTAAGAGCCCCTGGTTCAATCCCTCAATACCAAAAGACAAACAAACAAACAAACCAAACCCTTTATATGTATAGCAACATCACATGGTGCCCCATACATATGTACAATTTTTATGTCATGTATCAGTTTAAAAAATTTCTGTTTAAAATTTTTAAATGTGATCTTCATTCATGTTTTTGAGAATCCATTCTTCATTCATGTTTCCATTCAAGTTTTTACGTGGGTATCATTCATTTGCTTTGTAATTATGCAATTATTCCTGCACAAAATATTCTCCACACTTGCAATTGGTTTGCATATATTCGTGTCAATACCAATTCATTCATTCATTCATTCATGATTTAATTTGTTCAGATATTGAATTAAGTCTTTCATTTGTGTAAAATTCATATATCCAATCATTTATTTGTTTATTATATATGAGTGAGGAAACAGGAAAGCAGAGGCACATTCCAATTAATTTGATTTGAAGAGAAGCTGGATAAGGGGACTCACCTTCGTAATCCCAGCAACTTTGGAGGCTGAGGCAGCCTGGGCAACTTAATGAGACGTAATCTCAAAAGAAAAAATAATAAGGGCTGGGCATGTAGCTCAAAAACAAACAAAACAAAAAACATGATTTAGAGAAATGATCTCCAAGGGGTAAGCCGAATAATGTAGGAAACTTCAGGGAGAGGGATAAATTGAGTCCTGTTATTGAGGGATACGGTAAGCCCCAGATGGCCTGGATGGGAAAGAGTATGGATATAAATACTATAATAGAATTCTCCTTCTTCTTGCAAATCTCCTGCCTGGGCCTCCTTATCCCCACTATGATCTGAATAGAACTGGAAGTAGTTGTTCAAGGGATTAGATAGGAGCAGTCCATACTGATCAGCCTTCTCAAAAGCAAAGCAGAAGGAATGTGGGTAAAGGGTAAATCTAAACAGGTAAATGAAAAATATTTCACATTTATTAGGTTCTGAGACTGTGTGTTCCCTTGTCTTTCCTGATAGTGGGGAAAAATGAGCAGGAAAATCTCACCTAGGAAAATTTCACAACAGAAAGCCACATCATGGAGTCAGTGTGGTTATCCATGATTCTGGGAAAGTCCTGTGTTCCTTCACTACCCCACCCAAGAAAGTGTTCTCTTCTGGACAATATTTTAGCAACATATTTTGTCTGGAAGACTGACTATATACTTTGATAATACAGACTGTGTCTCTGTTGTCTTATGTTCCCAAAGCTTAACCAGAGCCTGGTACAGAGTAAATGTGGAAAGAAAGAAAGAATGAATGAAGGCTTGGATGAGAGAGTGCTAAAATTTAGAAATTTATAGGGTCTTGCATTCTTTCACTATTCCACAAGGTGGCAGCATTTACCATGGTTCCAATTGTCTTATGGGCGGCATTCAGGCACTCTTCATCGAAGGTCATGCTACTAGAATACATCTATTTTTTATTTTTTTAATACCTTCATTTTATTTATTTATTTTTTATGTGTTACTGAGGATTGAACCCAGTGCCTCACACATGCTAGGCAAGCCCTCTGCCACTGAGCTACATCCCCAGGCCATATATATTTTATTTTTAAAAAATTAAAATTAACTAATTTAACTAAATTAACTAAGCATTTAGGAAACAAATAAAATTTGCCATCTATGAAAATGTTGTACATATTAACTATATATATATATATATATATACCCACATGTGGTGTCAATGTTATGTGCTTGCCCCAAATCACTTTGTTGTTTCTCATATACCTTGGTCCTATTTATTTGTTTCTTCCTTCTTTTTTTTTTTTTTTTTTTGGCACTGGGGATTGAACCAGAGTGCTTAGCCATGGAGCCAAACCCCCAGTTCTTTTTTTCTCTTTTTACTTTGAGACAAGGTTTTGTTAAGTTGCTTAGGGCCTTGCTAAATTGCTGAGGCTGACTTTAAACTTGTGATCCTCCTGCCTTAGCCTCCTGAGCTGCTAGGATTACAGGTATGCACCATCATGCCCAGCTTGGTTCTATTTCTGACCTGAAAATTAAGAAGTTCTACAGGTTCTTGTTCCTCAAGAGACTTGTTTCTTTCGCCCTCTTCTCTCTAGCCACTTTCAACTGTGCAGAGAACATACATTATATATTTATATATATTTTTCTTTGTTGTTGTTGTTAGTTTTGTTTTTGAGGATTGAACCCAGGGGCACTTTGTCACTGAACTCCATCCCCAGCTCTTTTTATTTTGAGACAGGGCCTCACTAAGTTGCTTAGGGCCTCACAAAATTCCTGAGACTGTCCTCAAAATTGGAATCCTTTTGTCTCAGCCTCCAGAGTTGCTGAGATTATAGGAGTGTGCCACTGTTCTCCTCCATACATTGTACTTCTATTTCAGGGCTCTGAATACTTGAATTTGTTGCTGTTTCAAGTTTTTTTTTGTTTGTTTGTGCTGAGAATTGAACTCAAGGGTGCTCACCCCCTGAGCTATATTCCCAGCTCTTTTAAATTTTACTTTGAAATAGGATTTCCCTATACTGCCTAACCTGGCCTCTAACTTGAGACCTTCCTGCTTTGGCCTCCTCAGTCACTGCACGTGGGTGCTTTATTTCATATTAACTTATAAAAAGGGACACCATTTTTTTAAAAAGCTTTTTTTTTTTAATACTGAGGATTGAAACTAGGTGCACTTTACCACTTAACTATATCCCCAACCTATTTCTTTTTCTTTTTCTCTCTCTCTCTCTTTTTTTTTTTTTTTTTGAGACAGTCTTGCTAAGATGCCCAGGCTGACCTCGAACTCACAATCCTACTGCCTCCACCTTTCAAGTAGCTGGTATCACAGGAGTGAGTCACCACAGCTGGCAGAAAATTATCACTAAGTGTTCTTTATAAGCTCAAGGATGATGTGTCCCAGTGAGGTTGAAGGTAAGTTGGTTTTCTTAAAAGTACTTATAATTTTTAAGTGGTTTAGAAATTAAGAGCATCGTTTCTGCATTAAATTTTTTTTAACTTGCAGAAATCTTGCTTTTTTTTTTTTTTTTTTACTACTTTTGTACTGCTGCAAAGATTGCCAAGACTTGTCTTCAAATTTACTAATGATTCTGGATTTAGTATAAATTTTGCCCTATAACTTCAAACAAAGTTATGTCTAAGAGATTAAAAAGAAAAGAATGCTAATTAAAAGGGGGGGTTTTCCTAGTCGAGGGGTCACTACAGAAGACAAACAAGAAGCCTTAGGGGGTGGATGGTTGGACCATGAATAGAGTCTTAATTTAAGATATCTGCCTCACCAGCCATGGCAGTGCATGCCTGTGCACACAGCAGCTTGGGAAGCTGAAGCAGGTAGGAGGATTGCAAGTTTAAGGCCAGACTCAGCGACTTAGGGAGGCCCTAAAAACTTAGTGAGACCTGTCTCAAAATAAAAAAATAAATAAATAAAAAGGGCTGGAGATGTGGCTCAGTGATTAAGTGCTTCTGGGTTAAATAACCAGTGTGTGTGTGTGTGTGTGTGTGTGTGTGTGTGTGTGTGTGTTAGATATATGTAATATATATGTATATATTTTATATATGTATATACATTATATGTATATATTTTTACATAAAATAATCAGTGTATATATGTATGTATATATATATATATGTGTGTGTGTGTGTGTATATATATATATATATAATAGAATGAACATGTCAAAAATGTCCTCAACTCAACAAACGAAGGAAGTACCAAGATGGCAAAGCTAGTACCTAAGAGCATTTGAGGAACAGGGGCATGTATATATCTGCCTCAGCAACAAATATGAATAAGAATGACAAGAAAAATAGGAAGAGAATAAAGAGTCACACAATTTTTTTTGTTAACACACAGGTTCCTTTGAAGTAAGCCATCTCTAAGTGGTTGCTTCTTCAGAGTCCCCCAGACTTTTTTCAACTGCTAAAGGACAACTCAAACTCATTCAACACCTACTTAACTTCAGGAATCATACCATATTGATAATATTATTCATATTGTATCACTTAAGATCACTTTTTTTGGGGGAGGGGTACCAGGGATTGAACCCAGAGCGTTCAACCACTGAACCACATCCCCAGCCCTTTTTTATTTTTATTTTTTTGAGACAGTGTTTCACTAAATTGCTGAAGCTAGCTTTGAACTTGCCTCCTGCCTCAGCATCCTGAGCCACTGAGATTACAGGCATGCTCCATCACACCTGGCTCTCTTAAGCTTTATAACAGCTCCCTGCTAAAGGTACAATATTCAAAAAATTAACAACATGATTCACATACATAAATAGAATGAACATGTCAAAAATATCCTCAACTCAACAAAGGAAGGGAGTAGTAAGATGGTAAAATGGGTACCCAAGAGCATTCAAGGGACAGAGGCTTAGGTCGTTCGCCAGAAAGGATTTTTTTAAAAAAGAATGTTAACTTCATTTGTGTACAATGAATCAAAATGCATTATGATGTCATATATACCCAATTAGGACAAATACATTTTTTACAAAGAATGTAATGCCTACAGATAATAAAATTAGAACATCTGACATTTTTCCCTATTGGACAAAAATCTACAAATTAATATGTAACTTCATAATGGGGCTCTAACATAATAGCAAATAGCAAAGTGAAACAAAAGCAGGGACAGGTCCGTTGAATAATGACCTCACATGACATTGGAAGGCCATGAAATCATCATCCTTATTTTTATAATTTCTTGTTTAATCTCCAGTCTTTCCCTCTCTGGTTATAGTTTGATAGATCTAGTAGTTGATTATGTCTGTCTTCTTCACTGTGAAAGACATGGAAACACAGTGTGTATCAACAAACACTAAGGATGCCTTGAATAAATATCTGTTTAGCTGAATTGCATAAAATTAAATAGTAGTTAAGTGAGATTCCCTGAGATTTTATAACTTCTCAATAGGGAGGAACGTTAGTTTCCTGGGGCTGATATAATAAATTATTGTAAACTAAGTATTTAAAACAATGGAAATTTTTTCATAGGAGGCTAGACGTGCAAAAATTAAGGTACTGGCAAGGCCATGCTTCCTCAAGCCTCTGTGGAAGAACCTGTCCTTTTCTCCTCCAGCTTTCTTTCGGTGGTTTCCTGCAATGCAAAGCATTCCTTGTCTTCTACCTGCCTCTTCCCACTTTCTGCCTCTGTATTCATGTGGTCATCTTCCCTTTGTGTCTCTGTATTTCTTCTTATAAGGACACCAGTGATCGGATTTAGGGTCCACCCTAATCCAGTCTGACCTCATTCTAACTTGTATCTTAATTAAATCTGCAAAATTCCTATTTCCAAGTAAGGTCACATTCACAGACCTGGGGTTAAGACTTGGACTTATCTTTATGGGAGACACAATTCAACCTATCACAGAAGGCTTTGGAGTCAGGAGGTCTTGATTTGAATTCCTTCAAACCATTTAGTCAGATGAGTATTTCTTAGTCTTGTCTGCAAGCTTTCTGCTTCACCAGGTCCTGGGGGAAAACTGTTCTCAGCAAGGAGGATAGCCAGGCACTTATTGTGGCTATTTTTTTTTTGAGAATTTTTTAATATTTATTTTTTAGTTTTCGGCGAACACAACATCTTTGTTGGTATGTGGTGCTCAGGATCGAACCGGGCGGCACGCATGCCAGGCGAGCGCACTACCGCTTGAGCCACATCCCCAGCCCTTATTGTGGCTATTTTACATCTAGTCACCTTGTTTTGATGTTATATTTTTAGTTCAAATAAAAATCCCTTTCGTGTTCTTTCAAACTCCCATCCTTTTCCCCTTATTCTTATAAGTGGGATCATATTTTCCCCCTATCATGTCTGAGGTTTTGTATCTGTTCAGTGGACCAGTTTCTCTGAGACCTGGTCCATTTCCTGCTTTTGCCAGGGCATCCTGGAACTATAAGTGCCAGGTGAGGAATGTGGGTTACTGGATAACAGGGAGGAAACAGATACCCCACTCTGGTTGGCAAAGAAAAAAATGGCTTGGTGTGGCTGTTTTTGGTGGTTGACTTGGCATTCATGAAGTGTGGACAACAGATTTCTAATCCAGGTAGGTGTCAGTAATGCAGATATTTCATTTAAGTACTAGAGAGACCTTCTGGGGCTTGGGGGAAGCAGCAGTTCTCAGCAGCTACAGGCTGTATATAGTGGTTGTCTTTATGTTTTTAGCTTAAATTTCCAAATTAATTTTGAAAAACTATGAATAGCTTCATACATTTTTTAACTTTATTTTTTAAATTGATTGTTTTTATTTATAAATAACAGTAGAATCCATTTTTACATGATTATAAAAGCATGGAATATATCTTATTCTAATTCAGACCCCAGGACCTCTCTTTTTCCTTCCTTTTCTCTTCTCCCTGCTCCCTTCCCTCTATTGATCTTTCTGGCATTTATCCTTGGTCATTATTATTTTAAAAATTAATTTATTGTGGATGTACAGGATGGTGAGATTCACTGTGGTGTATTCATATAGGTACACAGGAAAGTTATGTCAAAATCATTCTATTGTCTTTCCTTTTCTTACCAACTTTCTCTTCCCTTCATTCCCCTTTGTTGAATCCACTGAATTTCTATTCTCCTCTCTACCCATTGGAGTAACCTTCCACATGTCAGAGAAACATTTGACCTTTGGTTTTTTGGGACCTTCACACATTTTTAGAGTTAACATCTTAAGTTTTTCATTGTAAGTTTATATAACTGCAAAGGATGTAATTATTAACATTTTGTAATCTATTAACATTTAAATGTAAACCTCTATAACATCAAGAGGCATTACACTATTTAACTTCAAAATATACCACAAAGCTTTAGTAATCAAAACAGCATGGCATTGACATAAACAAACACATAGACCAATAGGACAGAATAGAGAGCCTAGAAGTAAACGCATGTTTCTATTGCCAACTGATATTTTGACAAAAGTACTAAGAACACACATCAAAGAAAGGGCAGTCTTTTCAATAAAAGATGTTGGGGAAATTGAATATTTACATACAGAAGGATGAAATTGGACCCCTATCTTTCACCATATATAAAAATCAACTCAAAATGGATTAAAGATTCAAACACAATGCATGAAACTACTAGAAGAAAATATAGGGAAAATGTTTCATGATATTGGCCTGATTTTTTTTTTTTGGATAAGGCATCAAAAGTATAGGCAACAAAAGCAAAAATAGACAATTGGGATTGCATCAAACTAAAGAGTTTCTGTAGCATATGACTATTTAATCCCAGCAACTCAAGAGGCTGAGGCAAGAGGATTGAAAGTTTGAGTCCAGTCTCAGCAACTTAGTGAGCAATTTAGTGAGAAACTGTCTGAAAATAAAAATAAAAATGGTGGGGATGTTGCTCAGTAAAGTGCCCCTGGGTTCAATTCCTGGTGCCTCCTCCATGTCCCCCTAAAAAAGCAAGCATCTGCACACCAAAGGAAGCCATCAGCAGAGGAAGAGACAACTTACAGGGTGGAAGAAAGTATTTGCAAAGTACTCATCTGATAAGGAGTTTATATCCAGAAATGTATAAAGAATTCAAACAAATCAATAGCAAAAAACCCTAAAGAATCTGAATTTAAAATGGACATTTTTCAGAGGAATACATAAAAATAGCCAGGTGGGGTGCCGCATGCTGGCAATCTTAGCTACTCAGGAGGCAAAGGCAGGAGGATTTTAAGTTCAAGGCATGACAAGACCTTGTCTCAAAATTAAAAATAAAGCTGGGTGTGGTGGTGCATACCTGCATACTTTCAAAGCCAGCCTCAGCAATTTAGTGAGGCCCTAAACAACTTAGCAAAACCCTGTATCAAAATAAAAATAAATTCATATATAAAAATGCAGGGAATGTTGTTCAGTGGTTGAGTGCCCCAATCCTCAGCACTATTACTTCTATTACTACTACTACTACTAACAATAATAAATAAAAGGGCTAGAGATATAGCTTAATGGTAGAGCATCCCTGGGTTAAATCCCAAATACTGCAATAAATAACAAAACCATAAAAATGGCCAATAAATACATGAGAATATTTTCACATCACTAATCATCAGAGAAATATAAATCAAAACCATGATGAGTGGGTTAGGGTTGTAGCTCAATGGTAGAGCACTTACCTAGCATGTGTGAGGCATTGGGTTTGATTCTCAGCACTACATATAAATAAATAAAATAAAGGTCCAATGGCAACTAAAAATACAAAACAAAAATAAACAAACAAAAAAACTCGAAAAACACCATGATAAGATATCACCTCACCCTAATTAGAATGGCTATTATCAAAAAGACAAAAGATAACCAGTTGTTATAGTTTGGAAATGAGGTGTACCCCAAAAGCTCACATGTGAGACAAAGCAAGATGCTTCAGGAGAGAAATGATTGGGTTGTGAGAGTCTTAACCCAATCAGTGAATTAATCCCCTGATAGGGATTAACTGAGTGGTAACTGAGATGGTAGAGTATGGCTGGAGGAGGTGGGAACTTGGGCGTGGCTTTAAGGTATATATCTATATCTGGCAAATGGAGTTCTCTCTCTCTCTCTCAAGGTACAGAACAAGGTACAGAAAGATAAATACCACAGGATCTCACACGTATGTAGAATCTCAACAGGTGGTCTCATAGAGGCTGAGAGTAGACTAGTGATTATCTGGGGAGAGTAGTTGGGAGGGAGGGATTGGGAAAAGTGATTAAACAGATACTAAGTTACAGTTAAATAGAAGTAAGAAATTCTGCTGTTCTATTGCACAGTAGGATGACTAGGTAATAATAATGCATTCCTAGAAGAAAGGATATTGTAGTTTTCACCATATGTAAATGATAACTATTGGAGAAGACTGGTGTACTTACATTGATTTGAACATTACACAAATGTATATATGAATTGAGACACCATGTGGTACCCCATAAATATGTACAATTTTTACATATCAATTAAAAATTTTTCTTCTAGATTGAATTGTTATAACCATTATTAGTATACAATCAAAATAACATAAGCATAAATATTTTGATAATTAGTATATATAAAATATAAAATTTTATTGGAAATCAATTTCTAATGAAATGACTGCCACCCCAATATATTTTTCTTTAAATAATCATTATTTATTGCTGGAATGAGACAGAGTTTTGTGTTAAAACTATTACTATTTTTTATTTTATAGATAATGGTGCTAAGAAATATTACTTATATAAATAAGTAGTAAAACCAGAAGGAATTATGGAATGGTTCTTTCTGAATTATGTGCTACAATAATGATATTTATCTAAACTTTAATCTATTCTTGGCAATGTAACTAGGTTCTCCTTCTTCTTTTTTAAAAATATATTTTTAGTTGTAGATGGCACAATACCTTTTATTTTCTGTGGATTAAACCCAGAGCCTTCCACATGTAAGGGGAGCACTGTACCACTGAGCTACAACCCCAGCTCTAGGTTTTCCTTCTAATTAGTGAAAAAAAAAATGAATTTGAAACTATGTGATTTGCAAAATGATTTGCTACCCAGTCATAAAAAAGCATTCAATTTCTTACATTTCTTGGAAATTCATCAAAAAGTCTTTATCACGACTTAATGCATGATTATTAATTATATTTACTACTCTTTCACTTTGAGATAATTTGATTAGCTCAATTTACTCACAGAACACTAAAAAATACTGTTTATTTCTTATGCTTTTGCCAATACATCATTGTCTCATCACATAATTTAAATATATTTTCATCTAAATTTTATAGATAAAAGTTTTCTTCATTCAGGAAGCAGAGGGAAATTGGTCAGTGGTCTTTGTTAGTCTTATCATCCCCAATCAGACTATCTGAAAAATTCTGAATTTATTTTTCAACTTAAATATATGTTGTGTATGTTAAAGAATAGTATAAAGACTACTTGACTGCTGGGCACAATGGCACACACCTGTAATCCCAGTGGCTCTAGAGGCTCAGGCAGGTGGATCACAAGTTCAAAGACAGCCTCAGCAATTTAGTGAGTACCTAAGCAACTCAATGAGACCCTGTCTCTAAATAGAATACAAAAAGGCTGGGAATGTGACTCAGTGGTTAACTGCCCCTGGGTTCAATCCCTGGTTCCAAAAAAAAAAAAGACTATCTGAGAAAGGTTATAGAACACATTTGATAAGACAGAATACTAAAAGCAGTCAAGATTTAAATGATATAATTAATTCACTAATATTATAATAAGTTATAAAAGGATAATAAATCAAAATGCTATTTCTCATTATTTAATTTATAATGATGCAGTGTAATTTGTAGCTTAAAATACCATTTATTTACAGAAAGAAAGCATCATAAAGAGAATGCTCAGATGCTGGTGTTCAGATTTGGGATTAACTAAGTAAGTAAAAGTCATATAAAATAATAATTAATCCACTAATTGTTTTAGACATCATGGTTAAGTTTTTTTAAAAAATCTATGTATTTCAAGAAAAAAATGTAAATAGTACTGTTAAAAATAATCAGTCCACTAGCAAGTATATATTTATAAAGAAGAAACAAAATACTAAACTGTTCTTAAAATGGAATTATATCAGGATTGTTATACTGGCATATTAATATTAATGAATTAATTATATTATTTAAATCTTGACTGCTTTTAGTAATCTGTCTTATCAAATGTGTTCTATAACCTTTCTCAGTAAAAATTTCACTGTATGACTTGAAAGAATAGATTATAACTCCACATTGAGTAATATACACCAATTCACTTCAATTATCTATAATTGTTATCTCCTAAATCTTGTTAGTTTGAGAAAACATTTTGGTGACATTAAGGGTCCAGACATTACTAACTGGTAGATAGTACCTACAGTGACACAATCATTGAGTTCACTACAGTGAACTCCACTTGGAGTTCACATGCCTATGTGAATCCCTTTAACTATAGCTTGGAATTGGAATGTCACACAAAAGCCTAGGTGTTAAAAGCTTGGTCCTCAGATTGGCAATATTGGCAGGTGGTGGAAACTTTAAGGGGGAGGAGGCTAGTGGAAGGAAGTTAAGTCAATAGGGTGTGGCCTTGCATGGGATATTGGGACCGTAGTCTCTCCTCTCTCTGTGTCTATTTCCTGGCCACTGGGTGAACAGTCTTTTTCTGCTTTGCCACAATGTACCTGTGCTGCCATCAGCTCAAAGCAACAGGGACAATAATGGACTAAAATCTCTGAAATTCTGAGCCAAAATAAACCTTTTTTCTTAGGTTTCTCTTAGGTGTTTTGTAACAGTGACAAAAAGTTTACTGGCATAACTTCCCTTTAGTTCTAACCAAGATTACAGCAAAGGTGATGGGAAGTAATTCTGTGATTCTGTTATAGGAACTCTTTCTTGCTTGGGATACTTAACTCTAGAGCCTCTCCTTTTGGGTTTGATAAAGTATTTGTCCATGTTGAAGAAGTTCATGTGGCACAGAACTTCTGGTAACCTCTAACTGCTGCCAGTGTCCTCTAGTTGCTGGTTATGGGTTCATGGAGGTGAACTTCAATGATGTTGCCAACAGCCAGTCAGCAAACAGCCAAGGCCTTTTCTTCTATACCTACCTGGAAATGAATTCTGCCAATAACCTGAGTGAGACTGGGAGTGATTTCTTCTACAGTCAAATACACAGATAAGAATGTAGCCCAATAAACACTTTGATTTCAACTTTTTTAGACCCCAAGGGAAGACTCAGCTAAACCGGGCTAGACTCCTGACCCACAGGAACAGAAATAATAAATGTGTAATGTTTTAAGCTGCTAAATTCAAGTTTATAGTAATTTTTCGTACAGCAAGATATAACTAATATACTAATCTATTTAGCTCTGGCATTTTGAAGTGTTTAATTTTAAATAATTACAAATTCTAAAAATAATACTAAGATATAAACAGTAATATATTAATATTAAAAATAGCAGAAAGTAATTGCTTAGGTTTAAATGAATTCCTAGGTCAAAATACTCTGTTTATAACACAGCACTTGGCGCTTTTTATTTATTTATTTAATTGGGGGGCACCATCATCATTATTATTATTATTATTTTGGTACATAGAGGTGCTTAACCACCCAGCCACTTCCCAGTCCATTTTTATTTTTCATTTTGAGACAGGTCTCACTAAATTCCTGAGGTTGGCTTTGAACTTGCGATCCTCCTGCTTCGACCAACCAAGCCACTGGGGTTACAGGTATGCACCACACAGCACTTCAGCACTTTGCTGTTAACTGAAGCGTATATGTGAATGGGGAAAAAGTAAGTTGTAATGGTTTATTATGTCCTGATTAACCACTAAAAAGATCAACACCTTTGTATTGTCCCCTGGAAGCTTTTGAATTAAAAAAAAAAAAAAAGCTCCATTGAAAGATTTGGGATGGTTGAGACGTGTTTTTATTTTTTTTTTATTTTTTTATTTTTTATTTATTTATTTTTTTAGTTCTCAGCGGACACAACATCTTTGTTTTTATGTGGTGCTGAGGATCGAACCCCGGCCGCACGCATGCAAGGCGAGCGCGCTACCGGTTGAGCCACATCCCCAACCCCGACGTGTTTTTATTTTGAAAAGTAGAAATGTTGCTCGGAACACTAGCCTGTTCTTTGTACATCACGTTTGGAAAGAGTTTCTTCAGAAGGTAAGAATCTAGAAATTGATTTCTTTTACATTTTTCCTGATGGCATAAGCCTTGGAAAGTGTTAGGACTAGGTGATTAACCAGACACAGTCCAACAATTCAGGGGTGCTGAGGCTTAGAGGCCAAGAACCAGGCTTTAGTTCCCAATGAAAGCACAAACAAAGAGAAAAAGGAAATGGAGGGAGACCTCATGGACCAGCAATGTTATATTCAGCACCAAAGGAACATATGGCAGCTGGCTACCACAAGGGTCTGGGTTTTATAGGGTCTTAGCAGAGCCAGGTCATGGGAGGAGTTAGTTACTTTAGGCTGGCAGGGCCGGGTTATGGGAGGAGTTTTTGTGGTGGGGATAATTTAGGGCGGGGCAGGAGGCTAGGTAGGGAAACTCTAAGTCCCTGGGGCTTATTGTCCATATCCTTCACCCATGATAAAACTAAATGAAAGAAAGACCCCTTCACCCTCTTGACGCTTACAGCTCAGTGGATGTCATACAAAATAAAATCCATAAGCTATGTACAGTCATGCACCACATACTGACCTTTCAGTCAATGAGAAACTGCACATATAATAGTAGTTTCTTTTTTTTAAATTGCTTTTATTTTTTAAATACATAACAGCGGAATGCATCACAATTCTTATTACACATATAGAACACAATTTTTCATATATCTGTTTGTATATAAAGTATGTTCACACTAATTCATGTCTTCACACATGTACTTTGGATAATGATGTCCATCACATTCCACCATCATTGCTAACCCCCTGCCCTCTCCCTTACCCTCCCACCCCTCTGCCCTATCTAGAGTTCGTCTATTCCTCCCATGCTCCCTGTCCCTAGCTCACTATAAGTCAGTCACCTTTTATCAGAGAAAACATTCAGCATTTGGTTTTTTTTGGGGGGGATTGGCTAACTTCACTTAGCATTATCTTCTCCAACTGCATCCATTTACCTGCAAATGCCATGATTTTATTCTCTTTTATTGCTGAGTAATATTCCATTATGTATATATTTATTTTAAAAATCCATTCATCTACTGAAGGGCATCTAGGTTGGGTCCACAGTTTAGCTATTGTGAATTGTGTTGCTATAAACATTGATGTGGCTGTGTCCCTGTAGTATACTATTTTTAAGTCCTTTGGGTATAGACGGAGGAGAAGGATAGCTGGGTCAAATGGTGGTTCCATTCCAAGTTTTCCAAGGAATCTACATACTGTTTTCCATATTGGTTGCACCAGTATTTGCGGTGCCACTAGCAATGTATGAGTGTGCCTTTCCCCCCCTCGACAACATTTATTATTGTTCGTCTTCATAATAGCTGCCATTCTGACTGGAGTGAGGTGGTATCTTAGAGTAGTTTTGATTTGCATTTCTCTAATTGCTAGAGATGATGAACTTTTTTTTCATATATTTGTTGACTGATTCAATATCCTTTTCTGAGAAGTATCTGTTCATTTCCATGGCCCATTTATTGATTGGGTTATTTGTTTTTTTGGTGTTTAGCTTTTTGAGTTCTTTATATACCTAAGAGATTAGTGCTTTATCTGATGTGTGAGGTATAATGGTAGTTTCATAAGATTATCTTGAAGCTGAAAAATTCTCCTCACCTAATGACATCGTAGCCATTGTAAAGTGATAGTGCAATGCATGACTCACATTTTTGTGGTGATGATACTCATGTAAAAATCCTTATGTGCTGCAGAGCATGATGGGGGGCACACCTGTAATCCTAGCGCTTGGGAAGCTAAGGAAGGAGGATCACAATTTTGAGGCCAGCACCAAAAATTTAGTGAAGTCCTGGCTTAAAATAAAATATAAAAAGAGCTGAGGATGTGGCTCAGTGGTTAAGCGCCATTGGGTCCAATCCCCAGTACCAAAAGAAAACAAAAAACCAGACGAGCTGATAGTAGAATTAATCAGACATTATCACCCTATGTGCATATATGATTGCACGGTCTGTGTAACTTTACATCACGTACAACTAGAAGAATGAGAAGTTATACTCCATTTATGTATTATGTGCCAAAATTCATTCTACTGTCATTTATAACTAATTAGAGTAAATTAAAAAAATATGTGGGGCTGGGGATGTGGCTCAAGTGGTAGCATGCTCGCCTGGCATGTGTGGGGCGCTGGGTTCGATCCTCAACACCACATAAAAATAAAATAAAGATATTGTGTCCACCTAAAACTAAAAAATAAATATTAAAAAATGAGGTACCAGCCATATAAAAATATAGAATCTGCAATTAAATGCAATACATAATACTTGATAATGGTTATAAATGACTGTTACTGGTTTGTATATTTATTGGACTATACTTTTTATCATTTCAGATTGTACTTTTTTTTTTGATACCAATAAAAAATATAAAGTGCTGAGGATGTGACTCAGTAGTCAAGTGCTGGGTTTATGCCCCAGGACCAAAAGAAGGAGGAGGAGGAGGAGAAGGAAGAGGAGGAGGAGGAGGAGGAGGAGGAGGGGGAGGAGAAGGAGAAGAAGAAGAGGAAGAAGGAGAAGGAGAAGAAGAAGGAGGAGGAGAAGAGTTGGATAGGAAAGTCCTCATTGAGAAGATTAAATGTGAGCAAAAATTTGAAGAAGGTGAGGGCAGGAGCCATGTTAATATTTGGGGGAAGTTTTCCTTACGAAGTCAATTGATTCTGGTTAGTATCAAAATTCTCATCCAGTAACTTGTTCTGGATAACAATGGAACAATATTTTATAAGATTATGATTTGAATGATTGTATCCTTAGAATTATATACCCAGCCAAATAATAATTCATATATTAGGAGAAGAAAAGGCAATTTTAAATATGTAAGAACTTATGTCCCCTTTAATGTACTTGAATGAGTTATTTCCATCAAATAAATGTAAGTCTGAAAAAAAAAATTCAAGAAAAGAAAAAGGAACAGGGCCATGATCTACAAGAAATAGTGGCAAGCAATAGAAATAATAGAAATTATAGTGATATCTAAGTAACTGAGGTATGATTTTAGAGTTTAAGGCAGTGATTAAAAGGACTATTAATATTTTAAAATCAAAACAAAATTTTGAAGTTAAAAAAAAAGATGAGACCAGGGCAAAGTACAGGTAGCTGATTATCAAAGAAAAGGAAATGAGTAGGTAGAACTTCTCCATCGAATCAGTTCCTAGCAACCTCTAGGGGAGGGGAAGGATTGCATCTTCTAACACAACCCATCACCCCCTGGACAGCTCTCTCTCTGCCTTTTGGTCTCCACCTAGGCAAGATAGGGCAGGGGCACGAGAAGAAAGAAACCTAAAATCTATAAAGGGACAGTACACCCCAACTCCTGTGGGCACCAGCTCTGGACTCCCTCCTCTCCGGAGGAATCAGTCTCTCTTTCTCTCTCTCTCTCCCCGACTCCCCATGTCCTTACCCCTTGTGTCTTTTAAATAAAATTTACTTTTTGCTCTTGCCTCAGCGTTTCTGGGGTGTTTGATCTTCAAAACAGGGGGGAATGAGGACCTGATCCTGATTTTCAAGACTGGTATCAGAGGCACATACGTGTGATTCCAGCAACTCAGTAGACTGGGGCAGAAGAATCACAAGTTTCAGGCCAGTCTCAACAACTTGATGAGATCCACAGCAATTTAGAGAGACTGTATTAAAATAAATAGGGCTGAAGATGTAACCCACTGATAAGCACCAATCCCCAGTGCCCCTCCCCCCATTTAAAAAAAAATTTAAATAGAAAATAGGGACTGGGGTATAGCTCAGTGGTAAAATACTTAAGTGCTTGTTTAGCATGCAGAAAGCCTTGAGTTCAACTCCATGCACTAAAATAAAATAAAGGGTAATATAAAAACTTAAAGAATTTGTAATTTTAGATTCTGATTTTTAAAAAAGGGAACCTAGGAAATGACATAGTAAATAAGTAGGGAGAAGGATAGTAGAAAAGGGGTAAACAAAAGTGTTCTAAAATTTTTATCATCTTGGGGGAAAGACAAAAACTGTCACGCTTGACTTTTTGCAGGGATACTGGGGATTGTACAGAGGAGTGCATTGCCACTGAGCTATATCCCTAGTCTTTTTTAAATTTTTGAGACAGAGTCTCTCTAAGTTGCAGACTCACCCTCAAATTTGTGATCTTCCTTCCTCAATGCCCAAGTTGATTTTTTTTAAAGATTTAAAACTTCATATATTAATATATTAACATATATAAAGTTTGTGACATTTTCTGTCACAAAATGGAAAGAATTTAGGATTTTCCTTCCGTTTTTTTAAAATGAGGTTTTCTTAATGTTCCTGGATCCAAACATTTTAGGCCTTTTTGCAGATGTTGTGGAATCTGAGAAAATATCAGAAGACCCTGGATTACCTAGACCCAGGGACATCTCCATCATAAGACAAGGACAGTAGAACTCTATAAATTCTTACCTGTTAGACATATACCCATGACTCCAATAACAGTAAGTTGGTAATAAACATTTGGAATGTGCAGTGCTCAGGAAACTTTATTGTTATTGACTCCTGAATTGAGAGATCAGCAGGAATAACATATGCCTGGAGACAGATGTCTCCAAGCTGTGTGATCTCAGATGAGACCTGAGCTTGTGAAGATCCCTTGGGAATTTGAACCAGTGACAGGGTGAGTGTGGAGCAGAAATGGAGCATAGCTACATTATTTAGTTTTACACATTGGAATTTGCTTATCCTTTCAACAAAGGGATTGGAGTTTAAAACAGTTTGAAAACAGTAGCCTCAAAACCTAGTATCTGTGAGATAACTAGTTTAGAGTTGGAAGAAGTGTTAGGTAACTGGAACAGATGTTATTGTGTCTGGCCAATGTATACATGTCAAATTTGTGGCTACTCAAAGTTTGATCAAGTAGGGGATCAGCAAGGAGCTACTCAGGTACCAGATGACCTCAAGATCACTGGATTTTATATATACATCACGGAAAATGTAACAAGATGGGGAAAAGTCTAATATGAACACTTCTCTGGAGGAGATGACTAGGTAGTTTCATTCATTTATTCATTAGATATTTACTGGGAGCTTTCTGTATGCCTACTGTTATTTAAGCTGCTGGGATGAGAGGTGAGAGCTCTTGTAAAGACTACATGTTAGTGGGGGATATAGGCAGTAAATAGTAAATATATAAAATTTGAGGTGATGGCAAGGGCTATGAAGAATAAATAAGCAAATGATTATCAAGAATACAAGCAATGATAAGTGTTGGCAAGGATGTGGGGGAAAAAGTACACTCATACATTGCTGGTGGCACTGCAAATTGGTGCAACCACTCTGGAAAGTACTGTGGAGATACCTCAGAAAACTTAGAATGGAACCACCATTTGACCCAACTATTCCACTCCTCAGTCTTCACCCAAAGGACTTAAAATCAGCATACTTTAGTGACACAGCCACATCAATGTTTATAGCAGCTCAATTCACAATAGCTAAACTTGGCACTAACTTAAATGCTCTTCAGTAGATGAGTGAATAAAGAAACTATGGTGTATATATAAAATGGAATATTACTCAGCATTAAAAGAGAATAAATTATGGCATTTGTAGGTAAATGGATGGAGTTGGAGAATATCATACTAAGTGAGATAAGCCAATCCCCCCAAACCAAAGGCTGAATGCTCTCTCTGATAAGTGGATACTGATCCATACTGGGGGGAGGGGCATGGGAAGAATGGAGGAATTTTGATTGGGCAAAGGGGAGGGGAGGAGGAAAGGAGGTATGGGGGGAGGAATGATGGTGGAATGAGAAGAACATCATTACCCTAGGTACATATATGACTGCAAGTACGGTGTGACTCTACAACTTGTACAACCAGAGAAAAGAAAAGTTGTGCTCCAATGAATCCAATGTGTACAATGAATCGAAATGCATTCTGCTGTCATATGTACTAAATTAGAACAAATTTTAAAAAAGAATGAATAAGCAGATTAAGGGAATAGAGTGATGGGGGAGGGACATTTTAGTGTGGAGAGGGAAGGCTTTTCTCTTCAGGTCACTTTGAACAGCAATCTAAAAAGAGCAAGGGAACAATCAAGAAAAGATACCAGGGAATGTAAAGATTGGCAATATGGCCAGTGGGCTAGAGTGGAGGGAGATAGAGGAAAGAGGTGAGAAACAGATGCGTTTATAAAGTGATATGTGGATGCGAGAACTTCAAGGGTTTCCTCAAGGATCAGCAGCAAATCATTGCTGAAATTGTTCTAAGATGTATAGCTCTGTATAGTTTGTTTTCTGAGTGGGAGAGGATGCAAATTCAGAACCAGAGCTGAGCCTCTCAGTAGATGTAAGCCTGGTTGAACACTGCTACCTGGCACTGTCCTTCTGGGACACTTCCTATGCACAACTCTCCATCCTTCCAATAAATGGCGAGTCAATACCATAAGAACAAAGAATTGAAGTAATTTGAAATTATTAGCCTGCTTAGGTGCCCACTGCTATCTGTTTTATCTGATGATCATGTAAAATGAGAAAGGTCTGAAAACTCAGAAAAAAGGGAATTTCTGGGCTCTAGCACCATTCCATTCAAAACCATCAGTGGCTGTTTAGTCCTTTTTCATGATGCAATCTCTCTGTCTCTGTCTCCTCTGACTTCCTCTTCCCCATTTAAGGCCTTTTGTTATTATATTGGGCTCACCCAGATAATCCAGGATAATCTTATTATTTTAAGGTTGACTGATTATCAAATTCAATTCCATTTGTAACCTTAATTCTCTGTTTCCATGTAACATAACACATTCACAGGTCCTAGAGATTACTATGTGGATATAATTGAGGTTTGTTATTATCACATTCCATAAATGCAATATAGTCTATCACATTCCATAAATGCAATATAGTCTCCTTCTTATAGCCTTTATTTTCTACTTCAGTGTTAACTTCACTGTGTTTATCCTCTTTAGTATAAGCTGTCTCAAACCCATTTTAAAAAGAGGCAACAAAAAATGAATCTCTAGAATCATAAAAATATATTTGGTCTTTGATTCACTTACCTGGCAGAGAACTCCTAAAACCCTTAGAATCTCTTGAGAGGAATGTCTTTGCTGATGAGATCCTGTAGGATGAAACTGAAGATCTTCAGATTTTGGATGGGGACTTGTCATCAGAAAGATCAAGCTGTGATTTGAGGGTTGGAACTTCTAGCTTTACCCCTGAATCTCCAGGAAGGTGAGAGGGACTAACTAGAGAGACACCTAATCACCAAAAGCCAATGATTTAATCAATCATGCCAATGTAATGAGAGCTCCCAAAGACCCCCAAACTATAGGGTTCAGCAAGCTGGAAGGTTAATAAAAACATCAAGGTGCTGGGAGGGTGGCATGCCCCCATAGAGCATGGAGACTCCATAGCATTTCACCTTCACCCACTTACCTTGTCCTATATATTTCTTACATTTGGGTGCTCATGAGTTGTATTCTTTATAATAAAACGGTGATAGTAACTAAAGTGACTTCCTGATTTCTGTGAGGTTTTCTAGTAAATTATGAAACCTGAGAAGAGGTTCTTGGGAGTATCAGTCTGTCAAAAGTGGAGGAAATTCAAGACTAACAATTGGTGACTGGCATCTGAAGTTTTCACTGAAGTTTCCAGTCTTGTGTGGCTGAGCCATTAACTTATGGGATCTGACACTAGCTCCAGGTAGTATCAGAATTGAATTGAGTTGTAGGACACCTAGTTGTGTCTAGAGTGTTGAAGTATTGTTTGGTGTGAGGAAAACCTCCACATGCTTATTTAACAAATACTAATCCTGGATAGACCATGGTGGTAGAGAAGTCAGATAGTTGTCACTGTTGCCTGCTCACTTTAATCCATATCCCCATTAAACAAAGGGAGTGTGAGTACTTCAAAATATAAGTTGATGAGCTGATGGTCCATTTTCAAAGATTCTCAGCTTCTTTGGGAGAAAAAGTGATAAACTGGCCACTGTACTAATTATCTCTTTCTGTTCAACACGTTCAAAACTTAAAGGTTAAAAACAGAGCATTTATTATATCCCTGTTTTTCCAGGTTAAAAATCTAGATGCAACTCCACTGGGCACCTCTATTCAAGCTACAATCAGAGTGTCATCTAAATGTCACACTGCAGGAGGATTTAGTTCGAAGTTCACTCAGGTGGTTGTTGGAAGAATTCAGTTCCTCATGGGTTGTTGAACTGAGTGGTTCATTTGGTGGCTAGGGCTGGAGACTTCCCTCAGCTCCATGTGGGTCTGTCCATAGGGTACTCACAACATGAGCTGGCTGTGCTTCTCCCAAAGTGATAGTGTGAGAGGGAGAGCCCAAGATGGAAGCCATAGTCATTTTGTAACCTAAACTCAGAAGTGATGTTTCACCACTTCTGCCATGCTCTATTCATTAGAAGTGAGTCACTGAGTTCAGTCAATCTTCAGAGATAATGTCCTACTCAGAGGCTTGACTATTAGGAGAAGAGAATAACTGGGGGCTATTTTAATTGTTGCCTATCATGGCTACCTTCTGAAAATTTCTTTAGTTGAAGCATCAATTTATTTTTACTTTTATTTTTGAAGTGTCAATTTAAAATGCCATTGAAACAATTTATCTGAGATTACTGTAGCCAGTCTTGGAATCTGTCCAGCGTGTATGAACACACAGAAATATTTGTCAATTTATGATCCACCAAAGAGAGATAAGTGAGGATCTGACACTAGAAAACAATGTACCCCAAAACAAAAAGTTGCAGTATATTTCTATTAAACTTTAAAAAAATTAAATATGAACTGTTATATCAATAGTCATAATACAATTTTTATTACTATCTACCATAATAATTACAGATGGAATATTTCTATACTAGACATATTCTTCCCCTTATAGAGTTTGTAATTGACATTACAACAAAACAATGGAAAAGAAGGAGATGTGTGCTGAAATAACTGGAGCCTAAGAGGATGTTATTAGAAAAATGAAAATATTAAATATTAAGCCAAAGCCAATTTCTCCATTACTAGAATTCATTCTGGGGTAGCAGGAAAATGACCATACTAATCAAAACAATAGAACTGAAGAAAAACCAGACATGAGAACATTCACAGAAACCCACAGAATGTTTTGATTATTGCTAGAAAATTTAATGCAGAATAAATAAGGCATGACAAGTGTAATTTCTATAGTGACAAAATGATGTTATGATGATATTAAAAAGCTTAAAAAATAAGTATTAGATAAACAGTGGTATCTCTGAAAGCATAGATATCACTTGTATTGGGGTGATTTTTTTTAATAGTGACTAGGCACATACAGTTTTTGAAAAATAATTACTTTTATTATTCCTCCTTCTCCAGTTTCCTTTTTCTTTATTTTTTTCTTCCCTATTTTTTCTCTATTATTTCTTAAGTTATTGTTGGTTAACTTTCTTCTGATCTTAAAAGTATCACTAGGTTTGCATTAAGGTATCTGGAATCACAAGTACATGAAACAAATATTTAGTTTCTATCTGGTTCCTAACATCGTTTCCTCAAATAAAGGTATTGAGAAGATATTAACTTACACATCTGATACACCTTGCTTAGTCAATAGGTTAACTTGAACATTCTCTTCTGTTTAATATCTTTGATGTTGAATTCACCCAGGTCAGGATTTTGTGTTTTAATATTTAAGCATTGATCAGTTATGATACCACTACCAATAATAATGTGAATACTTCAACAGCATTATTGAGGTGTATTTGACATCTAGTAACTTGAACATAAAAGCTTTGATTTTAATTTTACTTTTTTCTTCTTGCTATAAGATTGCACATTGAAAAAAAAATTTTTTTTTCATTTTGTTTTTGTGATACTGGGTGTTGAACCCAGGGGTTCACACATGTTAGGCAAATGCTCTACCACTGAGCTACACCCCCAGCCTTTTTTATTTTTTATTTTGAGACAGAGTCTTGCTAAGTTGCTCAGGTTGGCCTTAAACTTGCAATCCTCTTGTCTCAGCCTCTTGAATTGCTGGGATTTCAGGCATGTGCCACTGTGCCCAGCCATCATAGATACTTTGATGATACCAATGGTGGATACGGTAAACAATGTTATTGCCAATGGAACCTTCTTAAGAACCTTGATTTTGTTCAGATTATACGGTGGCAATGGATGCAATGAAAATGTGTTCTCTCTTGAATCTCAAATACAAACTTTGGTTTACACAACCCATTTAATTTTGCTTTTATGTAGTTAAGTGACTCAGTTCTGGCCAGTGAGATGGGAAGCAAAATCTCAGGGCACTTCTGAGATAAAATGTGTTCTCCCCTCTCAACCCTCTGCCCTAACTAGAGTTCATCTATTCTTCCCATGCTCGCCCTCCTAGATGCCAAAAAAAAGATGCCTCCTTTATTCAAAAAAAAAAAAAATGTGGTATATATACACAATGGACTATTACTCAGCAATAAAAGAGAATAATATCTTGGCATTTTCAGGTAAATGTATGGAGTTAGAGAAGATATGCTAAGTGAAATTAGACAATCCCTAAAAAACCAAATGCCGAATGTTTTCTCTGCTTACTCATAAAAGAATGTGAGAGGTGGAATAAGCAATGACGTTAGAGCTGAGTACAGTGGCAAATGCCTGCAATCCTAGTGATTTGGGAGGCTGAGGCATGAGGATATCAAGTTGGAGATCAGTCTAGGCAATTTATCGAGACTCTATCTCAAAAAACAAAAAGAACTGACACCGTAGTTCGGTGGTAAAGTACAACTGGGATCAATCCCTCCCCCTCTCCACCCCACCCATTGAATGATGTTAGGCCCAGAGATTACTAATAAAGCACAAGATTTAGTTAACTATTTTGGAACTAAGAATAGACCTAGTTATCTGAGAACTTTTGTTAGATTGTGGTTGGAAACATGTGAGATAGAACTTCTGTTTATTTTCATTTCTAGCTGTTAAGGCAATCAATAGTGATTTTAAGCAGCTGCCTCAGGAGAAATGTCAAACTCTTTGCTTTTTAAAAATATTAATGGGAAATTTCAAAGTCTGTGAACTCTTTCAACACCTTTGCTTTTCTGAAATCCAAAATTACTAGTATAAAAAAAAGAATGCAATGCAATTCAGTCAAATCCACAGACACTTACTGGCACAGCTGCCATTTGCACCAGAAAATGAAGTAAAATTTGGCAGGATACACCACTAGCTATTTGCAGAGGCACTTGAAATCTTCAGTCTATGTTTGCACAGATGCCTGGCACATGGTATTCGATGGCAAACAATGGTCATCTGAGAGTCTGGCTTAGGTACTCATCACCCTATAAACCTTAAATTTATTTCACACCTGCTTCTGAAACTTGGAAGTAGTGCCAAGTTATTCTCTCAGATGAATTTGGCAAAAATTCTAGTGCACTGCATAACGTTATAATCAGACTAAATGCATTTCTTAAATTCATTAAAAATCTGGAATCAATTTTTTAAAAGTGATGTCTACTTAAGAAAACAATCTGATGTCTACAGAGATTATAAGGATTTTCACTTTGACCAGAGAGCACAAACTAGGCAAGGAAAAGTTGTGATCACAGTGTGTGTTTGACCTGGATTCTCTCCTCAGAAACATTCTTAGTCAGGTGAGGCTATCCATGCCCAAAGCTATAAAGATTTTGTTAGTTTCTCCCAGAAAACCATTCTACAAGCTAATTGCTTTTATTATGGAAATGTATTCCCGAACTGAACTGTAAGGGTGATTTTGAAAATTCAGTGCAGTACAATGTGTATGTAAAAAGCTGCTAAGGAGGAGAAGGAAGAAGGGAGCCAATGATAATTTCTTACTAATGCTTTAAGATTGTCTCTAGTTTAAGCAATTAACCTTTTATTTTTTCCTCAAATTTTTAGAAAAGACAATTTGGGCACTTTAAATAACCACAGCAATGCTATGTTCGCATTGTAGGCAGAAAATGCAAGTAATGGAAATATCTATATTTCCCCAACTATAAACTCCAGCTTTCTTCTTCCATGTATGAAAAGACTGTAGAGGGTAGTTGTTTAGAGTTTGGATCTAGGCCAGACTGCTCAAATCCTGGGGCTGAATCCTGACTCTGCCATTTATTAACTGGGTGAGCTTGGATAGATCATATACTTTCTGTGCCTTGGATTGTTTATCTGTACAATGAGAATAATAATTACCTGTGTCATAGGGTTATTAGAGATTAAATTAATTAACATATGTAGAACATTTATAGCAGTAAGCACAATTTAAGCACTAGCTATAATTATAAGTCTTCAGACACATTTACCAAAGCACTTTATATTGGAATCCCAAGACAACTAAGTCAATATATGCTTCCAAATTTTATTTTTTTTCAGACAAAAGTATCAGCTTTGAAAAGTCATTTAGCTCTCTTATAAACAGATGAATAACATACTATTAGTTAAAAGTAATTTAGGATATTGTAGAAGTTGTCTTCATTCTGTACAAACATTCCAAGATGTCTATTACTTGAAGGTTCTACAAATTATTTAAAAAATATTTATAGAACATCCACCGTGTGTGTGGGTAGGGCAGCATTCTAGCATGAGAATTAGTGATGCATATGTGTGTGTTTGTATGTATGTATGTGCAAGTTCCTTTCTTATATGGAGTTTATATCCTTTCAGGAGTACACAGAAAATAAATTAACTAGCAAATGATACATTGAGGGTGATAAATTCTATGAAAAAATATAAAGCAGAGTCAAGGTAGAGAGAGATGGAAAGTAGGAGTTATAGGGAAGGTCTCTCTGACAAGGGTACATTAGAATGGCCTAGACAAGTGAGGGAATTAGCCATGTGGACATTTTGGGGAAGAGTTCTCCAGGAAGAGGAAACAAAGTACAAAGACCCTGAGTTCTGACAATGCTTGGTGTGTTTAAAGAATAGCAGTATGGAATTTTAAATAAGGAAACTTGACTTCAGAACTTGCAATCCATATTCACAAATTATCTTCTGTACTTTCCTTCATAAATGCCCTGTTTCCGATAGGAAGATTTTATTAAAATTTGATAGTTACAGTTAAATATAAATTATACAGTCTTACATTGTGTGTTATTCTGACTTTGATATGGATTTCAAAGAATCACCATAGACAACAAATTTGACTCTACATTTTCAAAAGCAGCTCAGTATATGAAGCTAAATGAATTAAGAGCAGCAACTAGGACATCCTAAAAAAAAAAACTGGAAAAATCTTTACCTTATGGTTTTAATAAAAACGATGTGTAAAATTTTGCAGCCTAAGTCTTTTTTGGGGGCAGGCAGGAGCTAGATCCTTGCTTGAAAAGTCTCTGTCCCCAGTAAGAGCTGACCATATCATTGAATAGCACTTTAGAACCTAGAAATATTTTTGGTTTTGTTAAAACGAAATCAAAAACAAAAAAACCCATGGTTCATGCCTGAAATTGCAACTATTAGAGTCTGAGAGGATGATCATGAGTACAAGGACAGCCTGGACAATTTAGAGAGACCCTCAGACTCTAAAAAAAATAGGACTGGGATTGTAGCTTGGTGGTAGAGTGCATGCAAAAATGTAACAGAAAAATAAGCATGCTTTCCTCTTCTTAATTTAAAAAAAAAGAAGAAAAAGTATGCAGGAAACCAAAAAAAATTTTTTTTCAGATATTATGGGTATGGCAGAGAATAATTGCTAATTAGCGGAATTAAATCTGAGGAACTAAGTCTGGAAGAGCTTTTTTTGAGGATACATTTTAAACAGAAGATAACTTCATAGAAAAGCAGCCGCCTGGCTAGGAGAATATTCTGAGATTATACACTTTCTATTTCTGAGGCAGTGCCAAACATTCTAAGTAAAGAGAATCTAAATCAGTGGTTCTTAACTTAGAAAGTATGTTATTCTGGGTCCTCTGAGAGTCAGCTACCAAAATGGAATATAATGTGACAGGATTTTATTAGGGAAAACACCTGTGTGACAGAAAATGGGGGGGAAGGCAGACAGGCTGGGGGAGCCCTCAAACTGTGACACTGTCTGAATGAAGAAGACGGGAAAGGAAGGTGAGGTGGAAAGGGCCTAAGCCTCCAAGGAAGGCTCAGCAACTCCTAGAGCTGAAGTCATGCATCAGAGAAGTCCCATGTCTCCTGGGAATGGGCCTGTTTTGGTACTTGGTGTCCCTGCAGCACTCAGTTAATGGATGAGAACAACTCCTAGCATGCCTGACTTCAGCACAAACTCAGAGATGGATTGCAGTGTGGGCCCTTAGCCAATTAAGCTGTAGTTGAAGTGGAGAGACGCAGTCTCCTGACCACAGTGTTATCAGAATTATTCAGGAGTCTGTTTCTCTGCATCTTCCACCCACTAGCCAAACCCCTACACCCCAACTCAAGATGTCATCGGCTTGCTGCCTAGAGGAGAAACATGCCCAGGCAGCCAGGGACTGATAGGGATGTGTCATGTCCTTCATACGTGGTAAAAGAGGTTGAGACCACAGGAAATAGAAAAATATCTTCTGTTTTGATGTTTACTTTATGAATGTTTTAGAAGGAAAAATCTTTTGTAGATGGCTTACTAAGGATTTGTTACAAAGTTACTCAGTAGCTGATAAACTGCTACATCCGTATCTTTGATTTGTTCTAAAAATTCAAAGTATCAGGAGCTGGGGTTGTGGCTTAATGGTGGAGTGCTTGCCTAGCATGTGTGAAGCGCTGGGTTCAATTCTCAGCACCACATGAAAATAAATAAAATAAAGGTAGTGTGTTCAACTCCAACTAAAAATATAAAATAAAATAAAAATTAAAAAAATATTCAGAGGATCACATTGTTGAGTAAAGAACTCCTGTGGTTATATGATAGAGCCCAGACTAGTGGAGTTCAGAGGATATTTCAGCAAAAGACAAGCTTAAAGACCTGCTGCTGGTAAATATCAGCTCAATAAAAGCTACACTGTGACTATAGCACAGGGTATTTTACCTCATTCATCTCAATCATAGCCCCCTCAGATTTCTGCCTTCCTCCTTACCAAAACCCTTTCCTCTCATACTCTTTCAGTAAAGCACTTTCCACCTACAGTGCACAAGATGTCTCTTCCTCCAATGTGTGATCTGACCTAAAACATAGTACTTGATTATATAAAGTCTTCTCCCTCTAACCAAGAGCAATCCAGTCCTGAAAATCACATTATATGCAACAAAATGGGTTCCTATTCGCTGTTATTTTATTTTTATTTTCTTTTGTACCGGGGATTGAACTGAGGAGCAATCAGCCATTGAGCCACATCCCCAGACCTATTTTGTATTTTTATTTAGAGACAGGGTCTAACTGAATTGCTTAGTGCCTTGCTTTTGCTGAGGCTGGCTTTGAACTCATGATCCTTCTGTCTCAGCTTCGGGAGCTGCTGTGATTACAGGCGTGTGCCACTGCACTGGCTTTATTTTATTCTTTACAGTAATAGGATTGAACCCAAGGGCTCTCTACCACTGAGCTATAGCCCCAATCCTTTTTCTTTTTCTTTTTTTTTAATATTTATTTTTTAGGTGTAGATGGACTCAACACAATGCCTTTATTTTTATGTAGTGCTAAGGATAAAACCCGGGTCCCGTCCGTCCGTGGTAGGAGATCGCTCTACTGCTGAGACACAATCCCAGCTCCCTTTTTCTTTCTTTCCTTTATTTTTTTAGGTACTAGGGATTGAACCCAGGGGTGCTTAAACCAATGAGCCACATCCCCAGCCCTTTTTGTATTTTATTTAGAGACAGAGTCTCACTGAGCTGCTTAGGGCCTTGCTAAATTGTTGAGACTGGCTTGAACTCATGATCCTCCTGCCTTAGCCTCCGGAGACACTGGGATTACAGGTGTGTGCCACTGCGCCCGGCTCAGTCCCAATCCTTTTGAGTCAGGGTCTCACTAACTTGCCCAGGCTGGCCTCACACTTGCAATCCTCCTGTCTTAGCTTCCTGAGTCTTTGGAATCACACCACACCTCACCATGCCCAGTTGTTGTTATTTTAAATGGAAAATCTGTTGTGGCTATTGTTCAATGCTTAAGCATTTCCTAAAATGCAATGTAACATAGTGAAAAAGTATAAATATAATTAATAAAATGTATATGTTGAGTTGTAAATTACATTATCACTTTCTGATTACTAAAAGCATTAATACAATTAATACTACTATTTTGTATGCAGCAGCACAGTTTGCATATCCTTTGTAGCAGACACTAAATTTAGTGTTAAAATACTCTATCACATTTGAAAACAATCAGAAATCGAAAAGTTTTAAAATATGCACGATATTTCCACAGGATTAGAGCTAAACATAAATGAATTAGCCACAGAAAAGTAATTTCAAGAGCAAAATTATAAAAACTCAATAATTATTTTTGGCTAAAGAAATTTAATTTAATATGAAATGCATTTCAATACATTTTATGTGGTATAAAGTGAGGGTCTCCTAAAGTAAGGCCTTGATGATTATAAGAACTTTAAAGCAGGGTGTTAGGGAATTCTTTCCTTGAGGCCACCCGGGAGTCTTGCCTATGACTTTGTGCCCAGGCTCGCTCTCTCTTTCTTTCTTTCTTTCTCTCTTTCTTTCTTTCTTTCTTTCTTTCTTTCTTTCTTTCTTTCTTTCTTTCTTTCTTTCTTTCTCTCTCTCTCTCTCTCTCTCTCTCTCTCTCTCTCTCTCTCTCTTTCTTTCTCTCTCTCTCTCTTCCTTCCCTCCCTCCCTCCTTTCTTCCTTCCTTCCTTCCTTCCTTCCTTCCTTCCTTCCTTCCTTCCTTCCTTCCTTCCTTCCTTTCTTTCTTTCTTTCTTTCTTTCTTTCTTTCTTTCTTATCTTTCTTTCTTCTCAGGGGCACCCAACCACTGAGTCACATCCTCAGCCCTATTTTTTTGTATTTTATTTACAGACAAGGTCTCAGTGAGTTGCTAAGTATCTTGTCTTTACTGAGGCTGGCTTTGAACTCATGATACTCCTGACTAAGCCTCCCTAGCCTCTGAGATAATAGGTGTGCACCACCATGCTTGGCGCCTACTCACTCTGGACTGCATAGAGGCAATAGGAATCCTCTGATGGTGGCATCCACTCTCTTCGTCCCAAGTTTGGGCACCAGAACCTGGCCTGGGCTCCCAAGGTAATGAATGTAGTGGTCATCTTCAAAAATTCACATAGCTCTCCAGGTACACCTTAGTGTTCCTCCTTTCTGAAAACTCGCCAACCCTTCCCAATTCTAGGCTCTTCCCCTTCCACAGGTGCAGACTTTCCAAATCAAGGGGGGGTGTTCTTCTGGGGAGCCTTGATACCACCGAATATACTACTAATGCCCTTCTAGGGCAAGGGGACTCCAGATATCTAGACCCCAGAGTATGGACCATCTTCCTCACAGGGAAAAAGAAGAAAATTATTTTCCACTTTTTTTTTTTCTGCCGAAGTAAAACATAAAAAAAAAAAAAGGATGGATTTCTTTTTAACTCAACATGTTAAATTTGTATTTTTTTTTTTTTTTTTTAAAAAGGATGCTTAAGGGCTGGAGTTGTGGCTCAGCTGTAGAGCGCTTGCCTAGTATGGGTGAGGCACTGGGTTCAATTCTCAGCACCACATAAAAATAAAATAAAGGTTATTGTGTTCACCTCCAATTAAAACAAATATATTTTTTTAAAGGGATGCTTAAAATATACTTTGTGAAGGGGCTGGGTTGTGGCTTAGTGGTACAGTGCTTACCTAGCATGTGTGAAGCACTGGGTTTTATTCTCAGCACGACATATAAATAAATAAAGATCCATTGTCAACTAAACAATATTTAAAAAAATACTTTGTGAAAATACATTTCTCTCTTGTTATTCAATGCTGATACATGTACTTTCTTCTTCTTCTTCCTCTTCTTCTTCTCCTTCTCCTTCTCCTTCTTCTTCTTCTTTCCCCTTCCTCCCATGAGAAGCATCTGTGTGACCCACAAGGCTGTATTGTTCAGTAACCCTTAATCTTTGGGATGAATGTGAAATAAAATGTACTCCCCTCTTAAACTCCCACACCACAGGATATAATTCTGTTGTACAGTTACAGATATTTTAAAATTAGATTCAGACATAAAGTCATAGAAATCAGGCCTTCACTTCTACTTCTGGCTGGGTCTCATGCAGCAAGAATATATTCTTAGCCAAAGACATTTTCACAGAGTAGTGTTTACAATTACAACAGAGTGATATTTTATACTTATTTTATGTTCTGTTACAACTTTCTCTTCCAAAAAGTGTAATTATGATTTTAACATCTGTCCTAAATGTATTCCTATCATGTTTGAATGTTACAGCCTTTGAGACTTATTGTTTCTTAATGTTTTTGCTAAATTCACATTGGTTTTGAGCTTGACTTCCACAGAATGTGTTGGACCTATTTCCAGATATGATCAGCTGTTTTCATGGGACTACTATGTAGTAAAAGATGGATCTGATACTATCAGTACATAAATGAATATTTATAAGGCTGGCTCTTCTTTCAAAAAGAACCCAAAAGTATTTTATTAGTGAGAAATACTAAAGTTGCCAGCAGCAAGGTACAATTTTTTTTATTGTGGTAAAAACCACATGAAATTTACTGTTTTGACATTTTTAAGTGTATGCTTCAGTTGTGTCGCATACATTCATGTTCTTGTGAAGCAGTTTCTAGAACTTTTTCATCTTGGAGAACTGAAACTCTGTTCATTAAAGAATGTCTCATTTCCTTCTCCCTAGTAACCATCATTCTAATTTTTTCCTATAAATTTGGTTAATTTAGATGCCTCATGTAAGTAGAATCATGCAACACCTGTATTTTTTTGTTTTTTACTTTTTCCTGGAACTGGGGATTGAACCTAGAGCCTCTCACATGCTAGGTAAGTGCTTCACCACTGAGCTGTACCTCCAGTCACTTCTCCCCCACAGCCCTTTTAAAAATCAGTATTTTTATTTTTTGTGACAGTTTATTTCACTTAGCTAATGTTCTCAAGGTTCATCCATGTTGTAGTACCTGAGAGAATTTCCTTTCCTTCAAGACTAAGTAATATTGCATTGTATATGTATTGCACATTTTATTTATCTATTTGTACATTGATAAACATTTGATTTGCTTCCACCTCTTGAGCTTCTAGAACCTGGGTATGTAAATCTAAGGTATTGAGTTTTGAGGGAACTTTTCCTGTAATAATGATGGACTTGAGTGCATTTAATCATATTCTCCTAACCATACTTCTGATATGTTGTACCTCTTAAAGATGCCAGTCTCCCTATGTGTCCAGTTATTTTGATTTGGATATGAAATGTCCTTCAAAAGCTCCTGTGTTAATGCAGGAATATTCAGAGGTGTAACTTAATCAGTCTAACTGGGTGATAACTGTATGCAGGTGAGGGTTGGCTGGAGGGGATGGGTCACTAGGGGTGTCCCCTGGAAGATTTCATCTTCCCTGAAGTCCCTTCTCCTCCTTCTCTTTGCTTCCTGGTTACCATGAAGTGAGCAGTTTTCCTCCACCATGCTCTTCTGCCATGACGATCTGTCTTACTTCAGGCCAAGAGCAATGCAGTTGACTGACCATACATGGAACCTCTGAAACCATGAACCAAATTAAACTCTCCTCTAAATTGTTCTTGTTGGGTATTTGTTTTACTCAGCTTTTTTGCTGCTGTGACTAAAGGATCCGAACAGCACAATTATAAAGGAGGAAGAGCTTATTTGAAGCCTCACAGTTTCAGAGGTCTTAGACCATAGAAGGAGGGCTCCATTCTTCAGGGCTTGAGGTGAGGCTGAACATCAGGGCAGGAGAGGGTGCAGAGGGAAGCAGCTCACATCGTGGTGATCAGGAAGCAGGAGAGTTGACTGGCCAGATACAAATAAAAACCCCAAAGCCACATCTCAATTCTCACCTCCTCCAGCCACATCCTACCACTTCAGTTACCACTCTGTTAATCCCTATCAGGGGAATAAAGCAATAATTGGGTTAAGACTCTTACAACTCAATCATTTCTGAACTCTGAATCTTCTTGCATTGTCTCACATGTGAGCTTTTGGGGAATGCCTCACATCCAAGCCCTAATGCTCCTCTGAGCTTTACTCTTTTTTGAGGTGCTATGAATCAATAGAATGTTATTTCTTCTTTCTGAAAGTCTGTCTCCCTACCCCAAAATCTCTTTTCTGCATGTCAAAATACTCTCATCCCCAAAACTTCTCATCTCTTTCTTAATAAAGCCTTTTGGATTTCTCCCCAAAATATCCTTCTCCTAAAAATCCCCATAGGGTCCTTGCAATATCATTGTCCAAATGTAAAAGAGTTGCCTGTACTTGTTATCTATTTTTCACTTCTAATAAGTTACATACTATTTGCCAGGCATTATTTTAAACACTTCATATATGTTAACTTCTGTAATTCTTACATTTAAATAATCATATCATTTTACAGAAGAGAAATTGAGGTATGGAGAGATTACATAATTTGTCCAGGTACTGTGTGTGTGTGTGTGTGTGTGTGTGTGTGTGTGTGTGTAAATAAACTTTAGTTTTTAACAGAATTTTAGGTTATCAGCTTAAATTGAGTGGAAAGCAGAGAGCTGTCCCATATATTCCCTGCCCCCATATACACACAGTTTCATTTACTAACACAGGACCATATCAGAGTGCAACATTTGTTACAATCAATGAACTTTCATTGACACATCATTATTACACCAAGTGATAGATTTACTTTTGGTGTTGTACATTCTATGGGTTTGGAAAATTTTTTAATATCATATAGAATAGTTTCACTGCCCTAAAAAATCCTCTGTTCTCCAACTATTTATCCCTTACTTTACATTAATCCCTAATGGTCACTATTTTTTTTTCAGTTTCCTAAGTTTTGCTTTTTTCAGAATGTCATATAATCAGAATCATAAATATATAGCCTGTTCGGATTGACTTCTTTCACTTACTAACATGCTTTTTAGTTTCCCCCATATGTTTTTATGGCTTTATAGCTCTTTTTGGTACTGGGGATTGAACGCAGGGGCACTTAACCACTGAGTCACATCCCTAGTCCTTTAATATATTTTAAAAATATATTTTATCTAGAGACAGGGTCTCGCTGAGTTGCTGAAGCTGGCTTTGAACCTTTGACCACTGAGCCATATCTCCAGTCTGATTTTGTATTTTTATTTAGAGACAGGGTCTCACTGAGTCACTTAGTGTCTTGCTTTTGCTGGGGCTAGCTTTGAATTCTTAATCCTCCTAAGGAGCCACTGGAATTACAGGCTTGCACCATCGTGTCAGACTGCTCATTTCTTTTTATTG
Source organism: Ictidomys tridecemlineatus (assembly GCF_052094955.1). Taxonomy (NCBI): domain Eukaryota; kingdom Metazoa; phylum Chordata; class Mammalia; order Rodentia; family Sciuridae; genus Ictidomys; species Ictidomys tridecemlineatus. The sequence continues at coordinate 106,346,419 of NC_135479.1, forward strand.
CTGAATAATGTTCCACTTTCTGGATATACTGGTTTATCCACTTACCTACTAAAGGATATCTTGTTAACTTCCATATTTGAGAAATTATGAATAAAACTGCTATATTCATTTGCAAGTTTTCATGTGGACATGTTTTGAACTAATTTGGTTAAATACCAAGGAGTGCAGCTGCTGGATTATATAGTAAGAATGTTTAATTTTCCAAGAAACTGTCAAACGCTTTCAAAGTGGTTATTCCATTTTGCAATTCCTCCAGCAATGAATTTGAATTCCTATTGCTTCACATCTTCTCCAGCATTTGGGGTTATTTGTGTTTGATTTTGGCTATTCTAACCAGTATGTTATGTGTTTTGAGTGAAGTTAGACTTATGTTCATACTAAGGTAGAAATACAAGAGAATGACAGGGTGGAGGTAGTAAACACTGGCACAGGGACAGCCAGCCCAATAATGGCAATTTCTTCCATTACAGAAGGACTGCCACCCCTTTTCTTTTGATTTTACAATTCAGCAAGTTGGAACAGTTAAAACAGGAATTATGTTCTGCATGTTCATGTTTTTATTAACAACACTGCACAGTGTGTAGTTATAAATGCATAAGTGATTATATATTAAAAGTTTATCTATTTTTATTAACAACACTGAACAGTGTGTAGTTATAAATGCATAAGTGATTATATATTAAAATTTTATCTTTCTTTTTGGTCATGGTGGTACATGCCTGTAATACCAGCAGTTTGGGAGGCTGAGGCAGGAGGATTGCAAGTTCCAAGTCAGCCTCAGCAACTTAGCAGGACCCTGTCTCAAAATAAAAAAACAAAACAAAAAGGGCTGGAGATGTGGCTCAGTGGTTAAGTGCCCCTGGGTTCAATCCCTGGCAATAAAAAAAGTCTATGTTTCTCATTACAACCTTTACGAAGATAGGGATTTATTTCCTAGTACAGTGTCTGATACATACTAAGTACTGAATAAATGATACATTTATAAATAAATGAATTAATGAATGAATGATTTATATCCTGCAGGGTCTCAAGAATGTTGGGAAAATAGCTAAAGCAACAGAAACTTGATGCATAGAAGATTCTTATATGCACAGAGAAATACTTACCTCTTCTAAGCATTATAAAAGGAACATATTATAAAGGAAAAAGTAGAACTGACTTTATAAAAATAAAATGTAAGCAACAAAAACCAAAATCAATAAAGCTTTTTGTATTTCAAAACTTTATAAATAAAATGGGAAAAATATTACTACTTGGATGATAGCCTTAATACATAAAAAAATCTTTAAACATCAGAAAAAAAGACAAATATCCTAATAGAAAACTGAACAAAGGATACTCATTTTGTAAAGATACTTGCCCTTATGAAGAATTACTCTATGTAATGATGTCTTAAGGTAAAGTGAACAACAATGGGCTGGGGTTGTGGGCTCAGTGGCAGAGTGCTCACCTAGCACGTGCGAGGCCCTGGGTTTGATCCTCAGCACCACATAAAAATAAATAAATAAAATAAAAATATTGTGTCTGACTAAAAGCTAAATACTTTTTTTAAAAAGATTTTTTAGTTTTAGGTGGACACAATATCTTTTTTTTTTTTATGGTGCTGAAAATCGAACCCAGTGCCTCACGCATGCTAGGCCAGCACGCTACCACTTGAGCCACATCCCCAGCCCTAAATAATTTTTTGTTTAAAGTGAGAAGCAACGTAAAAAGTTAAAAATGAAAAGGTATATATCTTTAATGTTTTCTATGTGCTAATAAAATCAATTTTCAACTATCCATGGATACATTATTCCTTGACTTCTTTTTGTTATAATCCATAATTCAAAGTCACATGGATTTTTTTCACTTATTACCAACAATATAGAGGAACTTTGAGTGGGGCTAAATAATGAACCATTTTCATTCAACCATTAGCCTATATTTATAGTATGTTTACTATGTGGCAGGCATTATACTGGTGCTTGGATTATAATGGAGACAAAAACGGGCATAATTCATCCCTCAAGAAATATATATATTAGAGTGTGAGAAAACAGTCATTAATTTAAAAGATCACACAAATATATATTTTTAATTCTCATGAGCATTCTGAAATAAAAGTACATAAGATGGGGCAAGAGAAGTCGTGTAAGTGTTTTAAGCAAGTTTGTGTTTGATTATTTTGGTATTTGGAATTGACCAGAGGCACTTAAACACTCAGCCACATCCCTAGCCCCCTTTTTAATTTTTTTTTTTTTGAGACAGGGTCCCATTAAGTTAAGCAAGATTTTTTTTCAGGATTGGATTTGTGACTTTAACTTTTTAAAATACGACACCTATTTCTTTCCCTCTGCTAGGTATCCTCTCTGAATGGATTGAAAGAGGGTAAGATTGACAATGATCCATACATTGGAAGGCTATAGTAGTGGTCTAGGTGAGAAATGATGGTAGATTGGATGTGAGGTATGATTGCAGACATAAAGAGTAGTGTACATGTTAGTGTTATAGATGTATTCTCACCAGGATTTGGTGATTTGGATATGGGGCCTAAAGGAGATGGAATAAAGAATAATTCCTGTGTTTCTGATTAGTGCAAATGGATGGATGGTGACATCCACAGAGAAAGAAAACATTAGGGAGGGGGCAGTAGCTGGGTTTTGAATGCACTGATTTGAGGTTAGCAGAAATGTTGAGTGAGTAATTGGAAGCAAAAGCTTATTAAGAGATGTCTGACTACAAACACTGAGGAGCATATAATGTAAAGATGATAACTGATGTCTTGGGCTCAAATAGGAACTTCTAGGATAACAATACAGGGTGAGAGAAAAAAAAATGAACCAAGTCTTGAGAAAATCCAACACTTACTTATTGGAGCATATTTTCCCCTTCTCTACTTCTTGTATGTTCTTTTCATTTCTTATTCTAAAATCAAAATTATGTTACTTCTTATTCTCATAGTTGAGCTAATTTGCATCTAAAAATTTCCGATTTTCTCTTATTTCTATAATCTAATATTCTCCCCTACTTCCAAGGAGAGAGGTATTTACTGTCTAAGTTAAAATATACTTTTAAAAATTAGACTATTCATTTTTGGATATGGTAGTTCCAAATTGCCTTTGCCTCTAACTTATCTGTAAGTTTGATTTCACTGGTAAATTAATAAATCAGTAAATTAATCTGCAAGGTGAGCAAAGAAGCAAACATTTAGTTGCCCATCCATAGGCTTCTTTACATATTACATTGCTTCAGGAATTTTGCTACTTTCTAAATAGACTTTGGGAGAGGTATAAACCTTGATGAGCCTTCACAATGTCTCTCATCAGAAAATATAGAGGATAATAACTCAGTGTAAATAAACACATCATCGAGTGTAGAGCACAGAAAGAAAAGAGATGGGAAGACCAGGGGAATAGCTGAAAAAAATGTATAAAAGATTTTTCACCTATAAGATAATGACTTTTTTTTTTTAAAAGAAGACTTCCTTCAGGAGCAAAAACTGTTTTGTGATTAAGAAAAATTTGGCAAGGAGATATGCTAAAGGCTTGCTGGACAGAACTGGCAAAACAAAACAAAACATAACAAAATACAATATATGACTAGAAGAGAGATCTGAAGAAAAGGATAAAGTCCATGAAGATTAAAAAATATGTTAATTGGAAACAAGTGAAAATATTTAATTAGACCTATCTCAAAATAATATGCTTTACCATTACTTAGTGTCCCTCGACTCCCTGCCTGTCTGCCTCCCAGACAAATTAAAAAAAAAAATAGTGCAGAAAGAGAGATGTAGATTAGGGTATAAGAAAATTTTCTGATAGCAAAGAAGTTTTTAAACATTGGATATAATAGTCTCATAAAGAAAAATCACCATTTCTTTCTCAAGGTGTTCTTAAAAGAAAAAAGCAATTTTGTTTATCTTTTCCTGAATATATGGCTGTGTTCCAATAGACCCAAGGGACTACCTAAGTTAGAAATAAAACAAGCAGAAAATGACCATTTATTCTTTACTGTCAGGTCTCTCATCTTACAAAAAAAAAAAAAAGAAAGAAAACAGTGATAATAATAAATAAAGACTTTTATTTTTCTTTTTCTTCACTTAACTGAGCACTCATTTCTTTGACTCTTTTCAGTATCTCTATTGAAAAAAAATCTAAAGAGCAGTAATTGATTAATGCCACAGCATAATCTCAGCATCTAAATTAAATATAAAGTAGCATAATAGAAAAATTAGAATCAGGAACTATGCAGGCACTACCCACTTCTAAATTCCCTCCCTTCCAATTACACAAATAGATGACTAAAAACTACATTTCTCAGAATTCCTTACAGATAGAAATTTATAGTTCAATTTATGCCCCTTAAATGAATTTGTGAGAAATCAAAATATCTAGGCTAGCCATGGGCATGTTTTTGATGATTGAAAGTCTTTAAAATTATGATATTAGGGAAATATTTATGAAAGTATAATAGTTTGAGAGGGAGGGATGTATATTTTGAGTAGATAGAAAGAAATGGGGAGCCTTTTAAGAAGTTTCTCTAGCAAAAGTGTGGCTAGAAACCAGGGATTGAAAAGTTACTTTGCAAGTAGTGCAGTGATGATTAAAAGTATGGCTATAAGAAGAATAAAAACTAGACCCTTATCTCTTACTGTGCACAAAAATCAACTCAAAATGGATCAAAGACCACAAATATGCAACTCCTAAAAGAAAACATAGTGTCAATGCTCCAGCTTTTAGGCACAGGCAAAGAATTTCTCAATAGGATCCCTAAAGCTCAGGAAATAATGCCAAGAATTAATAAATGGGACAGCATCAAATTAAAAAGCTTCTGCACAGCAAAAGAAACAATTAGGAATGTGATAAGAAAACACACAGAAAGGGAGGAAATCTTTGCTAGCTACTCTTCTGATAGAGGATTAATATTATAATAAATTAAGAGCTCAAAAACTTTACAGCCGCAAAATCAAATAATCCAATTAATAAATAGGCAAATGAATTACAGACAGTTCTCAAGAAAAGAAATATAAATGACCAACAAGTATATGAAAAAAATGTTCAAAATCATTAGCAATTAGGGAAATACAAATAAAAACTACACTGAAATTTCCTCTCATACCAGTCAGAATGGCAAGCATCAAGAATACAAGTAATAAGAAATGCTAGAGAGGATGTGGACTAAAAGAACACTTTTATACTGTTTGTGGGATTGTAAATTAGTACAACTACTATGGAAATCAGTATGGAAGCTTCTCAAAAAATGAGGCATGGAACAACCATATGACCTAGCTATACCACTTCTTGGTATTTACACCAAAGAATTAAAGTCATCTTATTATAGTGCATACCCATGTACAGCAGCACAATTCATGGTAGCCAAACTATGGAACCAGCCTAGGTGTCCATCAATGGATGAATGGATAAAGAAAACATGGTATATATACTCAATGGAGTTTTATTCAGCCGTGAAGAAAAAATGAAATTACATCATTTACAGGAAACTGGAGGGAACTAGAGACCATCATGTTAAGTGAAATAAATCAAACACAGATGGTTAAGGGTCATATGTTTTCTCTTATATGCAGAAGGCCAGAGAAAAAATAGGAAAACAAATGTGAGAATGTATCTCCTAAAAATCAAACAAAGATCAGTTGAAGAAAAGGAACAAAGGATGGTAGGCAGGGAAGAAGGGGTGAAAGGCTGGGGTATGATATAGGTCAAATTATATTGTTATATTGTGTGCATGTACGAATATGTAACAAAAAAATCTCATCAATATGTACAACTATAATGCACCAATAAAAATATGGGAAAAAAGTTTCGGCTATAGTCGTAAGAAGCTATTCTGGGCATTTTGGCTCAAGTAGCAATGAATGAATGTTGGAGGTTACTGAGACAACATAAAAGGTAGAAATGAGGAACTCGTTTGAAAGTGCCATGGAAACAGGACATATGTTCTACCTTTACCTCTGTATCATCTTAGATCACTTGATTTTTTTTGTTACACAATCTTTACTTGAAATATTATATATAGGAATTTACCCTCAAGTTATACTATGTGCGACTAAAGATTTTTTAGTAGGCCTATCAAGAATCCTACCAAAAGGAAAAAAAATATAAACAGAAACGTTTTGTGAATAATCTTATATTTAAACTATTCAGATTTCTAAATTTAGTCTTTCTACCAGTGCTACCAACATAAAATAAATGTTTTCAATGGAAACCATTTGGGGAATATAGGAAAATTGAAGGGAATCCAGTTGTTCTTAGTGTACATAGAGGAGCCTTCAAAAGAACTTGGGTATAATATTGGGATTTTAATATTGTATTCTACTTAGGTATACCAGCTCAAATTAACTCCAACATTCTTAAGGGCCCTTTTCTTACTTTTCTGCTATGCTATACCAATCAGAGTTGGTTGTGTTCTTGAGTCTGTTATTTTTTTCATTTTGAATTACTCAAAAAAAAAAAAGTTCTTACCTCTTATAGGGAAAGATACAAAATTTTATCTTCCACCCATGCTGGTTGACATCATTAGATCCAGTACAAAACCAATTATTCAATTATTTATATTTTTTTCTCATTTTAAATATTAGAACATCAGTGTGTGTTAATGAGGATATAAAAACATAGGAAATACTTAGGTTAACATTAGTATTTAGAAAATTTGTTTGAGAATTATCAGAAAGAAGTCTAGGGCAGGGCTGGGCTTGTGGCTCAGTGGTAGAGTGCCTAGCATGTGTTAGGCACTAGGTTCGATCCTTAGCACCACATAAAAAAATAAATAAAATATGTATATCTACACTGAAAATGTTTTTTTAAAAAGAAAGAAGTCTAGGGCAATTAGAGAAAGGATTCTTAGGATAAATATTTTTTTTAAAGGAGAGAGAGAGAGAGAGAGAGAGAGAGAGAGAGAGAGAGAGAGAGAATATGAATCTTTTTTGTAGATGGACATAACACAATGCCTTTATTTTTATGTGATGCTGAGAATTGAAACCGGGACCTGCCTGTGCTAGGCGAGTGCTCTACTGCTGAGCCACAATCCCAGCCCATAAATATGGCTTATGTAAACAATTTGCTACAAAGTATGGTTATGTAAATAGATTTATGTAAATAGTTTTATTCAGGATATAAATATTCTTGATCTATCTCTATTATTGATATTAAAACTTGTAGAAAACAACCCTATGCTTTTGGATTCCAATGAAATATAATTGTACCTTACCAGAACAATGACCAGTTTCTATTATATTAGTTCTTCATTTGACAGAACATCTGTGATATTAAAATAAATCCAAATTGACATACTATTATACTTCTTGTCATAGCTGTACTACTTAAGTATTCTTTGTTTCACATAAAGTACATTTAAAACTAAAGATTTATTAATAAATTTATATCTGGAAATGTATGAGAAACTATGGTTTAATAGTCATGATCATATTTAACCATTTTCTAAAAGAATCAATATTGAAAATTAACTTTAAGAATTCATATTGTTCCTTACTTTAAGGAGTTTTGATTACATTGTTTGTGGGAGTGTGAATGGGATTAACATAATTTAAAAAATGATTTGACTCTAAATTGTAAAGTCGAACACTTTCATTCTCTACTATCCAGCCATTTCACTCCTATCTTTTGCATATGGTTACCAAGAGATAGTGCAAAAATAATTTATAAAATCATTGATCATAATAACAAAAATTGGAAATTCAAATACCCACAAAAGAAGATGAATACCTTAATTATGGGAGTCACATAATGAAATATTATATAGCAGTAAAAATGATTAAACTATGGGGTGAGGTTGTTGCTCAGCGGTGGAGTGCTCGCCAGCATGTGCAAGGCGCTGAGTTTGATACTCAGCACCAGATAAAAGTAAATAAATAAAGATATTGTGTTTGACTACAACTAAAAAAATAATAAAAAAGTGATTAAACTATATGTAGCAATATGTGAGAATATAGAACTATAGCAAGTAAAAATAAAACACAAGTACTAGAGAACTATGTATAGTAAGATACTGTTTAATAAAGTTGGAAAAACAAGCAAAACTAAAAATATACTACTTAGGGAGGCAGACACATGTGATGAAGTTATTTTTTAAAAAGACAAGGGAGTGATACTCAAGTGAACCAAGGAGGACAGGTGGAGAAGTGGTATAGGGAAAGAACTCCTAGGCAGGCACAAAGATGTTAACCATAGCCCAGATTTTTGGTTGGGCGATAGGTTCATAGGTGTAGTAATCATAGTTGTTGTGCTTCCTGACAATACCTACATGCACTGTTTTATATGTATAACTTGAAAATTTAGCTGTGTGTGGTGGCACATGCCTGTAATTCAAGAGACTCAGGAGGCTTAAACAGGAGGATTGCAAGTTCAGGCTAGCTTCAGCAACTCAGCAAAGCTCTAAGCTACTTAGTGAAATCCTGTCTCAAAAAAAAAAAAAATGGTGAGGATGTGGCTTGGTGGTAAAGCCTTCTGGGTTCAAAAAAGGTTACATATATTTAAGTGTATATTGATAGAATATTAGTCTTACTCAATGCCCAGTATATATTTCTGGGCAATGGAAAGAACTATTTAATAATACAACTTATTGTATTGGGAAATTTAAAATTCTGCAGAGAACTTAAATATGTATAAAATTTTCATTTGAGATGATTTCAGTTGGTCTTAAAATCAAATTCATCATCTAGAGGTTCAGCTGATAATCATATTTGATTATTTTAACTTTGTACAAGGTGGCAAAAACAAAATGAGGACATCATCATATTTGAAATAGATTTATTGGTTTTAAAATCTTATTTTAATATATTTTATACCTTAAGACAAACTACACTGAAATTTTTTCTTAGAATAAATTATTATTTTAAATTTTTTTTTAGTTGAAGATGAACATAATACCTTTATTTTTATGTGGTACCAGGATCAAACCCAGTGCCTCACGCTTTCTGGCAAGGACTCTACCTCTGAGCTACAACCCCAGCCCAGAATAAATTTTTTTAAAAGCTATATTTTTAATGTTCTTTATATACTTGTAAGGCTCAGCTGAGCCATTTGATAGTAGAATATGGTTATTACCTAGAAATTATTTTATCACTTTTGTGTCTTATGAAAACCTAGGTTTGCCATTAGCTCTGTGTTCATTCCCAATTTACTTATAATAATAAAGCATTTGTTTAATAAACATTTTATTTTTAAAAAATATTTTTATTATTTATTGATGGACCTTTATTTATTTATATGTGGTGCTGAGACTCGAACCCAGTGCATTGCACATGCTAGGCAAGCACTCTACCACTGAGCCACAATCCCAACCCATAATATACATTTTATAATACCTCTTTTTTCTCTGTGAAATTTAGACAGTATTTCACCTTAGCAGCAGATCTTTTGGGTGTTTAGGTACAAAGGACAGTTTATTTACAACTGACCCACAGTTATTCTCAATGTGTGAACTAAATACTCACAGGGCAGTGTTTGTCTCAAAGGCTAAAATCAGAATTGCAGAATAAGAATCCATGCATTTTTTTTTTCTTGAGATTTCTATACAGGGATCCACTGAAATGTATAAGAGAAGTATAAATATTAGACTAATCATCTTGGTGGTAATCAATGGATGTTAGACTAGTGAATGAGTTATCAGAATAATTGAACTTCAGTTTCAACTTCTAAGTTGCTGAATTGTGGTATTCATTTAACTTCTTTGTTCCTCACTTTCCCTCATATTTATAAAAAGACAAGAACTCCTCTGTCTTCCTCAGAGGACTGAGGATAAAAGAATAGAAATAAGTAGCTATATATGAAAATCTTTATTTCATTTATTTTTATGAGGTACTGAGGGTCAGACCCAGTGCCTCACATGTGCTAGGCAAGTGCTGTACCACTGAGTCACAACCCCAGCCCTATAAAAATCTTTGTAATTTCACATAATATGCAAATGTGTTTGTCACTAAAGTCTCTTTTTAAAAACTCTAATATATTAGAACTTACAATAAAGTTTAACAAAAAGCTTATTTAAGCATTTTAAAAATTGCCAAGTAAACTATGTGAATTTCTTAATAGGAAAATGCCTAGGAGATTTGCTTGAAAAATTATTTTATTGATTTCCACATAGATGAACTACATAGATGTAAATGTCAAAGCATTATCTCCACAGAATATGCAGGAAGTCTGGGTTTATTAATTAATTCATCAAATTGTGCCTTGCTAATTAACCTGCAGAGAGATCATTATAGTAACCTGTGTTTTCTACATAGTTATGGAGGAAACAGAGTGTGTGTCCTAAAGTCATCACTATAGGAATGTTACTGAATGTGCTTTTGGTTGTGTGGTTTTACTGTTACTTCAGGGGCCTCATCTGACTTATAGTTCTGGAGTCTTTAACAGTTTATCTACAAATTGCTCTTGCCATAAAGTTTCATGTAATAATGCAATGAAAAGTAAATGGATAATTTACAGTAGTAAATAATGTAAACTTGTCTTCATAGTAATACTGAGAAATAACATTTTTGTTCTTAAAGGATTTAGAGTTTATTATCTGATTTGGGAATCTCTTGACTATTGAACAAAATGACCTAATTTATTTTAAACTGTTTTCTCTATCAATATTTTCTCAAAATATTGAAAAGTGTAAAGCAGAGCAGGAAACCATATCCTAGTTTTCAAACAGAATATTCAGTTTTCAACAGTATGTTATAGACTATTAACAGTTCTTCATATTTCCTTTCTTTTTTTGTATGTTTGTATTATTGGGATCATATCCTATGCACCATTTAAATGATTAAGTTTTATTTTTTTGTGATGGAAACCTGCCTTTTGTAGGAACTTTGGCAAAGTTGTGGAAAATAGAAAAAAATCTAAAGCAGAAAATGAAAATCACATATTAATCTACTATTGTGGTTATCACTGTGAACATTTTGATGTATTTCCTTCAAGTGCTTTAAAATTTTAATTTTAAAAAATTGGGATACCATTTCCTGAGATCAGGCAGTTTATACTCTTCCAGTCCAGCGGACTGGATGAACCAGATCAGCACTCTTCTTCCTGGACAGGGGTAGTCAGAGTTGATATTTTCCTTTAAAGTTCACTTGTTTCCATATTCTAAGTTGACAAGTACATTGTGCTTTTCTTGTGCAGATTTTCATCTTCAAGGCCCACCGACACCTGCCCAAATTTCAGGTTATACTTGATGGTTTCTGTAAACCTGTACTTTTCTCTGCAGCCCTCGTCGCCTTCTCCTGCTATGGTTGAGAGGCGGCAGGAGGCTGCTACTTGGGAGTTTCAAATCCACTTTTAAACTAGAAAGGCAGTCAGAGCGCTCGCTCCGCTGTGTGGTCAGGAGCGCTTCAGGGTCCTATTCGGAAGCTCAGCGTCGCTTGTGGAAGGAAGGACTGTGACCAGGGAAGGCCTTGGTGGCGGGGGCTCCTAGCTCCAGGGACAAAGGCTATTTGAGAGAGGCCAGCCTTTTCTCGCCTCCCGAGGTTGTCATCAGAACGCGCTTGCATGGGACTTCAAGTCCCCTATTCTACAGATCTTAGGTGGGAGAAAGTTGCCATGTCCCTAGGCGTTCTCAGCGTCTCAGGAGATCCCGGCAGGCCTTTGTTGCGGATTGTTTAGGCGGCTGCAAACGGTAGGTTTCTCTCGGTCTCGCTTTTGTGAGTCGGGATAAGTGCGTCCCTTCTCGCTTGCCTTATGTCAGGCGAGGAGAAGAGCGTACTATTTTCTAGTCTGCCGGAGGGGGGGACACTCACGTGCGACTCTCTGCTTCCCGGAGAACAGCACTGGCTCCCACGAAACTAACGCTCGATCTACTAGGAGGAGATTATATTGTTCCGGGAGCCTGCACAAAGGCAGGAACTACCATCTTCAAGAACTAGACAATGGACGCGCTCCTTCACTCCCCCTCGGTTCGCTTGAATTGGCCCGGTCTGCCCGCGTTAGCCTGCCGCCACAAAGCTTCCTCAGCCTCTGACAGCTCGTTGGGGAGCACCTCAGGGTCTCAAATCCTAGCTCAAGGGGCGGGACGAGCGCGCGCGGGGCGGGGCTAGCGCAAGACTGAGTGCTAGCCAGGGGCGCGCGAGCAAAGCCGAAAGGAGCCGAGCCGAGCCGAGCCGAGCCGCGAGGTGCCGGGGAGAGGCAGGCAGAGCCGGGCCGGCCGCCTGCGGCTCAGTGCGGATTGTGCGGTGTAGCCGGGCTCTGCGTCTACCAGCCTCAGCCCAGGCTCCTGCAAAACTTTTATTCTCTTGGGCCCCCCGGGGTGTGTGAAGGCGTCGGAACGTTCAGCTGTCTCCGCGCCCTCTGCAGCGGCCACTGAGGGGACCTGCATCCTTTGCCCGCCGGGCTCTCGTGCCCTCAGCCTCCTCACCTGCCGATCGCTCCCCGGAGCCGCGAGGGGGCACTCCCGGAGGGATCGCGCGGGCCCGGTCGCCCCGAACTCTCGCTTGCCGCGGCAGACCCGCCCGGCGCAACTTTAACTTGGTTCCTCGCGCCCAGCCCCGGCACCCGAGGCTGCCGCCGCCGCCGCCACCACCGCCCCCGCCGCCGCCGCCGCGGCTGCCGCGTTTCACAAAGGGCGCAGGAGGGGAGGCGGCACTGGCGGCAGGCACCGGCCTCCGGGCCGCCGAGGCAGGGAGACAAAAGGGAAACTGCCTCTGCTTGCGGTGCGGGTTTGGAACATCCAGCTCATCCGCCTCTTGCTCGGCTCCGTGCGCTTCCTCCCCCCTACCCTAGGCTACTGTTCCGCCTCCCTCCAGGCGGGCTGTCCCCGCAGTGCTTCGGACCCGGCGAGCCTTCAGGGCGCGCGTCGCTGCTGGTGGTTGGGGCTCTAGTGATAATAAATGATAGAGGATACGATGACTTTGCTGTCTCTGCTGGGTCGCATCATGCGCTACTTCTTGCTTAGACCTGAGACGCTTTTCCTGCTGTGCATCAGCTTAGCGCTCTGGAGTTACTTCTTCCACACGGACGAAGTGAAGACCATCGTCAAGTCCAGCCGGGACGCGGTGAAGATGGTGAAGGGCAAGGTGGCTGAGATTATGCAGAACGATCGACTTGGAGGGCTTGACGTGCTGGAGGCCGAGTTTTCTAAGACCTGGGAGTTCAAGAGCCATAACGTGGCGGTGTATTCCATCCAGGGCCGAAGAGACCACATGGAGGATCGCTTCGAAGTTCTTACAGACCTTGCCAACAAAACGCACCCGTCCATCTTTGGGATCTTCGATGGGCACGGCGGCGAGGTAGGAGTTCCACTGGGTGCGCTCTCCACCCCCCCCACCCGTGTGTGTGAGTGTGTGTGTGTGTGTGTGTGTGTGTGTGTGTGTGTAAACAACAGGATGTCGCATGTGCGACAGGGTAGGACTTGGGTGAGAGGGGCGTGGTGTCTGGACAGATGTGGCTCAAGTTGCCCCAAACACTGCTGTATGGGGACCTTGGAGCCGAGCGACCTGTTTAGCAGAGAGTCATTCACCACATATTTCTTGCTGTTTTAATATGAGGTCTCCAAAGCCAAATGACCCTGCTAGTTTTTCGGGAAGAATTAATGGTATTTCCAGTGAACTTTTGTCCCGGGCCTCAGAGCCCCCGTTCCAGAGTTTGAGGATGCATTACCACAAAGAAGGAAGACAGTATCTTTGATGTATTCTTAGAGAAAGGGACAAAATCTGCAAGGTAGAGAGTTGGTTGAGGGTGAAGGAAACCGTGACTCTTTCCCTTTGCCTTCACTCTAGGGAGGAACTCGAGAGTGGCTCTGCTCTTCCTCCCAAGGCCATCAACTTTGCGAGTTCAACAGAGAGCATTCCTCGCTGGCCCAAGGTTTTTTTTTTTTTTTTTTTTAAAGCTAGATCGCTTCATGGGACCGTGATGCCCCCGCCTATGCAGAGATACCCGTGCCCGCAGAGCTGGCTGTGCCCTGACCTCACTCCTGTGCCCTAGTCAGCATGGGGGTGCAGATGTCCCCTTGCTTGTAAACACCTTTGTTTGGAGGTTCATTTGGGAGCAGGAGATGGGGCTAAAGGCCAGCTTAGGTCTCTCTCACTTTTCTGCTGCATCTGGGTGGTTTGCTGGGACTTAGTTTCCTGATGGTGGGGCTAGGGTTGGTTCCTGTCCTTGGCTTGGACCTGGGCTAAGTCTGACAAATGTGGCTCCAGTGTCCTGCTCCAAAAAAAAAAAAAAAAAAAAAAAAAAAAACCAAAAAACAGAAAACAAACAAACAAAAAAAAAAACATCAGGCCAGTCACCCCATCTTTCTTTGGACAGTTTGTAACAAAGTTTCATGCTTAATACCCCTTTCCCTTTGACAGCATACTTTCTTTCTTAATTTTTGGCAGCATCCTTTCTTACTCTTCTTTTCCTTTCTTCTTTTCCCCCCCATTCTTCTTCTTCACTCCCACCTGATTCCCCTTCTTTGCCCTCTGATTGTTGTGTGGGTTGTAGGGAACTGTAGGGACTGTCATTCTCTTTCAGGCATTTGCTTGTTCTTTGGCCTTGATTTTGGGTAAACATTGAAAAAACTTTCAATTGGTTATCTTATCTGCATTCTCCACCCACCATCTGCAAATCTTTCTCTGGTTCTGTTCTACTTGCCCTGTAGAACCCACTTTGCCAAGAATGAAAAAAACAATTAGAAAACTTTCTTGATAGAACTGAAATCAGTTTTTGCTATTTTTCATCCACCTTAGTCTTTTTTATTGTCTATCTTAAAAATGAAATTTTCTTACTAATAGTAATTTTGTAGCCTTTTGTCTGATGTGGGTTTTCCCTCTTCTTGACCACAGCCTAGATGAAAGATGTGAAGTTAATTGGGAAGAGACACTGCATACTTGGGCAAAAACATAGCTGAATGATAAGGTTGCCAGTATAAGGACTGATTTGTTTTCTTGAGTCAGAATGTCTGTATTTTCATTTTATGTCCCTAGACTCAGGAAGGGAGAAGGAAATTATTATTCTATCATTTGTAAATCATTTAATAAACATACTTTATCCTATATTAAAATTCTTGGCTAATGATAATCTAATTTTGGTCTTAGCACAATTTTACTTTTAATTAAAAGGTTTTGATATAATAGTAATGTTGTAAAACTTTGGGTTGTGGTGGTCTAGATGTGATATATTGGCATGTTTTGAGCCTGTGTGTATAAGTGATTGGGTGATTACAGTTTTTTTTCTTCTAAATTGATTTTCTAAAACCTGAAAGTTGAAGACTCAAGCAGGTTTCAGGTTGAAATTTTCCAGTACTATCTTGTTTTATATGTACTTGGCATTTTCATTAAATTTTTAATATTAAATGAAAATATGGTCATTTTTAGCCAAACTATGATTTTCATTGTGCTTTATGTTGAAATGCATGCTGTTTGCAAAATAATTAATATACCCTCAGAGATAGAATAATGGTTCTCTCTATAACCTTTTACCATGTGCAGCCTGTTCATTCATTTTGGCTGTGGTTTAAGGCAAAATAGGGTAAGTGCTATAAAAGGAGCTATTTAGTTGTTGTTGAGACTATAGTAATAACAAATACTATTGGATTATTTCTGTCTAGGTTTTTCTTTATATATCATTTGAGGACAATCCCCTGGTCTAATTCTTGTCTTTTGTGTTGTTTAACTCCTTTAACATTCACCAGAGGAGGGTGCCGCTGTTTGATTTGTTATAAATGACAGTTATGTTCTTTCAGAAAAGAAGGAGTACTCCATTACACACACACACACCTCACACACACACACACACACACACACACACACACACATAGAGTCGCTAGAGTGGTAGAGAGGTTAAATGAGGAGCTTAATTTTATTTCTAATAATTCACATTAATAAAGAAGCAAAGACTCACCTATAATGATGATCTAGAAGGGACCTTGTACATCTTTGTATATCTATTGTATTGTTGTATACCCATTTCGTTCCACTTTTTTTTAGATTGCTGGGGAAACTGTGACCTTCCAAAGACTACGTTGCTAGTTTGAGGGCTTTAGTTTATAGATCTTCATATTAAGCCACTGGAAAAATTGGTTTGCATATTTGCGCAGAGAAATAGCACTCTTCGGAAATACAAGGATGATAGAGACATAACCCCTATCTTTAAAAAGTTTCAGTCTAATGAGAGATAGACCTTTATACAAAAAAAAAAAAATTATAGCCATGGCATGCTTTTGGTGTTATGGGAACATAGAGGAGGGACATTTAACTCAAACTGAGAAGTGGGAGGCCTAGAGAAAAACAGTGAAGGCATCATTTACTGCAAGATTAAAAGCATAGGCTTTGACTTGAGATCTGGCTTTGAATTTATGTTCTGCCTTAGACTAGTAGTGACCTTGGACAAATTGCTTAAACTGCTTTATCTGGGAGTTTCTTATATTAAAAATAGAGATAATAATGCATGTAAGGTGTATATACCCTCATCAATTTTATTATGCCCTTTTAGAGAAGTGCTTAATGGACAAAAGGGTATGGAAGAAGAAAGCTCAGGAACTGAGAAGTCAGCTGTGTTGTGGTGGTAATATTCAAGGGAGAGTGACGCTACCAGGGGAAGCCACAAATTTGATCTCTAGAAAGATGAATTCTTTAGGTATTCCTGAAACTCTCTCTTCATTCTAACTTATGGTGAACTTCTGATTACTAATTCAGGATTCTGTTTATATGTACATTAATAAAGCAGCATTCTGACATCACGTGTGAATTTTCTGATAAGTGACAAGGAGTATTCTCTATGATTAATTAATAAATTGGTATTCTAATTGTAACTGAACTCTTATGAGTTGGGTTAGCATGTATTAATTCTATTCAACTATGGATTTTTTGGGCGTGGGGTGGGTACCAGGGATTGAACTCAGGGGCAGTTAACCACTCAGCCACATCCCCAGCCCTATTTTGTATTGTATTTAGAGACAGGTCTCACTGAGTTGCTTATGCCTCACTTTTTGCTGAGGCCTGGCTTTGAACTTGCAATCCTCCTGTCTCAGCCTCCCAAGCCACTGGGATTAAGACATGTACCACTGCATCTGGCAACCATGGATTTTTTGACAGAAATATATCTCTGGACTTGATATGCTGAAAATTAGATTCTATGTAGCTGTGATTTCATTTAGATGGATGAAATCTTAAGGACTATTGTCTCTAAGTTCCTACAGGCCAGCTTCTTCACTTGATCCTCTTGAACATTTGGGACATCTTAATCTCTTAGTCTATGAGAAGGATGACTATATATACATATCTAAAGCTATGAGTTTATGTGGTATAATGTAAGATTAAAACAAAAAGTAAAAAAAAAGCTCAGATTGTATCAATTGGTGTAGAAGCGTTGTTAGTTTTAAAATTTGAAGTTCAAAATAATGTTTATCTAAGAAAATGACTGCTTTTTGTGCTTATCTGTAGTTTTATCCATAGGCAATAAATTAAAAAAAATACTATGTAGAAAAAATATCACTAATCGTTTGAGGTTCTTTGTCAGTGTTCATAGCTGAAATTTATGCAGGGAATGGATTGTTATGTGTTACATATGTTTATGGGTGTTACTAAAAGATTTTGGACACGTGAAACATCTTAACCACCATAGTCCAGTGGAAAGTCATATATCTTGACAGTTGATACATGACTGAAAAAATCCCACATTTCATATCAGTTCCACATTTAGGTGCAATACTCTCAGAAGCTCAGAAGAGAAATGCTTATGGATGGTTGCCTGAAGGATACCCATAATCCAGCCTAGTTCTTTAGATCAGTGATTCTTAACTTTTCTTGAGTCATGCTTCCTTTTGAGAATGTTACGAAACTATAGGCATATTTCCCAGAAAAAAACAGATTTGCATATCAAACTTTGTTTATAATTTTAAAGGCAAGTGATGCATGAGGCCTCTCTATTTCAGGTTAGTCTGGATAACATAGTCTGTTTCTGGTGAATCTAGACCTGCAAGGAGCCTTTCTCTCCAGCATTTGCATTTATTATTGTCATGTTATCTGTAAGGGTTGTTCTAAGAATGGTCTTCCAAAGCTGTCTGAGAAATCAACTGCAAGGATGTTGCTTGAGTCTTTGTTATATTATATAGCATCCTCTTTATGAAGACCAGGGGAGTAAAAATATTCTAATTCTTTTTTGTTTTATCTTAAGGATATTGAATCATGACAGACTGAGTTATCCTGTGTGTTTTGGCTGCTGGAAGTGTGAAGAGCCCAACTCTGACCCCTAGCATGCACAGAATTTTATAGAATACGTTTATTTGATGCATAAACCTTACTTCCAGGATAGCTTATCTTCCTTATATTCAGTTTTCTTTTGTTCTTTTTCTTCTTAGATATGTCATTTTATCTTGTTGTGTCATATGTATTTTCATTGGATCCTTCTGAAATAAGATATATTCTGAATAAATAAATTATGAATGGCACAGTGAGTGATCTGCTTTTTAGACATTATAACTGAGGTTAGTAAATGTTTGATTCCACATAATGGTATAGAAGAAGCCTAGAGATTTGGTGTTGGCAAACACCCAATGGCTTAAGAGGAAAGTCAGATTATTTTGGTTTAAAATGGTACATTAAAATTTCTGCTGAAAAAACAAAGCTTTTTTTCTTCCTCCCAATTAAATCCTCTCTTGTGTTTCTGACTGCTGATTTTCTTGCGTCTTTTAATCAGGTTTTTAAGAAATTTAGTTCAATGAAGCCAAAATTTTCTGCCACATGTGGAAAACAGTTGTCTGTGTGATGTTCAAGGATGAATCAGTGCATTCTCTGCCCTCAGGGAACAGCCTATCTATTTGCAGTGATGAGGTTTTAAAAAATAGCAGAGTTACAAGATGCAATTTTATCTAGAAGAGCTATGAGATGCCCATTACCTGATGTGCAAGCCTGTCTGAGGGAGCTTGGGAGAGTCTTGGATAATTTTGAGGAGAAATTGACATTTGATTGTATCCTGTCATTTCTGTAGAAAAATTGGGTGGAAGGAGGAGGGGAAGATGACATTACATGTGGAAAAAAAAGTGTGGAAATGGTTTGGAGGAAGTAAAATGTGGGTGCAATTTGAAGACAGGTATCCCATTTGTTTAGAGCAGGCTTTCTCCAAGAGTAGTCATCTAGAAGCCCATTTATTATTTTCTCTGTATTTGAGTACTATTTGTGTTTTGATATACTTGATATTGTTTATACAGATTAGCTGTTTTTTGTTAAGTAATTTATTTGAAAGTAAATTTCATATCAACACTGTGAGTAGATGACCTATGCAATAAAATTCTTGGCCTTCAACCTGTCAAGAAATGGTCTCCCATCTTGATGGAGTAGAATGGTCTAAAGTAGTTCTTCTCCCAGTCTCTGGTTTCCTCTAGAGTCACTCTGCCTCCTCTCCCCTTGGTTTTTATGAACAGAAAAGTGGCTTTTAAAATTTAATTGCCAAGCCCTGTGCAGTGGCGCATCCCTGTAATCTCAGCAGCTCTGGAGGCTGAGACAGGATGATTGAGAGTTTGAAGCCAGCCTCAGCAATGGCAAAGTGCTAAGCAACTCAGTGAGACCCTTTCTCTAAATAAAATATAAAAAAGGGCTGGGGATGTGATTCAGTGGTTGAGTGCCCCTGAGCTCAATCCCTGGTAACACCATCAGTGCCCCCCTTCCCCCCCAAAAAGAAAGATTTTTATGGGCTGGGGATATAGCTCAGTTGGTAGAGTGCTTGCCTTACATGTACAAGGTCCTGGGTTCAATCCGTAGCACCCCCCCACCAAAGGATTAATTGCCATAATTTGAAGCAAGGCAGGCTGCTTGCTCCCTTTACAGGGGAGAATATTCTCAATGATGCTACTCTTTCAGGAACCCTGGTTTGGAATGTGTCTTTGTATTGTGATTTGTGACAGAGAAGATGTCATGTATAACACACCTTCATAGGGAACCCAGAGTTTTAAGTATTTCCCAGCGTTCTGGCACAAATTCCACCCCTCTCTCTTTTTTATGGTGGTAGGGATTGAACATAGGTCTGAGCCATATTCCCAGTCCCTCACACTATTTTTTATTTATTTTTCTTTCTTTTCCCTTCTTTTTTTTTTGGGGGATGGTACTAGTGGTAATTGGGCCCAGGGCCTGGCACATCCTAGGAAAGTGCTCTACCGCAGAGCCACATCCCCAGCCCTTTTATTTTAATTTGAGACAGTCTCACTAAGTTGCCCAGGGTGGCTTTAAATGTGGATCCTTCTGCTTTAGCCTCCTCAGTATCTGGGATTATAGGCATATGATACCACTCCCAGTTCACCCCCATTTCTAATGCAGTCAAACAAGTGGAATCATAGGAATAAACTTGAATCCTTTCTAGTTTTGTTTTGAAATAGAATTTTAGTAGTTAGCCAGGTTGGCCTCAATTCATAAGCTCAAGTCATCTTCCTGCTTCATCCTCCTGTTAGCTGGGAGTATAGGCACATGCCTTTGCATTTAGCTAGTTTAGTTATAAAAAGTAGATAATTTGGGCTAGGGTTGTGGTTTAGTGGTAGAATGCTCATCTAGCATGTATGAGGCATTGGGTTCGATCCTCAGTACCACATAAAAATAAAATAAGGATATTGTAGATATTGTGTCCACCTAAAACTGAAAAATAAATATTTTTTAAAAAAGTAGATAATTTACAGTTTTTGGTACTTGAGCCATTATTGGTCACGATTATTTATGACATACTAATAATGACAAAGTATACTAGTATGCTGGGATACACAGTTTAGGAGATTTGGCCTATGGGTTAGATATACAAGTGAAGAAAGTAGGAGATGCTTCTGGAACTGTTGTTAGGACTGATATTGAAAGCTTATCTGAGGAGCCTGGGTTGTGTTCTGTAAATATTGGAGAACCACTGGATATTTTTGAGCAAAAGGTGGAATAAAATCCATGCTTTAGTAAGCTTTTCCTATAATCTACATAAAGGATTTGATTTACATAAAGAAGATAGTAGTGTGAAGTGGGAGGGTCAGTTGGGAAGCCTGGGCCAAAACATTGAAGATGAAGCCCAGGGGTGTAGGCCACAGCTGAGAGGTAGGCTGAGTGTGGCTGGCAGAACCCCTACGTGGCAAAACTATTTTCAAGATTCCTAGTGTGGAACTATCAACATTAAAAAGAGTGGTTAGATGGAAAAAAAGAGCATACTTTGGACTATAGGGAGTTTGGATGTAAATTTGTTTCGTTTGTCCTTTGTATTTAGACATTTTCTGGGATTTATAAACTGTACATTCACCATTTAATTTGTCAATTCATAAAACATTTCTGTTATACTTTTCTAGATGGACACATTTTAAAATAAGAATATATATTTTATATAGTATCTGACTTAATCAAATAGAAAGGCTTTTATTAACATTTTACTTTGTTACTAGGATTAACTTAGGTTTTGTTACAAAGAGTAGGTTTTCTAAGAGCAAAAAAACTACACAATGTCTTTAGTGCTTTTAAATGATTTCATTATCTTGACAGTGATTTAAAAGATGTATATCATTCAATCTCAGATTTAAGTGATCCCTTCATTAGGGACTTGTTTTTGAAAAATAATAGAGTTTAATATTGAAATGCATTTGTTTTATTAATTTCTATTTTGATTTTTAACCACTTCAGGAATATATTTTTGTGGTTTAACTTCTATTAATGTTATAATAATCTTAATGCATATTAAATCTAAAGCAAGTAAAACATTTAAAATGAGTTGATTTTAAAATAATAAAAGTAATATAATGATGTTACAGATAGTATAGAAAAGAAAAAATAGTAACTCCAAGTCTTATTACCCTGACACATTCATTATTATTATTTTGGTATATTGCTTGCTGATCTTTTTTATGAGCATTTTAAATAAATTGTGCTAGTCATAAATAATTTTATTTTATTTTTTTTAACTTTGTATATTACTGTAAACACACTGTTATTTTGCTCTATAATTTTTTTTGGGGGGGGGTGTACAGGGGATTGAACTCAGGAGCACTCAACCACTTAGCCACATCCCCAGCCCTATTTTGTATTTTATTTAGAGACAGGGTCTCACTGAGTTGCTTAGTGCCTCGTCCTTGCTGAGGCTGGCTTTGAACTCTTGATCCTTCTGCCTCACCTCCTGAGCTGCTGGGATTATAGGCATGTGCCACTGTGCTGGCTTGCTCTGTAATTCTTTATATTTAATTTTAATTCTTTGTATTTTATTTCTTTTTTTGGGAAGGAGTAATGTTTTATTGAATAGATGAATATTTGATAAATTACTCTGCTGCTTTATTCATTTACTTTCCTCTTTTTTTGGTATTTGGGATTGAATTCAGGGGCACATGACCACTGAGCTACATCCCCAGCCCTATTTTTTGTATTTTATTTAGAGAAAGGGTCTCACTGAGTTGTTTAGCACCTCGCTGTTGCTGAGGTTGGCTTTGGACTCTCAATCCTCCCGCCTCAGCCTCTTGAACCTCTGGGATTACAGGAGGGCACCACCCTAACTGGCTTAGTTTCCTAACTTTTTGCCATTGTAATTAACATTGTAATAAATATTTTTGTGTTTCTACTACAAAAGTATGGATTATTTCTTTAGGGCAGATTGCCAGAATTGGGATTTCTGGAACAAAGGAGAAATAAGCCATTACTGGTGGCAATATTAGTAACAATAATGACTGACATTATTTGTAATATGCTAGGCAGAGTTTAAGTACTTTTTATATGTTATCTAATTTTAATTTTCATAAGACTTTGTAAAATCATTATTATTACATTACTCCTGTTTTGTAGATGGGAAAATTAAGCCCAGAGACATTAAGCAGTTTGTCCAAATTCTCTTTCAGCTTATAGGTGGTAAAACTAAAATTTGAAACTGCTGTTAGACTTAGAACTATCTGTCTCCAGACTGGTGCTCTCAATTTCTGATTGAAGTTCTACAAATCTCATAATTTGGGCAGTAAAATGCTGATTGTGTTGTTACATGGACTTTGCCTTGTCTTCTAGTTTTGCTCAGTAGGACTTTGGGTTTCTTATATGGTTGATGTTCCTATCATGTGTTATGGTGTCCCTAAAAATTCTATGCTGCAAATATTGGTAGGTATATCTTATAATTACCTAGCAAAGTCTGTAATTACGAAAAGATAGGATCAGAAGGCAAAGCAGGTGATACCTTACATTCAAACAGAGTTCTGACGTATCCCACTTTTTTCTAGCAGAATATCTCTCCTACTACAGAGTATTCCTAATATTCTTTCGTGTTGGCTTATGAAAGGCTTGTGTAGAAATTAGAGTGGCATTAGCATAGCCAGTTACAATGATCAAAATAATTTGTTATATTTTACTCTGAAGTACAAAAGCTTGCCTTTAGGATAAATATGTATGTGTGCATATTTGTGCAATTTCTCTTTATACTGAAGCACTGATGGTTTATTTTCCTTTTTGAGAACTAAAATAATTTCCTAATACATCTAACAAATAAACTAACAAATATATTTGTCAATTTATTATTATTGTTTTTTGAGACTAGGGCTTACTAAATTGCTTGGGATCTTGCTAAAGTTGGCCTTGAACATGACTTCTTATTTGCTTTGATTAATGATTGTTTATTTTAAACAGCAAAATGTCTTTTTCTCATTTGTTTGTAATACTGAGTTGGTTTGTTTAATTTGACTAGATACTGGTCCTGTGTTTCTATTCCAGAGGTTTAATACATTATTTTCTTAGCCATCCTTAAGTCAAGCCCAGGCTTTGGTCATAGATAGTTATAATCTGTTTTTAATACACATCTTTAAAGGCCAAGTTTAAACAAACAAAGGAAGCCATAATTTTCTACATGGTTAATAGAATTTAATAACTTTTATAACTTTGTTTTATAATTGTAGGCTCTCCTTTGAAAAATACAAAGCATTTTCAGTAAATATTCTTGTAGATAAAAATTATATATACTGATAAACTGATGTCCTTTCAGTGAAGTTGAAGTCTGTGTATGAGAAAGCTTGACTACTGGGAATTAAGACCTCATGAATGCTGGGCAAGTGCTGTACCACTGAGCTACATCCCCAACCCAAGATATGATATTTCTGAAAAAACAAATCTTAAAGACTTCATCACTTCATCTCTAAGGAGATATTTCATCTTCTTTTTCTATTTCTATTTCTTTATAATAGGACCCAATTTAATGAAAATTTAGCTGCCTCCAACTTTTCTAGAATGAAAGAGGGCTATAGCAATTGAGTTTGTTATAAATGAAACTTACCTTCCTCCATTCCTAGAAGACAGGGGAGTTCTGATTGGGCATGGGGCTCCTGAAGGTAAGATTGGGGCCATTGCATACATTAGTGAAAGATGTACACTGTACAGTAATTCCAAGTAGAGAGACACCATTTTCTTATGTATACAGAACTGTCTGCTTCCCAAGTTAAGCATTTATGGGTCTACAATAACTTGAAAATGTTTTTAGTTTGTACAAAGACTGACAGTCTTTTTACCATACCATCCAAGAGCCCTTTTTGTCCTCATCTTGTGTGAGCAGCTGACAGATGATTTTTGTGTGTAAGTTGCTAAATCAAAGACTAGTTTTCAGTTGTATAAGAAGGTAGCAAACCTTGTGACTTCCCTGGAGAAATGAAAACTTATTTGCATTTGCTTTTCAACATTAATATTCCAGATTTTGGTCATTATAAAAGTGAATGGGGGTTTAATGCCTTGAATGAAAAGATCTTAATATTTTAAAATTGTATTTTTAAAAGGAGAATCTAAATTTAGCACTACTCTTACATAGCAGAGTTGTTAATCTAAATATGTTTTGTTTTTTAAATTCCCTGAGTTATCAAAATAAAAGTTTCTGGGCAATGGCAATTTTCTAACTATATATACTATTTCTAGTACTTTCATTTTACACACACACACACACACACACACACACACACAGCACATTTATTTATTTATTCGTCGGACTGGGGATTAAACCTAGGGCCTCATACATTCTGGGCAAGTACTGAACTAAATGGTAAGTTGCCCTGGTTGGTCTTAAACTTGTGATCCTCTTGCCTCAGTCTTCTGGGATTACAGTTACTCTGCTTTTTAATTAAATAAATTAATTTTCAGTTAAATTAGTCACTGGACGTTTTCTAGCAAAGTAAATAAGGGTTTAATAGAATTTTGGGGGGCTGGGGTTGTGGCTCAATAGTGGAGCGCTCTCCTAGCACATTCTAGGCACTGAGTTCGATACTCAGCATCACATAAAAATAAAAATAAATCAATAAAATAAAGGTATTATGTTCAACCACAACTTTAAAAAATTTAAAAAATAGTAGAATTTTTGGTTATACTGTTCAGCTTTTTTGTACCCTAGAATAATGAAGTGAACTCTTTATAATAGCTGGTTTGCATAGGTATATCTACATATGACTATTACAGAATTTGAGATTAAGAAGTTTTTACTTCTATTTTCACACTTAGATGTTTTTATAAATTTTTGTTTAAAAAATACATTTTTTTCTATTTAGATAGTTCTGGCAGGGATTTTGAATTGCTATCTAATCTAAATATAGAGTCTAAGTCTTCATGAAATATCTATTTTTAAAAACTTTC
Organism: Ictidomys tridecemlineatus; assembly: GCF_052094955.1. NCBI lineage: Eukaryota > Metazoa > Chordata > Mammalia > Rodentia > Sciuridae > Ictidomys > Ictidomys tridecemlineatus. Next base: position 106,371,908 of record NC_135479.1, read on the forward strand.
ATCAAGGAGATTCCACATTCTCCCTGGAGAATGTGTTTTTCTCTATAATTCTTTCTCTCAGGAAATTCATTTTTATATGTGAAGAGCTGGCTTGTTTAAGGGCATTTCTCTTACTAGCCTCAACAGAGAGACATAAATTAAGATTAGGCTGTTATATTTTTAAGTCAGTAAGACTTCTATAATTAAAAATTTCCTTTCCTCCCATTATATTAAATAAAAATTACATCAAATTTATGTAAGAACTCATTTCAAAAAGGGAGATACAAAGTAATTTGTATCAAAGAGAAAATAGTTTTCCAGTGATCAATAGCAGCTCGTCTTTGTAAGAGCTGCTTTGTCAATAAAGGAAATGTCATCTTGCAGTTTCACAGATTGGTTGGTTTTGTCGTTTATGCCTACTGTCAGAGGCTTATGCTATAGGTGGAAAAAGTTCCTGCTGTAAATCTAGATGGTGCATTATTTGGAAGTTTTTGATTGTAAAAAAATTCAAGTAGAAGCAGCTTAAATACTAGGAACAGTTGTTATTTCAGTATCTTGGAAATTCCCTTCATGTTTCCCTCATAGTTGCATGATTCGATACTTAGAATTACTAAACCATCTTTGTGTAACTACAGTCCAGACACATGAAAGAAATCTTCTGTCCTGTGTTCCTTAACCCTGAAAAAGACCTTCCTAGAAATTACTCCTCACATCTCATAGGTCAAAGTTATGGTGCAGTACATGCCTAAACAAGACTTGGTTATGGGAATATGATCTGCATGATTAACTGACCCATCCTAGTTCACTTTGGATCTGGGGAGGAGCCCATGCCTCTTCTGGAGAGAATGAAAGCCTAGAAAGATAAGACTAGAGTTTTGTTAGCTAGAAAGAAGGGGAAGTAGAAATGATTATGGGGCATACAAGTGAGAAAGGGTTTCAGAGAAGATAGCCTGGAACATTCCTTGTTCTGCATGTTAGCAATCTCATTGGTAAAGTGTACTGATGTGGGTAAAAAGTCAACTTTAGTGGCTTCTAGAAAAACAGAAACTATTTTATTTTTGAATTGACTTAGAGTGGTTTTACCTGAATATTGAAAGATAAATTTGCTATTTTTGGATCCTGATAAATCTTAAAAACTACTAAGAGGGGCTGCGGTTATAGTTCAGTGGTAGAGTGCTTGCCTGGCATGCATGAGGCACTGGGTTCAATCCTCAGCGCCACATAAAAATAAATGAGTAAAATAAAGCTATTGTGTCCATCTACAACTAAAACAAAACAAAACAAAAAAACAAAAACAAAAACAAAAAACTACTAAAAGGTGGTTTTCTAACAGTTCTTTTTCTGTGTTCCGTGTAACCAGCAATAAGAAGAGGTCTGACTATAGAATAGCAAGGTGGATTTTTCTCTCTTTGATATACGATTATTGATTCAGTAGGTTCATTTAAAGCTACTGATGAATGTGGAACTGTCACCACAGTTCTGCTGTTGGCTGTCCTTTTCTACTTTACAGTCTCCTGTTTTAGACAATGAACTTGTGGGTTAGATCCAGTAGGATTTTTGTTCCTTAATTATTAAATATAAAAAAATTTGTTGTTTTAAAAACATTCTAATCTATTCCAGGCCGAATAGGAGATTCCTGGGAGATTCATCTCATTTATACTCATTTTGGAGGGAGATGGCTAGCAGTGGTTTAGGCTATGGTAAGAGGAGACTGCTACAGAGGAATGAGACTTCTGGAAGGGGAGATCTGGAGCCATCTTGCCCTGGCCCATCTGCCAGTTTTGGTGAAGGTTGTCTTCATTTTATTAATTATTATTATTTTTTTTTTCAGTGTTAGGGATCAAACCCAGGGCCTTGAAGATGCTGGGCAAGGTCTCTGTAACTGACAGAGTTAGTTAGGTCAATACCCTTGACCCTATTGTCTTTATTTTATTTAGGATTTCCTGTGCATAAAATCCTTTCCCTAATTTCTACTACCTGTCCTGTAAGGAAACTGTGACTACTTACAGAATAGTTAAATAGTGAGTGAAGTTAGATCCCAAGTTGGTATAAAAGACAAAATCATATCTAATCAAAATTTCCCTTGAAAGATCTCTCAAATTGCATGTAAAGAATAGTGTCTATTTTTTTGACATATTACTTTGAGAGTAATGAAATCACTACTTTGAGAGTAATATGTAGTTATAAATGTATAATATTTAAAGTAATTTATAATGAAGAATGAAGAATATGCATATCAAATATGCTGTGTTATAAAAAGTATCTTGTATTTGTATAGATTCACAAATATTACCATTTCACTGTAACTTTTGTATGACAATAGAATAAGCAGTTGAGTAACATTTTGAGAGTTTTCATGCAGTGATAGAAATCTTTTCTTTTCTTTTTCTTTTTTTAAAAATATCTTTATTTTTGTTTATTTATTTATTTTTATGTGGTGCTAAGGATTGAACCCAGTACCTCATGCTTGCAAGGCAAGCGCTCTACTGTTAAGCTACAACCCAAGCCCTAGAAATCTTTTCTTAAAGAGCATAATATGTATTTCTGTGTGTGATCACTTTGAGAAAATGTAGTCTTAGAGTTTTATAGAAACAAAAGAGAATAAATATGTGACTTTTTGGAGTTAGAAGTAAGATTACTTTATCCTCATTATTTTTAAAGTCAATTTTAGGAAGATAATGCCATATTGAATGTGTTATTTTTAATCAAAGTGCCAGCCTAGCTTTGCAACCAGATGGGAATACAGAGTTGGGCACTCAGCCTGGTAATTTATAATCATAAATATGTAGAAAAAGTTTTTTTTTTTTTTGCTGTTTCTTTGTTGCCTCTGGCTTGAGACCCTGAAGAATTTTTTTCTCTAGTGATTTCAGAAGAGAGGCTAGTTGGGCATTCACTCCTTTCCTCTCTTCCTGGCAACTCTTCTGAGCATCTGATATTGTAGCTTGAGGCCTAACCTGTTTTGGTAAACATCTGGCCTTGGGTTAGTTTAAGAGTGAGACTCACAAAGCAGTAAATAATTGTTGGACATGAAGTTTGTGGTTTTTAACATCCAGGGGATCTAAGTGACTGCTGCTGAAAACTCTGGGCATCAAGAATCCTAACAGTGGCCTGAGAAGTTCTGTACACCTTCATATGAGAGCCACAGGTCACAGCTCCTCCTCTGTTCTGCAGAGCTATATAATCCCCAAAGGATTATGTAACAATGCAAACAAATTTAGATATGAAAGAGTACAGGCAGGCATGCTTAAGAGGGAACTCTTGGATGAAAAGACAGCCAGGTGTTTTCTTTTTTTTCTTAAAATTAGGGTAGCAGTGGGAGTGCCTGAATGTTGTTTCCACTTGACCAAAGGGAAGTCCTCACCACAAGTCTCCAAGGTAGATTTATGCTGTGGGGATAAGGCTATCCACCTTCTTCATTAAAAGAAAAATCTGGAAAATAATATTGTCTAATACCACAGCTTTATTGAGGTATATGATAAATATATACCATAAACTATACATATTAGTTTTGTATAACTTATAAAATTACAGACCTATGAAACCATCACTGCACTCAAGATAATGAACATAAGTTTTATTCAAATGTTTTGTCATGTTCCTTGGTAATTCCTTTTTTCTCCTTCTTTTATCAAAATTTCCCTAATTTCTAAGGCCCGTTTTTTTTGTCATTATATACTAGGTTTAATTTTATAAAATTTTATATAAATGGCTATATTTAATGTACACTCTTTTTTTCCTGGCTTTTTCCCCCACTTAACACAAACATTTTGAAATCCATATAATTTCATCTATTAATAATTTATTTAAACAATAATGGTCTATATTATAGTTCATTCATTTTTATTGCTGAATTGTATTCCATTGTATAGATAAGTCAAAATTATTAGACATTTGGATTGTTTGAGGTTTCATCTCCAAGTCTCTATATGGACATGTGCTTCCATTTCTCTTGGGTAAATATCTGGCTGGATCATCTTGGTAAATATGTACTAACTTTCAGAGAAATGACTAAACTGTTTCTGAAGTGGTTGTATTATTTACATTTCCATCAGCAATGTGTGAGAATTCTAGATGTTTTACATTCTTGCTAATCTTTCAAGTTCTAACCATTCTAGTAGGTGTGTCAATGTAGTAGTGTAGTTTTAGTTTTCATTTTCCCAATGGCAAATAATGTTGAAGATATTTTCATGTACTTTTTGGAATATGGCCTTCTTTTGAGGACACAGAGAGGAATAGTGCATTTTGGTTATTTTGTAAAATCTGTGACTTTTGTCCATGTCTCTAAGGTGTGAGTGAAAAGGAAAAGTGAAAAGGAAAAGAACGATTGGTTATAACTCTTTCTTACTGAAAGAAGAGAGACCCAAAAGAGCGGGCTAGAAATAAGTTTAGAGAGGTTATACAAGGTAATCAGGAAATCAGATGAAACAGGGAGGACAGAGAGGAAGATTAGCATCTGTGATCACCAGAGGTGGTTTTTATTATCAGAGTCTTTTGATTTCTTTTTTCTTTTTTTTTTCAAAGAAAGGGAGAGAGGGAGGGAGGGAGGGAGGGAGGGAGGGAGAGAGAGAGGGAGAGGGAGGGAGGGAGGGAGGGAGGGAGGAGAGAGAGAGAATTTTTAAATATTTATTTATTTATTTATTTTAGTTTTTGGCAGACACAACATCTTTGTTGTTATGTGGTGCTGAGGATTGAACCCGGGCCCCACGCATGCCAGGCGAGTGCGCTACCGCTTGAGCCACATCCCCAGCCCCTTGATTTCTTAATACTTGGTTTTCCTGTATTCCATGTTAAAAATCTGAATAATTTGCCTTGGGAAACATAGACTTTATCTTGCTTTTACTTTCTTCCTGCTTAACTCATTTCTTTTTGCCACCTGACACTTTTTCCAAGTTGGGATTTAGAAGATCTCCAGGGGCCTCTTCATAATTGCCTTGTATCATGGATTGTTTTCAGCCCTTATCTTCTTTGATTTTTTTTTGGCTTTCTTTTTTTCTTTCTTGACAGAGACTAACTTCCTTGGCCTCAGTGACACCACTTAGCTTTTTTCTTTTTCTTTTCCTCCTTCTCTGACTTCTTTGGCACTTTGTTTCCTTTGCCAAATATGGATTTCATGGAGGCCTCTGCTCAGGGTGCTGGACTTACAATGTTTCTTTGCATCAGAATCTTTACAGCTTCCATGGATTCAGCCATCCTTTGTGATCCCCTCTATTCATCTAGAGCCTGTATCTCCATGTGCAATCTAACATTTTCTTTCTGGGTGCTAAGTTGATAACAGTCTGTCTGGATGCCAATTTGCCACCTTTGTCTGTAGATTAGTTTCTTCCCCAGAGCTTTCTTTTCCTCTCATAGAGCTATCATTCTTTCACTTTTGAAACTACCATGTCGTCTTTTGCTTTTTTCCTCTTCGTGCAGTCTGTGAGACTTTCTGTATTGACTCTCATCCCTGTCTCCAACTTTATAGTCACAATGCCACCATCCTAATTCAGGCATGTATCACTTCATGCTGGGATTGTGATCTGGTTTCCTGATTACTTTGTCTCTGATCTCTCTCTTCTTCAGTTCACTCACGATGTCTGATAGATCAGTCTTCTAAACCCACTGGGATATACATTGTTTCTTTAAAAAACAATCTCTGATTTCCAGTAACCATGATTTATTTCTCTGAAAAAAATCATTTTGATTCATTTAATAGCATTGCTGACTCCTTTCCCTTACTCTTACCTTTTGTTGATCCCCAGCAAAAAATATTGTGGTAGCCAATTTAGTCTGTGATTGACTGAATCCCTAATGGATACACATGCCCCTAATGTGATTTGTTACCTTTATATCATCCTTGAGGATGTTCTTATTCCTCTTTGCTATAACTATAACTTAATCTAATTTAAAGGCTCCTTTCAGTTTCCAGCTCTTCCATGGAGTCTTGCTTGATCATATTAATTTTCCCTCCTTTGACTGTATGGTTGCTTCAGTTTCATGTCTCTTAAGTCCCTACAGTATACCCTGTACTGTGCAAGGTGCTTGTGTTCTAATGATAATGACATCTGATAATAATTATAAAAATAATGATGCCTAATAAATGAAAAGGAAATGCTAAGTTGTGTGACTGCATCTGCTATCACTTCTATCTGTTGGAAATTAACTCTGCTCATTCTGACTGTTGAGCATGCACTATATGCCTGGTCTCTCAATGAATCTTCATGGTTTTTGGAGGCAGCTGTTGTAATCCATGTTAAGGTTAGGGAAACAAGAGCTCAGACTCCTGTATGTGTTATGGTTTAGATATGAGGTGTTGCCCAAAAACTCACGTGTGAGATAATGCAGGAATGGTCAGAAACATAATGATTAGATTCTGAGAACTGTAATCTAATCAGTGGATTAATCCATTGATATGGATTGACTGGCTGGTAACTGTAGGCAAGCAGGGGTTGTCTGGAGGAAGGAGTTCACTGGGGTATGCCTTTGGGATTTATATTTCGTCCTTGGTGAGCAAGCTGTCTGCTTCCTGGTTGCCTTGTCTTGAGCTGCTTTCCTTTTCCACATCCTCCTGCCATGATGTTCTGCTTCACCTCTAGCCCAGAGTTATGGAGTCAGCCAGCCTTGGACTGAGTCTCTGAAACCACAAACTAAAATAAACCTTTCCTCTTCTAAGTAATGCAAAAGCTAACTAAAACAGTGTTCTCAGGATTATACAAAAGCTAAGTGGCAGAGTTTAGATTAAAATATTTCTCATGTCTGCCTGATTCTAAAAGACATCATCTTCCTTACTATGCTGTCTTTTGCTGTGTGCTGACATGTTTGACAAGGTGCTCATCTGGGGATATTGTCAGCACAGTTTCAAATATTGTAGATTATCTGTGGAAAATATTTCAAGTTTATGGGAATGGGATTATGTTGAGGAGTTAAAGTAATTCACTTATACCATTGTTCATGTTTACTTTCTTTGTTTTTCTCATTATCTCCTGCAGTTTTTATAATGTATTTTTCATCTAGAAGTCCTTTAAATAAGGACCAAAGAAAATACAGGCTAAATATGTAGATATCTGAAGGTTGTCCTAGGCAAGTGGTTTTCATCATTTTGCCAGATAACTCTTTTTGGTATAAGGCAAAAGTTTTGTGAACTGATGGTGGCTCCTCTAAAGAAGCTAGGCAACAATCTCAAACTTAACTTGGTCTGCCCTTCAAAAGGTGGTTAAATTATTTGGTTAGAAGTGTTATGGATTATGTTAGACATGTATCAATTTTATTTCCTTCCCTTCCCTTCTTTTTCCCTCTCACCTATGTCCTTCTTTCCTTTTTTTCCCTCCCGTCCTTCCTTTTGCTGAGGATTGGACCCAGTGGTCTATCTGCAGCCCATTTTTATTTTTAATTTTGAGACAGGTTCTAAGTTGCTCAGATTGGTCTTAAAATTCCAATCCTCCTCCCTTAGCCTCCTGAGTAGCTGGGAACATGTATCAATGTTCAAATGTAAGTGGAGAACACATCCTAGAATTCAATTGAAAAGAAAGTTCAATCTATAGTTTCCCTCCTTAAAGGATCATGCAGAATAAAATTATATAGTATATAGTGAGTACCAAAGTGTGGGGAAGTGTAAATGAATAATTTCAGCTACCTGTGGGCAGAAACTTGATCATAGACTTGAGATTTGAAATTCTTAGTTTGTACTCAAAGAGAATCATCAGATAAATTACAAACAAAAAAACAGAAAACAGCTTATTGATGGTGTGAATACTTATATCATTCATCTTTGTCTTTCCATATAATATATACATATATATGTACACACATATATGTATGTGTTTATGTATATGTAATATACAAAATGCTATTTATTTCATTTATATATGTATACATTTAGAGTTAAAAGAATAGCATTTTAGAGTCTGTACAGCATGAGAAATTTGTAGAATTCTCATGTACAAAATGGGTATTATCTACTTTTGGGAGCTTTATGAATCATATTGAAAACCAAAATAATTCTTAACAGCTAACACCGGTAGCTACCTCTTTATCATATCCTTCTGTGTGGGAAACAAGTTGCATTGTGCTTTTTTCTCCCATAAAATTATCCAGAGAACGATGGTCTCATAGTATGAAAATATGATGTTTCTTCAAGGGTTAGATTAAACTTCCCTTTTCAGTATAGAATCTAAGCTGAAAAACGAGTTTGCTTTCCTTGAACTGAGAAAGAGTTGTGGCTATGAATGTTTAGGCTTGCATTAAGACTATGATTTATGGTTTAGTTGTCTACGTTCAGATATGCTATACTATCTTGGTACATTGTACAGACTGGGTGTCCTATAAATGTTTGTCAAATTAGTCTTATCATGGAATCAGAGAAGATTATTGAAGTGAAAGTCGTAGTAGCCTTTCCGTTTCTTCTACTATGAGGATTTAGTCTTAATAATTTCTGATATATTCTCATTAACAAATTTTAACTGTGGTAAAAACCACATACCAAAATTGACCATTTTAAGCATACAGTTCAGTAATGTTAAGTATATTCACATTATTAAACAATAAATATTTAGACCTTTTTTTCTTGGAGAACTGAAACTCTTTGCTTATTAATCAATTCCTCATTTTCCATTCCCCTCAGCAGCTGATAATCACCATTTTACTTTGTTTCTGAATTTGACACTTTTAGATAGTGCATATAAGTAGATTTATTTAGTATTTGCATTTTTGTGACTGACTTATTTCAATTAGCACAATGTACTTCAGATTCATGTTGTAGCTTGTGGCAGGATTTCCTTGTTTTTCAAGACTGAATAATATTCCATTGCATATGTTTATCACATTTGTTTATCTGTTCATCCTTTGATGGATATTTGAGTTGCTTCCATTTCTTGGCTATTATGAACAGGGCTGCTGTGAACACGAGTGTGGAAAGTATCTCTCTGAGATCTTTCTTTTAGTTCTTTTGGATGTATACCTAGAAATTGGGTTGCTGGATCATATGGTTTTTATTTTAAAAATTTGAGGAATTGCCATATTGTTTTCTTTAGCAGGTATACCATTTTATACAACATACAAGGGTGCCAGTTTCTCTGCATACTTGTTATTTTCTATTTTTCTAATAATAACTATCCTACAGGGTATAAGGTATGGTTTTTGATTTGTATTTTCCCTAATGATTAGTAAGTTGAGAATATTTTTCCTCATACTTGTTGGTCATTTGCCTATCATCTTTGGTGAAATGTTATTCAAGTTTTTTGCCCATTTTCTAATTGGGTTATTTGTTTTTTGTTGTTGAGTTACAGGAGGTCTTAATATATTCTGGATACCAACTTCTTATCAGATGTGATTTGTTAAATATAGGAAAGTTTTAAAGACTAGGAAAGTTTTAAAGTCTAGTACAGATTGAGAATCCTTTATCCAAGGTACTTGGATAATAAATGTTTGAGAGTTTCTTTGGATTTTGGAATATTTGCATAGATTTTGCCAACTGAGCATCTCTTATCTGGAAATCTGAAAATCTGAAACTTTTAAAGCATCATGTTGGTATTTTTAGGATTTTGGATTTTCAGCTTACGGATGCTCTTATTCAGAGTTACTCACTTTTTTCCAAAGGGGCATCTGAGTTATTTGACATTGTGTTGAGCCAATCCAGTGAATTGATTTCTTATAGCTATGGGAGAGATAAAAATATAAACTTGTCTGAATATGCAAAATAAATAAGAATGCTTATAAAGCATTAAGTACAGATAAGAAAAATATAAGTAAGGACAAAAGTAAGAGGTCAAAAAATAATAATAACGTGTTATTAGAACTGAAGACCTGGCTCAATTCTGTACGTGGTGCTATTTCTCTCCTCCATCACCATGAGATTTTTTGGCAATGTTTGGAGACATTGGCACAACTGTGAGGAGTGTAAGGGAAATTGTCCTACTGGTGTCCAGGGAGAAGAGGTTAGGGATGCTACTAAATATCTGACAGTACACAGTATAACCCCATACAACAAGGAAGGTTCTTGTCACTAGTCAAAGCCCAAACTTTGACTAGTGACAAGATTGAAGAACCTTGTTTTATCCCAGGAACAGACTTTGCAGAAAACCTGTCTTGAGAACTTTAAAGTCTTTGGATCCTGAAGTTCTTTCAAACCCATGTAAAGAGCTTGTAGAAAACAGTGAAGACCATCCTTGATAAAGAATAAGGTATAAAAAAATACGTTCTGTCTTGTGCATAACCCATAATAAAAGGGTTTAGTTGATCTTCTTCCTATAAATTTTCACAACAAACAGTCTAAAAGTGCTTTTCTTGGTTTTATTTTGTATTAGTCACTTATAGCTACTGTGTTCGTACACATTAGCTATTTTTGCTGTAATAAAACTTTCTAAACTCTGTAAAAAGCAGATGTATGACCCAAAAGATCTTAATGCATAGAGGAAGAAAGCAGTGGTACTGGGAAAATCAACTTAAATAGCTTCCTTTCAATTCTCAGTTCTGCTTTATCTCAGATTCTAGTAGGCTGAGAAGAGAAGCAGCATAGGCTTTGAAATCCTAGGGACCTAATTTTGCATCTAGACCATTGGTTACTAAGCTTTCTAACCTTGGGAAAGTAACTTACACACTCTGAACTCAGTTATCTTCCTCTCTGCATTGGGGATAAATCTGTTTCACTTAGCGGTGAGGGGCAGTTGAGTACAGTAGCTGAGGTTGTGGACTCTCACAATTAATTGCCTGGCTTCAAATCTTTATTATCTTCTAGTTGGGTGTTCTTTCATAAGTTCCTCAACTTTTCTAGTTCTTAGTTTCTTTACCTTAAAAAAGAAAATGATTATAATAATATTTACTACTTAGGCTTATTATGACATTAAATGAACCAATACATATAAAGCACGTAAAGTAGTACCTGGGGGCTGGGGATGTGGCTCAAGCAGTAGTGAGCTCACCTGGCATGCGCAGGGTACTGGGTTTGATCCTCAGCACCACATACAAGTAAAATAAAGATGTTGTGTCCACCGAAAAACTAAAAAATAAATATTAAAAAAATAAAGTAGTACCTGGCATATGGTAGGTACTCAGTAAATGGTAGCTGTTTTTTTTTTAAAATGGTAGCTTTTTTATGAATAATTTGAGATAAAAGATGTAAAGAACCCATCAGTATTGAAAAAATGGAAGGTATTTGATAAATGGTTTTTAGATATTTAATTTTAGTAGCAGATAGTTTGTTGTAATATAATGATATTATAACAAAATTTCTTTAGTCCTGAAAGTTAAATTGGTGAGGACTGATCTTAAGTCTTCAGGATGCTAAAAGGAAAGTGGCTATTCTTTTGCTTCCCATTTATTCATGGCAAAGACTCCATTAGATCTTTGTTCAAAATGTACTTAAAGAATTACAGGCCTCACCAGAGTTTTTTTGGAAGCCAGGGGCACTTAACCACTGAGCCACATCCCCAGCCCTTTTAATGTTTTGAGACAGGGTCTCACTAAGTTGCTTAGGAAATCACTAAGTTGCTTAGGGACTCACTCAGTTGCTGAGACTGGCATTGAATTCCCTCTTGCCTCAGTCTCCAGAGCTGCTGGAATTACAGGCGCGTGCCACCACACCCGACATTTTGATTCTTTTTAAACTCCATGTTTATTCTTAGGATATGTGTGGGTGAAGGGGCTTTTCTTTCTTTCTTGACAGCATAGGAGATTTAGACTCAGCCAAAGATAACATGATATAACCAACATCAGGTTGTGTCAACTCCTGCCAGGGATTGGGTTGTAGACATACATATTTATAGCTCACACAGAGTTCACTCTTTTTCTTGAAATATAAGAATGTATTATCTTGCTTTAAAATACAGAATATTTAAAGGGCTTGACACAGTGCCTGGCATCATAGTGCTTTATTGAGTTATCATCATCATCATCATCATTATCATCACTCTTAAATGTGATGTTTTATTTTAGTTAAGAAACTAATGAAAATTTTCCCCTTTAGCAACTATTTCGTACCTTTTTATTGATGCATATTAATTATACAGCATAGTGAATTTCATTGTGGGCATATTCAGACATGCACACAACATAACTTAATCAATTTCACTCCCCTGAATCTTACTTTATTCTCTTCTTCTGTCTCCTTCTTCTACCCTACTGGTCTCTCTTCTATTTTCATGAGATCTCTTTTTTCTCTCCAGCTTCGACATATGACAGAAAACATACAATTGTCTGCTGAGTAGGGTTTATTTCACTTAACATGATGCTGTCTAGTTTCATCGATTTTCCTGCAAATGACATACTTTTGTTCTTCATATGACTTAATAAATCTCCATTGTGTATATATACCCCATTTTAAAAATTTTATTAATCTCTTAATGGACCTAGTCTAGTTCCATAACATGGTTATTGTGAATTGTAATGCTATAAACATGGGAAAACATGTTTCCATAAAGCATGCTGTCTTTAATTTTTTAGTGTAAATACTGAGGTGTGGTATAGCTGGATAATATGGTAATTCCATTTTTAGATTTTTGAGGAACTTCCATACTGATTTTTATAATGGCTGTACTAATTTATTTTCTCACTAACAGTGTATGAGCATTCCTTTTTTCTCTGCATCCTCACTGGCATTTTTTTATTTGTATTTTTTCCCCATATTTTTATAATAATAGCAGCACTTATTACATATTTGTACATGCACACAATATAACAGTATAATTTGGTCAACATCATTCCCCAGTATTTCCCCTTCCTTTCCCTTGCTCCTTCCCTTTCTTCTTCTCTAATATTGTTTATACTCTTCTTGATTGCTATTCTGACTGGAATGAGATGGAATCTCAGTGTAGTTTTGATTTGCATTTCCCAGATGGCTTAGGATGTTGAACATTTTTTCATATAGTTGTTTGCCATTTATTTCTTATTTTGAGAAGTGTCTGTTTAATTCATTTGCCCATTTGTTGAATGGGTTTTTGTTTTTTGGTGTTGAGTATTTTTGATTTCTTTATATATTCTGTATATTAATCCTCTGTTGGAAGAATAACTAACTGCTTTTCCCATTCTATAGGCTTTCTTTACTCACTCTTAACTGTTTCTTTTGCTATGCAGAAGCTTTTAAATTTGATGCCATCTCATTTATTTATTCTTAGTATTATTTCCTGAGCTATTGGAGTCCTGTTGAGGATATTGTCTGCCCCTATGTGTTGGACTGTTTCCCTTATGTTTTTTTCTAGCAGTTGCAAAGTTTCTTGTCTTATTCCCAGGTCTTTGATCCACTTTGAGTGAATTTTATGTGGACTAGAGACAGCGATCTAGTTTTATTCTTTCATATATAGATATCTAGTTTTGTAGCACCATTTGTTAAAGGCTATCTTTTCTCCATTGTATGTTTTTGGCACCTTTGTGAAGGTGTATATGTGTGGGTTTGTTTTTGTGTCTCCTATACCATTCCATTGGTGTGTCTGTTTTTATGTCAGTTCCATTGCTATTTTTATTATTATACCTCTGCAATAAGATATCAATCCTGTTTGCAAATAGTATGGTCCTCTACTTAGACAATTCTAATGGCTCCACCAGAAGACTTCTAGATCCGATAAGCAAATTCAGCCAAGTAGTGGGATACAAAATCAACATATAGAAATCAAGTTTTCTTTTTCTATCTACAAATAATGGAACTGCTCAGAAAGAAATCAAGAAAACATGAACTGGGTGTGGTGGTATACACCTGTAATCCTAGCAATTAAGGAGGCTAAGACAGGAGGATTGTTTGAGGCCATCTTTTCTTAAAATTTTATTTATTTATTTATTTATTTATTTATTTATTTATTTATTTATTTATCCATTTATTTATTTATTTATTTATTTATTTATTTATTTATTTGGTGCCGGGGATCGAACCCAGTGCTTCATGCATGCTAGGCAAGTGCTCTACCACTGAGCCATTGCAAAGAACCTCACCCCACCACTGGTGCAAAGGCCAAATTTGGGGGCCTCTCAACAGCCACAACCCTGTCCCAGGAAATTTTTTTTTTTTTTTTTTGATGGTGCTGCGGGTTCCAGGGCCTTGTGCATGCAAGGCAAGCACTGTATTAACTGAGCTATACCCAGTCCTCTTTGAGGCCATCTTGGGCAACTACTTAGACCCTGTATCTAAGTAAAAAAGAAAAGTCTGGGGATGTAACTTAGAGGTAGAGAGCTTACCTATCTTGTATGTGTGGGGGAATGTATACATCAATAAATCAGAATTATATAGTTTAACTTATAAAATCAACATCAACATTTCCATACTCTAGAATCACAAATCATGTTCCCTTCTGGTCATTATTTTTAAGAAAAAAAATTGGTTTTTCTTTAAGTGACATTCAGAGCTTCTCATGGCTTTATGTAGACTCTTAATAGCTATGGCTGAGAGATACAGCCTTAGGGTTGGCCTTATTATATGCTTTTATTTTCTTTTGCTTTAAAAAGCATATCTCTTAGAAAGGGTTTTAGCCCTGCAGGTTGTTAAATTTGGACATAGATAGGCTGAGTGATCTTGTAGTTGTTCCTCTCCAAATAGGTAATACATTCTTTGCTTTTATTTATCAATACTATAGAAGTACACTGAAACCAAAATGTCATTCATTGTGCTAAAAGAAAAGGAAATTGGCTCAGCTGCACCTGCTCTTAGATGTCCTCTCAAAAAGGCATTTTACATTCAAAAGAACTTAGGGCACATGAAAAAAGCCCTGTGGTGGAGGAAGGCTGCACAATGCTGAATGCACTCATCTCCTCAGGTAGAATGGATAGAACAAAATGATTAGGCCGAAGGGCTGGCAACTTCCAGAAGTAATGGACTGCGACATGTTTACTCTGTCCTTGTAGGACATCTTTAGAAACCAGTGGTAATTTTCTGAAGGTGGCCTCTTGGAGAAAGAATAAAGATTTGAGGGTTGAATTTGAGGTCCTTTATGTATTTTCTTTTGAATTCAAAGCAAAGAAAACAGTAATTCTGAAACCCCCTGGGAACTAGTCTAACCTTGTGCGTTTTGTTTAACTACTACCTAGTTATGTATGTACATGCATTTCAGAATGTCATTCCTCATTTTTGGCTAGCATTTTATTTCTTGAAATCTATTCATGTAGTTTACAAAAATCAAGCTACAATTCATATGTGTCCTTTTAAAATGTACAATTCACTGGATTTTAATATATTCATATGCACAACTACCACCACTAGAGCATTTTCTTCACTCCTTGAAGAAACTTTGTACCCATCATCACTTTCCTCATTTTTTAAAAAATATTTATTTATTAGTATTTGGCAGACACAACATCTTTTTTGGTATGTGGTGCTGAGGATCGAACCCGGGCCGCACGCACTCCAGACGAGTGTGCTACCGCTTGAGCCACATCCCCAGCCCATCCTCATTTCTTTTTTTTTTTTTTACTTGTAGTTGGACACAATAACTTTATTTATTTATTTTTATGTGGTGCTGAGGATCCAACCTAGCGCCTGGCACGTGCTAGGTGGATGAGCCACAATCCCAGCACTGTGTTTGTTTGGTTTTGACAAATAAATGCTGTCATTATTAATTCTATTTCATAGAAGTCTTTCTTCTACAGGGTGTTACAACAGTTTTTTGATCTTTCACATAGAGTTTTGTCCCATTTAACTTATGTTTTAAAGTTAATTTGGGGGGTGCTTTTTTCAGCATTACCACTGAAACAGGACATACAAAGATGGTATATTGGTCACAATAACTTATGCATGTTTCCCTATTCATGGACAATAGTGTGGCTTGTATAAAACCAGGCATGGTGAAGATTTCTGACTATGTACTTTGATTGGCCTGTGCTTTAAAAATTTAATGGATTGAGAAGTTAATTCTTCTGGTTTATGTGGAATAGGTTATATTTGTGTATACCTTTAATAAACTGGTTTTGGAAAAAATGCAAAAGATGTACTTATATTTACACTTGGTTGATTATGAAGGACTAAGAATTGATTGTTTCTAAACTAATATTATTGACTTTCTTAAGAAACCGTGTTTGTATTTTAAAAAGTTTTGGAATCTTTGCTTTTATTATTTCAAAGTTACAAGTTATATATATTAGTTGAAAAACATTTTTAAACATGTAGAGCTTAGGAAGACTTTCAAGTAAAAAAAAATTCTTTGTCATCTGAACTGTCATTTTATAGCTCATGCTTCAGGTGTTTTTATAATACTTAATCCTATAACCTGCTTAACTTTTACTTGTTTCTAAATATACTTGTTTATTGAATTGTGCTATTCTATAATTTAACCTTGTTTAAAGTTGGTGGACAGCTTTATTTATTTTTTGCTTTTCAAAATGGTGATTTTTAAGAACAATTAACAATCTTTTCTTTTTTTTGGTACTGGGGATTGAACCCAGGGGTGCTCCACTGCTGAGCCACATCCCCAGCCCTCTTTTTATATTTTATTAGAGACAGAGTCTTGCTGATTCTAAGTGCCTTGCTAAGTTGCTGAGACTGGGTTTGAACTCACAATCCTCTTGCCTCAGGCCTCCTGAGCTACTGGGATTACAGGCATGCGCCACCATACCTGGCTCCAGTTAACAATCTTTCTCAAATATTTTTGAGAAATATTTGGACTCTTCATGGGTCAGTGGAACTTTTTTTGGTACTAGGGATTGAGCCCAGGGACACTTAAACACTGAGCCAAAGTCTTAGCCCTATTTTATCCTTTATTTTGAGACAGGGTCTCACTAAGTTGCTTAGAGCCTTGATAAATTGCTGAGGCTGGCTTTGAACTTGTGATCCTCCTGTCTCAGCTTCCCAAACTTCTGGGATTATAGGTATGTGCCACTGCACCTGGCTTCAGTGAATCTTTGGAGAAACCATGGAAATGTGCATACTTCAAGATCTGAATCTGTTTATCATCAAAGAAGGCCACATGAATCCAGAATCCTTAAAAAGGCCTTCTGCTTCAGAGCAGTTCTATAGGAAACCTCTAGGTCCAAATGACTTCCAAAAATCATATAAGCATCTTTTTGGGCATAAATATTTCATCGTGGTACTGCCTGCAGTTTAATTGTATTTGTACTTTTTAAAGCAATTCTCAGAAGAGAATGGCATTTATAATATACTATGTATAGAAATTAATAGTAGAGATATCAAAATTCTGGGCTGGAAAAAAATTTTGTAGTTGACTGGATTCATTTTAAGTGTTCATACCCTTTCTAGGTATGAAATGCCTCTCCCCTTTCTCTACTGAATCCTAGTTTTCTGCATTGTCTCATAGGGTTTCCCAAAAGCTTTTTGTAATTTTGTAGGGATGCTTGAGTTTGAACTATGAACTATGTTCTAAGAAATGAGGTGTTAGACTGATGAAATATCTTACAGATAAAAGTGATGGCTCTAATAGTAAGGTTTTTCAAGATACCAAAAAAAAAAAAAAAGAAAGAAAATAGATTTGGAGGAAATCCTAAATTTTAGGTCAGTAGCATTTAGGCAGAATATGATGGTATGTGAACTGCTGCTTAAACAAGGTGGATTCAGGTATTGCTTGATTCTAATAATGACTTTAATATCTTGGAAAGCATAATAATGTTTTCATTCTTCTAGATTAACTTGCAATTAACTAGCAAATTAATAATTTTAGAGCACTTAGTGCTATAGTTGCTTTAATATTTAATAATGCTATTGAATATATATATATATATATATATGTTTGTGCATATACATACAATTTTTTTTGATGTGTGTGTGAGGCTGGGAATTAAACCCAGAGCTATGTGCATGATAAGCATACACTGTACCTCTGAGTCACACCTTGAGCCCTGCTCTTATTTTTTTAAAGACTTAATACTGTTCTGATCTACCATATTGTTTTATTCACATCTATAGTATCATTTACTGGAGTTAATGTGGTTATTTAAATGTGACTCAATATTGATAATGGATGACAAAGTTATAAAGAGCTAAGTGAACCATCTTCTTCTATATAAATAGTTAATCTGGAATAAGAGTCCAGAAAACACAGGAGCTTTAATGGATATCACTATACTGAAAGAGAAAATTAATGGATATCACTAAGAAATTTAATGGATATCACTATACTGAAAGAGAAAATTAAAAAAAAAATGTGACACCCAGTATAAAAGGAGGTCAGTTTATCATACTCTGTTTTCTCAGTAAAACAGAAGAATTTGAAGACTCCAAAGATTACCTTTAGGCAGCCACAAAAGATTGAACTTAATAATTATTAAATAAACAATTATATAAATAATTTTTAAAAGAATTTATTTTTGTTTTTTCTTTCCATATGCTTTTTTACCCAAAGGCAAATTTCTTTCCTTGTATAATCATCCTGTCAAGCATTAATTTATCTCAACAAGTCCTTATTTATGCTCCGATTATATATGTAGTAAGCACTGAATTTTGTATAGATCAATAGTCGGCTGGTTAGTTGAAAATAAATACTTCTTTTATTTGTCTCAGATAAATATTACTGAAGGGAAGTGGGGTTGAATAGAAGGTGTGCTATTAAGAAGCTAGGACTGGAGAGAAAAAAGTAATGATTGTTTAGGAAGGGTCTATCATCTGATAGTCCTGGAACAGGGACTTAAGAAAGGTGCTTTGGGGGTTTATCCCTCCAATATTGATTGTGGGGAGCTTGAGGACGTGGAGAAACCCTTCTGGAGACAGTTTCAGAGAACAAGCATCTGCTTTATTGCACAGCCAAAATAGCATTTATAGTGGGTATGTACCAATTAACATATAACAGTTATGATAGACCAGGGGTGATACATACATATCATCTTATAAAAGTCAAGATACCAAGAGTCCAGAAACTGCCATGTAGCCCGACCCTGTACCAACAGGGGAATAACTTCTTGTCTAAGGAGCAAGGAAATTGCACTTGCCAGTGTTCTGACAGCACTTTGTCCCCATATGTAGTATTCTGTGTTAGGTCTTCCCTGCTGCACAATGAGCAAGATAAGCATTCCTCTATGAGGGTCCAAGGTTAGGCCCTGCTGCAGAGAGGCTGCAATGATTCTTGACCTGGACTTGCAGATGTCTTAGGGGGTAACTAAAAGGAGCATAAAGCTTGGCATCTCTGACTTCATTTTATATCTATCTCCTTTATTAATTTAAATTTTGTGACACTGTTCAGCTCTATATAAACATATTAGTCATTTAAGAAGTGTTCATCTAAAAACTAGTAATACAAGGTTTATTGGCCCTAAATTTACCTAACCTGTCTACTCATCCCCTTTGAAAACTGAGGCAAAATTAGCAACATCGTGTTTCAGACCACTGGAGTGGTGACTAGAAGCTTCCAGTTATTGCTCCATTCCAGGATCATAGATCTAATAGACAAACACACAGATTCCCCCTCAAGTGATAAAGACTTTTCCTGAGGCACCTCACAGGACTAAAACTGAGAAAATGATCAACAGACCGCAGTTTGACCAAGATGCTTAATTCTGCATACCTCTCACCCCTAGCCTCAATTCTTCCTCTGTGTAAATCTAAAGCTCCTATCTGCACCCTGAAGACAGGGCTGAAATGCTAGATCTGAATCTGTCTTTCCATTATATCCATATTGATTTAAGTTTCCTTTCTCTCTTTTCACTCTTGTCTTTTCTGTTTGGTGTTTGGGGTGAATGCCTAGACATATTAATTGGTGCCCTGGAGTAAGGCTCTGGCCTAGGATGCTGGTAATAACCTCTGGAAACGTCCCAAGCATTTGATACAAGCAGAAAATTGTTTACCATAATTGAAGATAACATTAAGGAATGTGTTTTTTTTAATACATAATCACAGATTTTGAATACCTAGCACAGTGGTTTAGAGTGCTAGAGTAAATAAACTTATTGAAATGAGATAAAGAAAAAATGAACTATGTGAAACAAATGTCCATGTATGAATACATGATCATGAAACTCCACATCATGTACAACTAAAAGAATGGGATCCTAATTAGGATAACTTATACTCCATGTATTTTTAATATGTCAAAATACACTCTACTGTCGTGTATATCTAAAAAGAACAAAAATTTACCGTCATATTTGTGGTCTAAGTATTCACATTTTTATAGGAAAGAATTTTAAAATTTACCTACTGGAAGATTTTGAATGATCTATATCCTTTTTAGTTTTGTATGAGAAGTAATATATCATTAATTTATATATTTAAAAAGAAAACTATAATTTTAAAAGAAAGGTTTTTAGTATCATAGGTCAGAAAAAAATAATGAAAAATATATTATTTTTTATAACTTAAAATGGTTAAGAGATTCATTATTTTTGCTTTTTAAAATTTTTTTGTAGTTGTAGATAGACAGAATGCCTTTATTTGTTTATTTTTATGTGGTGCTAAGGACCGAACCCAGTGCCTCACACGTGCTAGGCAAAGGCTCTGCCACTGAGCTACAGCCTCAGCCTATTTTTGCTTTTTTAAAAAAAATATTTAATTTTTAGTTATAGGTGGACACAATATCTTTATTTTTCTTATTTTTATGTGGTGCTGAGGATTGAACCCAGTGCCTCATACATGCTAAGCGAGTGCTCCACCTCTGAGCCATAGCCCTAGCCCAATTATTTTTGCTTTTGATAAATCAGAAATATGAGAAATTAGATAGAAATTGAGCCTCATTTTTCTGATTTATCAGAATAATCCATCTGTTCCTCCTCTGAAGTGTAATAATATTGTTTTATAAATTATTTTATATAGTGTATTTTTGGACTTTTTTCTATTTCATTGTTTTTCATGCACCCAGTATAAGCAACCTGTTCAACCTGTTTTTTTTTTTTTTTTTGGTACTGGGAATTGAATCCAGGGGAACTTTACCATTAAGCCACATCCCCAACCCTTTTTATTTCTTATTTTGAGACAGGGTGACACTAAGTTGTTTAGGGCCTTGGTAAGTTGCTGAGGTTGGCTTTGAACTTGTAGTTTTCCTGCCTCAGTTATCCAAGTTTCTGGGATTACAGGTGTGTGCCACTGTGCCTGGCTATAAGCAGCAACCTGTTTTAATTACTATAACTTTATAATGTTCTAAAATCTGGAATTTTTTCTGGAACTTTAATGCTTTATTTTTGTTTTATGTATTTATTTGTTCTTTTCTTATAGAACATACTTTATATTTTTATCTGACATTAATAATTTGGTTGCAGAGAACAATAATATTCTGTTGGTATTCTTATTGATATTGCATTACATTTATAATTCAGATAAATTGATAATTTTATAACACCCAGAAATAGTTTTTTTATACCTTTATTTTATTTATTTTTAAAAAATTTTTAAAAATGTGGTGCCAGTGTCTCACTCACGCATGCTAGGCAAGCACTCTACCACTGAGCCACAACCCCAGTCCCTCTTTAATTTTTTTTAAGTTTTCTATTTTGTTAAAGTCCTAAAACTTTGTTAAAGTCCTAATTTTTCATGGGAGCGTTTACTTTTTTTTTTTTTTTTTTAGTTGCAGATGGACCAATACCTTTGTTTTATTTGCGTATTTTTTATGTGGTGCTGGGGATTAAACTCAGTGCTTCATGCATGCTAGGCAAGTGCTCTGCCCACTGAGCCACAACCCTGGCCCCACATTTCTTAATTAAACTTAGTCACAGGGATTTTTTTTTTTGTTTCAGTTATTGCTCTTACAAATGAGATCTTTTATGACATTATGTTTTTCAAAATAATATAAGGAAAGCTGCTATACTGAATTCTCTTATTGTTTGTAAGTTTTTTCCAGTTATTCTCATAGGTTTTCCTGTTATCCAGTCATATTAGTTGTGAATTCTGATGATTTTGCCTCTTTCTTTTCTGTTTGTATTTCTTATTTCTTTTCCCTTCTAATTTCATTGTCTTTTGCTTCTATAAAAAATGTTAAGTAACAGTGGTGGTAATGTATATCCTTGTTTTGTTCCCAAGTTTAGTAGCCGTGTTTCTGGAATCCATTGCTAATTATAATATAGGCTTTGGACTTCAATATATATCATGTTTATCATGGTAAGGAACTATATATACTATTTTTTTTCTTTTTTCTTTTGGTATTGGGGATTAAACCCAGGGGCACTCAACCAGTGAGCCACATCCCCAGGCCTATTTTGTATTTTATTTAGAGACAGGGTCTCACTGAGTTGCTTAGTGCCTCATCCTTGCTGAGGGTGGTTTTGAACTCACAATTCACCTGTCTCAGCCTCCCAAGCCACTGGGATTACAGACGTGAACCACTGTGCCCGGGTACTATTTTGTTTTATTAAGAATTTTTAGAGTTAAGAAATTATGTTGACTTTTGTCAAATATGTTTTCAAATATCTAAACATTTTTTCTCTTATGACCTGCTAACTATATTGATAGATCTCTTGATATTGAGCCATCTTTGTCCTACCTGTGTAAACTTAACATGACCATGTGTGTAATATTTTTTTTTAAACTATTGATGGATTCTGTTTATTACATTTTCATCAGGATTTCTGCATTGACATTTAGGTGAATATCAATATGAATTATCTGATATTCATAAGTGAAATGACAACATGGCTGTTGATGTTAATCATTATCATCTGGGTGTGGTAGGTTTGTCAGGTTTCTCCACTTTAGAGTTACCCCCACTCTCTACATGTTTTCATTACTGCAGTGTTTAAAAGTAAGTCACTATTTGTAGCTCACACTTAAGGAGTAGGTAGTTGTGCTCTTCCTCCTTGAGGATGTAGTATGATAGTTATTTTTGATAGGAAGAAAAATAACGATTAGAAATTCGTAAGTCATTTAGAATCTGTTAGAAAAATGAAATCAAATATTTGAAACTTTCAAATACTAGAAAAATGGAATCCTAGAGCTAGGTGGGACCTTTCTTCAGATGAGCAAATTGGAGGGACCATACAGTTAAGAGCAGGTAGTAGTGTTCACTATTATGGAAAAGGAATTTGATAATTAAAGATCTGCATCTGGGCTAGGGATGTGGCTCAAGCTGTCGCTCGCTCGCCTGGCATGTGTGCGGCCCGGGTTTGATCCTCAGCACCACATACAAACAAAGATGTTGTGTCCGCCGAAAACTAAAAATAAATATTAAAAAATTAAAAAAAAAGATCTGCATCTGTACCTCTGTCTCAAGTTGTTATGATCTGTAGCACATGAAGTAACTTATGGTAAACCTCTTGAATAAAAAGCCACCCCCCCAGCTTTCTGATGTGTTTTGTGATAAGAAATACAGTGAGAACTGCTCCTTTCTTTGTAAAGTGGTAAATGTATTTTTAAATTTCATACATCTTGATTTCCATAAGATTTAATTCTGTGGGATGACATTTAGAAATTGAATTTTAGAGATTTTGTTATTGTTTTTATCAAGGCAGAATCAACTTTTGGCATATGGGAGGATTGTTTTAATATATATTTTCAGGTTCTATGGTTTGGATTATCAAATTACTTGTAGAACTATTTAGAGAAATAATTATCATTATGTTATACCTGACAGTTGGTGAGTGGGGAAAAGTGCTTTGTGAGTTGGCTTCCCCATTTCCAAAAGCTCTTCTCATTATTAAAGCCTACCTTCCAGTTATACACAAATAACATAAAATTTTAGGTCAGAATATTTGCTGAAAAGCAATTGGTCTGAGGGGAAAGGACATTGTTCACCTTGTAGTTTGATTTGCATCTTTTTATTCCTTTAAGTGTTCCAAGCAGTAAGCAAGTATCATTTGCAACATCTAAAACCTTTTGTTCTGATTGCGAACCATGAAGTTCTTAATGGATTTATTAATCCAAACAACTTCTTCTGAGGGCAGGATTATCTTTACTTTATGGAAAAAAGAAACCCAGGGAGTAAAGGTGAAATGATCCGATTTGAGGAAGTGGCTGAACCTGGGAGATTAGTCTGGGTTGGCTTGGCTGGGTCTGTATCTGTGTGAAGAAAGTGAAAGCTTCTTCAACATTAGCTGAACCTCACGAGCCTCATGCAGGGAGTAAGACTTACAGGGAGGAAGAAATGTTATTTATGGACTGGAAAATCATATGAAAAGGGGGAAAGTACCACCTATAGAGCAGACTGTATGGGCTTACCTTTTCTTCAAAATTCTGGTCCATCAATAAGTGTTTTTTTTCCTCAGTAATTTTTTTCCAACTCTTATTTTGAAAGAGATATGCTTCCTTATTTTAAGTAACTCTAGACTAGGGTTTCTCAATTTTAACACTACTGGCATTTTGGACTGGGTAATTTTTAAAAAATTAATTAATTAATTAATTTTAATTAGGTGTCTATGATGGCAAAATACATTTTGATCATTGTACATAATTGCAGCACAACTTTTCATTTCTCTACTTGTACATGATGTACACCATATGTGCAGTCATACATGTACCTAGGGTAATAATGTCCATCTCATTCTACCATCTTTCCTGCCCCCCATGTCCCCTGCTTACCCCTCCCTCCCCTTTGCACAATTCAGAGTTCTTCCATTTTCCCCATACCTCCCCTCCCCCATTATGGATCAGTATCCACTTATCAGAGAGAACATTTAGCCTTTGGTTTTTTTGGGGATTGGCTTACTTCTCTTAGCATAATATTCTCCAACTCCATTTATTTACCTGAAAATGCCATAATTTTATTCTCTTTTAATGTTGAGTAATATTTCATTATATATATATATATACATATACATATATGTATATATATATATATATATATATATAAATATATCACAGTTTCTTTATCCATTCATCTATTAAAGGGCATCTAGGTTGTTTCCATAGTTTAGCTATTGTGAATTGATGTGACTACATTACTATAGTGTGCTGATTTTAAGTCCTTTGGGTGGAGATTGAGGAGTGGGATAGCTGGGTCAAATGGTTGTTCCATTCCAAGTTTTCTATCTTCATACTGCTTTCCAGATCGGTTGCACCAATTTGCAGTCCCACCAGCAATGTATGAGTGTGCCTTTCCCCCCACATCCTTGCCAACACTTATTATTGTTTGTATTCTTGATAACTGCCATTCTGACTGGCATGAGATGAAATCTTAGAGTAGTTTTATTTGGATTTCTCTAATTACTAGAGTTGTTGAACATTTTTTTTCATATATTTGTTGACTGAATGTATATTTTCTTCTGATAAGTGTCTGTTCAGCTCCTTAGCCCATTTATTGATTGGGTTGTTTTTTTGGTGCTAAGTTTTTTGAGTTCTTCATATATCTTAGAGATTAGTGATGTGTGGGGTGGCAAAAATTTGCTCTCATAATGTAGGCTGTCTCTTCACCTCATTCATTGTTTCTTTTGCTGAGAAGAAGCTTTTTAGTTTGAGTCCATTCCATGTATTAATTCTTGATTTTATTTCTTGCACTTTAGGAGTCTTGTTAAGGATGTCAGGGCCTAATCCAGTGTGATGAAGATTTGGGCCTACTTTTTCCTCTACTAGGTACAGCATCTCTGGTGTAATTCCTAAGTCCTTGATCCACTTTGAGTTGAGTTTTGTGCATGGTGAGAGATGGGGGTTCAGTTTCATTTTGCTGCACATGGATTTCCAGTTTTCCCAGCACCATTTGTTGAAGAGGCTATCTTTTTTGTAGCCACTAGTCTTATGTGGGTTTGTCTCCATGTTTCTGTTCCATTGGTCTACATGTCTATTTTGGTGCCAATACCATGCCATTTTTGTTACTATGGCTTTGTAGTATAGTTTAAGGTCTGGTATTGTGATGTCACTGCTTCACTCTTATTGTGAAGTATTGCTTTGGCTATTCTGGGTGTCTTATTTTTCCAAATGCATTTCATGATTGCTTTTTCTATTTATATAAGGAAAGACATTGGGATTTTAATTGGAATTGCATTGAATCTATACAGTTCTTTGGGTAGTAGGCCATTTTGATAATATTAATTTTGCCTTGGGCAGATAATTCTTTATTTTTGTGTAGTTGTTCCGTAGGACATTTAGCCCCAGCCCTGGCCTCTAGTAGCAGTTCTACACCTAGTCTATGGCAAGTAAAACTTTGTCCTATAAAAGGCAAAATTTCCCCTCGGTGAGAACCACTTCTCTAGGTTAGCAAAGCAACCTTCAGAATCCAGTTTTGACTGAGCTGTAACTTGGTATTACCATTTGTAACCACCAGCCTTATTTTCTCCTGATGGGGAGACAGGGGATGTTATTTGTGCCATTTTAAAAAATCATGTTTCTAGATCTGGTTTAGAAGATAAAACATTAATGGGTAACTTTACACAGAAAACTTATAGTGACACAATATTGAACAGGGTTAGAGTAGTCCAAATCACATTTACAGATTACGTATATTTCCATGGGTGAATATAAATGATCTTTAGTCACAGCTTAGTTTTACTCTTGATTATCTTTTTATTTTTAGGAAACTTGGGAACTTTCCCTCACTTATTCTGCTCATTCTCACTGGACTTCCATAAGCAGTCCTATGAGGACTGTAGTTTTGCC
Source organism: Ictidomys tridecemlineatus (assembly GCF_052094955.1). Classification (NCBI taxonomy): domain Eukaryota; kingdom Metazoa; phylum Chordata; class Mammalia; order Rodentia; family Sciuridae; genus Ictidomys; species Ictidomys tridecemlineatus. Next base: position 106,398,225 of record NC_135479.1, read on the forward strand.
TGCAGTTCTTTGATCTCAGAGTGGCTTTGCTAACCAGGGCTAAGTGCTAATGATTTCAATTAGTAATTTCTCCAGAGAAAGATCTGATATGGCTGATCTCAGGGAAATACATATTCCCTAAATCTGAATTTTAATTTTTTAAAGCAGAGAACCAACCAGCAACAAGGGACTTCCTGCTCTGAACCTTCTTTCCTTAATTCAAAACTGGAAGCCTAGGAAAAACCCTGGTTTAGGATTACACAAAGGAATGAATTTTTACCACTTTCTCTGAATATTTTATATATAATGGAAACAAAAGATATATAGTATTTGCTCAAATGCCCTTATGTGAAAATGAAGGAAAGTGAGAGAACCTGCAAACAGCTCTTGCCTCTATTGTCTTCTCTTTTTGGATTTACATGTGGAAATAGTCTCCCCTTTACAGGCCTTGCATTTACTGTTCCTACTTGGAATATGCACCCACATAACCCACATAGGGTACACCCACTCCTTTACTTCCTTTAGGTCTCTACTTGTATGTCACCTATCAAAGGGGCTTTCTCTGGCCACTGTATTTAAAGTAGGATTTGCTCTCTATTTCTGGTACTTCCAAATCCTCCTACTGTACTGTATTTTCCTCCAGATCACTCAGCATCTATTGGCCTATTTTATATTTATGTATTTTCTGTCTCCATCCAGTAGTATATGAGCCTTATAAAGATAAGGACACTGTTAATTACTATTCTCAATTTCTAGGACAGAACTTGACTTGCATTTGGTATTCAATAAACATTTGCTGAATGTATGAATAAGTGAATGTTATTTTCCAGTCCTACCACGTTTTCTTTGTTTTTCAGGAAAAAATTCATGTGTACTGATTTGAAAAGTACTTACCTAAATTGTCTCTTATTGTTATTTTCTCAGAATATTATTCAATTTAGAGACTACTTTTAGTCTTTAATATTTTATATTAAATATGATTTCTTCTGAGACTTTTTTTCCTTTATACAGTTTTAATTTTAGAGAACTTTTAATTGCATCATTAACATTCCTGTCTGTAGGTCACTGTTGTGTGGTGGATTGGGAAAACAGACTGATGTTCTATTTATATCACTTCTTAGTGACCTTCAGCTAATTGTCAGAATCTTTAGTTTTTTTTTTAATGGATAAGTTGAAAATACATGATATATTGACATAAAATTTCTATTTGTTTATTTATTCATAAAATTTCTATTTGTTTATTTATTCATTAGGTAGATTATCTTAATAACCTAAAATAGTATCAAGAATATTTTGCAGCCAGGTGCCAATTGACTAGTGTGGGGAAAATCTTTGAGTTTTGTTTTTGTTTTCAATCTCTTTGGTGTCTCTGAAAGTACAGCTTGTAGTATTCAAATTACCAGACTTGTGGTCATTCTAGCAATTCTAATTATAATCCTACTTGTCAGCCAAATGATTTGTCCTATAACTCTCACCTAAGGTGCCATTTTATTTTTCCTCTATTTGTTTCTTAATCTTTGATTCTGCAGCTATATTCCCTTCAAGTTAAAGCACACCTAATCCCAGCAGCTGGGGAGGCTGAGCCAGGAGGATCTCAAGTTCAAAGCCAGCCTCAGCAATTTAGCAAGACCCTATCTTCAAACAACAACAACAACAACAACAACAACAACAATAAAACCTCAAAACAAAACAAAAATAATGGGATGGGGATGTGGCACAGTGCCCCTGGGTGGTTCAGTCCCTGGTACCAAAACAAACAAACAAACAAACAAATAAATAAATAAATGTCAAAAAACTGGCAAGCTTGGTATCCTTGCAATTTTACAACTTTCACATTTTGTGTACTTTTCCTTATGTGAGAAACAATGGTTTATGGTTTAAACATTTTAAACAAATTTGATGATAGTTTTTTAAAAAAATGAGCCAGTTCACATTATGTGGTTTATTTTATAAGATGGCATAAAGTATTTATTTTCTATTACAGTTTATAAAGTCTGTTCAGAGAGTTTATGTTTTGTTATAAGAAAATTTTCACAATATATTTAAGAAAGGATAGAAATATAAATAGGTCTATTTTCAATTTGAGAATGATGAAATTTACTGATATGTTTACCAGTAAGCATAAGGCAATTTTGGGGTCCTTTTAGTAATAATAAAAGAAAAAGTGAAAATATTTCTCAACTTATTTACTATGTTATCTACTGTACCTTCTTAAACTATCCCAAACATTGGTGACTTTTATGTAGAAGGCTTATTTATTTTAGAGTCAAACTCAGCTTTTTTGTTAGATTATTTCAGTTATACATAATATTAAGGTTCATTTTGATGTAATTATATAAGCATAAAATATAATTTACTTAGTCCGTTCCTAGTACTTTCCCTTTTCCTTTCTCTCTATTCTGATGATCTTTCTTCTATTTATTTATAGTTTTTTAAAATTAGTGCCTTATGGATATTCATGAAGGTGACATTCACTATGGTATATTAATATATGTAATAGGAAAGTTAAATTTTCCTCACACCAGTTAATTGGCTTCTGGAGTCAAAACATTCTTGATACCATTTTAGGTTATTAAAATAATCTACCTAATGAATAAATAAACAAATAGAAATTTTGTGTCAATCTATCATGTATTTTCAACTTATCCACATTAAAAAAAAATAAAGATTTTGACAATTAGCTGAAGGTCACTAAGAAGTGATATAAATAGAATATAGGTCTGTCTGTTCTTCCCTTTTTCTGTCCCTTTTCCCTCCTTCTCAATCTCTTTCCTCTACTCCATTGTTCTCTCTCCTATTTCATGGAATTCCTTCCCCCCTTTTCTTTTTCTTATTTTGGTCTAGCTTCTACATATCAGAGAAAACATTCAATATTTAACTTTCTGGATCAAACTTATTTTACGTAACATGATGATGATCTCCTCTTCTATCCTGTTACCAGCAAATGCCATAATTTCATGGTTCTTTATGGCTGGATAATACTCCATAGTGTATGTACAACACATTTTCTTTATCCATTCATCTGCTGATAGGTGCCCAGTTTGGTTCTACACCTTGGCTGTTGTGAATAATGCTGCTATAAACATTGATGTGTTAACTTTTTTTTGTTAAGATTTAATTCTGTATTTATTTATGTTCTTTCCTCCTTGCCATTATATCCTTATATCCCCATTTTTCTTTGTGTCTTGATTTTTTTCCCTTAAGTTAAATTTATTTTTAAATTCATACATTAAAAACATAAAATTGTACATATTATTGGGTACCATGTAATGTTTCAATAGTTGTATATATTGTATAATGTTTAAATCAGGTTAAACATATTTAGCTCCTCAAACATTTATCATTTCTTTATGATGAAAACACTTAACATCTTTTCTTCTAGCTATTTGAAATGTATAGTTCATTATTGTTATCTATAGTCACTCTACTGGCAATATCACAACTGAAATTCTTACTCCTATCTAGTTGTAGCTTACTTAGTACCCAACAATCAACCTTTTTATCCATTCCCCCTCTCCTACTCTCTTCAGCCTCTGGTAACCACCATTCTACTCTTGACGTCTATGAGATCAACTATTTTAGATCTTGCAATACTTAACTTTCTGTTTGTGGCATTTAACATAATGATCTCTAGTTCTATTTACATTGTTCCAAATGACAGAATATCATTTGTTTTTATGGTTGTGTTTTATTAATTTGTATATTTGTACCATTTTTAAAATTTATTCATTGGTTGATGAACACTTAGGTTATTTTCAAATGAATTGTGATGCATTGAAACATGTTGAGTGCAGATGTCTCTTCTCATTCTGATTTTATTTCCTTTGAAATGTATCCAGTAGTAGGTTAGATGGATCATGTGGAAGTTCTATTTTTAGTTTTTGAGGCACCTCCATGCCATTTTCTGTAATGGCTGTATTAATTTACATTCCTACAAGCTGTTTTCTTTTCTCCATGTCCTAACGAGCACTTGCTATCTTTTTTTGTTTAATTTTTTTTTTTTTAGGTGTAGATGGACACAATGCCTTTTATTTATTTATTTATTTATTTATTTATTTATTTATTTATTTATTTATTTATTTATTTTTTATGTGGTGCTGAGGATCAAACCCAGTGCTTCACATGTGCCCAGCAAGTACTCTACTACTGAGCCACAACCCCAGCCTCCGCACTTGCTATCTTTAGTCATTTTCATATTAGCCATTCTAACTGAGGTGAGTGAGGTAATATCGATATGTGGTTTTGATTTGCATTTCCCCAATACTTAGTGATGTTGAACTTTTTTATTTTTTCCATATGCCTGCTGCCATGTGTATGTCTTCTTTTGAGAAATATCTATTTAGGTCTATCACAGATTTTAAAATTCCATTATCTTTTTACTAGTGAGTTTTTGGAGTTCTCTGGATATTAACCCTTTGTCTGGTATATAGCTTGTAAATATTTGCTCTCACTCTGTGGGTTGTCTCTTCCTGATTGTTTTCTTTCCTGTGCAGAAGGTTTTTAGTTTGATATAATCTCAATTGTCTATTTTTCTTTTTATTTCCAATTTTATTTTAGGCAAAATTCCTGGATAAAAAATCCTTACCTAGACCATTGTCCTGAAGCATTTCCCCTGTTAGCTTCAGGTCTTACATTTGTCTTTAATCCATTTTGAGTTAATTTTTGTAGCTGGTGAGAATGAGGGGTCTGGTATCATTCTACTTCACTCTCCTTTCTCTAATGCATATTCTTAGCACCTTTGTCAAAAATCTGTTGCTGGCAGATGCATGGGTTTACTTCTATGCTTTCTGATCCATTCCATTGGATTGGACTATGTGTCTGTATTTATGTCAATACCATTCTGTCCCTCCCCCCTTCTTTCTTGTTTTGTACTAGGGATTGAACTCAGGGGTACTTTACCAGTAAGCTATATCCCCAGACCTTTTTATTTTTTATTTTGAGACTGGGTCTCACTAAGTTGCTGAGGGTCTCACTAAGTTGCTGAGGCAGGCTCTGAACTTAGTGATCTTCCTTCCTCATCCTCCTGAGTCTCTGGGATTACAGGCCTGTACCACCATGTCCAGCAGCCTATTTTGATTATGGCTTTGTATTTTGAAGTCAGACAGTGGAATGTCTCCTGCTTTATTCTTTTTGCTCAAGACAGTCTTGGCTGTTTGGCTATTTGGGTTTTTTGGTGGTTCCATACAAAGTTTAAAATTGTTTTTCTAGTTCTGTAAAGAATGTCATTGGTATTTCCATAGAGATTGAATTGAATCTCTAGATTACTTTGGATAGTATGGACATTTTAATAATAGCGATCCTTCCATTCCATGAATATGAGATGTCTGTCTTTGTGTATGTGTGTCCACTTTAATTTCTTTTCTCAATGTTGTTTAGTTTTTGTTGTAGGGATCTTCCTTATTGGTTAAATGTGTTCCTAGGTTATTTATTTATTGTAGTTATTGTAAATGAGTTTGCTTTCTTGATTTCTAGGTCAGATATTAACTTTTGGTGTGTTAAAAAACTACTGATTTTTGTATGTTGATTTTGTATCCTGCAACTTTGCTAAGTTCATTTATTAATTCTGATAGGTTTGGTGAAGTCTTGGGGGTTTTCTATGGATAAGATCATGTCATTTGCAACTCTAATAATTTCACTTCTTCTTTTCCAATTTGGGTACCCTTTATTTTTTTCTCTTGCTTGATTGTTTTGGTCAGGATATGCAGTACAAAGATGAATAGAAGTGCAAATAGTCAGGCTTGTCTTTTTTTAGATCTCAAAGAAGAAGGTTTTCAATTTTCCTCTCTCAGTATTATTTTAGCTGTTGACTTATTATATGTGGCATTTATTACTTTGAGACATGTTCCTTCTACACCTAATTTGTTCAGTTTTTTTTCATCTAAAGTATATTGAACTTTATTAAATGCTTTTCCTGCATCTGTTTAGATGATCATATGATTTTGCCCTTTATTCTACTGATGTGTTGTATAGTGTTTCCTGATTTGCTTATGTTGGACCAACCATCCTTGTATTCTTGGGACAGATTCTGAATTATGGTGAATAATATTTTCAATGTGCTATTGAATTTGGTTTGCTAGAAGTTTATTAAGGATCTTTGCATTTATGTTTATCAAGCATAGTGGCCTATAGTTTTCTTTTTCTTTTTTTTTGTTATATCCTTATCTTGTTTTGGTGTCAGGTTAAAACTGGTTTTATAGAATATGTTTGGAAGAATTCCTTTCTCTTCTTCTTTTTTGAATAACTTTAGGCAAATTGATATTAGTTCTTCTTTAAATGCTTGGTGGGATTTATCCATGATGCTTTCTTGACCTGGGCTTTTCTTTGATGGACTTTTCATTACTGTTTTAATCTCATTTCTTGTTATTGGTCTTGTCAGATTTTCTATTTCTTAATGATTCAATCTTTATAAGGTGTATGTGTCTGGGAATTTGATTTTTCTTTTAGGTTATCAAATTTTTTGGCATATAGTTGTTCATAATAGTCTCTAATGATACTTTCTATTTCTGTGGTATCAACTGTAATGTCTCTTTTTTCATCTCTGGTTTTATTTATTTCAGTCTTTTCTTTTTCTTATTTTAACTAAGAGTTTGTTATATTTACCTTTTCAAAGAATTAGCTACTTTTTGTTGATTCTTTGTATTTTTTAAGTCTCCATTTCATTTATTTCTGCTCTGATTTTTATGATTTTTATGATTTATTTCCTTAGAATAATTTTGAGTCTGGTTTGTTCTTGTTTTTCTAGTTTTTTTGAGATACAGTGGTAGGTTGTTTGAGCTCTTTCTGCTTCTTTGATGTAGGTGTTGTTTCTTATAAATTCCTTCTTAGTACTGCTTTTTTTGTATCCCATAGGTTTTGGAATGTTGTAGCTCCATTTTAATTAAGATAATTTAAAATTTACTTTTAGATTTATTCCTTGATTCATTGATTATTTAAAGGAAGCTATTTAGTTTTTATATATTTGTCAAACTCAAACGTTTTTGTTTCTATTGGTTTTGATACTGGGGATTGAACCCAGGGCTGCTTAACCTCTGAGCCACATCCACAGTCCCCTTTTTAATAAATTTTATTCTAATTTGTTACGTATGACATCAGAATGCAATACAATTCATATTACACATATATAGCACAATTTTCATATCTCTGATTGTGTATAAAGTATATTCACACTGTTCATGTCCTTTTTAATATTTTAATTTAGATACAGGGTCTTGATGGGTTGCTAAGGGCCTTGCTGCTGAGACTGGTTTTGAATTCGTGATTCTTTTACCTCAGCCTCTTGAGCGTGAGCTGCTGGGATTCTCACTTTTTTGAATATGACCATAAAATCTTGGCTTTGAGGACATTTTGCATTTGGGCCAATGAAAAAATTTATTACGTAAATGGATTTTATATATTTCAGGGCTGGAGAGGTTACAATACTTTATTTCTGGAACCTGGGAGACAGAACTGTCCAATTTAGGACTATCAATCCATGATCATTCACAGGATGAATATTTCAAGTGGAATCATCTTTATTTTCTAAGTTTTTTATACATCTTCAGATGATTCAGTCTGTGTTTGTTCCTGTATGCTATGGAGTTCTTGTGCAGTGTGATGAAACCTGGCATGGCACCATCATCCAGCAGAGTGGTGCCTGGATATTTGTGCTGAGGTAACTTGTGCTCTTTCAGCTTCACTCAGTGGACATTTGCAGTTTTTTTTTTTTTTCATTCCAAACTGTATTCCTTCCTCTATTGCATTTCTCTTTTCTTCTAATGTCTCTGGATGACTTGGTTTGACTCTAAAATGCAGGGAGTTCGGGGTTTATGTTATCTACAGATTGGATGTGTTGTATAGGTTGCTCAATCCTGGATGTCTCAGTGTCACACATAGTTTGAACTTATATAGTAATTTCCAGCTTTCCTTCCAGATTCTCCTTAGATGCAGTCTAATTTGGGCTAGAGCTATTTCTATCCATTGCCTTGGTCACTGGGAAACTCAGCTCCCACCTCCCTAACCCCCACAATTCTTAGTTTCAAAAATTCCTGGCATCTTCTCTTAAAAATCTTGTCCTTGGAATTAACTCTGTACAACTTCTCTTGTTTGTACTGCTTCCTTACGTTGGAAAGGCTCATTTTAGTCTTTTTGGTTGTACAGTATTTCAGAAAACTGTAGTTTTCTCCCAACTTCGCCCTCATGGTTTTATCATACCTTCTCTTACCCCAAGTCCACCCCCTTAACCTCCCAATCAGGTATCCTCTGGGATCTGTGACAGTGTCTAGTCATATGATTAGGAGATAGATCTGGTCATTATTTGGCTAGATTGTGGTGTGTCATCTGAGCAAGTGGTAGAGATCTATAAGCCAGGGTTTTGAACTAAGCTTTCAAGATGTCAGTGTGACCCTATGCAGGTGTTAGAATTTCTTCATTTTCAAAAGATAGGCAAAACAGGGTTTTATGTGATTGTTAGAAAGAATGTGTTTACTGAGCCCTCTGTCAGGCACTTTATTCTCATGTTATTAAGCCCTCAGAGCATTGTTCTGATAGAGAAGGAAGTGGTAGGTAGGTGAATCTAGAAAAAAAATGCATATGGACACATGTGCTCATTATTTATACTATAAATTCTAAACATACCGAGTAAATTTACCCTAGAAGACATTTGTTTTTGTTTCTTCTCTGTGTGGTGTCATTAATCTAGATTCTGTCCTTGGCAGGCCCGTCTCTATTCCAGCATCTGATGATTTGCTTAATAAAAATCACATTCCCTTTGAATAAGAACTTCAGAAATTAAGAACTTGTCCCATATTTTAGAGAAGTCACAGATAATCTTTGCACAAATATTAATGCCTGTATCAAGAAAAAATTACAATCACATGTCAGGCAAGTTTAGATAAAACCTAATGAAAAATGTTCATGGTTTTGATACATTCTAATATAACTACATGCTTTATGGGTCACTAACCTGTTTTCTTGCTGAAAAACAACCTCTTCTAATGATTTTACTGTTGTTTTTCTTTCCCTATTTTTGGTTCCAGGGTTTGAACCCAAGGGCCCTAGCCTTCCAAGTCATTGGGATTATAGGCATGTGCCACCATACTTGGCTGTTGTTATTTCTTGCTCTAGCTGTTAATTTAATTGTGCATGACAATTGATAGATGGAGAACAATTTTTCAAATTAAGCTTTAAGTCTTATATTCAAATGTCCTCCTTTCTATGACATTGAAGGTTTTTTAGTTTATGTAATATTTGATCTTTAAAAAATATTTGAAAGACTCTTAGTATTGAGATTGTTAAATGTAATTTAACTTTTAAAAAGTTACTTCCCTGTCAAAGAGAAAAAACATTGTTTTTGTTGAATTATAAATGTTTTTGTAAAATATCAAGGTTCCAGAGATTCTAGAATCTCAAAGTTCAACAATCCATCTTTGGAAGTCAGAATGCCTGAGAGAATCCCATTTCCATATCTAAAATTAGAAATGACATTCAAAGACTATAGGCATTTTCCAGACATGGTAATTATATGTCTTTTTTTTTTTTTGAGAAAACTTGAAGAAAAAAAATTCTAGCAGCTCTTAAGTGAAATAAATGTTCTATTTCTTTGATTAGTACTTCTGTCCATTTATTTGATATGAAAATCAGTTGTAGCCATGTATCTATGATGTATTTCTTACCACTGCTTATTTTTCATGGGATTAATAAATAAGTGGGATTTATTTTTCCCATTTATGTTTTTATTTGCTTCTAATCAGATCCATGAATTCATACACATATTCTCATTTCCTAATTTTGTTTGTAGACAACTATGTTTGTGCAATACACCTTTGACAAATTTAAGTCAAGTTCCTTTTTATAGATATTTTGAGTATCTCCCATAAATGCTGTTTGCCATGCTTGGGGGTTAATGTGCCCTATAGCTTTACCTTGTGACTTTAAACAGATAATAACTTTTTAGAGAGTATGAGGCGAATTCACATTTGTAGTTGGCCCCTATAGTATTTAACAATTAATCATCATGTATAAGGGATCTCCCTCATCTCTTGCGTTTGGAAAATTGTCCTTGGGGAGGAGATTGAGATTGGAGCCAATTGGAGGAAGCAAAGTCCTCATTGGGAACAGGGTGACCTTCTCCTGACACCTGGGCTCTCTCCACCCCCTGCTGTCAGGCTGCCCTGCTTGGGCAGCTGGCTGTGTTCCCAGCAACAGAGGATTCCTGCCCAGGGCCTAGAGCTCTATCCTTGCTTGGCAGATCATTTGTGATTTTTGATTACTACTTCTGTATCCCACCAGCATATGTAATTCAGAACCAACTATAATTTATATCACCTTGAAGCCTAATAAATGTGATCTTTACCTGCATCTTAACATATCCCAAACTGTGTTTTTATTTTCTTTCTGTAGTTAAGAGCAAGAAGGTTCTGTATTGAATCTGAGAAATGAAAAAGTAGGGGACAAATTTCAGAATAGTAGTACCTGTACTAGCATTAGGGAAAGCACAGCTGCTGTCTGCAACACTGCACTTTAAATTCATATTTTAAAATGTGTCTAAATTGGACACTAACCTCCCCCCCACACTTTAAAATCCTTTAGCAATTTTTTATAATGTAGTGAAAGGAATAGCCCATACCTCAGTTCATAAGGCAGAATTTGGCCTGCAAATTCAATAATTTGTCCGGCTCAGCAATTAAAAACCTACAAATTTCTCATAAGGATCAGATTCTAAGCTTCCCTTGAAAATCTGGAGAATGTATCAATATTGAGCCCTTATTCTTGCCTTGGCTAGAACTAAAAAAGCAACAGCATTCCCTTCTTCTCCCCCCTCCTCCCTTGGTTTGGGCACTCTGCCATACCAACTGGTGCCTTATACTCAGCCTACTTGGCCCATTTATATTATCATTCTTGGCCTTCTACACATCCTGGAAAACCTCCCCAGCCCTTTTTCCTCTTGTGTTCCTACCCACCCTCTGCCTCATCTGTAAAGAATAACTTGCAGAGCTCCAAGGAAGGGACCATGCTCTCCAGCTTCTGGACCTTTGCACATTCCACTCCCTCTTCTTGAAATTCATTTTCCCACTTATCCTCCTGGGAGATTCTGGTTTCACCTATAAGACCTAGCTTGACAGTGGTATTTGGGAAACCATCCTGACATCCCTCCCTTAGGGATGGTCCTCAGCAGGGTGCCTTTCACTGCTCTGTACTCCTCAGTTACAGCACACTGTTAACTATTGAGTCACAAGACTTTTTCCTCCTTAGATCAAGAGCTTTGAGGACTGAGCTGTCCCATGCTTTTGTTTATTCAGGTACTCACAATTCTTGTCACATAGGAAGCTTACAGTATGTTTTTATTTATATGTTTTAATATTGCCTAAGGCAGTGATTCACGCTCTACACAGAATTACCTGGACAACTTTTAAAATTAAATCTCAATATTTGGGTCTAACTCCAGGCCAGGTACATCAGAATCTCTGAGGGGCAGGGGCAAGAATCAGTCATTTTCAAAACTCCTCTGGGGATTCCAACATGCAGCTAAGGTTGAGAGCCATGGATGGACCAAAGGCATTTTAAATAGGGTAATCTAAAGAAAAGTAATTCATCATGATTTAGTTTGGGATTCAAACATTTGATAATGATTATAGGAAAACCTACATTCGATGAACTTTTTTTACTTATCTTTGGTGGTACATGGGTATTTAGACAAGTGGATACATTTCTTCAAGAAATCAGTTTTTCCAACTATTCAGACAATTTTGCATGCTACATTGATAACAGATAATGAATCAGCAATGCTATGTGCAGCACATTAATAACATTTTATAATATTGGTAGTTTATGTTGTGTAGCCATGCACCATTTTCTACATTGCTGCATTAAATTCCAGGTACTCTATAAATTAGCTCAGGCATTTATTGAATTTCTAACACTAATCACTTTCTTTCTTTTTTTTTTTTTAATTTTCTTCTTTATTTTATATTGGGAATCCTAGTTGGAATAAAAACAAACAAAAACAACATTAACTGGTATCTGGTATGGAACATACTCCTGGGATAAAAGCCATTTTAACTTGGTGAAAGCTAAAATCATCTGCATTGTTTAATATGATCAGTCCAGAGCTCATGATTTTTTGGGAGAAGATTCAGGAAAAATATATATAGAGAGTTGAGGATGCATTTATGAGTTGGGATTGTCTTTAATTTGGAGAATTAAAGACTGAGGTGAAAAATATTTCTGTATAGTGTCCCCTCGGCCCCCGTTATGTGGATGGTAATTTAATTTTGTTTCCACCGAGAATGAAGTAGTAGTCATTTGGTTTAAAATTAAGAGGGTATTAGAGATTTATGTCTTAAGAATAATTTTTTTTGTGTATAAAGACTGTCAGATAGTGGTGTTAACTCTGATCTCTTTTCTGGAAGAACTTTATGAAGATGATTGACTAATATCTTCCAATTAATCTTTTGTATCTGGAGCAAATGATCTTTCTCACACTGCCTGATTATTTTACTGAGAAATTTGATTTATCTAAATTGAACCCTGCAGTAGTGTCTTGGTGTACTAATTTAGATTTTCTAAGAATTCCCTGTTTATTTAAGTGTATTTCCTCCTCTAAGCTAACTGAGGCTAAGAGGGAGATATTTGGTTGTTCCAATCTCCCTTACCAGGACTCTCCTTCTGGTAGGAATCAGGGTTGCTGAGCTTTAGGAGAGTTGGAGGAATCTCATTAACATGGTAGAATCCTATGAGTGGCTCTTGACCCCAGCTGGCTCATTCCCAGGCTGGCAACAGTGGCATCACCTAACCACAGAGGAGAAGCAGTCAGCTTCAGACCTTGAGCTCTGCCAGGCCTGGCCTTCATTTTCAGACACCTAAGGACATTGGGATATAATTATGTGCCTTGAGACAGAGGCTTCCGTCACAGAGCAGAGAAGGGAACTGATTAATCAGTCAGCCTAGTGCACTCAGCTGGATCTCTCTTAACAGCCTAGTGATTCAAGGGTTGAATTTTGAATTCCCATTCCTCTTTTCTCATATTTGTAGAGCAGCACTTTCTGGAGGGGAGAGGAAGGTCACCAGTGGGGCATTGTACCTTCCTGAATACCTGCTTTTCTGCTCACTACCCCTGCTGCCAGCTTTCTTCCCTCCCCACTCACATGACCAGGCAACTGGCTTCATATAGTTGATTGAATGACTGGAGTAAAGAAGTAGTGGCTATAGCCCATGGAAGGGTGAGAGTGCTGGCAGGAAGGGAGGGAGGCATGCCAGCTGCTAATGTCAGTGTGCCTGGCAGCTGTGCTCTTCCCAGAATCTGCTTCTGAGGCTGGCCTCTGCCAACACAAAGCTGTTTGGAAATATAAAGATTTGGCCAAACTCTGTCAATACACTTTTAAGATTTTTCTCAAGTTATTTGAATTATTTTACTGATTCCTTCTGTCTTTTGATTGTGGAGATCTGGCCTTTTGTGAAGGTCATTAACATTGCCATGATTGTGGTTTGGTAGGTGAAGAAATGGAAAGGAAAGTTGATTTTATTTGCCATGGTCCTGAAGTAAAGCTCCCAGTTTCTAGTTTATAACCTCTGCTATTACTACATCTTCTTCCACACATTGAGTTTCTCACATAAAGGCTAGGTCAAACTTAATTCCCAGGTCAATCTAGAGTCAAGCTAAATAGTATTTAAATACCTTTAATTCTTAGCAATGTGTGGTAGTGATGGTATTCCAGCTTATCTTTCCAGACAGGTGACCTCCTGCACTTATGTGTTGCCAACTGAATCCCCACCCTCACCCCCCACCTTTTGTGCTCTGTATCCTAGCATCACATTGATACTACTGGGTCTTGGGAGCTAAATTTGGAAAGATTTTTTGGTGCCAAATCTGACTTTTTAAAATTTAAAAAATTTATTTTATTTTATTTTTTGGCACTAGTGATTGAAACCAGGAGGCACTTAGGCACTGAGTCACATCCCAAGTCCTTTTATTTTTTTAAAATTTTTTATTTTGAAACAGGGTCTCACTAAGTTGCTGAGGCTGGCTTTGAACTTGTGGTCTTTCTGTCTCAGCTTCCCCAGCTGCTGGGATTATGGGCATGCACCACCATGTCCAGCCCAAGTATGACATCTTCAGCAGTTATGTTACCTGTGTCCTATCTTGCTCTTGCCATCTTTCTTATGGGACAGCAGAGTCCTGGCCTGATCCTTGAGCCCTTTTGCTTACCGGTACTACCTGCCTATCTGACTTCTGTGTGGTGTCTGCTATATGTTGTATTTAGGTACTTTTTATTTGGAGGATGAAGCCTGATGGAATGAAAAGGACAGGTTTGATCTAAAACAGACCAAGTTCAAATGCTAGGTTTGGCATTTATCATGTGAATTTGGGTAAGTTTTTCTCTGGACCTTAGTTCTTCATCTGTGAAATGGGGTTTCTATTTCCTCTCTTACTCATTTGTAATGATTTGTAGCATACTTCCAGGCCCTTAGGAGGAATTCACACCTTCCTTTCTTTCCTTTCTCTGCTTGGTATCTTGCATCATGACAGATGTTGCCATGCCCTTTGGACATAGAAAAGCACTTTCCTTGCTTGACTGCACCTCTGTAATTGGCTTTTGCAGTTGGTCACTTTTCCCAATCTCTCTCGAATGTGTGTTAGTAGGTCTTGGGCCAGGTCTTCTTGGCTGTCCAGGGTTTTCTCAAGAGGGGAATATAAAATTGGACACAAAGGGCAAATCCAGGCTGCTTTTATTTTTCTTACTCCTGTCCCAATTTTTAGCCGTTCCTGACTAAAATCAGCCTGTTTGTGTTTATCTGTATGGCCGTGTTGTTTCACATGAAGCCTTATGAAATAAGTTACTGGCCTTTGGAATCTAGAGTTTTCTGGTTTCTAATTTGTTTAGCTCAGCAATGAAAATAACATTTGTTGCTGTTAAATTGGCCCCTTGTGGCCACCCTCTTTTTTCACTCTGTAGCTACCAAGCAGCTGGCCATGAATCAGCAGAGTTGAAAATATTTTAAACAGAGACACTTGAACCTGACACTAAAGTTGTACTGCCAAGACCAAGGCAGAGGTCAGCCAGCCAGCTGACAGGGCACATGACAGCATTTGCTTATGGATAGCCCATGAGAAAATCCTGGATATAAGTTCAGTACCCAATGCAGAAATATACAAGAGATCATAAATAGTAGATTATTTTACCTTGCAGAGCAAAATTTGAATGTCACTTTAAATGCTGCTCATCATACACTGTAAGGTTGATGAACTGGATCCAGATTGCAACATGTGTTAGGTTGACTTCATGGTTATTGCAAGTTATAGGGAGTATTCAAAATCATGTTTACAAGTATTATACAAAGTGAATGGAAAATATTTTCTATAATTTCAAATAATAGAACCCCAGAAGCCTTTGATCATATTGAAAGAGCCTGTGGTCAGCTTAAACTCCCCAGGTTTTGTTCATTATGTTATAGCCTTTGAAATAGTTTTAATTAGATTGCAGAAAGCATTGCTTTTCAGTGACAGATTAATACCTAAGTTGGAATATGCAAAGGATGGGAATACAGGAAGTAAATGAAATAAATGCCTAATAGTTTCTAAAACTACTCTAATGAAGGAATCTAAATAAGAGGCCACTCTTCCTTATGCTTTCCTTAATAATGAATGCATAGTGACTAGCTGGAATTCTGATTCTCTTCTACCTGCCTCTTTTCTCTCAATCCTAAAGTGAAAAGTACTGTAGTAAATCAAGATGTTGAATCAGTG
Source organism: Ictidomys tridecemlineatus (assembly GCF_052094955.1). Taxonomy (NCBI): domain Eukaryota; kingdom Metazoa; phylum Chordata; class Mammalia; order Rodentia; family Sciuridae; genus Ictidomys; species Ictidomys tridecemlineatus. The sequence goes on from NC_135479.1 coordinate 106,413,925, forward strand.
CTACAGTTTTTGTCAAATCTGAATCACTGAGTCTTGCTTGGACCATGTTTTCTAACACAGAGGTCAGCAAATGGTGGCCTGCTGCCAGTTTTTGTGTGGTATCACAAATGAAGAATGGTTTTTGTTTTCAAAGGGTAAGAGAAAACAATGAGTATTCAACAAAAAAATCTATGTGATATAAAAAAGCTCCAAATATTCACTATCTGGTTCTTTACAGAAAAAGTTTTCGTACTCCTGTTTTAATATATTATGAATGAGGTCTCTCTCTATGAGCTTAAATTGAGCATTCTAAATTGTGAGGTCAGCATAGTGGAAGAGGAGAAAAAGTGTGGGTTTCAGAGCTGGTCGGCACCGAACAGTGGAAGAGTGGAAAACTGAGAAAACTGAGTCTTGCTATGTTGCCCTGGCTGTCCTTGAACTCCTGGACTCAAGCAATTCTCCTGCCTCAGCCTTTAAGCAGCTGGAATTACAGGCACATGCCACCATGCCTAGCTAAATTGATCTTTCTTAAACTGTTCCTTCCCTAGGTTGTCACTGTGATTTCCAGGTAACTTTAGGTAAGAAATTTAAATTGTTCTTCCTTTTTCTTTCTTCATAAAATGAAATTGACAATATTTCTGCTTTATATCAAGAGAACCAGAAGAATTGCATTCTGGGATAGAACATCTGGGTACTTTACAATGGAGGTTGAAGTTGTGGGTATGATTTGAGGAAAAGTCTTCTTTATTCTTGCTATTTTAAAATGACTGTGGCTGGGAAGTTCTTTGTGTGTTTCATTATGCTCTGCTTGATTTTTCAAGGAAAAGTTTGGTAGAATTATTCCTTTGGAACAGTGGATGCAACCTACAAGATTCTGAGAGGCTTTAACCAAAAGAGACTTTAACCAAGAGAGGGTATGCAAAGCTTATGCTGTTTTCCCTTTTCCTGGAAGGGTGGGAATGCTTGATAAGTCTGGCATTAGAGGAAGTGTTTAGTGTGTGACATTAGGTACTAGAGCCACTGGTCATGATTTCTAATACTGTGATTATAGGTAGCAAATGTACCCCTAGCACATGGCTGCATTTAGTAGAAAGTGAGAATGTGAGAAAATTCCTGTAGATGATGGCACATGTCCTTTAATTATGTAGCATTTTTCCTGCTGGGACATAATGTCTGTTACTATGTTACTTAAAAATCTGTAAGGATATTTAGTTTGTTCAATTAGGAATAGTGAAACTAAACTAAGGTTTTTAAAAATTGCTGTTTAAGGGTCAAATGGTATTTTTTTCTGAACTGGTATGAAAAACTGAAGTTTTTTGTATGTCAGATATCTACTTCATGTAATTAATGCCATTTAACACTTAAAAATGGTTAAGATGATCAATTTTAATTATAGAATTCTATTCTACCTTCTCCAAATTATGCACAGGCAATAGTCAGTTTTAAAGCAGTGACTCAGTAGTAGTTATCTCTTAGTAGTTTTAATTTTCTTCTTTAATTTTCTTTTAATTTTAATTTTGGGCTTTTTAACTTTATTTATTTATTTTTTGGGTGGTACTGGGGCTTGAACCCAGGCAAATGATAGTCAAATGTTCTACCATTGAGCTACATGCCCAACTCTATATTTTCTAATTTTTAAAAAATAAATATTCATTGCTTTTGTAGTTAGATAAAATGAAAAAAAATTTAGCACTGTTCTATGAACACAGCAAATAATATTTCCCATCCTTATGCACTTCAACAGCAAATTTAGCTTGTTAATTTAGCATTGTATATGCATTTAAGCCATAACTTATAATTTTCAGATCCCAAACTATTATTATGTAATAACCCTGGACTCAGAGATAAAGAAGTAAAGGAAGTGAGCTTGATGAAATGGGACAACATTATTTTGAAAAAAAAGTTTTTGACAACTCAGCTATACAGATCAAGTAAAATGGGGGCACCTACTGGTTTACTCATGTGAGAAACTTTGTTTATAAATATATAGAAAAGTAAATATCTTTTATTCTTAAGTGTTTTATCTTTTAAAAACCACATCTGGAAAGATAATGTTAATTTGCTTAGCCCAAAAAAGAGGTAAAGTAAGGAAATATTAGGAAGAGCTCACAGAGCTAGGTGGTAGCTCAGTGGCAGAGCAATTGTTTAGCATGTGTGAAGCAATGGTAAAGAAGAAATAGAGAGAAAACCAACATTTGCTAGTATAGACCAAACATTTTATATTTTGTTTAGGGTAGGGCTCTGAATAGGGTGCACACATATTTAATCCTGTGGATGGACATTGGAGCAGTGAAAGGGTACATACTTTGGGTTATTTTTCCCTAGGAGAGGTAGTGTATTTAAGTTAAACACCAGAAACTAAAAGGCAGAGAAATCCTACTTGAAAATACTATTCAGATACTGCAGAGTCATCTTGCTCACACTCCTCTACTTTTTTTGCATTCTTATAAAAATAGGCTGTCAGAATGAATATAGCCTTCCCCTTTTGCTCCAGTGAAGAAAGAGATTTGTTTTAAAATATCTAGATTTCAGTTAAATGGACCTTCTATGTTGGGGGCAGGGAGAGAAGAGTGGATTATGTGTACGTGTGTGTGTGTGTGTGTGTGTGTGTGTGTGTGTGTGTATGTCAACAATCAACAACACTTTCATTTTTTGGTGGAAACTGTTAACCTCCAATGGAGGCCTTATATGTTTGTGAGAACAGTGAGCATTGTTTGTTATGTTTCTTTTCTGTGAAAAAACAGAATATTTTATGAAATGGAAAAGAAAATTCATTTTATTCTGAAGTTTGTAAATATGGGCTAAGATGATGTAGTTAAAAATGTGAGATTGAAAGGAAGACAGAGAGAATCTATCTTTGTTAAGCCTAAGTTTAGGCTCTGTCAAGACAGGATATTTTTAGTTTGATGTTAAAAATGTCCTCAAATTTGTTAATTTTACATTGAGAACATTGGTCAGTGAAGTTCTTTTCTATATACTTATCTATAATGGAAGAATACCCAGGGCACTATCTAGCTTCTGATGAGATTATAGGGAAAAATGTGGAAAACTATAAAGGGATAAGTTGTGTTCATGCTACTTCTGTTTTCCTGAATAAATGGACAGCAAGACATCTTCATCTTTTAGTGAGGCCTTCATCATCAGATCTGAGAGCTTGTTTGGCTTCACTCCTGACCCTATTTTGGACTTTGAATTCTAGTTATTCCACAGCTAAGGTCCCCCTCCTTCTAATTTTGTTATGTCTAAGTCTTTTTATTGATAATTATTGATTAGAACAATAATCAATTATCTCTTTGCTTATAGAGTTATAGTGATTATAAATTCTTGTTGGTGATGTTGGCCTAGAGAAGAATATGAAAAAGACATTAAGTATAGGGAGTGCTAGAAAAGTAGTAAAGAGAAAAATCTGAGAGAATGAGGTGTGCATTGCCTAGTTATTTCTTTATCTCATACCTGTGTGGGGACTTTTAATCTGTGACCTGTGAAGATGCATGTGACGTGGAAGGGCTCCCCAACACTAACTCTAGGAAAAGAATATAAGATTATATGCCACACTGCAGAGTTTGAAGACTTATTGAAGGTTTTTAGGTAAGTGAATGTAATAATCAGTGCTAAAACAAAATTTGTTGATACGAGAGGGTGATGGGTGCAATGGATTTAGACAAGAAGCAAGTTCTATTGAGATGTGAGGAAACGAAAGCCTGAATGAGAGCATTGATGTTGGTGAGGAGGAAGAGATGTCTGTGAAGACAAGAATGATTAAGATGGGATGACAGTAATTGCATCTATGTGATAACCAACATCTGGATTTTCGCACAGCCCCATTCTTCCTCAGTAATAATATGTGGAAGAACACAATTTTTTAATATTCAAACTATTTTTAAATTACTTTTTGTGATGGCATTTTTTTCCTTACTTTTGTAGGTCATGTTCTAATTTTGGCTCCATAAGTAAAGATTTCAGTTCTTTAATAAATAGAAGGACACAGAATAGGCAACGCTAACTGAAGATCTGCTTTAGTAACTGAGAGAGCTGTGGTGCCATTGATAGAATTCAGAGGTGTTGAGAAAGACAGTTGTGATTGGGGCAGGGGTGATTTGTAGTAGACAAGTTCAGTTTTGGATTTATTTAGATTGAGGAGATTGTTGACCAAATAGTATTTCTTCTTGCTTGTAACCTAGAATAGATAGTAGAAACAGGGACTGAAGTGGAGATTTGAGAATCAGTTATGTGGAGCTGTTAGTTAAAGCCATAGAATATAGTTTGTTCATTGAGGTCTGTAGAATGACCACATTTGGTAAATAGAAAGAAAAGGAGTATTTAAAAAGAAATGAAATAATAGCATGGGAAAATTTGTTCTCCAGATTGACTGAATCAAATTACACTTCTGTTGGTGGTGCATTATAAAGTGTTCCTTAATTTTACTTCTGGGAAGGCAGCCTGTATTTTGTATACTGTTTTGTATTTTGTATACTAACTTCTCAACAGGGCCAAGGTGATGTGTTACAATCACCTCTCCACCCAAGCATAGACCTTATTCTTCTCTGTTCCTCTCCAGTGTAAGTAAGTGTTGTTAGTACTGGAAACTGGAAAGTGTAATTATAGAAAGCTTTACTTGGTTAGCCTAACTTGCTCTTTGAGAACTTCCAATTTAGTGGCTAATTAGTTTAATGGCTTATTAGTATTCCTAAAGCCCTTCTAACACTCATTTTCATTTGCTTTGTTTTGTTGGTTATTCTGCCTAATCCTATTTTTTTAAATTTCTGTTGTTTTATGAAGAATATTGGAAGGGATACACCAACATCAGCTGGACCAAACTCTTTCAATAAAGGAAAACATGGGTTTTCTGATAACCAGAAGCTATGGGAACGAAATATAAAATCTCATCTTGGAAATGTTCATGACCAAGACAATTAAATGATGTGTTTTGAAATTGGGGTATGGGGTGGGTGTAAAGTTAAAAGGAACAGTTTCCTTTTTTAAAGAATGGTGTAAGACTATCTTTGGAGCCGCTTTTTTTCTTTTTCGTTTTTGTTTTTGTTTGTTTTGTTTTTTAAGATTGAGTGGTACACTAATAAATGAGAGTTTGAAATTAGAGGTAATTTATGTTTTATATACAGATTTCAAGACATTTGCTAATTTTGTAGTTTCATGTGATTAGTTTCCAAAGGTTACAGATAATAAAGAAATCAGAAATGGTACCTTTTTAAGAATTGCATATTTTTTTAGGCACAACTATTAGCACATTAAGAGGGAAACAAAAAGTTACTATCTTTTTAAAACTGCAAGCAGTTACTCTCCTAACTTAACTCCCTCATTACCTAAAGTATCTGGCTCCCAGGAACAGCCTTATAGAGAGAAGGGAGTATTGTACTGAGAGGAAAATGTTACTGGACTATTGACTGATAATAAATTTAGATAAAATTAAAAAAAAAATAAAAAATCAAAATCCTTGTCTCCAATGTCCTTGTCATATACTGTCTGAAGTAATAGATTGCATTTTCATATATAATCTTAAAAGTCACTTAACTGGCATTGTGGACAGGGATGCTTTAATAAAACAACAAAAAATAAGTAGGCTTCTCTGAGAAATATCAGTTTCAAGCAATGTAGCTAAGTGTCCTATGGATGTGGGATTCAACTTTCTCAGTTTTGTTAAGTTAATTATGACTCATGCATCTGTTTTTATCTCCCAAAATATTGTTATTATTTTTTCCTCTGGTTTTCATTATATTTGTGGATTTTTCTATGTTTAATCTCATTACATCCTATTAGGAATTTGAAAGAGGACAAACTGTATATATTCAATAGACCTTCTTTGAGTAGTTATGGTATTATTATTCATTGAGCTCTTACTTACTAGTCGGTTCCTGCACTACATACATTACCTGTGTAATTTCACTATATTTTGTGGACAGCCTTAGTGGTAAAGAGGTGAAGGTAGGGTCAGAACTGAGGTCTTTTGACTGCATAGCCTGTATTCCTCACACTGTACCAACTGTACTGTTGTATATTTTTTATCTTTTCATAGCTCTATTTAATAATAATAAGCTATTTAAAATTAAAATCACCCAACACAATAATTCTTTTTTGCAGTATTTTCCATTTAGCTTTTTCTAAAAGCTGAGTTTTCAGAAAATCATCAATTTCTTCATATGAAGAAATTAGTGCTCTTTTAATGAAATATGAGGTAGTTTCAGTATTGTGTTTCTAAAAGACTCCAGAACTTCATCATTTGAATAAACCAAATATTTTCTGTTATCCTTCCTTCTTTGGTTTGTACTGTTCCTTACAAGACTCTTGTCATTATTAGGGGCCTTGAAGAAAAAAGGGATATTTTATATATATTAAAATAAAAGTATGTATAACAAGAGTGTTTTGGGTTTCAAAATTTTGATTTGTGCATTGGTGTTTAATGTATATATATGGGTTATTTAAAAATTTGTCTTTTTAAAAATTGCCTATAAATAAAACTTTTTTCCTAACTTTACTGTGTATCATAATAGTAAATATCTGTAAGCATTATAGATTGGAAGGCATATTTCAACTTCAAAATGTTGTCAAATAGAAATTACTGTACTTCAAATGGTAGTTTATGAAGTTCTATGTGAGTAAAAATGTGTTAGTAGTAATGAAAACTAGTATGTATTCAGATCTAAGAATGTTTCAAATGGCTAAGTTAAGCACAGATGCTTTGGTACATTTGTTTAGCAAACAACTGCTAAGGTCAAGGCACTATCCTAGTCTCTTGTGCTTAAATGCAAAATTAAGAAAAGTTGAATGAAAATCTCTAAAAGGGAGACCTTTTAATAAAGGACTGTGTTTAAGGAAAACAAATTGAGATCAAAAGAGGAAAAACATACAAATAAAAACCATGAAACAAAAATAAATATGAAAAGTAAATTTTAGAAGACAAAGACAATTTTAAAAATTCCTACTCATAAAAATAAGATCAAATTATCTTCTGTTATCGTAAGACAAAAAGAAAGCCTGCTTTACATAAATCAGTATGCATAATTTGTGGAGCACTGGACTACTGGAAGGTTGCCAGAATAGCTTTTGGTGAGATGAAATCCAGGGGAGTTCTTATTTACAGGAAACTAGTTAATGTTGTTTTCTGTTCTTTGCTTGTGTGCTTCTGTTGATTTTTCTTAATGTTCTTCTTGATTCCAGATGGCTAGCGTAGTGAGAAAATTCTCAAAAATATTGGTTTGTGAGATATTGATAAGGAGTAAAGTTCAGGTTCTTATTCTGTTGTGTAAATGTGTAAATGATTATACTTTAATTACCAATGTTCTGTGGGAGGTAATTAGGTCATGAAGGTGACACTTATGTGAATGAGATTAGTGCCTTTATACAAAGAGGCCAGAGAGTTAGTTAGCTTTCTTTCTGCCATGTGAGGATACAATGAGGAACCAACCATCTATAATCTGGAAGAGGACCCAAACAAGAATCTGACCATGCTGGCTTGCATCCTCATCTTGGTCTTCTAGGATCCAGAACTGTGAAGAATAAATTTCTGTTGTTTATAATTCAGCCAGTCTATGGTCCAAACTATGAATGCTTTTTAAAGTAGTGACATGGTTGATGGTATTTAAATGCATGTTTTAGCACTGTTAGTGTGTGATGAGGACAGGGAATTCTTTGATGAGGTAAAGGCCATCAGCTGGAATCCTACGAGTGTCAGCTTGCTCATTCTATGACAAAAATCTGCTATTTTAACACTAACTCACCACCTGTCAAAAGTAGGCCGGTGGGCATAAGGAGCACCAGATGAGACAATGTGGATGGAATAGTGCACCTCCATTATTAGAATCATGACCACAAATCAAGGTCTGTCACTGTCATTGGCAACTGTTTAGTAGTCTTGTGTCTGCACATATTATGTATATAGAAAGACATAGTATATGTCTTTTAGAAGACAAGAACAAGAAATTTTTATATATGTGTATTATATATAATTTTTATTTATTTTCTTTCATTTATTTTATACACAAAATATAAAAGTTGTGCATATTAACATGGTACTATGTAATTTTTGCTACATGTATACATTGTGTAATGCTTAAATCAGGTGAAACTTATCTCTTCAAACATATATCAATTCTTTGTGGTGAAAACTTTCAAAAATCTGTTCTTTCAGCTGTTTGAAATGTATATTCATAATTGTTATATAAAGTTACCATACTATGTGGTAGTACCCCAGAACTTCTTGCTCCTAGCTGGTGTGCAAGGTTTCCCTTTTTTCTGCAACCTTGCTAGCAACTTGATATCTAAATTTAATCTTTTTGATATTAGCCATTCTTAGTGGGATGAGGTGATATCTCATTTTGGTTTTGATTTACATTTTTCTGATTGTTAGTGATGTTGAGCATTTTTTTCATGTACCTGTTTATATGTTTTCTTTTGATAAATGTCCATGTATGTCTATTGCCTTTTTTTTTTTTTTTAAAGTACCTGGGATTGAACCCAGGGGCATTTAACTAGTGAGTCATATCCTCAGCCCTTTTTTCATATTTTATTTAGAGACAGGGTCATGCTAATTTGCTTAGGGCCTCCCTAGGTTGCTGAGGCTAGCTTTGAACTCATGGTCCTCCTCAGTTCTTAGCTACTGAGATCACAGGCGTGCACCGCCCCGACTCTATTGCCCATTTTAAAATCAGGTTATTTATTGTATTGCTATTGAGATCTTGTAGTATATATTTTGGACACTAAACCCTTGTCAGGTGTATACTTTCTCCCATTCTGTAGGTTCTCTCTGCAATGTTGATTGTTTTCTTCACTTTTAGAAGCTTTTTAATTGAATATAATTCCATTTGTCTATTTTTGCTTTGTTTTCTGTGCTTTGGGGATTCATGGCATATTTTTATAATCTCCTTCCTGATTTGGTCCTCATTTTCTTTTCTTTTTAAAAATATTTTTAGTTGAATATGGACACACTACCTTTATTTTGTTTAGTTTTTTTTTTATGTGGTACTGGGGAGTGAGCCCAGTGCCTCAGGCATGCCTCATTTTATTTTCTTTGAGTATAGCTTTTCATTTTTAAAATTCTTTTTGGGATCCCTAAACATCAAAAATTTAATTTAACCTTTCTTTTTCCCCTCTCCTTTATTATATACATAATATCTTTATCTCTTTATGTTTCCTCAATTAATGTTTAATTCCAAAGGATGATAAAATAGAAAGATTTCTAAATTATACCAGAAACAAAAATTGATCTACTTTAGAAAAAAATAAAAAAACTCACTTTTCTCCCCTCTTCCTTTTTTTTTTGCATTACAATTTTTAATACACCATTAGACCACAATTTATCATATCTCTGATTGTATATAAGGTATGTTGACACCAAATTCACATCTTTTTTTTAACATTTTTTTCATTTATTTTTTAGTTGTAGTTGGACATAAAACCTTTATTTATTTATATTTATGTGGTGCTGAGGATCAAACCCAGGGCCTCACATGTGCTAAGCGAGCGATCCACTGCTGAGCCACAACCCCAGCCCCCAAATTCATATCTTAATAAAAAAAATATGGAACACTTCACAAATTTGTGTTTCATCCTTGTGCAGGGGCCATGCTAATCTTCTATGTATCATTCCAATTTTAGTGTAAGTGCTGTCGAAGCAAGCACTAATTTAATTTTTCTTAATTTTGTATTCCATTTTATGCTCCAGTGCCTAGGACACTGTTATGAATATGGAAAAAGCTTAGTTAGTTAAACAAGATAGCCCCCAAAGATTCTTTTTTGAAGTCAGTTTATTCATGAGTAATATTCTTGTATCCTGGTGTAGACTGGCTTCCCTTATTCCTGATATATCTTTATAGGAAGGTAGATAAATAAATAGCCTCTTACAATGGAATACTTTCTATTTGTTAGCATTTTCCAATTTAAATAAGCATATAAAAGCCTACGTTAGGACGATAAAAGGTCAAAAATCTTTGTCAATAATAATGTTACTAATAATAGTATTAAGGGCTGGAGATGTGGCTCAAGTGGTAGCGCGCTCGCCTAGCATGCGTGCGGCCTGGGTTCGATCCTCAGCACCACATACAAAGAAAGATGTTGTGTCCGCCGAGAACTAAAAATAAATATTAAAAAAAAAATTCTCTCTCTCTCTCCTCTCTCACTCTCTCTTTAAAATAAATAATAATAGTATTAATAAATTTATGATGACAATTATTGATATATTTTAGTTTAAATCCTACAAAATTGTAAATATAATTTTTCTTTAAAAAATTTTTAATTTGTTTTAATTAGTTATACATGACAGCAGAACACATTTTGTTTCATAGTACACAATTGGAGCACAACTTTTTTCATTTCTCTGGTTGTACACAATGTACAGTAGTACCATTTGTGCAATCATACATGTACCTAGGGTAATGACGTCCTTCTCATTCCACCATCTTTCCTACCTTCATGCCCACTCCCCTCTCTTCCTTCCCCTTTACCCAATTCAAAGTTCCTCCATTTTCCCCATATCCCCTCACCCCATTATGGGTTAGCATCCACTATTCAGAGAGAATATTCAGCCTTTGGGTTTTTGGGGTTGGCTTACTTCGCTTAGCATGATATTCTCCAGCTCCATCCATTTATCTGCAAATGCCATAATTTTATTCTCTTTTAATGCTGAGTAATATTCCATTGTGTATATATACCACAGTTTCTTTATCTGCTATAAACAATGATGTGGCTGTGTCACTATAGTAGGTTGATTTTAAGTCTTTGGGTAGAGACTGGAAATTGCCTATATTTGACCATGACCTGTAAAAGTGGCGTTTTCTTATAGTTTAGCCTAAAATGCTAGTAATGATAGCAGCTCATTTGCATTGACTACTTACAATGCTAAATGATTTCATGCATTATTGGATCCTCCAACCTCATGAGCAAGTATTGTCACTTCTCCCATGTTATAGACAATGTTAGAGGAGAAAGTAACTTTTCTGAAGTCACTTAGAGCAGCACTCTTAATGTTTAACTCTCTTATTTTGCCTGGCAGAGTTGATTGAGTGAATAGACTACAAGAAGACAAGAAGAAAGTTAAGAATATTTGGCTGTTAAAAACAGTATCAGATCTAACACTGATACTTCAAAATAGCTATTGCTATTTTGAAGTCATTTTATCATCAGAAGAGAAATGCACAAAGGCTCCTAGTTTGTTTGTTTGTTTTTGGTCTTTGGCTGATATTTGTGAACACTCAATAACGATGCCCAGCAGGTGCTATAAAACAGAGCAGGTTGTAGCCAGCTTCTACAGTATGAATAAGGATTAAGATCCTTTCTCCCTTTGTTGCTTTTGATAACCTTCAACTTTTCTAGGCAAGAGTTTGCCTTTCTGTGTAGATTTTTGACACATAGCTGCGTAAAACTGTCTAGCTGATCTGCATGAATCTTATTACTTTCTGCCTAGATGTGTGGTACCTTCCAGAATCTGTGCTGCAGAGGGTTAGTTTTGTCCCTCTTGGTTAGCCTGAACACTCTGCCTTGGGATGACTGTCAGGATTCCATTGTTTTTAGACATAGCCCCACCATAGGTAAATCATTAGTATTACTTCTGAGATGAGTCAAACTAGAAGCTTCTTATGGTAGATGTGAGTCTTCTGGCATATGGGTGTTCAAACTTTAATTTTTTTTTTGGTGGGATTGGGGATTGGTTCCAGGGCCATGTGCATGTGAGGCAAGCACTCTACCAATTGAGCAAGCCCAAGCTGTATTTTTAAATTTTTAATTACAGCTTGGACTTTAACGTGGAATTTGATCCATGGCTCAGTATATGGTTTGGGGTCTTTGTTAGACTCTGGCTTAATGATGCTATTTGTTTTAATTTTTTCTTTTATTATACTTTTTAATATCTTTAGAGGCCATTAAAACAATTGGTAAATGGAGTATAATAAGTATTTTGTGAAATTAAGTAATATGGAATACTAATAGCAACAGAAAGTTGCACTTGAATATTGAATTATAGATGAGTTTCTCTGGTAATTTTGCATATTAATTACTGAAAATACATGAATGTACTCCAGGTACAGATGAATTCCCTCCCTGATAGAATCATCATTCAGTCTACTAGATTTTTAAAGTTCATTTAAAAAAATATTTATTTTTTTAGTTGTAGTTGGACACAATATCTTTATTTTATTTATTTATTTTTATGTGGGGCTGAGGATCAAACCCAGGGCCTCACATGTGCTAGGCCAGTGTTCTATTGCTGAGCCACAACCTCAGTCCTTAAAGTTAATTTTTTAAAGGTAACATGAACTTAGATTAAGGTGTGAGACAAATTGTGAAAATACCATTTCTGATACTACTCAGTCTTTCTTTTTTTTAATGTAAAAGTACTATCTTTAAAAGAAAATGTGTATTTACAACACTCATTGAAACACATATATTGGATAATGGCAACAATCCTTGGATGGGAAGCAGCATTGCAAAATTTGACTCTGTTTTATCACTCCCAAGAATTTCCATTAGGGCTCCAATATAGAATTATTAGTTGTAAAAAGAGATCAGCCAATTTGATGAAGGGGCTATAGGTCTGCAGATAATTGAACAAATATATCATGGTTTAAAAAAATCACACATGAGATGACAATTACAGTGAATAGGACAGAGGAAAGAAAAGAAAAGGGAAAGAAAAAGAAAAGGAACAATGATGGATTTGTGGGCAATAAAATGTAGTTTCAATACCAGCCTACTTAACATGCTTTCTCAGTAGGAGGCCATTGTTCTTTCTCAAACTCTTTTTGCTTGGCTGTTTTCCTTCACTGTTTAGGAGGAGGACAGTCCTCCTCCCAATCCCCTTCTAGTTTTTGACCACAGACTAAGAGTGTTGCTGAGGTTGTTAGGGAAGTAATGGAATTTGCATCTACAAGCTACAAATGTGGTCAGCCTCTGCAAGGAGGCTTCCATTACAAATGCTCCTGTTATCACTCTGAAATGCTTTATTTCTGGTTAATTTTTTAAAAATAATTTTAATGTTTAAAGAGACTTCTATATTGGGGCTGGGGATGTGGCTCAAGCTGTAGGGCGCTCGCCTGGCATATGTGCGGCCCGGGGTCGATCCTCAGCACCACATACAAACAAAGATGTTGTGTCTGCTGAATACTAAAAAATAAATATTAAAAACATTCTCTCTCTCTCTCTCTCTCTCTCTCTCTCTCTCTCTCTCTTTAAAAAAAATAAAGAGACTTCTATAGATTATTACTCTTTTCTTTTCCTTTCTTTTAGGGGTGTGCATGCCTTGATATGCAAAATGCACACTGCAAAAGTATTTCAGTATAAGGAGTTAAATTTTGGGGTATGTGTGTGTATGTGTATTATTCTAAAAGTAGGATTTGCAAAACTGGGGAAAATGGGTGCATATTTTAGTATCCAAATACTTTTAGTATTTAAAAGTATTTCTACTTTTAAAGAAAATAATTGGAGAGGTAGGATAGAAAATATAAAAATATGTGGCCAAGTCACAAGTCACAATTAGATTATGTTTTCACACAGGCTTTTGCACACTCTTTCCAGTTGACTAATGACTGAAACAGATTAATGTGTATGGAAGCCACATGGATCAATGGGTTGTACTTCTTGAAAGGATGCAAGTACAGTGCTTACATATCTCCCAAAGTGGCAGGATTAGGTTACTTTACCTACACATGTGTGTATTCCATACCTTGCTTGCCCATGTTTGCCAAGTGCTAAGTCACCACACATGGTCTAAGTAAGGATATGTTTATGGGGACTGTACAACAGAATATTTGGAATTGGGACTATCCTCTGAAATTCATGCATTCAGCATGCATTCATTAAGTCCTTATGGAATGTTTACTAAATGCTGAACATTATTATGGGTACTGGGGATGCAGTGGTGACAAAATAGTAAAAATTACTTATTCTCTAGAGGGGGTAAATAGACAAATATATATAAGATATATAAGGTATATTAGTGATACAGTACTAGGGAAAACCAAAGCATAGAAAGAAAGGGGCTAGCAAACATTGCTAGGGCAGTAGAAAATGAAATTTTTGATAGGGAGTGAGTGATATTTATTTCTGGGACATGTGGTTCTTATCCCACAGCTCCAGGTCTCCTGCATAATTTCCTTAGACTATACAACCTGCACAGACCTCAAGAAAAGAGGACCGACATTTCATTGTGTAGAGAGGTTTTACCATTCCAAACAAAACAAAACATTCCAAGCACTTTTTAATTATTGTAGGTTGCCAAAAATCAACTGAAACAACTAAGTAACAAAGAGCTAGAGGTCCTGAGAAAGATGCATAATTTAAAAAAAAAAAACTGCTCCTAATTCAAACATTTGAGTCTATGTTTCTATACCTCTAATAGGATTGTCATTCTTCCATTAGTTAAGGAGAACAACCATTAGAAAGAAGCAGTAATTCTAGGGCAATGAAGTTCACTTAGTGAGAACATGATACACCTCTCATTTATTGGCTCAAGGAAGCACAAACAGTGGGAGACTCTAAGTTTCCTCCATCTTCTAGAGCATGCCCTGCATGCTGCCTTTATTTGTTTGTTTATTTATTTATTTATTTTTGGCCTATTGGGTTTCCCTACCCTGTTGCATGGGTTTCTGCTCTCCATCCTTATTTTTGTTTGTCAAAACTCTATTCATCTCCTAATGACAGGGGCCCAGCCTGTTTCTCTGGTATCTGGCACAAGTAAATGCACAACAAATGTCTAATACATAAAAGAGTGCATGGATTGGGAGGCTGAGACAGGAGGATCACAAGTTCAAAGCTAGCCTTAGCAAAAGTGAGGTGATAAGCAACTAAGTGAAACCCTGTCTCTAAATAAATACAAAAATAGGGCTGGAGATATTGCTCAGTGGTCAAGTGATCCTGAGTTCAATCACTGGTAAAACTGCCCCCATTCAAGGGGATGAATGGATGAAACAGGGGAGCATGATTGGCATATACCTACTTCATTTTACTGTCCACAAATTTCTGTTACAAGTGCTGTTTCCAGACTTTGTCCTATCTCTGACTTAGACTCATTTTCCTTTCACATTCCTCTCATTAAACAAAACAAAACAAAATTGGTTTAGGAGGATGCCAGAAAACTCAACCACCGGAGAGGGAGGCTTGCCCTCCCATGTTTCTGAGTGGCCATCAGGTACATTTTACTTTTTTGCCCACTTCCCTTTAAAAAAATGGCTGATTTTTCCTTACTGTGGCCTTCTGTTCCTTCTTTCCTCACTAACTCCCTTCTCATCCTTCAGGTAGACAGACGGGAGTAGGATTTCGTTTGTAGCTTGTCAGCTCTTCTTGTCAGTGGGCAGAGATATGGTTGAGCTTTAAGAGGGGCTTGGGAGGTAGAGTTATTAAGGGAGTAGCAGCTTTGGTTTATCAACAGGTGGTAAGAGGGGGATGAATACACACATATTTTCCAGTTCATTAAAGAGAGTGAAATTCCCAAGCTTTGAACCCGTTGGCATGTCTTTCTTGCCCTATTCTCTAATACATTAGTGTGCCCTTCACACATTGTACCTCAGCCTGTTAAGGTACAGCCTGGCAGCTGCTTCTCAGATCAAGTGGGTTGGTCTGTCACTAAAACAGGGCTAGAAATCTTTAGAGCAGTGGAAAAAACAAGGAGAAATCCCCAAAGCTTGGCATGATGAATCTTGGCTTTGTGAGCTTAATTTGTTCACTGCTTAGGCAGTTATTTGGTACATTGTTTTTTTTTTTTCCTTAAGCTTAGTTTAAAATAAAGCCTAGGAAATTTCTATTGTTATCATTATTTTCATTATCCTTATGGTTGTCATCACAGCTGCTATTAGTGAATGCCAACTCTGATCAATGATCTTTATGCTTTACATGGATTAGTTCATTTAATCCACAAATACATTTACCAAGGAAGAGTTGACCCTAAGCTTTTAACTATAATTTCATACATTAGTAAAAAAAAACTATAAATTTTCTATTGTAGGTATAAGCTTCAAGGTAGGATAAAGCCATGAAGGGAAGTCATTCATAAATAGGAATATTTTATGTTATTCCCACTTTACCCTAAAAATTTAGTAAATAGATTTCTATATGGATTAAAGAAGTTTGGATTCACATAAAAGAAAAATGAGTCAAATCATAATTATATGCTATTGGTCTAAAAATTAGATTCTGAGGGCTTCTCACTTATCAGTAAATTTTTATGGTCATACACATGAGATGGTAGGACTGGTTCTGTTTTCAGTTTACAAGTGTGCATGCTGCAGTAGGGAAAATTAATAAAAGACTTAAAATTGAATTAAAAACTTATTTTAAAATGTTTTATTTTACTTATAAACCTTGATGTTTTATTTTCTCATGCAATTTCAAGTCTCCTTTAAATAGTTTAAAAATAGCTTTTAAGTCTGCTACTTGTAAGCATGCATACGATTATAGCAGTAGTAGACTTAAGAGTATTTAAGAACTATTTAGAGCAGCTTTCTAATTGCCCACTTTAGCACAGATTATAAATCAACAAACATTTTCTAAATTCCTGTTCCATGCCAGGAGTGGTGTTAGATGTTGGGGATGGAATTCAGCTAAATACTACCAATTGCAGCCTGCACCTACCTTGGACAGCACCCAATAGGGTTTAATAGGGGATGTACTGGAATGCTCTTGTTTAAACATGTTTCATTTGTTGCCAGTAGAGCCCAGGCTTTTCATTAGTGGCCAAATGATTAGAAATAAATTTATGTGTTGTCTGAATTAACTTATTTAAAATATTTTTTAATTGTAGATAGACACAATATCTTTATTTTATTTATTTATTTTTATGTGGTACTGAGGATCGAACCCAGTGCCTGATATGTGTGCTGAGGATCAAACCTAGTGCCTCATATGTGCGAGGCAAGTGCTCTACCATTGAGCCACAACCCCAGTCCCCTGAATTAACTTTTTAATTAAAGTCAGTGATGGGTTTGGGGGAGGCAGTATTAGGTATGGTTTGAATAAAAGTTGATGGCAGTAGAGGCTTTGTTCATGTTTTCCTTTGTAATGTCCCGGTAACATGGTCTAATTTGAGTGGAATTAAGCTTAAACAGCTCAAAATTATATAGTTAATACACCCTTTTTCAAATACTATTTCAAGTAAATGTAAGTCAGCTACCATGATTCTGATCCACAAAGACTGGTAGAAATGGATGTGGGCAGATGGCAAGGGCCCCTGCATTGCTAGTTCATGGGGACTGATTTTGATTTTTTTTGGTAACAATCTTATTAGGCCACCTTCTAGGGTTGGACAGGCTGTTTGTTAGAAGACCAGAATCTCTGTGAGGCAATGAGCAGAGATGTAAGAGATCAAGGTTGAATCCCAAATGCCTCTTATTTGCCACTGGTGTTGTCTCAGGTTTGTTTTATCATCAGTAAAACAGATATGGTAGACTTTTTATAGGCTTTTGTGAAGATTTAAATCCAAAGCACCCAGCACAGTGTGTGACTTTTTCCAGGCATTGACTTTCTTCAATTTCTAGTGATCCCCAGTATGAAAATGGTGTTAGAATATGTACCCTGTATTGTTCTACAGGTAGTATTTATATAGGTAATGATAGTCACTACTTTTTATATTGACTGCAGTTGGAAATGTAGTATTTTCATTATAAGAAAGGTGTAAATTCAATCACTCTTGCTGAATATCTTTTTATGTAGCTGGCTTTGTAGAATATATTAGAGATATAAAAATGAATAAGAATTCATTTTATTCAAGTAGTTCAGTCTATTAAGGAAAAGGGATGCAGAGTTAACTATCTAGAGTGGAATGTAGTGAACTATTTTTGCTGAGTAGATACACTGCTGTGTATTACAGGGTTGGTCAGGACTCTGCCTGCTGGCATGGTGGAGTTAGGCCAGGCAAGGCTTGTCAGAGATGTCATTTAATTGGGCTTTGGGATATGATGGACCTCAGGGGCGGGGCAGAGAAAGGGTCATATAAACAGAAATTACAGTCAGAAGAGATCATCTACGGCGAGGCATGGAGCTAGAAGGTACCTGATGTACTCTAGGGAGTCTGAGGAATCCAGTGTGACTGGATTCTAAAATAGTTGAGATTGTGCAAGTGAGACTAGAAGTACAGCTCAAGTCATACCTTGTTCATATTCTTATGAGCTCTAAAAAGAATGCATTTCTTAACTTATATTTTGAAATAATCATAGATTCATAGGAAGTTTCCAAAATAGTGGATAATCTCTTGAAGTCTTCACTTAGCTTCTACCAATGATGACATTCTGAATAACTGTAGTAAAATATTAAACTGAAGAAATAAGAATTGATACAGTATTACTACCTGGGCTACAGAATTTGCATATTTACTTGCTTTCACATGCACTCCTGTGTGTGTATGTGTGTGTGTGTGTGTGTGTGTGTGTGTGTGTGTGTGTGTGTGTTTCTATTCACCACAAGGAACTCCCTTTACTCTCCATTTATATTCAAATCTGCTTCCCATGCCTATCCTGCCCCCTGGCAATCATATTTCATAATCTTATGAAACATTTTTTTAAAAATGAAACACAATGCTCTTGAGATCCATTCAAGTTTTTTTTTCATGTATAATAATTTGTTTCTTTTTATTTTGGAGTAGTATTCCATTGTATTGCTTGACCATTCGCCCACTGAGGAGCATTTGAGATATTTTAATGTTGGGTTATTTTGAGTAATGCCATCATGGGCATTTTTGTACAGGTTTTTGTGTGAATATAAATTTTCATTTCTTTTTAAAGTGGGGTTCTGAGTGTTTGGGAGGAATCTTGAATTTAGATATGGTTTTGAACCTAGCTCTAAAAGCCAAGAATACAGTGGTAAATATGTTAGTTGATGAGCAAGCTCAGCATCTACATCTCATTGTGCTTTCAGTGTTGTCTGTTGTGATTTTTTATCTTTATGAAGACTCTGATCTACAGGGACCAGTTGGGGTAGTGGGATGGTCAAAGAAATACAGGCTAGAAGCCACAAAATACTTTTGGTATAACTCGAAATTTCTACTTGTATTTTAAAAATAACATAGTTCACATCAAAATTGTATATAAATTCCTCTTCTCTATTTCTTTCAGCCACCTGCATATTCATAGCTCTTTTATTTCCCTTCTCCAGAATACTCCTCCATCATCCATGCATCTTATCTTTTCTCACCTGCTGTACTCTCTTACCTATTAAATTCTTGGATTTTCATACCTCTCTTTACTGTTGCCTCCACCCAAGAATTTTCCCTTCTCATTTTTGCCTTCTTATTCTACCAACCATGTTCTCCACTCCTAGCCCCACCACTTGGCTGATTAACAATTGTGTGTTCCCATTTGCAGGGGCACTTTACACTGAGCCACATTCCCAGTCCTTTTTATTTTTTTTTTGAGTCAGGGTCACTACATCTTGCTAAATTGCAGAGTCAGGCCTCAACTTTGTAATCCTCCTGCCTCAGGCTCCCCAAGTGCACCAACACCCCTTGCTGGACTTGATTCTGTAGACAGTGAATTAGAAAGTGGAGAGTCTAGCACAAATAATAAAAACTCAGTGGCTTTTAAGTTTAGAGCAGAAACAGCAAGCTCTGCACTCAAGTGCTTTATGATGGAAGACATGAGTGAAAAGCACTGTGTGCAGACTCTTCACTTCTGAATGGGGATGTAGGTAGGGTGAGCTGCTTAATTTTTACTCTTCCCTTTCCTCTTCTAAGATTGTTATAACATTTTTTAAAAAAAAGTCTTAAAATGTATTAATTCAAATTTGACCTTCCTTACTCTGTGATAGTTCTAATACCCAAAGCTATTTTCAGTTGTTCCAGATTGTCACAAAATTTTGATGTCCAAGTGCCAACTAGAGGAGCCAAACCTGGTCTTTGGAGGATTGTTTTTAAAATCTGATTCTAAATAAAGCACTTTGGGACAGAAAAATAAGATGTGGCCTAGTTCTAACTCACCATTCAGCTAAAACTATATGTAGTTTTTTTCTTCTTTGCCTAAATATTTGTCTGGCTCTTTTAGAGCCAAAAGGTATATAACCCGAGCCAAGAATATTTAGATTTCCTCCTTACTTCTTCATTTTTTCCAGAGTATTTTTTTGGCTTCTACTACACTTGAAAAGTTACAATTACAAAGACATTTCTCCAAAGAAAATTTTGGTTTTGGTATGTTTTAAATTCCTGGCCTTTCCCCTGTCCTCCTTGCAAATTATTGAATTGAAATTTTATTTGCATTTGGAATTATGAGCTATATTGATAGGATTTACCTCTTAATATCTAAAATTAAGTTCTGGCCAACAGTGTCCATATCAGTAGCAGGAATTGTGGTTATAGGAAAATAGTGTATAATGCAAGCTTTAGAATCAGGAAAGTCTTGATGGTCTGAGTGTCTTACTGTGACTGCTTGTCGTTTTTTTTGGTTTCATGGGTAGAAGAACTTAAAGCAAGTTCCTTTCTCTCAGTATAAATGAACTTTATCCTTAGACTTATAAGAGCAGAGTGTACATAAGAATACAAATAGACCTTTAAGGATAGCCCTTTGCCTACAGACCTTCTGAGACTAGCTGAGATACAGAGAAAAGGAATTGGAGCAAGTCCCTGGGCAGATAGTGGGCTGAGAGTTATGGCTTCTCAGGTTCTAGGCTCCTATGTTCTTTGAGCCTTGCTTCTTCATCTTTAAAATGGAAAACAGTATTTACATTATAGGATAGTTATGTAAATAAAAATAGAAAATTCAGCACAATGCAAGGCCTATACTATTACTCAGTGAAATGGTAGCTATTATTGGTGAATGGTAAGATTTCAATGGATTTGTATTTTTCATCTGTGTTACTTTCTTCCTTGGGTTTTATGTCCTTTCCTACCACCTTAGAGGTTGAAGATATGTTCAGATCTCAGGATTCTTGAGTTATGAGTGGAAAAAAATAAACCTTGGGATAGAAGTAATCTTAAAAGTTACCCAGACAGTGTTGGGATTGTGGCTCAATGGTAGAGCACTTGCCGAGCATATGTAAGGCACTGGGCTCAATCTTCAGCACCACAATAAACAAACAAACAAACTATTTAATTAATTAAGGTATTGTGTTTGTCTACAACGAAAAAAAAAGTTACCCAGAAAAGATCAGTGTAAATTCCTAAACTATTGGCTTAACTTGGTCTTAATACTGTAATGAAACCTGAGATATATGGCTTCTTCTCTGCTGGCTAATATTATAGAAGAATAGATGATCAGATTTTGATGGATAATTGACAGCTTCTGCCAAGACATTCAACATGTGTCTGTGACTTGGACTAGTGTCCTCATGGAAACAAAACCTATCATGATGTTTTCCTCAAAGATTATATAATCATCTTAGATATTCTGTATGTGTTTTCGTTTCACTTATATTCTTAATGTATAATATTTTACCTCAGTTTCTAAGCAAATTATAAAGCATTTTGATTTTCCAATTAAAAAGGTTAAGATATTGTTTATAGTCATCCAGTCTAGTATTACCATTATTACTTTTTATAATAGTGAGATCTTAAAATTCAAGATATAATTTTTTCAACAGAGCCTCACTGAAACCTCAACTGATGCACACTTTTGTGCCAGTTTCTGCTTTGTAGTACAAAGATAGATGCCTATAGATGCCTATAGTGGTCATTACCTCTAGAATTCTTAGGGTCACATGCAATAAAATATTTACCACAATTATAGTAAATATATAAAAATAATTGATCATGTATCTGAAAATGTACTTTCTATGTACCTAAACCTATTGTTGTAAAAACTCTTGTCTATATATTTTTTTCTATTTGTTTTTAATCATCTGTCTATTAAGAGTCCTTAAGCTGAATTAAAACTTTTTTATATTGAGATAATTGTAGTTTCACATGCAGTTGTAAGAAATAATACAGAGAGATCCCATGTACTTTTTACCTAGTTTTCCTCAATGATAATATCTTACATAACTATAATATTATATTATAACAGGGAAATTGACTTTGATGTAATTCACAGTCCTTATTCATAGTCCTTGCACTGGTGGTGTGTGTGTGTGTGTGTGTGTGTGTGTGTGTGTAGTTTTATGCAGTTTTATCACATGTATAAATTCATGTGACCACCTCCATAGTCAAGATTCAAAGGAGATTCATCAACATAAGGCTCATTTGTGTAACTCCTTTTAACCACAGTAACCTTTCTTCCTTTTTCTTCCCAAGCACCTGACAACCAGGGTTTTGCTAAGTTGCTGACTGTCTCACTAAGTTGCTGGCACTGGCCTTGAAGCTGTGATCCTCCTGCCTTAAATTGCTGGGATTTCAGGCATGCATCACATGTTGGCTTTTTCTTTTTCTTCCTTTCCTTTCTCCTCCTCCTCCTCCCTCCATCCTCTTCCTCCTTTTTGTTAAATAATGCTGCTGTGAATAGTTGTGTACAATTTTTGTGTGGACATAATGTTTTCTATGTATCCAGTGAGCATGAAAAAAATACTGTATATGTTCTTCAGAGAAATGTCTATTTATATTCTTTACCCATTTTAAAATTGAGTTTTAATATTTTTATTAAGTTGTAAGAGTTTTTCTAATATATTCTGGATACAAGTCTTTTATCAGATATATTTTTTGCATATATTTTTTCCCATTCTTTGATTTGCCTTCATATTTTTGATGGTAACATTTGTAGCATAAAATTTTAAAATTTCAATGAAGCCTGGTTTGTCTACCTATAAGTTTTTTGTCTGTTGTATGCTTTTGCTGATGTATCTACGAATCTGTTGCTAATTAGGCCACAAATTTATTCCAATGTTTTAAGAATTTTACTGGATGGGGGTTTAGCTCAGTGGTAGAGCCATATCTGAGCAAGTATGAGGCCCTCAGTTTAATTCCCAGCACCAGAGGGAAAAACAAACCAACCAACAAGTTTTGTACTTTTTACTCTGACATTTGGATAAATTATTCATTTTGCTGTGATTTTTGCATATGATATAAAGATTCCTTATATTTCCCCCAAATTTTGTATCTTTACATTTTACATCTAGTTCTGTGGTCCGTTTGAGTTAGTTTTTGTAAAAGATCTGTCAGTTGTGCCGGTAATACTTGTTGAACTTAGATTGAGTTTTTAGGTTAAAATTTAAGTGCCCTAGAATTTTTAGGTTAAAATTGAAGTGCAGACAGACTTCAGGCTAGTTTCCTTTGGAGAAAGAAATACATTTGAGAAGGAATCCTCCACCTTATTAGCCTTAAAAAGAGAAAAATAGGAAATAAAAGTATCACAAAAGGGCTCTCTTTCCAGGGCAGTGTCCAGGCTTTCAGAATGGTCCAGCATTTGACATACCTTTGTAGGATTTTTTTTTTTTTTTTTTTTTTTTTACAATACAGCTTCTAAAAAAAGCTATGCTATCCCAAACCTCTGGTAATAGAATCCTTTACATTTATATAAAGAAGGTTGGAAAAATACCAAAATCTGCATATGTGTGCCCAGGCAGACTTCGAGGGATTCCTGCTTTGAGACCCAAAGTTCTTATGAGATTGGCTAAAATTAAAAAGCATGTCAGCAGGGCCTATGGTGGTTCCACGTGTGCTAAATGTGTCTGTGATAATTTCAAGTGTACTTTCCTTATTGAGGAACAGGAAATTATTGTGAAAGTCTTGAAGGCACAAGCACAGAATCAGAAAGCTAAATTAAAAATGAAGCTTCTTTGAGTAATAAAAAGTCAAAAAGGAAAAAAAAATATCAAAAAGGTAATAAGTTTGTCTACCACCTTAGTTTTTCCCACTACCAAAAGCAGATAATACTTCTAAATACTTCTTGCCAACATAAAAATAAGTATTAAAATCAGAAATACCAGTTTTTTGTTGGGGTGCAGCTCCGTGGTGGGGAGTGCTTACTTATCATGCTTGAGGCCCTGGGTTCAGTGACCCTACCACCAAAAGAAAAAAGGAAAGGGGAAAAAAAGAAGTATCAATTTATTTTTATTTTTTTCAATCTCTTGTTTTAAAGGTACTTTATAATGTCACTTAAAAGACTTGCAAATGAGATAGTATTTATTAGGACTACCTTTCAATAAAGAAAATAGAAAGGAAGTTAATCCTTGGAGGTAAGAACACATTTTATTTTAAAAATTCTGCAGTCTTTAACCTAAACTAATAAACCACAATTTAAAAAAATTAAAAAAAGACTAAGCTTTTCCTTATTTTAAGTCTTTTTTGTCTGGATATTTGTTCACTCATGCCTTTTATTAGGTTGTTTAGGAATAGTTGGTGGACATGTGGTGAAGTTACATCTCATTAATGGGTGAAAACTTTCCATGTGGTTTGGTGCTTTTTTGCAGTTATTTTGTTTTACAACAAACTTCTGTTTTATAAAAGTTTGGCCTGTCTTGAGAAAGCTCTCCAAATACTTATATTTATTTTATATCACACATTGTTTCTTAAATTTTGCAGTTAAACCTTGTACTTCATTGTGTTACTTTAAAAATTTGTACCATTAGTTTGCATAATTTGAAAGATATATTTAATATCACACATGTATCAAAATATTACCTTGTATTCCACAAATAACTACAATTATTATGTGTCAATTGAAAAAAAAGTAAAAGAAGTGTAACAATTTCTTATTTTAGAGTAGCTGAATAACTAAGAATTACCTCATATATAGATGGGTCTCCAGTTAAATTAGTTGTTAGTTAAAAAGTATATTTTGACAATGTGTATATGCTTGTGATGCCCTTTAAAATGTTTTTAATTGGCATATGATTTTATAATTCATGTAATATGAAAATCACTTTTCAAAGTATATGGTTTAGGGGCTGGGGTTGTAGCTCAGTGGCAGAGCACTTGTCTTGCACATGTGAGGCACTGGGTTTGATCCTCAGCACTACATAAAAAAGTAAATAAATGTAAAAAATAAATATTAAAAAAAATAAAATATGTTTAGTGATTTTAGTGTGTTCATTGTTGTACAACCATCACCACTAATCCTAGAATATTATGATATTGATTATTTGTCAATTCCTTATGATTTATGTCTACTAGTTTTATGTATTTAACTCACATCAAAATAGATTTGGAGTGTCTTGCAATGAGAGAGACTTGTAATATGTTAGTATAATATAAGAGATCAAAAATATTAGTAGAAAGAAAGGAATATATAAACTAAAAACTCAAACTGAAACTAAGGTAGAATTGCTATTAGGTGCAACATATCAATCAAAAACTCTGAATCTGGCAGTGTTTTATCTTCTATCACAATGCCAAAACTATTTTTCCTAAAAATAAGTCAAATTATAGAGCTTCCCTCTTTAAAGCTCCCTTTCATTGTCATGATCAAAAGTCATGTTTCACGTTAGTGTTTGAGACTTATTCAAGGTCATGTATGTTGAAGTGGTGTGCTGTGAGGAAACATGCTCTTCTTGTAGCACCAATTTTACCTAAACATTTTAGAGAAAAACCAACATTCTATGTTAACTTGATAACACTGCTTAATATAAGGAATAGATATATGGTAGAATATATGGTATAATTTGTATGAAATACATTATATTTCAAACAAATGTGCCTGATCTCAATTGGTAAGTAGTATAACTTAAGGAATTCTATCTAGTACACATTCTCTTTCTGCCTTAGTAACAACTACAAAGTTCTAGCATAACAAACCAAAGACTTTCACAGACAAAAGAACCCAGCAAATCCCCAATCATACTTTCAAATTTTTACATTGATATAAGTCCCTTCATGATATGCTAAACTTCTCATGGATCTGGGCCTTTAAGACATCCTTTCTGCTTAGAATGCACCCCCATACCTGCCCCAGCCTCTCACATTTCCCTTCTTCAGTCTCAGTTCTTATGAAATATTTCTCTACAGGTGTCCCCTACTGCTATGTTCCCCAGATACTGTTTCTTGCTAACATTTTTGTAATTATCACAGTGTATTATTATGTAACAGGACAGTTAGATTAGGTAGACAGAGAGGTGGTAATGGATTCATATTTCTCCATTAACTATAGACTCCTCTAAAACAGGGCTCATCTTTTATTCATGTTTATATCCCTTACATTCCTGATGCTGTTTATTGTTTGTGACACATAGTAGATATTAAATAAATGTTTTCTTTCCCTTTTTTTAAATAAATGTTTTCTTGAATTAATGAATGAATTCTGAATGACAATTTATGGAGTATCCCCATTGCAGATATTTCTGTTTATTTGAGCTTAGTTAACTTTCCTTTCCTTTCCTTTCTTTTCTTCCTTCATATTTCAGGATAAATTAAGTTTTTTGAAAATTATACTTCTTAATACCTTTTCAGTTCACTGCGTACGACTTGTTGCATTCTATCTAGTAACATTCTCTTTCTGCCTTAGAAACAACTACAAAGTTCTGGCATAACAAACCAAAGACTCTCACAGACAAAAGAACACTGAAACTGCTTTTGCTAGGTCAACAATGACCCAGTACCCAAATCCAGTGAACTATCCCCGACCCCCATTGCTGTGTTTCTGGAGGTTTCTGTTAAATTCCATTTTCAAAGCTCTTTACTTTCTTATTTCTGGAATAGTGCACTTTGACTTCTTATGTCAACTCCCATATCTCCACAGACTTTTCTTCCTTCGATGTGTCTTAAATGTTTGTTGGCCTTCCAGGTTTTGCCTTTGGTTGTTGCTTTTCTAGATGTTGTACTGGGGCATCTTAGCCACTCTTCTGTATCTCTTCTTTGACCATAATCTCAAGATGGGGATCCTTCTCATCTCTGAAGCTGCCTCTGGCATTGCCGACAGAATAGTTTAAAGCTTCACAAATATTGCATGTCTAATATAAATTTCCCTTTCTTTCCTACTAACCTATTTATTTTCTGTATTCTCTTTAATTTGGTGAAACCTGACCATCTTCTCAGTTATCAAAGCCAGAAATATGGCAGTCCTTTAGGATCTTTTCTTTTTACTTTTACCTTCAATTTATCCATAAAGACCTCTCAATTTCTTCCCTGGATATTTTGCAAGTTAATTCCATTATTCTAAAGCTGACACCTTCTTTCTTTAGTACTTCTGCAGGGTGAAAAGTACATTTGTGGAGTAGAGAAATTGACACTGTCCAGCACAGTGGTCTCATTTTGAATCTGAGGATAGTAATTCAGGACTTACCAATTATATAAGTATATATCAAACATTTAATATCTGTGTTTATTGATCCTGACATTTCTAGGACCACTGTTTTTCTCAACCACACACACACACACACACACACACACACACACACACACACACACACACACTATTTCTAGATTCATGACTCATTCTTTCCTTGCTGGTCTGAGCTGCCCAAGAATTTTTTGGACTGCCATATACCTAGAAAGACTTGGGTATTTTCCAGAGCCACATTAGGGAATGTTCTTCAAAATTCCTCTCACATTCAGTCTACCGTGCATCTAAGTATCAGGCAGAGAACTATGATATGTCCGAGGAGAACCACATTCTCTTCCCTTTCCCAGAACTGAACATGGGTTGGAATCAACTGTTTCTTTACTTCAATATACTCAGACTGAATACCCCAACCACTATTTCTCTTCTGGCCATCAATATATGTAAGTATTTTTCCCCGCACCAGTTAATTCTCTGACACTAGGTAGGTATCTTACAACTGAACTCAATTCTAATACTATATTCTTGGAGAGAGCATCAGATCCCATAGATTAATGGCTTAGTCTCACAAGACTGTCCCCATTTTAAACATAAATTCCAAATCCAGAATATCAGTTGTGCTTCTGACTGGTTATAAATCACAGGTTCACAAGATCCCCTCTTCAGGTTTGATCATTTGTTAGAATGGTTCACAGAACTCAGGGAAACATTTTGCTTATGTTTTCTTGTTTATTAGGATGTAACTCAAGAATAGCCAAATGGAGGAGATTCACAGGGCAAGATATGGGGAAAGCTTCCAAACCTCTTCAGGCACACTACCATTTTAGTACCCCAATGTGTCCTCCAATGTGGGTGCCCTCTAACCCAAATTCTTCTATCTATCTATCTATCTATCTATCTATCTATCTATCTATCTATCTATCTATCTTTCTATCTTTCTATCTATCTATCTATGGTTCCAGGGATTGAACTCAGGGGTACTTGGCTACCAAGCCACATCCTCAGCCCTATTTTGTATTTTATTTAGAGACAGGGTCTCACTGAGTTGCTTAGCACCTCACTTTTGCTGAGGCTGGCTTTGAACTCATGATCCTCCCACCTCAACCCCCTGAGCTGCTGGGATTACAGGTCTATACCACTGTACGAGGCCTAACCTTGGTTCTTTTGGATATGGGTCCTCATTACATGGTCATGGTTGGTTATATTGTTGGCCATTGGTGTTTAAGTCAACTGCAGTCTCTTTTCCCTCCCTTGCTTTTGGAGGCTAGGCTGAAAATCCCAAATCTCTCATCACACAGTAAATTTCCCTGACAACCAGCCTCCAGCCACCAGTTATATCATTAGCATGCAAAAATAAACTTATCACTTTGGTGATTCCAAGGGTTTTAGAAACTGTACTCTAGGAAACTAGGGCAGAGATCAAGTATATATTTCTTTTTATGTCACAGGGGCAGTTACCATTTTCTTTTCTGGTCTGGACAGGAAACAGGTCTGCTCATCTGGCTCAAGATCTGTGCTTCAAGTCATGACTCTACTGCTGATTCCTTGAAAGGAAGGAGTCTACTTTACTTGAAAGAAGTTGCTTTTTATCATTATTGTTCTCCCTTGTCCTTTCCCATACTGGTTGGGAAATAGTTTTCTCTCAATCATTCCTGCAAGGGTTTCTGTGTCCCTTTGGTTCCTATCTCTCTTTAAAAGACATTCTTTAAGTATTGTCATTTTACATATTTATTTTTACTCTCCTCCTCCTGTCACAAAGAATTTGACATATTTGAATTTTAATTTGAATATTATATGGCTATAAGTCCTGATAGAGGTTAAATTTCACTTAGGTTATAGGCAGGATTTTTTTTTTTTAACCAGAGACCAGGGTAAAGGAATCATTGTTTAGAAAACCAGAGGGGCAGCTTCTACCATCCGAGATGATTAAAAATTGAAGATGGTGCTTGCTTCTGATTAATCTATATTTACTTAAGTAGATGCAATTTTGATCTTCTGTTATCTAGGGTTAAAAAGAAGGGCATCAAAGCAATGATTGCATCCTTGCTTTGAAAAGTTGAAGGCTGTGTTCAACTTAAGGTCAAATATGGCAAAAATAGATAATTTAAATGAAGTTTTATTGTTGTTATTTTTAAAAATCATATCATCTCTGTTGGCACATTCCATGGCTGTTTAACAGAGGTAATTTGCTCTAGTACAATGGTTTCCAAATTGTGGAGAATTGTTCCTTTTAGGAAGTTAGATCTTTCTGGAAGAAGTAAACATTTTATCTTTGAGAGGAATAGCTATTTAAAGTATTATGAGCATTTCATTTGTTGAACATCTAATAGGAAACTTTAGTGGGGGACAAGAGAAATAAATTTTAGATAATAGGACTTTATATAAAGAAGCTGTCTTAGGTAAAATGTTTATTAGGAATATTAGTTAGCTTGAGAGAAAGATCCTACATTGGGCAATGTGCAAAGGAAAACCAGGAAATGCTAAGCATGGAGGAAGGTGGCAGGGTACCCAAGACTCACTCTGCCTTTATTCCTTAGCATGAGCTTACTGGAGCCTGTGTTCTCTGAACCAAGGCTTTCCATTTGCTTTCCTGGTTTTGCTCTTCATAGAAAATGAGTTCATTGTTATTTTTGACATCATGTCAATATTTTCCCCTTAAGGGATAGATAATTAGAACTCTCTGATGAAGTAAAGGTCTATGTTCTGTTTTATGGATAATCATTTTATGAACCTTCAAATGTAATTCAGCTTCAATCTTCAGGAAAAAATGAAGATTAGAATTTATTTAAACTCTGTGAATTTATTGTTTCATAAAGGAGGGTGCCATCTATTATCCCTCTTCAGAAGGAAATTGTTGATAAGAAGCCATTGTGAGAAGTGAGATTTTTGGCAACATGAGGAGCTAGAGAAGCTGGGGCTTTGGTAGTATCCAGGACAATCAGAACACTGGGACAACTGAGTTTTTGTTGTGCAGTCTTTTGTCTTACAAGAAAACAGCAACAACCCTTCCCCAGCCCCCTAGTATAGTCCTACTCTAAAAAATAATTAAGGAAGATATTTAATCATTAAAAGCAATACTCTTATTTCACTGAAACATGTTTCCAAATTGTGGAGAATTATTCCTTTTAGGAAGTTAGATCTTTCTGGAAGAAGTAAACATTTTATCTTTGAGAGGAATAGCTATTTAAAGTATTATAAGCGTTTCATTTGTTGAACATCTAATAAGAAACTTTGGTGGGGGACAACATCCTGACAGGGATAGTTCATTGAAAAGAGACAGCAATGAGAGAGTTTTCCTCCATTATTGTCTGTTTCTCCCTTCCAATTAAATCCTTATATTTGAATAATCTATTGATTCATGAAAGAGTATGTTGGTAATTTTATTGTGACCTCATTCATCCAAAGAAGCATATAACCCAAAGGCAAAAAGTTAGACTCATATGCTGAAACAACCAATGCTATCTAAGTCAGTAAAGTTCATCCAGCTCATTCCCTTTAAACAATCTGCCTAGAAAGGTCCCAATTTTTTCAGTGAATATACAGTCAATAACTATACTTTTATTTATTTATTTTTTTAAAGAGAGAGTGAGAGAGGGGAGAGAGAGAGAGAGAGAGAGAGAGAGAGAGAGAGAGAGAGAGAGAGAGAGAGAGAGAATTTTTAATATTTATTTTTTAGTTCTCGGCAGACACAACATCTTTGTTGGTATGTGGTGCTGAGGATCGAACCCGGGCCGCACGCATGCCAGGCGAGTGCGCTACCGCTTGAGCCACATCCCCAGCCCAATAACTATACTTTTAATAGTATACTTTTTGAATTGCATTCTTTGGACAACTGGTTATCTGTAAAGGTACTTCAGGTGGTTTGCTATAGAATTTATGTTTATAATACAATACTATCCAAATTTTATTTCATTTGGAATTCACCAAAAGATGTCATTTTTCCAATTAACTAAAAACAGATACTCTTTACTGTTTTAGTCAGCTTTTTCACTGCTGTGACTAAAGGACCTGACCAGCACAATTGTGGAGGAGAAAAGATTAATTTAGGCATTCACAGTTTCAAAGGTCTCAATCCATAGACAGCAGACTTCATTCCTTGGGGCTTAATGTAAGGCAGGACATCTTGGTAGAAGAGTGTGGCAGAGGGAACCAGCTCACATGATGATCAGAAAACAGAGAGAAATATATACCCCAAAGCCACATCCCAATTCCTACTTTCTCCAGTCACACCCTACTATTTCTGTTACCACTCAGTTAATCCCTATCAGGGGGATTAATGCACTGATTAGGTTAAGGCTATAACCCAATGATTTCCTCTCCAAACCCTCTTGCATTGTCTTACATATGAGCTCTTGGGGAACATCACATCTAAACCATAATATTTAAGGTACTATATTAGTTTTCTCTGACTGTTACAAATTATCATAAACTTAGTGCCTTAAAACAATAGAAATACACTCTTCTCACAGTTCTGGAGGCCAAATGTCTGAATCATGGTATTGGCAAGGCCACATTCTCCATGAAAGTGTTAGGGAAACATGTGTTTCTTGCTTCCTGCAACTTCTGGTGACTTTGGTGTTCTTTGAGTTATTGCTGCTTATCCCCAATCTTTGTCTTTGTGGCCATCTTGCTGCTTCCTCTTTTGTCTGAAAATTCTCTCTGATTGCATTCTGGGTCCATCTGGATAATCCAGAGTAGATCTCTTTTCTCAAGATCCTTACTTGAATCACAGTTTTTTTTGGGGGGGAGCATATAAATTAATATTTGCAGGTTCTGGGGAATAGGATAGGGACAAATATTTTTGAAGATCACCATTCACTTTAGTGTAAGTACTTTTTTTTTTAATCAGCCCACAATGTTTAGTATGTCCATTCTACCTATTCTACCTATATTAAGAATATATCATTTAAGAAATATGAATGGCCAAAAAATATATGAAAAAATGTTTATCCTCTCTAGCAATTAGAGAAATGCAAATTTACTGAGATTTCATCTTACTCCAATAAGAATGGCAATTGTTAAGAATACAAGTAACAATAAATGTTGGCGAGGATGTGGGGGAAAAGTTTCACTCATACATTGCTGGTGGGACTGCAAATTGCAGTGCAGAGTGCAACCACTCTGGAAAGCAGTATGGTGATTCCTTAGGGAACTTGGAATGGAACCACCATTTGACCCAGTTATCCCATTCCTCGGTATATGCCCAAAGAACTTAAAATCAGTATACTATAGTGATGTAGCCACATCAATGTTTATAGCAGTTTGATTCATTATAGCCAAGCTGTGGAACCAACCTAGATGCCCTTCAACAGATGGATGGATTAAGAAAATGTGGTATATAAACAGAATGGAATATTGCTCAGCCATAAAGAAGAATGAAATTATGGCATTTGCCAGTAAATGGATGGAACTGGAAACTATCATGCTAAGTGAAATAAGCCAATCTCAAAATCCAGATGTTGAATGTTCTCTCTGATATGTGGATGCTGACACACAATGGGGTCAGGGGGAAGAATACAAGTTCATTGGACTAGACAAAGGGGAAGGAAGGGAAGCAAGTAGGCATTGGAATAGGAAAGACAGAATTAATTGAACAGAGTTTTCCTATGTGCCTATTTGAATACACAACCAGTGAAACTCCTCATTATGTATAATTGCAAGATGGGATCCTACTTAGAATAAGTTATACTCCATATATGTATAGTATGTCCAAAATAATTCTTCTGTCATGTATATCTAAGAAGAACAAATAAAAAAAAGAATATATCATTCTGAAGTTCTGAGTAGATATAGATGAAGTGAAAATATAAACTTTTGCCTTTATCAATAATTGACCTAAATTTAATTATGTCCTGTACCTCAAACAAACAAAATCTGAAAGGAAAGATAATTCTAGTGTCAATCATAGTTTATCTAAAAGCCTAAATATATTAAATTCATTAAAATGTTAAAAATCATTTTTACCATAGTTTATATGCCTGGAAAATATTGAATGATAGGGCAGACATTAGGGATTATGTTGTATGGATGTAGCAAATAATTAAAAATCTTTGAAATAGTTGAAAATAATTTATTTGGGATTGAATTATTATCAATGAAATAATCCATAAGCAGCAGATGTTATGAACAAATTAGCAGGAGTATTTTAATACAGTGTGCTTGTGAAACTAAAAATAGTTTGCACTATATTTGTTTCCAATGTAATTAATTTTTATAGAGGCCAACAAACAAACAAAATGTTTCTCCTTTTCATAGTATTTAGAAAGAAGGGAGCTTATGATGTCAGATTCTAAGTAACCTTTCTCTGTCTATAACTGGACTTTCTCTACACAATTGAGTATTTATAGTATAACCACAAATCCCCTCTACCAGTTACTGACAACAGTATACTTAAGAGTTAAGTATTAGTCCTGCATTTTTTTTTTGTGCATTTTTGTCCCGAATTTTTAGGTGGTCTTGGCATTCAAGGCAGGTGGTGCTGAGCTATTTAGAGAGATCTCCCTTTCAGACCTTATATATGTTTTTAATGTGTTAACCAATGTCTCAACCTCATTATAAGATTCAGTTAGTTTAAAACTGAAGAGAGGACCCTTGTTACCCATGTTTGCGTGAAATTCAGGGAGCTCTTTCTAAAGGAAACAGAGCCAGGTGATATATTTCTGTGAATTGTTCTTAGATTCATGGCAGGGTAGTGTTTTCCCAGTTCTTCTGGAAAGGGGTAAAAGTGGTGGAATGAGTGCCACAAAGAGTATAAATAAGGAAGAGTGAAATATAAGGAGATCTATTGAATTCAAATCATAGAAGGCCTTACAAGTTTGGATTTTCTTATTTCACTGATCATTTCCTCTTATTAATCTTTCTCCCTGTTTATTTCATCTTAGATGGCAATAGATTTACTTAGGTTATTTTTGTACTTGATTGTTCAATAGTATTTTCCTTTATAGTGTTTTAAATTTATTTTTTATTGATACATTATAATTATACATAATAGTGGGATTCATTATGTTGTATTTGTACACACACATAAATTGATAAATCTTATTCCCCAGAAAGGTGACAGTCTATATATGTATATGTGTATATGTGTATATGTGTGTGTATGTATGTATATGTATGTGTATCCTCCAGTACTGGTGATCAAACCCAGGGCCTCACACATACTAGGCAAATGCTCTGCCACTGAGCTACATCTCCAGCTTTCTTATAGCTTCAAAAAATAAACTTTTCCCCCCAAAAGTATATTTTGTTGTTTGATTCTTACTAAGCCCAAAGCAACAAACAAACAACCCAGGTTTTGTATTTTAAGTTTCTACTACTTGAAAAGAAAAGGTTAATATTCTTGATGTTACACTTCTTTTTAAAAATGCCTTTTGTTTCCAGGCAAAATATGGAAATTTTGTTTCCAAAAGGTCGTAGTTTCTTTCTTCCTTCTAATTACTTTCTTTGAAATTCTGACAGTATGGTCCCTGAAAGTTAAACTACCCAAACTCTTAAGTGTACTTTTTGTAAAGTTCAATACATTTCCTCTTTAGCCTGAACAGAATTTGTGACTTAAGCCACTATTTATAAAAACTACAGGATTAGAATTAGAAAAAAAACCAAGAATTCCTGCTTTGGTATACAACTAAAATTGTTTTGGTTGCTTATAGTTGAATCATTCAGGTCAGACAGACTCTATGACTGAGAGGTATAATTAACGTAGCTGCTTTAAACTATGATTCAAAAACTAGTCATCTCTTGTTTTTGTCTTGCAAATGGTACCATATGGGTTTCTGAACTTCATATATATGATTTTTTTTTCCTGCTTGGACTCCATTCATTTTTATTCTGTTTATTCCTTTTTCCACATTGAGTATCTTTTCTGCACCAGTCTTGTGAATACAGAAATGTCAGGCATGGTCCTTGACCTTAAAAGGTTAAAAGCTTGTGGGAGAGGCAGGCATATAACAAATAATTACAGCCTAAAATAATGAATGCTATTATAGTGGTAAGACAAAGTCCTTCTTATGGCTTAAATACTCTAGCCCACATCTCTGATTATTTTCTGATGTGGATTTTTCTCCTTGTCTGTCAATCATTTTTTCCCCCAGATACTTGCATATACATATAGTGCTTGCTTATTTTTTTCTGTTTTCAGGTTTCTCCATTTTTGGGAGTGACAACCTTTTGAAATGATTGTTTCCTTTCATGACTCTTTTGGTGGCCCTATCCATTATTCCAGCTTTGCTTTTAAATGTTAACCGAGAGAAAAGTAATGTGTCTCATTATATGTGTGTGTTAGTCAGCTTTAGTGGCTGTGACCAGTATGCCTGACAAGAACAAGTGAGAGGAGGAAAAGTTTATTTTGACTTACAGTTTCACAGGTTCAGTCCTTGGTTGATGAACTCCATAGCTCTGGGCCTGAGGAGAGGCAGAATGTCATGGTGGAAGGGCATGGAAGAGGAAAGCTGCTCTGTTTATGACAGGCAGGAATTAGAGACATTAAGCTCCACTCTCCAGGGACAAAATATAAACCCAAAAGGCATGCCCCTGGTGACTTACTTCATCTGCTACATTGTACCTGCCTATAGTCACCACCCAGTTCGGTAGTTCTTTCAAATGAATTAATCCACTGATAGGTTTTAGGTCATGTAATGTAATTATATCATCTGTGAACATTACTTCATTGCCTCATATGACCTTTTGGAGGATACCTCATATCCAGACTGTAACAATGTGAAATATTTCGGATGTCTCAGTTGGTATTTAAAATGTCAGAACTCCATGTATAACTGATTAGAATAAAACAAATAAACAAACAAATAAATAAAATGGCAGAGCTCACTATCCTAAAAGAAAAAGTATCCATATTATATTGTGGGACAATTTTAGAATATGGAACCAGATGTATGGGTATTTGTGTATATATGCAAGAAAGAGAACAATACTTCTATTTATAGGCAGATAACTTTCAAAGCAACTTCAAGTGTAATCCATCACATTCTTGTCTGTTTGCTTGTTTTTTGTAATGAAAAGAAATATAAGATCCTTGAAAAAGGGAGCTATTCTCTCTCTTCTTACTCATTATATTTAGAAAATATAAGGCTTGAGTGTTTAGTCAACAATGAAGCACAAGGAAATAAAATCCAAGATCATCTAAATACACTGCTTTCCCCCCCTTTCTTTCTTTTAGTTTTTGCATTACTAGGGATTGAACCCAGAGTCTTGCACGTGCTAGGCAAGTGCTCTACCACTGAACTACATCCCAATCCTCCAAGATTATCTGTGTAGATGGCATTAATTTATCTGTTTAAACTCCAAGTGAATTACTGACAGCCTGAGATATAGACTTAATTCCCTGACTTTGGGCCTTTCAAATCCTCCACCCCCTTAAAAATATTTTTTTTGGTACTGAGAATTGAATCCAGAGGTACTTTACCTCTGAGCAAATGATACATTCTAGTCTAATTCATTTGGGTTAGTTAATGTCCAAGTTCTTTATAAATAACATATTGCATGATCCTATGCCTTTATAATGTATGTTAGATTATTTTGACTGAACGAGATTAGACAAATAATATCTGGATATTCTCAGAAGGAACAACTTCTTCTTCTGGAAATATCAATGAAGATGAGTTGTTTCACATTTTGATCTTATTTATTTATTTATTTATCTATTTATCTATTTATTTATTTATGGGTAGGTCCTGGGAATTGAACTCTGTGGCACTCAGTCACTGAGTCATATCCCCAGCCCTATTTTATATTTTATTTAGAGACAGGGTCTCACTGAGTTGCTTTGCACCTCGATTTTGTTGAGGCTGGGTTTGAACCCGAGATCCTCCTGTCTCAGCCTCCTGAGCCCCTGGGATTATAGGTGTGTGCCATGGCACCAGCTTTTTTTTTTTTTCCTGATAACATACTACTATACTTTCTATTACTTTTACCTACTTTTGGTCTGCTGTATTCACTCTTACTCTAGGGCCTATGTAGAGGAACAAAGAGGAGGAGGAGGAGGAGAAAGAGGAAGAGAAGAAGAAATAAAGACATTTCTTGGTGCTAGAAATGATAAGCAAAAGTTATCCCTTTCCAAATCACTTCATAAATGATATTTTTCTGAGCCAACCCTAGGTAAATATGTGTATTTTGTGAGCAAGAAAATACCTGGGGGGATGCCTGATAAAATCATAAGATATTTTTGAGAGAGTTCATGAGGTAGTGAAGTAGAATGGGAAGAACTTGGATGTAGAATTTCTAGGTGAGAGACTTAGCTCCACTTCTTATTTAGCTATAACCTTGATCAAGTCATGTGAACTTCCTTCCTCTTTCAAATGGTTAGTTTGTTGTATTGATAATGAGACAGGGTGAAAGTAGTTTATGTATAGACTCTGATGAAGGGCTGAAGTCATTTAATAAGGAAATTATTTGGGAATGAATGAGTCTAGTTTATTTAGTGAGTTTCATTGATGGATTTGCAGCAGAAGCAACAGATTGAGAAATATTGGGAGATAAGATTACATATAGTAGATAATTTCAGATTTTGAAGTCTGGACCAAGGAGTTTAAACTTATTTAACCATAAAGAAATGAGTGTTAGTCATCACTTCCAGATGCCTTTCTCCAACTCATTTTAAAAACTTTGCTGCTTTCTATGCATTCCCACAGGCAATACAAACTCCTTACTTACCTTGTGGATGCCAGTATGTTCTTCATCAACATCTTGTTGCCACATATATCATTCTAAAAATAATACATTTTAAATTACTTGAAGAAGACAACTGGATATTGTGACTGATAGAAAACAGAGAATGAAAGAAATATTCTAATATGAATGTTGACCCTCTATTACAAATAATTCCTTTATTGTACTCTAAACAAACCCTACCTGTTCTGTTTCCCATACCCTCAGAACCACACTGATATTCCCTTTTAGTCACTTGTACTACAATGATAGTTGATTTCTTTCCAAAAACACATAATGCCTGAATCAAAAAGGACTATTGGTTGAAAGTAGAAAAAGCTTTTTTAAATAAGAGGTTGAAAGATTCAAAGTGGAAGGTAGCATAGTCTATTGATGCTATAACAGCTAGGACTAGAATCTTAATTTGTTGACTCCCAGGCAGTGTTTTTTCCTTATAGACCCACTGAGGTATCAACTCAAATAATGCAATGAAAGTTGTAATGCTAGAGTGTGGTTTATAGTGAGGACAAACTATATGTTAGGTAGAACATAGTATAATTTCCTATGTTCTTGCATATTCTGGTAGTATAGACATGAAAAAGCCAAGATATTACACGTTCACATAGGGTAGATGACGACAGGGAAAAGCAGGCTTATGAAGTACTTGGCAGCCAATATAAAGAAATACTAAATCAGTTTTATTCACATGTTGGTTGCTCTTGAAGGCTTGATAGGATGATTTTTTAGGACTTTAAAATTTTCATTTTCTCTTAAATTAGCATGTAATAATTATACAAATTTATGGGGCACAGTGTGATATTTCCATTCATGCATACAATGTGTAATGACCAGATGAGGACAATTAGCAGCTTCATCTCCTCATCCTGTAAGTTCAGAGCAGTTGAATTCTGTTCTTCTAGTAATTCAAAGAATATATAATAGGTTATTGTGAATAATAGTTACCCTACTATACTGTAGAACACTAGAACTTATTCCTTTATGTTTTTGTGCTTGTTTTCAACCTCCCTCTGACCCCCCTTCATCCTACTCCTCTTAAGTCTCTAGTAATCACTATTCTACTCTCTTCCACTTTGAGATTAAAATTTTTAGCTTTTACATATGAGAACATTTAGTATTTGTTTTCTCTTTTTTGGCTTATTTCATTTTGCATAATGTCCTCCATAGAACATGGGTTTTGATGCCAAATAGTCCTCTGTTTGATTCCGGGTCTCTGTTTCTTTCTCTTTCTGAGATACCTTTGAGCTTTGGTTTCCTAATCTGTAAAGTGGAAACAGTAACAACTAACTGCCTTTTAGCATTGCTATGTTTTGTTGTATCATTTCCCTACTGTTATTGTAATTAATTTAAAAAATTTTATATGGATTAAGGTGATAGTTTTTATTACAGTTATGGAGGTCAGACATCTGAAAATGGGTTTTATGGGACTAAGGATGCTGTCAGTAAGGCTGTGTTCCTTTTGGAGACCCCAGGGGAGAAGTCCCTCTTTTTCTTTACCATCTTCTAGAGACTAACTGCATTCCTTGGCTCACAGCCAAACAGTGGCATCACTCCAACTTCTGCTTCCACTGCTACATCTTTGATACTGACATGCTTGCTTCTCATCATAAGGACTCTTGTGCTCACCTACATATATTGGGCCCATCGAGGTAGTCCAGGTGAGAACTCTCATCTCAGGGTGACTTCATTACATCTGTAAAGCTGTCTGACATGTAAGGAAACATATTCACAAGTGTTAGAGATTAGGAACTGGATGTTTTTGGGTGCCATTATTCTGCCTAAACCCTGATGATGATGATTCTGATGATGAGGAAGAGTAGCTATTATTAATATTTTACTTGCTTCCAAAAGTATTTTTTGTAATTTTTTTTGGTCAGCTTTTTCACTGCTGTGACCAAAAGGCCTGACAAGAACAGTTTTAAGGAGAAAAAGTTTATTTGAGGGGTTCATGATTTTAGAGGTCTAAGTCCACAGATGGCCAAATCCATTCCTTGGGGATGAAGGTAGAGTGGAAGTGTGTGGTAGAGGAAAATAGTGGGAATATGGAATCAGTGGTACCAGGAATCAGAGAAATAGAATCTCCCCTTTATGGACAAAATATGTGCTCCAAAGGCAGGCTCTCAATGACCCACACCCTTCAACCACAGCCTACCTGTCTATAGTTTACTACCCAATTAATCCCTGTCAGAGGATTAATGCACTGATTAGGTTAAGGCTCTCATAACCCAATCAATTCACCTTTAAACTTTCTTGCATTGTCTCATACATTAGGTTTTGGGGGACACCTCACATCTAAACCATAACAATGTTTTATCAAAGAAAACAAGTTCTTCTATTCCAAAACATGTAAGAACAGCAAGGCTGACCCAATAAAGGGATTGAGCTTCTGATTTGGTAAAAGCTTCCTCATTCTTTTAGTTGAAAGTGACTCTTTCACAGAATTGCCTGGAAACCCCTGGGATATTTACACTAGTCTCTTTTGATTTGGGCATTATGTTTTCTGGAAAGAAATCAACTACCATTGTAGCACAAGTGACTAAAAAGAATATCAGTGTGGTGCTGAGGGGGTGGGAAATAGAGCAGGTAGGTTTTGATTTAGAGTGAAATAAAGGAATTATTCGTAATAGGGGTCAACATTCATAGTAGAAATAGTGAACAATGTGTTTTTCTTGGGTCTTGGTGAGGGGCAGTCTTGCATAGAAGATGTACAGAAAGTTTTAATCTTCATTTCTGGTCCTGTGTATACACAGGGAGAATCTGGAAACCTACAACTGCCAAACCCCCAAATGAGCCTTAATTTTTAGGGAAAACTATGGATTATAATGGTTGTATTCTAGAAAGTAGTAAAAAAAATGTGAGTGAAGTAGCAAAAGAAATAAAATGACTTAGCTCTTTAAAAGCATTAGTGGAAAGAATGTCTCTTGCTTTCCTTAATTTTCCTTCTAATTTATTACAAATTATAGGTCTGTTTGGAGGAAAAATAAAGAACAAGCTGTCATTTCCTAACTACACAAATCAGACAAATTGTTACACAGCAGGAAGATACTCTGCTAATTTTGACACCGCTCTGTGTATTCAATTACTAGCTTTTCTTCAAACACAATATCTGTGTGGCTTTTGTATTTCTTGACTTTCCTCTGACATGTTTTCACATATTGGATGTTTTGCCAATTTATGACAAGTACAAGTTAGTATTCCTTTACCTTAAATATGACACCACATAGTAAAAATATTAATTTAAATTGAAGTATATAGAATTTTAAAAGTACAAACTTGGAGACCACATTCAAAACACTTTATAGCAAATAAGAGCCCTTATTCATCTGGTCCTGCCTCAGCTTTCTGACCTTCTTTTTTAGCCCTTGGTATATTCAATGCTGTCTATCAGCTGGCTAAGTTCACTGTCTTTTGTTTAATACCTATATATTTCTTCCCTGGCTTTTGTTATTAAATTATTGTTTCCTAAAGAAAATTTAACTTCATCCATCACTTTTGCTATCTGGAGAAAGCTTTGCTCTTGTCACCCAATGGTGAAACAGGTTGATATTTCTGATTAAAGCTCCAACTTCAGATCTTAGGCTTGATGTATGTCATGTGCTGTTTTGAGGAGTGTCCAGTACCAGTATGAAGTGTGACTCTGAAATTATTGCCTACGGGGGGGCATTTATGGACTAGATAGCTATTGAGTATGTTGTTCTTTAATAATTTGTAATGTATGGTTGGCTCAATGATCATACAAATAAGCCTAAATAAACTGATACTTCTACCTGAAATCCTTATGTCCCACTTACTCTCCCTGGACATTCTTTCAGGTATCAGGAGTATGATCACAGTCCCCTGTAAGCACTTTATGGACCTAAGGACTTGGGTAAAAATGTTCATTCTGAAAGTAAGTTAACTAATATTAACTATAGTTAACTAATATTAGTTAGATGCTTGACATGGAAAAACCAGCTGGGTGAATGTAGGTAAATGAAGGAACTTTGGGTAGCTGATTTCAACAGTGCCTGAAAGTCTCCTAAAGAACACCTCAGATCTCTACTTCCCTTTTTGAGAACATTAATAGATTTGCTACTGCCCTCTATTGGACTGTAGGGGTCCCACTGCCTGTTCAAAAAAAAAAAAAAAAAGAAATTGTGTCCCAAAGAGATCTTGGAAACTTCTCCCTTATCTTTTCTTACCACCATCTGCTTTGATCTCAGTACATGTAAAAGAACATAGAAATGAAAATTAGAATTCCATGGTGATCCATTTATCTTCAATTATTCATAGTTTATTTCATATCTTTATCAATTCTTTCACAAATATTTTTTTGAGCATCTACTGTTTGCCAGTGCCAGTCATAAATGGATAAGACAAGAGCCTTGTCTTTATGAATAGCAACCATCACTGACAGGGTGCTTTTTCCCCAAGAATCTTCCTGTCCCTAAAGAAGGGACTGAGGCTCAGTCCTTATTTTAGAGTGTTTTATTTTCGACAGGAAATAAAGCATAGAAGGTTGTAGAAAAATTTAGTTATATTAACTGTGATTTTGCAGGAAGTTTATGTGTTATGAGTGGGTAGAAGAATTGTTAACAAATTCAAAGTTGCAAATGTAAATAAATGTGTATACTAAAAATCCAATTATATTTATGAAATGATGGGCTTTTATCCATTTACTGGATATCCAAGCTTGAAGTAAAAGTCCAACACTTTTATCTCTTAAGTGGTATCTAAAGATGAAGATAACTTATTTTAGATAAGTGGTATCTAAAGATGAGTGAAATTTTTATGGATTAGTAAAAACTAGCCAAATAAGGAAGGGTTTTTGAAAAACTACAACTATCTGTCTGTCTGTCTGTCTGTCTGTCTATCTGTCTATCCATTCATCCATCCATCCCAGGGATTGAACTCTGGGGTACTTAACCACTGAGCCACATCCCTATCCCTTTTTATTTTGAGACAGGGCCTTGCTAAGTTGATTAAGGCCTTGTTAAGTTGCTGAGGTGGCTTTGAACTTGCAATTCTCCTGCCTCAACCTCTGGAGCTACTGGTATTACAGGAATGTGCCACCATGCCAGCAAAAAAGAAATTTTTAAAAATTCTCATATCTTTGTCACAGCCATAATTTGTTTCTAATGAATGGAGTGTTCATGCCAACTGTGAGAAAGTAGAGAGCCAGGGTGTTCTGGAAGAGTCAATAATTGAGGCTGTAAGCTGGCTTCAGTGTAAGGACTAACTAAGAAAACTGACTTTCCAGAAAAAAAAAAGACTCAAAGCAGACATGACCCAGGTTTATGATATCATAAAGTATGTGAATAAGGGCAATAGGAATTTGCCCATCAAATGCTAGAAAATATTTTAAAGATTTGAAAAAGTAGCATTAGTAGATGGAAGGTCACAGGAATTATGTTTATTGTTGACCTTAAGGGCTGTAGGATTGCCTAATATGAAAATACTTTAAAACAAATATATTTTGCTATTATAGTAATTAGCCCCTTTGGGTTCGTTTCAAAATTGTTCTTCCCTTTTTTGAATTTAGTTGTAAGTCAAATTGATCTTTGTATTAGATTTTCAGATGTAAGATGGAAGTATTTTATTTCAGTGATGGGTACAGACTTATCAAATTAATGTCTATTAGTTAATTTTTTATATCAATGAGTGGTATAGACTTATTAAACGAACACTCATAATTAATACCCACTTTGTAGTGGGCAATGATTTATGGTGGGTTATTAAATAGGTAATATTAAATGTATATTTCTTAGCATCATAATAGAGGGCAATTAGTATTTTTTATTGAAATGTGTTTTGGTATTTCTGTTTGAGACTAGCATGAAATTGCCAACTGATCTTAGAAAGGCATCCCTTGGTATATCCTGAACTAGTAGAACTGCTGTGCCTGTCCCCCTTCCCAGGAGCTTTTCTTTTTAGGGAGATTTTTTTTTCTCTTCACAAGGCTCAGAAAGTTATCTGGCTGAAATTCTTATGAATTTACTCAAGAGAGTAAAGCTTTCTACTTAAAAAAGTATTTGTATTTATAACTCTGCTTTTAATATTAATGGAGTGGTTTTACTTCATTAGTTTTATACATTATAAGGGCCATTGAAGTTGTTTGCTATATTTTACCATAGGCTCAAGTTAGTGAGGCCTAGTTCCACGATAAACGTTTACAATCTTATTCTGTTTTGTTGAGAAGATCCTCATGCCATGCATACTTTATAATTTATTTGTATTTTCTTTTGGAGATATTCAACATTTAGTACCTACTTCTTACCATTTTAGGTGGTGAGAATTATAATACTGAGATAATGATATGTATCATCACAAAATATAAGCATGAAATGTCTTTGAATTTTAAGATTTTCTGCTTACAACACTTTAATAGATCTGTTAAATTGAATGTGATTTCCATGATACTCTACTGTACTGTAAACCTTCTTTCTCAAAACAAATAATTCACCCCTTATATTTTAAGTGCTTTATCTTTATTCATGAGGCATTTTGAGCAATTTATATGATGTCTGATTACTTCTATTTTTCTAATTCATAATCTCTCAGATTTTTCAAGCTCAAACAAAAGCTTTCTTTCATTGCCTTTTGATACTCTTAGAATCAATTTATCTTAAAATTTTTAAAAGAACTGAGAAGAAAGATAATCAGCAAATAATATTCAGTTACTGGAAATTACTTGATTGTTTTTGAATTTTTAATGAACTCTTAAAAGTACCTGTAACTTTAATTGATTCAGCAAGAATCTTAAAATCAGATTTCCATTTATTATTTTGGCCTAAAATCAGTTTTACATTCAATTTTTTTGCTGTAGGGCAAATAGACTTGTTGAATTGTTTTTATTTCTATCATGTTCTTTCAGATTTTTAAGGACATATGCCAGTGTTCATTTGGGTTCTCTGTGCCTGCATTTCATACTGTTATGATCTTACTAAAATTTTATTCATTTCCAGGTAACTTGGATTTCTTCCCTTCCCTCTTTTTTCCTTCTGCGTTTAAATCTAGAAGAAAGTTTTGTCCTGAATAAAAAAAAAAATTTTTTTTTTATTCAGTATTGCATACAGACCATTGTAAACCTCAAGTCTTTGTTGATGAAGTACGCAAAAATAGGATTCATTTTCTTCTTTGCTATTGTGGTTAGAAAATAGCAGTAATGTTTTG
Source organism: Ictidomys tridecemlineatus (assembly GCF_052094955.1). Classification (NCBI taxonomy): domain Eukaryota; kingdom Metazoa; phylum Chordata; class Mammalia; order Rodentia; family Sciuridae; genus Ictidomys; species Ictidomys tridecemlineatus. The sequence goes on from NC_135479.1 coordinate 106,458,795, forward strand.
ATGAATGGTCGGTGAAATGCAGCTGACACAGTGCAGTTGGTAGCATGCTGTTATTCCAAACATTCAGCTGTGTTGGAAAGCGTCATTTTGGTTTAGCTCTTTTAATTTGGATTTTTTTTTAGAGGCTGTTTCATGACAGACTGTCAATGACACTCTAACATATTTAAGATATTCTCAAAAATTATGGGAATTCAGGCTAAATAACCTGAACCAGTTGACTTTATACTAGCTTACATTTTGTTTGTTAAGGGGGTAAAAATGCTTTTTAAAAGAGCAGGCTGGTCTGTGAAAAGAATATGAAGAAATAACAGCCTTTGATGGAAGTTGAGAAGTATAGGCTGATTATGCTGAATGGTTTCTAAGACTGAGGAATTGGAGGCATCCTGTTTTAATCCTCTGTAACCCAGCCACATGCATCAAACTAAGCACTTTTAATAACTGATTCTTCTCCAAAGGATAAGGGACCTGTTTTTCTGTGAATAAATACACAAGTGACACCTATTGCCTGCCTTCTCTATTCCCCTTGCCCTGGTCTCTGTGAAAGAGGTATCTGGCATTTTTCACCTAGAGATGTAGGGATTGGCAGCAGATACAACCTTTTGGACTGTGGCTTCACTTCAGGGCATGCTGCCAATATTTCAGTGCCAGGGGAGCCAGAGGATTAGGGTCAGATTTCAGAGCATCACCTGTACAACAAGGCTAGCTATAACATTGACTCCAACAGCCCTGGTATGTGTCAGACCATTTATTTAACACCCCTTTCTCCTGGCCGTCAGAGTAGAGCCCATTTTACATTGGCCCTTCTTCTTTGCATGTGTTTTAATCAAAGTATGGAGTTTTTCACTGGCTTATTTCCACCTAAAATTCAGTCTAATAGGAATATACTTATTTTTGATGCAAAGCCCTCTGTACTTTAAACCAAACACAGTCGTTGAGTCCAAACATATTTAATATGACAATTAATGTCTCCTTTTCTAAAGGACAAAACTGCAAACAGTTTTAAGAAATCTGCTAGGCCAATGGTGATTCCAGAAATGTGGTACCTCTGGGCTTACAAATAATAGTTAATATCCAAGGTCTGGCCCCTCATTCTGAGGGGAGCATCTTTTATGTGAATAGTTTCTAGAATTGTGTTTTGATTAGAAGCTTAGAAGAGCTTTGAACTTGAAATCTGGGCTTTACTGTACCTGCTCTGAGAATTTGGTTTAATTACTCACTTCTCTAATCCTTATTTTCCTTATCTGTACAATGAGATTGTGCTTAACAAGCCTATGTTTATGAAATTCACAAGTGTAATGTTTGGGACAGAGAATATTCTTTCCTTTATCTCTTTTCTTAAGCCTAAATTAACAACCAGATGTTTAGGAGCACTAAGGAAGAGGTGGAGCTGTGAGATTATAATTATGATAATAATAACAACATAACTGTGTATAAAAATTTCTGCCTCTTCTTTTGTAAATTTTCTGTTCACATCTTTGACCCATTTCCCTTTTGTTTACTGAGAAGTTCCTATTTATTCAGGATATAAATCTTATGTTGGGAATGTTATAAATATTTTTAAAGTCTTTCCTTTTAAGAGTATATGTGATGTTTTCTGCTACACTGAAGCTTCAACTTTTGTTTTCATGTAATCAGATCTATTATTTTCTTTGAATCTAAGAACCATCAATTATATAACCTATATTGATTTCAGAGAAGTCAAAATGTGAAATAACAAAGTCTTAGAGTCAATGTATACTTCATATTTTTCTTATGACTTTCTTCCTGTTTTTAGTGTTATGTCGTGTGTGTGTGTGTGTGTGTGTGTGTGTGTGTGTGTGTGTGTGTGTGTTTATATGTAGATTCGGATCATTTTCAGTACTCAAGAGGAAGACATTATTACAAACATGACTAGATATGGGAATGTTCTTTCCAGCCATGAAAAGGAAGAATGTAGTTGCATAAAGCTTAAATAAGGCCTGTCATGTTCTTCAGACATTGCTGTGGGATGCTCAGTCTTGGCTTATCTATTATTGCCAGAATCATGTGCTTCTCTGATTACTGCTCTTGTCCAACTGTCACTGTTCCTTAGTCCCTCCTGATATCTATTTCTGTGGTAGTACAATTTAGAATTTGCTTAAGACAGGGTTAGTATTTCTTTCCAACATCTGCTACATTCCCTTCCAGACCCTGATTATGGAATAAAGGTGAAGAGGATGCCAAATCCCATATAGTAGACCATAAAGTAGAAGGCTAAAATGCCAGGTAATATTCTCAGAGCAGAGTGCTATAGTTACCATTCATCACTATAGAAAAGCCATCTCATCCTTCCCTCCAAATAAGAGTCAGGTTGAACTAAGAGCAAGAAGCCATTGTCTGCCTAAAGTACCCCAGGAATATAAGGACATGACATAAGACTGTTTATTTGGAGTGAATACACCAGAACTTAAAGCAGATTTAAATTTATTATACATTGAAAAAAATTCAGCCTCCATATTAAGAGGGTGTAGTAATAACTAGTAAGTTATTACTGATGATATCACAGTAATCTAAGGCCCATAATACAGGCCAGGTAATAGGGATTATAATGGTCTTTCACAACAGCATTGCTGTATCTCTATGATGAATTATGACTAGAGCAGTCCATGGTCATCTCTTTGCTTTGGCAGGTAATGGGAGTTTTAAAACCATTGAATCTGAAGGCTTAAAGTTGTAATCAGCTGTTCTGAAGCTGTAATTAGACTTACTGAGGCCCTTCCACATAAGACAGGTCTTCACATACAATTTATAAAAACATAATCATTAGTAGGAAATTATTTAGATTTCTCTTTTGTAATATTTCATTTAAACAAATGTAGTAGCATGGGTTTACCTCTCAGTAAATCCTGAAAAAAATCATAATAATGAAAAAGAGTGAGAGTGCCTGTGGGAAAGAGTAGTTATTTTTAAATCTTGGTAGACAAGCGGGACCTGCCCACTCATCTATTGAGCACACCTCTGAAATTTCTCAGAAATTAAATAGCATGACCCTTTGATTAAATCCAAAGCTGAAAATTTTAAATAGGAACTTCAAAATAATTGGTTTAAAATCCAAGATTCTATTCTGGGATGCTTAAAATTTTTTATTCCATTTTCACTTCAGCTTTAAAATATATATAAATGTCAAGGTTTCACTTTTGGAGTCTGCTGTTATACTTTTCTAACCATTTTCTTCTAATTGGCACTATTCAAATCCATTTTGGAATAGGATTTGAACTTGAGTGGGAAGAGAAGGTAGTTTGGAAGAATCAAGAAGCATATAACATTGGGATGAAAAAACCAGAAACAAAATGAGGTTAAAGGGACATACCTGATCTATTTCAGATGAGGAAGAATAGAAAGGTGATATATTATCAAAAAAGTCTTCATGCTCATGAAGTATTCTATTCTAGTCTTTGGGGATTAGCTTTTCTTTATCTGTGCTAAGGGAAAAACTAAAAGAAATGGTTTTCAGACTGAAGCATGAAGAGGTTACGGTTAAAGAAGGACTCGCTTAAAGATACTTGTTGGTTAAACTAAGAAACTTAACCATCGAAGCAAGATTAATTGTACTAATAATTCTGCCTTATTAGTCTAATTAGGATGTTGGAATCTTGAATATTCTCTGAATTGCTTTTAAATTGATGTGGGATGGTTAGGTAAGTCTCAAAGTTACTTTCAATTCTGAGGTTTAGTGATTTACTTCATTTCAACAGGTTCTGTGTCTATTATGTGCTTGTCTCCTTCCCTTCTGCTTCCTTCCTTCTTTCTTCCTGCTCTGATTCTTGCTTCTTCAGTATAATATTGCAAAATATTTTACATTTAGGAGTCATTCAAAAATTTCTTTTTAAAATATCCCTTTTTATTGTGATTCATGTAATATGTTCAAATAGTATAACTGGAACATCTTTATTGAACAGAAAATGTCCACTTCTGTGTTTTAATTAAAACATCCTTTTTTTCCCTTATTATTTATTTTTTTCCAGCAGTGCCTAAACAATAGAGCTCTGTTATATGCAATACAGATCCTTTCTCATCATATTCAGAACAATCTTTTCCAGAGAAATAAGTCTTTGCCCAAAGCGAGACTCTCCCGCAGTGATGAAAGGTGATAAGGGCTTTTAGTGTGCACTGAAGCTAACAGCCAGCAATCACTCAGTGGTTTAAAAAGTGTATGTTGGCCATTTACTTTCAGTCTTGGGGGTCAAAGAGATGAAGTATCTAAATTTTGAAGAAGGATTTGGGGGATATTTATAACATCCAGCCATACCAAAGAAATTAATGAACAATCCTTGGATATCATTGGTTCAAATATATTTTCTAAAATAATCTATTACTGTTTTCTTTCTTCTAGCCATTTTTAAATCATCTCTTTTCCCATCCCTCCAAAACTTTGACAACAACTTATATTTATTTGGGATCCTGCCATATGTTTCATATTAAGCACTAGAGATATGGTCTTCAATAAGACATGCCTGTCCCCTGCCCTCATGATAAGTACATTTTCTTTATCATTTTGTACTCACTTTTATGGCAGAGTAAAAAATCAGATCCATGTTTGAGATGTAGCACATAGTAGAAATTTGGGCTGCATTTTATTTATTTTTTTAAAATATTTTTTCAGTTGTAGATGGACACAATACTTTTATTTATATATCTTTATGTGGTGCTGAGGATTGAACCCAGTGCATCACACATGCTAGGCGAGCACTCAACCACTGAGCCACAACCCCAGCTCCTAGGCTGCATTTTAATTTATCCTTAAGTAATATACAAAAACATTAAATACTCTACTAATCATATAGATTTGAGGTTTAATAAAGATAGTGTTTTGGAAAAACTGTAATGTTTTGGAAGTTAGTAACGTGTGTCAACATGTACATTCAAAAGTTTATGAATAATTTAGATTCTTTAGCTTGCTATGGATAATGTTTAAGATAATTTTTACAAAAATCACTGAATATTTGAATATTTCCTTCCATAACAGCAGTTACCTTTCATGTCTTTTCTTTTCACTATTACAGATTACTTCCCTTTCTGTGCCCAGGTAAAGGCAAGGCAAGCAGAATCTGTTGCCAAGATTAAAGCAAAGGTGTTCTGGTTCTGATGGGTCATAGACATCCCCCCCCCCCCCCGCATACAAACTAGGTTATAAGAACTGCTTATATTCTGTGAATAATATTACTACTTTAATACATTTTAAGTCTAAAAATGTATTAAAGTAGTAATAATTTACTACCTTAGATGCTTTTTTTTTATCCTCTCTTTTCCCATCCCTCCAAAACTTTGATAACAACTGATATTTATTGGGATCCTGCCATATGTTTCATACTAAGCACTAGAGGTATGGTCTACTTTGGTGATTTACTCATTGTTTGGAAAATTTTGTTCTAAATTCAAACAGCAGAACATAGTCACTGAAATATCCTTGCTTTGGGTATATGTAAGCTCATTCTTTGTGAAGAGAACAAAACACTTATTTGTGGGGTTTTCATTGTCTTAGAATTGGTCCTTGCTCCAGTAAGATTATGATTTTAGCTAATTTTATAAACATCATTATGAGGACATGAATTTGCAACATGGATTGAGGATTTGGCCATTATTTCAAGTTAAAACCTGGTTACTAACCCAGGCTTTGTTCTTACCTTTTATTGCCACCAGAAAATGGTAGAATCTTTCATATCAAAATTAGTCTTCTGTATATATCGTACATATGGTGGGCTTTTGGCCACCCAGCATATGAATCACTATTCCTATTTTGGGGTGAATTCTTTATTGTATGAGTCTTTGTGGGAGGCAATATTCCTTCTTTAGAAGGGGTCAGATCTATCCCTGGAAGCTAGCCTCAGATAAGTGACTTAGTATATGCTGACTCAGAATCATTCAGAACCTTGAATTTTGAGGTCATGATTGAAAAATGCAGAGACAGCTTATTCTTCTTAACATTGGTGGCACTGAGGTCCAAGAACATCATTGTCCAGTCATAGCAGTGGTCATGAGAAAGGTGTGTTAACTGTATTCTGTTGTGGCTGAGTCTCCTGTTTCCCAGCTTCCCTCGGTCTCTCTTAATTCTGGCTTATTTCCAGCTTTTCCTTTGAGCCTTAGAGTGCTCAATATCCTTCAAATAAAAATTTTCACCTGTAAGTCTGCCAAAATTGGTTTCTGTGGCATGTAACCAAGAACACTGACTGATAAGCTATGTGAAAATGTAGCTGTGGCAGATTATATTTTCAAAAAATGGTCCCACCCATAAGATACCCTATTTATTCTGAATACTCTTCTTGTAGTGTCATTTCACACTCCTCCATTGAGAGGCAGGAATCTATGTTCCCATTCTTTAAATCTGGATAGATCGATAGACTGTGGTAGAATTGAAAGTGATTTGAGTTCTTAGGCTAGGCCATAAAAGGAGATGCAGCTTCCATCCAGCCTAGTTTCTTTCTTCTGACATGTGATTTGGTTTTTATAAGTGTCCTCCAGAGGCCCATCTGTTGAAGGCTTTGTTGCTAGCCTGTGGTGCTATTGGGAAGCAGTAGAACCTTTGAGAGGTGGGATCTAATGGGAGGAAGTTAGGTCACTGAGGATATGCTTTTGAAGGGGATAGTGGGACCCCCTAGCCCTTTCCCCTCTTTCTGTGCTTCCTAGCTGCCATAAATTGAACAGCTTCCTCTTCTACTTATTCCCAACAAATAGTATCATAGGCTCAAAAGTACCACAGTCCCCAAAGCAATGGGTCAACTAACCATGTAATGAAATGTTGAAAACTGTGAGCCAAAACAAACCTTTCCTCCTTTTAAGTTGATTTATCTCAGGTACTTTTTATAGCAACCAAGACTTAGCTAACACTGGAGCCTTGAGTCCAGGTACTCTGAATCTACCATGTCAAAGAAATTATACAGAAAGACTACATAGACTTAGAGGGAGATGCCAGAGGAACCCCAACTGTTCCTGTCCCCATCTGTTTGAGTTTTCCTGGTTTAGGCAACAAGACAGATATGTAAGAAATCAAATTATCAGATGATTTCTCAGCCCCAGCCTTTGAGCTGGTTCAGCTGATGCTGAATGGAGCAGAAATAGACTATCTTCCTGAGTCTTTGTACAGATTCATGAACAAAATAAACATTGCTGTTGTTTCATTGGGTTTATTATGTAGAATTATATATTCAGAATGATGACTATTATGAATTTTCAAAATAGAACCCCTAAATTGTAACCTCTAGCATAGAATAAAAGACAATTGTTAATATGGAGTGGACTTATTGATCTAGTTTTCCAGTTTTCCACTTTGTGATTTCATGGTATTCGCTCTATCGTGGAATTACGTTGGAAATAACATCAGAGAGCTTTGTTGTTGGAAATACAAAATGTCAGTCTTTCTTCTATATTAAGATGTTAAAAATACTATCCTTCCGGATATTTATAGCAGCATTACTGTTGATTCCATTATGGCCATGCCAAGATATAGCTTGGTAGTCCTTGTGCAAATATGGCTCTAAATGCAAATTCATTCCCTGGATTAAATCCCTAACATGTCTTTTAAAAAGGAAAACAAAAATCCTATTTTTCTTTTGGAATGAATATCATACCTAACAGGGATTTAGAGGGAGTTTTAAAAATTAAATAAAAATAACTGAAAGTTACTGAGGATTTACTATGTACTAGGAATAATACTAAGTGCCTTTAGGTCTTTTCATTTATCATCATGACAATTTTATGATGTACATTTTATTACTTTTCCTTTTTTTTTTTTATATGTGAGTTAACACATTTAGGCTGAATAAAACTTGCCCAGTTCACATAGCTGGCAGTTGGGATTTGAATCCAAGACCATGTGTGACTCCAGAGTCAGCATGTTTGTAACCACAATGCTGTGAATTCATAATGGTTTTGAGTGATGTTTCAGCACTTTCATTCCTGCCTTCTCCTTACTTGTCCTGGATACTCTATGGCTCCTGATAATCAATGCTACACACACAAACTATCCTTTTTCACACATTTCCCTTTCAAATCAGGTAAGAATTCACTTTTCACATCCTTTCCCATTTGTTATAAATCCTAGTTTTGAAGTGGTTTTTAAGAGACTCTACTTACTCTGTTAGGAAAAGTATGAAAACAGGTTTATGGGGACTTTGATGGTCTTGGTGGCACTTTGTTTCCATTAACTCTTTTGACCAAATCTACTTTTTGTACAAAATGTACAAGTTGTACACAAAATGACAAAAAATAACTTTCATGGTGACACCAGTTGTTCATTGTTTAAAGCAGAAGATTCCTGCCTTTAGTATTTCAGATTTAAGTGAGTTGTGACAGTAACTTAAGGATTTGAGGACTTCTGAGGGAAGAACTTGGAGACCATTGTGATTGTGTGTGTGTGTGCGTGTATGTGTGTGTGTCTGTGTGTGTGTGTGTGTGTATTTATTCTGCCATATTTGCTAATAGGGTTAAAAGAAAACAAGGAAGATTATATTGATATTGAATGAAATCTTTATTACAGCATTATATATGTACATCATGCCTTACTTTATCAGCATAGATGATTTATAGGAGAAATTTGGCAAATAAAATGTTAGAAGAAATTTATCTTTATTCTTCTCACCAATGCTCAAGTCTCCTCTGAAAGTAACTGCAGACATTATGTGGTTACTGTACACCAGCACTACTGAATTTTTTTTGTCTAGTTGAATTGATTTCCTAGTGAACAATGGACCCCTAGAAGCTCAGCAATCCCACATACTTTGCATCAGGTTACCAGAGGTCCTTTTAATGCAGACAGAGGCTTTGTGTGGGCATGTCTACAATGGTTGGTGCACCATTTTGAAAGGGTGTGGCCCCACTTTCCCTAATGGCACAGAAAGGAATAAAGGACAACTTCATGTGGTTTTTGAGTGCAGCACACGACAGCTTTAGCCTAGCATGTGACAAAGAGCCTTTGTAATTTTTATGTCCTTTGGGAATGACTTCTGTACCTAGGCAACCAATCAAGGTCTGAGAATGCCCAACTACAGAGGAAGAGGATAGTTTTACTAATTAGCCACAGAGAAAAGGACATTACTACATTCTAGAGCGTTTAGGTTTGCAGGAATCCAGGGAAAGTACAGACTTGGCTTTTTTTTTTTTCTTCTTCCAGTTTAATATTTGCTCTGGTGTTTCACTGAAGAAACTTTGAAATCTGAATATTCCTCCAAAGGCTACTTATCATTAGTCATGTGGGTCATTGTTATGAACATGTGTTCAAGAACTATTCAAAATAATTTTTTTAAAAAATATAGCTTAATTTCTATCAGAGATCGTTTTCCATTCCCACCAGGCTGGAGAGAAATTTAACCTTTGCCTTCTTCTAGAGTTTTTCCCATTCTCATGTTCATGACAAGGTGGGGATGATATTCATTTTGGCTTAAATGCCTCTTACTTCAGTATGCACATACTCTTCAGACCTAGAAACTCTCTGTTGCTTTCTAGTTATATATATATACATACATATATTTGAAGCTGAGCACCAGGTACCTACATTTCCTCTACAGGCTACCACATTTTGGCCTAATGGGACTGCATGTGGATAATTTGATCAATACATGCATTGACACATGCAAACAAAACATATCATTAAGTTTTAATGAGGATTTGAATTTAGAGTTCTAGTGAGAAGGCATGCAAAAGAATTTCATGGTTGGAACCTGTATATTAGTTGGGCTTGGGCTATCATTGTGGAGGCTGGGAAGTCTAAGATCAATTTTCTGGCTGATCATATTCTTAGTGTGGTCCTTCTTCCTGGCTTGCAGATGGCCATATTCTGGCTATACCCTCACATGGCAGGGAAAAGCTATAAGAGCAAGCGTTTTGGTGTCTTTGCTTATAAGGACACTAATCCTACGGCAGGACCTTGCCCACATGACTTCATCTAAGCCTAATTATCTTTCAAAGACCCCATTTCCAAATATCATCATGTTAGGGTTTAGAATTTTTCTCATATGAATTTTGGAGTGATGAAGTATTTAGTCCATAACAGGACCCCTTTCAGATTGTCTTTTAAAGCTTATAGATGTATTAATTGGAGGAGAGAAAGAACCTAGGATAAGCCTTACTCTTAAATGAGCAGACATTTAAAAATATCAGGTGTAAGACATCAAAGACATAGGTGTCCTTTCCATCATAACACAGAACAATTTTGCACATTTAGTCTAATAGAATTAGGACTCAGTGCTAACAGAATACATTTAATTTATTTATGCTGGGTTGAAGAATGCCCCTGTAGTTAGATCCTCTCCAGAAACCACCACTGAGCCCCCAACATTTATTAAACTGAGAACCTCAATCATTCACAGCTGAGCACCTAGTTCCATTTTGTACAAGGATAGGACACACTGTGTGCAGGGGATATATTTGACTTTGGTGCTTTGAGTGTCACAAATAAAGAGGAGGCAAACAACATTTCCTTCCTTTCCTCTCTCCTCTCTCCTCTCTCCTCCCTCCCTCCCTCCCTCCCTCCCTCCCTCCCTCCCTCCCTCCCTCCCTTCCTTCCTTCCTTCCTTCCTTCCTTCCTTCCTTCCTTCCTTCCTTCTTTCTGGATTGAACCCAGGGGTACTCTACCATTGATCTACAGACTTAGCCCCCACCTACATTGCCCCTACACCTGTGACAAGGTCTCACTAAGTTGCTCAGGCTGGCTTCTAACTTGGTATCCTCCTGTCTCAGCCTCCAGAGTCACTGGGATTACAAGTTTGTAGGCCTATGCCACCACACCCTTAGTAACAAAATAACATTTTCATATTTGAAAGAATTGGAAAGGTTATTTATATCTTGCCACAAGGATAACAAATGAAACTTCCCATTCATATGACCCCTATTCTGTGCTTCTAAGAAAGACATAGTTCCTTGTCTTGATTCCCCAATTATGGTCTCCAAGCCTTTGGGGGAAATAGTTTGTATAACTTTCAGTTTTTTTTTTTTTGTGAGATTACTCAAATTCTGAAGCTGAGAAGTTCTATTCCAGGAATGAATGATTCCTTCCTAGAGACTATAAATTAGAGGATTAATATCTCATTATAGATCATAATTATGGGGAATAGAAGGATTCTATTAAAAAGGGGAGAACTCTTCCAAAGGTACTCCTCCCTAGTCCCTGTCATTATGAATGAATACTTATGTTTCTTTTTGTTTATTAACTCTATGTAAGTTACTGGGTAGGTAAGGGAAAGCAAAGAGGACAAGGGAAGAGTGATGAAAGTGTTTGCCCCCAGGGATCTTATTAATTAGTTGAAGAATGGATACACATAAAATTGTTTAGTAACATCTCAGGTGGAATATGGTTAAAAGCCAGAATGAAGAGGCAGTAGTGAATTTTTCTAGAACATTGATTAGAAAAATCAAAATTCCGGTTAAGACATAGATTGTTAAGTCTCACCTATAGAGTTTCAAATTCTGAAGGTCTAGGATGAATTCCAATAATTTGTATTTTTAATGATTTTCTACATAATGTTGATGCTGCCAATCTGGAGACCATAATTTGGGAGATCAGAGAATAAGAGATGAGATAGCAGAAGTAAGATGGCCATGCATTGAAATGATGCTTCCTGTCATCATTCACTTGTTGTAGTTAGCCCATATTTCACTTTTCTGGGCCCCATTTTAAGGAGATAGCTTGTAGCACTCTTTAAAATATCTACTTTTGATATAAAAGGCAGAGAGCATGCTATTTCCTGTAATTAGGCAATTCTGCACAAGCAGAGGGACCTTGTACCATCTTCTTGGCAACAGCAGAAGAGGAACAATATTCTTGTTTTCATTTTGACCATTATTACTTTTTTTTTTAACAATATTGCTACTTCCAGCATTCACTCTTACATTCCCTGGTGTACATTAGGAATTTTCTCTGCAGCCAAAAAGAAATAGGAAATATGAGTTTTCAGATTTACCACCAAGTTAGGTAAAATTAGGGAAATGAAGAGAACAATTTAGAAATAATGTAGGTTGAAGAGTTTAAAAAGCAAACTTCTTTGGAAAGGGTATTCGATGTTTTTGAGGAGAGCACTTGCTGATTGAATATATATATTTCTAGAAAAGAAATGCAATAACATTATCCTATCACTTAGATAGGGCTTTGTCATAATATTTTACTGCAGTGAAGTGGAAGGTTTCATTGCTATTAAGTTAGTAGCTGTGCAAACTATTATATTCCCAAATGTGTTTTCCTACTACTTCATATTACTGGGGAAATAGAATTCTCTGACTTAAAAAAATAAAGGCAAGGAATTCTTACTTAAATTCATGTTATTTAAAGTTTCTAACAAATACCAGTATGAGCAGAATAAAAACTGTTCCTAAAGAATCACTTCTCTCATTGAAACCAGTTCCTAACCTGCCAATATTTAAAGTTGACCTAATTAAGTTGACTTCAGGCATTTGGAAAAGGGATAGGTTACCATTATCTCCTATTCCACACAGACGACTTCCCCTAGATATTTTCCCTTTTTTCCATTTTCTCACAATGATACATACTCAACCTTTTTTTTAAATGCAATGACATTAGGATTTGGGAATATGTGAAATTCTGTTATTTCATAGGACAGTAAGTCTTTGTTTTCTTTTATGGTAATTTTAAAATGCTTGATTGCTTGTAATTTCTGATGTAGAGAGCAGCTTGTTATTTCCCCATCTGTTCAGTGGCATTTAAAAAAATACAATTCTCTCAGGTAATATTTCCTGTCTTGAAGAATATCAATGCATACTTATAATTAGGCACTAAGGAGTACTGTACTATTCTGATCCAAAGATTTTAACTACAGGGATTGGATAATACTCTTTTAATGCAAAGATGCAAATTACATGATGTGTTACTTTTGTTCTATTTTTACTTCTAAGATTGAAGAACTGATTCCAAGAGTGGGTGCCATTTCTTTTCATTGTTTTCTTCCATCTTTTTAAAGATGGGGAAATGACTGAATTATACTGTCAATTTTTGAAAACTTGAGTTATGAACTTTTTTCTTAATTTAATATAGGAACCAGAGGATTTGGAGGGAGGAGTATATTGAGTCTGTTTGTACACAATAACTTTCTTGGCCATTATCTTTTCACAATAATTTTAAGATACTTCTCTTCTTCTTCTTTTTAAGATGGTAGGATACTCCAGTGTTACCCATTTACCTCCAGTTTTAATTCTCTTAATACTAGAGTTTCAGCAGTTTCTAAAACTACTTGTGCTTTTGGTTATTCTCTCTAGTTTTGTTTTATTCTTCCTTTTCAGAATTCCTGATAGAGATTTTATGCTATAGTACATATCCAGTGACCTTACTCCTTTGTAATTTGTATCTCATCTCCCAAGATGCTCTTCTAACCGGTCAAATAATAGATATGTATTTCATATCATTAATCTTTGAATAGAGGGAAGGAGAAAGATCACCTGCCTCATATACATGTTGAGTACCACTTAAAAATGCAGTCTTAATCATAATTCCCTAGGATTTAAGAATAATGATCTCACTACTGATTGATGTTATTTATTTCCCCTACAATTATTTATTAAGACATCATCCTAGAGGTGAGGAAGCATTTGATATCTGGATTCACTAGAGTCTCACCTAGATATACCTTTGGTATAGAGTAAGCACTTAGTTGAATTTGAATGAATGAAAGAGCAAATGAAGGAATAGATAAAGCTTTGAGGAAAAGTATGTGTGTTTTATTCATAGGTTCAAGATAGATATTAAACTATAATATAAAAGAGGCAGAATTTTTGTCTTTATTTTAATTTGATTAATTTTTGAATAGGTAGTAACATTGTGTAAAATTTTAAAAGTTTTCTATTAGTTTCATAGGGTTGCCATAATTAGCCCCTCCATAATCTTCTATGACCTCATCTTCATTTTTTTTATATCTGCAAAGACCCAGTTTGCAAATAAATTCACATTACAGGTATGGAGGATAGAACTTGAACATGCCTCTTTTGGGGAACATAGTTCTATCTACTTTGGATTAAATGGTGTAAATGAAAATGTTCCTTACTGCTATCTCCAGGTCACCCAGTTGCCATCCTCAGAGGTTATTGATGTTATTTTGGTTTAATTTAAATAATAATAACTAGTTTAAGAAGAAATGGAGAAGGGAGTCTCATTTTGTCTTAGAAGAGTTATTCATGTTCTCATTTATTTCATTCATCAAAACTTTATGATTTTTACTCTTCAGATTTATTCCATGTCCTCAGCTGGGTTTAGTATGAGAAAAAAAAGAAGGTGAAATGTTCAAGTAGGAACTAAATATAGCAAAGTTACATTAATCTTTGAGTAAAACATATTCTACATTCTTGTGACGCCCCCATTAAATGTCAGACATTGTGTGGGTACCACTTAATCACTCACTGGCTGGCACAGAGTAGATTATTGCTAGCTTTAAATCCTAGTAGCATTAAATCCTACAGCATTTGGTTGTGAGATTTCTTACTTAAATCCACGTTTTTAATTGTTTTTGAAATGGATTTGTTATAATGTATATATCATATTGTGAAAATAATACTATTAAAATAAAATTATTCATTATGAGATATACTTCACCTATGTTGAATTAACTAAAATATGTAAAGGATATTTGTCTTTCACTATACTTAACAAATTATGTGTTAATATTTCGAGCCTTCTAAAGCTACATATAATGCTGCCTAGTAGCAAGTTAAATGATCCTGTTATAAGCAGCCAGTATCTGTTTAACTTTGTTTAGCTTATAGTTTCTCATAAATTATTTAAAAATAACAACATCATGTCCAGATTGCTATTGTTCCCCAGAATTCATGTTGAGAATGAAGGTCTACAAGTTGAAGGCAGAGTTAGAACTTTAGTCAGAAGACAGGCAATAAGTCAAGGCAGAAAAATAGAACTTTTATGCTACCTGCATTCAATAGGAAGTGACTATTGCCACAAGAACCATTACCTTGCTTTCTAAGAGGCGGCGGGGACAAACATTAGGGAAAAGAAGCAGCCTGAGTTTGGGGTTAAGAAGATTTGGTAATGAGTCCCAGCATTGTCACTGGTTTATTATCCTAGAAAAGTTGCTAGATTTTTATTAACCTAAATTTCTTCATATTAATAGGGGAAAGACGCACTTCTTAGGCCCTTAAAGAATTTATTATCTAACTGGAAAATGAAAAATTAATGGTCAAAATCAAATATAAATTAATAAATGAGTGAAAGGAAGTGGAGTAGAGGAAGGAGAATGGGAGAGGGGAGGGAGGATGGGAGGGAAAAGGGGTGATCATAAATGAGATGCATGTATGAGTTTGATGGGATGAACTCAACTACTATGTATAACTATAAAGCTCTAATTTTTTAAAAAACATAGACCAATGGTCAAGTTCAAAAGAATATGATTATTGTTTTAAGAGATGAACCAACTGGTTGGGAATTTTAAAGAAAGAGAAAAGTGAACAATCAAGAAAGGGCTTGTGGAGGAGGAGACCTTTGGTGGGTAGATGTACATAGGTTAGAAAGACATTTGGAGGCTGGATAGCAGAGAACGCATTTCAGGTAAAACAAGGAACACCAGCAAAGGAATAGACATTTAAGGAATAGACATTTAAGGAATAGCAAATGGCCTTATTTCTCCAGAGACAGTAAAGATTAAGCCACTTGTTTAAACTTCCTGTCCTGTGTGCTGTGGGGGACCCAATGGTATTGATATTTTAGCAGTGCTGATGGTGACTTTAGAGTGACTAATGCATTTAATAATAACTGTGACATCATTACCCAGTAAACCACCTTGAACTTGAATAGAGTTTAGCATTTTCTGAATGATCTGAAAAATCTGATCACTGTATTAAGATTCTAGTACATATAACTTTAATCTTGCACAGAGTCTTTGTACAGTGGAATAGGGACATTCTTATAAATATTTCAGGAATTCTAAATTATCTTCCTAAAATAGTGTTGAAGAAAAGTTAATAGTTGAATGAGATTTTTAACACCATTAAATAAGATACACTTAATTTCTTATAAACTTCTCTGAAAATTTACTGTGCTAATGAATAGTGTTAAGTCCCATAGAGAGAGATTTAGTTGCATTTCCTGAACTTTCTGGACCTCAAAATCCAGAGCTTATATGATGACATCTCTCTGAAGATGTTCTCTTTCCATGTTCCAGGTTAGTTTTGTTGTTAGCTGTGGAGCTTTTTCAAAAGGGAAATGCTATACTCCTTTTCTTTACCCATTCCCTTTCCAGCACATCACATTCTTGGTGGAGTATGAGTGGAGAAAGTACTCCGAAGGGTAGTAATAATGCAGATTCCCTGGCAAATCTGATGATGGTTCTGACAGTTTTGTGAATAGTAACAACCCACTCTCCTAATTCCTAACTGCTAAGTTTTTGTAAGAAAAAACTTTTTAAAAGCAGCGAAGAAAAACAAATAAAAACATATAAGCAAAACCAAAGTACATTATAGACCATGTGATTTGGCTTAGAGTTTACAAGGATGTGCTATGTGACTGATATTATTTCTCATTGCATGTCTCTGATTCTCAGATTCATAGAGACCAGAGATAAAATTTTTACTATATCTTGTCATCTCTCGGGGGTGAGAAAGATTTCAGTTAATCATTAGATTCCTGAAACTCTTTGATAATCCAAAAAATTATTATTCTTTTACCAGATAGCTATATATACATTTTTAAAATATATGTATATATTTTAGATGGACCTTTATTTTATTCAGTTATTTACATTTGGTGCTGAGAATTGAATCCAGAGCCTCACACATATGAGGCAAGCACTCTACCATTGAGCCATAGCCCCAGCTTGATATATACATTTTTAATCTAAGTGGTTGGTATTTGACTAAGATCCCCATGTTAATTTTTACAATAGTTTTCAGTTTTCAGATAGAATAAGTATATCTACATGTTATATGTACATATAACATATTTATGTTTTTATGTGCTTGCCATTAGAATAATGTATTATGCAATTATTATGTGTTAAATGTAGTATCATGTAGTAGACCAAAGAAGACTGTCTACACAGGAATTCTCAGAAGCAAAATATCTTCATTTCTTGACTGAGAACCTAAAAATATATTGAGCTTGCTTTCCACTCATTATCAAACTGCATATACATCCTGTTGGAAATTATAACATCTTTCCTCATTTTTGCAATGAACAAACATTTTCTCTATATAAAGGATAGAAAACCAATATAGAGAAGTGTCTAAAGGAATGTGTATAAGTTGCCAAAATTTATACCTCCCAGGATGTTTCTAAAAGCATCATAAATAGCATATTGTGAATGCCTTCCCTCCAGCTGAGCTCTCAATATAGCTTGCTCAGCGTTTTTGTTAAATAATATCCTTGGGACATGAACCAAATCGCATTTCCTGTTCAGTCTCATCTGTCATTTTCCTGATTCCCCAAACTAGTTTTCCAGTGTGAAAACATGAAGGTGAAAGTAAACGATGTTGTTTTTATATCACATCTCCCTAAGTCAAACAGTCTTGATACCCTGTAGATTTGTCAGTGGTTCCAAAGCAAAAACTTGACCCTATGAGCTTTGAACTCATTTTCAACCTCCATTGTAATTTAAAACAAACACATTGCAATACTTTGAGGCCATTTTAGGCAAGTTACATAATTTGAGTTTATAAATTTTATAGATTTTTCCAGAGTAAAATTATGTTGGGCTTTGGATAATCATTCTAACAGATACTTGTAGAACCTTTGCAAACACTGCATTGAAATTCTGCAACTTTAATATTTACAGCATTACAATTTAGATTTAGATTAGGTTTAGATCATTGTTTTCTGTTTCTTTTGCAACCAATTATTTATTATATAAGCAGTTCCAACATATGGAGGAAAAATGTAAAAGCATACTGTGAAACACCTTGTAAGTGTTGGTTTTTATATTAGTTTCATGAGACTTGTCTGTTGTATGTGTATGTTAGGTTTTCAAATGTGCCAAGTTTTATTATATTCTGTTAGGGGGAAATGGCTCATGTAGTCTTTTAATTTTTGCTTACACACCCCAAACCTTGGAAATTAATAAAGTCAAATAATGTTTGGACCCATTTAAATTACCTAAATGAATTGGTTCATTTTTCAGATCAGAGCTTATGTCCTAAAAAGGTGAGTTGCTTTGTCCAACATCACAAAGCCATGTAGTGTCAGAGCTGAGATAGGAATTCTGTAATCCCTAGATCCCCATCTTATTCTCCTTTAGTTAAATAGATGTGGAATCTTATTTAGCAACATCATCAAAACAGAGCAAGCAAGGTGTGGTGGTACATGCCTGTAATCTTAGCAGCTAGGGAGGCTAAGGCAGGAGGATTGGCAAATTTGAGGCTAGCCTCAGCAAATTAGTGAGGACCTAAGCAATTCAGCAAGATCCTGTCTCAAAATAAAAGAGGCTGTGGCTCAGTGGTAGAGCGCTTGCCTAGCACGCATGAGGCACTGGGTTCGATCCTCAGCACCATGTAAATGTAAAATAAAGATATTGTGTTTACCTAAAACTGAAAAATAAATTAAAAAAAAGATAAAAAGAGCTGGGATGTGCCACTGAGTTCAATCCTTGTTACCAAAAACCAACCAACCAACCAAACAAACACAGAGCATGTTTGTTTTGCCTGTTTTGTTAGTAGATGCTTTGGTTTTATTTTTTCTTGGCATAAAAAATATACTCAGTAACAAATATGCCTTCAGTATTTTTTTTGTAATTGAGCATCATAATCAATTTTGAAGTGTGAATCTAATGATTTTAGCATTCTAGGTTCTTGTGATATTTTACTTCACTTCAGGAGAATTTATTAACTTTTTTTTTTTTTTTGCTAAATTACATCACTTCAACTTTTTTTCTCCTATTCCTTTTATTAAGTTGTGTTGGGGAATCAAAGGATTTTCCCCTCAATAGTTTGTATTTGATTACCATCACATCATTGATTAAAAACAAGGGTTAGTTGTAACCTGGGACTTTACTGTGATACAGTTTGACTGAATTTTCACAGGAAAAGCTCCTGACTGGTCCTTACAAGATCTGACTGAGTTCTTGAAGTGCCACTGTGCTGTTTTAATTTGGGCTGCTCCTAACCCCTCTAAACAGTTTTCTGATAGATATAATGGGAGTAATACTTGCCCATTCTGTGTCTTAGAATGTGATGTTCATGGCAACTCTGGGAAATTTATAAAAGAGAACTTTGTTTTGTTTGCAACCCTTGATCCTTTGGATATGTTTTTTCATTAGGGAATTTAAGATCCTAACACTGCAGTGTCTGTTAGTGAAGAAGAAGAAGATGATGATGAAAATGTTTTAAAAACAGAAAAATGAAGTTAAAGTAGTCTGACATTGTTAGCAGGAACCCCTCAAAAGTTTTTAAATTGGTGCCTTGGGACCAAGAAATTGCTTCATTTTATTTGCTGTCCTTTGTTATCTTTCAAAATCTTACCTTTCCCTAAAGAGTCCTTACAAACGATGCTTATTAAAGCTTCTCTGATTTCCCCCTTCCCCCTAACATTAGGTTGAATTTTGTTTTCTTCTTCTCCTTCTCCTTCTCCTTCTCTTTCTCTTTCTTCTCTCCTGCTTCTCCTCCTCCTCCTTCATCCTCCTCTTCTCCTCCTCCTCTTCTCATCCTGTCCTCCTCCTCCTCCTCCTCTTCTCATTCTCTCCTCCTCCTCTTCTTCTCTTTCTTCCTACTCTCTTCCTATTTCTCCTTTCCTCCTCCTGTTCCTCCTCTCCTCCTCATCTTCCTTCTCTCCTTCTCTTCATCTTCCTCCTCTCCTCCTCCTCCTCTTCCTTCTCTCCTCCTCCTCCTCCTTCTCCTTCTTACTTTTTTTTTTTTTTTTTTTTACTTAGTCCAGAACTAGAATGAAAGCAACTGCAGGAACTGCTCTCATGAAACATTTAGAAGAAGGCTATGTACATTATACTTAGCAATATTTATTAAATTGATTATTGATTTGGGGGGAGAATACATTTTTCAGTATTATCTCTAAATTTCTTTCTTATGGTTTTACTTGGACTTATTTGTTTAGAGTTCAAGTAATAGTGTGTGTCAGGGGGAACTCTTTAACTTCAAATGCCTTTCAGTACATGCTCTTTTATCTATCTGCATTTGAGAAATTGAAAAAAGTGGTATTTTAGAGAATTATGATTTATTTTATGAATTAAACCAGCTGCACATCTTTTTGAAAAACTTATTTTAAAAATCTTATTTTCCAATTTACATTGTTCTTTCTTCTCTAAATTGTCATAATTAAGTATCAAAGTTAATTAGTAAGTCTTGAACAAGTAACCCCCCAATTATTGATTTTTTTTGTGTGTGTGGTACTGGGGATTGAACGCAGGGCCTTGTGCATGTGAGTCAAGCACTCTACCTACTGAGCTATATCCTGAGTCCTGTAATGATTTTTCTTTTTTAAAGAGGAAGTGTATTTCTATTTACTCATAGCAAACCAAGTTTAAGGATAAAAATATGTTGTCTTAAAGACTGATGATGTGTTCCAGATAGTAACCAGGGCTCTCGTACCTGCTTTAAAAAATAAATACAGAAGTCGTGTGAGCAATGATGCCTTATATTTAATTTTTCATTACTAGAGTGTTTTAAGATGATAAAAATCATTCTTGAAATATTATGGTCAAAAAGAAAAGATATTTATTATTTGGAAGACTTATACTTCTGAGAGCTTTTCCTAATATTATGATGGAAATTTTGACTGGATCACAACTTAAGTTGACATTAATGGGAATCACTTCATTATGATCTTATGTAACCTTATAATAAGAAGGTCACCTGGAAATTTTAGATAATCAGATGGTTCTGTAACCAAGTAAAAATAGTGCCTTATTTTTTTATGTGTTTTAATCTTTGAGTACTCACACTAATTTTAGATTTTGAGTGTGCCCTTCTTTGGACTGTTAACATCTTTTATAGCTATAATGATTACCTCTGTAGTCAAGTGAATGACTGACATTTCTATTATTATGATGACAGTACAACTGAAGTCTCTGACAAGGTGGTCCCCCTTTGCTTTTCTGAGTCTTCTACCATGATCCTTTCCCTGCACCTCTATAACAGAGGTGGTTCATATAAGCTGGTCCATGTCCTTAAATCTAAGATAAAGGATTATAAAATGGAGCAAAGAGATCAAGAAAGCTGAGTACAAGTGGTGGCTCTGACAGCTAATCAGCTTTAAGATTTTGTGCACATGACTTCTCATATTTCATTTTTCTGATTTGTAATATGTGCATTGGATTAGGTGGTGATCTCGAAGATATCTTTTACTCTAAGATTCTGTAATTCATGAAAATTCATGGCACTATGATAATTAGATAGACTGACAGCTGGATGCAGGGAAATGGCAGAGCTAAAAGCTACATTCTACACTATCTCTGGTGAACATTTATGTTTGCATATTTTAATAATAATATTTTCTATGTCCTATCTCCCACCAATCAGTCACTTATTGGAATCCTTTTATCTTCAGATTTTACTAGTATGTAATTTAATAAAATCCATTAGTACTATCAAGATGGAGTAACAGTGATATTTTAATATATAGAATGTACCTTTAATATCATTTATAGTATTCAAGAAACCAAATGAAAAATTTTTAGCTTTGACTTGTAAGAAAGAAAAAAAATCACCCATCTTTATTTAATGGAGAAAAAGACCTCCAGTAAAGAATAATATGCCAGAATTGTGATTCACTTCACACCTGCTTCATATTTAGTATGCAGAACCTCATATGTTCTCAAGCATAAAAAATGCAGGGTGACATGTTAAATGAAGGGTCATTCTGAAAAATAAAGTAGACAAAATAGCTTACTCTCAAAAGATAGTTGTGAAGTAAAAACCAAAATAATAGTTTATTCATAGCTAATATTTGGCCTTATTTCTCAAGTCTAGAAAAGTCAGAGGGAAATCCAATAAATGTCCACATTGTTTGTCATTTGGGGAGACTCACGACATCTGAAGAATTTAATCTATATTAATGAGACATGAGACCTGTTTTGGGTTCTCTTAGAGACTGCTCTGGTGTCAAATTTTAATGATCTAACATCATGAAAAGGATTTCTAACCAATTATCTAGCGAGACAATATCATATATATATTTTTTTCAATTGAGGCCTCAATTATTCTGACCTCTGGTAAACTGGTCACATATTGGGCCTTCTTTGCTTACCAAGTTGATAACTTGCTCTCAGTTGGGGTCCTTCCAGCAATAAAGTCAGTCCATGTGAGATTCTTACAGCAAAGCTCTAATCCAATTCATCAAACATTGATTAAAACCTGTAATGGTGGTAAGGTAGGAGTGATGATAGTAGCTTCCATTTATATGAGCATTTTTTTGAGAGAGAGAGAGAGAGAGAGAGAGAGAGAGAGAGAGAGAGAGAGAGAGAGAGAGAGAGAGAGAGAGAGAGAGAGAGAGAGAGAGAGAGAGAGAGAGAGAGAGTTTTTTAGTTTTTGGTGGACTCAACATCTTTATTTTATTTTTATATGGTGCTGAGGATCGAACCCAGCGCCCCGTGCATGCCAGGCGAGTGCGTTACCACTTGAGCCACATCCCCAGCCCATATAAGAGCATTTTTTATGTTCCCAGTTGTATCTGTGTTTCCAGTTTCTAATTCTACACCAGCTTTGCAGATGTGGAGAGGAGATTCAGAGACTTTATATAACTTGCTATATTCTAAGTAACTGGCTAGAATCAGGATTTGATAGATCTGTTATACTCCAAAATTCATGGTTTTCTCCTCTTTGGATAGCTCTTAGGTCTTTCTTTTGCTTATCTAACTCCTCACTGTTCATAATAGCCTCCTTCTAACTAACATCAGCTATATTCAAGATACTCTGCTCTGTGTTTTATTATATAAACCTATTTAATAGATGATACTAGCCCCACTTATAAATGAGAAATGATGGCTAGAGTTTAAGAAGTATGTCTGAGATTACACAGCTAGAAATTGGCAGAGATAGGATTCAAATATAAATCTGACTTTCCAAACCAAGTTTTTACTACTAGAGAACAATGGCTTTGAGCAGCAGTGTACCCTGAGTTAGTACAAAGGTGCTAAAGCATAAATCCTATTTTCTAGTAGCTGGAAGTCCACTGGTTTAGATAGACAGAACTCAAGTGTCTGTAAAGCCAAAAATAATCATGCAAATGAGAAATAATTTTAAAGGGTGCTGGGAAATAGAGAAGATGAATGCCAAGTAGAAGATACAGAATGCTTTTTGCCAACATGGAAGCATTTAATGAATTATCCTTCAAAATACAAAGGATGAAAGGAAATATTTCAAACTTGAGGAACTAGTTTCCCCTTAATTATAGTGTTTTTGTTAATAATTGCAAATAGTTTGTAACTTTAGCTTTAATTTTTTCATTGGCTTGTGTCTTATTTATAGTTACCAGAATCTCAAATTTATTAGATCTATTGCTTATTGTTACTTTTTATTTGTGTGTCTTTGGGATGGAAAAAAATACCTGAACCATTTTTAGTTTCTGAATTTATTAATGATTTATATATGGCCCATTAATTTTGATGAATATAAGATTCTTGATTGGCATCCATCCATTTTCTTTCAGAGTTTGGTATATGTTGTTACAGGATCTTCTAGCTTTGAGGCTCTGGGTTGAGAAATCTGCTGAGATTCAAATTGGTGTCCCCCTGTATGTAATCTGAAACTTTTCTCTTGCAGCTTTTAAAATTCTATCATTCTACATGCTAAGCATTTTCATTATTAATGTGCCTTGGTATGGATCTGTTGTAGTCTTGCACATTTGGTGTCCTGTAAGCCTCTTGAATTTGATTTTTCAATTCTTCATGTTTGGGAAGTTTTCTGATATTATTTCATTTAAGAGATTGTGCATTCCTTTTGTTTTTATCTCTGTGCCTTCCTCTGTCCCCAAAGTTCTTAGATTTGGTCTTTTCATGTTATCCCATAATTCTTGGACCTTCTGTTTGTGGTTTCTTAACATTTTCATTGGTCAATTTTATTTTCAATATTATATATTTTGTCTTCATTGCCTGAGGTTCTGTCTTCCAAGTGACCTATTCTGATGGTAATGATTTCTATTTGAATTTTTTATTTGGCTTATTGTTTCCTTCATTTCAGGAATTTCTGTTTGATTTTTTTTCAGGGTCTTTATATTTCTTTCTTGAAGTTATCTTTTGCTACCTGTATTTGCTCTCTTATCTCTTTGTTGAAGTGATCAATTGTTGCCTGTATTTACTTTTACATTATTCTGTGCTTTGTACATCATTT
Source organism: Ictidomys tridecemlineatus (assembly GCF_052094955.1). Taxonomy (NCBI): domain Eukaryota; kingdom Metazoa; phylum Chordata; class Mammalia; order Rodentia; family Sciuridae; genus Ictidomys; species Ictidomys tridecemlineatus. Next base: position 106,483,020 of record NC_135479.1, read on the forward strand.
TAATTATGTATGTTCTGATTTCCTTCTGACATTTCATCTACTGTGCTGTCAGTGGATTCTATTATTGTAGAATCTTGGTTTGTTTGGGGTATATTTTCTTCCCTTGTTTTTTTCATGTTCCTCATGTGTTTTCCCCTCTAGTGGTACAGATCCAAGGTATTACAGTTTCTACCCTATAGTGTCCCTTGTAGTGTCCCTGCAGGTTACCAATACCTTGGCTCTAGTGTAATCATGCCTGCAGGAACCTTGGTGATGGTCTCTCCAGTCCAGGCTGTTGTCTCTAGATGGAAGCAGGCTGGGACAGCCATGTGTTGGTATATGGTGGGACGCAGTGAGGTTGGTCTTTATATGTGGCCTATTAAACATCAATTTTTAGAAATATTCCACAGATATTTGAAATGAATATTAAAATGTAGGTGAATTTTCTAAAGAGTTGAAACTTGTTTAATAATTAGATTATTCTAATCCTCATGTGTTTTTTCTTTGAAGAGCTAACAAATTCTAGGTAAGAATCTCCCACTGATTTTGGTTTATAAGATTTTTCCATATTTCTTAGTTTTTACTTCATGTAATTAATAGAGTATATAAGTTTGTGATTGTTATGTTTTCTTGGATTATACCTGTTATCAATATAAAAGATCCATCTTTGCTTAACTTGACTTTTTTGCTTTAAATTTACTGATATGAGCATTGCCTTAGCTAATTATGCTTATATATAGATACATTTTTGTCCATCCTTTTCTGTGTCATTTTGCCATAGTTATCTTTATCCAATCAGATAGTCTTAAGATATTTAACCAATTACATTTATTTATTTATTTGTTTGGTACCAAGGATTGAAACCTGAGTGCTTACCCACTGACCCACTTCCCCAGCCTTATTTTATTTTTTTTGTATTTTACTTAGAGACAAGGTCTCAATGAGTTACTTAGTGCCTCGTTTTTTGCTGAGGCTGACTTTGAACTCTTGATCTTGCTGCCTCAGCTCCCAAGCTGCTGGGATTACAGGCATGCACCACCACGCTTGGCTATATGTTTTCTTTCTTTAAAAGCTGTTTTCTTAAAAAAAAAAACAAAAACCATTATCTTAACAATTCTGTGAAAATTTATAGCCACAGTATAATAATTTCGCATATGTTTAACTTTGAAATTTGCTGGGTTCATTCAAATTCATTGCTTACTACCATTTATTTATTGCCTGCTTTAATACTCATTTCTTGCATTTTTAAAATTTGGATTAATATCTCATTTTATTGGGGTATTTCCTGATGCATCACCAATGATTTTCACACTATTATATCTATGAGTTCTTTGTCTTCTTGCCTGAGCTCTCTGTCATAATTGACAAATGATTACTTTCTCTTGTTTTCATTTGACTTCTTAGAATCTGATTTCTTTTGGTTCTTTTAGCTCATGAGACACTATTTTGATAGTTTTTGTCTCCCCAGTTTCTTTATTTTGCTGTGTCACAGGGTTTGATTTTCCAACTCAGTTTTCTTCTATTTACTCTCATCCCTTAGGTGATCTTTTTCAGGTTCATGACTTTAATTGCCATCTATATAAAAATTCAAAGTTTATGTCTTTTGCTCAGACATCTCCTATGATACATAGCTACTTCATTGTATATTTGATATTGCCATTTTCATAATCTCTAAACTGGTCCCTTACCAAGACCTGAACTTTCCTAAGTATTGTTCATCTTAATAAGAACAAACTTTAGTATTTAATTTCTTCATGCCAAAAGCTTCAGTTCATCAGGCAAAATAAAATCTGGAGTTGTCAAATTCGTTAGAAAATCTTGTAGATTCTATCTTCTAAAATAGATCCAGAATTAGACTACTTCTTATACTTCTCTAGTTACTACCTAAGGTACTATCACCTGTTGCTATTATCGTATAGTCTCACAGCTGGTTTCTCTCCTGCCATATTTGGCCCTTACCAGCTCATTATTCAATCCAGAAAGCCGGTCAGCATTCATTCACTAAGTAAAAGTCAGTTGCGTCTAGTCCCCCACTGTAAGTTCTCTTGTTCACCCACTTTTCTTTAGTTCCTTTGGGTTCCTTGTTCTTCCTTCACAGCAGGTGTTTATTTCAAGACCTTTGCTCCCTCTGCCTGAAAGCTTTCCCCTTGATATGGCCCTGGCTCCCTCCCTCACTTGCTTCTCTGTTCATAGGTCACCTTATCTACATTGTTTGAACTTGCCTCACATGTTAAAAGTTTCTCAATATATTTGTTGATGTCTGTGCATAGTTATTGTGTCTGGGTATAATATTTTATGTCCTAATCCTTTTTAAATTAAAACTTCGATTAGAACAATTATTAAAAATCCTGGGAGTAACTATCCATTTTACCTTATACAATGGAGAAATCTCTTCTGTGCTTGTTTTGAGTGTCAAGGAACTTTTCATTGATCCATTATAGCATAAGTTAATCTCATTTGTTCATTTCTTTCAAAAATTTTGTAAAATTTAAGATTTAGTTACAGCTTCTTGATTTTTTTCAATGCTGTATTTCTCTTTATAATTATTTATTATATATTATAATTTTATCATTTCTGTAGGTTTTTTAAAAAGGTTTAGAGGTAAATATGTAGGCTCAATTCTTAATCTTAAAACAAAAATACATGTGTTTGCATTTAACTGTTCACACCCATATCTATCCATTTGAAAAATTATTTCTATGTGTGTTTGTATGTCCTAACTTATTAAGTCTAATGATAATGCTTAGTGGTGCATATGAATTTACAGAACCTCTTGAACTGATTTCACAGCCCTGGAATTTGGAACCACTGTTATGAAATATATAGCAGTAACACAGTTGTTAGGAATGGTTAAAAGGTAAAATAAGTTCATTTTCACCTACAGGAACTCAAATCTTCTTGTTTTACATTTGAAACTTTGGCTGCTTCTTTTGAAAATTGTCCCTGTCTCAGAAAATTTAGAGTAAGAAGCACAAGTACAGGAGAGGAAAAGGAAAGTTTTCTGCAGGAAAAGTTTTAAAATAGCATTTTCCTCCAATTTCTACAAGGTTGCAGAGAAATAGTTGAAGGGAGATCTTGAAAGTCACTGCTGTAGCATAGAGGTGAGCTGTGCTTATTTATGGCACCAATTTCATTTTCCCATTTTTGTTATTATTGTCAAAATAAGGCCAGTGTTCTCTAATGACTGGATTTCTGGAATGGTAACTGAATTCAATATAAATAAGAAGAAAATAGTAGTATTTTAATTATAGAAAGAGTAGTTTAAATATTAATGTGTCAGTTTAAGTAACAAACTCTATATAGCCCAGAACTGTATTTGTATGTAAAATATTTAATTAGGTTTTACTTACCTCCTTCACAAGAATTAAAAGAAAGAGGTTTACTTTTTAAACAATTTTAAAATTTATTTTAATTAGTTATACATTATAGTAGAGTACATTTATGCACTTTGATATATCATACACAGGTGGGAAATAATTTATTATTTATCTGAGTCTACATGTTGTAGAATCAAATTGGTCATATAGTCATATATGTACATAAGGTAATAATGTCTGTTTCATTCTACTATGCCTCCCCTCCCCTCCCTTCACTCTTCTCTACCTAATCTAAGGTAGCTCTATTCTTCCCTAGTGCGCTTCCCACCCACCTCATTGTGAGTTAGTATCCTCATATCAGAGAAAACATTTGGCCTTTGGTTTTTTGGGATTGGCTTGTTTCATTTAGCATGGTATTCTCTAACCTCATCCATTTACCGGCAATTGTCATAATTTCATTCTTTAAAGCTGAGTAATAGACCACTGGGGGGGGGGAATCTCTCTCTCTCTCTCTCTCTCTCTCTCTCTCTCTCTCTCTCTCTTTGTATATATATATATATATATATATATATATATATTTATATACACACACACACACACTACCTTTTCTCTTTTTTTTCCATCATATAGTAAATAGATATAGTTTTGTTTGTACCACCTTTTCTTTATCCATTCATTTGTTGAAGGATACCTAGGTTGGTTCCATAGTTTAGCTATTATGAATTGGGCTACTATAATCATTGATATGGCTGCATCATTGTAATAGGCTGATTTTAAGTCCTTTGGGTATAAATCAAGGAGTGGGATAGCTGGGGTCAAATGGTTCCATTCCGAATTTTCTGAGGAATCTCCATACTGCTTTCCATATTTTTAAAAATATGACATTTTCTATTACTGTGTATTTTTTGGGGGAGGAAATGCCAGGAATTGAAATTAGGGACACTGTACCACTGAGCCACATCCCTGACCCTATTTTGTATTTTATTTAGAGACAGGGTCTCATTGAGTTGCTTAGTGCTTTGCTTTTGCTGAGGTTGGCTTTGAACTCTAGGTCCTCCTGCCTCAGCCTCTGGAGCTGCAGGGATCACAGGCATGTGCCACTGCACTGGGCCTCTATTACTTTAATTACAATATTTTATTCAGAAAACATTTATTCAGGCACTGTGCTAGCTTTGTGTGTGTATGCAAGGAGAGAGAAGGATAAAGTTGTGCAAGGAGGGGAGGGATAAAGTTGGATAAGAAATGTCACCTGCTCTCCAGAATTTATATTTTAATGAGAGAGACAAGAAGCCAAGAGAAACTATAATATATTAGGAAGTATAAATAGACAGATACTGTTAAAATATGTATGTATGGCTTAGCTATATATTTATATCTATACCTGTATTTATTTATCTTTATAAAATTCTATCTATTCAACTAAACAACCCTCTGTCCGTCCACCCACCCACCCATCTATCCATCCATCCATCCATCCATCCATCCATCCAATCATTAAGGCCTTGTTTCTATCTTTGCCTCAAATTGAAGGGAAAAGAAAAATTCTTTGGGTGACCATACCCTGGATAAGCATTGGTTGATGTCCGCAAGGAAATGAACCTGTGCTTTTTAAAAAAGGCGTTGCTAAGACCCTCTTCAGAAACAATGCATGAATAAAACAATTTTCCTATATGAACCAAGGCTAAAGGTCTGCTCTCCTGTAGGTTTTGTGAGTCTACTCTAAATAAGTTATTAATGATAATTTTTGTGTTGAATTATGGCTCATCCATGTAATAAAATATTATGACTGTTAAACAACTCTAAAAGAATATTTGATATTCTTATAACTTGTTAGCTAGGGGAAATATGACGGTAAAATGTTACTCAGTATAATCTTTATATGTGTTGAAAAAGACTGAAGGAAAGTACATCAAATTTTTCACAGTAGCTCTTTTTGAGCAAAGGGATTATAGTTGATTTTGATTGATTGCTTTATATGTTTCTGTGTTAAGTTTTCTAGTGTAAAAGTGTGTTACTTTATATCAGAAAAAATATGTGATTGAAGGGCAGTAGTTAAACTTATTTTAATATAACATATGATTAGGCAAAACATACAAGTTTGGATAAAGTCATGTGAAACCTACCCATGTTTATAAAATGTCTTGGTGTTGAAGTACTACAGCACTAGCATTACTAAATTCAGAAAAGGAAGGGTAGGCACCATTGTATAAGTTTTTGTAAGCTTTTTGAATTGACAGGAATGAATGAGACAGAGGCTGCCTATCAAAACTAATCAGCTTCATTAAGAAAGTCACTGCTTAGAGTTTGTAGGAAAGATGGATAATGAAATGATTCATCTTTCATTTTATGATGAATGAATCTCTAGAGTATTAAAAATCAGTGTTTTCTAGTGAGTGGAAATAAAGCTAGAGAAGGGGAAAGTGGGCATTATGTGGATGGGCAAAAATGTGTGATTGTTCATTATGTGCTCCAACCTAACCCTCCTGGCTGTGAAGACAGTTGGATAGTGGATGTGGCATACTATTCAGCATTCAAAGTGTGTTCTCCTGACAAGCTGCACCAGCATTAGCATCACTAGGAAACTTGTTAGAAAGTCAGACTCTACTTGGCAGAGGAAGGACCTCTGTGTTTAATAGATTCTTCAAGTGAAAAATAAAGTGAATCTTCTATAGATAGGGGTTGAAAAATAAGCATCCTCCAGGGGTTTCTGATGCATGCTAAAATTTGAAGAGCTGTATTCCATAGAAAGGGGTTTTTAGCCTGAAGTGTAATATCTGCACTGTTCCTCTCTGTTCTTTGCTGTATTTGAAAGTCTTTCTTGTAATCTTTCTACAGGAGGGAAATATTCCATGTCTTTTTATTCTCTCTGATCCTTGCAACATCTGATGAGGTTGCAAAGAATATTGAGGCATAGAGAACTTAAGTGCATATTCAAGGTAAAATATCTCTGCTGACATGAATATTAAACTACTTTTGGGGGTAGTATCAGAAATATAACGAGGTCTTCAAGTTCTAGGTTCAGAACCCTATCCTCAGCGACAATATGCACTCAGATTTTCCTGTCATGAAACTAACAAATTGTAGAAATTAATCATGGAAGATTTTTGTAGAATTTTTCTTTTGGCTATTAAAAATCCAATTGATGTGTTTATTTTTATATTATTATATATCATTGCTCATTATTCTTAGTTCTAGTACTCTATACTGACAAAATTTTTAGGAGTCTTGCAGTGAGTCTAGGAAACCAAGACTTTTTAACTGAACTCTCTTTTACCTTCAAAAAACTAAGGTGAATTAAGATAAGTTGGAGATATTTATATGATTTTTGTCCTTTAATTTCTTTTGGAATTAGGTTTTATTTTTCTAGTAGCTATGGTAAAGTAAAAGTTAACAAAAAAGTGAAGAACGTGGTATTTGAAGATAAAAAAGGAAAGCAATTGAGATTTAGCACAGTACATTATATAAATTACCAAAATACTGAAATATGAGTCATTTAGAGAAAATAGGTAAGACAGGAGAGTGGAAACTCAAGAGTGTTATAGAAGTTGAAATGAATGAAAGAACTCAGTTAAAGCAGTTTATCAGCCAAATGAATCCATTTTCTTTCAACAAAATGAATATAAGGACAATATTTTCTTAGAGTTAAGAAAACCCCAAGAACAGGCTTCAGTAACAACCACTCTAGTATCATTAAGTTAATTTTCTAAATTTGAGGTGGTTTTATGTTTTGGGACTGAATTGCTTTTTGAAGAATAGAAACTAATTCAAGAAACATGGTAATTATGTTTTTCTTATCATAATACCTTTCAAATAATTTATTTTTAATTAACTCTCTTATATGGCATATAAATTCCGGTCCTTAACCTTTCTCTATGCAGAATTTTAATATGAGGCTCCCCTGTCTTTTCTTTCCCTTTACTTTTAAATCTACCTTTTGAATGTTAAAATTTTGATTAGAAGGAAGAATATGATTGTTATAGCAGAATAAAATCTCATATAACCTTCCTTGATTTTTTTCTCATATAAGAGAATAATCTCAATTGTAAAACAGTTTTTCTATTTTTGTGTAAGCATAGTCTATTTTTCTTATGTTGGAAACCTGTCCTACACTGTGAAAGCCCCAAATAGACATGATAAACTGGATAGGATTGGATTTTGAGAATTTTGTGGATTGGCTAGGGGATATCATTTAGATATCTTAGGAATCACTTGCTTCGTTTTTGTTGTTGTTGTTCTGTAGATAAGGCCTGAGGCCTTATCTAACCAGACATTTAATGAATTGTTATGCATGTAACATCATCAGCAACATTCATTTAGCATACAATGTGTTAGATACTATATTATGTGATTTATATGTACTTTCTAATTTATCTTTTATAGCAATCTTATTGCAAAAAGGACATTATTGTCTCCATTTAAAATGGTAAAACAGAAGCTTAGAAGGGTTAGAAACTTGCACATTGTCTCAGTTAGAAAATTACAGCTACAGATTTGAATATAGGTCTACTAGATTTCAGTGCCCAACCTTTCAAACATTAGCCACTAACTTTATGATGGTATTAGGAAAACAAAAAAGATTTCAAAATATGATGTAGTGGGAAATTGAGACACAATCTAGACTGAAAATTACCTTAGAGACATTACTATCTGAATAATGTGCTTACATTTTAAAAATTTATTTAAAAAATTTGTTTATTTGTGGTGCTAGGAATCAAACCCAGGGCTTTGAGCATGCAAGGCAAAAACTCTACCAGTGAGCCACATTCCCAGCTCATGCTTATATTTTTTAAAAAGAGAAAGCTGAGTCCTAGAGACGTTAAGAAGTAAGCTCATATTCACATGACTAGTGAGGGTAGAGCTTATCTCTTAGATCCAGTTTCCTTGACTTTGAAAGCAGAGCTGTTTCTATTCTCCTGTCTTTCCTAGTAGGTATTTTATAATTCCAGTGTGGAAGGGAAACAGGGTAAGGATGTGACTATGGCCTAGACCTCAGTGTGTGACTGTAACTAGATTTTTTCCCCCACCTTGTTCAACTGCAGCAGTTAGTTATCATGTATACATTATATTATGGGAGTGCAGTGGGAGAGAGGTAGGGAGGAATGGGGAGGTGGTGAAGAATATCTGATGATTTGAGCCATTCCCTTATACTATTCCTGGAATGAGCCTGAGGTGTGAGATGTGAACCTGCTGTTCCTCAGACATCTCAGTTACCATGTGCCTACCTCTCATGGGAGCCTTTTGCCATACTGGAAGTGATTTTGGTGTTGAAAAACATGTGATTTTATACAGCATGATCCAACTTTTTCATTTGATTTACAGAAGAAAAAATATAAAATAAAGATCTATTCTAGTGCTGGAAGAAAGACTGGTTGAGTTGGATTCACTGAGAGATGTTACAGTCTTTGTTACAGTCTTCCTGAGGGATATTAAGGGTGATTTTGACTTATGTCATTTGCTAATATAACCTTATATAAAGTTGTTACACTGAATTTCTTTTTGCATTTTCCCTGTCAGTTGTAATATATGACAGTGTCTCTCAGAATGAGTGCTCTTCCCATTGTGGATCTACTTTGAAACCATGTTCTAATTATGAAGAGCATGTTCTGTCATTTGATCATTCTCAATCTCATTATACTTCAAATTGAATCCTGTTCACCTTGGAGCATTGCATTCTTATAGGTTCCTGATTCATTGATAAAGTTGGAAAATTGATTTTCCAATCACTTATTTAATTAGTTTTTAGGTAACATTCCCCCTATACTCGATGTTAACTTGAATACCAGTAACTTCTAGGACTATTTTTTTTAATATTCATACTCAAAGTCATAGCCATATATATTTATAACTTCTATTCATTGTATGTCCTCTATTTTAAACAATTATATGACAAATGATTTCCAAGAAACTTATGCAGTTCCTTTTAGTATCCTAAAAGCAAGTCATGAAAATTTACAGAATGAAACCTATATAGATTTTTTACATTATCTTTCATTAGTTTTTCCCTTCCTTAGTCCTTATTTTAAAAATTTAGTATAGGTTAATGCTGTTTGCTTTGTGATGGGAAAAGCAGAAGTAGAAAGAACATTTCCAAAATCTTTTAAAAATATCACATTTTCTCCCAAGAAAACTCTTTTCTACTTGAATTTTTTAAATTTTAAAATCTTAGTCCTAATTTTCCTTTATTAGTCAGTTTTAGTCTCTCATTTCTTTTTGAAGAAAGACCATGTATGCTAATATTTTAAATTTTTATATCCTTCTCTTGGTACTCTTCTGTTTCTGTAGATTATAATTATATAGGAATATAAATATTTTGATAAAGAACTGGATGAGGTGTCTGGCTCAGTATATATATTATTTACTATTGCTGTATAACTATCCTAAATATTATCAGTTTATTTTTTTATAGTAGACCATAAATAGAAAACATTTATTTTATGAATAGATTTTAAAATAAACATTTTAATGGAAGAAATAGTGGTGTGGACAGAGGGAGATTAGCTGGGAAATCTCAAGTATTACATTATTTGGGGTGAGGTTTTAAGGGATTAAAAATTTCTGCATTTATTTTAATTATCATTAGCTTGAAAACTACAGTTCCTTCTCTAGAAGCTTTTGTACTTATCTATAAAGAAGTAGTTTATTTATTTATTTATTTATATATGTTTTGTATAATTTTATTTTTTTTATTGGTTGTTCACAACATTACAAAGCTCTTGACATATCATATTTCATACATTAGATTGAAGTGGGTTATGAACTCCCAATTTTACCCCAAATGCAGATTACAGAATCACATCGGTTACATATCCACAATTTTACATAATGCCCTATTAGTAACTGTTGTATTCTACTACCTTTCCTATCCCCTACTATCCCCCCTCCCCTCCCCTCCCATCCTCTCTCTCTACCCCATGTATTGTAATTCATTTCTTTCCTTGTTTATTTTCCCATTCCCCTCACAACCTCTTATATGTAATTTTGTATAGCAATGAGGGTCTCCCTTCATTTCCATGCAATTTCTCTTTTCTCTCCCTTTCCCTCCCATCTCATGTCTCTGTTTAATGTTAATCTTTTCTTCCTGCTCTTCCTCCCTGCTCTGTTCATAGTTGCTCTCATTATATCAAAGAAGACATTTGGTATTTGTTTTTTAGGGATTGGCTAGCTTCACTAAGCATAATCTGTTCTAGTGCCATCCATTTCCCTGCAAATTCTATGATTTTGTCATTTTTTATTGCTGCATAGTACTCCATTGTGTATAGATGCCACATTTTTTTTATCCATTCATCCATTGAAGGGCATCTGGGTTGGTTCCACAGTCTAGCTATTGTGAATTGTGCTGCTATGAACATTGATGTGACAGTATCCCTGTAGCATGCTCTTTTAAGGTCTTCAGAGAATAGTCCAAGAAGGGCAATAGCAGGGTCAAATGGTGGTTCCATTCCCAACTTTCCCAGGAATCTCCAAACTGCTTTCCAAATTGGCCGCACCAATTTGCAGTTCCACCAGCAATGTACATGTGTACCCTTTTCTCCGCATCCTCGCCAGCACTTGTTGTTGTTTGACTTCATAGTGGCTGCCAATCTTACTGGAGTGAGATGGTATCTAAGGGTGGTTTTGATTTGCATTTCTCTGACAGCTAGAGATGGTGAGCATTTTTTCATGTAGTTGTTGATTGATTGTATGTCCTCCTCTGAGAAGTGTCTGTTCAGGTCCTTGACCCATTTGTTGATTGGGTTATTTGTTATCTTATTGTCTAATTTTTTGAGTTCTTTGTATACTTTGGATATTAGGGCTCTATCTGAAGTGTGAGGAGTAAAAATTTGTTCCCATGATGTAGGCTCCCTATTTACCTCTCTTATTGTTTCTCTTGCTGAGAAAAAACTTTTTAGTTTAAGTAAGTCCCATTTGTTGATTCTTGTTATTAACTCTTGTGCTATGGGTGTCCTATTAAGGAATTTGGAGCCCGACCCCACAATATGTAGATAGGAACCAACTTTTTCTTCTATCATATGCAGAGTCTCTGATTTGATATCAAGCTCCTTGATCCATTTTGAGTTAACTTTTGTGCATGGTGAGAGAAAGGGATTCAGTTTCATTTTTTTGCATATGGATTTCCAGTTTTCCCAACACCATTTGTTGAAGATGCTATCCTTCCTCCATTGCATGCTTTTAGCCCCTTTATCAAATATAAGATAGTTGTAACTTTGTGGATTAGTCTCTGTGTCCTCTATTCTATACCATTGGTCCATCCACCTGTTTTGGTACCAGTACCATGCTGTTTTTGTCACTATTGCTCTGTAATATAGTTTGAAATCTGGTATTGCTATACCACCTGATTCACACTTCCTGCTTAGAATTGCTTTTGCTATTCTGGGTCTTTTATTTTTCCATATGAATTTCATGATTGGTTTATCTATTTCTACAAGAAAAGCTGTTGGGATTTTGATTGGCATTGCATTAAACCTATAGAGAACTTTTGGTAATATCGCCATTTTGATAATGTTAGTTCTGCCTATCCATGAACAGGGTATATTATTCCATCTTCTAAGATCTTCTTCTACTTCTCTCTTTAGGGTTCTGTAGTTTTCATTGTATAAATCTTTCACCTCTTTTGTTAGGTTGATTCCCAAGTATTTTATTTTTTTGGAGGATATTGTGAATGGAGTGTTTTTCCTCATTTCCGTTTCAGAAGTTTTGTCGCTGATATACAGAAATGCCTTTGATTTATGCGTGTTGATTTTATATCCTGCCACTTTGCTGAATTCATTTATTAGTTCTAGTAGTTCCTTTGTAGACCCTTTTGGGTCTTCTAGGTATAGAATCATGTCTTCTGCAAATAGTGATAATTTAAGTTCTTCTTTTCCTATTTTTATGCCTTTAATTTCTTTCGTCTGTCTAATTGCTCTGGCCAGTGTTTCGAGAACTATGTTGAACAGAAGTGGTGATAGAGGGCATCCCTGTCTTGTTCCAGATTTTAGGGGGAATGCCTTTAACTTTTGTCCATTCAGAATGATGCTAGCCTTAGGCTTAGCATAGATAGCTTTTACAATGTCAAGGTAAGTTCCTGTTATCCCTAGTTTTTCTAATGTTTTGAACATAAAGGGATGCTGTACTTTGTCGAATGCTTTTTCTGCGTCTATCGAGATGATCATATGGTTCTTATCTTTAAGTCTATTGATGTGGTGAATAACATTTATTGATTTCCGTATATTGAACCATCCTTGCATCCCAGGGATGAATCCTACTTGATCATGGTGCACAATTTTTTTGATGTGTTTTTGTATTCGATTCGCCAGAATTTTATTGAGGATTTTTGCATCTAGGTTCATTAGAGATATTGGTCTGTAGTTTTCTTTCTTTGAGGTGTCTCTGTCTGGTTTCGGAATCACGGTGATGTTGGCCTCATAGAATGAATTTGGAAGAGCTCCCTCTTTTTCTATTTCCTGAAATAACTTGAAAAGTATTGGTATTAATTCTTCTTTAAAGGTTTTGTAAAACTCCGCTGTATACCCATCCAGTCCTGGGCTTTTCTTGGTTGGTAGTCTTTTGATGGCTTCTTCAATTTCATCCATTGATATTGGTCTGTTCAAATTGTGTGTATCCTCCTGACTCAGTCTGGGCAAATCATATGACTTAAGAAATTTATCGATGTCTTCACTATCTTCTATTTTATTGGAATATAGGTTTTCAAAATAATTTCTAATTGTCTTCTGTATTTCTGTAGAATCTGTTGTGATATTGCCTTTTTCATCCCATATGTTAGTAATTTGAGTTCTCTCTCTTCTTCTCTTCGTTAGCATGGCTAAAGTTCTGTCGATCTTATTTATATTTTCGAAGAACCAACTTTTAGTTTTGTTAATTTTTTCAATAGTTTCTTTTGTTTCAATTTCATTGATTTCCACTCTGATTTTAATTATTTCTTGCCTTCTGCTACATTTGCTGTTGTTTTGCTCTTCCTTTTCTAGGGCTTTGAGATGAAGTGTGAGCTCATTTATTTGTTGGTGTTTTCTTTTTTTTGAGGAATGACCACCAGGTGATGAATTTTCCTCTTAAAACTGCTTTCATTGTGTCCCATAGATTCCGATATGTTGTGTCTGTATTTTCATTTATCTCTAAGAATTTTTTGATTTCCTCCTTTATGTCTTCTGTAACCCATTGATCATTAAGTAACATATTGTTCATTTTCCATGTGATGTAGGATTTTTCCTTCCTTCTTTTATCATTGATTTCCAGTTTCATTCCATTATGATCAGATAAAACGCATGGTATTATCTCCACCCCTTTATATTTACTGAGGGTTGCCCTATGGCATAATATATGGTCTATTTTTGAGAAGGATCCATGTGCTGCTGAGAAAAAAGTATATCCATTTGATGATGGTTGATATATTCTATATATGTCAGTTAAGTCTAGGTTATTGATTGTGGTATTGAGTTCTATAGTTTCTTTATTCAACTTTTGTTTGGAGGATCTGTCCAATGGTGAGAGAGGTGTGTTGAAGTCACCCATAATTATTGTGTTGTGGTCTATTTGGTTCTTGAGCTTGAGGAGAATTTGTTTTATGAATGTCGCAGCACCATTATTTGGTGCATAAATATTGATAATTGTTATGTCTTGTTTGTGAATGCTTCCTTTTACCAGTATATAATGTCCTTCTTTATCCCTTTTGATTAACTTAGTCTTGAAGTCGATTTTATTCGATATGAGGATGGCCACCCCTGCTTGCTTACGAGGACCATGTGCGTGGTATATTTTTCCCATCCTTTCACCTTCAGCCTGTGTATGTCTTTTCCAATCAGATGTGTCTCCTGGAGGCAGCATATTGTTGGATTTGTTTTTTTAATCCATGATACCAGCCTATGTCGCTTTATTGGAGAGTTTAAGCCATTCACATTCAGAGTTACTATTGATATATGGTTTGTACTTCCATCCATGTTTGATTATTTATCCTTTTTAAAAAAAATTTAGTTTGTTTCTCCATGATTATCTTTCCCCTCGCCCTCTGTCTTTACCAAGGCTCTTCCCACTGATGGTTTTGGTTATTGTTTTTCATTTCTTCCTCGTGTAGTGTTTTACTCAAAATGCTTTGCAATGCTGGTTTTCTGGCTGCAAATTCTTTTAACTTTTGTTTATTATGAAAGATTTTTATTTCATTGTCATACCTGAAGCTTAATTTTGCTGGATACAGAATTCTTGGTTGGCATCCATTGTGTTTCAGTGTTTGAAATACATTGTTCCATGACCTTCTTGCTTTCAGTGTCTGTGATGAAAAATCCGTTGTTAACCTTATTGGTTTACCCCTGAATGTAATCTGTCTCCTTTCTCTTGTAGCTTTTAATATTTTCTCTTTGTTCTGTATATTGGATATCTTCATAACAATGTGTCTTGGCGTTGGTCTACTGTGATTTTGTATGCTTGGTGTCCTGTATGCATCTTCAATTTGTATATCTGTTTCCTTTTTTATTTCTGGAAAGTTTTCTGTAATTATTTCATTCAGCAGGTTACTCATTCCCTTGGTTTGAATCTCTGTACCTTCTTCTATCCCGATGACTCAGAAGTTTGGTTTTTTTATGTTATCCCATAACTCTTGGATGTTTTTCTTGTGATTTTTTACCAGCCTTTCTGAGTTGGCTAGACTCTTTTCAAGATGATATATTTTGTCTTCATTATCTGACGTTCTGGCTTCTACTTGCTCCACTCTGTCAGTGATACTCTCAATTGAGTTTTTAATTTGGTTTATCGTTTCCTTCATTTCTAAAATTATTGTTTGATTATTTTTTATAATCTCTATCTCCTGATAAAGATGCTTAACTTCTTCTTTTATCTGTTTATGTAATTCATTCTCAATGTGTTCTTTCGCTGCTTGAATTTGCTGTCTTGTATCCTCTTTAAGGTTCCATTCCATCTGTCTAAGGTGTTCCTTGAGTTCTTTATATGACCATTTTTCTGATGTCTCTAGGTCCTCCTGCATATTTAGGCTGTCCTGCATTGTTTGTATTCCTTTTCTTCCTTGCTTTTTGAAGCTGCTCATGTTACTTCTTGTTCTGTTTGACTGCTGAGTTACTGTTTACTCCTATAAATTTATTTGATGCTTGGGAGGAAAGGTATTAGAAGGGAAGGGAAGAAGTCACTAAAGAGAATGAGAGTAAGCAGGTAGAATTCAAGGAAGGGGGGATAAGATAATTGAAAAGAAATGAAAAGACAAAACAAGAAAAAAAATAGGAAATTAAAAAAGAAAAAAAATTATTTAAAAAAATAATTAAAAAAATTAAAATTAAAATTAGAAGAAAAAAATTTTTAAAAAATTGTAAAAAAAAATTAAAAAAACAACAAGAAAGAAAAATGAAAATGAAAGAAAAACCCAAATCAAAAAAAAGAGAAAAGAAAAAAGAAAAAAAAAACTAATAAATGCAGTCTTAGAGTTTGATTAACTTTTCTTCCAGTAGGTGGCGCTGTGCCCTCCAGGCCATGTTTCTCCTGTCAATAGGCGGGAACCAATCACTGTGCAGAAGCTCCTCCTCCCAGACTGGGCGAGTCTCCAATCCTGAGTGCCTAGGGCCTCCTTTTGTGTCTAGTCAATTCCCCACTTTTCCTCTAGCCAGGCTCCTCTCACCGGTGACGCTCACCACAATACTGGCTATACCTCAGGTTTGCTGCTCCTGGGAGCCCTGTTTTCATGAATGACTGGGCACACTCTCTCTGTTTGCCATTCCCTCAGACCCTAAGTTTGTAGAGCTTGGGGCACGCCCCCGGTAGCTGGTGCAAGAGACCTCAGCTGTCAGCACTGGTGAGAGCGGTAGTTCTGTGCCATGGGTCCTGCGCCACCTCTGATTCCCTCGGTCTGGCTATTGCGCTCACAGGAGAGCTGGGAGGGGCCCTTAAGGTTTCCCCGATGTGTGGAGAGGGAAGGCTAGGGGATTACACACCTGTAGCCGCAGGTTTCAATGAAGGTATCTCTTTCGCCGCAGTCTGATGACGTCAGTTTTCTTCCTCCGCAGTCTGATGATGTTAGTTCTCTGCCATGGTGGTATCTCTTGCAAATGGCGACAGTTCGTTTCCCTTTGCCGGGTGACCAATGCAACGGGTGGGTCCTTACTGTCTCTCCCAAGCCCCGTTTCAAACCTGTGGCCACTACCTATGAAGGCTTGGTAGGCATTTCCCTCCGTAGGATCAGAAGGGCTGACCAGTTGTTTCAGCCGGATGGATTAGTGCTGAGTCACAGCTGTTTGTCTTCGGGAAGCAGGCGAAGGGGAGCTTGAATTAAGCCGATCCGGGCTCAGTGTGTGTTCTGAGAGGCCCAGACTGTTCACCCCAGATCCACGTCAGCTCAGCATTGCCTAGTGATCCCCAACGATGTTCCTCTGCGACCTAGTCGCCCCCACAGACGCCTCTTCCGCTAGCTGCACGCCCACCTCGCAGCCACTGCCCCCTAAGTCGCTGCCGTCGCAATATTATCAGTTTAAGGCAACAACCATTTATTTTATCACAGTTTGGGTGGATTAGGAATCTGGGTACAACTTACTTGGATTTTCTTGGCTCAGGATCTCTTATGAGCCTGGTGACTTAGCTGAAGGCCCATCTGAAGACTTGAGTGGTAGGGATGCTACTTCTGAGCCCACTCATATGATTGTTAGCAGAATTCAATTCCTTGCAGACTGTTGGACTAAGGACCTTAATTGCTAACTGACTGTTGGCAGGTGGGCTTTCTCAGTTCCCTGCCTATGAACCTCAATAGGACAGCTTCTAACATGGCAGTTGAGATTGAAACTGCAGAGCAAGCAAGAGACCAGGTACCTAAGAAGGAAGTCATGGTTGTTTTGTAACTACAGAGTCATCATTGCAATCATGTTCCAATCATTAGTCCAAGCTTGAAGGGGCAAAGAGAGGAAATCATTACTAGAAATCATAAGAACTGAGAGCAGGAGAGAGGGGATTGTTCAATGGGAGCAGGAATATAGTCACTGCTTGTATCCAGGCAGGGAGGAATCCAAGGAAATAAGTGTCCCAACTGCTCTTCTTCTTTCCTATAATCTGTTGTCTCCCATCAGCTAGACCCAGTGAGAAGCCAGGAGGCAAGAGAATCTAATGCAGGTCAGCCTCTTAGTACAGAGCACAGAAAAGAATGGAAGGGTAGAGAATGATTCTGGAGGGATAATCAAATAATATTTAATAAAGAATGAAGTCTTTTTTATTTCTTTATATTGTCTGTTTGAATGTGAATCTATTTGAACGTACTCACTCTTGTTATAGGTTTGGATCTTAAGTTCCTCAGAGTTCTCATGTTGAAGACTTAGACTCTAGTTGATAGTGCTTTTAGGAGATGGTGAAACCTTCAGGAGGCAAGACTTAATGGAAGGAAGTTATATAATTGGGAGCATCTCTTGAAAGGGATACTGGGATCCTGGCCCGTTCCTTTCTCTCCCAGATGGCATGAGGTTAAGTTGCTTTGCTTCCCCATGTGTTCCCCAGCATGATGTTCTGCATTTCCACAGGTTCAAAAACAACAGAGCCAATTGACCATTGACTTAAACTTCTGAAACTATAAGTCAAAATAGGCCTTTTCTCTTCCACATTGTAAATTGCTGAGGGCCATTGCCAAGTAGGAATGACACATCGAAATCCTTGCCAGCGTACCCCATGTTAAATGGACTTGCCTTGGAAATTTGCTGTGACCTTGCATGTGTGTTTGAGAAAGGTGACCCTGCTCAATGACCAGGGTGGATCCAGGATTAGGGTGTATCCTGCAGGTTTGAGGAAGTATCCCGGTCCTTGGGTTTAGGGCGTTCCCGGTTTAAGACAATAGGAGTTTTAGGGAAGTTGGAGGTTGAAGATTATTGCTGCTGGGAGTAGGGCGTACCTGCTGCCTGAGTTCCCCCTGAGTTCTCCTGGAGAGAAAGTATTTAGGACGTGAATTGTACGGGAGATTGGGGATTTCCCCTGAGCATGTGTGGAGGCTGGTGTGAGATCAGGAATAAAGAATTGCTGTTTGAATCTACAAGTGTGTGGTGGCTCGTGATTCTGTGCCAAGCCGAGACCTTGGCAGTAAATTTTGAGTTTTTGATAGTCTTTCTGCTTGAATGACTCCATAATGGTTACCATCAGTTCTTCAAGAAATGTGGCTGCAGTTTTTTTTTTTAAAGTAGCATATTATGTTTATATTTCATTCTATTTAATGATTAAAACTATGGTGTAAAAGTTGCTTTTACTGAGGATAGTTGACCTCAAAGTGATCTACGGAGAAGGAATATAGATTCTAGTTAGGTTTGGAATGATATGAAATGGATGCAGTGTTGTTCACTTAAACAAATAATATTTGTTGAATAGCAGTTTATCTGTTTTCTTAAGCTCTGTTTTATAAATACTCATAAACTGAGAGAAAAAAGTTTGCTTAAGAGAGGTTTAGACTGTATGTAATCTGCTTATCATAGTTCTTTTTTTTAAAAAGAATATATCTTACATTTAGAAACAAATAATCATGGAGCACTGGAGCAAAGAGAACTAATTTGTTCACTAAATATTTTTGGCGGCCTGTGTACTTAATGTGAATATACAGAGATAAATAGTGTGGGCATATGATGATTACCAAGACAGAGTCCTTGCTCTGAAGCAGCTCCCCATATAGGGTAGTTAATGCTTAAACATATTCTCTTAGTAATATAGGCAACAATACAGGAATTTAAAGAATGATATCAAAGGGGCTAGTATTTGAGCTGGAACTTGAGTATTGTATACAATATTATGGTTAAGGGTGAGAGAATTCATTTCTGGCTCAGGGAATGACATAAACAAGGCACAGCTGAATAAAAATACAAACATGAACTCAGGGAGAAGAATTGTTAAAGACAGAACCTTGGTGAACTCTGCATACATAAGCAATGGCAAGAGTAATGTGTGCTTAAAAAGATGTGATAGAAGATTAGACTAGTAAGAGAGTGGGTTGTCAAGTCCAGATTTCTTTGCTAAGAGATTTACATTTTCAACATACTATAAATATTTTTAAAGGGAAGATAAATAATGGCAAATTAAGGGATCAGCTAGATATATAAAAGAATGTTGCAGAGAAGCTGTCGGCAATAATGTGGGATAGAAGTGGGGGACTTTGCATGAGGACAAGATAGGTTGTCCTGAAGGCATGGCACTGGAGTGAAATGGAGATACAAAGATGAGATATTATAGGTGCTGATAACAGATATGGCAAGTTGGGAGTCTTCTTCATTTTTATTTGGCGTAATTGACATAAGGAGATGCCATTAACTATGAAGCAATAGGAAAGGAAGATATGATCCTGGGAAAAAGTTAAAAAGTTCATTTTAGACTTGCAGAGTTTAAGGTATTAGAGCACTGATGGTCTTATGTAGATGTCCATTTAGACACACTAGTCTGGAGACCAGGAATTTTCTGTGTTTAGAACAGAAATCTGGGAACATCAACCTGATAATAATTTCTTTTTTTCTGAAGATAGGAAGCACTATTTATTTGTGGATCTGATTAAGGAAGCAGGCAGCACAGTGGAAGTCATCATGAGTGTAGGGTCCACCACTTGTCCCGGGGACCATGATGAGGAATATTTTGACCCCACAGCCATCTGGGATGGGCTGCTTCTCAGCTATCATTCATTCTCATTAAACTTGGTAAAGCCTCTCTTCTTTGAGATGTGAATTTTCTGGAGGCCCAGGTGCTTAAACTGGTATCCTTGTTCTTCATCTTTGTGCAGATAGACGTGATGACTTGGCCAAAGTAGGCACTGCCCACCATGCCCTGGGGCTTTCCAAAGGCACCCCAAATACTGTTTGATGTCATAATTGGGAACCACAAGATTAGAGACATGAACATCCATGGAAAGGGCCATCTCCAAGGTGCCTTAAGGCAGCCTATACAAGCCACAGGCTGTGTACACTACCAAGGAGGCTGATGTTTGCAGCTGTTGTACACTGAGCCAAAGGTAATTTTAAAAGCCATGAGAATAAATGAGCCCTCCCCCTCTGGAGGGAGATCAGTGAAAAGATGGCCAAAGAGAGAACTGTGTAAGGAGAGGTTGGACAAAAGGCGATAAAGAAGTCTGAGAAGGAGGGAAATCAGGGTTGTCATAGAAGCCAAGAGAAGGAGAAGTTTTGTTTTTAATTTTTTATTATTTCTTTTTAGTTATACATGACCGTAAAGTTTATTTTGATAAAATTATACATGCAAGGAATATATCTTATTCTAATTATGGCCCTGGTCTTGTGGATGTACCCAATGGTAGGTTTCACTGTGGTGTGTTCTATATGTACACATAGGAAAATATGTCAGATTCTTTCCATTGTCTTTTCTATTTATATCCCCCCTCCTTTCCCTTCATTCCTCTTTGTCTAATCCTTTAAAATTCTTTTCTTCTACTCATCACCACCCCCTTATTGTGGGTTAGCTTCCACATATCAGAGAGAACATTTGACCTTTGGTTTTATGGAATTGACTTATTTCACTTAGCATATTAGTCTCCAGATCTATCCATTTACTGGCAAATGTCATAAAATCTTCTTGATGGCTGTGTATCTATACCACAATTTCTTTATTCATTCATCTGTTGGTGTGCATCTAGGTTGGCTCCATAGCTTAGTTATTGTGAATCATATACCTATAAAAATTGATGTAGCTGTGTCACTGCAGTATGCTGATTTTAAATTCTTTGGATATATACAGAGGAATGGAATAACTGGGTCAAATTCCATTCCTAGTTCTTTTAGTATCTCCGTACTGCTTTCCAGAGGGGTTGCACTAATTTGCAGTCCCACCAGTGAATGAGTGTACCTTTTCCCCACATTTGTGCCAGTATCTGTTGTTTCTTGTATTCTTGATGATTGTCATTCTAATTGGTATAAGATAAAATCTCAGTGAATTTTAATTTGCATTTCTCTAGTTGCTAGAGATGTTGAACATTCTTTTATATATTTGTTCATACTTATTCTTTTGAGAAGTGTCTGTTTAGTTCCTTTGCTCATTTATCCATTTATTATTGGGGTTTTGTTGTTTTTGTTGTTAAGCTTTTTTAGAAAATATCTTTATTTATTTTACTTATTTATTTTTTATGTGGTGCTGAGGATCGAATACTGTACCTCACAAGTGCGAGGCAAGCGCTCTACCGCTAAGCTATAACCCCAGTCCCTGTTATTAAGCTTTTTGCTTGAGTTCTTTTTATACCTGGAAATTAATTCCTGATATGTGGGTGACAAAGATTTTCTCCCATTCTTCAGGCTGTCTCTTCACACTTTTGATTTTTTTCCTTTGTTGTGAAGAAGCTGTTTAGTTTGATACCATCCCATTTATTGATTTTTTTGTTTTACTTCTTGTGCTTTAGGAGTCTTATTGAGGGAGTTGTTTTCTAAGCCAACGTGTTAAGAGTATTGGGCCTACATTTTCATCTAGTAGGTGCAGGGTTTCTGGTATAATATCTAAGTCCCTGATCCACTTTGAGTTGAGTTTTGTGCAAGGTGAGAGATAGGGACTAAATTTCATTTTATTATGTATAGATTTCCAGTTTTCCCAGCACCATTTGTTGAAGAGGATCTTTTCTCCAATGTATGTTTTTGGTGCCTTTGTCTAGCATGAGATAACTGTATTTATGTGGGTTTGTCTCTGTGTCTTATATTCTATTCCATTGGTCTTCATGCCTGTTTTGGTGCCAATGCCATGCTGTTTTTGTTACTATAGCTCTGTAGTATAATTTAAGGTCTGGTATTTTGATGCTTCCTGCTTCCTTCTTTCACTAAGGATTGCTTTGGCTATTATTTGTCTCTTATTTTTTCCATATGGATTCCATGACTGCTTTTTAAAATTTATATGAAGAATGTCATTGGATTTTTAATAGAGATTGCATTAAATCCATATAGCACTTTTGGTAGTATGTCCATTTTGACTATATTAATTCTGCCTATCCTAGAACATGGGAGATCTTTCTATCTTCTAAGGTCTTCAATTTTTTTCTTAAGTGTTCTGCAGTTTTCATTGTAGAGGTCTTTCACCTCTTTTTGGTAAATTGATTCTCAAGTATTTTATTGTTTTTTTTTTGAGACTATTGTGAATGGGATAGTTTTTCTAATTTCTCTTTCAGTGGATTCATCATTGGTGTATAGTAACACAATTGATTTATGAGTGTTAGTTTTTTATCCTGCTACTTTGCTGAATTCATTTATGAGTTTCAGAAATTTTCTGGTGGAGTTTTTGGGGTCCTATTAATGTAGGATCATGTTGTCAGCAAACAGAGTTTAAGCTCTTCTTTTTCTAAGAAGAGACTTTAGAAGCCAACAGTTGGACTATATTAAATAATTTAAGAACTATGTTTATAGCAATTTGTATATTTGCCCCTACCAAGGAGCTCTAAATTCTGCCCTTGTATACAAACCCCACTGAAGGGAGAGTATTTTAGCATTGCTTTCTAGCCTGGGCCTTCACATTGCAGGGGTTCTTCAGCATTTATAGGAGTAACTCTAGGTCTCTAAAAATGTGCAGGTGATTCCTGTGGGTGAGGCAATGCTCTGACTTTAGTTAATCGTGGGAGAAAGGAAGGCATTATAGCTAAAGAATCAATTTCTTGTCATGATAGATCTTGTCATGTTCTGTCAAGTCTTGTCAGGAGTAGTGTCATGTTCTGTCAAATCTTGTCAAGAGTAGTACCTCTTTCCCTTTTAAGTCACAAATGAAAGAAGAGCCTGGCTGAAGAGTTAATAAATGGATGGCCTCAAATTTAAAAGCTTCTGCACAGCATAGGAAACAGTTAGGAATGAGAGAGAACCTACAGAATGGGAGAAAAATTTTGCTAGCTACTCTTCTAACAGGGTATTAATATCTAGAATATATGAAGAACTCAAAAAATTAACACCAACAAATCAAATAACCCAATTAATAAATGGGCAAATGTATTAAACAGACACTTCTCAAAAGAAGAAATACAAGTGGCCAACAAATATATGAAAAAATGTTCAACATCATTAACAATTAGAGAAATCCAAGCAAAACTACACTGAGATTTCATCTCATACTAGTAAGAATGACGATCACCAAGAATACAAATAATAAATACTGGAAAGGATGTGGAGATAAAGGAACACGTTTACATGGTTGGATGGATTGTAAATTAGTCTAACTACAATGGAAATCAGTACGGAGGTTCCTCAAAAGACTAGGCATGGAACCACCATATGACCTAGCTATACTACTCCTTGGTATTTATCCTAAAGAATTGAAGTCATGTTTATAACAACACAATTCACAATAGCCAAACTATGGAACCAGCCTAGGAGTCCACCAATGGATGAATGGATAAAGAAAATATGATATGTATACACAAAGAAGTTTTATTGGGCCATAAATAAAAATGAAATTATGTCATGTGTAGGAAAATGGATGGAGCTACAAACTATTATGTTAAATGAATAAGCAAGCTTATTATCAAGGGTCTATGTTTTTTTTCTCATTTATGGAAACCAGAGAGGAAAAAAGAAATTTGTGGGAGCGATCTCATGAAAATTAGAGGGAGATTATTAGAGGAAGGGAACCAGAGGTGACAAGTGGAGAAGGAGGGGAAAACTGCTATGGAGTGATACTATGTGCATGTACAAATATGTAACAACAGATCCCATCATTATGTACAGCTATAATGCACCAATAAAAAATATGGAGAGAGAGACAAGCAGACAGACAGATACTAGTTGTTTTGTTAAAACATTGACTATGTAGGAAGAAGAATAATGCTTATCATTGTTGGTTCTCAATTTTGAAATATATTTAAAACTTGAAACTTAATCTTGAGTTTAATTCTATGGCATTTCTTTTCTTTTTTCAAAAAAACTCAGTTATTTCCTAAATCTTATGCATTTATTTTGTGTATATGTTTTTACAAGCTTTCTTAATAATTACACATGCATTCTTATGAAGTGTTTCTTCAGTTTTTGTGCTGTTTTTCAGAGAAATTGAAATAACTTTTTAACTGTGGCATCTAGTTGGTAGGCAGCAGGTTACCAAAATGATTGCACTGTAGTAAGCCATTTCTTTTAGAAATCAAAACATTTAAGCTTAGGGAAATCTGAACTTATCCTATGAAATCCTTCAGTGTTGTGGTTTTAAAAAATACCCTGGTTGAAGATTAAAGAGTATGACCAAAGAGGTTATCATCCAGTCACCTATAATGTAGAAGGAATTAGCTCTCATGTGTGAGGATTTGAGTATGAGGGACATGTGTAGCTTCAGGGACAACTGGGATTTGTGTTGGTATTCTCCTTCCACAGCTGTCCTGTTTTGATACTAATAGCCTCATCTTTTGCATCTGTTGGGGTGTGGCAGAATATAAGAAAGAGTCTTGATTGAAGATTAATGTTACTGAGAGGGTTCTTGGAAGGAGTAAATGTCACTGTCATATTGGTAAGATATAGAGTGAGTTTGTGTTATGTGGCTGTGGTGGAGAGTTTGAGGAGTGGCTAGGCAGGGCCCCAAATGTCAATGATAGCCATCTAGCACTCTTAGTTTCTTCAGAGTTCTGCAGGACAGATTTTCTTACCAAATGCGTATTCTTCATTGTGCTGGACTCTGCTAAAAGCCCTCTCTGGAAGCCCTAACTTTAATGAGCTGTTCTTAACTGCTTGTGAGTGAGTATTCCTTTGTCCATGACTTAGACTAAAAGAAGTCTCCTTGAGCCCCTTACACTAGGTCCAAATTTTCTAATTTTTATTGTATTAATTGTCTTGTATTCCTGATGTGCCTATGCTATAAGAGAAAACAAACCCCACTGGTGGAGAGTACATTAGTATTGCTTTCCAGCCTAGGCAGTCTCATCACCCATGGGATGAGACATTTCCAAGGAGGACTAATAACTTCCTTTGCCTCCAGTGGAGGAACACAAAGAGTATGTAGAGTGAACCTCAGAACTTTAACCCTTCCACTTTCTGCAATGTTGACCATTTTGCAAGGATCCCATAATACTACCAATTCTTCTGTTTTGTTGGAAGAAGTATTTTGAACCCCTGAGAATAATTTGTACCCCTGCATTCAAGAGAGAAAATAGAGAAATTGGTATAAAATTCTCAATTTACGAGATTAATTTGTGTTAAATCAGGAGCAGTGCTGAAAAGGGACAGTTGGGATTTAAAAGGCTTAGGAAAACCTGAATAATGATGGTAATGGTTAGATTTTAGTAAGGCTAGAAACCAACCCTGAAAGCTGAATGGGATTTAGAGATCATCTGGGGTGTTCAGTCTATAAACCCCCTATAGGGCCCAGGCCAAATCTTTCTCTCAGTTTTTCCTAATTTAATGTTTCAGACAAATTATTATTCAGGGTGGGATCTATCTGTCATTCTTGAGCAAATCATAGTTCCCTACCTCTTACAGGTTAAGATATAAGACTTTATGCGTTTATAAAGGGCTTCCATTTATATTATCACAATTAGCTCTGCCCACTAATATAACAGAGAAAGAAATTAATGTACTCTTTGAGAAAAGCCTCTCTGTCCAGGGTCAGTACTCTTTCTATAAGCACAGAGCTGTCTTCTGTTATAAGGATTCTGTATTGTGAGAGCTAACCCTTTAAAGTAAGGATAAAAATACCAAGAGACAGCTGTCTGAGGGATTCTGAAGATATTCCCTGCCCTCAACTAAGGCCTGAAATCCCACCAATCCAGCAATTCACTTCTCTGAGTCTCCCAGGACCTTCTAATAGAATGTAAATATCCATGCCAGAGAGTTAGTTGCTCCTACAGGAGTGTGTTGGATAGAAATTGCTGAAGATGTGATAATGTAAAGCAGTTTGGTTGATGGGTTTAAATACTAATACATTTGAGAAATAGTTATTAAAAATTTTAAAGTTTGGGAAACTGTTGTAGTTACTGTGAGGGATAAAATGCTCAATAATAAATGTATAAGAGAAAATATAGATTCAAATATTCCTTTTGTCATCTTTAAGTTTAATAATCTAAAATGAATTTGAGTGATGATGCTTGCCTACATATCTTTCTTTTTTTTTTTTTTTTTTTTTTTAAGACAGCTGCCAGTTGAATACCAGTTTCCAGTTTCCACTTATTTTTTTTCCTGGCAATCCCTTGGAGAAACATATGTTTCTAACTTTAGTTACTGCTTTTCCCTCCATATGCTTCTTGTTCTGTTTCTTGGGTTGAATATGTGCATGATTAAGACCATGGAGTTTATTGCTAGAGTCAGATTTTCCTAATAGGAGTGAAAAGAGAACCTGACCACTACCAATTTTAAAGTGACTTTTCAATGCTTGCTTTTCAGCTATTTTTTGTGCCATCTTTGTGCATTATTGCAAGCTAACTCCCCTGGGGAAGAGAGGCATAAAGGCTTGGAGAACAGGTGCTAAGGATGAGAAATATTAGGATTCTCGGATACTTTTAATGCCATTTGTTTCTGGTCTTCCACAACTTAATATATCATCAGCTCTCATTGACTTAGAGTCTCACACGATAGTATAATATTTAGTGACACTGAGTAAGCCTTTTGAAAATGAAATAATGTGACAAATTTGGTTTCATATTGCTTAAAGGCATTAAAAGTGTTAAAGAAATCTCCCAATCTACTATCATTATAAATGGCCCGTTCTAGTTTGTTGTATAGATTCATCTAAACTGACAATAACTAACATATAGAGTGACAGGTCAGTGAAAGTGTGTCCACTTTTAGAAATTGTTGACCTTTCTAGATCTTGCATTTTTTTTACTTTATTTACCTTTAATATATTAAAATTTGTTACAAAGCATCACAGAGACTATGAGTTCAGTGTAAGATTAGAGATGTCTTTAAGATGTGAAAAAAAAGTGAACTTAAAAAGTGAAGCTATGCATAAATAATCTAATATAATAGAGAAATTATGGACTCAATATATTTTTCCTTAAGAGTTCTTATTTAACATATAAGTATTTGCAACAAATTAAAAAATTAGAGAGAATATATACTGACAATTCAAAAGTTATTTTGGAAAGTGATACTTTAAGAACCATTTCTAGGTATCTCATCATTAATTTGACTGAAATAGAATAATAAGACATGTATTACTTCATCGATCTAGAAATTAATAAAATAGTGTTGCCTGTAATTATTTTAATTCAGAAATGAGAAAAAAGCTTATTACTGACAAGTTTGTTTTATTAGGCAATAGCATTAAATTTCAACATGCCTTGTGCAAGTAATTAGACTTGGAAGTACAATGATGTATACAAATGAAATCGAGACTAAATTTAAAGATGAGTATGAGGAATAAATCAGAGATTAAAGAGAATGTTATTAAACACTGGAATGGTTAATGAGAAAGATGATCAAATCTTCTCAGACTAAGATAATGACTTTAATTTCTTTATTCTCTATGAGAAAGAATCATAAACATCAATACTATTTAGTTTTAGAATAAAATTGATAAAACCCACTAAATACTCCATGAAGTTGGGTTAGAATATATTTTGGGAAACAGCTCTCTGAATCCTTTGATTCAGCAGTCTGGGTGTCCTACAAATCTTTTGTAAGGACTTCCTTTTCTTTCTTGCTTTTCCCCTCCATTTGGCCTCAGTGTCAACTGTGTTCTGCTTTTTCATTTATCTGAGATCATAGTTGGGCCACTTAAGAACTGGGCTCTTTTCCAAAATTGGTCATTTCATTGTAGCCATTTTGAGAATGTTGTCTGAAAGATAAAAAAGAACTGGGCCTCATTCTCATGTTGCCCTGTAGTAGCTTGTAGACTCATGGATGCAGGAAGCCTTTTGGAAAGGGAGAGGATGTCTGTTGCATATATTGTATTACTTGTTATACAAAAGGTAAAATCGCAACAGTTTGTTTTTAGACTGACAAAAATTATCCTGTGTCAAAACATCCTCCTGCATCTAAATATCATATACCTGTTTTGCATTAGAAAGTTAATATACAAATCACTCTATGAGACTTGGGTTGAAGAAACTATTTGTCTTTATGTTTATCCCTCAATTTTAAGCCCTTCTTGCTATGAGGAATCTGATGTCAGTCATCAATGGAACCCTCCCCCACCTGCCCATCACTCTGTTTCACACTGTATTTAAGGGTCCTGGGAACCTGGGGATAAGCCTGGGCCTGAACCATCATCATGGCCATTATGGCTTTTTCTGAACACTTTGGCAAGGCCAAAATGGCAATCTACTCTTTGAGTTGGGCAGCTCTCAAAATACCTACCCCAGAGTCTTTGTCCCTGCAGGTAGGCTCCCCAGAGCCAACATGGGCAATGTGCTCTAGAGTTCGCCAGTGACCACATCAGTTTGAGGGCATTCTGCCACCTCTGGAAGTACTATAGCACAAGAGCCAAGCCCTCAAGACTGGAAGGACCTACTGGCACCATCTGCCTGCTCCCTCCCCTTCCTAGTTTCTAAGACCATATTCTCAGTGGAAGGATCTTCTTGGCCTTTTCTTTCACAAGGGGGTTTAATGACCCATCTGGAAGCTCTAATTGGATAAAAGGGAAGGGCCACAGAGCCTGTTTACTTTTCTCTCAATAAGAGGAAGTTATTTTTTAGGAATGCAGTATATAATCTCCCATCCCACAGGAGATTGCACATTTCCTTGAGACAGCTGAAACCCAGGAATTGTATTTCTACATTTGATTTCTGTATCTTGCCACATTGAATTCTCAGTCACCTGCTTTGTGTGTGTGTGTGTGTGTGTGTGTGTGTGTGTGTGTGTTTATGTCTGTCTGTATGCACATGTGCTCACAAGGCTATCATGACATGTTCTACTGCTTAAGGATTTAGGATCTTATATACCTGGTATGTGTTTGGCTGCCATACAGTTTGAACAAAAAACTGTTTTTCTATCTGACACACCACCCCCACCCTTGAATTTCTGATAATATTTTACTCATTCCTCAGACTTTCTTCATATACTAGAAACTGACTATAACATCATCCAATTTGTAGTATGAAAATTTGCTTACCTAGGTCCCCTCTGGCACCAAAATGATAAAGTTAGAAGGACTGCATTTTGAGATGGCCCTACCTAAGAAACAGCAGCACAGAAGTGACTGTGACAGCATTGCCTAACAGTTTTTAGGGATGGAAAAGCCCTATCTTCTTAGCCTGAATCAGAAATTTACAAAACACTTTTTCTTACTCTAGTTTTGCCAAAGACAAATCTGATTGAGTTTCACTGTCAAAACTCATTAAAACTTCTGAAGTTGAGACAATCCCTATTTTTCAATGTGGTATGATTCTGTAAGGAATGTCAGAAAACAAAAACAACAAATTATTTAATCTTTCCTCCTGCATAATTGTGGTAAAGCCTACAATTACCCTTTTAAAACATTAGATGACATTTCTGCACGAAGACCAGCTGAGGTCAATCAGGAAGCTGAATATTTGGATCATCAACAGAGGCAGTGGGGTTATGAGATTTTTGATGTTCTTGAGGGTGATTTTTGGTGTGTGACTAAAAAACTGTTCAAAGGTTTAATTTTAATTTTAAAATCTGACAATATTTTTACAATTATAGCCCCCAAAACCTAGTTCTTCTTTATGTTCTTCAAAATTCAGCTTCCACTTCTATTTTCTTTCTTTGTGTATATAAGCAGAGAAAGTTTAATATTAATTTTAAGGGGTCTTTGAATAATATTTGGTCTTATTTACAAAATTGATTAAACATTTAAACTGTGCTTAAAAACTTAATATATGTATTTTTTTCCTTTTAAGTATTTGAATTGTCTGACTTAAAATTTCAGTGTGTGAGAAATGCTTTCAAATCTAATAAATCAAGCCTATAAATATAGAACCCTCAAGTTTCTAAATATTCCAAATACATAAAATTTCAAACATGAATAGATTCCTGAACAGGAAATTATTTTATTTAATAAAAATCTTTACATACTTGTACAACTTTTTGAAATTCTGAGATATAACAACACAACCCTATTTATAGAAGGCAGTTAACATGTCAGTTAACTTAGTTTGAGTGCTAGATTTGCAGGGACCCAGAACATTTCTTATCATCAACAAAGGAAATCAGCAAATGCCAAGTAATTCGGAGTTATTTCTCAGTCATATGGAGGTTACTAATGATCAGAGATTTTCATCCGCTACTGATTACATTCCAGAATACCTAGAAGATGCTCATAAACCCATTTTATAGTTGTTCTTTCAGGGACTTGGAAATAGGCATCTAATTTCTTATATCCTGCAGCTCTGGATTTAGATTATTTTCACATCCCCATTTCCTGATGATTACTCTCAAAGTATGCATGATCCACCAGGTTCATCATTTGCATCTTTTTGATTCCTAACTTATACAAACTTAGTTTCATCTAAGTCTAAAGACTTTTGAGGTAGATGAGATCTTATATTTTTTTATATTCTTAGGACCATACAATTCTCACAGATATTTAACATGAGACAGATTGATTTTGGGTATCTTAGTATCTACTGTGATGTCACTGCTCATAAGGCCATGATTCTCACAGCAATTGAAAGGAAAGGGTTTTTATTTATTATTTGTTTGTTTTGAAAGTCATCCATATGTCAGGCACTGAGCTAGGCAAAGGAATACAATCAGTTAAGGCAGACATAAATTCTCTCTTCATAAAACGTATGAGAAAGCAAGGTCGACCATATGCTACCAGTGAAAATTTGGAAATATAAGGTTAGGTACCTAAATACTGGCCTTGATTCTGCCAGTGAATAACCTATTAAAGGTATTAATTTTCTCCTTTTCTAGAGTAAAATTTATGCCTATTCAGTTGAAGTTGCTGTAGAATTATCTTGGAGATTAGTACTGGCAATGTAACTAGAACTTGTGGCAAATTACATTATGAGTGGTCTCATGGAACAAAGAAAATAGTTCATTTCTAAAAGCAGTTTATTTATTCTCTGTTCATTGATGAGGTTTGTTTTATATTGAACATCCCCTCTCCCCTACAGCCCTGGGGATTGAACCTAGGGCCTCACACGTAGTAGACAAGTGTTCTACTACTGAGCTACCTCCCCAGCCCTAGTTTTATTTAAAATGAAGGTGCTTTGCTTTTTAGGCCCTAACAATAGATATCACAGTAAAGTTTTATCATGAAAATTTGGGCAGTTCCCCTCAAAGCCAGTCAAGAAATTGAAATGAGTCATACTTTAAAGAAACCAGTTCTGCTGATTCCTTCCTTATTTCCATTTGAAGATATTTTCTGAATGAATATTTTATCATCTGAAGAACTTCATGAAAACCATATGTTTTATTTCCTGATTCTCAAGTAAAGGCTTTAGAAGTTGTTCTAGTCAGTCAAGATGACTTGGAAAATGTGTCCTCTTTTTAGGTCATTGAATAGTATATGCAATTGGTTTCTTAAATGCACTCAACTTATAATTATATCACTTTGGAAATAGTTTTTATTCATCTTTCACCACAGTTCTCAAATCATATCACATCAAAGAATACCAAAATGGATGCTGGAACATTAAACAGAAAAGCAGTTAGCCATAAGAAATTATCAATTTTTATTTATTCTTTTTTTAGATATAGAAAATATCAATTTATTCTTCAGTTATCCCATGCTTTTAAATGAATAATAAAGCTGGTTGGAAATTCAGACAGTAGAAGTTGCAATTACACTTGATATGACTCAAGAGTGATTCTCTGTTGACTAAAATAGTCTCTTTTAAACAGAACATGTGTGGGCTAGGGTTGTAGTTCAATGGTAGAGCACTTGCCTAGTATATGTAAGGCACTGGGTTTGATTCTCAGCACTACATATAAATAAATTAAATAAAGGTCCATTGACAACTAAAAAATATTAAAAACAAACAAACAAAACATGTGGGGTTTCATTTAAAGCTTTGGATAGTAATAAAGTCTTCAGATTATCTCCTCCTTGGACTTTGGGACTCCTGACACTTTCACAAGGTAGTACTTATTTTCTTTGAAGAGGAAGCAAATGGAATTAGCAACCTCAGTCTATTAACTGCTATACATAGGCAAATTAAACCTTGATCTGTATGCCTCCTCTCTGAGAGGATGAGCTACTTTGTCAAAAAGAGGTATAAATTTGTCTGCAAGTATCCTGTTAAAAGCTTCTTTTCAGTAAGAATTATATTCACTTGTTTCTTTTACTTTTAGAAAAGAGGTAGTAAGCTTTACCTTCTGTCTCAAATAATGAAAGATGGTATGATTGGATGCAACCATGAAGCTATAATTTCTGCCACAGGGATAATGATCCTCTTTGAAACCATCAGTTGGTTGTTCCCACAGAGCTTGGCTGTGGGCTATGAGCAAAACCCAGCTACACCAGTTTGAAGTCTAGAAATTTTGGATATATTGAAGAATCCAATCTTCTGCAAAGTTTAAAAGCAGTGTGGACAATAGATAAATATAATATTTAATAGCTATATTAAAATATTTTTGCTATATCTCCTCACATTCTGAAAATTCCAGAATCAGAAGATGGTCTAACCGGAAGGGATATCATCCCTGATTTTGGCAGGTTCTGAAACAGGAAGAGAGGATCTAGTGTAGCCAGCCAAATCTAGCTAATAGTGATAGACAATTTCCAGATGTGGAAGTGAATGCCTATTGTTATTTATAACAATAACCATTGTTATTTAGGAGAATATAAAATAGCTTAAGGAGTCATAGAGCGAAAATATTAGAAAAATGCAGCATCCTCAGAATTATTGGTGCCTGGAAAGCATTTCAAGACTTAATATGAGGTACTGGCATATGCCCTCTTCCATCTAAGTGTAATATATAGATTTCACAGCTTATCACAGAGAAAAATCTCTAACACATAGGGAGCACTTGTGTAATGATTAGGATAACTTCTCTATAGGGGATAGAGAGAGGTCAGATATGAGATTTTTGCCAAGTGAGCCTAAAATTACAAGCTAAATTCTGACTTATGTCTGATGATAGGAAATAATTCACATTTAGATTACCTTTCAGATATGTTATCCTTCTGTCAGCTCTTTACTGACATGAAGCCTCATCATAGAAGTGCTGCAGGTTGATTTTTACCTAGCTCAGCAAAAAATATGTAAAATGACTATTCTTTCCTATTTGTTTTATATTCTTTTTCAGAATAAACTGCATCTGTCCAAACAAAATCAATGTGCAAGAAGCAGAAAATCAAGAAGCTATTCCTAATAATTGAAATCAGCTTTTAGAATTCTGAATATGGAAACTACATGTTATTATCAAATGAGAAGTGGTCATGATCATTTGCAACAGCCACTCTTCTGCAAATTTGATTTACCAGTCACTAAAACCTCTATTTATAAGTGTCACATTTGCATGCACAAAATTGAACTTCTCATTCTAATTCATACTGCATATGAGTTGTGGAAGCAGGAATCATGAAATTTTTGAGAGTTTTTTAAATTTAGTGTCGGTATATTATAGAGCATACCAACACTAAATAGATGGAAATAAAACATAGTTTTATTTAAGTTAGCCATTTGAGTAATCAAGACAACAGTTCAGTTGAATTTGCTGTATTGTTCTAATTTGATCCTCATTAACAAAAGTTGTGATCTTAAATTTCTATACTAGCTATAAATTGTTTAGCAAGTAAGTCCTTGTGTTGTCAAGAGATTGTTTGTTTTGCTGCAGACTAGTCCACTATTACCAGAGGTAGAACACCAAACTCTCAGTTCATCATCTCAAAAAGTTCTTACATCTATACCATTAATAATAAAGATAAGAATAACTCTACTTTGTGTTTTTAGAGAAACTTAAGGTTTAAGAGGTAACCTGTTATTGCATGTAAAAAGTGAAATTGGTGATATCAGTAAAGCAAGTATTTTGGAGGAGGAAAATGGAGTTTTCTGGGTTAGTCAGATTTTTGTCACTGTGACCAAAATATCTGAAAAACATCTTAAAGGAGGGAATATTTATTTTAGCTTGTGGTTCCAGATATTGTAGTTCAAGGTCTGCTAGCTCCATTGCTTTGGGCCTGAGGTGAGGCAAAACATTATGGTGGGTAGGGTGTGGTAGAGGAATGATGTTCAGTTTATGGCAGCCGGGAAGGAGAGAGAAAGAGAGAGAGAGAAAGAGAGAGAGAGAGAGAGAGAGAGAGAGAGAGAGAGAGAGAGAGAGAGAGAGAGAGAGATGTCTAGCAGGCTCTTGTTTGAAGATGACAGGAGTGAGGAGACTGCTGTGTTTGAGATGAAAGAGCTAATAAATAGTAGGCTTGGAACTAGAACTCCTCATTCGGATCACTTTCCACTGCATGATCACTCTCTATTGTTTCATTTTGATAAGCTAGTCTCCAGACCAAGAGTTTAAACTCTTTGAAGACAAGGACCTCTTATATCTCCCCACAATAGCTCTAGAGTGTTGAATATATATTAGGGTCACAAAAGAATAGCCTGGGACAAAAGAATTCTGCTAGCTGTGCTGGCTATGGCTCCCTCCCTCCCAATTGTTTATCTCAATTTGAGAAATTCCTTTTCTGGGCTCTACTATGAATGTGCTATGCTATTGGTGGCTGTAAGTGGTGGGTATAAAGTCAAGGTATTCATGTCACAGGACTGTATTCTGACCCACATAGATGGTCGTTATGACAGCATTCTCCTAAGCCTTCCTAACTTGCTTATATTATTGGATATGTAGAACCTGAATTGATAGAGAAACTTCTTTAAGAAGCAAGGCACTTGTGCTAGTTCCATTTTAAGTATATTCCAAGGAGCTTGTTATAGCCCTATAAATAATCATTGATCCTCCCAGGATTCATCACAGCACAAATTATTTCTGTTTTCAGAAGAAAGCCAAAGTTGTTAGGTTTTGTACCTAAGGCAAGTGGGTTGACAGTATACAAATAGATGCTCTAAAAGATGACAGGACAGGAGGACTCATTTTGCATCCTTTCCTTGGCCAGATGTATACAAGGAACATCCCATGACTAAAAGTAGAGATTAAAAAACAAAATAAAACAAAAACATAAAAACCTTAACCTGTGTTATTTTAATACACTAACATTGGCAAAGGCCCATAATCAAAGCCTGAGCTGTGTTATCTCTTCTAACCAGAAGCTCTCTCCAGAAAGAACATTTGGAAAAGCAAAGTAATTTCCAGTTGTGTCTTTGAAGTTGTCTGGTGTGATGTGATGGGTGTTTAATACATGCTGTGGATATTTTTAAAATAGGGAACAACCACAAAGTGATAATATAAAGGAACAGTTTTAACAGCTAGTTTTAAGGCCTAAAAAATAGCCTACATAAAAATGTATTTTTCCTCCTTTACTTTATAGTTTTGTTTTTATGAATTTGATGAATTTTTTTTAAAATTAGAGACTTATACCCGTTGGTGGTGAAACTTTTACATGTTATGTGAGTTTTATACTATGAAATTTCTAGTTTTTCACAAGATGGGTCATTAACATTGTATACATGTGGTAGTGAAAAGCTAAATACCCCTTTCTCTTCCTGCACCTGGTCTAATGAAACTGTTAGCTAAAGGCTAGTTTTAATTGGCAACTCTGTGAATTTCTTTAATTTATTTTTTAACTTTAATTTGTTAGATATGACAGCAGAATGCATTATAATTAACTTTGTGAATTTATTATACTAAGTTTTCCACTTTTTTAGGTCAGGCAGTTGTTATGTGTTTTAGTGGATTTGTTCAGTTTAGGAGCTTCTTGCTGACAATACTACAAGAAAAGAATGCTTGCCTACTACAATAGGTAGTGGATAGTAGGTATGCAGTAAATATGTGTTGAATGAATTAAATAGAAGGATGAATGACTCCAGACCATACTTCAAATCTTGAATAAACCAATTTTTGACCTATTTTAGAATCATAGGATATTAGAGGTAAAAGTGACATTAAAGGTCACTTAATCTGGTTTCCTTTTGGGAGATATCAAATAAATTAGGTCTATTTGATCTAGAAAATCTCTTTAAAGAGAGATTTGGAGTCCTGAAAAGGATATCAAATTTACAGTTTGATAAGCTCCATAGACAACTAATCACTTGCTTTTTGTATGACCTTGGATGTATTACTTAGTTTCTTTTTACTTAAGTAAGGATAAAATGAGACAATGGGTATAAAATTGTGGGGTTCACATTAAATCTGCCTGACACCATTTTTCCCTTCTACCAGCAGACCACATATCCACCCAGACCACAGGGCATTTGGCCTAGCACCTCAACCCATCTCAACAGTAATTGGTCCAGGAAGTGGGACTATGATTGAATCAGAGCCAATTAGAGTCATTCAGTGGGATATTTCAGACTGATCCTGACAAGGCATTTTCTCTAGTATGGTAATTGCTTTAAGTATTTGAGCTTTGAGTTTATAGTAACCAGTCCCTACCTTCCTGCTCTCACTGTTTAGAATAAGATAACATACAAGGTTAACAGAGGTATATTCAAATGTTTGCATCCTCTTCAAAATTTACATTTCAACTTAATCCTCAATTAAGAGGTTTAGACCTTTAAGAGATAATTAAATCATGAGGAAGGAGCCCTCACAAATAGAACTGGGGACCTTTTGAAAGGCTGGAGAGAACTAACTAGGTCCCTTTTGCCCTTCTGTCACTTATGTCATGTGAGAACACCTACATTGTGCTACCTTTAAGGTAGGCTTTATCTTGGAATTCCCCTCCTCTAGACTGTGAGAAATAAGTTTCTCTTCTTTATAAGTAATCTGGTCTGTTACATTTTGTTAGAGCAGTACAAACAAATTTAAGACTAGCAGACATAAGGCAGAGATGCAAGGCAGATGGGGCCTAAATTCCTGATTTCAGTTGGCCCTGAGGCAAATCTAACTCCTCCTTTTATAGCAGTGTTTTTTCTTTTTTTTTTTTGTTAAGGTAGTTGATCTACAAAGTCTCTTAAAATAGAGATTTGGAGTACTGAAAGGATACCAGACTTACAGTTAGATAATATGAGCTCCAAGGCCAGCTAATCACTTGCTTTTTGTATGATCTTGCATATGTTACTCAGTTTTAGTTTCAATAAATTAAAATTCTTGGGATTTAATTTTTAAAAAAAGCATCTTTATTTTTGTTTTCCCACTGACCAGTTAGAATGTATTTAGTAGAGGAAGTTCTTCCTATTCCAGGATGAAAACTTGGACACCTTTTCTGATAATTTTGAATAATATAATTACTTTAGTCACTTAAATTACAAATAGAACAACCAGGTTCATGAAATAATCAAAACTTGAAATGTGACTTGAAGTTGTATCTCCCTGCTTCACTTCCCCAACTAAGGCCTTTGCCATTTGGAACCCACTTGAAATTTCTCTATGAAAGCCATAGTTTCTGATCCTATCATGTTCTAAAAGAGAAAGGAAAAGAGAGGGGGCAGGAAAGTGCTTACAGATAGAGTTATTGACAACAGGAAATTATTGTGTCAATATCTTCTGATAACTTGTGTGAGTTTTCAGCCATGCTTGCCTTCTTCATCTTATTTACCTGTAATGTATGTAAGCAATGCATTTTCCTTACTTCCTGGTTTTAGCAATTATTCTGAAAAGACTCCGTGGTAGGGTCCTTTTGGCTCTGTAGGCAGTCCCCTGAAGCTTCAGACCAACCTCTCCCCCTCTGTGGCCTGCACCTACCCACTGGAAATCCTTGAGATCCTTAGAGAAACAAGTGCTGGGAGTTCAGGCCAGTCTAGCAAGTCACCTTACCCTTTTCCTTCTCCTTCAGCTCTTGTTTTTTTGGTGTTTACCAGGTAGGAGTCAGGCACATATCTATTGTGTTCTCCTAACTGTGGGGGCATGCACTAGACTTCCTGAATTATCCTTTGAAGCTCCTGTCTCCTGACTTACTACATTGCTTTCACCCTTCCCTCTCTGACACGTGAAAAGGGATATACAACACATTGCTTTCTCGGAAAACTTCCTAAGAAACTCTCCCTTAATTTACATATTTTTGACTGTTGTTTGAATGTGGGGTAGGGCTTTTTAGAATCAAATAGTGGGTTGCCAAATGTGTCTTTTAGAATTAAATAGTGGGTTGCCAAATGTGTCTTTTACATCATGTTCCAGGAACCTCAATTGAAATTTCCTGTTTAACAGACCTTTGAAAAAGTGCTTTGTAAATATGAAGTGCTATACAAATGTAGGAAAATAAGTCCCTTTGTCCTGAAGAGGTATAAGGACTGAACAGATAATAAAATATGGTTGTACTTCCTGAAGCAGAGAAAGATTGCAAGAGATTTAGGTAGGCTGGTCTGAGGGTCTGCTTTGAGTCTAGTTAATGCATACTTTATTACTTAGTTAAGGCACATTTGTTAATAATATACAGCTTCTAATTTGTGCTGCTCTCTAAATTTATAAATGGCAATAATTGAGACAGTGGAGGACAGACATTTGAAATGAAAAATGAGAGTTGTCCAGACACAGATTCTCTCCTTTTTGTATAGGCAGCCTGTAGTTTGTATAGTCACATACCATGTCCACACACTGAAGAGTAGTTTTGGTAGTTGTGGTACTTGGCCATGTGTACAAACTGCTTGACTATTATATACCCCACTCAAAGAAGTTCTTTCCTCACTCAAAGGTTGGAGAAGTTGACATTAAAAAAGGGAAAATAAAATGAGAAGCTGCATTCATCACCTGGAATCTTTATTCACTCAGTTTATTTAGCAATTACTTATTGAACACCTACTGTTTTTCCCAGGTCCTATGCTAACCATTAGGTCTGTAGTGGTGAACTAAACAAACTACTTACAATCTAATGGGAAAAACAGACATCAAACTTTTATTTATCTTTTTAAATTTATATATGACATCAGAATGCATTACAATTCTTATTAAACATAGAGAGCACAATTTTTCATATCTCTGGTTGTATATAACGTATATTCACGGCACTTTGTGACTTCATACCTGTACTTTGGATAATAATGATCATCACATTCCACCATCATTAACAACCCCATGTCCACTCCTTTCCCCTCCAACCCCTCGGCCCTATATGAGTTCGTCTATTCTTCCCATGCTCCCTCTCCCTATCCCACTATGAATCAGCCTCCTTATATCAAATAAAACATTTGGCATTTGGTTTTTTAGGACTGGATAACTTCACTTAGCATTATCTTCTCTAACTCCATCCATTTATCTGCAAATGCCATGATTTTATTCTCTTTTATTGCTGAGTAATATTCCATTGTGTATATATACCACATTTTTTTTTTATCCATTCATCTATTAAAGGGCATCTAGGTTGGTTCCACAGTTTAGCCATTGTGAATTGTGCTGCTATAAACATTGATATGGCTGTGTCCAGTAGTATACTGTTTTTAAGTCCTTTGGGTATAGACCTAGGAGGGGGATAGCTGGGTCAAATGGTGGTTCCATTCCAAGTTTTCCAAGGAATCTCCATACTGCTTTTCACTATTGGCTGCACCCATTTGCAGTCCCACCAGCAGTGTGAGTGTACCTTTTCCCCCACATCCTCTCCAAACTTATTGTTGTTTGTATTCATAATAGTCTCTTCAACAGATGGTTCTGGGAAAACTGGAAATCCATATGCAACAAAATGAAATTAAACCTCTCTCTCACCATGCACAAAACTCAACTCAAAATGGATCAAGGACTTAGGAATAAAACCAGAGATCCTGTGTATAATAGAAGAAAAAGTAGGCCCTAATCTCCATCATGTGGGATTAGGCCCTAACTTCCTTAATAAGACTCCTGTGTGCAAGAATTAAAATCAAGAATCAATAAATGGGATGGACTCAAACTAAAAAGTTTCTTCTCAGCAAAAGAAACAATCTGTGAGGTGAACAGAGAGCCTACATCTTGGGAGCAAATCTTTACCCCTCACACATCAGATAGAGTACTAATCTCTAGGGTATATAAAGAACTCAAAAAGCTAAGCACCAAAACAAACCAAAACAAACCAAAACAAAAAAATCCAAATAACCCAATCAACAAATGGGCCAAAGACATCAAACATTTAAATGCTCAGTTGTAAACTGCATTATATAGTAAAAAGAAAAAGAACACAATTGGTGAGGGCAGGGAACTCTTTAAAGAGATGTTGTAGGGAGGCATTCTTGGCAGAAGAAGTGTAAAGGGTGGGCCCTACCATATGTCCACATTTACAGTTCACATGTATTATTCCTAATTAAATAATAGTAGCCAATATCTAAATGAATATTGCCTTTTATTAAGATATAGTATTTTCTTTCCACGGTTATGATGCAAGCTTATTTTTCAAGAATGTTGTCTTCTTTTATAGAGGGTGTTTGACCTTTTCTTCCATAGAAATTAGAATTTGTTTAAAAAATCTACTTGGGAAAACATCCCCAAATTTCAGCCCCATTTTTCACTGCAAATTTATTTATTTATTTTTTGTTGTTCAAAAACAAAAAATTGGGATATAAATTTTATATAATGTTTCCTCTCAGTGATCAATTCTGCCCTCTCAGAGCTTCTTGTTTTTCAGACCCTAAGAGCTCTTGTGGAGGAGTCATTTTTGTTTTTGCTGTTTCTCATGCTCTGTGGCCACTCCCTTGTTTCTTTATACTCTTTCAAAGCAGGGACTCGAGGGGGCAGAAGAATGAATGAGGAAAGCCTTTTTGGCTAAGAATAGTTTCCTAATAAGAATGTTTTAGTTTTGTTCCAAAACAAATTACCTAAGGTTTTCTGCAAGAAAGGTATTGTGTGCCTGTACAAATATGTAGCAACAAGGATCATCATTATGTACAACTCTAATGCACCAATAAAAAATGTGTGGAAAAAGAGCAAGAAAGCAAGAATGAGACTATGGTTTTGAACATATTGTGAACTGTAAAGGTGTGGGTTAAGAAAAAGCCCATTTTTCTACCGTGATAATAATATCTGCTTAAAATGGAGCTACATAGAGTGACACCTGTTCAAGGTATAAATTTAAGTTTTATTTTCATAATAATTATTACCTAAATGCTGCATGGCATAGGAGAAGTAGCACTGGACAGAGCACTGGACAAAGCATTAAGGTTTCTCATCTGTCTTTGCTACAATGTTTATCCCTAGATAATTCATTTTATCCATCTATGCCTCCATTTCCTTAGCTACAAGGTGAAGGTAGTGATAATATTGTCTCCTGCTTCTCAAGATTGTCAGGAGACATAAATAAATAATCTTACAATGCTAAGACTTTCTTAAATGATAAAAGTCTTTGCATTTGATAAATTATTACTGCCATTGGGTTTTGGGTCTGATGTTTGTGACTGATCTTAGTCTGTCAAACAATTCTCCCCAAGTTCATTTATCTTTAGGCCAAGATTCATGACATCTGTGCATCTGGTTGGGTAAAAGTTTTATGATATGGCTGTCACTAATGCACCTATTCAAGAGAGTCCTATATGTTAGAAAAATGTTATCTTTTTTAGACAGAAGACTAGATTTGAATTTCAGTCTATTATTTACTACTAAATTTATTTATCTTTTCTTTTTCAATTTTTTCATCTGTAAAATAGCTATGAGGATACAATGATAAAAATTATGAAAGTGATTAACATACCTTTGACTGGTATGGTAGGCTTTTACTAAGTGCTAGTTCTCGTCCCCTCTTAAACAGATACAAATCAGCATTTGCAAAACAGAATACTTTATAAAAGATTCATAAGGGGTTATGTTTAACACAAATTCAGTTTCTATTTAGATTTTGCTACAGTTGTAGGTGCATATGTACTTCTTTTCTTTTTTTTGTACCCAGATGCTCTTAACCACTTAACCACATCCCCAGCCTTTTTTATTTTTTATTTTGAGAAAGGATCTTACCAAGTTCCTCAAGGCCTTGCTAAGTTGCTGAAGCTAGCTTTGAACTTGTGATTCTCCTGCCTCAGCCTCCCAACCCACTGGGATTACAAGCGTGTGCCACCATGACCAGCTGTATTTGTTTTCTAATAAAATCATATTTTAAAATATTTCACTCTTTGTATCATGTACCATTTAAAAAAAAAACAGAGAACAGAGGACAGCTATTTTTTGATAGAAATATCCCAGGAACTGGGCTGGGCATGTGGCTCAAGCGGTAGCGCGCTCGCCTGGCATGTGTGCGGCCCGGGTTTGATCCTCAGCACCACATACAAACAAAGATGTTGTGTCCACCGAAAATTAAAAAATAAATATTAAAATTCTCTCTCTCTCTAAAAAAAAAGAAAAAGAAAAAGAAATATTCCAGGAACTAATTTAATTGTCTTTTTATTGTAATTTAAAATGCTGTAACTTGAGAAAATGATTTTTTATATTTATGTGGAATATATTTATTTATTTGTTTTATTATTATTTTATATGGGATTTATATCTACCTATTTCTAGGACAGTTTTGGAATTGTTTATAAAATCAAGCCCAATGGAAAAACAAGGCAATTGAAAATGAAATAAAAATTAAAGCAGATATCTCCAGACACCTGAGGCTAAGTGATATAAAATACCTCTCTGTGAAGAGGAGAGCAAGAATTCTTGTTGGCTGCATTTCTTGTTGTTCTACCATTATTTTTCATTATCCTTCTTTGAGCATCTCCCATCTCCTTCTACCTTGTCCCTTCATTATATGGAGGAATGGAAGACATGAAAGTTTGGGAGTTTGGTGGGAAATGAGCCATAGCTGACCAAGAATTTGCAGCATACAAGTAGGAATCCTATATCCTTTTAGTTGCCTTGACAGTTTTTCCTGAATTGAAAGCTGCAAACATTGCATATGCAAAAGTATTGTCTCTTGCAGGAGGTAGAACTTTTTTTTTTTCCCTTTCTTTCTCTCTCTCTCTGAAATACTCCTGGCCCAGGAATGTTGGAACAAATGACTTCAGACAATCTGATTACATAAAAAGGATTTTGATACATGGCTTTTTGTTTATAAATTTTAAATGACTGAATTTCTCTTTAATAAAAGTGCCTCTTGAGGAATGTGTTTAATGGAGGTTTATGAGAGTATGGATTGTTCACCCTAATAGTGTAATTAGCATATGTCATTAATCCTATTCACACCAGGAATTTGTCTTTTTTTCTTTCCTTTTAAAGCTAGAGGGTAACATGAGCAAATGTTTTCAACTTTAGCACATTACTCATTTTAAGTGTAAGTTGACAAGTGGAGGATATGAAAAATAAGAAATCTAAGTGATCAATTTTTTTAATAAATGAAAACTATTAAGCTATGTTTACAAAGGATGCTTCATGTCTTCCCTCTCCCATGCTGGTATTTGTGGAAAACAATTTCTTGATGCACCTTTTATTTTTAGAGTTGGATTTTCTGTGGATTACATCTTTGCCTGCCCTACTCCTCCCCATCTCAGATACTTTTATGTTAAGTTTCCTGCTGTGATCAAAGTCAAAAGATTGGAAAAGATGAAAAGTTAACATTCAAGTGACTAATTTAGAAGATTACATATTCAGGATTCCCCTGTTCCCTCTTTCTCTGGGAGAACGAGGTGGTAGGATCTATTGTTCTTTCTTTCTCTTCCCTTTCCATCCAACATCATATTATTATAAAAGTAATATGTATTCCTTGTAGAAATCTTTAAAAATACAAAAAAGAGAAGAAAGAAAAAAAATTAACCCAAGACCACCACTGTTACTACTTCTACACACTGGTGTACATCTTTGTTTTGTATGTATGAAGTTCATGCCATAGGACATCCCCAAGCCCTCAAGTCACAATCAACATAATCCAGGTCAAGCGAAGACCTGTGCATTGCTTACTGAAGGGAGAACTGCTAGGACCATGCAGAGAACTTGGAGAACCTGGGGAAGCACCTAGACTGTTTCCCTTTTCCTTCTTCATGCCTGGTGCCTCATTCCCTTGTTGACTAAAAAAAGTTTTGGGAGAGGATTTCTTAGTACTCCTTGCTCAAAGTGAATGAGAAAATTGAGATATAATAAATTAATTAATTATAATTTCTTTCTCTCTTTTTCTCTATCTCCTTCTTTCCTTTCTTCCTTCCTACCAGGTAGTCTTCAAGGACTATTCAAGTCCTTTTAATTATATATAATGACTCTCATAATGATTTCCATGAACTTTATATTGGTAATCATTTAAT
This sequence comes from Ictidomys tridecemlineatus, assembly GCF_052094955.1. Taxonomy (NCBI): domain Eukaryota; kingdom Metazoa; phylum Chordata; class Mammalia; order Rodentia; family Sciuridae; genus Ictidomys; species Ictidomys tridecemlineatus. Next base: position 106,527,255 of record NC_135479.1, read on the forward strand.
TCTCTCATCCTGCAGGAAGTCATTTAGATTTTCATCTATCAATCAAATCTCACTACAGCACCATCTTCTTTAAAGAATGGTGTAATTTACAACATCCAGGGTAAGCTTTCTGTAAGGGAGAATGCTAAGAGAGTAATTGGGTATATACACTATATGTGTATGTAAATGCCTCTTTCTTGTGTTTGGTTTAGTATAATTTAAAAGCAGTAATCTATCAATTAGTGTTTGCTGGGTTGGAAATGCTGCAGTGCAGCAGAGACATTGGAAAAGGCAAAGATAGGCTCAGGCAATACTGATACTGAACTAGTGTTGCATAAATAGTGGCTACTGCAGCTCCCCTGTTTGTCTTTCCCAGCTCACTTGTCCTGGGGCCTGAAGCTGTGCACCTGAGGAACCTGAAAGGAAACTGAGCTTCAGTGATAGAGTCCTAATTGCACCAAATCAAAGCTCATTGAGTCAGCCAGGTCATTAACTCCTTGATATTTAATTACGAGCTGCTCCACTGCTGGAAAATGTCATCAGGGCCTTGTACTAAATCTGCTTCTAAAGAATGCATTTTCCCTCTGAATGGTTCTTGTTTTATTGTACTGCAGAAAAATCAGAAGAACATTTTGACAATCTAGTAAACCTGAGGATACCAGCTGCTGTGTCCTTAGCCACCACTACTTTGCTAGGCCCACATCTAATGAAGAAACACATTTAAAGATGTGGGATAAGCTTGGACTCACCTGGGTCAAACCTGTGATAGGACTTTGAAATGAGTCCTTGATCCAAGTGTTTTGTGTGTTTTGAGTCCCTCCAACCCCCATGTCCTCTATTACAACCAAGAACCTGCATGAGGAATTGAGGGAGAATTTGTAATTGAATTTCTTAACATTATTTTAATGGCTCAGAATTTCATTTAACCCTGGGTATCTAATGACATGTGAACTTATGCTATATCTTTTCAAAACAACTAAGTGAATAGTTTCTCAGATGCTTAATATTCTTTGAATATTCCCAAAGGTATGTTGTAAAATATGGTTTTAACATCATCAGAATTGTTTTTTAAGACACTAAATATTTTGATTGTATAATTATATCAGTTAATGGTAGAAGCATTGTAATGCAAAACTTCCTAAAATATGAAGTATTAAAAATAGTTGTGAGATTTGTTTCCCAAAAGGACTTAATAAAGTCTACCTAATATTATATTTAAGGAGGGTTTAATACATTTGTCACCATATAATTATGTTATTGATCATGACCACTTAAATTGCTTTCTTATATTTCTTTTCATTTCACAGAGGCAGCGCTGCTTGTGTATTAATAATTATGTAATGTTTGATAGAAAAACTCTATAGTAGAATTAGTTTCATTTGTGGAAACCAATCTAGTATGAATTTTGTGCTAGCCAAGTAGATTTCTTTACCCTCCTAATTTTAGTTTGTGATAATACAAATATGGTTTCTAGCTCAATGCCAGCCTAGATGAAATGCACAATAAGTGTTAGCACTTTTGAACATTTTTATTATGTTCACTAAAATATTTCAGTTCATTTTTTTTACCTCTAGTCATAGCTAGTATGTTTTTGTTTGACATAATTAAATCTCTGAATATTTACATAGTCTCACAGAATTAAAAGTAAACTCTATGAATAAATTTTAATAAAATGTGTTTTCCAAGTGCCAGTAAAACAATTTAAATTCATTTCATAGTCAGCTCTGAATTAAAACTCTTCTCATTTATCATCTATTTAATTTAGTGATGAAAGAATATGAAACATGTAAGGGAAGTCTTTGCCACAACAGGAATAAAATACTATTGTCTAGTTAAAGCATTGCAACACTTGGTACTATTTTTAAAATTCTGTACTGCCAAATGTACTATGTCCAAAAGTACAGTAAATTAGCATAAAGAGTCACTAAATGCGAGGAACTATTAATCTGTAAGTTCAGGATACTTATTGTATTTTAATATTTAAATTATTTTTCAGTATTATTTTTCATATGTAAAATTAAAAGTATGTGGTTTAAGTCATTTAATTTTTTCTTTTTTTAAAGACTGGCATCAAGGGCTGGAGTTGTGGCTCAGTGGTAGAGTGCTTACCTAGCACATGTGAGGCCCTAGATTCGATCCTCAGCGCCACATATAAATAAAAAAAAATAATAAAATAAATGTATTGTGTCCAACTACAGCTAAAAAATGTTTGCCCTAAATTATTAAGTGTTTTAAAATTCTTAAGAATTTCATACAAGAGGGACTGGGGCTACGGCTCAGTGGTGGAGTGCTTCTCTAGCATGCGTGAGGCACTCAGTTCTATTGTCAGCACCACATAGAAATAAACAAATAAAATAAAGACATTCTATCCATCTACAACTACAAAAAAAAAAAAAAAGAATTCCATACAAGAATTTTTTCCTGCTGCATTTTTCTATCATGACTATTTATTATCACTATGCTCATGTAATGTTGAAAATCGGTCAAGTCAAAGCAAGAGAATTGCTGTTATTTAATAAATGGATTTGTTCAATGTCACTAATGTGACAGCAGGACTTTGAAGCCATCTGATGCCTTAGCTGGTTCTGTTAATTCAGTAATGGCTTCACACTGCCAATTGATGGCTGCTAAGTCACTAAAGTTAATGTAGAGGTTTTAGAGAAACTTCTGTTCCAATGATACATGAAAATATGAGCATATTTTTAACCTTCTGGATGATCAATATGCCTTCTGTTTGTTAGGCTTATTCACTTTAACTTTGAGAAATTTCCATTTAATGTGATACAGAACAGAGAACAATATTAGGACCTGTGAACTGTTATTTTTCCTCAGCATTAGTCTATCAATATTGTGGTGAATTTTCCGAATTTCAAGGTTATATAGGTTTACAGATTCTTTGTAGCTTGCTTCACATTCATTGACTACTTCCAATGGTAGTATGCTAGAGGGAAATAAATAATTATCTACATAAATTTCATAGGATTAAATTTAAAACAAAAGGAGATCTTCAGAATCTGTTAGATAAGGGGACTGAGGCTTCAAGGTTAAGGAATATATTCAAGTGCACACAGCCACAGAACTAGCTGGTTGCAGTGTGACTGGGAACCCAGGATTCCTGATCTTGTTCAGGATTCCTTCTAGAAACTGGAATAACAGAACACTTTATTGTCCCTTGTTTTACTATGGAGTAGAGTGAATAGCCTAAGGAAAGCATGCCTAGCCCTCTTCCAAGATTTTTAAAGCAGGCAGGTCATGGGGAAGAGACTTTATTATTAGAATAGGTTCAGGTAGGAGCACAAGGACAGAGCAATGAATTATAGGGCTGAAAAATGGGTATAAAAATAGTATATATCTTTAAGAGTTATAGTGAGGAATAAATAAGAATTCATTTAAGGTTTAGCCTAGTTTTCACCATATAGAATGTTTTTAGTACACATTAGCTGTTTTTAATTATCATCATCAGAGTTAAAATTCCTAAGGATTATTTCATAGTTCCCACCTGCTGTTAGTGTCTTATCTGTCATTTCCTCTACCTCTTCCTCTCACTCCAACCCTGACCTCCACACTTGATCCCAGCCCCATAACCTTCCCACCCTATAACCCTCAAATGCAGCTTGTTTTTATTCTCTTTTGTGTCTGTGTGATCTGTGCTATTGGCCTGGATTGCCCATTACTCTTCTCAGCAAGCTTCCTCTGGAGATTTGGTTCACATATCCCTTCTGACATAGTGCTTCCAAGTGTTCTCAATTAGACACTTTGTAGTGTGTTCAGGTTATTTATTTATAAGTTATCTACTTCCTTAAATCAGAAGTTCTTGAGGGTAAGGAGTGTTCAGGAGCATTCAGCATAATGCTTGGAGTATCAACAAACACTCAATAAATGTTGAAAGGATAAATGATGAGACTCGTTTAGTAACCAAAGTTTGGCTACCCCTTTACTTTTCCTGGTTGTGGGTTTTGACAGTTGCTGGCTTAATGAACAAGAGGATAACCACCCGTTACCACATTATTGTTTCCTTCTTGAATAGCATAGATTAGACAATTTGCTTGATTCATGAATGCCATCTGGTGGAGAAAACGATAACCACAGGTGCAAACTTAACCAAAATTGTATGGAAGTTAAGGTTGTCACTGTTTATTAATATGGAAGTTTTCACTGCTTCTTGGTAGATTCTGGAACCATACTTGGGAAAATATCCCGGGTAATTGTTACTTAATTCTTGTGGATTGGGTCTTAAGAAGTTGATTAATCTTGAATACTGTTTAAAAACATCAATTTGCTTAATAAAATAAGTTGTAAGCTATTAAATATTGTTTACTTATAAATATAGTAATTTATGTGGCTTAAGGCAAGTTGATTAAAATTTTGGATATTGAATTTATAAAATGTTTCTATGACACTGAATTCTTTTTTATTCATTCATTCATCAAGAATTTATTGAACACCTATTGATGTTTGACATTTGTACAAAGTACTAAAAAACCAGAGATGAACAATATACTATCAGCCTTGTTCCAAATAATGAATATTTAGGTAATATACAAAACAAACAAACTCCTTTTAGATTTATCTGAGAGTTCCTTATATTCATCCAATGTGCATTAACAACATAGACTCTGGCGGACATGATGGCGCATGCCTATAATCTCAGCAGCTCAGGAGGCTGAAGCAGGAGAGTTGTGAGTTCAAAGCCAGCTTCAGCAAAAGTGAGGTACTAAGCAACTTAGTGAAACCCTATCTCTAAATAAATACAAAGTAGAGCTGGGGATGTGGCTCAGTGGTCAAGTGCCCTGAGTTCAATCCCTGGGTTATTCCCTTTCAAAAGAACACCAAACATAGATTTCAAGTTACCAGTTTTATTCATAACATTTTAGAGGATTTTCTTAGAGTATCTGAATCTAAAGAGAATTTCTTAATGACTTTTGATAAGTAGATATGCATTTCATATTCACATTTCTGCACTTCTTATGTTCCATTTATCTGAAGATTTTTTAAAATTTTTAATCCATAGCCCTGTAATAAACCAGGAACTAAGCCAAAATACCTGAGCAGAAAACAATGGTCACAAAGTATGTGTACTTTTCTCTAATAAAAAGCATAAACAGGGCTGGGATTGTGGCTCAGTGACAGAGTGCTCACCTGGCATGCCTGAGGCACTGGGTTCGATCCTCAGCACCACATAAAAATAAAATGAAGATATTTTGTCCACCTACAACTAAAAATATATATATAGAGAGAGGGGGGGGGAGGGACACTAAACATTTTCTTAAGTCTAAAGGCCACATAATTGTACATAAAGTAGCTTCTTAGAAACAAGATTAGCTCTATGGAGGAAAACCCAGAGCTTCTCATAGATTATACGTATTATACATATATATGTATAATTATATTTTATAATTATACATAAATAATTTATATGTATTTATATATAATATAATTTATTATACATACATAATTTATATATAAGCATATATATAATTTTCTTCACACTGGCCTTTGTTGATGGGCACCTAGGCTGCTTATATTATAATTTATAATATATATTATTCATAAAATGGATAGAATCAGTAGTTATCATGCTAAGGGAAATAATCCAGACACAGAAAGACAAATTTCACATATTTTTCCCCATGTGGAAACCGATAAAAATAGATGATCTCAAAGTAGTAAAGGGATTTTCAGGGAGAGGAAGGGGAATCAGGGAATGGGAGAAAGGAGAGAGCAAGAGAGAGTAGACAGGAGAGTAGACATAATAAATACAACATATGCACATATGGAAATGTCACAGTGAAACTCATTAATTTGTCTAATATTATTATATAATAATAATAAATCAAAGTATATCTTTGATAAGAAAAAGCATTGCCACAAATAGAAGAATTTTTTTTCATCATTTAGTACAGTTGAGTTAAATGAGACACTCACTTATATGGAACTCTTCATTCCCTGATGGTGCTCATTAAATGACATATCATGCAATTGAATTATCGTCTGAAAATTTCGTCTGAAAATTACATAAAATACATACATATGTAACCAATTTAATTTCCTCTTTAATTGAAGAACTGGAAAGAACCTCAGAAATTTACCTAGTTCTTGGGAGGGATACCATTGGAGAATTCTATTAAAATAAGTTATAATTTTGTTTTGTACTGAACTCAAAGGAAAAATTTCTAGCAGAGTTGGCAACTTAATTTATAAGTAACGATTCAATGCAAGAATGTCCAGCCATCTGTTTTCTAAAGCTTTGTTAACCTTCTCCATCTAATTGCCTGGATGTGGACATATAATTTGAGTTTGAAAAGAAAACTTTGTTTGTTGCATGTGTTTCATAAGTCATGTTGATTTACTTAATGATATCTTGATTGTAGGGGACTTAAATTAACACAGTACCTTTTGAAGAAGAATCACAGATACCATACAGTGGGGAATAAATAGAAATTAATAATTGAATTTTACAGATGGCAAAGTTTATATTTTTCTAGTCTGACCATTTCCATATGACATTTGGAAATTGCTTTTTGTAACAGTAAATCTTTAGGATATGGAGTATCTGGGTATAAGACATAAAGATTTAGGACACTGCTTCATACCAGATGTGTTTTTTGGTTTGTTTGTTTGTTTTGCTATTTCAGAGATACTATCCTTCACTAAACAAATTCACTATTTTCTAAGGTTGGAACAGCTATGGATTACTTTGATTATAGATTTATTGTGTACCTGCCAATCTACTGTGAATCCTAATTCAAACTTTACATTTCTCTTTGGAACCTTGTTAATTTTCTTATGATTACTGGTTCCTGACAAAAAGCAGTTGGGGAATCTAAAGTTACTTAAGTTGGTTTTTTATGAGGCATCACCATTTGCCCATTGTGTTTAGGATGCTTAATGACCTTTTCATTTAATCTTGCATCAAGTAAAGCAGCTGTCCCTTATAATGTTTGGTTGTATTTTTAGCCATTTGTTGCCTCTGACAATTGCTATCTGTTTACTGTGGGAGACCAACCTTGCACATGACTGAGTCATACTCCCCGGCTGGGTGCTGAGGTGCTCAATCCAGAAAGGTGGCAGAGCTTTCCCCACCCTTCTTGGGTTCAAGGGTTGGTGTCTCGTGCATGGGTGTATCTTGCTACAGCTCCATGGGTGAATCTTCCATGGAAGTGCCTTATATGTGTCCCTTTCTCTTACTGTGCCCTTGGGTGTGGCCTACCCAGATGTCAATCAACCTGCTAACAGTGGACGTCATGAAGATAGACTCAGCCCCTTGAAACCTGACCCCTTGCCTCATTTAAATAGCTTCTCCTCAATAAAAGGGGTCAGCAAGTGCTCTTGCTCTCTCTCTTCCTGCGGACCCTTAAAATCAGAGGAGCTGTCCTAGGGACCCCAAAGAAAAAGGTATTTATGTCTCTTGTGTGGTTATTTTGTGCAGCCCAGTCAGCCCAGTTCAACTGGAGTGACCCCTGAGCCTTTTAGTCACGAGAACAGAAACCTGGCAGGCTACATTTCCTAAAACTCACTTTAACTTTTTAGGGTGCATGGCAAAGTAGAAAGAAATAGTATACTTAATGAAAATCTCTAGGGTATTAGAATTTTTAAGACACTTTGTTGCTTTCACATAATAAGTGTATATACTTATGTTTCAGAATGAATTACATTGTTTTGTAATTTTCTTTTAAAATAATCATCCCTATAGCTGTATTGTGAGCTAATTCAAGGTGAGGACTATGTGCAGCTTATTTTTATATGCTTGGAACCGAACACCATGTTCCATACATGAAAGCACATAATAAATGCAAGCTATACAATATTAATAATATACCTATATACATGTCTGCTAATTTTGCTTTAGTTTAGCCACTGTATACCAGGATTTGGCAATCTTTTTTTCTGTAGAGAGCCATGTAGTAAATAATTTAATCTTTGTGTACCATACAGTCTCTATCTCAACTGCTAAACTCAACCATTGTAATATAAAAAGTAGCCTTGGACAATATGAACAAATGGGTAGCACTGTTTTCCAATAAAACTTTTTTTTATATAGAAACAGGTATTTGGGCTCTAGTTTGCCATTCTGGATTTAGACCAGCATTCATAAATAAGACTCATCTCATGTGCTAATTTTGATTGATTGGTGGCTGCCTTGGAATACTGTATTGAAAAGGATTTTGAAGGTGGATCTGGACTCAGTGGTAAATAATTCTTTGATTGATCAATAATATACCATAGGCATTGTTTGTATCCTGCCTATAATTTATTTGATGGATGTTGTGACTTGTGCAGATGGTTGTTTTCATTTCTTTGCACTTCATGCCAAAAAACTCAGAGTCAGCTTTTAATTGATCTCTAATGAATAAAGACAACCTTAAAGCATATATTTTGTGTCTGAATTTTACCACTAGCTTCATCTCAAATTTATTATCTTATTTTCTTAGTCCTGAGTTTCTAAGTTTTGCCTATACAAAATATTTATGAAACTATAGATTTTGCTGAAGAGAAAATGATTTCTGAAGGTGTGTAAGGGCACATATGTTAAACACTGACAATAATATCTACCTTTCAGTGTTGTAGTGAGGAGTAAATGAATTAATTTGTATAATGTACCAAGCATGGTACCTAGCATATAGAAAGTACTCCATGGATGGTAGCTGTGGAAAAACCTGGCCAGCTCATCTGTAAGGAAAATCATATTACTTCTGATTTTTCCAGCTCTTCTCTGTGTAAATGGGAAAAACCTTTCATATGTGTATGCTCTCTGCAAGGGTGGAACACACCTGTAATCTCAGTGACTAAGGAGGCTGAGGCAGGAGGATCGAAAGCTCAAGGCCAGCCTCATCAACACAGCAAGGCTGAAAGCAACTTAGTGAGACCCTGTCTCAAAATTTTTAAATTAAAATTAATAAAAGGGCTGGGGATGTAATTTAGTGGTAAAGTACCTGTGGGTTCAATCCCTACTATTAAAAAAAATTAAAAACTCTGAATTTCCTAGATTTCATCTTTTGGAACTTAGTCTCTTCCAGTGGGAAATACTAGACTATACTACATTGGAGACTTTTTTCTGTTCTCTGTTGTGGGGAACTTTTTGCATGGAATAGTACCATATATTCATACAGGAGGACAATGAGGTGGGCTTTGGTGTCTGGACACCTCTGGGCTTATTTCCTAGGCAATTAAAGTGTCTTTTTCTTACTGTACTATGGAGAGGGGAACTCCTGTACATTTTGTAAAAAAGAAAAACTGAGTCTTCATTCTGCTGAATTTTTGGAGAAAAGTTTTAAAATGTAAAATGAATGATTTCAAATTAGTTGGTGCTTATCCGTTGATACTATTTAAGCCCACAGTTTCCTTCATAAAAGAACCTTTCCAACTTAAAAACAAAATGAGTAGTAGAAGACACCAGCTGTGTTATGACTGTGCATGTCATAGCAAACAGGTCATAATTGTAAATTTAACAATTGAGAGAAATGTGAGAGGAGGGCTAATGCTCTGACAGTTGTCTATACTGAAGTAGGCAAGAAAGAGAAAACATGACAAATGCACAGGTGTTAAATTGAAAGTCAAAAGCTTGTTGAGACCTAACATTGTTCTTAACTTGGATTCTTTATAGTAAACCCATTTTAATGAGAAGAAGTTCAGAAACTATTTTTTCCTGACAACAAATAGAAAGTTATTACTTGTTTGATTTGGCCAAGTGTAGTATATTCCTCCCTCCCTTATGTTCCTCAATAGACCCAATTGCTGATATTCAACACTTCAGAGCACAAATCAATCTTGAGGCCTTTCTACCCTATAAAATTACGAACTGTGTTCATCCATGGCTCTAATTTATCTGTTTTTTAAAAAATTTGTATCGATACAATATTTTGTCTTTCCTTTTTAAAAAAAATCGGATATTTTTTTATTTAATCAAAAATATTTATTGAGACCAACTCTGGGTCAGGCACTAGAGACAGAATTATGAAGAAAATGCCCAGCCCCTTCACTTATAAACCTCTCACATCTTTGTCTGTCAACCCCTTATCATTTTTGACATCTTGGCTCAAGCATCATTCCCTCAGGGAAGCCTCACCTGCTACCCCCACACCAGGCTGTTAGTTTGTGTGTTCTCTCAAAGAATCTTGATACTTAAGTCATTATTTGGTTCATTTCTGCCCTCCATTAGACTGTGAGCACCACAGTCGCAAGCACATGTCTGTTTTTACCCATTATTTTCCCTTAGAAGCCAGCACAGTGTCTGGCACATAGAGGATACTCAATAAATGTTGGCTAAAAGGATGTGGTTCTTGCCCATGACTGTGCACCTGCTCATCCAGCTGTTGTCTTTGGAGTTGCAGGAGTTGGAATATGATATATATTTCTTTGTAAGGTTCATGAACTGTTTTCACATTCATATTTTTAAATGTGTCATTTTATATTTACACAAGCAGGTGCAGCCACTGCTGAAATTATAGCTTTTTCCATACAATTAGGTATCCTGTTTTTCTCTTGCTAAAATAAGATACCCTTTAAACCCCATATGCAAAATTATGCAACACTCCTTGTGATGCAGATTTCCTTTCCCTTTTGCTACATTTTGCTTCACTTCTCCAAGGTTCAGAATTCCTTCAGCAGTCCCTGGCAGAAGTCAATTCAGTGTAGTGCACATGCTTGGGCATGGACAAGAGGAAATTACTGTGTTATCAAGGTGCTTTGCCACAGGTCATTTTGTGGCCTGTTTTGCACAGCTTGCTGAGACTTGCTTGATTGCCCACAAGCTGCTGGGAAAGGGTTCCAGGTGCTCCCTGCCATCAGAAGTACTCAAGTTTAGTTAGTTTGCTTCAGGGAAAGGCTCATCCTTTCTGAGGCTGAACAGATTGGCAATTTTAAGTGATTAAAAAAAAAAAAAAGCCTGTGGCACTGAGGCCATGGAGCAATGTCAAGGTTGCATACAGTCAAGGTTTTTGCAATAATTAAAAGTTTTTATTTGCCAAACTGAGTCCTGGGATATGCAGCACTATTATTGTGAAGGAGCTAGTTCAACTGTAGCTATATCAAAATTTGTTGTGCAGCTTTGTAAAAATGCACAAGTTTCAACCTTACCAAATCAAAATCTCTAGGGGATAGAATCATACTTTACCTTTTAGTGAAATTGTTAAAATGTAGCACAGGTTAAAAAAGCAGATCCTAAATTCCTTCCTGCCCCCACCCCAAGACCTTGAGGACCCATGAATCTGCATATTTAAAGAAATCACCTCCTTTCTCTACCCCAGGTGACTTAGAAGCTGTTGGCTGGAGTACTGCCTATGGAGAAACACTAATCAAATCCAGCCACCTATTTTGTGGCTGCATTATGACCCTGTTTATGAACTTTATTCCAAAAATAGGACATTGGGGGTGGGGGTGAGGGAGGGAGGGAGAAGAGGATCTGCTGCTCACAAAGAATTTTAGTAAGGTTCAAAATTACACAAAAATAATTCAAAAATATTAGGAAACACATTCTCAATGTGAGATTCAATAGACTCTGGCTGTATCCAAACTGGCAGTCCCTGCAACTAGTTTCCTATGGTATTAAATAAGATTTACATGCTTAATAGCAGAAAAGAGGCAAATGTCAGAGAAGAAACACTGTGGGCCTGGACCTTTTTATGTTTTTTTTTTTTTTGGTAGAATTATCATTCATAGAATACTAAGTCTGGTTTAAAAGTACCCATTCTCCATCCTTTTCTTCTGGAAACCCTACATTGGATTAAGTGTCAGGAGAATCCATGTATGTGAAAAAGCTTTGATCCTACCTGCTAGTTGGTCATAGGCCAGTGGGGAGGCAAATAGGTGTCTTCATGGAGACATCATGGAGAGGTTGAGAGCTGTCCTAGAGGTCTGAATGGAGGACAGTGCTGTGGTAGTACAGATGAGAAGCAGTAGTGTTTATTCTGAGTTTATTTTTAAAACTCAAGAGATGATTCCTAAATATGTATAAGTTTTAAAACTATTCAGTAGCAGCAGATGCTACCAACTGCATTATTTACCCTTGTGAGAGATGCAACATATTAAGTTTGATTTGTTAGAATTAGCCTCAAACAAACTTTCATTGTAAGCCCTGAAGGAGGTACCTGAGATGGAAAAGAGTAACAAATTTTCAAGTAATGTGCATTTTTGTGTTTTCCTCCACCCCAAGTTAAATTTCAGAGTAACTGATATTTGTCTTTCTTGATCTGTACTTCCCACTTTATACTCTACTCTCAGAAGTTTCCCTGGGTACCTCCCTGTTTCTCAGTCCACCTTCCTATAGGTAAAAATCTGATCAATTTTCTGCACTAAGACTGAACATTACTTAGTGTATTACTCCTCCTTAAAATATTTGACTTTGGATAAGGGAAGAGCTAGCATTAAGCAAATATTAAAGCTGTAATGGTAGAATTTGAGGCATCAAATAAAGTTGAAAGGGAAAATGATTTGGGAGTGGGAATTCTCTTTGAATTACTTGTATCACACTAAATAAGGTGGTTACCAGCTCCCTGAATAAAACAAAAAACAAAACAAAACAAAAAAACCCTGCTCCATACTCAAACTGCACATATAAGGAACTTAAATCTAATACTGATTTTGAAGTCTCATCTTAAAACTATATCAGGTTGGGGGAGATCGTGCCAACTAGCATTGGTCTGGAGCATCCCTGCCACCCTGGCCACTTCTGCTTTTTAGAGGTGTGCCCTAAAGAGCTTAACAGGGAACTATGGGGCAAAATGCAAGGGAAGCCCAGTAGGACTCCTCTGGCATTGCCCCGATATAAATAGCAATTGTCAACCAAGGAACAGTTTGTCTGTTTCTCTGCTATCTCCCTGAGGGGTTGCTCTGCTGTTATAGCTACAGAATTCTTTTTGTCTGATTAATAACTCATGAGTATTTTATAATTCATTTATAACAGTCCCATTGGCTTCCTGAATCCTCAAGGTTATTGTTAGTAAGCATCATGCATGGAGTTTTCTAGAATATATTTGAATATCACTTATGAAATTTAATATTTCCTCACACTCTATAGGCAAACATTCAGAAATGGAAGGGAATTTTATCAGTAATTAACCACATTTTTCTTTGAAACATGAAACATTTCTCTCTATAAATATTACTTTGAAATGTTACTTTGAAATTTTCTTCTATAGAAGAAAATCTATAGAAGAAGACCTCAAGTATTTAGAATGTGAAATAATATCTTCTTTCTATAACTGTTGAAAGGATAGGAACTTTTCTATCACAAAAATTTAGCCAAACTGCTATGGCTGGGTGCTGCTTGTTTGTTCAACAGATTTATGAGAAAGTCTGCTGGTGGTTTTTTTTTTTTTTTAATGCTGCCATCTCTCAGGAAAACTTATAACTCAGAAATGAAATTGACCAAATTATACTAGGTGCATGTATGAATATGCTGTACTGCATCCTAATTTTATGCATAACTACAATGTATCCAATTAAAAATAAAAAAGAAAGATAGAGGAAGGGGATTGGGGGAGAAGGGGAGGGAATTGGGGTGGTACTGGGGATTAAAATGGAGAAAATGATGTTATTATAAATATGTCATAGTGAATTACACTATTATGTAAAACTATACATAATGCACTAAAAATTTTAAAATTTTAAATTAAAAAAATAAAATTCAGAGAAGGACCATGGAACTAGTGTAATCTTTTATGCCATGTTCCTAAACTTTCCCTGGAATCTATATGGTAATTGAGGGGCAGAAAATTCTTTTATCATCACTTTGGTAGTAGAAAAATAACCTCAACTTTAAGTCCTTAGAGTTATAATGTAGATTTTGACAAAAATAATACAAAAAGAAAAATGGACCACATGGCTGAACAATATTTGATACCTTGGGTAATTATATCTTATTGTACTTAGTAGGAATCTAGAAAAGAGAGGTAATTTATTTTGATATATATATAAAAGGATCCATCTAGAGCTAGGAAGTTTGGAATCAAGAGGGATTTGAGTTATATTTTCATACTCTGACATGCTTAATGCTACCATGTGAATGTAACCTCTGACTAAATATGAATTAGAATGGCTGATAAAGTTATTAAAGGTTTGTCACATGAGGAATCCTAGGGAAATTGCCCTGAGTAATCTATAATTTAGCGGTTATCACCTTAATGTTTAAACTAAATTACAGTTTTAGTCTCTGTATTGTGTGTTATATAATTTTAGGTTCTTTGCTAGTGGCCATCTTGCAACATGACTGGCAAGTATTTGTACCTCTGAAGCTTTGATTCTTCATAACAATCATAAATATCTATAATAGACATAAGGTTTCATTTATATGCTTCTGGTTAATGCCTGAGACTTTTTCCTGGTGCCATCTCTTGAAGGAATCCAGTTTGTCTTCTGAAAGCAAAATTATGAATTCAGGAATACGAGATGATCTCTCAAAGATGCTTTTCTCATTTAAATAACTTCTCTAGGTTAGAAGTAGCAAAGACTAAAAATGGCAGAAATGACACTCTTGGCAGGCACAAGAGAGAAATAAGTTCCATGCTTAATGCCCTTGTCCTGGTGGGCAAGGGCACTCACTCTAACTTTATTTTTAAAGTGCCTAGAGCAAAAGAGCAGCTGTCAAAAGTTAATGATATGTTACCATAAGAAAGATGGATTCCAAGGTAGACCTAAGTAAATTAACATGTGGTCTGTGTGCCAGCTGCTGCCAAATCAGCACACACACATTCACTTCCCTTCAAGGACAGGGAAACCTTGCCTGCAATGAAATATTGTTCTCTCCTCTCTCCTTTCTTGCTCTGGCTCAAATTTTGAAGGATTCTCATGTTATCTCTGCTTTATCTTGTGAATATCTAGCCTTCATCCCTGAGTTAACATTTCCCAGAAAGCAATCCTTCTCCTCGGTATTTGCAGAATTGATTTCCCATCTTACCTTTCTGGATGTTGCCCTAATGCCAAAGTCTCTTCACCCAGAAGGTCATTGATCAGATGCCCTTAGAGCCAGCTCTAACATCTGACTGTATGTGAGAGTGATGTTAAATTTGGCCTTAATATGGTACAAAGAGCAGCCTGTTTGCTTTAGCCCCCTTTTGATACAGTCTTAGAAGCTTGTGCCTATTCACAATCAACACATATTTTGGAAGCTGTAGTGCTGTGTGTTTGAAGTAAGGAATATATGTGGTGTAAATATAAACTGAAAGGCACTGCCATCAGTTCTTTGCCCCATTTTGTGGAATGAAGCTTGAGGATTTCTCTGATCAGATTATATGTGAGAGAGAGAGAGAGAGAGAGAGAGAGAGAGAGAGAGAGAGAGAGAGAGAGAGAGAGAGAGAGAGAGAGAATATGTTAAATGAATTGAAGAGAGGAGAGTAAGTTGTAAAATCATTGTATTTGAAAGATATTAAAATTCTGAAAATTTTTGTCTTTGCAAAGCACTCTCTAGACTATCTTTGAGGCAAAAGTAGGTATTTCTTCTTCAGATGCCTTTCTCAGATTTTGAAATCTTAAAAAAATCTTATCTATTGGTTTTTCAAAATTACTTTGAAAATGAATCTCTGTATCAGGACCAACATTTACAATATAACCACTGCAAACATAATGATAAAATATATTTCCTAGTTTTAAAAATATCTTGTAAATAATTATTTATTGAGTATAAGGGAACTTTTCTCCTTTTGCATACCATGCCTAGAACTTTACAAAATTCCATACGACATATAAAGTCTTGGAATTGATAATAAAATAGAACATTTAATTGAAAAGAAGGGAGCAAATTTTTTGAAGTCCCACAACTATGACATATACAATATTAAATTAAAATAATAAGAGGAGACATATTTTCATAGTTCAGTTAAAGACATCAAAAATCTGATTCTTGGTTGTTTGTTTGGGATTTTGTTTTTTGTGGTACTATGGATGGAACCCTGGTCTTTGTACATGCTAGGCAAATACTCTACCACAGAACCACATCCTCCAGATCTCTTCCGTTTGTTTTGTTTTGTTTTGTTTTGTTTTAAATCCATAAAAGATCAAATGAGTAGTAACTTGAGTTTGCAAACTGAGAGAAAAATACTAAAAGTGATTTGAATATAGCTCTAATTTACTTCTCTGATGGTGACTGTATTTTAATTTAATTCCCTATCATTTAATATTTTTTCTTGAAAACAGCTTTTACCTTTCTGGAAACTTGCAACCAAAATCATTGGTCTGATATTTTTCTTCAGAGTTCTATAAAATGAATCTCTAACACATTTTCTTTGTGGAGGTTTGTTTTGTGGAGTGCTCCTAAATTATGGAGCAATGGATAGTTTTCAGGCTTACAATTAAATGTTCAAAATAAATTTAATTTATTTTTTTCACTGTAGTTTGTTTTCCCATTACTCTCAATAGTCCCACTGCTATTTTTAGCTTCTAGTTTTGAAAAACTGAATCCAGTTTACATATTTTTCTTTCCCATCTGGCACCAATCTCTGTTCATGTGCTCATTTGTTCTTCTTACAGGCTTTCTCCTTTCTTGGGGCTACTTTACCTTATAGCATGATGACCCCAGTAGACATAAACTTCTTTAAAAAAAAAATAATGTGTTTTCTTTTTTATTTTCTGGCTCAAAACCAATTGGTGTTTCCTTCTTTACTATTCTCTGATAACCAAGGACAATTTACTTAACCTCTGTGAGTCTCTTCCTCATTTATAAAAACCAAATAAGGTTGTTATGAGGATTATGTAAACTAACACACAACATTCAGTCCAGTGCTGGCACAGAGAAATATTATTTTTATTTTATTAAATCTGGAAAATGCAGAAAACTACATAAAAAAAATCATCCAAGCTCTTGCTACTCTGAGAAAAATGATACACATTAATATAATTCAACCAATTTTTTCCTTATACATGTAGTATACCAACTACTTTATAATCTACAATTTTATTCTGAATATTTTCCCATATAATTTACTATTCTTTCATAACCTGATTTTTAATAGGTGCACTGTATTCTGTTGTATGGATATTCCATAATATTACCAACCAATTTCTAGACAGATTTTTTATTATCACAAATAATTATTGAAAAACAAGTTTGTACACATATCTGTGTGCTTATCTTTAAATTTTCCTTAAAATAAATTTCTAGAAAGACATTACTAGGTAAAAAGAAGTGTAGTTATTTAAAATTTTTTGTTATTTTTGTTTTCATTTTCTGTCCAAAAGATTGTCCAGTTTATTCTCCAGTCACAGAATAGACCAGTCTTTCTACAGCCTTTACTGTCTTGCCATCTCATTATATTTTAGTGCATCTTAAATTCAGCTTCATTTCTTATTATTCCTCCCTGTGAATTCACACTCACTCTTCTATGCTTTTCTGTCCTCTAGTGTCTCTTGACTCAAAATTGTTTTAACTTCACCTGACCAATTTCCTGATTATTTTTGTGTCTCCTTTCTCTAGAGGCTGCTCAGCACTTAATATGGCTCATTTCCTAATAAATATATTAATATATCTCAAAATTCCTGCCTATTGATTCATTGCTTTTAAAATATGTTTTCCCACCAGTTTTTTGTTTACACATAGAAATTGCAGGTTCCTTTATAGAAGAGGTTGTTATCCCAACAATGTCAAGTTTAATGTACCTTACTCAGCAGTTAATAAGTTAGAGCTAGCTACCTGACAGGTTTTCTTTTTAAGATGAACTGTGAAGCATTTAGAAGCTCTTAAAGTACACCTTTTCACACCCATGAAAGTAATATGTATCAATTATTTCTTAAAGAACATATCACTGGATTCCCTGGAAAACTTGGAATGGAACCACCATTTGACCCAGCTATCGCTCTCCTCGGTCTATACCCAAAGAACTTAAAAAGAGCATACTACAGGTACACAGCCACATCAATGTTTATAGCAACACAATTCACAATAGCTAAATTGTGAAACCAACCTAGATGTCCTTCAGTGGATGAATGGATTAAATGTGGCATATATATGTATACAATGGAATATTACTCAGGAATTAAATAGAATAAAATCACGGCATTTGCAGATAAATGGATGGAGCTGGAGAAGATAATGCTAAGTGAAGTTAGCTAATCCCCAAAAAACAAATGCTGAATGTTTTTTCTAATATAAGGTGACTGACTCATAGTGAGGTAGGGAGAGGGAGCCTGGGAGGAATAGATAACTCTAGATAGGGCAGAGGGGTGGGAGGGGAAGGGAGGAGGCAGGGGGTTAGCAATGATAGTGGAATGTGATGGACATTATTATCCCAAGTACATGTATGAAGACATGAATTGGTGTGAACATACTTTATATACAAATGGAGATATGAAAAATTCTGTTCTATATGTGTAATAAGAATTTTGATGCATTCCACTGTCATGTATTTGAAAAATAAAATCAATTATAAAAGAAAAAAAAGAAAAGCAAACACACCAGAGATCTTGCTTATTCTCTCTTCCCACCATGAAAGAACATACCAAGAGGGAAGCATGTGACATTTGAATATATTTACAGTATCACTTTAGTATAAAGGGGATTTTTTGAAATATCTTAACAGAATCTATATTTTTCTAGAGTTGTTTTCTTCTTTCTATTAAGAATCTTTCCCAATAGAAAAAAACTATATGTGAAGTTATACTGTTTTAGAAATGAAGTACCAAAATATAACTCCAGTATAGTAAAAGATGCAGGCACTGTTCCTAGACCTATATCAGAATTGTAACTAAGAAAGTGAATTTCATTTCAAATACAATCAATAGACACAATTGGGAGGAAATAGATGGTGTGCTTTCAGTAACATAAAATACACCAATATTTTTCAAATATAATACGTTATTGAACTACTTCCTATACCTGTAGGTATCCCATGGGAAAAAATTACTAAAGAGAGATGTTACACTGAATAGTAAGGTATAGTGTGAATTTTAAAATGGTTATCTATAATGCTAAAATATTTTTTTCCAGTGTCAAGAGAAAATTTTTATTAAACTCTAGGAGTAAATATGTTACACCAATATGCTGAATTCATTTACATTTTATGAGATAACTTTATTTGTTCTGCAACTAGCTGGCTGGCAGAGAATTTGAACAAAATTTGGTGATATTTTAAAGTTGTAATTTCATCAGTATCTGACTTAGGAAATCTCAATATAAATCTGGAAGTAAAAAGTGTTGTATGCTATGTTTAGTGACTCTGCAAGGAGTGAAATATAATTTTTCCCCACCACTTCCCAGTGTGCATTTTCTGAGAAGTCAGTTGTCATTTGTTCTGGAAAATTCATTTCATCCTAAATTGGACTAACATTCCAAAGGAAAACCTTGAAGGTCACAAAGAAAGATACTTTGAAAAGATAATTGTTTAAAATTACAATAGTAAGAACATGGAAACAATACTGAAACATGGAAAGGAAAAAGTATCTGCCAGGGAACTTTGGACTGGGTAGAGGGAAGTGAGGGGGAGGCAGGGGGTAAGGGGGTGGGAAAGATAGTGGAATGAGACAGACATTATTACCCTATGTACATGTATGATTGCATGAATAGTGTGACTCTGTATTGTGTACAACCAGAGAAATTAAAAGTTGTGTTCCATTTGTGTACAAAGAGTTGAAATACATTCTGCTGTCATGTATAACTAATTAGAACAACAAAAAAGTATGTTCCACAACTGGAGTATGCTCTCTCTTTCTGTGCATATATGATAATACTAAACACAATATATACACATATGTATGCTTTGCATTAAAAGGATACATTATTCCTGATATTTTGTAATTTTGTTTGTTTAATTTTTAAAATTTTTATTATCATCATCATGGTTAGCATCATGATCATCGTCATCATCGTAGTCGTCGTTGTCGTCATCATCATCATCATCATCACTCGGAACTGAACCCAGGGGCACTCTACCACAGAGCCATATCCCCAGCCCTTTTATTTTTTATTTTGAAATAGGGTCTCACTAAATTGCTGAGGTTGGCTTCAAACTTGTGATCTTCCTGTGTCAACCTTCCAAGTAGATGGAATTACAGGCCTGGGCCACTGTACCCAACTGCAGCTTTGTTTTTTAACCTCAACAATACATCATCGATATTCTCCTGGTCAATAGGTATAGTCCTGTCTCATATTTTCCAATGGATATATACCATACTATTCTATAAATTAAAAAAAATTGAACCTCTGTTGATGAGCATGTTTTGTGTGTGAGAGAGAGTGTGCGTATGTGTGTGTGTGTTTGTGTAACTCACATGTATTTTATTAATCTTTTAATTGACAGATAACATTATATAAATTTACCTTGGACAACATGATGATTTGAAGGATATATATATATATATTATGATTGGTGAAATCCAGCTTATTGGCAAATGCATTACCTCATGTAGTTACCATTTGATAGCACATGATACTCCCTGTGCTTACATTTTTCATAAATATAATGTATTATTATTAACTAGTCAATAAATCTTTGAAGTTTATTCTTCCTAACTATAATTATGTAGCCTTTAACATTCACCCACCCCAACTACATCAGACTCTGGTAACCACCATTATACTCTCCACTTCTATGAAACCAACTTTGTAATATTTTATTACTTTTTAAAAAATCTTTTTGTGCCTGGCTTATAGCACTTAACATAATGTTCTTCAGGTCCATCAATGTAAAAAATGGCTGAATGTCATTCTTCTTTTATGACTGAATAGTATTTTACTGTGCATATATACAACATTACCTATTATATATAAATCCAGTAATGGACATGTAATTCAACTCTGTATCTTAGTTATTATGAATTGTACTTCAATAAATATGAAAGTATAGGTATCTCCTTGATATACTGATTTTATTTCCTATGGTTATATACACAGTAGTGAGAATGATCATATGGTAGGTAATTCTTTTTTCTACTTCAGCCTCCCAAGTGAGGATTTCAGGCATCAGCCACTACACCTGGCAAAATTCTATTTTTAGTTTTTTGAGGAACCTCCATACTGTTTTCTGTAATGACTGTACTAATTTACTTTCACAATAGTATATGAAGGTTCCTTTATCTCTGTATCCTTACCAACACTTACTTTCATTTGTCTCTTCATAATTGCTATTCTAACTGGAATTTAGTATTATCTCATTGAGGTTTTGTTTTTATTTGATTTAGATGAAAATCTAATTTCATCCTTTTGCGTATAGATATTCAGTTTTCCCAGCATCACTTATTGAAGAAAATGTTCTTTTCTTCATTGTGTTCTTGGTGGCTTTGTTGAAAATCAGTTTGCTGTGAATGCATTCATTTATTTCTGGGCTCTCTATTCTGTTTGTTTGTCTGTTTTTATGCCAGTACCATGCTGTTTTGGTCACTATAGGTTTACAGTATATTTTGAAGTCAGGCACTGTGATTCCCCTAGTTTTGTTCTTTTTGCTCAGGGTTTCTTTGGCTACTTGAGGGTTTTTTTGTTTGTTTGTTTGTTTTTTATTTTGTGGCTCCATATGAATTTTTTTGTTTTTTTATTTTTGTGAAGAATGTTATTAGCACTTTGATAAGGATTGCATTGAATCTATAAATCATTTTTATAGTATAGCATTTTAACAATATTAATTCTTCTGATCCATGAATATAAGGTATGTTTTCATCTCTTTATATTGCACACATATTTTAAATTATACAATTAATAGCTGCATAGGACTTTTTTAAACAAACAAACAAACTATGTAGCTGAGTCTTTGCTGTATTCTAGGCCCATACCCCAGCAGGAATCTTTTTGCAGCTTCTTTGAAAAGTTTTTTAGTGGTTATGAACATAATTTTAAACCATATATATATATATATATATATATGCCTTCATTTGTTGGTTTCTCAACTTTAGGCACTGTGCAGGTGAAGCAGAGCTATACTACAAGGAGATGCCAAACACCTAATATTCTCAAGGTATATTATAAGAATTTGAGAATTCCCCTGATTCATACATGCCATTCTGTCATTTAATTTCTCCCATAAACTTCTGTCATTTAATTTCTCCCATAATCACTGTTTTCACAGTGATTCTCAACAGGGAGGGAGAGAGTATGTTACCATATCAGCCCACCAGAAGACTCCTTGGGAAGGCCTTTTTCAAAATACACTTGTTTTCCTTCTAACTCCCAAGTGGAGCATGTTTCCTTGATTGAAAATCACTGTATATAATTTCAGATGTTTCCAGTTAGGAGTATTTTTTGCAGTTATTATCTAGAAGCAAATGAACAACAAAAAAAATTAAGAAAAAAAAATATACACATATGTGTGTTTGTGTGTGTGTGTGTGTGTGTGTGTACATACATACATACATATACAAGTTCTTTCTTTTCAGGTTAAGGGGAATCTTAGATCTCTTCTTTTTTAATTTATTCTATTATTTTTCTATAAACCCTAGCAGAGGTTCTCCTTTCTACTCAGTTCACAAGAGCTCCTGTGTCAGCATTAATGAGTTGAGAATAGCAAAACAAGTAGGGACGCGGGTGCTGTGACAGGGTAGGGCTCACTGCTGAGTTGTGTGACCATCTTCTTAAAGAAAATTTATATCCAGCAAAATTATTACCATGGGCCTTTGGAATTTCAATGGATTAATTGAAATTCTGACTGCTAATTCTTGTGAATATCAAACCAAATCTATCATCTTTTATACCTTTAAACCTGGTAGAAATGATTTAAAGACCTAAGATTCTGTTTGCTTGAAGACTCACCTTACTGGGTGCAGTGTAATCTGAAGTCACAATGACAAGGACATGCTTACTGGGAGAGTGGATCCACAGTGCTTTGAGTTCTCTCTAAAGGACCTGAGGGTAAATGAGGAACCTTAGACTGGAGGTACTAATGGGGTTCTCTGTTTTATCTGCAGACTGCAGCTGAATATGTAAAATCTCGGCTCCCAGAGGCCCTAAAACAACATCTTCAGGACTACGAGAAAGACAAAGAAAACAGTGTATTGTCTTACCAGACCATCCTTGAACAGCAGATTCTGTCAATTGATCGAGAAATGTTAGAAAAATTGACTGTATCCTATGATGAAGCAGGTATGTTTGTTTTTAGTACAAACACACATACAGGCACACAGTTTTTTTTCCTTACAAAATTTATTTATAGTTCTCAGTTAAATTTAGCCCTTTCTATAGGGTAGAAGGTTAAGGGCAAACTGGATTCAAAGTTGTATAACATGGATTAATAGTAAGTTTCTTCTCAGCAGTTTTAGTATCAAAACTTTTTCAGGAGATTCATAAAAATGGCTCTTGAATATCAAATCCCTTTAAGCGTTTGCTCTTTTTAAAATGGAATTTTCCTGGTCTTTTATCAGTCATGTACTCCTATTGATCTAATCTTTTAAAGTGTCACTTCAACTTTGGATACCAGCTAAAAACTTTTCATCTGATAATCTGAGAGCTGTTATTTGATTCAAACTTTTTTTTTTAATTTTAGAGATTTTTTTGTTTCTACAGAGGTTTTTTTTTTTTGAAGTTTTAAGCTGAATTTGACTTTCTACCATAGCAATTCAAATAAAACCCTAATACCACAGAGATTTTGGTTCACTGTGTGCTATAGGCTCATCCCATCCAAGGAAGCTTATTCAGGGAATCATGCATAGAACCCCATGTAATGCTATGATCTGTTAGCTAAAGCCCAATTTTAATGACTCAGGTACAATATTACTTAGAATATTAAAATTATTAATAAAATTAAATAGATGCAGTAAAAATATTCTGATTAAATTTAACCTATTTCTCACCTTACCAAAAGGAAAAAAAAAAGGGTGGGGGATATAGGAAAATAGGTTGTTAATGATCAAATGTTGATAGTTTTAATCCCTATTTTGATATCAAGAATTTCTGGTTTTATTTCCACAAAGGTTTTTTTAGTATGGATCTAATTTTTTATTATAACATAAGCAGTCAATGCTGATATTCTTAGCATTTGATTTAAAGCTTTGATAGTAGACAGAAGTGCAAATTTAAAGGGAAAAAAAGCACAACATTATGCTATATTTACCTAAGCACTAATGCAAATTTTTTAGTTATTATGCTGTTCCCTTTTACATTGTACCCCTTCACATCCCTCTCAAGCAGGATTCACATTTCTAGCCTTGTTCAGGACATTTATACTCTCCCTGGTTTTCCTTTGCTTTATTGATTTCCCCAGCATATTGGCTTGCTTCTGCCTCTAGGGGATTAGTCATTTGGTCTCTTATTTGTTTGGCCTTTAATATTGTTCTTTTTGACATCTTATCCTTAATGGAACAAAGTAGATTGTGATCCACCCCAATGAAAATAATATTTAAGTATTCATCGCCTCTTAGAGATCATGAAACTCACATTTTCCACCCACTTCTTGCTCCTATACTCATTTCAAGGTGAGAAAACTGAGGGCCATATATTCACCTGAAGTAAGTTCTTTGTTTGTAGCACTATATCTCTTATATCCTAATTACAAATCAAGGTGTGCTATTGTAGATTCTCAGTTGTTTGGTAAGCATTTGTTAAATAAATATCTTGTATTAGGCAGTTAGGAGAAATGAGGAAGATCATTAAAAGGGAAAAATCTAGGATGTAGAAATAGATCATGCTTAACATCTAGCTGGGGAGCTAAAACATACATATATGACCTATTAGATTTAGAAAAAAAAAAAACAAGAAATTTGAGACTAAGTACACCCTGTAACATTCGCAAGCTATTAAAGTTAAATTGAGCTATGGAGTCAAGAATAGCAAAAGTGGCTCAAGTTTCTCGTGGACTTCTTTAGGGGAGGGCATTTGCTTACAGCATGAAGAACAAATGCTGAAAATGGATTTGTGGAGAGCAGGGGAATGCATTCTAGTGGATGAAGATGAAGATGTAGGAACAAGCACCAAGGTGAAAGTGAACATCAGCCATAACCTCCCACCAACCAATTTTTCCTTCTGCTGGAATAATTTTCCACTCTTCCAAACTGTACAGAAGTACAGTTGAACTTGTATGTGGCCTTTCGGGGTACATACTTTGGTGCAGGATTAATCTATCAGTAACTCTGTAGCATGAAGCAGTGGAAATAAATACAGGATTGAGAGTTAAAGAATCTCAAGTTCTAGGCCTTGCCTCTACCTTAATTACTAATGTGATGTTTAGCAAATTAATTTCTTAGGACCTCTGTTTCTTCTTATATAAAATTGGGCTAATAATATTTCAAAGGGTGTTCCTAACAATATAATATATTGTGTTTGGGTAGGGCCTTAGGAATCTATTGAAAATGCTAGCTAATGCCACTAATGCTGGATGAGGGCAGATTTGATCTTGCCTATCTTGCCTCAAATGACTTTAAGGTATTGTTAAGGTCTTTCCATAGCATGTGGTGTTTGGGAAACAGAGAGAAAAATTTAAAAATGATTTTCAGAAGTGTTGAGAAGTAAAGCATCTATTTGTAAAATCATATGTGCTGAGACTGCATGAGGTGATGTGGACAGGTAATATGGTTAGGGGCTGTCTGTATATATAGATGAGTGAATATCATCATGTGTTGTAAAATCAAAAGGTAACCTATGTAACCCTCATATTAATGATTTCAATCAAAATTAGAGTAGAAAATAAAAGATATTTCATCATAATTTTAAAAAAATTAGAAAATTGATAAAAGCATTCAGTACCCTTTCTGAAATATAACCATCCTATACTCAGACACTTATTTGCTTAGCTTCCTTCTATGCTTTCCCAGTTTTTACCTTTTCATATTCTTTTTTAAGTATATTTTTGTGTGTTCTAATTGGTTATATGTGACAGTAGAATGAATTTTGACACATCATACATAAATGGAATATAAACTTCTCATTCTTCTGGCTGTTCATGATGTAGAGTTATGCAGGTCATGTAATCGTATTAGATTACACAAAGGATAATAATGTCGGATTCATTCTACTATCATTTCCTACCCGCCCCCTTCACATTCTTAATTGAGCTCTTTCAGTTTTAGCACGGAGTTGATTGTTAGTAGAAAATATCCTGGTCTCTAAAGAGGTTAATTTAATAAATCAGCCTGAGTGACTTAGTGACAATTATCACCATCTGTGACTTCTAAATTTCAAAAAACTAATTAATGAAAAAAAAAATCCTTAGACACTTGTCTAAAAGCATTGGCTCAGAATCTACCCTTTTTTCTGTTTTCCCTCTTTCTGTGTCCTCTCTTCTCCTTTAAATACATATAAACCGTAATGCTCTGCCTGTCTATAGTTCAACTTTACAGCAACCTGAAATTCAGGAAAGGATAGGAAGTAAGCCAAAACCCTGTTTGTACAACCAGATCACATAGTCCATTCCACAGAGGCCTTAGATATTCCTTTAGAATCCATGTTTTTATCTTATGTAGTTCTCACTAGTTAGGTTATACTTTCCAATGTGATGCTTTCTTTTTAAAAAAATCCCTTTTCTGACTGTAAGCATTATACTCTAATTGCAGAAATAAATAAGTGGTATAAAACAGTATAAAAAGAGAATAATGTTAATAATAATCTTACCACAACAAATATTTTTATATTTCCTTCACTCTAAGAAATTTTAAAAAGTGGTTGGGATTATTTATTTATTTAGATACCAGAGCCTAACCCGGGGCATTTAACCACGGAGCCACATCTCCAGCCCTTTTTATTTTTTTTAATTTTGATATTGGGGAGGTCTCGTTAAGTTTCTCAGGACCTCACTAAGTTGCTGAGGCTGGTTTTGAACTTGTGATCCTCCTGTCTCAGCCTCTCCAGTCACTGGGATTATAGTTGTGGGCCACTGCACCTGGTGGTATCTTGTAATTTTATGTCCTGCTTTTTTTCTTGACGTTATTACAAAAGCATGTCCTCATTTCATTAAAACTTCTCAGTGTGAAAAGAATTTTTTTTTACAGTGAGTGTAATATAATTACAGTAATTATATTTATTGAAAGACAATATCTTTGCTCCTTTGATACATTCAAATAAATTATCCAATTGTTTTGACTTTGGATTATTTCACTTTAATAATTACTCTGATTTATCATTTCTGAAAGCATTAGGTCCTTACTGTATTCTGCTATGAATCTTTTGATATTTATACTTGATAATTAAATACTTTCTTAACATTTATTTAACCTGCAGGTTCTTTGCCATATATATAAACTGATGCATATTTTGAACACAGATCTTTCCTTAGTCATTATTACATGTGTAGTATATGTGTCCAGGATCAATTTTTTATGTCAAGTAAGGTTTGAGCATATGCTAAAGGCTTTGCTACAGTCTTTACATTTATAGAGTTTCTTGTCAAACTATGATCTGGGAAAAGGATTGAGAATTGATTAAAGCCTTCTCCACATTATTTATACTTACAGTGTTCCCCCCAAAATGAATTTTTTGACATTGAGTAAGATTTGAGCAAGTTTAAAAGACTTTGCTACTTTCTTTGCATTTGCAAGTTTCCTCTCTGATGTGAACTATCTGATACATAATAAGATATAGGGATGAGCAAAGGATTTGCCATATGATATACATTTGTAGGGTGTTATCTACAGTATAGATTCTTTGACATTGAGTAAAGTATGAGGACAGATGAAAGGATTTGCTACACTCTTTACTTTTCTAAGGTTTCTTTCCAGTGTGCATTATGTCTATTTAGATTTAATGATTATTAAAGACAATTCTACATTTATCATGCCTGTATGTATTTTCCCTAATATGAATCGTCTGATGTTAAGTTCCGAGGACTGGTTAAAAGTTTTGCCAATTCATTATATTTGTAAATCTTTTCTTGAATATTGATATTCTGATGGATAAATTCTGAACACTGATGAAAAAATTTCCCACTTTATTACATCTGTTTTGTTCTATTATTGAACAATAACAATCTGTTATTATTCTCTGGAAAATTAATACTTTGGTATTTACTATAATATCAGTCATGTTTAAAGTATTTTCAAGTTTTTTTATACTTACAAGTTCTCTTTCTTTTTTAAAAACCCTGGTAGCTGGGCATGGTGGCCCATGCCTGTAATCCCAGCAGCTCGAGAGGCTGAGGCCAGAAGCCACAAGTTCAAAGCCAGCCTCAGCAAAAGCCAGGTGCTAAGCAACTCAGTGAGACCCTGTCTCTGAATAAAATACGAAATAAGGCTGGGAATGTGGGTCCATGATCAGTGCCCCTGAGTTCAATCCCCAGTTCCGAATAAATACATGCATACATACCCTGGTAATTTTTTTAGACTTGAGTCCTTACTATAGGCCTTCCTGGTTTTATTATGTTTTTCTCAAATATCTATACGCTGGCATTGATTTAGCAATAGTGGATAGGAAAAGACCTTTCTATATTTATCAGAATTGTGGTTTTTGGCATAGGAGAAATTATTTGTTGGTGGTGAAATAATGAAATTTTGGTAAAGTGTTTATCAAATTGATGGCATTTAGAAATTGTTCATTTTTCATTCTCATCTTCAGAAATGTTGGAATGAGTTTCAATCCTATATTTGAAATGGTAAATGATACATTGTATATTGTTCGGGTCCTATTTAAGATTTTCTAAATTTGTTTTTTGAGAAAAGTTATGTTTCAAAAATGTATATGAATATTTGCTCAGAGAAGCCAATTTGATTTTTTTGCAACCCTGACTAAGATCATTCAAGGCTATTTCTTTTCTTTTCTTTTTTTTTAAAGAGAGAGTGAGAGAGGAGAGAGAGAATTTTTAATATTTTATTTTTTAGTTCTCAGCGGACACAACATCTTTGTTGGTATGTGGCGCTGAGGATCGAACCCAGGCCGAACGCATGCCAGGCGAGCGCGCTACCGCTTGAGCCATCTCCCCAGCCCTCAAGGCTATTTCTGAGATAGTTTAAGTTTTTCATCTCCTTTAGTAGTGATGTTTTGTTGCGATTTGGTTATGTCTGTTATAACATCCTTTCTATGTATCATGCATACCCACATTCTCCCAGTCTTTCATTAAGTATGAATTATCAAGGCTACAGCTTCCACATCTCACCAGTACCCCTTTTTTGAAGTAAGATTTCCATGTCTTGTTCTGGTGAAAGATATTGAGGGTAATTAAAAGACATACCCAGGGAAATCAGGTTTTTTGTTGTTCTTGTTCTGTCAACATTGCATCCATGTACAAATTCCACTGAGCAGGATCCAGGCTTTTCCACT
The DNA here is from genome assembly GCF_052094955.1 of Ictidomys tridecemlineatus. NCBI lineage: Eukaryota > Metazoa > Chordata > Mammalia > Rodentia > Sciuridae > Ictidomys > Ictidomys tridecemlineatus. Next base: position 106,556,320 of record NC_135479.1, read on the forward strand.
TTTCTAAAGAGAATTCTATGGCCACTTCCCAAATGTCACAGCCCCAAGAATCAACCATTTCTTCTTCCTCCTCCTTTTCTGGGGTTCTCTTATTTCTTAATTATTTATTGGGAGAGTCATTAGAGTGAGACTGTGAATGTCAGATGAAGACCCAAGAAATGTTTATAGGGAAGAAATGTCATCAGCTCATCTCCCTCAAGCCCACAATTGGCATGTCAATGGACTCATTGTCATGGAGCAGAGAGTAGATGGAGTCCATGTGAAGGGAATTTTAATGGCTATATAATATTATATTTTAAATTATCACTTACTAAATGTTTTCCTATGTTGGATATTTAAGTTTTTGTCTTGCTGTTATAAATAATAGTACATTAAATATGGTGTGCCTTTATCTGTATTTCATATGACTCTAAGAGAATAGACTTTAGAAAACTTGGGGAAGGGGGATGATATAGACTAGTGAAACTGAGAATAGCAGGGGATGACAACAAAGAGAAATCCATAAAGAGCAGTTATCAAATCCCCAACATTCATTGACTCTGTTATAAAGTTGACATCACTAATCTTAATAATGGTGACCTTGAATCAACAGAAAAAAAGGTTCAATAATGTTTGTTATACTGCATATATAAAAACAGGAATTGTAGAAGCCAGTGTCATAATCTGGCTGCTCTCATAAAATACCATACACGGGGTAGCTTATAAACAGTAGAAATTTATTTCTCATAGTCCTAGAAGCTGAAGATCAAGTTGCCACCAGATTTAGTGTCTGATAAGGGCCTCCTTCTTTGCTGTTTTTCTCTGTACCCTTACCTGGAGAAAGGTAAAGGATTAATGAGGGCTCTTCCTCATGACCAAATGAGGCCCCACAGCCTGGTACTATCACTCTGGGGATTGAGATATACTGAAACATGGATTGGCTGGGGGTGAGGAGAACACAAACATTTAGATCATAACATTAGTGTAGAAAGAAAAATTTTTATCCAAATGGCTCAAGTTTTGATGATTATGAGAATAAAGATGTTTTATGGTATAAAATTGAAAAATGACTTAAATATAAATGTTCAGATTATTTTTCTAGATCTGCTGCCAACCAGATCTATGACTTTGAGTAAGTCACCAAACTTTCCCAAAGCCCATTTTCCTATAAATTAATGGCACGAACAGGATCTCCTACATGTCTTCCAGTTCTGACCTATGCTGTGGTCTCTTGATAATGGAAAATTCAGGTAGCTATAGTTTCTGCAAGGGTGCATGTAGCTGTGGATTTTGTTTGCTCTATTGCCTTTCTCCTGTCATAACCATTCAGCATGTATAGCATTTGCACATGAATATTCCCAGGCATACTATAGTTGTTGGGATGGGGAATGAGATTATATAAGTCAAGCAAATTTAGATCTTGAAAAAAGAGGTTGTGAGTTATCATTCATGGATCCTCATTAAGATAATTCAGATTCTTTTATTAGCACTTATTAATGCTAAACAAAATCCAGAGTAAGATGTGTTTTATATTTGATCTATTATTGTTTTATTTTAACTGAAGTACAAGCTCATATGCATTTTAATAAATTGAGCTCAGCATAGAGAAATCTCCAAGGAAAGTAGAGCCAAATTTGAAAAGAAATCAAAATAGCGTTTCACAGTGTCTCAAGAGCATCAGTAAAGTAAGTCTTCATTATTGTAATAGTGGACAAAAGTTAAAGGGTTGAAATACCACGAGAGGAATCTTTCTACATGTTATTTTTAGAGTAGTGTGTTGTCTATGTTTTGTTAAGTAACGTCAAATTCTGTTTTTAATTAATTTTTTAATCTTTGGTCATGAATAAATAACCTACATTTTTAAGAATAAAATATTTGGTCTGCAATGCCTTTTGTTGGAGATTATGGAGGAAATTGACCCATTTATTTGAGTGATATTCTCTGTTAGAGACTCAGGAGCCCCAAGCCCTGAAAACAGGAATAAAGAACTCTGAACTTTTCACATTGGGAAAAGCAGAGTATACATGCAGTGTGTGGACTTGAGATAGTTGTGTAAGTTGCAGCTTAGATCTACTTCTGAAGAGCTTTTCTCAGGCCAGTGAGGCCTTTATTTCTATTCTTGCAATTTACTAGAAAACTTTATAACTTTCAGCATGGATTTAACCACATAGAAAAAGCACTTATAAGTCAAAAGTGAAATAAATAATGCAGATGAGGAAAGGAGAGAACTCAGCTGGTTGTTTCTTAGGTTTATTTGGGACTTATTTAAACCTGGGGACTTGCACATTCATTTACAAATGTTGGGTATCATAGCTTTCTCAGAGGAGGTGACAAGGAAGGAGTAGTTTTAATCTTTCGGTCTTTGCTTTGTGATTCCCTGATGCAGCTCTACATTAGAAATTCCTGAGAGTTGAACCTAAGCAAAGCTCCCTGCCCTGAAGACACTCCAAGAACTGCAATGTATTTTTTGGAGAAATAGCTTTTAAAAAGAGTGTGGAGTATGCTGTTAGCAATTTAGGACGTAGCTGGAGGGTTACCACCTATAGAGCATATTTTATTCTTCTTAAAATACATAATATCTGAAAGTTACATCCATGTCTTAATTGAGCCATTAGTGTCATAGTAATCAGTGATCTCAAAAAGAAAGCCACTTACTATTATGGGGAAAAAATTGAATGCACATCCAGAAACTAAACCTGAGAATGTGTGTGAATTATTTAGGGCCCTTAGTTTTTCTAAGAAAAAAAATCAGTAAAAGACATTTTCAGGAGGTTCTTCATTCTAACAAGTACTAAATTTCTCAGTATGTATCTCAAACAGGTCCTAGGGGATGAGATGACACCAGGTTTCCTTACTTCATATCTTTAATTAGGACCCCATTTCTGGGCTTTCAAAGATACCTTCTCCAGGGACTTGCTGACAGGAATGGGAGGACTTGAAAGAAAGAAAAACAGGGACTCAAAAGAATCTTATAAATGGAAGTTCAATATTGACTGTGCAGCCTCTGACATCAGCTTCCAGTTTTCTGTAAAACATTAAATCTGTTTCATTTTTCCTGTATAAAAGTAATGTAAATACATTTAGAACATTTTTTTTTCTTTTAATGTAGAAAAAAAGTAAGACAAAAGGGTAATCTCTAATCCTACTACCTAAACATAGCTATCATCTTTGGTGTATTTTTTTCTAGTCATTTTTCTCTGCTGGACTTTAATTATGTATGCTCAATTTTGTGTCTTTAAAAAATTTAGCACTGAAATATAATCATTTCTTCATGCACTTATAAACTACTCATAAATGTAGTATCTTTGAGTAAATATGCCACAGTTACCATTTCTGTTACTTTTAATATCACATTTCAATTCTCTTTACCATGTAAAATCCCGGGGGCAGGTGCTTTTTATCTATGAAAAATCAAATCTGAGAATGGCAATGTGATTAATTTTTTTTTAAAAAAAGGAGAAGCTTTTTAAAATAAAGTCAATAGTAGAAAGAGAGTAGGAAAATTGGTTATCAAAATTCACTTACAAACCTAGACCATCCTTCTGGCCAATTATACCAATCTTTTTAATCAACCGATTTGAATTTGGCTTATAATTCTTTGTTTCTTTCCTTTATATCAAGAATTTTCAAAGGCAGATTATTTTATGATGATGGGGAAAAGTAATGAAACAAATTATTTTTCCATCTACAAAATAGAAAACTGTCCACTGTGGCAGTTCAAAAGTACCCACAGGTGTGATTCCCAAGCCCTGGGGTTGGCTTGTGTTTGTGGTGTGGCATTAAAGCCCTGTGTCTGTTTGTTTTTTTACTTATTTATATTTAATTTATTTATTTTTGGTACCAAGGATTGAACCTAAGGGCACTTAACCACTGAGCCACATCTCCAGCCCTTTTATTTAGAGAAAGGATCTCAAGAAGTTGTTAAAGGCCTTGCCAAATTGCTGAAGCTAGCTTTGAACTTGCAATCCTCTTGCCTCCAGCCCTGTGAGCTTCTGGGATTACAGGCATGTGCCACCTTGCCCAGCTGTGTTTGGTTCTTCAACTATAAAATTATACTATAGGATTTGCTATTTTTTAAGACTTTTCCAACTTTACCAATGTGTGATTCAGTTTATTTTTTTGTTTATTTACTTTTCGCTGTGCTGAGAATCAAACATAGGCCCTGGCACATGCTAGGCAAGCGCTCTACCACTGAACCATACCCCAAGTCCTTAGGTACATTTAACATTCATTGGTTTTATTTGTTTGTTTACTCTGTGGCAGCTGAGACTGATTGCTGGAGACCTGTGAGCCAGACATGGTGATCAACATTGGACATGTCCAAATGACATGTCCAATGTGTCACTCTAGATAGACAGTATGTGCATGAGTGCCTCTGGTGTGTGTGTGTGTGTGTGTGTGTGTGTGTGTGTGTGTGTGTTGAGAGAGAATTATGGGTACATGGGTGTTTTGTGTATGCTCATGTGTACAAGTGGTGGTGGGAGGGCAGGGAAACAGCTGATAGAAGCATAACTAAAGTTGGACAGTGAAATTGGTACTATAGAGTACAGTAGATGTGCAGAAGAAGAAGAAATTAGGTTTGATATTGGGAAAGAACTCTTGAATAAATCATAAAATCTTAAGAGAACCCATAAGTCTCTTGAACTTCAATGTCAGTTGCATTTTGAAAGACAGATTTTGAGTATTGCATTTTTCTCTTTTTTGTGTAACAGTAATTATGTGCCAGTGCCTTGTACAGATCTATTCTTGCCCTCTGCCATAGGATCACCTACCACATTCTAAGTGTTATTATCCAGCTAAAATTAATTACTGTATGTTAATTACCTTACATTAATTTGTTATCAGCTTTGCCTGTTTGCTTATGAGATTTACAACATACAGAAAATGATAATTCAGACTGAATCTTCTAAGTATCTCAATGGGATGTTATTTTTTAAAAAAATGAAAGCTCACATACTTTTTCAATATAAGGCCTCCTATTCACTCTAAAAATGTACTGATCCAAAGTTTTATGGTGGGAAAAATAAAATTTCAAAGAACTTCGCTGAGAATCCTGGAAATCACAAGATAACACTGAGATTTAGAATTAGGAGGTGCTACCTCTAGTGATTAAAACACTTGAACTAGAGCTGTGTTTATCTTTCTAATCAAGTTGTCCTTATTTGCCACAAGAGGAAGTAATGTTACTACCTGTTTCTAAAGTAGTATTTGATTACAAGGACTGAAGAAAATGTGTACACTTCAAAGAAAATAATTGTATCAGATGGTCACAATTTAGATTGCATTGGCTGGACAGAGACAGGATGCCAATGCTCTCCATATTTCTTCCTTTCTGTAATATTGGAATTTTGTAACCAAGATTCTGTAAACCTTGTTGTAATGTTTGTAACAAATTTTAATGAGACCCAAGTTAGTAGTAAGACTTTCAGTTCATCAAGAAAAGATCATTTTTTAAAGTGCCAGAATTTCTAATGTATAGACTGTCCACTTGTAGTGGTAAGAAGTAAGCAAAATGCATCTTCTGCTTGACTTTCAGTCTCAGCAGATGTATAATCACAGGCAGCTGGGCTACTATTTTACATCATTTTGCAAAATGTTAAGTTCAGTGTCTCATAAAAGGCATTGTTTTCAAGCCATCTTTTAGTGTCCAGAGAAATTCTCTTTGTTTCTTTCTTTAGTTGATGTCCTTGTATGTGGCTTAGGCCATTTCTTTCTTTCTTTCTTTCTTTCTTTCTTTCTTCCTTCCTTCCTTCCTTCCTTCCTTCCTTCCTTCCTTCCTTCCTTCCTTCCTTCCTTCCTTCCTTCCTTTCTTTCTTTCTTTCTTTTCTTTTTTTTTTTTTTGGCATGGGGTCAGGGGGTACTGTGGATTGAACTCAGGGGCACTCAACCACTGAGCCACATCCCTAGCTCGATTTTGTATTTTATTTAGAGACAGAGTCTCACTGAGTTGCTTAGGGCCTCACCATTGCTGAGGCTGGCTTTGAACTTGCAATCCTCCTGCCTCAGCCCCCAGGGCCACTAGGATTACAGGCATATGCCACCTTGTCCCGCTGGCTTAGGCCATTTCTGATGAGACTGGTTTGATGAAGAGTTTCTATAGTATATACCTTTGAGAAGCTCTTGAATCTGCTCTGTATTCAATCCAAGGGAACCATAAATCAACTCTGGAGAAATCACTGTTCATTCAACACAGACATTTACAATGTACCAGGTCTGCTTAGGTGCTGAGATTGTAAGGAATGGAGAAGGACATTTGAGTTAGAAGTATGCTCCCTTTGAACTTATTAGTAGTCTTTGACTGTTATCTCTCTGAATTCATCTTCTAAGATCTGCTTCTTCCTTATCTGAATCAGGACTTTTCATTCTCTGATCTCAGTTCATTTTATTCAAAGTATGTTTTCATTTATATCCTACTTATTTCCTAAAAGTCAGATTTGCCATACTGATAATAATAGTGTAAAAATAAAAATTAAAAAGCAATAAAAAGAGAAGGAAGCAAATTTGTCAACCATGAAGAATAATATAATATAAAGATTAATAGTATTCTTTATTTAAACATCTAATTTCCCCCTAAGCTTTCTATGCTAGTTAGCTTTACATCACTGCAATCAAAACACCTGACAAGAACAACTTAGAGGAGGAAAGTTTTATTTTGGTTCACAATTTCAGGGTTTTCGATCATGGTCTGCTGGCTCCATTGCTTGGGACCTGAGGCAAGGAAAACATTGTAGCAATAGGACAGCAAAGGAAAGCTGCTCAGTTTTATGGGAACCAGAAACACAGAAAAGGGCCAGGAGAAGATAAACCTTTGTAGGTCATGCCTCTAATGTCCAGCTTCTTCTAACCTAACCCCACATGCTTACAGTTTTCACCACCTTCCAGTACTCCACTCAGCTATTGGATTAATCCACTGATGAGGTCAGAGCCCTCACAATCTGATCACTTCCCCAAATCCTCACCTCTGAAACACATGAGACTTTGGGGGACATTCTAGATCCAAACCATAACACATTTTGACAGACAGGGCAACAAGAGGGGAAAAAAACAGTTTAGAAAATTTTCTCTGTTTTAATATACAAAATAAAACAGTTTTTCAAAAGAGACACTTTTCTTTTTGCATTAAAGTTTGTAAAGACTTTATCATATTTCTTTGCTTGGATTCCCCCAAAGCAGAGCCTGAAACAAAAGGCTTGAATGCAGATAGTTTATTTAGAAATGTGAGCCAAGGTGTAGGAGTGAGGGACATTGGGAATGGAGCAGCAAACAAAAGCTGGTATGAGGACATGGGGAGCTAGGTACCCCTGATAACAACTGTTGCTTAAGCCTGGAAGTCTTCTAAGGAAACTTATAAATAACATCTCAGAACCACTTAGCTATTAGTCTCATCCTCATGTTGGTCAAGGGAAACCCTACAGACATTAACTTCCCTGTGCTTCTGGTTTTTATACGTTTGTGTGCTGAGTGTGATCTGGTAGACACCCGTTTTGACATGAGGGAAGGAAGCAAGTGGATCTAGAGAATGATTCCATTTGTGGTGCCTACAAGATGTCCCAGACAAACAGTGAATGAAATCTTAAAACAAACTTATAAACAAATTCATATGAGATCATCTTATAGTCATTCTTGCTTTAGTAGCCATCTGTAAAAGTTATAGATGTGTTATTGAAGCTCCTATATATCATGGGAATATGTCTAATACAGCAAGTGCTCAAATGCATTTGTAGAAAATCTTGCATATAGAAGAAGAAAGGAAAAGAGGATTTCTGTTTGATGTAACAATTCAAAAGGGCCAGCTTCCCAGCTCAAACCCAAATAGTTGGTTAATCCTCATTTTTATAACTAATGAATTCAAGTACCTGGCTCTTCAACCTGAGTGGCATAGTGAAATGTATTATAGCTTTCAAATTTTTCAAATTGTATTATAGCTTTTCAAATGTATTTTCATTTTAGATAAGAAACTCACAAGAATGGTTACTCTGGGAAGGAGAAAATAGAGAAGGAAACACTTTTTTGTTGACTATTATCACTTTATTGTTTACATTTTTAACTTTTTACATATATTTTATTTTTTAAATAAAAATAAGCAAAACATTCCAAATATACTTTCCTTAACTTTGATGCTAGAAATGGAATATAAGGCAAAAAGCCATTTTGTTGTTGTTGTTTTCAGTGGAGCCTTTCATCCCTAAGTCTTATATATCCTTAGAATAAGTAAAGGAAGGAACTTAGTGACAAGGCCAACCGTAGTGGAACTTCAGTGCTGAGGGCAGAGAAGGTCAGTGGTAAGTTGACTCAGTCCTGTGCCAGTGTGTGCCAGCGTGCCAGGGCTCCAGCCATAAAGTGGTTGGTAGCCTTAATACCTTGAACCAGATCTAGTCTCAGAGTCCAGGATTGGCCTTATTGGGTTAAACAGACAAGACAAAGCAAAACAAGACAAAAACACTCATCTAAAAGAAAACAGATGAATGGGTGGTAAGCTGGGGAGATTTAATAGTTTCTGATCTTACTTCCTTTGGTTGCCTCCACTTTACCCCAGAGCTTGATCTTCTTGTGTCTGAAAAGTTACTTGCTGCTTTTCTTTGTGTTTTAGTCAGGTCCTCTCTCTCCTGAACTACAGCCAAACTTCTATTGCTTTTCAGGTGGTGCAGTACAGTAAAATGAGCCCAGACTTTAAGATCCAACTAGCTTCATGACGATTCATTATGTCTTAACTTATAAGGCTTTGGATGAGGATTAAAAATAATGTATGGAAAATAATGGACATGGTAAACATTCTACCAATGATGGTCTTTCTGTTATTTGCTGTTCTATAACTTAGCATGTTATTGGTGTGGTATACTGGGATAATTCCCAGGACCCAATAAAATCAGCCTCCTCTTCCTTCCTTGCCCTTTCCTGGATAGTAAAAGTATCTCTCAAGTGTATGTGTACAGTTTTCATGTTTGCTTATTTTTACCTTTTTTAAGTATTATTATGTTTTAGTTATCTATTGCTAATTAGGTATTAGTTAACTATTGCTAATTAACTAATTATTCAAAAACCTTATGTCTGAGAGTCAGGAATCATGATTAGTTCTCTCATAAGTTTACTGTTGGGCCATCACCTAGGGCATTGATCTCTAAAAACGTGACTGGAGCTGGGAGCTTTGTCTCCAGCTCACGTGGCTCTTGGCATAAAGCATCAATTCCTTTCTTCATGTGCCTCTCCACAGGGCTGCTTGCTAAATAGCTTCCCTCCATGTGAGTAAATTAATAGAACACTAGATCAAAGCCAGTCTTTTATGACCTCACATCATAAGTGGCATAATTTCTGCCATATGCTGTTGGTCTTTGGTCATACAGACCAACCTAATTTAGTGTAGGAGGGAACAAAAAGGCATGAATACCAAGAGGTAGGGATCATTAGGGGCCTCTTGGAAGCTGGCTACCATAGGTTGAATTGTAAAAATGTCTACTCTGATTCTACCAACTCTTTCATCTTTTTTCTATTGTTATTATTACCTTTTCCTCTCATTTTCCAATCACTACCTGCCTCCCACTTTCCTTAAATCCAAAGCTGGCATGTTCATCTATACATCCAACACTAGGATGGCTTTAGGGTAATAGTCATGCACCACATAAAAAGATGCTTGGATCATCCATGAATCACATATACAGTGGGGTCTGATATGATTATATTGCTAGTGACATTTTAGCCATCCTAGTTTGTATAAATACAATAAATGCACTCTGAAAGTTCATACAATGAAAAAATCTCCTACTGATTGATACATTTTTCAGAAACATCATGCTAGTGAGCAATACATGAGTATATTTAGACCTAGAACATTTTCTAATGATTGTAACTCACATCTTATTTGTTCATCATCAATGTATCCATTTTAAAATATTTTGAATATCACTTTGATTCCTCTTACTTATGACCATATTTCCTTCTAGAGCTTTTTAACACAGTGCCCAGGTACCTCTATAGTTTTGAAATTGCAGGTTAGTTTTTCATAGAAGTATCCTAAATACTAAGAGATGATGGCATAACTCTCTGGAGGATGAAGTCTCTGTCCACTCTTTCCTTCATTACTCCTTTTACTCTTTGTCTTTCCATCTGTCTTTCTTTCTTTCTTCCTTTCCTTTAACTATCTTCTAAAATTTATCACATTTTTATTTTTACATTTATTAAATAATTTGATGGCTTGTTCTGCTCTTAGTTTTAAAATGGATTAGAGAATAACTAGATATACTGTTCTTATACTTGACTTTCAAAATCTGACCTAGCAGTTTCCCTCAGTAGAAAAGTTTCTTATCCTTCCTTTAACGTTCTTGGCTGTCTTTTCTATTGTGTAGGAATATAGTAAAGGAAGAAAAATGAGGAAATTACTGAATATCTTGTCTGTGTCTTCACTTTTTACTATGCCATAATTTCTCTTACTTGTAGTCATCTACCTGTCTACCAAATATTCATTTCTCATTCTTTGTTCCTAAAGGAAAGAATGTAAACAATTGAGTGTCTCATTGTGACAGCATTAGTGGAAGAAGAAGATTGTGATGGGTATCACCAAGTAATTTCCCCCAATTTTTGAGGGATTGCTTCACTGCCGAAGTCTGGCTGGGCACAATTCAGGAGCCACTTGTCAAAAGAAACTAACTTTATTTTTAGAACTACAAACGCCAAACAAAACAGCTCCTCAGGAAAAAAACCCTCAGAGCCCAGCTGCCACCACCGGCTTCCACAAGCCTCTCACTCACACCAACCTCACCACCTCCCACAATCCTCCTGCTCTTGAGGCTGATTGGCTGGGTCGCGTGGGCGGAGCCAAAGAAGTCCCCCAATGAGCAGTTCCATAGTCTGAAGGGCAGGGAAACAGCCCAATGAACATCGCCGCAGAGGAGCCAATCAGCTAGATGTTGCTGGGGCCGCTGTGAGCCAATCATCAGCTGGCATTCTGAAGGGCAGGGAAACAGCCCAATGAACATCACCGCAGAGGAGCCAATCAGCTAGATGTTGCTGGGGCCACTGTGAGCCAATCATCAGCCAGCAGCTGGAAGTTTGCTGGCAGCTGGAAGTTTGCTGGGGCCCCTTTGGCTGTGGCTCTCAACACTTCACTGTAATAGATTTAAACAATCAGTTGAGGAAAATATTATTTTTGAGATAGTGCATATATTTTTAACCTTCTTCTCTTTGTAATTTGCTTTCTTATATAAGCATTGGTCCACATAAATACAAAGAAAGAAACTCAGCCAGGCCTACTTGTGTTTTTAAATTGTACTTCAAAGTATATGGGCCTGGTATAATTGCATTTGCAAATAAAATGCAGGAAGATCTAGGGCCCAGAGTAAAATTAGACATGTTAACTTTTTTTTTCCCCCTATACTGCTAATAACTTCAGGCATCTTCAATTGACTTCTTATAAACCAGCCTCTGTAGGGGAAATCAGTATTCTGCAGCTACCAAAGAAAATGAGCTTGTCTAAAAATAGTTTCCTGTTGACAAGATTTTAGCAGATTTTTTTTTCTGATATGAAAGCTTTATGAAATGAAATGAGGTCAAATATGACAGATGTGGTCAAATCCACTTCTAATCTGTAAATCCCCGACTAGTTGCAGTTGTGCAAATTTTTAAATGGGTGCTTTGAAGCCGTACTGAATTTATGACATTCTCAGCATTTGAATATATCTCTAAGTATGGGGGGGATACTCAATTGCTTTTTATGGATTAGCAATCAATATATGCATTGTTTGCTAGTACCCACTTACTACAATCTCAAGTGAGGTTATGTTTTGCCCTGATTTTGTTAGGTTTTATTTTATAACTACTGAAAATAATAAAATTAATACATTGTAATATTATTTCCTTTATAGCAGTGGTTCTTTACCAGGGCTGATTTCTACCCACACCCCATGGTTCATTTGGCAATGTCTGGAGGCATTTTGGATTTTTACAATCTAGGAGGGAAAGTGGGAAGGTGTAGGTAAAGCCCAAGGATACTGCTAAATTTTGTATAATGTACAGGACAACTCCTTACAGCAAAATTTATGTGGCCTAAAACATCAGTAGTGTCAAGGTTAAGATCCTACTTTAGAACAATACTTCCTAACTTTTGTGGCATATTAGAATGATCTTATCCCCTAATGCCCCGGCTATATCCAGACCAGTTAGATCAGAATCTCTGAGTAGTGGGATCCAGGCATAGATATTTTCTTAATTTCCCCCAGTGACTCTAGTACATAGCCAAGATGAGAAGAGATATGGTACCAGAGCAAAAATTTTTAGAGAGCAAGACTAGTTTAGACATCATCACAAATAGTTTCCTTACTAAAGTATATGAAAGGACCTCATTAAAATGTGGTATGATCTAACAGGCAATGTCCCATCACAGTATTATAGTAAAGTTCAAATGAATTTTTAATAACTTTCTATTCTCTAAAGCTCATACTTAAAACTTGGAAGACTGCTATTCTCATTGAAGTATTGGAAGTTTGTTTCCCCTCCATTCTACCTAATAAAATATGTGCTTTCTCCCTCCAGTCAGTGGAGATAGGATTTACTAGTAATCTTAGCCAGTAATGTTCTATCAAATAACATTTGGATGTTTGAACATTGATGATTTGTCTTCCTTGAAGGTTTTTAAAGTGTATTTGTTATTTGATAAATAAATATCATCATTTACTTATTTACCTGAATTGATATGCTATGCAAGGAAGCTAAGGTATTCTTACTAAGAATATTTTATTCATATCTTTGCACTTTCACTCCTTTCTTAACCATTTCCTGTCATGAAAAATTAAGCCTTAAAATTCATGGACATTCATTGTAAACTCTAAATATTCTTCAAGTATTTAGTAATACTGGAGAACATATAATTTTTATTTTATTTTAGATGCTAATGTTGATGACACAGGTTTTCAAGGAAACCAAAATAAATATAAACGTGTCTCAAAGCCTTTGACAGGGTACATTGAGCACTGTGATGTATTATATAGTAAAAACTATTTCATTTTTCTAAAAGTCAGCACATGCTTCCTTAGTACAATAAAACTATCCTCTTCCACATCTATTTGAAAGCTTCAGTAGAGATCAGGTGTCAAACTTAGAAACTATTAGCATAGCTTCCTTGAAGAAACTGAGTGAGGTATTTCTCATGGTATGCCCTGGGGTGTTTGGCTCATTAAACCCACTCTTGTTGCCCAGGGCCCTACAAGCCTATCAGGACATGCTGGAGAGTAACTACTCTGGTTTGGATACGGTTAGTCCACCAAGGTTCCTGTCCTGGAAGCTTGTTTCCCAACATGGCTGTGTTGAGTTGGTGGCACCTTCAAGAGGTTGGACAAAGTAGAACATAATTAAGACATTCATCCTTACTTGAATGTCAGATTATCCATAAGGTCAAAGGAGACAAAGATATGATTGGGCCTGGTAATCAGTTTGGATGGAATGTTGTGTACAAATAATTCAGAAGTGAACAGCAATACTAGGAAGGTGTGCTGGGGTCAGGTATGCAAAGGGAAAGAATGTCTTAAGTTGTTAGGTGGCTCAAGAGAGACTATCTGTTGTATCTTTAAGAAGATCCAGGCCATTTGGGGACTGCCAAATCTATGAAAGATACCCACTGGGTAGCAGCCAGACAAATTCTTTTTTGAATACTATCTTTTCTTCACAACAAGCCTCTGAAACCTTGCCAGCAAGAATTTAACTATATGTAAAAATCATGGCAAACTACATAAATACATTTCATTATACCCAAATTTGATATATCCTTGACTCAGTTTCTTTTTAGCTTGATCCCACCAGGAAGCCAATCTAACCAATATTTTATAAATAGGGAAATATGATTGAAGGGAGGTGAGAGTGAAAAGAGACAGTGGTTACATCTTACTTCTCCAAATATCATCTTCAAGGTTTCCAAAATCATGTGACCAAGTCTTGAAAGGGCTTGTACAAAGGAAGGGTCCTCAAATTTAAGTTTTATTAGCTTCAAATAAGTCTGCCTTTGGGCTCATTTTTCCTCTCCTATATGAGTTCAGATCCATGCAAATGAGTTGAAGTGCAATTATTTAGGTAGTTACTGTCATTTCTGAAAGCAATATCAAAAGGATATTCTCTAATCACATTCAGACTAGGTCATAAGTCTAAGCAAAGAAACATTAAGTGTCTAATCTCAAGACTGGACAAAAGGCAAGCATCATAGGATAAGCCAGGATCTAATGCCAATAATCAGCCACCTCCTCCTATCCAAAAGTGAGACTTGATGAAATAAAAAGTCTAAAAGGTACAACAAGTGCATCCTGATTTCAGCAGCAAAACCTTGAGGTTTCTAAAAGAGAGGAAATTTGCAGGAGTAAAAATTCTATAGCAATCAGGAATCTTGGTGTCAATATTCAGTCCTGAATCACTCAGGTATGGGCCTGCCTTGGAAGCCTGATGTAATTGGACTTGGCCTAGCCAGCCAGCTGGAATATGTTAGTGGAGCTCTGGTACTGAAGAGGGAAATGAAGGAGTAGATTAAAAGCTGGAACTAGACCCTAGGAATGGGGGCCCACAAAGCCTTGAAACTAGTGCTCAATTTCCCTGATGGGGAAGTAGAAACTGCTTACATACCACAGGCCTGGGATCCAAACCTGGATTAGGCCTGTAGATGTGGTCCTCAGTGAGTTCAGCCACAGGAAGTAGAAAGTAGAGAAAGGGGCTGATAAGTACTTTATAAAAGTGGTCTTTAAAAAAAAAAAAACCATTGGCATATTCCTTAAAACAATTTTGAAAGTTAGAGACTCTTCTTGCACATTTGTAAGTTGTAAATTGTCATATAAAGCCTTAAATCATAAGTGTAAATGATATACTATCAAAGGATATACTATATGGCATATTTTATGTATTATATGGGATTTAAATATTTTAATCAAAATCTTAGAACCTCAAATTTAGATCAAATTTTTGTATAAATGGCAATTATTTAGCCTAGTTGTCAAAGCCAGTCTTCACTATCAACAAAGGAACCAAACTAGACTTACTGTCTATAAGGAAATACCTGTCTTCATTTTTTACCTCTTAGTAAAGATATTAAAACAATTCTATGTTAAAAAATCATCTTATATCTGAGTTCTAAGATAGAGAACTGGATGGATGGATGGATGGATGGATGGATGAATAGGTGGAGGGATAGAAGGAAGGAGGAAAAAAATAAAAGAAGGAAGGCAGGTAGATGGGTAGACCACCATCTAAGTAACACCTTTCCATAAGTGTGTCAGCTAGATGAAAGATTGGACTTTCAAATGGTCTTTTTGTTTGGCCTCCAGTAAGTTTTTACAATACTACATAGTAAGATACAGGTATAAGGGATGCTATTCTTTAGTTATGTGGGAGAGAATCAATTATGAAAGGGAATACAGGAAAGAACCTGCAGAGGTATCAGCTCAAGCAGACCTGAGTTACAAAAGAAAGGTCTGGGGAATGGGATCTGAAAACTGATTCTATAAAACTCTATATCCACATGTCTTCTGGGAAGTCTTTGTATATCCCTAGGGGTAAAGTTTAAAAAGGCTACTTTATAATAATAGGTTTTTACCTGGCTGAACATCAGAGGCATATAGGGGAGGACTACCTAGATAAATATATTCCAGTGTAATTCTCAATATGGAAAAGTATTTGTACAAATCTTATAGTGGTAACAAGGCTTTCACATCAGAATCAGTTCAATGATATTTCTAAGTTTCATTAGACTTTTGGAATAAGTATTTCTAGTATAACCTAAACTGCCTTTAAATCCTAACCCCATTAATGATCAGCCCTATGGCCTTAAGATAATTATTGAACTCCTCCAGTCCACAGTTTCCTTGTCTGTAAAATGGGGCAAATAAATCATGGTGCCTAAAATATATGATTGGCATAGTGGTCATACTTGTGATGCCAGCTACTTGGGAGACTTGAGTCAGTAGGATCTCAAGTTCAGGGCATCCTGGGTAACTCTCTCAAAATGTAGCTCAGTGAGTTCAATCCCTCAATACCAGGAGGGGAAAAAATTAAATGACAATGCATGTAAAGCAGAGTATAGGAGTAACATACAAGGACTTTTGTTGTTGTTGTCTTATTTATTTATTTTATTTTTGGCTAAGAGAATGAGTGGAGTTCCTGATATAAAGGATAGATGTGCAACTGAAGACAACGGAGAAGATGGTGATAATGTCATGCCAAGGATCCCTCTGAGTTACCACCTGTCATATCTTAGAATTTAGTACAAATTTCTCAATGTCACAAAACATGAGGTAGTAATTAGGCTTTATTAGGGAAAGGGAGATTTACAAGGCCAAGGTTAGCAAGAAAAGGTCTAGGTTCCCCAAACTCCAGCTTCCCACAGAGAGGTGTGTCCTTGACCATAGCATGATGGTGTCTATGTATTGCAGAGAAAGCAGACTTTCATACCCCACATTATTTTTATTTTTCTTCATGAAAACATAAGCAGCATCCTTCTATGAAGAGACACATAAAAGCTTAGGCTTTATACAATATAAGCTTAGGTACTCATTTTTTTACAGTTTGTAGCTTGGAATATAACTTCCTAGCCCCTAGAGACCTGGGCCCTAGGAGAAGTGCCCCTCATTAGAGATCTTGAACCTCTGGAGATGTTGTGTCCTTTGGGTGGAAGAGGAAAGTCCAGACACTACGGGAGGCTAAATTGGGTTAACCCTTTCTACTGGGAGAATCCTTAGTCCCAACTAGCTCATTATGCAGACAATTATAATGAACCTTCAATATCACGTTTGGATACTCCTGCTCCTCCAGTTAAAGATATCATTTGTCTCCCATTTAACACCTAGGCTGGATCTGAGCCTAGGTGGATCTCCAGCAGCAATGAATATTTGGATGAGAAATTCAAAGGAATTTAAAATCTGTCTTTTGTGGGAGATTCTGTACTCTGGTTATAGTCAGTGCTGCTTTAGATCTAAGAGATCCAGGTATGGTAAAGGACAGAAAAGGACCAGTATCATATCACTTGATGGGACTGTCCTGATATCCCTTAGGTACCTTGAGAATTGGCAGGTTTGGTTGCAATAGATCTTTTGTTATGGACAGCCTTATGATAAGCATGCCCTCAAAACATATCTGAGTATAAAGAAGAAACTTCAAATTATCTCAAGAAAGGAGAAAATTTTGTTAGAAGGTCAGAATCTTTAAGAATTTAAGGAAAAGTTGTATGGCCAGAGCTTCAAGGTATAACCAGGGCAGCTCTGGAAACTCTTGCAGAAGTATATGGATCTTAATTCTTGGGCACTGTCATTCATGTGCTTTGGTGTTTCAGTTACTACTGCTGTTTAACAAACAACCCCAAATTTTGTAACCAAAAAGAATGACCATTTTCTTGTGCTCATAGAGTTTATGGGTTAAGGCCTAAAAGGACTGGCTCATCATTGTTCTTCTGTGTGGGGGCTGATCTGGGAGGACTCAGATGGTTGAGGATGGGAAGATCTATTCATAAGGTAACTTCTGTGTTCATATTTCTAGCATGTAGGCAGAATGGCTAAAAGATTGGGCTTTGCTAAGTCTGTTAGCCAGAGTACCTATACATGGGCCTATACATTAGCACAGGGACTAATGCTGATTTTTTAATATGGTAATGTGGTGTTTGAGAGGGAGTGTCCTAAAAGGTAGTGTCTGGATAATGGTCATTCCTAGAGAGTCAGGTAGAGGTTGTGCAATTTTTTTTCTTCTATATATATTTTTTTCTTTCGCATGATCTTTTTGTGACCTAGACTGGGAAGTAACTTCTGTCAAACACTGTGGGTGGAAATAATCAAAGTCCTACATAGATTCAAGGAAAGAGACTTCACCTCTTTGATAGGGGCATGTCAAAGCATTTGTAGCCATTAAAAAAAAAATTGTCACATGGGCTACCAGCTTCACTTTGGTTTCTTGAAATTCTTGAACAAGTGCATCTGATTGGCTTGGCTTACTCTCTAATTTAGTTTTGCTTGTCCTATGAGCTGTGGCAAAAGGTGAGAGGATCACATGTATAGTAGAATTTCTCTTTCCTTGCCCTAGAAGAGGCAGATCCTCTAAGAAGAGTTCAAGATTGAGAGGAAAATAATGAGATCTGTAGTGTAGACACTGCCAGGAGTGACAACCATATTACTACCTTCCATGAACAATTTGGTGAATAGAGAGAATCTGGACAAGAGAGAAGGAAGAGGGCAGGTGCCACAGGGTGACTGAGGTTCATAGGAGGCATCCCTTTTCAACTTGTAAAAACACTCAGAAGAGTGTTTTTTCAATAGCACAACATTTGAGTTATTGATGTTTATATGACATCTGAAGGTAGGAGCAGTCTGGAAACACTAAGGTTAAAGAGGTAGTGAATGTCATCAGAAAATCAGCCTTGTTCCTAAAATAAGAACAGATTTGACCCTGAGCACAATCAAAGAATGATAGCACCACTTCACAGCTGCTATAGATTTCTACCTTTTAGAAACAGATGTTAAATATCAGATTTTTTTTGGCTTTTACACTGTGCACTCCAGTCAATAATTAAACACACAGAATAAAATATCTTTCCTTTGAGATCTTCAAGCTGCTTAACTGGTAGCTTAGCTTAGCTGAGCCATCCTGGGGTAATAAGCACAGGGAAAACATGCTTCCAATTTTGGTGTGTGCACTACTAGAGCAGGCACTAAAAAAGAAATAGAATGTTTTCTAATCTTTCTTTTTGCTTGGGGGGAACTAATTCATGGGAAAGTTAAGTGACTTTCTCAAGCTCTCAGAACAACTTACCAGAACAGAATAGCCTGTCTTTAACTACCAAAGCTTTCCTGGGAGCCACCATTTATGCTCTACTAACCTGCTTCCACTGCTCAGATAGAATTTACAGTGGTTGTGCAGTTAGCCAAAAATGTCTATACAATTCTTTATGCTTCAGGAGAGGCCAGGGAATGTGTGTGATTCATAAGTAAGTTCAGTATATCTCATGCACTGCAGATTTTAAGGACTGGAATACTCTTGTAATCAGAGTCTTAATTGGAAAAAAAAATTGCTATAAAGGGGGAAGGGCATGGTTCTTGTATAGAAAGGATCAAACTATAGCCAGCTAATAGAAAAATCCAGTGTATTAATTAAAGCAAATGTTGTTACTCATGTTTCATGTCAAGAGAAAAGAAAAAGGAAATAGACTGAAATAAACTGAACAATCTCTTAGGAAAATCTGACAACCCGAGTATAAAGGACTTCAGTGCTTCATGTTGAAGACCCCCTTTTCCTGTTCCTACCTGTTCATTTTTCCCTCTTTAATTATTATAGCTCCAAGTCCTATAAAACCAAAATAATAATCATTCTATAATACGTTCCTTTGCAGTGAGAAGTCTTAGGGAAAAATAATTTGATTTTTCTCTATTGATATTTTAAAATAATAATTCTTACCCTTGCAAAACCAACATTTTTTGTAACAAATGTTTCAAACATCGTATTTACCATCTGAAATGAAATTCATAGATAATATAATGTACCACTATGAAAATGTTTTTAAAATCCAATGACATGCCTTAACATTATAAAGAGGAAAACAAAAGGAAAGTAATGTATAATGTTATATGTATTTCAATGTGAAAATATTCAGGTACTGCTAATACATTAGAAGTCATAAATGGAGTTCCCAGATTGCTACAGTTAGCTATGTATGGTAACTCCCTAAGTACTATAGGTACAAATACAGATTGATGGTTGAATAAGTTTTGACAACTCAAATACAATGAGTGGTGGTGCTATTGGTGAAGTGATTTTTCCAAAAGCGAATAACTGCAGATTCTAGACAAAAGTGTGAGCTCCCTTTAATTTATATAGCAGTTACATTTCTGCACATTTCTGTGTGTAATAAAGCCATTCCCAAAATACTCTTTGTTGACCTGTAAAACAAATGGCTCATGTGATTATAAGCAGGTTTTTCACCTCTATTATTTGAAAGCTGTGGGATTAAGAATTTTGTTGTTTTTGCGAGACAATCCATCACATTGCAGAATCTCCAGTATCCCTGACCCCTGCCAAATAAATCCTAGTGACAACCAAAACTTCCCCCACAAATATTCAGAATCATTGCTCCAGAGTCTAGAACAAAAGTGAAGGATTAAGTTCAGGTAAGAGATGTGAATTGAGTCCATTTTGAATGCTTTTTATTCATAATGTTAAGAACTTCTGTTTCATTTTCAAGTACTGGAATCATAAGATCCTAAAATTTCTGCATCATGAGGCCATGCCATCCTCAATTCATAACTGAATGGTCAATCCAGGTATAATATACACTGGTGTTATAATAAGGTTTTTTTCCTTCTTTGTTTTATCTTATATGTAAGGATATAGAATTACAAGCAGTGCCTGGAATAGTTTAATTCTCCAGTAATTTTTAGTTGATAGTATTATTATATGCTGATAGGTAAACATGATATTTCTTCTCTTGCCTCAATAATGAATATTTAACAAAAACTACTGCAGGGTTTAGTGGTCTTCAGTGATACCTGGCTATCATACTGCAAGGCTTGTCAGCAACCACATGCAAATGGTGTCTATAGACATACAGTTGTTCATACTCTGTAAAAACTTTCAAAACAAAGCCATTAATAGAAATAGAGCATAGCTCATAGTTCTTTAGTTCCCCCCCCCCATCACAAGCAGATACACAAAGGCTGCCTCTTCACTCCACCTCCATTTCTGGTCTCTTTTGCAATATTTGTGTGTGTGTGTGTGTGTGTGTGTGTGTGTGTGTGTGTGTGTGTGTGGTGCTGGGTATTGAATCCAGGGCCTTGTGCATGTGAGGCAAGCACTCTGCCAACTGAGCTATATCCCCAGCCCTCTTTTGCAAATTTTACTAAGGATTTTTTAGGGGGAGGACGGGCAGGGGGAGAACATATTATTTTCTATTGATTTAAAAATAAAAATAACAAGTATAGCAATACATTTTATTTATTCATTCAAAAAATAATTATTAGGTACTTACTATGTGTCAGGTACAGTTCTAGGTTCTGGAAATTCAACTATGAATAAGCCACATAAGCAAGTGCAAGGACCCAGAGGTGGGAATAAGTTTGGTCTGTACAAGGAATAACAGCAGGCAAGGCAGAGGATGTAGGCTATCAAGTTGGAGAGATGTTGAGGATGTTTGTGGAACATTGTTTCAAATGCTATTAAATGGTGGTGTGAGATGAAAAACAAAGGTTGACGATTGGATTTGGCAAGATGGAAGATGTCATTGCTCTCAACAAAAGTAACTTTAATAGCACTGCGAGAACAAAAGCTTTGAAGTGGACTTTAATAGCACTGTGAGAACAAAAGCTTTGAAATAGGATAGAGAAAAATTGTGGAAATTTTGGTAAAGACAAATTTTTCTTTCAGTTTCTTACGTAGATGAACAAAGAAATACACCAGTAGCCAGAGTTCATGGCATCTCAGTAGAGTTTTTATTTTCTTTTTCTTTAAGATAGAAGAGACAGTGGCATGTTAATATGATAATGGAATGATTCTTTCAAGAATGGGAGAAATTATTGATGTAAGACAGAGAAGAAGAATTAGAAGACCAAAGCTCTTGAGTAGATAGGAAAAGGCAAGAAGAGAAGAAGACAGGAGCGTTTTTGGTTCTCTGGGTTAATAAATTTATCTTTGGAAAACATCATAACTGTCTCTGATTGCATCTCTTAGCAAAATAGATGAGATTGTGAGTTGAAAGTGACATTGGGGAAGTGGTGTTGGAAGTTTGAGAAAAGAAGGAAATATGTGAAGTAGTCAACTCAGACTGAGAGGGACTGAATTATCTAGGAAATATAGCAAAAATGCAGAGATGAGTGTCCACCTGGAGTTAATGGTCATAAATTTAAGATTGTGTTTATACAGCACAGACATAAAATCAAAGAGGGTTGGGTTTTACCAGAGTTGGAGTTTTTTCAGAAAGGGCAACAGAGGGAAGAACAAGTGAGGGATTTTACTGATGAATAGGGTGGGAGGGATATAAAGACTTAAGGAGGATGAGGAACTGTGAAAAAGTGGTGGGTCTAATGAACCCGAAGCTCTGAAGAATTGAATTCAAGTACCAGTATGAGTGATCTGGAATGTTAATGGGAAGTGTTTAGAGAGTGAGATTTCTAAGATAGTTTAAGTAACCCTTCCAGGGCACGCCTCAGTGACCCACCTCCTCCAGCCACACCCAACCTGCCTGCCATTAATACACAGTCAGTCCATTCAGATGAGGATGGACTGTTTAGTTTCCAGCCCTCATAATCTAATCATTTTACCTCTGAATATTTGTACATTAACAGGAGCTTTTGGTGGACACCTTATATTCAAACCATACAAACCTCCCTCTAGGGAAGTTACCTCTAGGGCCTGTATATGTGATTGCCATGCCTGGGCCATGGATAGTCATGCTCTGAAAACTATGTTTTGGTCATTGACAGACTACATATACACTGGTGATTTCATAAGGCTATATTGCCTAGGGACATTGTAGCCTTCTTTATTTGTACCAGCACACTCTATGATACTCACACATGATGAAATTGCCAACAACACATTTCTCAGGACATATTATGTTAAGTGATGCATGAGTATACCAGTCAAGGAACCTAACTAATCAAGCTACCAAGGAAGCTGCCAAGGGAGGCTGTGAAAAGGAGTATATGCACTTTAATAGCATACGGTCTACACACTGAACAATAGGAGAGTAATGGAATAAACTAAAGATTTAAAATCACCTATAATAACCTAAAAATTCACTTACTAAAGATGAATTAAAACACTGTGTTAGTCAGCTTTTTGTTACTGTAACTAAAAAACCTGACAAAATCAACTTAGAAGAATAAAAATTTATTTTGTATTCATGTTTTCAGAGGTCTCAGTCCATGGTGGGCCAACTCCATTACTCTGGGCCTGAGGGGAGGTAGAGGGTGTGGCAGAAGAAAGCTATTCAGCTCATGACAACCCAGAAGCAGAGAGTTCAAGGCACCAAGGACAAAATATAAGACTTCAGTTCCAGGTCTTGTTAATTGGCCTCATTGGAATATAATACCTACTGGATATCTTTAGTGACTTACTTGCAGCACAGTAATCCTTTTGAATTATTAATCCAGCAAATGGATTAATCCACTGATCAGGTTATGGTTCTCATGATTTAATCCTTTCAGTTCTGAACTTTCCTGCATTGTCTCACACATGAGCTCCAGAGGATACCACATATCCAAACCATAACAAAATTCAAAATAATAAATTAGCTGGAAAAAAATGAAATTTCTAGTAATATAACAAGGGTAATATAAAGGTACTTCAACCTTATACATAAAAATTGAAATATAAATAAATAAGCAGGACAAACAAGTTGCAACATGAAAATAAACTAGAAAAGATATCGTGAATTCTCTATAATTTCAGATGTTAGGAGATATGTTTATGACATATCTGTTTCATCTTACATAGTATCAAAACAATGGATGCTTATTCTAGACAACTCAGAAAATAGAGGAAACCAAAAGAACATTTAAATCAATAATTCTGTTTAAAGATGATTACTATTCCACCATGGTATGTATGTTTTCAGAATGTCTTTCCTATGTATGTATAAATCATATATTTTCTAGAAAAATGGAATCATTCTGTACATGGTGTTTTATAACTTACCATAATTTATGAAGCCATCCATAAATTTTTAATATTTCAGTTTTCCAGCATATCCCTATTATGAGCCTTTAGTTTGGTCTGGCTAATCATTCATTTACCATTAGCTATTAGATTGCTCTAACTTTTCATTATTGATAGCAATATGAATAATTGGCTAAACATGAATTAGGAATTATATAAGAACAGAAATAAATAAGTCAGTGCATTTTAAACATTTAAATGTGTTTAGGAGAAGTTCTCTTAACAAATTTCTACTTAATTGGCTTGCACAATCAGATTATCTGATGGTGTCTCATTCCTGGTTCCTATAAAATGTACTGTTTGACACCCATGGGAAGTTGAACTCGGATGATAGCTACTCTGGAGTACATGCTCAGCTGGAATGCCACTTTTGTCAGAACTGAGATTTTTGTTTTCTTTTATGATGTATAGTATTTTGAAACAATGCCTGACATTTGTTGAATTAGTACTGAATGAAATAATAAGGAAAAATATGTTAACATCTAGAAGACTTCTGTTCACAAATCACTTCTGCATTAGACATTAAATGAATGACATTTTACTTTGTTTTTGTGAAATTGAAACTGGTCATCTAAGATCACTGGTTTTCAAACTTTAGCATGTATCAGAATCACCCAGAGGGCTGGACTCCTTGGAATTTCTCATTCAGTAAGTCTAAGGTGGGCTCTGAAAATCTACATTTCTAATAATGTCCCTGGTAGTATTGATTCTACTGGTCCAGGGTACATACCTTGAGAAGCACTGTACCAGTTAATATCTACTGGATGTGGTATATGCAAAAAAGACAATCATTAACTTGGTTATTGGACAAATTACTGATCTCAGTTGTGCTAAGGGAGTTCCAAACAAGCATTTCATCAGTTATGGGAGATGGTATCGTTAAATAGTCACAAATAATATTTTGAACTTTTTTTTGGTCATTGTTATTGTCCAAAGCAACAGATACAGTTTCTAGCCAATTTAAGCAGAAAAGGAATTTGCTGAAAGGCAACTGAGTAGACCACAGATTTGCCAAAGAAGCTGGAGAACCAGGTTTGAAAATATGTAGGAATTGAGAAGGCCAAACACCAGATCTGTAGCTAAAATATCACCCTTAGGCTCCTCCAGCAGACACCATTGCTGCCATTGTCTCTCTTGGAAACTGGCTTATAGAAACATTGTCTGAAAGAATTCTTTTCTATCCCTGAAAATTTTTACCTTTTAGCTCTGGATTCAGAATTTAGAGTAGGAGATTTGATTGGCCCATTGTTGACCATGTGTCACATCCAACTGGCAAGGGAGACTGGCAAAATGAGTATCTGGACTTCTCAGTGTCTGTAGCAGCAGATGGATTCTGCCTCCTTTCAGTCATTAAAATGTTAAAAATATCCCCCAATATACTACACAGTCACTGGAGATGAGTTTAAAAAAAAAAACTGAGTGAAAGGGAGAATGATAATGCTACTGACAGAAATATGGATGGTGACATGGATTAGATTAGAAATCACTTGTTGGATTTTTTTTAAGACATCAATTATGGCTATTTAAATATGTCATAAGAAATTCTGGCAGTTTCAGGTAGTCACATAGTTTGATATCAAGTGGGATGGTCTAATGACCAACTTCTAGTCATCTTAAGACAACCTTAGGATAGGCCTGAGCAAAGACTTCAGTTCCAGGTCTTGGTAATTGGCCTCATTATGGTTCTAAAATCCTCTTGATGGCAGTGGGTGGGTATATAGGTGGGGCAGAGGGAGTCAGTTAGACAAAGAGGAAGCAAAGAAACAGTTATATTTTCCATTTTTTTCTTAAGTATTACAGAAACAAGGACAACCTATTGCTAACAATCTCAAAATAAAATTGTGTATGTCCTGAAGAGTCTACCAGGACTTTTAAGAGCTGAGCAGGATCCAAGTCTCAAACACAAGGAAATAGGTTTGATGAAAAGCCTCATAAAAGTATATCACAGATAATATGGTAGAAGGAAATGAATATGTAACAAAAATTTCCTATTATTCAAATTACTTTGAATATACAAGTAGCTTTTGCAACAAATAACAAACACAAATAACATTACCGAAAAAATTTCTCTCTGCAGGAAGACATTTCCATATTCCATTTTCCATATTAAAAATGACATAATCAAAGTGTCCAAAATTGTACTGAAATGACCACAAATACCATAGTTAGTCATAACTGGGTTGATTTTCACCTGGGACTCACTATTCCAGTTATTTGCAGCCAGCATCTGTTCTAATTGTTTAGCATCTGTGCCTTACTAATTGTTGATGTTTTTATTATCACCTTTGCTAAACAGGAAAGGAAAAGATTAAAAATTATTTAATCTCATATGGTACCGGTCATTGTCATTCTTGTATGTCTCTTCTCATTTTCACCCTTTTTTCTTTTGTAGCAAATCATAAAGATGACTTTATCATCACCTTTGTCAGGGTCACAGAATTCAAAAGAACTTTCTTGAGAGAGATTTTTGACAGATATCTTTGAAGAGATGTCTGGGGAGACATGGAGCCATTGGGTGACATTTTAGGAAATTGAGCAAAAATAAATAAATTTATTGGAAGTATTAAAAAGTCTATTAAAGTCATCTCTTTGGTGTAAATATTTTGTAAAGCAAGAATAAATATTGATCATAAAATTATATCACTATAACTATAACACAAGGATCATTTGTTAAGGATAGAAAGTGGTATGATCTTGGTAAGCATAGAACAGTTGGGGATGACCTGAAAATTATTTCATAATTATATTTATTAATAGTGAGTTACAAGATTCATAGCTTTTTAATAATGAACTTATCTGGTGAGAGAATGGATTTCAGTTTTTATGAGTTAAAAGAAAAAAACTGGTTCTCAACAACCATGTATTCTCAGTAAAGCCCACTGAAAGTTTGACATGGAAAAAATAAATAAGATTTTGGTTCAGGATGAGCTACCGTATAGAAATACTAATAATAGCCTCCATTTTAACACACATTTTATGTGCCTATACTCTTTTGTGCATTCTGCATGCAGTAAGTCATGGACACCTCACAACTATCCTATGAGGAAGGAGCACTTAACATGTCCATGTTGACAGATGCAGACACTGAGGCATGGAAAGGTCAAGTAACTTGCTCAAGGCCACACCACTTGCAAATGACCAAGCTGGGTTTCTCCAGTAGACAGTCTATTCTAAAGTGTAGTCTAAGAAAGTTTAAGATTATATTGTGATTGCATTTAGTAATGCCACATTTTTACATCCAGATAATAATCCAGATCCTACCTGAGGGAAATAAGAACTTCTCAAACCCAGCCATTGTTTCACACAGCACAGCCTGTGCTCAGTGTTTTCTTTCCAGCCTTCTCACCTCCTACTGCAGCTGCTGCCATCTCACCCTCTTAGGAGATTGCCACTATGACATGCATAATCTTTGTGTGGGGGGGGGGGGCGGGTGCTGGGAATTGAACCAAGGACCTTGTACATGCAAGGCAAGCACTCTACCAACTGAGCTACATCCTCAGCCCCTAGGTGCAGCCATCTTAACGTTCCTACTCAGACCTCAGGGAAGACATGACTTCCTACAATTCCCCAGAGTTCAACTGAAATTAGTTAGTGAGTTTGAATAGTTCTGCTCATATGCCCAGTTTACAATGCCAGTATCTCAAGCTGAAGCATCTGTAATTTGATTTTGCTGTGTTCATCAAAGACAAAGCAAAAAGTACTTAACATTTGGCTCACCAGAAGTGTCCTTCTCAGAATCATGAGAGAATATACAGCCTAATTCTAATTATTATCTTAAAAGAGACAATATACTTATAGCCCTTAAAATGATGTTTTCATGGCTTCCAAATCTTGTATTATAAACACTGATCTATGGGTATTTCTGTACCTAGAGTTTCCAAGCAACAACTGTGTTCACCTTTGTAACCACAGGATGCAGCATATACTAGACATTCATGTGTCTAAGTGGGAAGAGGTGATGGAATAAACAAGCCACAGAAAGGAACAGCTCTTTGGTGTAGTATATTCTGTGTTGGACTTGTTCAGTGTAAGATGATGGTGAAACATTTAATACACACATTTTTAAGTAACTAGAGGTTATGAGTCAGAAGTTGGAGGTCAGAACTACAGATACAGACACTCATATTCCCAATAAAGAATTTCAAGATAGACATTAAGGAGAAAAGCATTGGAGGGTGGGGAAGCAAAGAGTGAATCTTAAAGAACACATACAAGGTATGGGAGAAAAACATGATCAAGAAAAGGAGCTGGTGAAATAATGCTCAAAGAGGTTAGAAGCAATTCAGTAAAAATGCATATATTAGAAGCTAAGAAGGAAGTAAGTGAGCTTCAAAAAGATACTAGTGAAAACACAAACAAAACATATGACCAGTAAACAGGATATATTAGTCAGGATTCCCTAGAGGAACAGAATCAACAAGAAGTATAATTATAAAAAGAGGTCATTAGGTTGGCTTATGCAACCAGATGCTGGATAGTCCACAATGGCAGTTTGCAGGCTACAGAGCTGGAAGAACCAATAGCAATACAGTCCAAGAGGCTAAAGCCTCAGAACAAGAGAGATCAACAGTAGTATCCTAGTACAAGACTGAAGGCTTCTGTAGAATCACTGGCAGAGTCTGCTTTGGAAGAGTGAAGAAGTGAGAGGCCAATATCCTCAGACATGGCAGCAGCAATCAAGAACCCGTTCAAGAAGAATTGAGCTTGCAACTGAGGCTGATTTCTTGTTCTTCCAACTTTTCCAAGTTGTCATCCTACTGGATGAAGCTGCCCACACATAGGGAGGCTCCTCATTTTGGTTGGCTACCTCACATGCCAATCATTCCTAGGCACACCCTCATCACACACCCATAAGCCTCTTAATCATTGGCATCACTTAATCCAATCAAGTCGACAATTAAAATTAACTGTTTCACAGGGTCAGAAATATAGAGATCAAGGAAAATGAAGAAGACCAGTGGGTATGGGGAGAAAGTTAATAGAAATCTGTAAAAACACATTGTAAATAAAAAAAGAGCCTCTTTCTTAAGAATTTCTTTTTATCTCTGACTTATTTATATTGATTTTCATAATAAAAATTATTTCCCAATACCTAGACTTTTGTAATTTGTATAAGATATACTGGAGAAATTTACCAATTAGATGTAATCATTTGGGTTGATTACAGGCTCACTGGGATCATTTTTAGAAATTTCTCCCCAGTAGAAAATAGTGGTGCCTACTTTAAGGCTCTCTTTTTAGTTTGGAAAGCACTTAGAACTATGTAGACACTACATTCTTTAACAGGGCATTAGATTCGTTTTCTGTAAATACTTTATGTCGCTCAAAGCAATGAGCTATTCACATAGCAAACATTTGCTGAATGTTCTGTGGCTACAAAGGTGAACACAACAAAAAACTAAAACCTTTCCAATCCATCAGTGATGATGTTAAAGGCTGTGCTTGGCTTTCTTTTAGGGAATGATAAGAACACCAAATATTGAAGAATTGATAATATTTCCTAAGATTCAGGTGGATTTTCTTTAACACTTCATAGGTAAGAATTTAATTTTAGGAACATAACTTGGGTTTACTTTAAACTGTTAAAATTTAATATTTATCCTCTATAAATAACTGAAACTTCTGATTAAGTCATTATTGTTTGTTCTGTCAGCTATTATTCTTCTAAGGCTCACAAATTATTTAGCCAATTTTCAGAGCATCCTGCGGATTAGATTGCAAGAAAACAACTAAAGGAACAAAAGGCTATGGTTTTAAAACAAACAAAATGAGCTTTTTTCAATGATAGAACAATATATGAAACAATAACTATTTGAGTATATATCAGGCACAGGTATAAAATGTTTGTATTGTGAATAAATACCTGAGAGCTTCTTTTTACTAGTCTATAAGCTCTTTCTTCTCCCTCCTGGTAGAATTTAGGATTGGAAAAGAACCTTCTATCACCTATTTCTAAAGTTGAATATAAATCCTCCCTAACATATTTATATTTTAAGCATCTTTCTATTTATTAATTCATCCAGGAAATATTTGTTGAACTATCAGCACAGTTCTTGCTTCTGTGAAAAATATAAGGTAAATAGATGTTAGACTATTTTTAAAGTAGCATGAAGAATATGCAATTAACTCTGACCTAATACTTAAAAAAAAAAAGACAGTGACACATTCTATGAGAGGCACAAGATTTCTGGAGTTTAGAAAAAAGAGAGCCTCTTCAAGCTCAGAGGGGGAAGGTGTTGTGGAAAAAGAGGTATTTGAAGGGGTAGTACAGCATGATGATTAAAAACAGGGGATCTGAAACCAGCCCTGCCTGCTTGTTTAAATCCTGACTGTCAATTACTGAATGATGTCAGGCAAGTTACTAAATAAACTCTCTGTGACTCAGTTTCCTCAACTGTGAAATGAAAATAGTGGTGCATACTCTAAGGCTCTCTCATAAGTATTAAATGATTTTTAGTTTGGAAAGCACTTAGGACAAAGTAGGCTATCATTTTAAAACAAACAGAATTACCTTTATGGAACTAATCTCCACAAAAATTAGCTATTGTTCTTTAAACTGGGCCTTGAAAGATAGAATAATTAGTATTAAGACATGCATTCAAAAACAAGTTAGTATGAAATACATTCAGAAAGAGCAAAGATTGAAACAAAAGCACAGAAATGATAGAAGAAATCTGGATAATTTTTATTTATAATTGCACATTGGGGATGGTCTTCTAAGGTCTGACTCCAAACTTAGAAGCTGTAAACAAAGGGTTAATAAGCTTACACTTTAAAAATGTTGCATTATAAACACCATAAATAAAAATAAAAACTGGGGAGTTGTTTGGTGTGTATTAAGTTTCAGTTTTTCAAGATGAAAAAGTTCTAGAGACCTGTTACACAACAATGTGAATATAGTTAGCACTCGTACACTGTGCACTTAAAATTAACCATTTAATTATAAAAATCAAATTTTTATATTGTGTCCTTACCACAATTAAAATTATTTTTGAAGGTATAAGTAAACTGAATAATATTGAAAGGGAGATGGGAAAATATTTTTAAATAATTTATTTTCCTCAGAATCCCATTCTTTCACCTTTTATTTTGATGTTTAAAGCTTTTATGCCAACAAATGCTTCCTCAGACCCTACCCTCTCCAACATAACTCCTTCCCTTATGCCATTAAGAGGATGTGCCATTTCTAATTGCTCCTTTTACCATCTAGTCATTCATTTAATATTTATTGAATATATATTATGTGCTAGGTTCTGTTCTACACAATGGAGACTTAGCAATGAACAGAACAAAATCCATACACCCATAAACTTATATTCTAATAAAGATAAATAAGTGACAAATAAATGTGTAATGTGTCAGATGGTGTTTTGGGATTCAGAGAAAAGGTGAAGGTGAAAGGAATGCTGGAACTTAAGTGGAGTGTTTACTATTCCATACACTGTAATCAAAGGAAGTATCATACAGAAGTTGACATCTGAAGAAAATGAGGATCATGAAGAGCAGGTATCTGTATGTAAGAGAGATTTGGGTTTGGGGAGGAGAAAAGCGGCCAGTGCAGCATAAGGAGAGTGAGCTGGAAGGAGAGAGAGAGAGAGAGAGAGAGAGAGAGAGAGAGAGAGAGAGAGAGAGAGAGAGAGAGAGAGAGAGAGAGAGAGAGAGAGAGAGAGAAGAGAGAGAGAGAGAGAGAGAGAGAGATATATTAGATCAGAGAATTAGTGGGAGGCAAGGGATTGGCTTTGTGGGCCATTATTTTGACTCTGGTTTTTACTGTGAGATGGCAGTCACTGGAGGATGCTCAGCAAAGGAGTGACACCATCTAAGTTAGGTATCTCTGGTAACTGGGTGAATAATAGACTATAGAAGGAAGAAGATGTAAGATGAGTCAGTAGAGAGAAGGTGGTAGCTGAGACCAAATGTATCAACAAGGTATAAGAAGGGATCAGATTCTAGGTTCATTGTGAAGGCCAGTAGGGATTTCTAATGGGTTGGATGAGAAGTGTGGGAAAAATAGAGTCCAAAATGACTGTAAGGTTTGACACCCAGGTGGCTGTCTGAAAGGAGTTACTATATACTAAAGCCTGTAATACTGCAAAGGGAGCTTAGAATGGATGTATTACATCTGAGATGCTAAGTAAGGCCAGGCAGATATTTTGATATATGAGTCTATAGCTCAGTGAAAAGATCAAGGCTAGAAATAAAAATATGGAAGTCATCAGCATATAGATAATTTTAAAGTCAGGACGGGATAAGGCCAGCTAGGAAGTAAAAGTAATTGAGAAAGAGTTCTGTGTACTAAGCCTTAGGGTGCCTCACCTTAAGGTAGGGATATAAAGGAAGATGTCTAGAACATATTCTTTTACAAGTGAATTTTTGATTATCAAATAACTTTGATCAATGCTATTCTTTTTTTTTTTTTTTTTAGTTTTCTTCTACAGGCTTTTATTTTCTATTTAGTTAAACTTTTGCAAAAATAAGCATTTATAAAAATATAAAAGTTATACATGTTTTCAAAAAACATTAGAAAATACAAAAAAGTAGAAAAAATTACTCATAGTTTTACTACCCAAACACAACCACAGTTGGCATTCTGTTTTATTTCCTTCTGATCTTTTTTTTTTAAATTTTCATTTTTTTATTGATTGTTCAAAACATTACAGAGCTCATGATATATCATCTTTCATACATTTGACTCAGTTGGGTTTTGAACTCCCCAAATACAAATTGCAGACTCACTTCTGTTACA
Organism: Ictidomys tridecemlineatus; assembly: GCF_052094955.1. Taxonomy (NCBI): domain Eukaryota; kingdom Metazoa; phylum Chordata; class Mammalia; order Rodentia; family Sciuridae; genus Ictidomys; species Ictidomys tridecemlineatus. The sequence continues at coordinate 106,588,694 of NC_135479.1, forward strand.
TACTCACATTTTTGCATAATGGCATATTAGTGACTGTTGTATTCTGCTACCTTTCCTATCCCCTACTATCCTCCCTCCCCTCCCCTCCCCTCCCATCTTCCCTCTCTACCTCCTCTGCTGTTGTTCAATTCTCTCCCTTTTTCCCCCTCCCCCTTGCCCCTCATAACCTCTTTTTTTTTTTTTTTTTTTGCTATTCTTTATACAGGGTTTTATCAGTTGCTGGAATAACCTTTACTCCTGATTGCTTATAAATGATAAGATCATGTACTTTATAGTTTGTCCATAGTTTTTTTAATAGACATTTTTCTAAATGTTTTTTTCCATTTTGAAATGGATCACCAGTTACTATGTAAGTTTGCATATGGAAAGTGAAAAATAAGATGTTTATCCAAAAATATGTGATCACCTATTACCCATATCATTTAGAGATGAAGTATTTGTTTTTAACAGAATGCAAATAAACTTTCTACATCATAATCACAATGAAAATAATGTTTAAGAATCTCAGTTCTACTAGATTTGTTACCTAACACCTCTTTTCATTCATCACTCACCCTCAGTGGTCAATAACAGCCTCTCTGTAGCCTCCTCTTAAAATGCAGTGAACTGATTTATTTCATTGCTATTGCATTGCCCTCCCTTGCCTCTGGCCACAAATTAGTCTGAGTCAGAAAAGGTGGTGAGATAATAAGGCTATATATAGACAGTCCTTTTCTGTTCCTCCTAAAAATTTTTTTTTAAAAAAACTTAACTAGAAGGTGATAAAAACTTATAGAACCTGCTATCAGCTATATGCCTTACTGTTGAAATCCTTTGTTCTTTAAAACCAAACATTTTGGCTTACCATATCCTGTTAGTTAAGCACAGGAAGTAATGTTAACCATGATTCATGTTTTCCTAAAAATATATTATAGAAGATGTTCAAATTCATTGTGCCATTTAACGGAAGGGATTGTTTCTAACATCGGTTCTCAAATGTAAGATGTCCGAATTGTTTTTATGTCTATTCTGTAAGGAACAAATTGACACTGTTGGCTCATTAAGTCAAATAATATTGCTTTCCTTTTCAAGTCAGGATTTTTAGTAGCATACAAACTAGTAGAAGCACTAACTATTGCCATACCTCTGGTCTTGCCTTCACCTTTTGGTTCAGTATGTTTAGGGGTTATATTGGACTATGTGCAGGCAACTGAATTCTAACACTCATGTAACAAAATCAGTATGCCTGAGTTTCTCTTGTATTATGCCCAGGCAATGTCACTTCCATTTATTGGAGCTGGCAAAAAAAGAGAACTGCTACACAGGAAAAGGTCACAGTTGTAAATCAGCAAGCAGAAAGTTTTCTAGGAGTGCGTGCAGGGGAGTTGATAGGCGGAAGGATAAGAGGAAGTAGATGGGAACGTTTTGTAACAAATTTCTCTTAACACACATACCCCCCCCACACACACACACATTAAAAGCATCATAATATGCATTTTTATGTGGACATATACTGTTTTTTAATTAATAATTATGTATTCTATTAGGTTTTGCTTTCCAGGTTTTGGCAGTTTAACTGTAATACCCTACTGCTGACCCCATTTCATCTGTAAAATAATGCTGATGATCCTTCTTTCATTTCAGAGCCCCCAGACTAAAAGGAAAGCCAAGTAGTTATTGATAGGGCACACTCAAGAAGTTAGCAGTAGACTGAAATATGATTGTGCCACTGATGTGTGCAAGTTCTTCATCAAATTTTATTGCCAGGGCCTGAAGATAATCCAGTTGTAGTAAAAACAATTTGTCAAATGTGATCTGAAATCCTAAAGGAGATTTTCCAGCGGATGAATTCTGTTAATGCTAGTGCTAACCTAGTTGATCAGAAGATGCCAGCCACATCTCTAAACTGGTCGTTACTTATATTCTTCAGCTGCATTCACTAATTAAATCCCTTGAGTTATCTCAGACACTTACCACCTGGGACCCGTCTCCAGACAAAGACTTTCTTGTGGTACACAGCTGAGCCAGGCCTGGGCCCTTCTGTTTTATGTCAGAATAAATATTTTAGATCTGAGGCTTTTTGTCCAACTGTATTTGGTGGTGCTCTTATAGATTTGCTTTAACTCTTCAGCACAAATCAGTTTACCAAGCTAGCTGATATTTGAACTGGCTAATTAAAACATGTTCAGTGTACAGACACCTCTCAGCTAAATACTGCCCTGTACATAACTTGAATAAAAACATGATATTTTTATTCATTAGGACAGATGGGCATTATGAGTTATCCAATCTGACCCTTGCTTTGTTTTAGTTGTTGATAGACCTTTTTTTTATTTATTTATATGCAGTGCTGAGAATTGAACCCAGTGCCTCACACATATCAGGCAAGTACACTACCACTGAGCCCTTGCTTTTAAATTGCATGTTTTGGGGAAAGTGTACTCCAGCTTAAGAATTGAGGAGTGCCCAGATTTTCCAGTTTTGGGGAACTCCTATGGAAAGGAGAGTGATTCTGAAAATAGTCCTGCTGTCACCTTCATGAGTGGCAGATCACCAAAAGATGCAGCTACATCACATATGACATTTGGCCCCTCACTACCCTGCATTCTATCAGATCATAGTGAAAATAAAATTAGAAATCAATGATAAAGTAAGAAATAAAATTCACTGCAACACCTGGAGACTAAATAATGTGTTACTGAATGAGCAGTGGGTTACAGAAGACATCAAGGAGGAGATTAAAGAATTTTTAGAGGTGAATGAGAACACAGATACAACATATCGAAATCTCTGGGACATTATTAAAGCAGTTCATTGTGTGGAGTTCATTACATAAAAGAAGAAAAAGTCAATAAATAATTGACTTAACATTACATCTCAAAGACCTAGAAAAAGAATAAGTCAACACCAAAAATAGCAGAAGACATGAAATAATTAAAATCAGAGCTAAAATCAATGAAATTGAAACAAAAGAAACAATTGAAAAACTTGACAGAACAAAAAGTTGGTTCTTTGAAAAAATAAATACAATTGTCAGACCCTTAGCCATGCTAACGAAGAGAAGGAGAGAGAAAACTCAAATCACTAACATACATGATGAAAAAGGAAATATCACAACAGACACTACAGAAATCAGAAGGCCAATAAAATAGAAAATATTGAAGGCATTGACAAATTTCTAGAGTCATACAATCTGCCCAAATTGAATCAGGATAATATACACAATTTAAACAGATCAATTTCAAGTGACGAAATAGCAGATGCTATCAAAGTCTACCAACCAAGAAAAGCCCAGGACTGGACAGATACACAGCTGAGTTCTATAAGACCTTTAAAGAAGAACTGATACTAATACTCTCCAATTTATTTCAGGAAATAAAAAAAGAGGCATCACTTCCAAACTCATTCTATGAGGCCAATATCATTCTGATTCCAAAATCAGGCAAAGACACACCAAAAAAAGAAAACTTCAGACCAATATCTCTGATGAACATAGATGCAAAAATTCTCAATGAAATTCTGGTAAATCAAGATCGTGCACCACGATCAAGTGGGATTCATCACAGGGATGCAAGGTTGGTTCAACATACGGAAATCAATAAATGTAATTCATTACATCAGTAGACTTAAAGATAAGAATCATATGATCATCTCAATAGACGCAGAAAAAGCATTTGACAAAATACAGTACCCCTTTATGTTCAAAACACTAGAAAAACTAGGGAAACAGGGAACGAATCACAACATCCTAAAGGCTATCTATGCTAAGTCCCAGGCCAACATCATTTTAAATGGAGAAAAATTGAAGTCATTCCCTCTAAAAACTGGAACAAGACAGGGATGCCCTCTTTCACCACTATAAACATAGTTCTTGAAACACTGGCCAGAGCAATTAGACGAAAGAAATTAAAGGGATACACATAGGAAAAGAAGAACTCAAATTGGCACTATTTGCTGATAATATGATTCTAAACCTAGAAGACCCTAAAAGTTCCACCAGAAAACTTCTAGAACTAGCAAATGAATTCAGCAAAGTAGCAGGATATAAAATCAACACCCATATATCAAAGGCATTTCTGTATATCAGTGACAATTCCTCATAAATGGAAACAAGGAAAACTACCTCATTTTCAATAGCCTCAAAAAAAAATACTTGGGAATCAACTTAATGAAAGAGGTGAAAGATCTATATGATGAAAATTACAGACCCCTAAAGAAAGAAATCAAAGAAGACCTTAGAAGATGGAAAGATCTATCTTGCTCTTAGATAGGCAGAATTAATATTATCAAAATGACCATACTTCCCAAAGCACTATACAGATTTAATGCAATTCTGATCAAAATTCCAATGATATTGCTCATAGAAATAGAAAAAGTGATCATGAAATTCCTCTGGAAAAATAAGAGACCCAGAATAGCTAAAGCAATCCTTAGCAGGAAGAGTGAAGCAGGTGGCATAGCTATACCAGACTTAAACTACACTACAGAGAAATAGTAACAAAAACAGCATGGTATTGGCACCAAAACAGACTGGTAGACCAATGGTACAGAATAGAGAACACAGAGACTAACCCACAAAACTACAATTATCTTATATTAGACAAAGGTGCCAAGAACATGCATTGGAGAAAAGATATCCTCTTCAACAAATGGTGCTGGGAAAACTGGAAATCCATATGCAACAAAATGAAATTAAACCCCTGTCTCTCACCATGCACAAAACTCAACTCAAAATGGATCAAGGACTTCAGAATAAAACCAGAGACCCTGCGTCTAATAGAAGAAAAAGTAGGCCCTAATTTCCATCATGTGGGATTAGACCCCAACTTCCTTAATAAGATTCCTGTGGCATAAGAATTAAAATCAAGAATCAATAAATGGGATGGATCAAACTAAAAAGCTTCTTCTTCTTCTCAGCAAAAGAAACAATCTGTGAGATGAATAGAGAGCCTACATCTTGGGAGCAAATCTTTACCCCTCACACGTCTTTAGGGTATATAAAGAACTTAAAAAGCTAAGCACTTAAAAAAAAAAACCCAAATAACTCAATCAAGGACCTGAACAGACACTTTTCAGAAGATAATATACAATCAATCAACAAGTATATGAAAAAATGTTCATCATCTCTAGCAACTAGAGAAATGCAAATTAAAACTACTCTTAAGATTTCATCTCACTCCAGTCAGAATGGCAGCTATTATGGAGACAAACAACAATAAGTATTGGTGAAGATGTGGGGAAAAAGGTACACTCATATACTGCTGGTGGGACTGCAAATTGGTGCGGCCAATATGGAAAGCAGTATAGAGATTTCTTGGAAAATTGGGAATGGAAACCACCATTTGACCCAGCTATCCCTCTCCTCGTCTGTACCCAAAGGACTTAAAAACAGCATACTACAGGGACACAGCCACATCAATGTTTATAGCAGCACAATTCACAATAGCCAAACTGTGGAACCAACCAACCTAGATTCCTTTCAATAGATGAATGGATAAAAAAATATAGATGGCATATATAAACAATGGAATACTACTCAGCAATAAAAGAGAATTAAAATCATGGCATTTGCAGGTAAATTGATGGAATTAGAGAAAATAATGCTAAGTGAAGTTAGCCAATCCCAAAAAACCAAATGCCAAATGTTTTCTTTGATATAAGGAGGCTGATTTATAGTGGGATAGAGAGAGGGAACATGGGAGGAATAGGCTGTAGATAGGGCAGAGGGGTTGGAGGGGAAGGGAGAGGGCATGGGGTTATTAATGATGTTGGAATGTGATGATTATTATCCAAAGTACATATATGAAGACATGAATTGGTGTGAATATACTTTGTATACAACCAGAGATATGAAAAATTGTCCTCTATATGTGTAATAAGAATTGTAATGCATTCTGCTGTCATATGTAAATTAAAAATCAGTCAAAAAATAAAAAATAAAAAGAATATTGTCTTAGTTAACTGCATTAAATTGTGATCCCCACAAAACATCAAACATGTAACCATTTATGTGGCATTGTGTGGTCCTATTTGCTAGAAAAGGCCTATTCCAATAAGGAGCTTGCTGTCTTGTGGATAAAATAGATTTGCAAACAAATAATTCCATTAGAATGATCTAAATTGTCTCAGATTTCTAAATTAGGCAAACGGGTAGATGATGATGCTCTAACCAAGATACAGGACCTGAGGAAGGCACAGGTTGAAGGATAGGGAAAGATGGAGATGTTAAATTGGGTTTTAGATGCTCACAGACAGCCAGGTTGAAGTGTGTAATGGGCATTTCTAAATAGAGCTGATGAGACAGATGAGTAACTGCTTTTTGCAGGGAAATATTATTTCATCATGTTCCTATTAGAGGGCAAGGCATAATACAAATAGGTATGAAACCAGATTGAGGAAAGTCAACTTTTCAAGATCAACTTTACTAATTCCGTATTTTATTTCGTGCTCCGGTTTTAACAGTATATCCATGGTTTGGAAACTTTCTGGGAGATTCACCGGTGCTTCCTCATGAATTGGTATTCATTTTAGGGATAAGTCCCCTTTTTTTTTTTCCAGATTCTTAAAAGAGATATTTGGAATGTTATCTAAACTAAACACTAGTCTTTTTATTCTTTTATTTATGCTCATCTTGCCAGATCATGAAAGAGCCAACTTGAAATATTTCAACTGATATTTCTAGCTGTAAATGATTGGGTTTTTGAACTATCTCATTATTTATAAAATAGAACTGTGGATAGAAATGATTCATGTCTTTCATTTTTTTTTCATGTGACTTCTTAGGAAGAAAATTTAAAGGTGTGTATCCATTTATTTTAATAGTGAAATTCTCTCTCAAATGATTTCAAATTAAAGAACATTTTAAAACCGGTGTCATGGTGAAATTGGAGGAATACAATGTCACAAGATACAATAAACAGCAAATGATCAGAACACCAAGGGATTTGAGGGAGATTAGATTATAGAGAAGGCACATTTTCATTTTAGATCAATTATGGAGTCTGAGTAATAATATATAATGGTTTTCATATCTTCATTGACTCAACTGATTATGCTGATTGGCTCTTCAGTAGTATTTTCATTTCCTTATCAAATTTTCTATTCTTCAAAGACCTCCAAGTTTTTAGTACTGAGGTGAATGAACTACTTGCATTTTGGTACTTACTGAAAGTCCACAGTGTTCCATCCCTGGAAGTAAATGCCAGTCTCAGAAGTAAGTGCCCCTTATGCCTACTGCATTTTGCTAAGCCCAGAATTGTCATAGAAGGTTGAAAACATTTCAGAGGCCAAAGGAAGGGCAATTTGCTCATTTAAATCCTTCTCATATCCCATTTTGTCATTGGTGCAAAGTTGCCAGCCTGTCTTTATAACAATAAATAGTATGCAACTATTTTACAGACCTGTTAGCTGCAAAAGCCTCCCATTACTGATGCAAGAAAAAAAGTGTCCAGCTGCAATCTGTCTGATGTGGCAGCCAAGATTGAACAGGAGAAAACAAGGGAGAAACATGGAGGAAGAGAAAATTTCTGCAATTTAGAAATAACTTTGGAATAGTGAAGAGCCTGTTACAAAGCCTTTTGCAAGAGAGAACTTAAAATTTGAGTTTATATAAGAAGTTTTGAAAAATCTTCCTTACTACCCTCACCTGATGAAGCTTCAAATAAATGAAAAGCAAGCCATTGACTCTTCAAAAAAAGAACAAATGGGGCATACAACCTGACATTATTTAATTCAGCTATCAATCTTAAAAGAAACTGGGCAGATTATAAGGCAGATTAAATTTGCATTCTGTGTGTCAATGTGTTAACCTCCTCAGAGATTACCTTGTTCTGTGAAGAGGATCCTCAGCAAGAGCCTTCTTTATGGAATTCTTCATCGCAGGTCACAAATATAAGATTTGCATTTACACATAAAAGACCATAACACGTCAGTTTTAAAAAGAGCTCTTTTCATTTTACTAATTGACTCTAAGAACATTTCAGATAGAAATCTTCAAATATATTCTGTTTAGTTCACAGTAATAATATCAAATTGTTTTCATATCTTCTTTCATCTTTTAATGAATAGTAGTACAGATATTTTTATAAATAGAATTTCAATATTATTGCCTTGGGATTTTTTTTAAAATTTGGGTTTAAGATACTATATTATGTAGAATGTTAAACTACAATTGATGGCAAAGAATATTTAATTAGTAAAGAATTCAATGTAATTACCATTTAAATGAGTTGAATCATATCTTTTTGAAGGGAATTTTGCAGTTTTAGGATTATGAGTATTTTTTATTATAGAATGAATTTATTTTACATTGTCCAATTATAATGAAACTGATAAAAAATTTAATCCAAGATTAGTATTTCTTAACAACATGACTTAATAATCAGAAAAAAAAACATTAAGAAAACAAGGAATTTTGTTACTGGAAGAAGCTGATGACAAATAAGCAGAGTAGAGATACACTTTTTCCAATGTATGTTCTTGGCACCTAAGCATTCCAAATATTCTGGGGGAAAAACATTTGATGTACAATCTCCTTGGAATTCACCAATTGACAACACACAGGATGCTTTGCAAAGAATGATAGTGTTACTGTATAACTTTGATAAGTTGGTATTTCCCAATCATGAACCCTAAATAACCCTATTTGCATCCAACTGAATTGGTACTTCAGGGAAACTACTTTGTGAAACTACTTTGTGAAACTTCTATTGAAGTAGAAGATAAGATTATTTGATGAGTCTGGTCAGTTGATTATTAATTTTAGATAGTACTATGTATGAAGCCCAAAATTGCAATCCAAATTTAGATATCTTTGGTAATTTCTATTCTTAAGCTAGACAGTTTTGGTGAGATCAATAACTGATTTTTAGATACTATTATCATGGAAGTTCTTTCAGAAATAAAATATAATCCAAGTACCATTTAGCAGTAAGAGTTTTGTGTATAGAACAAATTCTCAAATAAATTTGAGGAGGTTTGTGTTATCTGCAACTAACATACCATCAGTCAGTCATTCCATATTTGTTGAGCATTTATTGCATGATATATGTGTGATAGGATCACAGTAGCACATCAATAAGATGATGTGCTATATAACAAGTTGGCCATAATCTCTAAAATTGTTGTAGTTAGCCAAGCTAATTATAAAATGTTGTGATAAACCTAAAACAAACAAGCCATCTCATAACTCAGTTTATACACTAATGTAATTTGGCACTTCAAAATATTTGAATATATATTTAAGTCCTATAGTCAAATTTTTTCATTATTTCCTTTTGAGCAGGACATGGAAAAGAATACCCTATCTCCATCCTCTTAATTTATAAATGATGACCAATAAGAGGAGACAGTCAAGTAGCAATCAGAATAACAGCTTTATTTCTTTTTTTTAAATTAGTGATGCATTTTATTAATGATTCTGTACCCTTAATAATTGATAACTAAAGGTCACATCCTGGAAAAATATAAACTGAAGACTCTTGTCTCATCCTTTTCTCCGATGCCACCTTCAGGACTCCCTGGTCCCACTAGGGCAGGACCCCAGCAGTTCATCCCTTTCAATGGGAGCCCAGGAAGCCCTCACCTTGCAGCCGGCTGCTGGCATGGTAGCAAAGGCCTGCTGTCTGTGAGGGGGTGCTGGTCCTCAAGGTCCTGGTTCAGCAGCTCCCGAAACTCCTCAAACAGCTGAATGTTGAGCAGGAACTCAGTCTTGGCCTCATCGACAACCCTCTAGCTGACCTCGGGTGTCATCTCCAGAGTGTTCTTGTGTGAGTGGTAGAGCTGCTTGAACTTGGTGGGGAAGGTGAAGAAGGCCAGGCCCTCTCCGGGAGCTGGGCAGGTCCAGGTCCTGCACGATATTCTTGAGGACCTGGCCCCCGGACAGGTCACCCAGGTAGTGGATGTAGGCGTGGGCCACCAGCAGCTCGGGCTTCCTGTGCCTCACCTGCTGGAGCCGATCCACGTAGTGGCATGTGGCTGCTGTGCAGGGGATGGCTTCCTGCCGAGGTCCGGCTGCAGCAAAATAGCTGGGGGGTGACGAATAACTTGTGTACCGTTGATACAGCAGGAGAGGGAGCCGTTTATTGTAGGACAACAGAGCTATTTATACATTTTGCACAGCTTATCTTAATTAGCATAAACTAGATACATCAGTCAACCAATAAGATATCTCCACACTTAATGGCTCACTTTTGTTACTTCTCAAACCACTCCCTCTGGCATTTTGCCAGGCACCATCCAGACTTGTTTACGAACTCTAACATTTCTCTGGCAAAATACCAGGTGTTATTTTGACTTGTCTACAGACCTTAACAGCCTCCTGCCAGCTCGGCCCATACCAGAAGACCATGTCCTTCTCCAGCGCAGCCCTGTGGTATATAGCTCCTTAGGGAAGTAGAGGGGGGCTAAGACGGGGTTGTCCTTGATGTGCTCGATCTCCTCCTCCAGGGCCACGTAGATGTGGTACAGGGACTCCATCACCAGCTTGAAGCTCTTTCGGGTCACCTGGCCCCTCTGGAAGTTCCTCATGAACTTGGCATTCTCTGTCTGGGCGTGCACCTCCTTGGTGGCCTCCTTCAAGGCCTTAGACAGATCCTGGGGCAAGCTGTCGCTCTGTGGGCAGTCCATGCCCAGGCTGGCTGGCTGGCTGGCATGGTGGCTCTGAATGGCGGTGGCTCTGCGGCGGCGGAGGAGCAGGCAGCGGCTGTGGGAATAACAGCTTTATTTCTGATAAAGCTGATTGACGAATCTATCTTTATAACATTAGCAGGCATTTCCAAGAAGAGGAAATAGGAATGTCCATTAAGAAGATGATGAATCTTATCAACTAATCAGGGAAATGCAAATTAAAAACACCATAAGTTATCATTTAGCCCACATTAGATTAACAAAAATTTAAAAGTCAGCAGTATAAAGGGGTCACTGAGGATCTGGAGCACTAAGAGTTCTGCAATTGAGCCTGTGATTTGGTAAAATGACTTCTGAAAACAATCTGGCATTATCTCATAAAGTTGAAACTGCATATGCCATGACCCAACATATCCATCCCTATTTATATTTCATAGAGAAATGTATATATTTGAATCAGAAAACATGTACAAAAACATACTTGAACACTTGTTTATAATTAGAAAAAAATTGAAAACAACAATATTCATCAGCAGGAAAATGGATAGATAAATTACAATATATGCAAACCTAAATAGAATACTGGAATTAGTGAAAATGAGTTTGGTTACATATATCAACATGGATAAATCTCAAGAATGTCATATTAAATGAAAAAACAAGTTGAATACCTAAATTCTGTTTCTGTGAAGTTAAAACATGATAGAATTAAGTATATTGCTTAGAGAGCTGATCACATGCATGTATTAAACCATAAAGAAAAGCAAGAGAAAGATAAACACTAACTTCAGCCGGAGGAGGTCAGAGAAAGACACATCTAAGGCTCCCTAGTCCTTTGCCATTCATTCTTAGTGGTGACTAGCACACCATACTGGCTTTATGTGGTATTTAAGTTGCCTTTTTTAGCCTCAAGGCTGTAAAATTTATGTATTTGTTAGATCTTAGTACCTATGATAGGAAGAAAACAAAAGGATTTTCTTTTGCCAGGGTAGAAAGGAGTTTCATGTCCCACAGCCTCAGAGCATCTAACTACCTAGTGTTTCATTGCTTTTGTTTCTCATTTACTTAGAGTTCTCCCATAAATGAATGTTCATATTTCTAAACTACAGAGATACTGTCTTATAATGATTTATAATAATTTGGAACAACCACAGAAGAAAAATCTACATCCTTTTCTATTAAAGTGACTGCTTTTAGCACTTGCCAAAATCTGCTATGGTAGCCCTGAAGATTCCAGTCCCCTAGTATACATCCCTGTATACCAGAAGTAAGGTTGGAGACTGGTAGTAATATGCTGGGCTAGTGGTTCTCTTGATTGGATTATGTTTTATGAGCAAGATGATGAGAGCAGTCATCCAATGAAGATATTGCATTTTATAAGACTCCTGTTGGCTTTGAAGCTGCCACATTATAAGATGGCTAGGGAAGGTGGAGGGTAGCCTCTAGAGGTTGAGATGATCCCTCTGCCAAAAGCTAGCAAGAAAATGGGATCTACTACTTCAAGGAAGTGAATTTTATCAATGACCTAAATAAATTTGGAAGAGGGCCTCAAATTCCAGATGAGAGCCATACCTCTGCTGCTACCTTCATCGCACTCAGCAGAGGATCCAGATTGAGTATAGACTCCTGGGACCCGTGGAAATATTGTGATAATAATATGGGTAATAATAATAAGCTACTAAGTTTGCTGTAAGTTATCACATGGCAGTAAAAAATGAATATGCTCCCTATTATTATATCTCACTGATAAGCAGCTTTGGCTGCCAACCTAGTTTAGGCCATTTCTTTCTTCCTTTTTTTTTCACATTTCCATAGGTTTATCAGTTCTAGATCTTGGCTGGAGTTGCTGTTCTCTTTCACCATGGAAAAAACAGAAGCTTTTGACAGTTTACACCTGCACTCCAAACTGTCCTCCCTCTTTGAGTACCAAAGATGGGTTATTGAGACTATGACAACGGTCACTAATAGTCTGTTCTTCCTTCCCAGACATTTATTGAGCAGAGACTATGCTATGTCCTGTGCCTACAGGGATAAAAAGCAGTCTTTTTCTTTGAGGAGTTCACTGTTTAACGGTGGAGACATATTACCACATGGTAATTACTCCGTTCTTGGACAAGCAGCTAAAAGGTGGGAGGGAGAAGAAGGTAATTATCAAAATCTCTTCCTTTCCCTGTTGCTGCATACCCCTCTCCATTCTCTCATGCATGCTCATCAACATCCATAGATAAATAATATCTTTGTTTTCAGTAGAGATTGATTCTATGTTTAAATCATTAATTGCCATTCAGAAATGACAAACACCTTTTTAACTGGTTTGTGAATCATTACTTAGAAGGAAAGCAGGTAGTAGAGGAAGCTGTTCTAGGTCTTTAGGTCTGCATTTTCCTATAAGTTGGAGCCAGGCCATGGATGATTTCTTTTGTGTTTTATTTTCCAAGTGAAGCATTTGTTTGTCCTAATAGTTGGTTGATTATAATGTCAGAAACAGCATCCTGAAACATTAAAAGTGCCAGGAGTACAAAACAACCATTTGTCACTAATGCCTGCAGCTGTTTCAGTGGCTGAGGCTTCCTGTGTTTTATAATTAGAGCATTTTATGCTTGCACCATGGCTGGTGTCTAGAAATGACTGTGTTAAACAGAATGTTGTAATCTGCTTTTATATCAGTTAGCATCAGCACACCTGTGCAGTTTTAACTGGGGACAATATTAGGTGATGAAAATAAGTTGTAACCATCAAAAGGAATTATTTTACAGTATTTAGAATTTCAAGTAAAAATAGTTCTATAAAAGTCTATGGGTTAAGCTAAAGAAAATCAAGTAGAAAGCTAACAAATGCAAACATTTCTTTATACATTTCTAACCTGTTTACTCAATTGTAGTTGGCATTTAAAAAAAATTAAGATGTGTGAATGCCCTTTTACCAAAGTGTGTGTATATAGCTGTCCTTTTACCGTTGTTTAGAAATGAATCACTTAATACCTTTATGGGATAAACATTCAGAAGACAAAGAGTCTGTCCCACAAGCATCTTGTTTAGGAATTAACTTTCCTGACTGCATTATATAAGATTTCACTGAAAAATCCTCTTATTCTTACATTGGGCCTTTGTATTTCATTTCACAATGATCACTTTGCCATTCAAACTTTAAGACACTCAGTTACTGATGTTGCAGTCCTGTGTTGCTCTTCTCCATTCAACTTAAATTAAATAAATGTGGTCATGCTCTACTACAGATGCAGAGACTAGAACAGAGAGGAGAGAGAGGCAGCCTCTGCACAGGAGGAACAGTCCAGTTTAAGGGTGACCATTGGAATGGTCAATGAAAACAGCCACAGGAAAGGTGAAGTAATGAAAGTAAACTCTCACAGATGCACAGCTGGAGTGCTTAGCTTCTAATTTACAAGATCATTACTCCTGCCAGATTTAGTTTTGTAAAGGAACAAATCGTGGTTGTCTGACTTTTGCTTCTTTGAAAGGATTATTTAGAGTCTCAGGAGATACTGGAGAAATTTAAAGAGCACATGCTTGTATATTCACATATATAAATAGTTCTTACATACATAAAACAGTTTTTTAAATATATAATTCACTTACTAAAAATTTATGCCTTTAATGTATACATTCAGTGGTTTGTGATATATCCACAGAGTTGTGCAACTATCACCACTATTTAAAGAATATTTTCATTACTCCCAAAGAAACCCTGTACCCTTCAGCTGTTACTCCTCATCTTCCCAGTCCTGGTAACCACTGCTTTGCTTCCTGTCTGTATAGATTTGCCTGTACTGGAAATTTTTTTCATTTTAGTGGAATCATACAATATGTGATCTCTTATAGCTGATTTCTTTCATTTGGAATGTTTTCAAAGTCCATCCATGTTGTAGTATATATCAATACTCCCTTTCTTCATACAGCCAAATAATATTCTGTTGTATGGATATATTACATTTTGTTTATCTGATGGACATTTGGGTTGTTTCCATTTTGGGGCCAATATGCAATATTATAAAATATACAAGTTTTTTGTGTGGATATATACTTTTATTTCTTTGATATATATCCTAGACTACAATTGCTTAATTTTAATGATAACTTTAATTTTCTGAAGAACTGAGAAACTTTTTCTAAGCTTGATCGCATCATTTTACATTCCTACCAGCAAGATATGAGGGTTCCAATTTCTTCACATCCTTACCAACACGTTATTTTAGTTGTCATAGTGGTACCTCATTGTGAATCCACATTTCCCTATTGACTAATGGTATTGAGCATCTTTGTATGTTTATTGGCCACTTTTACATCTTCTTTGGACAAATGTGTATTCAAATTCTTTGCCCATTTTTAAATTGGGTTGTCTTTTTTACTGTTAAGTAGTAAGAGTTCTTTATTATTCTAGATATAAATCCTTCATCAGATAAATAATTTCCAAATATTTTCTCATGTTGTGGGTTGTGTTTTCCTTTTTAATTATGTCTTTTGAGGCACCATTTTTTTTTTAAATTTTGAAGTCCAATTAATCTCTTTCTTGTGCTTTTGATGTTATATCTAAGAACCAATGCCTAATACAGATTAACAAAGATTTACTCCTATTTTTTTCTCATAGGAGTTTTAAAATTTTAGTTCTTAAACTTAGGTCTGTAATCCATTTTGAGTTGATTTTTGTATATATCCATATAGATCCACCACCTACATGGTTACCCCAGTATCATTTGGTTTTTGCCTAGTTACATTTTCTTGGCTCTACTATTAAAAATCAATTGACCAGGGCTGGGGTTGTGGCTCAGTGATAGAGCATTTGCCTAGCATGTGTGAGGCACTGGGTTCAATTCTCAGCACCACATATAAATATATGAATAAAATAAAGGTTCATCAATATCTAAAAAAAATCAATTGACCATAAACATAAGCATTTATTTTTGAACTCTCAATTCTATTCCATTGGTTCATATGTTCATACAAATATCACAATGCTTTGATTACTGTAACTTTTGTAGTAAGTTTTGAAAATGGAAAAATTGAGCCCTTCAACCCTGGGCCCCTTGTATAACTATATTTTAGGAGCAGCTTATCAGTATCTGCATAAAAAACATTTTGGTTTTTGGCAGGAATTTAGTTGAATTTGTAAATAAGTTTAGGGAATATTGCCATCTTTATAATATTAAGTCTTTTAATCCATGAATATGTAATGTCTTTCCATTTATTTAAGTCTTTTCCAATTTTTTTCAGCAATGTTTTATAGTTTTTAGAGTACAAGTCTTATTCTTTTTCGTTAAATATGTTGCTAAGTATTTTAGACTTTTGATGATTGTGTATGGAAATGTTTTCTTAATTTCATTTTCAGGTTATCCATTGCTAGTGTCATTTTTTCAGTTATACATGGACACAATTTATTTATTTATTTATTTATTATTTTTATGTGGTGCTGAGGATTAAACCCATTGTCACATACATGCTAGGCAAGTGTTCTACTGCTGAGCCACAACTCCAACCCCATTGCTAGTATCTTAATATATTGATCTTGGCTCCAACAGTCTTATTCAAGTCATTTATTTGTATAATAGTGTGTGTATGTACATGTGAATTTTTTTGTGTGTATTCCTTTGAATTTTCTATATGTAAGATCATGTATCTCTGATGTCTTCCAGTCTGTATAACTTTTATTTAACTTATTGCCTAATTGGGGGCTTGACCCTCTGGTATAATGCTGAATAAATAGAAGTGTCAAGATTGGGCACCCTTGTCTAGTTCTTCATATTAGAGGGGGAGCATTCAGTTTTTCATCATTAACTATGATGTTTGTTCTGTGTGTGTTGTAGATATTCTTTATCTGCTTATGGAAGTTCTCTTCTATTTCTAGTTTGTTGAATACCTTTATTATGACAGATTATTAGTTTTTGTCAAGTGATTTTATTCAGAGTCCATTTAATGATCATGTGGCTTTTCATCTTTTATTCTGTTTTTATGGCACATTGCATTGGTTGATTTTCATATGTTGAGCCAAATTTGCATTCCTTAGGATGAAATCTTGATCAGTATATGATCAGTATAGTATATGATCTATTTTATATATTGCTAGATTTGGTTTGCTGGGTTTATTTTGAAGATTTTTACATCTGTTTTCACAAGGTGTGTTCTGGTCTGTGATTTTCTTTTCCTATAATGTCTTTAAATAATACCAGCCTCATAGAATTAATTAGAAGTATTGCTTCCTCTTCTATTTTTTTGAAGGAGTTTGTGAAGAATTGATATTAATTCTTATTTGTATATTTGGCAGAATTCACTAGTAAATCAATCTGGACCTAGACTTTTCTTTGCAGGAATTTTTTTGATTACTAATTTAATCTCTATACTATAGGTCTATTCCAATTTTACATTTCTTCTTGAGTCAGTTTCATTATTATCATGTCTTTTCAGGAGTATGTCATTTCCATGTAGGTTATGTAATATAGTTGTTCATAGTATTCCCTTGTAGTCATTTTTATTTCTGTAAGATCAGCCATAACTTCTACTTTTTTATTCATGATGTTAGGAATTTGAGTGTTTTCTTTTTCTTCATCAATCTAGCAAAAGTTTTGTCAGTTTTGGTGATTGTTCCAAAGAACCAATCTTTGTTTTTGCTAATTTTTTCTATTGTTTTTCTGTATTCCATTTATTTTTATTTTAATCTTTATTATTTCCTTCCCTTTTGGGGATTTAGTTTGCTCTTCTCTTTCTCATCTTAGGTGGGAGCTTGGGTTTTTCATTTGAGTTTTCTTCTTTTTTAAATAAGGGCATTATTGATAGCCATGGGACACTTTAATTATATCTCCTAAGTTTTGGGTTATTTTATTTTATTTTCATTCATCTCAAAGTATTTTCTAATTTCCCATGTGATTTCTTCTTCAACACATTGGTTATTTAGGATTTTGTTCATTACTTTTTGCATATTGTTCAGTTTTCCAAACTTGCACCTGTGGTTATTTTCTTTCTTTCTTTCTTCCTTCCTTCCTTTCTTTTCTTTTCTTCTTCTTTTTTTTTTTTTTTTTTTTGTAAGTACTAAAGATTGAATCCAAGGGCCTTTTACCACTGAACTAGTGGCTGTTTTGTTTTTTTTATTCTAAGGCAGGGTAGCACTAAATTGCCTAGGCTGGTCTCAAACTTATAATCCTCCTGCCTCATCCTCCCAAATACCTGAGATTACAGGCATGTGTAAGTGTATCAGCACTTCTGTTATTAATTTCTTATTCATTATTTTGTGGTCAGAGAGCAAACTTTGTAAGATTTAAACCTTTTTTTTTCCAGTATTGGGGTTTGGACCTAGGGGCATTTAACCAATGAGCCACATTATGAGCCCCTTTTATTTTTTATTTTGAGGTAGGATCTCACAGAGTTGCTTAAGGCCTCTCTAAGTTGCTGAGGCTGGCTTTGAACTTGTGATCCTCCTACCTCAGTCTCCCTAGCTCGCTGGGATTATAGGCATGTGCCACTGCATCTGGCTTCATTTTATGGTTTAACATATAGTATGTCCCCAAGAATGTCCTGTGTAAACTGTATAAGAATTTGTGTTCAGTGTTGTTGAGTAAAATGTTCTATATATGTCTGTAGATCTATTGCTTTATAGTATTGTTCAACTCTTCTATTTCCTTCTGGCTAGTGGTTCTAAACATTATTGAAAGGACAATTTTGAGGTCATCATCTATTACTGTTTAATTGCTTATTCTCTCTTCAATTCTGTCAATTTTTGCTTCACATACTGTAGAGCTCTGTTGTCACATATTTATTCATTCATTCATTCATTCATTCATTTATTCATAATTGTTTTATCTCCCTGATGGATTCACTCTTTTTTCACCTTTAACTATTTTTTTCTCTAGTAACAATTTTTATCTGCAATGTTTTGTCTGATATTATTATAGTAACCCTAGTTCTCTTTTGATTGTTAAAGTTTAAGTATTTCCCATTTTACTTTCAACCTATTTGTGCCTTTGAATCTAAAGTATTTTCTAGATAGCCCATAGTTGGATCTATTTTAAGAATCCATTCTGCAATGTCTGATTCCTGATTAGAGGCTACCATTTAAGTGTAATGAGGAGGTAGAATTCGTGTTTATCATTTTGATCTTTGTTTTCTCTATGTCTTATATTTTTATTTCTTTTCATATGTTTGCACTAACTGTACATTTCCTGCTTTGTTGTTTCTTTTAGTACATTTTTGTATTAGTTTCTTAATTGTTGCTCTAGAGATGGCAATTTGTATCTTAACTTAAAAATATCTAGTTTATATTAATTCCAACAGGATTTTAATTTAACATAAAAACACTGCCTTAATATTGTTGCATTGCTGTGCATAGTGGCACACCCTTATAATCCCAGTGACATGAGAGACTGAGGCAGGAGGATTGCAAGTATGAGGCCAGTCTCAGCAACTAAATGAGACTGTAAACAACTTAGTGAGACCCTGACTCAAAATAAAAAATAAAAAGGGGTGGATGTGGCTCAGTGGTAAAATGCTCCTAGATTAAATTCCCAGTACCAAAAAATATAAATAAGTAAATAAATACATGTGTGTGTATCACTCCATTTTATCTCCCATCATTCTCTGTGTTATTGTTGCTTTATTCATTTGCCTTTCAATTTAGATAGGAGAAAAAACAAGTTTTAAACATACATCTATTTTTTATCACACTTATTTACTTAGTTAGATTTATTAATGGTTTCCATCTATTATTGTGGATTTAAACTACTGTTTAGTGTCTTCTTGATTTAGCCTTTAGTATTTTTTGTTTGTTCAGGGCTTCAAATGACAAATTTTCTTTTATTATTATTATTTTTTAATCTGGGAATGTCTTAATGTATCCTTTAGTTTTTGAAGGATCGTTTTGATGGATGAATTCTTTGTTGGTATTCTTCCTTTCAGCACATTAACTATGTTGTCCCATTGATTATTAAGTCCCATGGTTTTTAAAAAAATATTTTTATTAGTTGTTGATGGACCTTTATTTTATTTATTTATTTACATGCTGTTCTGCGAATCAAACTCAGTGCCTCATACATGCTAGACAAGTGCTACCACCAACCACAACCCCGGCCCCCACAATTTCTTTCTTTTTTGGCGGGGGAGGCTACTGGGGATTGAACTGAGCCACATCCCCAGCTCAATTTTTTTTTTTTTAATTTAGAGACAGAATCTCACCCAATTGCTTAGCACCTCGATTTTGTTGAAGCTGACTTTGAACTCATGATCTTCCTGTCTCAGCCTCCCAAGCGGCTGAGATTACAGATGTGGGCCACCATGCCTGGCTCACTCCCATGATTTCTGTTTAGAAATCAGCTATTAATATCTTTGAGGATTCCCTTGTACGTAACAAATTGCTTTTCTCTTGCTGCTCTGAGGATTCTCTTTAACAGTTTGATTGTGTGAATCTCTTTAATTTCATAGTACTTGGAATTCATTGAGCTTTTATAATGTAGAGATTCATTCTTTTTTCTTCTGTTCCTCAGACTGGATAATCTTAATTGACCTATCTTCAAGTTTTCTGATTCTTCCTTATGCTTTCTCTTATCTGCTGTTGAAATCTTCCATAAAAGTAAGACCTTATGAATTTACACAATTGCTGGGGAGAAGCTGAGAAGAGTTCCAGCAGGTAACATTCCAGCCAAGTAGATAAAGGATGAATAGGAGTTGGCAAAGAGATAGTGGTGTTCATGCAGTGGAAAATGTACTTACTAAACCAGTTTGTAGTGGCTGGAACTCAAAGAACAAGGTAGTGAGTGGCAGAAAGAAACCTTGAGGGCTGAGGATTAGGTTTAAATCCTGGAGGCTCTGTTTTTTATATGAAAGATTTTAAGATGGGGAATGACGCAAGTAGAACAGCTGTGGATATAGTGCCTAAGATCTTGGGGCTGCAGAGTTAAGGACTAGAATCTTGTCACAAATTCTGACTCTGAAACTTACTACCATTGTGACCTTGGAGAAGTTATTTACATTCAATGTTTTAGATTCTTTATCTATAAAATAGAGATAATATTATCTCCCTCAGAGCTGTTCTCAGCTTTAAAAAAGTAAATTCATGTTAAGCATTTAGAACTCTTTAGGTTGTCATTGCAGTTAAGGTGTAGTCTAAGAGCTATAGTCAGTGTCACCTGGGAACTTAATAGAAATGCAAATTTTCTGGGACAGGTTCTAGCAATGTAGGGTTCAGCAAGCCCTCCAGTAAGTCTTATGTGCATTTAAATTTGCAAAATACTAGTTGAGCAGAGAATAAAGGAGAAACAGAATAAAACATGACTATGTGGAGGGCCCCCATGGACCAAGTACCAAACATTAATTGGTTTAAACCACAAGTTATGTCATTTTCAGAAACTGAAGCTTAAAAGGTCTGAAGTCCTTGATCAGCTATATAGCTGTAAGAATGTGACCCAAAGCCTATGCTTTTAACCACTATGCTCATATCATAATTAGAAAATGACCAAGAGAAATGGGAATTTAAGAGATCACAAAGTGATAGAATTAGCAAGACTTACTGGGTAATTAGATATGGGAATAAAGGTGTTAATGTTAATTCCCAGGCCTCTGGATTTAGATAAATAATGTCATTCTTTGATGCCTGCTACATGAATAAAGAAGCAAGTCTAGAACAAATATTTTTTTCTGACACAATGAGTTTGAAATCCCTAAAGGGAAATGGAATGCAGAAGTCCCATAGGTTGGATACTAAGATTAGAAATACAGATTTGGTAGGTAGGCACAAGTACCCAGATAGATGTGGACACAAGTGAGACTATACTAGGCAAGTATGTGTAGGAGGTTAGAAAGGGGACCAAGGACAGAACCCTGGGGCACAAATGGAGGAATAAGCTTCTGCAGAGTAAACTGTAATAAGACATTGAGCAGAAAGAGATAGCAGAGAAAAGGCAAGAGAAGGCCCATAAATCCAGAAGAAAATTGGCTCAAATTCAGCTCAAAAAGTAGCTGGGTTAGTATCAACTGTTGTGGAGAATCTCAACCATATTGCAAGGCAGAATTTCATTACTTTCCCTTTTACTACCCCACTTTCCATATGAATAAACAGAGATCCTTGACATCAGAGGCAAAAAGCCTCTCCCACATGGTAGAATATTAGAAAAGGGGGCCCTAGGTCTTCTGTAGTCATTAATAAAAGCTTATCAGGATGCTGACAGGATGCCAGTGTGCATGCCCTATAAAATTTTAATTAGTGAGTTTGTACTCCTTAACATGCAACTCGGTGTAAAAGAAGTAATCTTGATGAACTGTGGTCAGTGTGGATTCAGGAAGGTCATCTTGCTAATAGAAGTCTAATTCATTATATTTAATGCACTTGTGGTTTTACACCTCAAGTGCCTTTAAGTATTTATAATGATCAGGGTGCTTATTATTGCCTTACCTCAATTCTAATGTCAGAACTAGCATATAAACAATCCAAAATCCTAACTGTGTGGTCTGATGGCAGCTCATATGTAAAAGGGAAAATGTGGATTTGAATCCTGACACATAAGGAAAAAGATTTTTCGAGCGCTCATTGTGATCAACATTTTGCATTAGTTGTTTCATTTTATCCTGTCAAACACCCTCTGATGTATTTATAAGAATCAGATTTAGTGAACAAATGAGAAAGCTGAGTTTTGCATGATAATAACTTTTTAAGGTCCTTCAGTTAGTAAGATGTGAAACCCCTGCCCATCTCACTCCAAAGCCCATATTATTTTCATTAATGATGCCAGAATGGAATTCATATTAATCCAGCTTGAACACTTAAGAATGTTATAAAATTTAAATAAGTAAAGATAAATGAAAGCACTTTAAAATTTGAGAAGAAAAAAGCTATATGCAAGCAGGCTGTATTTTATTTTCACTATTAATATCAGAAATCAGGTCTGAAAATTCTTGGGCTGGTGGTAGAGCACTTGCCTAGCATGCATTGGGTCCAGGGACTGATTCCCCAACACTGAAAAAATAAAATAAAATTGCATTCTCAGTAACAGCTTTCCTAAAGAAACCCTTAATATGCTACTTTTTTTTTTCTGTTTATCACTACCTCTATGAACTCATATTTATACTTACTATCTTATGGAATTATCTTCTCCTCTACCATTACTCTTTTTTTTTTGAGATACAGTATGATACTTTATTTTTTTAAATTTTTTTTTATTGCTTGTTCAAAACATTACATAGCTCTTGACATATCATATTTCAAACATTAATTTCAAGTGAGTTATGAACTCCCATTTTTACCCCAAATACAGATTGCAGAATCACATCGGTTACACATCCACATTTTTACATAATGCCATACTAGTAACTGTTGTATTCTGCTACCTTTCCTATCCTCTACTATCCCCCCTCCCCCCCATCTTCTCTTTCTATCCCATCTACTGTAATTCATTTCTCTCCTTGTTTTTTTTTCCAATTCCCCTCACAACCTCTTATATGTAGTTTTTTATAACATCTACCATTACTCTTAACACACACACACACACACACACACACACACACAGAATTTCTCCCTTCTTTGCTACTCTTCTGCTGGGATGTAGAGCAGTCCTGACAGAGGAACTAAAAGAAAGCAAGCCGGAGTAAGGGAGTTTAGACGGGGAAGGAAGGGGTACAGTCCCATCCCCCGCATCGGACACTCCACCAAGGGAATCAGCAGTCAGCATCTTGAGCAGCTGATATATCCACCCATTCTCCGACAGATCTCAACAACAAAACAGGTGTGTGGCACTCAGCCCATCCCCCATACATCGGGAACTCGCATAAACTCTCTCCTAGGCTTGCCGGGGGAGGGAGAATCAGAGTGAGCCTGCATAAAGACTAGGGGGGAACTAGAGGCACCTGACCTGCAACCCCCCCACCCATCTGCAGCCAAAAGGAAACCTGTCTGGCTAGAGCTGGGGGTGGGGCAAGCAGGAAAATCCAAAGGACAGAGTGCCTGGGATCCCAATTGCCAACTGTGGGACCCCGGAGATCCAGGCCCACTGATTCCTGCGGCCTGCCCTGCGGCTACAGAAGGCGTGGCGCCCCAGGGAAGCCATTAATTAGCAAGCAGGGAGAGGCTCGGCTGCGACCAGGTGGAATCCCACCAGCCAAGCCCGCACTGACCCCCCGGGCTGAGTACGGGAGTTTAGACGGGGAAGGAAGCGGTACAGTCCCATCCCCCGCAGCGGACACTCCACCAAGGGAATCAGCAGTCAGCATCTTGAGCAGCTGATATATCCACCCATTCTCCGACAGATCTCAACAACAAAACAGGTGTGTGGCACTCAGCCCATCCCCCATACATCGGGAACTCGCATAAACTCTCTCCTAGGCTTGCCGGGGGAGGGAGAATCAGAGTGAGCCTGCATAAAGACTAGGGGGGAACTAGAGGCACCTGACCTGCAACCCCCCCTACCCATCTGCAGCCAAAAGGAAACCTGTCTGGCTAGAGCTGGGGGTGGGGCAAGCAGGAAAATCCAAAGGACAGAGTGCCTGGGATCCCAATTGCCAACTGTGGGACCCCGGAGATCCAGGCCCACTGATTCCTGCGGCCTGCCCTGCGGCTACAGAAGGCGTGGCGCCCCAGGGAAGCCATTAATTAGCAAGCAGGGAGAGGCTCGGCTGCGACCAGGTGGAATCCCACCAGCCAAGCCCGCACTGACCCCCCGGGCTGAGTACGGGAGTTTAGACGGGGAAGGAAGCGGTACAGTCCCATCCCCCGCAGCGGACACTCCACCAAGGGAATCAGCAGTCAGCATCTTGAGCAGCTGATATATCCACCCATTCTCCGACAGATCTCAACAACAAAACAGGTGTGTGGCACTCAGCCCATCCCCCATACATCGGGAACTCGCATAAACTCTCTCCTAGGCTTGCCGGGGGAGGGAGAATCAGAGTGAGCCTGCATAAAGACTAGGGGGGAACTAGAGGCACCTGACCTGCAACCCCCCCACCCATCTGCAGCCAAAAGGAAACCTGTCTGGCTAGAGCTGGGGGTGGGGCAAGCAGGAAAATCCAAAGGACAGAGTGCCTGGGATCCCAATTGCCAACTGTGGGACCCCGGAGATCCAGGCCCACTGATTCCTGCGGCCTGCCCTGCGGCTACAGAAGGCGTGGCGCCCCAGGGAAGCCATTAATTAGCAAGCAGGGAGAGGCTCGGCTGCGACCAGGTGGAATCCCACCAGCCAAGCCCGCACTGACCCCCCGGGCTGAGTATGGGAGTTTAGACGGGGAAGGAAGCGGTACAGTCCCATCCCCCGCAGCGGACACTCCACCAAGGGAATCAGCAGTCAGCATCTTGAGCAGCTGATATATCCACCCATTCTCCGACAGATCTCAACAACAAAACAGGTGTGTGGCACTCAGCCCATCCCCCATACATCGGGAACTCGCATAAACTCTCTCCTAGGCTTGCCGGGGGAGGGAGAATCAGAGTGAGCCTGCATAAAGACTAGGGGGGAACTAGAGGCACCTGACCTGCAACCCCCCCACCCATCTGCAGCCAAAAGGAAACCTGTCTGGCTAGAGCTGGGGGTGGGGCAAGCAGGAAAATCCAAAGGACAGAGTGCCTGGGATCCCAATTGCCAACTGTGGGACCCCGGAGATCCAGGCCCACTGATTCATGCGGCCTGCCCTGCGGCTACAGAAGGCTAGCAGGAGAAACCAGGAAGCTAGAGGCAAGGCCCTCAAGACTGGGCAGCTGGAAATTGCAGACCCGCCGGCGACAGTTCACCCACTGCCCGCATAGCTGGGTGGTAGGAGAACACCCGGCCACAGGTGACCGATCACCCGCCCGCGGCCTGTGATACTGGGCGGCTAGAGACCGCCTGCCTGCCGCGACTGGGAGCTGAAATCAAACAGAGACAGTGCAGTCACACCACCTCATCAGGACACCCAGGCAAGGAACTGGGGCCAGTCATAGCAAAGTAGTGTCGTCACTGGAGCTGGGACGTCGGATCTTCCTTCACAGTGGAATCCACGTCAGCAGGCATAGTTTAACAACACTAAGGAGAGGCATCAGAGTAAAACAGAACCAAAACAAATCTATAGAAGAGAACAGAAACACGACAATCAAATAGAGCTGGAAAGCAACGGGGACAACATGAGAAAACAAGGGAAAAAAGGAGTACAAACAATGCAAGACAACTTAATTCTACAAGAGGACATAGAAACATCAGAAGCAGGGATAGGGAAAGAACTCAAGGCATTCCTAACTCAAATGGAAAGGAATATTAGAGAAGACATGAGACAGCAACTCCAAGCAATAAAAATATATTTTGAAAATGAATTAAACAAACAAATTCAAATGGCAAAGAACGAGCTCTACCAGGAGATAGAGATCTTAAAAAAGAATCAAACTATAATCCTAGAATTGCAGGAAACTATAAACCAAATTAAAAACTCAAACGAGAATATTACAAATAGACTTGATCAAGTAGAAGTCAGAACATCAGATAATGAAGACAAGGTTTATCAACTTGAAAAGAGTATAGTCAACACAGAAAAGATGCTTAAATCCCATGAGCAATCTATTCAAGAGATATGGGATGTCATTAAAAAACCAAATTTGAGAGTCATCGGGATAGAAGAAGGCACAGAGATTCAAACCAAAGGAATGGACAGCATATTAAATGAAATAATTGTAGAAAACTTCCCAGAGATGAAAGATGGAATGGATTGCCAAATCCTGGAAGCCTACAGGACCCCAAACATTCAAAACTATAATAGACCAACTCCAAGACACATAATTATGAAGATAGCCAACATACAGGACAAGGAGAGAATATTAAAAGCTACCAGAGAAAAGAGACAGATTACATTCAGGGGTAAACCAATTAGGTTAACGACTGATTTCTCAGCACAGACTTTGAAAGCGAGAAGATCCTGGAACAATGTATTTCAAACGCTGAAAAATAATGGATTTCAACCAAGAATACTGTATCCAGCAAAATTGAGCTTCAGATTTGACAACGAAATTAAAATCTTTCACGATAAACAAAAGCTAAAAGAATTTGCAGCAAGAAAACCAGCACTGCAAAGCATTCTGAGCAATATACTACAAGAAGAGGAATTGAAAAATAGTGCCCAAAACTAACAACAAGAGGTATCCCAGTAAAGGAGGAGGAAAATAACCAAAAAAAGTAAAACTAGCCAAACTAAAATAAATAAATAAAGAAGCATGACTGGAAGTACAAATCATATCTCAATTGTGACTTTAAATGTTAATGGCCTAAACTCACCAATCAAGAGACATAGGCTAGCAACCTGGATCAAAAAAACAAATCCAACAATATGCTGCCTTCAGGAGACTCATATGATAGGAAAAGACATACACAGGCTGAAGGTAAAAGGTTGGGAAAAATCATACCACTCACATGGCCCTCGGAAGCAAGCAGGAGTGGCCATACTCATATCAAATAAAATCAACTTCAAACCTAAGTTAATTAAGAAGGATAAAGAAGGACACTATATACTGTTAAAAGGGACCATCCACCAACAAGACATAACAATTATCAATTTGTATGCACCAAACAATGGAGCTGCAATCTACATAAAACAAACGCTCCTCAAGTTCAAGAGTCAAATAGACCATAACACAATAATTACGGGTGACTTCAACACACCGCTCTCGCCATTAGACAGATCCTCTAGACAAAAACTGAATAAAGAAACTATAGAACTCAACAGCACAATCAATAACCTAGACCTAACTGACATATATAGAATATACCAATCATCATCAAGTGGATACACGTTCTTCTCAGCAGCACATGGATCCTACTCAAAAATAGACCATATATTATGCCATAAGGCAAATCTTAGTAAATATAAAAGTGTGGAGATAATACCATGCACCATATCTGACCATAATGGAATGAAATTGGAAATCAATGATAAAAAAAGGAAGGAGAAATCCTACACCACATGGAAAATGAACAATATGTTATTGAATGATCAATGGGTTACAGAAGACATAAAGGAAGAGATAAAAAAATTCTTAGAGTCAAATGATAATACAGACACAACATACCGGAATCTATGGGACACAATGAAAGCAGTTTTAAGAGGGAAATTCATATCCTGGAGTTCTTTCATCAAAAAAAGAAAAAACCAACAAATAAATGAACTCACACTACACCTCAAAAACCTAGAAAAGGAAGAACAAAACAACAGCAATTGTAGTAGAAGACAAGAAATAATTAAAATTAGAGCAGAAATAAACGAAATTGAAACAAAAAAAACCATTGAAAAAATTGATAAAACTAAAAGTTGGTTCTTTGAAAAAATAAATAAGATAGACAAGCCCTTAGCTATGCTAACAAAAAGAAGAAGAGAGAGAACTCAAATTACTAATATACGGGATGAAAAAGGCAATATCACAACCGACACTACAGAAATACAGAAGATAATTAGAAAGTATTTTGAAACCCTATATTCTAATAAAATAGAAGATAGCGAGGATATCGATAAATTTCTTAAGGCATATGATTTGCCCAGATTGAGACAGGAAGACACACACAGTTTAAACAGACCAATAACAAAGGAAGAAATAGAAGAAGCCATCAAAAGACTACCAACCAAGAAAAGCCCTGGACCTGATGGGTATACAGCGGAGTTCTACAAAACCTTCAAAGAAGAACTAATACCAATACTTTTCAAACTATTTCAAGAAATAGAAAAAGAAGGAGCTCTTCCAAATTCATTCTATGAGGCCAACATCACCCTGATCCCAAAACCAGACAAAGACACTTCAAAGAAAGAAAACTACAGACCAATATCTCTAATGAACTTGGATGCAAAAATTCTCAATAAAATTCTGGCGAATCGAATACAAAAACATATCAGAAAACTTGTGCACCATGATCAAGTAGGATTCATCCCTGGGATGCAAGGCTGGTTCAATATACGGAAATCAATACATGCTATTCACCACATCAATAGGCTTAAAGACAAGAACCATATGATCATCTCGATAGATGCAGAAAAAGCATTTGACAAAATACAACATCCCTTTATGTTCAAAACATTAGAAAAACTAGGGATATCAGGAACTTACCTCAACATTGTAAAAGCTATATATGCTAAACCTCAGGCTAGCATCATCCTAAACGGAGAAAAACTGAAGGCATTCCCTCTAAAATCTGGAACAAGACAGGGATGTCCTCTATCACCACTTCTATTCAATTTAGTTCTCGAAGTACTAGCCAGAGCAATTAGACAGACAAAAGAAATTAAAGGCATAAAAATAGGAAAAGAAGAAATTAAATTATCGCTATTTGCAGATGACATGATAATCTACTTAACAGACCCAAAAGGATCTACAAAGAAGCTACTAGAGTTAATAAATGAATTCAGCAAAGTGGCAGGATATAAAATCAACACGCACAAATCAAAGGCATTCCTGTATATCAGCAACAAAACCTCTGAAATGGAAATAAGGAAAACCACTCCATTCACAATATCCTCAAAGAAAATAAGATACTTGGGAATCAACCTAACAAAAGAGGTGAAAGATTTATACAATGAAAACTACAGAACCTTAAAGAGAGAGATAGAAGAAGATCTCAGAAGATGGAAAAATGTACCCTGTTCATGGATAGGCAGAACTAACATCATCAAAATGGCGATATTACCCAAAGTTCTCTACAGGTTTAATGCGATGCCAATCAGAATCCCAAAGACATTTCTTGTAGAAATAGATAAAGCAATCATGAAATTCATATGGAAAAACAAAAGACCCAGAATAGCAAAAGCAATTCTAAGCAGGAAGTGTGAATCTGGAGGTATAGCGATACCAGAGCTCAAACTGTACTACAAAGCAATAGTAACAAAAACAGCATGGTACTGGTACCAAAACAGGCAGGTGGACCAATGGTACAGAATAGAGGACACAGAGACTAATCCACAAAGTTACAACTATCTTATATTTGATAAAGGGGCTAAAAACATGCAATGGAGGAAGGATAGCATCTTCAACAAATGGTGCTGGGAAAATTGGAAATCCATATGCAACAAAATGAAATTGAATCCCTTTCTCTCGCCAGCCACAAAAGTTAACTCAAAATGGATCAAGGAGCTAGATATAAAAACAGAGACACTGCGTCTGATAGAAGGAAAAGTTGGCTACGATCTACATATTGTGGGGTCGGGCTCCAAATTCCTTAATAGAACGCCCGTAGCCCAAGAGTTAATGACAAGAATAAATAAATGGGACCTACTTAAACTAAAAAGTTTTTTCTCAGCAAGAGAAACAGTAAAAGAGGTAAATAGAGAGCCTACATCCTGGGAACAAATTTTTACCCCTCACACCTCAGATAGAGCCCTAATATCCAGAATGTACAAAGAACTCAAAAAATTAAACAATAAGATAACAAATAATCCAATCAACAAATGGGCCAAGGACCTGAACAGACACTTCTCAGAGGAGGACATACAATCAATCCACAAGCACATGAGAAAATGCTCACCATCTCTAGCAATCAGAGAAATGCAAATCAAAACCACCCTAAGATACCATTTCACTCCTGTAAGATTGGCAGCCATTATGAAGTCAAACAACAATAAGTGTTGGCGAGGATGTGGGGAAAAGGGCACACTTGTTCACTGCTGGTGGGACTGCAAAATGGTGAGGCCAATCTGGAAAGCAGTATGGAGATTCCTGGGAAAGCTGGGAATGGATCCACCATTTGACCCAGCTATTGCCCTTCTTGGACTATTCCCTGAGGACCTTAAAAGAGCACACTATACGGATACGGCCACATCAATGATTATAGCAGCACAATTCACAATAGCTAGACTGTGGAACCAACCTAGATGCCCTTCAATAGATGAGTGGATAAAAAAATTGTGGCAGCTATACACAATGGAGTATTATGCAGCACTAAGAAACGACAAAATCATAGAATTTGCAGGGAAATGGATGGCATTAGAGCAGATTATGCTAAGTGAAGCTAGCCAAGCCCTAAAAAACAAATGTCAAATGTCTTCTTTGATATAAAGAGAGCCACTAAGAATAGAACAGGAAGGAAGAGCATGAGGAAAAGACTAACAGTAAACTAAGACGAATGGGGGGAGAGAAAGCAAGAGAGAAGGGAAAACATATGGAAATGGTAGGAGACCTTCAGTGATACACAAAATTATAAGAGGTTATGAGGGGCAAGGGGGTGGGGGGAAAAAAAAAAGGGGAAAGAATTGAACAACAGCAGAGGAGGTAGAGAGGGAAGATGGGAGGGGAGGGGAGGGGAGGGGGGATAGTAGGGGATAGGAAAGGTAGCAGAATACAACAGTCACTAATAAGCCATTATGTAAAAATGTGAGTATGTAACAGAAGTGAGTCTGTATTATGTATTTGGGGAGTACAAAACCCAATTGAGTCAAATGTATGAAAGATGATATGTCTTGAGCTCTGTAATGTTTTGAACAATCAATAAAAAAAAAAAAAAAAAAATAAAATAAAAGAAAGCAAGCCTTTAACTGCCCTGCCTCAGTGACTCTTCTGTAAAACAATGTGACTTGTTTATATTCTTTATATCAGATGACCCTACCATCTACTGCGTATGACCTCCTTGAGGCTCTGGGAAAACATTGAGAAAAGAATGAACTCAAGCTGGTCCACAGAAACTTGGGAAACTTTCTTACCTCATACCTGCCACGTGAGCAGACTATGAGCTGTTTCATGCCACTTTCAGACTAAATCTTGCAGGCTCTATTTTCCATTTTACAATAACCTCTCCCTTCATTTCCCAGTTAGCAACTACAATAGTCTGAATATATCCCCTCAAAATTCTTATGTTGAAATTTAATCACCAGTGTGATAGTTCTAAATGGTGGGACCTTTAGGAAATTACTTGGGATTAGTAACTTTAGAAAGGAGGTTGAAGGGTACCTTTTGCCTTTCCATCTCTTCTGTGTGAGAACACATTGTTGGTACCCCCACACACACATACTTTTTTTTTTTTTGTCATTCTGTCTTTTCCACCATATGAGGATGCCATCAGAAAACAATGCTCCAAACTGTGAAAAATAAATTTCTGTTCTTTGTAAGTTACCTAGATTCAGGTATTTTGTTACAGTAGCATGAATGGACTAAGTAGCCTCTGTCCCCATTATATCCATGTCTATTATTCAAGAGATAAAAATGTGGAAATTTGAGTGTTTTGTCAATTAGAAAGTCATCAGTTAAAATCAGACTCTTGGGTGAACCCTGGCTCCCAATATTTTTGCTTCCAGATGTGTTTTTCAAAGCCTTCCCCACATTTAGCATATAAATATCAGAATTTTAGATTATGTGAAGTAAAGGTGGTCCTTAAGTATCTACTATATCCTAATCACAACAGAGATTATAGATACAATCTCTCTTGAGCAAAAAGAAGGTTTCCAAAAGTTCTTCCTGTGATGGATTCCTTTGATATAATCCACTAAGACTTAGAAAAGAAATGGGATGTCAGAGATAACTTCTAAGCAAAAAGGGGAAAGAAATTTTAGGCAAGTAGGCCTGATCCCAAAGTCTGCTTCCTACTGTCCTTCCTGAAAGGGAACCCAGTATGGTTTAACACCATTCTGTTTTAATACCTTCAGAATGGCTACGAACAACTAACATGTTCCTTTGCTGCAGAAATTCAGACAGGTCAGATGACTATATTTCTGGTCAGTGTCAAGGCTTGGAAGAATCAGATTTCCTTTGTCTGACAAAGCAAGAGGTCAGATACAATTAAAGCAAAGATTCAGGAAGATACTACAGGTGTATGCTGATAGTAGAAGTTATGATGGAACTTGTAAATTCCAGTGACTTGGAAGAATACCACAAGGAATAATCATTGATGAATGATTATGTGCTTTAAGATATAATATTGAAACAAATTGAGGGTAGGTCATTTGTCTGAAGGCATTTAGCTAGAATTATAACTTCTCTCTCTCTTTTTAATGTTGTTATTGATGTAGAAATACTTGCTGAAAGAATATATAAAACCAGGCATGGTGGTGCACTCCTGGATTCACAATGACATGGGAGGCTGAGATAGGAGGATTAAAGTTCAAAACCAGCCTCCACCTTTTAGCATGGCCCTAAGCAAGTTGATGAGATCCTGTCTCAAAATAAAAATAAAAAGGGTTAGGGTTGTAACTTAGTGGTAGAACGCCTCTGGGTTCAATCCCCAATACTAAATAGTAACAATAATAATAATAGATGCAGGTTTAAAATTATATGAACATGATAGGAAGTTCAAAGTTAAAACTTACCCTGTATGAGAATGATTGGTTTATTTGCCAACTAAAGTCAGGTTATATATGATTGTAAATAACAATCCTTGCCAGGAACACCAGTTAAAATGATTTTACAGGCTGTTCTGATTTTACTGGTTCCTGGACATTCCTAATAAATGATTTTGCTATCCTTAAGACATTCTAGTGGTTTAAATACATTATATCCTTTTTGTAGTGCTTATGGCCAAACATACTCAGAAAGGGTCATGTTTAGTTCAACCCACTGATTTCAACATTTGTTGGTCACCTCCACTTAATAAGCTATTCATCTTATATTTTATTTTCATTACCAGAAATAAGGGGGAAATAATATACCAGCAATTCCAAATCAAGCTCTGACATAGCTTCCTAAGAAAGAGGAGATTGGACTCTGTTTGATTTATTCTATCTTAAATTTTAAAAATCACTTTTGAGTCAGTGTTAATTATGCAAATTGGTGTGCAAAAATCTCAGATACTCCCTGATAATCCTCTTCATATATTTACAGACTTGACATAGATTTATTGATATACTCTTAACTTCTGAGGAAATGACTCATTGTAAGTATATGCAATAGTAATAAGGGAAAAGACGAAACCTAAAGGAAATCAGGTCCTATAAAATTAGTAATGTAGACCTTGGAGCTAGAGTAACCGGTTCAAATCCCATCTTCTCTCCTTGCTACCTTTGTGACCTTGGGCAAATTATTTAGTTTCTTTGTGTCTTAGTTCCTCTCTATATAAGATGATAGTACTGAGAATACTGTTTAGAATTGGTGTGAGGATTATGGGAAGGATAATGAGGATTATGTGTAAAGTACTTTGAACAATGCTTAGTACAGAATAGATGCTCAGTAAATGTGAGCTGCTATTATTATCCTTCAGTAAATGGTAAATTTTACATTTGTAGTTGTAGAGTGTGGTTTTTAAGTCAATCCAGCTACTATTCAAGACATCACAGAACTGTGTAGTTTACTGAAGAGTGCATGTTCCTTTTTGTTTATCTGGGATTCTCCTACCCTCCTTTTTATTGTTACCTTCAGTCTCCTTGTTAGTCATTAAAACTCTGGTCACTGCCAGGGCATTTGCTTTCTCCCTCTCACAGTGCTGAGGATTGAATTGCATTTAATGATGCAAATTCAAGGGTACTTTCAGAGCAGAGATCCATGATTTTAAGAGATTTCCTTTGAGGCTATATAAATATCTTCTTTTTTTCCATGAAATTCTATATGAATGCATTTCTTGATCTGATGAGGATTGATACTCTAGAAAGCTATCATTTTTAAATTCTAAAAGAGGTCAGTATTCCTTTTTAAAAATCCTTACTAGCCCAGATTTTTTTATCTGGCTCTATGATAACCATCAGCATGGTTTTAAAGGCATGTCCACAGATTCTTGGATACTTCTGCACTCAAGAGGTGAATCTTAATTCCTCTCCCCGTGAGTGTGGCTGAACTGAGTCACTCCTTTGTATGAATGAATATGGTGGAAGAGATAGGATGATACTTCTGATGTTAGGTTATAAAAAGACTGTGGCTTCTGACCTAGGAGTGCTCTCTTGGTCTTCTTTGTCTCTGGAATCACTTGCTCTGGGATTCAGCTGCTATGTTATGTAGACACTTAGGAAGCCAGTGGAAAGACCCATATGGTGAGGAAGTAAGGTCTGCCAAAAGCCACATGAATGAGCTTGGAAGCATACCCTAGTATCTTTGAAATGACTGAGAGCTTAACTATGACCTCACAAGAGTCCATGAGACACAACCACCCAGCTAAGATACTCAGGATTCTTGACCCTCAGAACTATGTGAGGTAATAAATGTTTGTTATTTGAAGCTGCACTTATGAAAAATAAATCTGTGTTCATTTCTTTAGCAAGGCAAAGTCATATTGCCACATACAAATTTACAACAGACATAAGGCTATAAGTTGCATATAATAGTAAGTGAAGTAAGAGTTTTATTTTTCTTTTGTAAAGCAAAAATGATATCTTTTTCATTCTTCATTGTTGGCATATCTCCTTGGTATGTACTAGAGCCTAGCCTCCTTTCTCTGGTAATTATATGAAAACCTTGTGTAAATCCTTCCATTTTCAGTGGTTCTGTCTCTGAAGAAATCAAGAAATTGAAGCCTCTTCCTTATGAAAAAATGATAAAGGTTTTGGTGTTTTGCCTTATTAGAAAACAGAGTAGCTGGATGTGGAAGCAATAAGGAGGTAGCATATATTTTTTTCATCTGAAACTATTAAAGTACTGAAACCTCCAAGACTCAGTTTGTCTTAGAATTTTATGAAGCTTACACCTCATCATATTTTAAGTTATAAAAAAGAAAAAAAGTTATAATAAAGAACTTCTGCTGTTTGGCAATTTAGGTAGAAAGCATTAAATGAACCTACTTTTCACCTATTGATAAAACTGGAGTCTGAATCAAATAAACTTCTTCAATATAAGTGCTACAATCTGATTTCTGCAAGTCTTTGAATCTTTAAAAGCTGGCTTCTAAAGCTGATCCTGGATCTCAGGCAACATTTACCTCCTTTGGAAATTAGGTATGAATCTACTATGTTTAGGTCAGAGATAAGTTAATGCATTTGTGTGCCTTCTCTAAGGCCATGTGAATTTGCCACAGTTCATGATCATAGTTTGAAAAATATTATCTGGCCAATTGCTAATACTTAATGAAAGGCATTCTTTTATCTCCAGATAACTCTTTGCTTTTTTCCTTTGCATTAAGACATTTCATTCAAGAAGTGACACTTCATTATTTTTTAATTAAAATTTTTGAGTACAATGCATAGTTTGATAATTATCTCTAAATTATTGCCTTAGAGATTTAATTCTTAAGTAGTGCTGAGACACTCCTTCACCTTTTTAAGTGCTCCTCAGCTGGATGTTATTCAGCCATCATATCAAGTGACTGGTATAACATGTGTTCTTAATTTAAGATCCTTATGGCTTGGAATTTTCTGTTGCACATTAGTTTAAATTTGCAAGCAGGTAAGAGTAACATATTTCCTGGCTCTCCATAAGGTTAAACATGTGCACTGAAAATAGAATAAGAGAAAATCAAGTATGGTAATTTATTTTCTACAGTACTATAATTGGGCACTAGAGCATATGGTCAAAATCTTCACTATTATTTAAGTAATCACAGAAAATTTCATATGGATGATTTTTGAACATTCTGAAGTCAGACTGAGAATTTGGTTTTTTTTCATGTTTTCTTTCTAAATATTATTTTCTTAAGTGGTATATAGATGTCTGTTAATACTTGCAACTCAGTAATGTTTAAGAGCTTTGACATTTCTTAATGTCAGTAATTTCCATATTTGACATATATTTAGACTCATGTTCAGGTCTTCATCATTTAAAAAATTATAATAGTCTCTCTCAAATATGAAAGAAAAAATAATACCCTCTCATTCATTCATTTATTTAGCTTCCCACCATACCATATGCATACATATAACTCATACCTACACAAATGGAAGCCTTTCTCCCCCTTTGTTTGGCTTTCTCCTTTCCATCAGTCAAAACTCAGCTCAGATACCTGCTCCTCCTTCTCCTTTTTTTCTATTCTAGTCCCCTGTTCCATTAAACCATGACTTCTTCACCTTGGAACTGTATCTTTTGTTTCTCATTTCCCAGTACCTACCAGAATGCCTGGCATAGCAGAAAGTACTTGTGAAATGCCTCCTCGATGAACAAATAACTTTATCCTCCAGACTAGATGGAAGATGAGTTTAGAGGTTGTTGTGGTCAACTTTTTCACTGCTGTGACTAAAAGACCTGAGAAGAACAATTTTAGGGGAGGAAAAGTTAATTTGAGAGCTCATGATTTCAGAGGTTTCAATAGAGAGAAGCCAGCTCCATTCCTCAGGGCTCGGAGGCGGAAACATCATGGTGGAAGACTGTGGCAGAGGGAAGTGGCTCATATGATGATCAGAAAGTGGAAAGAGACTCTACTTGCCAAATACAAAATACCCCAAAGACATGCCTCCAAGGACCCACCTCCTCTAGCCTTACACTACATGTACCTTCAGTTGACACCCAGTTAATGCCATCGGGGATTAACTCACTGATTGGGTTAAAGCTTTTATAACCCAATCATTTTGTATCTAAATCTTCTTGCATGGTCTCACACATGAGCTTTGAAGGGAACACCTCACATCCAAACTATAGCAGAGGCTGTATGAACATCATTCATAAGATCGACAAGACCAGCAGGGCACTGTGGCACATGCCTGTAATCCCAGCAGCTCAGGAGGCTGAGGTAGGAGTATTTCGAGTTCAAAGTCAGCCTTAGCAATGGCAAAGTGCTAAGCAACTCAGTGAGACCCTGTCTATAAGTAAAATACAAAATAGGGCTGGGGATGTGGCTTAGTGGTTAAGCACCCCTGAGTTCAATCCCTGGTACCACCCCACCCCCCAAAAAAGAAAAAAATATCTGCAAGAGTCTTATTGCAGCCAGTGTTGCAGAACCCAGCAAATCAGGAACAATGCCACTCTGGGGCTTATAACTCCTTCAGGAGTTGTACAAGGCCACATACCAACTAGGGAATCACAAGCTGAGGCACACTCCCTCCCCAAATCCTTGCCACCTAATAGTTTTGTGCTGTCCATGGGCTTGGACCAACTCCATGTAAGGGTACTCCCCAAAACTTTTTGATTAGTAAAGAACTATGAAAAGCAAAATATAGGGCTGGAGCTGTAGCTCAGTGGTAGAGCACTTGCCTAGTATGTGTGAGGCACTGGGTTAGATCCTCAGCACCACATAAAAATAAATAAATAAAATAAAGGCATTCTGTCCATCTACAACTATAAAAATTTTTTTAAAAAGCAAAATATATAGACAAATTTTCCCTGATAAAGCTCTAAACAACATTCAATTATATGAATCATGCTTAATGGTTAAAAACATTACTTTTCATTCAAGTCAGAGGTTGACTACATTTGCCTGGAAAATAGAGTGGTGACAAGTGAAAAAAAACTACCTCCAGTTCAACAGAATGGGTCCAAAAGGGCAGTGGGTCTCTGAGAAGTTTCATTTCTCAGCTGTCAACCAGTGGAAGGACTTTCCAGGGATCCCAGGGGGTAGGGTTTAAATAAATGGAGGTTGTGCCCCTTGAAGTGCTCTTATCAGTTCAAAAGATGCCATCCTTATGAGTAGCAGTTAAGGTCAAAAGAATATTTAGATCTAGTTAGAGATTAGTCTTCCCTGATTAATTATAGAGTCTGCTTGTTCTTAACTGACCTGGCTAGCTCCTCTATCAGCTATGTTCACATAACTCATGCCTTGAGGGTCCATTTAAACTCTTGGGACTGTAACTCCTAAGACTTTCTTTTCATGCTTGGAAAACAGAAGTCTTTTCATTTTATTCATCAGAGGCTCAAACTAGCAGTCTGGAATATACTTCAGGTTTGGGGAGGTGCCCAGACTTTTGGACTAAGCAGTTGAAACACAGTTTACGTTCTGGCTCAGTGGCAAGCCAGACAATATTCTTGAATTGGTTTCTCAATTCCTGAGCCTCTTGCCTTATTTGATAAATGAAAATTGGTAATGTCACTCAGGGTCCTCGAAAAAAGGATTTGGTATCACTTTGCAAACTCCAAAGACTGACCAACGCTCTCTCTGGTGCACTGGAAACATTGCATTCTAAATGCCCTAAGCCCCTTTCACAACGACAATCTCATGGAACCAGGAGAATATATGATTGATAATGTTTTTCCAAAGTAGGCAGCAACTCTCCTTCATTTATCTCTTGGGCTTTTCACTTCCTTATTGTAGTTGGCCTCCAGGGAAATCACATGCTTTTTCTCCTGTTCAGCCATGAATTCAAAAGCAATTTTTAGGGTGGCTGAGGTTGTGGCTTCACAGTAGCATGCTCGTTTAGCATATGCAAGGCACAGGGTTCAATCCTCAGCACCACATAAAAATAAATAAATAAAGGTATTGTGTCCAATTACAACTAAAAAACCATTTTTTAAAAAAAGTAACTTTTAAAAACTATTTTATACAGCATTTGTATACTATACCAGAAAGATTTCTTTGAACATCTAGTTTGTATATTACTGTATGATATTTTAGTGGCATAAAGCAAATATAAACTTTAAAGAATCTTTAAGTAAAGCTCTTTTGCTTCCAAACCTGACTGCTTCCTCTTTGTACTCTTTTTTTTCTTTTTTTTTATTATTTGCTCAAGACAATACAATGATCTTGACATATCATACGTTTGATTCAACACGCCTGATCTCCATACTCTTAATACAGTTCTGTATCTTGCAGATATTTTTAAAAGCTTGATTTAGGGTATTATACTTGGAATCAAAATCCAGTTTTTCTGTTCAAAAACTGTGATCTTGGTGAGCTTCTTGTTCCCTGTCTGTGGGATGGATGATTGTAAGAGATGGTGATGACATTCAGGAAACTGTAATAAACCATAGTCTGTTTTAGTTAGGGTCTCTGGGATTTTTGAATAATGATTCCCTCAAAGGATTATAGTTCTCTACAGCTTGGGGAAGGTTAGGCCTTCCGGATCTCCAAATGTTTGTCTGTTTAGATAAGGTTCCCCTGTGTTTCAATTTTATAGCTCCTGGATTTTTCTTGGTGCATAGAACTGATGTCTTTCATTGTCCTTTCCCTCTACTCATCTGTTCATGGCTAACTAACCGACCTAATATCAAGAGTTACCATTTCTGCACTGGGGAGCAGCAGTTCTAGACAGTTGTCTTCTTCCCACTTGACTGTCCAGGCTAGTTTCTCATTCACCCCTTTCCTTTATACTGAGACCGGTTTATTATTTCCCAGGCTTTGTCTTAGGAAGTGTGGTCCATCTTCTCTTCTTTCAGCTCCACATAATTCTTGGAGATCCATAAATCAAAGACTCCCTCTTTTCTTCTTCATCTCCCTTTCATCTCCCACTACTATCATTCTACTACCTGTCCAGCTTTACCGGTCAAGGAGAGCAGGAAGAGAAGACATATGGCCAGGAAAATTAATGTTTGCTCCAGTTTCATATACCTATGGATTAAAGAACTGTGGCTGATACTCAAAAGATATTTTTCCCTTGCCAAGCACCATGGCACACGTAATCCCAGCGTCTTGGGAGGCTGAGGGAGGAGAATTTTGAGTTCAAAGCTAGTCTCAGCAGCAAAAAGGCATTAAGCAACTCAGTGAGACCCTGTCTCTAAATAAAATACAAAATAGGGCTGGGGATGTGGCTCAGTGGTCTAGTGCCCTGAGTTCAATCCCCAGTGCCCCCTACCAAAAAAAAATTCCCTTGAGAATATTGTCTCTTTGTGAGTTTCCATGATCTCCTTGAAACTCAAAACTAAGTATAACTATTTATTTATTTTTGCATTTCAGCCATAGCAATCCTAATCTGCCTTGTGGTAATAAGTGCCTTAAACTGAACTGAGGAAGTTCATGTAAATGAAAAGGAACATAAACTTCAATTAATATCTCCAAATATCATCCTATGAACACAAGTATGTGTAAACAGAATTATAGCTCTCTGTAAAGGAATTAAATAAGTGTAACTCAGTAACCTCAAAGGCCACGTTTGTTCTTAGTTGAAACTATAGGCAAGAAGGTAGATTCTACACTAAGAGGAAAAGTCAAAGAATGTGTTTCTGTTAAGAACCAGATGAATTGGGCTATGTCTTTTGTTTCCAGTTTTTTCCTATCCTTTTCCTCTCTCATTTCTCTTCTCTGCCTTGTATTAAAAGGCAAATGCCCCTTTTAATAAAACTCCATTTTGGAATCACCTGTTATACCCCACTCCCATGGCATTCATAAAAAAGCAGAGTCAATACTTGCAAATTTCTGGGAACACTAAATAAAAGTGAGACATTACACTGAAGATAACATTCAAATAACATGAAGTTATTTATAATATATATATAGAGAGCCAGTGCTTCTCTAACTTAGGTAGGAAGAATCAAAGCAACCGTGAAATTAATTTTATTTATCATTAAGAGATACTACACTTAGAGTTCAGGTTGTGGTTATGTAATTATAAATTAATTTCAGGAGCTTGTCATAATGGGAACTAAATGTCACAGATAGTTATGAGCAGTATGTTAATGAGTATCACAGAAGCTAATACCTCCGAAGAGTCATGCCCGAAGGGTATACACGAAGGCTTTTGCAGCAAAAGGACCTACTTTGGCTTGTGAAAGTCATGTGAACAATTTTAAGAGGAAGCTCTCTTTAACATGTCATACTGAAATAAAAAAAAAAAAACAGTGCCCACAGGCTGCACCCAAGTGTGAAATAAACATTACTATTACACCAGTTGAAATATGAAGTTAAAGAACACTTCAGATTCAAAATAGTATTCATAAAAATCAGATGACAAATCTATACTTAACTCTGATGAAGTGTGAAAATTAGATGAATTCTCCATCTGATTCTGAAAGCTTGAATTATGACTGTCCCTTCCCACTAATGCCATTTTTTTTTCTTGTTTACACTCTCAGGGTAGAAAAGATCTTTCTGGTACTCATACACTAGCTCTCATTTCTTCTAGTCATCTTATTGATGACTATGTTTGCTGGGGAAGAGCCCAAGGATAACTAAACCCAGAATTAAATAATAAAATACTGGGATTTAAAATAATAGAATTTGTCATCCTGCTGATAGCTTCACATTCAGCCATTGTCAAACTCAATGGTTGATATTTTTGCTTATGCAGAAATCTCAAAGAGGAAAAGAAAATTCTCATTTGCAATTAATTCTTACAAAATGTTATTCTCTTAGCACTTTGTGTGTGTGTGTGTATGTGTGTGTGTGTCGTGCTAGGTTAGGAAGTGAATGGCCTTGTGCATATGAGGCACACACTCTACCAACTGAGCCCCTAGGAAACACAATGTGGCGGACCTTGGTCAGTGCCCAGTCCATAAGCCTACTTGCTAATACTAGGTATATCTCATCACTGCTTTGTGGAAGCCCACAAAGATAGTTTGCCATCCTGGTACCTCAGATCTTGATGGAAAATCTTTATTTATTCTTAGTAGTACCCTCTGGCCTTGGGTGTGTTCTGCTGGAATTGGTAATGTTCTGCTGGAATTCCTCACAGACTGCCGCAACACACAACTGAGTCAGTTAGGATCACTCTAGGTGAATTGGTCTGGTTATAAATAACCACACAGAGATAGAAAATACCTTTTTTGGCGTTCATTGATGGCTCCTCAACATCAGCTCCCACAATGGAGGCCAGAGAGGCAAGCAAAAGAGAGAAAGCACGCCTGAAACCATCCTATTTATTGGGGAAAAAGACATTCAAGAAAGTTCCACCCAAACAAGGCAAGGGATTAGGTTTCAGGGGGTTGCTTGGTGATGTCTTGTGGTCAGCAGAAAAGGTACTCCCATCTCAGATGCTGTGTGGGGAATCATAGGCAGAGTGAGCGAAAATGAAACATACATCAAACAGCCTGGTTAGAGCAGCAACTGCAATCCAGTCCCTGGCTATACTCAAATGCGCATAGCTCACACAACCCACTGCTGGCTCAAGACAAAAGACTAACCCTATCCTGTGGTATTTTTGTTCCTTGGATTAGTGGGGGCAGGATACAGCCTATAGTCAGTATTATCCATATCCTAGTGCATGTTTGTACTACACAGCAATAAAAGGCACCATTTACACTGGTGTTCTTTAACTTCACATTTCAACTGCTTAATCAGTAATGTTTATTTCACACTTGGGTGCAGCCTGTGGGCACTGGTTCTTTTTTATTTCAGTATGACATGTTAAAGAGAGCTTCCTCTTAAAACTGTTCACATGACTTTCACAAGCCAAAGTAGATCTTGTCAATTTGAGTATGTATTATGGCCATTTTTGGAGCTATCTTTTCTCTGATTCACAGAAAACAATAAATATGAGGTAGCAACACCCTGGCAATGGACTGTCAGATTCTTCCTCTCACTAGCTGTGTGATCTTGAGCTAACCACATAATCTTAGTCATACTACCTGTAAAATGGAGATAATAATATACCTCATTGATTGCTATGAGAATTTAAAAAATTATATATTCTAAGAACTGAGCATATAGCCTGACACATAGTGAATGCTCAATTATGACAGCCCTTGATTTGGCCCATATATGTCCTTACACACAGATAGGTCTCTTTCCAGTCACTTTCTATCAACTTCTTTTAACATAAATTAATTTTTAAATTTATAACTATGAGATGCATTACAGTGGAGCTGTCAATTTGTGGTATGAATCATTAATTAGTATTAATTTAATAACCTCATGCGTAGAGCCAGACTAATGTGTCAGGTGATTATCTTGACTGAGCCATATGACTCTGAAGAGGGCCTGCTTCTGAGAGTATTTGAGCAGGGATTGCAAGAACTTAGGCAA
This sequence comes from Ictidomys tridecemlineatus, assembly GCF_052094955.1. Classification (NCBI taxonomy): domain Eukaryota; kingdom Metazoa; phylum Chordata; class Mammalia; order Rodentia; family Sciuridae; genus Ictidomys; species Ictidomys tridecemlineatus. The sequence continues at coordinate 106,631,880 of NC_135479.1, forward strand.
TAAAAAGAGAAAAAGTGAAGAAGGAAGGTTAGAGCTTACTGTTTCATCTTTCAGACCAGATATCAACCCTGTCAAGTCTGTTTGGGCCATGGCATTAATTTTATTAGAGGAAAGACTGATGAAAAGCTCTAATCAAGTCAAGCTTTGTGGAGGGCTGAAAGATTATTCCGACAGGAATGGGGAACCAGGGATCTTTTCTGAGAGCCAGCTCGTACTTTATCTGTGTTGCAGGACAGAGGTGATCACAGTGTTGGCTGTGGAGGGTGGGCCTGCAAACTTCTGCTGAAAGTGATCTTATCATTCCTATGTGATACTTTCATGAATTAACTTTTTCAACTACTCTTTTTTTCAATCTGTTGTGCACCAGTATAATTTCTGTCAGTCATCGGGCCCTGAAATTGTGTTATTTAACTAACATTCATTGTCATATCTTTACCAGATAAACCGATTTTATTTCTCCCAACCCTATAAATGTGGATTCTCCTATGTTGCATATAATGAATGGTCCTTTGTTCTGTAACACCTCCACTGAAATCCTCAAAATAAGAGAATGTGTGTGTGTGTGTGTGTGTGTGTGTGTGTGTGTGCGTGCGTGTGTGTGTGTGTGTCTGTCTGTCTGTCTTCCTCCCTCCACACTTTTTTCTCTTTCGTAAGAAAGAAATATATCAGTTTTCCTTATTCTCATACAAGAGACCTAATGTTACAGAAGGGAATCACTATTAGCATGAACAATCTAGTATTGTGTAGGTGAATGTCCACATGCATTATTAAGCAAGGCTTATAAGGGCAGACTGTTTCCTCAGAGAAGAAGAATTAACAGCACTGCTCAGAGATGTAGCACAGCCATGCAGGGGGAACCTAAAGACAGCTAAGGCTCACTTGTCTGTCACCAAGACACTGATAGATAGTCACTGATGTTTGAATGTGAATCTGGACTTGAACTATTAAAAGTGTTGCTGTCATCATTGTCACCACTACCCCTCTCAGCCTTTTTCTATTTATACCATCTTATTCTCTGTAGCCTTATTGTTAGTTCTCTTTTCTTCTGTTTTATATCTTATATACTTAGCTTTATGAAGTAAATATGCTCCTGGGGCTGGGATTGTGGCTCAGTGGTAGAGTGCTCGCCTAGCACTGGTGCGACCCAGGTTCGATTCTCAGCACTACATAACAATAAAGGCATTGTGTTGTGTCCATCTACAAAAAAGATTCTCTCTCTCTCTCTCTCTCTCTCTTAAAAAAAAAAAGTATGCTCCTGAAATGTTATTAATAAAATGTGGTTTTAGAACTCTTTTTTTATATTTATTTTTTAGGTGTAGATGGACACAACACAATGCCTTTATTTCTATGTGGTGCTGAGAATCAAACCCGGGTCTCGCCTGTCCTAGACTAGCACTCTACCGCTGAGCCCCCACAATCCCAGCCCCTAAACTGTGGTTTTAAATAGCATATAAAATTAACCTTGGCCTGGGGATATAGCTCAGTAGTACAGCATTCGCCTGGCATGCATCCCCTAAAAAGAAAAAAATTCTTTTTCTAATACAGAAAAGTATGAAAAAGCCAACAAAAATGCCCCAACTCCCTTCCCCTAGATAACTGTTAACATTTTAAAGTAAAAGCATATATATTTACATAATTAGAATATATAATACACATGTTATATTTAGGTAGTATCAAGGTATAAATTGAAAAGCAGCCCCATTTTTCTTACCCTCTTTCCAATCCTCAGCCAAGCAGGGCACTATGAGTCTGTGCATTGTACAAAGCACTATCATTCTGACCCTAAAAGGGACTTTCAGTCTAATGGTCAAAAAATAATAAACAACACATGTAAATGGAATTATATGTGATATGCAGTCATTTGGCCACTAGGCAACCATGAGATATGATGCAAACATTACCCTTAGCTATGGAACCTATGTAACTGTCATCATCTCCTCTCCCTTCCACTAACCATGTGATTTTAAACAAATATCTAAGATCTCTTTGCCCAGCTTGTGCACTTATAAGTTGTGTGTGAGGGGCAAAGCGCTAGGAAGTGATCTTGGCCAAATTATATTGTTATATTGTGTGCATGTACAAATATGTAGTAACAAATCCCATCATTATGTACAACTCTGATGCACCAATAAAAAAACATGGAAAGAGAACTCTGATGAGTTTTGAAAATTGAACAGGTAAGAAAGCACTTCATAACCTATAAAGCAGACCAGAAATGTGAGATTTCATTGTTATAACTACTGTTAGGCACAGGTATACTGTGGAGAATTATTTTGTGGGGGAAGCTCAAGAGTATAGGGTCACAAACTGCTAGCCCAAATTTGACTCACAATTGCCTTTTGTTTGGCTTGCACTATTTTTTAAATAAAAAATGTTTAAAAATCAGAAGAGTTTATATAGAAATGGCTTCCTCTGAAAAATCTGAGAGATTCTTCACATGGGCCTACATCTCTGCATGTAGGTCGTTTGACCCAGTCATCCCACTCTTGAGTTTATACCCAAACTTAAAATCAGCATCTTACAGTGATGCAGCCACATCAATGTTTATAGCAGCTCAATTCACAATAGCTAAACTATGGAACCAACCTAGATGGCTAAGGAGCTGTGGTCCCTCTCCAGTTTGCCATATGCCCCACCACTCCCAAACACTGAAGTATGATGTCAGTTGCCAGTTACCATCATGTTTGCCCTTAGACTAGAAAGATGTTTTAGAATACCCACTCCTGTCAAAAATAGTGGGGAAAGTTTTTCCTAGAAGGTCATAAGATTCTTTTATATATCTAACTTACTTTCTTGAAGACATTGGAGTTTACAATTTCAGTTCAAAACACAAATATTCAAGCTGAAAAATGCCCGGAAGTGAAGTTAACTTCCTCTTGTTTTGGAGTTCCAGAGAAGTTAAATTATGTAATGTAAATAAACTGTTTAACATTATAACAAATGCTTAAGTGGCAAGCAGCCTCTATCATCATTATTGTTGCTAGGGTAATAATTCTGGATTGCTAGAATAAGTCCAGAATAGATTTTCTTGTGTACCCTTACTTTGTGTGTTTCTCACAAGTTAAATCAAAGGAGAGAATGCTAGTTTAAAAAAATAGACTGATAAAAAAAAAAAATAGACTGATTAGTAATTGACATTGATGAGTTTTTCCCTATGGAAAATAAGAATTACCAAGATGACACATAAAGTACTTATTTTTGCAAATCAAAACTACACTGGGATTCCATTTTACTCCAGTCAGAATGACAATTATCAAGAATACAATCAACAATAAATGTTGGCAAGGATGTTGGAGTAAATGTACACTCCATTGCTGGTGGGATTGCAAATTGGTGCAACCACTGTGGAAAGTAATATGGAGATTCTTCTGAAAACTTGGAATGGAACCATCATTTGACCCAGTCATCCCACTCTTAGTTTTATACCCAAACAATTTAAAATCAGCATCCTACAGTGATGCATTCACATCAATGTTTATAGCAGCTCAATTCACAATAGCTAAACTATGGAACCAACCTAGATGCCCTTCAACAGATGAATGGATAAAGAAACTGTGGTGTATATACACAATAGAATATTACTCTGCCTTAAAGAAGAATGAAATTATGGCATTTGCCAGTAAATGAATGGACCTGGAGAATATTATGCTAAGTGAAATAAGCCAATCCCAAAGAACCAAAGGCTGAATGTTTTCTATGATATGCAGATGCTAATTCACAATAAGGCATGGGGGAGAATAGTGGTATTTTGGACTAAACAGAGGGGAGTTAAGGGAGGGGAGGAGCCATGGGGATAGGAATGATAGTAGAATGAATCCAACATTATCACCCTATGTGCATGTATGATTACATGACCTGTATAACTCCACATCATGTACATCCAGATGAATGAGAAGTTATACTCCATTTATGTATGATGTGTCAAAATGCATTCTACTGTCATGTATAACTAATTAGAACAAATTTTTAAAAGTGCCTATTTTGCTGAATTACAAATGGAAGTCCAAAGCAGAGCCAGATTTTTTTATATAAAGACCACCATGATACACCGTTATTGCTTCACAAGGTGGAGTGGCTTTGGAAGGTGTGGTGAGGATGGAAGCTTTCCTGTGTTTCCTTTGCACTGGACCAGTATCCTGAACTGGAGAAAAGAACTTGGGACACACTTGGGCTGAAAGTTCTCTCCTTGTATAAGCAGTGTGCATGGAAGCATGTGTTGTACTTGTACAGGGTTTCATGTTTCAGCCAATGTATCAGATGTATTTTGCTACAACAGAATAACTGCTTATATGGCACTGTGTGGGATATGGTGTTCCACGTGGTATTGAACTGGGATGACCTGTCAGAGCAAGGCATCAGGAAATCAGCATAGTGTTAAGTCAGACCTTATGTGTGATTGCTTATTCATTCATCTATTTATTTATTCAACAAATATTGAGTGTCTTTGATATTCTAGACATTAGCTTTAGAGTAGGGAAACAAGCAATATGCCTACCCTTGTGAAGTTTATGTTCTGTAGGGAAAGACTACACTAAAGAAATGTTTTAAATAAACAAGGTATCTACATAATTGTGTGTTATGAGGGCAATAAAGGAAATAAAGAAGATCCTTGTTAGAGAAGCCTTCTCTGAAGATGTCATACTTGACCTAAGATAATACCATATGCATAAGTTACATAAGTTAGCCAATGTCAAGGACAGAGTAAATACTAGGCAGAGGGAATACCAAGTACAAAGGCCCAAAGATGACAAAAGACTTGCCATGTTTGAGCAACAGAAGGGAGACCTTGAGCAAGAGAATAAGAATTGCCATTTGGTGGGGGCAAAACCACACAGGACCTGCCACCATTGTTTCCCACTTGGAGTACTGAAATAGCCACTGGTTGAAATTACAGTGGCCTGCACTAGTCAATGCAATGAGAGCAAGAGCCTGGAAGAATTTAAGATATATTTTGCAGGTTAGAGTGACTGACAGAGCTTAATGACAATGTCTGAAATGAGGAAAAGAAAAAAACCAAGATGCCGCATAGGTTTCTGCTTGAGCAACTGAGGAGAGATTATGGTGCCATTTTTCTGAGCCTTCAAAGCCTAATAGCTTGCCAGACCTCACTTAGCTAATACACTGAATTCTACTCTGTGTGAACTCACTTCTTTAGGATTTTTTAAAACTCAGGTGGCAGGCGTGGTCACACCTGTAATTCTAGCAACTCAAGAGGCTGAGGCAGGAGGATCAAAAGTTCAAGGCCAGCCTCAGCAACTTAGCAAGACCCTGTCTCAAAATGAAAAATAAAAATGGTGAGATGTGGCTTAGTGGTAAAGCACCCCTGGGTTCAATCCCTTGTACCAAAAAGGAAAATATAAAAACCTCTGTGAAATTATAAAGTTAAATTTCAAAGATCTTTTTTAGAGTTGCAAATAAATTTTCATCTATATTAAATTGTTAATCTAGAAACATTCTGATGTTCAGAATTAAGCAATATTGGCAAACCTATTGTTTTTTTTTTTTTTGGTGTGTGTGTGTGTTTGATTGATTGTAAATAAATGGTACTATAATGGAATAATTCATTTACCTCAAAGCAATAGCCAGAATACTGGGGATGTTTTATCTCAGCATACAAAAAAAGTGGTTTTCTGAATTTTTTTCCAGCCTAATACTTTTCTGGAATTTCTCAGCAACAGAGCAGCTTGTAAGAAAAATTAGATTATAAACTGTGTCCTACAAATATGGACTAAGACTGCAAAGCTTGAACAAAAAGGTGCTTGCGTAAAGCATCCTGGTTTGTTTCTGTTCTTGATATGCAGATACCCCTCACCCCCAGGTGCTCTGTAGCTTTATACAGATTATTTCTCTAGACTCACAAAGGACCCACCCAGGATACGGGCAGGGTTTTTCAGTAGAGAGGAAAATGGAGACATTTGGGTTGTATATTTCTACTATTTGGTCTCAGACATTCTGGCCAGGTCGAAGACTCTTGCTAACATAGGTAATTCTTTACTAAAATCTGCATCATGAAATAGATCTTAACTGACCTATAGAAACAATGGCATTGTGTTCTTAACAAAAGCAGGTCATAAATCCTAAGTATATCGAATACAGCAAAGCAGACACATTCTAAATCTCTCATTAATAAGCCCCTTATAAGACTGTGCCCCAAAATCAATTAGGGTAATAATAAGGAACAACAACAAATCAGGCTCAGAAAACCTCTCATAGAAAAGGCATTTCTTGTCTCACAGAACAAGACAGAGTAGTTCCAGGCTGGTTCTGCATTTCCATGATGTCCTTAAGGTCTCAGGCTCTTTACCTGTTTGCTTACCAACCCCTGCTTCTTGCCATACCACTGAAGCATGTTCCCTAACAGTGGCAGGAAAAGAGAAAGCCTTTCCCAAAAGCCCCTAGTAGACACCCCTTGAGTTCTTGTCCATGGAGCACCCAGTTTCCCTCATTTAGATCCAATAGTATTATTCTCAACTTTTCCTCTTCTCTCTTATTCCCCCCATTCTCTATGACCTATCTATTCTGATTTAAAAATCTTCCCCCTGTGTTCACTACATTAATTCAGACCCTCATTATCTGTTCTTACAGCTTCCAGTTTATATGTCTTCTACATTGCCACTGGAGTGTTCTTTCAAAATACAAGTCTCATTTTGTTACTATTCTGCTTAAAACCCTTCAGTTATTCTTAGTCACAGATAGGATTAAATTTCAATTTATTTTTCTAACTGCAGTAATGACTCCTTTTCCCCACCTTTCAAATTAAGAAAAAAAAATCTTAAAGGATGGCTCAATACAGCTAACAGATGTAGAGCTACCAAGGTTGAAAAGTGGGTGGGAAAGGGGTCCATACCTCAGCCAGGTGGATCCCTTTTCTTCTGTTATGTGGAGGTCCCAGAGGCTTTCCCTGGAACAGCAGATAGAAAGAAATTCCTACTAGGCAGAAGGGTATGGACCTCAGGAGTGTCAGCTGTGCTAATATCATAGGCAAATGATATGGAATCTAAAGTCAGGGGAATGCTCACCCAGAGAGCATAGAGAGAAAGGAAGAGATTCAAAAGTTACATTGATACAATGCTCATAAACCATGTAACATCCAACAAAGCAGTGTTTCTGTTTCATATTTCAAACTTTAAGAATGTGTCTTAAAGGAAAATTTATGCTCTGATTATATCAGACAAGTTTACCCAATCAGATTCTTGAGAACAGAGTAAGGATAGCTACAGACCAAAAATGCAACTCGTATCAAAACCTGAGATTAACAATTTACAGTTATTTGATTTGTGATGGGCTTTTGGTTTGATTGGTAGTGGATATTGAACCCAGGGTTTCAATTATGCTGGGCAAGAGTTCTAACACTGAGCTACATCCCCAACTCTCCAGTTTGTTTGAAATATGCTTGTGTTTACATTTTCGTTCTTATAGCTACTTTTTAAAAGAGGTACAAAATTGCTGTGATAACCAAAGAGAAAAGTCTCCATTTTCAAAAGGCTTTTCATATTAGAAATCCTGAGTTACAAACATTTCATGTCTTTCCATTTCTGATCAAGGTAGTTTTGTGTTAATTAAGCTTAAGAATAAAATTTCAAACAAATACAATAACCAAATATGTTAGTTATCATAACTATTCTCCTGCTACTGAAATCAACTTGCATTTATTTTTTGTTTATTTAAGAATTTAGTGTTTTTTGTTGTTCTGTGAAGACTAAACAGCTATTTAGATGCAGTTTACATTCTTGTTATGGAATATAACCTTCTTCATGAGGCTGGAAATGTTAATGAACAATTTTATCAAGTAAAGGAGCTGTCAATTTGAGGCAAGAGATGAATGATTATGAACTTTACAACTTATAGACAGTTGATATCATCAGAAAGGGAGGGAGGGATGGAGGAAACTGAAGGGAACTGGTCATGGCAGGCTCCAACCAGGCCAGACTGTTAACTTTACTTGTTTTCATCCATTCTCAATTCAAAGAAGATTGAGGAAAGCTTGTCCTTAAGTATCTTGTGTGGGCTCTAGACAAACAGACCATCAGTCTTGCTTCCCCTTTGGCTCTATATCCGATGCTCACCTCCTGTCTACCTAGGTCTCTTTCCTTTCATCACCATATGCTTTTCTGCTTCTACCTTTATATCCTGCCCTCTACATACCTGGAGCTGACCTGTTTCTTGTCACCATCTTTACTGTCAGATTTTGTACAGTCAGGCTCAACCTTTCCTGACGACAGCAGCTCCATTAGGGCACCACAGAGTACATTTGCCATTTCCCAGCTTTTCCTGCAACCCCACCTGAGGAGCCCACACTGCCCCCAACTTTCTCACATTTGTCTGGGACTTCTCAAGAACTGAGCACCAATCAGAAGCTGAAAATATGTACCAATTCTCTGGAGCTTCAAACTGATTTTGATTCTCTCCTAATCCTTTTAAACATGATGTTTTTAAATTAAGAGTAGCAGAGACAAAGTGATTTAGGAAAATGATAATGTTATCCTAGCCTATTTCAGTGCCACTCTAACATCATTAAGAAAATTGACTGTCAGATTTGATCAATGTTGTTGAAATGAACTGTGATCATTCCCAGAGTAGCTGGAGTAAAATTCTCACCCAGCAGGAGCAGTTTTAATGACCGAAGAATAGTAACCAAGAGAAGCAACTGAACTTCAATGCATTGCTGACCTCATACCCTCCCTCTCTCCTCTCTTTTTCAGGCACAACATGTTTGATTGCTCTGCTATCAGATAAAGACCTCACTGTGGCCAATGTGGGTGACTCACGAGGAGTCCTGTGTGACAAAGATGGGAATGCCATTCCCTTGTCTCATGATCACAAGCCTTACCAACTGAAGGAAAGAAAAAGGATAAAGAGAGCTGGTGAGATGTGACTACCTCTAGAGAATGTCTGCCATCTTGTTTGGTGGACAAAGGGCTTGCTTGGAGAACTCCTGGGCTAGAAATTAGTGGGTCACTACAGAGGCTGCTACTGAGGTAGCTGTAACTTTGTAATGTTTCCTCCCAAATAAATGGCCACTGAATTTGCCCCTCCTCATGACTAAATATTCCAGAAGGGAACCGCTTTTCCAGATTAATAAGATCTTTGGGCCATTGCTTCCTGCTTCATTCTCATCTCTTACCATATTCTGCTTCCCTTTAGTCATGCCAAATTAATAACCATTTCCCCAAATGACCTTTGTTTCTGATACCTCTCTGCCTTTGCAAGTGCCATTCCCACTCTTAGTGGATGACAATTACTTGTCCCTTGAGATTCAACTTCAAGATATCCTTTGGAAGCCTTCCGTGTCACTGTGGCAAAGGCTCCCCCAGTCTAGGTTAGGCCTTATGTCTTTCTACAGTATCCAAAGTGGTCCTCTTGGATCACCTTTCACAATGCATATATAGCTGTCTTATGTTCCTCACTGAGCTCTTTGAGGGCGAGAACTTAGTCTTGTTCATCTCCATCACTTAGTTCAGTGATTAGTATAATAAATATTTCAGAGCATGGTGGAAGGGTCCCTTATTAATTTGTCCAACACGCCCTCTACCCAAAAAATTTCTCATGGAGTTTACATTCTGAAATTGGCCTAGGAGTGGGGAATGGATCAGATAGATGTTAACCAAAAAAATTAATTAGTAAAAATAACCAACTTATATAGAATATTGCAAGGTGATAACTGCTATGGAGAGACATAAAGCTGGTATGGGAATGGGGAGTGTCAGGAAATTGCAGTTTTATGAAAAGTGGTCCATATTGGCTTCACTAAATTGATATTTGGACAAAGACTCCAAGGAGGAATATCAGTTGATTATTCTATTTTCAAAACTAGATTTGGGATAGTCTGTGGAAGGAAAGAATTCCTTTGCTCCACAGACTGACAACTTCGTGACACACCAGGCAGCAGATCAGCTGAAGTACAATGCTCAGGCACACTAGTCTCTAACCAGCATGGATCCCTGCTGTCTGCGGTTTGACTCTCAGTCTCTGTAGGTCAGCTTTTGCTCAGTGAGTAAATGAAGTGAATCTAATGAACATTTAAGTTTTCACAGTAGGACTCTGTACTATGGAGTCAAAAAGTATTTGCATTTTATTACAACCCCTTGCTTCAATGACTGCTTGAGATGCAGAATAGTTTTGAATGAAAGCTTTTGGTCAGGTTTCTGTTGATGAGATGGAACAAACAATGATTTCAGACATCTATCAAGGCTTGATGAGCTCCAGGGAGTGTTAGCAAAAGGCTCTGACTTCCTTAAGTGTGAAGGTAGCATCTCCCCACAACTGCCCTCTGTGAGCCTGGATTTAAGATCTAGGTGGCCCACTCTGTTGTGGGCTGATCATTCAGAAAATACTCTCAGTCTGAATTTGGTCCAAATTAGAGAGCCTTTATTAGCCATCTGGCTATACCCACCTCTGTGCACATAAACTTTTAAGGATAAAAATAATTTCACCCTGTGCAGGAGTCTGCAACTAGGTAAAGCAAGCTTGGTTTCAGAAGCTAAATTTAACAGTTATGTGGGCTGTTACAATGTTACAAGTATCTGTCTGCATAGCTGGGGATTTTTTTTTTTTTTTTTTGGTTAGGGGTGGAGTTTTTTTGTGGTTGGGTAGAGGTTGCAGCAATTAAAGTTTCTTAACAGGTTTAACTGCACACTCTAATTAAGATAGTTCCTTTTAAGACAGATCACTTAGGCTAAGTTCTTAAGTACTTCTAACTTATAACCAGAATAGCTTAATATTACTTATCCTATAATTTTACCTTATCTTGTTTATTGATATCCTATAATCTATATGATGCTTACTGACTAAGCTAAGCTATAACAACTCTTGCATAACACAGACAAGGATGTGTACATGATACATCCGGAGCTGTCATCTTTGTATCCAGTACTCTGTTTTGAAATATCACTGCCATTTCATTCTCCCTCCTCTTCCCTGTCACACCCAACACCCCACTCCCACCCTACAGTGATTGTATATAGAAGTAAATTTGGACACCAATTCTAAAGAGATTAATCTTACCTGCTCTGTTCTTTATTTGGTCAAGGGTATATTTTATAGGAGGCTTAAAGAACAAGGATTAGTTTTGTTATCATTATGTGTGTCTTCTCTGATCAGTGTTCCCACTCCTGATTAGTGTGACAATAAGCTCCAACCAGTCTGGGCCAAAAACTGTACATAATAGTCTTTCTCTATTCCTTATGCTGTTTCCAATAACAACATCACCATCAACTGCCACTCATTTGTGTTCATTCTGTTCTAGGAGCCAAGCCTAGAGCTTTACAGACTTTTTGTCTTTAACTATCTTATGAGGATGATAATCATGTCACAGCCAAAAAACTGGCACCTTAGAGAAGCTTGTGTGTTCAGTGACTCACAGCTAGTGAATGGGAGGACCAGAATTGAAATGAGGACTGACTCCATTGCCCATGTTCCTGCCTACTAGACCACGCTTCCTGGAATGCTCTCCTGCATCCCTGCCTATAGAAGTCCTATTCCATCAGTCAAGCCCAGATTTAACACCCATTCCCCTATGCTCATCACACCCAGAAATCATCCCTCTGTCCTCCCTCTGCTTTCAGCATTTAGCAGATACTATTCTCCCCTAAAAGAATACTACTTTGTGCTTGTAGCATTTAATATGTGTTTTCTTATCTCTCCTGCCAGACTGTCTATTTCTTTAAAGAAAGGTCTGGATCTTGTATAATGTTGTATCCTACAAATTGCCTTCCACGGAGTAGGTATTTAATAAATACCTGAAAAAAAAAAGTGAATGAACAGATTTTAGCTCCTTTAAAGAAAAATAATAGATAACATTACTGAAAGCCTATATTATTCAAGCATGGTGCTAAATGATTTATATGGAATGACTCCTTTATTTCTCACAATAGTAGATAATGTCCCCATTTTGCAGTGAGACCAAGAAACAGAGAGAAAATTTCATCCAAAGTCACACATAGCTACAAGTGACAGAGCCAGGAATCAAATCCAAGCAGCCTGGCCTGGGCCTTCAATGTATATATTAAAATGTACTTTTCCTTAATCCCAAACCTGTTTAGGAGGGAGGGTATCAGTCAGCTTGTTCTCTACTGTGACCAAAAGACTTGACAAGAATAATTAGAAGAGGAAAAGTTTATTTGGGGGTTCATGGTTTCAGAGGTCTCAGTTCATAGACTCTGGTTCTATTTGCTATAGGCCTGAGGTGAAGCAGAACATGATGGCAGAAGAGTGGTAGAGGAAAGCAGCTCAGGACATGGCACCAGGAAGCAGAGAGAGAGAGACAGAGCTTTTCTCACCACAGACAAAAAATATACCCTAAAGGCACACCCCAAATGATCCACCTCCTCCAGCCACATTCTCCCTGCCTGCAGTTAACATCTAGTTAATCCCTATGAGGAAATTAATACACCGATTATGTTAAGGCTCTCGTAACACAATCACTTCACTTCTAAACTTTCTTGCATTGGGTTACACATGAGCTTTGGGGAGGCACATTATATCTAAACCACAACAGTTTTGAGATGTACATAGGGGCATCCAAGGGCAGCCGTAGGCTAAGTGATCATTCCAGTGATGTCTCTGTTGTCTGTCTACCTGCCTTTCAGCGCTCCCTTGCCACTTTCCTCCAGTTCCCACCCTAGTGCTCTCTACTGCAGTCACTGAGCTTCCACAGGGTTAAAACTGATGTCTCTCCCTTGTGTGTACCCTACCATTATACTCTAGTTGATATATTCCTGAAGGCCTTAGAGGTTTAAGGATGAGGGCATGAGGATCTCCTGAAAGGCTCTCAGACTCCAAGCCATGCAGCAGAATGCTGCTTGGAGAGGGAAAGTACTGTGGCCCAGCTTACACATAGTAGGTCAACCTGTTGTACATGTTCACAGTGCCAGGTGTGGGAGATATCAGCTGGGCAAGCTAATGGGCTTCTTCTGTCTTTCTAGGTGGTTTCATCAGTTTCAATGGTTCCTGGAGGGTTCAGGGAATCCTGGCCATGTCTCGCTCCCTGGGGGATTATCCGCTGAAAAACCTCAATGTGGTCATTCCAGACCCAGACATCCTCACCTTTGACCTGGACAAGCTCCAGCCTGAGTTCATGATCTTGGCATCAGATGGCCTATGGGATGCCTTCAGCAATGAAGAAGCAGTCCGATTCATCAAGGAGCGCTTGGATGAACCTCACTTTGGAGCCAAGAGCATAGTCTTGCAGTCATTTTACAGAGGCTGCCCTGATAATATTACTGTCATGGTGGTGAAGTTCAGGAATAGCAGCAAAGCAGAAGAGCAGTGAACCCTTCGGGGTCTCAGCTGCCTTACACTAAAGGACTTTTGACACACTGGTCTCTTTTAATGTAGTGAAAGGTGTGGGAATTGTAATTAGGATCATCCATCCCAGACACTGAATCCCCACCCCACCCCCTTCAGTGATGAACAGAGGATACCCCTGGCCAATGTAGTTGAGTGGCTGAAAAAATGGTTTCTTTGTTTCCCCAACTCTTCAATGTCCAAAATATATAAATAGGTAGCTGTAGATCCATATGTATGAAGTGAATAGCAGATGCACCATGTATTCTCCTTCTTAAGATTCTTTTTAAGATCCCTTTCAGGGTCCTCCAGGCATCAGCCTTTATGTCCCCTCTGAAACCCTAGGTGGGACAAGCCTCCCTTCCTGCATAAGACAGGCCATTGTGACCTATAAGTCAGGGGCTGATGTTCAGTCAAGGGGCAAAGTAGTCCTAGAATGTGTGATCCTCCTGAGTCCATGTTTTCTCCTGAGCAGCAGCCTGGAAACAGATTCGGAACTGTTTATGATTTGTGGGCTGCTCTTGGAGGCTGAGGAAAACTGTGAGGATGGGCGATCAGTGACAGCTCCTGCACAGCAGAAATAACCCTTTTCCCTTCCTCCTTTTATTAGTTAAATAGATTTTGGGTACCACCTGACCAGCCTTTGTATGTTTATCCTAATCACGCATGACCTTACCTTTTGCTTACACCTTCCTGTATGTAATGGGCAATTATTAATTTCATAACAGACACCACAATTTTTCATCTTAGCTAATCAAGAAATCATATTAAGGGAAATGAAAACCGCAAATCACAATGCCATCATTCCTTCCACCTTTAAGAACAGGTAGAAGAAAACCATATGAATGAGCCACAGTGCTCCTTGGAAAGCTGGCAGTTTGCACTGGAAGTGAAAGGAGTGAGCAGGTGAGATTACCACCCTGAAGTGAACACCAGCTGCAAGTTTTTGTGAAGTTTTCCCCAAGCCCTAGCTTAATAGCTTTTGAGCATCTTTCAAGCAGTATTTGGAGAAGCAACAGCCTAGAACTGCATGTGTTCCTTGAAGCCAGAAACACGTTCCCAGACTTTGGAATTATGTGGCGAACTACTGGGGCATGCTTTTTCTCGCCAATGAAAAGGATGAAGCTTTTCACATTTGGTTGCAAACCTCTATCCACATTGGGTACCCTTCCTCAGGCAAAGGCAAACTGCCCCACATCGACTGAAGGGACTTGTGGGGGACTTGTGTGCAGTGGCAGCAAAGCTGGATGAGAATTCAAACAAGAACCCACATCGATAAGTGGCCTAGAATTATTTGGAAGCCTGGCTTTGCTGTTCTCTGTTTCCTATCAATCACCAAAGTCATATTTTTTCCAGCCTCAGCATTTTATAAGTTAATTTATAGAAAATGCTGGGTTATCCTCTTTGCCTGAAGAAGGCAGCTCTAAGACTTCTGTTGCATCCCCACCCGCAGGTGCACCTGGTTTTATTCTTTCTGAGTGGAAATTAGTCCTTACAAATGCCTGTTCACTGGCCACCTCCAACCCATGGTGCCCTACCCTCTGTTCCCCTTCAGCTGCAGAGCTTTCCTGAAGTAGTTTCCAAGAAAGAACTCAGGAGAATGATTAACTTGTGCTGCGAAGAACTGCAGTTTGTCTTGATACTTCCAAGAACTTACCTATCTTTGACTGCAATGAGAATTAATAATGATTTCCCAAGATTTTATATTCTGTATTTTCCAACATTAATGTTAGATTCTTGATTATTGTTTTTTAGCCATAGAATGTTTTAGTACAAAATATCTGCTGCCATTTTAGATTTAAGCAGTTGTTCCTTGAAAGACACTGAACAATTGGATGTGTGTATTTAGGGCAGAGGTGGGAACAGAAATGTGGGAAACAAATTATTGTGATCAGTGATGGGCTTTCAGACCAGGTAGCTGAGTTTGCTTGAATATCTAGGATGTTCTGATCTGGAATCACCCACCATTTAACTGAAGGTCCAACATTTTACAGTTCACAGTATCTTTCCTTTTTATATTTTTGCTTAATGCAAAAATGCATAACAAGCGAAGTACATTGTATTGTCCAAAATGAAAATAGTGAAGCTTTGGTGAAGATGAAAAAGGTACCAAATTAGTAAATTCTGTACTTATTTATTTAAGCAAACTTTCTTAACAGATACAGTGCTGAGTGTACAAGATATGTACATGCCTTTTTTAAAAAAAAATTGAGGTTCACAAGGCGTCTTCTAAATTTTGCTTTGTAGAATTAGTTCATTTCTGATTTTAACGAAATAGAGTGTAAATCTCACACTCCTTTTCTGCCTCTCCCCCCCCTCCCTACTATGGTTTGTAATTTTTAAAAGGTAGAAGTATGGACAAAATAGTGGTTTGATTAATTGTTATGTACAAAATCAAAGTACTCTGTTCCCTTCCCCTGTCCTCCTGGAGCTCTCTCTCCCTGATCCATTTCCAGTTGTTAGGGGTCTGAGAATAGCACATCTGGGCTGCCCTGTGGTGTACTGGCTGCCTTCCCCACTTCTCTAGAAGCTCAGGAAAGTTGGATCTAGCCTATAGGGAAATTGAGAAGTTTGCATGTAACCTTCCCTAAACAGCACTGCCAAAGCTTTGGAATTGTCATCTGAGACTGCCCTTACTCCCTAGTTAACCTGAGTTTGAATTGCCAATAGTTTCCACAGTGCCAAATTTTGGGATGGTTCTACAGTCTTTTGGAAATGAAGCTGGGAATGACCACATGCTCCTGAGCAAGAGGGCAATCCCAGATCTTCATTAATGCACTGCTCTGCTGCTGCTTCTTTGGCAATTTGTACTTATTAAATGGGTTAGAAATGGGAGGATGGGAAATTTTTTAAATTCAGTGTATTTGCAATTCTTTAATCATAGGAATAAACTCTACTTATGTAGAGAGCTCCAACACTAGTCCCCAAGACCTGAATTTTTTTTTAATGTGATCAACTTATACTAGGCAATTAACTCTGAGTCACTGTTCTGATGCAACATGACTATATGCATATATACTCATTACTGGCAACTAATGGCTACATTCTTATCCTTGCTGTGGATTGAAGATATTGGCCTATTGTATCTTGCATATGTGGAGTATTACACAGAGAGTGTTATATAGTAAAGGAGCTGCAAACTGGATAATTTAAAACACCTTATTGACTTTGACATTTTGCACAAATGGTAAAAGGGACTGAATGACAGAATCCTCTCTGAAGTGGATCTAGGAGACTGATTACATTATTGGAATGAGTCACTGGAGTATGTGGAAATGCATGAGGGATTTGCAAGAAGCAAAGAAGGGATTACTTTTTCCTTTGCCAGGTATACCTTGATTTTCCTTTTTTTTTTTTTTCCTTTCCTCCATGAATTGTTGGCAGATCTCTCTTGCAACTATTTCAATGTAAGGCTTACATTGAAAAAGGATGAAATTTCATTGTACATTTGAAAGTATAGGGAAATATGCTTTATATAAATCTTTATTTTCCAATGATTTCAGAAATTATTTTTCCCTTCTTTCAACACATCATAAATTGATCTTCCCTTTATAGTCCCCCAGAATTACCTTTGCATGTTATACCAGCATTTCCAGCAGTTCTGGAAAAATGTAATGACTGTTAGCTACTATGCTGGGGCCTGTTTAATTGCATCTGGACTAAAACATTATCTGAATTTTTTAGATTGTTAGCTGCACACTAAAAAATAGTAGAATCTGACGTTCCCCAAAGTGTGTTCCAAAGAATCAAGTTCCAAAGATGCTCTTCCAAATATGGGGCTTCAGGGTCAAAGAAGTTTGGGAAACATGGTCTTAGAAAGTACATCTAAGCTCACGGAAGCCTCTAATTTAAATATACTGCAGTGGAACAGGAAACATACCACATGCATAATTTCTGTTAGCTCTGTGTTTCCCAGATTAATTTGACTGCAGAACCTTTTAAAAATAATACCTAGTAACATTCAAGGAATACACTTTGGGAAATTCTGATATATTGAAATATGTTTTCTCATTCCAATAACATTCAAGGAATACACTTTGGGAAATTCTGATATATTGAAATATACTTTCTCATTCGCCATGACTCTTTATAGTAGCAGTACAGTTTGCAATTTAGTAGCACTAATCCTTTCATGGAAGAGGCTGATTAAATAGAAACAGTTTAAAAATAGTCTTATTTAATGTGACCACTAGCACCTCATATTGATAGCAGAAGTCTAACAAGTTTTCCCTCATGTGAATTACAAGTAAGAGCTTTACCTTAGACAGGAAGTTCTCGAGTTCATTCCAAGATCTTTCAGTGCTTTTTTGCAGTTATATTTGCTCTCCAGGTTGAATAAATATTTTTATGTTTCATCACTATATGTGATAGTTTAAAATATAGAGAAAATAATAGAACAGGAAAAAGTTCATGCTTGATTTTAACTCACTTGAAATTTTAACTCAATTTTCAAAATTAACTACATTGAATAATAATGGAAGTGCAAACTTAACACCTATTTACTCTTTATTCTCTCTAGATTCAATGAAATAATTTAAAATCAACTGGAGCTCCTAGGTCCTAAATGTCTGTTATATGTTATCCTACCTTTCATATGTTTTATATATATATATTTAGCAAGTTATCTCTTGCCTAACATGTATGGATTGATCATAGTTCCATAATACTCACTATCAGTTTGGGCAGTTTGTTTGGGATGCCATTACAGATAACCCCCCAATAATGGATGAAACATGGTACAGAGTGAATTTAGGGTAAAATCAGTAATTTAAAATTACATCCAATATTTAGGAATCTGCCCACCCTTTGAACCTATCTAAAATCTAAAGGTAGGATCCCTTACTCTAGGTGGCATATTGCAAAGGGCAAGGGACAGTCAGTACCATGAGGCTTCCATTGTTTCTGAATGTTTTCTAATATGTAAATTTTTGCTGATTCCTAGTAATGTTAATGCTCTGTCCATTATTCTTTTTATAACTGTTAAGCTACAAACTATTACACTGAAGGTTGATTATGGTAATTTTTACATGTTTAGTAATAACCACACCATCATATGTACAATCACTTTAATAAATCCAACTTAAAGACTTTGAGGAAAACACGTAGTAACTGTTCATTTTGAAAAATCATCATAGGCATTTTCACTATCTAAAACTTCAATGAAACCAAGCATGAAGCAAAGGAATGGGTTGTATTTAAAGATGTACACAGCTTCATTTATTCAAGGAGTTTTATAATCTGGTATCATTTAACTATAAAATCCTGCCTGCCATTTGCTGATTGTGTGTGTGTGTGTGTGTGTGTGTGTGTGTGTGTGTGTGCGCGTGCGCGTGCGTGTGTGTATACTGGGAATTGAACCCAGGGCCTTGCACTTGTTAGGTAAGTACTCTACCACTGAGCTACACCCCTAGCCTTTTTTATTTTTATTTTTAAGACATGGTCTCACTAAATTGCACAGACTGGTCTTGAACTTGTGTTCCTCCTACCACAGCCTCTCCAGAAGGTGGGATTACAGGCATCCACCACTGTGCCTAGCCACATTAATTCTGGAAACCTCCAAGACCAGCATTCCTAGCTCTGAGCACAAGCAGAATCTTATAAAAGCTTTGGTGGCTGGTTATGGGGTAGGAGTTAGGGAATGAGGAGTAGCAGGAAAATTGGCCTGGGTCACTTGCTACCTCTACAGGAGCAAGACTGAATTAGCTACACATTCTCTTGTCACCTTCTAGCATGAGTCAATCCAGAAATTAATGTGATGAATTACTTAAAAATATTTATATTTTAATTAGATAAATCATTATTTTAAATGTGTTCATGTAGAAACAAAGGTAGAAATAATGGTCAAGGAATTGGGAGAGGATGGCCTTTGGGATAACCAGATATGAAAATATAAAAGTAGGTAATCAGAGATGTAAATTACCAGGCTTTTCCCATATATAGGATGTGTTCAGTAGTGATTCCTGACATCTGCACATAGATTAGTAAGATACAATTGTACTTTTTAAAACATCAATATTCTAAAAGGGAAGTCAGGGTTTTTTTTTTCAGTAATGTAAAGTGGTAAAATTATAGACCCTATTCCATTTTTTTCCCCAACAAAAACAGATATGGTATCATTTATTGCTGTCCTGAACACCTTTACTGTCCTTTCCAAATCTTGGACATGCTTTTACTCTGAATCCTTAGAATTTCTGCATTTGCAAAAAGGAACTACTCCTTTTTAGAATTTTTAAAAGATACTAAATAGTTGGCCTTTCATTTTAGATTGCCTGAATTAAACTGAAATCAAATAAACACAGTCATGGTCACAACTGAGAGTGTTTTAACATAGTGGTAATTTTCCAAATGCCAACACGAATACTAGTGAGTACCAATTTATAAGAGACAATTTCACGAAAATGAACCACATGATAATTTAATGTTCTTGCTTCATATAATGAAAAGGGTCATCTTGCTCATATATATATTTTTTTTAAAAAAAGTAACCCTGCAGAAATGGTGCTTTAGACATCTCTAACTCAAGAAAATGGTATCTCTTGAATACATTTTAAATTGTCTTCCTCATAGTGTATGAAAGAAAAAAATGGTGACTGCTGAGTATAATTATGGAAAGATAAATTTACTACATGGGAAAAACCTAGAATCTGCCTTGGGACATTAACCAAGAATATTTTTCTTATTTAGACTCCAAGGCTATAACCAAAAAGGCTTTATGTATTTATTATCTTGATTATCCTTTTATCTTGGGCATATATTCAGAAAGAATAATAGATGCAACAATGGAAAAACTGATAACTTTTTTTCTATTATAAAAAGCAGTCTTTGCCTTTTTCATTTATTTGAAATTCACTTTCACATTGAAACATTAACATCTACCACATCTTTCATTTTAGTCTTCAATTACTAAAGTAAATAATTTTGATTTATAGCACTTACACAACTTCGATTCAAATCATAAAGTTGAAATCTATTTAGTAACATCTCAACATTCCTTTGGGCAACCAGAAAAAAGAGAACAAAAAAGAAATTTTAATAAGTTTGGAAGAATGATTGTTCTGACAAGCCTGGAAAATGGTCATTAATCTATTAATTCCAGGAGCCCCCAAAGTGAACTCTGTTAATTTACATAATCTCTATAAGCAAGCTGTATGAGGATTTTGAATACATATAAGCATCACTGCATTTATAAATATATCTACCTTATGAACAGATTTCACTGGGAAAGTCACTATTTTTAACAACCAGAAAGTCTGCTTATATATTTTATTATTTCCTTTGTTTTATTTTTCTGAGCACAGACCTTGAGCCAGGCAATGACTAAATGAATGTATCCAGTGGTGACCACTTAGGTGCCACCATTGCCTTCTTGTGGTTTACAGTCTATTCGGGGCCCCTTACAGATATTAAAACACTTAGTATTGGCTGAAGGGGTGAAAAACATATTTCATGATTTTCTCCAATGGGCTGAAATTCATAAAGCTAGAACAGAACTAGAATTTTTTTTTCTGCACGTAATAATAAATGGTAAGAGATTGGTATATATCTTGCCCACAGCCAAGCACACTGCATTAATTATTCTGTTACTAGATCATCTGGTTTCCCAAGGATGGAGTTGGGAGTTGAGAGACATGTAAGCTTTGGGGACCAGGAAAGAGGGTAAGATTGTCCCAATGTAGGGACAATATAACCTATGAGTGGTAATTTCTGATAACCTTATTTTAGATTTTTAATGTCTGGGTATCCTAAATGTCCCCTTCCCCAATTCTTTCACTATTACTTCTGCTTTTGCTTCTGTGTGAATACTTTTTTCCTTTCTTTTTTATTTTATTTTATTTATTTTTTGGTACCAGGGATTGCACTCAGGGGCACTTGACTACTGAGTCATATCCCCAGCCCTATTTTGTGTTTTATTTAAAGACAGGGTTCTCACTGAGTTTCATAGAGCCTAGATTTTTCTGAGGCTGGCTTTGAACTTGAAATCCTCCTATCTCAGCCTCCCAAGCTGCTGGGATTACAGGCATGCAGCACCAGCTATATGAATATATTTTAAATTAGAAATTATCTAGTTAAAATATAAATGTTTTGAGATAATTAATGATAGCACATTTGACTTTTTAACTGGCTTATGACAGAAGGTGATGAGAGAATGTGTGTCCCAAGAAGCCTTCACCCTAATGGGATAGCAGCTATGCATGGGCTCCACGGGTCTGGTCAAACAGGTTGTCTATCCCTCTGTAAAAGAACAGGAGAAAATGGAACATCTCTCCATGGCCCATTTTTATTTTTGTTCCCAAGAATCTATAAAGTGTAACACTCTCATGCCTCAAAGGAGAACCCAGAACTGAAAGTATTTATCATTAGTATTCCTGGGTATAAGGAATTATACAGAGAATTAACATACTTCAAGAAATACAAACAGAAGACTAAAGCCAGACTTTTTTTAATCATAAATTTGGTATTCATAATTACCTTACACATTATAAGAATTTTAATTTTGAATTTTTGAGCAAAAATAACATTTATTTTCTGTATGGAGAAAAACTAAAATTCTAAATATAAGACTTTTATTTTTTAACCACAGAAGTTATGACCTCTTTCTAAATTCTTGGCCTGCTAGCCATCTTCCCTAGACCATGAGAATTCTATTGAAATAGAATAATTTTTTCCTCTATAGATAGTGAATGTTAAGAAATGAGACTATCTCATTGTGATCAGAAATTGACTTTTTGCTGTTACTTTGTTTTTAATCATGAGAACTTGTAAAAAAAATTCAAATTAATACAAACCAACTTCTGATTTGATAAATTAGAATCCCAGGTGGAGCCAGATGTGGTGGTGTGCACCTGTAATCCCAGCGACTCTGGAGGCTGAGACTGGATGATGGCAAGTTCAGGGCCAGCCTCAGCAACTCAACAAGGCCTAAGCAACTTCATGACAACCTGCCTCCAAAAAAGGGGTGGGGGGGGGCTGCTGAGGATGTGACTCAGGGACCTTGAGTTCAATCCCCAATACCAAGCAACAACAAAAAAACCTATAGGTGGAGTCTAGTTATTAAGAAAGGAAAGGAGGAATAAAGGCAGGATTGGGAGAGAATAGAAAAAAAATACCATAACTGAACTGTATTT
Organism: Ictidomys tridecemlineatus; assembly: GCF_052094955.1. Taxonomy (NCBI): domain Eukaryota; kingdom Metazoa; phylum Chordata; class Mammalia; order Rodentia; family Sciuridae; genus Ictidomys; species Ictidomys tridecemlineatus. The sequence continues at coordinate 106,654,289 of NC_135479.1, forward strand.
TTCAAAAGTTCTGATTTCTTATTCTGCTGAATTTAAATTTAGTAACTTTGTTTAAGCTTTTATTTATACTTATTTCATCATTAAATTTTTTCCTTCAGCATTTTCTTGCTACTTTAAAAATCACAAGGGCCTGTTTGTTTATAAAAAGGTACCAGGATTCACAATTTATTAGCAATGTTTTCTTTTAGGAATATTCAAATTATATTTGATAATTAAATCACAAGTCTAAATCTCAGGTCAAATGACTCTTACATCAATCAGGCTTTCTGGTAAGTTAGTTCCTTTTTAAAAACCATTCATAATAAATACAACAAAATCTTGACAAAACTTCATTACTCTTGGTCCTCTTCTGTTTTTATTGGTAATATTTTACACTTGTCTCTTAGAATCATTTGAAACAAAGTCAGTTTGGTGGAGCATTATCTGCAGTTGATCTCAGAGTGCATGGCATCCGTGGTCACTCAAAATGCATGGCACGTCATTCAGGTCCCTTTGATGTGTGCTGGGGTACAGTTAGCATTGTAGAGACTAATGTGTTCATGCAATCACTAATTCTATATTGTTGTATACAAAATGAACAGCTAAAATTTCACCTTACAACAAAAATAAATTAAAGCAAAAATAAACACATTAAAGTTATTAAGCTTTACACACTGGTCTGTTGATACTTTTTTCCTTTGATTAAGCTCATTTTCCATTCTAATGTTTCTTCTGGAATTTTACAATTTTGAATTGAAGTAACTGTTGTGTTGGGGTTCTACATAGAAAACAGAAAACCAATTTATGGCCAGAAGACAAGGCAAAAATGTAAAAGCAGGAGATTTGGAACAAAAAAGCCTCACTCTTTCAAAAACAAGGTAATTTTTAAAATGAATACAAATGTATGCAACAAAAATATTCCTTATTGGCATAGAACAACTTTTGCCCAGTTTGTAATCAGTATTAGGTAACAAGGGTCAAATTAGCTATACATGCATGTAAATTCCAGTAACATGACCTGACACCTTTGAGAAAGTAATCAAAATTGAATATCCATCTGCAAAGGTTTTCCCAAGATTCAGGAAGTAACACTGAAATTTGGATGCAGAGTGAAATAAAGGTGTACTTACATATACACAGACACACATGTAATCCTATTTTAGGTATTCCAAAAATGAAATGCTCAAAAGTGAACAGGGTCTAGGATCTTGCTGAAGAACAAAAGTCAATCATCAGACTGCTAGAGTTGGGTATAACAATGCAGGAAAAAAAAATGTGGCCTTTGATTCTTTGCTTCATTTTCATTAAAAATAATATTTGATACCCAGAATGAAAACTGCTTCCCTCTAATCCTGAGCTTTCATCTTTCTCTAGGTAGAAAATTTTTAACATAGATATGAAGAGTTTGATTAGAGATTTTTGTCATTCAAGTTAGAATAAATATTATGGACTCCAATACCAGCCACAGAGCCCACCCCCAAAAAAAGGAATTAAGAGTCATATTCTACCTTCATTTATAGTTATATTTTTTTCTCTCTCTGTCCCCATATCTCTCTCTCTCTCTTTTCCTTCCTCTCTTTGCTTTACTTTAGAAATATAATAGTGATATTTTACGTGTGTGGGGGGGGGTGGTGGGGTAATGCACTAGGAATTTGGATATTAAGAAAGGTTTTCTCTTCCAGCTATGATGGATTGGCTGGTATTGTGTTAAGTAGGCCAAGCACTGTGAGCAACTGTAAAATGACAAAATGTATTAGGCAACTGGTTCAGGTGGTGAGATAGCAATCCTTGAGAGAAGGAATCGTAAGTTGTCCCATGGTCACCTTGGCTATCTGTGCAAAGACAATGCCCTAGTGTGGCAGACAAACTGATTCCAAGCAGAGCCAGACTGTCCTGAGGACATGGAAATCAGATTCAGGGGCAAGTGAAGCAACTAGAATCTGTGAAGAGGTATGGAGGAGGAATCTCAAAAGTTCATGTATGGGTTCCTTGTGAGTCCTTAACTGAGGGCTTTCCTCTCTCTGTGCTCAGGGTCAGACTGACTATCCAAGGCTTAACAGAAAGTGGCTGCTAGGAGATAGAGAAAAGACTAGAAATATTAGAGGTTGAACATTGCTAGGGAATAACCGGATCTGACCAAAGCAGAGTGGAAAGACCTCATTAACACATAGTTAACAACCTAGTGTCACTAAGACACTTTGAAAGGCTGTGCCTTAGGAGTAAGGACCACTGTCAAGGAATAAGGCCCACTACAGACCTACCCCAACTGATTCTAAAAACAAGTGCTGACAAGACTCACAAGGGAGAAAGAATTGGAAAGTTGAAGCTGGGTGTGGTGGCCACTTGGGAGGTTGAAGCAGGAGGATCACAAGTTCAAAGCCAGCTTCAGCAACTTAGCAAGACACTGTCTCAAAATTTTAAAAGGGGACTGGGGATATGATTCAGTGATTAAGCACTCCTAGGTTCAATTCTTAGTATCAAAGAAAGGAAAAGAAGAGCAATTTAGAGGGCTTTGGGAAATGCTTAGCCTTTCACTACCTGTGTTGGACAAACTGTAATCTCCCTAGATCCCAAACCCCAAGGTCACAATGGTAGCTAAAAACTAAACTCCTTCCTAAAACAAAAATCAAACTTCTTCAGAGGAAGATATTAGAATCCAAAATATTTACACGTTTGCAAAGTACTACTCCCATTGTCCAGGATAATATACCATGAAGAAATTAACTGACATTCAAGGATTGGTGGCACACACCTATAATCCCAGATACTCAAGGCCAACTTGGACCTTGTCTCAAAATAAAAAATAAAAAGAGCTGGGGATGTAGTTCAGTGGTAAAGCAACTTAGGTTTCATCCCTCCCCTCCACCTACCCCCTCTACACACACACACAAAGAAAGAAACAAAAAGAAATTATCAGACATGTAAAGAAATAGGAAAATGTGATCAATAGTTAAGAAAAAACATGAGTCTGCCCTGAGAGTCCTACAAATTGAAACTTGTAGACTCTATGACAGTCCTAATAAGCATATTCAAAAAGGTAAAGGCAACTATAGTCTTAGAAAATAAAGAATTTCAGCAGAGAAATGGAAAACTAAAAATGAAAATTCTGGAACGTAAAAATAACTGAAATGAAAAATTCACTGGATGGGTTTAAAAGAACTTAAAAATAGCAAAGATAGAGGTCAGCAAACTTGAGCTATATAAATTACCCAATTTGAAAGAAAGATAAGAAAAAAGAATGAAGGAAAATTAACAGAATGTCAGGGACTTGTAGGATACTATAAAATAAGACACATGTTGTTCAAATATCAGAAAAAGAGTAAGAATAGGGCAGAAAAATGTTTAAAGAAATAATGACCATACAGTTCTCAAATTTAAAAAAAAAATCAACGTGCAGAATCAAGAAAATCAGCAAAGCTACAGGGAAGCTAAATACAAAAAAGCACACCCTGGAGGCTGGGCTTGTGGCTCAGTGATAGAGTGCTTGCCTGGCATGTGAGACCCTGGGTTCTATCCTCATCACCACATATAAAGAAATAAAATAAAAGATTCATTGACAACTAAAAAAAAAAATTTTAGAAAAGCACACCCTACAATGAATCATTTTGTCCCCAAATATCAGCTATATAGATGTTGAGAAACCCTGCCCTGAAGCAGTTAAAATAATAATAATAATAACAATAACAATAATATAGAAAGCAAGAGAGGAAATGAAATGAAAAGCTAATGAATAATTAACTCAAAAGAAGGCAAGAAAGAGCCTGGTGTGTTGGTGCTTGCCTGTAATCCCAGTGGCTTGGGAGGCTGAGGCCGGAGAATCAAGGGTTCAAAGTCAGCCTCAGCATACTATGTGTACATACTATGTGGTTAGTTTACAGTTATTTTCTCTCCAGTTTCAGGAACATAGTATCTTCATGACTTGGACCTGATCAGCCATGCTATCAATTATTAAACACTAAAACTTAGAGTAATGTCAATTATGTAGTACATCACATTAATAGTGAAGGAAAAAAATCAATGTGATCATTTGATGCAGAAAAAGCATTTGACAAAATCTAATACCTTTCCACAATTAAAAAAGACACACACACACACACACACACACACACACACACACCCACCAAAGAAAAAAGGAAACTTCCTCAACCTGATGAAGGGTGTTTATGAAAAATCTAACATCCTATTGGTTAAAAGTTTCAGCCACGGAAATTAGGCAAGAAAAAAATTTTTAAAGTATCCACTTGAGAAAGAAGAAAACCTATCTATTTGCAGATGGTAAGATCTTGCATATAGAAAATGCTAAGCAGGTTATGGCAGTGAACTCCTATTGGGAGGCTATATGGGAGGCTGAGCCTGGAAGACCACAAGTTGGAGGCCAGCTTGGTCAATTTAGTGAGACCATGTCTGAAAATCAAAAGAAGGGCTGGGAATGTGGCTCAGTGGTAGAGTGCTTGCCAACCATGCATAATGCCCTGTGTTTGATTTGATCCCCACTACCACACACAATCTTCATCCACGCATGTGTGTGCACGCACGTGTGCGCGCGCACACACACACACATACACACAATCCTAAAGAATACACACATGTGCACACAATTAAAAATAATAATAAATAAGTTCCCTTTCTATTTTGTGGAATAATTTAAGGTGCACTTGGTATAATCCTGGCTGGTGAGTTTTCTATCTTCTCATCTTCAGCCCTTCCCAGGAAGCCAGCCAGGTCAGTTGCTGTGATTATTACTGTTGCCACATTTTAAGGATGAGAGAAATGCTGAGTGTCTTGCCCAATGTCTTGTTTACCAATTCAGCGTTGGCTCCTGAGCTTGGGTCTCCAGAGAGCAATGCTCTTCCCTTCCAGGAGGCATTGGTCCCAGCTCCTCAGAGCCTCCCCACGCCCTAGGAAACACGCTTCTCTGAACCTGGAACAGACAGAGCAGCCATAAAAAGCAGCTAAAAATGGTTATAAAGATTAAACAATCATGGGGGTTCATAGCACTTCCAACAGGGAAGTGAGTGAGGGCTCAGGCCTGAGGCCTCCACGTAGGGCTCAAACCCTGACATCACTGGATGGGATGGGGCCTCCTGCTGCAGCACTGGGCGGATGGGAAGATAAACACAGAGTCAGTGCATAAGGGCTGTCCCTAAACTTCACCCCGCAGCTCACAGTCAAGTCCCTGGACCCCTGGAAGCAGGACAAAGGAGAGGGCTGGCACCACAGGGTCCTTGGTGGGCATTGAGGGTTACCCACCCCACTGCACTCCTGATGCTCCACTCCATATTGTCGCGACCCCTCGCCAGCAAAGGAAACACGACGCAGGATTCTTCTTTCAGCAGTTTACTCAGGACCTTTGAATCATGATGAGAAAACAGGAACAAGAGAGGAAAGAGCGCGAGTGGTCGGTCTGCCCTAGCTTAAGTACCCAGCCTCGCCAATGAACTAGCACCACGTGGAGGAGTCTAATAGGTACAGCGCAGCGGAAGCAGGCCAGAGCCCAGCCCCACAGCCTTACAAAGAGTTGTTTACTTCTAACAACTCTAACCGCTAAGTCATCAGAAGCAGGAGGCCAGCGCCATTTTCAGGGTGCGGTCGCTGGCTCCCAACACCATATGATTCACATGGGACTTCAAGTAAAACTTCCAATTTAAAATAAATCTCCTTTAAAACATTATAAACTACTGGACTAGTCTCAGGCCTAATTAACAGCTAAGGAAACTGAAGCCCAGGATGGTAAGGGACTGGCCCAAGGCCAACCAGCTAGTTAGCAGTGCAGTCTTTTCTCTTTGTCTATCCAGGGACATCTGGGTGTGCTCTGAAGCCCTGTGACTTAGGCCCCGCACCTTCTTGCTTCTTGAGCTGCAATTGTTTCAGCTTCAGGGCCAGCCCCACCTCAGGGGCCTCCCCCAACAAATGTGCAAACCACAGACACCCCTTTCCCAATGCACACCTACTACTCCTCACTTCCTAGATAGCTGCAGCCTTGCCATTCTCTGGGGGGCCTTGCCCATGTGAGTCAAAATCCATACTTTTAGAGTTGGGCCCAGGGAGTTCTGTGGGATGGTGTGCTGGGGAGTCTCATGGGGAGCACAGGTCCTCCATTGGATCCCATTCAGTCCCTCCTCCCTCTGGAGCCACACAGCTTCTGACATGTACCTGGGGAGCAACAGGCCAAATGCAAGGAATCACTACCCCCCTTAGCCTGGTCTCCTGACAACCCTCACCCCTCAGCTTGGAAAGCACAAAGCCCAGTGTTCTCATCCAGGAGCCTCATCCAGGCTGCAGTTCCACTCTACCTCATTTCTTGGGGTAAGAACCTAGAAAGGAAAGAAGAGGGCAGTTCCCAGGGGTTCCCAGAGTGCCCTGGAGAAAACCCCAGAGGAAAGTAACAGTGAGTGTCAGGGCCTGGGTGCTGGTGTAAGAGACTGAGGAAGAGGATCCAGCTTCACCCCACCCCACCAGCCCCAGGGTCCACCACTGGAGCCTCTGGTTTACCAATTTACTTGGGTCCCAGTGGTGCACAGAGGTGATGTAACAGTTCCTGGCAGAGCCCTGGTCTAAGGGATTATCCCCGTGAAGGAACTGTCCCTGGAGAATGATGGGGATGGGAAGAGGAGCTCAGAACCATCAGGACTGGGCATATCCAACTCCCAATGACTGTCCCTAAGTTGGTCAGTTAGCCAGGACTCAACCCGGGTCTGGAGCAAAACTCCAAATCTAGGGAAGCCCAAGAGTGACCCTGGGCCTCCTGCCTTCTCAAGCTCCTAGGAAGTGTGTCCTCCCCAGACACTGCTGACACTGCACCCACCCCTCCTGCTGTGGGGGACCACCACTGAGCTATTGGCATAGCCTCTACTCAGCCTTGAAGCCAAAGAGATTTTGGTCTGGCATTGCAAGCTATTTTGTGGCTTATTATGCAAAGCATGTGACCTCAGTCTTCACTTGGCTTTAGAGGCTTCTCTGTAGCTCCACCCATTGGGCTTGGACAGCCCACCCCTGCCTTATTTGGTGAAGAATATTGTATGGAGAAGCCTTGTGTCCTCCACATAAAAATAAAAATGCGGCTCACTCTCTCTCTCCTTCCAGTGTGGATGCAGGACCCTTAAGGTCACAGAGCCGTCCTGCTCTCGCATTTCAAAATTATTTCTGGCATGTGATTTTTCGCTGTATTTTGCAGCCAGCTCACTACACATAGGGGAACACAGCATATCTTGTCTGCGTAGGCCTGGGGCAAGATCCTGCCTTTTCAGGGCTCCCTCATCACTTTGTACCTCCTTTTGTAGCATGCCTGTTCTGTCTCCACTGGCCACACATGTCCCCCCATGTCTTCCTTCTAGATACCATATAATATCTTCCTTATGCTACTTCACAACTGCTCCAAAGACACCCACTCCCAATTAATTCACTTTCCCACCTCTCATTTTCTTCTAAAAATGTGCCTTTATTAAATTTCACTATCAGGGAGGGCAGTAGCAGTGGGGATGCCCAATCATATTTCCTAGTCAACAACCATATGGCACAGGAAAATCTGGGCTGAAGGCCCTCAGTGTCGGGAGCTGCCCTGGATGCAGATGCCTTTAAGTCCTGATGCACCAGGTTCTGACCAATTATTGTTTTCAGCCTGGCATGGCAATGCCAGGTCCCAATAATTTGGGCGTTACCCCATTCGGATAATGAGGCATGGCTCCAGGTGTAGGCATCACCCATAGGGGGTTAAGTTACACTCACAGCCATACACTCATATTAGGAGTGCAGTAAGTAATCCTACCCCTTGCCTCATTTGAATGGCTTCTCCCCAATAAAGGGGTTCAACTCATGCTCCTCACTCTTTTTCTTGCCTGCCTTGCCCCCCTTGTGGGAGCTGCAGCCGAAGAGCGGTCACTGTACCCAAAGAAAAGGTACTTTCTGTGTCTGTGTCTTTATTTATTCCCCAAATTCACTTGGAGTGACCCTGACTTGTTTAGTCGTGTATGGCGACACTTCAATACACAAAGCAGTAAAGGATTGGGTATGCAGCTTTAGTGGTAAAACACCCCTGGGTTCAATCCCTAGTACCAGAAAAAAATCAAGTAATTAACAGCAGAGCGTTAAAAAAAAAAAAAAGGCAGAATTTTTAAATTTGGAGAAAGAATTTTTGATTAGGTGTTATAAAGTATAGAAAATGTTTATTGTACATCAGGTATGGAAAATCCTTAAAGGAATGATAATGAATAAATTTTTAAGAACTGAGCAGTAAATTTGAATACTTTCCTTTCCCCACATGGAATCCTGTCCGACAACACAAATAGGATCCAGTAGTTCTGAAGCACCCAGATCAGCTTCTCTCACTAGCTCCACTCCTGGGGTTCTGGCTCCAGTTCTGTGTCTCAAACACCCTCACATTCTACAGGACCAAAATTAAATGGCATCTTCTTCTTGCCTCATCTTCTGCCCAACTTCCTGCTGCCTTTCCTTCTTCCTCTTATGCCAGGGGGATCAGGGCATCAGGCTTATCTCTATTCCTTTCTTTATTTCCTTCTACCCACAAATGGTTCTTTTGTTGTTGTTGTTGTTGTTGTTTCCCTCCTTTATCCTTTGTGTGCTGAGGATTAAAGAACCCAGGGCCTTGCACATGCTAAGCACACACTCTACCACTCAGATATAGCCCCATCCAGAAATATTTCAGGGCAACAAAGATGCCTCAGTCAAGCTGGGCATAGTGGCACACATCTGAAATCCCCGAGACTTGAGAGGCAGGAGGAAGGCAAGTTCAAGACCAGCCTTAGAAATTTAGTGAGACTCTGTTTTAAAATAAAAAATAGAAAGGACTGAGGACGTAGCTCAGTGTTAAAGTGCCCCTGGATTCAGTGAGCAAAAAGATAAAGTCTTGTCATTGCACTGGGGGTTGAAAGCACATTGCAAAGAGTATGGCCAGCTTACTTTCAGGGTCGTGAGGCCTGCAGCAACACAAGGCCCTGAGCACTGTGTGGAGTGGCCAGGGTAGCAAAGAAAGAGGGTATCATGGGAAATGAGTAGGCAATGCAGCTCATAGCACCCAGGTACATGCAGAGGAGAAGCCAAGAGAGTTAAGTGTTAAGCATGCAAGAGGGCTATTTCAGCTACTTCCAGTTTCAGAGGCTGTGTCTAGTCCAGAAAGGGTAGTCTGAAAACTGTCTGCTGGCTTTGGCCATTGTTGAGAGCGTCATCATGATAGCAAAGGCTTGGGCTAGGGCTAGGGCTGGGCTGACAGGGGCCAGGAAGTGAAGGGTTGTAGCTTTTGAGCATGGTCAACTCTTTCATGGAATAAGGCACAGAGGATACAACAGGTGGAGTAGAGGCTTGGAACACTGAGGGCAGGACTTGGCTTTTAAGATGAGGAACAAAAATGTGTACATGACCATGGGAAGAAATGATAGTATGTCTTTACCAAAGACATACCCATGGCCAAATGCTGGTAACAGCACATAGGGCACTTTCTGGTACCAGCCACTGTTCTATGTATCTTTTGTGAATTAACCCACATTTCCCTCTTCTACCAGTAAGAAAACTCAAGGCCCAGGAGGTTAAGTAGCATAGCCCAGGTCTCCTTGCTTGTGTGTTGAAGAGCTGTGATTTGGACTTATGTAGTCTGGCTCTAGAGTCCTTGCTACCAACCACCAAGCAAGTGGCTCCAGGAGAAGTTGCAATGTAAGAACGGAGTAGGGAGGGAATGACAAGTAATAAAGGAGCCCTGTCTGGTGAATCCCAAAGGGCAGACCACATTTAGGTCCCTTGAGACTGGGGATCCTGGACTCAGAGGGCCTTATTCTGAGCAGAGGAAGAAGGACAATGGCCTATGGTCTGACCTGATGCTGGAAGAACCACAGAATGGAGGAAGGAAAAATTCTGACAGCAAAATTAATGATGGACTGAAGCTGGAGAGAGACGACAGGCAGACCACAGGGCTGATGAATAAGGGCTAAGCAGAGGAGTTACAGATGGGAAAAGAATCAAATATGGAAGTGATGTGTTGCTGACTAAAAGAAAGTGATGAGCACAGAGGCTCCTCTGTCTGTTCAGCTGTCTCAGGGTCTGCAGCTTCCCCCTCCCCCATTGATGCTGTCCACCAGTCTTCCTGAAAGAGCCTTTAGTCAAGTGATTGTCATACTAAAGGAATCCCAGGGCAAAGACACACAGATTGAAAAGAAGGTAATGAAACTGTTTATCACAAAGGACATAATTTTCCATGTAGAATGAACAACAACGCTCAGTGGTAGAGCACTCCAATTCAATCCCCAGTTACTGGAAAAACAACAACACTGAGATGCTATGAAGAAAATGAGGTGACAAGCCACAGATTTCAAGAAAAGATTCACAAAACATAGATCTGATCCAGTATAAAGAACTCTTAAAAACTTAGTAAGGAAACAAGCCATTTTTTTTTTAAATGGGCAAAAGATTGAAACAAACACTTTACCAAAGACATACCCACGGCCCAAAAAACATGCAGATATGCTCAACATCATTACTCATTAGGAAAACACAACCTGGAGCCTTAATGAGATGCCACTACTCATGTATTAGGCTACAATGAAAAGATAAAACAAAATAACAAATGACAGTGTCAAATGTCGGTGAGGATGTGGAGCAACTGGAATTCGCATGTATTGCTGGTAGAAATTAGGAATGGTTTTGGAAGACAAATTTGGAAATTTCCTATAAAGTTCCACACTTTATAGGAAAAGTGACTCAGCAATGCCACCCTTAAGAATTTACTCAACAGAAAAGAAAACTTAATGTTCACATGCCTGTACAACAATGTTTGTAGCAGTTTTATTTATAACTGTGAAAAACTAGCTAGGCACAGTGGCCCATGCCTGAATGCTAGCAGGTCAGGAGGCCGAGGCTGGAGAATTGCAAGTTCAAAGCCAGCCTTAGCAACTTAGCGAGGCCCTAAGCAACTTAATGAGACCCTGACTCAAAAAGAAAAAAAAATTAAAGAAAAACTGAAGGGGGCATGGGGAGCGGGGGATGTATCTCAGTGGTTAATCCCTGGTACAAACAAAACAAAAACCCTGAGAAAAACTAGATACAATGAACAATTCTTGAATTGGTGAATGTATAAATAATCTGTAGGGCAATACTACACAGCAGTAAAAGAAAATAAACTACTGATAGGAACCACACAAGGATGAATCTCAAATGCATTGTACTAAATAAATGAAACCAGATTAAAAAGGCAAAGACTCCATTTATACTTGATTCTGGAAAAAGAAAAACCAGAAGGACATAGGGAGAGAAATTGACAACAGAAGATGATGAAAGAATTTTCTGAGGTAATGAAACTGGTTTAACCTTGATCATGGTGGAGAGTGCAGGAAGGTATCCATTGGTCAGAATCCTTAACCACAGATTTAAAAATGGTGAATATCACTGTGTGTAAATTATTCTTCAATAAACGAATTGGAAAAAAAAAAAAAGTCCTACCATGGCTCCCAGGTTTTTACTTCATCCCAACTAAATTCCATGCTTGACTTTCTGGGCCTTTTAAATCTTAACCCCTCCATGGGGTTACCTTCATTGCCCATGCCACCTCGTGCTTGAATGATGAGCCATATCCTCATCATTCCCTTACCATTCTACTTTCTGGGTTTCTATGCTTTTTGCACAGGTGTGCCTCTCACAGGCAATGCCCTCCTGTCCTCTACCTCTCCACAATCACACCAGGACGTGTAGGAGTGGCATGTCCTACTCCACAATGCAGACCTCACCAAACTCTCAGTTTCTTCCAGTCTGCTATACCACCCAGAACTGACCCTCTCAGAATGTGCCTGGGTGTCTGCGGGTGTTATTCTGACCTCAGGTTGCTTATCAACACAACTGCACCTCTATATCCATCTCTCAAATAACACGCAGCCCAGCACACAGTAGGCTCTGGAAGCAAAGCATCCAGAGAGAGAATGACCAGCGAGCTCCAGGGGGAGGAGAGATTTGAGCTGCATCTTAAGAGATGGGTCTGGAAGGACTAAGGAGGCACCCAACATCAAGGCCAAGGGCAGTGGAGAAAGCACAGGTGGCAGAGGTGCAAGATGCCTCTGCACAACCGGGTATCCCAGCACAGGCACTGGGCCCCACTTACCTGGCCTTCATAGGAGCGCGTGGCGGTGCTCATTGCTACAGCCTGGATCAGGAGTCCCAAGGTGAGTGGCAACAGGGCGCCTGTGGCAGGGACAGCCACTATGAAGCTGTAAGCAGGCTAAGAAGCCAAGCTGCTGGACAGTTCCTCACTGGCCCTGTGTCCTAACCCAACTCCGCCCTCCCTGCGCCTGCCCCATGTGGCCCCGCCCACTTACTCTTCCTCCCTGAACTGGACTGTTGATCCAGTACACCCAAAGGAAACCTCAATCCACCACGCTATCCTCCTGCCTGTCCCTTTTCTACCTTAATTACCCCTCTCTGTGGCCCTGCTAGATTCTCAACTAGACAGTGCATCCAACTCAGCCTATCTCCTTGACACCACTCACCTTCAACATGTCCTTGACAAGTCCTTCCAAAGGGCTTTTCCCTCTAGCCCCGCCCTCTCCACCCCTCTCTCCCCACAACCCCTGCTGTTCCCACTGTAGGAACAATGGGAAGAATCTCCTTGAGACTGTATGGATATGCCATGGCTTTGTCCAAGGAGAATGGCATCTCGCTGGTGCTCACAAGGAAGATGGTGCACATCACCACCAGGGCACCCAGGTACAGGAAATGGGACATGAGCAGCAGCAGGAAGAGCCTGGATGTTACGATTCCCCACGCAGTTGTTCACCCACCTACAGTGGTGGTCAAACTCCTAGCAGAGAGGACCAGCCTGGAGAGTCCATCTGGCCTCCATACCCCCGGAATGCTTAGGCCTTCCACTACTCTGCCCTCTAGGCCACCTGCTCTTGGCCCTACAAGCGGGTTCCATCTCAGGGAGAACCTGGCACTTTCCATTGTTAGAGCACAGTTAGGACTCTACAGGTAATGTATCACGATTGAGGTCTTTAGAGACAAGACCTGCCTGGTGTCACTTGGAAGAGGATATAGAATAACTCTGGGTCTCTATTTTCTCAGATACTGGATAAAGATGAAAAGAATTCCCTGGCCCATCCAGCTTTTTTGCACTTGGAAACCTGTGCAGTGTGTATACATGGGAGAAGAGCACTCAGAACCCAGGAAACACTCCAACTTGGACATCCAGATGAAGACAGGCAAAGATCCCCAGAACGGGGCAGCAGCTCGACTAAGAGTTTGGGTACCTAGTATCAGCAAGCCAGGAGTGGGACAGGCGCTACCTTTCCTCCCCCTGATTCTGCCCATTGCATGTCAGCACCTGTGCAAACAGGGTGAGCCTCTCAGGACTGGTACAGACACAGAGGCAATAACAGATGTAAGTGACCAAGACGGGCTAGGAGCCACTTTTGACAGTCTGGGAAGATGGTCTCATGCCTACCCCCTGGCCCACTTATACTATGAGGCTCCTGGTCCTGGCCAGATGCCCTGTGATGGGTTGGTGAGTGGACAGGGAGGAGGAGTACTCACCTCCTCACAGATGTTACAACATCCACAGTGGAAGGTCCTGGGTAGGCAGTGGAAGGAGCAATGGGGACACCAGAGCATTTGAAAGGCCCTTTGATACATCCAGGCCACATATGCTGCCTCAGGGAGCCTGGCATGGGAAGAGGTTTGGGCAGTGGTAGGAGGCCCTTCCATCATGGGGCTGCCCTGATCAGCATCACTGGGCAACAAGAAGGATGGGGAGGAGGTGGGCAGGGGAATCCTAGTCCTTGTAGAACAAGCTGACCACTCCAAAGAGCTGGCAGTCAAAGAAAAGGGGGTTTCCAGCCATAAGAGCTCTCTATAGAGCTCCCCCCTTTGGAATAGTGATTAGTACTTGAAGTCATGTGTGAAATGGGCAGGAGGAGAAATAAACTGTGTGGTTTGGTGTGGGAAGCCCTTCTCGCATATGATTTGAGCTACCTCCCTGGCTGGGTGTGAGGCGCTTAGACACACTGTGTCAGAGCCTTCCCCATTCTGCCCCAGGTCCAAGGGCTTGTCCGTGTGGGGGTGTGCCTGACCACTGACCTGAGAACCAATCACTGACCCTGACCTTGGAATGCTGCTCCCCTCGACCTTCATTGGATGGAATTTTCCCCTGAATATTTTGTTCCCCAATAAAAACTCACTCCCTGGCGTGTTTCTCTCTCTCTTGCTGGCCTCTTGTGTAAACCTCGCTACCGCATCAGATGGCTAGAGGCAAGAGCCAGGAGGAGCCGTCTCTGAGCTGGACAAAAAAATGTAAATTGAGAGTCATGTCTCTTTAATTTGAACTCACTAGTTAATTTCTATGTTTTGAGCCTCTAGTATGAAGCTAGCGTGCTGGTCGCATGGCTGAGTTTGGAAGAGACTGCTAGCCTCTCTTGCCAGCTTGCCTGGTCCTTCCTTCTGAAGTAACTGGAAACCCTCCGAGATTCTGTTTCTTCTTGCCTCAGTGGCTGGAAAATGAAGTGCCAGGGCCTAAGTGAGGATGACATGGAAAGAAGGAATTCTGAGCCATAGGTGGGGTTAGCACTTTAGAAATCACCCCTGTAGGGCTGAGGATATGGCTCAAGTGGTAGCGTGCTCGCCTGGCATGCATGCGCCTGGGTTCCATCCTCAGCATCACATACAAAGAAAGATGTTGTGTCTGCTGAAAACTAAAAACTAAATGTTAAAATTCTCTCTCTCTCTCTCTCTCTCTCTCTCTCTCTCTCTCTTTAAAAAAAAACTTAAAAAAAAAAAAAAGAAATCACCCCTGTAGGCATCAGTCCTTGGGGTGCCACCTACTTCTCCCAGGGTTCTGAGGCCTTACCTTGATACAGGATGCCAGGATCAGAAAAGTTCAGGGAAACCAGGCTGCAGAAAGTGACCAGAAACAAGCAGCCAGTAACCATGGTAAAGCTCCATTCCCCATTCAGGGTAAGCAACCTGCATCCAAAACCAGAGCCACACTCAGTTCAACTCTGGGGCAACATGGAGGCCTGGGTCACCTGAGGTCAGACTTAAAGACCTTAAGGAGAGATCAAAATTGGTGCAACCACTGTGGAAAGCAGTATGGAGATTTCTCAAAAAACTTGGAATGGAACTACCATTTGACCCAGCTATTCCACTCCTTGGTTTATACCCAAAGGATTTAAAAGCAACATACTATGGTGATGCAGCCACATCAATATTCATAGCAGCTCAATTCACAATAGCTAAACTATGAAACCAACCTATTTGAGAACATGGGATTTCTGGTCTATCTGTTTTAAAGATTTCTACCTATCAGCTGTGATTTGAGAATTCCCTCTGATTTTCATGTTTTTGTTTTGTTTGTATCTGTTACTGCCTCTTTTAAGAAATGGGCCAAGGTACATTGATCTTACCAGTAGTCTCTTGAGCAGAGAGATATTGGCTGCGTGGGTCTCTTATAGGTACAGCCTCTCTATGAAAAAGAGGGTTTACTCTAATACAATCTGGCTTATGAATGATTTTTTTTCTGGACTACTGTACAATCTTAATGTTGAAATTGGTCTGTCAGGGTTAAAGTATATGAAACAGATTCTGTGTGTACAGGCATTTATGCAGTTTCATTATAAGGGGTCTTAACCATGAGGAACAAATTTGAAGGTGCCAAAAGGTACTGCCTCTGGTGTGTAAGGATAGCAGGACACCAGAAGAAAGAGCTTAAAAAAGACTTAAATCCAGTGCTGGCACTCTCAGCACTGTTTTGCAACCTGGCCCCAGGCATCACTGTGGGTCAAGGACACTAGCCCTAAACTGGAAAAAAAAAAAATCCCAGAAAAGCTTTCTGGGCTGTAGAAAACTGGCCTCTGTCCTGCTTGTCAGCCCCTCTTGCCCCTGAGACTGCTGGCCACAAAGACTGTGGTAGTAGGTTCCAGCACTGTCAGTTTATGAGCTTGGGACAGGAATAATCTCCCCTTTTAAGATCTGACAGTACACCCCATTTGGCCAAGGGATATTCATCATTGGAGCAAAACAATTTTTGCTAAAACAGCATCCCATCAAACTAAATGCCTGGAAAAAATGGCAGAATAAATAACTGCACCCAGAAAAGGAAAAGACAGAGACTATGGCCAACCTGTGTTTTGTAGGCAGCCTCTGTAAAGGGATCTTCAAGGAAGCCTGAAGAGAAAGATGGAAAAGACCTCATCCATTGCATATCAATATGCCTACTATTTTTTTAAAGCCCCAAAAGGAGTCTCTGGATACAGTTGATTGTGGGGAACTCACTTAAAGTTGATGACATTGTGATGATGATAACAGAGATAGGTCAAGCTCAAAAATATCCTGTGCTCCCACTGCTTGATTGCAACCTAAGAGACAAAAGATTAAGACACAGTTTTTCTATATGCTGAATTGTCCAACCCTCTCCTGGGATGAAATTTGTTGTGTAAATTAAATGCACAGAAAACATTCATAAGGGCCGTTTCAGAATATGAATTTAAGAAAGGGTCTAAAACTAGAAAAGATACAAGAAAGTTATAGGTATGGAAATATATTTTAGTATGGAAAATTAGAAAGTAAAAAAGTGTTTCTGGAATTGAAAGTGTTTTGTCTGGTAAAGTCATATTCTTGTACTAAAGTCCAAGATGAAAGAGGACAAAACTAAGAATATAAAGAAGTTTTGAATGTTTAAGTAAGTCACAGAAGCTTTGTGGAAGGTAAATCTCAAAAAGTTTGTGTTTGTGGTTAAATTGGCTATAATTAGCACAGTCAGTTAAAGTTACCTGAATTTTAATGCACTGATAAAAACAAAATTTGAAACATTGATATGCTCTTATCTACCAAGATAATTTTCTTGTATTTGTTAGGTTTTATTACTTGGGGAAACTTAGTCTTAAAGGAATTAGGATTTGTACATGTTTTAAAGTCTTAAATGATTGCTTTGTAACTGGTTAAGCAAACAACAGTTATTTAGGTTATAACAATATAGTTGACATCCTAAATATATGCAACTAGGTATGTGTCTGCATTTGAGAACTATATTTGTCTAAGCCTTGTCTAAGTGTTATATAAAAGTCTATAAAATGAAAGTTTATGGGCAAGATAACTAATAAGTGCTCTCTTTCATACATTATATCTGAAATGGAAGAGCCACACTGTCATTTGAAGACCTGTCTTATATCTGTTTGTTTTGACTCAGTTAATGTCTGATTATTAACAGTTTCCTAAATGCATAAGAGATTAAAAGCTATCCTTTGATTATTTGTTAACCCATGCAGACCAGTGATTGTTGTTGCTGTACACTCTAGATTCTAAATTGTACTTTAAAAAAGTTATTCTTAGTTAAATGTAAAGCTTAGGGTAGCACTTTGCCAAGTTGATGTTCTCCACACTAAAATTATCTAAAAGTCTTGAATTTGTATAGAAATAACAAATATGGCTTGTTTTTATTAATTTCAGTTGATTGTTTTATAACTGGATAAAGTAACCTGTTGTCAATAAGTTATATGTATAATTTTTTTCTTACTCTTCACTCTGGAATTCAAATTTCAATGCATTTTTGGGAAGATAATGAAAGCCCAATCTGTTTAAAGATGACATTATAAAACATGGAAATGTTCTGCCACTTTTTCCATAAAAAGAAAGTTGAAATCTCTCTTAGCCTTTCTTTGATCATGTTTCAGATGTAATATTGTATTGTGTTATTTGTGAAGAGCCTACCTTACCTGAGATAAGGCTCTGCCTCTCACCTTACTCCATGTTAGAATGGTTCCAAAATAGGATAGATTTCAGCTCATTTAAAGTTGTGTTCAAAAGACTGATTTTTGTTGTAAAGATTACTGTGATCTGCCAGGCCCAATGGCGCATGCCAGTAATCCCAGTGGCTTGGGAGGCTGAGGCAATTGGATCATGAGTTCAAAGCCTGCTTCACCAAAAGCAAGGCACTAAGCAACTCAGTGAGACCTTGTCTCTAAATAAAATACAAAATAGGGCTGTGTATGTGGTTCAGTGGTCTAGAGTGCTTGAGTTCAGTCCCCGGTAATACCCACCTCAAAAAAAAAAGAAGGCAAGAAAGAGCCACAAATGTTCAAAAATGAAAATTATTAACAAGGTGATTCACTTAAACTCAATCACATTAATAAAGTATAAATGTACTAAACACTCCTCAATGGGGAAAGTCTTTTTTTAAAATGTTGCTCGAGCAACTGGGTATTTGTGTGGAGAAAATGAATTTCAAGCTCCTTCTCAACCAGAATTAAAATTTAATTTCAGATGGATCATAGACCTAAAGGTAAAAATTATAATCATAGCACTTCTAGAAGAAAATATAGAAGATCTACCAGACTTGAGAGTAGGTAAAGGTTTCTAGGCTGGGCACAAAAATAATGAAAGAAACATAAAAGAAAAAAGTTGTAGGAATGTACAATGGTACAAACACCTTTGAAAACTGTTTGACATTTGGTAATACAGTTAAATACACATTTATCCACAGTCCAATAATTCCATTGCTAGGTATTTACACAAGGGACATGATAACATAAGTCCACAAAACAAGTGGAACAAAGACTTTCATAGCAATCTCATTCATAATACCCCTGAATTGGAAGCAGTCCAAATGGAATAATGAAGTGCTTGCTCATAAAATGAAATGATAGCCAACAATAAAAAAATAAATAAACTTCTGACATACAAAAGAAATAAATTATGTTAGATCAGAAAAGAAAGGCTTAAAATAATACATAGTGAATGAATACATTGGCATAAAATGTAAAAGAGAAAACTGTAGTGGTTGCTCTGCAGTGGGGTGAAGTTGAGTTAGGGATTGATTGGGAAACAGCATTTGGAAACTTTCTAGGGTGATGGAAATATTCTGGCAGCCATAAAGCAGAGAGACAGAGCTCCCTTAGTTCAAAAATATCATTTATAATAGCATCAAAAAGTAAAATACTTAGGAATAATTTGAAAATGTACAAGACAGTTATATTGAAAATTTATGAATATTGCTGAAAGATATTAAAGAAGTCCTGAATAAACAGATGACATTCATAAATTAGAAGATATAATATTTTTAAAAAATCCTTTCCTCAGTTTTTACCTTTAATGCAATCCCAATCAAATGCCTAGAAGACTCTTTTGTAGAAATGTAAAAGCTGACTGCAAATTGTACACTAACTTGTAACATTCAAATCAACTCTGCAAACAAGAAGAAAGTTAGAGGACCTATATTACCTGACTTCAAGATTTACTAGAAGCCAAAATGATCAAGACAAGGTGGCACTGATATAAAGATAGACTTAAAAAGGGTTATGGAACAGAATTAGAAAATTCAGAAATAAAATATGTATAGCCCATTTATTTTTTTCCTCATGTTCCTCTGCTTAGAATGTACTATGTGCTTCCAACCTCTGTCTTCCTGACTGCTGGTGGCCTTTCCAGACTCTGGTTCTAGGAGCAGCAGCAAAGTCCTCTTCATCATGTCCTCTACTCTGTTTTCAATCATCATTTAGAACTAAGTGGTGATCTCCTGACATTTCCCAATTACTGGGCACCTATTGCCTGCTGTTTCCATTATGTTTATACCGCTTCAGTGACGCTTCATAAAACTTCTACAATGTGGACATTCTTACCATCTCCTTGCCACTTCTAAATGAGGCTCAGAGAGAAGAGTAACCTCACTAGTGGGAGGTAGAGCTAGGAAGGGAACTGAGATATGTAAGACTCCAAACTGATGCAAATATCCCTCTCAGAGCTACAGTTTCCAACTCCAAACCATTTAACTCTCAACTCCTGAATCTCTTTACCAAAGAACTCCAGCTTCTACACTTTCCTTTAGGATTGGGAATTCACTGTTTCCTGAAGCAGCCAGCTCTCTCTCTGATTTTTTCTGATCCTTTGCTGAAATCTCTCTCCCTGACTCCTTCTACTGCTCTTCATTCTGTCTTCCAAGTCTTTCTAGTTAGGACTGCTTTCTCTGCCCCGGGGACTTCTCTTCTCCAAGCTAATAGCCTCAGCATGTTTAAATAATCAATTCACTTTTAGAAAAGAGTGACAATTACCTTTTCTCTTTATAGATGAGGAAATGGAGATTCAGAAAAAGCAAAACACATTCCTGGTAAAGGAAACATCCTGGGCAATGGCAGGTAGACTGGGCAAGAGTCTGGAGCACCTGAGAAACAATGGGCAGGATGGAGAAGGCTGGTATGCTAGTTATGGGGCAGAGGTTGGGGAACCCTGGGTTTGAAAACATGAATCTCCTGAAGATTCTGGGTCTTCATCAAGACTTTGTAATACTAGCTATAGAGGCAACCCTGCCCTTTATCCTTCTGATTCATACCTGGCCCACCTGGTGGGAGGTCACACTGGGGTTGGCATCTGTGGGAATACTGCTATCACCTAAAAAGTCTGTGAATACTCAGGCTCACCAGCAGTGGAAAAGGAGAGCTGCACTTGGCTAAGTGTCAGTCTGAACATGAGCATTTTCTGTGTTTCTATCAGTAAAACTCCACTTGCATGAGCCCAAGACCTCAGCTCTGAAGCTTTCTCCAGTGATTGCAGTCTCAGCCTCCACTGAGAGTGTGAAGGAGGCCCCAGTCACCAACCTAACTCCATCTAGATTCCATCTTGCCTCTCAGACTTGTTTTGTCACTTCATCATGTTCTCCACTCTGTTTTCAATCATCATTTAAAACTAGAGCTCCTGGAGAGGGGGATCTCAATTCAGGACATAGATTTATGTAGGAGAGCAGATATACATCCAAGGGCAGGCTATCTCAAGGGAGAAACATCTTTGGGGTAAAGTTAGAAATACACATTCAAGGGAGAATGGAGCTTATCTTGAGAGTGAGAAGCTCTGGGGGGTAAATCAAGGAATACACATTCAAGGGAGAATGTGGGCTATCTCTCAAGGTAGAGACAGCAACCCCGGTAGGTGGTGCTAATGTGCATAGAGGGACAATAGTTAGGGGCTGGACTAGAGTGAACCCAGGGCAGAGCAATTTCAATTTCAATCTAGTTTTCCCTAGGCTTGTGCATTGGCTCCAAGTTCCTTTTTGCAAGCAAGGACATGGGCCAAGGGCAGGAAATGGAGAGCCAGGAAAAAACAAAACACATTCCTGGTAAAGAAAACAGCCTGGGCGATGGCAGGTAGGCTGGTGCTAAGGACAGGTACTGGGTTGCTCATCAATGTTTGTTTTCTACTTTAAAGTTTCATAGGAATTTCCTGAATTCCAATGGCTCAGAGGTACTTTTCTTTTTCTTTCTCTCTTTTTTTATAGTAGATGGACACAATACCTTTATTTTATTTTTATGTGGTGCTGAGGATAGAACCCAGTGCCTCACATGTGCTAAGGTGAGTGCTCTACCAACTGAGCTACCACCCCAGCTCTCAGAAGAGCTTTTCTTTTATTTCAGTTTTATCTATTTTTTTCCTCCTTCTAAGTTCTTCTAAGCCATTTCCATCTGTAATCACCTTAGATTTCAGGAATAACAGGTCTGGCAGAGAAAACTTGTGAAAAGAATCAACACTGTGCTTAAGGCAACAGCAAATTTCCTATGCCAAGAAGGTCCTGCCTGATCAGTTCTGAGAGAATGATGGAACAGGCCACACCTGAGCAAGATCACCTGGTTTGGCAAGTGTGAAAAAGCATCCAGCTATGCAAACCCCCAACTCTTGACCTTACTTTTCATTCTGTTAAACCTCAAGTTCATTGTCAGCCCCTGGAAGACAAGGCTAAGGGCACGAATCCCCTTGTGTATCTGGTGTTGCTACACTTATTTTTCACCATTACTTTCCCATTGGTTTTGGGTGAACAAGTGTCCAGACCTGATGTGTTTTGGGGGAACAAGTGTCCAGACTTAGCCTGGGGTTTTAAACCACAAGGCAAAGAAAAGACCACCCATTCCAATTTTAAATCAAATTAAAGCAAGCTTCTGATTCTGGCCAGGACTGTCTCTCCAGAAACCCTTGGGCCAGAAGAGCACAGCACCTCAGCCCTCTAGAATATTTTATAGCACAAAAAGTTGCAAAAGGGGGGTGTCTTGAGAACTTACAGATAAGAGGATTTTGACAAGCATAAAAAAGGCAGATAGTAGGTTAATGATCTAAATGGTTCAACATTTCAAGTTAAGGAGTAAATTTAGATCCCAACACCAGAATTTATGAGGTGCTGCTGAAGTTTCAGAGAGGGTTGTTATCTGGTCAGGGAAAGCCAGGCATGGATGAGTTCAAGGCTCGGGCAGGCATTCCAAGCAAGTTTAGAAATCGCAGTAATTTATAATAAAACAGAAATTAACGTTTCATGACTTTGTGACGAGATGGCTCCCAATCTTAAGATGGAATTAGTCTGGGTTCATCAGGGGCCCTGGTAAAAAGTCCACCAAGAATCAAATCTGGACTCTGAGTGATAATGATGTGTCGCTGTGGGTTTTTCAGGTGTAATATGTGTTCCACTTTGGTTCAGGATGTTGATAACTATAAAGCAGAAAAGGGCATGAGGCCAGGAACCACGGAACAAGGATAAGGCACCAAAAGGAGTTTTATTGGGAAGGTGGGGGCGCTCTGGGGCAAAAGAGTGAGGGCCAGGGAAATTGTGTGTGCTGGAGAGGAGAACAATACCTATATAGGTCACTAGAGGCAGGAGGGCTTAGGTCAACTAAATTGTTATTACTGTTAGCAGGTTGGCCTAGCGGAGTTTAGGGGCTGTGCTTAAGGGCTGGGTCTCTTCAGATAGATGAAAAGTGTCACCATGGGAGGGGGTAGGGGAAGTAGAAGGGAAAGGACAATAATGAAAGAGGGAGTACTTATGTGTGTTGGGGGGAAGGGGCTTATGGGACATTTATGTTTCTTCTGCTTAGTTTAGTTTAGAACCCTAAAACTGAAGCCATATTTAAAGATAGGTGGTTAGTGTAGCTAGGTAAATGGGATCTGATATCGAGTTTAACAGAGAAAAATGAAGTCTGATCTGTGTTCAGGAAATCAGAAACTAGACCTGGGAGATTGAAATATTAATGTTCCCAAGACTCTGGCCATCCTAAAGAACCGTTAATTAAAAAATATAATAATAATAATAATAATAATAATAATAATAATAATAATAAAAAGAACTGTTAAATGAAGCAGATAGGGAGGCGCTAATAATTTACCCTGGGCCCTTCCTGCCTAGATTATTCCCCATCCGCCTCCGATGGGCCCACCTATTTTTCACCTTTTGGCCTTCCTACTGGCATCCTCCAGCACATGTAGGATAAAGGGAAATAAATAAGATAAAGGACAGAAATGGAGCAGAACAAAAGAAAACCTTAGGTATAAAAAGGACGAGACTTCCCCCATCCCAGGATTCCACCTTTGGGATCCCCTTCTTCCTGGGGCCCTGGGAGTCTTTTCTGCTATCCTTTAATAAAACTTTTTACTTTCCATTCTTCACTTGCCTTGACTTGCTTCTCTGGTATTATATTTCAGCATTCGGGGAAGCAAGGAGTCGGCAAGGTAACTGGCGGTGAATGCCTATAATTCCAGTGACTTGGGAAGCTGAGACAGGAGGATAGCAAGTTTGAGGCCAATATTGGCAATTTTAGTGAGACTCTGGTTGAAAAGAAAAAATAAAATGTTGGAGATGTAGCTTAGTGGTAGAGTGGCCCTGGGGTCTATTCCCAGCATCACAAAAAAAGGGCTGAGGATGCAGCTCTGTGGTGGAGTACTTACCAAAGTAACATACACACAGCTATTACCATAATGCCAAAATTTCCTTAGTTTGAGAGACTACCCAGACTTAGTTTGGGTTGCTTAGTTGTAATTCTAAATTGGAATGCGGATGGACTGTGCCTACCCAGGTAATCAGGTGAGCCAGGATGATACAGCTGGCCAGTTATCGGTGATGAGTTCTGCTCTCTCAAGTGTTGAAGTATAACATTAGAGAAGCACGTTGAGGCGAGCATAAAAAGCAGGGTTCATTTAAAAAGGGGTAACATAGACTTTTCCCAGGAGGGAGAAAGGGAGCTGTAGCGGGTACCCTGGTGTCCCAAGAATTGAGGTGTTCTGCCATTTTTATATGTCCTAGGCTTCCTTTGTTCTCCTGCCCTCTTCCCCTTATGTCTCTCCTTCCTGTGTGACTAGGCCCAGGCGATGTCCAGTGGGATGGCCAAAAGGTGGGAAACAGGTGGGCTGAAGGGGTAAAGACAGGATGGAGCAGCCCTGGACACATTAATCAACAACTTTTACAACTCAGTGTAGGGAGGGGCAATTCTGGGACAGGTTACCTTAGGAACAGGTTGGAACCAGAGGCAGGTTATATTGATAAGAGTGGAGGAAGGGCTCTGAAGGAATTAACATTTCAGTCTCTCAGGGGACAGTCTCCAACTTCCTGGACTCAACTCAAATTGGCCTCCTAGTTCTGACCTGACTCAATTTACCTATCTATACTGACTGCCTGTCTAATTCTGGCTTCAAGGGCACTGTCTTCAGGGCTCTGGGGATCCTGGGGGAGGAAAGGGCACAGTCTTTGTGACTTGGCCGCATTGAGCTAAGATGGCCACTGTACTAACCATGTGAATGTTTCTAGAAAATGAGGTTGTTCAGCAGACAAAAACAATAATTGCCCACTCTACTTGCTTTCAATCTAAAGCTGAGAAATATAAAATTTTATTTCTACATATAAAAGGACTCTTATTTTTTCCGCTTTTTAAATTAGTGCATTATAGTTGTACATATCGATGGGATTTGTTTGTTATTGCACTTTTGTACATGCACACTAAAATGTTCTTTTAAAATGTGCGTTGTTCATAACTTAAGGTTCACTAAAGGAGAAAAACAATGTGCAGAAAATTTAAAGGTACACATATGAAAAGAAGTCCAATAATGAAAGTAGTTAACCTCATCCTACTATTCATTCAGCTAAAAGAGAATTGTTTTTCTCTCAAATGTTGAATACCAAATTAACCTCTATTTACTGTTTTTAAACTATTCTTGTTTTGAAACCTTGAAAAATTTCACTTTGAATAATCTGATTATAGCAGCTTGGAGGAAGTGAAGCACTTCAAGACCTGCATCCACAGCCCTAGTCAATTGCCCATAGACCCTCTCCTGCTTCTCATTTATGAAGAAGGCTGAGTGAACGCTGTTACTATCTGGCCAGAAGCCTTTTCTGGTGGTGTTCAGTAAGTAAGCTGTGAAAGGCAAGCAAATGGTCCCTGGCCTCTCCTTTTGTCCCAAATGAGAAGACCTGGCTTGGTTACTAAACAATGGGCCCTCCATCCTTTCTAGTCTTGAAAAAAAGATTTCACTCAGGAGATACAGCATAAGCATAAAGGGTTTATTTAGCCAAGGAAAAGTAAGAGAACACAGAGCATTCAGTACCAAAAGAGGGGGCAGACTGGGGTTTTCCACCTGGAAGATCTGAAACCCTCCCTCCTGGTGTTTTACGCATTTGGGGCAGTTACTGAGGTTCCCCTCCAGTGCTTTAGTGTGAAGATGCCGATTTCACCACATTGGAAAATTTCCCATCAGTACCTAAGCAAAACACAAGAGTTGGGTGGTCAAAACTACAATGTGAATGGTATTACAGTGAGCCTAGGATCACCCAGAGAACCGTGCCTCTGTGCTCTGGGAAATGCCCATCGTTGAAAAGTTTTCTGAGGTTCCCACTCACAGACATCCCCTGGGGATTGAACCCAGGGGTGCTCTACCACCTACCTACATCTCCAGCCTTTTTAATTTGTTTTCCTCTGAGACAGGGTCTTACCAAGTTGCCCAGGTTGGCCTTGAACTTGTGACCCTCCTGCCTTACCCTCTAGGGTAACTGGGATCACAGGAGTGCACCACTATGCCTAGTCAGTTCTTTTTAGTTTTAAGAAGGAAGTACAAGGCATGTTCTCCACCTTGAGGTGGAGTGATCTTTCTTCATGGAGATGGAGGAACCCTATTCTCCCTGCCCAACCCTGTCCCCCTGTTTGTGTCCACCTATCTTCCTGCTCTAACAGCTTCCCACTGTGATGGTTCATTGGTGAGAGCTGAGCAGACTCTTCAGGGATACAGCCTACAACCCATGACTTTTGCTTCTTCTTTCTCCCTGCTCTCAGTGGATGTAACTGTAGACCTTGCTGCTTAAAATGGAAGGCAATCACTTGTGGAGGAGTGACAGGAGCCATTTCTGATTTCTTCCATTTCCAGTTCATGGTGTGGGAGAGGCTGCCCACTAGGGTTGGGCTCCATCCTCCTGCAGTATCTACTGAGACCTTTAGAGATTGCAGATCAAAAATCAGTTGGTTTCTCTCTTCCACATGTGAAATTCGGTTTGATTTCTCTCTTATCACATGGGCCCACTCACCACTACTGGAACAGTCCCCCTGGGAAGAGAAACTATTCCTTATGTTCCTATCATAAGGATGCTCTCCACTGAAACAGACCGCTGGCTCATCCAGGTGGTGCACACTAGTAATCCCAGGGACTCAGGAGGAAGCTGAGGCAGGACGATCACACACTCAAGGTCTCCACATTTACAGTTTTGTGTCAAGATTAAAAATTTAAAAATGGCTGAGGCTGTGGCTCAGAGGTAGACTCTTTGTAGGTTCAATTCTCAGTACCAAAGTACTGAAACAAACAAAAAAAACAAACAAAAACCCCCAGATCACTGAGCTTACCAGATTGATTACTTTTCATACTCAGGGTCTAGAAGTATATGGGCTCAAGTTTGTTTTGGTGGCTTAACACTGTCAAAAAGGACAAGACTCATCACCTTAGCTCTCCTACAGGATCCATAAAGTTGCTGAAAATGTTGGAATGCAGACATCACATCTGGCCAAAGGAAATCTTTCTCCTTTATCTTTTTTATTAGGAAGGAGCACCCCAGAAGCTCACCAGCAGACATCCCTGGGGTCTCACTAGCTGGTCACTGCACATGCTTAATTGCTGTGGGAGGCAGCCCACTGACAACACAGCATACTGGGTTGGGGCTCAGTGGCAAGCCCAGCCTCTGACCCACCACAGCCCCAAACTCTCCATGGCAGTCTCTGAACCCTCTTTTTACCTTTACCTAAATATGCCCAAACATTTATGTTGTTAAAAAAAAATTATCTTCATTATTGAGAATGAAGCAACAAAATATTCTTTAAAAATAGAAAAAGGCTTCAAAAGGCAATTCCTGTTAACATTTTGGTATGTTTTCAACTTGCCTGTTTCTGTACAGGTTCTGCATATGTAGCAAGACAAGTGACATTTAAAATGTCCCAGCAGCTTCTGCAACCTTTTAAGAGAATGGCAACATTTATCTTTAGATAAGTATCTTTTTATCTGGGAAATGCCTTGAATGGACTTCTTTCAGAAAGAATATAAATACCATTCACCTCTACCCTGCCTTCCACTGGTATGAAAGGCAACAGTGAAAAAGAGGGTTCAATTGAGACATTTTGGAAATTCCTATGGGTAACACACAACAGAGGTAGGATGCACGAGTAGAAAGAAGTGTCAGATAGGAGGAGAGAAGGCTTGGCTCAGGCACAAAACAATTCCTTGATAAGAAATATTTTCATTATCTATTTATCAAACCACCCCCAAAATTGGTAGCATAAAAGAAAATTTATGATTTCTTAATATTTGTGAGTTTATAAGGATCCATTGGGAAGCCCACAATTAGGGACTCATGCAAACTTGTTGTCTGAAGACTCCAGGATGAGGTCTTCACTTCATGTCTGGTGCATCAGCTGCCTCAGCAGGAGCACTGGGGAAATGGCTGGGCATCTTCCTCGCACATAGCCTCTCCATGTGGCTGACCTTCCTTGCAGCACAGCATCTCAGGGAAGTAAGACTTCTTTTGGAAACATGCAGTCCAAAAAGGAGGAGCCACAAGCTGCAAGTTTCTTTTGACCTGTTCTTGGGAGTTACACAGCATCTTTTGTCTGAAAGTTTCAGTTGATTACAAGGGGACTGCTCTGAGTGAGCATGGGTGGGATCTATACAAAGAAGCACATCAGTGGGTTCACTGGAGGTTTTACCTTTCAAGACCATTACCACAAGAAATAACTGGCAAGTTCCTAGGAGCAGCAATGTCAGATTTTGAATTTGAAGATCTTGAATTTTCCAGGTAGTAATTATCTTTATGACTTTCAAACTATGTAAAATGCTAAAATTCACAGCAATCTTTATTAGCAAGGCTTTGGGAGGGAAATAAAAGTAGGTGAAGTGAAGCTGAAGTTCTCTGAAAAAAACAAAAACAAAATTCATTTATATTAAAGATTCTGCAGACTGGTTGACCTTGGCTGAGTAGAATATCCTGACAGTGGAGAGATGGAATGTTTTAGGTCGAGAGCCAAAATTATCTTTGGCTATCCTAATCCCTTTAAGTCATTTGCTTTCAACCTCTGTATCTGACCTAACATCCTCCTATTTAGGTAAAACTCTGAGAATATTTCACTAAGCTTAACAGACCTGGAGCCTCCACCAACCCTAAAGCTAAAAATGCTGTAACATCTCAAATCTATAGAAAAGATTTCTCCTCTTTGCTATAGTCTACCTACCTAATACCCCCACCAAGTGTTTTGTAATGGTACTTTTGTTCTGTGGCTATAAAAGTTCACCTTTTCCATGGCCAAACACATCATTGAGGGTAAGTTGAATCCATGTTCCTGGGCAATGGTCACTCGAGTATATCTGTCTCAGAATGAATTATTTATTTCCTCTGGAATTATTTGATATTGACAATGCCATCACCTAAGAGAATTTTGAGAAGAGGTGACAGAGCCACAGGCTACAAGGGCCATAATAGCTAGGAAAGGGTGGTGTAGAGGCAAGCTGTGGCTGACAAGAATCATAAGCCACTTCCCTACTCTCTTATCTTCACACGGTGGCTTGTGGACTTCCTAAAGTGTAGTACATGGGGCTGAAAAATTCATTTGGATATTGATGAGAGGGGAAGGATCAAGGATTTGGTTATATATAAGGGCACACAGAGCTCAGACCACATTACACATTTACCTCTCGAATCTTTATTTTAGATAAATTTGGGCTCATAACAAAAAGCCTATAACTTAATACACACCAGCATTTGCCATTTATTTCGATGGACTCACAAATTTAACTACACATGGGAAAATCCAAGCAAGGGAGTGTAATGAAATCCCAATGAGAGTTGATCTTTGACTCACAAAAAATCTAGTTGATTTAACGTAAAAGATATGAAGTCCAAGTGGATTAGAGGATACATGAGCCCCCAAAATGGCAGGACGGGCTTGCCACATTTTCCATATTCAGCTTCCTATCCTTTTATCTCCATCCTGCAACAATTACCCATCAGACCTCAAGAAAATAAGATGCATCACCATCTCATGCTCAGTAGTATTTTCAATATAAATAGCTTAGTTCTGCCTGCTGTGCATCTGGGGAGTTGATGGAAACACAATAATGCCAAGGCCATTTAGGGTAGAACTAAAGAAAGATTAAGGAGGGTGAAAAGCAGAGCTCTCTGAGAAGGGCAAAACCCCAAAGCATCAATTCCAAGTGAGCCAGAAAAACTTCTACTTGAGCCAGCTCAAAATCTATGTTAATTTTCCATTGCTCTGACAAAATACTTGAGATGATAATTAACTTAAAAGGAGGAAAGGTTTATTTTAGCCTACAGTTTCAGTTCATGGTCTCTTGGCTCCAATGCTTTTCAGTCTGTGGCAAGACAGAATATCACAGCAGAAAAGCACTGTTCACCTCATGGTGGCCAGGATGTGACACAGAGGGAGGGGTAGGGACCAAGGGTCCCCATATCCCCTTCAAGGGCATGCTCCCAATGACCTAACTTCCTTCCATAAGATCCTACCTTCTAAAGGTTCCACCACCTCCCAATAGTTCCACAGGCTGGTGACCAAGACTTTAGCATACAGGTGTTTCAGGGACATTTAAGATCCAAACCCTAACAAAACCACAGGCCCCTGAGTCCCTTTCCCTTTTCACACAGTAGTACAGATTACAATGATGCACTAGACTCATCCCCTATGATCAGCAGTTACTTCCTGTGAGAGGAATCCACTTCTCCATCCCTGACACTGGGTTTAAGATTGAATTTGTTTTGGCCAGTGGATGTATATGCCACTGTATTTCACCAGCTGCTTTTTTCCTTCCCTCTATGAGAATGGTGAGTTCCAGGCAGGAGCTGCCTTTCAGCCTGTGTCCTGGAATGAGAAGACACAGGGAGCAGGACCTCAGTCAACTATGCACAACCAGTGAAAGGCAATGTGGATTTAAAGAAAACATGACGGTCCTCACCCGAGAACCTAGGTGTTCCTGTAGCATAGTCTTGTGAGTGTGTGTGTGTGTGTGTGTGTGTGTGTGTGTGTGTCTGTGTGGTGGGAGTGCTGGGGATTGAACCTAGGGCCTTGTGAATGCGAGGCAAGCACTCTACCAACTGAGCTATATCCCCAGCCCACCTGCAGCATAATCTAACAAAAGCTAACTAATGTGCTGGGGGTCACAGACTTAGTGCTCACAGCAAGTGAAGCAGAGTATGTGGTAAGACCATGGGATGACCAGGTTGTGGTAGCTGGGATGGAAGCCCAGTGTAAGGGTAGATTCCAGTATTAAACTTAGTTATACAAGTTAAAATTTAAAAGGCTGCTGATTTGGTTAGCCACCACAGGGCTAATATTTACTACCTGAAAGGTTAAGAAACATACAGGTAAAAATGAAAAATACAGGGCTGGGGATGTAGCTCAAGTGGTAGTGTGCTTGCCTAGCAAGCGTGCGGCTGGGGTTCGATCCTTAGCACCACATACAAAAAAACAAAAACAAAACCAAAAAACAAAGATGTTGTGTCTGCCGAAAACTAAACTAAGTAAATAAATATTTTTAAAAATTCTCTCTTAAAAAAAATGAAAAATACAATGACCCAACTGTTTTTCATAATTGTTTTAGAGATCACCTAGGAATCTTTAGTTCAGAAGGAACAATGCTTTAAACTCTGGGTCCTCCCTACCCAGGTCTTTTCTTAGAATGAAAGGAAATTATTTTTTATTTTAAAAGTTCTCTCTAAAAATCCCGAGTTAGATTCTCAAGCTTCAATATAATCTGCAACACTGATCAAATGTAATCATCAGTCTTTAAAGTGCCTTCTATACAGATGGGGATTAGCAAGGGCATAAACTGATTCCATGGAGCATTTCATTTAATTGATTTTATCATACCTGTATTAGGTCTGATCCCAGGAAAAAAGAAATAGCCTTGTTATAGAGAACCACAGATTACGGCAGCTTTAATTTAGGTTAGATTTTTCATATAGGTGAACTGTAAATATCTGAGTATTATAAGAGCTGACTACATACTTTCAAGCTTTTATTTCCTGTCAAAGGATCTGATATTTTGCTCTCTTATAATTAAGAAGAAAGGATTACTTATCTCAAATCAATTCTAACAGAAAATTGTATAATCCCAGGAATATGGGGCAATACTCCTTTTTAACCTACTAGTAGCATTTCCAACAAAGGATACATCAGTGCTTCTATGAAAGCACATGGGACATAAATCAGACTTGACTTCGGACTACGTATAAGGCCCTTTTTGATTACAAACAATAACAGCAACAACTTGTTTCTTTTTTCCTCTTTATTCACAAGTTGATTGTTAATGAGAAAACACACAGGGTAAGATTAACATTGCAACTTGGATCTTCAGTCTTGTTTTTCTAACCCAAATTCTGATAAAGGACACTCTTCTCATAACATTCTGTCCTCTCCCTTCTTTTGTGCCTTCAGAGTCCTTTCTAAAAGGAAATACACTGCCTGGCATTCTATATGATTCCTAAGTTCCAGGGGAAAAATGAAACAGATAAAGTGATATCTAAGAACACTGAGAACTATAGCTTCAAAAACAAGACAATAACTCAGATTTTCTTGCTTTAATTATTCTTTACAGTGCCACAGTAAAATGAAGTCCAACAGAGTACTGATACTCAATAAATGACCTATGACTTTCACTGATCAATGAAGTAACTGGAACAAAGCTCAAATATAAAAATTGATTCACTATTCGATTATACAGTATTGAAACCACCATAATAACATTTAAACACCCAGAAAGTTTGAAGTAACATTAAATAATAACTGGTAACTCCAAAATACCGCAACATCTTTAAGTGCCTTCTGAATGACCAAAAACAGATATAATTAATTTTGTTCAGTATAATGTCAGTGAAGTTTTTTTTTTTACACAGAACTATATAGTTTTTAAAAATTGGTAACCCATGTAAGATACACATTAAACCTTTAAGTGACTAAACTGTTCAATAAATAGAACTCCACACTGCTTTGCTGTTACGGACTAATGAGCTTATAATTAAGGAAACCCTTTTAAGAAATTCTAGTCTATAGAATGACATGTTCAATGTTTGGCCCTATTAACTTTCAGGCAAAAACCTGATTCCTTTATAAGACGTTTAATTCCTCTGAATACCACTTTTAAGGGGCTTGACTTGAATTTTGTCAAAATAAATCACTAGTAATGTGTGGCCCTCCAATCAATGGGTTCTCCATGATCTCAGTTCAGTGTGAGCCAGCACACTGACTTTTCCATGAGTTCTCCACAGCACCAACTTTAAGACTTTTCCACAAAGCATCCTGCCCTTCTCTAGATTTTTGGTAGAGTGTAAAGTTAATAATGGCATGTGGTGTTCCTTAGCATAACCTGCCAAAATGTGATGATTTCCTTGGAAGAAAAGCCATGGGCTGCGATCACACGTCTGAGTTGACAGACATCCAAATGGATTCTATATAAAAAGAAAAGGTTTGTGTCTTCTGGAATATGAATGTCCACTTTTAACAAATTCAAACAGATCCCGACATAAACATCTTCGAACTTGATGGGTTTCACATGACCCATCATTTCATAGATCCTTGGCACCAAATCTCTGGACATTATATAACCCAGCCCACTGCAGTAGGGAGGGAACACCTTGAAAGGATACTCCTGATATGAAATATGGTTTTTCTGGTAAAATCCTCTGTAGGAGTAATTATCAATGAGAGGATAACCTGTGAAAAACTTCTCTGAGTGGTTTAAATTTAAAAGATACTTCACTAAATTACCAGTATTGATGAAAACGTCAGTGTCTGTCTTCATGATGTACTTGGCATTGGGGCAAAACTCAGTTACCCACCTGAAAGCCATAATGGTTTTCAAGGTCAGGTTGTTATATGTGTCTAAAAAATCTTGTCGTATTATGTCACCATAAAGAAGGTGCTCATCTTCTAAGGACAACGCTAACATTTTGTCTTCCATTTCAGCTTGCTGGCCTAGTAAGAAAAATGTAAGAACCTCATATCCCCACCAAGACTTCTTTTCACCCCAAGTAACCCTAATGGCCTGCCTGGCTTTCACATCTGAGGGGTGCGAGGTCACTAGGATGACCAGAAATGGGTTTTGATGAGAGCAGTTTGAATGCTCTCGAAGTGTAAAGCGAAAGTCTTGTCTATAAATTGGCTCATACTCATAGAAGTACATCCAGTTCACACGCTCTATCACATTATAGTGGGGAAGGCTGAGGTACCACATCACGAGGAAACTCAGGAGAGACAGCAGCAGAAGGCTCCATTTGAGGGATCTCAGTGACATCCTACTGGGAAGGGCAGTTAAGAGAGTCAGGGCCATCCACAGCAGCTGGGAAGGACGTAAGGCACAGGTTCTAGAAGATTTATAAAAAAAATTGGGTTAGCACTCTACCATTCAAAACACATTTTCAATTGGTATTTGAGAACAAAGGATGTACAGCAAAACCCCAAATCCTGATTTGAATGAATCTACTTAACTTCATCTAACTATAAGCAAATGATACCAACAATCAAAAGTGTACTTTAGCTTTTACATCAGGACCAAGGTTAAGACATATCTTTTAATTATTTGAAATGAATACTTCTTATCCTATACAAATAACTGTCTTTTATGAAATATGATTTTTTTTCCTTAGATGCCTGGAAGGACAGAAAGAGATGAGTAATGGTAAGTTTAAAAATCAATCTACAATAAAAACAAATGAAATTGCGTTTCTTCTTTTTTTGCTGCCATGGGAAAGAAAATGCAGTAAAGGATTTAATGCAAGGATGTGTTACTAGCAACATGTCCAAATAAACCAAGGGTCTTTCTCAGCTGTATGATCTGATTCTACCAAATCTGGAGTAAGGAAAACCCTATGGCAAAAATTATTTTATTCATCTAATTTGTTCTTTTGGCAATAATTATTAATGGTGGCCACTGATGTGGGGGATCAGATAAAGGTGGAGACTTCACCTGGAAGGTGACACAAGTATAACTTTCTCTTGATTTTTTTTTTTAAAATTCAGACTATGAGACAGCTTTCACTTGCCCCAAACAACACCCTATCTCCCTTTTACTCAATGCTCAAGTCTAGAAGCAAGTGTGTAATTAAAAGTCTATCTTTATACCGCCAATCTCCCTCCGTGGTTTTATCTCAATTTCCTGTGCCTTTTGTACGTTGGGAAATGGTCTGGGTGTCACTGCTGCTCATAATTAGAAACCACTGAAAGCCCCCAATGAAGCATCCAGGGGAAAAAATCTGTCTTTAGTATTGAGTTTTCACGTTTCCCATTCCAATCTATTCAGAAATCACACACCAGATCAGAATCATGCAAGGGAACACTTCTAAGAACACTTGCTTTTACCAAAAGTCCAGTTGAGACAAGGAAACAGAGCTATGTGATTCAGCACCTTCAGACTGGCTTTCGCTCTGGCTCCAGACTCCACAGGGCTTTTGTGCGCCTATGGACGGCCCAAGGTCAAGAGTGCCTAAATGTTCACTGGACATGGTCTATGTCAGCAGAATGCACCAAACACTAATGAGACCAAAGGAAGAGAGGAAGAAAAGAAAATCCCAAGGCAACAGTTCAACATGGCAGGAGAGTACAGTACAGACTGCTTCCATCAAATGCTAAGGAATTTCAGTGAAAGGGGCAGATTGATAACATAAGAAGGAAAAGGCTGAGGAGGCTTCTCATAGCTGTCTCTTCACCAACAATTATCTAGGCAATGGTTCCTGGGAATTCAGAATTTGCTGTAGAGGATGAACATTAATGTCAAAGGTTCTACCTTGGAATGACCTTAGGGTGTCTGAACACACAGCTTTTCTGCATCTTCATACATGAGTATGACCAGATCTTAACACGCCTTGCCTTCTCCATGAGGCCATACTCCCTTGCCCTGATTACTTCTGGACCCAATAATCTTTTCTATTTTTATTGCTTTCTACATCTGTAGTCATACAATGTAATGGAATGTTTCAGTAAACTGTCCCCCCTTTGGTCGCATGTATGTACATGTCTTGTCTCCTCACTTACATTCTATTGTCTTTCTTGGCAAAAAACAATTTTTCTCAAGAGTCAAAGCACAAGGCAGAGGAAGGCCCACAGAAAGAGTGCAGTGGACACTGACATACTGTTTGCATTTGAATAAGAATACTATTGTAGGTCCACCCAACTCCCATCCTCCTCTAATCCCTTTATAGCCATAAACAGTACATGAAAGAAACAGGAAATGAAAATTTTAGATGTAATTAACACTGTTTACATGTTCTTTTCCTCACTTGTCTAATCACTGCATGTCTACTCAATGCATGACCCTTAGGGAAAACATTTACATTTCAGCCACTGACAACTTACACATTTATTACAATAGTTGTAAAATGCCAGTCTTATATCTCAGTCTAACAAATCAGCATACTACAACAAATTTCATATAAACAAGAGGAAAGTGCTCTAAGGTGCACCATTTTATAGTTGCACATGGGCAATGGAGACCCTGTTACTCTTCAATAATGGGAAGAACTAAAAATAGCAAGTCTTATTACAAAAAGTTATTTTTATACATTCTATAACCCATGGTTTCTGAAAGTAAAAAGGTGACAATGGTTATGATAGTACTGTGTATGGGCTCATGAAGAAAATAAACCAGCAGAAAAAGAGAAGTTACCCAACCCCAAAGTGGGGAAAGATCAGACTTTCAGTCACCGACAACACAGAGGGCTCTGAAGGCAGAAAGACCAGAGTCCACCCTCGAGCTCTGTCCTTTACCAACCAGGGCAGTGAGGTTTGTTATGATCCTTTCAGAGCCTTGGGTTTCCTGTCCCCCTGCTGGAGCCATCAGGACAGTGCAAACAAATGATAATACATGCAAGGCCTCTGGGCTGTGTTAGGTGTCCATCAACAAAGACCCGCGCTCAGCTTCTGTTCCCCGGTTGGTACCTACGCCATCCTACCTGTGTTCTCTAAACTGATTTTTATTGTCAAAAGGGATTCTAAAGAAATAATCTTGAAAAATCTATATTACTTGAACAACAGTACATTGAAAGGCCACAAGTCTATTTCTATTTCTTACCTTCTTGATTTATTTCTTCTGAGGACCTTCAGTTTCACCCAGTGAACATTCAGCAGAAGGCAGTTGTCAAAAATAATGCTTGAAATTTCTATAAGATATGTAAGAAGCCAGCATTCACCTATGAATCGGGGGATTAAGAGTCAAAGAGAGGCAGAGAAAAGACTAGGCATTTTCTGAACCAAGAATATCTGTTTAAATAAAAACTTAAGAAAACTACTTGTTCACAGAATTCACAGTTGATGGTATCATCATGCCAAAAGGACACATGGCATTAAAAACCAGTACAGACTCAAGACTTAAATACGTATCTAGGGGTTGGGGATTTGCTCAGAGGTAGGCTGCATTGCACAAGGCCCTGGGTTTTACCCCTAGTACTGAGGCAAAAAGCAAACACCTGTATCTACATTCTCTCATCCCCTGGTATCTTCTGTCGCACTGTCTCACTTCTTTGATAAAGAACCGAGGTCACTAAAAGAAGTACAACAGGCAACTACAGTGAGACACTCTATTTGTGTCTACTCTTTCTCTGTTCCATAATCAAATTCACAGAAGGCAGCGCTGATGTGCATATGCCAATTACCCCTTTACAGCCCACTCCTGCCCCTTCAGTATCTCTCCATTCGTGAAAACTCAAAAAACTCAAGACACATTAATAAACCGACAAGCATCAAGGCACAATTGAGTCTGCTTATATCTTTTTTTTTTCCTGCTGGTCAAGTTTAAAACCAGAGGAGGATATGAGAAATGGGGAGGCACTGACATATATCACTCCTTATATCGAAAACATACTCCACAGGCACTAAAGAGTCAAAGATGGGAGAAAAATAAACTTGTGGAAACACCAAAAGAAAATATGGATTTCTCATAGATTAATACAAAGATAAACATGAAAAGAAATGGCCAAAGTGGCAATTCTCAAAAGAAGAATGCAAATGGTTACTAAAGTAAGAAAAGATGTTTGTGATAGTTTGTATATTGAATGTGTCCCAAAGGGTCATCTGTTAAAGGCTTGGTCCCCAAACTTTAGTAGGTCGGGCCTAGTGGAAAAAAGTCAGGGGGCCTGGCCTGGAAGGAGATTCTGCAACCCCTGCCCTTCCTGTCTCTGCTTGCTTCCTGGTTGCCCTGAGGTAAACAGGCTTCCTCTGTCGCTGTTCCTGCCACGATGTATGTGCTGCCTCACTACCAGCTCAAAATCAACAGTTAACCGACCATGGACTGAAACCTCTGTAACTGTGAGCCAAAATACTATCCTTCTTATTTTGGTAACAGAGATTGAACCTAGGAATACTTAACCACTGAGCTAGCACTGTTTTTTTGAACCACGACCTCACTAAGTTGCTGAGGCTGGCTTTGAACTTGCGCTTCTCTTGCATCAGCCTCCCAGGTGTGGAATTACAGGCAAATGCCACATTGCTGGCAGGCCTTTCCTTCTTAAAAGTTAATTATCCCAGGTATTCTGTCAGTGATGGAAAGCTAACACAATGTTCAAATACAATGAGAAGAAATATTCTCACAAAAAAATTCCGAACTAGCACGTTAAAAAAAAAAAAAAAAGCTAAATAGCATGCATGAGGGGAAAAGAAATTCTTGTGAGCATTCTCATGTACTATCTAGAGGGAAATTTAAAAACATTTATTATAATCTGAAAATTTTTCATTTTTTAATGGATATATTTGTTTTTATTTATGGTGTATAGTGTTGTAATTCAATACATGGATAAAATATGTAATGATCAGATCAGGGTTAAAGGCATTTTCTACCTCCTCAAATATTAGCATTTCTATGGGCTGGGAACCTTCAAATTCTTCTCTTCATTTATTTTGAAATGTATAATTAATATAATTTTTTTCTTAAACATCTTTATTTTTTAGTTGTAGATGGACAATACCTTTATTTGTATTTTTATGTGGTGCTGAGGCTCGAACCCAGTGCCTCACACATGCTAGGCGAGTGCTCTATCACTGAGCCATAGCTCCAGCCCCCAAATAAGTCCTTTAATATGAAGAAAAACTGAACTTGGGGAAGGAATGGAATGTAAGAACAATAAATTATTAAAAGATACTGAAAACTAATAACATAGACAACAAGGAAGAGAAAAAGAGAACAAAACCAAATTTATTTCCACATGGTTAAAAAAAAAGTAAAATCAATGTCAAAAATGATATTGTGTCTGCAAAAAAGATGTTTCAGAGGAAAACTAAAATATACTAACACACTTGGCCGATGCAGGAGGAATAAGGAGATACTGATAAATCTTAACATTTTGCTAAAAAATTCACTTAAGAACGTGTATTAAGCTGGGCCTGGTGGTGCACACCTATAATTCCCAGCAATTCAGGAGGCTGAGGCAGGAGGATTGAGGCTAATTTCAGGAACTCAGCAGGACCCTGACTCAAAATAAAATGAGCTGTGGGTATAGCTCAGTGGTGGAGAATGATGGGTTCAATCTCCAGTATCATAGGGAGAAAAAAAAGAATGCATATTAACCTTCAGATTGACCATTGAAGGAATGAATTTGGAACATATGCCTTCTAAACTGAGAAAAGAAACAAAGCAAGTTATCTATTTAATGGAAGATAGGAAAAAGGAAAAAAACCCAGAGAAAATGCGTGGTCAATGGAAAACATGAAAGATGACAGAAGTAAATTTAAATATATTGTTAACTAAGGTAAATAACTCACCTACTAAAAAGGAGGCCTTCACAGACTGGCTTAAAATTCTGCAATAAATTGCTTATAAGACACACACCTAAAACAAAATAACAAAATGTTCAAATATTAGGAAAAAGAAAAGAATATTATCAGCTGAAAATGCCAACCAAGAGAAGGCAGCTCTAGTTAAGTTTTAACATTACATATGTATTTTTTAAAATTTTTATTTGTTCTTTTTAGTTATACATGAAAGCAGAATGTATCTTGATGTATCGAATATAAATGGAAAATAACTTCCCATTTTTGTGGTTGTACATGATTTAACATCACATATTCTAATTGAATGGCAACAAAGGGAATTATGTTCCTAACAGAAGGAACTATTCAAAAGATAATTTACCAGTAAAGAAGCTATGTAACCATGGGGTTGTGGCTTGGTGGCAGAGTGCTCTGCTTGCCTAGCACACATGAGGCACTGGGTGCAAACCTCAGCACCACATAAAAATGAAATAAAGCTATTGTGCCCACCTATAATTAAAAAATAAATACTTTTTAAAAAGAAGCTATGTAACCATAAAAATAGCACCAAAATATATCAAGCAAAACCTGAAAAGTTTGTGTATAAATGGAATAAAAAAAGGAAAATAAAATTTGAGGCCAGGCTGGCCCTGGTTCTATCAATCTAACCACCAAAGGGTTTGAAAAAAAGGGGATGGGGCTGATTACCAACATAGCTGTATTTTAGAGTTCATTAGGCTAGGTATGGTGGTTTACACCAATAATCCCAGCGACTTGGGAGGCCAAGGCAGGAGGATTACCATGTTTGAGGCCAGTATGGGCAATTTAGCAAGACCCTGCCTTAAAATAAGAATAAAATGGGCTGGGGACATAGCTCTGTGGTAGAGTACCCTGGGCTCAATCCCCAGCATGGGGTGGATGAGGGGGCAGGGAGAGGTAATTAGGTCAGGGGCTGCACTCTCATGAAGGTATTAACACAGCTCCCCTGACAGTGGGAAGAGTGAACAGTTACTCCTCAGTCCCTCTTATACATCTACTCCTTCTGTACGCGTCCATTTCCACTTCACTTTCCTGCCACACAATAGATCAAAATATGGCCCTCCTTAGAAGCCAAGCAGATGCAGGCATCATGTTCTTGGACTTCCAAAACCATGAGCTAAATACATATTTTCTTTTAAGTGTTGTCCAGTCTCTTGGAAAATGGTCTAATACCCCAAGTAACTAATATAGTAAGCAAACGAAAATTAAGAATGTGTTTCAAATAATATTATTAATAATCTTGATCTAATAGAATTATTTAGCATCTTTCTTTTAATAAAAAGAAAAGAAATACAGTAGGCCATCCATACCCATGGGTGCCACATGTATACAACCAACTGCAGATAGTAAATATTAGGAAAAATGTCTGTGCCAAACATGTATAGGCTTATTCTCTTTGCCATTATTCCCTAAACAGAGTCTAACAACTATATATGCTGTATTAGGTAATACAATTTACAAATTATTTAAAGTATACAGAAGGATATGTATAAGTTACATATAAATACTATAATATTTCATATATGGGCCTTGAGCATCAGAGGACTTTGGTGTCCACAGGAGCCCTTGAACCAATCCCTCACAGATACTGAGAGACTACTATATTTTTTTCAAAGACTGTATAAAACATTTATCAAAAAACTGGTATCAGATTACACAGACCACTCAATAGTTCTAAAAACAAAACTGAATCTAGGCTACATTCTGTAATCACAATATAATTACAAATCAACAACAAAAATGTATGAAAAGACATTTTAAAAATTTGTTTAGGGCCTGGGATGTAGCTCAGTGGTAAATCACTTGCCTAGCATGCATGAGGCCATGGATTCAATCCTTAGCACTGTAGAAAAAAAGTTTTGGTTAGAAACTTAAAATAATCACACACATAATTTTGGTTTAGCCCACAAATTTAAAGAGACTATTACACTGTAAATTATTTCAGATATCTTCAGATGAATGTTGACAATACAGTATATCTCAATGAAGCAGATATTACACCAATCTTTAACTTGAAAATTATTGATGAGGTGGGGAGACAAGTATTTTTTTTTCCTGGTTTTAAAGAATGATCTACAGACGAATAGACAAAGGAAAATGAAAGGAAGGAATGAGGGAAGGAATAGGAAAAGTCAGTGGGGTAAATCTGACCTAACTTTCCTATGTATGTGTACGAATTTATGACAGTGAATCATACCATCATGCACATCCACAAGACACTAATTTTAAAAAAATCTGTAAGTATACAACAGAAAGATTAGTAGAACCGAGGGAACAGAACAGGAGGGACAGGAAGGAAGTACTCGAGACTGAATTAGAATAAATTATATTCTATGATTTTATAACTATATTATAGTATGTTCTATTATCATATATAACTAAAAAAATTTAAAAGAATGATATAATGGGAACAGGGGTGCACACCTGTAATCCTGGCTGTTTAGGAGGGCTAAAGCAGGAGGACTGCAAGTTCAAGGTCAACAGCAACTTAGTGAGACCCTATCTCAAAATAAAAAATTAACAGAGCTGGGGACATAGCTCAGTGGTAGTGCACCCCTAGGATATAATTCCTAGTACTACAAAAATCATCATCACATCATCATCATTACTTGTATTTTAAGGGAAGCAAACCGGTTTGGTTGAAAAAGGAAAAACTTTTATAGAAGATGAAATGACAGAACAAAACTGTCTCATTTTGCAATATCTCATGAAATTACAGATTCAGTGCTGATTATTAATCAGTGTTTTGATCATCAAATTCAGGACTGATGAAGAAATACACATCTGTGTAGTACCAAAGGAAGAGCACAAATATTACATTTTTTTGATGCAAGGACCGAAAAGATACAAACTTTACATTGTAGGATGAGGTGTTGTAACTCTAACTCGATGATCAATCTTAACATTATCAATGGTGGAAAAATACATATTATCTGTCTCCTAATAAGATAAAATGTGAACAATATTACTTGCCATGTATCCTAGTTGAAAATATTTGATTGAAATCTAATCAAGTTTTACAAGAAATACAAAAGAAAAGAAATACATAAAGAAATACATAAGCAAAGAAATACCACGAGAAAACAATCAAGGGAATCTAGGAGGTAGGGTTTTAGGAGAAAATGAGCTAGTTTCTTCAGCTAGTAGTGCCATGAAAAAAGTAATAGTTCCAGATTAAAAGAGATCCAGGGACAGACACAGTTGCAATGTATGGCCCTGGCCTGGATCCTGCAGAAATTAAAGACAACCTAGACATTAGGTGATGCAAGAAGAATTATTTTGATAAGTGAAATAATGTCAACTGGCTATAAAAAAAATTTTTGAATAAAGACAATGTGGCATGGCCACACAATTGGATATTACTCACCTGAAAGAAGAAACAAAGTTCTAATACATGCCACAACAAATATTAGTTGTAGAATTCTTAAATGCATGTGTCTAAAAACCCTTACCCTATAATGTATGACTCACTTTAAATATTCAGAAAGGGAAAAAATTATGGGGAGAGGATACTAGGGATTGATCCCAAGGGCATCTACCATTGACATACATCCCCAGACTTTTTATTTTTCATTTTGAGACAGGGTCTCACTAAGTTGTTAGGGCTAACTTTAAACTTGTAATCCTCCTGCCTTAACCTCCTGAGCTGTTGGGATTACAGATGTGCACTACAGTGCCTGGCCAAGAAGAAAAAAATCTATAAAAACTAGGTCAATAATTGCCTGGTATGGAACTGGGGCTGATTGCAAATGGGCATAGGGGATAATGACATTTTAAAATTGTGTTGTGGCAATGACTGAGCATGTTTAAATTCAGTAAACATTACTGACCTGTTCACTTAAAATAATTTTATGGTCATGTCAACTATACATCAATGAAACTGTTAAAAATAGTAAACTTAAAATTGTTTTTAAGAGTCAAACACTGATGAATTTAGGAGTAGGATGTCAAGAACCTCTGTGTACTTTAAAATAATTCAGTAATAATAATAAAAAGAATTAAGAAAGACAAAAATTTCCTCTCACATTTCTGTTGGCATACAAAATGCAAACCTCCAATGGAGGACCATGGAAGTACGTACTCAAATTACAACACAT
Source organism: Ictidomys tridecemlineatus (assembly GCF_052094955.1). Taxonomy (NCBI): domain Eukaryota; kingdom Metazoa; phylum Chordata; class Mammalia; order Rodentia; family Sciuridae; genus Ictidomys; species Ictidomys tridecemlineatus. Next base: position 106,697,388 of record NC_135479.1, read on the forward strand.
TCACCCCTTTCATTAGTAATTTTGACTCAGAAATTTATTTCAGACGCAACTGCATATGTCCAAAATGATGTATGTATGTAAGATTACTCACTGTGATACTGCTATAGCAAATAATTAGGAAAACCCCAGAGATTTCTCATAAGATATCTTACACCAACTATGCCTCGTACATCCTCACAACTGTATAGCTGTTTTAAAGAAAAAGACAAGAATAAAGACTGACATGGGAAGATTTCTAAAATATATTAAGGGAAGTGAGATATGGAACAATGTTTATAATGTGTTCATTTTTATGTCAGAAAGGAAGAGAAAATAAAAAAATATTTATGTGTGCATGAGAAAAATGATAGAAAGACACACAAGGTGGGGAGGGAGGAATGGGTGGATTAGGAAAGGGACCAGGGCAAGACCCTTTAATGTAACACCTTTTTATATTATTTTGACTCTGAAACTATTTGTGCTACGTATAAATACACCAGCATAACTTAATCAGTCCTTATAGAAATTTAATGACCTTCTAAAGATAAGCAGTTCTTAAAAAAATAGAATTACCTTTTATTTTTATATTCATTTCACATATTTATTGGTATATAATTTTACATACAGTAAAATTTACCCCCACCTTTTTTTAGGAATACCCTTTTTTTAAGTATACCCTTTTTATCATGCTGTTTTGTAAGTTTTTAGTCACATAACCACCAGCACAACAAGACAGAAAAAGTTTCATCTCAAAATTCTACTTTGTGTTGCCTTGTAAAAAAGTCTTCCTCCCATCCCCAGGCAACCACTCATCTGTTTTGTTTTGCTTTTCTACCGCTACAATGTCACATCGATGGAATCACATAGTATCCAGTATACAATCAATCATACAGTAGGCAGACTTCTAAGTCTGGATTCTTTAATTACCAGAAAAAGACAAATTGAAAATAAGTGAGCTAAATATTTAGCTCAAGAAGTTAATAATTACGATGTTCTTTCAAAGAAAATAGGATGAATAATAAAGTAGAAAATAATGAAATAAAAACAATAAAGATGATTATCACATAACAAGCAAACATTAGGATTAAAAAGGAAGTTCCTTATCTGTTAAAGAAACCGCAGTAATCACAACAATCAGACTTCAGAGACATCTCCATTGTGGCTAGGAAAAAGACAAGGATGCCCCCACCCTTCAGTGTTACTCAGAGACCCTCATTATCCCTTATAACAAGAAAATGAGACAACAAAAAAACTGTTTAAAAGGAGGAAAACCTCATTACTTTCATATAACTTAATCATTTACACAAAATCTCAAGGGAGGAAGAGATAATATATAAAGATGAGTAGGTTTACAAATAGGTCAGCTATGAGATCTCAATATATAAATAATAAACATGAAAAAATAAAATTTAACAGAAAAAATACAAAGGCAACAAAAACTAAAATGTCAGATTAAGTTAACAAAAACGTGCAAGACCTGAGGTAGAAAACTAAAAACTAAGGAATTTTTCTACAGAATGAAAAAAAAAAAAAGAAAAAGAAAATAAGGAATAAATGAAGAGAGATAAAATATTTGGGGATAAGAAAACTCCAAACTAAAAAACCTACTTCCCCAATTAATCAATAAAATCATAGGATTTAAAAAAAATTGATAAAAAGAGCCTAAAATTCTAGGACTATAATTATCCAAGAATAATCAAGACAATTTTGAAAACAAAGAATGAGGCCAGAGTTGGATGGGGATTATAAAATCATATTAGAGCTACAGTAAATAAAACCAAGATTAAATATAGGTTAAATGATCAAATAGCAAGACCAGAAGCAGATCCACACATACATGGGGATTTGACAAATGACATCACAAACCACTGGGATTGGACTCAGTACTCTGTATAAGGCTAAACGTGAAGAATTAAACTATTACTACAAAGTATACCAGAATATATTTGTGACCTCTGTAAGGAGAACCTTCATAGATAAGTTACAAAAAGCCTACCTTATAAAACAGAGGGAAAATACGCAGTACCACGTTAAACTACCTCACTACTATTATAGAGTAAGACACCATAAATAGTTAAACTATGAGCCACAGACTTAGGATATTTACAATAAAGCAAACAAAGGACTGGTATTTCCAGAATCTTTTTACTATATTTTTTTATATGGTACCTATCTGTAAAAACCTGTGAATATTGTTAAAGTTTCTATAAAGTTTGTAGAAAACTTACAAGTTAAAAAGAAAATGAATGAACTGTAAGCAGTTTGCAGAAGAGGAAATCAGAATGGTCAACAAACATGAAATGAGACTCAATCTCCCCAGTAATGAAGGCAAATTAATAAAGAAAGGCAAATTAAAATCAGGTAGAGATATTGAAATTTTAACCCATCAGACTGAAAAATATCAAAAAGCTTAAAATTAATCAGGTAAATGCTACCTATACCTATGGGGTAAATGCTACCTATCATACACCAGGGCAAAACACAAACTGCTACAATTTCTTGGTGGCATCTAGTAAAAATGAAAAGCAGCCATTCCTTTTCTTGATATGTATCCTAGAAAATGCTCACATATGTGCATCTTGGAAACATGTATGCTTATCTTTAGGCCACAAAAGCCAAAAACTCAAGGTTAAAATGTATATCAGTAAGAACAGACAAATAAAACCTGGTATGCCTTCTAATGGAATCCTTTATGATAGCTGGAAATACACACACACACACACACACACACACACACACACACTCAGGAATTGTACATAGTATTTCAATTTGAATAGATCTCAAAATGCTGAGTAAAAACTAGAAGATAAATAATTTTATACAAACTGTGTTTGTGTGTATGTCAATGGTATTTATAAAATAATTTTAAAACCTATATGAGAAATGATGGGCTTTTTTAGAAGCAGCTACATATGTTACCAGAATCCAAGGCCAGAGCCTCACTGGGGATTCAACAAAACAGGTCTGGCCATAGCACCAAAAACCTAATAGAAAAGGAAAGGGTGAAAAGCATGATAGGAACTTTAATCAGTACAGATGCACCAAAAAAAAAGACCCATATGTCCTTAGCCCTGTCTAATGACTTTGAGGTTTTATAGATAGGGAAATGAGAGTAAAGTTTGGGGCTTTGCATAGTTGCAGGCACTGCACAGCTGCCAAAGCAGGTGATCTTCAAGTGTGATCTGGTCCATCATTATCTCAGGATTGGTCAAGAGGGACTAAGAAACTTTCTTTGACTCATCACAAGATGTGTATCCATCATACCTATTGCTGACTCCAAGGTAATTCAGGGCAAAGGAGACAGATGCAAATGGAGGCAGTGATGCCACATCTTTAATCTTGCTTTTATCCAACTATCAGATTTTTGCAGGCAAAAGTGAGGAGTCGAAATCCCTGTAACAATTTCGCCACCTTGTCTTTTGTCCATTCCTCAGTCTGAGGGCATTGGAGCGTCAGCCAATCTACCTTTGCAGGTTTCTTGGCCTGAAGCATATAAGCAATAAGGGTCAGATGCTTAAGCCTAAAAGTAGAAATATCATTGTAAATTATAAAAGGGAGACAAAGTCAGAATACATCCAATTAACTAACTAAATAAATAAACCATGTAGGGGATTCTCCTTCTAAATACCTCAGTGAGTATGGATTACTAAAAAAATTTAATCGGGATAAGAAAAAAAAATAATCATTTCTTTGTTTTTATCTAAACAGAGGGCCCCTGTCTGAGCTATGAGGTCCATCTTTTCTGTGGATGTGCGTGATGGAAAGACTTCAGTGTCAGGCAATCTTGCATAAGAACCCCAAGTTACATTTAAAAGAGCCACTGTCTTTCCCTTTTAATTGTCCATGAATGATTGTTCTTTTACTTTTCTACCACCCTCATATAAGTACATTTGTGTTTGGTTATATTTCCCTCATGAGTGTTTGAGTCCAAGCAGGTGACCCCTATTTAGGCCTAAAATTAATCTCTTTCTTTTTTCCTGTTAAGTTCTGGAGATATTCCTCATGGGTTACTTTTAGGAACTTGTGAGAATCCTTTTGGCACCTTTAGTCTTTTTTTTCTACCAGCTATACCATCTTCCAGGATGGGTTAGGGTGTTGCTGAACACATGTGGTTTCCCTTGAAGCACTGGGGACAGTTCCCTTTCCAATGACCCTCTTCTTCTTTGCAGAATATATCCCAATATCCCATTCTCTAGGGCCCTCAAAATCCTCTTGATTAGCAACTAACTCAAGAGTTACAGGGTCTCTAGAGGGAGTCCACCTTTCCCTGGGTCCTAGTTGACCTTGAAGGGCAAGGGTCAAAATATTCACTATTATTTTTTCTTAGCCCATTTATTTTCCTTGGCTTTGGTCTCAAAGTACCAGTTGTTGAACACCCAGAGGGCCAGTTCTGCCAGAGATGAAGTAGGAATAGTGAGTCCTAATTTTAACTTTTGTATTTTACAGTTACCCCTTCCACTTAATTGGGGTCACCATTAGTATGAAGAGTCAATGTTACATCCTGTCCGTCCTATAGGTGATGGCTTATTATCTCAAATTGTTAGGTTATTCTATTAGAAGTTGTACTTCATAAAACATTAACAGGAGACATTTATAAAGTTTTACAAGAGAAACACAAAACAAAATTAAAAACAGCAGAAACACATTTAGTTTGTATGACTGCTCTGAACCAAGAAACACTATTTTTATAACACTTATATACCTTTGATATTTGGTTACCTTCTATAAAAAACAATAAATAATTTATCAGCTCCATTATGCATGATATCATTTACAAATCCTATTTCTTTTTAAAACCCTTTTGCACCCTACTAGAACTTCCCATTGCCTACTTTGGGGGTTATCCTAACATGAAGCAGTGCAAAAGGCAGAGTCTTAGCCCAGGAAAGGCTGGTCTTTTGACAAATGTTAGTTGAAATTTATACATTTTAAGCTAATATTCTTCTCCCCCACCCTTTAAATATCATTCTACTCAGGAGTAAAAGAAAACAAAGCTCTCATGTATTGAATCTGTTTGAAGATTAGTTAACATGATATAATCACATCTGAAACCTGGATCCAATGGAAAGGCTAAGAAAACACTTAATTTCCCTTTTTTGGAAGAAAAACTGTTTTCATGTTGCATATTGCCAACCTTAAAAATTAATCAGGTTCTCCCTATTGTCTTTCCAAAAATACATATAAATTCCTACCCCAGTGTAACAAATAACATAATTCTCCCCATATAAATTATTAGTAACAGGTTACTTTTAGCCAATTACATAATCTTAAATGACATTCTGACTCTTAAGAATAAATGAAAAGTTTTAAAATTAAAATAGAATGTAGTAATTTCTGAGGTCCTCCTTAGATGACCAATGTCCAATCCTTTTAATTATCACAGCATCACAGTTTGGAATGCCAAGGGTTTGTGAATATCTATTTGCTCAAAGAGAACAGTCATACTACAAACAAGAGCACAAAAACATCTACCTGAAAAAAAAAGCCTGTCCCCACAATTGGAGGGCACCAGTTTGGTAAGGTGTTTTCCCTAACTTTGCATTTTAGAATACATATACACTTGGGGAACATGAATACATTTAACATACAAAGAAGCCAGGAATACTCAGTATCAGAGCAACACAGAAGTTCTTCCCTCCCCACATATGTATATGCATAAAAATCATAGTTCAGTAGGGTAACTCTTAATATTGCAGTTTTGCCTTTAACCAGTCTACATAGGTTAATAGCACCAGCAAATCTAAGATTAGATTTAAAACTCTTCTCTGTTCAGCAAACAGTGCCAATACCCACAAATAGATTTATTACCTGATGTACAAGTGTATCTCATGCATGTAAAGAGCACTTAACAAGTCACCTTATATGTATTAAAACTACATACTTTTAACTTTACAAACTCATGTATAACATTTAGACAAAGCATATTTAGCTCTCGGATTAAAACAATCCCTCCGAAACTAAGAGCAACTTCCTGATAGCTTTCTGTAGGATGTGAATTAAAGTTCCAAATTGTTTTAACTTTTAAACTTCCTTATACTGAGGAACTTGTAAACTTCCTCTCAATTAGGAGGCTCATTGGACGCTGAGATAGACAGGTTCTCTGGGTAACTAAATCTGCCTACATCTTTGTCTCCTCTTCTCTTCTAAAAGCTTTCCTCACCTTTCAGCTCTCTTAAGATGATTATTTCAGACAAAAAGTCTCTTCCTATCTTCCTTCAAAGCTGGCTTTAACCTATTTTCCTGCCAATACTTTTCAGAGTATTTGTGGAGTATAATGAGCAGCAAAGCCTAGCCTCTTGCGCCTGCTCAATATCAAGATGCATACAGGTTTCTAGTCTCAGACATACTGGTGTCAAACGTATCATAATAATCTAACACTGTCATTTAATTAGTTATGAAGTGAGTGTTGAAAAGATTTTAAAACAGAAAGGCACTTAAACCCTAATTCTTTTTTTTTTTTTTTTAAAGAGAGAGAGGGGGACAGAGAGAGAGAGAGAGAATTTTAACAATTATTTATTTTTTCTTAGTTCTTGGTGGACACAACATCTTCGTTTGTATGTGGTGCTAAGGATCGAACCCGGGCCGCACGCTTGCTAGGCGAGCGCGCTACCGCTTGAGCCATATCCCCAGCCCAACCCTAATTCTTTTTAAGACTTAGTTTCCTCAAGTAATGAAAACCTAATGAACACAAGAAATTATTTTAATAAAACACAAAATTTTTATTCTTAAGGGAATTCCCTTTGTTAATGATAGCCTACTTAATTACACAAATTTGATATAATTTATCTCCCACAAATCTTCTATAACTTCCTCAGACACTCTATAACTTGTTTACATCTTTAATTTTGACCTCTTTTTTTTACCTATCTTGGACTTTAGGACAAAAAAATCTTACTTTACCATACAAAATCCCTTCTCATCCAAAAAATTCCCCCAAAATACATCCTAATAATTTTCTCCTTCTTCTTGTTGATTATTACTTGTTGATTATATACTGCCTTTTTTCTTCCTTAAGTTTAAAATTTAAAACAATCTTTAGAAAATTTCTGAATTTAAGCTAACTAATCTTTTATCAATGACTTAAAATACTTTATGCTTATTTAAATTAAAACATTAAGTTTTTTGTGTTCTTTGCATATAGAATTACATATTAATTAGAATTTAACTTTTAGTGATCTTGCTTTTTAGTGAAGAGCAGAAACTTATTCTTTTAAATACCAATAATTCATTAAAATACAATCATTAGTAGACCCAAACACATATATATTCTTATAGAATTTAAGAATACTTGAACTTAGCAATTGATGTTTCAATATTTTTTTAAACATTTATTTTTTTAGTTGTAGGTGGACACAATACCTTTATTTTATTTTTATGTAGTACTGAGGATTGAACCCAGTGCCTCATGCATGCTACGAGCACTGTATCTCTGAGCTACAACCCCAGTCCCTGATGTTTCAACATTTTCACTTACAAATGACTGAGATGTTTTTCCTAACATATACATTTAAAAATGTTTATTCCATTTATGTCTATCTAATTTACCCACTTCAATAGTTATTTTTAGATTACCCAATAAAACCAGGGTATCAAACACATTTAACATTTTAAATTATTAATATTATTATTAGTAGTATTTGCCAAAGAAAAACCCTAAAAGCAATGGATGCTGTATTTCAAACATCTTAACAGAGGCAAATATAGTCCTGATTGGTGAGTAACCTAGGTAAAAAAAAATTGTGTTCATTATTCCAAAGATATCTTTACTTTTATCTAACAAGTTTAAATTATTTTTAAGGATATACATAAGTTATTTGAACTCAAAGTCATATGAATTTATGTCCTTTAAATTTATGAGCGCTTATTTATGTGTAAGCTAATTTGGTACCATGTAGGCACAATGTACAATACACACACGTACAAAAACATACAAAAAATGTTACAGTAGGTAGACAGATGTGAGTAGGATGATGGGAGAAGGGAGAATAGGGCTCACTCCATCTTGAGTGATAATATCACTCCACTTTGTGGAATGAAAAACTCCACCCATAATCACCACTGTCATAGGTACTTTTTTATCAGGGCTAGATATGGAAACCAGGGCCTCATGCAACTAGATAAGTGTTCTACCACTGAACTATATCCCCAGCCCTATATACTTCCTTCTTAAAACTAAAAAGAAATGGAACTTTCCTATTTAGGAGTATGCACAGAGAACTGAGGCACTAAGCCATAGCAGAAAGCCATGTTAACCGCCCCAAATGAAAAATTCATGGTGGGAGGATCCCAACTAGATCATAAAACCTTTCAATGCAGAAGACACAAGGCTGCTTCCTTTCTTAGAATGGTAGCACTGTGTTCTCCCTGGGGTGTTACTATCTGGGCTTTTTCTCCTGCCACTCTATGATGTAAATTAGCTTTTTGCCTCTTCTGATCTTTGCAGTCTTGCCCTTGTTAGTGCAAAATACAAGTGCATCAGTTAGCTCAGAAGGTTGCAATTTTGAAGTGGAACCTCTACTAAAATGGGGATCAAATTCAAGGAAGGAGAAAGTGTTTGGAGAAAAATCCCATCTGGCACTCCAGGTGGTTTTATGTTTGATGATTATGGTGCCTCAACTTGCAAGTACTTAAAAAAAAATGGGGAACATTTGATATTTCTAAGTTGTTTTTCCTGAGTGCTGATCTAGGTCCTTGGGCTAAAACAAAAATGTACAAGAGAGTTAATAATAATTAGTCCACTATTCAGGACAGCCCCAACAACGGAAACAGCCCAAATACCCACCCATAATAGAAGAGATAAATATGCCATATTATCCATAATGAACAAACTACCAACTTGCATGGTACTATGGAGAATCTCAACCATAATGTTGAGTGAAAGAAGGCAGAACACCTGGTTAAAGAGTAGATTCCGTTCATACAAAGTTGAAAAGCAAGAAAACCACAGTGTTAGAATTCAGGCACTCTTCAGGGAGAGGGAGAAAATATAACTGGGAGAGGATAAGGGGACTTTCTGGGGCACTGGCCATGCTCTATTTCTAGACCTAGATGGGGCTACAGGTGTGTTCACTCTGATAATTCATCTTATAACTTGTGCACTTTTCTTTTGGTAAGTCATATTGTACTGAAGACATAAAACAAGCTGGGCAGCCCTGCTTGTCAATCTGTGCACTCCTTACTACTGCAGTCAGTGTGGACAGGTGTCTACCTCCAGGGTCAGCATGTGGTGAGATCAACAGTAACTGCTCCCAGGCACCAGTTCATGTAATTTTTATGAGTTCCCCCAGAAGTTGAGGTGCTTTTAAGGTCTTTATATCTCCATTTAACAAGTGAGGAAACTAAGGCTTAGGGAGAGCAATAACTTGTCCAAAGTCCCAGGCTGGTTAAGTAGTGGAGGAAAATTCAAATAGGACTCCAAAGCTCATGTTCTTGGCCACAAGATAGGAGGGAGTGTGCTGCATTGCCACTGTGCTCTTAATCGAGGGAGTCCTTATAAACACAGCTGCTTGAGATTTGGCTTTAATTTATTGCAGCCAGTGAGCCTGATACAAATATTGAAGCAACATCACAACAGTCTCTGCACAGAAATACTAAGAAGATTTTCACTCTCAAAATCTGAAATATGAGGAGGCTGGGGTTGTGGTTCAGCGGTAGAGCACTCGCCTAGCACGTGCAGGGCGCTGGGTTTGATCCTTAGCACTACATTAAAATAAAATAAGGGTATTGTGTCCAACTACAACTAAAACAAAATATTTTAAAAAACTGAAATATGAGACGTTATTAACAAGTATTAATAACTAATAACTTGTCATTTAGGCAGATATATACCTTTTTATTTTGCATCAAAAATATGCTGAGCACTAGAAAATACAGAGGCAAGAAATAATCTGTTCAGAGAAAAAATTAACAAAGAGTGCAATGTTACAATTATTTCAGCCAAAATAACCTGAAATTCTTTCCTAGGGTGCAAAAATGCTGGCTATTTCTGAAAAAAGAAATCAAATTTAATTCCTTTAAAAATATATAAAACTTTTCCTTTATTTTATTACTGGAAATTAACCCCAAAGTGCTCTACCACTGAGTTACATCCCCAGCAATGCCCCCTCTTTTTTATTATTATTATTTTTTATTTTGAGATAGGGTCTTGCTAAATTGCCCAGAACAGCCTCAAAATCACAATCCTTCTGCTTCAACCTCCCAGGTGTCTGGAATTACAGGTGTAATCCCAGGTGGGATTACAGGTCAGCACCACTATGCTCAGCTATATGAAATTTTTCTAATTGCAAATGTAATAGATGTTCATTAGAGAAAAGTTAGTGAATGCAAAAAAAGTACAAGGACAATGATAGCTGTAAAGACAGCAATATTACCATTTTTTAAGAAAATCTACCAAGTGTCTCACTCAGGTATATATACACAAGCCCTCATTTCATTTGCTACCCCTTTCCCAATCCCATTCTTTTCCTTCCTTGAGGAGTCTGCACTTGCTATTCCATTAATCTGTTCTTGGAAAGGCTGGCTTCTTAAACTTTAGACGTCAGCAAAATGTCACTTAGAAGAATCCTTACCTGACCCCTTATCTCAAGTTAAGTTTCCCAAGCCCTTGTTTTCTATCACATCCTTCTTATTTTCTTCTAAGCATTTAACGCTATCTGGATTTTCTTTAAAAAAAAAAAAAAAATGGTGGGCTGGCTTTGTAGCTCAGTGGTAGAGTGCTTGCCTAGCACTTGTGAGGCACTGGGTTCAAGCACCACATATAAATAAATAAAATAAAGGTACTGTGTCCATCTACAACTAAAACTATATTTTTAAAAAATTGTGTTGACTGTCTGTTCCCTTCAAGAGAATGTGAAATTGGACTGTAAAAAGACCTGACCAATCCTGTTCCCTTCCATAGCCCCACTGTCTCGCACATGGTAGACGCTTGGGATACCGACATACAGTGCAAAGTTTGGTGATGAACATTGTTTTCTTTTTTTTGGATTGAGGATTGAACCCACAGGTGCTCTACTTCTACTACTGAGCTGCACCCTTAGTCCTTTTATTTTTTGAGACAGGGTTTCTCTAAGTTGCTCAGGGTCTCACTAAATTTCTCAGTTTGGCTTTGAACTTGTTACCCTACTGTCTCAACCTCTCAAACTGCTGGGATTACAGTGCAGTGTGTGCCACTGTGCCTTGCCCTTTTGATTTTTTGAGACAGGGTCTGGCTAAATTGCTTAGGCTGGCCTCAAACTTGGGTTCCTTCTGCCTCAGTCTTCCAAGTCACTGGGATTATTTATAGGCACATGCCACTGTGCAAGCTAGTAATGAACTTTTATCCACTTAATAAATATTCCTAAGAATGAACTGAATTTAAAAGTAAACTCCTGAATTTGTTCGATTATGCTTACTTTTCTCTAGGCATCTCCTAATAACAAAGCATTATTCTAATAGCTTCCCCAATTCTGATCATATGCATTTCAAAAGGGCCAGAGAGGAAAAAAAACCTAAAAAAACAAATTTTAATTAAACTTTAAGCCCAAGCATGCTAGATTGGGGTCATTCCAAGAAAACACAAGTGCAAACTAAACCACTGACAGTTGTGCAACATTCTAATTTTTCTTCTACATAAAAGAAACAATGGGGGCTGGGGATGTGGCTCAAGCGGTAGCGCGCTCGCCTGGCATGCATGCGGCCAGGGTTCGATCCTCAGCACCATATACCAACAAAGATGTTGTGTCCACCGAAAACTAAAAAATAAATATTAAAAAAATTTTCTCTTTCTTTTTTTTTTTAAGAGAAACAATGGTGCAAAGGGGCTGGAAACCCTAATTGCCTAATAAAGATCCTGTAAATATTAAGTTAAATACAAATCACAATTACACACATCAAACACATCCTTTCATTTATAAAGGAGGAAAAAAAACCCACATATCAATATCCATCCTTGAGGGAAATTTCCCTAGTAGTACCTCTCAAACTAAACACATAAATTCATAAAAAAGCAATATAATTGAGTCTATTATTCATTAGACTCAGTTAAATGCCTAATTATCTTCACACCCTACCTCTGCTTTATGCTTGATGACCTCTGATTACATTAGAAACAAGCAAAGCCAATGACATCTGGCCACTGCTTTTCTTTTTCACTCTTCTTGAACCCAGAGGTTCTCACTTTGCTATGTATTACATAATCTTCTGGAGACCCTGAAAAACACTGAAAGCCAGACAGTATTTCAAACCAGTGAACCAATTTCAGAGGGTGGTGGGGCTCAGGTGGCATTATTTTTAAAGCTTCCAATGTGCTGCCCTAGCCCCTCACCTCTCTAAAGTGCAGTACATAGACACCACCTGGAGGATGCTAGGAACGCAGACCTTCAACCAGCCACCAACACCCCCACAGACTTTCTGAATCAGAATCTTTTAAACAACATCTCCAGGTGATTTGCATATTGGAAGTCTGAGCATCATCAAATACCCACTTAGGAAAATTAACCTTTTAAAGCTTCAGTTACCTCATCTGTAAAATAACAGCAATAATATCGTCCTCATGGGCTTACTATGAGGACTAAATGAAATAAAACGTGCTAAATGTGGAGGTTAGGGCTGGGCTGGCACCGAGATAAGCAGATGGTGCTTATCTTGTATTAATACAAGTCCACACTCTAGGCTTCCTCTAATTCATTCTTACTTGCCTACATTGGTTCCATTTACAAACTCCACTGCTAGCTCCCAAATGTGTCTTATATGATACCAACTTATATGATACAGTTAAATATGCAAATAAATCCTAGTGGATCTAGTTTCTCCTTCCAAGCAGTAAGCCTTCTCCTAGAGTTCAAGGATTCTAGTTCTTCTAGGATGTCAAATGCCTGATGTTGTTTCTCTGCAAATATAAGTTCTCATACATTCCTGACGGTAGACTTTCTGGTTTCTTCTCTCACATGCTCTCCTCTTCTGTAATCCTTCTACCTGCCTCATAGTCTTCCTGCAACTGAACTATTTTTTTTCTAGGTATGACTTGTACTGTTAAAAGTCCTATAATAGGCACTTCTAGCAACTAGCAGAGAGCAACAAAGTACATGAACCTTTTCCAACTGATGCTTGAGAGATTAATGTCTCAATAAGCTTCCCTTATAAGGTCACTTTTCAACAATGGAGAAATTGCTAAATGAAATTATGTTAATGAATTTATATTCCAAATAACCCTGAGTAGGTTACTGGGCTTCTGTAAATATTTTTAGTAAACAGACACCAAAGTAGTGCCCATCAGGAGTTAGCGGAGACTAAATGCCTCTCTCTGATTATACTCATCTCCATTTTCAATAGGGTTCCTTCACCAGAAGGTCAAGGGAAGCCTTAGATAACACTCAAGAATTAGCTTCTGGAACTGGACACTGAAAGATCCTTCTGAACAAAATAGAAAAATGTGAGTCTAATGACAGTGGCTAGATGGCTTCAAAATTGGCCAATCCATCATAGCTGGGTTTCATTTTGGCATACATTTTTAAAAACGGTTCAACTTTTAAGAATAAATCTGAGGTATTGAGTTTAAGGGAAACATAAAATCACGTTGAATACCTCTTTCTGTGGCCCTTACACATTCTCAGTAGATAGTGAGTACAAAGTACCTCTACTCCATTGCCATTTCCCAATTTTGCCCTTGAAATTCCCGCTGGCTGCAGCAGTACCACTCTCGGGTGTATTCTGAGATATATGGAAGAATGTCTTTCATTCAAGCCTCAAGAAAAGGGAAGCCTGTTGCCTTGATATGCTGAGGTAGAAGACACACCTGGGTTTTTAAAGAAATGTTTAAAAAGATACATTATATACTGTTTATAAACAGGGTACTACTTTCTTGTAGGTAGAACAGTCCCTGAATATGGGAATTTTATAGATTTGGGGGTTGTGGCATGCAACCCAAAGCAAGCAGGAACAGAGACTGGGATAGCCTTGGGATTCCTTGGAAGGAAAAGAAGTGTGGAGCAAAAGCAGACACACCTCTGCACTCAGGGGGGTATAGTCTGAGAACACCGTGTTACAGAGTAGCCAGTAGGAAAGCAATGACTGGATGGGTCAGGGAAGCCAGGAAAACTGGAGCAAACAGTACACAAATCAGATAGAAGAGCAACAATACTGATTTGAAAGCTGGCCTTTTTGTCTCTGTTTTATTATAAACAGCTTTACCCACTGGAAGAAGAAGAGGAACCTGCTCTAGTTGACATTACATCCCTTCATTTCCCTGAATAAGGAATGTTACAAATCTTTATCATTCTCTTCTGTCAGGCTTAATCATCAACTACTTTCCCCTTAGTATTTTCACTCATTCATTCATTAGTTCATTCACTCAAGTCCTGTGTGAGAGGCAGCAGCAGTGAAGATGACAAGTCCTGCCCTCAAGTTAAACTGAACCTTATGAATGAGGCACACCTGAAGAAGATTGGGGGGGGGGGAACGTGACCACTCAGCTCAAATATCTCCAAAATAATTACCAGAATGCTGGGCAGGGAACCGAGTATGCCCTTCCAGAATGTGCTGATATCCAATAAAATTAGAGAGCTTGCAATAGTATAAAGGAACTATTTAATACTGTCAGAGTCAGTGATAAATCTTCAAAAGCAAAATCCACAACCAAAATACCAAATACAGTTTTACATAAAAGAAATAATTTGAGTCTTTGCTTTCCCATTGAGAGTAAGTGAATGCAGAACTATGAAATGTTTTAACAGGATTGGTGCTTCTTTATACTACAAGAGCCTGTTCAAAATGTATAGCTTAGGAGTGTTGTAGAAACCAATATTTTAGCCTGGGGTGGGTAAAATTTGTTTTACATAAAAACCCAGATAGTAAATGCTATCTTTGCAGGCCATGTATCCTCCATCTGTCTTTGTACAGAAAATAGTCACAGAAAATATTAAACAAATGGGTGTGGCTATGTTCCCTGCAGATACCCAAATCCATGGATGCTCAAGTCACTCACATAATAGCATAGTATTGCACATAACCTCTGCATATCTTTAATTCATCACTATTTTATACTTTTATTCATCACTATATTACTTATAATACCAAATGCAATGTAAATGCTATGTTTAGGAAATAATGACAAAAAAAAGTCTGCACATGTTTGGCACATTTTTTCCCCAATATTTTAAGTCCATGGTTGGCTGAATCTACAGATATGGAACTTATGAATCCCATGGGATGACTATATTTACAAAACAGGCCTAGTCTGCAAATGTTTGTTCTAGTCCTATGAAATGGAATCCCTTGGGGCATCAATAAAATCTCCCAAAATATCTCTTCCCTTGGTTTCCTCATGATCCTTAAGGGCCGTGCTACTGAAAGGAGATCCTAGTCAAGCTGGTAACATATTCCCTACATGAAATAGTTCCTGGAGGGTGGGCATGGCTGGTATTAATCACCTGGGCTGTGGATGCAACAGGAGGGCAAGAGTCCTTGGCTTCCTAGTTTACTACCTATGTTAGGGGTCAGAAACACATGGGATGGTAAACACATGGGATGGGATGATTAAAAAATCTGCACCAGCTTTCTAGTTTTTATTCTTCAATGTCTCAGAGCTTCAGGGAGCTCAAATTTTTCATTTGTCAGCCTTTCAAGACCCTGCCCTAGAGATGTTCTGTGACTTCATCTTCCTCTCACATGACCCCTACATATCACCATACCTTCATCTTCCCCTTTTTCCTCTAATTCACAATGTGCCAAGAGATGCAGTAACAAAAGCAAATCAATATTTATAATATGTAATTTTTATTAAAAATAATTGTCAAAAATCCCAAAAGAGATGTCTAGCAAAGAGCCTACAAAACTGCAACTTTTTTTTTTTTTTTAATGTGGCACTGGGGATTGAACTGGGAAGATTGGGTACTCTACCACTCAACTGTACCCTCAGCTCATTTTTATTTTTTTATTTTGAGACAGGGTCTCATTAAGGGATCCTCCTGCATCAGCCTCCCAAGCTGCTGGGCTTACAGGTATGTGCCACCATATGCAGCCTGCAATTTTTGAATGCATCTGTTACACAAGATTATATATAAGGGTACCCTGTTTGATCACACATGTTGACTTCAGTCATGTGGCCATACAACGTGGTTCTTTACCATACAATGGGATCTAATACACAGCAAGCAATAATAACCAACAATACCTACGAAACTGCAATAGAAAATTGTATTTGGCCTGGATATTATATAGTGGTGAAAAAAGAGTTTCTATCTGAATCATCCAATGGTGGACAGAACAAAGAGGTTGAGCATGGGGGAAAGGCAAATTATTTACCAGAAGGGAAAGATGAACGTATTCAGTGCATCATTTTCTCAGAGATGAAGAGAATTGAGTCTGAACTTGAATACAACCCACCAAATTAAATAGAGCTTGAATCTTGCCTTCTTCAAACTCTCTGGAGAAACATGCTAGAATATATTATAACAAACATTGCAGCTGCATCAATGATACCTAAAACCCAGTAAAGGGCACTATAATAGACCTTTTCATCAACTAAGATAATTTTTAAATTAAAAATAAGATATACTTACCTGTAGAATTTCAGATGAGATTAAATCAATAGCTGAAGTTTTTTGTGGTTTTCTGTATTCCATTCTTTAATTAAACATTCAGATTTGCTGTGAAATACTTAACAGAAGAAAAAGATTATATTGTGACAAAACTGGTACTATAACATCTAAAATCAATGTTCTACACTTAGAAAATTGCTATAGAAGTAATTATGTATCAACACTTTTTTTCAATTTTGGAAAAGCACTGATCCCTTCTTCTACCTCCTGGCTCTCAAATAACCTCATGCTCTAATCTGGAATTATATTTGGTCACTGTTTGATAACAGACTATTTTTAGGGCTAGAGTTACCCAATGACCATTCATTCTGAATGAGGTTTTGTCTAACAGGGAAAAAAAAAAAAGCAGACTCTATTACATATTCCCATCTCTTCCATAATTTGTGTTTCTATCAGTCATCAACACATTCTGAGAGCAGGAGCTCAGCTCCCTGTTTGAGCCCAAGATACCTGGGGAGCTGCAGAGAGGAAAACAAACAAACTTGTTTTTGGTTAAAGGCTGCCAACTCAAATCTTCCTTACTTCTGGAAACAGAAAAAAAAGGCATGGTTGGGCAATTTTCCCCCCTTACAAAGGAGTCACTCCTAAAGGCCGGCACAGACGGCCAGATCTGCTCTGCAAAAAAAAAAAAAAAAAAAAAAAAAAAAATCTCTAGCCTGGTCCAGTAGTGAAAAGAATAAATACGAATGCAACGATTACCTATGCACACTGCTGGCATCATTCCTTACTGCTTGGAAAAGTGAGGCAACGTTGCACCTCCAAGATTTCTTTTAAAATGCTAGTATACTACTCATTAAGACCGCCTCTTAAGAATCATGCAGCCCCAGCCCCTCTGGGTTTCCTTTTTCTCTTCCCCTCCCCCCCCGCCCCCCCCCCCCGCCTCTCGGTCGAATTTCCCCGCTCCCATGGGTGCAGATTTTTCTCCAGTTCTCCCCGTGAAATGCCCTCCTACAATCCGGCTCTGGGGCCCTTCCCCACCGCCACGGAAATGCGTTCGCTCCAAACCTATTGGAGACCCACCAATACTATTAGCACCGTTCGGGTCTTTTCGCGTCGCAGAGACAGACCCCCTCCCTAGTAGTTGGAGCGGCACCGGGCGACCAAAAGGCAGGGCTTGCGCCCTAGGGCAGGAGAGGGTGAACAACCTGCGGCTGCGGCCTGGGCTCGCCACGTGCACCGGCGTCCCTCTGTGTTGCCCACGGCCCCACTAGACTCCTTCTCCCGCGCACACAGGGGCCAGGAATTGCCGCCAACAAGGCCCAAGACCCCAGGGCGTGGCGGCTCGAGGCGCAAACCCTACTGCGCTTTGTAGAGGGCCGAAAAAGTGGGCGGCGCCTCCGGGCCTCGCCGGCTGATTTTCCGCTTTCCCAAAAGGTTAAGTCCCGGGACCATGCCTGTCAGCCAGCCTGGGTCTCAACCGCCTCCGGGTGGACACAAGGCCCCTGCCTCACACTCACCTCCCGCGCGCGCAGCGCCCACTCAGCTCCAACGCGGGCCGCGCTCCAGCCCTGCGCGCACACAGAACCTCCCCGCAGCCGCATGCACGCCCGGGCGCGCGCAGACCTCGCGCTGGGGCTGCGGCCCAAGCTATCCTAGCTTGCACGCGCGGGCCCAGGCCCGCGGCATCCTTGCGCGCTCGCCTTGGCGCTCTCTCTAGATCTTGCGTTCCAAACACTGTGGTGTTATGAATGCATTCGGTAGTTGTGACTGATAGAGGTTAGACAACTTAATGGCAGACTTCAGGCTAAGATTTCTGTTTAAGACCCGCTACTCTGTATCTCTTGTCGTTTTCCAAGCTGTGTAAATGCACGGCCTCCAGGAGGTCCTGGAGGGATTTTCTTTTTGAAATCCAAACACAGCTAATTAGGAAAGAAGAAACCTTGGGGTGGTGGTGGTGATGGGTATTCTTTGTTCTCCGAGAGTGTAAGTGATCCTTTTTGAACTGATGGGGAATAAAAGTTGAGTCCCCATCATATTACAATGATCTGTGTGGACTGGAGTTCCAAGGAATCTTGTGCTCTCAAGAGATTCCTCTTGAAACCAACAGTTCAAGAAAGCTCCCCCCCCCCCCGCCCCCTACTCAAGGCTCCCTGGAGGAGTGGAACCGCTTTTTCCAGTGAGAGCTGGGTGTTGGTATGTGGATTCTGGTCGTGCCAGTCTGTGGGTGGAGTTGGTTAAATTAATAAGTAATAATAACAACAAAAATACTACTCTTAGGCCACAGGACCTCTGGAAGAGTGCCACCTGAAAACAATTTCTAATCCAGTGCTTTGGCTAGGAGACTGTGCAACAGCCACAAGAAAAGTTGAAAGAATAGTTCAGTGAACACACCCATATATATACGTGTCCAAGATTGAACAAGTGTTTATAATTTACTATAACTGCTTCCCCTTCCAATACTTCAGCCTGCATTTTTCCTAAGACTAAAGACTTCTAAAAAACTACAGTAAATAGTCACATTTAAGAAACAACAACTCAATAATATCACCTAATATCCAGACCATATTCAAATTTCCCCAATTGTTAAAAAGGTCTTGTATATTGGTTTTGAAGAAAGATGATATCATCAAGATTCATACATTGCATTTGTCATGTTTGTCTCTCTTAATGGATAACAGCATCAACCTTTTTTGTTTTCCTGGCATTAACTTTTTGAAGTTTATCAATTTGTCTTTTTTTTTTTTTTTTTGTCCTTTTGGTGTTAATTTTCTTTAGTGCCAGAATTTCCTGTAAGCTGAAAAGAAAGTGTGATGGCTTGATTTGACCACAAGAATCCTTCATAGGTTACATGCTACTCTTCATATATTTTCCCATTAGGGAAAACATAACATTAAATATTAAGCACATAATATCAGTTGTCCTGATACCAATGATCACTTGAGTAAGGAGGCATTCTCCAGATTTCTTTATTATAAAGAATTATGAAAAATGCTTATTTTTGTATCTAAAAAGCAATAGATGTTAGGTGGAGACTTTGAAACTCTTTTGGGAGAGAAGTCTTAAATTCTTGCAAGAACCAAGGTTATAGAAGACCACCTTTTCATGAGTATCCCAAGTTGTCACTCACAGGAAAGTATCTTGTGAATGGGCTAATGTGACCAACCTTGGGCATGAGAAACCAGTCTTGGAGAGCATATCTTTGATTCACTCAACTATACAAAGCCACAGGGACATCTCATGGAACAGGACATACAGAGACCCTTTAAAATTTGTTTTCTTAAAGGAAGATAAATGTGGGAGACCATCCTTGCACATGACTGAATTCTACACCCCTAGGTGTGAGGTGCTCAGTCACTTTTAATGTGGCAGAGCTTTCCCCACCCTTCTTGGTTCGAGAGCTTGTCCGTGTGGAGGCATGTCTCACCACTGCCCCAAAGATCCAGTCATGGCACCTGACCTTGCAACACTGCCCCCTCCTTGACCTTGCAACACTGCTCCCCCTTGACCTTCATTGGATGGGATTTTCCCCAGAATTCTTTGTTCACCAATAAAAGCCCTCTCCCTAGTGTGCTTCCCCCCCACCCACCCACTGGCCTCTTCAGTAAAACCTTGCTGCCTGTCTGGGGAGCTTGAGGCTGAGTGTTCCAGGAGCCATTTAAGGTAAAATGGTGTCTGTGTCTTTAATTTAAACTCCCTGAGGATTTTCCTGTGTGTCCGAATCAAGGGTTCCTGTCTGCACTGGCCATGGACTAAAGATAAACAAATAGACAAGATCATTTTTAAGGTTCATGTGTACTGTGAAGGTGCTAGGATAGAGGGATATGATGGAGATAGTGCTACAAGCCAAGCACAGTATTGATGTCACTGGAAAACCATCAACATTGTTAAGGGGAAAAAAAATCACTTGTCAGCTTCAATCAGTTGTCCCTTTTACTTCACAGGGTGGCTGTGAGCTTTTAATGCAAGGTGTTATGACATCAATCCACTCACCTAGGCAGACACAGCAGTAATCCTCTGGATTTTTCTGGCACCTACAACTTGAAATCACCTAGGACTAGATCCAGTATAATTGAGTTGAATACTAGCTTTAACTTAAAGAGCAGTAAGCTCTGTTCTCTATTGACTATGGATCACTTTAGAGTTCCTGAGGAGAACTATACCAAAGCAATGATGTTTTCTACAAGGTCTTATGATGTATATTTTAATAAGATTTGATAAAATCCGGGAGTTCTCTGTTTTTACCTGGGAAGACATGGTCTAATCTACATCCATTTTAATTACAGAAACAAATCAAGAATATGTAATTTAGCATGTAATCTTTGCCTTTGGTCATCTGGTCTCTGAAATATCATAAATATCTATAGGTGGAAGCTTATCCACGTAAGCTCCTAAGCTCCGCTAGGCAGTAGCTCTGTCAAGTTTTTTTCTATATAACAATGATTATCCCACCTCCTACAAGAGATTTCACAAAGGACATCATCTATTCCACAGACAAACGTAGTGTTGTAAACAGCCTGTATCCCCCTTCTCAAAAGAGGACAGTTTCCAGTAAGTCCAAATCAGAGGATCATATTGCTGTTTTCATTTGCATCAGCAAGTTAGCTTCTGCTCTGATCCCTGCCAGTTGATCTGAACTTCATCAGAGCCAGCATTCTGAGTCTAAGTCAGAAGCCCTGAGATAAAAATTAGACTCAAAAGGCCTGTAGCATCATTTCCAACACATTCTCTTGGTCAAAAGCAAGCGCAGGACTGTTCAAGATCCAAGGGAAGGGGCCAGGTGTGGTGGTCCATGCCTGTAATCCCAGCGTTTCCAGAGGCTAAGGCAGGAGGATCATGAGTTCAAAGCCAGTCTTAGAAACTTACCAAGACCCGAAGCAACTCAGTGAGACCCTGTCTCTAAAAAAAAAAAAAAAAAAAAAAAATACAAAAAAAGAGTAGGGAGCTGGCTCCGTGGTTAAGTGCCCCTGGGCTCAATTCTAATACCAAATTCTACTACTACTACTACTACTACTACTACTACTACTACTACTACTACTGATAATAATAGTCCAAGGGAAGGGAACTGGACAAAGTAGTGATCTTTAGGAGGTGAGGCTGAGGGGTAGAGCAGTTTGTAAAGCAACTACCATACTGCTATAGGCCAAATATAAATTTGAATATAAAGAATTGATTGTACTGGTCCTTTGCCTAAAATCAAGTAGGTCTGAGTATGTATTTAACCACTACCCAAATCTAGCCATGATCACCATCCCAGTTGTGACTCACACATTTGTGTCAAGCCTATAAATATGGCTCATTTCTTTTTGTTTATAGACTCTTGGTTCAAACGCTTCTTCCTTATCAAAGCCTTTTTGTAGCAAAAGGGAAAAGAATAGGGGAGTGAAATATACATTTTTAATTCACAGTGATTTGAAGGTTCTCTAAAAGTAATAGGGATAAATATAGTTCAGAATGTGTGTACAATGAAACTAGGTTTAAATAGAAACGGTATAAGTTCAGAACTTAGTTGGCACTGTGTAAATGATGATCTAAACCATGAAGATCATTCTTTTCTTGGTTCCTGGTAGGTAGCTGTGCCCTGTATAGATGGTAAAGTGATTGCTACCCCATTGGATCCCTTTATCATAGCATAAGTGACAGCTCACCTCACTAAGAAGTTCTATCAATAACAAAACTAAGCATATTCCATTGCAAATGGACTAATGTATTAAAAAAACAGACCTCTGTATTTGGAAGGATATTTTAGGACATTAATATTTTATTTTACAAATCCTTTTTTTAATTTTAAAAATTATATTTCAATACCTGATTCTAAATTGTTTTGAATATCCCTTGAAAAACTAACATGTATATGTATACAGAACTTCCAGAATTTCCCTAGAATGCAAAACAGAGCCAAGAACAGTAGTTTGGAGGTAAAAACTTCTCCCAAATGAAATAAATGAGAAGAAAATCTCCAAAAGCTTTAAGAGACTATTTCCTTCAAGACAGTCCCCATTTTCTTTAAATAGCATTTATTGTTTGTGAATCAGCTATCTATTGCTGCAGAACAAGCCACCCCTAAATTTAGTTGCTTGCAAATATATGAATTTTATCTCTCACAATTTTGAGGATTAGTTGGGTGTTTCTTCTCTAGTTTTGTCTGGATTCACTCACAAGATTACATTCAGCTGTAACAATGGTTGAAATTTTTTTCTGTAAAGAACCAGAGAATAAATATTTTAGACTTAGCCTCTGGTATAGTTTGATAGTTTGGATCTGGAATGTTCCCAAAGGCCTGTGTGTCAAAGGCTTGATCCCCAGCCTATATCACTATTGGGAGGTGATGGAACCTGTAAGAGGTATGGCCTAGTGAAATAGTGAATGTTGTACATCATTGGGGGCATGTTCTGTAAGGGGATTGTGGAAACTTAGTCTTGTCTCATATATATATATATATATATCTCATATATATATGTCTTGTCTCATATATATATATATATATATATATATATATATATATATATATATATCGTTTTCCAACTATGAAGTGAATGGCTTTGTTCTTCTACATATCCCCACCATGATTTAATGCTTCACCATAGGCCCCAAAGCAACAGGATCAACTAACCATGAACTGAAACCTCCAAACCTATAAGCCAAAATAAAGCTTTTCTTTATAAGTTTATTTATCTCAGATATTTGTTATGGTAATAATTTGAATATGAAGTATTCCCCAAAACTCATGGATTGATGGCTGGGTCCCAATGCAGCACTGTTTAGAAGTGGGGCTTGGGGAAGTGATTAGATTTGTTTCCACCACCGATTACCTCATCTGTGGTGGAAACAAATCTAACAGTTTCTATTGCGTATCTTTGTTATTTTTTTTATTTTTGTAAACCATTAAAAACCCCAAAGCTATTCTTAGTTCAAGGGCCCTACAGAAACATGGCCATGACCCACAAGTTATAGTTTGTTGATCCCTAAACTGGAGAGTCAAATGAGTTGAAGAAGGTCCCAAGTGGCCTCACTCACACATCGGCTGTCAACTTAATGTAATCTCTTGTTCTGTGGTGGCCTTTCTTGTTGGTCTATGGGTCACATCCACCAGAGTGGAGACAGAAGCTGTAAGACACCTTAAGGCACAGCCTTGGATGTCAGAAAAGATCACGTAATCCATGTTCTGTAAACCAAAGCAAATTACAAGATCACTCCAGATTCAAAAACAGGCAAATACACTTTGCCTTTCAAAGGGAAGAGATGTAGATGTTGTGGTCACTGCAGCTGAACTAAGGAAAAGATTTCTACTATGTTCTCTACTAGAGATTTAAGTTGATGCTGACCTCGATGTTAGATTGAGGCCTTATCTCAGAGCCTTCAAGTAACTTCAAATTGAATCATAAAACTCCAAATTATGATCTATAATGGCAGCTATTGTTCTGACTCTTTTCCCAAATTGTCCTCAGCCTGTTTATAATTCTAAAAGTATTCACTCATTCCCTCAGTACTTGTTGAAAAGTATCTCTGCAATAAGACTTTGAGCTCCTTTTGGGAAGACACCAGGGCCCTATCACTCTGCTATGCTGTGATTTTTCTTCCATAGATAACGTATGGAATTTAATGGAATAGCCTTATTGAAGTTTGAAGTCAGGCTATTTTCTGAGTTCACAAAAGAAAAAAAAATTTACTTAAACTCTTTTTGTTTCCTTTTTAATATTTATTTTTTAGGTGTAAATGGGCACAACCCAATGCGTGTATTTTTATGTGGTGCTGAGAATCGAACCCAGGTCCCGCCTGTGTTAGGCGAGTGCTCTACCACTGAGCCACAATCCCAGCCCCCCAAACAAATTTAAGAATCCAGCACTACCTACAAATTCTGGAAGAAAAGCTTGCATCGAAGGGTTAAATTTCACTCCCAGGTACTGTCTAATCAATCAGATGGTTAAACTTCCTACAAGTTTTCCAAACATATAATCAAGAGCTAGGGAACTACATGCTTAATGATAAGTTTGAACTAGCAATCACCTTTTTAGAAAATATTATATTTTAACCAGAAATTTGTCTGCAGATGAAAATCAAATGTAATAGAAATTTGTAATCTATGCAGTATATATTCTAAGGCAGAAGTGGTTCTGGAGAGGGTTTCTCATCTACAATGAATGCTGCTGCTAATTGCTCAGTTGAATTTTTCAATATGTGTTCTCTCCAAAATCTCATTTTAACACTGTCTTCATCTACTTGATGGAAAGCTCTGACAACTTGTTATGTTTAGAAGCATCTGGGGTGTATTTCTAATTGATGATTTGTTATCTTATATTTCTTCCTTGACTATTCACATCTTTCATTTTTTTCAGCATTTTCCTCCAGTGCCTCCTGTCTTACTGAACTTGATGGATGAGGCTGATCTCCTGCAAATTCAGGCAGTATCTTTAGTCTCTCCTCTGCCTCCTTCCTTTGGGTTACAAATATATACAGGAGTGATAACAGATAACAGGTATACGGCACTTAAACATTGACAAAGTGTACATGACATCTGTTGATTATTAATACATCAGACTCATGGGGCAAATACTATCATTAACATCATTTGGCATGTAGGGAAACTGGTGAGCAAATGTTCCAGCAATACCTCAAATGTAACACGTTCAAACCAATCTCAGTACCTTCTCAGAAAATCTGTTCGTTCTTCTGGATTTTTGATTTGGTTAAAGCAGCCACATTGGTCAGTCGTCCAAGTTTGATTCTTAATTCTTCCTTTCCTTAATGATAAGCTTGATACATCCAGTTAGTTACCAACACCCTTGAATTCTCCCCCTGCCCCTCTTTCTCAGACCCCTGCTCCTAAGAAGTATCATTTCATTTGAGTTTGTGTCACAACCTTCTATCTGCTCCCTGAACTTCCACCCATCTGGTCCTTCACATTACTGCTATAAAGTCCTTCTTCAGACCCAAACCCTTATTTTTTTTAAATTTAATTTTTTTTTTTTTAGCACTGGGAATTGAACCCAAGGGTACTCAACTACTGAACTACTTCCTGACTCCTTTATATTTTTTATTTTGAGATAAGACCTCAGTAGGTTTCTAAATCTGGTCTTGAACTTAAAATCCTCCTGCTCCAGCCTCTTGAGTCAATAGAATTATAGATGTGCACTAGCCCACTTGTCTCAAACCGAAAATATTTTTATGCACTCCTGTTTTACACTGGTGGGTAGCTCCCCACAGATAACAATCCACAGAGCCATAGAATTTGCAATAATCTGCCACAACCTTCAAAAAACTTCTGCTGTTCTGGCTTCTGCTATGTGTGTATTTTCATGTACTATATTTTGGTAGTTCCTTCAGAATACAATTTAACTCTCTGATGAACTCTGTCCTAGTGCCACACCCATCTGATACCCATCTGATTCTTTCAAGTCCCAAGACCTCTATAACAGTGCTTCTGAAATCTACACATACATGGGAATCAATGGGCGATGTTATTAAAAGCTAATTCTGACACAGTAGGTTCTGAATAGGATCTGAGTCTTTGTACTTTAACAAACCAGTTGGGGATATTGCTGGCTGTTGAACTACATTTTATTATTACTATTTTATATATTTTTGCAGATCTAGGGATTAAACCCAGGGCCTTGTGCATGCTAGGCAAACATTCCACCAGTAGGCTACATCCCTGGCTCTTGAACTACATTTTGAGTAGCGAGAGTGCACCAACCCACATGGCTCAAGCCAAAATATTTTCATGCACTCCTGTGAGTAGCTCCCCACAGATCACAGTCCACAAGAACTACATTTTGAATAGCTGCATTGTCCAATAGAACTTTCTAGAATGATAATATGCTGTGTTTTCCTGCGTGGTGGGTACTAATCACAGCTAGTTATTGAGCAGTTGAAATAAATAGAGTAGCTAATGAGACTGAGGAACTGAACTTTAAATTTACTTAATTAAATTTCAGTAGTCATATATGGCTAAGTGGCTACCACATTGTACAGTACAGATCTATTGGAATGCCTTTCATCCCTCAAAATTCAGTTCAGACTTTCGAACCAGTACAAGAGTAGGAAAATCTACACACAGCAATTGATAAATTGCTGAGGCTCAATGTGGGCAACCCTGAGAGTTAAAAACTCCAGAGACCCAGTCATGTGGGTTCCTACACTTTTGTTCTATCAGGTCCACACAGTTTCAGAGAAAAAAAAACCCCCTGGTGCTTTTGGCAGAGGAAAGGGAAAAGGAACTATTCTGAAATAAACCAGAGCATTCTGTTCTTAACAAAATCTGCTCTTAGGAGAGGTCAGGCTAACTGCTGGGGTTTTATTACAACCTAACTGACCTAGAGGAAGGAAAATAACTCCCACTGGCTCTAGGATTCCCCATGGAAAAAAGGAAATACCTAACAGTATTCCCTCCAGCCTTTCACAACAAAGAAGGAAGATACCCAACTCCAGCTCCCTCTAGACACCCTGTCCCACCTGTTTGTGTTTGGGGGATGGAGTGCTAAGTGAAGAACTGAGAAACATTTGTGAAGTCCACAGTCCAGAGGCATATGTTCATTAAAAGTATAAGATCTAATAACAGCACTGCAAAATGCTTTCCTACCCCTAAATCATACCTCCACATTTATAACAGTTACTTTTACCCAGCACATCATGTCTAGCTATCAAGAAAAAATTACAAGGCATTAAAAACCAAAATTTGTTTGATGAAGCGGAGCAAGCATCAGATCTCAAATCATATATGGCAGAATGTTGGAATTATCAGACCATGGATTTAAAACAGCTATAATTCATATGTTAAGTGTTTTTTTTTTTTTAATTTGTACTGGGTATCCAACTCAGGGCCTTGTACATGCTCAGCATGCACTCTACCACTGAGCTACTTTCCCAGTTCATGCTAAGGGATTTCATGGATAAAGTAGACAGCATACAAGAGCAGAGAAGCAATGTAAGCAGAGTGTTGGATATTCTAAGAAGAACCAAAAAGAAATGCTAGAGAGGAAAAACAACATAAGAAAAATGAATAATGCCTTTCAGGGGCTTATTAGTAGACTGGACCTGACTGAAGAATCTGAGTTTGAGGATATGCAATAGAACCTGCCAAAAAAACTGAAAAAAGCAAAGACAAAAGATACTGGGGAAAAAAGATCTAGGAACTTTAAAATGTTTAATATACATGTTGCAGGTGGGTGGCGGGGATAGTGGAAGGAAAAGAAAAAGTGAAAGGAACTAAATAAATAGTTGAAACAATAATGACTGAAAATTTTGAAATTAATGTCAGACATCAATCCACAGACCTGTTCTGAAGTTTCATTTATTTCATTATCTTATCCAGTGATAATTTCCTTTCTTTATGTTCCTCTGTTCTCCAATAAAAGATGATTTTTTTCTATCCTAAGGAATAACTGCAGCTATTTCTGGGGAAAGGAAGTAAAAAGACATGAGTCATAAGAATTTCTAATTAGTAACTTTTCTCTAGATTTACAGAACTCAGAACATTCAGTGACCTATACATAATGTGAGCCTGTTCATCAGAAAATCAGATCACTCTGGTTCTTGCCTATGATGTGCCTCCCCTCAAATCCCTATGGAAACCTTGCACCAGTCAATAAACTTAATACATCACAGATAAAAATCACATAATCAACAGATGCAGAAAAAGCTTTTAACAAAATACAACATCCTTTGTAATAAAAACCCTAAAGAGACTAGGTATAAAAGGATCTTACCTCAACATATTAGAAGATATATATATGAAAAACCCATATCCAACATCATACTAAATGGGGAAAAACTGAAAACATTTCCTCTAAAATCAGGGATGTGACAAGGATGTCCAGTCTCACCCCTCCTACTTAATATAGTTCTTGAAATTTTATCCAGAGCAATTAGACAAGAGAAAGAAAGAAAAGGAATACAAATAGGAAAGGAAGAATTTAAATTAGATCTATTTGCAGATGATGTGGGGTCCTATACTTGTAAGACCCTAATACTCCATGGAAGATTTTTAGATCTGATAAATTCAGCAAAGTAGGAGAATCCAAAATGAACATACTAAAACCAATAACTTCATTATATACACAAAACAAACATGTTGAGAAAGAAATCAGGAAAATAATTCCATTCATAAAAGCTTCAAAGAAGACAGAAAGAACAAAAGAGAGAATGAATGAATGAATGAATGAACTAGGAATAAATCCAAAGAGGTGAAAGACCTCTACAACAAAAATTATAGAATCCTGAAAAAAGAAATAGAAGGATCAAACTAGAAGATGGGAAGACCTCATGTTCATGAATCAGCAGAATTATTATGGTTAAAATTGCCATATCACTGCAAGCAATTTACAGATTTAATGTAATCCCCATCAAAATACCAATGATATTCTTCACAGAACCAGGAAAAAAATCCTAAAATTCTTATGGAAGAAAAAAGATGCTGAATTGCCAAAACAATCCTGAGCAAAAAAGAGCAATGCTAGAAGCATCACAAAGGAGACTTTGAAATGTACTATAAAATCACAGTAACAAAAACAGCATGGTACTGGCATTAAAACAGACACGTAGACCAATGGAATAGAATAGAGGACAAACCCACACAGCTACAGCCATCTGATATTTGACAAAGGTGCCAAACAAACACTCGATAAAAGACACACTAACAAATGGTGCTGGGAAAACTGGATAGCCATACATAGAAGATAGAAACTAGATCCCTATTTCTTACCCCATACAAAAAAACCAACCCCAAATGGATCAAAAACCTACGTGTGGATCAAAAATTTTGAAACACCTATTAGAAAACATACGGGAAATGCTTTAAGACACAGGCACAGGCAACAGATTCCTAAATAGGACTCCAGTAGCTCAGGAAATCACAGCAAGATTCAGAAATGGGACTATACCACATGTAAAAGTTTCTTTAAAGCAAAGCAAACAATGAACATAGTGAAGAGATAATCCACAGAATGAGAGAATATCTTTGCCAGCTGTTCCAAGAGAAGATTTATAACCAGAATCTATAAAGAGTTCAAAAATGATTTTTTTTTGCAGAAATAGAAAACTTAATCCTAAAATTCACATAGAAATTCAGAGGACCCTGAATAGTCAAAACTTGAAAAGCCATTTTTGAAAAAGAGGAGCCAAGTTGGTAGTGTTACATGACTTGATTTCAAAATTTATTACAAAGATACAGTAATCAAAATAGTGTTATATTGGCATAAAGACAGACATACAGATCAATGGAATAGAACAGAAAGCCCAGAAATAACTGATCACATAATAAGTCAAATAATTTTTGACAAGAATGCCCAGACCATTCATAGGGAATGGGACAGACACTTTGCAATAAATGATGCTGGCAAAATCTTAAAAAGTCAAATGACTATTTACCCTTTGACCTAAAAATCCCATTTCTGGGGAATCTATTAAACATATAATTGAGTAAAATAAAATTGCAGGCATAAAACTATTCATAATGGTATTATTTGCAATAGCAAAAAATTAAAAGTCTAGAACAACCTAAATATCTAGCAATAAGAAAGTGGTATATTGAATTATATCCAAGAAATGAAGAGCTATACAACTATAAAAAGGAATGACGTATGTATCTATATACTGATATCAATACAGTTATAGGATATACTGTCAAGTGAAATACAGAGAGATGCAAAACCATGTTTATGGTATGCCACCTTTTATGTAAGAAATGGTGATAAACCAAAAAAATTATTAAAAAAAATAACAAAATCAACACCAAAAACTAATAAAAATGGTTTTCCATCTTGGGAGAAAGGGTGCAAGATGAAGAAGCCAGGAGAGAAGGAAAAGTTCTATGGATGTATCTTGTTATATAGTTTTGACTTAGGAATCATATAAACACTTATTAGAAAACAGGGAAAACAAATCCCTAAAATTGGAGCAAACATAACAATGAACCTAACTATAATTTTTATGCCACAACTATATAAAAATTTTTATTTTAAAATGTAGTATACCCCTAAGTAGGGTATATTCTAAAGGAAAAATAACCGTAAAGACATTTATACTGACTTTAATTGTCTTACTGTAACACACATAGTGACATTGGGGGTGGAGAGCAAAATTGTGTCAATGTTATTAGGAACTGAGATTTTCATGGTGAGAAGAAAAGAGATACACAAATATAGAATCCAAAGAGTTAAGTAAAAACAGAATAATGCTACATCACTAAGTCAGTACTCTAAACATTGATGAGCAAAGGGGAGAAAGTCAAGTGTCCTATTTCATTCCTATAGCAATGAAATAATTAAGGAGGAAAAGTTCTTTTTTGTATGTGGATAAATTAAATTTTTTGTGGATGATCAAACAAATGAATAAAGAAGCAGTAATAGAATAGCTTATTATCATTTGTAACCTCTAAGCTGTCTGGGAACTTCACCTAAAGTGGCTAAAACTATTAGATAAATTGGTGATGGGAACTTTAAAAAGTAGGAAATTGGGCTGATTCACTGGAATTTAATCATCAATTTTCGCAACACTAAAACTAGAACAATCAGAAATGCGTGTCTCTTGATGTGATGTAATTTGTAGTAAACAACACCAACAGTAACATATTGTTGCATCAAAACTTTACCCTGAATCTAATCAGGCTTCTAGATCTATTTTACAGAAAATGTAAGGATACAATAACAATGAAAGCAATGATCAGAGGAAAACCAATAACTTTAAATAATTTTATTAATAAAAATGGAAGAATGAAAATAAGCCAACTAACATTTCAATTCCAATCCTTGAAAGGGAACAATAAAACAAACCAAAAGAAAGCAAGAAGAAAATAATAAATACTGAAAGGCAGAAATTAGTGATTGGGAAAAAAATAGAAGAACAATAAATAAGTCTGTGGAAAAAAATAAACGGAATTATTTTTTGGAAAATCGACTAGATAAATAAAACACCAGCTAACTTGATTAGGCAATCAAGAACAACAACAAAAAGGAGAAAATAGACAAAATAACAAACAACAAGGGCACCTTTCCCAAATTAATATCTTTTTTCCTTCAAGCTGTTAGCTAATAAAAAGAAATTTATAGTTTGGAAGATAAGGGAGACATAAATATTGAAACAGAAGAAAAAAACTAAATTTAAGAGATCACTCTGTACAACTTCATGCAAATACATTTGAAAACTTAGTTGAAATACTCTAGGAAAATAAAACTTTCCAAAATTGCCTCATAAAATAAATAAAGAACAACCTAAATGCCTCTCTATGTAAAAATAGTCGAATAAACAATGTTTATGCAAACAATAGAGTACTATGTAACAAAGATCTTTATGAACTGATAAGGAATGTTTCCAAGGAATATTTTGTTAAGTGAAAAAGAGTAAGTTTTAAGAGAGTATATATAATGAATACTTTTGGAAGGAAATAAGATATGCACAGTCTTATTTTTTTTTTTTTTAAAGAAATATAGGAGTGGTGAGAAGCGGCTGCAGCGCCTGAGAGGAGGCAGAAGGCAGATATCGAGAAGCCACTGGGTGGACACCATGGCTGGGATCACCCCCATCGAGGCGTTGAAGTGCAAGATCCAGGTTCTGCAGCAGCAAGAGGATGATGCCGAGGAGAGGGCTGAGTGCCTCCAGCGGGGAATTTGAGGGAGAAAGGCTGCCCGGGAACAGTCTGAGGCAGAGAGAGCCTCCTTGAAGCGCAGGATCCAACTGGTTGAAGAGGAGCTGGACTGTGCTCAGGAGCGCCTAGCTACTGCTCTGCAAAAGCTGGAGGAAGCAGAAAAAAGCTGCTGAGAGTGAGAGAGATAAGAAGATTATTGAAAACCAGGCCCGAAAAGATGGAACTCCAAGAAATCCAACTCAAAGAAGCTAAGCACATTGCAGAAGAAGCAGATAGGAAGTATGAAGAGGTGGCTCCTAAGTTAGTGATTATTGAAGGAGACTTGGAAGCACAGAGGAAGGAGCTAATCTGGCAGAGTCCCGTTTCCCAGAGAGGGATGAGCAGATCAGACTGATGGACCAGAACCTGAAGTGTCTGAATACTGCTAAAGAAAAGTACTCTCAAAAAGAAGACAAATGTGAGGAAGAAATAAAGAAAATCACTGATAAACTCAAGGAGGCAGAGACCCGCGCTGAGTTTGCCAAGAGATCAGTAGCCAAACTGGAAAAGACAATTGATGATTTTGAAGATAAGCTGAAATACACCAAAGAGGAGCACCTCTGCACACAAAGGATGCTGGACCAGACTTTGCTTGACCTGAATGAGATGTAGAGCTCCCTAGTCCGGCCCTGCTGCTGCTCCTCCCTCTGACCCTGACTCTGCCTGAGGCCAGCCAGCCCCAAGTTGACCTTGAAACTGAGGGCTGATCTTTAAGTGGAAGACTGCTTTCTCCTTTCAACACCCCCTCTACCCCCACTCCCTTGTCTTTTTCACCAAACTGTCTCTGCTTCTTCCCAGAGATTCCAGCTGGGCTGGAGGCTGAGCACCTTTGGGAATAGCATTTAAGGGAATGTGAGCACAACCCAAAGTGTCTTTAAAAGCATGTTGTGATGTACACATTTTGTAATTACTTTTTTTGTTGTTGTTACAATAACCATTTGTAAAACATTCCAAATAATTTCATAGCTCTGAAGCAGCAATCCAATTCCCTTCTCACTTTTGGAAGGTAATTTCCAGCCTAATCCCTATTGCCCTCTCCATAGAGGAGGAAAAGAGGAATGGGCCTGCCTTACTGAGAGCCAAACAGAGCCCAGGGCAAGACTCTATTATGGCAAACCTCATTGCTCTGTGCAAAGTACCAGCCAAACCAGAAAGGTGATTCCAAGAGGAGTTAGCCAAAAAACAAAAACCTTGCTATTCAGGTTTTATTTTGGTTTTAGTTTTAAGGTATCTTTAGACAACTGTATTCTTATTTTTTACTTTTTTTCATCAGAAATGACCAAATTAATATGGTGAGACCTCTGAGACTTTTTGTTTTTCTGGTGCTGGGGATTGAACCCAGGGCCTCGTGCATGTTCGGCAAATGCTCTACCACTGAGCCATATTCTTAGCCCTGAGACCAAATTTTTCTCCCATCTCTACCCACTTCCCAAGTGTTCACAGAATGGATCATGGGCCCCTTAATCTTGCGGTGACCACTTAATTGCTCTCCTGCCTGCTTAAAAAAAGAAAGAAAGAAAGAAAATTATGTTTTGGCCACTGAGTTAGCCATATGAACTCATCTCATCACTCTTTTCTGGGTCTGAAGCTGCTGTATCTAAAAGTGCCATCTCACTGTGCTTTGTATCAGTCAGTGCTGGAGAATCTTGAATAGCTTATGTACACAACTTTTTAAATTTTATATTATTTTGAAACTGCATCTTTGGGGTTGGGGTACCTGGCCACCCTGCCTGGCTGTGAGAGTCCTGCAGTCTGGGCTGGCAGTGTGCTGATCTTGCAAAGTTTCTTTCCCAGCCCAATCCCCACTTTTTTTTAGGTGAGGTTTCTGTGAGGTCTGTTAGGTATACATCCTGCAGCTTATTGGCTTAAAATGTATTTTCCTTTGTTGTGGTCTCTTTGGGGCCAGTTGGGAGAAAGAGAAACAATAGTGCAACTGTTTTGATAATTGAATATTGACAAGTGTCTTTTTGAAATAAAGAACCAGTCCCTCCAAAAAAAAAGAAATATAGGAAGGATAAACCAGAAACAAATAAAATGTTTCTGAATATGAGTTTACTCTTCACTACAGTTTTCACTTCTGAACCATGTAAGCATTTTGCATGTTATATCAGCAAAAATTAAAAAGCAAACCCTAATATAGAATTCAAACACCCCCAAATAAATGATCTAATGAAGCTATCAGATTGGTACCAAACCTCTCAGAAATAAAAATTGCTTCAACTAACTTTTGAACCAATTCTCCCTTAATAAAATGTATTTCATGTTCAAAAAGAACTGTAGAGAAATATTGAACTTCTCTTAGACTTGCTATTTAATACTGATGTCAGTGAAGAAATTCTGAAATTACATTGTATGCATTATAGATTAAAGAAAACAATTGGAAACCAGAGAGGTTTTCTCATTAGGGGAAAAGGGAGATGAAAATTGAATAGAACAATTTCAGGTAGAATCAGCTTTAAATAAATATATATATATATATATTAAGTTGTAGATGAACATAATACCTTTATTTTTATTTATGTATATTTATATGGTGCTGAGGATGGAACCTAGTGCCTTACAGGTGCTAGCCAAGCACTTTGCCACTGAGCCATAACACCAGCCTAAAATTTGATTTGATAAAATTGGAGGTAACATACTAACTCATGATTCTTCAAATTTTTATTTTCTAGATCTGTCTTCTGAAAAAGCCTAGAAACAACAGTATTCCAATAACACTGGCCATGGTTGCTACCCAGATACTGATTCCTAAATATCATTGTCCCCCAGGAAGGAACCCATGTTCCTTTGGTTGAGTCCAAGTCTAGACCAGGGAAGTACAAGGTGTATTGGAAGCATAAATCAGTGGGGCATGTTGATAGCACACAGAAGCCACTGTATGCAGTTCTGTTTGCAGTCCTTTCTGCTCACTCAGGCCAAAGCTGCTTTCCTCAAAGTCCTTGGAAACCCCACTTAGGTTACTATCCTTGCTGTAGTTTTGACCCAGTGATTCCCTTGGCTGACCTTGGCAGAGCACAAGACATTGTTTATAAGGGGCCTGCTCCTCCTTTCCTGACTCATTCTTTCTCATCTATCCTTTTCTCTGGAGTTGGGCAATTTTCCATGAATTGGCTGTCTTCATTTTAAGCTCTTTGCAGTAAGTGTATTGCTTTCTACCTGCCCTGTGGCCTTTCAGTTTGTGAGAGCTGGTACTGACTGGTAGGGTGTGCTGCAGAATAAACTACTGGCTCCTGTGTTGCTGACTTTGACGTGTGCCCTGGCCTCTGCACCCCTGAATGGTTTCTGTTCTTTGTGTTTCCAACCTTAGTTTGGTCACTGTAGTTTATTTACTCAGGAGCTAGCACTTACATTGAACCCATCACCTATTTCAGCCCAAAGGATCCAAAGCCTTTATCCTGACCTACAGTTGGAAAAGGGCACTGGGTGAGGAGCAGGTATCTGACCTCTACTCTGGCTACACCCTCATTAGTGGAAAGTCAATGAACAAATTAGTTTCTTTTCTGGACCTTGGATGTAGAATGAGGTGATTGTTACTAGAACAATACAATTGAGGTAGTATCTTTTTCATTTTGCCTAATGGTCCTCCCATGGGTAAAATGCTTCACTTATTTGTTGGCCTTGGTTAGGGAAAGTTGATAAAAAGAAACATTCAACCACTTATTTGGTGCCTTAGGAATATCTTCACTATAACATAAAAAATTAGTAGGCCAGCATCCTGGCCTCAGTCCTGGATACTAGCTTCTCTGGGGGACTAGAGCCCAATTCTGAAATCAAGCCCTGGGCAACCAAGTGTTTCAAACAGCAAAAGATGGAAAAAAAATCCTCAATTTGTTTTGCCATCCCTTCCTACCCTGCTGGTCAGACAGTCTGTTTCTGTTCTTGAGGCCAAAGATTGGCCTTTGGCAGGAAAGTTCTCATTTCTCATGGGCAAGTTGTCACAAGAACAAGGAACTTGGAACAGAACTCTGGTTGAGTCTCAGCTTAACCACTTTCTGTGATGCGACCATGAGGTACTTACCACACCTCTCTTAGTTTCCGTATCCTTGAAATCTGAGGTAATTATCATGTCCTGTCAAGATTAAATATAAAGCTCAGAGCCTGACACATATTAAGTATCTAAAAGTATTCTTAGTTTCGGTATCCTTGAAATATGAGGTAATTATCATGTCCTGTCAAGATTAAATATAAAACTCAGAGCCTGGCACATATTAAGTATCTAAAAGTGTTATATAGGTTTATCGTTTTTGTTTTATATCACAAATAGCCCATTTTCTTTCCAAATGTTCACTAAGCCTATCAATAAAAAAATTATATTCCATCCCAGGACTATGTAAAAAAATCTTTCTCAAAAATTGATCTCCAAAAATTGCATTCTCAGGAAGGCTTTCCACATAACTCCTGCCCTTTGACTTCCTGGTTTCCACTGACAACAAATAGATTCTTCCAACTGTATCTAAGCAAAAAACAATTAAAATCTACTACTAGATATAAATTAACCCAAAATAATCAGTTCCAAACTAAAAGAATTCTACTGCTGTATTTTACCATCACTTGTAGCCTATAACTTAAGCTATGGATAGTCTTAAGGATCTTCTTCCAAGTCTTCAGAGCCCACCATTCCTGCCATCCAGCTATAGCCTTCTCTCCCACACTTGGGAGTCCCAGGTTGCTCTGCTGTGCAGTTACTGAAGATCCCTAGGGAGCAGGCCTGGCTCCTAGTGCCAGGAAATGTTTTTCAAGCTGAGAGGGCAACCTGACCAGAGCCACAAAAAGAAGGAATTGATTGCCCCCAATTATTACTCTTCTGCACAATACGTACCTCAAGAAAAAATGGAAAAAAAGAGAATTGGGAATTGACAGCCAACATATATTATGGATAATTTTTTGACCCTTGCAATGGAAACAATTCCTTAATCTTCCATCCAGAAGCTTTTTCCCTTTTTTTTAAAAAAATTTTTGTGTGCTGAATGGTCCATGGACATTTGTGTGTGTGTGTGTGTGTGTATGTGTGTGTATTTGTCTCACTATTCTCATTTCTAGCATTTCTTTAAAATAGTTATTTTCTTGGCTCTGTTTGAGGACTATGGAATAAAAATTATTTCTCAATAATAACTTTGAATGTAAATGGTCTAAACTCATCAATCAAAAGATGTAGACTGGAAGATTGTATTAAAAACGAGACCCAACAATATGCTATCTCCAAGAGACTCATAGGCAAAGATACCACAGACTGAGGGTAAAAGGATGGGAAAGAAAGTATAATTCACCTGGATATCATAAACAAGCAGGGGTTTCTATCCTCATATCAGATAAAGTGGACTTCAAGCCAAAGTTAATCAGAAGGTACAATGAAGGACATTTCATACTACTTAGGGGAATTATACAACAACCAGAAATAATGATTATAAATATTTATATCCCCTAACAATAGATTAATGTACATCAAACAAACCCCTTGATCTATTTATCTATTTGATCAATTTCAAAGATTAAATAGACCACAACACAATATTACCGGGTGACTTTAACACATCTCTTTCATAACTGGATATATTGTCCAAACAAAAACTAAACAAAGACTCTTTAGAACTAAAAAATACAATTAATAATTTAGACATACAGAGAATACATCATCCATTAATGACTGAATATACGTTCTTCTCAGCAGCAGATGGATCATTTTCTAAAATAGACCACATCTTAGGCTACAAAGCAATGCTTAGCAAATACAAAAATAGAGGTAATTCCTTGCATTCTATCATATCATAATGGAATGAAGTTAGAAATCAATGGTATAGTAAAAGGTAAAAGCTACTCTAACACCTACAGACTAAATAATATGCTACTGAATGATCAGTGATCAATGATCAATGAAGAAATTAGAGATGAAATAAAAAAATACTTAGAGGTACATGATAGCAATACAATATATCAAAATTTCTGGGACACTATGAAGGCAGTTCTACAAGGAAAGTTCATAGCACTGAGCTCATTCATTATAAGAATAGAAAGTCATCAAGTAAATAATAAAACATTGCATCTCAAGGATCTTCTTTCAATAACAGAAGGTTTTAGTGATGAAGATATTTTTATCCCTTTAAAAATAGTTTCAGCATAACAAATGAGAATATTTTATTGAATCTAGTGAAGTCTTTTTTTGAATTTTTATTTATGCATTTTCAATCACACCTACAATATTTGAATACTTTTTAATAGAACAAACAATGAAAATATGAAGGTCCTTCATAATACCAATCCTTCCCCTGTGTTCCCCACCCCACCTGACCTTCCCCCAAATTCCACTGCTTTTCTGGAGGAATCTCTACTATGAATTTATTGTGTAGCTTTTAAGGTCCTTTCCATAGAAACCACAGAAAGCTGTATTTCTACATAAATGATTGAGAGTTGTACTTAGTGACTCTTCCAACCAATAGAATAGGACAAAAGTGATGGAATGTTACTTCCAAGATTAGGTTACAGAAGGAATCTGGATTTTGTCTTGTTCTCTCTCTCTTACTAGCTTTCTCTCCTAGCCTTTTACTCCAGGGCATGCTGCAGTCTGACTGGGCACAATTCACAAGCCACTTGTCAAGCAGGAACGAACTTTATTTTTAGCACGCATGCTGTACCACACGAGCTCTCCAGGAATTCCCCAAGAGCTCAATGGCAACCACGGGGACTTCCAGGTCATTTTCAATTTTCCAGCTCTTGAGGCAGACTTCTGGGTCGCGTGGGCGGAGCCAAAAGAGTCCCCCAATGAGCAGCTCCATGGTCTGAAAGGAGGCGGGGGGAAACAGCCCAATGAGCGTCACCACAGAGGAGCCAATCGGCTGGAAGTTTGCTGGGGCCGCTTTAGCTGCGGCTCTCAACAAGGGCATACAAGCTGTCACTTTGTGAGTAGTGCCATGGAAAAGATATATGGCAAGGAAGAGTTCTCTCTGGCCAACAGCCATTTAGATCCTGAAAACAGCTGTAAGAGTGATGAGTTGGAAGCTGATCTACTCCCACTGGAGCCTTGGTGACTGTAGCTATGGCCATCAAATAGCAGTCTCCTAAAGGACTCTAAGGTGCACCTGCTTTCTGGGCCCCAGCTGGATACAATATTTATTGCCTTAAGTTGCTAGGTTTGGGCATAATTTGTGAAAAATCACTAAATAGCTAATACACTCTTCTCACAAAAATACTTCGTTAGGGAGAGCTTTACCTGTCACATTTATGTCAACCTCATTCTTTGTAACTGCTATACAATATCCCTAGCTCCCTGGTGTATTTCATCATTTCATTTTTTGACGAACATGTAAGTCATTTATGTTATATTCTTTTAAAAAATTGTTCTAATTAATTATACATGACAGTAGAATGTACTATGATACATCATACACTGTTGAGAGCCACAGTTTAGTCGGAATGATGCCTGGCATTTTGCTAGAGGGAATGGTTGAAAGGTGACTCTGCTCCGGGATTAGGGCGGATCCTGCTGGGATTAGGGTGGATCCTGCTGCCTTGGGCACCCGCTACTTTGGAGTTCCCATTGAGTTCTCCCGGGGTTCCTGGAGAATTGGCGCATGGAGCCCGGTGGAGGGAGTGTGTTCCCAGGAGTATGTGTAGAGTGCCCGTGAGAGTTCGGGAATAAAGAGTTGCTGTTTGAACCTACAAGGCTTTTTGCCGTCTCAGTTATTTGTGCCCAGGCAGACTGCGACATTTGGTGGCCAGTACCGGGAACACCTGAAGCTTGGAGGTAAGTGAAATTGCTTGCCCCTGAAGGAGAGCGAAAGAATGGGTGACCATTTTTTAAAAAATGTGTTCTTGTTTTGATTTATTTTGTTTTTATTTCAAATTGCCTGTCCCTAGAACTTTCTCAGGCAAACTGGGGAAAATGGTTGGCTCAAGGTTTGAAGTTGTTTGCCCCTGAGGAACAGATAGAGATAGTTACAATAGGAGGCTGCTACTAACACCTTTCTATCACCAGAGGGCGTAAGTGTCCAACCAACAGCTCCACTTATAGCGACAACATATGCTGTGGGGCCCCCAACCCCCGTAGTTGATAGATGGGATCCTGAGACAGGACCTCAAAGATTAGCATGCTCTGTATTTGAGCAGTCAGGAGGGCAGCGAATTTACTGCACTTTAGATTTCAAAACAGTGAAGCAGCTAAAAGAGGCTGTAACAACCTATGGTCCCCAACCACCCTTCACTGTAAGCGTGGTCAAATCCATTACCAACCTGGACATGACGCCAACAGATTGGGCTAGCATGTGTAAAGCTGTGCTAAATGGAGGGAAATATTTGTTATGGAAGGTTGCCAATCAGGAATTTTGCACAGAGACAGCTAGGCAAAATGCAGCAGCTGGTTATCCTCAGAGAACTCTAGATATGTTGTTAGGACAGGGACCTTATGAGGGTCAGTGGCAACAAATTGAATATGATCCTGCTATATATTCACAAATTGCTGCAGATGTGGTTAGGGCATGGAAGACTTTACAAGGACATGGAGATTTACAAGGACAATTATCAAAGGTTATACAAGGAGCTAATGAACCTTACACTGAATTTGTAGATAGGCTTATTCAAACAGCTACCAGAGTTTTTGGGCATACAGAACAAGCAATGCCATTAATTAAACAGCTAGCCTTTGAGCAAGCAAATCATTGGTGCAAGGAAGCCATTAGACCATGGAAACATGAAGATTTAAACACATATATTAAATTACATAGAGACATTAATGAACAAGGGCAAGTCTTGGCAGCTGTAGTACAACAGGCTTTAGATGCCAGGCCAAAAACATGATACAATTGTGAACAAACAGGACATTTTAAAAGGAATTGCCCTTTAGGAGGAGGTTTTAACAAAACTAGGTATCAAAGGGGTAGAATACTGGGTGTTTGCCCACGATGCTGTAGAGGGAGACATTGGGCTAATGAATGCTGTTCTCAAACCACCATAGAGGGTACTCCATTATCAAAAAATGGACAAGGACCAAGTGTTTACCCACAATATCATGGAGAAAAGCATCGGGCTCCATTGCCAAAAAAAACGGACAGGGAGGCCCAATGCTCTGGGGCCCATGACCACAAACATACAGGGCAATGGAGGAACACAGCAACACCATCAGGGTAGTGCCCAGGACACATTAACCATTAGATCCCTTATCAGACAAACCAGAGGGAGTGCAGGGTTGGACATCTGTGCCTCTGCCAGAGCAGTACTAACTCCAGAGATGGGAGTTCAAATCATTCCCACAGGGGTAAAAGGACCTTTTCCCCAAGGAACAGTAGGCTTATTATTGGGACAGAATTCTTCTACTCTAAAAGGACTTATGATAAGTCCTGGGGTAATTGATCCCGATTATGAAGGTGAAATAAAAATTATAGCCAGTTCTCCAAGGTGTATATCAGTAAATTCACCAGGAGATAGAATAGCACAGTTATTAATAATACCCAGCCTGCATGATAAATTTTCCAACCGTACTATAGAAAGAGATTCCAGGGGATTAGGCTCCACAAGTGTAGATTGGGCAATGCTTTCTTTAAATTTAGATTCTCGCCCCATGCTAAAACTAAATGTGCAAGGACATGAATTTAATGGGCTACTGGATACAGGTGCAGACCTTAGCATTATATCTCGTCAAGAATGGCCAAAACATTGGCCATTACAACAAGCCACTCAAACGCTTCGAGGCCTAGGAGTGGCAACTAATCCCCATAGAAGTGCAATGGTATTAGATTGGAAGGATCCTGAAGGATGTGAAGGAACTATACAGCCATATGTATTGGATCATCTTCCCGTAAATTTATGGGGACGAGATGTCCTAGATCAATTAGGTTTGACATTAACAAATAACATCAATCAAAATGCACCCACTATTATGGCTAGACAAGGTTTAGGAAAGGAAAAAGATTAGGAGAAAAAGGACAAAGTATAGTGGCACCAATACAAATAGATCAAGGAACAGACAGACATTGGGTTTTCAGAAGGGGTCACTGAAACAATAAAAATTACTTGGAAATCAGAAAGACCAGTATGGGTTCCTCAGTGGCCCCTGACTAAAGAAAAGATACAAATAGCCCATGACCTGGTCAAACAACAATTAGCGGAGGGACATATACAACCTTATGTATCTCCCCAAAACACTCTCATTTTTGTCATTAAAAAGAAATCTGGTAAATGGAGATTATTGCAAGATTTAAGGGCCATTAATAATGAGATGGTTATTATGGGACCTGCTCAATCGAGGATTCCCCAATTGTCTGCTTTGCCAAAAACCTGGTATGTTTTAGCTACAGATATTAAAGATTGTTTCTTCTCAATTCAAAAAAATAAGAAAATACAAGTCATTCTCTGGAGAAATTCTCCTATGATAGAAATCCCATCTCAGTGTGAAGGTGTATAATTGTACAGCTATATTGTTTTTGGCCGTGTAAATTCTTGTTTGTATTGAATTTATTTTAAATCTCATACTCTTTTAGACTTTTTTCATGTACAACAGATATTTGCACGTGTGAATAATATGGATATTATTCAGGAAAATTTTATTAGGAGTATTACAGAAAACTTGAGGTTTTTATTTTCACATAATTCATATTTCAAAGCCTAAAGCTGATTGATTGTTGTTCATCTTAAAAATGAAAAAGTAGTAAAACAATAAATAAAAATTCTCAATGACAACTAACAGTAAGTTGATTGCAGGATCTGAAACTTGTATTCCTCTGAAAATAGATCTTTTGGGTATTCAAACTTTCTCACTATTGCTGCCGGTTATGTTGTCAGTTATGTTGTCAGTGACTAAAGTTATTTCAAATAGCTAATCTTTCTGAAGTGGAGCCAATAACTTAAGTCTGCAAAGTATTTGATTCCAAAGTGTGCATTTTTCCTGGTCTATTTTGCTTTTATGAAATTCAGTAGCTAACCTCTCTGTGTTCATTTACACAAAATATTTCAAAAGCTCATATGATGAATGACTATCACATCTCCAGTTTACTGGAGAGCCTAAATTTTCTTCTGAAAAGGTAACAAAACAGCTCTCAGCAGCATATCCTTCTTAAAACTCAACATCAGCTCTGATTTGTTTTATCTGATCTGGTGTTACTCATCTCACAGGCAGAAATTTTATGTCATAGTCCTGATTTCATTTCAGAAAATAAGTCTGTAGAAGGAGACTCTTAGTTCTTACTTATTCTTATTCAGTCATTGAATCAGCTTTTCTCACTCCTGAGTGTAGGGACAGATATCATGTATTTGAGACGCTGACAAAAATAGGAATCTGGATTTCACACTTGCTTTGCTATTTAACTCCCTCTTTCCCAGCCAATTACTCTTCTCTCCACTTGCCCTATCCCTCCCCTACTTCATCCTGCAATGGACTGAATGTTTCTTTTCTCCTGAAATTCATGTTTAAATCCTAGCTCCTGATGTGATGGTATTAAGAGATGGGTCTTTTGAGAAGTTATAAATTGGTGGAGATGAAGCTCTCATGAATAGGATTCATGTCCCTATAAAAGGAACCCAGGAGAGCTCTTTTGCCTTCTTTTTACCATGTGAGTATATAGCTAGAAGTAGTCAGTCTACAACCCAGAAGAGGCCTATACCAGAACCAGCCCATGTTGGGCTCTAACTTTCAGGATGGTGAGAAATACATTTTTATCATATATATTCCACTTAGTCTGTAGTACTTTACTGTAATAACCAAAACCTACACCCCACGCTCAATGCCATGTCATTACTTGGTTATAGTAAGTACCCCTGCTCATGGCCACAGTGACACACGCAGACCACCCAAATCAAATTTGGAGCCAATCAGAAACCCTCTGTAGGCATTTGGAATGTAGACTAAGAAATTCTGAGCTCATTCTGCCTAGTTTTTTGGAACAGAGGTGATGGAAACTCAAAATATGTCAATGAATATTTCCCACCTGATGAAACA
Organism: Ictidomys tridecemlineatus; assembly: GCF_052094955.1. Lineage (NCBI taxonomy): Eukaryota > Metazoa > Chordata > Mammalia > Rodentia > Sciuridae > Ictidomys > Ictidomys tridecemlineatus. The sequence goes on from NC_135479.1 coordinate 106,741,417, forward strand.
GGAAGTAGGCAAGCCATTGTTCTGTAAGAAAGGATGAAAAATGCCAATTCAGAGGGAGGAGCAGAGTTGAAAGCCAGGCTTGGAAGATTGCCTGGCCTGGCTACTCCTTGCTCTTGGGCCATTTGAATCATCTTTGCTTTCTTTTGATAAATCCCTCCCTCTCCTGTTTCAGCTAGTTAGAGATAGTTTCTGGTACCTATAAGAAAAATGTTAACTGATATGGTACTTTCTGCATGAACCTTCTGAATGGTTTCTCTTATTTTCTGAATTGCTTTTGTCAAACAGTTTTTATAATGACCAGAAGATGACTCTTCACAGAGAACTTTTCTTCCACTTCTTTCCACCCCAGATTTACGTATTTAATACATCTTCCTTTCCTTTTTTCTTGCTAGAGTCAGAATTACATATCTTTCTATAAGGGGAGAATAATTCGCCGCAATTTCTGAAAAAAGTTGGAATGCTTTGGACCATATATATCCTCTAAATAAAATTTCTCAAAGAGAAGAAATTTCTGGGGATAGAATCCATATTAAGCAAGGTATAGACAGCAAAGATTTGAGAAAAGGAACATCCAGATGAGATGAAATGTGGGGAAAAAGTAGGAAGGAACAAAGAATAAGGATGTCTCAAAATGGAAGTTACTATATTCTTGAATACTCTGAAAAAAAAAACATCCAAAAAGAGAGCTGTAGAATGGTAAGCTTTGAATTGAAAATTATCAAAGTTTGGATAGAAAGTTAAACTTTAAGAAATTATCCAAAACAAGCTAGGCACAGTGGTGCATGTAACCTAGCTACTTGGGAGGCTAAGAGAGAAAGATCACAAGTTCGAGGCCAGCCTCAGCAATTTAGCAAGATCCTGTCTCAAAAATTTAAAAAAGAGTTAGAAAAGGGCTAAGAATGCAGCTCAGTGGTAGAGTGTCCCTGAGTTCAATCCCCAGCACCGTTAAAAATTATCTAAAACCACATCTATCTATCTCCTAAAAACTCAGGAAAATTACTGTGACATAAGCAATGAGTAACAGAAAAGATAGAGATCAAATTCCATCAAAGTTTTAAGGAGAGAGAGAATAACAAACACTCAAACAGATAATGAAACATGTCAAAAAGATGTTCTTATAAAGGAGATGAAAACTACACTCTAATATTTCAAAACAAGATTCCACCTCTTGGGTCCCCTTCTTCCTCCGGGAGAAGTCTTTTCTTCTGTCCTTTAATAAATTTCTAATCTCTACTCTGGCCTTGCCTCGGCGTGCTTCTTTGGTGTTATTCTTCAACATTGGGGAGCAAGAACTCGTCACCGGTCAACAGCGGTAACATATTGGAGGTCCCATACCGAGATATTCTACACCAAGATGCAACCTGCAATTCCAGACTCAACTCAATGCCGTGGCTGCGGTTGTGCGGATGACCAGCAGCTCCACTGTACCCTCCCCCAAGAATTCTGAGAGGGGACGACAACGGAGAAGATGGCTGCGAAGGGAGTGCATCACCCCAGTGCGCCACGTCATTGAGCCGGAGAAAGACGATATGAAACAGCTGAAGGCTATCTTGTTGGGAATTTCCAGTGAAATCGAGGCGCTCCAGAATCTAGTGGACAGATTTCCATCGTGCGAGGTTTGGCTGTGGGAGCTCCATTTCTCCGCACGGAGGGTCGCATAGCCTGATAGGCAATCGCCCCGCGGCTGGAGTCTGTGGCGCGCGCTGGCGATCGGCAAGGTGCTGGAGTGGGGGAGCAGCGATACGGATTCGGGGGGCTCCCGGCAGTGGTACATTGGCAGCGCTTAGTGCTGATTCCGGCTTTGAGACAGAGGAGAGAAGCAGTGGTTCCAGTCACTGGTCAGACCACAGAGGAGGACAGCAGCCGCCATTTCGGAGAGATGATGTAATCATCCCCATGTTCTACTGATCTCAGCTCATTCAGCTCCGGAACAGGTGATTTCAGGCTGGTATTTGCCTGCGTCTAGCAGACAGATTTCTTGCTCAGGATCGGGACTGGGGATCTTGTGGAGAATACTCTTAGAGGCTCGTGCCTGGCAAGGCGTGCACCGGGCACTGAGCAGCGGGACTTGGGTTCCCGGGGCTAACCTGGCCCAGGTCTGAGGAATCTGTGGAGACTGCCGGTGGAGGCCAGCTCCAAGTGGAGCGTGCGCTGAGCTTGGGGCGACTGGGTTCTGACTCCCGGAACAGTTTTGGCCTGGGGCTGGGGAACCCGTGGGGGTCGCTCGCTGGAGCCAGCTCCCAGCGGAGAGTGTATAGGGATCGGAAAGACGGGGTTCTGGCTACCTAAGTTGCTTTGGCCCAAGGCTAGGGAACCGGCGGTGACTGCTTCTCAGTCAGGGTCCTGCTGGGTGCTGTGGGGGCAGAGTGGAGCTTCCACCTGCGCCCAGAGCAGGCCAAGTGACCCGCCAGCGTGGTATCATGACACCCCAAATGCAGCTGGGGATGAAGAGAGAAGCCGCCCACGCCTAGAATAGGACCAGCGACCCGCGGCGCAGTAGCCAAGTAACCTCATTTGGAGTAGGAGCTGTGCAGAGCTGCCATCTGAGCAAGCAGGGCAGGCAGACCAGCGGCCCACTGGCAAGACAGGCCAGGTAGCTTGCCAACGTGGTGGACACGTAACACCGAGGCAGTCGCGTCACACTGGTTGGAGTCGGGGTGGAGCAGGGTCGCCGCCCGGGTCCAGAGGGGGCTCAGTGACCCGTTGGAGAGGTAGTCAGGTACCCCCATTGGGAGTGGGGGCTGTGCAGAACTTCGACCCACCGGCCTAGAGGCCTGCCAGCGTGGTAGACATGTCACACCAATTGGAGTGGGGACCCAGCAGAGCCGCCACCCACATCCAGATCAGGACCAACAACCCCAGGACGTGGTAGTTATGTTACCACAATTGGAGTGGGGTCAGAGCAGAACAGCCACCCGTGCCCGCAGTGGGGGCAGACCTGCGACCGATCAGCGTGGTAGACAGACCACCCTAATTAGAGGAGGAGCACAGCCACTACCCGCCCTGCAAGGGAGACTTCCCAACTATACAAGAGCAATATAAATAAATAGAGGGTAAATTTCAAAAACACAACAGTTGCACCAAGCAGAAAGAAACGCGAGCAGTATGAAAAGACAAGGAAAGAAAGGACCACAAGCAATGCAGGTCAACTCAACTTTAGAAGAGGTAATAGCTGCAACAGATGGAATGTCAGATAAAGAATACAGGATATATATGCTTCAGATGATCTGGAGTCTCAAGGAAGACATGAGACAGCAAAATCAGACAATGAAAGATCACATTGACAAACAAATCCAGGAAGTAAAAGATCAATTTCACAGGGAGATAGAGGTAATAAAAAACAAACAAATAGAAATCCTAGAAATGCAGGAAACAATAAACCAACTTAAAAACTCAATTGAGAATACTACCAGCAGAGTAGATCACTTAGAAGAGAGAACATCAGACAATGAAGACAAAGTATTTCAACTGGAAAAGAACATAGACAGCTCAGCAAGTCTGCTAAGAAACCATGAGCAGAACATCCAAGAATTATGGGACAATATCAAAAGACCAAATTTAAGAGTCATTGGGATACAGGAAGGCACAGAGCTCCAAACCAAAGGAATAAACAGACTATTCAGTGAAATTATTCGAGAAAACTTCCCAGACTTGAAGAATGAGACAGAATCACAAATCCTAGAAGCCTACAGGACGCCGAATGTGCAAAATCATAAGAGATCCACACCTAGACACATTATAATGAAGATGTTCAATATACAGAATAAGGAGAGAATTTTAAAAGCTGCAAGAGAAAGAAAGCAGATTACATTTAGGGGCAAACCAATCAGGATAACAGCTGATCTCTCAACACAGACTCTGAAAGCTAGAAAATCCTGGAATAACATATTTCAAACACTGAAAGAAAATGGGTTCCAACCAAGAATTGTGTATCCGGCAAAATTAAGCTTCAGGATAGAAGATGAAATTAAAACCTTCCACGATAAACAAAAGTTAAAAGAATTCGCAGCTAGAAAACCATCTCTTCAAAAAATCCTTGGCAAAACATTACAGGAAGAGGAAATGGAAAGTAACATTGAAAACCAACAATGGGAGGTAGGACAGTAAAGGGGGAAAAGTAGTCAAAGAGGATAACAAATCAGGTTTAGTAACATCAATAAACAAATATGGCTAGAAGAACAAACCATATCTCAATAATAACCCTAAATGTTAATGGCTTAAACTCACCAATTAAGAGACACAGGCTAGTAGAATGGATCACAAAACAAGACCCAACAATATGCTGCCTACAGGAGATGCATCTAATAGGAAAAGATATTCATAGACTGAAGGTGAAAGGTTGTGAAAAATCATACCACTCATATGGACTGCGGAAACAAGCAGGAGTGTCCATACTCATATCTAATAAAATAGATTTCAAGCCAAAGTTAATCAAAAGGGATAAAGAAGGACACTTCATACGGCTCAAGGGAACCATACACCAACAAGACATAACAATCATAAATATATATGCCCCAAATAATGGTGCAGCTGTGTTCATCAAGCAAACTCTTCTCAAGTTCAAGAGTCTAATAGACCACCATACAATAATCATGGGAGACTTCAACACACCTTTCTCACCACTGGACAGATCTTACAAACAAAAGTTAAATAAGGAAACTGTAGAACTCAATAACACAATTAACAACCTAGACTTAATTGACATATATAGACTATACCACCCAACATCAAGTACTACACTTTTTTCTCAGCAGCACATGGAACCTTCTCAAAAATAGACCATATATTATGTCACAGGGCAACTCTTAGACAATATAAAGGGGTAGAGATAATACCATGCATCTTATCTGATCATAAAGGAATAAAACTGAAAATCAATGATAAAAGAAGGAAGGAAAAAATCAAGCATCACTTGGAGAATGAACAATAGGTTGCTGAATGATCAATGGGTTTTAGAAGACATCAAGGAGGAAATTAAAAACTTCCTAGAGTTAAATGAAAACACAGACACAACATATCGGAATCTATGGGACACACTGAAAGCAGTTCTAAGAGGAAAATTCATTGCTTGGAGTTCATTCCTCAAAAAAAGAAAAAACCAACAAATAAATGATCTCATACTTCATCTCAAAATCCTAGAAAAAGAAGAGCAAAACAACAGCAAAAGAAGTAGAAGGCAAGAAATAATTAAAATCAGAGCTGAAATAAATGAAATTGAAACAAAAGAAACAATTGAAAAAATTGACAAGACTAAAAGTTGGTTCTTTGAAAAAATAAATAAAATTGACAGACCCTTAGCCATGCTAACGAAGAGAAGAAGAGAGAGAACTCAAATTACTAACATACGGGATGAAAAAGGTAATATCACAACAGACACTTCAGAAATACAGAAGATAATCAGAAATTATTTTGAGTCCTTATACTCCAATAAAATAGAAGATAGTGAAGGCATAGATAAATTCCTTAAGTCTTATGATCTGCCCAGATTGAGTCAGGAGGATATAGACAACCTAAACAGACCAATAACAATAGAGGAAATAGAAGAAACCATCAAAAGATTACCAACTAAGAAAAGCCCAGGACCGGATGGGTATACAGCAGAGTTTTACAAAACCTTTAAAGAGGAACTAACACCAATACTTTTCAAGCTATTTCAGGAAATAGAAAAAGAGGGAGAACTTCCAAATTCATTCTACAAGGCCAACATCACCCTGATTCCGAAACCAGACAAAGACACTTCAAAGAAAGAAAACTACAGACCAATATCTCTAATGAACCTTGACGCAAAAATCCTCAATAAAATTCTGGCAAATCGGATTCAAATACATATCAAAAAAATTATACACCATGATCAAGTAGGATTCATCCCTGGGATGCAAGGCTGGTTCAATATATGGAAATCAATAAATGTTATTCACCACATCAATAGACTTAAAAATAAGAACCATATGATAATCTTGATAGATGCAGAAAAAGCATTCAACAAAGTACAGCATCCCTTTATGTTCAAAACTCTAGAAAAATTAGGGATAACCGGAACATACCTCAACATTGTAAAAGCAATCTACGATAAGCCACAGGCCAGCATCATTCTGAATGGAGAAAAATTGAAGGCATTCCCTCTAAGATCTGGTACAAGACAGGGATGCCCTCTCTCACCACTTCTGTTCAACATAGTCCTCGAAATACTGGCCAGAGCAATTAGACAGACGAAAGAAATTAAAGGCATAAAAATAGGAAAAGAAGAACTTAAATTATCACTATTTGCAGATGATATGATTCTATACCTAGCAGACCCAAAAGGGTCTACAAAGAAGCTATTATAGCTAATAAATGAATTCAGCAAAGTGGCAGGATATAAGATCAACACGCATAAATCAAAGGCATTCCTGTATATCAGCGACAAATCCTCTGAAACGGAAATGAAGACAACTACTCCATTCACAATATCCCCCCCAAAAATAAAATACTTGGGAATCAACCTAACAAAAGAGGTGAAAGATTTATATAATGAAAATTACAGAACCCTAAAGAAAGATATAGAAGAAGACCTTAGAAGATGGAAAAATATACCCTGCTCATGGATAGGCAGAACTAACATCATCAAAATGACGATATTACCAAAAGTTCTCTATAAGTTCAATGCAATGCCAATCAAAATCCCAACAGCATTTCTTGTAGAAATAGATAAAAGAATCATGAAATTCATATGGAATAATAAAAGACCCAGAATAGCAAAAACAATGCTAAGCAGGAAGTGTGAATCAGGCGGTATAGCGATACCAGACTTCAAACTATACTACAGAGCAATAGTAACAAAAACAGCATGGTACTGGTATCAAAACAGGCGGGTGGACCAATGGTACAGAATAGAGGATACAGTAACCAATCCACAAAACTACAACTATCTTATATTTGATAAAGGGGCTAAAAGCATGCAATGGAGGAAGGATAGCATCTTCAACAAATGGTGCTGGGAAAACTGGAAATCCATTTGCATCAAAATGAATCTGAATCCCTATCTCTCGCCATGCACAAAAGTTAACTCTAAATGGATCAAGGAGCTTGATATTAAATCAGAGACACGGCATCTGATAGAAGAAAAAGTTGGTTATGATCTACATACTGTGGGATCAGGCCCCAAATTCCTCAATAGGACACCCATAGCGTAAGAGTTAACAACTAGAATCAACAAATGGGACTTACTCAAACTAAAAAGTTTTTTCTCAGCAAAAGAAACAATAAGAGAGATAAATAGGGAGCCTACATCCTGGGAACAAATCTTTACTCCTCACACTTCAGATAGAACCCTAATATCCAGAGTATACAAAGAACTCAAAAAATTAGACAATAAGATAACAAATAACCCAATCAACAAATGGGCCAAGGACCTGAACAGACACTTCTCAGAGGAGGACATACAATCAATCAATAAGTACATGAAAAAATGCTCACTATCGCTAGCAGTCAGAGAAATGCAAATCAAAACTACCCTAAGATACCATCTCACTCCAGTAAGATTGGCAGCCATTAGGAAATCAAACAACAGTAAGTGCTGGAGAGGATGCGGGGAAAAGGGCACTCTTGTTCATTGCTGGTGGGACTGCAAATTGGTGCAGCCAATTTGGAAAGCAGTATGGAGATTTCTTGGAAAGCTGGGAATGGAACCACCATTTGACCCAGCTATTCCCCTTCTCGGTGTATTCCCTAAAGACCTAATAAGAGCATGCTACAGGGACACTGCTACATTGATGTTCATAGCAGCACAATTCACTATAGCAAGATTATGGAATCAGCCTAGATGCCCTTCAATAGATGAATGGATAAAAAAAATGTGGCATTTATACACAATGGAGTATTACTCTGCATTAAGGAATGACAAAATCATAGAATTTGGAGGGAAATGGATGGCATTAGAGCAGATTATGCTAAGTGAAGCTAGTCAATCTTTAAAAAACAAATACCAAATGACCCCTTTGATATAAGGGGAGTAAACAAGGACAGGGTAGGGAAGAAGAGCTTGAGAAGAAGATTTACATTAAACAGGGATGAGAGGTGGGAGGGAAAGGGAGTGAGAAGGGAAATCGCATGGAAATGGAAGGCGATCCTCAGGGTTATACAAAATGATATATAAGAGGAAAGGAGGGGTAAGACAAGATAATACAAATGGAAGAAATGATTTACAGTAGAAGGGGTAGAGAGAGAAAAGGGGAGGGGAAGGGAAGGGAGGGGGGATAGTAGAGAATAGGACTGACAGCAGAATACATCAGACACTAGAAAGGCAATATGTCAATCAATGGAAGAGTAACTGATGTGATACAGCAATCTGTATACGGGGTAAAGTTGGGAGTTCATAACCCGCTTGAATCAAACTGTGAAATATGATGTATTAAGAACTGTGTAATGTTTTGAACGACCAACAATAAAAAAAAAATTTCAAAACAAGCTAGTAGAAAATGATATAAGAAATAAAAGAATAAATAAATCAGAATTTATTTGAAGTGATAAAGCCCAGGAAAAAAAGGGAAAAAATTAACATATAGTAGTGAAATTAGGGAAAAAAATAACTGCCTCAAGAGAAATGAAAGCTGAAAAGAAGAAAAAAATTAAAAATTCAAAAGAAGAAAGATGAAAAATTGAAAAAGAAAGAAATAAAGAAATGGCAAAGAAGATGCAACATTTATACAGTAAGAACACCTGAAGAAAATATTGGCAAAGAAATAAAATATAAAAATCCATAATTTTTATGTGAGAAGCTGACATAAAATGAGACACAAAATTAAATATTGAAGAGAATACTTGATTTATTTGATAAAATTGATCCAGAATGGCTATTACTGAGATATAGTCTAGCAAAATTATTGCACCTTAAATGATATAAAAAAATCCCTTATGTACCCAAGGAAAAATACTAAATACAGGGGAAAAAGTCATATCATCTTCAAACTTTTCAACATCAACACTTTATGCTTTAAGAAAATTGAGTGATATGTTTAAGAGACCGAAAGAAAGAAAGTATGAGGTGAGGACTTTATATCAATACAAGTTGTCATTAACATGAAGATAGTTTATAAACTTAAACCCTTAAAATATTCTCAGACCCCAAATCTGCACCAGCAGGAAGTGAGCCACAAAAATTGTGCACCCACAGAAAAAATATCTTCCTAAATTACTACTTGATGCCATTCTGGAAGAAACAGGCCAAGAAAATCAATCCTCCTGCCATAATTTATGAATTTATTTTCTTTTTTTTTTTCCATTTAATATTTCCACTATTTATTACAACTACAGCTTAGTCACTGAAGAAAGTTAGGTATTAAGTGAAATTAGTAACTGAAATCTTAAGAGTATCTAATATACAAATTGATTGTAATATGTCAGATTATGTACAACATAAAAGAGAAATATATTATTCCTGGTATACTACATTTTATTCCGATAGTTCAAAATCTATTTTACAGGCTATATTCAATTTACCTTATATATTTATTTTTTTAATTTTTTTTTTATTGATTGTTCAAAACATTACAGAGCTCAATGAATTTATTTTCATTGAGATAGTTGATCTATCTTAAATTTATTTTGGCAAAGGGAATGATATTATTTCAACTCATTCTTTTTTCCACCATTTTTTTCTTTTTCGTCTCTCTCTTTCTTTTTCCAGTACTGGTGATTGAACAGAGGTGCTCTACTACTGAACTACATCCCTTGTCCTATTTATTCAGACATTTATTTATTTATAGACAGGGTCTCACTAAATTGCCGACGCTAGCTTCAAACTTGCCATCCTCCTGCCTCAGCCTTCCAATTCATGGGGATTATAGGCAGGCACCACCACTCCAGGCTCCCTCCACTAATTTTTGAAATGCCACTTTTACAATATTAAATTCTTCCCTGTATTTTAGTCTATTTCTGAACTCAATTCTACCTACCTGATCTATTTGTTAATGTAACACTACTAAATCTTTAAAAATGGCACTATGAGGTTGTATTATTGAATGAAATAGAACTACTAAAAACACATCTGTAATGTCAGAGACTAGGAGGCTTTAAGGAATAGAAGATCTTTCTGGAGTTCTGCCATGAAGACAGTTCTAACAACTCATGTTCTGGGTGACTTTTAGTCCATTTCAAATTCCTTGGAAGGTATTTGACTCATCTGAGATTGGCTATAAATCCCACAGACAATAATCTGTTTTTGGAGTGGTGGGCATGGGGCAAGTCTACATAGTATGAATGTGACTACTGGGTGTCCAATATTTTTAGAAAAACATAAAGTATTGTGAGCTGAACAGTACTCCAATAGCTGCCTACCTCACTGTGCCACCCTTCCTACCTCAACCTCCTGAATCACTGGCATGACAGGCTTGAGCCACCTTGCCTCGCTTGTGCCACCCTTTGTGTACATCTGAAGCTTCTCTGTCCTACATGGTTCCGATATCCTACACGGAATTGAGTCACCTCTTTCCAGAAGGATATGGTCCAAACTTATGTCCTGATATTGTTCTAGAGGCCATATCATAAGAACCATACAGCTCTAAACCAAGATTTCCTACAGCATGTGTTCTTCAGTCATGTCAAAACTTCTTTATATATTCTGCAACCCATGAACCAGTCAGAAAACTTTAGATGTTTTAAATAACAATGGTTTCCTTACCAAAGTACATTTAAGGGATGCATAAAAATGTTCTAAGGGGGTGCTTCAACATTGAAAGTTTCAAGTGAATCTGTGTCTATAACTTTGGCTTCAATATGGAGCCCTTTCTTTCCTTCTTTTTTTTCTTTTCCCTCCCTTCCTTCCTTCTAATTCTTCCTTTCTTCTTTTTCTCTCTTTAGTTGGTCTGCCTGAGATGTATTTGAGTTAGGGGACTCTGGCCTCTCTGCCTTCACATCTCCTCTTTCAAAGCTTGACTTCCTCACTTTGCAGGCATATCTTTTCCCCATCCTGGATCTTAAATATGGTGATTTACCAAGGTAAAAAACTCAGGAAGGACAAACAGGTTATTTTAGTAGAGTTTGGGAAACTTTATTTAATTGATATGCTAATAAGCCCATCAGAAAACTCAGCATCTTTCACTATTTCAATTGAAGGTGAAACATGACACTAAAAATGGTATAGTCTGAACATAGCTATATTGGGAAGTAGAGAAACAGGAGAAATGACAGTTTTTCCTCAAAGACTCTTCCATTCTTGACTCTCATCAAAGAATTCTTCCTTCTGTGGGAGGGTCCCTTGAAAGCAAAGGAAAGATCATGGTAAAATGTAGATGCTCTGGTACCTCTCTCAGGTGACAAATTAATGACAAAGTTCTTTACCTTGTCTAACTTGAATATTCAAGATTTGAACCCCAAAAGTTGGAAATTACCCAATGGCTAAGAAGAAAACTCTCTTTATGTGCACCACTCCTGGTTAGCTGAGTGGTTCTCAGGGAATTGTGTCCTGATGTGTATGTCTCTGGTACATGCTTTTCAAAATTTCAAGAAATGGGAGCAAAGAATTTTCATGTTTACTTTGAAGAGGTCAATGTTATGTCTTAAAAAAAATAGTGGAAGTTAGTGAAAGGTGAGTGACTCACCTGAGAAAGAAATTCAATCAAGAGATTTTGTTGGGGTGTACCTGAAGGGGAAGAAAGAAAGGAAGAGATCAGCAGCCTGAGCCTGCAAGTTTCGGCTTAAGAAGGGTTACTTAGGCAACATGGCGGGTGATGATTAACAGAGTGACTCAATCTGTCAATCAGATTGGTAGAGAAAACTTTTGACTTTGGCGCCCTTTGTCTTGGCCCCTTCAGAGAGGAAGGAGAGGGGTAAGGAATTAAGTGATGTTCTTCTCAAGAGACGAAATGTAACTTCAGCGGGGAGAAACCCCATGGGGGAAATAAAACCAAAAGGCAAGGTGTCCCACACACCACCCAACAGTTAATGTTTTCTTTTAACTATTTACTCAGGCTGGTGGAAGAAGCATTCTCCCTAAGTTTTAACAAAAAATTATTGCTTACTCCAAATCCCCACTTATTTTTACTTAAAGCTAAAGGTCTACTGCTGGCTGTTCCTCATTAAACAATTCCCTGCTCCTTTATTTATTTCTAATGTTGTGGGGGTAGGTCACTCAGAAAACATACCAAGTCCCAGTTTTGTCCAAATTGAAGAGTCTTATTTAGCCAGTCATCCAGCGACTGCTCCCTGCAGGACCCATAACTGTCTCTGCAAGGAATAGCCCTGAGCCTGAGTATTTTAGGATATTTAAAGGCAAAAATTGCACATTTCAGTTGATGTAACTGCAAGCAAGCAGGTACAGAAGCTGAATTGGGCAGTTAGCGAGACATTGCAATGGGTACATTGGTATTTCCCACAGGACTTTCTAGGTTGACATAGCAGCAAACAAGCAGAAGGGAAGTGGGTCAAAATGACCTTAGTTCAGTACAAGTTAGAGAATGGTTACTAATGTCTAGACCATTAATCTTTGACAAGGTCCATTGCCCAAGAAAAATGGAAACCAAAGAGAACAATTTTACATTGTATAAGAATTGCTATTTTGTGTTGCCAAGTATGTTATGCTAGGTAACTATTAATGAGTACAAAGTGGGATTTTCCCACAGGAGAAGCATTTCTTACATGATATGGAGTCTCAGGATAAAATGGAGTCTGTTTGGTCATTGCCCATATAGCCTGTCCCATTGAAGTGGCACCCCCTTTCTCCACAGAAAAGCCCTCTTCACCATGGCTGATTTTAAGACTGTCAGCAAAAGAGTCCAATGTAGATAAACTTCCTATTTTCATGTCGCCCTGTTTACTTGGCCACTGGCCGAGAAGATACCAGCACTCCAGGTGCTGGGTACCCCCTTACTAGTTTTTCCATAAACATATCCAGTATAGTACTTTGTAGAAATGTGCAAACAAGGCCTCTGGCCTTGAGCTAGGCTTCACAAAGATGTCTACATTTTCATGATAAGTTACAATTGGGCTCCGGGGTCACAGCTGGCAGGGGGAGGAAAGAAAGGGGAGAAGAAGCTCTCTCCTTCTCAGGTGTTGTCCTTGAAGAGTTAACTTGCCCAAAACAGTGAAAGAAAAAACTACTTTTATGTGAACTTCTTCAGACTGTGAACTTCTGAGCCCCTCCCCTTACATGCTGGGTATAAAACTCTGAAACTCCCTGAACTCGGGGTTCAGGGGATTAATTGATTACAGCAAAAGCTGTGCCCTCTGAAACTGGCTGCAGTCAAATAAAACTGTTTCCTGCTATCTTTGGTGCCTTGCCTCGTTTGTCCCTACAACACCATAATAATAATATGGACTAATTAGATCTTTATTTACTGATTGGAATATATTTAGAATTTTATCGAAGTAATGTGCTTAATAAAAACCACTGAAATAAAAATCCAAAAACATTCTTTTATTTTGTTGTTAATTTGAAGAGAATAGAACTTGTCATTAATTTGCACAAAATTAAAGAGTCTTTTGAAACCAGAACTTAAGCAAATGTTCCTCAAATACAATCAGGATATAATGCCCCAAATAAATGTTTTATTCTACTAATTATTTATTTAGAAATGATGAGTTGCTGTTCTAATTTTGTTAAGTGCATAATGATAAACTTAATTGTTTGCAGTCATTAGATTAAATTGCATATAGAAGGACAGTTAAAGACCTATATATAGATATTTCTCAAGATCCATTTCCTTTTTAAGGTACTTATGAGAATTTCTGTAGTCAGTAGTTAAAAAAAATCCAATTTAATGAGATCATTTTCAAACCATATTTATACAATTTTAGCTTTAAAAGTGCTATAGTTTGGATCTGAAATACCCCTAAGGCCCATGTGTTAAAAGCATAGTAACCATGATGGTGCTATTGGGAGTTTTAGAAACCTTAAAAGGTGAAGTCAAGTGGGAGGTTTCCTAGTCAGGCAGGATGTGTTCTCAAAGAGAGCGCACCTTGACTGCTTTCTGTTATAGTTTTGATCTTAAATGTCTTCCAAAGGTCCATATGTTGAAGACTTGGTCCTCAACTTATGACAGATATTATTAGGGGGTGGTAGAACCTTTAAGAGTTGGGGCCCAGTGGAAGTGGAAGGAAGTGTTTTAAAAGCTCCATTTAGTTCAATAAGAGATGATAGTCAATAAATTTTTTCTTTGTTACTTTTTTATCAAAATAAAATATATATTTCTGTTATTTTAATTGTTGATTTTCACACAAATACAGAGTTAATTCAATCCAGAAGATATTTTCTATCCTTAAAGTCTTATATCTGCTAATAGTTTAATTTTTCACTTTTTTTGTGGTGTTGGGGATTGGACCCAGAGCATCATACATGCTGGGCAATTGCTCTACCACTGAGCTACACTCTCAGCCTGTAGAGAGTTTTAGAAGTTAATCTTTATCATCTATCAATCTATCACAGTATGTGAAAGAATGATCAATAAAAGACACTCAAGCATAAAAATATAACACATTAGGACAAAGTTTTGTGGAGAAGGTGGAATGGAAACATGAGTTCAAGGAGAAGGAAGTTATATAAAACTCATGACTGTTGAGAAGATCTTGTTCATATATTTTTAAAAGGATGTTGATAACTTTCAAATTACTATAGTGCCAAGTGTCTTTTTACTGTTTCTTGATGGTACTTGGAATTGAACCCTTGTTCACTGAGCTATGCTATACCCTCCACCATTTTTATTTTTTATTTTGAGACAGTGTCTCACTAAGTTGCCAAGACTGGCCTTGAATTTGCAATGCTCTTGCTACAGTCTTCCAAGTAGATGTTAAATGATAATTGAATTCATTTAAAATAATGATGCATTTTATTTTAAAAATCTCAATATTTATAACATATTGCAAATTGTAACAATTTAAACTTATAAAAAAGTGTTAACTTCCAATTGTATAACAGGGTTTTTCAAGACTTATTTGTGGAAATTTGAAAGCAAAGCAATTTGAAGATTTCAGCTATAAACAATAGGAAAAAGAAAGAGAATAAATATTTTTGTTTAAATCATGTGAACTGTTAAAAAGAATGGAAAAAGAAGGTAATTAACTAACTAATCTCTGGTGCCATACTTATGCCAAGTAGAAGTCTGAGGTTATAAGGAAGGGAAGGGAAGTGCACATTAGGAGCACTACCTAGAGGTTGAGTCCTTCACTTCTACTTCCTGTCCACTCGACCTAGTACTGAGCCTTAAATACCTTTAAAGGAAAATGGAAAATACAATTCTCATTCTGACAGGTGCCCAACAAGAAAATAAAGTAGAGGCCTTGTTCTCATTTCTACAACGGTCATACAACTTTAGTCTGGACTTAATGATTTCTCTTTTCCTCCACCCATTCTTTTGTTCTGTTCCAAAGCTAAGATACATGACAAGGCTAGAAGGAGCATTATACCACTATTTCACACATTTTCCTATTAAATAAGTTTCTCTTTGGAGGCAAGATGAACTAGGAATTTTGGCAGACAGGATATTCAGTAAGTATGATGTTGGTACTGGCAGAAGCATGCTGGGTCCAGGCAGCCTATCCAAATGTGGAATTAAGCATGCATTCCTGTTATGGTCTCCTTCACGACAAAAGGAATCTAATAAAATCAGCCCAGCATCAGATAGTTAGCTATTAGAATCCTAGATTTGTGGTATCATCCTGGTGCAAAGGTCTGCTACTCTTTGTGAAAAAATCTTTTGTCAAGTTCATAAATATGTTATCTCCACAAACAATTATTGATATGTTGTTTATTAGATAATTGAAGACATACCCATCAGGTTGAGAAAGAAACAACACTAATTTCCACAGAAACAGTTCTCTTGTATATGTGGTTATTAAGAGCCTTTTTCCAGGTGGATGTGGTGGTACACACCTATCATCTTGGGTACGTGGGAGCCTGAGGCAGGATTGCAAATTCAAGGCCAAACTGGGCAACCTTGAGAGATTCTGTCTAAAAATAAAATAAAATGGACTGGGGATGTTGCTCTAGGTAGAGTGCTTGTCTAGCATATGTAAAGCTCTGGGTTCGACAGAATTATAAAAAATTTTTTAAAAAAAGTCTTTTCCCAAAATAAGTCCATGTGATGAGTTACATGGGGTTTGTATTCTATTTAGTAAATATGTTTTCTCTGCAGTAAGATCCAATTAACAGTGCTAAAGTAAGATAGAAATTTAGTTTTTTCCATCATTAGTCTAGGGTTGATATGGTTAATGGATCCCTAAAATATTGCTTGTATGCTTGTGGTAGAAAAGTCTCAGCACTACGCTCATTTGCTAGGCAGAAGTCTAAAATCTTGAAGAAAGAAAAGTAGGAGTTAATTGCCTTTTCTTGAGAGACATGACTTGGAATTTGAATCCATCACTTCCTCCTACTTTCTATTGCACAAACCTTAGTTTATAGCTGTAATAGCTGCAAGGGATGCTGGAAAATGAAAATATCATTCCAATGACTAGACATTCAACTAAGATTTGAAAGTTCTATTGTTAAAGGAAAATGGATATTTAAGGACAAAAAGCAGTCACTTATCAAGATACAAATATATAGAGCTTTGATTCCATTCTGAGCCCATTTAAACTTCAGACATATTTTTACTCTAATTCTCAATTTATTTTTTCAGTTAAAAAATTTAATTGTTTTACAATGACAAAGTGATAGGTTAAATAGTCTTAACCCAAAAGTGAATTAATCCCTCTGATGGGAATAAGTGAATGGCAGCTGAAGTGGTAGGGTATGACTGGAGGAGGTGGGAATTGGGCTATAGCCAGGAGTATATATTTTGTATTTGGAGAGTAGAGTCTCTTTCTCTCTGCTTCTGATCACCATGTGAACTGCCTCCCTCATCCATACTCTTCCACCATGATGATCTGCCTCACCTTGAACCCCAAGGCATGGAGCTGGCCTTTTATGGACTAAAACCTCTGAAACTGTGAGCCCTCAAATAAACTTTTCCTCCTTTAAAATTGTTCTGGTCAGATCCTTTAGTCACAACAGTGAAAAAGCTGACTAAAACACCAAACTTCTAGATATGGAAACCATAGCATGGAGAAATTTAGTGATAGATTTATTGTAGTCACAATGAATCTATGGGAGACAGAGCTAAATTATTATGTATGGATCTCAGAATTCTTCCTAGGGCTTGCAAATTGAAATGTCTGCAGGGCTCAAGTTGGCACCATAAACACATGACATATGACCTATATAATGCCACAGTAAATGATGGGGATCTTGATCAACTTGAATAATTGTACTCTAAACTGAGCATGTGGCACATGCCTATAATCCCAAGTACTTGGGGGGCTGAGGCAGGAGGATCACAATTGTGTTGGAGGTCAGCCTTAGCCACTCAATCACACCCTGTCTCAAAATAAATAAAAAGGGCTGAGGGTATAGATCCGTAGTAGAGTGCTTACCTACCACATGTGGGCCTTGAGTTTAATGCCCCACACAAAAAAACAAAACAAAACAAAAACCCCTAAAAAAGCTTTTTCAGATTGTATCCTCCAAATACCATCCTACTCCCATAAGGAAGAAGGATCTTTGAGGAAATAGTAGATTCCAGGTCTGGGGTAGAAAATGCTTAGAATATCTTGTCAGAAAGCACTCAAGGAGTGATGGAGTGTTTTTCAGTTAGCTTTTTTTGTCACCATGACCAAAATACCTGACAAGAACAACTTAGAGGAGGACACATTTATTGGTAGTTCATGGTTTTAGAGGTCTCAGTCTACAGACTGCCTACTGCATTTCTCTGAACCCAAGGTAGGTGAAAAAGCAGAAGGGAACGGTTGAAGAAAGCTACTCAGCTGTTGGAGGGTCAGGAAGTCGAGTGATAAACCCAGCCTAATTCCCTCTTAAGATTGGGAGCCATCTCGTCACAAAGGCATGAAAAGTTAATTTCTGCTTTACTATAAATTACTATGATTTCTAATCTTGCTAGGAATGCCTGTCTGTGCCTTGAACTCACCCATGCCTGGTTTTCCCTGACCAGATAACAACCCTCTCTGAAGGGGCCTTTAGTGGTACCTCATAAATTCTGATGTTGGAATCTAAATTTACTCCCTAACCATTTAGACCATTAACCTACTGCCTGCCTTTGTATTATGCTTGTCAAAATCCTGTTACCTTTAAGTTCCCAAGACATCCCCCTTTGCAACTTTTTGTGCTATAAAACTATGCTCCTGAGAGCTGGAGGACTGTCTTCTATTCCCACGGATTTTGGGAGAGGGACAGTCCTGGCTTGTCAGAATAACAAGCTTGCTTTAATTTGATTTAAATTGGAGTCAGTGGTTTTTTCTTGGGTTGTGGTTTAACATCAAGGAGGGAAAGGACCATAGGGAAGAACAGCCCTTCCAGGGTATACCTCCAGTGACCCACCTCCTTCAGTCACATTCATTCAAACTAGAAAGAACTGATTAGGGGCTGAGGATGTGGCTCAAGTGGTAGCGTGCTCGCCTGGCATGCATGCGGCCCGGGTTCGATCCTCAGCACCACATATCAACAAAGATGTTGTGTCCGCCGAAAACTGAAAAAATAAATATTAAAAAATTCTCTCTCTCTCTCTCTTTCTCCCCCCCCTCACTCTCTCTTTAAAAAAAAAAAAAAGAACTGATTAGATTATAGCTCTCATAATCTAATCATTAGCCTCTGAATATTCCTGCATTTAACAGAAGCTTTGGGGAATCAACTCATATCCAAACCACAACAGAGTCATTTTTCAGTGACATTTTTTTTATATTTAAAAAAATTTTAAAAACAGTACAGAACAACAAATTAGAGACAGACTGCCAAAGATAGGTTGATTATGGTGGTTGTCAAATACATCAAATATATAAAAATCCACTTGTTTTAACTAAAACAAAAACAAAGAACATCTCCATAG
The DNA here is from genome assembly GCF_052094955.1 of Ictidomys tridecemlineatus. Classification (NCBI taxonomy): domain Eukaryota; kingdom Metazoa; phylum Chordata; class Mammalia; order Rodentia; family Sciuridae; genus Ictidomys; species Ictidomys tridecemlineatus. The sequence continues at coordinate 106,760,262 of NC_135479.1, forward strand.
TAACCATTAGAGATTGATAGGACATCAACTCACTGTTGTGAAAATTAAGGGAAGGAATCAAGCACATATTCTTCGTAAAAGAATTCCAGATAATGAATACAGGATTAAAAGATTTACAAAATTACCATTTTGAAAACTTTAAAGAAATAAGGTTAATCATAAGGTAAAAGATTGATGGAAATTCTCAAAAGTGTTATCATGCTGGTATCACCTGGCCCATTGAGGAGTCTTGGTATCACCAAAGTGGGAACAATCACACATTATGTGCCACATGACAGGTTTTAATAGGAAACATAAAATTCACCATGAAGGAGTCTTAAAAAACAAATTAAACCTAAATACAACCAAATATCCACATCCAATATTGTAGCTACTTGCCACATATGGCTATTTAAATTTAAATATTTAAAACTTTGTTGGACAACACAGATATAGAAAATTCATTCCTTTGCAGGAAGTGACATTGAAATGAAGAGAGAAATATTACTTTGTAGCTTTGGTCTTCGTGAGAGTGTTACTTAATTACTGGTCTCTGTAAAAGTGCTGTTTAAACATTGGTTTAAATTGTACAATTTCTATGCTAGGTTTTTTTCAATAGCTCTTAGGGATGTAAGCTTACAGTTATCTTGAGGAACTGTTGCCTGTGGTGAAGGCCACTCAGCGATGTCACTCACTCTGTCTTTGTTCTGCATCTGTGAGCTGCTTATCACAAGAATTCCTGTGCATGGTCTTTGGTCACATAGGTCAAGAATTCAAAACCAGCAATGTTGTAATGGTAAAAAATGATGTCAAATTTCCCATAAAAGCACTATGTAACCTCAATTTGGGGCCCAGAATTTCAGAGCACTAGCTCATCTGGGTCCACTGGTGTAATAAACCTGTGTTCTCCAACTCTGAGCGGTGCTTGGTCTCTTGGTGAATGTGATTTCCACAACAGAACAGCATTGCTTTGAATCAAACTACAAGTTTATATGAAGTAAGGAAGCAGAGGAATCAATCATATGAAACCAGGAGGAAGCAACAGGCCAAATTTTGAATCTGAACCATTCTATGGAATAAATGACCCATTTCCCCCCCCCCCCAAGAATTAAATGATATGACAAAGGGGGTTGAAGAGGTTTAACAACCAATCATGTTAAGTAATTTTGAGTCGTGATTTGAACAGATGAGCTATAAGGACTATTTGAGATCATCAGAAAAATATGAATATTAACTGTGTGTTAAATGATAGGTTGCTAATTTTTAAAGGCATAATAATTGCATAGTGGTTATACAAAATAAAATCTTTTTTTCAATTACAAAGGTATACTAAAATGTCTGTGATATGCTTTAAACTATGCTTTTGGAGATAAGGCCCTTAAAACTCTCCAAATTGGAGAGATAGATGCAATGAGATTGACAAAATTTTAATAATCGTTGAAGTTTGTGATAGACATGTGAATTGATTGCATATTCATAATAAAAATTAGGAGAAAGCAAGATAAAAATGATAGCCATGAATAATTACAAGCTGATTTTTGCTACACAGTAACAAAACCTCAAGCTCCCAGATTGCTCCATTTTTTTCAAGGGAAGCCAAAACTCCAGATTAAAAAACGAAGGAAAAAAATCTCTTGATTTTATAAAACAAAAGCAACATGGTCAAACAAAACACATCTGTGGGCTGGAATTTGTCCTCAGGCCATCTGTTTCTTGTGTAAGAAAAATTTGTTTTGTTAATGAGATGTCTTTCCCCATAGTTAGAGTGTGTTCAAGTTTTCAAAGAACTTTTTGAACCTGGTGATGGTAGATCAGTGTCTGGAGACACACAGATGAGTGGGCCCTGAACAGAGACCAGAGTCTGGCTTGGGGTGGACATGGAACCAGGAGCTTTGAACACAACATCAGTGTATGCAGGAGGTACAGCAGAGGTGCATATTAGCCCAGCTGTGATGTTATGGGCTGAATTATGTTTCCCAAAATTTCATATGTTGAAGCCCCTAACCCCTGGTACCTCAGAATATTAATATCTGGAGATAAGGCTCTTAAAGATGTCATTAAATTAAAATGAACTCTTGAGGTTGTGCTAATCCAAGTGATAGGTTTCTTTACAAGATAAAAGTAGGACATAATGAGAGACACCTGATGCATGCATGCAGTGAGGTGACCATGACCATGTGAAGACATAATGAAAAGGTGGCCATTTGTACATTGAGAAGGGAGGTCCCCAAAGAAACTGAACCTGCTGACACATTGGTCCCAGACTTCCAGCCTTTTTTTTTTTTTTTTGGCAGTGCTGGGGATTGAACCCAGGGTCTTGTGCATGTGAGGCAACCACTCTACCAACTGAGCTATATCTCCAGCTCCCAGCCTCCAGAATTTTGAGAAAATAAATTGTTATAAAATCTTGTCTTGGCAGTCCTAGTAAATAAACCACATAGAAAGCCTTGATTTTGCTCAAGGAAGCCTATGAATGTGCTACACATGTATATACACATGCTGATATCCTTGTGTCACTTTGAGGAAATTCTTAGGTTCAAAGCACATGCAGATCTTTCCAGGCACTTCATCTCTCTCATAGCTTTAATTGCTTTCTATGTGTTTATGACTTTTAAAATTTGTCTTTCCATCTTCATATTTTCTTCTAAACTTTACACCCAACCATCCTACTGGCCTCTAGCCAAGCTCACCCAGATGTCTCTAAATGAAAATACTGTATCTTCCTCTTCCACTCACTGCCCAAACATTTTCCTTTTATTTTTGGTCTTCTAACTATTCATTATTTGTTAAATGGAGAAATCTGGAAGTCAGCCTGGATACCCTCTTTTATCTCTGCATCTTGCCAGTTCCTTGTTCCAGTCCCCCCTGCTCCCTCCCCCCCTGCTCCCCCCCACACACTTCCCTCCCGCTTCCCTCCCCAACCCTTACTGTCTCATTCCCATCTCTGTCTCCTGCCCTGGTCATTTCCTCCCTAGACCTTGGTCTCTTTGATTGCTCTTCTTTCTGTATCTCCATTTGCCTTGGGGTTTATCTTCTGAAAGTGCAAATCAGGTAGTAATTTCTCTAATCATATCTTTTTCACTTATAAAATTAAAAGCCCTATACCCAGCAGGGATCTTTACATTAAGACCCCTGACCACTTTCTTGGTCTTGTCTTCCTACATCTCCCTGTACATATATCACCATGTCTAATTTCTCAAAGTTCCTCTAACACACCATTATTTCACATTTCTTTTGTTTATCAGTGCCCTCTTTTCCTTTCTCTGTTAATGCAGGGAGCTCCTGTATATTGTTGAATGCTGCACAATCACCCCCTTCACAGAGCTTTCCTCTCCTTCACCTTCTCAGGCACACATTATTCTTAAAGACAGTTGATGAAGACCAGCTGGCACAGGAAGCAAACAGATGCCTGCAAATAGCCTGCTTAACTGGGCTGGAAAGTTACTGCAGGTGCCCTTGTCGGGGTGTTGGTTTCTAGCAGGATGGCTGGTTATGTGTCTCTACTAAAAGAACTGGCAAGCCAGTGTTCTGACCAGTAGACAGGTCATCCTGCTGATTCTAACTCTTTACATGGTCTGTGGATGCTTTTGGTAGCTCTTCATTTGATATGACACCCTGAGGCACTTAACCATCTACATACATGTGCTTGGGCCCAGTTCATTGGGACCCATCTAGAGACTGTCCTGGCCATGATGCTATCTTACTGATGGTAAGTGAGCATCATCAGTAGAATGGGCCTGCCTGTTCCACACTTCTCATCCGCACTCTCCTGGGCCAGCTGCTGTGACTAATCATCAAGGATTATTGATGATTATTGATGATTATTGATCATGGCCTCTACCTTGTTGCCCTACTTCTGGGAGGTGTGGCTTCACAGCCTCCAGGTCACTGCCGTTTGTTGATATTTATTGTGCACAGACACACTGGGAAAGGATTCTAGAGCTGAGTGTCTCCAGAACAACACCTATGGAATAATATGCTACTGGAGAAGTTTAACTAGGTCAATGCTTATATTCGGTTCTCTATGATGGATGTGAAGGGAACTTGATGTATCTTTTGGGCCCTGCAGGAAAGGAGAAAAAGTCTTTGGAAGCAAGATCTCATTATTTGATGATACTTTGGTTTCCTTCATATTATGGTTTAAATGTGTCCCCTGAAGAATTCATGTCTTGGGTTGGGGTTGTGGCTCAGTGGTGGAGCGCTTGCCTAGCATGTGTGAGGCACTGGGTTTGATTCTCAGCACCACATATAAATAAATAAAGGACCACTGACAATTAAAAATATATTTAAAAAAAAGAATTCATGTCTTAGAAACTTAATCCCCATATTTGCATATATTTGGAGGCAGATCCTGTTGGAGGTACTAAGGATTAGATGAGCTTTTAAGTGTGGGACCCCCATGATGATATTAGTGACTTTAGAAAAAATGGAGGAGACCTAGCTAACACACTTTCTTTGTCTTGCCATGTGATGCCCTCCATCCTGTTAAGATCTAACAATACTTATAAGATGCCAAGCAGATGCTAGTGTCATGAGTTTGGACTTCCAAGCCCTCAGGAACCATGTGCCAAATAAACTTATATTCTTCATATACCAGTCTAAAGTATTTTCTTATAAAAATATAAAAACCAGTCTAAGGAATTTTTTACCAGTCTAAGGTATTATAGAAATATAAAACATTGCATAATAATTTTCTTTTGTTTCTTTTATAAGGTTGCAGAACATTTTTAGTGAGGCTGACTTATTATAACAAAGCTTAGTGGACAAAATATAGAAACTGAAATCAATTCTAAGTCTATGCTTCAAGAAACATAAACTTAAACTGGGTTAAACAATAAAGAAACATTAATAGTTTCTTAACTGAAAAATCTGGAGGCAAGAGTTAGCTTTTAGGAGAGGCTTGAACTAACTGCTCAGTTGTCTGCAAGGGAGATCACTGTCCTGTCTGAGCCAAGAACAGATCACAATGCCACTAACTACAGACTTTAGTGGGCAACAGCAGCAGGATGGTCTATGGTGCCCCATGGGGGTTGGTCTAGTGAGTAGCAGAGACCAACCACTCCATCTTAGACAATTACAATAGGGAGGACACAGGTTTCCTGGCCATGAGGTCACAAAAGCCTCAAATCTCATTGGCCAATCCACAGCCCATTTTGGAGAGAATCTGTAAAGCCCTGAACAAAAATAGTTCCCTGCTTCATTGAAAACAGTTTAATAGTTGGGTTGGACTGTGTTCATGAGATTGGAATAAAATTTAACTTTTTCTTCTTAGCCATTGGGATAGTGGCTTATTTAAAAATCAGATCAATCATGGAGAAAAATTTAAAAGCCTCATTTTAGTTGTGTGTCCTACAAAACAAATTAATGTGCTGTTACATTAAGTTTATTTTCCATTAGTAAATAATGTGTGCTCACTAAGAAATTGCAAAGTTTAAAAATAAAGGGAAAATATCCCTTCTTAGTGACAACAAAACACAACCCCTATATTTTTATATCTATTTTCTTCCAGTCTTTCTTCTATGAGTAGATTTTCATTACATGATCAACAACATATTATGAATATAGTATTTTATTTCTTTTTTATTTAATATTATATCAAACACTTTTCTTTGTCTCCATACATGGAAGTTAAATAAATAAATATAATTCCATTAACATTTCCTTGCATAACCCAGAGTTCACTTAACTGAACTTTCAATGCTGTTTCATAGTCCTTTAGAGGAAATAGTAAACAATATGTCTGTGGTGAAATATATACATAAAGTTGACAGTAATTTCAGTTCCTTCTTATTCCATATAGGTTCTTTCCCTGAATGATACTGAATTTATAATGAATCAAATTGAAATATTGGTCCAAAACACCTAATGAGCTCTAAAAATTATAAGTGTCATATCCTTCAGTAACCCTGAAAATAACCAATCTAACAGTTTTGACAAAGCCAATACAAATGGGCAAGGAGAGAATTAGCTGGTAACTGTGGGCAGAGTCAGGACCCAGCTTATACTGCTTCCAATTATTCCACTAATTCTCGGACCTGAGACTTTGTGAACTACTGGACTAAATGTTTGATCCGCTAAACTGGCCAAGGTTGTACTATGAACTTTCAGATTGACAAACTAGAGAAAGTATTTGAAAAGATTTGTAAGTGTTAGAACATTGTTGATTTATTTATTTTTTCATCTTAAAGCTCATACATTCTACCCAGATTGCTTTCCATGAATAAATTCTGTACACACACACACACACACACACACACACACACACACAATGTGTATATATGCAAAATCTCCTTATGGAAGATTAAATATATATCATTCCCACTCAACAATAAATCTTTTTTTTACATTTTTTGATTGTTCTAATTAGTTATACATGACAGCAGAATGCATTTTGACACATTATACATAAATGGAGCATAACTTCTCATTTTTCTGGTTGTTCATTATGTAGAATCACACTAGTCATGTAGTCATATATGTACATTGGATAATAATGTCCAATTCATTTTATTGTCCTTGCTACCTCCATACCCTCACCCCTCCCTTCACTTCCCTCTGCCTAGTCCAAAGCACCTCTATTCTTCCCTAGTCCCAACCCCACTTATTGTGAATTAGCAACCGCATATAAGAGAAAACATTCAGCATGTGGTTTTTTGGAATTGGCTTATTTTGCTTAGCATGATATTCTCCAGCTCTGTCCATTTACCAGCAAATGCCATAATTTCATTCTTCTTTAAGGTTGAGTAATATTCCATTGTGTATGTATACCACAATCTTTTTACCCACTTATCTGTTGAAGAGCACTAGGTTGGTTCCATAGTTTACCTATTGTGAGTTGAGCTGCTATAAACATTAATGTGGCTGTGTCATTGTAGGAGGCTGATTTTAAGTTCTTTGGGTATAAACTGAGGAGTGGGATAGCTGGGTTGAATGGTGGTTCCATTCCAAGTAATCCAATCAATAAATGTGCTAAGGAACTAAAAAAACACTTCACAGAAGAAGAAATACAAATTGTTCAACAAATATATGAAAAAAATGTTTAACATCTCTAGTAATTAGAGAAATGCAAATCAAAAAACTACTCTAAGATTTCATCTTGCTCCAGTCAGAATAGCAACTATCACTAATACAAACAACAATAAATGTTGGCAAGAATGTGGAGGAAAATGTACACTCATACATTGCTGGTGGGACTGCAAATTGATGCAGCCATTATGGAAAGAAGCATGGAGATTCTTCAGAAAACTTGGAATATTTAACTCAACTGTTTGTCTCAACAACAACTCTTTGCACTATTATCAAATTTCTTAGCCAACTTATTTTCCCCACCAAAAGTGAAATGAAGTGGAGAAAAGAGCTAATATTTTTCATTTCTTATTCCTAAATGACCTGGACTCTATATTACTTTGCTCTGCCTTACTAGCCATATGAATGTGAATATTTAAAAAATTGAAAGAGGAAAGAGTGGAAATATAGAAAACACTATCTTTATTTAATGACTCAATCACATTATTCTCCAAATATTTCTCTTTGTGGTAGAGAGCTTACATCGTTGTACAGATATTGTGTTACATTTCAGTCATGTGTACCTTTAATTGGATACACAATAAAGGTACCACATATATTATTTTTTTAAAGATGACCTTTACAAAACTTTATTTTATTTATTTTTATGTGGTGCTGAGGATCAAACCCAGTGTCTCCCACTTGCTAGGGGATCGCTCTACCTCTGAGTCACAACTCCAGCTCCCCACATGTGTTCTTAAAATTGCTTTGAGTAATATAGCCTGTATGTTGAATACAAACTAAATTATTTCTTGTTTTATAGCACTGACTTGTCTATATTTATTCTAATTTGGGAGAGTGTTTCAAATGGAAATGTCTAAATTATGCTTAAACTTTTGCATAGGTCAATTCTGATCTAGTATGCAGGGTCCAATTATAATGGGCCCTATTAATGAGTTCAGTAAAGAGAGACTTCTGTACATCTTAATTGAATCTCCTGTGACTAATTGAGTCCATAGGTTTGTGCTTGTAAATATTTTATATGCAGGCTTCTAGTAATAGTGCTCATTCTATCAATCAATATCAAGTAACCCCTAAGATTACTGAAAATTGAGAATCATATATAAAATATTGAATCATTCATTTTTAATAGCACAGGTAATAAATGTATATTGCTCTTGGGACATGATTCTTGATTTTTTTAATGTAAAATTTATGAGACATTTCGGAACAGTGGGCAAAGTTGTGCCCTCCCTCCTCCATATTGAAGGATCAGCTCAGTGGGAACAACTAGCAGCCATCACACAGGAGACGTTAGCATCTTGTATTCCAGAGGCTCATTCTCAATTCAACTCAAGGAAATTCTATTCAATATGATATTGGTTAGCAGTCCAACTTAACATTTACTGAGCAAAGCACAATGCTAGGCTGTATTAATATCCCTTAGGTGCAGGGAACTCAGAATTGCTTATGAGAAGGGCAATAGCATAGAGAAGTCTTATGGAACCAATAGTAGGAAGACAGGCCTTGTTGGAGCTGGATAACTGTCAGTCAGATATCTTCTTTCCCTCTCCCTTATCCACATATCCTCTTTTGTTTCTGTTTTCTCTTTGCATGGAGTCCCATCTGTCATGTTTCTTCTTCATTCTGCTTTCTGTAAGCCTCCCTATCTGTTCTCTTACCTGTTTATACATGACCCATCAGGGCTCTGTTCCCAAATGGTAGTGCTCAACCCTAAGTCTATCTGTCCTTCCCACTAGATTTGTGTGCATGTGTGCACGCACACATGCATGTTTGTGTATTCCATTTCCACATTCAGAAGGAGAGAATCTAATTTGCTTAGCTGAGGTCAAGTATGCACTCCTACTCCAATGAGCTGTAACCTCAGGTAGGAGGACCAAAAGGTCATGTATAATTAGAGATACTCTTTTTATTCCATGGAGTGGGCATATAAATTTTCCAGGAAATGAGGGTGGTAGGAGAATGGGGAGGATGAGTGAAACATCAATTCTGGACTGTAGGTTTCAATCTTATGGGAGAAAATCATGCACACAAACATCACAATCTTATCTCTCTTTCTTTCTATATATCACACACAAAAGTAAAGGAAGGAAGGAGGATATGAGGACAGAGAAGTGTTAAGTAGGTTGTTTTTACTTATTTATTTATTTAACTTCCTGGTTTGGATTGATTCCCCTGCCAAGTCCCAGCTTGTGAGACAGGGCACTGTGTCTGTTATCTCAGAATCAGGCAAGGAATAAATAGCACAGTAACAGTAGCGGTGTGAGGAAAAGAAATGCTGTGCCAACACCAATTCAGGACAGTGCTTAACTCCTACATGAGTCCTAACAGAGTTTGGACTCAGAGGATAATAGAAAGGGATTATGATCCAGAGAAAGCCAGGCCATAAATCTGAAAGTTGTCTTATATAACAGTCCTCTCTGAAGATGATCAGGCTGTGTGCTATTAGTCCCAACAGAGCCATGGAATGTGCTCTCAAGGAGCACTTTCTGATTGTTATGCACTGGTCCAGACACCAAGAGCCTACTGATGTTTTTTGAGGATCTTCTATATTCAATAGACATTGATGGAGACTGTGAAAATGTGATTTATTTAATGAATTTTTTATTTTAAAAAACTTGAAAAATATTTTAAAACTTTGTCACAATTAGTAGGATTTTTTTCCTCTGTTCTGTCACTGTACTGGTTCCTTTGGTATTTTGTAGCATACTTATGAATCGATTGCTTTTCTTTAGATACATAAAAGGGAAACTACTTTCTTCCAGAAGTCAATAGTTGAGATCAGGAACTTACTCTGTCCCCCAACTCCTCAAATCTCACCCTTCACAGGCTTCTGACTCACTCTTCACGCCCTTGTGTCTCCTCATCTGGTCAGCTCTTGGCTCTGGCCCTTTCCCAGGCAGAGGAGCATTACCCTAAGCTGCTGGCTGCTGCTCCTCAGGAAGATTTCTTCTAACCAGAGCCCACAACCAGTTTGGTGAGCTTTGCCTTCCAAACAAAACCTTCCCTTTCAATGCATGGGAAACACTCTTCACTCAAAAGACAACAGTGAAAAAGACAAAAACAGAAAACAAACCAGGCAAAATTGCTATTGCTTACTCCTTTTTAAATTTTTGTTGTTGTTGTATTTTTTTATACCTTTATTTTATTTATTTATATGTGGTGCTGAGAATTGAACCCAGTGCCTCACATATGCTAGGCAAGCGCTCTACCACTGAGCTACAGCCACAACCCCATTGCTTACTCTTAAACACAGAATTTTGGAGAAAAAAAAAAAAAACTGGAAAAACACATTGCACTATGTGTTTTCCCAGATGTCACTGCTTTATTTGCTTATGTAGATAAGAAAAATGTTTGCATTAGTTACCCTTGCAATAATTGATTTCCAGTTTACAAAGTAGAAAGCCCCTTGAGATTGCTAATAGGTAAAACATATGTAGAAGACTAGTGGCTGAAAGGAAGGAAGTCTTTTCAAATTAAAAATAGTTGTGGAGTGACTAAGTGTTTTTGCTGTTTTCAATCTTTAATGTTACTTGTTTAAATTGCAAGTAAAAGGGATTTTTTAAAAGTAATTTGTGTATAAAGTATAAATATGGGTTGTTTTTCACTCACACCAGTGCAGCACTCTCTACAACTTGTTGTCTATCTACTTGTAAGTGAATGAATGTCATGATTCCAATCAGCCCATTTTTTCCTTCATGAAGAATTGTCCAAGTTTTAGTCCTTAGGTTATTCTGAACATTACATTTTGGACATGATGAATTATGTTTCATAAAAATATATTATAACAGTTTAGATCATTTCAGCAATTAATCTTTCGAGTTAAAAGTATATACAATTATACCCAAAATGGTTTCACATAGTTAGATGTTTTAAATCAATCAAATTATTTTCTTTACCTGGAATGCCTTTCCTTCATCCATTGTACACATGATTTCTTTTTAAATTTAAGTACACACACACACACACACACACACAAATATTGTGCATATATATTATATAACTAAAGAGATACATTCTAATAAAAATGGAAATGATATATATCTCACATGTTTTCTTCTATAACATAAAATGCTGCTTTTTGGAGGCATTAATATACCAACAGAAAAGATAGGTTTCACAGGCTTCCTTGCAGCCTTCTGTAGTCCCATCACATAGTACTGGCCAATGAGATGTAAGTTTAAGGCTGTTGGGAGCAACTTCTGGGAAAGCTACATTTTATATGAGAAAAAGTGATAAATTCATCTGGCTCACATTCTTTTTCTCTTTATGTTTCCATCTTCTTTCTGGCTGGAATTTGAAGAAAATGCCTGGATGTAGACAAACAATCTTGTGACTGTGAGTTGAGTATAGAAAACAGTGGGCATAACGCTAGAAAGAGCCTCATGTCTTGAGGTATCCCTACTGGCACAGCTCCCCTCTGGACTTGGCATGTGAGCAAAAATAATATCCTTTATTTTTTGTCTACTTAAGTGTTTATGTTTTAGCCAGCTATAAATTATGTACTTCTAACACTCACTCTAATCCCACCCCAGACATAAATATTTTTAATATTTAGTGTCTTTTGAGACTCATCTATATTCATACCACTGAAATATTTTATCCTTTTTTTCCTAAAAATGAGATAATATTACATGTTGTTTGAACCTCCTTTTTCATGGCCTAGACGTCCTTCCATGTCAATATGAGAAGTTTTATCTTTTCAAAAATATTGTTATAGACCCAAATCTTCACCATGTCATCTTAGGACCTGACTTCCTTAACAAGCCTCTTTAAAGTGCAAGAAGTAAAATTAAGAATGAATAAATGGGATGGATTCAAACTAAAAAGTTTCTTCTGGGTGAAGGAAACAATCAATAACATGAAGAGGGAGCCTACAGAATGAGAGAAAAATCTTTACTACATACACCTCAGAGCACTAATCTCCAGGATACATAAGGAACTCAAAAACCTTAACACCAAAGCAAAAACAAAACCAAAACAAAATGCAAACAAATAACCCAATCAATAAATGGTCTAAAGGACTAAACAGACACTTCTCAGAAGAAAATATACAGTCGATCAAAATATGAAACAATGTTCATCATATCTAGCACTTAGAGAAATGGAAATCAAAGCTACTCTAAGTTTTCTCACTCAGAATGGCAATTATCAAGAATACAAACAATAATAAGTGTTGGCGAGAATGTGTGGGAAAAGGTACACTCATACATTGCTGGTGGGGCTGCAAATTGGTGCAACCATTACGGAAAGCAGTATGGAGATTCCTCAGAAAACTTGGAATGGAACCACTATTTGACTCAGCAATCCCACTCCTCAGTTTATACCCAATGGACTTAAAAACAGCATACTGCAGTGACACAGCCATATCAATGTTTATAGCAGCACAATTCACAATAGCTAAATTATGGGATCAACCTAGATGCCCTTCAACAAATGAATAGATAGAGAAAATGTGGTATATATACACAACAGAATATTACCCAGCCTTAATGAAGAACAAAATTGTGGCATTTGCAGGTAAATGGATGGAACTAGAAAATATTATGCTAAGTGAAATAAACCAATCCCCCCCAAAAACAAAGGCTGAATGTTTTCTCTGATAAGCAGATGCTGATCCATAGTGGGGTTGGGGGATAGGCAAGAATGAAGGAAATTTGGATGATTTTGTAGCAGGGAGTGAGGAGAGGGGTGGGGCAATGGGGATGGGAAGGACAGTGGAATGAGACAGACATTATTACCCTGTATATATGTATTCTTTCACTGCTGGTGTATCTCTGTACCATATACAGCCAGAGGAATGAGAAGTTGTGCTCCATTTGTGTACAGTTTGTCAAAATGTATTCTACTGTCATGTAAAACTAATTAGAACAAATTAAAAATATATATATTGTTACAGAGAAAAATGGTACTTGCTTTTATCAAGTAATAGAGAAAATTTTCAAGTAAAAAGCAGTAAATGTGTCTAAATTCTACTATCTTGAAATAAACAGTAATATTATTTGGTGAATATTATGCCTATTAGTTTATGTAAAAATAATTAGTTTCTTTGAAAGTAATAGGAACATTCTCTCCTCTATTATCTATATGTACAAGTATGGATACACAATTACACAAGCACACACACAAATATAAAGTACATAAAAATAAATATCCCCAATACATATGATACACACACACACACACACACACACACACACACACACACCCCAATACACATACCTACTCAACATGGAACAGGTACCAAGAGAAGTAGACTTAGAAAATAAAAATTCATTAAAAGCTACTTAATTTTGCTTGAATTAATCAGAGGAAATGCCTTTGAAAGTTATAACTGATAGTTATAAAAAGCAATGATAGGGGCTGGGGATGTGGCTTAAGCGGTAGCGCGTTTGCCTGGCATTCTTGTGGCCCGGGTTCGATCCTCAGCACCATATACAAACAAAGATGTTGTGTCCGCCAAAAACTAAAAAATAAATATTAAAAATTCTCTCTGTCTCTCTCTCACCTCTCTCTTTAAAAAAAAAAAGCAATGATAGACATCTGAACTATATTCAAACCAGCTTATCATTTTAATACCCATAAGAATTATATAATTAATATCAAATATTTAAAACAATATGTCATATTAATATTCTAATTTGATGAAAAATCTATGCATATTTAGTATTTTATATTTGTAACATTAACAACAATGTGGTTTATTAGATTAATTTCAATTTAAGATGTAGAAATTGATTTATTTATACTTATGAACTTAGGGATTTTACTAAATTTATATATATTATTAGAATGTTTAATAGACCTTAAGTTTCACCATATTTTAAGGTTAATTACTTTAATTCAAAATAATGACTTTATTCTTTGGGAAGGTTTGTCATTCAGAAAAATGAAAGGACTTAAAAACAATGTATTTAATTTATAAATCCAGTTTAAAACACTTAAAAAAGGTTTTATTAACTAAATTTGACAATGGAACCAACTATTAATTGAAGTCCATTAAAAGTGACAGTTTAAACTAGCAAAGCTTGTAAATGGAATATTTAGATTTATAAGCTGGACTTAGATACTTATGGAATAATTAAATGAGAATTTTTGAGTTAATAAATTTTAAAAACAAAAGGAATCTCTATAAACTTTCTGTGTTTAGAAAGAAATTCATATTTACGCAAGAAAAATATAAAATCAAAGTGAAACTTAAAGAGAATTGTTGACTTTGGGGCTAGGATTGTGGCTCAGTGGTAGAGCACTTACCTAGCATGTGTGAGGTGCTGGATTCAATCCCCAGCACCACATGAAAATAAATAAATAAAATAAAGGTATTGTGTCCAATAAAACTAATATACATATGTATTTACACATATATACATGTAATATATATATGTATTCATATATATATATACATTATGTTCTTATTTTTGTTTTAAAATATGGTTTAATTTTAGCATTGAGTGTTTTGCTGCTATGAAAGATAAAAGGATTGGGCTGGGGATGTGGCTCAAGCGGTAGCGTGCTTGCCTGGCATGCGAGCGGCCCGGGGTTCGATTCTCAGCACCACATACCAACAAAGATGTTGTGTCCGCCGAAAACTAAGAAAAAATAAATATTAAAAAAAAAAAGATAAAAGGATTAAGCCTGGATAGGGCTGATCAATGATCCCAGTTTGCCTCAGACTGATGGGTTGCCTAGAACTCAGGACTTTAAGCACTAAAACCAGTACTTAAAGTTGTGCCTTGGTGGAAAGCTTCTTGGCTACATATTCTAACACTGATTCTCCAGGCTTTGCCCTACAACTTACTACCTGTTCATCTTGGGCAAATTAATTATCTTTATGCCTTTATTTTATCTCATGCAAAATGAGGATAAAATAGTGACTAGCTATCCCAAAGGGTTAGTGTGAAAATTAAATGAAGGCCATGTAGAATAGCACTTAGAATGTAGTAATCAGGAAACATATGCCAACTGCCATTTCTGGGTCCCATTCCCTTTCCCTGATTGAATTGCTTATATTCTTTTTACTACTTCAATTATTGATCCTTCATTTTATATTTAAGTAGACTCAATCTTTACGTCTTACCATTTCACCATGGCTTTTTTCAATCCCGAGTTTCAAAATCTTGATTTGTTTCTTGTTTGGTCAATTAGGTTTCAAGTGGATTTTTCACAACAGGCTCATAGGTGTTCCAATTAGTCTGATAGCTGCTATAAACACATACATACACAAATAACACAGACTAGGCAGTTTAAAAAATGACAACTTTATTTTTTTACAGTTCTGGAGGCCAAAACCTAAGATCAAGTCATCAGGGTTAGTTTTCTGGTGAGGGCTTGATTCCTGGCTCTCAGATGGCCACCTCCTTTTTATGTCCCCATGTGGCCTTTCCTCTGTGCCTTTATGGAGAGGAAGCTCCAGTGTCTCTTTGTCTTTTTATAAGGATACCAATCCTATTGGATTAGGCCTTCTCCCTGACCTTATTTAACCTTAATTACCCCTGAAAAGGCTCTATAGACACTTTGGGGGTTAAGACATTAACAAAGTAATTTTTTGTGTGTGTATGGGGGACACACTTCAATCCATTACTGCACTATATTTTCTGAGTCCTCTGATCTTTGAAAATGTCTGTTGCTTATTTGTGACTGGATGATAGCTTGGCTGAATATAGTATTCTTGGATTCCTCTTTCTTTCGGTATTTGACAATGCTCAATTCCTTTCTGTCATTAAAGTTCACCAGGACAAAGTGGGAGGCAAATTTGACTTTTTTTTTATCTTATAAATAAGTTATTTTAACAATCTGTGAGGTGAATAGAGAGCCTACTTCCTGGGAGCAAATCTTTACCCCTCACACATCAGACAGAACACTAAACTCTAGGGTATATAAGGAATTCAAAAAGTTAAATACCAAAAAAAACAAATAACCCAATCAATAAATGGGCCAAGGACCTTCTCAGAAGAGGGTATACAATCAATCAACAAATGTATAAAAAAATGTTCATCATCACTAGAAATTAGAGAAATGCAAATCAAAACCACTCTAAGACTTTATCTAACTCCAGTCACAATAGCAGCTATTATGCATACAAACAACAATAAGTGTTGTCGAGGATGTGGGGAAAAAGGTACACTCATACATTGCTGGTGGGACTGCAAATTGGTGCAGCCAATATGGAAAACAGTATGGAGATTTCTTGGAAAATTGGGAGTGAAACCACCATTTGACCCAGCTATCCCTCTCCTAGATCTATACCCAAAGGACTTAAAAACAGCATACTACAGGGACACAGCCACATCAATGTTTATAGCAGCACAATTCACAATAGCTAAATTGAGGAACCAACCTAGATACCCTTCAACAAATGTGGCATATATACACAATGAGATATTACTAAGCAATAAAAGAGAATAAATTCATGGCATTTGCAGGTAAATGAATGGATTTATAAAAGATAATGCTAAGTGAAGTTAGCCAATCCCAAAAAAACAAATGCCAAATGTTTTCTTTGTTATAAGGAGGCTGATTCATAGTGGGGTAGGGAGAGGGAGCATGGCAGGAATAGATGAACTCTAGATAGGGCAGAGAGGTAGCAGGGGAAGTGAGAGGGTATGGGGTTAGAAATGATAGTGGAATGTGATGGACATTATTATCCAAAGTACATGTATGATGACACGAATTGGTGTGAATATACAACCAGAGATATGAAAATTTGTGCTCTATATTTGTAATAAAAATTGTAATACATTCTGCTGTCATATATAAATAAAAAATAATAATTAAAAAAATCAGTTGTTTTGCTTGAGGTCTTGAATATTTAAAAAATATTCTTGAACTTCCACAACTTAAGATAAATGTATTTTGATCAATGTCATTTTTCTTACAATATGCTCAACTGAACTATATATTCAGTCTTATATTTAATTGAAATTTTACTTTTTTTTGGTATGTTTCCTGTTCTGTTTCTTGAGATTAAACTCAAGGACATCAAGTATTTTATTGTGGGGTCATCTTTGTTCTCCATTTTATCTCTAAAATTACTTTAATATTTTTACCTTTTTCCCTCTGTTTTTATTATAATATTCTTGTCTTTCTTTCATCTCAGCTAGCAGACAGTGGTAGTTGCCTACCTGTTATGAATTCTCTGTTCTCTGTTATTAACTGGACTTCCTTTTGCTTTTAATGGCAATGGATATAGCTTAGAACCCTAAATTCCTGGTTTCTCTTTCAGCCGTGGGTGAGTATATGACAGCTCTAGTCAAGGAGAGATAAGTCTACCACGGGGGATGTTTAGGAAAGCTCTCTGAAAGAGATATAGTTAAGTAGGCACATGCCTTTTACCTTTATTTCTTTTCACTCTGCCTTCCTAGAATATAGAAGCAAATAGAAGGAGGAGAAACTATCTGATATCATGAGATATTCATGAAAACTACACATTAATGATGTTAGCACAGAAAGATACTTGAATCTTTGATAGCTTATTTGAAGAACCAAGAAAAAACAGCCACAAAATTTTGTTTAAAGCATTGTTTAGTTAGATTTCTATTACATGCAATAAAAAATTATTTCTACTGATGTATACCATTTCTTTTATTTTTATCAATGTAAAGTGTGGAATAATTTAGTAATTTTCATGTCATATTGGGTTGGGGTGATGCTGATCCAACTTTTGAAATTTGCTCCATCTTTGATTTCTGTACTAATGAGGAGAGCAGGATATGGTTTTTTTCTTTAATAGTGAAAAACAATTCAAAAGGAAGAAAGGTACCAAAGATAAAGCATATATTATAATGATAATTACAGAAGTCAATGGGGAGAACCATACAGAGTCATGGGAAGGGAATGGGGAGAACCATACAGAGTCATGGGGAGGGAATGGCTGGCACCAAGTATTCTAGGTTTTCATATTTTTTATATTTTTAAAAAATTATTTTCTGTTTTCTTCTCTTTAATAGAGCCTATAATTCCAAAATTCAAAAATGAGTTTGAAATTAACTTGATCATGTATGTGCATATTGAAGTAGTAAGTTTGAAATAAGGTAATTAAAGCAAGAAAACATGAAACAGTTTAACTCAGAAAAAGGATTGTAGAAGGTTGGCTTAAAATTTAGAACAAATCTGTACCTTTTGTTGTTATTACTGAATTAGTGTTGCCTGATGACTTTATCCAGCTGTTAATTAAGCACCAAGGAAGCCAGTCATTAACTCCTTTAGGTCCCCAGGATGCTATTTAGTTCTTGCTTCAATTTACTGTACTAAGCTCACTAATAGGCAATGCCTTAAAAACACTAAGACTATCTATCTCATAATATATTTAGTATTCTAAATATATTAGATGGAAAAAGCAATTCTAATTTAGTTTCGCATTCATTTTAATTTGGTTAGCAGATGTTTTATGTGTACTGCAGTCAACTTTTAATTTGCATTATGAAAGAGCCTATAATAGCAATTTATCTTTTTTTATTATACTGTGGTTTTAATTTCCTCTGAAATGTTACTATAAAAATAGGATACATTTTATTTCCTAATCATGTAGAATACCCCAAGAACACAATTAGGCTTATAAAATTCAAGTTTTATTTTTAAATTAGTTTGTTTTATATAGGGAATGGGAAAAACAGAGAAAGAAAGGTAAACTGAACAATGAAGTTCTCAGCTTGCTAAAGATCCACATCCACTATGAGAACAGGTGGTGATGGATGGAAGAAGTCATTCATAGGAAAAACATCCTTATTTCTAGAATAATGTTTCTATTCATATCTTATATAGGCTACATTTTTATTTTTATATAAGGATGTATATGAATACATATGGATATGTATATGAATATATGTGTATGGATTTTACACAAGGCATCATTTGGGTAAATGACAGAGAATGCACACATCAGCATTTCAATCATATATACACATAGGTTTTCCTGAGTCTTGTTTGTTAATCAGACACTGTGTTCATTGCTTTAAGCTGCTAAATTTGGAGATAAATGTTTATGTCAAAAAAGAAAACAAAAATACAATCTACATCAAAGAATTATTTTGATGATTAAATGAGAGCAAAGTAATAAGTAAATATATTTATTATGGGTCTACTAGAATGTTGGTCAGAAAAAAATATATATTATGCTTATTCTCTAGTTGGGGTCAATTTTTGATGTTTTGATAATATTTAGTTCTTTTTTTCAGTTTCTCCAAATTCTGACATTACTCTTGATTTGGGGATTACAGACATTTCTACTTTTCACTCCATGCTAGAAATGTATGATTGGCTAAAATAGTCAATTCCTAGATCTTGTAATTAAAAGAAATAAGTAAGTTAAGTTGAAAAGTGAACAACTACTCTCTAAAGATAGGCTGAATATCAAAAATATAGTTTTCAGTTGGTATACTGAAATGTTTAGTAAAAATTCACATGTTCTTTACAAGGGTTTAATTACAGAGTGGTTGCTTCTATAATATCCTGTTTTTGAGCCTGATTCTCAGACACTATTAGGCCATATTTATAACAAGATGGTATGTTCATCATATAAGACCTAAATTTCAAATTCAATGTCCTTAGGATTAGTCAGGTGGGGAAAATGGATGAATTGAGTTGGGTGGGAGCACAGATCTAATAGGAGCAGCAGATATTCAGCCAAACCCAATGTTCTCATGCAGGAATTTGAGTCCTGAATTGACAATTCCCCCAATTTTCAAGAGAAGATGGAAATCTGAGTTTTTATTTATGCATTTTAAAACTTTAGAAAAAAATGTCAATATTTTAAGACATGGTTTCAATGTTTTTGAACAACTGCAGATCAAATGCAAGATATGAGTGGGCTCCAGTGGTTTCCCAGGTTCCAAGAGATGAGAGAGAAGTTGAATGTATGACTGACTGGAAGTTGTTTGGTTGACAAAGCCTGTATCTACTAAAAGAAAGTTTCAAAGATTTCTGGTTTGCCCATTTCCAGGTGTTGGATAATCAATGCATGGTTTCTATAAAAAGGCAAGCGCTGACACTTGCCTTGTTTGTTCAATAAAAATTACAGGAGTCTTTTTGGACTAAGCTTCTGCACTAGGCTGCAATACAATTCTAAAGTTGCACATCACCCAGCTGAAAATAAGCTGTTTACCTGACTATCTAGTCTGAGAAATCAGGACTAGGTAGACAGCAGTCACATTTCCCAGACAAGCCAATTCAATTGGCGTGATTTCTTCTGCCTTATTCCTTCCATTAAAACCAGACAGCACTAGCTAGGTGTGGTGGTGCATGCCTGTAATCCCAGGCCTGAGACAGGACAATCAATAATTCAAAGCCATCGTCAGCAACTCACCAAGACCACCCAACTCTGAATAATATATATATATATATATATACATGAGAAAGAGCTGAGGATGTGGCTCAGTGGTTAAGCATCCCTAGGTTCAATCCCCAGTATCAAAAGCAAACAAAAAAAATAAAAACGACACTGTAGTACCAGATGATATCCAGTCAATTATTTTCTATTGTTCTATTTCCTTATGATACAGCCAGTGATAAGTCCTGATTCCCCACATGTTGAAGTCTGAACATTAGAGAAGCACACTGAGGCAAGCATATAAAGCAGGGTTTATTTAAAAAGGGATAACATAGACTTCTCCCTCGAGGGAGAAGGGGGCCATAGCTGGTATCCTGGTATCACAAGAAGTGAGGTGTTTTGCCCTTTTTATATGTCCTAGGCTTCCTTTGTTCTCCTGCCTTTCAGTCCTTATCTTTTGGGATAGCCCAAAAGTGGGAAACAGATGCGATGAAGGGAGAAGGGCAGGATGGAGTGGCCAAGGACACATTAACAACCTTATAGCTCCCTGTAGGGAGGAGCAATTCCTGAGACAAGTTACCTTAGCAACAGGTTGGAGCAGGTGCAGGTTCTTTATAAAAGTGGAGGAAGTTCTCTGAAGGAATTAACATTTCAATCCCTCAGGGGACAGTCTCCAACTTCGCAGACTCACTCAAAATTGGCCTCCTTGATCCATCCTGACTCCATTTACCTATCTATACTGACTGCCTATCTAATTCTAGCTTCACTTACAAGGAAAGTATCTTTGAAATGAACAATCTGCTTTGTTTTGTTTTTCTCATCTTTAAGAACAAGTTCCTCTGCTCAGCTTATTGGAACACTTATTTTATGGAATGAAATATTGTCTGATTCCAGAATTGAAAATAAAGTCAATTAAGATCTTTAAACTAAATTATAGTTTGGGCCTTTGAGTAGTTTAAAATCTAATCAAGGGTTCTCATGTACACAGATAAAACTACATAGTTGAAATTTTCAAAAAAAGACATTTCCCTCTGTCTATAATCACTTTTCTGTGGAAACAGAGTGGCTCCATATTATGGTAGGTTAAAACTCATCCAACATTGTATAGGCCAGAAAAGCTGGAGATCAGCTAGGTCAGCAATTGGAGGATTCAAAAATCAATATGCTCTATATTTAAACTTTGCTTCTTTTACTTTCACAGGATTTCTTATTTTATTCAACATGGCTGTTCATGTGAGTTTTGAGTTTATTATCCTTGAACCATAATCTCTGAAATGTCATAAATGCAGAATTATCATAGTAGGAATTGCTTTTTGTATTAGTAGAAAATGAGAGAAGACAACATACTTAGCTTCATCCAGCTGGATGGCTTTCTGCTGTTTTCACGATATGCATTGTTCTTACACCTACTATTTTGGACTCTATTAATTTATGGCTATTGAAAAAAAGCACAATAGAATACTTTGTTTTTCTGAAAGGTCTGCTGGGTAAGATTTTTTGCATCCTAAATTTTGACCTAGAAAATAAAATTTTCCAATTAAAACAGCAAAAAGAATAGTTTCTTTAATTATATACATTACTCATTGTATAAGATTTAAAAACTTACCAAGTGGTCATAGTTTTTCCAAATTACTATTCATTAAAAAATGTTAAACAAGACCATAAATTAGTCAAGTCAATCCAATGGAAAGATAACTTATCAAAAGCAATATATAAGAAAAATTAATATTTTATCTATTTTAGATTAAAAAATAGATACTTTTTATTAGTGTGTTAAAAGTGAATAATTTTGCTGGTGCAATAGGTCTAATCCAAGCTACTTGGGAGGATGAAGCAGGAGGATCACAAGTTTATAGCTGGCCTATGCAATTTAATAAGAACTTGTGTCAAAATAAAAAATAAAAGGGCTCAGTGGTACAGTGCCTTTGGGTTCAATCCTTAGTATTACACACGTTAAAATAAAATGTAACAATACATTTTATATTAGCAATGATTCAAAGGAAAGAACTAGGCTATTTTATAAAAGAACTATTAAGCAACTTTTATATAGATTTTGATGGCCTTGTTCATAAGTCTGGCAGTTGGCTGGGGCCTCAGTTCTCCTCCATGTAGCCTCTTATTCTCTATAGGTCTTATTGGGCATCTTATTTATCGGTCTTAGGGTAGGGTTCCAAGAGGATGAGAGTGAAGCTGCAGAATCTCAAGAGGTTGGCTAAGAAGGCACACTGCAACACCTGTACCATATTCTGTTTTTCAAAGCAAGCTAAAGACTAGTTGAGGTTTAAAAAATGAAACTGTTTCTCCAAAGAAGCCTTGAAGACCTCAGGTGTCAGAGATACCAGGGGTGAGGTGTGGTACTGGAAAAAAAAAAGTGGGATTTACTGGTCAGTGTACAGCGAGAATAGACCCTTAATTCCCCTCCTGTGTCCTCATGACTATCCTCAAGCAGGCAATCATAAGCTTATTTCTGGAGAAATAGAGGGTAGAGGTGAAATAAAAGGTTGAGACAGGGAAAATACAGATGTTGGATTTGAGGAACGTCAAATTTGTTTCTCCAATCTTTTCAGGACACTAGCAGTCTGGTGTATGTGCCCTGGGCAAAAAAATGAAAAATAAGCAAAGCAAAACAAAAAATAATACTGAAAGGGCATGGAGGTATAACTCAGTGGTAAAGTACTTGCTTTGCCTGTGCAAAGCCCTGGGTTATATCCTCAGTACTACAAAAAGTAGATGAACAAACAAACAAAAACTATGATTTCTTTTATTTGGAGTTGTAACTCAGTTGGGAGTAGGATGAGTTGGAGAAGACTAGTAATTTAGTTATCCTTTTTCCTACAGAATAGACCTAAAATTTATTTTATTTATTTAAAAAATAGCTTTTATTATTATATAATCAATATATTACAGAAAATTTATCATAGAATTTATCAATTCTTTTTTAAGCTTTTTTTATTATTAGTTGTTCAAAACATTACAAAGCTCTTGACATATCATATTTCATACATTTGATTCAAGCAGATTATGAACTCTGATTTTTACCCCGTATACATATTGCAGATTCTCATCGGTTCCACATCCACTTTTTTACATACTGCCATAATAGTGTCTGTTGTATTCTGCTGCCCTTCCTATCCTCTACTATTCCCCCACCCCTCCCCTCCTCTCTCCTCCCATCTTCTCTCTCTACCCCATCTACTGTAATTCATTTCTCTCTCTTGTTTTTTTTCCCTTTTTCCCTCACTTCCTCTTACATGTAATTTTGTATAGCAATGAGGGAGGGTATCCTTCCTTTACCATGCAATTTCCCTTCTCTCTCTCTTTCCCTCCCCCATCTCAACCCTGTTTAATGGTGATCTTCTTCTCATGCTCTTCCTCCCTATTCTGTTCTTAGTTGCTCTCCTTATATCAAAGATGACATTTGGTATTTGTTTTTTAGGGATTGGCTAGCTTCACTTAGCATAATCTGCTCTAGTGCCATCCATTTCCCTGCAAATTCCATGATTTTGTCATTTCTTAGTGCAGAGTAATACTCCATTGTGTATAAATGCCACATTTTTTTTTATCCATTCATCTATTGAAGGACATCTGGGTTGGTTCCACAGTCTAGCTATTGTGAGTTGTGCTACTATGAACATTGATGTAGCAGTATCCCTATAGTACGCTCTTTTATGGTCTTCAGGGAATAGTCCAAGAAGGGCAATAGCTGGGTCAAATGGTGGTTCCATTTCCAGCTTTCCCAGGAATCTCCATACTGCTTTCCAAATTGGCCGCTCCAATTTGCAGTTCATCATAGAAAATTTGGAACATAAAAAAGAGTTTAAGTAGAAAACCTGTGATAGTCTGTCAACTTGACTGGACCATAGGGCACCCAGATATTCAGCTAAACATTATTTCTGGATGTGTCTGTGAGGGTGTTTCCATATAAGATTAGCATTTTGATGAACAGAATAAGTGTGTTAGCTTTTCAAAACTGTGACCAAAATACCTTAAAAGAACAACTTGGAGTAGGAAAAATTTGGCTCATGGTTTCCTAGGATTCATTTGATGGTTAGCTGGCTCCACTTGGTGGAAGTGTGTGGCAGAAGAAAGGTGCTCAGTTCATGGCAGCCAGGAAGCAGAAAGATGAGAGAAAAGATTAGGAAGGAGGAACTGAAGAGAAGAAAAATTTTTCCAAGTGTGTCCCCAGTAACTTGCATCATCCAAGTAGGTCCCACCTCCCGGTAGTTGATCCAGTGATCACTGATTAATCTAAACCTTATAGCATTGCTTTTCACATGTGAGTTTGGGGACATTCCAAAACCAAACCGTAACAATGAGTGAAGCAGATTGACCTCCACAGTGTTCCTGGGTATTATCCAATTCATTGATGCCCTAAATAGAAAAATGAGTTAGAGGAAAGGAGAATTTTCTCTCTCTGCCTGATGATTTGAGCTGGAACACTGGTCTTCTCCAACTCTTACACTGGGACTTACACTGTATTAGCACCCCTTTTCTCCACAGAAAAGTCTTAAATGGACTTCTCCAAAAGTCTTCATCATGGCTGATTTTGGGACTGTCAACAAAAGATTCTCTGCAAAAGAGTTCAATGTTGATAAACTTCCTATTTTCGGGTTGCTCTGTTTTACTTGGCCACTGGCCCCGAAGATACCAGCACTCAAGGTGCTGGACACCCCCTTACTAGTTTTTCACAAACTTATGCAGTATAGTAGTTTATAGAAATGTGTAAACAAGGCCTATGGCCTTGAGCTGGGGCTTCACAGAGATGCCTACATTTCTAAGAGAAGTTACCAATTGAGCTCCATGGTAACAGCTGGCAGGGGGAGGAAAGTGTTGGGTATGTGGGAAACTCCCCCTTCCCAGAGAACATCATGGAATCCCTTACCCCTCCCTCTCCTCTCTGAAGGGTGCCTAGCCAAAGAAGAGATCCAAATTCAGAGGTTTTCTCAACCAATCCCAGCAGGACACAGGGTCCGCTCAGTGTTCCTGAGTCACCCTGCCTTTCAGCACCCGCCATGTCCCCTGTGCAACTCTTCTTAAGCCCAAGCTTGTAAGCACACGCTTTCTTCTGTCTTCTCTCTTCTCTCTTCCTCTGCTCTCTGCCTTCTGCCCTCTTCCTCTCTGCCTTCTTCCCCTTCTTTCTCTCCTCTCTCTACCCTTTCTCTTTCTCTCTGTTCTCTTTCTATCTGCCTCTCCTTTTCTTCCCCTTTGGGCAGCCTCCCCCCCCCCCAATAAAATCTCTTGGTTGAATCTCCATCTCAGGTGAGTCTCTTGCCTTTCAGAAAGAAAAAAGAAGCTCTCCTCTTCTCAGTTGTTGTCCTTGAAGGGTTAACTTGCTCAAAACAGTAAAAGAAAAAGCTGCTTTTATGTGAACTTCTGCAGTCAGTGAACTTCTGAGCCCTTTCCCTTACATGTTGGGTATAAAGTTCTGAAACTACCTGAACTTGAGGTTCAGGGGATTAATTGATTACAACATTTGCTATGCCCTCTGGACCTGGCTGCAGCCAAATAAAACTGTTTCCTGTTATCTTCGGTGCCTTGGCTCATCTGTTCCTACAACAACACCATCAGTACTTCTGGCTCTCAAGCCTTTGGACTCAGACCTAACCATATAACTTGTTTTCCTGGATCTTCAGCTTGAACATGGAAGACTGTGGGACCTCTTAACTTCTATAATCTCATAAGCTAACTCCTTGTAATATATCTATTTCAATAAATAGATAGACTAGACAATCCTAGTCTATTTTCTGTTGATATTTTAAAAACTTAACATCTGTTCCTTGATTTTTCTATTTTTTGTGTTTCTTAGTTTTTCAGTTTTATACTTAATCTGGTACCATTCTCTTGGACCTTCAGAATGGCAAGCTACCTAAACCCTCTATCTTTATGAAGTGCCCAACCTCAGGTATTTTGGTAAAGCAACCCAAAGCTAAGACAGAAACCATTAGACAGATGGTTGTATTTTGAAGCTTATCAAGGAAATTCAGGGTTTTGACTATATTTCCTGTTTGGTTAGTTTTTATTGCACTCCTAAACTGAATTCTATTTTGAAGGAAGAAAATAGCTTCTCCTAAAGTCAGCAAGAGGCTTTTGACAGATTAATGGTCAACATCTAGTGGTTGTCTTTCATGAGCTATGAATGAGTCACACCAGCCTCCCTCAGCCTTGAAAATTCTGTGAAGTATTCCAGAAGATCTGATAATTCTTGCAGTCTTTTGACAGCATTTTCTGGTGTATGACAGGCACTCATTTTGTACTTGTATTAATGACAATAAGAAAGACAGATTTATCTATATGTTGTTATTCCTTTAGTGGCTCATATTTACTTCACACTGAACACCTACTTTCAATAGCTCTATCTCTATGCTCCTTGAGGACAAAATTTTTAAGAGAAGTTAAGAAATTTACAACACTAAATGTAGGTTAAAATTCAAACTTGATTGTGATTATCAATGCTGACTTACTATTCAGCTGGCTGTTGACAATATATTTTTAATTTCTCTGATTATATAAAACTAAATATTTGTTAAATTAATTAACCAATTAATTTAGACACTGGGAACTGAACCCAGAGGCACTCCACTCTAGGGTGCCATAGCAAAAGATATATCCTGACCCCACCCCCCCCCTTTTTTTTTTTGAGACAGAGTCTCACTAAGCCTCAAACTTGAACTTTTGATCCTTATGTCTCTCAGCCTCCTGAGTAGCGGGGATTACAGGCATATGCCATTGTGCACTGTTAATTTCTCATGTAACAATGGTATCTCATCATTTGCCAGAAAATATAAGATGAATCTCAACTTTTAGATAAAATATGAATAAAGATAGATATCTTGGAAAAATAGAAATATACAAAAGCAGAGAAAACACCAAAATGAATACTGCCATTTCTGATCCCTGAGGGAGCTGTGGAGGATAAAATTCACAATTCATTATTAGCAACTCACCTCTACTTCTTTCTTCCTTTTCCTTAAGGATTGGTGGGCAAGGAAGATGGGAAAAGGCTGTGATTTCAAAGCCCCTGCCTACTTTGTCTGCAAATGAAGCTGATTTCTGTAGCTGTAGAAGAACAGCATTCAAAGTTTACAGGGAATGGAAATGTCTTTGCAGCTCCAGAGCCTGGTAGTGGATGGAAAACTAAATTGTTCTGCATAATAATATAAGTAAAATTGAATTTGTTAGGTTGTCTAGGGGAGAAAAGTGTTCAAAGAGCAGAAGCAGGGTCAAGGTGCCCCCCCCCCCGGAAATTCCAATCATTGTGGGAGCAAAAGACTTTCACAGAAAAGATATTTAAAGTTCAACTCTCAATTATTTTTCAGGTGTTGCTGTCATATGGTCCCAGCCATCATGTACATCATCCCAGAAGTCAGTAAAGCTGAGACATGTGCTGCTCATAAAGAAAAAGAAGTCTGTCCCTTTCCCTTTTCACAGGGTCTCCTTGGAAACAGAATAGTCCTTAGTCTTTATCCTTTTGGAATATAGGTGAATCTTTTCAGGGGTTAGATAAGCCCTGTCTTTTGTTTTATTATTATACAGAGATGTTTCTAAGGTCCAGGCCTCACAGTTCCTAGAGGTACCAATATATACCTCTGGACTTTTGCTGATACTGCCTTGCTGAGGGCCATTACCAAGTAGGAATGACGCATCGAAATTTTCTTGCCAAGCGTACCCCATGCTGCTTAGAGGACATTTGATGGGACATTGCATGCATGCTTTAATGAGGTGACCTTGCTCAAGGACCTAGGCAGATCCGGGTTTAGAGCTGATCAGGTTTGAGGAAGTAACCGGCTCCTTGAGTTTAAGGCGTTGCCAGTTTAAGATAATGGGTTTGAGGGAAGTTGGAAGTTGAAGATTATTGCTGGGATTAGGGTGTTCCTGCTGCTTGTTCCCGTTGAGTTCTCGTGAGATTAAAATGGGATTTGGAGAGAGCCTCGTGGAGTAGGTGGTTGGTGCGGGAGACAGGAGAACGCGTTTGCCCCTGGACCTGTGTGGAGGTGGTGTGAGAGCTGGAATAAAGAATTGCTGTTTGAACCTACAAAGCTGTGAGTGCCTCGTGATTCTGGTGCCAAGCCGAGACATTGGCCTTGGCACTGCCTGTTATCATGATGAGTCCTGCTCCCTCACATGTTGAAGTATAACATTAGA
Organism: Ictidomys tridecemlineatus; assembly: GCF_052094955.1. Classification (NCBI taxonomy): domain Eukaryota; kingdom Metazoa; phylum Chordata; class Mammalia; order Rodentia; family Sciuridae; genus Ictidomys; species Ictidomys tridecemlineatus. Next base: position 106,788,673 of record NC_135479.1, read on the forward strand.
GAAGCACGCCAAGGCAAGCATATAAAGCAGGGTTTATTTAAAAAGAGGTAACATAGACTTCTCCAGGGAGGGAGAAGGGGGCCATAGCTGGTATCCTGGTATCCCAAGAAGTGAGGTGCTCTGCCTTTTTTATATGTCCTAGGCTTCCTTTGTTCTCCTGCCCTCTTCCCCTTATGTCTCTCCTTCCTTCATACAGGACTAGTCCCAGGAAATGCCTCATTGGATGCCCAAAAGGTGAGAAACAGGTGGGCTGAAGGGGAAAGGGCAGGATGAAGTAGCCAAGGACACATTAACTACCTTATACCTTATAGGAGGAGCAATTCCTGGGACAGGTTACCTTGGCAACAGGTTGGAGCAAGGGCAGGTTCTTGATAAGGGTGGAGAAAGGGCTCTGAAGGAATTAACATTTCAATCCCTCAGGGGACAGTCTCCAACTTCCCAGACTCACTCAAAATTGGCCTCCTTGATCCAACCTGACTCCATTTACCTATTTATACTGACTGCCTGTCTAATTCTGGCTTCAATCTAGGAGCACATCTTGAGTTGTAACTATAGTCATGGACCCTGAAATGATGTTTGGGTCAATGCAGACTGCACATGTTACAGTGGTCCCATAATATATCACCTAGTGATGTATAGTCTGAAAGGCCTAAGCAACCTCATTCTACTTGGGGACTCATTTTGCTCTGAAAATTAACCTCTGACCTACTGCAGTCCTAAAGTCAGGAAAATACCACAGAAAATCTCTGTGGAAACAGTTTTTGGAAAAGCCGCAGATGGTGATTGCCTAAGATAGGCCAAGATATCGAAATATCTGAAATTCCAGATGGCCCCCACTTAGGTGTGGTGACCAATATCTAAGCTAGAAGCCCTGCAGCTTGGCATGTACCCTCCCTTGCAACATCCTCACGGTTTAAGCCAATCAATTTTGAACTAACCAATAATCCTTTCCAGATTCTTTCCCACCACTAGACCCACTAATCATGTTTTAGAGTTGTTCTATGATTTCCCCGTGGTGTAAAAAAAAGATGCTATGATGTATGTGGGGGTCCCTGCCTTCCCCAAAGAATGTATAAAACTGCTGCAAACCCTGGGCTCGGGGCCTCTCAGCGTCACCAAATACTGTGTGTGTGCAGAGGACCGAGCTAGCTCGCGATAAACACCTCTTTGCTGCTTACATCAATCTTGGTCTCTGGTGGTCTTTTGGGGGTCCCGAACTCCATAACAAGTCTTCTTAATTTGTGTAAGTGCATTGTATGATATAGCACAATGATGAAATCACCTAAGGATGAATTTCTCAGAAGGTATCCCCATGATTAAGCGGCACATGACTATAGTTGCCTCTGGAGGAGATAAGTTTTATTTTTCCTTCTGTTTTACTCAATCAATTGTTTGAAAGTTCATTCTGCCTTGGCAGTTACTTACAGCTATCTATGAAATAAAGTTTTCATTATCCTCTTCTACTTTCCTGAATTAATTGTGTAAAATTTTATTCTGGCTTCATAGCTACTCTCAAGCTACCTATGTGCAAGCACTTTGTTCTGCTTACTCCGTAAAAAATCTGTTTTTTCCATTCCACATAATATGGATAAATCTCTCTGTTTTGGCAGGATTTTTTTTCCCCAACATGTGCAAATCATTTTTTATTCTATGCTTTAGAAGGGTATCAAGAAAAAGGAGATGTGACCTATATCTGGAACCATGCTCCAAAGAAGACAGTCAGCATTCCTAACAGTACATCCTTACAGAAAAATAATTCATGAAAAGTAGAAGTTTAAGGTAAAAAAAAAAAAATTACTTGAGTAGTTGGGGGCCTAGAATTAAACTGAGATGTGTTAATAAGAGAAAAGAAAAGGTTAATTCACAACATGGAAGTACAAATAAGGAGTACCTTGGTGATTAGCTAGAAATAAGGGTTTAGATAACAGCTTAACAGAGGGGAAAGGAAGGGAGGGACATTTAGGGTTTCTGTGGGAAAGCAAGGAAAGTTCTCTTGGGCTTTTTCATCCTGACGCTACTGGCCAATCGCCTTCCCAGTTGGAAACTCTCCTAGTGGTGGGATGTATAGCCATTGAATTTGTACCTCCCTCAAGAGCTGGTCTTCTTCCAAAGAGGAAACTCCTTCAGTGGGAGTTAAATAGAAGTTGTAGTTTGGGGAGACTCTCCTTTAGTTGTAGTTTAAAGGTAGTTCAGCATCTATCATAACATGTTTTAAGTTTGAAATAATCTTTATATTGGTGGGTTATGTAGAGGCAAAGGGAACTTTCTTTCTAGCTCCTGAAGATTCAATGTTTTGAGTGTATAAAACAAACTGCCAAAGACAGATTAACAGGAGAAAAAGCAAACAAATTTGTTAATTTGCAAATGCTGGGAATCACAAAATATGAAACTCAGAGAAGGTCCAGATGGTTGAATACCTTCTTCATAGGGGAGAGGGAAGTGAGGACTGTAGACAATTCTCTTTTTTTGTTTTAAATTTATTTTTTTAGGTGTAGATGGGCACGACACAATGCCTTTCTTTTTTTTATGTGGTGCTGAGGATCGAACCCAGGTCCCACCCATGCTAGATAGACGGTCTACAGCTGAGCCACAATCCCAGCCCAACTGTAGACAATTCTAAAGGAAGAGTAAATGATTTTTAGGTGAGATTCATGGGTTTGAAGAACAGACAACAGTCTGGGAAAAAGCATAGTTTTTCTGTGAGCCAATCTTCTAGAGGATCTAGCCTTTAAGTAGATAAGGGAACTTCAGAGAAATCCCCTTCCTTTGGGGAGGGAAATAGTGAAGAGAGGCAAGGGAAGAAGATAAGAGATAACTTGGTTCTCCTTTACTTCAAAGTCTTTGGAATGCCAAAGGCTTTTAGTTTGTGACATCATTTTCTCAGTTGTTAGTCCCTTCTGCTCCCTCTATCTATATAAATCTATAGAGAGAAAAAGAATGAACATCTTTCCTGTTTTTTTTTCTCCTAATATTTCAGTCTGTATTTATTAGAGTTATATCTCTTATATAAACAAGTGCAGTTATCAGTTTGGGTAAGACAATATTTGTACAATTCTTTATCCTAATCTACCATCCCTTTCCAATTTTGTCAATTAGCTCAATAATGTATTTTATAGTGATTTATTTTTTCCTCTCTAGCATAGGATCCAGTCCAGGTATTATGCAGTACTTAGTTGTCACGTCTTTTTAGTCTCCTTCAACATGGCTTTTCATTGTCTATTATAACATTAACATTTTTGAAAAGTAGGTAGGAAACTTCAAAAACAATAGACAACTTCTTATCTGGATTTTCTTCAGTATTTTTCCATGATTAGTTTCAGATTATGCAACCTGGCCAAAATAATACATAAGTGATGCTGTGCCCTCAGGAGAGTACGCCCAGAGGCACACCATCTGTGTGCCATCTGTCCCCCATTTGTGACATTAATTTTGATCTCCTGATCAAGGTGTTGTCTGAATGGTTCACATTATAGTTAGTAGATTTTTATCTTGTTATTAATAAGCAATCTGTGGGAAGACACCATGACCATATGAATATCTTGCTCTTCATCAAAAATTTTCTTTTAGATTTAGCATCTGTTGATGATTTTTGCCTGAATCAATCAATTTTTACTATATTAGTGATACCGATTACCAGTGACGAGTTCTGCTTCCCCACATGTTGAAGTTTGGACATCAGAGAAGCACGCCAAGGCAAGCATATAAAGCAGGGTTTATTTAAAAAGAGGTAACATAGACTTCTCCCTCCAGGGAGAAGGGGGCCATAGCTGGTTGTCCTGGTATCCCAAGAAGCAAGGTGTTCTGCCCTTTTTATATGATCTAGGCTTCCTTTGTTCTCCTGCTTTTTTCTCCCCATCTTTCTCCTTCCTGGATGCGTGACTAGGCCCAGGAATGCTGATGGGAGGGTCAAAAGGTGGGAAACAGGTGGGCCAAGAGGGAAGAGCAGCACAGAGTAGCCAAGGACACATTAACTACCTTATAGCTCCCTGTAGAGAGGAGCAATTCCTGCTGGAGGAAAGGCTCTGAAGGATTTAACATTTCAATCCCTCAGGGCACAGTTTCCAACTTCCAGGACTAACTCAAAATTGGTCTCCTTGATCCAACCTGTCTTGATTTACCTATCTATACTGACTGCCTAATTCTGGCTACATTAGTTGACAAAGATTTTCTGATTCAAGCCTGATTTTACATTTATAATAAGTCAGCTCTTGGAATTCCTCTGTAAGGAAGAGCTCTTCTTTATGTATTTATCTGCATACAGACTGAGGAAACTCGGTGTTTTCAATGGTTAGTGCTCAAATTGTCTCATACTTGACAATAGGGAGTCCCTTCAAGCTGGCTCTTGTTCCTATGACATGTCCGTATCATTTTTTTTTTTTTAGCAGTTCCTTACTTATTGATAAAACAAGATGCTCCAAGTTTACCTTTTATTTCCCTTGGTCCATACATTTTTTTTTTCAAATAATCCTGGGTCATTCTAGCAGGAAATAGTATTAGAAATAACATTTGAGGTTTATGTCCTGAAAATGTTTTAAGGATAGATTCTACATAAGGAGAGATAGTGCATAAGAGGGCACTTCTTTCTCTATGCTCACAATTATTATTTTTAACCTAACTTCATAGGTTAAAAAATATATTGTGATTTTTGTTTCCTAGGGTATTAATAAGGCTAATTAATCTATTACCTTTTCCCATTAAATTATTATTAAATTTCCCATTAAATGATTAGACCTACTTTTTGGGGAGCTTGGTGTTTTTATATCTGCATGAAGTGTTTTAATATTGATAACGATGATTTTTCTACCTTATTATTCATATTTTAATTTTGCCTTTATTTTTCATTCAAATATATGATTTTTTAAATTGAGTCAATGCTATATTTTCCTTTGTAATTTCTTCCCAATTACTATAATGTTTAGAGACTATTTTTTATAGAGTATATTATAAATATTTTAGTTTCAATTATATTCATGCTGTTCAATTTGAAAACTGAAATGGGCTTTCTTTTGTGTAAAAGAGGGAATAACAAAGAATGTTGATTACTTCCAGAGAAAAATTTGTAATAGGATGTAATAGGAACAATTATTAACTCTGGAATTGTTAATGAAAAAGTTTGTGTGTGTGTGTTTGTGTGTGTGAGTGTATGTGTGTGTGTGTTTCTACTAAGAGCTTTCTTAACATCAGGATGATTCCTTGATTTTCTCTTTAGGGTTAGGTATACTTAAAGGCAAAATTACATTAAGCAAAAGAATGTTTATTTTTACAATGGACCAAATGAGGTAAAGATGCCCTCTAGTGGAATGTTATGTTATCTCTACAATTACAGTGAAAGAACAGAAAATCTACAATTTTATAAAAGCTCCACACAATGGAATTGTGATGTGAGCTTTTTCTTTTGTTCTTAATGTCAGAATCAATAGCAGAATTAATAAATTATTTCCCTCATAACTTAGATGTTCTTCTTGAGAGGATTTTCTTTATTTAGATTGCTTCATTATCCTGAAAATAGGAACAACCAAACTGTCATAGTCACCAAAGTCTATTGTTTTCTCTATTTAAAAAAGAAAGTACCAGTCGCTTAATCAAGTCTTTCTGGTAAACTTATACAAGCAAATAAGACTTGTCTAATAGATAATCTGAATGTATTATCAGAACCTGCTTTAATTTTATGAAAGAAATCAATTTAATATTAGAAAAGAAAATAGTTTGCAAAATCATCAGGAGATCAGATGAGACATATCTAGAAAAGGAAGACATAATTTTTTATGACTTTTAAAGTCCGCTTTCTTGAAAAAGTGATAAAAGGGTAAGGGAATTGACATTTAGAGTTGATTTTTTTTTTCATATCCTCAGAAACTGGCCCAAGGTCTTATGTACAGTGGGAATCAATAACACTATAGGTCTATAGGTAGGAGGTGAGGCAAATTATTTTCCCTAATCATTTGAAATAAAACCTCTTTTGTTGTTTGTTGAGATGATTTGGGTCACAAAATATTTGTAAAATCCTAAAATTTTTTGTTTCATTGATTGAAAACTGTCCTGCAAAATCCACACAGAGAGAGTCTTTTGGATATAGTAAAAGGAATACTAAAATAAGTAGTAAAAGAATGGTCTTTCTAATAAATGATTCTGTGTCAATCAGATATCCATATGAACAAAAATTGAGTCTTGATTTCTACCTCACACCATATACAAAAATACTCTAGGTGGACTGCAGATATAAATATGAAAGATGCCAAACTAAATAGCTAAATAAAACCTTCTTTGAGGACATTCTTCAAAGAATAATGATGGGGGGGGGCAGGAATAACAGAGCATTGCTATAGGACTATGTATGCCATAGTAAACTATGGGTATACTCACAGAGATTGAGGCAAGGGTAAGTTTTTAAAAGCCAAAATGAGAGAAATGTACTTAAAGCTACTTGGTACACAGTTGGTTAAACTCTGGGCAGAAGTTAACCTCAACTCATTGATGGCAATACCATTGGTGGGCAGATATTATGTCCAAAGCATCTTCTCTGAGTTTTTGCTCATTTAGAGAATGTTAATGATAAACTTTGTTACAGAAATCTGTGCATATGTTCAAGATCTGCAAAGCCAGAGGTGACTGTAGAGGAAATACCTTCTGGGCCTTTAGAAATTCTGTGGGGAAGTACTACTTTCAGGCAATCAAGTTATCAGTCTTCCTCCTTCATAACTTCCTAAATCCAATTTGTTTGGGCCCAACAAGAACAGTTTTATCAGCTTTCACAAAGGTAAAATAGTAAGGTTCTAGAGGATAACATAAGATATATCAGGGACAGCAAATATTTCTCAAACAGGACACAAAAAATCACTAACTAACAGAAAAGCCTGACATACTAGATGAAATGAAAATTACGAAATTTTCTAGCCAGGCACTGGGCACATGCCTGTAATCTCAGAGATTTGGGAGGCTGAGGCAGGAGGACTGCAAGTTTGAGGTCAGCTTTGGCAATTTAGGCAAGACCCTGAGCAACTTAAGTGAGACCTTGTTTCAAAACAAACAAACAAACAAACAAACAAAATGGCCTGGAGAAGTAGTTCAGTGGTAAAATGATCCTGGGTTCAATTCTCAGTACAAAAAAAAAAAAAAAAAAGGAAAGAACTTTTCCAAGTACCAATGAAAAGAGTGAGGAGGCAGCTCACATGCTGAGAGAAGACATTTGCAATACTTGCAATACATTCTATATATAAAGAACTCTTATTGAGAATATGTAAAGAATTACTACAAATCATCATCACCATCAACAACAACAACAAAAACCAGTAGAAAGGAACTTACTAGTGACTTTGTACACAGATAAGATATTCTAGTGACAATGAACTTAAGAAAATGCATTCAACTTCCTCAGTTATCAAGGAAATAAATTCAACTGGAGACTTGCTGGTAAATGTTTAACAATAGGCTTTTGAGAGGAAGAAAAGATGTGAGTTTGTGTGTAGCACAAATTAAATATATATATATACACATACTCATTAATGTAAATCCACATAGCTCATTGATTCTTACAGAATGCTTTTGTTAAAAGGCATTTTGTTAACGATTTTTGTTAAATTCATCCATCCATATCTGAGGCTGCAATTCAACCATGCTTTGACAATTTTCTGTGCTAATTCAACATAGCTATAAACATGATGCCTTTGAGTTTAATCTGCCTTATTAGCATTTTTCTCCATCACTTTCTTAAGTCTATATAAATCAACAAAGCAGTAAGTTGAGCCCTGATTAGAAGCATTTCCCATTTTTGTTGTGTGAATCCTCCCCTGTGGCCATTTCACATTACCTATATGATGCTGCACATCACGACATGATGTTTCTACCACTTAGATACAATTGAGATGATAGTCAAATATAGTAAAAAACAGTGAACTTCAAATGCTTATTACCTCTGTTTTAATATAATTTAGTTATCTTTAATTTTTAATGATGCTTGTGTTTAACAACCACCTCACGAAATTCCTAAAAACTTAACAATTTGCTTTTGAGCAACTAACGTATGAGCCAAATCAAGCACACCACTGAATCCACCAGGATGAAAAGATAACCAATACCAAGTAAACCCCCATGTCCTGACAATTCAACATGCACACATATTCACCAAAGACATATATAAGAATGTTCACAGCGGCACTATTCATAGTAACCCTGAAATGATAGCAACCCAAAAGTTCATCAATAATAGAAGAGATAAATAAGTTAGAATGTATTCAACAAAAATGAATAAAAATGATTGTTACATACACCAATATGGATGAATCTCATAAATGAAATGTTGAGTGAAAGAAGTCAGGTCCAAAGATTTACAGCTATGTTTCCATTTATATAGAGTTCAAAATAGACAAAAATAATCCACTGTCAGGATTAGGGAGAGTGGTTACTACTTGGATTTAGGGTACAAGGAGACATTTTGTGTTCTGTTTATGTTCTTTTATTTATTTATTTATTTATTTTGGGCATAGATATTGTTTACAGGGGTACTCATTTTGTGAAAATTTATCAAACTGTTTAACTTAAGATTTGTGCACTTTTCTATGGGTGTTGCATTTTAGTAAAAAGTTTACTTTAAAACCCTTAAAAAAAACAATCCCTAGATTAAAAAAAAAACATTAATTCAAACGAGAATTTCAAAGTGAAAGTAGGTTGGCTAATTTAATTATTTCTTAAGGAGTTTGGGAGTAGGAACTAGTAGGTTAAGTAACAGAGTCCTATTATCTTACCATGGGACCCTGTGCAGGGAATTTTATTCTTTTTGTGATTCATTCCTTTTCTACACAAAATAGGTGGGCTACACAAACTAGAAAGTAGTTGAAACAAAAACCTTATTAAATATTGGTATCAATCTTAAAAGTAGCTAAAACTTTGATGAAGCTAAATTATATCAAAATAAGATATCAAAAAATTCTACATTTTCCTCATCTCACTTCAACAATAAGAATGAAATAGTCTTTTTAAAAAATTTCAAAGACATAATAACCTTGCTCATTTTTTCCCTTTGGCTTAGAGCCATAGAGAGAAAACAGCTAGCTGCAAGCTAGTAAAATTGTAAGGTAAGGAGTGTTTCCTAATAAAAGATATGGGTAAATGGTTAAATGAATGGTGGAAATGGAGTGAGGGATCCATAAGCCATAAACACAGGGAAAGACAAAGAGCAGTTTTCTGCTGGGTTGGAGTTAATTTAACATTATATTCTCAGGTAAAAATATTTTCCAGAAATTATTAATTATTGTAATTCTATACCTAGATCTTGAAATTAATATGAAATTAGTTTTGAAGGGTTTCTCTTTCCATATATAGCACATCCACATATTACAAACAAAGGGCATTGGAGGCTGTGCCTACACAATGATTTCCCTTTCTGGAAGCTTTACTGCCATATCACATTTCACATTTCATAAATTTTTATGTCTATTTTGACCTAGACTTTCCTTTTTAGTGAGTTCCTTAGCTAAACTTAGTTTAAGAATATGTGGAAATGTCTAAATGAGTAATCATTTTAGATGGATGTGAGAGAGAGCCCTCCCTGAAGGTTCCTGTGAGCCTTACATTTTGGTCAAGAATGAGAACCATCACTGGACATCAATTTGGAAAAAAATAAAAATCTATCCATCTTCTTTGAAAGGAGTCTTTAATCAGTTATGGAATTTTTATAGACATTTGACTCTGCACATCCACCACTTTGACAAATGCAAATAATAGGCTCAGATTGACTGAGCAGCCAAAGAAAGCCTTCACTTGGATAAATCAAACAAGGTTTATATATGTAAGGGTGCAGAGAAGCTAGGGTATGTAGTACACATCAGCTCTTATGTGAGACAAAGGTGCTCACATTTGAAGGTTCCTCAGATCATCACGATAGCTAGTGCACAGTTGATGATGATAAATTGAAACAAGTAAGCCCTTTCAAAGCTTAACTACCAGATAAGTTTTAATGACATTGTCTTAAAAAAACATGATGATTAAGCAGTTGAGGATATGGCCTTGCTTGGATATAGGCTGGAGACAACCGTACCGTGCCAGGCATATCTCATTCAGGCTATATATGCTACACATTATGTTTGCAGGAGCAGAGAACATGGTACTCATATGTGTAAATGAACTTCTTGTTTGTTACTCGAAGCTCTTCAAGCTAAAATAGCTTGGGTCAGATACAATCCTGAATTCTAGGTTGTGAAGCTAGAGCAAGAATCTGTTACTCAGATGGCCCTGGGGGACATAGTAATGTACACGTGGACCAGCTCTAAAGCCTGATCTGCAGGCTAAGACTCACATATTGTTAAAGGATAACTCAATCCCAGGATATAAGAACTGGTTGCAAGGTGCCATGAAACTATAGAAAGAGGCAGAAAGATTCAAGACTACAGAATGCAATTTATTGAGGGAGATTTATACACAGAGCTGCGCATTGGGTAGCAGTAAGACAGATGGATCCCCACAATTTAAATAATAATGAGGGGCTTCTATAGTGGTTTTATTTCATCCACACCAGTTTACCTAGTTTATCTCAAGCTAATATGAAGAATGTCAGGTGCAATCCTTATTCTGATGGTACCAGGACTTGGGTCATCATTTGGGAGCAGCCTTTTATTAGGTGAAATTCCTATTTGCTTTGGATATACCCTTCCTTTCAATCAGGGTTGAATGATAGGTTGCCAAATTGAAATGGCTCAGTGAAATCTAAGCACTTTTGACCTATTATTGGCTTAATTCATAGGATTTGACACTGCATAATAATGCTAGAAGTTAACACATTTCTGCCCAAAGCTTAGTCTGCCTACCTACTGTTTCATGTTAAAACTCTTACTGATCCTGAATTACTCTGCTGAAGCAAGAGCTGATTTGAATCAGAAGCTGGGCTCCAACTCTGGCTTAACACCTTCTAGTTTTGTGATGTCTGGCATGGCCTATTGATCTTGAGTTTTACTTTCCTTCTTAGTAAAATGGGATTAAATCTAGCTGATGGGTTTGTAGTGACAGTAAGGAAAGTGTCTGTAACATCATAAATACAGTTAAGATAATATTTGTAACAACTAACACATTTGTAAACTTGCCTAGAACAGGGCTTGTTTCATAGCCTATGTATTTAAATTGAGTTTAAATCTGACACATTTAGTCTTTTGGAATGTAAGAAGTGCAAAAATTTTTTGTTGTCTGTAACTTTTACTGCCATTGATGGTTTTTTACTTTTAAAAACGCCTGCATTTCAAAGATAAATTAATTGCTAGAATTTTAAAGGATGGATTTATTATGTCTTGAATACACATAAAAAACTGCAGTTAAAAGCATTTCCCTATAAGTGAATTAAGGCTTGTGACTACATGCCAAGCATGAATTCTGGATTGCCTCTTACCCTCTTGGAAGGTTTCTGAGGAAATTAATGAGTTTATCCAAGAATTGGTTGAACTCAAGTACATTTTCACTGAGTTGTTTGATTGCTCACTCTGTTAGGGTGGATTATAGGTTATTGGAGAAGGCCCAGAGTTGGCACTGCAGCTGATGGACCAAGAAACAGTGAGCCTGAACAATAACACAGGGAAAGAAAATCATTCTACATAGGGATTAAGATTTTAATTGGTTTCTCAAGGCACTTGCAGACACTATTCAGGAACTAATTCTAAATTTTAAAGAAATCCTGGATGAGTGCAGTCATGACCACTAGGGTGTTCTATTTTACATTCATAAATATTAATTGGAGCATTACCTCTGTCTAAAAATGGTCTAATAAATATTTACCAAGAACAGCTAGCTATTAGACTTCTTAACATAGTGCTTCCAACTGTGTTAATTTTGGCAATGAATATGCAGATTACTAGGGCTTCTAAACTTGGAAGAGGCAAAAGTGGAGGTAAAAGGAGGAAGTTATTTGAAAATTAGCAAGAAAGGGACTGGCCAGTGGGAAGTGGTGGCTCAACTCTCCCTCCATCTCTAATTATTTCACAGTCTCATCAGCTCACAGGATGCAGGGCCTGCTGAGGAGATGAACCTGCCCTGAACTTCTGAGATAATGATGCAGAGAAACAGGGCTTGTGGGAGAACCATTTGATGGTTGCACAGTCCAGCAGGGGCTGCAATGCAAGCAGCAGTAGCTGAGGTCTGCAGTGCAGTAGGTAATGTGTATCCCTCAAGGGTGAGGTCTGTGGTCTTGACTGGAGGTGTTGGTTCTGCTTTGTGATTCTGGTAGGTGTTCCTGGCTGCAGGACCCTCAGTCTGGTCCTCTACCTTTTCTTTGGATTCTGGGAGCTATCAAAAGCATAGTTAAAAGTTCTTTTTGGTGAAATAAGATAATTTCTCTTGCTTATACCTAAGATCATTATGTGACAGAGCAATTCACTCAGGTTTTAAAAAGCCAATATTAGCCTTAACAATAGTTTCCATGGCATGGAACTGGTTTGTTAAGCTGTACCTAGGAAGAGGTAGAGAAATCCAAGAGTTAAGCCACAATTCGCATGCACTGAGGTACTTGGGAGAAGATGATCTCTAAAGTTCCTTCTAGCTCTAAACATTGATTATTCCATGACAGCTGTATAAGAAGTGTCATGGGCCAGTGCATGATGAATTGGCAATTGGGAGGTGCAGACAGTAAGTGCCAGAGGTCGAAGAGGGAAGCGGCTGCCTTGGGTTGGAATGGTTTATGAAGACCATTAAAAAAATTCTGAACTGTTTGAGCTGCAACAAAAGCCCAATTCAATTAGGAGAGTGACTGGCAAGAGTCTGATTATAATACAAATTCAGACCAACCTGAGGAGAATAAGAAACACAAAATGCTGGTGAGAAAGACTAAAGAAAAGGCAGTATCAGCAATTTGGTTTCTGAAACACACAAGGAATATTAAGCAGCTCTCATGCTTTTCATCCTCATGACAGTCTTGTAATGTAGGCAAAGTATATTAGCCTGGCTGAGAATTTCCTGAATGTCAGAGTCTGTTAGACATGTGTTTGGCAACAAATAATAGAAAATCTGGCCAACAATGGCCTAAAACAAATAAAGGCTTCCCCCTACCCCCTTACATAGAAGGAATCTAAATCTGGATAGTTCAGGACTGGTGCCTCTGCATAATGACCTCCTCAAGATGCAGGCTCTTTCTAGCTTTCTCTCTGTCTGCCTTAGAATGGTGGCATTTGCCCTCATTACTTGTTGCCTTATGGCCTTTTGATGGCTTTGCACCTCTGGGTAACACATTTGTATTCCAGACTCAAAAGAGACGGAAAGGCAAAAGAGCAGAGTGAGGGCAAAATGACATCCTCACAGGATCTGAGCCTTTTTATTGAGAGAGCTAAGGCTTTTCTGGAAGTTTGCCCAAAAGACTTTCTCTTGTTCTCTTCTGGCCAAAATTTTGTCTCATTGGCTGTTCCTTGTTGGAGAAGGGGGAGGTGGATGGGATTAGCCTGCCAGTCAAAAGTGAAGACAAAAGTGTCAAAGCCTTGTCTGAATCCCTTGTGGGATTGTGTGTGTGCACATTCGTGCACATGTTAACTATAATACATTTATTAAAATGACAAAAATAGAAGGGAGATCAGTAAAGTAAGTGGATTGGGGGAGGAAGAGGGTAGGTACTGGGAAAGGGAAGGTACTGGGAATAAGATTGATCAAATTGTGCTATATGCAATTTTGAAAATGGCATAATGAATTCTGCTGTTCTGTTAAATTATAATGCACCAAGAAAAAAAAAAAACTCAAAAAGCTAATTACTACAAATGATAAAACCAGGGATTTGTCCTTAATCACAGATTTTCACTTTTAAAATTTTAAGATAATTGTAGAAACTGGGGGGAACTGGCTAAAATGCAGTTGTGGAAATGATACAAAGAGATCTCCTCTACATTTTAGCCAGTTTCCCTTAGTTGGTAACATCTTGTAAAACTATGGTACAAGTTTACAACCAAATATTGACACTGATAGAGCTAAAATACAGAATATTTCCATCACAATAAGGATTGCTTAATTTGCCCACTTGTAAGTTATAGCTTGTCACTCTCCGCTCCTTCTTAATTTCTGTGAACCACTAATCCATTTTCCCTCTTTTATAATTTTGTCATTTAAAAAATGTTTATATAAATGCATTCATATGTAACCTTTTGACATTTTTAAAAAAAACTCATAATTTTCTGGAGTTTCATCTAGTTTTTTGCTTGTATCAACAATTTGTTCATTTTGATTGTTGAATAGTATTCCATGGCAGGGATGTACCACAGTATAACCGTTTGCCCACTGAAAGATACCTCAGTTGTTTCCAGGTTTTGACTATTATTAACAAAACTACTTGTAGACATTCATGCACAGATTTTTATGTGTAAGTTTTCATCTTGTTGATCTAGATGCCTAGGGTATAATTGTAGGTCATATGGTAGTTATGTGTTTTGTTTAAGACAATGTCAGATTATTTTCCAGAATGGCTATTGCCTTCTTACATTTCTTTCACTTCTTTGCATCATTGCCAGCATTTGGCGTTATCATGAGTTTTTATTTTAGATATTCTAATAAATGTGTAGTGACATTTCAATGTGTTTTGTGTGTTTGTGTGTGTGTGTGTGTGGGTGGGGGGGTGCTGGGGATTAAGCCCAGGGCCTTATGCATGCAAGGCAAACACTCTACCAACTGAGTTATACCCCCAGCCCTCAGTGTGCTTTTAATTTACATATCTCTAATGACTAATGCTGTTAATCATGCTTATTTGACATCTGTATGTATTCTTCAGTGGAATGTCTCTTCATCTATTCTGCTCATTTTCTAAGCAGATTGTTTGATTTCTTACTATTAAGTTTTGAAAGTTCTTAATATATTCTGGATATGAGTCCTATGTTAGATATGGCTTGCATATATTGTCTCCTGCTCCATAGCTTTTATTTTTTAAATTTATTTTTTATATTTTTGGTACCTGGGATGGAACCCCCGGAGGTGCTTAGACTGAGCCATATCTCTAGCTCTTTTATTTTGAGACACAGGATCTTGCTAAGTTACTTAGGGTCTCACTAAGTTGCTGAGGCTGGCTACAAACTTGGGATCCTTCTGTCTCAGCCTCCCAAGCTGCTGGGATTAAGACATGTGCCACCAGCCTTGGGTTCTGTAGATTTTTAAAAATCTTTTTAACAGCACATATATCAGAGTAAAAAAAATATATTTAATTTATATAGTTCAGTATATCAATTTTCTTTTCATGGTTCATGTTTTTAGAGTCAACTATAAAAATTTCTTGTCTAGTTCTAGATGACAAAGATTTTCTCCTGTTTTATTTGAAAAATTTTAGTTTTCCATTTTACTTTAATCTAGGATACACTGGAGTTTATTATTCTGTGAGGTGTGAGACAATTCTCATTTTGTCTATGAATATCCATTTGTTTCAGTACCAGTTATAGAAAGGACTATCTTTCCTCCATTGAATTGCTTTCACATTTCTGTTTAAAAAATGGAGAAAAAAGACATTTGGACATATTTATACAGGGTCTATTTCTAATTTCTTTATTATCTCCCATTAATCTGCATGCTTAATCTATTTTTATTGTGCAACTAGTTATACATGGCAGAAGAACACATTTTAACACATCATGTATAAATGGAGTATAACTTCTCATTCTTCTGGTTGTACATACAGAGTTACACAGGTCATGTAATCATATATGCACATAGAGTAATAATGTCCAATTCATTCTACTAACATTTCTACCCCCATATCCTCTCCCCTTCCTTCTCTCTCCTCTGTCTAATCTGAAGTATGTATGCTTAATCTTGAACCAATGACACAATCTTGATTACTTTTGCTCCATAATAAGTCTTAAAATCCAGTGGACTGATTTTTTTCCTACTTTATTTTTTGTTTTTCCAAAATTATTTTAGCTATTCTGGTTCCTTTGTTTATACTAATTATACTAATTTAGTTTATACTAAAATTATACTAATTTTAGAATAATCTTATCTGTACTTACAAAAGAAAATCTTTCAGGAATGTTGATAGGAATTGTATTAAATCTCTTTCAACTTTAGAAGAATTAACATGCATACTGTTGTGCCATTCAATCCATGAACAGGACATGTCTCTCCATTTGCTATGTCTCCTTTAATTTCTTTCATCAGCATTTTGTAATTTTTAGTATAGAAGTCCTATGCCTGTTTTGCTAGATTTATCTGAGTGTATCTTTTCTTGAGCAATTGTAAATTGTATTTTAAATTCCAGTGTCTACATGTTTATTACTAGTGTATATAATAGTGTATATAATTGATTTTTGTATGTTTTTCTTGTATCTTGTATACTCATTGAGCTCACTTTTTAGTTTTATTTTCTGTTTTCTTTCTTTTTTCTTTTTTCTGTGTATGTGTGTAGATTGCTTGGGATTTTCCATGTAAACAATAATGTTATCTGCATTATTTAAGGGCAGTTTTGTTTCTTTCTTTCTTATATAGATGCTTTTTATTTCTTCTTCTTGCCTTATACTGGTTAGAACTTCTAGTACTATGTTGGATAAGAGTGGGGAGACCAAACATTTTTGCTTTATTCCCATTCTTACAGGGAAAGTATTCATTCTTTTATCATGAAGTATAATGTTAGGTAAAGTTTTTTTTGTAGATATCCTTTATGAATTTGGGAAAGTTTCTATTTTTCTGAGAATTTTTGTTATAAATGAGTTTTAAATTTTGTCATGTTTCTTCTGCATCAATTGGTATGATTACATGAAACTGTTAAAATAGTTTAATGGAGTTAATACATTGATTCTGTAATACTGATCCAGCCTTGTATATCTGGAATAAATCCCAGTTGGTCATGGTTTGTAATTCTTGATGTTGCTGAACTCTGCTGACTAATATCAAACCTAGAGCCTCCTGCATGCTAAGCATGCACTTTACCACTGCATTGTTAAGGATTTTTACATCTAATTTATGAGAGATATTGGATTATAGTCTTTTTTAAAAATATTTTTATCTTTTAGTTGGAGTTGGACACAATACTTTTAGTTTATTTATTTTTATGTGGTGCTGAGGATCAAACCCAGGGCCTCACACTTGCTAGGCGAGTGCTCTACTGCTGAGCCACAACCCCAGCCCCCTCTTTTTTTTTTTTTTTTTTAAATACTAACTTTGTCTGGTATTAGTATTAGGATCATAGTAGCTTCCTTGACTGAATTGAGAAATGCTCTTTTTCCCTTCTATTTTCTGGAAGAAATCATATAGAATGAATACTAAGTTCTATTTAAATATCTGGTTAAGTTCTCAGTGAAATGATCAGGACCCGGAGGGTTTTGGGGGCGGGGAATGAGAGAATTTTTAAGTTATAAATTTAATATTCTTAACAATTGCGGAGCTATTAAAGCTATTTAATATTAAATGAATTTGTAGGTTTTGAAGAATTGGTCTGTTTCATCTAAGTTGTCAAATTTATATGTGCAGATTGGTTTATGGAATTCCCTGAGGAAGTATGAAATTCTGTCAATTGTCTAAATCTCCCTTTTGATATATTCAGAAACATTACAGACGGTATAAATTTTTATTTCCTTTGTGAGGTCTCTCTTAGGGCCATCTAATTGTTCCAACTGGACTGGAGTCCCCTGAGTGTAGTATATAGCTGTCACCTTGGGATCTTGCTTATTTTCTCTCCTATTTCCTGGAAATTGTTTCTGTCTTCCTTTACCTTGACTTCTATTCTTCAGTAACTTCCTCAGAACTTCTAGGTTCTTCCTTTTTTCATCAGTTTCTGAAATCTCCACAATAGCAATCACTGGTATTTTCATCCATTTGTTGATAATATGGTGAATCTTTTTGGTCATAAATTCATATCCTTCTGTTCCACATATTTCTTGGATTATTTAATATTTTTATAATATTTTTTTCTGCCTTTTACATTAAAAATGTGTAGTATTCATAACATAAAAAGGAAAATTTTAGATTTTTTGCATAATAATTGTTTACTAAATAGTGATTTGATACTCTTAAGCTATCCTTGATATTTATATTGAACATCTTAAGGCCACTCAAAAGTTACCCAATTTTTCAAAACAGCCTAGATTAATATAAAATTTCATGGTACTTTGAAAGATTGTTTTAAATTCTCAGCCTTCAGATAGTTGGCAGTATTGCTTTTATATAATTGCAGGTGATCTTGTCAGTCCTTGAATGGATTCAATGATGATGGGTGTGGCATGCTCTTTATTTGGTTGGGAGATTAACTGGTTCAACCAAAAAGCATCCTAAAATAAATCAGTTACACACCAGTCATTTTGGAAAGTCAGTCCAGGATTCCTGCAGAAACGAACGGCTTATTTCTGTACTTCAGGGAGTGCTGCTGGCAGAAAGCCATATCCACTGCTGAGATTGCCTTGGCTGAAAAGAGAAATGTCACCAAGGTCATGTCCCTTTCCTGGGGCAGTCACATCTAATGACTCATTCATGAACAAAGGCCAGGCTTCTCCTGAAAACTCTTAATGGTCAAGCAACTTGAGAGATCTCCATGGGGTTGGCCGAGGCCTCCACCAGACTTCAGGGCAGCAGAACTCCTGTCTCTGTCCAATTGTGCTTCTGTTCCTTTCCCTCCACAGATGTTGATTCTTGGGCATATCACAATAGACCTCCCTTCACTAATCTCCCATGTCAAAATGATATCCTCAAATGTGCTATAATATTTGATGGTGTGAAAAAAAAACACACTATGCATTTAAAAGTTCTGCATAGAATCTCACTTGATTAACTGATATTAATCACATATATACTACTTGGTAGGTGTTGAGGATACTTAAAATTAATAGAATTCTGCTTTTAGAAAAAGTCATTCAATGTATCTCTAAGGAAGTTATGCTGTAATATAAAACAAAAGACATAAAAATACAGATTTATATTGACCTTAATTGGTTGAGAAAGAGATCATATAGATCCTGTTCTAAAATATCTGTGATGAATTAATAGATAATGAATATGGAAAATGAACGTAAAGCTTGCTAGGAGGCCATATTATCTTGTCCTTTGGGGAATTCCATTTTTACACCAAGGTCAAGAACACAGAATCTAAGTTTGTAAAAAATATATTAAAGCATAGATTTGAATAAGGTCAGATAACCTGAGTGCAAAGGCTATGGGACAGGCAACCCCCCCCTTTTTTTTCAGGTGAGATTTGAAAATTAAACCAAAAATGCAAAGTGAGGTTTTAAGGGGAGATAATTTGCTAACATTATCCCCATTCTGAGACCAATAATAGCAAGTTCATCCTATGCCTGTGGCAGAGATAATTAAAATCCAGCACTTAATTCTGACATCTGGAGATTTTAGTAGTAGGAATTGGGAGGTGGAGACAAAAATATACATGTTTTCTGTTGCATGGCATTTTAAAATATATATTTTACAATATTTAATTTACACATAATATTTGTACACATTTGTGGAACTGCATAAATATTTCATTTACCAAAATTCCATGGGTAGGAATAGATGGCCTGAGCCTTAAAAGACAGCCTGGAGTGGAAGGGTATGGATATGGAGAACTGCAGGTCAGATGCCAGTTCTCTCATTTGTTTACTACAGATCTTTGAGCAAATTATCTACTCTTCTGGAATATTAGCCTCATCCTAAAACATGAGCACAATGAGGAAGACATCAAATTTGTGTTGTTTACTATTGTATGCCCACAGCTTAACAAGCCTGGCAATGTGGTACCAAGAGCCAAATCAAATAAACATTGAAGGAATGTGTTAGGAACAGAAGAGCAGCCCTTGACATTTAGAAGCTGGCCTGGTGATCAGAACTAGGCCACATTTTTCTATTAGATATAAACAATTTTACACAAGATTATTCTGAAACCATGTTGAGACAAAGCAAAACCATTTCATAATCTCATTTAAGTATAGATTATAAACAAGTCTGCTATGCTACTCACAAAATACCAAATATTTGCTTTCTATGTCAAAATGAGTGACTGCTACTTCTTTGCTAATTACAATTTTATCTTTCTGCCTCACTTCCAATAAATAAGATTTATTGAGATACATGGTCAGAAAATTGCCCCTATTTCCTGACAGCATCTAATCTAGAGCAAACCTCTGCTTCCTTAGAACTTCCCCAAATCCCTCAACCGAAGCCCATATCCTAAAATGGGCTTGTTCATATGCCTTGTTCATATGGATTAGTCTGTTTTCTGTTGCTACAACATAATTCCTGAGATCAGATAATTTATTAAAAATAATGGTTTATTGTGAGTCATGGTTCTAGAGGCTGGAAGAGTGGTTAGATGTGATAAGGGTTTCATGCTGTGTCATAACGTGGTGTAAAAGCAGAAGTGCAAGTGGATACATGCAAAAGAGACAAAATATAGGGGGTGGCACCATTTTAAAACAACCTGTTCTGCAGTCCAGGAAGAGGACAGAGGCCCATAGAGTTGACTGCACAAACTCTAGCTAAAATGGCATGAATGAAGAGCCACGGAGAAAGAAGTGGACAGTGAAATGTTCCTAATGGCAGAATTGTGAGGAACAGTGGGAAATTTGATAACTATATTAAATGAAAGTCACCAGCCCCTGGAGGCTATGCTGTATTTCCTTTATACTCTCCTCAACCGCAGTGGACAGACTGTAAGGTGTGCCCCAAATGGTCCTTGCCTCTTGATGTTCATTCCCATAGGTCATGCACTTTCCTGGAGTGACCTATGACTTCCTTCTGATTAATAGAATATTGCAAAAATCACAGGATGTATCTGATTATGTGTCCATGATTATGAACCTAAGATAATAGTACCTGCTTTTTCTGGAGTTTTTTTTTTTTTCTCTCTCTCTCTCTCTAATGGCTTTGAAGAAGCAAGCTACCATGTTGAAAACCATCTATCCTGAGAAGCCCATGTACCAAAGAATTTTGAACAACATCTAGAAACTTATAGTGGTCTCTTGCCAAAAGCCAACAAGAAGCTGATATCTTAAGCCCTACAACTGCAAGGAACTGAATTATTCCAACAACATGAGTGAGACTAGAAGCAAAACTTTTTCATTGGGCCCCAAATAAAACCACATTTGCACCACCAAAAACAAACAAACAAACAAACAAAAAACCCAACCTGTTCTGGCAGTAAATAAGTAAGTTCTAAGGACAGTGAGAATTCACTTTATTAAGAATTAACCTAGAAAGCAGCTATTACTTTGTGAGGACAGAACCCTCATGATCCAAACTCCTTCCAAAATTCTTACCACCTCTCAACACTCTTACACTGGGAAAAAATTTTCAACATGAGTTTTGGAGGGGACAAACTATATCCAAACCATATCATATTGTCTTGTGGAGACATAATGATTTCTCAAGATATGTGTTTGTATTTACTTCAATAAGGAGGAAACACAACCTATCTAGCTATATTTCTAGTGATGTTTGGTTGAAGGTACAGTCAGTGCGAATAGGAAAACTGGGGAGAATAACAGTCCTTTCAGAGTTGCTATGAGTTTCAAACAGATAACTTAATTTGCCAACAAATATCAATGATTTGTTTTGTTCCATGAATTCTGCTAGACACAGGGCACATTTAGAAGAACAAGTCACAAAAATTTTCAAAGTAACTTGAAATTGCAGAACATGCAGAGCAGAAAATTTGTTATACAATTCAAAGCACTAGCATGTAGGCATACACCTTGCATAAAATGTGTTACAATAGAACTACATGTAAAGGAGCACATAACTCCTCTGGTTCTTAGGGAAAGAGGGAATCAAGAGCAGGGGATGTGTGGCAAACAGAATAATGGTTCACCAAAGATATCATGTCCTAATTTTGGAAATTCGTGGTTGTATTACCTCACATGGCAAAAAGGTCTTTGCAGATATGATTAAATTACATATCTTAATATGGGGTGATTATTCTGGATTATCTGGTTAGGAGACAGGGGGTCAGAGAAAGAGTTGGAAGAGCAAAATGACAAAGCTGGGGCATGGGGGCAGCTTCTAGAAGCCAGAAAAGGAAAGGGAATGGGTTCTTTCCTAGGTCCTCTGGAAGGAATGCAGCTTTGTCAATGCATTTTAGACTTGTGACAAACAGCACCCTGAGATATTAAATATGTGTTTCTTAAGCCAGCTAAATTTATGGTAATCTCTTGAAACAGTCACAGGAACTAGTACTGTTTTAAGTTTTAAGGCAGTGTGTTCCATGCATAAGCAAAGGTAGACTATTTCCCACAAGGACCTGCCAGGAGGCTGTGTACTTGGGTATGTGGCATGATATTTAGAGATCAGATTGTGAAGGGTCTTCTTCTGTGCAAAGAAACTGGAAGTAATCCTGAAGGTGATCAGAGACCTCTGAAGGGTTAAAAAAGCAGGGGAGTGTGGCAAAATTAGAATTGCCTTTTAGAAGGGTGGGTCAGAGTCTTCAAGTAGGGATAGCAGGTGGGAAATAAACTTAAATACCCTAGACAAGAAATGGTATGTAGCTCTCATTGCTCACTGTCTATAAAGGGACCTTGCTTATTTCTTGAAATCTGGGGTGAGAAAACTTAGGAAAAAAAATGGTTGTGCTCTTTAAATGTTTGAAGTACTGTCATGAGAAAGAGCAACTAGACATGGCCTATTTGATTAAAGATCAAGGGATAAAGTCATAAGGAAATATGTATACACTATCAGGAAGCACATTCTAATAATTAGTCTAAAAATAGAGTTCACAGATAATTATGCCTTACATTCCGTTCTTTCAACCATTCAACAAATAATCATTTGAACGGTTAGGATGTGGTAGGTATTAGGCATATGATAGTGAATAAAACAAAGGCACTGCCCTAATGGTGTTTTAACTTCCCTGTGTAATGTTGCACTGCTTACAAATAACATTCATATAAATCAAGAAGCAAACTCTCAGTAGAGATATTGGAAAAGAGATTGATACACGGGCAAAGCTGACTTGGAATGAACTCTGACCATGGAAATTCAGGAAGAAAGATAACTCAAAAGCAAGTACTATAGACTAAGAAAAAAAAAAGAGAGACCTTTCCAAGCAACCCCGCCCCTCTCCCCGCCCACCTGTGCTCTTTCTCCTCCTCCCCCGCCCACTTGTGCCCATTCTCCTCCCCATTGCTCCTTTAGCACGTGTCCCTCAGCTCGCGGGATTTCGAGCCTTTCTCGCGAGATTTTCGCCCTAGCCGGTCCGACTGTGGTGGCAACTGACAGTGCGGTAAGCGTTGGTTTTGTTGCTGATTTTTCCATAAATTTAGGCTGGTCCGGGAGACGTTAACTAGGTTCCAGGGGCTGAGACGCGGGGTGCAGGCGCCAGCAGGGTGCCTGAGGAGGGAGCGGGGCCAGGCGCTGGGTTCCGGCCGGCTCAGGCCGCGTGCGTGCAGAGTGTTCGCCGCCGGCGGGGTTCCTTTCCAGGATTGGAGTTGGGGTCCAGGTGAGTGATCACAGGCGCCGTGATGACTCCTGGGGACTTTGGTAGAGCGGGTCCGAGGTGGGGGCGCTCTGTGAGTGCTGCGGTCCTGTGGAGTTGGGCAGAGCCCTGGTGTCCGCTGACCGTGCAGACCTCGGCATGGGTCCGCCCAGATTGGCGCCTCCCGGGCTAGGCCTGAGGTCCGCGGCAGCTCGGTTGCGGAGCATGTCTTAACAGATGGCAGTCTCCAGAGATGCGTAGGTCTTAAGTCTAGAAAGTTGCTTCTGAAGTTGCCAAGAAGAGTTGGTTTTCTTTCTGTCCTGCTTTGTGCGAAGCTCCGTTGCCTATTCAGAGAGGCAGAAGGAAAAAATAAAGAGGGGGTAGGCGAATGATTTACATCCTCCATTTATTTTTTAAATTAAGGTGTACAGAACAATGGAGTATATGACAGAATCCACCGACCGCAGCCCCGGACACATGTGAGTTGTGGCACTTTATCCCTTTTCAATTTTAAGATCTTACAGTGAGTTCATGAAACGTACTGTCATAACAGAGGAAAACTTTTGGTGGTAGTGGTGAGAGAGTTTTTTAAAATCATAAATGGGAAAAATGAAAGTCTTATTTCTGCAGAAAATCGAATTCATGTTTAGTTCTAATATTTGTTCCAGTAAATACATGCTTAAGGTTAAAATAAGGGCTGGGTATATAGCTCAGTTGGAAAAGTGCTTGCCTAGCATGCACAAAGCCTTGAATTTAATCCGCTGCACCACACAGATAAAAAAAAAAAAGGTTAAAATATTCCCTATGCATCCTGTAGATGACATTGTCCAATATGTAGCCACTAACCATGTGTGTCTATTTAAATTTAATTTGAATAAAGTTGAATGCTCAATTGCTGTGTCATACTAGCTACATTTCAGATGGTCAGTAGCCAGCATTGGAAGAGTATCAAATTTTCTTTTGGAGAATATTGATCTGTATCAATGATTCTAAAACTTTCTGCTCCCAATTTACTTTAGAATCATGAAAATCCCATCACTTATAATGGATCACTACATTGATAAACTTCATATCCTATTTTAAAAACAAGTTTTCCTCTGGGTAGGTGTGTGTGTTTTGTGAATTGCTTTTGGAGTATATTGCTGTCTAATGGCACTGCCTATTGGCATATCCATTGTCCCTCAAAACTTTTAAGATACGCATTCTTTATTTTTAGTGTGTGTGTGTGTGTGTGTGTGTGTGTGTGTGTGTGATCCCTCCCCAAAAGCTATGAGGTCCTTTGTAGGTCCTACTATTACATTTGCAATTGTGCAATTTATTGTGTTTTTATTGGTAAAAATTAATGTGCATGTTTGTCTATAGAAAATGTTTGGAAGGATATATGTAAATGGTAAATTATGGGTGGTCTTGGTTAGGTATGGTAAAGAGAACTTTTTTTTGCATTTTTAATATTTAAGTATTTGAAATTGAGATTAGTGCAAATTTTGTATTTTCTATCAATGTGTCTCTATTCACTTTAATGAGGCATAGTAACATTTATTTTTAGTAGAAAAAGTTTATTCATATCTTTCCTGGCTATTTAAATGTGAATTTAAATCAAAAGAATTTAATTCCTGGTGACTCTACTAGTCACTGCAGGTGACTCACTTGCCATGTGTGGCTTATGGCTATCATTGAACTGAACAGAAATAGAATATTTCTATCTTTATATGAAGTTTTGTTGGACAGTGTTCACTCTCTAGAACCTTAGGACATCTGCTGTATTTTAAGAATTATAGCCATCCTTGATTTTTTTTTACTCCTTTGTTTCAGTGGCACTAGGCTATTTATCTTATGTATCTTTTCTTATTTATTTATTTATTTTAATTATGTATAGCAGAATGCATTTTGATTCATAGTATACAATTGCAGCATAACTTTACATTTCTCTGGTTGTACTATCAACCATATCTTTGAAGATTGCTGTTTCTATGTAATGTTTTCATAAAAGGGCATTAATATGGCCTAACTTCAAATCTTTTGTTTGGTAACTTTTTTATAACTAGTATGTTTAAAAATAAATTTGAAAAATTTATCATTTATTTTTTCAAGCTTGTGCTGTGAGTGTGGTGTCCCGATTAGTCCAAATCCTGCCAATATTTGTGTGGCCTGTTTGCGAAGTAAAGTAGACATCAGTCAAGGTATCCCGAAACAGGTCTCAATTTCTTTCTGCAAACAATGTCAAAGGTACAGTGCATTACTATTTTACTTTACTTAAAGTTGGAATTTATATAGAGACCCATTGAGATATGCTGAGATTATACCAAAATACACAGAATAAAGCATACACAATTTAGGTTTAATTTTTACTTTAGAATTTGTGTTTTATGGTGTAATTTTTAGTTTGCTCTACTAATCTGGTAAGGTGTAAAGGTATTTGAATCTGTTCTTTTTCTGTTCAAGAATTTAGTAGATTTGATGCATATAGTTGATAAATAAGAGTTGGTGTCTATAAGGGTGAGAACAGATTTTTAAAGATATGTTACCTTTATGTCCTTGAGGTTGTTTCTTTAAGAGCTATGTATGATTAAAAAAAGCACTTCATGTTTTAACTAATGTAGCAATGTGTTTTAATTAAATTGACTATAATTATTGGAAAAGCTCAGTAAATCATCTGAAATGGTTTAAAATAAAAACTGAATTTGAAGGCAGAAGGCTTCTGAAAGCTAATGTTTCATTCCCTCTTTATTTCCCTTATTGGCTTAAATGCAGCAGGCCATCGAGGAACACAAAACTGGCCAGTGATTTCTCAAAGGGTTTGGAAAAGAGTCTTGTGCTCTACTTCTTTTGCGTATATGAAGAGGAGGTTCAAGGACTTCTGAGAAAATTCAAAAATTCTTCTCAGAAAAGTAGTCAGTATACATAGCTTTATAGATATATTTTAGGGATTTAACAGTGTGCAAACCTGGCAAGTGTGATAATTTATTACAAATATTTGCTATTCTTAAAAGCATGGTGGAGTTTTAAAAGTAGTGGACAAAGATAAGGAGGCCTAATTTGTCTTGGATTTCTTACAAACTAGTTTCTTAAAACTCTTTGTAACTCATCATCTCTGTTTTCTCACCAGAATGAAGGAATTTTATTAGGTGATTTGGGAAACCCTTTTTACCTCCAAAAGTGTGCTTATAAGCAAAGGGGAATCTGTATAATGTTTTTAATAGAACCTTGGAAAGTGAAAATCTAAATTTTCAACTCTTGAAGTAATAAGACCATATTAATAGGCTATTTCAGATTGGCTTTCTCAGTCAGAATTTTGCTTTTTTAATACTAGAGCTGTTTGGGTGAATGCTTCAGAGAAACCTTGGGTGTTATTAATCCTGATTAATGACTATTATTACATCTGAATATTCAGATGAAAATTTTCATTTTTCCTTGAGATATTGAATTTCAGTGTTTTATCTTCTTAGATATTTTCAGCCACCGGGAACTTGGGTACAGTGTGCTTTAGAATCCAGGGAACTTCTTGCTTTGTGTTTGAAAAAAATCAAAGCTCCTCTGAGTAAGGTAGGTCAAACAACTAAAATCAGTGTTTATAGATACCACTTGATTAAAATTCAGAAAATCTAGGTACAGTGGGTTTTTCAAAAGTAACTGCTAAATGCCACTATTGTTACCAGTATTACCCCACTATAAATGCTTTCATTTAAAAGTTTTTTATTCTTATATACTCACAGAAACACACACACAGACACACACACACTTTTTTTTAAATGGAAAATGAAATTATCTTTTTGTTTTGAAAGAATCAATTATTTATTTAAAACCTCTTCTGTGTAATATTAATTTTTCTGAAAATCTTTATAAGACTGTCACTATATATCCATAATTAAGTAGATTGCAGTATTAGGACTGTGCTGTTTGGTTACTCTTTATTTCATTTGTTGGTCTGGAAAGAAAATTGCCTATTTTCAAGTCAATGCATAAATGTCTCCAAAAAAATACAATTTGTTTCTAGAGTCCTAACTATTTCTTGACATACACTTTCAATTTTCTTTGTTAAAATTTTAGACTCACTTCTACCATGTATGTTTTTAATTGAAATGAAATCTTTCAGTTTGAAGGCTTTTCTGATTCCTTTAAGCGCTGATATAATTTCATGTGCTAGTTCTTCATCCCTTTATTTCCTTGCCACCCTATAATTTTTGTTGTCAAATGTTGGCCTTCTTGGCTTAAAACTTTGTTTTTTCCTTCATATTTACTTTTCCCCCTATGTTCTTGACAGTTTCCTTTACTTTATCTTCCATTATTTCTTTCTGTTATTTTTCCCCCAGAAGTATTATTTTTAAGTTCTGGAATCTTTCATGTTCTTGATGCATTTTGTCTTTGAATTTTTCTAGGGAGTTTGAACAGGTTGAGTATTCCATATCTAAAATGTTTGGAACAAGAATTGTTTCAGATTTCTGAGTTTAAGATTTTTTTTAATATTTGCGTGAGTTTACTGTGTTATCTTAGGAAAGAGACCTAAGTCTAAACACAAAATTCATTTATGTTTCATATACACCTTGTCCACATACCCTGGAGGTAATTTGATATAATATTTTAAGTAATCTTGTGTTTTATGGTGTGGAATTTTCCATTTGTGGCATTATGCCAATGCTATGAATGTTTTGGATTTTGAAGCACTTTGGATTTTAGATTTTCAAACTATGGAATACTCAACCTGTGGTAGGATATTTTTAGATGGACACAATATCTTAATGTTTATTTATTTGTTTTTATGTGGTGCTGAGGATCGAACCCAGGGCCTCACACATATGAGGCAAGCACTTTACCACTGAGCTACAACCCCAGCCCTGTGGTATGATATTTTTAAAACTTAACATCTGTTCCCTGATTTTTCTATTTTTTGTGTTTCTTAGTTTTTCAGTTTATACTTCATCTTTTGCCAAGTATCTCATGAGTCTTAATAATTTGTTAATTCCTTCAGTGGATATTTAATAAGTAACAGGTATGTGCCAAACTGCTTTTGGTATTGGGGACATGGTAGTGATTAAGAGAGAGAATCCCTGTTTTAGCTTCTGTTTTGGTTTGAGGGAGGGAGTGATATGTAGAATAAGCAATGATTAAAATAAGTATGTTATATAGCATATTAAAAAGTATGAGTTTTGTGCAAAAAAAAAACTAGGAAGGAAATAATTATTAATGGAAGAGTTGCAGTTTAAAATAGGGTGTCTGGGGAGACCTCGCTGAGAAGGTGGCCTTTGAATAAACATTAAAGATGGTAAGAAAGGGAGCTGTGTAGAAATCTGATGGAAAAGCATTATGGATAAAGCAGAACAAGAAATATAGAGACCAGAGGTGAGATCACATCTGTGTGGTTAGAGTGGAGTGGTGAGAGGAAAAGTAGTTGAGATGAAGTCAAATAAATTAGGGAATGTCAGGGTATATCTGGCCTTATAGGCCTTTGTGAGGATTGGCTTTTACATCAAATGTAATAGATTTAAAGGGTAGAATAGTGATATGGTTCAGTTTGTTAGTTCTCTAGCTGTTGGTTTAGAATAAAAGTGGGCTGTGCAGTAAAGGTAGAAGCATTGGCCTTAGGAAGTGATTGTAATAATACTGAGAAATGATGGTTTGGGATCAGAAATGGAGATGGTGGGAAGTGGACAGATTCTGGGTCTAATTTGAAGCTGAGCAGTGCATCTACTGATGTAGCTGGATGGGTGTGTAAGAGGTAGAAGAGTTAAAGATAACTTCCACTGTTTTCAATTTGAGCAGCCTTCAGGAGGGAGTTGCCATTAGTGAGGTAAGAAAGGCTTTAAGGGAAATAGGTCAGAGTGGGGGAGATAGGAGCTTATCTGTAACTGATACTTTGATGTCCATTAGACATTTAAGTAGCAATACTGAGTGGGCAGCTAGATAAATAAGCAGGATAGTAGTCTACACTAGAGATAAAGAATTTGAGGTATAGGTACTATTTAGAGCCATAAATTGGATAAGATTATCTAGGAAGTTTAGATTGAGAAGGGAAAAAACTGGAGTACTGAATTCTGGAGTCCTTTAATGATAAAATTTTAGGAAGATAAGGAGTAACCAGCAGAGGGGACTCAAAGGAACTGCTAGAGAGGCAGGAAAATTACATGAGTGTGATATTCTAGAAGGCAAGGGGGAGTGTTTTAAGAAAAGGGAGTTGTTGGCTATGTGTTTTGCAGTGGTGAGTTTTATAGAATGTGGAGATTATTAGTTAACTCTGGAAACAATTTCTGTTTAGTGGTGATGTTAAAGATGTGTTTTAAGTGGAAGTGAAAGAAAGGGAGAAGGAATTAGAGGCAATAGATATAGATAGTTCTTTTGAGATTTGTTGCAGAAGGACTCAAATGGAGCAGTGATTGGAGAGGGGGATTGAGGAAGAGGAAGGAATTAGGGAAAATAAAAGATTTAAGATGTGAAACAGTATAATTGTAAGCTCTGGAAATGATAATATACAAAGGGAGATTTTTGTTGAGCTGCAAGGAAACAATAATTGGCTGGAGGTGCCCTTTAAGAGTAGAAAGAGAAAGTATAACAGTGGAAGAATACATTTGTTTGTTCTTTCATTATCCAGTACTTACTCTCTTATGGGTACAGTTTTGAGAGCCTAGAACATCTAATGGGACATTCTAGATGTTGATGTTGTTAGTAACATAGGCAGTTCATCTGTGGTAACAGGAAAGATGTTGGTAAGTGGGAACTTCTGGAAATTTTCTTCTAAGAAAACAGAAGCATGGGCCATAGCTATGAGGGAAGAGCTATTAGATGTTTGAAGAGAGGAGAAGATTTAAAATAGTCGTAGGAAAGTAGAAGAGGGAATGTATTAGAACTATGTTGTATGGGTGCTGGGCATTATTGACAGTTACTGTTGATGATGCATAGAGCAGGCAAAGCATTTTTCATAAACTAAATTATGATTTAGCCTATCACTATAGTGAAGTTAAATAGGGACCAAGGGAATTGAGAATGTATGCATGGGAGTAATTTTGATGATTGGTTTGGAAATAGGATGGAAATGAGTAGATGAAGACTATGAGAGGTAGTGAAAGAGTGATAGGATGAATGGATTTTCTGGTGTTGGATTGGAAGATTTTTGGTGCCTAGGAATAGAGGTAATGAGCTAGAGAGAAGTGGTAGTCAGTGAATAGGCTGTTTGGAATTAAGATCTTAGAAAAGTTGTAGTTATTGGTGATAAAGGGAAATAATACTAGAGATAGGAAGGAAAAAAAGATCCTGGGGGAATAGAACTTAAAGAATGGAGGAGTTAGGGTGTATGGATATAGAAATTGCTAAATATTAATATTGTTGGAAAGACTAACAGTGATCCAGGAGAAATTTCTCAAATCCTCGAGAAATGAGAGCAAGCAGTATAACGATTAACAGATAACTATACCTAAAAGAGTGTTAAGTGGTAGAGTCTGATGACTTTCAATTTAGTCTGTATTGAAGGAGAATGCAGGAAGAATGGTCTGGCATTAGCAACGAAGAGCAAAGAATACATCTGTCTTGCTTCTGGTCTAATGATAGGAAGAAAATGGAAAAAAAGATCAGTCAATATTTTCACTAGCTATAGGGAGCAATATAATTAGGGGATCTAGAAGTTGAAAGGAATGTCCAGGAAAATGGTTGAGGACTTAGGAGGTTTTGTTATTAGCAAGTATTGGGTTCTACAGAGTACAGTGAAAGGGTTACAGGATCTGAGAGGAAATGTTAGATGAGGACAGAATAGGATGTATGTGGAACCATATGAAAATCAGAGTATGGGAAATGAGGAATGACTGAGATGTCAGGGACTGTGGTACAGAAGGATGAAAAGGCCCAGTAAGATTGATGAGTTGTGGTTATTTAAGGACAGTTAGTGTGGTGATGCTGGGTTGTGGAATGCTGAGGTGGATAACAAGGACCCTATCTCCATTTCATAGAGGGAGACTGTAGGAATAGGAATCTGCTTATTACTTAATAATACTTAATACTTAATAATAATACTTAATACTTAATAATACTTAATACCTGGCAGCTTGTTGACTACTAGGTTTTGCTTTAGAGGAGCCAGTTATATAAGGAAGGTTTTACTCTGTAGTGCTGCATCTACACGTGCTAGATTTGTTCTCATCAGACAATACTTGATAAAATTAAGTCTGCTTTCTCATGCTTTCCAGATCTGTTAAATACAGCACAGATTTTTCCATAGATCAATATATATCATAACAAATCCACTTGGATATCTCAGATATGCCATGAATTTAAATGTCTGAAGCTAAGTGCAACATTTCTTCCAATTAAATCTGTTATTTGTGTCAGAAAAGTTGTGCTAGCTCGTTGCCCAAGTTGGATACTAGATAATCATTCTAAAGCTTGTTCTCTTCCTCTTTGCCAAATGCACTTACTAAATTCTGTGGATTTTATCCCCTAAGTAGCTCTTGCATTTTCTTCTTATTTCCATTTCTTCTCAGTTAAAGTTATCTACAACTCTTGCTCAAATTATTGCAACATCCTACATTCTTGTTCTCCCACTCACCTTATTCCCAAACCCCACCTCTAGTTATATTCAGTTACTCAAATATAGTGAATTGTTTTTGGCCCCTGAAAGTACTACAGATTTGGCAGTGAGTTAGATTGAGAAGTGAGTTATAGTGGTGGATTCAGTATTTAATGCTTGAAACTTCTTTTAATGAATGTCTGTTTTTTTTTTTTTTTTTTAAAGCTACAGACTTTATGAGGGAATAATTGAAGTGGAAACTTTTGTTCATGGATTTTCTCCTAAGTAATGTGGCCACCAATTCTTTGCTTTCTTTTAAAAAATGTAATTTCCATTAGATCAGTACACTTAAGAGAAAATGATTTTTCCTATGCAGATAACTTTCTTTCTTGGATTGTATCAATTGCACTAATATAGCCATTAGTTTGTCCTTTTATTTACTGCTATTGTTACCATACCCGGATGATGAAACTTTTTTTATAGTGATGCTAATCACAAATTCTTTAAAACTTTTTATGAAGTCTGTTTATTAATGAATTATTATTTTTTTTCCTTCACGTAGGAACTTATGTTTCTTTTTGTATATGTTTTGTTGAAGGTACGCCTTGTAGATGCAGGTTTTGTTTGGACCGAGCCCCATTCTAAAAGACTTAAAGTTAAACTGACTATTCAAAAAGAGGTAAATTATACATTTTTTAAATATAGTTAAAGTGTAGGAAATGATAATGAGGGTGTAGCAAGTTATTTTATATCGTAAACAGCATAAAAGGAAAAGTGTACTTTTAGTTTTAGTCCTTTGTTTTACTTTGATCATCTGTACAAATGATTGGTCACTAATAAGAGCAGCTGTTGCTGATTATTAGTGGTTTAAATAATTTGTCAGAAGAACTAAAGTAAAAACATGGGCTAAGGTAATGATTCTCAAACTTGGCTGATCATCATAATGACTCACAGTAACTAAATCACAATCTCTGGATGTGAGGACCTGGAATCTATATATATCTTTCTTTCCTCTTATTTATTTTTGTTTTCTTTGGTGCTGGGATTGAACCCTGGGTTTTGTGCATGCTGTCACTGAGCTATACCCTCAACCCTGTCTGTATAGCTAAAAATCTCAGGTGAGTTTTGATTTGTTATTCTGGGAAACTATTAATTAAAGAATAATTTCCTTTTATGAGTTTTCTTTGTCTTATTTTTTCTTCTAAGTGTGAATTCTCTGTTTCCATTCAAAGAAAGTACACACTTACGTACACACGTATGTGTACACACATGTATACACATTCTTTAGAGAATTTCCTTACAGTCATTTCAACTAAAGGTAGATTTAAAATGTTGATCTAATAAATCTTAGGAATTAAACCTGCATATCTATCTTGAAGTAACTTTTTGTCTTTAAACTTGACATATGGATATCTCCAAAACATCCATAAAAAAAGATTTTAAATTAATTATTAAAACATTTTGTAAAAAAGGTATTTATCATGAAACAGTACTATAAGAATGAGGGAATGTAACTGTTTTTTTCCCCAGGTGATGAATGGTGCTATACTTCAGCAAGTGTTTGTGGTGGATTATGTTGTTCAGTCCCAAATGTGTGGAGATTGCCACAGAGTAGAAGCCAAGGATTTCTGGAAGGCCGTGATTCAAGTCAGGCAAAAGGTAATGAGAAACAGATGAGTAAATTCTACATTGTATTTAATCTTTGTCAATCATGAACAGCTAGTAAAAAAAACCTCTTTTCCCTTCTTTCCAAGTTCTTTAAGCACCAGGAATTCTAGATCCCTGGAGCATTCATCTTTAGAAATAGATTATTCTTTTTCCCTTTTAGGTAATCTTTAAAGGTTGTTTTTATTTGAAAAATCAATGTGCTATACCTATAGATGGTATATATGTACTATATTTATAAGTGGCTTGTTTTGGCGTTCAGTTTATTGATTAAATAATGCTTTTATATGTAGACTTCACACAAAAAAACATTCTACTATCTGGAACAGTTGATTCTGAAATATGGAATGCATCAGAATACACTTCGTATCAAAGAGATTCATGGTGAGTTAAAATTTAAAAGAACTCTAATTTATATTACCCTACTTATCTTTACTGATAACATCTGATTAGTACTATCCAAAAAACCTTTGTTAGGAAGAAAACAATCTTAGTTTTCTATCTGTACTCTCCAATATAGAAGTTACTAGCTAAATGAGTATTTGAAAGATGGCTGGTGCAACTGAGGAGCTGAGTTTTTTTTCTTCTATTTTAATTTAAAATTACATTTAATTTATGTTTTTTTGGGGGGTGTAGAAAATCAATTTTATTCCACATTTTTTTTAATCAGAGCATTTTAATTGTATGTAGTATTTGGGTTCATTTTGACAAAATTGTACATACAGGAAATATGATTTCAATCCCCATTCCCCTTATTTCCTCCTCTTCTCCCTTTCCCTTTTCTCCCTCCTTTACTGATCTTCCTTTCATTTGTTTGTTTGTTTGTTTGTTTATTTATTTATTTTTGGTACTGGGGATTCAACTCGGGGGTGCTTTCCCACTGACCCACATCTCAAACCCTTATTTATTTATTTTTGATTGCTACTTTTCTACATATACATAAAGATGAAATTCCCTTGAGTACATTTATATATGTATATAACATGGTTTTGTTAAATTCATTTCCATTTCCTTTCTCCTTCTGTCTCTCCTTCTCTCCCCCACCCCCTTTTTCTCCTACTGATTTTCCCTAAATCCTTATATTGGATTCCCTCCCCTCCGCCTTCTTTCCCTTATTTTGCTTCAGCTTCCACATATAAGAGAAAACATTCAACTCTTAATTTTCTGAGTCTGGCTTATTAAATTTACATTTTAATATAAGTTTATATTTAATTAATACGTGGCTAGTGGCTACTGTGTTGGATATCACATATCTAGAAGCATGATTGTTCTTCCTTGATGTTCTCCTTCTGTCCCAGTTCAAGACATTTATTAAGCATTTGAATTGTGATAGATGCCATTCAGGTTTCTTAGGACATAAAGATGAATTAATATTTATTTCTGCCCTCAGTAGGCTGCTCAACTTGGCCACTAGAAGAGTAAACCAGTAATATACATAGTGTAGAGTAGAGTGCAGTGATAGAAAATTATATTATTAAAATGTAAATTTAATAAGCCAGACTCATAGTCTAAATTTGTGAAATGTGGCTTAGTGAATATTTATTGTGGATAAGGTACCTTATTGGCTAGTCATCAGACAAAAATAATACCTTTTTCTATGTAACTTTTTTCTGGTAATTCTCTGGGGGATAGAGAGACTCAAATAGTCTGATGAAGGATGCAAAACCCCGTTACAGTTTATTGTCATGGTAGACATATCCTCACACAGAATTTTTAGTGGCAAAAGAATTGAATACATTTTCTAATTACTTTCGTTTTTGGGGGGAGGGTACTGGGGATTGAACTTGGATACTTGGCCACTGAGCCACATCCCCAGCCCTATTTTGTATTTTTATTTAGAGACAGGGTCTCACTGAGTTGCTTACTTGCTTAATACCTTTTGCTGAGCCTGGCTTTGAACTCACAATCCTCCTTTTTCAGCCTCCCAAGCTGCTGGAACTACAGGCATGTTCCACTGTGCCTGGCTATTTTATTCATTTTTAAATTGTGTTATTTATCTTCTTATTGAATTCTAAGTTCTTTAATATACTCTACATATAGGTGAAAGTTCCTTAACAGGTATATAATTTGTAAATACTTCTTGTGGGTTATCTTTTCACATTCTTTAGAGTAAACTTTAAAGCACAGAAGTTTTTAGTTTTGATATAGTCCAGTTTATTATTTTGTTACTTGATATTTTGAAGTTATAAATCTAAGAAAAATTTTGTTCAACTAATGTCATGAAGATTGATTCCCATATTTCCCCCCAAATTTCATAGTTTTAGGTTATATTTATGTCTGATCAATTTTTTCGTTATTTTTTATTCTAATTTGTTATACATCATGACAGCATGCAGTTCATTTCATATTACACATAGAGCACAGTTTTTCAAGTCACTGGTTGTGTGAGAAGTATTTTCACACCATTCCTGTCTTCATACATGTACTGAGGGTAATGATGTCTAACTCATTCTACCATCATTTCTATCCCCTTGCTCTTCCCTTCTCCTCCCTCCTCTTTTCCCTTTCTAAAGTTCCTCCATTCCTCCCATGTCCCCTCCACCCCCTGTTATTACTTTCAAAACAAAAAGTGCCTTAGGTTTAATAACCCTTCTTTTATAATCTAGAGAATTTTTTTTCTGTTTATTCTTGGTTTGATTTAAATAATCTTTGGCTTGTTTCTTTATTTATAGTGTTATTTATAAAAATTCCAGCATGGAAGTATATATAAAGGATCTCTACTTCGTCTTTATCTACCTGTCATCCCTATATATAGCATTACTCCTTAACATAAGATATGCTCTGTTTATAAATTGTGATAGCAATGGTTTTCCCTCAAGTGAGATCTTTCAGTAATGTTCTATGACTTGCTGCCCTGTTTAAGATATTTGGAAACTTCTCACAACTTTGCCTATAGTTCTGTTTCATTACTATGTGGTATTCATTAATCAGTGTGTATTTTAATTATTTCTTCATTAATGGACTTACAAGTTAGTCCGTTATTTGCTGCTACAAGAAGACTATAATATCCTTATATGTTTATCTTTGTACATATGTAGTGGGTTTCTTTGGGATTGACTTAAAGAATTAGAATTATTGGACAATATGCAAATGTTAAATTTTATATACACTAATAGATTGTCTTCCAAATTAATACCTTTTTTTTTGGTACCAGGTACTATTTTTTTTGAACCCAGAGGCACTTACACTGAGCCATATCCCCAGCCCTTTTTATTTTGAGACATGGGCTCACTAAGCTGCCTAGGGCTTTGCTAAGTTATTGAAGCTAGTTTTGAACTTGTGATCCTCTTGCCTCCTGAGTTGCTGGGATTAGTTGTGTGCTGCACCTGGCTCATGTTCTTAATGGTGTCCTTTGAATTGTGGAAGTTTTGAATCTTGATGAAGTCCAGTTTATCACGTTTTTTTTCTGTTATACTTTTGGTGTTGTGCTTAAGAACTGTTTGTCTAATTAAGTTCACAGAAATTTTCTCCTATGTTTTCTTTCATTAATTTTAGCTCTTATGTTTAGGCCTTTCCTCTTTTGAGTTCATTTTTGTGCAGGATGTGAAATAAGTGTGTAAATTCGTCTTTTCATGTAGATGTCTTTGTCCCAATTAAAAGACTATCCTTTCCATTGTCAGAAATCTATTAACTAAACAGATCTCTGGTTTGTTTCTGGAATATTATTTGCTCCATTGATTTATATATCTGTCCTTATGCCAGTACCACACTGTCTTGATTACTTAGTGTGAGTCCTATGAATTTGTTCATTTTCTTCAATCTTGTTTTAGCAATTATGGATAATTTTATTTTCCTATTTTATTATTTACAAGAATGTCTCTTAATATTTTTTATTGGATTTGCTTTTAGCTTTCCCTTTGCTGATAGTTTTTAATGTTATTGCATTATTAACAGATTAATGTGATTTTAGCTGTCTGGGATTTATTGAAGCTTTTTTAAAAAAACATACTTTCTTTTTTGCATCTCAAGTCTCAGGATTCTGGTTATCTTCTTGGTAGATTTTGTTATATAAATATTTGTTAAATTTGTTATATAAAATAGTTCTCTCTCTCTCTTTTTTTTTGTTCTAGGGATTGAAAACAAGGTCTTAACAAAAGTTAGGAAAGCATGGTACCACTGAGTTATATCCCCAATATTTTTTCTTTTCTTTTCGGTTACTGGGGTTGAACTCAGAAGTGCTTTACCACTGAGCTACATTCCCAGCCATTTTTATTTTATATTTTGAGACAGGGTCTTGCTAAGTTGCTTTAGGACTTTGGTAAATTGCTGAGGCTGTCCTCAAACTTGTAACCCTCCTGCCTCTGCCCCGCAAATCACTGGGATTTCCCAGTGTGCACCACTATACTCAGCTTTTTCTAATTTTTAAATTTTTGGATAGGGTCTCATTAAGTTGCTCAGGCTGGCTTCAGACTTGCTGTCCTCCTGCCTTAGCCTCCCAAGTGTCTGGGATTAATTGCATGCACTATCACACTGAGCTACTCTTTGTCCCTACCCCCACAACCAGCCTTTTTTCCCTTTAGAATTAAAATTATCCATCTTGTTTTTATTTGTCTCTCCTTTTGCCAAGTAAATCTTAAGTGACATTCCTAATATTTTAAATATTTTCTAATAATTTGATTTTGTGTATTATGGATTTGTGATATAATCACATTAACAGGGAAAATCTGTTTTGCAGAAATATTTTCATAAAACTTTTTTGTTTTTTTGTTTTAAGATGGTCTGGATTTCTATTATTCCTCAAAACAGCATGCTCAGAAGATGGTAGAATTTCTTCAGTGTACAGTTCCCTGTAGGTATGTTGTGAACCTAAATGTGACTAAGTTCAAGGACTTGGAGATGGGTATAGGTTAAATCTATTCTTCAAGAGATACATTTGCTAATGTGTATGTAAGAATTTTCTTTGGAGAGTTAGACCTAACTCTGTAGTGCTGAACCATTGATCAACTGTATTTAAATGATAAGAGAAAGGAAAGATGGGTTAAGAGGACTTTTAATACACGATTCATAGAGGAGGTAGTAATTACTCTCCAAAGATGGGGAAAATTTTCATAGTTGGAATTTATATCAAAAGGTGAGTTTACGATGAACAAAGACACCATGGTGATGGGCATTAGAATGGATTTTAACAGATCCTATATAGAGTAGATGATCTGAGCCATTGACATATTGTGGAGGTTTTAAGTAGAGAAGATTGAAAGTTGGTTATAAGTAGAGAAGGTTGGAAGTCATCCGTATATAGTCATAGGTTTTGAAATACAAGTAGATGAAATTAGGCTTTACCATAGCAGGCATCAGGAAGCTGTTTAAGAACTTAGACAGTGATAATTGATTCAATGAAATTTGATACTACTGAGTCTATGTAAGTAAAGACCTTTGCCTATTAACCTTTTTTCTTAATAGATACAAAGCATCACAAAGACTGATCTCTCAGGATATTCATAGTAACACATATAATTACAAAAGCACTTTTTCTGTGGAAATTGTTCCAATATGCAAGGTACATTTTTTCATTTAATTGATATCTTTAAGAGTACAAGTAATTAATTGGTTGATATGTGATTCATAGTTCCTGGTTTCTTTCAGAGGTGGTCAAAAATTTAGACTTTTCTTAAATAACTTACGACACATTCAGCCTTGTTAAAAAAGATAAGGGTAATCATGCTTTTAATTATGAATTGACATGTCTTTCATTTTGGTGTATTAAGATGAAAGATCTGGTTGTGATTTTGTAAGTTCCTATTCCTTAAAATTTGTGACCCTAGAGAATATATGGACAGCTCTATGAAACTTTGAATTAAAATAAATGACATTTTTAAACCAACAAGTGAGCCATTTTGTGGGATGTGTGCAAACAATTGGTAAGATTAAATAATATTGTGGAAATGAGGTCACAGAATTATTTTTATTGAAAAGATAATCTGAATAAAACATTTGGATTGTAGATTGTTATTTCATTTAGTTATAAGAAAATAAAACCTTCAAGAATATCAGTGAATTAAAATTCAACAGTTATTGATTATCTTAGGCTATATACTAAGGATAATGTAGCTAGAGGTTTCTACCATGTACGAACTTACATATCAGTATTAAATCATGTGTAATAGTTAACTGCTGTGATTTTTTTGTTACCGTTCTACATAAAGTTATTATTTAGATACTGTGGTATTTTTCATTTTATTCATGTCTCATAATAAATGAAGTAAGCCCTGTCATATTTGAAAATGAGGAAACAAGTGTGGTGAGCTTAGATGACTTTCCCAAAATTTTATAACTACAAAATGATAAAACCAGGATTTATACCCAGGTCTGTGACTTTAAAACTTTTACCGGGAGTGAAATGATATCCTAATACAGCATTGGCAGACTTTCTATAAAGACCATTTAGTAAATATTTTCCATTTTAGGACATATAATCTCTTGTAACTAGTCAGTTCTGCTATTGTTGCATATCAGTATCCATGAATAACACGAAAGTGAATAGTCAGGGCTATGTCCTAGCAAGGCTTTCCAAAAAACAAGTATGGGCCAAATTTATCCTGAGTGCCATTTTTTACTAACCCCTGGTTTAAAACTGAACTCAAAGCCAGGGAAATAGGAATTTAGTAAGGAAAACATATTTACACCTGGGTATTAACTGCTTTGAGTGACTCATACCAGTATCTAGGGGAATGTGCAGTGTGAAGTACTGCTGTATTTTGTATCTATAGGGAATTGGTTCTGAAAAAAACATTTGGGCCCCTGTAGGTCCCTGAGGATCTTTAAGTTCCTTATATAAAATGGTATAGTATTTGAATATAATCTATTCATATCCTCCTTTATACTTAAAACCACTTCTAGAATACTTATACCTAATACAACGTAAACACTGTGTAAACATTTGTCGTACTGTATTGTTTAGGAAATGATGATAAGAAAAAAGTACATACACGTTCATTACAAGTGCAGTTTTTTTAAAAAATATTTTTGATTCTGCATTGGATTGAATCTTCAGATGTGGAACATGTGATATGGAGGGCTAACTGTATCATTTCATTTCTTTTTTGGAAAACCAAGGTTTGAGAGGAACTTGTATGCGCATAGTGTTCCTTCAGTGGATCTATGGATGTGAATAAATTCTTTATATACATACACACACTCACTGTTTTGGTACCAGGGATTGGACTCAGGGACACTCACTCTCAACCACCGGGCTACATCCTAGCCCTTTTTTGTGTATTATTTAGAGACAGGGTCTCACTGAGTTGCTTAAT
The DNA here is from genome assembly GCF_052094955.1 of Ictidomys tridecemlineatus. Taxonomy (NCBI): domain Eukaryota; kingdom Metazoa; phylum Chordata; class Mammalia; order Rodentia; family Sciuridae; genus Ictidomys; species Ictidomys tridecemlineatus. The sequence goes on from NC_135479.1 coordinate 106,829,393, forward strand.
GCCTCACTAAGTTCCTGAAGCTGGGTTTGAACTCATAATCCTCCAGATCTTCCTATCTCAGCCTCCCAAGCCACTGGGATAATAGGCATGTGCCCTTGTTAAATGTTAATGTTGTTTAAAAACATAATTATATTACTAGTTACTATACTATATCCCAGTATACATCTGGTTCGGAAGATAGAACAATTAAATCTTTGATTAACATATTGGTACATGTAACCATTTAAGACAAACATTGTTCCTTAGAAATTTTTATGGATATTAAAAGAATTCACAATTCGATTTAGAAAATTGTTCTGTTCCTGATGTTACACTTTACTTGGGAAGTACACTATATTAACATTTAGAGTGGTAAGCAAACTGCAATAAAATTGAAGTAATCTTAACAGTTTGGAGGTTAGGTTCTAAAAGACTTTTTTTTTTTTTAAGCATTTTAATTAAGGCAAACATGCCTGTCTTAAGACATAATTTATTTTTAATTTAAGGTTTGATTCTTTTATTTAGATCCCTTGTGGGTACAAGAGTGAAAACTAACATTTTGGTTGGGCAAGTACAGTTGGATTGAGTTTACATTAATGTGTTTTTGGTGACTTATTTAGGACTTATATCATTTAAAATGTTATTCTGTTGCCTAGGATAATGTTGTCTGTCTGTCTCCAAAACTGGCACAAAGTCTGGGAAATATGAACCAGATCTGTGTATGTATTCGAGTAACTAGTGCCATCCATCTTATAGATCCAAACACCCTACAAGGTAAGTATAGAAACTAAATTTGCCTTGACAGTTTTGTCCTGCATGGTGGGCAATAATAATTTATATTATTAATTTTGTTCTCAATAATTTTATGTTGAAGAGCCAGTTAAAATTTGTACTGTTTAATATTTATGAAACACTATGGAATTATAAACTATTTTACTAGTTACCCTTGTATTTTTTATTTAAGGAAACGATTCTAAGAGTTTTAATAGATTTCCTATTGCATGTCATGAATTTTTACTAAAATTGACTTATTTGCCTCATTTAGTTTTTGTGACTATTACTATTACTAATAATAAATAATAATAATAATAAATAATAAATATATTGCTGTATTTCAGTAGTTGACAAGTATTTTAAATTTTGGAACATGTGACCTTTTGTGACCTGTTGGAATATTTAGTTTGCATGTGGAATTTTAATAATTTACTAACATTATAATAGATCATTTATTTACTTTCTCTTTGTAAAAAAAAAAAAACATGTATTTTTTAAAAAGACCTCATTGGTAGGTGTCTCAGTATTTGACTATATCTCGTACTTAATTTTTTTTCATAAGTTCCCTGTAATAAAACTTGAGTATATTTTGATATTTACTAAAAGTCATTCATATCCTTATCAATTACAGTTCATCAGTTAAAGATCTGTAGTACTAGAGTAGACACTGTTTATCTGTCAGAAGAACTAGGCCTTAGTTCCCATAAACTAAGCAACTAAAACGTTGATGTGTTTCTAAAATAAAATGCCAGCACATGAAACAAGTATACAACTCATTGAATATGATTTTATTTAAAAGCCACTTAGCCCTTTAGCATTCTGATTGTAAAAACTACTTAAGCTGTGTTTTAAACCTGTTAGTTCTTAGCGAGTTTGAGACTGAGTTGGTATTGTCATTCCTGTTTACCTGATACTTCCCAGTTAGTATATACTATCTCCTCCCTAGTTAACAAATTTAATGACTCTTTGAAATACATCAGTTCTTTTGTCTTGTAGTTTTCTGTGTTTATTTTTAGTTGCAGATATTGATGGGAGCACTTTCTGGAGTCATCCTTTCAATAGTTTATGCCATCCCAAACAGCTGGAGGAGTTTATTGTGATGGAATGCAGCATTGTTCGAGATGTAAAACGTAATGCAGGTGCTGGAATGATATCAAAAAAGGTAAGCTATATCCTACCCGTCCTCCTTTTTTTTTCCACCTTACTTTGGTTTCAGTCCTTCTTTCTTTTATCTTTTTTAACTTATAATAATTCCAAAATGTGGAGTCCAAATAAAAGTAGCACCACATTAGGTTAAAGTACATTTTTATAATTTTTCTCTTGAAAAAAGGTTTTAAAATATTTATTCCATTTTTATAAGAAAGCATTTTCTTTATTTTTGTAGAGGAGGATCAAATGACTAACCTTTTTTACTTTTTAGAAATCATTACTGAATACCAATAGTTAAATAGTTTCTATCTTGAAAATATAGGAATATTTACTTACACAATCAGTGTATCATGATCATACCTATAATTGTTTAGTCTATGTTCAGATTTCATTATATTCCCCAAAGTATCTTTTATGGTTTACTTAAATTAGTATCCAATTTGGGACCACATATTAAATTATGTGAATATTATAATAAAATAGTCTTCTTTCCCCCAACCCTCATTTTTTGTTGTTGTTTCTTGTGGTCATAATACTAACTTGTTTAGACAATACAACATTTATTTTGTAGAGTACTCTGTCCTTCTCAGTCTATCTTTCTTTTTTCTCATGATGTCATTTAACTTGCTCTTAATCTCTTGTATTTCCTCTAACCTGAAAACTGGATATAAAGAATTGGCTGAGGGGCTGGGGTTGTGGCTCAGTGGCAGTGTGCTTGCCTTGCACGCATGGGGTGCTGGGTTCGATCCTCAGCACCACATAGATAAATAAAATAACAAAATAAAGGCATTATGTCCATCTACAACTAAAAAAAAAAAAAAAAAATTAAAGAAAGAAAAGAATTGGCTGAGTTTAGGTTAAATATTTTTGCCAGACTCTTTGAAAGGTGATGCTGTATACTTTTTTGGTATTATATTGAGACAAGTCATGTCTATTTTCTTGGCTAAAATGGTGATAGCAGATCCCTTCATTATAGTAGGATGTTTTTCCCCCTTGTAACCAGCAAGTGTTCTGTTGAATGGTACTGTCACAATATGCACATATCAAGTTCTTATTATTATCTCTGTGTGTGTGTATGTGTGTGTGTTTAGTCTTTAGCATTCTTGCCCAAATTAATTATTTAGTATACAGTGGTGACCTTTCTATTATTTCTTCTACATTTATTAGTCAACATTCATTCATTCATTCCCTCCCTCCCTCCCTCCCTTCCTTTCTTCCTTCCCTTTTAGAGAGAGAGAAAATTTTTTTTTTTTTTAATATTTATTTTTAGTTTTCAGTGGACACAACATCTGTGTTTGTATGTGGTGCTGAGGATTGAACCCGGGCCGCATGCATGCCAGGCTAGCGTGCTACTGCTTGAGCCACATCCCCAGCCCCAACATTCTTTATTAAGGAAGAGCTCTCCATTATCTCAAGGCTATTTGGTTTCCTGAAATGTTTTTCTTCTGCACTAATTCTTAATTCTTTCTCTTGACATTTTCAGAATAAGGAGATAGTCTGGTTCTCTTTCAGTGGTGAAAATATGTTTAGACTTATTTCTTTATTTGAAAGTGTCTCTTTCTCTGGGCTGGGGATGTGGCTCAAGCGGTAGCACGCTCGCCTGAAAGTGTCTCTTTCTCTATGATTATCATGATCTTATGAAGTTATATGTATTTACTATATTTTTTTCTCCTCCATCCCTCACAGGTCTATTTTTTCTTTTAAAATATTTAGATTGCCCTAAATTTAGGCAGTGAGAGCCCCTTCAGAATGGTTCCTATGTTTTTTTGAGATGGCTTTCTTAGTCTAAATGCATTGCTTTCTGTGAAAGCACAAAACAGCATCCAGGTGTTCTAAAATCACATTGTATGATACTTAACCCATATCTGAAATAAGTTTTTCAAGGATAAAAGTCAGATTTCTTTTAGTGTGTATATAGTATTTAGATACCTCTAATCTAGATTCTTTTTTTGCAGGGGTGGGGAAGGGGTACCAGGGATTGAACTAAGGGGCACTCGACGATTGAGGCACATCCCCAGCCCTGTTTTATATTTTATTTAGAGACAGGGTCTCACTGAATTCCTTAGTGCCTTGCTTTTGCTGAGGCTGGCTTTGAATTTGCTATCCTCCTGCCTCAGCCTCCCTGCCTCAGCCTCCCGAGCTGCTAGGGTGGCATACGTGCGCTACCACACCCGGCTTCCAGTCTGGTTTCCAAGGATGCTCATTTCCTTTGAGTTAATATTGCTTTTTGAGACAAAAATAATTTCTGATTATTTTGGGGAAAAAAATCACTGAAAATAGAAGACAGAATACTTTCTATATATTTATTTAAAAATAATATAGTTAAGAGCTAACTTTTCATATATAATATAGAAAAACCAGATAGTATGTTTTCTTGGTTTTCAAAAATGCATTTAAGTAGAACAGTTCTTAAGTCTGTTTTAATTAGGAGCAATATAAGAACTAGAAAGTGAATCCTGTTAAATAGAACTTAGTCTCTCTGGTAATTCCCTTTTTTTGTCTGTTCTTTCCATACCTGAGACCTGTATTTTATTTCAGTTTCTTCCTTCTACAGCATCCTCTTTTCATCTCTTTAAGTTTCTTTAATTTTACTATTGATTTTTAGTTTTTTTGTTGTTGTTGTTAATAATCCACTTTACTTGGTTTATCTGTGTTAGTAAATGGTTGGCATGGACTATGTTTAATTCAGTCTTGAAGTTTAAAATGTCAGTTAAAAGTGCTTGTAAAATCTTATGTTGGAAAGTGAAAGTGAATGAACAGTTTTCTACTTTAAACTTTCAAATTTAAGCAGGATATTGTTTCTGCAACAAATAGTTTTTTAAAAATTACACTGTGAACTAGTGTAATACCCCAAAATTAATTTGAAGGTCTGGATTCTATAGGGATACACTACTAGGATTTCATTCAAGATTGTTTTGTTTGAACACTGTTTTTCTTTTTGAAGTTTTGTGTAAAAGAAGTGTTTGCTTAGAATATGTTCTTGCTTTAAGATTCTCCTGCCTTTATTTTATTTTCCCAGTCTGTATGCCCAATCTTCTTGTGAGAAACAATTCTTTCAAAAAGTCTTTATGTATTTTTCAGAGGAGATTTTAATGTTTTATAAGAGCCTTAAACTTGTAACAAAAATCAATTATTTGTTCGTATGATTGCCTTCTGAGTCTTTTTTGATACTCATTATTCAGTAATTTATTAATTATTGACAGTGTTTCAGAGATCTGGAAAAAAATCTTTAAAATGAAAACTAAAAAACTAAAAATCAATTTGGTATTTAATTTTTCTATGAGATACTTCTTGAGTTATGTTCAGATTATTGAAAAATACATTTTCTTTCCTATTAAGCATACCCTTGGTGAAGTCTGGGTACAGAAAACATCTGAAATGAATACAGATAAGCAGTATTTTTGTCGTACTCATTTGGGACACCTTCTAAATCCTGGAGACCTGGTTTTGGGGTTTGTATTATTTTATAATATTTTAAACTGCCAATTAGCATTAGAGATTTTCTTTGGGTGCCAATAGAAAAACACTAAAGTTGCCCATTCCAAAAAGATTTTTTAAGAGTTTTTTGGAGCCTTAATAGCTTTTTTTTTTTTTTTATATGTATCTAAATTAAACTCTGGAATTGGACAGAAGCTTGTAGCTGTTGTGTTTTGGCCATCATCTAAAAAAGTCATTTGTTCTAAGATTTTGGTAATTGACTCCTGAATGTATATAGTTCAATTCATATTTGCAGCTTTTTTGGGGAGTGGGTAGTTTTTTATTGTGCACATGCTCTCCTCAATATTTTACTTTTAAGAAATGGTAGCCATATCTGCAAATGGAACAATCCTTTCTCAAAGCTAATCAGTGTGCTTTAAACATTGCTTTTACTCTGAGGGTTTCATTTCCTTTCACTGGAGAATGGGGGATATTTTTATTTTGTTTTATTCATTTCTACCGAATCCTAAAGTTAGATGGACATATGTCTGTGTTTTGTCTTTAACAAAAGCATACAGTAAGGTATACAATAATGGATAATATGTGAAAGTCAGGTACTTCTTTTCTGGAATGTGAAGAAATGTGTTCACTGTATAGTAAATCGCAAAGCTTTAAAGTGAAAAACTTTAAATGTTTGACTTCAGAGAAAGTTTTAAGTGATATCCCTAAAATAAAAAAATTTACATACAAAGGGAAATAGCAAGTTTTTCCTTGTTTGGATTTCAGGTTTGATTTGGCCAACTGTAATTTAAATGATGAGCATGTCAACAAAATGAACTCAGAGAGAGTTCCAGATGTGGTAAGGCTTTAGATATTTTTTTTCTTTTTTTCCTGTGTTAAAGAGGACTCTTGTAATTCTTATGAAAGAGCTGCATGAGTTCACACTTTTGAAAATAACAAATCAACTTAGAGATTTCTTTTAAAGTATACTTAAGGCATAAAAGCAGAAATATTCATTTTAAATCATTTTTCTTAGTGGGGTAAATTCAAGATTTGATTTCTTTGTTGTTAACTGTTTAAAATAAAATTTTATTCTCTGTCAAAATACTTGGTACTTATCTATAGCGCAAAAATAAGTTTGTAGCTAGAAACGATGATCTTTAGAGTTTACTTATGTTTTCTCTTACCCAAGTTTAGTATATTTCATGTATATTGTCCAGGTAAGAAGACATTTAGAGTTAGAGTTTAGGTTTGATTTGGCCAACTGTAAAATGTAATTGCAGTTGAAAATAATCATATTATCAGTTCTCTGATAAAAACTATTGTGAAAGTCTGTTAAGTTCAAACATGATTAAGAATAATGAACAACAGTTAATGAAATTGGTGTGAAAGACCCTATCTCCTAGTTGCTTATCTTTTGAAAAATAAACATTGATTTCTTTAGCTATGGCCAAAATAAAGTCATAGTAAAAGAAAGATACCCTCCTTCCTACATCTACCACTGTCACCCAATTGTATTTTAAGTCACTAATGAAATTAGGAAATAGAAGGATGATTTGGATGTAACACAGTAGGATATTTCTAACAAGGTCATAAGAGGAAATCATGAAGGTATTATAAGATTTGTATTTTATAAAATTATTTTCACCTATTAATTTCACAGCATTAATGTTTTCTAAGATATCCTGTTGTGTAAGTTCTGTAAGTGGGAATAGAAGAAATAAAAAGTGCCTATGATATTTCAAGATGATTCATATGAATCATAGCTGAAAATTGAAGTTCAAGTTAAAAAAAAAACTATAGATTTTTGGTGATAAAAATTTTATATCAGTCTCTAGAAAATTTCACTTAGTAAATAGTACGCAGATGTATTCTCCCATAAATACATGGAGAAAAGTTACAAAAGTTCCCCTGACAATGCCTCTTGGTCCCTACCTTTCTCTTAACCACTGTCTAGTTTGAAGGCTTCCCTGGCATTCCTATAAACTTTCATATTTTAACTTTATTGGATTTTTGTTGTCCGACTGTAGCTCTTATGGTTTATAACTTTACAGATATTTCTGTTATAGGTATTAATCAAGAAAAGCTATGACCGTACCAAACGTCAGCGTCGTAGAAACTGGAAACTGAAAGAACTTGCAAGAGATAGAGAAAACATGGATACAGATGATGAAAGGTCCCACTTTTCTTTTAACCTTAAATGTTGTCTCAGAGAAAATCCTTAGAATAAATTGATTTTTATATTGTAAAGAAATAGGCATCACACAGTTAGTTGATCCTTGCACTCAGTATTAAGATTTCTATCAAGGTATTGATGGAATAAATTTAAGAGAATGTAATACAGATTAATAATTATTTCTTGAGTTATTACCTTGTAATTATAGTGTTGATGTAAATAATTGAGTTCAAAAGTCAAAATATAATAAATAACAAGGATATCACAAATAGCAGATGAGTACTTACGATCTGAGATTAAAAAGAAAACAGCTTTTTGAGATCAAATGTTATTTCCAAAACAACCAGAAACAAGATAATGTATTCTAAAAAAGATTTTTGTATGACTCAAAGTGGTCTTAATGATGGTGAAATGAAGAGTTTATGTAAAACTTACGAAATGTGAATTAGGAAACAGCAGTATTTCTGAAATATAATCTCACAGTTATAATATGCATAAATGTACAACATGGCAATTAGATTCTGTAAGTATGGTTTCATTGCTTCATCTGTAAAGTGAAAGTGTATTTCAACTTGGCCATAAAACTTTTTGGGAGAGGGATATCTTCTCATTGCTTTATATTTAACCTTACCTTTGTACTCAACTGTTTTTTTTTTTTTTAATCATGTAATTTTGAAAGAAATGTTTTCAGCCTATTAGTATTGAATTGGCATCCATATTTGACTTTTTTTTGAAAGATGGTAATATGTAGAGCACATTACCTTGCAGTGCTGAAAATGAAGAGAACTTCATACTTTTCTTGGTGAAAGTGAAATATTTAATTTTTTTTTTTTTATCCTATAGGCAATACCAAGATTTCCTTGAAGATCTTGAAGAAGATGAGGCAATTAGAAAAAATGTCAACATCTATAGAGGTTGGTGTTTTAGGAGTGTTGAAATCATATATTTTATCAGGAAGAATATTTTGGGATCTTAAACTTTGATCCTTATACGTTACTTTTATTGTAAATTTTTTAAACTACTGTTGTCAAACTTTTAAGATGAAATTACTTATAGAATAGTAAAACTTACTACATTGTTTGCTATACTACATTTAATATCATTTTTTTTTCCTAGCATGATAGCTTCTTTACTGGTAGAAATTTATTTATATATTTATTCAGTCCATTCATTCAGTGAATATTTGAATGCCAGCCCTAGGTAAAATACAAGAACTTCTAATACCATATAGTTAGATAATAATATTAATGGTAGGGGCAGAAATTTATATTTGTATTTATTTGAAATCCTTTTTATTTTTTTCTTAGATTCAACTATACCTGTGGAGAGTGACACAGATGATGAAGGAGCACCTCGAATTAGTTTGGCTGAGATGCTTGAAGATCTTCATATTTCCCAAGATGCCACTGGTGAAGAAGGTGCATCAATGATGACATAATGAGATTATATTATAGACTGTACATCTCTGGGCTCAAGAAGTTGGAACAAAATGACCTTTTCTATGTATTGCTTCTGTGCTTCCATATGGAGAAATTTAGTTTTAAATCTGAATAAATATAACTATTTTGATTGTTTACTCTAAGCACTAAAAAGGATTGATAATTTTGAAGTTCTAGATAATAAAAGATTCAGAAGGATATAATTGTTGCTGATACTTGGGCAATTTATGTGTGCAGTTTTATCACTTTGCTCTTTTAAAATATAAGCTACTATACTATTTTTATATATAGTGCTAGATTTAAAAGCTCAAATGTTTTGATTCCTTAGATGTTAATTAAATATTCAAGTATAAAACAGCTTTCACATTCTTTTTATGTTGATGATTTTATGAGCATATGGAAGGTCATTTAAAAAAATTTAAATATATATATATATATATATTTTAGTTGTAGATGGACACAATATCTTTATTTTGTTTATTTATTTTTATGTGGTGCTGAGGATTGAACCCAGTGTCTCACATGTGCAAGGCAAGCGCTCTATCACTGAGCCACAACCCAATCCTGGAAGGTCATTTTTAACATGAACTTTTTAAGCATTTTGATTCACTTCAGATCATTTTTATGTCCTTAGTGAAGGGAAATTGGGATTGTTTTGTCACTGGACACTCAAAAGGGAAGTTAACCTTTTTTAAATTTCTTCATAAAATTAACATTTTCAAAAGCTTTTTTTGTGTGGTGCTGGGGATCAGACCTGAAACTTGGCACTTGTTTGCTAAGCAGGCACTTAGCCACTGAGTTATATTTGCAGTCCTGCAGAAGTTTTTAAACATTAACTTTTACTGTAATATAAAGAAATATATAGAAAATGTTTACATCTTTGTAGCACATATGGAGTGGTTATTTAAAGAGCAATTTGTTCTTTTTTTTTGCTTGGGCCAGTAGCTTAGGGTAGTAGTCTGTTTATGTCATAAAATGTCTTTCTATTACTTCAAAGAATTTTCTCTGTAAATTTCTATCATTGAACACATCACTATCAAAAACAATATTAGATTCCAGCATGTAGATGGTAAAATAATACAAATGAAGTACATGCTTTAAAACCGTGTATCAGATTTGAATGTAGAATGCATTACACATGCTGAAGAAAGAGACTTGGCTTGAATTTTAGTATTACAATTCTATTTCTGTAGCAGCAAGATCTTACTAACTATACCAAACTAAGTGCTACTTCATTAATTATATGCTTTCCATTAAATAAAGAGATTGAGCGAGTGCTGAATGGAATCTTTCCTTTTTTAAGATCGAATTCCCAATTTTGAAGTTATGAATGAAAGCCTGAACTTTCTAATTGGTTCCTTTTCTGTCTGCATATTCAGTTGTACATGTAAAAGGCATATGCTATTTTTGGTGATAGACTAGTAGGGATGGCTTGTCTTTATAGTTGAGCATGGCCTCAACAATTTCTTTCTTCTATGTCAAGATGTTAAAAAGCATAAAAATAAAAATAGCCCTCCCTATTTTGTGTCCTTGAAATGGTTATTGTCATATTTACATGAAAGAGTATCATGCATTTTTCCAAAGTGGAATTGTTGTGTTATTCAAGTACTTGTCATATGTTATTTTCCCAGTGAAAAATTTAATATCTAACTTTATTTAGTCTTATTTATTTATTTATTTGCAGAACTGAAGAATGAACCCAGGTCCTCAAACATGTTAAGCAAGTGCTCTACCACTGAGCTATAGCCTTCCCCACTTTTTAAAAAATTTTATTCTGTAACAAGATCTTGCTAAGTTGCCCAGACTGGCTTTGAACTTGTGATCCTTCTCCCTTAACCTTCTGAGTAGCTAGAATTATAGGTATGTGCCATACCAAGTAGTCTTATTTATTTATTTTGGTACTGAGGTTGAACTCGAGGGTGCTCTACCACTGAGCTATACCTTAGCCCTTTTTATTTTTATTTTGAAATAGAACCTCATTAACTTGCCCAGGCTGGCCTCAAAGTTGTAATCCTCATGCCTCAGCTACCTGAGTCACTGAAATTATAGGTGTGTACCACCAAACCTGGCCAATTTTATTTATTTTTGATGTTTTATCTTTATGAGTATTGAAACCTGCTAGTTGGAAGAGACTGTGATTAGGGAAAAGAATATGAAAAAAAGTTATCATTCAAGACCCTACCCAGAGTTAAGCAACCTTGATAAATTTTACCATTTTAGAGTATGGTTCTCATATTCAAGATATTTAGAAATATCTCAGAATTGACATGGTTTAAGAAGGCTATTATTAATCAAATGCATAAGAGGCTAATTTGTAACATTTATAAATATGACTAATTTATAAGTCAGTATGATCATTATCTTAGTGTAGCCAGACCTGTACTTGAAGCTCCTGTGTTATAGTCAAGTCACTGATGAGCAAGGAAAGAGATTGTAGCCAAGAGTTGCCTATGTAATTGAGACTTGTAACAATGTCAAGCTGATTCCTTGCCACAACAGAACACAGGAAATCAGAGTGATGGGACATGCCTCCCTGATTAGTACTGTGTCAGTGCCAGAAGTTATCACTAGAGTCTTAATGTTAGTAAATGTGTTTGTGTTTTTTTTTTTTTTTTTTTTTAATACTGTAAAGGACGATGGAAAAGCTCTGTAAACTCAACAAGCCAAAACAACCGTTTACCTGTCCAAGATTTTATTAGCAGGACCATAGTGGTCAGTCGCAGAAGAGAAGGGAAGAGACGGAGAGAGAGAAGAGGAGAGGCAGAGGGGGAGAGAGGAGAGGGAGTAGAGAAAGAGAATAAATGTGTTTATGTTGATTCCATATTTAGATTATTTGCTTTATTATTTCTAGCTTGCTTGGCCTGTTACTTCTAGCCCAATGAACATTTACTTTTTAAAACAATTTTTCCATAACTTCATACTTAGACATAAGTTACAAAAATACTACAAAGGTGGCTGGGGATATGGCTCAGCGGTAGAGGGCTCGCCTTGCATGTTCAAGTCCCTGGGTTCGATCCTCAGCACCACATATAAATAAATAAAGTTATTGTGTCCAACTGTGACTACAAAAAATATTAAAAAAATAGTATTTTAAAAAATACTACAAAGAATTTTTAAATACTTTTTATCCAGATGTGCTAAATTTTACCTCATTTACTTTCTTTTCCCTTCTTACTAATTATTTTTTACTTATTAACCATTTAGAGTAAGATACAGGTTGGGTGTAGCTCAGAGTTAGAACCCTACCTGGCATGTACAAGGCCCTGAATTCAGTTCCCTGCATCACAAAAATCAAAAGGTAACATACAGACATGATGCTTCTTTACCTTAAGTATTTCAGTGCTACCTTCTCTAAAAACAAGGAATCCTGTAATCACAATGCAATGTTTAGAATCAGAAAATTAACATTGATTCAATATTGTTATCTAATCAGGAAACTATATGGAGGTTTTGTCCCAATAAGGTATTTATAAAAAAAAATTTGAGATTGTACATTATATTAGATTCACACACCTCTTTTGTCTACTTTAATCTGGACCAGTTCCTAAGTGTATGTTTTATGGAAATGACATTTTTAAAGAGTTCACACCAGTTATTTTATAGAATGGCCTCAATTTGGCTTTGTCTCGTGTTTTCTCATGATTAGATTCAGGTTATGCCCTTTGGCAGGACTACTCCAGAAGTCATGCCAAATTCTCAATTCATTATATTAGGGGACATGTGCTTTTAATTAGTCCAGATGTACCCAAATCTCCTTGGGTTATTAGCTGGATTTCTTTCATAAGGAAGAGCTTCATAGGAGTGTGGATGCTAGGATTTTTTTTTTAATATTTTTTTAGAAGTAGTTGGACACAATACCTTTATTTATTTATTTTTACGTGGTGCTGAGGAACCCAGGGCCTTGCACGTGCTAGATGAGTGCTCTACTGCTAAGCCACAACCCTAGCCCCAAGGATTTTCAATCTCATATAAGATTTGTTAATTTTCACTTGATTTTAAAAAAATTCATTTCAATTTATAGATACTGAAGTTTGCTCTTTGATGTGCAGGACTGAATTTTAAAACCGATTATGTATCAAAATGGAGAACAATTCTAACATCACCCCCCCCCCCAAAATTTGTTACCCCCCTTTTCTTTCTTTTTTTTTAAACAATTGATAATTTATTAAAACAGTTGACTTAGGCATCTGCAATGGTGATTTCGACCTTCACTCCTGGCTCAATACTGATGAAAGTAATCTGTTTAACAATCTCAGAAGGACTGTGCAAGTCAATGAGTCCTTGTGGATTCTCATCTGGAAAGGATCCCAGGTCTAGGAACCTTCACCACAAGATGTTTTTCTTTTAGTGATTCTCAAAGTCTTAGTAGGCATGCAAACAGGTTCTTTCACTTTGAGATTCTTTTCCTTTATGCCTCTGATCAAGTCAGCATACACTTTGTCAAGCGATTTCACATTGCGGCTGGTAAGGATAATTCTATTATAATGAATCACTATCTGTTCCATGGGTGCCTTTCTGGTGTCTTTAAATGCCATGACTGTGGTGCAGCTTCCTGACCTTGTTGTTACTCAGAGAGAACAGCGGTGAGTCAGGAGCAGAAGCTGGCAGGACGGTGCTCTGGCAGCATGGTGCTCTGTCGCACTCAAAACTGCGTTGCTTTCAAAAAGGCTACCCCCTTTTTTAGCTTTTTCTCTTGAGTTTCCTTGGCAATTTCTGATCTTATTTCTTCCAAAATAATGTGGCTTTCTGAATTTTTTTTTAATTTAACCTTGAGATTCATCCAAAGTGTTGTATATATCAAGAGTGGCTCTTGTTTATTTCTGAATCATATTGAATTGTACAGATGTATCACAGTTTATTCTTCTGTTGAGGCATATTTGAATTGTTTCTAGTTTTTGATTATTAGTAGTAATTGCTAAGAACATTTCTATACAGATTTTTTTTGGGGGGTGGGACCAGGATTGAACTCAGAGGCAGTTGGCCACTGAGTCACATCATATCCCTACTTTTTGCATTTTATCTAGAGATGGTCTCACTGAGTTAGTTGCTGAGGCCGGCTTAGAACTTGTGATCCTCCTCCTGTCTCAACCTCCTGTCTCAACCTCCCGAGCTGCTGGGATTATACGTGTTTACCATCACATCCAGCTAGGAATGTGATTGTTATATTTTATAGTAAGAATGTTTAAAAAAGTATGTTTATAGTAAGTATATAAATATGTTTATAGTAAGTACAGTAAGTATGTTTTTTAAAGTCAGCCCAACTGTTTTCCAAAGTGTATTGTGTCATTATGCTTTCCCACCAGCAATGTATGAGAACTTTGGTGACTACATTCTCACCAGCGCTTTGTATTGTCAAGTTTTTTTTTTTTTTTTTTTTAAAGACTGACTTAACAGGTATCTTTTTGTGATTTTAATATGCATTTTCCTAATGACTAATAATACTGGATATCTTTTTATATACTTTTTTGTTACCTGTATATTTTTGGTAAAATGGCTGTTCAAATCTTTTGTCTATTTTTAAAAATTGGTTTGTGTCTTAGTTTGAGTTACTATAATTACCATAGGCTGGGTGATTTACACAACAGAAACTTAACTTTTCACAGCTTTAGAGGCTAGAAAGTCCAAGATGAGGATATTAGCATAGTCAGGTTCTGAGTGAGGCCTCTTCCTTCTGGGTTTTCATATGGCAGAGAACCAAGTGCACTAATTCCTTCATGAGACTCCACCCTTTTGCTTTAAAACCTCCCAAATGGTTACTTACTACCACTTTAGCATTAAGGTTTCAAATATGAATTTGGTAGGAACATAAACAGTTCATAACAGGTTTTTATTTTCTTGTGATGTTTATGGTGCTGGGATTTGAACCCAGGAGCAGTCTTTATTTTGAGACAAGAGCCTTGCCAAATTGTCCAGGCTGGCCTTGAACTTGAATTCCTCCTGCCTCAACTTCCTGAATAGCTAGGATTTTAGGCGTGCACCATTGCACCCAGCCATCCCAGAATTTACCAGTGAATAAGTACCTCTTCAAACTAGGTCTTGTGTCTTTTGGAAAGATGCTTCAAAGTATTTCATCTTGTTCATGGATGCTGATACAAGGTAACTCTTCGGGTAGGTTTTGTATTTCTCTACTCAAGCCCTACTTGCAATCAGCTTGGCTTATTTTGTTTCATAAGGACCAATGTACTTTAGAAATAAGGCTGCCTCAGTTCAGTCATATGTGCTTTAGAAATTCTGAAATGGTTCATGAAAAGCAACAGGTGTAAAAGCTATTAATTCTCAGCTTATTCATTCTGTCTCATGTTGAAGTAACTTGACCAGTGGGGTGGTGAACTGTGATGAGGGCAAGAAATCAGTCTAGATCCCTCTTTAAAGTAGTGTGATGAGAATATTCAGTTTAGTTTTTAACTTCATATATGTTGAAAGAATTACCTTATTGCCTAAGGGAAAGATGATTCCAGATATCTTTGGACAAGATAAGATCTGTAGTTATTAAAAATGTTTGAGCAGTCACTATGTTTCTTGTGTAGCTTTCAGTGCTGCTTGTATTGTTTCATCTGATGGAAGTTTTTTGTTGTTGTGTTTGTTTTTTCTCTAAGTTAATAGTATAGTGGTGCTTGTCATGCATTGCCTTCCTGACAATTTCCATCTTTTAACCTATACTGACAATATTGTGAAGTACTTTAAGATGATATATGTATTAATAATTTTATGAAGTGCTAAACAAGTAATTCTATATGATAAGGACATAAAAATATGTTTTGGAGTCTTGTTACCTGCCACTTACTAACCATGTAACTTAAAGAACACTTGTTTCTTCAATACTATCACCTGTCACCTGAGGGTTAGACAGATATTTATTTGTCAGGCTGACAGAAAACAGTTTACCTATAGACTAAAAGCAAATATGGCTTGGGATAAAATTATTGTGGGTAATGCATGCTTCCATCACAATCCTTGCTGTTAAAGATTAAGATTGAAGTGGGAATTTCAGTTTTCAGAGAGGATTTTTCAGATATCCCTTCCTTGCCACTGATTACATTGGGCCCATCTCAGAAAAAGCAAGTGGTGTATATTACAAGTTAACAAATACTTCATTTTAAAAAAGAATAGTGTTCACTACACAGTATTGCTAAAAATTTTTAGCATAGTCAGTATGTGATCAAATATAATTATTCAACAAATAGTATCGTCTTTTGAAGTTTATTATGATAGCTGTAGTAATAGATTGAGAAGAAAATCTTATGTTCTAGAAAATGTATATGGTACAGAGGACTACAAAGACAAAAATTATCCATAATGCCACCACAGGAGGTAATCACTGTTTAACATCTTGACATATTTCTTTTTCAATAGACCTTATTTTTTAACAGTGTTAGGTTTATAGAAAAATCAAGACGGTGTAAGTGTTCTCATATGCTTTATTCAGTTTCCCCTATTAACATCAGTATAATACTTTTGTTGTAATTTATCAGCCAATATTGATAAGTTATTATTAACTGAAGTCCATAATTTAATTAGAGTTCTATAGTTCTCACCTAATGGTTAGAACTTTTTTTCTTTTCCAGAGTCTTATCCAGGGTGCTATATTGAATTCTACTGTCATATTTTCTTATGTTTCTCTTGATGATGGCAGTTTTTCCTTGTGATAACCTTGTGATTTTGAGTAGTACTGGTCAGATATTTTATTCCCCACTGTTGGAATATGCCTAATGCATTTCTCATGATAACACTGGGAGTACATGTTATTAGGAAGAGGCCTACAGAGGCAGAGTGTCATTTTCATGGTGTAATCAAGGGAACATATATAATCAAGATTTTTCATAGTTGATGTTGACCTTGATCAGTTGACTGAGGTAGAATTTGTCAGGCTTCTCCATTGAAGAGTTGCTCTTGTTTCCCACTTTCTTTACTGTACACTTTGGAAGGAAGTCACTGTGTGTGTAGTCCATATACCTAAGAGGTAGTGAGTTATGTTAATCCCACCTTAACAGTAGGAAATCTTTATAAATTTTATTTGAAATTCTTCTTGGAAGATTAACTTATTCAATCATTTATAGCAGTATGGACTCATGGATACTTACTTTGTATTTTGAGTTATAATCTGATACTATTTGAATCATTCTAGTTTTGGCCATTGGGAACTCTTTATAAGTTCTATTCTGTGCTCTTATGACATTCTCCAACTGGAGAATGTTGTTAATGTATGTGTGTACATATGTGTGTGTGTGTGTGTGTGTGTGTGTGTGAGCTGAACATTTCCTTACATTCTGTTGCTACAAATTGCTGCAGACTCATCTTGTATATTTATTTCCCTATCCATTTTTCCAAGGTCTGGTTTCACTTATTTAGAATGGTTTTAGAGACCATTATCTAGGTACTAGGTATGCTTGCAGCTACTGAGTATCATTTATTTCCTCTCAACTGACAGAGCAAAATTATGCCTTTTCACTAACCTGTGTATTTAAGTATATTTATAAATGCATCTATATGTAACCATTAGTATCTACAATAAAAATCTGATGTCTCCAAGTCAAAGAAATTACCAGATGGGTCAGTCTAGCTTTCTCCCTGTGTTTATTTTTTTATTTTTTTAATATTTATTTATTTTTTTAATTTTCGGCGGACACAACATCTTTGTTGGTATGTGGTGCTGAGGATCGAACCCGGGCTGCACGCATGCCAGGCGAGCGCGCTACCGCTTGAGCCACATCCCCAGCCCTCTCCCTGTGTTTATCTGTAAAATCCCACTTCAATAGTAAAAAACCTGGTTCCTGTCTGTCATCCTTTTACTTACTTGCTCAATTTCATAGTACAAGTATAACAGTATAAGAATTGTTAACATATATCCTGTGGAAAAAAACTTTATTAACTTTACTTAATAAAGTTTATGTGCTGGTTCTTTTTGCCTTTAGCCTCATAGACAGTACTCATTTCCAGTATTCATTTTTAGGTCATCATCTTTCTCCATCCCCTTCAGCAAGGTTGTTTGATACATTTATAATACAATTAGTCATGCCATTCTGAATTCTTTCCTGGATTCACCTGATGTTTTTATTTTATTTTGATACAAGGTCTCATACATTCAGTATGATCTCACCTCTGTGTGTTATGTGTAAGTAAATTGCAAATATATTGCATATAAGTATATGAAGAAGATGCTCATGGTTTGTCATAAGAGAACTGCAAATTAAAACAACATCAGATTCAACCACATACCTTTCAGATTCATTAAAATAAAAAAACTGACAAAACCAAATGCTGATAAGAATACAGCAACAGGAACTGTTGTAATGGAAATTCATAGTGGCATTAGCCACTTGGAAGACAGTTTGGCAATCTCTTCCAAAGTTAGACATAGTCTTACCATAAGACCCAGAAATCATGTTTTAGATATTTACCCAACTGATTTAAAAACTTATGTTCACAAAATAACTTACCCATGAGTGTTTATAGCAACTTTATTCATAATCACCCAAAGCTGGAAGTAACCAAATGTTTTCGGTTGAATGGATAAACATAAATGGATAAACCATGGGATTTATTTAGAAGAATTCCATAAAAGGATGCATTTAAAAAGTTGTTATTGTTAAGATAGCAAAAGGGAAGAGGAAGATATTAAGAATGGGAAAAGAGAGTCCTTATCTTCCATGAGGTTATGATATGGCAGCCAAGAACTAGCATTTTTCAGTTTTGGTAATCTAGAGGACTTTGGTGTTGGGAAATAAAGTTTTTTTAAATTTTTTTTTTATTAGGAGTGTTCAGAGCTGTGAATATTCACAATAACATTCTTTGTCACTATATACTTGGGAATAAGTTGAAACATAATATGAATTAAGTGCAGACTTAGCAGTTTGAAGAATAAAACCATCCAATAGCCTCTAATTTTTGACTCTAATCACCAATGGCCTATACTTTTCCCCATGGTTCTATGATTTGAGAATTTCCAGTTTTAGCAAGAATAAGAGAAATGTTTTTTTTTTATTTTTTAAAGAAATTTTAAGTAGGTGATATGGCTTGTCTTATTAGTTCTTTTAGTATTTCAAAATGCTTTATGATGAGAGACTGTCAAACATGGACAATAATAGGTCAGGTAATATTTTCACCTGACTTGGCATTCCCCTCTAATTAAACCATGAAAGTTTAGCAGCACATCTGTAGTGTGACATAGGACAACTTGTTTAATTTTATCCTGTGTAAATGAATGAATTTGTCAAGAAAGAAAGGAAACTGGTCATGTCACTTGATTTTATAACAATTTTTCACATTTTTCTTTTCCTAAGAAATGAAGATATAAATAAACAAATTTTCTTAAAAATCGAAAGCCCAAGCCAGGTGTAGTGGTGCTTGTGTGTAATCCCAGTGGCTTGGGAGGCTGAAGCTGAGGCAGGAGGATCTCAAGTTCAAAGCCAGCCTTAGCAACTTAGCAAGGTCCTAAATAACTCAGTGAGAGCTTGTCTCTAAATAAAATATAAAAAAGGAGCTGGGGATGTGGCTTAATGTTTAAGTGCCCCAGGGTTCAATCCTCAGTACCAATAAATAAATTAAATAAACAAACAAATAAATAAATAAAAGCAAAAGCCTACAAACATTATTTAGCTGTCTTTCCCATATTGTAACATTTCTTCAACATGGCACAATGTAGAAGTGTAATTTTATTCACATTATGTATGAAAGGAAGTTTAAAATACTGTTAAGTACATACACTCAGGAACCAGAAGTCTTGGGTTCAAATCCTAATTCCTACTTGATAGCTGTTTCCCTTTGGAAAGTGTTTCCTTTCTATGTGACTCAATCACATTTGCAAAGTAGAAATTCCATTGTTTAAAATTGTGAAGTCTAATTATTGTGAAATTAATAACACAGCTTTATTTTTCAGATGGTCTGACAAAAAGGGGCCAGAAATACAAAAAGGAAGATCAGAGGGACTGGAGCAATTATAAAATAAGATGTAGCAGTGCTCCTCACATATCAGAAGCTGCATATCCCTTGAATCAACTTACTACTGTGATATTAACAGCACTGTTAGAATCGGGCCTAGACTTGCTGAGGGGGTGTCATTTAGTCAAAGAGTGCTGCCTCTGTCCCAGCTCCTCCATTCCCATATCAATTCACACATTGGGAGTTAGGAACCTTTCTCTTTTAGCCTTCTCAATCCCTTCAGCATTTAATAGGAAGCTACTTGCCAAAAGACCCTGAAAATGTAGTTTGATGTCTTCCAGCTCCAGATGTTCAGAAGAGTATATAGCAGGGTAGGTAGGCTGAAAAGCCACAGATAAATAACCTTTGCAAAGACTTCGTACATATGCACATAATCTTATTTTTTTGTAATCTGCATCTATCTAGGAAGAAGAACTTGGGCTGCTGTACAGCAGTGGGGGGATATATTTTTTATTCTTTGCCATTTGGGGTTTGTTTTTAAGGTATTTAGATCACAAAATTGTACTCATTTCACAGTACACATTTTGGTTCATGCAAATTATGCCCCTTTCTTTCTTCCATCGTCACCCATCCCATGGGTGTCTTGCTCCCATATTTTATCTGCATTGAAATTCTTAAAAGATATATAATGTCATTCATAAGTTATATTTAATGTTGTTATACTAAAACTTTTTTTTTCACTTAACATTAGTGTTTGAGATGGATCTATGATACTGTTTATAAATTTAGGTCTGTATATTTTGCTGCCTGGTATTCTGCCATATGCATATAACTACATTTTCTCTATTTTTCTATTGTTGGTATCTGAGTTGCCTGTACCTGTCTTGCATGTAAGCTGCAACAAACAGTCTAATCCCTGTTTTCTTGTGGATCTGTCCAGAGTCTTCAGGATGTATATACCCACTATGGTAGACAGCCTCTGAAACAGCTCTTTCGGTTCCCATTTCCTAATATTCATGCTCTTGTTTAATTTTTCTTTTGTTTTAGGCTAGATCTAGTGATTCTTCTCTAACAAATTGAATGTGGCAAACGTGGTGATATGTCACTTACAAAATTAGTTTACAGGAACATTATGACTTCTGTCTTGCTTCCTATTTCTCATTCTCTGTTTTGAGAGCCCTTACTCTAGAGGAAACAAGCTGCCCTGTTGTGAACTGCCCTATGAAGGGATCCATGTGGCAAGTAACTGATATCTGTAGCTGATATTCAGCAAGGCCCTAAGACCTGCCAGCAGCCAAGTAAGCAAGCTTGGAAATGGATCTTCTGAGGACTTTGAAAAGGTTCACTGACCCTTGAGATGACTACAGCCCCAGCTGACCCTCGATTGCAGTCTTCTGATGCACAGATAGTAAGGTAAGTCACATCTGGATGACTGACCCACAGAAACTTTGCATTTGTTGTTTTTACACATTAAATCTTAGGGTACTCTGTTACATAGAAATAGATAATTAGTAAACTGATGAATGTGATTGCTATTTGTAAGATATGTGTATATTGAACCAAGAACTACCAGATACCTTTCCTACCATCAGTTCATGAGGATTTCTATTATTCTTTTCATTAATGCCAAAACTCCCCCGCCCCTAATTTTTGCCAACTTGGTATATGTAAAGCAATATATAACGCATACTTTGTTTATTTGGTTACATGCTGAGTATCCTTTCATATCACTTGCTAGTTATTTGGGATTTTCTTTCTGATACATATTTATTATTTAATCTTTCTTGAATTTTCCTGTCTTTCTTGTTAATTTGAAGAAATTTCTTATATAAATAGTCCTTATTGAATTAAGACATTGAAAATATCCCATATAATAAATATGCATATAATAGCTTCTGTTAAACAGAAATATTTCATTGTGATGGTTTTAACAATAAATTCTTTTTCCTAAGGTTTGTGCTTCTCTAAGCCTTGTTAGGCAGAACCACCAAATTTTTCAAATAAAGTTCTTTGCATTAAAAACTTTTGAATGAATTGAGATGTATTTAAAAAATATAGACAAACTGATTATCTACTATTGCCCATATCACTTGAATTTTCTTTGCAATACCAGTGTCAATTATTATTATTTTTTATTGCAAATAATGTGGTAACTGTTAACATATTCATAAATCCAGATAAAAGGTGTGGAATCAGAAGAACCTAATAAGGGTGAATTGATGCTTCAGTCTCAAAATTATAGAAATGGTAATAATAACAAAGCATGTTGCAAAATAATTTTTAAAAAATGTGGTTTTCTACCTTCCCTAGGGTGAAGGGGAAAAGCCCCAAATCCTTTTAATAATTTTAATTAAAATGGCCACCAGATGGCACCAATGCCTGGTAAGTACTTATAAAAAACAGAAGCATTATTCTCACATTTATCTTAAAATCTGGTAAAGTATAAATGTATTGACAATGTAATTAAGGAGATAATACTTGACCCTCCATGGTAAATTAGCCTTGAAGAAATCCCCTATGAAGCTTTAGGTTGGGTGAAATGTATATCCTTTGTGGTTCTGTAGTGAATAGTACTTACTGATTCCTCTGTAATTATTACTTGTGATTACTTTTTTCATCTGAGGTAGAGATCAGGACATTTTCACTTGTACTAAACTCTGAATAGTGTGGCTTTTATGTATTTTTCTAGTGATCTCTGGGTTATGACTTAAAGTCAGGTTTGGGAGAAGTAAAATCTAAAATGTAGACTTGTCAATTTAAACAGGCCTTTCAATGTTTATAACACCTATATATTGGGGGAAATAATGGAAATGAACATTTTAGTGCTTTAATTTCATGTATTGAATTGATAATCAAAAAAATAGCCAATATTGTCTATTTCATTTACTGGACTGAACTACAAAACCCATTTCTTTTTGGAAAGGGCCACAGACACACTTAGGGTTCTTAAAAGGTACATTTATTTATGAATTAATATGTCTAAGGACAATAAAACTGAATTCAAAGCAACCACCTGAACTCCAAATATGAGGTTTTTAAAAAACCATGTATCCTGAATGGCACTAATGGGGCTCAGGCTCTGACTGTGTTATTTGATTATCCTCCAAAGGTTTCTATCAGCTCTTTTTCTCTCATCTTCTTAGAAGTGGCATCTTCCCTGTGTTATTGGAACAATGAGAGGCACAGCCCAGTATTAGGCTTTCCCTCCTTGGAAAACATATCTCTAGAACCTGTTGTTCATTTGCAGCTGTAACTGGCAAGATTTTACTATTGAATATATATATCCTCACCCCCAGTACTGAGGTTTGAACCCAGGGGCCCTCTACTACTAAGCTACATTCCTAGCCCTTTTTTAAAATTTTTTTATTATTTTAAAAAATTTATTTATTTATTTATTTATTTATTTAGTACTTGGAATTAAACCCAGGGACACTTAACCACTGAACCACACCTGTAGCCCTTTTTATATTTTATTTAGAGACAGGGTCTTACTAAATTGCTCAAGGCCTTGCTAAATTGCTGAGGCTGGCTTTGAACTCACAATCCTCCTGCCTCAGCCTCCCTAAATCTCTGGGATTACAGGGTTGTGCCACCAAGCCTGGCCCCCTTTTATTTAGTTAGTTTTTTATTTTGAGACTGGGTCTCACTAAATTGCTCAGGCCCCAGGCTGCCCTCAAACTAGGAGCTTCCTGTCTCTACCTTTCAAGATACTACGAAGGCAGGCATGTACCACCACACTTGGTTTATTAAATACACTTTTAAAAATAATCAATACCCACATTTCCTTGAATGTGATTAGTGAAGCCATAGCCCTTCAAGAAAGTACTTGGAGAAAAAAAGTGTTCTGTCCTTGTTTTTAATTCCCAGCTTACTTTATCATATTAAAGACTCTCTTGAAGCCCTGCAGTAGTGGTTTCCAATGAATGGTACTACTCCCGGGGGATGGTTTGTAAATTGATAGGAGTGTTTTTGTTATCTCGTTGACTGGCCCTGGAACTGTGGGTGGACACTACAGTCCCATGAAATTAAGAGTTATCCTTCACTCTCTGGGACTTTTGCTTGTCCTGATAGTCTTATGGCTGTATATAATTAAGATTATTACCTAACTTTGTTGACATATAAACACAGAGTAGTTGAGATTTTATAACAGACACTGAATGTTTATGAATGTAATGATTATATAAACCAAGAGAAGACTGTATTTTGTTTTGCTTTGAACTTTACCAAAAATTATTCACTATTTTCAAAGGGTATAGCACCAGCAATTTCACCAGTTGTACTTGAGTTGCTGCCAGAACATAACCTGGTAGCCTGTGTTTGTAGATGTCAAGTTGGAGATGATTCTTCTTTTTTTAAATTTTTATTTCTTACATACATGACAATAGTGGAATGCATTACAATCACAATTATCCATTCACAGCACAATTTTTCATAACTCTGTATATAAAGTATGTTCATGCCAGATTATGCCATTATACATGAGCTCTCTTATTTTTTTTTGCATTACAATTCTTAATACACCTTTATACCACAATTTATCATATTTCTGTTTGTACATACCGTATGTTGACACCAAATTCACATCTTCATACATGTATTTTGTATAATGATGATGGTCTCCTTCCACCATCTATGCTATTCCCCTTCTCCCTTCTTTTCCCTCCCACCCCTATTTCCATTACCACCTGGAGACAATCCTTCATATAGAAAGAAACACCTGACCAGTTTTCTATTTTGGTTTAGTTATACTCACACATTTATATATTGTTTTGGGATTTTTGGAGATTATGTTTATGTAGGACATACTTATGAATTTTGTTTCAGGATGATAAAGGAGATGTTAGAAAGATACGTGTTTACTGAAAGGATACTTTGGGTCTGTTAGGTCTGTGAACTATTATCCTAAGTAAAGAAATCTGGAAGAATTTTCTTATTCCAGCTAAATTTATTTGATAATAGAACATTTTTGTTTGATGCCTCTTGCCAAGCTTCCTTAAGTGATTTGCTGAGGTTTTCATTTGTCCTTCTAATTTGAGTGTACATTTATAACTTATCCATCATGTGTATTTTCAAGCTTGTATTAGTAAACAGAGATCAGAGCTGGAACGCAGACAAGACAGAACTACAAGAGGAGCTCAGAGTGGGGAAGGGTGACCCATATCTTATCTTAAGGCAGTGGTGAGCATGTGGGGGAACAGAAGTGAAGTGCAGTGAGACCAGCCTGTAAATGGAGGTAAGATCCTACCAGAGGTGGCATTGTATTCTCATATCTTGTGCTTGCAAGAGAGGATTTCAAGCAAGACTGGAGACTTAGTAAAAGCATAGCAATGTTTATTAGAAGGAGAAGAAGAGGGAAAAGATACTGTCAAAATAGGGAGAGAGGGGCTGGGGATGTGGCTCAAGCGGTAGCACGCTCGCCTGGTATGCGTGCGGCCCGGGTTGGATCCTCAGCACCACATACCAACAAAGATGTTGTGTCCACCGAGAACTAAAAAATAAACATTAAAAATTCTCTCTCTCTCTCTCCTCTCTCACTCTCTCTTTAAAAAAAAATAGGGAGAGACAACTCACTTTTTTGTGAGCTCATTTTTATTGGGGTAGGAGGGAACTTTTAACAATAGGATTACATAAGATTTCAGTCATTTTGGTTTGTGTAAAGGTCACAAAGGCCCTCTTTCATCTGGGTCCTGCCTGGATCAGGGTAACCTGTGTTTTTTCTGTTTGTATTTTGGACATGTATTCCTCAACTTTGGGTGGGAAGAATAACCTTGGAAATAGTAAGGATTGTAACATATTATTATCTTTTTTAGACCAAAACTGGGTCACAATGGCCATTTGTGAGCTGCTTCAAAGAAAGACATGCTGAAGGTTAACAGGTGGGTTCAGTCTGTAGAATTAAGCCTTTAACTCCATGTTCCCACCACTTATGACTCCCTGCATGCAACCATAGGAAGGTCTGCTTGCTCATGATTGAGCCCTGTACTCTCCATACAAACAGATTAAGGACTTCACTTCCATGTTTCTTGATTCATTAAAGGACTATCTGGATTTTTTAAAAAAAGTTTCTGTTGTGATGAATTATTCCTCAGTTGCGATGAATTATTCCTATGGTCATCCATATTGTGATTTTGGACACTTAGAAGCCTGATAGAAAGATAGTTTACTTTATATTCCTCTTACCACATGCCAAAGATAAATGCATCATAAAGAAAAAAGAAAGATAGGATGATTTGTTTTGAACATTCCACCAAACATTTTCATAAAGGATATAGTAGGTATTAAGAGGTTAGATGTTTTGAGGGTTAAACAGTCCACTACAGGAATTTGTCACCAAAGAAACTCAGAGAGAAGCACTTGACAAATTATATGTGGAGATGGCTAAACAAAATCAGTGTATTATAAAACTTTTCCTGTTGGCCACACTTGACCAAGATTAGGAAATCACAAAGTTGGGAATCAGCCTTCTTGTGCTCCTGCTTTGCTGTGAAACCTGGGAATGTAGTTAACCTCTGCTGATGTCTTATGTACCTCATCAGATTTAATAAACATCGTGACAAATGGGGGTGGGTATCTTAAAGATGGAAATTTATTCATCATCTATGTCACAGTCCTCTCCCATGCTTGAAACCATGGGTAAGTCTGTGCTCAGGCCACAAGTGAATAAAAGTAACAGGTCTATAGAATACCAAGAGGAACTAAAATTCAGCCTTCTGAATGCCTAATTTAAAAATCCTTGGACTGGGGTGTAGCTCAGTGGTAGACCACTTGCCTAGCATGTATGAGGCCTGGGTTTTATCCCTGGTATTGAGGGAAAGCACTCACTTATCATGGAAATATTCCTGGTTTCTCATATTTGAACATGGGAAAGCCCCAAACTCCTCAAACCCTATTGTTTGGTAAAGAAGTAGATACAGAAACAGCTGTTGTAGACACAAGGAGGGCATTTCATCACACCTGTAATGATGCAGGCAGACTGGCCGTGAGACTGGGTGAATTTCCCAGCTCCACCTGGGGCTTGACTCACCCAGTCTGCCTGCGACAACCTGTCTGTGGCATGTTTTGTTTTGCTAGATGGCCTCTCACTGGTTGAAAAGATGACTCCTCACTACTGAGACCTGTGTAGGCCTGCATATTGGCTTACTAAATGGAAGCTTTGCCTACTCTGGGGTCTTTCCTCACAATATGCATATTCTGAGTTAAATGCATTTCACACTGATGCTTGTGTTAGGAAGCATGAAGTAAGTCAATAACTGGCTTTCTTGTCTTTGTTTTACTACAGGAGAGAGCTATTTTATTTGGACTGTATTAAAAATTGACAGTACCTCATTAATATGCATAATTGTTATGTTTTTACCTGTTTAATTTTTTTTTTTTAAAAAAGAGGTAATAGTAATGATTGATTCCAGAAATGCTTTATGCTGCATTTTGGCTATTCCTTCTAGCTGTGCCCCTGCAGTAGTGACTATTAATCACTAATTCTAAACTCACATGAAGAGTATCAAACAATACCTATCACCAGAAATCTCAATGGAATTACCTTTGTCACCACTTCAGACTTTCTGTCTTTTCTGAATTGTTACCATAGGGTTGAAGTGTCTAGAAAACTTACTGGTTCACCTTTTGAGTGATTGACCTATCTTTACAGGTATTTTGAGGACACCTTGTAGATAGCTGTAAAGTGGTAAGTTTGTTGACTGGATTCATTCATTCATTCAACACGTTTATTAGGTATCTATTTTATCATGCTCTGTTTTAGCTATTGGAGATAGAGCAGTGAATAAAATAGAAGTTTTCTCTAATTTAACTGAAGAAAATAGTCAAAAACAAAGGAAATGGAGCAATTGGTTATTTGAGCATAAGAAATACATGGAAAAAATTAAGTCAAGGCAGAGGATGTTGGCTGCTACTTTGGGAAGGCAAGTAGGAAAACATCTCAATTACGCATATTGTTGTATGGGAAGGCCATACTGAAAAAGTGGAGTGAGAGGAAAGGCTTGATGAAAGGGAAGGAGTGAGCTTGTGTATCATGGAGAAAGATGTGATGCAGAGGGAGAAGTAGATACAGAGGCCCTGGGGGAGGAGATGCTTAGTGTGTTGTAAACATGTAGTGCATACTTCCTATATTCCAAGCACTGCCATAAAAACTTTACCTCCATTAGCTCATTTAATCTTCCATACATTCTTCATTACCCATTCACAAATGAAGAAATTGAGGCTGAGACAGGTTGCATAACTTGTAGAACCCAAGCAGCCTGACTCAAGTCTACTTAACCTCTCTACTTAGCTGCCTATGTCTAATCCCTTGGAGATGTGGAAGGCATTACTCATCTTATTGCACTGTGACACTTTGCTTTCAGGAGAAAATACTTTTCTGATTTTTATATTGACATGAGTTGTGCTTGTCTCGAGTAGCTGGTTCACTTTCAAACTTATAAACACTGTGATCTGTGACAATGATCACTGATCATGGTTTTTTGTTAGCTATTAAATATTTAAAGGCCCAATCATTTTGTTTTCTTTCTTACTTCATGTTTTTGTGTTTTATATACTATTATAACTACCTTAGATAATTTTGGAAATAAAAGAAATTACTAAATACTTAGTTTAGGGTTGGGAAGCAAGCTGCTCTGGCTCTAGGAAAATCCACCTTCCAGCTAGCCTGGCAGGACAAGGATTCTCATTTTCTGAATTTCCTCAGCCACAGATCTTCTCCCTTGCTCATATGTTTCCTTCTGGAGCTGTGGGGAGAGGAGAGAGGTAGGCTTTCTCTTGAAACCCCAGCCCTGGTAACTGTAAGTCCATATGACCATGTAGCACAGAGTTAAGAACATGGATTGAGACCCAACAAACTGTTCATGCCTTGAACACCATTTCCTGCTGGAGTCCAAGTCCTCAGCTGCTTCTTGTGTTAAATGAAGATAAAAAAAAAATATGTACCTCTTGGAGTCATGAAGATTAAGTAGGACAATATTCACATGTAAAGTGAAGCACATAGCTGATGCACATAAACACTACAGAAATCTTAGTTATTGTTACTATTTACCATTCTTAAAAACAAACAAACAAACAAACAAACACTGGGCTTGGCTGAGATTTGGCCATTCAAATGCCTGTGGGGTCTCTCTGTGGTACTGACCCCTCACACTTTGGCTCCCTATGTGGGTATGGCCTATTGGAAATAATATTAATAGTAAATAAAGCCAACAGCCAAGGAAAGGCTCCAAATTTCTAAAAGATTCTGTATGATCAGTGATGAGGCTTCACAGAGACATCCTGGAAGAGAACAGGGAGGAGAGAGCTGCTTCAGGCTCTACTTAGGCTTTATCAGCTGATCCCCTTCCCACAATGCTTTGCTTTTCAGTTGCTTGGGAATAGTCAGCTTCTCAGGAGATTTCTCAACTCCTCAACTTCTCAGCATTTCTTTTTTCCTGTATTTTAGGATTGCTTCAAGTTCTGCAAGAAGAAAATGATCCAGCTAAGTTTTTTAAGATAGCATACAAGTTAGATAACTTTTTTTTTCCCACTCTATTAATATAGTAAGTCACTGACCTTCATGGAGAGAGGTGGTGCTGGGAAGCATGTGGGTCCCTGGTTAGCAGCTGGATGATTCCAGGCTGATGGAACCTTGTTCAAGGCCAAAACTCCTCATCTACCATCACAGGGAAGATTGAGGAGCATGATGTGTGGGAAGGCTCCTAGCTTTCAGTGATGTTAATCTGATTCTTGGAAGCCTTTTCTTCAGTTATTTTACTTTCTGCCACATCATTAGAATTGCTGAATTATTCAGGATTTTTATAACTAGTTTGTAGATTAG
Source organism: Ictidomys tridecemlineatus (assembly GCF_052094955.1). Classification (NCBI taxonomy): domain Eukaryota; kingdom Metazoa; phylum Chordata; class Mammalia; order Rodentia; family Sciuridae; genus Ictidomys; species Ictidomys tridecemlineatus. The sequence continues at coordinate 106,859,019 of NC_135479.1, forward strand.
CAAAGCCCTCTGCTAATGGCTTTCTCTCCTGCTGACTTTTTAAAAATTGCAATAAAACTGCCTATCAGCCTGTCAGTTATGAGAAATAGCAGATGATCCAACATCAATATTGCTGAATGCCTTCATAAAATGGTTTTATAAAAAATGACTTTGAAACTACATTTGAAACTTTACTTTTTAAAATGTTTATCTATGGGTGGATTATATCAACTGATAGTTTTATCATTTTTAAGGTTGATTTTTGGTGATCGTGAGATTATCACAAAAATGTGAAGACCAGAATAAAATCATTCATAATCCTACTAACAATAAATAATCATTAGTAACTTTTAATTTATTCCCTCTTGATATGTATAGTTCTTTATGACTTTTTCTATCTAAAAGTATATTATAAGCATTTACTTATATTACATTGAAATTCTTTTCATAATGGATGTACTGGAACCTACATAATCATCTTCCTAATTTAGACATTAAGATTCTTCTAATCTCCACAGGAAATATTTTTTGTAAGCCTTTGTCTGCATTTCTGATCAGTGCCTAAGGATAAATTCCTAAAAGTTAAATTATTGGATCAATCTCATGCATTCATTGCTGTGTAACAAACCACTTTAAAACTTACTGACACTTATTAATATTAAATATTGGCATTTTTAAAACTCTCTACTTATTTACTGTTAGGTAAAATATGAGATCTCATTGTCTTACTTTGAATTTGCTTATTAGTGAACTTGCCTATGCTTGATAGAGTTCATATATCTATGTGAATTGTCTATTCATTTTGGGGACTAATTTGTTCATGCTAAACGACCTTATAGAATTACATGAGTTATTTATGAATTACTTTAAGAGAATGTGCCATATTTGTTATATACATTCCCTTTCATTTTTGTCCCCTTTTCTCTCATTCATTTTGTGTGTGTTTGCATATTGGGAATTTAAACTCAGAGAAGCTTGTTTTTTTTTTTTTTTTTTTTTTCATTTTTCTTGGTTAAAAATAGAAAAACTTTCCTCTGGAGAAAAAAATTGACCCAACTATTTCCTTTTAAATTCACATGATTTTCATAAGAGAGTTGACTGCCATACATTGGCTCAAAATAATAATATACATTATATGTTGTAATAAACATTCAAGTCAATTTTTTAGTTTCACTCATCTAACACATCAACAGAAATCCAGAAAATAGTATGCTTTATTAATTACCTTCACTTTGCAGGGACTGAACACGAAAGAGTTTATCAGAACAGAGTATAGAAACAAAACTGTCATCATCTTCCATTTTCTTTTTGTACATTAGCTATCTGTTGGGCAAGTCTCAACTTTTCTGAAACCCAGCCTTCTTAACTGTAAAATGAAGCAAACCAGTGACTCAGGAGACTGTCAGGAGGATCACAAGTTCAAAGCCAGCCTCAGCAACTTAGTGAGACCTTGTCTCTACATAAAAGGGATGGGGGGATGTGGTTCAGTGTTTAAGCACCTCTAGGTCAATACCTGGTACCAAAAGTAAAATGAAGGAAAAGCAGGATGCCGTGGGGCTTTGAGAAGATGTTTGTGAGGGGCCCAGCATATATTGGTATGAAGTAGGCAACTAAGTTCTTCTAGTGAATCTAGAAAGGCCTTATTTCCAGACTATGAGTGTATGTTGTGGGAATGGCCTTCCACGAAGAGCTTTGGGTAATGCAGATGCTGTCATCCAGCTCATTTTAGAGTGTCCCTTGCACACAGATTGTTGTTTCTACAAAATGTATTGCATAATGAAACAAATTGGGTGCTATTGTTCCAGGGGCACATTGCTCTGGAACAGTAAGGTCAATGCTAGAGCAAACATTTGTGGGGCTACACTCTTTGAGAATCACCCCCACGGAGCTTCCTAGAGCAATCTGGTGTCCAATCTTAATACTCTGAGAGTTTCCTGCCAGTATTTTGCCTAATGTGGCAGTGGATAGTTTTCACAGGACTTTCATGTATTTTGTATTCTCTTATCTTCATAGCCACCATGGGAGACCAGCAGTTTTGATACTGTTTTGCTTTTCTGCATGAGTAAAGCCAAGGCTTGAATGGTTATGAATTGCCTAAAGTTTCCAAACTATTTAGTGGCAGGCTAGCACCACCACTGGCTCCTACAGTCTGTCCAGATTTTTTCTATAGGATTGTATGTTTCCTAAATTTCTATGAAGGATGTTGCCACACATGGCCCTAAGAAAAGGAGACATGCAAGATAATTTGTTTTGCTTCCTGTCTTGCATTAAAAAGGGGTAGCAGAACTTAGTCGTCACTATGGACTCTGGAGTCATCTGGAAGGATTGTCTACATTTGGATCCTGCCTCCATCACTGGTGAGTAGTATGCCCTTAAGCGAGTTCTTTATCCCCTCTGCCTCAGTTTATCATCTGTACAATAAGATAATATTAGTAGCTAACTCTTAGAAATGGTGGGGAATTAAATGAGATCATCTATGTAAAGCACTAGCACAAGGCCTGGTACCCAAACACTACCTGTTTAGCCTGTATCCTTACTTGGTGTGTTTTGAGAAACTGAAAAGCTTACCCACCTGCCTTCAAAATGTTCACTGGTTTCAGAAGGGCTTTGTCATTAGAGAATGGACTTCCATGGGAGAGGCCGTCCTTCTTAGGATTACCTACCACCACATCCCAGTTTATCAAATTAGACAGAACACAAGGCAAGTATTGATAGCTCTGAGATTAAAAAAAAAAATCACACACTAACCACCTATAACATTGTGGTGTACTCCCTGCCTATCTTATATAACCTTTAGAAATTCGAATCATATTGTATAAAGGCTTTTTGTAATTTGTTTTCTTTTCTTGACATTTGCATTGTCTTTGCATCTTTTTAGTAGTTCTAAAGGACCTGCTTTCATGGTTGCATTAGATTCCATAGGAACTGTTATTTATTACAAATTTGGTACGTGGGATAGTTTTATTTTCCTGTTATAAATAGCACCACAGCAAACGTGCTGTCATACAAACCTTTGAGATATTCTCTGATTATAGCCTTTAGAATGAATTCCTAGAGGTGGAATTACCAAATCAAGAGGGAATATTTGAAAAATATTGCTGAACTGCCTCCTAGAACTTTTTTGTCAATTTATTACTCCCTCCAACAGTACATCAGTGATTAAATCATTCACAGTGTTCCACATTTTCTCTAATCAAAAATTTCCTTCTACTTTTAACTCTAAATATGGTTCTAGATAGAACTTTTGCTTTAGATCTGCCCTACTCAGTTCCAACCATATATTTTATTGTTTTCTAAATGTCCTCCATGGATATTATCTCTAAGACTTACCATTATCTCTGGGAATGGCCTCTTCTTTTCTCATCTGAGTCATGTTATTAATTCAAGTCCCAACTAATCTGCTTGTCTTTCCTGGCTCTCTGGCAGACTACTCCACCCCTGAAATCCCTCGCCACTATGCTTCCTCTGTCAGTCACGTGACCCTCATTGCACATTGCCTTCTTTGTGAATTATCTTTTTATATATACCTGTGTTGTTTCCTGAAGAACTTGTATAGTACAGAATTATGCTTAAAAATTATTTGTATTGTTCACAACATAAACATGGCTTTAATATGTAACCATAATATAATATGTATATTCATGTATAATATATATAATAAAACTCTAATGAGAGATTGTAATGAGACCTTGAATCACCTTTTGGGTAACTAACCCTTCAGATCAAACCCTCTCCATTATTCTAGTCTCTGGTCAAAAAAGGTAACATTTTCAGACTCCTTCTAAACATCCAAGAGGCTTAGACTCCAACGTATTTGAACTTAAACCTCCAGTGTATTATGATTATCTAAGACATGATAGGGATTCTTTCCTACATGGCACTTTAGGTATAGCTGAATTCAATTTTAAATCATAAAATTGTTAAAAGAATAATCTGATAAGTGTCTAGAACCCAGGAATCAAGTCAATATGACAAAGGATGTATGTTCACTGAAATACCAAAAGTAAATATCAGTTTTAAAAGATATTCAACCTGAATGATGCAGGAAATCTAGATGCTGTTAGTGACCAGAAATGATAGCTCTTTCCAGAAATGCTGACATTGAACAAATGTTCAATAAGCTACATTATATAAATAATAAGTAACTATATAATGTAAATTATATAAATTATGTAAATTTTTATGTAGTGCTGAGGATCGAACCCAGTGCCCCGCGCATGCCAGGCGAGTGTATTACTGCTTGAGCCACAGCCCCAGCCCCAAAATTCTGTAATTTCATGTTGTCTTTAGATATAACAATTGCTTCTTCATCACTGGTCTTACATGATCTAATTAACATTCCTGGTGATCTTAGAAGACCAGGTACATGAGGGAGATCGTTTAAAATAACTTTTATAATATTTTAGAGTTTAGAGAGCACAGGTTACAGAATCCATCATCCTACCAGATCATGACCATGCTTTCAGATAGGCATTAAATGTATAAATAAATGATTGGAGACTGAGGGAGATGAAAAACTTGGTTTAAGTGACACAACCAGAAAGTAGGATCCTGGAGTCTCACAACTGGTTCTGTCCCCTTGTCTTCTGACACTTAGCTTATGCTTCCACTGCATAGTAGGAGTAGGTTTCAGGTTTGGAAGCCTTGCTCTGCTGCAGGGGACTTACACTTGCTGTTCTCTCTAGCTGGATTGTTCCTCTTGTTCTTGTCTCACTCCCTCACTTCCTTTACTTCTCTATGCAATTATTGCTTTGTTTGTGAGTTCTTCCCTGACTAGTACAATACTAATAACCACCTTCTCACACACACCAAGAATTTCCTCAGTTCCTTTTTTATTTTTGTTCCTCTTTTTATTTTCCTCAAAGCACTTATTAGTGTCTGATTATTTTATATACTAACATACAAGCTCCAGAAAGATAGGAAATTTTGTTGTCATCCTGCTATATTCCATACTTAGAGCAGTGGCTGGTACCTAGTACACTCTCAGTAAATATTTATAGAGTGCATATAAGTCATGAACAAATCCATATGCTTTCAAGCTTGAATTTTCAGCAGTTCAATTGGTGTTTATGTCAGTGTAGTCTGAACTGCCTGATTTTGAACTCTGAATTCTTTATTCATTCATTCATGCATTCATTCATTCACCTTGCCTTGTTTTTCTTCAATTCTTAAATGTCAACTGAAACTTTATATATTCATATATATATATATGTATGTATGTATATATGCACATACACATATGTGTGTATACATGTATACACACATACATTTACTTATTTATCATCCTCTTTCTAAAATAAGCTCCAAGAAGGCAGAATTTTTTTATCTGTCTGTAAAGTGCTCTGTCTTCACATTGAGAACAGTGGTACCTGGCTTAAAATAAGAGTTTATGAAGTATCTCTTATAAAATTATTAATAAGTACACAAACTTTTTAAAAATGTTGAACACCTGCTATATGCCTGGCACCATCTTTGTCTTTAGTCTCCTTAGGAAGAAAAACAAATCAACAGAAAATTGCTGTACAGATAAGATTTGCCTTGGGAGGTGGGATGGGGAAGAACACTGCTATAGGGACTCCTAACCCAGCTGTGAAGGGTCAAGGAGAACTTTGCAGGTGGGATTATCTTGAGCCAAGCCTGAAGCATGACAGCATATGCAAAGGCATTGGGCTGAGTAAGAACAGGTCCAACAGTTGGAAGGGCAAACATCTAGAGATGATGGGAGACTGGGACACAGGACTGGAGGAAAAAGGGCCATTGGAAGCTGGAAAGCAAAAGAGCTTAAATGTTGTACTGGGCTGCTGGATTTTTTTCTGAGACTAGTGGAGGATTCTTAGCAGGAATTGGACATGAGCAGATCCACTTTATCATTCCATGGCTAGTATTTGAGAGAAAGGATAAGGCAGCACAACTCAGTCCTTATATCAGATATACAAAGTCAGCAAATTTTAGGTTTGATATAACTAAGCTTCTCAGTTGGTTAAGCACAGGCATGAAATGAGGCTGTACTCCCCAATTAACCTCCAGTCTGTCTCGTGAAGAAATCCCATCACAAACCCAACCTTCAATAAAGGGAAGACTAAAATGCCCTGTGGCTCCATGGAGCCAGCTCTTGGTGAAGGTTGATTGAAATGCTTTCTCCCTGGTGTAAAAACAAAGTAAGTGAAGCTGTGAGAATCTAAACATCTTCATAAGCTGCCAATCCCCACTCTGACTCTAGAAAGTAAATAGGAAGATTAAAAATTCTCCTTTTCCTACTTCAGACATGCATACAATTTTAAATAATATAAATATTACATTTCTATTTGGAGGAGATATTTTTAAAACAATAAGATGTGTAAACAGAAAACAAAAGTAATAAGAGGAATTAACTTTTACCAGCTCTTCAGTTTCTTGAGACCCTGTGCTAGTTGTATCCGTACAGCCAACCCCATGAGTAGAATAGGGACAGAAATAGTATGGGGCCTGTGCAGGTCTGTGGAGCCAGAGAATCTGTATCTCTGAAATAAAACTTCCAGCACAGTGAGAAAAAGCTCTGTGAGCATGTGTCGACTCATCTCTACATGCAAAAAACACAAGGTTTACTCTATAACTACCATAATCAAGGCTGTGTGGTACTAAGTAGATTCACACAAATATGGCCAAGTAATTTTTTAAATTGGAGTGAAATTCACATAAAATTAAACATTTTAAAGTGAACAATTCAGTCACACTTTATGCATTCACAGTGTTGTACAATTACCATCTCTATCCAGTCCCAAACACTTTCATCACCCCAGGAAGAAATTCTACTTGTTCAGCAGTTGCTTCCCATTTCTCCCCTTCCCCTGTTCCTGCTAACCATAAACCTTTGCTCTGTCTCTATGCATTTACCTATTCTGGATATTCATATAAAAGAAATGGTACAATATTTCACTTTTTTGTCTGAATTCTTTCACTATGATTTACCTTTTAGCATATAGCATCTACCTTTTAGCATATATCATCTACCTTTTTAGCTTATATCAATACTTTTTTTTCCTTTTTATGGTCAAATAATATTGCATGGTATGCATATACCACAATTTGTTCATCCATTCATCTGTCAATGACCATCTGGGTTGCTTCTACCTTTTGGTGGTTGTGAACAGTATCACAAAGATATGTATAACTGTATTTTTTTGTATCTGTTTTAATTCTTGTTACTATAGACTGTCCATTTAATTTTTGATAAAGAAGCAAAGCAGGTAAATGGAAAAAAGATAATCTTTTCAACAAATGGTGCTGGAGCAATGGGGCACCCCCACTCAGAAAAATAAGCCATCTCTTAGCTCTGATACCTCATAACAAAATAAATTTTAAAAAACGTGGCTGTATAACCAATGTGATCCTGCAATATATACATGTGGAAAAATAAGATTACATACCACATTTGAATCAAATGTATGATATGTCAAGATCATTGTAATGTTTTGAGCAACTAATAAATTTTTTTTTAAAAAAAGATCAGAAAATAGATCATAGATTTAAATGTAAGATGTAAAACTATAAAATCTTTCAGAAGAAAACATGGTGGAAAATCATTTAGAAACAGGGCTAGGTGAAGAATTCTTAGACACAATACCTAAAGCACCATCCATAAAAGGAGAAGTTGATAAATGGGTCTTCATCAAAATTAAAAACTTTGTGCTACAAAAGACCCTGTTCAAAGCATGAAAAGACAAGCCAAAGTCTAAGAGAAAGCATTTATAAACCACACATTTGACAAAAGTCTTCTATCTAGAATATACAAAGAACTCTCACACTCAACCACAAAAAAACCAAACAGTATGCTAAGTGAAGTAAGCCAATCCTCAAAAACCAAAGGCTGAATGTTTTCTCTGATAAGTGGATGCTGATCCATAACAGGGATTGGGGGGATGGGAAAAATGGAGGAACTTTGATTGGGCAAAGGTGAGGGAAGGGTGGGGAGGGTGCCCGGAGGCAGGAAAGATGGTGGAATGAGATGGACATCATTAACCTAGGTACACATATGACTGCACATATGGTGCAATGCTATATCATGCACAACCAGAGAAATGAAAAGTTGTGCTACAATTGTATACAATGAATCAAAATGCATTCTGCTGTCATATATACCTAATTAAATTAAATAATAAAAAATTCAATTTGGAAAATGGGCAAAATACTTAAACAGATATTTCACAAAAGAGGATATACAGATGGCCAATGTACATGTGAAAAGTTGTTCAGCATCATTAGCCAGTAGGGAAATGGTAATTAAAAAACAGGCCACTATTCTCTTGTCAGATGAGCTATAATCGTGACAATTCTAAATTCTCTTCAAATGCTGGAGAGAATGCAGAGAAAACAGATTTCTCATATTACTGGGAATGTCAAGTGGCACAGTCACTCTGGAAAGATTGTTTGGCAGTTTCTTATAGAACTAATCATATACTCACCATAGTTATCCAACAACTGTACTCTTGGGCACTTATTCCAGAGAAATGAAAATTTAAGTTCACACAAACATGTATAGGTGAATGTTTATAGCAGCTTTATTTGTAATAGCTAAAAACTGGAAGTAGCCAAACTAATGCTTCTATCCAAATACCTTTCAGTAATAAAGAAGAATGAACTATTGATATATGCAACAACCTGGATGAATCTCAAGGTCAGTATGTGGAGTGAAAAAAAGCCAGGCTCCAAAGATTATATATTGTATAATTCTATTGCATAACATTCTCAAAATGACAATACTATAGAGACACAATAGATTAGTGATTGCAATAAGGCAGCTGGACATGGTGTCATACACCTATAATCCCACATATCAGGGAGATTAGGTAGGAGGATTTCAAGATTGAGGCCAGCCTGGGCAACTTAATAAAACCCTGTCTCAAAGATAAAATTGAAAAAGGGTTGGGGATGTAGCTTAATAGTGGAGCATTTGCCTAGTACATTACATGGTCCTGGGATCAATCCCTAGTATCATACCTACACCCACACACTAAATAAATTACTTAATAGTCAGAGACAGGCATAGGGATTTGTTGTAAGCATGAGGAGGTTTTTTTATGGTAATAGAAGAGTTCTGAAGAGTTCTGAATCTTTATTGTAGTGATAGCTATATAAATATGAATATGATGCTATGGTTTAGATCTTAAATGTCTCCCAATGATTTAAAGGTTTAGTTCTCAGCGTGGCACTTTGAGAGATGATAAGATTTGGGGTCTAGTGGGAGGTCTTCTTGTCAACAGGGGCATGCCCTGGGAGGGATTATGAGACCCCAGTTTCTTCCTTGCCCCCGCTTTTTTCTACTTCTCAGCCATGAAGTGAGCAGCTTTGTGCTACTATGTGCTCCCCACCATGATGTGCTGCCTTGCCATAGGGCCAAAAGCACCATGAACTAAAACTATAAACCAAAATAAACTTTCTTTTCTTTATAAGTTGATTATCTCAGGTATTTTGTTATAGCAACAGAAGGTTGACTAACAAGATAAATCTGCATAGAACTGTATATACACCCATATATGAGGGCATGTAGAAACCAGTGAAAATTGAATAGTCTTTTGGTATAACATTATGTTGATATCAGTTTCCTTTTTTTTTATATTGTAGTAAGATGTTGCCATTAGGGGAAGCTGGACAAAAGATACGATGACTATACACTATTTTGCAACTTCCTACAAATCTCTATTTCAGAATAAAAAAATTAAAAATTAAGTGGTGAGTAAAAATGCTCAAGAAAATACTAATAAATATATGTCTTTTATCAATAATTTGAATAAATACAATAATGACTTTGAAAAAATGTGTGATATTAGGCCTTGTTGAGTGTTGTTGTGAGTAAGAAGCAGCTCTTGCTCTTTGGGTGTTTGAGAGTGGTGGGGAAGATAGTTTAATAAATAGAATCAACCACCTGTAATGACTGAGTAAAATAAATTAAGCAAATTCATGCAAAGTGCACAGGAGTTTAGAGGAAGGAGATTTTAAAGTAGTATTAATAACTGGCTCACCCCTTGGAGGAGGTGGCCTCTGAAGTGAACTCTGAAAAGATGGATTTGATTCTGAAAGTACAAAAGAGAGTATAAGGAAGTTTTCTATGAACATCTTAGAATTTCTTTTTAGTGAGTATTTTCTTAATCAAACTTCTGCTTTTCCCTAAAGCTTTTTCTTTCATGCCTTTAGCCTCTGAAGTTGGCTGTGTTTATATTTGGTAAAATGGACCATAGGGACTGGCTTGAAATGTGCTTGTTTTGAAGTTAAAAGAAAGTTTAGAGTCACTTCACAATTCTTCTAAGGGAGGTTCTCTGTGGAATATAGGAGAGTTTTACTTAAAGTCCTGGGTCCTACTGTCATTCTCAGGGAGGTACTAAGTTGAAATCATGATAAAGTTTGAAATAATGCAAAAATGAGAATATTTCTTCTCAGTATTTTTTTTTTCTGGAAAAACCTGAAAAATGAATTGAAATGGAAAACCAGGAACAGCTGATAGTAAAGAATATTGCCTCAGGTAGGAACACAACAAACCACTTGCAGTTAATGGAGTCTTGATTCTGAATTTTCTTGCAATTACTTATTGGGTTCCAGTCCAGAGGAACCAAATCAAAGAGAAACTAAGTGCAAGATATAAGTAGACCCCCAACACAGGCGATTCCAACATTTATTGCAATGAGCGACTTACATTTTGCTTGGTCCGGCCTTACTTTATCAGCAACTGTTAACCATATGATTAACTAATGACATTTTACTCTATCTTACAGACACTAATTGATACTTTAGGAGAAGACTGAAATAACCCATAACTATCTATGGAGACAAGATGTCCTTACTGAGCCAACATTAGATGATACATTCAATTACAGAAAGAATCCCAGACATTTAGCCTAAAGGATCCCTGAAGATTGCCTTATTTAACAACCTCATTTCATAGGTGAGGAAACAGACCAGAAGAAAATGCTCCTTCAGAGAATAAGTTGTTTTCAAGATGTTCATTCATTCATTCATTCATTCATTCATTCATTCATTCATTCATTCATTCATTCATTGTCTGTCCACTCCTTTGTGAGCCAGACATTGTTCTGAGTACTAGGGATATAGGAACTTGCTCCCAGGGAGCTTACATATGGATGTGTGTGTGGAGGAGGGACCAGAAAATCAAAAGAAAACAGATTAATTGGCAATTTCATCATAGTGGTAAGTGCTATAAGAAAAAAAGACCAAGGTGGGGAACTCTTTGGGAGGAAGGAAGGCTCAGGCAAGATTTTATCCAAGGAGATAATATTTAAGCTAAGGCCTAAATGATAAAAAAGGAACCACCTGTGTTAAGATTCTGTGGGAGATTGTTACTGGGGGAGGAAGAGCCAACGCCCCGAGGCAGGAAGGAGACTGATGGGGTCAAAGTGGAAAACACCCCCATGTATAGGGAGGGAAGTGTGCTGTTAGGTGGAGCTCTCAGCAGGGCTGGGATCCTGCTGGTCTCCAGGGCTGAGGGGAAGACTTTGGGGGCCATTGAAGGTTTAAACAGAGAAGATGAAATATCTGATTTGTATTAAAAAAAATACTTTGTTTAGTGTGACATGAAATGGTGTATCGAGAGGCAAAAATAGAAGCAAAGAGGTTAGTTATGAGGCCCCTGTATTCAGGCCACGCAAGAAGGAATTGACCTAGAATAGGGCAAAAGTAAGCAAGAGAAGGGAATGGATTTAGTATGTATTTTGAAGACAGCACTGTCAGAGCTGTGCTTGGATTGGATGTGGGGTAAAGGCAAATGAAAGCAGGATCAGAAGGACTGAGGCTTATTGCTGTTTATGTCAGACCATTTCCTGAAACGGGGAAGTCTTGAGAGGAGTAGGTTCAGGAGATCAGAACAAACAAGAGAAGACCATAAATGAAGGCCTCCCTCAGCAACTGACAGTTAAGGTGAGATCATTTCAGATAAAGGAAACCACAGGTGCAAACCCTGAAGAAAGGAAATAGTTTGGCAGAAACTATTCACAAGACAGAAGGAGCTGAATGGAATCATTGTGGCTGCAGGTCAGGGAGTGAGGTCATCCAAGAGTGGTTTCCATTTTTCACACTATAACTTAGATGTGCATAAAGAAATATTGAAAAAAATATATATATATGATTCCGATTTTCCAATGGGAGAAGTAAGAAAAAAGGAACCAGGATTTTATACCTGCCAGTTAATTCATCACGTCCATATGACTCTATCTCCTCTGTTCTTCCCTGGCTCTTCACAGCTTTCAGGCCTCAAGATAAATGTCAACTCTGTTTACTGCTCTATTAGAATGGCTCTTCTGTTTTTCCTGATCTCAAAATATCATTTCTAATAAATTATTCTTTACCCTATTCATACTCTCTCAAAATTGTTTCTCTTCAGACTTTTTATTTACCTTGGTTCCTTTTTTTCTTTAGATTATTTTCAGATTTTACCAAGGACTCATCTCTGTCTGAGCCGTGGCTGTTAACTCAGGGAAACAGACCAGATGAGGGGCAACGGGGCGTGAAGAAAAGATAAACAGACACCCGTGGAGAATAAAAGGTGGGGCCAGGTGGTTCAGCTAAACTGATGGAGACTGACCCAAAGCTAGCTCAACACGTTTACTATATAGGTTTCATCAAAAGGTTATTTGTGGGAAAGTTTCAGCAAAGCAGGCAATATGAAGGATTCAGGACTGGTGAGACATTAGGGTCATCTTGTTTTGCTCAGAATCCTCTATCCCTGGGAAATGGTGTCTGAACTCAATGCCTTGACTGATAACTGCTGCGTGCCTTTGGACGTAACCTCCCCTGCCACATCACCATAGCAAGTATCACCATAGCAACTGGGCCACCTTGACCTGTACCTCTGCACAAGCAGTTCCCAGTGCAACACAGCCACAAGATATTCAGAGGTCATAATTCAAATCACTATTCTCCACAAGATTTTGTTTTTCTTCACCTTCTTTTCTCCACAATTCAGAGGTCATAATTCAAATCACTATTCTCCACAAGATTTTGTTTTTCTTCACCTTCTTTTCTCCACAATGGTATTTGGAGGCTCACATGACCTCAAGGAGGCAGGGTAGAGTGGCCCAGTTGGTTGTTGGAACTGCTCTCTGGTTCCATGGTGATTCTCCTCATCAGTCTACTCAGGCATTGGGGTTCAGGGCAATTTGCTGTCCTTCCTCTGGAGAGCTCTGTATGTTCTCTGGACTCAGTTGACCTGTAGGTCCTTCCTAGAGATTTCTCCCTTCCTGAGTTTTTTCTGGTGCCAGTGTTTTTCTCCTGAGGTAAGTGAGAGCCCTTGTACTCTCACTTAAAATTCTTAAGGGTCACCTCACTAACACTGTATGGAGCCTTTGCCATAGAAACATTATTTTATTACATCCTTCATTAGGCAGGCAGGAACCCCGAAGTGCCTTCCATATCATTTGAGAACCAAAGAAGCTCTGGATAACTAAACCCTGTTACTATCTACCTGGACTGTGCTACTCATTTTTACTTTGCTGTGGTTCACTTACTGTTTCCACCCACAGGGATCCAACCTGACATGACTACAACCATCTTGGTCATAACCTCCCTCTTGCATACTGGGTGACCATGACAAGCATTCCACACCCTGTATGATAAACAAGGACATGAAGATAGTCAGCTGAGCCTTTCATGTTGGCCACTGATGCCTGGACAATTTCTTAACAGATATTTAATGTATTAATAGTTTCCAAGAAAGCCCAGGTACATTCTGGTTGGCCATGGCCCAGCTTTATCTAGCTTAGCATATATACCCCTTCTGTCTTGGGGTCTGGGAATCTACTTGTCTTGCTACTGTGTGAGACATGTGTCTGTCAGCTTCTAATTAATTGCACTTTATGCAATCCTGAATTTTCTTTTGGCACCTGCCTTTGGCAGCTGGTTTTCCTATATAGGTTTTTTTCCCCCCTGAATCTACACTCTACATGATGATATTATCCCAGGAAGTAAACCAGAACTGGCAACATTTACTTTTGTCTTGACCCTTGTCCTGCCTGACACCAGCCCCTCTGATCTTATGGGTCTAAGGAATGATCTATAACACATAGACATCTGACAACTTGTTTTCCCTCCCTCACTTCTTTTCCTGGAAAACTCATGGAGCTGGAAGGGGAAGGTGCCCCTCTTCCTCCTGTCAGTGGTTTTGAAACAAAGTCTACAAATTATTTGATACTCTTTCCCAAAATGGGTGTATTCTATGTCACTTTCCATGACTCTGGGTGGGCATTTGTGAGTCCTTCATAAAAAGAATATGGCAGAAGCAATGCTTTGTAAGCTGAGGCTACACTAGGAAAGGCTGGGTCACTTCTGGTTCCTCTGAAGTCTCAGGCCATTAGACCACCACATGAGGAGTCATTTGGAGAGAGAGGAACAGAGACCTAAAAAGCTTATGTCATTGTCTTTTCAAGTATGTCCATCGCAGGTATTGACATGTACTTAGAAGCCCTCAAGATGATTCCAGTCATGGCTGAGACCTTAAGCGACACTCAGAGTGACACCCTCCTAGCTGAGCCATTCTGCACCCAGATTTATGAGCAAACTAAATGCTTGCTCTTGTTTTTGTCAGTGTTTTAGGGTGATTTGTTAATAAATGACTTGAACACAGATTTGTCCTCACATTCTTACTACTCTGTGTCCTGTGTTCGGTTATCACCATACTATATAGATCATTATTAAACCTCTAAGAAGGGTGACCAACATCCTGATTTGCCTGGGAGTTCTTGGAGTATGGGACTTTCAGTGATGAAACTGGGAGAATCTTGGGAAAATTGAGATAAATTGGTCATCTACCTCCAAGATTTGCTTTTTCTATAAAAAGATGATTGAAAGAAGTCAGAGATTTTAGAATTATTGCTTCACTCTGAAGTTTAAAAAGAGGCATCCTTGAGCAAGGAGTCTGGCTCTTTTTTTTTTTTTTTTTTCTTTTTTCTTTTGATACTAGGGATTGAACTCAGGGGCACTTGACCATTAAGCCACACCCCCCAGCTCTGTTTTGTATTTTATTTGGAGATAGGGTCTCACTGAGTTGCTTAGCACCTTGCTTTTGCCCAGGCTGGCTTTTGAACTTGTGGTCCTCCTGTCTCAGCCTCCCGAGCCCCTGGGATTACAGGTGTGCACCACAACACCTGGCAAGGCTATCTCTTTATTTTAGGTGATACCTTCCCTTCTAAAGGGATGGATGCTATAGTCTATGAATAGGCCACCATGAGGCAAAGAATATTATAGGACATTAAAATGTTGGGGTGCAGCGGAGCGGTGGAGGGGAGAAACCACACAAGAGACTCACTTCATGCAATTGCAAGGGGGAAGTTTATTGAGGATCCTGTTCCAGCGCGCTGGGACTCTGTGCTCACTCAAGAAGGGAGAGCGGCTCAGAGCCCAGAGCAGAGTTCAAGCGGAGTTTAAGTACACTTTTCGGAGAGGGTGGGGGGCTTTGCATACATCAGAACAAATTATCATGAGGCGCGGGAAAATTGAACAACAATTCTGAAACATGATTAGTACATATATCGGCGGGAACAATCAGGGAAGGAATGATTGGTGTTCCTAGGTGGGGTACACATTCAAACTGATTGGTTTGGACCCTGAATATCTACGTGACAAACTGCACAGGGTCTTGAATGCTTACGTGAGGAGTTGCACAGGACCCCAGTCCATAAATCACTAAATGGTCAGTAGGGCCTTGTCCTAACTGCCTCAGGAATTTAACCCATGCTTTGCAGTTTTAGAAGCAGGTTTACAAGCCTGGTCCTTTACACTTTAATTCAGGCTCTGCGGCTTAGAATCAGCTTGGAAATTTTACCTTTACAAAAATATTTCAAAAATATTTCATAACATACCGATGGGGAAATTTGATCCAGAAAGGGTCACTGACTTGCCCAAGAACATATAGAAATAAGGCCATAATTTGGGATGAAGACTTTAGAACTTCCATCCAGGACTCTTTACTTCCCTAAATGTCATTTCCAGTCTTTACCAATATTTACCATGTGCATATAGACCCATGGAGAGACATTTTTGCTAATGGATAGTTTACCATCTTTCCCTATAGGCATCACAGATTATGACTAAAATCTAATCTCAACTCTGACTGGCCAAACCAAGAACAGGATAATACATCTTGCTTAAAATACAACTCCAAAACAAAATGCAAGTCTATTTTGAAATGGACTGTTTGCAATTTTGTTATAAATGTAGGTTCTGGTGTTGCATCCTAGAAACCCACTTAACTTTGGCTGCAGATTTTAGGGCTCTTCAGAGAACTGAAGAACAGGAGGCTTTAATGAGCAGCAGGGCTGGTATGGACAAATGATCCTTTCTAAGTGTGTCTCCTGGCAAAGACTCACCCTCCCCCCCAGGCTTTGGCTAATGAATGGGAGGTTGGGAACTGGGTGAGTAAGAGGGATGGTGGAGGAGAAATTTATTATGAAGTCTGATTTGGCAGGAAACTCTTCTACTACCTGCTTGCATCACCTCTGTTCAGAAAGTGGATATAGTATGTTTCAGTGTAGGCTATGTGCACCTAACAACTAAAATAGAGCATTTATCAAAGAAGGCAAACTGCTCACTGATATAACTCCAGTGCCCTGGCTATCCAAAAGCCAGGCCCATCCTTTCCAAGGGAGCCAGAAGGAAACTGTCTGACCAACACAGCCAATATGGTGATGGATCCATTAGTCACACCCTGATTAGATTCAGCTGACAAGTGAGCAGTCCTGGAGTTGCATTTTCTATTGTGATTACAAGAACAGTCCCTATAATTTTGCATGACAGTAGGACTCATCCATGGAAAACTTTTTAAATAAAAGGTTAAAAAAATAATAATGAGCTAAAGCTTTGTGGGGTAGAAGCTTTAAACTTGGCTTTTCTTTTGTTTCCTCCTTCCCTTTCACTTAAGATAAAGTCTAATTTTACTTCCATGTGGGAATATGGTTGGGAGAAAAGCAGACTATCTTCCTGGTTTGGGGAGCCTAGGTTGGGAGGGCATGGCCTAGAAAGTATATAAACAACATATTGGCTCGAAAACCAAAAGCAAAAAAGATTTCTCTGAGAAAAGAGAAAGATTTCCCAGGGCTAGAAGGAGGGAACATGAGAACAGAGTTCCAAGGTCTCACAGCAGAGAAACATGCCCTGAATCTTTCAATACTCCTTCAAATCCTTCAACACCAGTTACTGCTCTCAGAGAAATAAACAAATAGATAAAGATTATTGTCTTTGTGGAGTTTACATTTTTAATGAGTATTAAAACATGATTTTTATTTGCAGACACAATTCTAAATTCTTGACATCTATTTTCTTCTCATATCAACCCCTTGAGAGATAATATGTCTCCAGCTTAAAAATGAAGAAAATATGACATAAATAGTTTACATATTTTTTCTCATCACACAGTTAGTAAGATAAGCTGACTACATTTCCTTTAACTATGGTACACTTAGCTTAATTCCTAGGCAGGGATCTGGTAAGGAAGTAAGACTCCCCAGATACATGAAGGTAGTGGAAAGATCCTGAAGTTCTAGAGGCCTCTATCTGGGATGATGGCTGTCACAGCTGTCTACCCATGATGCTTTGCACTGCCTGAGATTCTGGAACTATTGGCTTAAACAGAGGGACAGAGGACCCAGAGGCCCTGGGCTGTGTTTCCTCCCTGCCCAACAGGATAGAAGCTCACAATAGAAATAAGCTGTTAAAAGAATAAACATGATAACATGCAAAGAATTTTAAAATAATGAAGAGATAAAATATTTTTTGCAACTCTTAACTTTTTGGGGGGATAAGATCCAGCTGCAGAGAGGGCTATAAATGGCTAATGGGAGGAGTTAAAAATCCTATTCTCCCTCTTACCTCTCTCCCCCTAGATCATTGTAAAGGAGGACCTAGGATTTCAAGTTCGATATAGATAGAAGTTTAATCATGACAGAATGTTCATCCATTTTTGCAAAACATTGAGTTATTAGAATTCTATGTGGTTCTGTGTGACTACCAACATTCTATTTAAAAAAATAAGTGCACAATGTGCAAATATAATGACTCTATAATTAGTACAGATTACATAGTCACCTCATTAAACACCAAAATCGATAGCAGAGTGTAAATTCTGTACCTAGAGTTAGTGCCCTCAATTACCTTCTCCGGGAGAAGGATTTCAAATCTGCCCTACTTGTTATAATATAATCATGAAACTCAGTAGTTGCACAATAAGGTCTCATCCATACAGGTGAAGGTTTGTTCAATTTCTCTCTGTTAAGAAGAAAAGAAAAAGAAAAAAAATTAAAAGTCACTAGTAATTCAGTGGCTTTTAAAGCCACCTTTTCTAAGGTGCCAGTTTTCCTTGAATCACTTTTGAAAATTCATCCAGGTGCTCTAAACTCTTATTTTTTTTTTTATCAAGTGGATTACCACAAACAACATATTCTGAGTCAGTTTGTCTCATTCTTTTAAAAATTGTTCTCTCTGGACTGTGGTTGAATAGCATGCTTTCTTTTTTTCTTAAGGTCTTAAGAACATCTCGATAAAACTGCTCTTTGAAGACATTAATTGTTATGTTTTGAGTTCTCCCTTACTGTGAGAATCCAAGTATTTTGTTTCTCCTCGAATTTATGGGTAGACACATTGGTTTCTTTAAAGGCAAACAGTGTGAACCTATGGTAAGTAACCTAAGTAACCTTCACTTACTACTCATCCACTGAAAACTCAGGTCCTGGAAACTAGGCTTTCTTCTCTCAGCACTCATGCCACCCTGGATCAGTGCTTTTCAATTTCTTTATTTCCTGTTCACCATTTTAGCACAAGTGCTGAGTGGATGTCCTGCTTTTCCTCACACGTGCCTACATAGAAACCCACACTCTCTGCATCATCTCATCTCTGCCCGCTGAATGAGTCTAAGGCATACAGTGGTTCCCAGAGGTAGAACAAAGAACTCATATTAATCCCTCATTGCTGCTTTAATACATTTTCACACACTTAGTGACTTAACACCATATAAACTTGATCTTTTCCAGTTCTGAAAGTCAGAAGTCCAAAATGAGTTTCACTGGAATAAATATTATCATGACTGGTTCTTTCTGAAGGCTCTGTGAGAAGAATACGTTTCTTCACCTCTTTAATTTTCTAGTGGTGGCTTGTATTTATTGGCTAGTGGCCACTTCCTTCATCTTTAAAACATATCATTCCCAATCTCTGCTTCTGACATCGTGTTGCCTCTCTCTAACTCTGAGTCTTCTGCGTCCCTCTTATAATGACTATTGTGAGTACATTGTGCCCACCTGGATAAGCTAGAATCATCCCAGTTCAAGGTTCTTGATTTCATCATATCTACAAAGTTCTTTTTGCCACGTAAGGAAATATATTCACAGGTCCTGGGATTAAGAGGTGGATATATTTGGGGAACCGTGAAAGTCAAGAGTGAGCCTGGAAAACTAGAAATCCCTTTGCACTTCCAAGGCAAACTGTCTTAGGCAGTTTGGGCTGTTCTAACCAAATACCTTGGACTGGGTAATCTAAAAACAATAGAAATGTATTGCTCGAAAGTCTGGAGACTGAAAAATGGAAGATCAAGATGCCAATAAATGTGGTGTCTGGTGAGAGCCTTTTCCTCATAGTGCCATCATTGCACTGTGTCCTCACATGGTAAAAGAGGCCAATGTGATCATTCAAGCCTTTTATTTTTCTTTCTTCCTTTCTTTCTTTCTTTCTTTCTTTCTTTCTTTCTTTCTTTCTTTTAATATTTCTAGTTGTGGGTGGACACAATACCTTTATTTATTTTTATGTGGTGCTGAGGATAGAACCCAGTGCCTCATGCATGCTAGGCAAGTGCTGTACCACTGAGCCACAATCCCAGTCAGTCAAACCTTTTTTTGTTATTTTTTAAAATAAGGGCACTAATCCTGTTATGGGCAAGAGCCCTCATTAGCTAATCACTTCTCCAAAGCCCAATCTCTTAATGGGAATACATTAGGGATTAGATACCAACAGTTGAATTTTGGAGACACACAAACATTCAGAACACAGGGCTGGGGATGTTCAGCAGGCTTCTCTCAGTGAAAACACTGCTCTGTGCTCTGCATCTTCAGCAGCTCTCATGTCCATGGTGAAGTAATGATAGCCCAATGGACTGGCCTTCTTGGCTTCCCTTCAGAATTGAGCAATGCTGCTTCTAGCTTCTTTCTCAGTGTGGGTTCACATTCACCCTTCCCAAGGGAAGGGCTGTGGCTGGATGGGTTTGTCACCATCCATCAGGAAGGCCCCTCACAGGGCACTGCTGAGTTCTTTTGATCAAATTCCCCCAAGGCAAATTGATTCAAATGTCACTTAGTGATACAATCTTCAAAGAACAGGCTGTGTAAACTAGTCTAGAATAAGATACCATGTCCTATGTTTTATGTTTTATATCATCCAGAATATGTTCTTATTCTTGATGTATATATCTAGCCATGTCAAATTTAAAGAATTTTGGACCTTCAAATACCCTGAATATAATATTACTCCTATAAGAGGAAACAAAGTTTTATACAAATTGAGGGTGTTCTGGGTATCTGTGCATGGAGACCCTGTGTGCTACTCTGGACTCCAGTAAGGGTTCCTACAATATCCAGTGCAGGTTGCCATCACTGAACTTAATTTGTGCCTTGGTCATCATTTATATATCAGTCTATCCCACTGAATGAAGCATTCTTTAGGCCATTTTAATAGCTTGCTGTCTGAGGCCTTGCAAGTCCTTTGCAAATATTTGTTAAATAGATTCATTTATTGAAGGGGGAACTAAGGTGGTTTATTTTTTCACAGGATGAAAACTTTGTACTAGATTTTTTTTTGTTGTTCTTCTTTTCCTGAGTGTGCGAGAAAATTTCAAGCCAAAATTTTATGCTCTGTGACAATAACTATTTTATCCCAATTCTAAAAGATTTTTGACCTCTGTTTTTATTTTCTTTTCATTAACCTGACTCTATTTTCATTATAAATGATTTCAAATGCTTTTTGGAACTACAAATGATATAAATTATAAATAAATATACTTGGCAAACTTTGACTCATCTTTGATTTATGTTGAAAGAAGATTCACTCAATGCCTTTTATCATAGTGCATCTAATAACCATGATGGCAGGATTAAGAAAAAGTAGCAATTGCAATCAGATAAACACATTATGCTTTTGAATAGAAAAGGCAAATAGGGATTATTCAAAGAGTTGACTGCAGATGTATAAACCATAAACAAATAATGTTTACATGGGGACAGTTACTGAAGCTGACTTGACATTGGTATAAAGCAGTGGGAAGAACCATACGTTGTGTAGGAAAAAATCATTTTATTCTTAGTTATTATATGTTGCTTTTTCTTGCTTTTTTTGATACTTCAGAGAAAGATAAAAAGACATTGAAAATCCAAAGAATTTCTCAAAGGAAAAAGAATATTATAAGCCTGGTGAAAAAGCAACACAGTAGTACAATTATGAGGAAGGCAGATGTAAGATACAGTAGCCAGGTCAGAAAGCGTAGTCTGAAGGGCATGCCTTTATCACATGAGAGAAAAACAGTATTAGATCTGAGATTGGGAATGGTTGCCTTGGATAGCTGCAGTGACATAAATCATTAGGAATATTATTTTGTGAAGTGAGGAGGATATTCTCTGTCAAATTTCTCTTGCTTTTGCTATAGGCTTAACAAAGGCTGAAGGCTAAAATGAAAAGGGAAAACAGGAAACAACAGGAGAGAAAAGAAAAATCAAACTTCCTGATAATGAGGCAGAGCTTTATTTATTGAGGTCTTACTTTGGAACACTTGAGAAAATAAGAAGTTGCAGCATTTTCTTGAGTTACAAAGGCCCAAGGTTCTTAGGAAGCACACAGCACTTCCTACAGGAAAACAAGCATCTCCATCGTATAAACTTTACTGACAAAGATTTTTTTAACATTTAATAACTAATTGGAAAGAACTTACAAATGGTAAGAGAAGTTGACGCTTAGAAAAGAAATCCTCTGTTAGAATGAAAAAATGTCATTATTTAATAATTTTTGTCAGAGTTGAGGGCAGTATCCTGTTGATGGAAAGTGGAAAGAAACATACTGGGGAAATGCTGTGATTTGTCACGGAGGAGAAGGCTAAAGGGCAGGGGCTGAGTAGGCTGTGGTTTGGACACTCATTTTGACAGCTGCTCTTAGAGGTCACAAAAAAATTTTGCCTTCACCACATTCAAAATTTCCTAAGTTCATTATTAAGATTTAATCATGAGATTTCACATAAAATACCCATTTCCTATTTCTCTGAAAAAGCAATGATATTCTATCATAGCAATTATTAACTACTCATTTGGGGCATTTGGGGCAAAGCTAATTCACCATTGTTTCTGCCCTTACTGCACACCTCCATTTTCCTTATGTGTAGAAACTAAGTGATGATTACCATCCTTCAATGTGATCACAAAGTGGTTTGCCTTCTGGTAGAATTAATCAGATATTGGAATATTTTGTACATATTTTTATTTTTTTTGCCTCTATTAAAGGTGTATTGATTTTTTTATTTTTTATTTTTTTATTGGTTGTTCAAAGCATTACAAAGCTCTTGACATATCATATTTCATACATTAGATTCAAGTGGGTTATGAACTCCCATTTTTACCCCAAATACAGATTGCAGAATCACATTGGTTACACATCCACATTTTTACATGATGCCCTATTAGTAACTGTTGTATTCTGCTACCTTTCCTATCCTCTACTATCCCCCCTCCTCTCCCCTCCCATCATCTCTCTCTACCCTATCTACTGTAATTCATTTCTCTCCTTGTTTATTTTCTCATTCCCCTCACAACCTCTTATATGTAATTTTGTATAACAATGGGGGTCTCCCTCCATTTCCATGCAATTTCCCTTTTCTCTCCCTTTCCCTCCCACCTCATGTCTCTGTTTAATGTTAATCTTTTCTTCCTGCTCTTCCTCCCTGCTCTGTTCTTAGTTGCTCTCATTATATCAAAGAAGACATTTGGTATTTGTTTTTAGGGATTGGCTAGCTTCACTAAGCATAATCTGCTCTAGTGCCATCCATTTTCCTGCAAATTCCATGATTTTGTCACTTTTTAGTGCTGCGTAATACTCCATGGTGTATAAATGCCACATGCCACGTGGCTCAAGAGCAGTGGGAGAAGATGTGTTTAATTGTGGAAGTGAAGAGTATCCTAGGGATTAATATGTACATAAGACACATCTGTACCAAAATTACCTGTTTTACCCATTTACATCTTGTAGACTTTTAAGTTTAAGATCTCCAGTTTATTTTTTTTGTAACTGTCATCTCAAAAGTGGACACAGATCATCCTCAAGGTTAAAATAATATTTTCTACCCTAAGAGACAGATCTCTTTTCGGTGAAACTCTGTGCTTTTTATGGTGGCAATGTGCCCAGATCCAGGTCTATGCCAAAAATTTTAAGCATTATTTCTCAGATTTCCTTATTTCTGGCCATGTAACCCAGTTCTGACCAATACGATGTAGGCAGATCATGCTGATAACTAGAGGAATTTTTAAATTTTTCTGTAGAAGGAGGCATGCAGCTCATTTGGACCTAGACCATTTCCCTTTTCCTGACTCAGAGTGGACAAGTTATCCAGAAAAGCAAAACCCATTTTGTACACATGAGAAGAGAGCAACAAGGACAAAAGTCAAATTGTGAAGGATCCTGAACAAAAGATACAGAAAGAGTCTGGACCCTTAGGTGCATTTGTGTATCTAAACCAATTGCCAGTAACTACCTACCTTTAGTTATATGAGAAAAATAAACTCTTTTTTTTTTTTAAGTCATGATCCAGCAGCTTTTTTGATGCTTCCAGCTAAAAGCCTCTCCAATAAGTTCCTCTTCCCTCCCCTCCACTCATACATGCAGGGCTTCCATCTATTTCAGTACTCCTTACAACTACAAATTATGCTAAGATTCTAATTCAGTTCATGTTGGATAATATGTGCAAGGCATTGTGCTAAGAGTGTAGTGAGGGTCCTACAAACATAAGTAAGGCCAATTTTTTTTGTCTTTAAGTTACTTGTTATGGAGATGGAAGAATCAGTGTCACGTGCACACCATCACAACACAAAGCAGAATAAAGACAATGTCATGGAGGAAGTGCAAATTGTCCTGGGGCCTTCTAAGGGTGGTGATGTAAGTGCCATTATGCCTACTTCTTGGCTGGAGTCCTCAGGAGAGATTTCCTGGAGAGGTTGATACTTGAGAGGAGTCTTGAATGCTAGAAAGAGGGCCTGGCAGGAGGAAAGACAAGGGGGAAAAATACGTAGGGCAGTATGGGTTCAACTCCTTGGTCAGATGCTCCAGACCCACTGGCCTCTCATTCTTCTAGTGAGCCAAACCCATCCCAGACTGTGCACCCTTGCACGTGCTCCTCCGGCAGCAGTGTGGGTGGGTCTCCCTCCTTCTCCAGGCTGTCAGCCATCCTGGAAATACAGTTTCCTTAGAGAGGATATCTTGCCAACTCAAGTCAGTTCCACCTGTGATTGCCTGGCTCCCACTAGATTCTTTGTCTTTAAAAAATTCAGATGCTCACAAATACTCAGCAACTGTAGACACCCACTGAAGACCTGCTGTTGTGTATTCCAGGCACTGGGCTAGCACAAGAGCTAAGTGGTGAATAAAAATGTCAAGTGCCTTACCTATATATTCAGATGTGGGGACAGATGATAAACAAGTAAAGTTGTTTCCTAGTGTGTTGAATTCTTGGAAGGAAATAAGTGTAATTGTACAGAAAAAACATGGAGATAAGCAAGAGAGGAAAAACTGAAATAATACCAACTTCAGAGGCCTTTGTAAAGAGAAGAATGACAATATATGTAAAGAACTAAATAGAGGGAATGACATATTTAGCACTCAAAATTAGTAATTATAAATTTGCGAGTGTTTCTAAGTAAACTTTTTTTGAAGTACAGATAAGCAAAGAGTACAAATCAAAGGTGTGTGGCTTGATGATTTGGTGAGTGTGTGTGAGTGTGTGTGCGCGCACACGTGCATGTGGATGGTGCGGGGAGTAAAACCCCAGCTCAACCCTAGCCCTTGATAAATTTTATACAATGTTAATGTTGTGAACAACCAATAAAAAAAAAAAATTTTATACAATGGCTCACATGTAACCAACACCCAGAAAAAAAAAACATAATATCACTAGGACCCACAAAGCCCCATTCTGTTTCCTACCCTCAAGAGTAACTATTTTTTGACTTTTAGCAGCACAGAATAACTTTGCTCATGTTTTGAACATCACAGAAATAAAATCATAAGGTATATATTCCTCTGCATTTGCGATTTTTTTCTCTCTTGAAAAACAATGTATTTAGCAGTCTGGGAATTTTAGTGCATGTGTAGATTTTGTTGAAAGTACTGATATTCATAGAAATAGTTTTGAATCTGTTTTAAATATATAGATTTTATCAGTTAATTGAAATCTGAAGTATTGATTTTATTATTAGAAACTTTAATTCTTTTAAGTTATAACAGACTTAATTTCTTCATAAATGATTGTTTAACTGGACAAAATATCAAATATAAACAATAGTGTAGCAAGAAAACAAATGGGCACACATAATTATTTAATCTGTGGCAATAGTCCAGACTCTTTTTAAAGATTTTTGAATACATAAAGAATCAGAAAATGTTGTTGGAAGATGTTGCAAAATTCAAGGGCATTTTATACTAATTGGTCACTATTAATATTCCTTTCTTCATCAGTAGTGTGGACCCCTGCTATTTCCCACCTGTTCATTAGGTTTATTATGTGAACCATATTGCAGAACCATGTGGTCATGGAATACCAACATCTGTCATAGACTGCTTTAGTGAGACACAGGACTTCAATGTTTATTTCATTTACTACTTTAGGCTTTTCCTTTTTTAAAATTCTAAGATGGATTAAACTTTCCTTCTGTTGTTTTTTTTTTTATTTCAAGAGGAATGGATGAGCCCCAAGGTAGCAAGTAGTGCACATGGTTCCTTGGAACGGCACTAACTAAGGAAAGGCTATGGGAGCCCTTCTGACACCATCTTCCAGGGCCAAGAGTGCTTAGGATCCTCCAGCTGCCCCTTCCCCTGCCAGAACCATTGCTCTTAGGAGTCACTACTGCCTCTGCACCTGCATTTGCAGTCTCCATCTTAACCAGCCGGGCTGTGCTGTTGCCTGTTTGTGATTTGTTCACTTTCATTGCTGTATTTCATTTCATTGTGCAAACTGGGCATGATTTACTTATCCATTTTTGCTGTTGATGGATTTCCCTTTTAACATCTGTCTTTTCACTAGACTGTGGCTTCACAGGGTGTTTGTGAGGTTTTGTTGGATGAATGGTTATTGAGAAGGTGATGTAAAAGTGTGAGATGGAAGACAGTGGTGAGAAAATGACTGTGTACATATTGTGGAGAAAAATAAAAGCTTGGCAAAATGTGAGCACTTATTACACAATGAGGCTTCAGAGCGAACTAAGGAGCCAGACTATCTGGGTTTCACTGCTAGGGCTACCATTTATTAGCCATATAACCTGGAAAATTTTACCTAATATCTCTGTGCCTCAGTTTCTTTATTTCAAAAATGGATATCATAGGGGGATTGTGGTGATTAAATGAATTCATATTTATAAATTTCTTGGACCAGTGCCCAGCACACAGTAAACTCTACAGCAGTGATTATTGAATAAAATGTGTATTTGCAATAAGATTTTGAACAGAAAAGTGCATATTTAGGGATGAGTGAGGGGTTGTAATAAAGGCAGGTCCAGGGGTCCAGCTGGGGCTACTGTTGGGTGGCTATCCTCAATGACCCAAGGAGCATTTCCTATACAGTTACTAGTGAGCAACTCATGAGCATGAGAACTTTACATTTTCAAAGATCTCACCCTTTCTTTGCAGACAAGTTTTGAGTGGCCAGGTTGGATTTACAATCTGTGATTAGAAATCTTTTATAACTATCAGTGAATGAACTACAGTTATCATTGTGGTGAAATTTCAGACCAGCAGGAAAGGGCTCTCCCCACCCAATCTCTCTGAAATGGCACCAGTTAACGTTCTCCCTATATTGCCAAAGCAGAAGGCTGATCTATTGAGATTTGTAGGAATTTCCACTGGAGGTTTCCTGCAGTGAAGCTGTCTGTAGTGCTGGGTTTTATCTTACTGGAGTCATCCTATGGAACAGTGAGCCATAGAAGTCCAGGAGAAAACAGATGCTGCATTCCAACTGGATAATCCGAAGAGTTTAAGGAAAGGACCATTAACCGAGTAAAGAAAAGCAACGAAGTGTTGTTTTGTTGTTTTTGAAGGCAGCAACCTGGGGAGGCCTGATCACATCGCAACTAAAGGGACAGGATGGAGGGCTTTCCACAACCCAGGGAGGACTGAGAACCAAAGCTGTGGGCTTTAGAAAAAGGTCATCCAAACAATTTCTTTGGCCAGGAGGATGAATACCTGACTTTTCTCTCACTCCATCTTCCAGTCTCCCTCCTACCAGCTCATCCAATGGCAAAACCTGTCTGGAAGATGGAGGCACAGAAGTCGGTTGATACAGTTTACAAGGAACAGAGCATGTGGAGAAGGGGCAGGCATGGATCTGAGTGGCAAATGGCAATGTGTAGCAAACAGAGAACTATGACATAGCCCAGGCAGTCCCATTGGCTGGGGTGAGTCTCTTTGTAGACCCTTTCCCCCCTTTGCATTTACAAACTTACACATATGCAAGCACATATATTGCTATTCTTGCAGAAAAGGAAAATTGAGGCTTGGAAAAATTGAGACTTTGCCCAATGTTTTCTCCTGGACAGTCACCACAGTGTTGTAGTGCAAGACCCACCCACCCAGTCCAACCCAGATTAAGTAGCCGCAAGAAGTGGCAGCAGAGCCAAAAGTGGTAGCCAGGACCTGGAGAAGGTGTTGGGTCTTGGAGGCTGCAGGTTCTTTGCAAAATCTCAAGGAAGGATTTGGAGAGAGTTGAATCGACTGACAAGCAATGAATTTATTGGGGGAAAATGAGAGAGATAATAAGTGTACAGTACAGACTACAGAGTGGCCTGGACCTCCTCCAGAGCTGAAGTTTTTAAGGGGTTTGAAACTAGCAGAATTTGGAGCCCCTCAACTCGCTCTCTGCAGGCCACACAGCAGCTCTGAAACTGGGAAACTGAAGATAAAGGCTCCCTTTGGGTGTGATAAGGATTGCTCCCAGGATTGGGAAGGGGCCAAACCTGTGAAATTCCAGGAATTTGAGTCCAGGAATCTTTGGTCAGTATAAAGGTCATGCATTTCTCCTGCAGATAACAGGTGGTTGGCTGAGAATGTAGCATATTCTATTTACTTAAGACAAGACAGGACTGCAGCTAAAAGAATTTTAAAAGAAAGCATATGGGGATCAGCACCCATAGGCCCAGACATTATTTCTTAACCTCCTGTTCCTGTCACTCGGGTCTGTTTCTACCAATAGGGTCATTTTGTTTATTATTATTTTTAAAAATTTTCACTTTGGACCTTTTTCTTTTACTTTGGACCCCTCCCTCATCTAGTAACTTGAGTTGTTTTATTATACTGTGGCTTAAATACATACAAATACATAATTAGGCATAAAACTTCCTTATGCCTTTAGGTGTTACACAATCATAGAACCAAAATAAATTAAGGATCAACAAAATTTTCTCTTTCTTTCTTTTTTTTTTTTTTTTTAATACTGAACACCAAGGGTCACTTAACCACTGAGCCACTTCCTCAGTCCTTTTTATTGTTTTGAGACAGTATCTCACTAAGGTGCTTAGGGCCTTGCTAAATTGCTGAGACTGGGCTTGAACTTGTGATCCTCCTACCTCAGCCTCCTGTGTTGCTGGGATTACAGGTGTGTGCCACCTCATTTGGCTCATTTTTTTTTCTTTTTAAGTACTAAACCACATACTCTCTCTTGAATCTCTGACCCATCAGTATAATAAATTGTAAATGCATATACAGAACTGAAAAGTTTTAAAAAGACCACGCAATAACAATATTTTCCATGTATCTCATATGTTCTGGTAATGAACTTTTGCATGCTGATTAGGACAGAGGTGGATATATACAATGTTCCACATGTTTCCTGGATGGTACTGCCAGGCCACTATATCTGAATTATCATATAAAATATGATGACTCAGTTCTTTCACAAATTTCTCCTTCCAAGTATTGTTCAGCATTTGTTTGTATAGTTTGAGATAAATTAATTTAACTTTCAGATGACCTATGTGCTCATTCCCATGCTAGGTCTGCCTCAACTCTTTCCTCATTAGCCTGCTCCAGCTGAGTGTATTACTGCATGCTGCCATTTTCATGAGACCATGTTTAAACCTCTCAGTTTATTCAGTAACTCAAGAAACTTTCAATTCTATCATTGCAAATCTCAATATTTGTCTTTTATAATAGTTAAAATAAGTTACTTTAATACAATAGCACATATGGAATGTTGTCATTTGGTTTTAGGCGTATGTCAAACTCAAGTGCATCTGCTAGCACATAGAAGTCAAATACTGTCCTTTCAAATGTCAGTTGATTATAATCTGATTACTAACAGCAGTGCAAAAATGCAGGCACAGGAATTAGTGAAGTTTTGTCAGTATTATTCAGATTGGCCAAGAATATGTCTGTTGTTTCTTTTAAAAAGTATTAATCATATATGAATGAAATATTAAGATAATCTTTCAGGATTTTTAAGGTATTTGAGATCTTACCTCCCTCTCTGACACACACCTGCCGTACATCTCTGGATAAAAGCACTTTTCCCAGTTTGAGGACCACGGTGTTCTAGCTCTGTCCTACTTTTCCACACAGGGAACAAAGACAATCCAGATTGGGACTGGATGGAGGAAACAGTCCTGTTATCCACCTCTCGATGGATCGATCTTTCATCTACTGCTGGCAAGGAATTTGGTGTTAAGCATGGGATCCATGGTCTGTATGTGTACAGAGCTCTTCATCAACCACATCAGGGAGATGTTTCTCTCTAACTAAATTCTTTCTGGGGCTTTCTAATCGCCACTTGATTAATACCGACCTTCCATATTACCTTTCCCCTAGTTCATACTGTGGCTTGAGGCCCTTTTTTTCCTGTTGCAAGATAAAGCTTGCTATGAAAGATAAGTGAGACAGCCATAAGAATGATTGTATTGGGCATGATCTCATAAATGTACTTCCCTGCTGTGTTACTCACCTAGGTGGCAGAAGTGCCAGAAATGTGTTTGTTTCTAGTTATTTCCTTGAGATTCAATATTGGCATATTGAAGGGATAGTATCCCCTTAAAATGTGATTTATTTTCAAACTAATATATAGTTAGCAAAATGTATACAAAATTAACTTTTCTTCTCTATCTCTGCCTCTTCTTTTTTCTGCTCCTCTTGCTTTTTTTCTGTCATGTATCTTTTCAGCTACCTCTTTGACTTGGAAGTGTAATGCAGATAAGTCCTTCAGCTGGTGAAAACGGTTAGAGGAAGAACTGCGACTGTGTAATTTTAATGGATAAAATTAGTGGGTGACAAGAACCTTAGATTTCTTTATCCTCATGCTCCTATTTATAAAACCCGACTTGGAGATTGTTTCTGTGACTGCACTGCTTCCCATTCCACTCATGGTCACCTGGAGTCAGGTTGTCCCTCGATATTTTTCCTGACACACTTGCACAAAGCAAGTTTTTCTCTTTTTATTTTTTGGGGTTGTTTTGTTTGTTTTGCATTCCAAGTCTGTTTGTCTATACTGTCTGTCGCTCAGTCTTCTTTAAGTTATGCCACACATGCCTCAGTGGATCCATGTTAGAGCTTCTTTAGGCAATGACCCAGTTTGTTAATTCTCTAACTTGAATTTTTTAGGAAATGGAGAAAGAAATTGAAATAAAGCTGTAAGTGATATAAAAAAAATTAGTGGGTGAAAGTTTGAGGAGCAACAGGAGATTAGCATAGTCTCAAAGTGTCTCCCTGAAGGTACTTATCAATTATAAAGGGAGAAACAATACCTATCACTCATTAAAAGTGTTAAGATCATGAAAGACAAGAAAAGACTGAGAATGGTCACAGATTGGAGGAGACTGAGGAGACTGTTTCAATGTGGGAAACTGGAACAGAAAAAGAACATTGTGGGAAAAACCAGAGAAACACAAATAAAATCTGTTGTTCAGTCAATAGTGCACCAATATTAGTTTCCTGGTTTTGATAATTATTCTGTGATTATACAGCATGTTGATATTAGAAGAAGCTGGGTATATGGAAATTCTTTTTACTATTTTTGCAACTCATTGTTAAGTCTAAAATTACTCAAAGTTAAAATGTTAAGAAACAGTAAGAGATATACCCAGGACAGATTTTCTCCTCTTAAGAAGAGAGGAAATATTTAAAATCTTTAGGACCAATTTTAAAGGACAAGTTACATCCTCAGGATAAAGCTCTTTGAGAATATGAGGATATTATATTTTGTGTGAGAAATTATATTGATTTTACTTTGCCCTTCCTTTCCCATTCTCCACCAAAATATCTTGCTTTTCCTTGAAAAGAATACTTTGAAAATTGTGTCTTAAGGGGTTTTGTTATAAAAATCTGAGCATACAATATTTCCTTTAGGGAACTCGTTTCCAACTTTGTAAGCAGATAAAACGATTCTTGATTCCTACCAGTTTTCTGTGTAGTCTGTATTCAGGGACTGCATCTTTGGAATGAGTTACTGTTATGCAAAATCTGATCAAATTGACCAATCAGTGCGTATCTACTTACTGCTTACTGAGATCTCAGAACATAGCTTGTATCTTCATAAACACATAATCTCTTTGGAGAAACAGGTGAGCATAGAGAAATCAGGGCAAAATTCGAAGGTTAGCCCTGAATGAAATCATGGTACAAAATTTAAATGCTAAGGGAAGAGAAGGGGTTGGGAAATTGGCATAGTTACAGTAATTTAAGAAATTATTTGAACTCAGTCTTGAATCATGGGCATAATTCCATAGATGATGAGAAAGGAGAAAATTCAGATAAGGAGTAATCAAGCCACTACTTGTGTGGTCAAAGACAGGAACAACAAGAATGAACAGTGGGTGTGGACCTGAGATCGAATACATAGAGTGGGGAGAGGGGAGTCTGGATTATGGAGACTTCTAGCAATTAGTTAAAGGATCTTAGACTATAAGCCTGCAGCAGATAAGAGAATCTTTGCAAGCTTGAGAACAGATGTTGTGATAATCCAGATAGAACCCGAGTCCTTGCTAAGGTTTGTGTGTTGACAGTAGGGATGGAGAATGGATATGAAATGGAATATGATAGGAAAAATTCAAGATTTGATAAATATGAGGGAAATGGAGAGAAGTCAAAGAAGACTTGAAGATTTTAAGCTCAAGCGGATAGACGCTGATACCATCAACTGCAGAAGATTCAGGAGGCAAAGAAATTTTGGGAAAAAATGCATCATTTTGGTCTAAAATATGAAATGCTGCAAGTGATTCAAATGAAAAGGCCTACTAATAGTTTCATAAACTCATTAACTCAAAAAGCATTTATTCCCTGCTTTGTGCTGGGACTGGTGCTAGGTGGATCTTGTTCTGGGGAGTCCGTAGAAGAGCCATGTCTGGCAGATAGCCTGTGATTGGGGGAGGATACAAAGCTTTGGGAACACAAAGGAGGGAAATATTTCCTAGGGGGTTAGGAATATGGGACCACAGGTCAGGAAAATACAGATCTGAAAATTTATGAGTCATTGGCAAAAAGTGGCAGTGGAACCCATATGTGATTAAACCCAATTTTAATGAAAGAAAAAAGGCAAGGAAGTCAAGGTGAGAGGATAGGAGGAAGTCAGTGACTGAAAAGAAGAAAGTACAGGACCACAGGAGGAAAACCTGTAGTAATGATGCCACAGACACTGCAGAGGATGGGAATTTGCAAGTAACTGTTTGAAACAGTTTCAAGGGGATTGGTTCAGTGGAGTGGAAAGAGCAGGTAACTAGACAGGAAATAAGAGCATTGAGCTTCTGTTTGGAAAATATGGTCATGAAAGATGCCCCAAAGTAGGAAGTTAGGAAGGGGCACCAGAAGTGAGTGAGTGAAATAGACTCTTCTCCACTCACTCATTCAATTCAACACACACTGATTCAGTTGCTCTGCACCGTGATGGGTGCTGCATGCATATTTTCCCAGTGCTCATAACTTTCTGTGTGGTTGTGATTTTTCAGCAAACATTTATTGGGAGCCTAGTCGGTACCAAATAGTGTTTCAGGCAAGGACCATACAATAACTGGCAAAAAATAAACAATCCCTGCCCTCTTACTTCTTATCATCTAAAGGAAGAATTGACATTAGTCAAATTATGTCAAGTATCATGTAGAATTGTAAGAGGAAGAAAGTGGACTCTTGTGGCATTTGTGATCATTGAAATAGGCCTGTGTTCAAGTCACCTTTGTCCTGTGAAAACAAGTGTTTGATAAGCAAATTAATCAAGGAAAGTTCATGACATTTAATTCAGAACATTCCCATTTGCAAAGAAGCGTGTAAATGGCAGGTGTGCTGGGTGTGCTATAACCTCCAGGGCTACTCTGATTGTGGGCATTGAGTGTACATAACTTCAGGTGGAAACTTGGCTCTGCTGCTCCCCTTCAAAGTCCAGAATGATGCCAGAAGTGTGCTCTGTAAGTGTGGGAGCTGGTATTTAGCACTGAACCTGGGGAGCTGGCTTAGGTTGCCCAAAAGGCCCTCCATCCTAACTTCCCTGGGGCAGCTGAGAATTTGGAATCTGCAGACACTTCTGCAGACCATGGAGTTTCCAGACAATTCCCCCCTTCAGCCTCTGTACTTTCCCACTTGGTCTTGACACCCTCTTTCTGTTCACCAGAGCTTCTGGTCATTTTTCCTTTTTGCTCTGCCCCTGCTCTTTGTTTTTAACTGAGACAGATTTGAAATCACCTCTGACTAGTTTCTTGTTTCTAAGGTTGTTTCTTAGAAGGTTAAGAGTCTGACCATTCTGATAAATTTCATGTTTTTCTCTGCCCATCATCTAGGAGGCAGGTAACTTGCAATTTCCAGGGTATTACAGATTGTCTTTAAAACAGATTGACCTTTAAGCTTAGTTTGAGTGACCTGTTATGGTAATTAGCTCAGAGTCATCTTGGAGCGGCTCTGAAGAATTGAGAAGCGATCATGTCCTTCCTGACACTTCTTCTGTGAGTGTCTCAGTGTTTTCAAGCCTCATAAGTAAATGTGTCTACCAGGCTCGTGTCTTTACATGTCTGCAAAATAAAATTACCATCAGAGTCAGGGTAAAAAGTTATTTATTGTAATAAATTTGAAAAATATGACTATTAAATAAAAAGTGAGAGCAACCAAACGAAAACAAATAAAAATGGTATTCCAATATAGTTCCCTTTTAATTCTCTCTGATTTTTCTCTTTGCTGAACTATCCTAATATTAGGTCCCAGAGTGTAGAAGCGGAGAATTGTTATTTGTTGAACTCACCAAGACATAGCATCTTTCCCCTCATGTCTTCATGAAGTTATCAACTCATTACCTTTGACTTATAAGAGAGTCTTCACTGTGAAGCTCTTCACTGTGAGAGGAAACTATTTCTCTCAATCTCTTTTGTTCTGAAATATTTCCTTCTTTCCTTTCAAAGGCTGGCTTTGAACTTGTGATCCTCCTGTCTCAACTCCCCCCAAGCTGCTGGGATTACAGGCATGCACCACCGAATGTGCCTGGTGAGGCTCTGGGTTTAATCCCTAGAATGCACTTTTTTTTTCTTTCTTCTCTTCATTAAATTAAATTTTTCTTCCCCTTTCTTTAACAACCCAATAACATCATCTGGAAGTGATAATAAAACAAACAATTTACCCCAATTATAGTAAGTCTGAACTTTATTTGTTATAGTAGGACTAAACTTTATTTGTGCTGGTAATTAAAAGTTTTTTTTTTTTCAATTTGGGGGAGGGATGGTCAATTCTATCTACAAATACATATATATATATATATTTATATATAGATATATATTTATATATATAAATATTTGGGGTTTCAAGTAGGATAGCCAATTGCCAGGGGAGTGTTTATGTTTGAGAGCAAACTGATTTTAATGTGGTAATAGAGACTTATCCTTTAAGAAGTAGCACAGGCATCATTTCATTTAGGAAGCCATCTCTGAATTTTTCCACCCTCATCCCCACAGAAAGGCAAACTAGGTGGGCAAACCAGGAGATGGACATTCTATGTAGTGTTCTGACAAAATTTCACAGTGTTTACCACATTGGTTGATCTCCTATAATCACATAATCTCAATGAGTGATGGAACAGAGGATGGTTAGTATGGATGTTCAGGAGAAGGTATGAGTTCCTCTAGTAACACTTTGTATCAGGAGCAGACAGCCTCAGTTTAAACCTCAGCTCCCTTACTACTGTGTGACTTTCAGCAAGTCACTTAAATACTCTGTGCCTTGTGCCTTCTCATTTGTTAAATAAGGATAATAAGGGTTGTGAGGATTAAATGAATTACATATGCAAAATGCCTAGAACTGTGCCTGACATAAACTATGTGCCATATAAAGATTATTTATTGCTATAACACGTGGTTGTCCTGATAGAAGAGGGAGAAATAGGAGTTAAAGGATAAATGTAACTGGTTTGAGCCAAGCTGAGAGTATGTATGCACACATTTTACACAGCTGTGAAGATTAGCAGTTAAGGTGTTGCAAACAGATATTTTAATTTTCTTTCTATTGATCTCCTGTCACTGCAATGGGTGGGAGAAGGAATTTTATGGTCTTTGACCCAGTGGAACTTAAATTTCAGCCCCCTTCTCCCTACTTTATGAGAGGCACTGATATGATGATAGTGGAGTGGGCAGATGCAGCCTCAGAATTCTTCATCACCTGACCCTCTAGGGAGCCTCTGTTAGCGCTAGAAGAACCAATAATAGAGAAACACAGATGCCATCCCCAGGTGAGTCCTTCCTTTCACAGCAGAGAAGTTAGAGCCTAGAGAAGTGAAGTGGCTTGTCTAGGGCCACCCAAAACTGGTCACTCCACTCACTGAATGGTAATCCACTTTCCAATCACATTCATACTTGTGTATCTTGGTTTCAAATTGGAGTGGTTTTGCCACCATTTACATTGGTCAAAAAAGTGTGCACATATGTGTATATTTTGCATTTATATATTTCATTATATATGTGTCCTTGTATATTATATGTATATATGTATACATATATGCACACAAATTACATTAAAGACATGGCTGCAAGATTAAAACAAAAGTAAGCAAGGTCCAATGACTCATCTGTGAGGTGCCCTAAAATATCATTGTGAAATGCATCAAGTTTCCCATGCTCTGTAGCAGCTGATGGCACTATCTATCAGGCTTAACCAAATTATTGTGACATGATCTTGTACTCAGGTTGCAAATGAAAAAGCTGCACTAAATTCATCAGCAGCAGACTGAATGTACTTTAGTGCTTCATGCCTGTGAGCATAAATTGTGATATTTTACTGCTCTTAAATGATGCATGATGAAATGATGGAAGACATCGTTATGTGGAACAAAATCCATCAGGGAGTGTGATGTTAATATTTAGCATTTCAAGCTCTTATGGGATTGTTAAATACTTTTCCTGAAGAACCATAGGGAAGTGATATTTGTGATGATCAAGACTACCCAGAGAAACAGTGGTGCCTTGACCTTATCAAAGACTGGTAAGAGAACCCTGCAAGTGAGAGAGAGGAGTGAAGGATCCAGCTCTCTGCTGAATTTCAGTGAATTAACCAGTGTTCACTGATTCTAATAAGTGGTTCTTCATCCTGGCCAAATTCTAAAATCACCTGGAAAGCTTTTTTTTTTTTTTAACTTTCATTTTTATTTTTCACATTTTTGTAGGTATGTGATAGTTGTACACAATGGTAGGATTTGTTGTTACATTCATACATGCACAATGTAACAATATGATTTGGCCAGTATCATTCCCACCTGAGAAGCTTTTTAAAATGCCATGTTGGAAGCCCCTACTGAAAGGTTTTCACTTAATTTTTCTGGATGGTAGGTTTTAAAGGTTCCAGATGATTCTAATGTAATCAGAGCTGAGAACAAGTGGCCTAGTACTTGAGCAGCAAAGCAGTCACAAACCCGTACAAATGCATCAATTATTTATTTATTTTTAAAAATCCTCTTCTTTTAAAAATAATGTTGGGGTGGTTTGATGTGAGAGTAAGTGAGAGAAGGAACATCAATCAGGAAGAACACAAAGAAGTTACAGCAGTCGATCAAAACCTTCACCTATCTCTTAGATGCTTAAAAATTCTTTTTGTAAGTGAGTCACTCAATAGAAATTCTAGTGATAAATCATGTCTGGAATATGACTCAGTGTCTCTTACCTGGGAGTGTAAAAAACACTTCATTAATTAATCAACCCATCCATTTGATGAGCTTTAAGAAGAATACATGGTGCAAATAAATATGGCCCATGTTTATCAGAAGCAACACCTGGGTAGCTGGGGTAGCTGACACCCCATCCAAGAGGTACAGAGGATGCATCTGATGGCCATGAGCTTCTGTTTTTGTTCTTCTGCCCTTTTGTTGTGCAGCAATTCCTCAGGGCTCAAGTAAATCTAACTCTTGGCTAGGTATTGCGTTTGCACAGTAAGGTGGGAGAGAGCGCTACAGGATTACATTTTGACAGCTGAGCCTTTGAATACTTTACCTATTGGCTACATCAGGACATGAACTGCTCCTCTATTTTCTTCTACTCAGAGCCACCTATTTCTGTCCTTCCTCTGTTATACCCCTGCCTATCCAGTGGTGAAAACTAAGGCTTCAGAAAAAGATGGTAAATCCTTCTGGGGGCTGGATGTAGGAGCAGACAGGGTGATGGCCATAAAGAAGTTAAAAGAACTGAGCATATGGGAATGAGAGACAGTGGGTGCAGGGTGTGGGCACCTACTAAAAAAATGGGCTAAATGCCTCCAGGAGCATCTTCCATAAATCCACTGCCATTGAATTTCTCACCTGAGTCTCACATTAAGGACTGATTGATTCTCTTTGGAATTTTATGTATTTATCTGTTTTTTAACTTATAACTACTTTCCATTTCTCCCCTTACAATGATAGTGCTGAGGAAGGGTCAGGTTCCTATTAGTAACCAGGAAAATCTGCAGAAAGCTGAAATGTGGGGAACACTAAGATTTCATAGAATAGCATTTCTTTTTAATTGAAAGAAACTCTTAGAGCAACATAACTCCAATCCCCATTTTTCTAGATGAGGTTGTTGAGCTTCTGGAAGTAGGGATGGAGTGAGGGGACCTTACTGGATAGATCTCTTAGAGCAACATAACTCCAATCCCCATTTTTCTAGATGAGGTTGTTGAGCTTCTGGAAGTAGGGATGAGTCAGAGGGGACCTTACTGGATAGGTTATGGAGGAGGACACAAGACCTAAGCCAGGATGGAGAGACTAACTGCCTGATAATTCAGAAAATGAATTTTAATCCTGGGGAAAAGTGAATTATTATTTTGTGGAAGTGCAGAGATTTTATTTCAGGTGTGAGAGAAAATAGGAATCAAGATGGGGAAGGCTGGGAGAATTCCCAGACTGGAATTCCAGTTTGACTCCCCATGAAGGAGAGAGTTAGAAGAGGTCAGTTGGAAGTGCCCAAGACTGCTGTGTCAGAGGAGGCCAGGCCTGCTGGGAATGGGTCTGCCTTTTTCACTCATTCACTGTTTGGGAGCAATGGGCAGAGGGTGGCCTTGGAGCACACATGGAGCTGATCCCAAGTGGTCAGTAACATTCCCTGTGGTTGGAGGTCAAAGAGGGGATTTTCATCATGTGAAAAAATGGGCACACATATGTCAATTTGTAGACATACATACATATATAAATTTACATATGTGTAATTTAATGTAAGTTTATAGAATATTCAGAAGGTCAAATGGACTCCTAATACCATTTGGTCGGGAGGATGATTATGATGTTGCCACAGACAAAGTCACAAATGTTTATCTCTTCTTTTCATCTTGGGCGTGAGATGAGGAAAAAAATTTTTCTATGTAGCACTTTTTAAAATTTTATTTTAATTTTTTTAAAAAATTAAAATTTATTTATTATAATTAGGTATCTATGACAGCAGAATGCATTTTTGATTCATTGTACACAGTTGCAGCACAACTTTTCATTTCTCTTGTTATATATGATGTAGCATCACACTATATGTGCAGTCATACATGTACCTAGGGTATTAATGTCGGTCTCATTCCACCATCTTTCCTGCCCCCATGAGTCCTCTTCTCCCACTCTCCCCTTTGCCCAATCAAAGTTCCTCCATTTTTCCCATCCCTGCCCTCACTATGGATCAGCATCCACTTACCAGAACATTAGGGCTTTGCTTTTTTGGAATTGGCTTACTTTGCTTAGCATGATATTCTCCAACTCCATACATTTACCTGCAAATGCCATAATTTTATTCTCTTTTAATGCTGAGTAATATTCCATTACGTATATATGCCACAGTTTCTTTATTCATTCATCCATTAAAGGGCATTAGGTTACTTCTACAATTTAACTATTTTGAATTGATGTGGCTGTATCCCTGTAGTATGCTGATTTTTAAGTCCTTTGGGTATAGGCCAAGGAGTGGAATAGCTGGGTCAAATGGTGGTTCTATTCCAAGTTTTCTAAGGAATCTCCTTACTGCTTGCACCAATTTGCAGTTTCGCCTGCAATGTATGAGTGTACCTTTTCCCCCACATCCTTGCCAACAATTATTGTTTGTATTCTTGATATCTGCCATTCTGACTGGTCTGAGATGAAATCTTAGAGTAGTTTTGACTTGAATTTCTCTAATTACTAGAGATGTTGAACATTTTTTTTTTCATATAGTTGTTGATCGATTGTATATCTTCTTCTGAGAAATGGCTGTTCAGCTCCTTAGCCCATTTATTGAGTGGGTTGTTTGTTTTTGTTTGTTTGTTTGTT
The DNA here is from genome assembly GCF_052094955.1 of Ictidomys tridecemlineatus. NCBI lineage: Eukaryota > Metazoa > Chordata > Mammalia > Rodentia > Sciuridae > Ictidomys > Ictidomys tridecemlineatus. The sequence goes on from NC_135479.1 coordinate 106,898,944, forward strand.
TTTTGAGTTCTTTATATATCCTGGAGATTAGTGCTCTATCTGACATGGGAGTGGCAAAAATTTGCTCCCAAAATGTAGGCTCTCTCTTCACCTCTTGATTGTTTATTTTGTTGAGAAAAAGCTTTTTAGTTTGAAACCAACCTATTTATTGATTCTTGATTTTATTTCTTGGACTTCAGGAATCTTGTTAAAGAAGTCCAGGCCTAATCTGAAGTAATGAAGATTTGGGCCTACTTTTTTTTTCTATTAGATGTAGAGTTTCTGGCTTAATTCCTAGGTCCTCCATCCACGTTGAGTTGAGTTTTGTGCATGGTGAGAGATAGGGGTTTAGTTTCATTTTGCTGCATAATGGCTTTCAGCACTGTTAGTTGAAGAAGCTATCTTTTCTCCACTGTATATTTTTGGAACCTTTGTCTAGTATGAGATAACTGTTTATGTGGGTTTGTCTCTATGTCTTCTATTCTGTATCATTAGTCTACATGTCTATTTTGGTGCCAATACCATGTTACTATAGCTTTGTAATATAGTTTAAGGTCTGGTATTGTGATGCCTTCTGCTTCACTCTTCTTGCTAAGTGCTGCTTTGTCTATTCTGAGTCTCTTATTTATCCAAATGAATTTCATGATTGCTTTTTCTATTTCTATGAGAAATGATGTTGGGATTTTAATTGGAATCACATTGAATCTGTACAGTGCTTTTGAGTAGAATGGCCATTTTGACAATGTTAATTTTGCCTGTCTAAGAGTATGGGAGATCTTTCCATCTTCTAAGGTCTTCTTCAAATTCTTTCTTTAGTGTTCTATAGTTTTTATTGTAGAGGTCTTTCACTTCTTTTCTTAAATTGATTCCCAAGTATTTTATTTTTTAAGGCTATTGTGAATGGGGTGTTTTTCCTAATTTCTCTTTCATAAGATTCATCACTGATGTATAGAAATGCGTTTAACTTATGGGTATTGATTTTATATCCTTCTAATTTGCTAGATTCATTTATTAATTCTAGAAGTTTTCTGGTGGAGTTTTTTGGACCCTCTAAGTATAGAATCATGTCATCAGCAAATAATGATAGTTTTAGTTCTTCTTTTCTTGTTCATATTTCTTTAATTTCTTTTGTCTGCCTAATTGCTCTGGCTAGAGTTTTAAGGACTATGTTGAATAGAAGTGGTGAAAGAGGGTATCCCTGTCTTGTTCCAGTTTTTAGTGGGAATGCTTCCAGTTTTTCTCCATTTAGAATGATGTTGGCCTTGGGTTTAGTATAGATAGCTTTTACAATGTTGAGGTATTGTTCCTACTATCCCTAGTTTTTTTAGTGTTTTGAACATAAAAGGGTGCTGTATTTTGTCAAATGTTTTCTCTGCATCAATTGATATAATCATATGATTGTTTAAGTGTATTGATGTGATGAATTATATTTATTGATTTCCATATGTTGAACCAACCTTTCATTCCTGGAATGAACCCCACTCTATCATGGTGCACTATTTTTTGAAATATGTTTTTGTATACAATTTACCACAATTTTATTGAGAATTTTTGCATCTATGTTCATCAGGGATATTAGTCTGAAATTTTCTTTCCTTTAATGAATCTCTGCCTGGTTTTGGTATCAGGATGATACTAGCTTCACAGAATGAGTTTGGAAGGGTTCCCTCCTTTTCTATTTCATGAAATAATTTGAGGAGAATTAGTATTAATTCTTCTTTGTAGGTCTTATAGAACTCTGCTGAGATTTGGTCTGGTCCTGGGCTTTTCTTGGTTTGTGGGCATTTGATGGTGTCTTCTATTTCCTTGCTTGAAATTGATCTGTTTAAATTGTGTATGTCCTCTTGACCCAGTTTGGATTAATCACATGCCTCTAGAAATCTGTCAGTGTCTTCAATATTTTCTATTTTACTGGAGTATACATTTTTTAAAATAGTTTCTAATTATCTTCTGTATTTCATTAGAATCTGTCAAGATATTTCCTTTTTCATGATGAATTTTAGTAATTTGAGTTTTCTCTCTTCTTCTTTTTGTTAGGAGCTAAGGGTTTGTCAATTTCATTTTTTTTTAAAAAAAAACCGCTTTTTGTTTTGTCAATTTTTTTGAATAGCTTCTTTTGTGTCAATATCATTGATATCTGCCCTGATTTTAATTATTTTCTGTGTTCTACTACTTTTGGTATTGGTTTGTTCTTCTTTGTCTAGGGCTTTGAGATGTAATGTCAGATCACTTATGTGTTGTCTTTTTCTTCTTTTAATGAATAAACTTAATGGAATGAACTTTCCTCTTAGCACTACCTTCATGGTGTCCCAGAGATTTTGATAAATTGTATCAGAGTTCTCATTTACCTTTTAAGAATTTTTTTAAAGCTCCTCTCTGATGTCTTCTGTTATCCATGCATCATTCAATAGCATATTGTTTAGTCTCCAGGTGTTGGAGTATCTTCCATTTTTAAATTTAATCATTGATTTTTAATTTCATTCCATTATGGTCACATAGAATACAGGGTAGTATCTCTGCCTTTTTGGACTTGCTTTGTGGCATAATATGTGGTCTGTTTTGGAGAAGGATCCATGTGCTGCTGAGAAGAATGTGTATTTGGTTGTTGGTGGATGGAATATTATATATATGTCTGTTAATTCTAAATTATTGATTGTTTTATTGAGTTATATAGTTTTTTTGTTTAGTTTTTGTTTGGAAGCTCTAACCAGTGGTGAGAGAGGTGTATTAAAATCACCTAGTTTTATTGTGTTGTTGTCTTTTTGGTTCTTGTAGTTGAGAAGGGCTTGTTTGATATAAATAGATGCCCCATTGTTTGGGGCATAGATATTTATTATTGTTATGTCTTGTTAATGTATAAATCCCTTAAACAGTATGAAATGTCCTTCTTATCCCTTTTCACTAGCTTTTGTGTCCACTTTATCTGATATGAGGATGGAAACCCTTGCTTGTTTATGTGGTCCATGTGTGAGTGGTATGTTTTTTTTCTACCCTTTCACCTTCAGTCTGTGGGTGTTTTTTTCCTGTGAGATGAGTCTCTTGAAGGTAGCATATTGTTGAGTCTTTTTTAAAAATATTTTTTAGTCATTGAAGGACCTTTATTTTATTCACTTACTTATATGCTATGCTGAGAATCAAACCCAGTGTCTCACACATGTGAGGCAAATGCTCTACCAGTGAGCCACAGCACCAGCACTATTGGATTTTTTTTTTTTTAATCTAATCTGTCGGTCTATGTCTTTTAACAAATGAGTTTAGGCCATTCACATTCAGGGTTGTTATTGAAATGTGATTTGTATTCCTGGGCATTTTGGTATATTTTTGGTTTTTAACTTTACTTGGTTTCTCCTTTGATTGGCCTTTCCTTTAGTGTTTTTCCTCCCTTTGCTGATTTTCATTATTGTTTTTTATTTCCTCCTCATGGAATATTTTGCCTAGAATGTTCTGTAGTGCAGGCTTTCTCACTGTAAATTCTTTTTTAAACTTTTGTTTATCATGAAAGGCCTTTATTTAGTCATCAAATCTGAAGCTCAGTTTTGCTGTATATAAGATTCTTGGTTGGCATCCGTTTTCTTTCAAAGCTTGGTATATTTTATTCCAGGATCTCCTGGCTTTGAGGGTCTGGGTTGGAAATTCTGCTGAGACCTAAGTTGATCTTCCCCTATATGTGATCTGATTCCTCTCTCTCTCTCAGCCTTTAAGATTCTATCTTTATTCTGTATGCTAAGCATTTTCATTATAATGTATTTTGGTGTGGCTCTGTTGTATTTTGTATATTTTCTGTCCTGTAGGCCTCTTTTATTTTATTTTCCAATTCATTCTTTATGTTTGGGAAATTTTCTGATATTATTTCATTAAAGAAATTGTGCATTCCTTTGGTTTGAATCTCTATGCCTTTCTCTTTCCCAATAACTCTTAGATTTGTTTTTCTGATGCTATCCCATAATTCCTGGATGTTCTGTTCATGGCTTCTTACCATCTTTACTGTGCGGTCAACTTTATTTTCAAGATTGTATATTTTGTCTTCATTATCTGACATTCTGTCTTCCAAGTGATGTAGTCTGTTGGTGATGCTTTCTATTGAGTTTTTTATTTGGTTTATTGTTTCCTTCATTTCAAGGATTTCTAATATTTTTTTCTCTCTCCAGAATCTCTCTTTCTTGAAGTAATCTTTTATTACCTATATTTTCTCTTTGTTGGTGTGATCAATGGAAAAGTGAATTATTTTAACAAAAGAAATGGAAATATTAATATAAACAAAGGCATAAAACATTTCGATATGTCTCATTTTAGGAAAGATGTGAGATTAAGGAAGTTCTTTGATGAATGTGGTCCAAGAGGAATTACAATTTACTTGAGTCAAATAAAGTTCATGGGAGCCAATTGTTGTGGATTAATCTCCAGCTTTAGGACTTAACATACCAGACCAAACCAAAATGCAGTCACTCATGCTAGGTTTCACCAAATCAAACTAAACTTTGGAATGGTCCAATTAAAAAACAAAAATGAAAACAAAGTCAACAGGGAAGTCATAGCAATTATACAAAGAGCCAGTGTGTATAATTTTTATCATGAACTAGCATGATAAAAAAGTCTTTTCTGTTTTGACTCTGTAAGGAAAGTAATTTTGAAACAATGAATCTGCTTTGTATTTCTATAGCTATTCTGTTTAACTTTCTTCCACCTTTTCTGCTCAGCTTATTGGAATGCCTATTCTATTTTATAGAATGAGGTATTGCTCAATCCTAGAATCCACTAATAAAAGCCAATTTGATTTTTGAACTAAATATGTTGTAATTTTGTCTTTTGATGCTTGTGAGACCTTTCCAGTTTAAATTTAGAAAACAAATCCTTCCCATCTCCTTTACCCTTCTCTCTTCCTTTTTCTCTCTCTCTTCCTCTCCTTCATCTTAAATCTCTCCCTCTTCTCCTTCCTTTCTTCTGCTCTCCCTCTCTCCTTTTCTGTGTGCTCATGACAATCCAAACATGGATGCTTCTGAGCTCAATGACATGGAACTCTCCTCAGTGATGACATCCCTAGCCACAAAGACAGCCATCCAGGAAATTCACCTGTTTCCTGTATGGGTGTGATTCCAGGAAGAAGCCTTGTGAATGGAACATGAGGTATTCACCTCTCTATTTTGCAGTCTGTAGAGATTTCCCCCTTTGTATCTTTCCAATCAAATATCTGGATTAAGTGCTACCTCAATTAGGTCTATCCAACAGAACACAGCAAAAATGTAATAATAAAAATGAGCAATTAGAATGTTGAATATCCAGTGGAAGAGATTGGAAGTGTTAATACTGTAAGTGGGATACATCTTAATTGCTCACAAAGGCGTACGAAAAAACTACAGAAATTAGCTTTGTCATGATAGTAAAGGCAACTGTAAACTGTAATTTTATATTAGAACTCCTTCTGTCTCCCATTTCCTTAGAATTTTTAAGTGATAATTAAAATTAAAAGTTGGTCAACCCTGTTCCTAGCTTTGCCATTAAATCATCCTAATGTCATTACTTTTGTTATTATCAACGTAATAATTCAGGAATGAATCAAAGAAAAGCCAAGGCCTTATGTTTATTCTCAGAGTGCTTTAAAACGCTAGAATAATTTAATCCTGTAAAACATCCATGTTATAGATATTTTGGCTAGTCAGTTTTGATGAAGAAAAGTACCTAGAGAATTACATTCTGTTTCATGATGGAAAATCAGTGTCCTTTCTTCCAATCATATGTATAAGGACTCTTAATGAGATATAGCAAAGCTTTAAAAACTAGAAAAGTAGTAGAATTGAATGAAGTTTTTTCCTTCAACCTCTAAAAAAGATTCTATCCTCTCTTACAGACAGCTGAATCAGCTCTGGAAATAATTTTTGCAGAACGACAAGAAATTTCCTTTGGGCAGATTACATTTCCTTCCTTCCTTCCTTTCTTTTTATTTCTTTTTTTTTTTTTTTTTGGTACTGGGGATTGAATTCAGGGACACTCTACCACTGAGCCACATCCCCAGCCCTATTTTGTATTCAGGGTCTCACTGAATTGCTTAGCACCTCCCCGTTGCTGAGGCTGAGGCTTTGAACTCATGATCCTCCTGTCTCAACCTCCTGAGCTGCTGAGATTACAGGCATGTGCCACCACATCCAGCCCAGATTAGACTTTTTAAAAAGTGTATTAAATGGGATTACACCCTTTGAACTCAGCTATTGGTAAAACCTGTTGACTTTCTAGCTTCAAAAATTATCCTTATTGATGCCCCTATCCCATCTGCTCCTACACAACAACCAGTCCCATTCCACTTACAGAGTAAGTGATGTCACAACTCTTCCACCTTGTCCTGCCCTGACTGAAAGTCCTCCATTGAGGGTTTGGATTTTATTCTAATGCAGCCAGAAGAGATACATAGCCTGTGCCCCAAGTGCTCCACTGTTTTAACTACCAGGACACTCTGCTGTTCTTTCATGATATCTTACCAAAATTCATACAGATCTTAAATATTGTGTTTGCTTTTTGCTTTGTTGTTGTTTTGCCTAATTGGTCATATGATTCACAAGTTCAGAGATTTTGTTTTCTTTCTGTTTTTGATTCATCTTCGTTTCCCAATATAAAGTTCAATGACTACTGTATTGATAGACTTTTTTCCTTTTTTTCTGAGGATAGAAACAACTAAGTATTCAATGCCATATAATAAGGATTATCTTCTTAGGGAAAAATATGAGCAAAACAAAAGTCCAAGTGTTGATGACAGGAATTTAAATGATTTAATCAAAATTGAGGACATTATTTTAAAAATCAATAGAAGCTTGTAACAATGAAAATAATACTGTGGGTATAAATATTTCCATTTCAGTGAACTTTGTTCAATTCCATTTTCTCAGTTTTATAACCTTGAAATTCATTCATGAAAGCTGAATTATAGGATACAGAGGTATGAATACAGGTTGTTTATGGAACACTGAGATTTGTCTGGAGAACTGAGGACATCCTAAGATTTAGAGAGGAGGAAAATAATTCTATATTGGTAAGGTATTTAGAGCAAATGGTACCTTAAGTAAAGACATTATGCTTTTTAAGAAGGTGTAACATGGTGAAAATACCATTTAAAAAAGATTAATTAGGCAAATTTGTAGAGGGTAAATTCAATACGACTGGGAACAGGACAGGAGAGCTAAAGGAATGAATTAGGAAAAGAAGAATCACAAGTTAGGTTTCAACCTGAAGATTCTGAAGTGTGAGCCAGTAAAATGAAAAGGGAAATAACTGGATCCTTAGAAAAGATCTGACAGTTAAATTTGATAGTGTATGTCAAAAAGCCTTAAGCATGAAAACTTTAGAACTTTCAAGTACCTATTAGAAAGACATATTCAAACTTAATACCAGTTAGGTATTGCAAACAGAAAGTCTTTGGTTTGAGTTCTATTGTATAGCATAATGGTCATAATAATAATGTATCATGTAATTCCAAATTGCTAAGAGAGTAAATTTCAAATGTCTCACCAAAAAAAAAGTGAGGTGACAAATATGTTAATAGCTTGTTTTAATCAGTTCACATTGCATATATATATATATATATATATATATATATATATATATATATATATATCAAACATAATATTGTACCCCATAAATATGATTATTGTCTGTCAATTTAAAAAACTATAACTTTAGTCGGTAAAGCAGAAATCAGAACATTCTTCAACTTTACAAATAGGGCCTAGAACCATTTTAGTGTGTCCAGGAGAAGAAATCCTGAAACCATTACTTCAAATAAACCAGGAAGTCATGCAATATGAGTCCCAAGCACTTTTTATAAAAAGGCAGAGTAATTCTTTACCATCCTGGGCTACAGAAATAGATGCAATGTCCAAAGATGGCTGCAAAGGGCACCTGGTTCATTTTTTCCTGGGGACTCTATCTGAACTCCTTTTCCACTCTAGACTGTGCACTTGACCCAGCTTACATTGAGAAAGAACATAGAGCCTTGTGCAGATACACTAAATGTCACATGTTTCAGTGACTGTCCTATTCTGGAAGGGAAATAGGTCCCACTCTTCCAATATGAAGTGTAACCTTACAGCAGCCTCTTGCGGTGACTCTACAGTTCCACAGAAATCTTCCGTAAGAGAAGCAGCAAAACCAGAAACCTTAAAGAGCTAAGGAGATCTAGAGGGACACCTTAGCTAAGCATACATCTGAGTCATCTTAAGAGACCAATCCCCTCCCTGTTTATCTTCAGAAATTGAGAATGTGTCCAACAGTTTTAAAAATGGTTCAAAGTCTTTTCAAATTCTAACCAGAAGACTCTGTTCTTTTGAATAAAAATCCCCCAACTTCAATGTATGTTGAAATCATACAAGGACCTTTCAATAATTTGAGATTTCTGAACCCTCCCCTAAAACATTTCTGTTTGGGTGACCCTGGCATAGCTTAAGCCACTGTCTCTCAGAACCTACTGTTTTTTTTTTTTAATTTTATTTTTAAATTTGTTCTAATTAGTTATTTTTAATTAGTTGTTTTTAGTTTTTAGTTGTAGATGGACACAAGATCTTCACTTTATTTATTTTTTTATGTGGTGCTGAGAATCGACCCCAGTGCCTCACGCATTCAAGGCAAGCACTCAACCACTGAGCTACAACCTCAGTCCTACAATGCATTTTGACACATTGTACACAAATGAAACACAATTTCTCCTTCCTCTGACTGAACATGGTATAGAGTCACACCGGTAGTGTGATCATACATGTATATAGGGTAATAATGTCCATCTCATTCCACTGTCCTTCCCATCCCCACTCTACCTCCCATCCCCTCACTCCCCTCTGTACAATCCATTGTTCCTTCTTGTTCCCTGACCCCCATCATGGATTAGCATCTGCTTGTCAGAGGAAGCATTTGGCCTTTGGTTTTGGGGGGTTTGGCTTATTTTTGTTATTTTTTTAAATAGAAATTTTCAAATGTACCAAGAGAATTTTTATAAATAATGCTTGAATACCTATCACTTAGTTTCTGCTATATTTTCCTCACACATTTATTCATTTTTCTATCCTTCTATCTATCCATCCATACTTGATTGACTTTTAATACATTTGTTGAATGAGTGAATGGGTGCTACTGTTTTGGTACATAGGCAGAAGTGGTCCATTCTGAGGTTGGCCTAAAACATATACTGATCTTCCTTGTTTTTGTGTGAGCCCAGGATATGGGCAGCTACATAATATTCCCTAAAGTATATTTCTGCTAAGTTCTGTATGAACCACTGGACTAGATGGGATTCAGAAATAAGGACAAATCTCGGTCTTCCAGGAGCATACTTGAATATGTTAGTGATAGGAAAAGAAAAAAAAGTAGAAAAAAAGTGGGCTAGTAATTGCTTTTTTCACAATAATAAATACTGATCAGTGATATCATTACATTAACATTATCTGATTTCTTGGCATTTCATGATTTAGTTGCATGAGTAGCTAAAAGAAATTGATGCTTTTGCCAATACCAGGAAAAGAGTATTTTATGATTCCTTGTTCAGTCAGTGACAATTGCAAGCTCACTGAAACCATGGAAATTTTGGCTTTTTAAAAAATTCTGCACATACCATGAGATATCCAAGTAATAGAAGCAAAAGAATAGCACATAAAAAGCATTTGTAATCTAGCCTAACTGTGGTCAAGGTTAAGGGCACCTCTGCCTAGTCTAGAAACTCAGTAGAGCAGGCTGTCCAAGTTCAGCTTTCTTTTCTCCTCCACTGTTTACTGATAGGTTCCCCTGCCCATCTATATTTGATTATACTTTTTGGACCCTGCATTTATTATTTTTGATTGCTCTAAAGTGATGTTTGCCTTCAAAGTGACATCCCGGGGCAGTGCTTTGCCATAATCTTTTATTAACCTTAACTGTGTCTCTTCATGTTTATTTTAACTCTCTTATTTTTAGAAGAAGGATTTGGAGAAGGTCAATGCAGTGTCTTTGCGATTGAATTCCAAAAGTAGTTAGCAGGGGTCCACATATATAAGGGTGTTGGATCATTGTGAACTGGGAATGCATCCAAGTTCATGCTCAATTGAGAATCCTCTGTTAAATATTTAAAAGTGAAAACAGTCTTTCAAAGTAGGCATGTGGGTCTGGGAAGCATAAAAATGGGTGAACACAGTACCCAGGTAGAATAGCAAAGGTGGCAGTTGGAGAGCAGGCTTGTTGTTCTTCCAATCTTGACTGTCTCTTCATGCTCTTACTCTTCTTATTTGGTGGAATTCTGCTTTCTGACATATTGGTGAACCCTGTCCCATCAGCTTTCATGTTGTTCTCCCATGGGCTTCCATGTGGCAATAATTGGCACAGCCCAGCGTGGACCTGACCTGGATTTGCATCCTTACTCTCGTGCTAGTGACTAACTGACCTTGAACAAGAAATGTAACTTTTCTAAGCGCCAGTCTCCTTACCTGTAGTAGGGAGACCTTAATGCTACCTTAAGATGTAAAAGGGGTCCAGCATGATAAGTCCTTTGGTAATGGTACTCTACCATTTAAATCAGCTGTCATATTGGATTAGCAAGAAATAAATTGGGGAGATAATGGTGTCCCATTTAGTGCAATTTGAGAGGAAAAAAAAATCTGCAGTGGACAGTTTACTTATAAAATTAAGCTTAATTTTATTTTGCAAAAAACAAGAAATGCATATTCAGTTATGATTTCTCTTTAAAACACGTGTTTGCTTTTTTACTAACATGCAAGTTAATTTGGCATGCTAATCATCTTTCTTTTTAGCTTTCCTTGGAATTTTTTTCCCCAGCACAAACAAGGGTGCAAATATTGTCAAAAACCTATTTACATTTTTACCTTCCAGAATTACTAACATTAATATTTATTGGGAGGAAAGAAAAGCAGCAAGGCTTGGTCTTTGGCATTAACATTTGATTCAGCAATATAATTAAAAACTTATATTTGCTTTTAAAATACACATTTTGAAGGGAATTTAATAAATCTTGTTTCTGCTCTACAAAGGAGCCACTACATCAAAGCATTTAACTGGAGCTGTCGAGTTCCTGCTGGTGGAATATTACTTCCAGCCTATTTATTAGCTTTTCTTCCTGTAGCTCCACACATGCCTTTTTTTTTTCTTCTAGTGAGTGAAAGCACAGAAAAGAAAATAATTTCCTTTCTCTTTCTTCCCCAGCATCATGCAAGACAAGGGACATCAAAAGTCTTAATATCTACATTTATCTGAATTTACTTTGATTATATTTTGTTTCTTATACTAATATGATTATGTATTATAATACTTACTTGTTTATTTAAAATCAACATTGTTGATTTCAAACTGACTTTTAGAGACATTTGAAATAATTCATGAACCATTTTGAAAGAAAATAATTGCCTCCAGCCTATTCTTTTGCATTTGAAGTAAAAGAATTTCAGGTATTAGCAGTTTACTAGAAAATACAACTTTAGGGAGTCCATATAATTTATTCACATCTTTTTATACATTGTAAACAAGGATAGGATACTTTTGAGAGTAGCCTATGAAGGTTTTTTTCTTGTAATCTATCTTTCAGCATAGGATAGGTATTAAGGGATCATTTTAAGTATAATTATGGTAAATCTCTTATGAACATATTTTCCAGGAAAATTTTATATGAAATTGTCCTGATTTAAAAACAAATTCCAAAGTCATAGATTTGCATTGAGTGAACATGGTATATGAGGTAAAGGCATCATATTTTCTATGGTATAATGCACAATGTAGTATGTACAAAAGAAACTAGAGACATCCATCTCAAACTCTAGGCAGGACACAAGAGTGCATAGAGAAGAGTGATTTTTTCAGGTCAGAGAGTGAAAGATGACACAGTAGTCACCTAAATCAACACGTTGTAAGCAACATAAATGTGCAATGCCATTTCACAGAATGCAAAAGAGATCAATTAGAAATTGTACTTTGATAGCCACATATTTTTGAGAAAAATTCCCAAGCCAGGCGAATGTGGATTGGGATGAAGACATAGGCAGTGTACACCACCATAGCAAAAATGGTTAGTAAGATGGTATTGAACATAGATCGCTCCCAGGGCTCCAAGACAGCACAGCAGCTAATGATTTGGTATTGATAGTAGAGCCAGGAGAAATACTCCTTCACACGCCTGAAATCCATGGCCGGCTCCTTCAAGCTGCAGAAAGTTTGTCCTGTTGAAGAAGATAACAGAGTAGAAGAAAAATGAAATAAGGAACAAAACACAGATTATCCTTAAATTTTCATAATCTTGACAGGTTAAAATCAAAGAATGTTAAGGATCACTGAATGGATTATTAACATGAACATTACATAGAAATAATACTTAACATATTGATAATAGAAAATAATTATCACTACCAAAAATTATTACTAAAATATTATTAGTAATATCTAAAAATGATAATTGTTAGTAATAACTCTCATGGTAACCATTCCTGAAAATTAAGGTCAACCACATTTTCTTTAGCTTTGTACACAAAGAGAGGTAAATGTGAACTTTTCTGTTTCCAACAACATATATCTGGCAGAAGACTTAAGGAATAGTGTGCAGAAAAGTTAATATGGCAAACCTGGGGCTGCTATCTTTAGGAGGGCCTGTGTACAAGTTTGGCCCTTGGCTTGCATCTGAGAACTTGGCTTTTTGGAATGTTCTTTCTATTCTATAAAAATACTAAACTTTAAAAACCATGTAATTTGTAGTGAATACCCACAGTATTCTGGTAGTCTGAAATTTTGAAAATTTCTAGGCAAAGGATGACCACATTGCCAGCCCCAATAGAAACCTTGGGCGCTGAGCATAGCTTCCCTGGGCAAAAACATGGCATATACAGATACTTTTCAAGCAATGGAGTTACATCCCAATAAACATATTTTAAGTTGAAAGTATGGTAAGTTAAAAAATGCATTTAATATACATAATCTATCGACCATCAAAGTTTAGCAACATAGTACATAATTGAGTATGGTTGTCTATCTTTATAATCATGTGGCTGACAGGGATCTGTAGCTCTCTGCTGCAGTCCAGCCTTACCAGGGTGTATATTGTGCCATGTATTATTGGCTCAGGAAAGGAACAAAATACAAAATTAAATGTATACTTTATATGAAGGTTCTATTGCTTTTACACCATCATAACCATTAAAAAATTCTAAGTAGAACCACAATAGGTTGGAGATGAAGGAGGTATTACCACACTTTTTTGATAGTACAGAAGGGAACACATCCATGGGAGTGTCATATCCTGTCGATCCTGTTGTGTATAGTTTTGCTGTGTATCTAGGATGAATCTTTATGGTGATTTGCTGAATATATGAGTGGTCTGGGCAACACCCCAAACAAATGGAAGGCCCAAAGGATACCTTCAGATGATTACTGGTTTGGGGCACAGAATTTATCAAAACTATATAAACAAGTTTTTCTGGCTTTCAGATAGCACCACAGTTATAACCACATGTAAAACTTTACAGAAAGAAGAGCTCCTACTGTTTCTTAGAAAAGATCCCTTGGATGATTTTACAGACCTGTATAGACATGAGAGTGAGTACCTATAGGAATTAGGCTCATTCCTATACCTCTTCTGCTTATTCCTAAGAATGTGACACATCATCAAAGTCTGCTTTGATAACTTTTACTATCCACTCACAGGAAAAAAATTTTGAGGATGATTTCTATTTTCTGGCCTGAAAATATCTCCTTTTTCTTTCTTTTTCTCTTTTTTTCTTTCTCCCTCCCCATCCTTTCTTTTTCTTTTTTTCTCTCCCCCCCCCCAACCTTTTGATACTGGGATTAAACCCAGGGATACTTAACCACTGAGCAACATCACCAGTAAACCCTCCACCCCTTTTCTTTTAGACAAGTTCTCACTAAGTTGTTTAGGGCTTGGCTAAGTTGCTGAGGCTGGCCTTGAACTTGTGATCCTCCTGCCTCTGCTTCCCTAGTTGCTGGGATTTCAGTCATGTACCACCATGCCCAGCTTTTTTCCTTTTTCTTTAACCCTCTTTTGAGTAAAAGCAAGATGCTTTTGCTAAGACCGTGAAGTTCTCAGGCTATAGGGAGATACTGATCCTTGTATACTGGATCCTAGGACGATTCCTGGCATAAAGAGGTCATCAGTAAATATCTCCTGAATGAATAAAAAAATAAGTGAATGAGAAGTAATCAATTTAAAAATAACCATAGAACTATGTCCCAATCTAAGTGAGACATAGTTAGCTATTATTGATTTTAATATGGCTTAGCTTTGAAAAGAAGTAATATATTTGATAAAGGATCATTTCCACAAAAACTTAAAATGGAAAGTCCATGTGTGATGAGATCATAGTTATCTGTAATAATGGCCAAAATTATCCAGATAAATGGATAATTTTTACTTTTCTTTGAAAAGAAAAGCCAGTCTCCCATTTTTCTTAGAAGTCAGGCATGAGAACTAAGCAATTAGATTTAAATGCAGTTGATCTTGGGAAGATATAACTGCTAATGTTCTTTTTTCCTCCCAATTCTGACTGCAGAGAAGAAGCAAAAGTGAATAGGGTTAGGCGTGAAAGAAAATGAGTGACGGAAGGAAGGTGTCTTCATCTGTTTGTGTTGTTATAATACAGACTCTCACAGTTCTAGAGGTTGGGTAGCCCAAGATGTAGGTGCTAGCAGTTTTGGTGTCTGGTGAGGACCCTATATCTGCTTCCAGGATGGTGCCTTGAAGGCCATGTTCTTACATGGAAGAGAGGATGGAAGGGCAAAAGCTGAATGATGTGTGAAGCCTTTTTTTTTTTTTTTAAAATAAAAGCCTATACCCTGTTCACAAAGGAGGAGTCCTCAGGAACATCTACAGGCCTTCTCTCAATACTACTTCATTGGTGATCAAGCTTCAACATGAATTTCAGAAGAGATACAAACATTCAAACTGTACCAGAGTGGTTATTTTTAATAAGTGGCATTATCCCAGCCACTGAGATTTCCCACATTATAGGATGATACAATAGTAAATATTAGGAGTTATCATTATTTGAGCTTTTAGGCTGTCTACTAGACAACTTTTAAACATCTTATTCATGGCTACCCGTACTGGCTTCCTCCTAATTATTCAGAGTTCGAGGCAGTGCCAGGTAACTGATCAGGAGCCTGGAGTCCAGTATGTTAATTAGGTATCTATGCCAGGGTGTGCTAGATGAAGGTGCATTACTCAGAGCCAACTCTGTACTGAGAGTCAGTTTAAACTATTCTTAATACTCTTTTCAATTTTATAATGAGATAATATTGCTGATTTAGAAATATCATTCACCTTTTTTCTTTATATTATAGTTTTTTAAAGTGCACTAATTAATCTTCTGGTGATTGCTTTCTCTTTTAAAATTAATTCCTTGCTTGGGCAGTCTTGGTGGTTATTGATTATAGTCTTATGAGAGACCCTGAGCCAGAGATACCGAGATACCCAGCTAAGCTACATCCAGATTCCTGAGCCATAGAATCTGTGAGGTAATCAATGTTTATTTGTAAAATACTGGAAGGTAACCAATCAATTAATCAATCACTCAAAGAAATAACCCATAAAAAGCATAGAAACATGTATTATACCAAAGAAGGAGACATAGTAAGACCTTGGTCACAAATACCCCAAATCTGCTATGATCTGAAATATGGTCATTTCAAATACATTTTCATACTGCTAACAATTTAAGGAGTTAAGATTTAATTTTTTTTTCCTAGACTGTTTCTACAATCTGTCATTTCTTAGCCCTCTGAGCAGTCAGCTCTGACATGGGAAAAGTGCTTTTATTGTCAACTATCACTTTAATCTCATGAAGTCTAAAAGTCATTCCACAAAAAAAACATTGATTGTCCCCCTTTCTTTGATTCTCTTTCCCCCTATTGATTATAAGCAATTTTAAAGATTGTTTATTCATTGTTTCTTATGATGAAAAGGTGAGAAGACAGAGAGAGTTCGTTATTATTGGTAGGCCATCTGGTACAATCTATTGTTAGAATGTTCCCTATTTTTAGATTCTACATTTGCTTAGGTAATATAATTCTTCTTCCTTGTGAGTCCATTTTATTAACCCCTTATGGGACTATATGCATGATTTTAAAAAACCACTTTAGACAATTTGATGAATAACATGGGTAGGAGAATTCATTTTTCATTGAACAAACACCATTTTGGTATAACTATGTGCCTCTGGATAGTAATGGCCCCAGAAGGACTCTGTTCCAAAAAGCATTGCAGGCAGGAAATGCTGTTCTGGAACACATAACAAGCAATGAATGAGGGGCCAGGAATGAGCAATAAATAGAGGCAAAGAAGATAGAAAATGCTAAGAAGGACGTTGGAAAAAGAGGCTGAATTTAGGCAAATAACTTGATTAAATGTAGGCAACCTAGAACCAGATGAGAGCATATGTCTTAGTCTGGAGTTTTCACAATGAAATGTTAAATTTGCTTACTTACTTCTTTAAAGACTTAATGCCATATCCCAGTGAAGGGCTTGAAATATTTACTTTATTCAAGCACACCATGAATCTCTTTGTTTTTAGCTCTATGCTTTTTTAAAAAATGATTTACCATGTTTGGAAATATTCTTTAAAATATTTCCTCTAAACTGGATGACTTTTAAAACCCACTTGTACCTTTAATGAGGTTGTACATTCAAAAGTGGCACTGCCTAAGCAGGTGGTGGCATGTCTTCGTGGGTGCAGTGCCTGGGACGCACTCTAATATGGTTTTGACTCTGACATGCTGAATTATTTGATGATACCTGCTTTAGACTGAATGTTTGTTTTCCCCCAAATACTATCTTGAAATCTTAACCCTCCAAATGATAGTACTAGGAGGTGGGGCCTCAGGAAAATGATTAGGCAGAGCCCTCATGAATGGAATTAGTGCCCTTATAAAAGAGATCCCAGAGAGCTCTCTTGCTCCATCTGCTTCATGCGGACACAGGGAGAATAGAGCTGTCTATGAACTAGGAAGACGCCCTCACTAGACACTGACTCTTTGGAAGCCTCAGTCTTGGATTCCCCAGCCTTGAGAGCCATGAAAAGTGAAATCCTATTGTAGGTGAGCCGCCTAGAACATGATATTGATATAGCTGCCAGAACAGACTCAAACAACATTCTCTGGTAAAGAGGAGGGCAGTCGATTTTAAGATTTTAAAAGGGATCATCATACTGCCGCCTGGGCTTCTCAGGAGGCCCTGTTGAAGCACAAAGCAGTTGAAGCTCCCAGTAAGAACTGGAGAGGGGAGTCACACAAAGTCATCACTGTCACCTGGAGTGAACAGATTGTTAAGCAGGGAGAAAATCCCTCTCTGAGCCTTTTTTTTTTTTTTTTAAATCATGAGAAAGTCTCCTTCAGACAGGACTAGAGCAGTATACATTTCAACATTACCTAGAGGATTCGATTGATCAGAATCTCCCTAATGAATAATAAAACAATTTACATTTTCATCGGATTACTTGGAGTTTAGAAAGCATTTCTATTTTACTTGCAAAGCCCAGAGTATGTATTTGGGAATAAAGAGAGTGGTTCAAATTCTGACTCCTTTACTTACTGGCTATGTGACCTTGGGCCAGTTACTTAATTGTCCTTGGCCTCGATTTCGTCACCTGTAAAATGGAAATAATAATTCCTATTGTTTAGGGCTGCTGTGAGGAACAGAAATAATGCAAATACAGCATCAATCCCAGGGGCTCGAATGTGGAAGAAATGCTTAGATAGGGAGACAGAATCTAGCTATAAGAAGACTTTCCTTTCTCCTTTACTTCCATTTATCCATTGAAAATAATTATCAG
Organism: Ictidomys tridecemlineatus; assembly: GCF_052094955.1. Classification (NCBI taxonomy): domain Eukaryota; kingdom Metazoa; phylum Chordata; class Mammalia; order Rodentia; family Sciuridae; genus Ictidomys; species Ictidomys tridecemlineatus. The sequence goes on from NC_135479.1 coordinate 106,916,706, forward strand.
CATCCTGGAAGTTGCTTTCAGAATATTCCACTGAATTTTTTATGGAAATTGCACTGAATATTCCATGGTGAACAAGACAGGCATGGCCATTCCATGGTCTAGTCTACCAATACATAGTTCAAACAATACTTAGCTCCTGTACTGGGTAGCTAAAATGGAATCTTAAGAGTGCTAGTGGACTGTAGAGATCCCCTAAGGTGAATCACTCATTTTAAAGAAAAGGACCAAGCCTATGAGTTAGTATTAAATTGATATTAAATTGGTTGACATTAGTTTGTCAAGACAAATTCCAGTTATTGACCCATGGATTGGCATGGATTTATATACCATAAATTAACAATGAAATAAGAAGTAGAAATTCCAATGAAGATTTTCTGTGTTCTTCTCAAAGCCAAGCAAAGACAAGGGACCTGGGTGTGAAGGATATCAGGGAGGCCTCAGTCCCATACTCTCTCAGTTTCCCCGGATCCTATCCTTTCCTTACATAAGATTTTTTTTTCTTTCTGACATTGGTTAGTTCAGATTCTGGTCTAGCAACTGAGGGTTTGAATGATCACTTATTGCAAATATAATTGGGAACCAGTAAAACCTAAGGTTTTTATTGGTAATGTACTCATGAGCATGGATGAAAGAACCATAGCCAGGCTACAGGAAAGAGAGGGAGGATTGTTAAGAATCAGAGTGAGGGACTGGCTTCTAGAAAGAATTCACTGAATGAATAGGGACACTGGAAAATAATCAAGGACTTTGAAGTCCCCTAAGAGATTATTGCATAATTGAATGAAGAATTAGTTGCTCTCTTTTTAAAATTTGTAATGTTACTACCCTTTGATCAATAGGTGAAGATTCTTTTTTCTTGCTATAGTTATGTGCAGTGAGGAAGGAGATAAAGTTTCATCTCTCTTCCAGACTGAAAGTGAAAAGACCTGGGATACTTGATTCAGGGTCAGGACTCCCTTCTGGCTAAATGGATAAGAAAATGAACAAGTACAACAATTATAAAAATTCAGGTGGTAACATGAACTGTGAGGGGAGCTTGCAAGAGAAGTGGTGTCTGGGCTTGCTCAAAAAGTTTATTGTTGTTTTCTGCTCTGGGGAATAGGAGTGGTAGGAAGTTAGATAATTGTGATGCAAGATGAGTTGCCGGTAATTTAGGATGGTGGCATCTACCTTGGGAGTATTGCAGAAGAAGTGATCTTGCAGTTCCTCCTCTGCCAAAAAAAAAAAAAAAAAAAAAAAAAAAAAAGGAGTACTTCACATTATTAGACTTTTTCTGTCAGGGATTTCTTTTTCTAAAAATTAGGTTCCCTCTTGGGTTAAAAAAAAAAAAAGTCAGGGGGCTAACATGTTTTAGGTGACATTTACTTATACAACATTAGAATCAGGAACTAAAAAATGAGGAACAGCAATTAATTTGTAGCTAGCTCTTTCCCAACTCATTTTGAAATTCTATATCAATTACCCAGCTGTTTCTGTGCTTCACATTCAGAAGTTGAAATCTGAGAAGTGAGTGATAAAAGTTTTCTGCCTATTGAGGAGATGCTCTCTCTAAAAAGAGACTATGCTTGTATTCAGAAGTAGCTTTCTTTGAAAAGAACTCAGTATAACTTATGCAAATACAAGCCTTCCTTTAGTTAAGTAATTCACTTATTAAAAGGAAAAAGGAAAAAGAAAAAAAGAATGGCAGTGATTTCCTTCTGAATAGTACAGTACAGAACAGGAAGGTAAAGAAGAGTAAGTTTACAAGGAAGACGAATAAGCACTGCTCAGTTGTTTTAGGTCAGCCTCAGCAGTGATTGCTCACATTGGTAGTATGTATCCACGATGTAATCTCATGAAAATGGCTTCCTACCTCTACAGTCTTCCTGTAAATAACCCACAGGACTAATCATTAAAAAATTAATAATACTAAATAAATAAATAAATTCCAGTAGAAGATACATGACCAGCACTCCTCAAAATTCTCAGTCATCAAAAACAAAAAACAACCCCCCCCAAAAAAAAGTGTGAAAAATGGTCACAGCTCAGAGGAGCTCAAGGAAATGTAATGACTAATTGTAATGTGGTGCCCCAGATGGAGTCCTGCATCAGAAAAATGATATTAGGTAAAAACTAAGGAAATCTCAGTAAATTAGGGAATTTAGTTAATAATAGTGTATCACTATTGTCTCATGAGTTGTAACAAATATGTCATACTGAGGTAAGATTTGAATAGGGGAAATTAGGTTCAGGATATGTGGGAACTCTCTGTAGCATCGTCTTGATTTTTCTGAAAATTGTTCTAAAAAATTAAGATTGTTCTAAAAAATTAAGTTTATTTTAAAATTTCAAAGAAAAAGAATTAGGAAGTTCTTGAAAGGTCTGGAGTTATCTTTGTTCTAAACTCTAGTGAATTTTGCTTATGTTAGTTATCTTTGCCTTATGAAAATCTTTTCCCAATAACTCTTGTAGGTAGGTTAAACAATTCCTCCTACAAGGGACTGGCTTTAAACATTTTAAAATACAATAGGAAAAAATACAGTTTGCACTGTGATCCATTGTACGTACATGATCATGTAACTGAAACAAACACTCTCCAAATAATACTATCTTTGAGATGGATGCTGATATTTTATGTTCTATTCTCTTCTCTTATATTATTACACTATATTCTACCCTATTCTGTTATTCTCTCTTTTCATTAAAAATATCCCAGTTGTGATATACCACATAGATTTCTTAGCCCACTGATTGCAACTTACAATTGGAAAACTATTTTAAGGGCTTAACTCAAGGGCTAGCTTCTCTAAGATATATCTGTACTGTTCAATAGAGCAGCCACTAGGCACATGTGGAAATTTAAATTTCAAGTGCACTTGTGACATGTGGCTACCATATTGAATAGCATTTATGTAGAATATCTCCATTACTGCAGAAAGTTTTATTGTACTTTACTGCAGAATATCTCCATCTCTTGGGCTAATGAAACAGCTTAACAACTTGTCTCCCTTTGAGATTACAATCTTCCATGCTGCTGTTATAATTAACTTTCTAAACATAGAGTTCATTTTTCTGCTTGAAAACCTCCAATGGTTCGCCATTCTTATGAAATGAAACATTTAAGGCCCTGTACAGTTTGATTCCTTCACCTCTCCAGCTTCATCTCTCAACTCTCCTGCTAAATACCATTGATTCTAAATCTTCCATGTTTTAGTTCACACTCTTTTCTTTCCTAGAAATTTTCTTGTGCCTCTTCTCTGCCAAATAAAATCCTGTATATTTTCAAGGCCCACTTCTTATATTGTCTCCACTGCAAAAGATTCTCTGAAGACCCTCCCTGTCTGCCAAAGAAATACATTGCTTTCTACGTGTTACCATTGTAGCAACATTTCAACACTATACTGTATTAAAATTAACTATGTACAACCGATTTCCCCACTAGCCTGGGAGGTCTTCAAACATGTGGAATGTGTAGCATTTAATTCTGCAGTATCTGGCAGGTAAGTTGGTTGATTGACTGACTGACTGAATAACCAAAAGTTGTAAGGTTATTGAGGGCAGAACCACACTTGGGCTTATTTAATAACTCAGGATGATGAGGGAGCCCATACAAGTTGCTTATGAATTCACATTGCCTGCTTTCAGGCAATGAGTTTTGACAGATTATTTTCTGCAAATTCAGTACCATCTGTCTTTTTGAAGGATGGAAGAGAGATAGTACTATTTTTTTTAAGAAACATATAAAATGCTTTTGTAGTTTCTCATAATGTTAAAAGTTCATGGACTCTGTGGAGAATAAGAAACTCGTGTGAGGTGGATTTAAATCCCTCTAATGTGGTTTTTACAAGTGCTTCTCCTAACTGAGTAATAATTTAAGATTAGCAGGTAGAAAGTGGTTCTAAAGGAAGTAATCCCAGGCTGGAGCACTGGTAGACTGAACACATTGCAGCTTTCTCATCTCATAATGTATCTTTGTAAGAATTAGGCACAACAGGAGCTTGCTGGGTTTTTAGTGTCTGTTTATCTGGCTCTAATTTTTCTGTTGGTGACCCCAATGTTTTTGATGCCCTACAGAAAGTTCCTTTCCTTTTCTTCTCCTTGCTCTTTTTCTAATCTATTTTACTTCATATCCTTGGGCATGTTGTGAAATCTTTCTGTGTCATAGTTTCTCCACGTGTAAAAGATAATTGATAATTGGAGATAGTTGATAATTGCCTGTAAGTCTGTCTCAGTGATGTGGTAAGGAGTGTAGGGATGGGTTTTGGCTCTGAAAGTGATAATAAGAATAATAGCAACTGCAGTGTCTTATATTGGTGGAGGAGCCTTAAACTGTTTGAACGACTTTGCTAAATTATAGACTCAGAGAGTTTTTGTGGACTATCCTATAATGGTTACTTCAATATGGAGTGGTTTGTCTAATCTATAGGGAAAAACAAAACAAACAAACAAACAAACAACCCCCCCAAAAGCCCAGCCCTGTTTGTGTTTGCTAATTGAATTGCCCAGTATGTTAAATATAAATAAATAACTCTAAGCATATATGCAGCCATTATTGCAAACCACGACTTAAAAGGCATTGCAATCTCTAAAGAAATTTTCAAAAGTGTCTTGGGCAGGGCCACTACATTCTGTTGTGTAGGCTATGCACTGCACAACCTTATGTGATGGTTCTTGTCCTGGGGGGCCTAATACAAGCTGGTTATTCATGTAAGCACCATCTGATTCACAGAGATAAAGACCCTTCCTTCCTTCTTTCCTTCCTTCCTTCCTTCCTTCCTTCCTTCCTTCCTTCCTTCCTTCCTTCCTTCCTTCCTTCCTTCTTTCCTCCTTCCCTTCCTCTCTTCCTTCCCCCCTTTTCTAGTAGAGATTGAACCCAGGGCTTTACCACTGAGCTACAATCCCTAGCCCAAGACTCAATTTCTTATGAGAGACACAAATATGGTTTATATTTGTATGGCAGATATATGCCATGTATGACTCGTGGCAGCATCTCATAATGTATCTTTGTAAGAATTAGGCACAACAGGAGCTTGCTGGCTTTTTAGTATCTGTATATCTGGCTCTAATTTTTCTGTTGGTGACCCAAGTGTTTTTGATGCCCTACAGAAAGTTCCATCTTTCATCCTTCCTAATTTCTTCTTGGAATTCCCTTTCCAGGTTAGGGTGCTCTCCAGCCTTCCTTTGGCAACTAGTTTCTCATGTTGACAGAAGAGTGAGTACTTGAAGTCAGACTAGAGAGCTAAAAAGACAAAGTAAATTTGTGATGATCAAAGCCAAGAAACAAAATTAAACAACCATGGGGCAATTAAGGGACTTTCTTTACACTTTCAGGAGGAGTGGGATAATTCTATGGATTCCCCAGAGAGGAAGAAACCATTGTAAGTCAAAGGTGTGTATTGCTTTTAGGCAACTCAGTTACTCTAATTAAATTTTGTAACCTTGTACTTAAATTGAGTTGCTATTATTAGAAGTGAGTTCATTATTAGTAAAATAATATATTAAAAGGAAAAAATTTACCAACAATGTAGCTAAATTGGTACAGAGTGTTTTGTGGCATGTGAACTAAACTTAATGCCTTTAATTTTCATTAACACTAACAAAAGCAGAATAGAAAACACGGCTTTCCAGTTAAGCAAGGGATGCCATTATGTGATAAGACCACTGTGATTTCAAAATAGACTTTGGTTTTTGGCATATTCTGGCAGACTCCAGTGGAATTTATGAATGAAGGACTTCTGGCTAGGAAAGAAAATTTGAAATTTGACTTTAATGGAGTATTACTCTGCATTAAAAAATGACAAAATCATAGAATTCGGAGGGAAATGGATGGCATTAGAGCAGATTATGCTAAGTGAAGCTAGCCAATCCCTAAAAACCAAATGCCAAATGTCTTCTTTGATATAAGGGGAGTAACTAAGGACAGAGTAGGGATGAAGAGCATGAGAAGAAGATTAACATTAAACAGGGACGAGAGGTGGGAGGGAAAGGGAGAGAGAAGGGAAATTGCATGGAAATGGAAGGAGACCCTCAGGGTTATACAAAAATACATACAAGAGGAAGTGAGGGGTAAGGGAAGAATAATACAAGTGGAAGAAATGATTTACAGTAGAAGAGGTAGAGAGAGAAGAGGGAAGGGGAGGAGAGGGGAGGGGAGGGGAGGGGAGGGGTGATAGTAGAGGATAGGAAAGGCAGCAGAATACAACAGACACTAGAATGGCAATGTGTAAATCAATGGAAGTGTAATTGATGTGATTCAGCAATCTGTATACGGGGTAAAAATGGGAGTTCATAACCCACTTGAATCAAACTGTGAAATATGATATATCAAGAACTATGTAATGTTTTGAACAACCAACAATAAAAAAAGAAAAAATAAATAAAAAAATAAAAATCAAAGGCTTAGTCAACTTTAAAAAAATTATTAAAATAATTTAGGACTTACTAAATTCAACTGGTTCTATTTTAATGTTATGTGGTTTTCAAAAGGTTTCTTTTGAAATTAAAATGAGTAGCAAGTATATAGAGACTGAGATGTTATGAATGGAAAGAGAATTTTATAATGGGATGGAGGACAATAGAGTTTGTCTTGTTTCTGATATCCTTTCATGTACTACATAGAAACAGGGAAGTGTCCTTGTTTACTTCTGAAAGTACTGGAATGGAGGGTGGGCATCTGGGCAAAGGTTTAGCTACAATGTGTTTCTTAAGACAATCTTCTTGATTACAATTTAAAAAACTGTTATTCTATGGGGCTGGGTTGTGGCTCAGTGGTAGCGTGCTCACCTAGCATGCATGAGGCACTGGGTTCCATCTTCAGCACCACATAAAAACAAAATAATGTGTCCGCCTAAAACTAAAGATACATAAATAAATAAATGTTAAAAAAACCTGTTATTCTATAAAGAAGAAAAGAGGAAAGTGTATAACTTCTGAGTAACTTTTCATTTCTGAAGATGTTGTGTCCAAAGGTTGCCAAATTGCTTTTAGAGGTAAAACAATGAACAAAACTACAATACTATCATGAATTTAAGTCACTTGAAGTTATTTTTGAAAAGTCATTAAATCTAAATTCAAAGAAGCATAATTGTAGTAGTCAAAAGGTAGAAGCGACCCAAATATCCTCCATAAAATGAATCAATAAAGGATGAGATCACACACACACACACACACACACACACACACACACACACAGGAATATATTCATCCTTGAAAAAGAAGGAAATTCCATCACATGTTACAACATGGATAAATCTTGTTGAAGTGAAATAAACTACTCACAAAAGAAAAATGCTATGTGACTTTACTTTCATGAGGTATCAAGAGTTGCTAAACCCATGGACACAGAAAGTAGAATGGTGGTTACCTGGGGCTGAGTTTGGGGAAATATAGAGTTGTCATTTAATAGGATGGAATTTGGGTTCTGCACAACGATGAAGTTCTAGAGACTGGTGGCACAGCAATGCGAATATACTTAACACTCCTGAACTGTACACCTGGAGATGGTTAAGATGGCAAATTTTATGCTATATGTTTTTTTTAAATGTCAATGAATAAATCCTAACATCAAGAAGGCCAGAAATTTAAAAATAAACTTTAAAATAGTCTGAGCAACATTTCAAAAAAGGAGTCATGAACATTGAGAGTCTCAAGCTGAAGTGGAGCATTACGAGTTTAATGAAATCACGTGGATATGCCATCCACAGCTGACTAAACACTCCCAAAGTCTTCAAATAACAATGGCTGTCAAGTCCCAATTGGGGTTCCTTTCTTGGCTGTCAGAAGGTGAGGAAAACTCAAAACTGTAAAACTCTATAGAACCTTCTGAGAAGAGTTGACATGTTTACGTTTATTTTTGGCATAAGAGAAATTTTAGTAACTGTATCTCCTACAGTACTTGTGGGAATTGTACATCCTAAAATAGGATTCTCTGCTTTTGAAAAGTGGGTTCCTCAGATCTCAACACCTAGAGCACTTAATCTTTCAGCTCAAGCTATTGTCCATCCTACTATCCTCGCAAATCCCTCACCAGCTGAGTGTCAGGACACTTCTGCCCTTTTCTTCTCTTCCATTGCCATCAAACCCAGACTTACGTCAAGAACCCAGTTACTGTTTGTTTCCAAGGACTCTGTCTGTCTTAGTAGCTAGAAACTTGACCATGAAAAATAAAGCCTTTACCTCATCCTTACCAATCATTATTACACTTGAGGACTCTTCAGAAGCTGAACACTTATCCAAGGAACAATTTGAGGGTGAAGGTACATTATTGCAATAGTGATTTGTCAAGAGTATAGCCACTCAACACTAGTTCCAAGAGTTCTGCGAAAGGGAAACTGATTGTGTAGGTAGCTGGTCAGTTGAGACCTTTCTAGTATGATTTTCTATACTGATAGTGTGTTTTCTTTGGACATTTTTTTTTTTTTGGCAGAGGTAATACTGAATAGGTATGCTTATAAAACATTTTTTTTTTTAAATTTTTGCTTTCTGGTCTCTTCCCCCACCTCCCTCTTCCCCTGCTTCTTCTTTTGGCTTCTTTATTTCTTATTACACAGTCTGGAAAGCTTTGGAGAATGAGTTCAGCGATTTTCTTATTATGGTGGACAGCAACATTGAATTTTCATAGATTTGATTTTTGCGCCAGCAATGATACATCCTGCTGCCCTCACACTGCCCTTGGTGACCCAAGTTTGCATCTCAGTTGTTACTGCTTTTTAGAAAATAGAGTAATAAATGGAAAGCCAGGCTGACTCCAAAGGTCATGGTGATAGACACAGTGCTGTTGACAGTTTCTGGTTACATTGGTGACACTGGAGGTGAAGATGAGAAGGGAAAAAGTCAGGAGTTTATAGATTAGGCCAAAACATCTTGCTGCTTTTAGACAACAGAATTATTCTAATTAGATTTTTATAATTTTGTACTGAGAAGTGAGTTATTGAAAAGATATATATATATATATATATATATATATATATATATATATATATATATATATATATATATGTCTTGCTAACAATTTAGCCAAGTGTCTTTCTCTTTTTCCTGGGGAGAGCAGTGTGGACATATCAATGCAGCTTTACCCTCTTCCTTGAGTTCCCTATTTTCCTAGTGAAAAGGGGAAGGCTAGTGAGCTCAAGTGTTTTCTTTTTTAAAATAGTTAACAATTATTCATTTCCAAAGAACTCTGTTGATTCTCAGAGAAATGTGATGAAGGTTAAGGGCAACTGGGCATTTAAAAAATATATGTATTTTCAATGAACATATTTTGTAGGCACTTTAACTATAAGCCTACACTGTGTAAGAGGAAGCATTCTACTCTCTGAAGACATGTGGGTTTGATGTCAGGAAAAATACCAGAAGAATCTCTCCCAGATATAAACATATTTGGATTAAAGATATTGTAGTAGGGTGGATGGTGGCCACCAAAGAGATATGTCTATGTCCTGAAAGCAGCAAATGTGACTTTATGTAGAAGGAGGGTCTAAAAATGTAATTAAGGATCTTGATCAGAGTGTATCCTGGATTACCCAGGTTAGCTTTAAATCTAATGATGACCATCCTAGAAGAGACACAGAGAGACGGCCATGTGAAGACAGAGTCAGAGTCATGCCACCACAAGCCAAGGAACTAGTGAAGCTGCCATAAGCTGGCAAGGAAGAATTCTCCCAATGGCCTTTGGAGGAAGCACAACCCTGCCAACACCTTCATTTCAGGCTTCTGCTTCCAGAACTGTCACCTTGGAGTCCAGTGTGCAGGCTGTGCCTAGAGTCTTAAATTATGCCTATTTCAAAGGTGAAGGAATTAATGTCCAAGGTCTTGTGGTGGTCACATGGGAATTGGAAGAGAATCCTGCTGAGGGCTGGAGTGGTAGAGTGGTTGCATACTTGGGTACTGGGTCTTGTCTGGAGTTGAATGCCACCCTCTGTCCTTATAAACTGTGTTGCCCTTGCTAAGGTACCCAACTGCTCTTAACCTCAATTTCTTTAACTGGAAAACAGAAATGATAATAGAAATTTACATACACTTGCCGGGAAGATTAGAAAGGATAAAACATTTAGATTGGGTATGGTGGTGCATGCCTATAATCCCAGTTACTCAGGAAGCTGAGGTAGGAGGATTGTCAAGTTTGAGGCCAGCCTGGACAATTTAGCAAGACCCTGTCTCAAAAATACACAAATAAATAAATAAAGGCTGGTTTGAAGAGTTCAATCTCTAGTACCAACAACAACAACAACAACAACAACAAAAAGGAAGAGGTAAATGAATATTAGCTATTATGATTATCACCATCTTATATTGATATATGATTGCCAGATTAGGAAGACAAGACAAAGAATAAAAGAGAATGAGATCATTTTCTAAGGCAGAGCATGTGACCTTTATCACCTACTAAATCAGAAGCCAGGTTTGGAAAGATTATTCTTGAGAATGTTCAATTTGGGCATGGCTGCCAGAAGGGAGGACAGAGGCCTCAGCTACCTCTATAACCTCTGTTATTTGCTGAGCACCTCACATGTGCAACTAACTATTCTGAGCATTTTCAATGAACTACTTCATTTCAAAGATGAGGAAACTGAGGCATGAAACGTTTTGTGCCTTGCTTATTTTCAGAAGCCAAGTTGGAAACCACATTGGGAGACTATCTAGGATTCTCTTGCTCCAAAGTGTTCCTTCTGTCCCATCAACTATCCCCTAACAAATGCTAAGCATCCAACAAGTATTTTTTTTTGAATAGGCAAAATCAAGCTTCATTATCAATACCTTTATAGTAATACTGGAGTTCCTCATAACATTGTAAAATAAGGAAATGGAGATTTCAGCACCATAAATCTCCTGAAACATCATAGCAAAAAGGAAAGGTTTAGGGAACAACCATTTACAAGATAAATCTATTTCTCTTTGTCCACATTTTTACCCCTTTTCCACTAGCTGATAGGGTGCCCTTACTGTAGATGAAATAAGAGTGGGCAGACAGCTGCCAGGTGTGGTGGTGGTACACCCTGTAATCCCAAGTGACTATGGAGACTGAGGCAGGAGGAGTGTAAGATCAAGGCCAGTCCGGGCAATTCAGTGAGACCTCATCACAAAACAGAAAATAAAATTTAAAAAAAGGGCTGGGATGTACCTCTGTGGTAGAGCACCTCTGTGTTCAATTCCCAGTATCACATAAAAATATTAATAATAATAAAGAAAAGTGGGCAGGCAGCTAGTGAGCTAGTGGTAGTCTAGGTTTCTTATCATTCTACTTCTTGTTCTTTCTAAAGAATTAGAATAAACAAAACAAAAAAAAACTAGAAAGAAAATAAAATGTCCTGATATGAACACTGACCATCCTTACTGTTTTAGTTAACATTTTTGCAAGACAAGGCATTCATTTTACTGTACTTTTCTCTCAAATTGTCCTACTTAGTTAATTAAATGCTTATTTAAACACATATTCTTCTCTGGTACCAAAGGCCTTCCAGGATAAGAAGCTGTTCCATCTAAATAAAAGATGAAGGATGTCGAAACAAGAGCAGTCTTTAAAAGCAGACCCATAAATAAGGCAGTAGCTGGTGCTATGTGATTCTTGCCTTGGCACTTGTGCTGGGATTGGCTTCTAGATCAAGGGATTCTTCACCCAAGGCCAAGGACTTGGTTGGGGGAGGGTGGCATGTATGAAACCCCAGCAATTTATACAAAGTTTGCAAAGATGAACATTTTTTCTGCATGTTTCAGAGGACACTTTGAAATTCATGTCTGTAAGCTGAGAACCAGTATTTTGAAACCTTGTACTAAAGCTGATCGCCACATTTTGCTCCTTTATATCATCTTCAGTGCCAATATAATGCCCAGTATATTACACATGTTTGTTGGTAGCTTACAAGAGAACTGGAAGCTTCATCTTGTTAAAAATGTCATTTCATAGTCAAAAGGGTCGGATTTCTAAAAGCGAGATTCCATGATATAGAGGAGTTTACCTTCTCAGGAGCAGCCAGGTCTGGTTCTCAGCTTTTCTCCTCTTTGGATTGATCCTGTGAAGGTTACTTCTCCTCTCTGGGTTACTGTTTCTTCATCTGCGAAATAAAGATTTTAGAAAAATAAAGATGCCTTCAAACTTTAAAAACAATTCTGTTCCATGTAAAATATCATTAAACCATTGGGCCAGATAAACTCCCATAAGAGTCTAGAATGTATTATAAAAAAAAAAAAAGAGATAAGCTGGCCTTACTTTAAAAATCATTTTTAGAGAAGTCGCAGTTAAGGACATGGCATTGGCTGGTGATTTCCCAGTTGTAGTCTGAGAAGTATAAGATGTCAAAGGTTCCAGGGTTGAAGGGAGGCCCAAGGGAGGCCTACAAGAGAGAGTCTGTAAATACCCTCTCCCTACTTCTGTCAGGACCGCCTGCTTTCTTACTCTGCATAGTGCATTTGGCTTCTGGGTTTATTTGTAGAAAATATTTCTTGATTTTAATTGTCTATATTAATGTCATGGGACAAAAGAAGGAAAAAGAGAACTGGGTGTGATGGTGCACACCTGTAATCCTAGCAGTTTGGGAAGCTGAGGCAAGAGGATTGCAAGGTCAAAGCCAGCCTCAGCAATTTATCGAGGCCCTAAACAGGTTAGAGAGACCCTGCCTCAGAATTAAAAAAAAAAAAAAAATTAAAAAAATATAAAAGGCTGGGGATGTGGCTCAATGGTTAAGCACCTCTGGGTTCAACCCTCAGTACTGGGAAAAAAAAAAAGACAAAAGCGATTAGGTAAATTTTTGCATTTAAAAATCGGTCCTTGGGGACTGGGGGCATAGCTCAGTGGTAGTATATGTGCAAAGGCCCTGTGTGCAATCCCCAGCATCAAAAATAAATAAGAAAAAATTAATAAAAATCTCTTTGAAAACTCACTGGAAACAGAAGCCCTAAGTCTTGTTTCCTATTTGGTCATTTATTAGCTCTTTCACATCAGGCAGGTCATATAGTTTTTTTTTTTTTTTTTTTAGTCTTCCTCTTCACATGTAGTACAATAATTGCATTGGTAATTGAGATAATTAAAAGAGATAACATTAGGGAAAGTGTTTTGTAATTGACGAGGCACCATAAAGATGGTTAATGATTCTTCAATAGTGTGCCCAGGGCTTGACATTTTTCTTAACCATTATAGCAATTTTTTTCCCCACTTGAATTAAGTCATAGAGAGCATGGATGATCAAATTTGCAGATGACTTCAGGTTATGGGACAGAAGTATCAGAGACAGAAGTCTGCAGTGTTCAAGAATATCTAAGGGTAAAACTTGGAGAAAAAGAAAAGGTCTTGTTCTTTAGTCCAAAAAATTAATTGCTCAAGACTAAGATGGGGGGGGAAATTTGGCTTCAGCAGTTCAAGTAAAAAAAAAAAAAGATAAGGAATTTTTCTGGAATTCAAGTTTATGATGAGCCAATAGTCTTGTGATATGATTGATAAGTAAATAAATAGGTGATTCAATAAGCTTGGAGAAGGTCTAGAAGGTTTCATATGGGAAGCTTTGAGACAATTTCAGAGGAGGAACCTGTCATAGAGGACTTAAAAGACCTAATGTTCTCAAATGAAGTTACAGACTCTCATGTTGGAGAAGGTTTAGAGTTCGTTCATTGTCATCAGATGTGAATCTCAGAAAAAAATTAGACAATAATTGTTGCCTATAGAAGAATCAGGGTGTAACTCAGTGGTAGCATGCTTGTCTGGCATGGGCCAGGCCCTGGGCTCAATCCCTAACCCCATTAAATAAATAAATAATAAAGGAATGGGTTTTATGGAGAGACACTGAAAGCTTCATTAGGAAAATAGTTCAAATAGAGACTAGATAAGGCTTTCTGCGGCTTGCCATGAATCAGGAGGAAGATTTTTAAAATTTTTTCACCAACTTCAAGATCATATTTCTACAGTAAAATTAAGTGTCTCATGGGAAGGATAGTTCAATTTATTAAAAGCCTTACTAAAAGGGTGTGGATTTTGAAATTGGCAAGCTGAAACTTGCTCTTGTGTGATTTTTCAAGATGCTATCTAGCCTTTCTGAACATCATCAGTTATGTCATCAGTAACCTGGAGGTGACTCATTGTCTCTGCACTGTTGTAAAGAGGAAGCCATACAACATTGGCAAAGGATGTTTAATTGTGCCTGATCTAGGTAAGGACTCAGAGATAGTAATTTTTTTATCCCAATTATTGTTTCTCCTATTTTTTTTTCATGTATTTTATTTCCTCCCCACCCCTGATAAGAGATTCTCAATAGGTGACTATTGAACCCCTCAGAGACATGATGTAAGTGAGTAAAGTGGTGTCATTTTCATGAGTCTGGAAGGAGCAATTTACCTGGAAGAAGTTAGTAGGTCAGATGGTACAGAATCTTGTTTCATGTCTGCACCATGTTTGTTTCCTCCTAAATGGAGGGAACCTGTAGAACAACCTTTTTTTTTTTTTTTTGGTTTTAAATTATAACCTGATTTTCCTGCCCATCAAACTAGAACTGGGCCAACCTGTTTGATTCTCTTCTTAGTTCAGAATTTTAGGCAATAAAATACCCTATTAAAATGTTAAAGCCCAATTTCACAATTGTGTAGCAGATGTGGTATCCGTAGTCTTCAAAAGAGGGAGAAGGGGAGGTAATTGGAGTACTGTGGTGAGAAATGTCTTCTTTATAGGCCTCTTTTTTCTGGCCCTAAGTTAGTAAAATTATTCTTCAATAATGAGTTAATAAAGGAACAGCAGTTTGCTATTCTTGGGAGAATAGGATCCTATTCTCTCAAGCGTCCTGCCCAATATTAAATGAGACTATCCTACCCTAGATACACTGTGTGAGAGTTAGCGTGCCACTCTCCCCACCGACCCCTTGGTAGTCCTTTGGTAAAAAGTTCACATCAAATTTCATAAGTTTTTCACTCTGTCGCTTAACTACTTTGTTTTTTTCTAAAAATCAAATTTGTACTCCACAGCATTAACTACTCTAAATGAAGACTCTTCCCCTAAACCCAGACATATTAGAATTTTAAAATAATTCTAAAAACAAGAAACATACTAGAAACCATAACTAATCAAAATTGATAAACATTAGAGTTGAGATGATCATTCCAATGCTTAACTTTTAAGCATTGCCTTATTATGATCAAAGATAACTATATGAATAGGTTCTAAGACCAGTTGGTAAATAATTTATTTAAAGTATTATAAGAGAAACTAGGGATATTTAACATATATTATTACAAATTCCATGAAAAATAAGTAAGCATTTTTCAAAGCATATAATTTAGTGATGAGTATTGATAATATGTGTGATTATTGGATGTAGAGATTGGGTCATGTTTTTTTATAAGGAGTTATTGAATTTTCTATTATACTGTATGGTACTAATAGTAATATATACAAATATTTATTTACCTCTCAGTATTGTTTATATACATACATGCAGATATATGTACATATATACATACATATATACATACATGCACTAGGGTGCTATATAAATTTTTATTTTAAAGGAACAGAATTAATTTATTTTATAGTTTTTAAATAATAAATCACGGGCTGGGGATGTGGCTCAAGGGGTAGCGTGCTCGCCTGGCATGCGTGTGGCCCAGGTTCGATCCTCAGCACCACATACCAACAAAGATGTTGTGTCCACTGAAAACTAAAAAATAAACATTAAAAAATTTCTAAAAAAAAAATAATAATAAATCAGTCAAGTATGTTTCTTGGAGTTTATAACTGCTAAATACTAGATAAAAAGGCTTTTATTTATTTATAAATTTATAGTTGTAAGCAATATGCTTAGCTTAAGAGCTTTTAGGAGAGAACAAATGTGAAATTTTTAGGAAAAAACACTTCTTTATCATTTAACCTTACTAAAGAGATATAAGTCTTCATTATGTGACAAATAATACTTCTCCCTCAACAGTAATACTTTAAAAAATTACTCTATTTAATAAGGCTTTCATAACTGACAAATATTAAATTTTATATATAAATTTAATATTAGTGAAGGTAGGTAAAATAAAGATAGTAGCTAAGTTGGAAGAGTTTGTTGACAACTTTAGGAGAAATATTGTTGCTATACAAATAGTCTTTGGTTTTAAGCAAAAGGGAGAATGTGCTTCCTTATTAATGTTCTTGACCACTGTTGAAACCATATTTGCTGTGATGAAAATAAAATATCTCCCTGAAATGTCCCATAAAAACTTATAAAATAATAATATAAAAAATAGACATCCATGATTTTACTATCTTAAAAAATGTGTATGTATAATTGGCATTTTGGATTTTTCTTTGCATTTTTAAACATTTGATTATAATCATAGTATGTGTTTAATTCTGTATTCTGATCTTTAAAAAATAATTGTTATTACATAGTTTTTTAAAATCACCTTTCTAATGACTGCATTAGCCTAATTTTAAGTTACCAAGATTTATTCAATGCTTACCACAAATATTTGTTGAGCTGCACCATGCTAGGCACTGACAAACACCTATGCAGACTGTGGGAGAATGTATGTGTATGAAAAATTGAAATCTTGGTACTATTGTTACCCTAGAATCGAGCACTTAGGTGTGTTGTTCAGTTGGTTGCTAATTATCAGCTGAGGCAGGTAAGGGAATATTTCTATGTATTTCTGTAGATACTATGCCAGGTTTAAATCTATTAAAGTTAAAAAAGCTTTTTTAAAATTTTCTCTCCAAACAGATATATAGTGGTCAAGTCCTAGCGATAACAACAGAAAATTTTGAGACAAAAGAAAATTTCTTCCTAGTCAATCAGAAGAGCTTCCATTTATTGTGGACCTGGGCTTGTGTGCCAGGATCCATTCTGGATCCTGACACACTTTCTGTCATGTCTGATTGCTGCCAACTTGAGCTCCCAGAGCCATCAGAGGCTTCATTCTGAGTAATTAATAATTATTATTATTATTATTATTATTATTATTATTATTATTATTTTTAGTAAGACATTCCCTATAGCATACCTTTAGTTAGGGAGGAACCCAAGGGTATTGTCTCTGACAGAAGTATAGGGAAGCATTAAAGGTACTAGATTTTCATAGGTTTTCATATGACCACAGGTTAGCTTTTCGTGTCATTTAGAAGGTAATAGATGGGTCTATATAAGGAGTCACATGATAATTCTGACTAAAGGTCTTACACAGAGAAGATTATTAGATTTTCAAAAGAAGCAAGAAGGCAATTCAATACCTTTAGTTTTAGATAAGTCTCAATTTCAAATAGGTTTTGTTTTCCCTTCACTTTCTTCTACATCAGTGAACATTCATTCACTGACGCTTATTGGGCATGACATTCTGTGAGGCACAGTGAGTATGTTCCAGAACTTAAGCACGGTGCTTAGTATATCCATGGGGGCAGGGGATAGATGTGAGAGAAATCAGGGTTTTATTGCCCCAGAAAAGTTGCTTTGGACATATCATCTTGAGTTTTTTCCTTCCCTTTTCTTGTCCTTTTAATTTTCTTGTTCAATATGCTGCTTTTATTTTTTCCCCAAATTTCTTTTAATCTTTTCACAGATCTTGAACCCAATATGATGACTTTAGCTTAGAATTACTGACATCCCTTTGATCTTATAATGGAGCTGAAAGAGCTGAGATGCAATACTTGAATAGCAAATTGTCACCCTGGAAGTTGTTATTCTATACTAATAATAGTGTAGATATTTATTGAGCAATTTATGTTCCAGAACTTTGCAAGGCACTTTGTAGGTATTTCCTCATGTAGTCCACTTAAAAGAAGGATCATTTCCATACCTATTTTTATCAATAAAGAAACTGAGGCATTGGGAAATTTTTTTAAATGCCCCAAAGTTTCATAATAAATATAGAGCATACATCGTTAACAATCTGCCAGGCTGCTTTTCTCTGCAAAGAATTCTGACCACAATCTGGCAGATCATCCATCTGTCTGTCCATCGGTTTATCTTTTCATCTTTCCATCCATCCATCCATCTATCCATCATCCATCCATCCATCCAGATACCTGGACATCTAGCTATTCAATCAAGTATTTAGCAAGGATGATTGGAGGGATATAAATTTTAGTAAAACAGACCATCACTGTCCTTGGGCCACTTTCTAGAGGAGAAAGGATAATTAAGTGGGCATCCCTGTATAGTTAGTGCCATGACAGGGAATTTCTGGGTACTCTGAGGGCATAGAAGAAGGCTTGTATAGAAGAAGGAGGTGTCAGGACCAGGATAGCAGGTTAGAAAGTTTTTACTCATCCCCATCTTCTTCAGCTATTTTGTAGCAAAGGCATATTATGTAACCTCTTAAAAAAAAAGTATTTGGAACTCAGTCTTCTTTTGTCTTGTTCCCCTGGTGTCTGGCACATAGCTGCTTATTTAAAATTTGTTGAATAAATGAATGAGAATCCTACTGCTCCACTGTAATAGTGGGTCTTTTGACTTCTTCTATTTTTGCTCTGTACATTCTTAAGCACTTACTTCTCTTCCAGCCTTGAAATGAATACTCCCTTTGGAGGAGTATTAAAACCTAGTCCCTGCTCCTTTTAAGCCATTATCTAAAAAACTGTATTCCAGGAAAGCGGCCACACCCATTATATTTTACTAGGACAAGGCCTCGTTGGGTACCTTTTGAATCAGGTGCCGAGTAGAAACTCTGGGGCCATCTGGTGAAGTGGAGAATCTCTCTGGTTGCTTTTCTCCCTCATCCCCCACTCCATTTGTTCTGCTCACTCTGTAGTTTTGAAAGATTTGTTCTCCTTTCACCTTTCCCACATGGTTCTTACATTTTTCTTCTCAATTTCTTTCTCATTCTCACTCTTCAAAAGATGTTAGCTTTGGAGAATCAGATTTTAATTGTTTACACACAATCCCTTGGAAGACTCCAAGAATCCATGGAAAAGTTGGAGAAAAAGGCCAAAAGGAAACTGAAAGCCCAGACTGATTTCCCTGAGTGAGAATATTTGTTCTCATGAGGTAGTCTTTTATTTAGGTTATAATTCTTCAGAGCAGGTGTTAGGTAGGCTAGGGCTTCCTTGTGTCTGCTTGGAATGTTTTGGAGATAACATCATGTTTTACTTAATGAAACCATGGAATATCTAGGGAGAAAAATAATGCTGGAAGTTGAAGCCAATGGGAAGGGAACTTCCACTGAAGCTTTGGGGGAAGACAGAAGTTCATTTGGAAGTGGCAATCCTTGTCGCCTGAGACACAGAGGCCAGGTTTGTGCATGATCTTCACATTAGATTATTATAGAATCTTATTTCCTAGCCTGATTCCACAGTTCAAAATTGTGCCTCATTCTCTTTTCTCTTTTATTGGTTCCAGAGTTCTTATTTCTTTCTCATATACTTATATTCACTCAATATTATTATTGTTATTGATGTCTGAAGCCCCTGCTCTCGTTTAAGTCCCTTCAAGTAAGGAGTTTTTGTCTGTTATATGTATATTACATACCCAGGGCCTAAAACTATCCTGGTGCAGTGTAGATAAGCAATAAATATTTGTTAAATAAATAAATTATTATTAATCCCCACGATGAAGGCAATATCAGCATGGTACACTCTTCAGAGCATAGGTATAGAAGGATAAGCCTGAGCTGGTGAGAATGGAAAACCCTTGACGTTTCCTGAAGTAGGTAGACTGAATCCCTAAAGCTAAGGGCATGGTTTGATTCAGTTTACTC
Organism: Ictidomys tridecemlineatus; assembly: GCF_052094955.1. Classification (NCBI taxonomy): domain Eukaryota; kingdom Metazoa; phylum Chordata; class Mammalia; order Rodentia; family Sciuridae; genus Ictidomys; species Ictidomys tridecemlineatus. The sequence goes on from NC_135479.1 coordinate 106,936,335, forward strand.
CTAACTATTCTGCAAACATGCTTCCCACCTCCGTGGGACTCTGAGGCATACTGACTTTATACTGCTATTTCTGAACAAAGCCTTACCATCCAATTTGATGATTTTTAATGCAGGATCAGGAAGCTTGGGGAAACTCAAAACATAAGGGATGTACAGAAGAATGAATTAATTATTTAGAGGCTTCCCCTGTATTTGAGATTGTCATGATCACAGCAGATACTTTCCAGCAGGGACATGGCAGAGTGGATGCTCCCCTGGCTCTTCCAAGATTCCAGCTTTCAAGATCAATCTAGTGTAAGCAAAACTGGGCTCATTCGCATGGAAGATAAGTTCACTTTTTGCTGAGATTCAGGTAACTCCCTCTCTCACACAACACAACATGGGCCATAACAAACTCAACAATAGACTTAAAGAACTGATAAAGGACTAGAGTTTTCTAAAAGCAGGAGGAGCAACTGGCTTCACAGGTCCTAAATTAATATAATGAATGGGTGAGTCCAAAAAGATTTGACATTGCAAGCAAATTCTCTATAGGAATAAATTAATGACATCTGACTTATTTCCAAATAGAAGAAAGCTTGGGCAGGTGTGTAAACATAAGCAAATCATATAGCTATGCAACACCTGTGCTACTTTTAATTATTTCATATATTTTAATGTGGCCCTTTGGGGGGAAAGAAATCCTCAAGTAACCTATTGGTCTAGTAGTGCACAAAGATTTATGAACTTCAAGTTTAAACTATTGGTCTAGTAGTACACACAGATTTATGAACTTCAAGTTATAAACTTATTTGTTCTTTTAATTTCCTGGACAAATTTTTAAAACTGCTTTATTGAGATATAATTTACCTAAACTCAATGGTTTTTAGTAGTATGGCATTCACAATTACACAAACCATCACCATAGTCGATTTCAGATCATTTGTATCATCCCCCAAACATCCCCTGTACCCTTTAGTAGTCACTTCCCATTCTCCCCAACACTGGAGTGGGAGGAATCAAAACCACAATGAAATACCATTTTGAAGTGGTAAAAGTGGTATTTCATTGTGGTTTTGATTTTCTTTGGATTTCTCCCCCACTGGAGTGGGAGGAATCCCACTCTAGCCCTCAGCAATAAGTAATCTACTTTTTATCTCTATAGATTTACTGAGTTTGAATGTGTTATGTAAATTAAATATACAATATGTGATCTTCCTTCACTTAGCATAATCTTTTCACTATTTATCCATGCAGCAGCATGAATCAGCTACATCTTTTTTATTGCTGAATAATATTCCATCGTTCCATTCCATACCATATTTCATTTATCTATTCATCACTCATTGGATGCTAGATGTGTTTCCACTTTCTGTCCTACTATGAACAATGCTGATGTGAGCATTTGTGTACTAGTAATTCTTGTATGGATACAAATTTTCAGTTCTCTTGCATATATGCTGGGGAGAGGAATTGCTGTGTTATTTGATAAATCTATGTGCAACTTTTTGAGGAACTACTGAACTATCTTCCACAGAAACTGTCATTTTACATTCCCACCAGCAATATATGACAGTTCATTTTCTTTACATTTTTTTTAATTTTTATTTCCCCCCCCTTGTACAAGGGGTTGAACCCATGCCCCTGTATATACTGGGCATGTGGTCTACCTTTGAGCTATATTCCTAGCCCCAATTTCTCTAGCACTTTCTTTTACATATCTTTTTGATTATAACCATTCTGTTTGGTGTGAAGTGGTATTTAGTTGTGGTTTTGATTTTTATTTTCCTAACAACTAATGATAGTAAGGACCTTTTCATAAATTTATTGGCCATTTGTATATCTTCTTTAGGGAAATGTTGATTTGAATCCTTCACCCATTTTAAAATGGGTTATTTGCCTTTCTGTTGTTGAGTTCTTTGTCTTCTGCTGTAAGAGTGGGGTGGGAAGAAAGAAAGTCTCAAACTTCTTAGTTGGTCTTGCCTGAAATAAATATTGTGCAACACAACTGCCGAGAGGAATGCATATGGCCTGCTTCTCCTTGGGATGTACTGCAGCTCTAGGCTTGGTTCTAGGTTGTGAGAGAGCCCTGTGTTCTTGGCTGTACCTACCAGAGTAAAGCACCATCCAGCCAGGGTGGAGCACCTTCAAACCCAGCTGGAGGAGGTTAGGGAAATGGGCTGACAATGGGCTCTGCTTCAGATGTTATAAATGCTTGTCTTTCTTACTGAAATGCTAGAGATTGTCTTGAATGGTTATTTCTTTATTTTCTATTTTCCCTCAGGCTAATAATGCTGAGATAATTTTTATCAGTTATTTTATAAGGAGTGGGTTCACATAGCTTTTCACACCACTATTCTGGAGATTGAGTCTCATTTGGATTCTTTTAAATGAAGATTCTGCTTCTTGTATACCTGGTGATCAAACAGATATAGTAGAAACAAAATTTGCTATAGAATGATAAAGGACAGTTTTTATAAAATTTTTGCAAATTTATAAATAGCAGATTAGGAAAACCTATGGAAGTTGAGGACGTGTTGACTTTCAGCTTCATATCCACTAAAGTTTTAAACTGTCTATGCATTTGGCTTGACAAACCATTCTTAATTTGTGGTTATTGAATAGTTGTAGAGAAATATTTGAATAAGGAGACCATATGCATTTCATACTAAAGTTTGTTGGTGGTGGTCTAATGATCTACGTACAAAGTCATCATGGCTGTTGAAAGTCATGAACATGAAAGTTATCTTCACAAGCATAGGAATAAATTAATGCATAAATTAAGTCATTAAAACTTCAAGATTGGGCTGGAGTTGTGGCTCAGATGTAGAGCTCTCACCTAGCATGTGTGAGGTGCTGGGTTAGATCCTCAGCACCACATAAAAACAAATAAATAAAATAAAAGTATTGTGTCTACCTACAACTTAAAAAATATATATATTTTTAAAAATTCAAGATTCATATAAAAATTTTAAAAACTCACAAAAATATCATGCATTTCTTAATTCTTGTTTAATTTAAAATAACTACTGCACCATAAAGTCTTTTATAAAACTGACCTTCCTCACTTCCCTGATGCATTTATTTGGACTTTGGAGACGAAGATGTAGATGTTACATTTAACAGTTTCTCAAATGCTTTCTTTGAGCATGGACTGGGCTCATCTGTGAATTGACAACCAGTTGAATGCCAGTTTAGTTGAAACCAGTCTAGAAACTTGTTCATATTTAAAACTCTTCTCTGTCTAGCCTCAACCCCTTTTCCCACCCTAAGGCAAAGTTAACCATATAGTTCTTCCTGGGCTTTGAAGTTTGTTTACTTATGAATGCTTACTTATGCATCTTTGAAACAATATAATACTGCTTGAAAATCATAAGAAAATTGTTAAAATGCATTCCTTCTTGGAAATTCTTCACCATTTGACAGTTGACTTGTTTGTGCTATTGCCTACTGGCAAAAAAAAAAAAAAGTAGTATATAAGAGCATGAAACTAGAAAGATGAATATTTAAGAAGGAAACTGCACATCTCAAAGATATTTCCCTGAATCGTTACTAATGAATCAGGCAAAGATAAATAATGAAAACCATTTTATTTTGGCTGGGAAAGTTTCAATATTAAAGTTTAGCTTCTGTTGGGTGACACATCTTAGTTGCCAACATAGTGAAAGGCAAGTGGAAAAACCCATTCGATTCTTAAAATCGTAACGATGTTAAATGATAAACTGATAAACTGCATTAAAACTCACTATTACGTCCCCGCTCCCCGCAATAAAGACAGAAATTCTATCCTACTAACTACTTTCCAGTCCAAGTAGGTATTTTGGAAGATGGCTTACCTCCCAGTCCCCAGTCGGGTGTACCTCCCTGCGGCTTTAGGTGAGCTCGGATGCTTTGGCTCCTCCCCAGCTGCTGCGAGCTTCCCTCTGCGGGGCGCCGCGGAGGCTCCAGGAGTTAGGTGTTCAGCCCCGCCCTCTGCACTATTGCTAAAACTCCAATTCTGCCAGACTGATTCCGGTGATTAATTATTGACAAAAGGAAAACACTCTTACGCAAACTTAGGTCCAACCGCTCGGCTCCCAGCGACTCCTTCCAGAAGAGAATGCCGGTTGCACCACTCCCCTCCCCCCCTTGCTCTATGGTCCCAACTTCCCAAACGCTGCCACTCTGTCCTGGGAGATGAGGTTCGTCCTCGGAGGAATGCAACCCAGAGACTTCTACATTTTATAATTTGGTTTTCTGTAGCTCTTTCGCACTTCTCCCGGGACTAGCCTCTCCGGAGAGGGCGCTTTCCCAGCGCAAGGGAAACCCGGGCTCCGAGAGCAACAGAGGAGGCTAAGGCGTCGCTGTCACCTCCCGGCTGCTGCAGTAAAACCCCGAGCTGAGGCAGGGATGGGGAGGAGGGGATTGGGAGGCGCCCTCCCCCTCGCTCGGTCTGGGAGCCCCGACACTACCAAGGGGGCACGTCCTTCGGTGGTGGTGGTGGTGGGGTGGTGATGGTGGTGGAGAAGGGGTGGGGAGTGATGGGGATGAGGAGGAGGAGGAAGATAAACGGGAGGTGCAAAGGTGAGAGCTCTGGGGCTTTTTAACCTAAGGCCACGTTAAATCCTTCTGGGAAAAGCCTGCGCCCCGCATCCACCCGTCTGCAGACTTCGACAGGAGGTCGAAGAACCCCGGGTATCCGTTCAGCAGGACTGCGGTCTGAAACTCCGCATCAGGCTGTGAAGTGAGCCCAGGACTTGGGCCGGGGAAGCAGTAGGCATCCCATTGCATCTGTTTGTCAAAACCGAGAAAAAGAGAACCCTTTTAGAATTGGCAGCTAATTTTGGTGCCTTTGAACTGGCAAAACGCCTCTCCCCGCCCCACTCGCTCCATCCTGCCACCTTCCCCCAGGTGGCTGGGAGGTTAATGGTTGAAAAGCTCCCCCCCCCCCCCCCCCCGCCTCCAACCTCCCCGGGGGAAATGGAAGGATCGTGCCTGGGGAACTTGTGTGTGCTCACTCACAAGTGCAGAGAATTAATTTGGGCCTGACTGCGGCAGGAGGGCAAATTGAGAAAGAGGGCCCGGAGCTGCGGGGTGGTGCAGAGACGCTTGGCGCCAGCTCCCGCGGCTCCCGGGGCTGGCATGCTCTGAGCTTAGCTGGGCGCTCAATTATCTTCCCAAGGGGTCGCGGAACCCGGGAGGAGCATCTTCCCTGGAAATCCGCATCCAGAACACCATCGATTCCTTCTCTACCGAGGGCAATGCTTAAATTTGACCCCGCGGCTGCCTCCTACGGGCTCAGAGGAGGTGGAGGCTCCTCATCCTATATTTCTGGGGCCGAAATTCTTTCTGTCCAAGGCCTAGAGGGGTCTGGGGGCGAAAGCCTCCTTTGATTAATGAGCATTTGGGTAGCATCTGCCATTCAGCCTCCACTGCTGAAGGAGGAGGCATTGCACATGCTCCGCCGGGGCTGATTGTGATGAAGCGCGAATTTGAGCTGCTGGCAGTTTTTTTGCTGGTTCTCAGAATACACTTTCATCAGGTTCCAAGCTGCCAGTGCTACGAAGAGGGAGGCTCACGGTATTGGATGGTGGTGTTCCAGTGCTGGAGGGAGGGTGTTCCCAAAGGGAGCTGAAGGTGGTTGGAGCAGGGAACGGAGCCAAAAGAAAGAGCACCTGCTTGGAGCCTGGGTTAGCCATTTTACATAATTATCGTTTTTCTTCAGCTCCTATGTATGTTAGCAACCACTGCTCCTTTTTTTAAAAAATTTATTTCTTTATCACTTTATGTTGGCCACATTCCTTATCTCTTGGCTTCCCCGACACACCTTGGAATGTTGGCAGAGCAGATATGACTACCCAGGGCATTTGATAGAGGAGGAAATAGAAACACTGAAAAACGACTTGCCTAGGGTCACCAAGCCCATCTGTGGTAAGGCCAATACAATTTATACTAGTTTCTAGATCTTATTATTCAATATCTAGTTTCTCCACTGGATTATGACATATACCCCACCCCCAACTGTGATTGTACATCTGTGGAATGCACTAATCAGAAGTAGATCTTCCTGCTAAAGGTTTGTGAAATGGGTAGGAGATCTTGCAACAACTCTAACTAGAGGTTGGAGGAAACTGTATTTCGACGATTCAACATAACCTTAAGTAGCATATATGAGATTTAAAAACACATAGGCATACCTTTATGCATAAATTTGCACCCCCAAATGGAGAATAGATGCTATTTGTTTTTTCATACAAAAAACTAAGTCACAAAATAAAGGTCAACACAACTTAAAAGGCAGAATCATATTACATTACTCATCAAAATATTATGATAAAATTAACAACAAAATTTATGCTCATTGCAATACAGTTGGAAATTTAAAAATGCTTTAAATATGGATTAAACAGCCAGGTGGGGTGGTACAAACCTTTAATACCAGTGACTTGGGAGGCTGAGCAGGAGAATCACAAATTTGAGGCCAACTTTGGCAAGTTAGCAACATCCTGACTCAAAAATAAAAAAGGCTGGGGATGTAGCTCAGTGGTAGAGCATCCTGGGGTTTAGTCTGCGCTATAAGCAAAAACAAAAACCCAAACCAAACCAAACAAACAAACAGACAAAAAAACACCACACACAAATGGGAAATTACAAATACTTTTGAAAATAAATATTTTTTAAAAGATTTTTGTATTTATTTTTTTAGTTGTAGTTGGACACAATACCTTTATTTTGTTTATGTTTATGTGATGCTGAGGATCGAACCCAGGGCCATGAATGTGCTAGACGAGTGGTAGAGTGCTGAGCCACAACCCCAGCCCGAAAAATATTATTTTAATTGTACAATTTTATAATTTGATTCATATATACAGTGTGTTAAGATCAAATTAGGGTGGTTGACATTTCCATCTCCTTAAACAATTAAAAGAATCTTTGATTAACACATAATTGCACATATTTATGGGGAATAGGAATGCACACTCTTTAGGGAAAAAAAAAGCAAAAAATTCCTACATGACAAAATTGTGAAACTGAACAGTTTAGAAAAACTGAATCCGTAAAATCTTTTTTTTTGGGGGGGGCGGGTACCGAGGTTTGAACTTAGGGGCGCTCAACCACTGATTCACATCCCCAACCCTATTTCATATTTTACTTAGAGACAGAGTCTCACTGAGTTACTTAGTGCCTTACTGAGGCTGAGGCTGGCTTTGAACTTGCAAGCTTCTTGTCTCAGCCTTCTGTGCTGCTGGGATTACCGGCGTGAACTACGGTGCCCTGCTGAATCCATAAAATTTTATATCTATTTATAATACATTTATTGCAGGCCTGGCGCAGTAGGCTGAGTGAGGCAGGAGGATCCTGAGTTCAAAGCCAGTCTCAGCAACAGGCAAGGCACTAAGCAACTCAGTGAGACCCTGAGTTGCTTAAAATACAAAATAGGCCTGAGGATGTGGCTCAGTGGTTGAGTGCCCCTGAGTTCAATTCCCAGTACCAACCAACCAACAAACAAAAAACAAACAAACATTTATTGCAAAACATTGTACAAAACAAGAGACTTTGGAAAGACTGCAAAAGAATTCTGTTAATAAATAAAAACAAAAGCAGAAACTAGCCAAATAGGAAAACTTATAAACTCAGGCAACTTGATAAATTTAAAAACAAAAATTAAAAAAAAATTAAAGTAACCAAAACTTTACTCTCTGAAGAGACCAAGAAACAAATCAAGAAAAGATCGTGAAACAGAGAAGACACATACATTAGAAAGGAAAGATGACATACAGCCACAGATAAGGAGGATATTTAAAAAATGATAACCCTCAACTATTCATTTCTGCCCATGAAAAATATTCTCCCTTGACTCTGGTTACTAGAACTTGTGAGATATCCAAAGATTAATACCATGGCTTTGAGGAGGGGAATCCGATTTGAAGAATCTGGTGTAATCATTTAGAGTATAATAGTATAAGAATATAAAGTAATGATAATTGCATCAATTGAACATTTTGAGCCAAGTCTTTCATCATCATTATCCCAGAGCAGCTGTTGAATAAAGGACACATGCTACTGGAGTAGGAAACTTTTAAAAGTCATAATTACTAGAAAGATACTCCTTCAGGTAAACTGAACTTTGGGGGCAGACATTACAGGAAAGGGAATGGGAATGCTTTGTAAAGCTATTTTAGGACCCAGAAAGATTGTTTGGAATTCCTTTGGAGCTTAGAATTCCAGGAAAGGGAAAGGAGTTGATGTGAAAATCCATTTGAAATGACCTAAGGTCATGAACTGGTCTTATAAGCTTCTGCTAAGGATGGTCTTACTCCTACTTTATCAATGTCTGAGCAATGTGAGAATTCTACAGGCTTCTAGACTTGTCAATGTTTGTATGGTAGAAAGAATGTAGACTCTGGGGCCACAGCTCTGGTTTCAAGTATCAATTCTTTCTCCTGTTCGTTCCTGTACTTGGTTTCCTCAATCATAAAGAAGGGAAAATATTGACATAATAGGGTTCATCTGAAGATTAAATGAAATACCATTTACTATTTGTAGTGTTTTCTCTCCTTCTTCTTCACTGTTCCTTCCTCATTATGTCTTCCCCAAATACCAACTTTTGAAGGAACTTCTGTCCATTCACATTTCTCCTATTTTGTCAATATAACTCTACCTTCCTTCCCTTCCTTAAAGTCACCTACCACCTACAGATACTGCTGGTCACCCCCACATGTTGAAGTATAACATTAGAGAAGCACGTTGAGGCAAGCATATAAAACAGGGTTTAATTAAAAAGGGGTAACATAAAGTTCTCCGGGGAGGGAGAACGGGGCCATAGTTGGTATCCTGGTATTATAAGAAGCAAGGTGTTCTGCTTTTTTTTTTTTTTTTTTTTTAAATGTCTTAGACTTCCTTTGTTCCCTACTCTCTTTCCCTTTTCCCACTACCTGACTAGGCCCAGGAGAGGCTGGATGGAATGGCCAAAAGGTGAGAAGCAGATGGACTGGGGAAGAGCCTGATGGAGCAGCCCAGGACACATTAATTAACAACTTTATAACTCCCTGTAGGGAGGGGCAAAATCCTGGGACAGGTTATTTTAGAAACACGTTGGCACAGGGCAGTTTATCTTGATAGGGAAGGGCTCTGAAGGAATTAACATTTCAATTCCTCCATTCTCTGGATCTGACCCATGCCTATCTGCCTATCTGCCTGTCTAATTCTGGCTTCATTACCCTGCCACTTTTCAAGAATCAGAGAAACCCATGCTTCAAAACTGAATACTGAAAGGACACTCACAAAGTCCACGCAAAGTCCAAGGACCCACACCACGCACCAGATCCCATTTGAGAGATTTGTTGTCAGAGCATGGAGCAAACCCATGAAGCTGTCCCTCCAAGGAGACACTCATAGAGCAGCTTTATAGCCCACAAGAGGAATTTCATAAGCATGGTTAGGGGTTACATCACGGGCTGGGGTGAGGTCAGCCCTTTAGCAGCCACATGTTCTTACAGGAGGATAAACAGCATTGACTCCGGATCTCAGATATAATGACTCCTAAACGAAAACTGAGAGTCCCTGAATACAATGGCTCCTAATTCTAAACTTAGGAGTTCCTAGATAAAAATGGCTCCTGAACTAAAATAGTGGATCTGATATCAAAATTGATCTGATGCCAATAAATACTCCTGGGATGCTTTGGAAAGACCCCCCTCCCCTTCAAAAAGTAACTCAGTGCCTCAATTGTAATGTGATAGATGGCAAAATCAGGCCTACCTCTTTCTCCTTCCCTTCTCCCCATCTTCTTTCCTTCTTCCTTCCTCCCTTCTTTACCTAACACATATTTTGAGTTCCTATGAGGCTATTCATGAATAACATTTCTCTAATGCTTTGATTCCAATTTCACAGATATGCATAAATTTAGGATGAAGACTTTCATTGGATGTAAGCCCTAACCCTTAAACATTCCAAAATTTAATATTAGAATAAAGATCATACTAATAATGAGAGTAGTAGTTTGTCCTAAAATTGGAAAACCAGCATTCCATTAAGAGACTAATGTGACTGTCTCTTGTCAATCATTTATAGTTATGAAAGATTGTCATAATAGCACAATTCTTGCCCTTAAATGACTACTCCCATTTTAGCAATAGAGACCCCAGGAGCAGCAAAAAGACCAGTTTAACAAGAGATTTCCTGAAGCATAAATTATGAAGCAACCTCTAAAACTATCTTTATATACAACATCAATTTTTGAGTAGCCATGTCTATATAGGCAAGCTAAGGAAGACAATGGGGAGTCAACAAAATACAAGAAAAGAATGAAGATCCTCTTAACTATATCACCAACACCTCCCCTTACTCATAAACTTTTATTGTTTTATTGTCAGAAAAAAAAAGAAAACTAGTAATCAGTGTGGATATTAAAAAGGCAAATTTTATTCTTTCTGGTTTGTCTTCTTGATGTGGAGATTAACCTTTTCTTTTTTCTTTAAAACCTTGATGTATCTGTACCATTTATATTTGTGATGGCTTAAAGATACCATTACTCTTTCAAAGAATAGAATTCTCCATAGCACTTAGAGGAATTCTAAAGGTATCTGAAGGGATTGTAATCTGTTAAACTTTCAATCTTCTTCGAGTCACTAACTGGTTATGCACCACTGATGCAAACAGTTAATGATGAACCCAACCTAATTCTATCCTAAGATTGGGAGCCATCTTGTCACAAAGTTATGAAAAGTTCATTTCTGTTTTATTAAGATTTCTATTTGGCCTGACCACACTCTGAGGGCTAATCTTGTTGGAATTCCTGCTGGTGCGCTAAACTCACCCACGCCTAGCTCTCCTTGACCAGATAACAACCCTCCCTAAAACCTTAGCAGCCCCTCATAAATTCTGATATTGGAATCTCAATTTACTCCCTATCTTGAAATGTTAAGCCATGTAGATTGTTAACCTGCTATCTGCCTTTGTATTATGCTTGCCAGAACCTGTTAGCTGTAAGTTCCCAAGACACCCCTCTTTGTAACTTTTTGTGCTATAGAAAACCTTTTTCCTGGAGACTGGGGTGCTATTCTCCAGCCCGGCTTTGGATGAGACTGCCACTGGCCAGCTCTCTTGTGTACACAATATAAGCATGCTTTAATTTGCCTTAAAATTGAAGCCGGTGGTCTTTTCTTTGCATTGTTTGACACTAACTTCTCTAAGTCTGGTTTTTGGTGATTGCACTGTTTTCTAACTTTCTGTAATCCCCCTATTACCATATCCACTAATGATCTTTATATTACATATATTTCTGCCAATCTAAAATCACCTATAGTACACATGTGCTATGAAAGAGTATCCAAAGCCACCAGATAAATATATTATACCTCTTGTTGGACTCTCAATCTTGCTATATGATCTAGAGACTAAAACACAAACTATTTCACATTTGAATCATGTAAAACATTACATATATACTTAGCAATTACATTGTATTATGAAGCATTCATTCGTTTATTCTAGACAGATTACTTAAGCATCTCCCATGTACCAGGCATGTTGTTAAGTACTCTGACAAATTATAATGATTACCATAACTTTTGTGATTAAAAATTTAGAAAATAAAAGGATTTTGACCTGGAGAAGGCTGCTTCCAAGTCCTTTTGAAAGTATTTGATTAAGTCAATGAAAATGTCAAAGGTAGAATATTTTTCCAAAGGTAGAAAATTTTCCATATTTTCCATTGCAACATGGAAATTCTGAATATGTTCTGAATACATTCTGAATATGTTTGTCCTTATGGCTGATTTTGTTATAGCTTTAGTTTTAATTTTGTTTTATTCATCCCTCCATGCTTGACTAATGATATCCACCTTTTCCAGTCATTGACAAAAAGTAACTGGAATTAGAGTCTGAGCTGTTAGAAATGTGAAAGATTTCTTGAATAGATCTTTATGATTGAATTGTTGAAGCTTGAAAATAAATACAGCATAGAACATTTCCTCACTAATTTGGAATTCATATTCAGGTTTGACTTCCTGAAGAGCAGAAGAGTAAAATACCCATCTTGACAACAAAAAATGTTGAAACCATATTTTACTCCTAAATTATATTTTTCCTTTATTGAAACAGATAGTACCATTACTCCAATGTCAATGTGATTTAAATAAATAAATTATTTCTGATTATTAAAATAACATAAAATTTGAGAACAATAGAAATATTTTGAAAGAAAATAAGTGAGTCGTAACTTTACCATTCAGAGAGAATCATTGTTAATGATCAAATATACTATTTTTTACATAAAGGAGATCATGCTTTACATAAAATTTTATATCTTGCCTTGTTATGTCAGCATCGTTTGAATGGTTGTGTGGGATTCTATCAAAGTGTTATGGCAATTTACCTACTCATTCCCATATGGTTGCAAATATTAAAGGTGTTTACTTTTTCTCTATTATAAATCATGCAATATTAAATTTTGGAACCAACCTAGATGCCCTTCAATAGATGAATGGATAAAGAAACTGTGGTATATATAAACACAATGGAATATTGCTCAGCAATAAGAGATAATAAAATTATGGCATTTACAAGTAAATGGATGGAGTTGGAGAATATCATGTTAAACGAAGTAAACCAATCCCCCCCAAAAACCCAAAGGCCGAATGTTTTCTCTGAAGAGTGGATGCTAATCTATAAGGGGGGACATAAAATGAGTGAAGGAACTTTGGATTAGGCAAAGGAGAGGAAGGGAATGGGAGGTTCATGTGGAAAGTAAAGATGGTGGAATGAGACAGACATCATTACCGTAGGTACATGTATGATCACATGAATGGTGGGACCCTACTTTGTTTACAACCAGGGAAGTGAAAATTTGTGCTCTATTTGTGGAAAATGAATCAAAGATCATTCTGTTGTCATGTATAACTGGTTAGAACAAATAAATTTAAAAAATTTTAAAAAGGATCAAATGATAATTTAAAACTGAAATGGAGATGTACGATTTGATTCAATTTAAGTTTTAAGTGGATAACAACACATAAACTATTAATCTGTTCTGTGTATCAATAATTGGATATCAAATTGATATTGCTTCTCTTACTGTATTGAATAGAATCCCTTTACTAAACAAATCAGTTTTCTCCATGTCCTCTGAAATACTGATTAACGGTTGCAACACACTTAGGGCCCACTGGTTATCCTTAACATATTTAAAAACTCATCTTGTTTAGTTACCAGAAACTCATAAATAAAAGTCTATCTCCTTCCCCAGAAAACAAAAACAAAAAACAAAAAGTACTGAAACATGAGGGAGATATAATTTCATATTAACAAACATCTAATTTCATACTTAACAAACATCTGAAAATGATTTACTATAGAAATCAGAAGAAAATGTTACTTTCCCATTGCTGTAAAATGAAGGTGGGCCTTAGAGGAGATTTGAATTGCAAATCCTCAAAATCAAAGCAGTTGATTTTTCTGCTTTTTCTTCTGTGCAGAAGCATAGACTTCATTCTGCTTCTCTTTTTATGTCTACTTCATTCGTTCTCTTTTCTGCTTTATGAAACTTATACATATAATGAAAGAAACAATGGGCTAAGATATTAGCATTAAAGATAATCAAATAACCAAGGTAGAAATCAAACATAAGAAGCAACCTCAAATTTAGGAAGTAGGGGGAGAAAATAAAATCTTTGAAAGAACATGACACATAAGAAAATAAAACAATGAAGATCAAACCTATTAATTATATATGTTCCCCAAAGAGAAAATGTGAATGATTGAGAAGCAGAAACAGAAGCAGAAATCATAGATGAGGAATACACCCTATCACTAGTTTAAAAAATGATGAGTATACTTATCAAAAGTCTCAAGATCACACTGTCACATTGTCACAAATTGGAGGATACTAGGAAGCAAAAGAACTAAATGTACTGGATCCTGGAAGAGAAAAAAGGAATATTGGAATAATTGGTGAAATTATAAAGTTGGCAATGATTCTGTACTAATGTTAATTTCTTAATTTTCATAAGTGTGTCATGGCTATATAAGATGTTAGGATTAGGTAAAACTGGACAAAGACTATATATGGAAACTCTCTGTACTATCTTGCACCTTTTCCTTAAATTTACAATGACTTAAAAATATAAACAAATTAAATAATTAAAAAATTGATAGTGATGCTCATGTCAAATCATTCACTCTTATATTGCACTTTTTGTGTGATGTCATTTTTTTATTGTGGTATAATGCACATTATTTAAAATTGACCATCTTATCCATTATAAAATATGCAAATCAATGGTATTAAATATGTTTATAATGTGCAAATATCACTTCTATCATCTTTATATTTCTTTTCATTTGTAAAACTGAAACTCTGTACCCATTAAAGAATAAATTCCTCTTTCTACTTCCCTGAAGCAACCACCATCCTACTTTTTGTTTCTATGATTTTGATTATTATATTAGTATAATTACACAGTATTTGTTTTCTGGGGTAGTCTTAATTCACTGAGCAAAATATCTTCTAAGTTCATCCATGTTGTAGTATATCCTAAGGCTGAATAATATTCCATTTTATGTGCATCCCTCATTTTGCTTATCCATTCTTCTGTTGATTAACATCATGATACACTTTTCTGTCCAGTAATGTGTCAGTAATGTGGTTGTTACTTGGGATTAGAAGTTGTTCCAGATAGCTGTAAAACTGAAGCATATGATGGTTAAACCCAGAATCTTGAATAAATTACTGGGATATATCCATCCTATAAAGGAACTCATCTCAATTAATCTTACATTTATCTTGTTTTCTCAGAATAAGCGAACCATTCTATTTTCTGTTAAATGGATGGAAAACATTTTCCCCTCATTGTGCTTTCTGTGAACATTTCTTTTAGGAAAATCATTGTTCTAGACCAAGGGAAAATTTTTTAAATTATTTATTTATTTATATATAACATGGAATGCATTATAATTCTTATTACATATATAGAACTCAATTTTTCATATCTCTGGTTGTATACATAGTAAACTCACACCAATTCATGTCTTCATACAAGTACTTTGGATAATAATGATCATCACATTCAACCATCATTAATTACCCTATGTCCCCTTTCTTCCCCTCTCACCCCTCTGCCTTATCTAGAGTTTCGTCTATTCCTCCCATGCTCCCTCTCCCTATCTCACTATGAATCAACTTCCTTATATCAAAGAAAACATTCGGCATTTGGTTTTTTGGGATTGACTAATTTCACTTAGCATTATCTTCTCTAACTCCATCCATTTACCTGCAAATGCCATGATTTTGTTCTCTTTTATTGCTGAGTAATATCCATTGTGTGTATATGCCACATTTTCTTTATCTGTTCATCTACTGAAGGGCATCTAGGTTGGTTCCACAGTTTAGTTATTGCGAATTATGTTTGTGAAGCTATTGATGTGGCTGTGTCCCTGTAGTATGCTATTTTTAAGTCCTTTGGGTATAGACCAAGAAGTGGGATAGCTGGGTCCAAATGTGGTTCCATTTCCAGTTTTCCAAGGAATTTCCATACTGCTTCCATATTGGCTACACCATTTTGCAGTCCCACCAGCAAAGTATGAGTGTTCCTTTTTCCTCACATCCTTGACAACACTGTTGTTTGTATTCTTAATTGCTGCCATCCTGACTGGAGTGAGATAAAATTTTAGAGTAGTTTTGATTTGCATTTCTCTAATTTCTAGAGATGTTGAAAATTTTTTCATATATTTATTGATGGATTGTATATCACCTTCAGAGAAGTGACTGTTTGGTTCCTTTGCTCATTTATTAATTGGGTTATTTATTTTTTGGAGTGTAGCTTTTTGAGTTCTTTATATACCCTAGAGATTAGTGCTCTAATTGATAAAATTTGCTCCTAAAATGTAGGCTCTCTATTCACCTCACTGATTGTTTCTTTTGCTGAGAAGATGTTTTTTTAGTTTGAATTATCCCATTTATTAATTCTTGAATTTAATTCTTGCACTATAGGAGTCTTGTTAAGGAAGTATCGGCCTAATCCAATATGATGGATATTTGAGCCTACTTTTTCTTCTATTAGATGCAGGGTCTCTGGTTTAATTCCTAGGTCCTTGATCCACTTTGAGTTAAGTTTTGTGAATGGTGAGAGATAGGGATTTAATTTCATTTTGTTGCATATGGATTTGTAGTTTTCCCACCACCATTTGTTGAAGAGGCTATCTTTTCTCCAGTGTAGGTTTTTGGCACCTTTGTCTAATATAAGATAATTGTAATTATGTGGATTAGTCTCTGTGTCCTCTATTCTGTACCATTGGTCTACCTGTCTATTTTGGTGCCAATACTATGCTGTTTTTGTTACTATTGCTCTGTAGTAGTTTAAGGTCTGGTATAGTGATGCCAACTGCTTCACTCTTCTTGCTAAGGATTGATTTATCTATTCTGCATCTCTTATTTTTCCAGATGAATTTCATGATTGATTTTTCTATTTCTATGAAGAATGTTATTGGGATTTTGATTGGAATTGCATTAAATCACACAGCACTTTCTCTTTAAAAGACTTTTACTAAACAAAAGTTGATTAAAAAACAAAACAAAACAATAATCTTCAGAGTATTAAAGTAGAAATTAGAAAAAAATTCCGAGAGAGAGCAGGAGAGAGAGACACCAGAAGAGATTAATGATAATACAGAACTCTCAAAATCTTATATATAGATTTGGTCTAAAGTGCTCAGAATTTTGAATAATGCAACCATTTTATTTTAGGTTTTGGTATGTAATCTGTTCTACCCAGAACAAACCTTCCTCAGCTATGCTTTGCTAATTGATTTATTGCTTCTTGGAAGGCTTTTGGTTTAGCAATCAACTTCCTTGACTAATTTTCTTTTTCTTTCTTTTTTTTTTTTTTTTGTTTTGGTACCAGCAATCGAACTCAGGGGCACTCAACAACTGAGCTATATCCCCAGCCCTATTTTTTTTTTAATTTAGAGACAGTGTTTCATTGAGTTGCTTAGTGCCTTGCTGTTATTGAGGCTGGTATTGAACTTGAGACCCTCCTGCCTCAGTCTCCAGAGCTGTTGGGATAATAGACCTGCATCACCACAGTGCCTGGCCCTTGACTATTTTTCTTATCCTTTATCAATTGGTTTAAGACTCTTCCAAGGTAATTAATGGCTGTGAAACAAGAAAGGAGGGAACCCAGCCGCGCTGTCTCCCACTCCCACTAAAAGTGTTGTCATTCATCTTTAACAAAACATCTTTCTCTGACTCTTATGTGCTATGAAAATTCATAGCTACTCTAGTGTCATGACATTTTTCAGTGGAGAATTTGGCAGTTATTGTAAAGGCATTATTTTAATTCCTGTCAAATTAAACTTTCAGATCAGGGTTACTATTAAGGATGAAAAGAGCAAACACAAAGTGAAAATAAGAAATAGCAAAACTAGGCGATAAGACAATTTAGATGTCAAGATGAAACAACAGAAAATGAACTTCATGGAAACACATTGACAATGGGTAGTTCTGTCCCAGACTTTAATTTCTGATCTAATGAATATTCTAAATTTACATAACAGGTGTGTGGGAGGCATCAGGGGAATTTGGTGCAACATCTCATAGACACATAATAATTACCTGAGAAGTTCTTCCCAGCAGGACTAGACTTTTAAAAATCAGGCAGATCACAATATGTCCTTAACCTGTGTAAACTAAAACAAAATCTCACCACAACCAGCAACCAAGAATTGATACTAATCTCCAGTTTTTAATTTTGTAAATGGCTGTCTTACTCTTCCACCTATTATACTCTTTTAAAACAATGCTATTGACATATAATTAAAATATGCAATTCACTCTTTTATAAGGTTCAGTTCGGTGGTTTTGAAACAGTTCTCAGAACTGTTAATCATCATCACTACCTAATTCCAGAACATTTTCACAACCCAAAAGAAAACCCATGCTTGTTAGCCATCATGTCCCATTACTCTAAACCCACTCCTGACCCTAGGCAACCAAGAATTTTTCCTTTGTGTATGAATTTGTCTATTCTGGATATTTTACATAAATAAAAGCATACTATATGTGACCTTTTGTGAATGATTTCTTTCACTTAACATTTTTTGAGGTTCTTTCACATCATAGTGTATATCCAAATTTCCTTTTTTTTATGTTGCTGAATAATATTCTACTATGTGGCTGTACTACATTTTGTTCATCCACTTCATCAGTTAATTCACATTTGGATTGTTTCTATTTGGGGGTTATTAAGAGCAATGCTGCTATCAACATTCATGTACAAATTTTTGTGTGAACATATTTTCATTTCTCTTAGGTATATATCTAGGAAAGAATTAATGGGCCATATGATAAATCTCTAATTTTTTGAAGTACTTCCAATTTTCCAAGATGGTTGCATTATTTTACATTCTCACAAATAATATGAGAAATTTTAATTTCTGCATATCTTGGCTAACACTTGTTATTTGTCTTTATGATTTTTAGCCATTCTGGTGAGTCTGTGGTTTGGTTTGTATTTTCCTAATGAATAATTACATTGAGCAGCTTTTTATGTGTTTATTGGTGATTTGTACATGTTTGGAGAAATGTCTATTCAAATTATTTGCCAATTTTTAAATTGGGTTATTTGTCTTTTCATTGTTGGGTTGTAAAAATCCTTTACATAGTCTAAGTATTTTGGATACAAGTTCCTTGTCAGACACATAATGTGTAAAGTTTTTTTTTCCCCCATCTTGTGGGCTGTCTGATCATTTTTTTTTTTGATAGTATCATTTGAAGCACACAAGTTGTTTCTTTTTTTCTTTTTTTTTTCCATTTTCGTTTCTTTTTTTCTTTTCTTTTCTTTCTTTTTTTTTCTTTTTGCAGTACTGAGGTTTGAATCCAGGGGTACATTACCCCACCCATTTTTTACTTTTTAATTTAAGACAGGGTCTTGCTAAGTTGCCCAGATTGGTCTCAGACTTGCAATTCTCCTGCCTTGGCCTCCTGAGTAGCTGTAATTACAGAAGTGTGCTCCACCATTGCAAGTTGTTAAGTTTTGTAAAATCGAATTTATCTCTTTTTTCTTTTGTCTCTTGTGCATTTAGTGTTGTATGTAAGAAAACATCGCCTAACCTAAGTTTGCAAAGATTTACTTTCTATGTTTTCTTCTAGGAGTTTTAGGCATTTAGTTCTTATGTTTAGGTGTATGATCCATTTTAAGTTAATTTTTGTATGTATCCAAATTGTTCTTTTGCAAACTGTTCAAGCACCATTTGCTGAGAAGACTATTCTTTCTCTGTTGAATTGTCTTAATACCTTTACCAAAATCAGTTGGCTATAATGTAAGGGGTTATTTCTGGACATTCAGTTGGTCTACAGACCTTGCTTTACTCCAGTGCCATATTGTTTTATTTTTTCTACATTTTTTATTGGTGCATTATAGTTGTACATAAAGATTCGATTTCTTGTTACATATTTGTATGTGCACACAATGTAACAATATAAATTGACCAATATCACTCTTTAGCACTTTTCCCTTCCCTCCCACCTCTTGGTCCTTTTTCTCTACTGATCTCCCTTTGATTTTTAGGAAATCCACTGCCACCTTTGTTTTCCTCTTTAGCTTCCTAATACAAGAAAAAACATAACCTTTTTAACCTTCTGAATTTGGCTCATTCAACATGATGGTCTCTAGTTCCATCCATTTTCCTCAAAATGCTATAATTTTTTTTGATAGCTGAATAAAACTCTATTATGTATATATACCACATTTTCTTCATCTGTTCATCCATTGATGGACACTTAGGCTGGTTCCATAGTTTGGCTATTTTGAATTGTGCTGCTATAAACATGGTCCCATACTGTTTTTAATTACTGTAGCTTTAATGGGATATATTTTGAAATTGGGAAGTGTTGGTTCTCCAATTTTGATCTTGTCATTTAGGATTGCTTTGGCTCTTCTTGATCCTTGGCATATAACTTTTATAATTGATTTGTCATTTTTTGTGAAAAAGGAAGTTGGAATCTTGATTAAGTTCTGGTACCCCTTTCTATAGATTGTATCTATAGATTAATCTGGGGAGTATGCCATCTAAACAATATAAGCTGTTCTGATCCTTGAACATTTTTAAAAACAGAATTTTGTAGTTTTTAGTGCAAAAGTCTTGAACTTTTTTTGTTAAACTTTTGTTTTAAGCCCTAAATGTGAATGAAGTTTAGCAATATCCAGGGACTATGTCCTGGTCAACCCTGCATCCCTCCTACCAATATCAATATTTCACTTAGTATCTTGAATTGTGGTTGGCAATCTCTGTGCCTGTTAAAGTGAACTGGAAAAATATCTTGCAGAAAGGTCACAGTACCATTTCCTTTCTTTTTTTTTTTTTTTAATAAGGAGAAGGGATTGAATCCAAGGGTGCTTTACCACTGAGCTACATCTCCAATTCTTTACATTTTTAATTTTGAAATAGGGCCTTCCTAAATTGACAGGCTGGCCTTGAATTTGCAATCCTCCTGCCTTGGCCTCCCGAGTCACTAGGATTACAGGTGAGCCGACTGCCTTCATCTTTATTTCCTTAAACTATACCATATGATTAAGAAACAAAAATAAACACTAATCCCATTTAATAAGAAAGTTTACCAATGGGTAGTTTATATTAATTAACCTTTGATTTTTAGGAAATCTACTGCCATAATTTATATGGCCAACAACATTCAATGTCAAATAAAACAAATTAGACTACAATTCAACATTTTCCCCTAGGAATGTATTAATTCTAAAAGCTCTTAAAACAAGAAGGACATGGAGAAGATCAAGAGGAAAAACAGGGGTAGCAATAAGTGATTTTTATTGAATTACATTAAAAATATATATTGTCATATCATACAGATCATTTAGGGCTAAAAGAAAGGTTTAACTTAGAAGAGTATTTCTTTCTTGAACTTCTAAATTAGAAAAGTGTTTGGAATGGAGACTTCGAATTTTCTTTGTACCATAGTTCAGTGATATTGATGTGAGGATACAAGAATCTTCAACTAATGAAAGTTAAAGTCTGACTCGCAGAGATAAAGTTAAAGAGGTAGCATACTTTGTAGACTCTCTTTTCAATTTGCATTTGAAAAGTAGGGACTTCTTTAATGAGTTTATACCTACTAGAATATATGTCTCTGCTCAGGCTTTAGAACTGAGAGTCCAGTTAAGCATCTGGTTGAGCATTTGATAGAAAATCTAAGGAGTGGATGAAATAGGTGTAATTACCATGACTGACAGGAAAGCAGGGTATCAGTGTCTAGCGTCGACTAAGAACACTTACTAACCAGAAAGACATTGTCAAGGTGGGGTGACTGGGTGGAACAAGAAGAGAGTGCCACACTGGGTAGATGTTACTGATTACACATACAACTCTTCTTAATAAGGGGAAAGTAAGTCTACTGAGAATTTCTTGATGATGAAAACAGAAGGAGCAATAAGAGAGATTCTTGGCATCAAGGGAATTAGCCATTGTGGCCTAGACAGAACCATTGTGACTAATGCCTTTCAGGTCTGAACTGGATGAATGATGATAGTTACTTAGATCTAAGAAGGAGGAAAATTTTTCAAATATAAATGATTAAAAATATATAACCTTATGCTCAAAAAAGTAAAAAACCTGTGACTTTTTTAAAATTTTTATTTTTTGGTGTATTGGACCTGAGGTCAGGAGTGCTCTATTGCTGAGACACATTGAGATATGTTCCCAATCCTTTTCTAACTTTTATTTTGAGACAGGAATCTCACTAAGTTGCCTAGGTTAGCCTCAAACTTGCCATCATCCTGCCTCAGCTTTCCAAGTGTCTAGGTTTACAGATAATAATTTCTACTCTGTAGGAAAAAGCAAGTAAAGGGACAGAGGATTTCTGAAATAAAAGAATATGCAGAAGAAAATGTAAGTTGAAGTATTCTTCACCATATATTTATTGTCTTATCAATTGAGAGTGGACTTCATTAAGTAATCAGAGCCATGAAATAGTCCCCTGGAACATGTGGATGTAACTAACATTTGTGGGTCTCCTATATTCAAAGCATTCTAGAGGTCCATAAAATTTTTAAGTTTGCAGAAGTACAAACTTGAATTCTGAATTTGAGGTTGGAATGATCAAGTTGCTTAGTTAGGAAGTCATCAAGCTAACGAATGATAATCATATATAAGTTTTACATTTGCTTTTAATTTGACAGCAGTGCTGAGGAAGTTAGGAGGTAACATGGGTAATTAAAGTAAAACATTTGACTTACTTAGGTTTTATTTCACATTGTCCTCGTCTCCCACTAACATTGATAATTGAATTTACTTGGGTGAGAGAGAGAGCAGTTCCAATTTCTATTTAGAGGTTTCTTGTAGAAGGGGCAAACAGTGGGAAGAATGGCTTTGTTATGAAGCTGCATTTGCCAAGTAGGTATCCAAATTTAATTCAGGAGAAAATTAAATAGAAATGAGAAGGGATTATGTTTTCAATTTAGTTTCAAGTAGGCTCATAGCTTCTTTGCTAAGGAAAGTTAAGATTTTTGAGTCACAGGCTGTCTAGACATTCCTCAAACTATTGAATAAATAGATGGACAATTCCGGGTTATAGCTTTCAATTTTGGGGTGGGGGCAAGAACTATTTTCTGCAGTGGCTACTTAAATATAGCATAATTTTGTGGAGGGCCTACTTAGAATTCTCTGTCAGAGATCTTTAGAGAGACAGAGTGAAAACCCAAACTTCAGTCCTTTTGAGGACAAAGGATTTTTCAAATCCCAGGAGAATAGAGTAAGAGTGAGCCTCAGCGGGTTTAGCAATAGAGTACCTGATTTTGAAGCCCAATTAGCCAAATCCTGAATTTGGACCCATGATAGGGCCTGCTAGTGGTTCCGAACCTGTGAGGAATCTTGGAGCACAATTTTTGTTCTTTGATATTTATAAGAAGGGCAAATTCTTTCACTCAGCAGTTTATCAGCATTTGTGTCCTCCCTCTAGAGGCATTTGGCTCTCTGAGGTTGTCTCTAAGTTTAGAAGCTGCAGAGGCAAGAGAATACTATCCTTTTCCTCTCTGTCAGCCTCAACTCCCTGTAGGCACTTGAGGGACAAACAAATGAAGAAATGGTGAGCCCTCCTTCTGATTTTGAAATCAATAATAACAAAGGAAGGAGCGATTAAGAGGTAGGTCAATACCTGAACTGAAATGAATGCTAGGGATAGAATTTCTCTTTACCTTTGAAAAAAAAAATGCCCTTATATTAAGATAAATTGTGTTTTTTCTATTTCTTTTATATTAAGATAAATTGTGTTGTTGTTGTTCTGCTTCAGGTTTTCATTCTCTGTCCTGAAACAATATAATTGAGAATGATATATAATATAATGTAAAATAATATAGTATGATATGATATATAATATCTCAGTGATAATCCATTTTATTTGCTCCAAGTTTTCTATACAGGATTTTTTTATTATGTCTTTTTTTTTGACTTATTAATTGTCTTTACAGATGGACAAGAATTTCGAGGTACATACTCTTTTATAGTGTGTATTCTTTCTCCAGGGCTGAAAAAAAAATTATGCTTTTCATGAGTCTATCTTAAAATTACCTTTAATGGAGTCTTAGCATGTATTTTATTAGTTTTCAAGACAATTGTATTAATTATAAAATCTTGATGTTTTAATTTTTATCTATTTATATTATCTATTATCTGTTTGTTTATTATTTAGTGGTATTGGGGATCCAATCCAGGAATGCTTTACCACTGAGCTACATCCCCAGTCATTTTTTTGTTTTTTTTTTTTTTGAAACAGGGTCTGGCTAAGTTGTCCAGACTGGCCTCAAATTTGATTCCTCCTGCCTCAGAACTCCAGAGTCTCGGGGATTACGGGCATCTGCCACCATGCTGGCAAAACTTTGAAGTTTTAAGGAGAGGTGAAGCACATCAGAAAAAATAAGGCATTCTTACGGGAGAACCATATTTCTAACAAGCATTTGTGTCCTTCCTTTAGCAGAATTGGGCTCTAAAATAAATTTGAGGACTAAATTTCTATCTATATTTTGATTACTGGGGAAGAAAGAGAGGGAGGAATAAAGGAAAGAAATGAGGACGGGAACATTGAAAAGACGCAGAGAGACAAAAACCAGACATTTTCCCTCCAAAATGAAAAGAGGAATAAGATGTGGCTGAGCCAGGGAGAGATACAACATAGAAAATGAGAGGCTGGAGAGAGGATTTAATGGCAAGTGGGCTCAGATGGTACTTGCTTTTTGGTCATTCTGGTAAATGTTTTTATTTGAGGCCTCCTATACTTGGAGAAGTTTTAGACTTCCTGGCCTCTTGTGAAGAATGGATTGATAATCTTTAACCTCTCCAAGGTCTTCCAAACCATTACTTGCCCTCTTTTGGTTGACTTTCATGGGTGAGGAAATAATCCACATCCAGTGTCTTAGTTAAGTCACAGGATATTCCTAACTAAACTAGGAATTATC
This sequence comes from Ictidomys tridecemlineatus, assembly GCF_052094955.1. Taxonomy (NCBI): domain Eukaryota; kingdom Metazoa; phylum Chordata; class Mammalia; order Rodentia; family Sciuridae; genus Ictidomys; species Ictidomys tridecemlineatus. The sequence goes on from NC_135479.1 coordinate 106,960,754, forward strand.
CTTCTTACTCTCATCTACTAAAGTCAATTTTTGTTTTCTGCACTTCTTGCCATTTAAAAAATGTAGAGAAACTTTTACTAGGTGTTAGAAATTTACTTTTCAACTTTATAACTGTCATGTTATTTAATTTAAATTTAACATTGAAGTTATTTGATAGGCCAAGTATGCTGGCACATGCCTATAATCCCAGCCACTCAGGAGGCTGAGGCAGAAGGATCACAAAATTGAGGCTAGACTGAGCAATTTAGGGAGACCCTATCTCAAAATAATAAATAAAAAGAAATGGGGATGTAGCTTAGTGGTAGAGTGCCCTGGAATTCAAATACTTAGTACAAAAAATTAAGTTACCTGATTGGTTTTTTTTTAAAATAATATCCATGTGGATTACCTGGATATAGCACCTACTGATGTCATGATTCAGGTGATGTTTGTAGAAGAGTCTTTCCCATTGCCTTGTATAGAGTAGGTACTCAGTGGTTATGAGGTTTCTTCCTTAATAGTAAAGTTGGTAAAGAGTTATTTTTTTTAAGTGGGAAAATGACAATCTAGGCCTAACACCTACCACTTAACACACTTTTCTTCTATATTGAAGTATTCCTTTGGTGTCACTAGCAAGCATTTTATGTGTAAAACACTATTCCTTTTGGTCTCAAACTAAAACTCGTATCTTTGCAGCCTCATGGGACTCTCAGCAATAGAACACAACATTTAGGGTAAATTATAAATATACTCTTACAGCTGTGAATACCCATGGTGGCCTGATGATTAATTTATCCAAGAAGCATTTATTGAAACTCACGTTCAACTGTGCCTAATCTGACATACAGTGGCAACAAGCACAGGCTAATTTATTTTATTTTTATGGTGGTCAGTTATTTAGTTGAGCTGTCTTGACTCCCTTCTAAGGCTGTTGTAGTTACGATAGTCTGAAAGGATTTATTTGAAACAATAATCATGCCCCATAAGGAGTATGTCAGAGAGCCAGGTAGGGTTTCTCTCACAGGGAAGTCCTGAAGATCTCTGTCTTCATTTCCATCTTGAAGACTGTCATATTTACCTCTCCTAAAATGTTCTAAAAAAGAGTTCAGGATGGTGTTGCAAGCCTGTAGTCCCAGCTACTTGGGAGGCTGAGGTGGGAGGATCATTTGAGCCCTCATGAAACAGAGCCCCTTTGAAATTAAAAACTCTCAATAGTTTAGCTCCTGAACTTTCTCATGCTGAGAATGGAAACTAAAACCACCTGCTGGCCCCTATAGACACCAAGGAAATTGAAACTAATGTGTTCTCTGGCTGGCACTGCCTGGCTAAATCTACATATATCTCCTGGTTTTGTTTTTTTCTTCCCCAGGACCTGCAGAGAAACAATCTAATTGTATCCCCCCAGTTTGATTAAACTGTATTAATTCATTTTTCCCTTTTTATATAGTTCATTTATCTCTTATGCAGAGGTCAAGGGAGGTGCCCTAACTTTGCTATCAATAATATGCAAGTTTAAGACTGAGACCAGCCTAGGCAACATAGTGGGATGCCATCTCAAAACAAAACAAAAAACAGAAAAGATTTTTCCAACATAGGCCAATGGGAAATTGAACCATGAGATTCCTAAGGCCTTTTTCCTATGTAGGATTTGTAATTGTTCTAACCAATGGAGGGGAGGATCTCTTAAACAACTCTAGAAAAACACAAAAAGCCCCTAAAAAGTACCACTTGGCTTTGTAACTTGTAGTGAGCTCTAATGAGCAAGTAGGCATGGTCTATGTCTACCACACTATTGACCTCTGCTCATCCTTAATCACTTGTGCAAAGACAAAGTCTGGAGACTAACAGAAACGCATTATGGAGCTTTTATTGATCTCTGTTCTGACTGTGAACTGGAGCTAGAGACTTGTTAAGCTAAATGAGCTCAACTGAGATTCAGGCTGTCAACATTTATGCAGAACCTGCATATTTGCTCTGGGTCTGCAGGGGTTTTCTTCTTCTTCTTTTTTTTTTTTAAAGAAAGAGTGAGAGAGGAGAGAGAGAGAGAGAGAGAGAGAGAGAGAGAGAGAGAGAGAGAGAGAGAGAGAGAGAGAGAAATTTTTAATATTTATTTTTTAGTTCTTGGCGGACACAACATCTTTGTTGGTATGTGGTGCTGAGGATCTAATCCCGGCCGCACACATGCCAGGCGAGTGCGCTAGCGCTGGAGCCACATCCTCAGCCCAGGGGTTTTCTTCTGATGAGGCATAAACATTGTACATGGACAATTTTGAACTGAGATTTCTGGGAGTTTTAAAAGAAGAGTCTGCCTTTTTGTATTTAGTGAAATATACCTATTTCTGTTGTTTTTATTTTAAAATAACATATTTAGAATTTATTATTAAAAAGAGTTTTTATGCTTGACATCAATAGCATTTCCTCATTGTCAGTAAATGAAATAAAAGCTTCCTGCTTGGTTTAGTGGCCAGTGTTAATTCTACTTCATTGTCCCTTTGTGGTTGGAGGTATTTAAGCAGGGGCTATGTAGGGATTAATATTATAGGGTGATGGTTCTCAATATGTGGGCTTTAGGCCAGCAGTATTAACCCCACCTGGGAACTTGATAGAAATCCCACCGCTCCAGATGATTTTGTCACATGCAAAAATCTGAGAACCCTGTGATAGAAATATGAGTCTTAGATCAGTAATTCTCTAGGAGGAGGAAGAGGATGGAGAGTATCAGAAACACATGGGTTTCTTCTTCAAGCTCAGTCTTTCTTCCCTCTGCTATACTCCTTCTACTCTTCCTTCTACACAGTGAGCCTTTACCTTGGGAATCTGACATTTTTTGGAGGTGTTGGTGTGACCCACTGGACTAGATGAATGAAATTTTTAAGACGGTCCATTATCAAGGAGCCATGTCTGACCTTGTGAACTTTCTAGATACTTGTTAATAAAAAAATTATAAATTTCTGTTATCATTATCTTTATTATAGTTATAGCATAGTCCCTACTGCTCTTAGGAGTGAGAAGTAAAAGAAGATGTAGGTTTCTTTTCTTTCTTTTTTGCAGTACTAGGATTGAACCCTCAAGTGCTTTACCATTGAGCAACATCCCCAAACTTTTGATTTAATTATCTACTTTTAAAAATTTTGAGACAGAGTCTTACTATGTTGTTGAAGCTAGTTTGAATTTGTGATCCTCCTGCCTTTGCTGCCCAAGCCACTGTGCCCAGAGGATGTGTGTCATTTTACAATCTAGGACCAGGCACTGTTACAGATCTTTCCTAGGAAATCTGAAAACGTTTCTAGTCTTTTCTGGAAGTAAGATTTTAATCCTGTTGTATGATGCTTTGCATTTTGAGTTCTCAGAGATAAGCCACCTGGTAAGGTACAACTGAGGTAGGATAGAAAAAAACAGGATGTATAGAAAGGAGACAACTGGAAGGAAAGAATCTAAAAATCTTAAAACTCCATAACTGCTCTGACCTTCACTATCCAAGACCAAGGCCTAAATTTTTAAAAGGTTCAATAAATCTTAGAGTATTGCAGATCCACTTAATTCATACCTATATGCCCCTTTTGCTTCCAAAATATATTTTTAGACTAATTTAAAGAAATCTAGACAGAGACAGTGCATGTTAGAGACATATAATATGGGAACAGTCAAGAGCTGCCTATTAACTCGAAAACATCAGCCTGAAGATTCGGAGAAGAATGAGACCATGTGGCCTACTCTGTGCTCTGTGATCAAAAGGCTTGCTGTCATTAGGCTGAGGCCATCCCACATTTCTTCATGTTCACCATTTACAAAATTTCCTTTGAAAGAAGAATACTGAGACCCCTAAAGCATGGCTCACTCACTCACTCTTCAGGACCCAGACTCCCTCTCCCTTTGAGTGCCCTATTCTATTGTTTGCTTTTCTGGATAAATCTCTACTTGTGCATTTTTAATGCATCCTGACATTCTAGTCTGTGGTTTAAGTCAAGAACATGCCAGGGCTGAGGTGAGGTCCCCCTTTCTCTTCTGGAAACCTTCTTAGACCCCATCCAGTGACACAATGGTTGTAATGGTTGTTTGGCCTTCCAATCTAGGCTTCCTGGGCATAAATCCAGGCTCTGCTGGGCTATATGTATGACCTTGGGAAAGTTCCTTTACATCTCTTAGTTTCTTCATTTGTATAAATTTGGGCTGGTGATAATGCCTACCTCTCAACTTGGTTTAAGCATTTAATGAATTAATGCATGTTAAATGACTGACAGTTGATAAGGGCTCTATAAATGTTAGATATTACTATTAATAATTATTGTGTAATGAGATTTGGTTCCATATTACTGAGTAGGTAACTAATTGGAACACTAAGTGGGTAAGTTTACCCAGAAGCTATGAAGTCAGACACACACAGGTTTGAATTCTTAGTATGTATCTTAACTCCTTAGCCACTCCTGAGCCTTGTTTTACTTATATTTGAAATGGAGACAATCCTGTCTGCTTTATAGGGCTGTTGTGAGTAGAAAGAGAAACATCTGTAAGAGTTTTGTGCACCCAATACGAATGGCTATTATTCTTTTTATTGCTACTTACTTTTCTTGAACTAAATTTTAAATAGAAACTTCCCTTTCCTATGGAAATTGAGGGAGTCTGATTTAGAGGAAGTGTATATGCTGTGGAATGGTCCATATGCCACTTTGCTATTAGAATGTGACTCATTATTTCTAAACTTAGTATTGCTTTATTTATGTGCTCTTTGCTTTTCTCAGAAATCCCTTTATTTGGATCCAACCATAAGCTCTGGATAATAAAAGACAGCAACTACAATTAAGTGCATCTTTCTGAGCCACCACAAGTGAGTCCTTTGAGGTTTTCTGACCAACCTGACCAATATAAAGAGGACTGATATTTCAGGGAGCAACTATGGCATTTTACAGTTGTGTACAGTTCTCCTATTTACAAAAAATTGTGAATTTCGACATCTTCTTTAATTGAGGTACCATTTACATATGGTGAAATATGTAGAGGTTAGTGATAATTCTTTATGTCTATCAAGATACAGAATCACCCCAGAAAGTATCCTCATATCCTTTCTTAATCAACTCCTTAGTCTGATCTCATGAAACCATTATCCTGATTTCTATAACCACAAGTTTGCTTTTCTTGCTGTAGAACGTCATATAAATGGAGTTCTGCAGTCTTCATCTGTCCTGTTTTCCTTAGCATAATGCTTTCAAGATTCTTCTGTCTAGTCTCATGTAATTTGTTCCTTTTTGTTTTTGAGTAATATTCTATTGTACAGATATGTCATACTTTGTTTATTCACTTTTCTGTTGAGAATCACTTGGGCCATCTCCATTGTTTCTTTTCATCATTCTGTTAAAGCTGTTGGAAAGTGAGAAATTTCAACTATTGTTTTTGGCAGTCCAGCCAGGGAATCTGCATGGATCCTTTCTGTCTGAATTTGTCCATCCATCTACATTAGAAAAAGGCAAACTATGTCCTTTTTATAGACAGTTGGGATCCAGGCAGTTGCCCTTGTTTGCTAACAGAATGGTTCATTTCTTCTCTCCGGTTTGATCAGACTGCATAAAATTAATTTCTTCCTTTTTCATGGTTGTAAAGGTGGGTGACTAAATGTGGTCATACCAGGCAAGTTCCCTGGCTTGGCTGCTGGTAACGCTATCTCCATTTTTCATTATTCTCCATTTTCATTTTTATTTCTCCATTAACATTATCTTCATTAAGAAGCTGGGGCTCAGGAAAGTGAGGCAACTCAACATCCAGTTGCTGGCAAATGAGGAACTTGGGAGAGGTACTTAGTCTTCTGGCTCCAGATCCTCTGCTTCTTCCCTCACTTCCCATTTCCTGAGGTCAGTTTTCTTTTGGTCCTGACTAGGAGTTCTGCCTTGTCTTACATCAAGGTTTGATCTGAGCCTGGCTCATCCTTGATGGCGAAAGATCTAGTACCACAAAAGTCAGAAATTTGGCCCCACTCTGGAGTAACACTTAGTATGCCTTAGTGTTTCGAAGGGGGAGTAGATAGGTTTCTGAGGCTGGGTCAAGGGTCAAATTGGAGCAGAGAGGATCTGGATGACATTGAGTTAGATTATATCTGAAGAGACATCTGAAAAGATTACAAAACTTCTGAAGAGAAGCTTTGCTTATCCTAGTGATAAAGGACAAATAGGATGAACCAGGAATAGATAAGACCATCAATTCAGCACTGCCACATTATCAGCTGTGTGAACTTAGGCATCCAAACCTCTCTGAGTCTGTTTCTCCATCTGTAAAACAAGGTATGTGATGCTTCCCTCTCAGGTCTTAGAAGTTCCTAACATAGAAACTGTCCTTCCTGACATCCCTTATTCTGAATGCTGATTAGACTGCATGGTTAAATAAGGCCTGTAGGAAAACAAGAAGGATGTACCTCAGGCAGTATACCTCAGTATTTTGATGTAAAATTCAGTAAGTTCATTTTTTTTCCAATAATTTATGTGAATGCAAAGATTTATTTTAAAAAGTATATATGATGTAAAATATGCTGTCCACAAAAATCTTCTAACATGAGAAGATTGCTATGGAAATGACTTAATAATAGAGTCTATAAAACTCTGGTCATACAAGAATTAAGAGTGAAAGGAAAGTGACCACAATACTCGGAGCGACCAAGAGACCTTTATTGCAGCAGTGCAACAAAGGAGAAAAGAAAGAGAAAGAGAGAGAGAGAGAGACAGAGAGAGAGAAGAAAGAGAGCGCAAGGGCAAGAGCAAGAGGGAGAGCAAGAGACAAAGGGGCCCGGCGGGAGGGTGTTTTTGTAGACCAAATCTAATGGGGTCTCTGGGTCTGCAAGCTGCCTTGTTGGCACAAAGGGGGTTACGAGTTCGGCCTTGAGCAGGGGGTTGAGTGCTCAGCCTTGAGTGGGGGCTTGGGCGTTTGGGCTTGAAGCAAATAGTTGATAAAGAACCAGACAGAGGGTTTGAGAGGCCAGGTCATCCTGCAGCTAACTGTGTTTGGCATGCCCTGCAGACAGCTTACTCAGCCTGTCCTGCACCTAACAAAGAGGAGTCTTAGAAAAAAAAACTAGGGCTGGATGGGATGATGAGCTAGGTTGGTAAGACCTTCTAAAGGCAATTTCAGAGTTCAAGACATCACTGACTTTTCTCAACCAAGATTGAAAAAAGCTGATAGCAAATGACTGAAAGAGCATTTACTGATCGGCAAAACAATTTTGTTTGCTATCATTGCCTTTAATGTTTTCCAAGGAAAGAACATACTTCTAAACACTCAATGCCTGTACCCAGAGAAGAGAAACAATCCCCACAGTCTGGAAATCAGAATGCTTAAAAAGCATTTCTTTTATGACTTTCTATAATTGATCCTTGGGCACAGTCAGGGCCCTGACTTGGATTTCAGTGAAACACATCCTTTGTATGCAGGAGGAGGGAAGAACGAATGTATCTTTGAGGGTGGAGTGTCCTCTTTTAAGAATCCTTGAGAGGAAAGAGGTGACCCATGGGAAAAGATAAAAGAAGTTAAAAGAATTAACAGAAGATAGAGAAAAAGACATTTATGCAGTTGATGTCTCTGAGACAATTACTTATTTTGGACTTTTTGTTGGGAAACATTTTCTTTTGGAAATCATTTTATATATCACTCTAAGTGTATTATATATTTTCTTATCTTTATATGTATGTCTCTTCTTCCAAGCATAAAGAAAAAACACTTTGAATTTCAGGTGACAATAAAGCATATGATTTTCAACACTTGTTCAAAAGTTAACATGTATGGAGTGTTTTTCTACCTGCCAGCCTGCCAAAGCCAATGTCTCGGCTTGGCACCAGAATCACGAGCCACCACACAGCTTTGTAGGTTCAAACAGCAATTCTTTATTCCCGCTCTCACACCGCCTCCACACAGGTCCAGGGACAATCGCGTTCTGCCGTCTGCCCGCACAATTCACCTACTCCACGAGGCTCTCTCCAAATCCCATTTTAATCTCACGAGAACTCAACGGGAACAAGCAGCAGGAACACCCTAATCCCAGCAATAATCTTCAACTTCCAACTTCCCTAAAACCCATTATCTTAAACTGTCAACGCCTTAAACTAAGGAGCCGGTTACTTCCTCAAACCTGATCAGCTCTAAACCCGGATCCGCCTTGGTCCTTGAGCAAGGTCACCTTATTAAAGCATGCATGCAATGTCCCATCGAATGTCCTCTAAGCAGCATGGGGTACCTTGGCAAGGAAATTTCGATGGGTCATTCCTACTTGGTAATGGCCCTCAGCACCAGCCTCTATTATAATCTTCATTTTTACATAGATTACTTTGATTCTCATAACAACCAAATAAGAAAAGTATGGGTTTTATTCTTATGATGTCAGAGATGAGGGAACTGAGGACAAGAAGTTGTCAAGTTTGGATAATAGGTAAGTAGTACATGTCAAGGACAGTGGTGGCTATCAAAGCTCAATATACTACTATATTGAGCTTCTTGATGGGGGAGGTCCTGTTAAATCTATCTTCAGCACTCAGCTTGTAATAGTTCTTTGAACTATTTAAACCAAACATTTAAAAGGAACTTTTGCAAATGACTGGTATCCTTCACCTCCCCTCTTCTCATGCATAACATCAAGATGTAAAAACGACTAAGGGAAAATTTGGTGTTCTCTTTTGGACATATTACCTTTGACACCTAAATGTAGATTTTGATTAAATAATTATATTGATGGGGCCAAAACTCAAGGGAGAAATCAGTGCTGGAGATAAAAATATGGTTTTTAGCAGTGAATAGGTAACATTTAAAATCATGTCCCAGCAGAGAGCTATGTTGGGATGAGGCATGGGTGTGAGGGGAGTTGGCAAAGAGAAGAAGGTTGAAGACATATTCATTAGGCTTCTATACATAGCAGTTGGGCATAGAAAAAATAAAGTGAGTTGGGATTCTAAAACTAGGATGAGGAGATATGTTTGCTGAGAGGAAAAGTGATTTGGGGAGATGTGTGGGCAACTGGGTCAAAACGGAGCAAGAAGGCAGGTGGGATGAGGACAAAGTCTTGACCATCAGGTATGGTGTGGTTGAAGATCTTTGGTAAGGGTTGTAAACAAAAGTGTGATGGATGGTAGACGTTAGTGTGCATTGGAGAGAGAGCTAAGAATGGAGCAAGAGCTGAATGGGGACAGAGGGCCAAGGCAAAGGGTATTTTGTGGCAGTACTGGGGAGTGGATTTATGGTCACTTTATCACTGAGCTACATTCCCAGTCCTTTTTATTATTATTTTTTTCATTTTGAAACAAGATCTTGCTAAGTTACCTAGGCTAACCTCGAATCTGCAACCCTCCTGTCTCAGCCTCCTGAATCTCTAAGATTACAGGCCCAGCTGTCGTTTTTAATAGGTGATATTAGAGCATATTCTATGCTTAATGGAATAATCCAGTAGTGAGGGAGAAAATGAAGATGCAGGAGAGAGAGGGGAGAATCCTGGTATGTTGTTCTTTAGAAGACACAGAAGGGAGGGGAGCAGCACTCCAGTGGGAGGGACACTCCCTCCATCATTCAGGAAAGAAGGCAGGATATGAGACACTATGAAAATACTCCTCCCTTCCATTCATATTCTTATACTCTCACAGTTTATGGATTTTGCAAATGTCGAATGATACCAGTTAATTCTTCTGAGCCAATACGTACAAAATATTTAATCAGAAGCTCATGAAAGAATAAGGTAAAATTTAATAGCCAAAGGTAATTTCATGGTCAGATCAACATTTAAGGTTGAACTTTAAACTACTTGCTATTTCCATAGCTGCTAAGATTAAAGAAAGAATTTATCAGAAAAATTAATTCAACAAAATCTTTTTGTTTTGTTTTGGTACTGGGGTTGAACCCAAGAGTGCTTTATCCCTGAGCTATATCCTCAGCCTTTTGTTTTTATTTTTGAGACAGGATCTTGCTAATTTGCCAAGACTGGACTTGCATTTACAATCCTCCTGCCTCAGCCTCCCAAGTAGCTGAGATGATAGGGGTGCAACACCACACCCAGTGGCGAAATCTTTGATAAAATGAAAATTTTTAAATCAAGAATTATGTCTTCTGGTTTTGGTCAAAGAATTTAAATATTTGCAGAGATAATAGGACTAATGAGGTATATAATGAATTGTAACTTATATATATACTAAAAACTTACCATATTCCCATTACTTTTGAAACATTTGTGTTATTTTTTACAACAAAACAAAATAGTTTTATTACAGTTTGACAAGTGAGAATTTTGCCACTGGTGTTCTGCAAGCTTTAATAATTTGCTCAAGATTATCCAGCTGTTTTAAATTAAAATCTTATTCTGGATTCAGAGTTGCTTTTTTTTTTCTTCTCTTTCTTCTTCTTTCCTCCTCTTCTGCTTTTTTCCCCCTGCAGCAGTGAGGATGGAACCTAGGTGCATTCTACCACTGGGCAGTACTCCAAGTCCTTTTTTATTTTGAGACAAGGTCTTTGCTAGGTTGCTGAAGCTGGCCTCAAACTTGTGATCCACCTGCCTCAGCTTCTGGAGTGCCCACAGAATGGAACTACAGGTGTGTGCCACTACTGAGTTGCTTTTTTTATACCTGTCTTATTATATTATTATTATTATATATTATTATATACCTGTATTACTTATTGACATAAATAATACCTCTAACATGTGGAAAACTTATGGCTGCATTTTGGAGGGCAAAATGCAGAAAACTTTTCTTTTTTCAGCTTTCTTTACAACTTTCACTCACTCACTGGACAGATTCAGGAGTGAACAACTGGTAGAGGGTAGAGCCAAGTGCAGATCATTTTGCTGGCAAGGGTTGTAACCCTGGCTTTTAGTTTGGGTCTGTGGCAGTGGTTTCAAGGTAAGGCTCCTGGCACTGGCATAGAAGAGACTTGATTCCTCATCAGGCCAGGTCTATAAAATAGTTTTAGTATTTTTCTTAAGAGTTTAGACTTGAAACTGCTTCTCTAACCCTTCTAATGATTCTGTGGGCACCTAACATCGTTCTGAAAAACCTTTGCTTCCAAATAAGACCTTGACCAGATGCATGCTGTTTTAGTCAGTTTTTTTTTTCTGCTATGACTAAAGGATCTGACCAGAACAATTTTAAAGGAGAAAAAGTTTATTTGAGGTCTCACGGTTGGTTTCAGAGGCCATAGAAGGCTGACTCCATTCCTTGGGGGCTCGAGGTGAGGCTGAACATCATGGCAGAAGAGTGTGGCTGAGGGAACCACTTCTGATCAGGAAGCAGAAAGAGAGTTCTCCACTTGACAGATACAATATATACCCTTAAGCCATGCTTCAATTCCTACCTCCTCCAGCTACACACTATCACTTCTGTTACCACTCAGTTAATCCCTACCAGAGGATTAATTCACTAATTGGGTTAAGACTCTTACAACCCAATCATTTCTCCTCTGAACCTTCTTGCACTGTCTCACACATGAGCTGTTGGGGGACACCTCACATCCAAACCATAACATAAGCCCTCTAGTTTATCTTCTAAAATAAAACCAGCTCAGTCTTCTAGGAACATAAGTCTGCTCTTATGTCCCTTGCAATCATTAGTCACCGTCTTTCCATTGCTTTTATAGTACCACATTGTGTAGGACAGGGCATTACATCTTTTGAAAGGCACACATTGGTTTAGGGACCATCACCTTCACTGGGGATTGATTCCTGGCTAATCTTGCTTCATCCTCTTTGTTTCATCCCCACTACCTCCTCTCCCTGGCTACTAGATTATTTTGAAGCAAATCCCAGATATCCTATCAGGTAATAAATACATCAATATTTCCATGTATATTTCTAAAAGATAAAAAACTTAAATATGAACTTAATACTTAGTATTCAAATCATCCCAAATGCTTTTTATAATCAATCCACTTCAATCCAGGAAAAAGCCACATGGTGTAGTATTATTTCTGAAATTCTCTCTCTCTCTCTCTCTCTCTCTCTCTCTCTCTCTCTCTTTGTGATGCTGGGCATTGAACCCAGGGCCTTGTGCATTTGAAACAGGCACTCTAAGAAATCTCTTTTAATGTATAGCTTCTAAGTAATCCTTTTTTCTTTCCTTGTGCAATTTATTTGTTATTTGTCGTATATTGTTCCTAGATTCTGAATTTTGCTGATTGTCTCACTGGGCTTTGGTCTAACATGTTTCTCTGATTTGATGTTTCTTGGAAATTGATTGACACTTGATAAGATTCTGCAGTATAAAAGCAGGCATGTGTAACACACATCTCAATATTTTAAAGTTATAAAGCTGTCTGTATAGTCATCTGTTCATTACCATTCAGAGTTGTGCCCTTGTGGAACAAGTAACGCCCCAACTGTGACTAGCTGAAGACACTGTTGTTGCTGTACCCAATCATGGTTAGCCACAAAAGTCTTAGAAATCAGTCACAAGAGCTGCTAAACTCTGGAAAAATCTATGCTCATCTTGCCTTAGATGAAGTAGAAGACTGAGGTTAATATAATAGAAAACATCAAAAACTAATGTTACCCCAAGCTGGCTGGACTAGGACTAGACTTGTTAGAGGACCCAGGTGGGATCCTGGGTATGCTTACCTTGCAAGCCTATTTTTACTGCCCCCACTATTCTTTATCAGAAAAAGAATAGACTTTAGGCAAAAGGTAAAGGTTATTTGTGGGCCCTCTTGATACCATCAGGGTAGAAGACCAGCCTAAGACCTGGGTACATGATGAGAGCAAGAACCAGAGGGGCCACCCAGGATTTCTAGCTGCAGATCTTTTTTAGACCTGCCCATTCAAGACAGAGGACCCAAAGGCACAGCCTGGCTTATCTGGAAAGTGCTCCAATTGGGGGCAGAAGTTTTATGTAAATTGCCTATCACATCTTCCTGAATGTGAAAGATATAAATAAGAAGTCAATTGATGAAATCATGAAATGTCCTTGTAGCCTAATGACAGGGAAGGACTTTTAAAAACCAGTCTTCATAATCACATATCAATGGCAAATGTGTGTGTGTGTGTGTGTGTGTGTGTGTCTGTCTGTCTGTCTGTCTGTCTGTCTTATATAGGCCCATAAAAGGCACATATACCAGGATATTTCAGTGTTACTCCTCAAGGCTGAGGACACTGTTTGGGGTAGTTAAGTGTGGCAAACTCATACCATGGAATATTAGGCAGCCAATACACACCATGGACTATGAGAAGCAAGATGCACAAACACACAGCTGCATGGATGGATCTTAAAATCCCAGTTCTTGCTGGGCGTGGTGGTGCACTCCTTCCAGTGACCAGGTGAAGGGAATGGAAGTTGAGCACAAGGATAAAGAGTAATACCAATCAATCAGTTAACTGAGTGAGTAGGGGCAGCAGAATGGAATGCAGAAATCTCATTCTTTTCTTATCATAATTTTACACTGCCTAACTCATCCCTTCTTTTTATTTTATTTAATTTTTATCTTTACACATTTTTTATTGGTCACTATAGTTGTACATATGATGGGATCTGTTACATATTTCTATATGAACCCAACATAATAATATTATTTGACCAATATGGCTTCTAAGCACTTTCCTCCTCCCTTCCTACTTTCCCCCCTTTTCTCTACTGATCCCCACCCTTCTCCCTTTGTTTTCCTTTCTAGCTTCCACATGTAAGAAAAAACATACCACCATTGACCTCTGAGTTTAGCTTATTTTGCTTAACATGATGGTTTCTAGTTCCACCCATTTTCCTGGAAATGACATAATTTCATTTTTTTATTGCTGAATAAAATTCCATTGTGTGTGTATATATATATATATATATATATATATATATATATATATATATATATATATATATACTTTTTTAACCCATTCATCCATTGATGCACACCTAGGCTGGTTGTACAGTTTGACTCTTGTGAATTGTGCTGTTATAAATGGGTATGCATGTATAACTATAGCATGATGATTTTAATCCTTTAGGATAAATACTAAGAAGTTGTAGAGCTGGGTCATATGGTGGTTCCATGCCCAGTCTTTTGAGGAGCCTCTGTACGGATTTCCTTAGAGGTCATAGTAATTTACAATCCCACTGACAGTGTACAAATATTCATTTTTGCCTACATACTTTCCAGAATTTATTATTATTTGTATTCTTGATGACTGCCATTCTGACTAGTGTGAGATAAAATCTCAGTGTAGTTTTGATTTGCATTTCCCTAATTGTTAATGATGTGGAACATCTTTAAAACGTATTTGTTGGCCATTTGAGTAGTATCTGTTTAATTCATCTGCCCACTTATTAATTGGGTTATTTGATTTTTGGTGTAAAGTTCTTGGAGGTCTTTATATATTCTAGATATTAATCCTCTGTCAGGAGAGTGGCTCACAAAGATTTTCTCCCTTTCTGGGTGTTTTTCTTTTCACATTCCTAATTGTTTCTTTTGCTGTGCAGAAGCTTTTTAATTTTATGCTGTCCCATTTATTACCTCTTGGCATTATTTCCTGAGCTTTAGGGGTCCTATTGAGAAAACTAGAGTGTTGACTCTACATTTTCTTCGAGGAGTTTCATTGTTTCTGGTCTAATTCTGAGCTCTTTGATTCATGTTTGAGTTGATTTTTTGTTCGGGAGGAGAGATAAGGATCTGGTTTCATTCTTGTACATATGAATGACCAGTTGTCCCAGCATCATTTGTTAAAAAGACTTTCTTTTCTCCAATGTATATTGTGTTACTTTTGTCAAACATCAGATGACTGGAGATATGTGGGTTTGTCTCTGTGTCTTCTATTTTATCCCACTGGTCTATGTGTCTGTTTTTAGGCTAGTACCAGGCAGTTTTTGTTACTATAGTTTTGTAGTATAATTTGAAGTTAGCTATTTTCTATATTAGAGAAAGGTAAAATAACTATTGATTTAAACAATATTATGTTTATTCTTTTAAATCCATCATCGTTATGGATGCTTCTAGTATTGCTTGTTTGGCTTAGAATTGTTTTTGTTATTCTGGGTCTTTTATTCTTTCAAAAAATTTTTAGGACTTTTTTCCCTAGTTCTGTAAAGAATGTCATTGGTATTTTGATGGAGATTGCATTGAATCTGTATATTGCTTTTGGTAATATGGCCATTTTAACAATATTAATTCTGCCTATCCAGATCATGAGGAAGAGTCTTTCCATCTTCTAGGGTCTTCTTCAATTTCTTTCTTCAATGTCCTATAGTTTTCATTGTAGAGGTCTTTTACCTCCTTGGTTAGATTTATTCCTCATGTTTTTTTTTTTGTTTGTTTGTTTGTTTTTGGCTACTGTGAATGGGCTTGTTTTCCTGATTTCTTTCTTAGCAGATTCATTGTTAGTATATACAATAGCTATTGATTTTATAACCTGCTACTTTGCTGAATTTTAAAAAATTAGATCTAGCAGTTTTCTGGTGGAGTTCTTTGAATCTTCTAACTATAGGTTGATGAAAGCTGGTCTACCAAAATATAATCAGATGTGATTTCCTGACAGTTCTTTATTTCCTGCACAATCTCATGTGAAGATGTGTTTATCCCTGAGTGTTTTCGTTGGATATTTCCTGCAATTCTGGCTAAACTTATCAAGTCTTTAGAGAGTTAGATATTTAGTATATAGTCGACATCATCATTTCTTATTGAAAGACATAGTGGGAATAAGCTCACATTTATACTGACACTTAGGAAATTCTTTGTTTTGCAAGGGCTGGGACTACTGTCTGTGTAGGCATCCTCTTTATCTAAGAGTGAAGAGGAAGGGCCTTTTTCTAGTGCTTACTCTGGTATTGAAGGTTCAGTGCTATTGAAGTTACAGGAGTGAGAGCTAAATTATAAGAAGTAAACATAATACAAATGAAGGAGGTAAGAAGTACCAGAGATTTAGTCAGAAAGTGACTTATTTAATGAAAAACCTCTTTCTGTAATTCTTAACAGTGGTGCCTCATCAGGTTGTTTCTTGAAGCCTGTCTCAAGATATTATGGTATTTATTAAATAAAATAAATTTTAAAGAAGCTGTCAAAATAAAAGGTAGGGAAAGGATAATGTGTGTTAACAGTCAGTATTATTTTAGATGTCTTCTTAGTTTCCATTATATTAATTAGATAATCATGTTGGAAATAAAAATTCTGTATTCTTTTCTTGGCTTCTATTTATTTATGGTTAATTTTCAATTTAAATTAACTATCAAATAAATAAATTAGAATCTTGTTTTTTAAAAACATAATTTTAATTGTAGATGGACACAATACCTTTATTTTATTTGTTTTTATTTTTACGTGATGCCAGGGATCAAACCCAGTGCCTCACGCATGCTAGGCAAGCACTCTACCACTGAGCCACAACCCTGGCCCAGGATCTTGGTTTCTTTACAAGTAAAGAAAGAAACCAAAACATAGAACTTTCTGGGCTGGGGATGTGGCTCAAGGGCAGCGCGCTCGCCTGGCAGGCGTGCGGCCCAGGTTCGATCCTCAGCACCACATACAAACAAAGATGTTGTGTCCGCCGAAAACTAAAAAATAAATATTAAAAAAGTTCTCTCTCTCTCTCTCTATCGCTCACTCTCTCTCTCTCTCTCTCTCTCTCTGTCTTTAAAAAAAAAAGTTTAGAACTTTCTGTTCACATTCCAAGATCTTTGAAGAGTAATAAAGTTTCTGTCTTCCAGTTTTACTTTCATAGTCATCAAGACACCCCACTCCCAGGAGAAGACTTCATGTGATAGATGAGGCTTGATTATAATCAGTTTCTATGCTAAAATGTCTTGAAAAAATCTTTGGAAAGGAAAGACCTTTTTCATCAAAGTTAAACTGATTGATTTATAAATGTGAAATATGAGAAATTGGGGTGGGAATGGGGAAAGTAGAAGTGCAATGATAAGAAAATATCAGTAACACTTGAAAAATATGTTGACACCATGTTGTGGGTCATTGTAAACCATTCTCAAGTCTTTATCTGAAATAAGGATCTTTGACAACAAGACAAGCTTTCAGGAGTATTTCAGAAAGGCCAAAGTTAAATCGCTAGATTAGAGAAAAGTAAAATAACTATTGATTTGAATAATATTATGTTTACTCTTTTGAATCCATCACCTTTATCAGCAAAAAGTCATACAGCTTGAACCAGGTTTTCTCATTTCAGTTTAAGAGATCCAAAGCCACTCTTATGTCTAGATTTATCTATGGTTACCATGGAAATGATTCACTTTGTGTCAAGATGTACACAGACATCCCAGAAGGGCAAAAAAAGTTTGGCTATTGAATTCTTCAAAGTCCCTGTGAGGTAAAGGGAGACCTAAAGCTCCTGACATTTTGGTTCAGATGGGGCTGCGATGCTTGGATGCACAGGGGAGGGATTGCCTTGTCTGCATGTGATGACGCTCCTCCGCACTGTTGCTTTCACCTTACACATACATTAGTGTCAGCTGCTGGGCAGTCATTCCATTCAATTTCCAATAGCTTTCTCCAATTTCCAATAGCTATTATAACCTGTATACAGTAGTCTCAGAATTCTAAAGCACATATAAGTTTACTAAAAGTAAATGTAGGGAGAAATGAGAGGAAATAAAAATATATACTGATGTCTGGGAAGGCTGGGTTTGGGATCTCATTAAATGGTTCAGGATTTTTCTTTTTACCCTATGGTATGGATGCACTCAGCATGGTTCCCCTGCTTTTCCCTGGAGCGCATCACAAAGTCTATATATTTCCCTTCTTCTGCCTTCTCACCCAATCTCTTTCACGTATTCCCAAACACCCCAGCACTAAATTTATGTTTAAAATGAAAAATTTGTGCCAAATTTATATTCTATTAGATAATGTATTTGATGTAAGGGTTTTAATGTAAAGTATGTGAATCAATAGATTATCTCAAACCTTTAAGTAAAATAGATGCTACAAAATAATATGCCCTGTTACATGTGGCTCTGAGTGCGGCATAGGATACTTTCTTGTACTACTGGTGGTGTATAGAATTCTGAAAAATACCTGAGAATTCTACTTTTAGCAGAGCAGTGAAGGACCATTGTCTCTGGTCCTTTGTGATGTCTGAAACTCTCACTTGAAATAATGTTCTTTCAGCTCTGTGTCCTCTTTGTGTTCTGCCTAGCTAGAAATGGGATCATAATAGATCTTTATACCACAGCTAGTGAAGGCTCTCAGAGAGCATGCACTTATATAATATTTTGCCAGATACTGTTATGGGGGGAAATCACCAATGAATATGGAGTGACAGTTCTTTATTTTAGAAAAGGAAAAACAGATTAATTATGTACATACAGTCATAGAACTAGTTGATGGATTCCTGGAGGATTTGGACTTTATCTAACTATTTCTGTCTTCCTAGCACATTAAATTACTAAATAAATGCTTAGTGAATGAACTGGGGAAAATAAGGCTCAAATTTCAGACCACTGTTATTTCTGTTTTGGGGAAAATAGAGTTTCTCAGCTCCTTTGTAATAAACTTACATTAAATCAAAGGATTTCTGCTCCTGGTGCCACTCTTGAGCCTGGAACCAGGGTGTGAAGCCTTACTTTTATTGCAATTATACATTCTCTGTCCTGATCTTGTGGCTTCTTGTGCAAGGTTTTTTTATTTCTAAGTTTCCTGGGCCCTTCTCTGGTTTAGGCCCTGTTGATTTCTTTGCTGGAAAATTATATTAGTTTATCCAGGTTTTAAATAGTTAAATAAAAGTTATGAGAGGCTGTTCTTTTGGTCTGAGCTCTTGCACCAGGTCTTACTAGACCATACCCTACCAGAGTAGAGTCACTCATGTGAGGTGCCTCATAACCACACTGAGCTTAGAAATAGGAGATTCTTTCAAATAATAGGAGATTCACAGCAAAGTATCTCAGTCATACTAAACCAGCATGTTAAAAAACTCCCCCTGCTTCAGCCCTGTAAGGAAAGAAACCTGGAAATGATCAATTCACATTATGTTTCTTGTTTCTGCTTTCTTCTTGTTTCAGTTTCCCCTACAAAGCCCACCCTCTCTGCTTACTTACCAAAGTGTCATTCAATTTCATATATGGGATGTAGCCTGATTCATGAATTACTAAAGCAAAACAAAAGGAATCAAAAACAAAAATAAAACAAACAACAACAACAAAAAAAAAAACCAAAGCAATTAGATCTTTAAACATAATTTGTTGAATTTTGTTCTTTTGACAAAGCTGATCATTCTGCTTTCAGACAATTCTCATGCTATTGGGCTGTTTTACTATATCATGCATTAACTGTACTATGCTTTGCACAAAAGCCCTTTATCTAATGGTCTTTGACCCATTGGATCCAGTTAAACTTCTTTCCTTGGCATTACAAACCTCCTGTTCTCACCTAACCAACTTTTCTGGGCTTATCTATAGACATTAACATAAAACCTACATTCTTGACAAGCTAGTTGTTTAATAGCATTTCCTCAAGACTGAGGAGATGGTATGAGAAATTTTGTTAGATTGTGAGCTTCTCTTCACCACCTGAAGATGAGGATGTATCTTGTACACACTGGAACTGATTCCTCAACACAGTCAATACCCTGTGGAGATGCTCACCAGAACGCCAATTTCTGTTCCTTAATGGTATGCATGCAGGACTTGGATGTAGGACTATCCCTGATGCTGACGCCTGGGGCAAGAGGATGTGAAAAGAGGACTAAGGCATGAAAGTGGTGGGTAAGCATGAGAAAGTTTGTCTTGAAGGCATATTTTATCTGTTTAAACTTTCTGGAAAGGTCGGTTGCTGTGTGTAATCCTGATGTTTGCTGGGTTAGTGAAATGGCATGTTTGCAATTTGACACAGTGGGAGAGAAATGCAACCAGGGTTCAAACTAATGACAAGGAGAGGACTCAGGTAGGTGGAACCCATTGAAAAGTAGCACACAGGTGACCAGGTTGAAAGATGGGAGACATGAACGAGGCTAATGACCAACTTTCCTGGAAGGGAGATAAGGATACTGCTCGCTATGGTCTGAACTTTTCCCCCCAAATCACATGTTGAAACTTAATCTTTGTTGTGGTGGTATTAGTAGATGGGGCCTTTTAGAAAGTGATTAAATCAGGAGGGCTCTGCCTTCACAAATGGATTAATGCCTAATTAAAAGGATGATGGGAACTAGCTTAGATTCCTTTTGTTCCTCCTCTCTTTGCCCTGTGAGATCACAGGATTCATTTCCTTTTTTTGTCATTCTGTCTCTTCCACTATGTGAGGACATGTAAATGGTACCATCTATGAGAAGAAGGATTTCACCAGACACTGTACCTGACAGTGTCTTGTTCTGGGACTGCTCAGCTTCTAGACTGCAAAAAATAAGTTTCCATTCTTTATACATTTCCCATTATCAGCTATTTTGTCATAGCAACACAAATGAACCAAGACAGATACTTTGATAGAATACAGAGGCTTGTCAGGGATTGCAGGAGGCTAAGGCCTCAACCATGGGCAGGAACTGGCCTTAAAATTTTATTGTGAAAAAACTGGCCTTAAAATTTTTACAGATGAGTTAAATTATCTCAGGGTCTGAGGAAGTTTGACCATAGCTTTCACAAGTATGTGTATGTTTCTTTAGAAGTAGACTAAACGAAGAAGGTTGTAGATGATGCTGTGTCTTCCTCCCGCCATACACTAAAGCGCCTTATAAAAAGGGGCTACTAATTCTAGGGCCACAACTGTAAGTCCATGACAGCTCTGATTTCAAACATGCTGTTGATTCTCCCTGAAATTGCATTCACATTTGCAATGGCTTGTGCTTTTATTTGTGGTGCACAAAACATACCTGCTTTCTATTATAGCACTGTCCTAGAATTTTCTTTGAATACAAATAGAGCTCTTCATCTTCTCTCATTCTCTCTCTTTTTTTTTTTGCTACTTTTCACATTGCTTCTTGAGAACTTCTCTCTCTCTCTCTCTCTCTTTCTCTCTCTCTCTCTCTCTCTCTCTCTCTTTCCACTTTGCCAGGGGGTCAGCCCTCAGAACCAAATAAAAAGTGAAGCTTCCTGCAGGGCTCTGGGATTCAGAGACATAAGAATTCTTTTATTTTCAGCTAAGGGTCTCATACCACAATTGTAAGAAGCTTTAAATGTAAGAATTCAAATTTCTCCTGAGAAATTTTCATTTATGGTGGAAGGAATGTCAGGAGGTATCAAATAGTTGTCACTAAGAATAGCATATTTTCTAGCTCTAAAAATTCTTTTCAAAGCAAATATGTACATTTGATACCTGCTAGTTTTGAATGTGCAAATATTGACTCAACAGATGGATGAGCCCAGCTTGAACATGCTGGTTTTTTTCCTCAAGGGTGGGTCTATTATTACTCTGACTAAGGGTTATGTATTTTTTTTCCTCCCCAGCTGGTGAATTTTCTAGAATGAAATGGTTTCCTGCTCTTGTCTCCAGAATACATAATATTTGTATTAACAAATTTTTATCACTCAGGACCCCCTTTTGCAAGTTCATTTTATGACTTAAGCTCAATACTTGGTCTTACCTTTGTGATTTCTTTAGTGACAAGGACTTCTTAAGTTCTATTGATGACTTAAACTAGGTCAATTCGATGGGAATCTCCAAGTTGTTTTATTTATTTGCTTTTCAGTATTTTTTTTCATTTTAGAGCTGGTGACAAAACTGCCCTTGTATCAGCAAAGAACCTTGAATGATGGAATTTCAAAATGCTTTCAGAGTTATTTCTGGCGATGAACAAATTAGGAGAAAATGTCCGTTGAATCCTAAACTGTAAAACTAGTAGACCTACATGAAGTCACGAACTCTAATGCAGTAAACAGTTGTTCTTTAGTAGGATGTATGAAACAAGGTTCTCATGGTTAAATCATTTACATCAATTGTTATTATCAGGAGTGCTATGACAGAAAAACACAAAGTTGCTACCTTTAAGGCAAAGAGCAGACAAATAAGTATTACAGCATAATTTTCGACAAAGACCATAAACTCATCTTTAAAAATATTAATTACATTCTGAGGCATTTTTAAATGCATGATTTTAATCTATGTTGTATTCATGTTACTGGTACCAGTTATGTATACAGGCTGTCAGTTTCTTGAAACACACAAGAAACTCCCTCATCTCTGAAAGAGCTTGGCTGCAAGGCCCCACAGGTTTTGAGTGATGTCTCCCTAAATGCTGCATCCCTGCCAGGGGAAGCTACTGTTGAGTGAGGTTTAGCAGAGGTGTTGATTTCCTTGTACATCTGTGTCATAGGGACTGGCACTGCACACATTTCCTGGTTTATGCTTCTAAAACATATTTTGTCTTGAAGATCTTGGGTCTAAAAAGGTAATAGCAATCTATTTGAATTAGTTATGTTTTTAATCAAATTTTAAAAATATTATGTGTGCAAATACAGGATTACAAGAAACCTGTACCTGCCCTCCATGGTAAGCAACACTGTGGTATTAACCTCCTTTTACAGATGTACACCTGGAGACCAGAAGAGACTAAGGGATGTTGCTCAAGGTCAAACTTCAGTTTTTACATTTCGTATTTCTTCTGATGGTTAGTTTTGATTGTCATGGGAAGGTTTCTCAGAGCTTGGAATTCCTGGCAGTGATTCTTAAAATCAATTCCTGGAATATTATTTTTGGAATGAACTGGGGCTGTGGAAATTTTGGAGGTTAAAGAGAGGAACTGCAGTTTATTGAAATGATGTCTTACCTATGTGACAGCCTCATGTTGCCCCCTTATGGAATGTCTGGTATTTACAGATTTTTTTTTTTTTTTTTTTTTTTGCTGAACTAGGCTTTCATTAAACCAAGACAAATAAAACAAAATTTATCACTTTAGCTTTTCACAGGAAAACATGTTATTTTACCACTTTTATATATTATTGAGATTTAGGCAAACTGAAGGAAAATTGATTATAAACAGAAAATTGTGGGGGGGAGGGTGGCGCTGGGTGCAGTGGTGCATTCCTGTTATTCTAGCAACTAGAGAGACTGAGGCAGGAGGATCACAAGTTTGAAACCAGCCTTAACAGTGTAATGAGACACTTGGCAACTTAGTGAGACTCTGTCTTAAAAAAATAAAAAGGACTGGGGTAGTGATAAAGCACCCCTGAGTTCCTTCTCAGTATCAAAAACAAAAACAATAAAAGAAAAAAAAGAAAACTTTTCTATGCATATTTATTTCTACGCTTCATAGCTTCCTTCACTCACATCCACAGCACTGACAGTTCTGCACAGTTAAAGTGAAATGTATCTAACAAAGTGGGATGATGGTCTCAATATTTTACTAAATTTGAGGTAGAAGGCAGTGGCTTATTTTAATTTTCATGTGTGAAATGTTTAAAAATTTGCTTAAGTGTTTTTTTAAAGTGGGTTTGAATTTCAGCTCTGCTACTTGGTGGCTGCATTACCTCAGGTAAAACTCCTAATTCTCTGAGTCTCGTCTCAGTATCTTCCTTTGTAAAATGGGGAGCAGAGTGTCATTTGTGGAGCTTTTGAACCAATTCCTGGTATAGAGGATGTCTGCAAAATAAAAGTAGTGATAGTAACCAGTGGATCTTAACTCCTCAGTGTTTAAGTGAGGAGATTGTACTAATGAGCTCAGAGGCCCTCTCGCGTCCTTCCATCTCTCCCATCAAAGCAGGACACAGGAAGGAACATGCATCATGGACAGTGTTTTCATTGCCTCTGTAGTGGGAAGTTCTTTCCTTCCCACAGCACCTGCTAGGAGCAAGCACTTTGCTAACCGGTGTTGCTGGTTTGGGCCACAGTTTCTGAGTACTCTGGGGGAGATAAATGCAAGGGGAGGTGGGCAGCAGGGGTTCTTGTTAGCAGACCCTTTCCAGCGGTGTGAAACTGGTCTGCCCTTAGATACAGTGAGGACCACATGCCCCAGAGGTGCTCACACTCTGAAGACAGACTCAACAGGGGAACAGGAGCTGGTGGTATGCAGTGAAAGCAATTGCAGGGAGATATGGAGGTGGGACCCTAACCAGTGGTTAAGAATGGCCTGGGAATTCTGTCTATTTCACAGGCTCAACTTCACTCTCACCACACTCTTTGATGAACAAAGCAGGACATTAGTTAAAGTGGTTAAAACAGATTTTATTCATAACTACTAATAGTAAAGAGCTGAGCTTTCCAATTTGTGCAAAAATGACTGGGTGTTTTAATCTTATATTTTTCCAACAAGTTCTTATGGTTTATGTCTAAGAGTTACCTACGAAATCTTGCAATATGTTTACATTGTCTATGAAGTATTTTATAGCCCTGTTGAGGTATAACTGATATATAAAATTTCACACATATAGTGTGTATACTTCTTTAATGAGTTTGAATATATGATACATCCATGGTACCATCACCACATTAAATACATCCATCTCCTCAAAGGGAGAGAGTGGGGAAGGGCGGAGAGAAGGAGAAAGAGAGTGAGAGCGAGAGCAAGAGCGAGAGAGAGGGAGAGAGAGAGATATTAGAAATGGGGCTCAAATGAAAATTTGTGGAGGGTTGGTCAATGCAAAGGTAACTAGGCCAGCTGTGTCTACTAGCTGGCCATTATTAAAGTTAGGCTTCTATCCTGATGATTGCATTTCAAAGAATGTCTTTTAGGTGTTTGAAAAAGAAAGATCCTCCTGAGTTGTGGAAGAGACAAATACATCAAAAGATTCATAACAGTAAGCCATTTTTGATAAAAGAATAAGGACTCATAATGGTAAGCCATTTTTAGTAAAAGCGCTAAGAAAAGGAGGTCAGAAAGCACAGAAGATTCTCCTGGTGGTGTTGAGCTATCTTGCCAGGCATTTTAGTGGGGGCTGGAGGTATCATAGAAATGCAGGCTTACATTTCTAGGAGCCAAACCAGAGTTTGGTTCTCTAGGAGTGGAGAGTTGTCTAGTTTTCACCATGAGGCCCACTCTGACAATATAACCCTCACAGGTCTCCATCTGTCAGCTTTGTCGGCATTTAGAAATTGTAGAAAGTGAATAGTTTCATTTACTTGTTTCACACCTATTCATTGGGAGCCATCTATGGGCACAGTTCAAGATTCAGGGAAACCTAGGGCTGTTTGTATTATTCATTAGTTGTTTTGTCTTAGCTTAATTCAATAGTTAACTTCTTTGAGATGAGACATTTGTTCTTTTGTCTTCCATACAGTATGTAATTTAGCACAACCCAATAAATACTCAGCTGAATTTTCAAAATATACTTGAACAATAAAAATAAGAAAGGTAAAGAAAAATACTTTGGAATACAATTTGAGCAATTTGGGCATTGAGTGGAGACGAAAAGGAAAATGTCATTTTATCTTTTATTATGTGTTCTGGAAAATTTGATTTAAAAAAAATCACTTATTAAAAATGAAAGTTTGAGGACACTATCATTTTTTAGGTTCAGAGAGGTAAATGCAAACAACGATCTTCTCCTGGAACTAATCGTGGAGGATAATTAAGTTGAAGTGGACAGTGTTGTTACTTCCAAGACTCAATCAGAAGGTTTGTACTTCTGTCACAAAAGAGGTGTCTCTGAAGAAGGGTCTGAGGAGTTCCTGCAGAGAAGGGGGACCAGCGGGATTCTTGTTTTACATGACAGAAAACACTTTCAAAGCATGTGCCTGTCAGAGGCCTAGATTGAGTTTTATTTGGGAAAGTAGACACTCATTCAAAGGAAAATGGGGGGCACTCTCAAGAGAGATGTCTTTGAGGGTAAAGCAAGAAATACACATTCAAGAGAGAATATAGACCAGCTCCAGAAAGAGAGATGAGGTTTTGGGGTTCCAGGCTGTATTTTAAAGAAATAGAGTGCCGGTATGGAAAGGCAAGTAGAAATGATGTTGGTCCAGTGATCTCAAGACAGTTTCTGGTGTACTGATCATTCTCAGGATACTCAGACTGATGGGGTCTCCATTGTCTGATCAGTAGGTAGTAATTTAGAAACCTAAATTATAGGTTTCTCAAGATATCTCTACTTTATCTATCTATTTGAGGATTAATTAACAGTGCACAGGTACATTTACAGATTTCCCAAGAATATGAGAGTAACAGACCTGCATGGGAGACCGGTTAGGGAGTAAGAGCCTGGAAAATTATGCAGAACTTCCGAATTAAAATCTTTTCCCCTTGTTCTTCCTTTATGTTTTCTTTCTAACTGTTTCTTATTTCTTCTATCATGCCTTACTTCCTGGTCTGGAAGTAAGGTCTGGAAGTCCTTTGATTTCAGAGGAACAAGTCAAGAGAGGTCTCCAAAGTGGGAAGTCTGGACTGGAGCCCCACCCCAGTGCAGAAGACGAGGTTTGAGGACAAATCTTTGAAGGTGCTTTCACTCAAGTCATCCCAGCTCTCTGCCCTTCAGGGACTGAGAATTTGATACCAGAAGACATATTTTACCTGCTTTTATTTAATTTTTTTGTTCCCAGGAGGAAGTCACTATAATTCACCCTATGGGCCATGTTAATATCTCCTTATAATTTTGAAGTCTTCTAAAAATATTTGTTGTTTGCTTCTTAAAGCACTAGAAAGGAGTGAATCTCGGATGCAACTGGAGAGGTGACATTAAAACTTTTTTTTCTGTGTCTGATTTAACATAACTGAAAATAGTAAAAATTTCTACTAGTTTAACCTGTACCCAAAGCCTAAGAATAGGTACAAAGAATTTTATTCCTGGATGCCAGGAATATTCTGAGATCCTGCCAGCTCTACGGCAAATGGAGGGGGTGGTTCTTGGATGACAGGCTCTTCTGGAGGGAGGCCAGGCTGCAGCTGGCTGAGTTGTAATGTTTTCATCTGAGGTGTTGGCATGAAGACTTCCACCACCGTTCCCCACTGCTATTTTTCTAAAGGAAGGCCAAGGTTGGATAAGGGTCAAAGCTGGCACAGAACTGATGTTAGAAGCACAGGGATGCTTTTACAAAGATGCATGCATTTTATTTAGCAGTCTTTCCCCCTAAAATATTCCTATGATGTCTTCTGTTTCAGTGGTTCAACATCCATCTATTCCATCCCGGCGACCCCCACACTCCCAAAGTAATTTTAGCAATATCAGGAGGCATTTTTGATTGTCCTAATTAAGGGAGGGAATGCTATTGGAATCAAGTGGGTAGGGGGAAGGATGTCGCCAAGCATTTTACAATGCACAGGGCAGCCCTTCACAGCAAAGAATTATCCAGCCCCAAATGTCAACAGTTCCAAAGTTGGGAAGCCCCATTTTTGTATTTGAAGAGAAGAAAACCAGTTCCTTGCTCTGTGCACCAACGGACATCTTGCTATTCGAAGGGTGGTTCCCAGACTCCAGCATCACTTGGTAGTTTGTGAAAAATAGACTTTCAGGCCCCACTCCAGAGACACGGGGATCAGAATCTGCATTTTAACGAGGTCTCCAGATGATTCATACGCATGTTCAATTCTGAGAAATACCAATACCATTCTGCATTCTTGCATTCTATGCAAGGCAAGGCAGTGAGACTTCCAGATGACTACACCAATAGGTACAGTCCTAGCCAGATTCAATGTGTTTAAATTCACAAAAACTCACTTGTTCTCTATTTGGTCCCACATTTTCATTGAAGTTTCTTCCACTTTTTTTGTTACCTTTCCCTCTCTCCCTCCCTCCCTCTCTTTCTGCCTGCCTGGCTTCCTTTCTTCCTCTCCCAGTTCCTCTACTACAACAAATCTGTATCCATTTACCTTCATCCCATATGTGCATAGCTTTTTT
The DNA here is from genome assembly GCF_052094955.1 of Ictidomys tridecemlineatus. Lineage (NCBI taxonomy): Eukaryota > Metazoa > Chordata > Mammalia > Rodentia > Sciuridae > Ictidomys > Ictidomys tridecemlineatus. Next base: position 106,988,347 of record NC_135479.1, read on the forward strand.
CTAGGTTTTTAATTTAGAGTCCCCTCATGATACACCGCCCCAAGAGGCAACACTTACCTCTTTAATTAAAGGAAATTGCCCTAGAGGGAAAAGTGGGTAGAATCTGGAAGGAAAGCCATACTTTCTGAAACCTGATAACAATTAAATTCAACCTTCCTGCACTGAGCTTTCAGTGGTAAGATATTAAAAAGGAAGGCAATAAAACTCTTCCAATACTAATTTAATCAGAAGCCTATGCAATCAGTCTCTTTGATATACCTTTTGTCAACACAGCTTTGGGTTTTGAATAGGCAGTCTAAAATCCTGGAAATTTACCATATTGACATCAGCAAATTTTCTGCTGAACTTAGGTATAATAATAAAACTGATTAAAAATAAAATGTAGGCTGCACACCATGTCAATGTATTGTAAATTTTTGAAGTCCTTTAGATATTTTATTTAGCCTTCTCTCCTTTTTAAAGCTTTTGCTTGTATTGGGTTCACCATCTGTTAGCTCCATGTTTTTTTTTTCTACAGAAAATATGAGCTAAAAATTTCAAGTATTAAAACAAACTTTAATTTAACTTGATAAACATTTACCAAACATTGCCTATGAAATGCTGGAATAAGAATTTTAGAAGATAAAAAAGATCCAGATATAATTTTGCCTTCCTTTGTGGTCTGGGATATATGAGTCTACGTGTGTGTGTGTGTGTTTCCACGCATGTGTGCATTTAAATATGGTAGGATATATGAAAATTTGCAAAAGTTTGTTCATGGCAAGTATATAAAATAGGTATCAAAAAGAGCTATAGGAAATTATAGAGAAATATTCATTTCTTTGTTGTAGAAAATTACATATAAGATGGTGCAAGGAAGAAAAAAAGAGAGAGAAAAGTGTCATAGAGTGGGTAGAGAGAGGTGATGGGAGGGGAAGGGAGGGGAGGAGGGAATAGGAAGGGTAGCAGAATACAATAGACACTAATATGGCTGTATGTATAAACGTGGCTGTAAAACCAATGTGATACTGCAATCTGTACACATGGAAAAAAAAGAATTCATATCCCACTTGAATCAAATGTATGATATGTCAAGATCATTGTAATGTTTGAGCAACTAATAAAAAAAAGATATTATAGTATGAAGGCTAGGTTTGTAGCTCAGTGGTAGAACACTTGCCAGCACATGTAAGGCACTGGGTTTAATCCTCAGCACCATATAAAAATAAATAAATAAAACAAAGTTATTTTGTTCATCTACAAAAAAAAAAAAAAGAAAAGAAGATTTTGAAATAAAAAGAAAAGGATTAGGAAGTTTCTAGGTGTGAAAAGCCATGGTTTTCTCAGTGCTAGTTTACATCTTGGTTAACACTTACACTCATTGAGTCAGCTCATCTGCAACACTAGTACCATGCCCATGATGCTGGGTCATTGTATATTCCATGTATATTAAGCTATGAGGAGACATATGAGGACACGTGTGTATTAAACTATGAGAAGAGACACAGGATGGGGGACACTCCTGACTATAACAGAAGCCAGTGGCTAAATGAGAAATTCAAGCTGGGCTTGAACTTTCCCAATCTGCCCTACTTAATTGACAAGGCTTACTAAATCACCCAGAGCAATGCTACCCTGGGCTGCATTACCTGCAAGCACAGCCTATATGGGGAAACTGAAGAGCAGAACCAGGTTATGTGCATCCCTAATCAGCTGTCCAGAGTCTGCTGTAGACTTTGAGAAACTGAGGCCAGAGTGCTTGGAGGGCCTCCCAGAGAAGATGAAAGGAAGGCCATAAAACTCATCCCATACTAATTTAACAGTCCCTGGGGAAGTGGCCATGGTTTGTTGGTGACAGGATCACCTGTATTTTATCACTTATGATATCCTTGATGTGCACCATATATTTTACCCCAAGTGCCTGGTTGAGTTTTGAACATTTTGGACATAAGTTCCCTCTTTGAGAGCTTGAAGAGTATCTCTGCCTATATGAAGTCCAGCTGCTTCCTCCCAAGACCTGTATACTCACTCAAAGATGGCCACTTGGGGCAATAAGTAAGGCCTTGAAAAGACAGGATCAGGAGTGAAGAGCCTGTTCTCTTCCTGCTGCCCAAGGTCCTGGGGAGTGGCCAGACCTCGTGAAGCTCTTCATTCTTTCTCCTTCTTTCCAGTTCTGTATCATATCCAAGGCCTTATTGCCCTCCTTTCTCCCACTAATCCTGAGAAAGGAATTTGGAGATACAGAAAAAGAAAGAGTGACTGAGTCTCAAAAGAGAAGCCCTAAAATACCCATGAGCCTTTGAAATCCAAAATGAGTACTCCTGAGCAACTCAGCCCATGTCCTTTGCCCATTCCAATGACCCAGCCTCTTGTCTGCAGATAATCACATGAGGGAAATGCACAATTGCTAGAAAACTTGATATGAAATTGTGTAACTCTGTCCTGGCTCCATATCTAGTCCAGCCCCTAGCTATGATTCCTCTATAAATATTCATACCGTATACCAAGGGGCTGCTGTCTGTCCTTCTGGAGATGACCTGTGCGCTCCCTTGAATGTGTACTCCTTGCTTTACTCCAAAAGCTTCTCATGCTCAAGATGGTTGACATTTTCCATTTAATGTGTATTTCTTACTTTACTCCCACAGATGTTTCTCTCGAGATATCCTGCATTCCCCCATGAATGTGTATCTGCTTTCCTAAATAAATATGTTTGTGTCTCTGAAAAAAATTACACCAGGTTTAAGGGATGTTTATATAAGAGGTTTCAGTAGGCCTGAGAATCTGAGAAAATTACCTCTTCTGTGCTTGTTTCCCTAGAATTTCTTTTGTACCAACAGCTTTTTAAACCCATCTGATCTTTCCATAATCACACTTTCCTTTTTCCCCTTTGAAACTATAGTGCTGCCAAGGCAGAGATTTATTCTTAGTGTGGATCTAAGTCATACATGGAAGACAATGAAACTGTTAGGCACGTGTTGAAAAGAACCTGCTAAAAACAAGATGTAATGGGTATTTTATCAATTTAGTTGAATAAATTTTATCTTGCTTAGAAAAGACTTTTTTAAATAATGCTTTTAAAAGTCATTATGCAAATTTCTTCACCTGGAATCTACTTGAGGGTTTAATAATAAGACTTTAGAAATAAGCTCCAACTTTCCCCTGAGATCTAATCAATATGCAAAAAGACATACTCTATTTTGAAATGACAAATAATAGGGAAGTTATTCTTTTTGCTCATTCTCTGTGACCTTGCAAATGACTATTTGTGCCAAAAATTACATAAGTATTTGGATGACTTCCTAAAGAAATTAAAATGAAATTGAGTCATACTAAAGCCTTATTCAATTAGGCAATTGTACTTACAGATTCATTTTTAAAAGAAGCTAGATAAAACCGGTTTTATGTGATAAGTTTTATAGGGCAGGGCTCATCTTTTGAAACCAGAGGGTGTATCCCTCCTATATGATGTTAAAGATTATTCAAGTAATTAAGGATGGGTGCTAACTATCCATAAAACAATTCTACTTTATTAATGGTGCTTGCCTTGGATTTTCCAAACATACTTTTATTTGCCCCAAATTCCATGATTCATTGGCTTTCTGAATTGAATGCTCTGCACACTTCCTCACTCATAGCTTTTCTACAGCCTCCAGTCCCATACTGCAGTCTTGCTTTTAGGTTGATAATAAAACTTGGAGACATGGTTAGGTGATTGTTTTATTTGTGTATGAGATAATGAAAAGACTTCTTTGGGATGCTGATGGTGTACTGATAATTTAGGGGGCTAAGTGCCTCTTAAAAAGGAGTTCAAAAATTCTGTTTTTGAGAAAATAGACATAAAGAAATAATATTTTAGAAAATACTGAAGAGATGTATTCTGTTTTTTTTTTTTTTTTTGTACTAAGGATTGGACTCAGGGGTTCTTAACCACTGAGTTACATCCCCAGCCCTTTTTTGGATTTTATTTAGAGACAGGTTCTCCTGAGTTCCTTATGTCCTAGCTAAGTTGCTGAGGCTGGGTTTGAACTCACAATCCTTCTGCCTCAGCCTCCTGAGTTGCTGGAATTATAGTGTGTGCCACTATGCCCCGTTAAGAGATGTATTTTTGTTTTGTTATGGTATCTATCATGTTTTCTTCTTCTTCTAGTTGGGTTCAATCTTGAATCCCAAACCCTGAGGTCAAATTCTGTAGGGAAGAAGAGGGTGGTTTCCATCAGGACAGAGAAGTTAGTAGCACCCTATCTGGGCTGGTGTATCACTAGCATTCTGCCAGGTTAGTCCTGGCTAGAAAAAAAAAATGATAAAGAGGAGAGGTTATCCTTGTGGGAAGAAGGAGGTAAGAGAATCAGAGAGAGCAGATGGTGAGATGAGACATCTACATGTACCTCACTAGACCAAAGTGCTCAAAGTGAAGATATTTTAGGTAGGGTGAGGTTACAGGGGAAAGAAGAGTCCTTTGGCCTTGCTTCCTTCTTTAGAGGAGAAAGTCTCCCAGAGAGATTCTCACCATATCAATGTGGGCAACCTCAAGATCAGATGAGGTTAAGGACCTAATTCCTCAGGATACCCTCTAGAGTGTTCTAGAGGTCTCTACAATACTATAGAATACCATTTAGATAGCTAGTGGTACTGGTGGGTGAACTTACAGGATTTATATTAATGTATGTGGGACAGAGCAAAGTAACATTCCAAGCAAAAACAGTGCAAATAGAATGGAAATTGATTTGGTATCAATAAGGCTGACAAACTCCTGATCCATCTGAGAAAAACTTGACAGTTCCTCAGGCCTACACTGAACGTCAGATGCCAGCTGGGGGTTCCAGTGACCAGGAAGAGAAGCTAGAAAGCAAGGAATGTGGAATGTGTATCTGGCACCCACTGCCATTCTCTCAGCTGCCATCTTGAAGAGAAGCAGGAGAAATGGAGAAAATGTAGAAAGCTTAGCCCTCCTAGAAAGCCTGGATTACCAAAGATGCTTTTGTTAAACGGAGTGTGCAAATTGGATTGTATTTGCACTTTTTTTTTTCTTTTTAGGAGTGTGGTCCACAAAAAATATCAAGAGTTGGGAAAATAGGCAGAGGAGTTTCTATGCACAACTGAGTGCTGGGAGGTGAGACTAAAAGGAGGCCATGCAGTGTGGCATGCTTCTTTGGGGCCTTGGATATCATGGACATAACTAAGTTCTTTTTAGAGTGTCAAGAATTTCTTTCTTTCTTTCTTTCTTTCTTTTTTTTTTTTTTTTAACCAGGGATTAAACCCAGCAGCACTTAACCATGGAGCCACATCTTTAGCCCTTTCTTGTATTTTATTTAGAGATAGGGTCTTGATAAGTGGCTGAGGGGCCTTGGTAAATTGCTGAGGCTGGCTTTTAACTCAAGATCCTTCTGCTTTGGCCCCCTCACCGAGCCACTGGGATTACAGGCATGAAACACTGTGCCCAGCTTTGAGTTTTAAGAGTTTCCGAGTTGAAACCATATAGTAAATTTAGAATGGTAGATGATAAATATACCATAATTGTATGATTGCCGTTATTTAAGAGTTTTGCCATAAAAAGCTCTGTTCTGTAATCTTGGGGAGCCAACTCCCTGTGATGGGATGAGGAAGCTGCTGCTTAGATTTGGGGTTTCTTAAATGAAGCCTTAAGAAGAGCTGGAGAAACTGCCTGGCTCCTCCTCCATCCTTTGCAGCATGCTTGCTATCTGTCTCATTCTGTCTCCGAGCTGACTCTTGCTCCCTTCTCTTGTGTTCAGTGGGCCCTTTGTTCCTGGTCAGAACAGCTGACAGGGCTGCTGGGGCCTGGTGACCCCAGACAAGAACCTCTTGGATGAACTGTCTAACATGTAAGTTGCAATCATCCTTGACCAGAGCTCTAACCACTTCCCAAGAGGAAAGTCTATTTCTCCTATAATACCTACCCCAAGAGTCAAGAGGGTTGTCAAAGTCAGAACAAATGATTTTCATTTGTTCCTTTCAGTTTGTTCTTCAATGATGCATTGGAAAGCAACATGTCCAGTTTTCTAGGGGACTGTCATTTCTCTCTCCTTCTAAATGATTTTCACTTTTCTATTATTAAGGATAAGAATGGGAATACAGTATATTTCATTCTGGACTGAAAGTTCATTTGATGGGCCAGAGTCTGCGGCAAGAAAGTGCTCTTGGATCAGATGAACTTCTCTGCCCATTCCTCAAGACCTTGACCAGAGAGGCTCCTTGGATACTGATACAAGTCAGGGCTGGGAGGTGACTGGTGGCCTGGGGAAGGGTGGGGCCTCACTCCAGCTCTGCCTTGTGCAGTTTTTCAGAATCAGTTCTGTGGACATTTGGGCTGGATCATTCTCTTTCTTGGGGACAGTCCTGTGCACTGTGTGATATTGAGTAGCATCTCTGGTCTCCACTCAATCAGTGCCAATAACACCTTCTTAGTGGTGACAATCAAAAATATCTCCAGACATGCCCAAGTACTGTCCCCATGTGAGAAATTCTGGCCTAAGTGAGCAGATGCCTACGTCTGCTCACTTCTCCATTTGTTTTCACATGTGGAGAATGGAAGATTGCATTGCCCTGTGGGAATAGTGGCAGGTGGATGGGGGACAAAGATAGAGGAAAACTGTGGGGCTGGGGATCAGACCTTGTATCTGCTGGGCTTGTACGTGCTAGCCAAATGCTCTACCACTGAGCTACACCCCCAGCCTCTAAACAAAGCCTCTGAAGGAATTACTGTTCACTGTTTTTTAGTGTTGTTGTTATGTTTGTTAAAGTACTTTTGATTGTGTTCAATACCTTCATTGTGAGAGACATACGATATTAATAATGGGGCATCTTAGTATGGGATTTTGGGAATTATGTACTATCTTTATTGTGTTTCTGGAAATCTAAAATTAGTCTAAAATAAAATATTTATTTTTTTTAAAAAGACCTTTATGAAAGGCTTCCAAACTCCACTGTACCCTGTGAGAAATTGTTAATAAATTTATGCTATTTAAACCTCACACCTTTTTTCTTCCTCCAATGAAAGGTGTGGCATGGAATAGGTTGTTTGTTGATCCAGAAGTAACATAATGCTAACTAAATACTGCTAACTGAGTAGATAAAAATATAGATGAGAAAGAAAGGGCAGCTTTGTTGAAAAATGTCTCTTTAGAAACTCAAGGGAAAAAGAATTGTAAATGTTTGCCAGGTGTAGATTGATGGCAGTGGGAATATAGGTATTTGTAATAAGAAGACATTTTATTGAAGAGGATAATAGAGTATCTAGAAACAATGCAAGTTTGTGAGCCTGTCATCTTAAGTTACACTGAGGGAGTTATAAAAACAGTGAAGAAAATTCCCCTTGCAATTGGATTGAAATATTTATTTTAGGTGTAAGTAAATAAATCCTTTCCACACACTCTCCTGTCCTCCAGCTGTGAAAACTGGTATCTTTCATGATTCTGGGCAAGAGTGAGTGGAGGGCATTTTTTGTTTGTTTGTTTGTTTTGTTTTTGTGGTACTGGGAATTGAACCCGGTGGTGCTCTACCATTGAGCCACGTCCCCAGACCTTTTCATTTTGAGATAGGTTCTCACTAAGTTGCCCAGGCTGGCCTTGAACTTGTGATCCTCCTGCCTCAGTCTTCTCAGTAGCTAGGATTATAGGTGTCTGCCACTGTGTCTAGCTGGATGGAATTTTTAAGAAGGTAATTAATTTGTAAGATGTTGTCAATAAAAATAAGAACAAAGTGAGATATAGGATAGTTTGTCCCACTGTGGAGTAACTTTTATGTGCTAAACTGTGCTTGGCACACAGCATTTAGTGAGCAAATAATTGAATCATATTTCTTCATAGTATAAGAGAGTTAATTTCCTGAAACAAGCCTCATTTGTTCTATTTTCCTGATATATCTTGCTATGACTAGTTCTGTGACCTAAGTATTTATGTGGGTATACCACGGTTTGGAGTGTTTTGCCAACATTTAAAATGGTTGCCAAATGAAATATAGGATCCTTAGTTAAGTTTGAATTTCAGGTAAACAAAATTGTTTTGATGTAAGTGTGTCCCAAATACTGCCAACATCATTGCTTCTGTTCCCTTCTTCTCTGATAATCCATGCACATGGATTTATGTGCTCAACACATACTCATGGAGTAGCTACCCTGTGTGCTGCTAGAAGAGTAAGCAAAACCGGCATCTTTCCCGCCCTCGTGGAGAGGCCAGAAAAATAGGCAAACATTCCACAGAATTTCAGCAAGGCAAGTGCATTGAAAAGCAAAGTAAACAAAGGAAAGAGAATGACGCTGGTGGACAGAACGTGTGGTTAATTTGTGTGAGAGGTGACGTTTCAGCAGAAACCAGAAAGATGCCAATGTATGAGTCAGGTAGAAATCTGGGATCAGTATGTTGGTCCCATCAGAGAAAGCAACCAGTAAGTCCCGAATCTAGTAAAATTTTAAGTATTTGAAAGTTGTTGTCAGTTTGCAGTAATCTATTTCAAACACTCCCTGGCAATTACTTTTTCATGGTTCACTTGCTTTCTTTTTTTTAAAAAAAATATTTATTCTTAAGTTTTAGGTGGACACAATATCTTTATTTTACATTTATGTGGTGCTGAGGATCGAACTCAGTGCCTTGTGCATGCTAGGTGAGCACTCTACCTAGCATGAGCCACAACCCTAGTTCCTCATAGTTCACTTTCTGCAGCAAATCAGCAAAAAGCATGAGCGAACTGGTGAGGGGGTTTCCTACTAGACATGTATGGGGTATGGGGTATTCACATGCTGGACAAAGAACCTGCTTATTCTTTTGGGGATTTTTGCTGTGAAAGTCTCTGTGAGTTGATAATATGGTGACTTCAGAAGCCCAGCAATCAGGCTGCTAAAAAATGGAATTAGTTAAAAATGGTATTGACTTACAAACAACTTCTTTAAGGCACATTTTCCAATAAAATACAGAGTAAAGGGCCATGGAGTAATAGTGACTCTTACCTTTTTCTTTACTTTTTAATGTAAAACATTATTTACTAAAAATAGATATGAATTAAAACAAAACCCAGTAAACAATATCATTTTAATTTGTCAAGTTAGAAAAAAAATGTTTTAAAATCTTAATACAAAATGCTGGTGAAGATGCACTGAAGCAGGTTCTGATAAGAGTATTAAAATTTTTTTCTTTAAGAAGATTACAAATGGGCTGGGAATGTAGCTCAGCGGTAGAGCGCTTTCCTAGCATGCATGAAGTCCTGGATTTGATCCCCAGCCCTGCAAAAAAAAGGCGGTAAATAGAAGTTGTCTATGTTTATGGTGTGCAACATGATGTTTTGAAATATGTATACATTGTGAAATGACTAAATCAAATCAATTAGCACAGTAATTACATATGCTGAATACTTATTTGTAGTGAGAACACTTATAAATCTATTATCTCAGAAATTTTTAAGTATACAATACATTGTTGTGAACTGTACTCAGGCCCTTATTTTCTTAACCAAACTTGTTTCCTACCTTCTAGTTCCTTGGCCAGTGAGCTTGGCCACATACTGAATATGGCTAACTCTGCTTTGGATTCCATCCTATTCAAGGACACTGCTTTGGAAAGTTTCTCATCTTTTCTGTAACCTCCAATTTCTCCCCTCTACTGCCTATAGCATAAAACTGTGATATTGAAACAGAATGAATTTGGGGCTCACCGCTCCCTCTAAATTGGGAACATATTTCTCCTGTTAAGAGAAAGAAGCTTAAAGGGCTCCAGCCCTGACAGATGACAAAGACAGGAGTGCAGATGACCCACCAGGCCCAATGCAGCTGGCTAACTAAATCTACCTCATGGGTTACACCTGGACTTTTTTTTCCTGGAAGATATATCTGATTTTGTGAGTAGAGGGAAGAAGGAATCTAGCTGCTTCTCCCCAGTCTGATCAAACTGCATAAAGATCACTATTCATTTTTCCATCTTTTGCATATTTCTTATGGGGGTGGCCAAATCCAGCCAGCCAGAACACCCAGTAATACTATATTTCTCCCATCTTTTGAAAATGCTCCCTCGACCTCCTGTCATCCTCCATCTATTGCTTCATTTTTAGGTTCTCCTTCTATCAAAATTCCTTTAAATGCCTGTTCCACCTGCTGTCTCCACTGTCACTGAGTCCCTGCAATCCTCTGGATCCACCACTCCACAAACTTAGCATTTTTCAAGGTACCACAGCTCCATCCTGCTGATGTCAAGGGTCAGTCCTTGCCCTCAGCTTTTAATGATGGTCGCTATGCTCCTTGAAGCAGTTGGCTTCCAGATACTTCTTTCTTGATTATTTTTCTCCTCTCATACTGGACACTCACTTTTAGCCACCTTTGCTGGTATCTTGTTGCCCTGATTGTTAAGCATGGAATATTCCAGGGTTAGGCCTTCAAACGTGTTGTCTTCTTTCTCTATTCCTATTTTCTTTACGGTCTCATTCTGTCTCTATAGTGGTGTCTCACAAAGTTATATCGGCAACCCTGCCCTCTTCCCTGAATGGCTGTCTCCCATGCCATTCAGAGTACAAGTTCAAGTCTAAGGTGGGTTTTTTTTTTTTTTGAGATAATTTTTTAATACTTATTTTTTAGTTTTCGGTGGACATAACATATTTTATTTTTATGTGGTGCTGAGGATTGAATCCAGCGCCCCGCGCATGCCAGGCGAGCGCACTACCGCTTGAGCCACATCCCCAGCCCCAAAAGCCTAAGGTTTTACCAGGCCCTTGGTCCTCTGGCCTCCTATCACTTCTTTGGTCCCTCTGCACTGACTCACTGTCTCTTTCCAGTCAGTCATTGCACTTGATTTTCCCTTTCTGCTTGGAATAATCTTTTTTTCAGGTTTACTTGACTTCAAGCTCCTAAAGCTCTCTGTTCAAATGTCAGCTTGTGGGTAAAAGCGCTGTGATCACTCCATTTAAGATTGTCTCTCCACTGTTCCCTGTGTTTTATACCATACTCCCAGCTTTCCTTTCCTTTCAGCATCCCCCCCATCCTCTACACTCTCTGAAGTGTGTAAAGACAGGATTTCTTCATGCTCCTGCCCCATCCTCTAGTGTGTCAACTCCTGGAGGTCAAGGAGTTTTCTCCTTCAGTACTACAGCTTCAGCATCTAGAAGAATACTCGGTAAATGGCAGGTGATGAGTAAATCTTTATTAAATGGGGGGAAAATAAGGCTTTATATTGTACCTGGTCAGTCAATGGGACAAAATATTTGGAATCAAGATTTAGTATGGTTACCTTCCAAGAATGACTTTTCAGAGGACTGGACTTTTCAGTGGCAAAGTGCTTGGCTAACATGCTCAAGGCCCTGGTTTCAATTCTTACCACTGCAGGAAAAAAGCTTTGCTTAGAAACTTAAAATCTTCACATCCATCATTTTGGGGTTTAACTCACAAAGTTAAAGAGAATATCACATTGCAAATTATTTCAAAAATCTGCAGCTGAACAGTGACAATGCAGTATAGCTCAATGGAGCAGGTGTTCTACCAGCTCTTAATTTGAAAATTATTGATGAGGTGGGGAGACAAGTATTTCTTTTTCTGCTTTACAGAATAATCTACCACAAAAACAAAACAGAGTACAAAAATGGCTTTTCAGGAGTTAATTGATTTTCTTCAGTTTGTATAAGTGGTTTGTAAAGTTTTTATCATAAATTGTACTTAAAATATTTTATAGATAATGATAATTTAATAAGTAAATTAATGTAACAATGAATGTTAATACAGTTTTGGTTTTTAATTTGAAGTATTAATATGATTATAATTGAAATTCCATTTTTACATGTTGAAACATATTTAATAGAAAATTATGTTTTTATATTATAAGGTATTACATACATGATAAAGTATTTAAATCTACTGTTTGCAAATATTTTTCAGAAAGACTTCCTAGTGAAAGTAAGTTGAACTGTCACAATGCTGTACAAGTCAGAGGATAGTGAACAAATACTGCTCTCTAGTGGAGAAAATGAGTCATGACACATGGTAGTCATTTATGGAAGACCATTCCTTTACCCAGAGAGTATTGGTTGTTTCCAAGCTTATGGTGTTATATTGATCTTTTATATTTAATTTTGAAAATGTGAATTATTAGCTAAAAATCCTTGAATAAGCGAAGTACAAAATGTAATGACCAATTAAGTTCTGAATAAAGTGTCCAAGTTTCATTAGCAATCAAAAAATAAAAATTAAGAAAAAGTGGTATGCTTATTTCGTCTATCAAAGCAATAAAAAGTTTGAGAACAAAGCTGGGTGCAGTGTCACATGCCTATAATCCCAGAGGCTCGGGAGGCTGAGGCATGAAGACCATGAGTTCACAGCCAGGTTCAGCAACTTAGCCAGGCACTAAGCGATTCAGTAAGACCCTGTCTCTAAATAAAATATTAACATGGGCTACGGATATGGTTCAGTGGTTAAGTGACCCTGAGTTAAATACCCGGAACAAAAAAAAAGTTTGAGAACAAAATTAAAGCACAAGAATAAAGTCATGAATATTGTTGGTAGGACCATAAAATGGTACTGTGTTCTCAATGTGGGTTTCTTTTGGAAAAAGGGCTCCTAAATTATGTGAAAATGTTTGAGTGTTACTTGCCCTTTTTAATTTCTGAGGAGAGGCTCAAAACCCATCAAATTCTCAAAGGGATCTCCATGCTCCCACTTGATACGAACAAATGTTTTAAATAACTTTGGAGATTAACTTTGCAAAATATATGAAAAACAGTCACAGGTATCTGTAGTTCAACATTGTTTTGAATATTTAACAACTACAAATAACCTAAAATGTTTAAAACAAATATTTAACAACTACAAATAACCTAAAATGTTTAACAACTACAAATAACCTAAAATGTTTAACAACAAATGTTAACAATATTTGAAATAAATCACATTCCAGCCATATGATGGAGTTACTGTAACTATTAGTAACTATACTGTAGAATTAATGATGTAGAAATGTTTACGTAGAGGACGTAGAGAAAGCAGTCCTCCACTTAGTACCTGTGATGTGATCCTAAGTTTATGAAAACATCAATATAGGGCTGGGGATGTAGCTCAGAGGTAAAGTACTTGCCTAGTATGAGTTTGATCATAAGTGTTGAGAAACAAAGCAAAACAACAGTAAAACAACCTATAAATATATCATATGCACAGAAACAGATTTGAGAGTGCATGTGCTAAAATGTCCCTCTTGGTTATGTACAGCTAAAGTGGTGTGCTTATCTTTTTATTTTTAAAATAATCTACAATGCACATGTATTGCTTTTATAGTAAAAGGATGATAAATATCATAGAAAAAGAATAATTTTCTCTGTATTTAAAGATTTGACACAGAAAATTCTATCATTTTTACTTAATTGCTACTGAATAGGGGCACATTTGTGAAAACATTTAAAATCACTAGAACAATGCAGGCACAGTCCTGCCACCTGTAATCCCAGTTACTCAGGAAGTCTGAGGCAGGAGGATCACAAATTCAGTCTCAGCAATTTAGTGAGATGGCAATAAAAACTAAAATAAAGCTAGGAATGTGACTCAGTGGTATAGCACCCTGGGTTCCATCTCCAGCACACACAAAAAAGTTTACATACCTTTACATATTTCACTTCTAAATTTAAGGAGCAAAGGAACTGGGAAGGGAGGTTGGGTAAGGAAGCAACAATTTCTCACTTTATTATTATTTGTGAAACTGCCAGAGTAACCAAACAAACAGCTTCTCCAGTACAGCTGGGCTTTGACAGCCCTTCTTTCTTCCCATTTGTTTTATGCTATAGGCATGGCTCCTGCCTCTTTTCCCCTCACCAGAAGGCCACCACTGCCCAGTGGGTTGGGGAGGACACACTATAGTACTGTGAGAACACTGTGTGCCTTATGTAGATAAAATTGCTACCAGAGAAGAATTCTGCTTTTGGGACACAATGTGTGCAGCTGTTATGGCAAATGAAACCACTATTGGTCTGGTGGGGTCTTCAAAATACAAAGTAAAGAGAAAAAAGTCAGGCCCAAGATGGTCCACAGCTGCTATTATTTGTGTGAGTTTGTATGTATCAATGGTTTTAAATGTGGAGATTAAAGGGATTGCCTCTAATTCTCCAGGGGGGAACTGGGTTTCTGGGAAGTGGACAAAGAAAGATGGACAGTACTTTCTTTTTACCTTAAACTTTATGAGCATCTCCCAGTTTTTTTTTTTCAAATCACTTTCTGTCACTTTTAATGACAAACAAAGAAAACCACATTAAAAAAATCTACCTCTTCTAATTTTGTCACAATAAAAACCATTTCAAGCTTCAATGTGTATCTCCCTTGTTTTGAACAACATTAAAATGTTCATTTGCTTAGTTGAAGCTCATTGTTAAGTTTTTGACCAAACTATATAGCAGTTTTTGAATTTCCTTGGCAGAGTTTTTGAAATCCTGTCTTGTGAATGAAGTGATTTTTAGTTGAACTGTTAGTTGCAATAGATGAAAGCCAACAATACATATATTAGTTGTGAAGTTTCTACTTTATAAACATCAGATTTGCTTTTCTGTAGGAAGGTCTGGTCCTTTTTCCTATGTACATAATGTTACATATTCATGCTCCAGTGCAGGCTGTGTGCAATATAAAAATGCTGACAACCAGACTTATAATGAGGTCTCGCTTGCTTCTTTTGGATTTTAGGGTCCAGAAGGTTGTGAAGTAATGAGAATGTTATAATATTCTGTTATTGTTTGAATTGTGTCCTACAAAACCCATCATTGAAGTCCAACCTCCCTTTTTCAGAATGTGATCTTATTTGGAAATAGAGTCATCAGAGATGAAAGTAGTTAAGATGAGGTCATAACTGGAGTAGGGTGGGCTTGGATCCAATCTGAGTAGTGTACTTAAAGTAAAAGGGAGAATTTGGATGCAGATACACACACAGAGAGAAGGACACATAGGTAGATGAGAGCAGACATCTGGGTGGTTCTACAAGACAAGGAATACCAAAAATTGCCAACAAATCACTGGAAGCTATGGAAGAGGTATGGGACAGAGTTTTTCTCCCATTCCTCAGAAGGAACCAACCCCGTGACATTTGATCTTGGACTTCTGGCCTCTAGAACTGTGAGACAGTGAGTTTCTGTTGTTTAAACCACCTACTTTGTGGAACAGTACTTTGGTGCAGCACCCCTAGCCAACTACAGTGCCTCCTCTTATCCACATCTCAAGACCCCCAGCAGATGACCGAAACTGGAGAGTGCTATTATGGTTTAGATATTAGGTCCCCCAAACGCTCATGTGAGACAATGCAACAAACTTTAGAGGTGAAATAATTGGGTTACAAGAGTTTAACATTATTAGTGCACTAATCCCCTGACAGGGATTCACTGGTAGGCAGGTTGGGTGTGGCTGGAGGAGGTGGGTCATTGGGGTGTGCCTTTGGGATATATATTTAGTTCTTTGTGAGAGGAGAAGGCTCTCTTTGCTTCCTGGTGCCATATCCTGAGCTGCTTTCCTTACCTACACCCTTTGCCATGATGTTCTGCCTCATCTTAGACCCAGAGTAATGGAGGTGGGTGTCTATGGACTGAGACTCCTAAAACTGTGAACCCCAAATAAGCTTTTCTTCCTCTAAAAATTGTTCCTGTCAGGTGTTTTGGTCATAGCTGTGAAAAAGCTTACTAAAACAAGTACCATACCCTTGTAGATTATATTTTCTCCTCTTCAGTATTAGGGTTCTCTAGAGGAACAGAATCAACAGGACGTATAGTTATCAAAAGGGGATTTATTAGAATGTCTTACACAACCCAAAGCTGGGTAGTCCACCATGGCCGTCTGCAGGCTGGAGAGCTGGAGGAACCAGTGTAATCCAAGAGGCCGAAGCCTCAGAACAAGAGGGATCGATGTTGCTACCACAGTCCAATATCAAAGACTTCTGGAAACTCCCCGGACAATCCATCACTGGCAGAGTCCACTTTGGAAGAGTGAAGGAGGGAGAGTCTGATATCCTCAGGCGATCACAGCAGCAATCAAGAAACCACTCAAGAAGAATGGAGCTTGCATCCGCTGCTGCTGTCTCATTCTTCCAACTTTTACTCCATCCAAGCCACCATACTGTTGGATGGTGCTATTCATGCTTAGGGAAGGTCTCCACTTCAGTTCGATATTGCTATCCCACATGCCAATCATTCCGAGACACACCCTCAGTGACACACCAACAAGCCTCTTTGGCACCTCCTAATCCAATCAAGTTGACAAATTAACCATTACATCTACAAACATACTTAAGATAAAGTTTAATTTATAAATTAGGCATAGTAAGAGATTAACAACAATAACAACTAAATAGAAACATTTTAGCAATATACTGTAATAGGAGTTCTTTAAAACATAGACTTTATTTCTGGAAATTGCCACATGAAATTTTTGAACGGCAGTTGACTGGGTAGCTGCAACTGTGAAAAGTAAAGCTGTGGATAAGGAGGGGGCTACTCTTATACACATTCCAATCCAAATGGAATCCAGCAGCAAAATAGTCTTAGAAAAGAGAAGGCTGACCCCTGTAGGGTAGTCAAATCACTCTCTCCTTTTAAAAATTTATTAGTGATTTTTTTAATGGAAAAATAGAGTAAAATGAAGATAATCCAATCTCCAAATCATCAAGAATTTGACAGAAATTATTAATTGCTTGATAATTTGTTGAACATTGTATTTGTCTATTTTTCTGTTACTAATAACATGATGTCACAGACTGGGCAAGTTAAAAAAAAAAAAAGAATTTCATTTTGACTCATGGTTCTGGTCCAAGATTGAAGGCCTTCTTGGTGGCAGAGTCCTAAGGTGGTATAGGGAATTGCTTGTCCAGACACAGGGTGTGTATGTGTGTGTGTGTGTGTGTGTGTGTGTGTGTGTGTGTATGTGTGTGTGTGTGTGTGTGTATGTGTGTGTGTGTGTGTGTGTGTGTGTGTGTTCTTTAGGTTTCTTTCTCTCTTATAAAATAGCCACCAGGATTCAATCATAGGGCTCTGCCCTGATGTCCTTATCTAATTCATATCATCTCCCAAACATCATAGTGGATTAAATTTCTCACAATGGTGATGACATTTCAATGAAGCCTTGGGAAACACACTCAAACCATACACAAATCATTGCAAGCAAACCATATTATTTTAAACACTAAATGCAGTATCATTTGCTTCTATTTATCTTAAATGTTGTAATTAAATTTTGTAATCCATTGGCTCTTTTCTTTCGGTAAGTGTGAAGTTAGTAAGGAAAACATACATAACTTCATTTAAAATTTTGTCACTTCACATAAAGTCTAGCAAATTAGTTGTATGTTAACACCCTGTGACAGTGGAATGCTGTCTTTGTGTACAATCGTCTCTCACATAGTTTGAGAGATCTGTATTTTTTGTCCTAAAAACATGACTTTTGAGCCCTAGTTTTGTTTCATAACAGCATATGTGAATAAATATTAGAAACTATTAAAAGCCTTTTCTCTGGAGAAAGAAGAAATTTCTTTAAGTCACTTCTAAGATAACATTTATTGCCTTGTTTTTTTTTCCCAGGCATGTGATTTCCAATTTACTAATACAAGTCCTCTGATGAGTTGTCTGGGGGGCTTGTAACCCTGTTCCTATCTTTAGCACTGTCCAACTAGTTATTGGCCTTGCAGCATGGCACAGTGTTTTAAACAGACCTCTTCTGTTCATCCAGACTCCCTTAAAAGAGCTCTGAAACGGATCCAGGCGCAGATGGCTGGGTCTGACCAGTGTTTCCAGTCTGCTATAACATCCACTGCTGTCGCCATTTTCCACAGTAAGATAGATGGAGTGGAAAATAATATTAATCTTCAAGCACAGAATTCATGCATTATTACTCCCAGAGAACCAATCATTTAAAAACAATTTACCACCATAAACTAGGTGTCATTTTAGAGAAACATGAAATAAAACAGAAGAAATCTGTTTTCTAGTGATTCAGTTGGTTGGTTCCAACAAAGCATTGCATTGGGCTGTCAATTTGCCTGTGTTTGATTTAGAAATATCATCAACACATACTCTGCCTGAAAACAAACAGAAGACACCAGGAGAAATCTGTTCTTTGGATCCTTTTCTTTCTAGGTTATCATCATTCATTGCCTAAATCATTTTTTGTTTTTTTTTTTAAAGAAAACATGTTACTATTATTGAATTATGTATTTGAGTAAAAATGAAAATCAGTTTGCAAATTATTAAATCAATTCTATGGATAATTTTTAAATTTTCTGCTTCTGATGATGAAAGCTATGTCTTGAAACCTTGAACGCTCTCTTAGTCAGTTCAAGCTGCTATAACAAAATGTGGTAGACTTGATGGATTAAAAACAAACATTTCACACAGGTCTATAGATTGGGAAGTCTATCATCAAGGAGCTGGTAGGTTCAGTGGCTGGTGAGGCTCCACTTTCTGGTGTGTGTATGACTGCCTTCTTGATGTGTCTCATGTGGTTGGGCTCATGAGTATCCAGATGAGACACAGAGGGCCAGAGGACAGTGTGAATTCCTGTACTTCTGTAGTGAGGGAGGTAGAAGGAGGAGGAAATGCAAAAGAGATAAGTGTACACAACGTTTCCCTAAAATCTTTAAAAATATTAAAATTTCACCTGCTACTAATGATTAATATCTATTAGTATTTTATAAGAGATGGAAAATAAGTCTCTTAAAAATGGTATCAAATGCATTTTGCTTTAGATTTTAATTTTTTTTCATTTTTTTAGTACTTAGCTCAATGCTTGAAATTTGGAAGGTGCTCAAAAATTTGTGTGTGGTGGAGACTAGGGTGTAGCTCATGAGTAGGATAATTGTCTAGCATGTGTGAGTCCCTGGGTTCAATCTCCAGCACCAAGAAAGAAAAAAAAATTGGTTAATTAATTTAGTTAGCAATTATAAACCAGATATAGCTGTATATTTAATTGATTTATAAATGTTGTCAGCAAATTCTCCAGTAGTTATGTTTTAAGGGTTTCAAGAAACCTACTTCTAAATACACAAGTGCTAGGGTATAGTAATACTGCAGTCATAGTAATTCCTTTCCAAAATAATTGATCACCAGAAGAGATTAATTTATGTCCAGAGATATTTTATTGCTCCTTCTTCTTGACTATTTGCTAATGATTTAAAGAAGATGGGATACTACATGGTAATTCAACTTTTGCTAGTTTATATTGGCTTCTGCCACCTAGAGATCTCTTGATTTGGCTGATTGGATGGTTGGCTGCTCACTCAGTACTAAGAAGCAACTTTCACAAGTAAAGAAAAACTTTAGTTTCAGTTACTGGTTCCTTAAAGGAATACTTTCACTATTATTGTTTCAAAACTCTAGCAGCCAACTTTGTTAGGAGACAATTCTTCATGAAGTCCTTGTGTCTCTGCATAATTTGCATCAACTTTTCTTTTCAATTATTTGTTTAAGAATGTATAACAGGGGCTGGGGATGTGGCTCAAGCGGTAGCACGCTCGCCTGGCATGCGTGCGGCCCGGGTTCGATCCTCAGCACCACATACCAACAAAGATGTTGTGTCCACCGAGAACTAAGAAAAAATAAATAAATGTTAAAATTCTCTCTCTCTCTCTGTCCTCTCACTCTCTCTTTAAAAAAAAAAAAAGAATGTATAACAAATATTCTTGGAAGATAACACTTCTAAGAAGATAGTACACTTCAGTAATTTAAAAACCAGTATACATACCTGAACTTAAATTTTTTTTTTCTTAAATTTCTTTTTGATTTTCAGAAAATTGTAAAAATCTTTTTGTTAAAATATAAAACTCTAGAATGGTGATATTGTTTCATCTCAAATGCTTTGTACTGCAACTGATTATGAGCTGACAATTTATTGTTACCATGTCATAGAACCTAATATTTATTGATATGAATTAAAGTAAATGTGCCTTAACATTATGATTATTGATATTTTGTGTTTGTTTTTGTTGGATGTAACATGAAGTTGAAGCCTATTAAAGAAACAAATATATGTCCATAAACATAGTAACTTGTAAAGCTTACTTTCAACACTCCAAATTAAAAATATGTCGATTAACCACAAATATGTAAACGCACACAGTCTTCAATGTACCTTTCTTTGTCCTTTCTCAAGTGAGTCCATCTCTGTAATCTAGCAAAGGCTGTGATTCCAGCCAAAGAGCTAATAGAAAGTGTCTCAATGCAGGACCTGACATTGTCTTCATCTCTCCCCACATTTGGAGGGCACTTTTAAACTTAATTTACTCTAATTTCCCATGCCTATCTGTATCTTATTAATGTTTCAAGAAAATGAAACAATGCCAGGCTAATCTTCAAGCCCCCTATCTGTCTGTTAGTAACCAGCCATGGGCTTCCTATTGAGTAAGTGGGCAGAAGTCATTTAGAATGCTAAAGTTACATAGAACTACATAGAAGCAATTTGCCCATGCTTCTGGGTATCCTTTCTTGATTGTGACAGGTAGATAGATGGAACCCGTGGATATAGTGCAATGGTTACCGAAAAGGGTCAGCAGAAGGAGGCCCAGCCTACCAATGCTATCACAACAGGGACTTTTGGCTGGCATGGATGGAATTCTCATGGCAAAACTTCCTATGAGTCCATTGTATCTACATATCAGAAGGGTTCATTGTTCCTAAGATATGAAAAGGCACGACAGCCTCTGCTCACCTTCTGCAGAATCCCAGAGCCCTTCTCAAGATGTGCATACTTCTGTAGGGGCCTATGTGTTCATCCTCCTGGAGACCAGTTCCTTGACTTTCTTGCCTTCTTGGGCTCCATTCCATAATTTGTGGCTTTTTCTTTACCTCTTCTCTGGCATCAGTGTGAATATGAAACTCAGCTCTTTGTTTTCTTTTAAATCCACACTCAATTTGTGAGGACCTAAAAGAGACTTGTTATCACATCAGTTCAAACAAAGTGAAATAGAATATTAGGCATCCTGCTCTTCAAAGTCAGTTGATATTTTTTCTACTCATCCTTCCTTCCTCCTCCATCCCGTCCTTTCAGAAGAAAGCAAATACCCACCTTCATCCCCAATAAACTTTCATTTCAAATCTCTCATTCTTCTCAATAAACTTCTGTTCAAACTCTAATTTGTCACTCTCTGCAAACATTTTTCCAGACTCTCTCAAGCACAGGCCTCACCGCAGTAACTTGGAAACCATGCCATTATTAAGTTACCTTCTTTGGTTTGGGTCATATAAGGTTCTTTGAGTACTCTACCAAAGACATGTGTCTGAATGCATGTGCTTATTAGAAAAGTAATAAACTCCTCTTGATTGAATGGAAGGTAGTTGAAACTGCTCCACTTGCTTTTGGCAAATATGTAAAAATGTTAAGGGGCCCAGATGTGGTTTTGGGGCCCACATTTCACTCTTATTCTTCCTTTGGTATATGGTTCTAGCTGAAGGCATTTTGCCTTTATGTTTTATAAGGATGGCTGGAAAGAAAACAACATGCCTAATTTTTAAGTAGGCATAATTTCCCAATGTACCAGTTATTGTTTGATAGTACTCAGGCCCATATGGGTGTGGCAGAAAAGTCTGAGGACTACATTTCCCAGACTCCAACGACACCTGGCTTCCAGGTAGATTCTTCTAATGGAAGAGACTCCTTTGCCATGAGATGGAGAAGACAGCAGATGGAGCCCTTCAACTTCTGGCTCCAGCAGCATCTGTGACATGCATCTGTGAACGTCTGCAAGGTGTCAGTGACAGGAAAAGTGGCAGCAGCAGCAATGAACAGCACAGTGTGGCTTCCTGTGGGTCCAGATCTCTGGGTAAAATTATGTTCCTCTCTTGTCTCCTTTAGGTCTCCAGGAATATAAATTGATTCCCTGTATTTAAGTCCTTTTCTTTCTTTCTTTCTTTCTTTTTTTTTTTTTAAAGATGTCCATGAACCTTTATTTTATTTATTTATATGTGGTACTGAGGATCTAACCCAGTGCTTCATACATTCCAGGCCAGCGCTCTACCACTGAGCCACAACCCTAGCCCAACCACAGCCCCAACCCATATTAAGTTCTTTTCTATTTTAAATATCTAAAGTGCTTTCTATTTTCCTGATGTAACTCTTCCTTGACTGACACCCTGTCTGTAAGGTTTTTCTGGGAAGCTAAATTAGAGAACAATGGAGCTATTAAGGCCAGAGGCTTAAACAAGCTTACTTCATTTTTTTCTTTTAGAGCTAAGATAGGTGGGTCTGTAGCAAAGATTTTGATCAGACTTTTCTCCTCAGACTCAGGAGGAGCTGCTAGAACATGTTATGGACCTGCTCCAAAGAACCAGGACTACATAAATGTACAAATTAGATTGAAGAGGCAAAATGGAAGAGAAGTATTGGGACATGGCTGCAAACCTTTTAAGAAAAAGCAGTTTTCTCTGTTAATAAAATGCAGAATGATGGCCAAACTTTTGGTCATTTTCTCCTCCTTATAGGAAGAAAGAGTCGGGAGAATAGATGGAAGTACCTAACGTGCTTGGGGAGATCTAAAAATGTCCATTGGCTCTGAATTATGTTAGAAATGCAAGGAGGCGGGGGAAGCAGTGCCTATCCACAACAGGAGATCAGACTCTTTCTATTAGCTTGCAGGAACGAGAAGAGGACCATGTTCGGGGACATTCACAGCAGTAAAATAATGAGATATATATCTCATTTTTCCCCTTTTCCCACGAACACAAAAGCTTTTGTGTTTTCAATGTGGCTGAGTTCTTGCCAGTGGGATCCTAAATCCCAAACAAAACCAAGGAGATAATTTGTGTATGACCATTTTGAAATGCTTTAGAGGCTGTGGATCTTTCTCTTGGGAAAAAAAGACTCAATTTGTGATGACTAGGATTTTATAACCACTTGGATTTGACCCACCCAAAAAGCATTGATTTAAGCCAGGCACAGTGGCACATGCCTGTCATCCCAGTGACTCAGGAGGCTGGTATAGGAGGATCACAAGTTCAAGGCCAGCCTTAGCAAATTAGTGAGATTATGTCTTAAAAGTAAAAAATAGAAAACACTGGGCATGTAGCTCAGTGGTTCAATCACCCTTGGGTTCAATCACCAATACGAACCAACCAACCAACCAACCAAACAACCAAACAGCCAACCCACCCATTCTTGACATCTGCCAGAATGTTAATTGCATCAGAAAGGAAAGAAGCCACACACACATCTACAGAGTTCTTGAGGAAACCATATGCTCTGGAATGGCAATCTGGGAGCAGCTTGGAGCAGGGGAAAACAACTGAGGCAGCATATCCTACATTATGTGATTTCCATCTAACTGTTAACATTTCCTGACTCACAATGGAAAATGGAGCTGCCACACAAATTTCTTTAGCACAACTAATAATGGGTTTCAGGGAAGCCAGCTCCTGTTTTTTTTTTTTTTTCTGTTACATGCATGCTAAAGCAATCAAAGAAGTTCCATTTTGTGAATATCTTTTGGAGACTATAAACACTGTTAACGGCTTCAAAATGGTGAAGTACTTCTTAGCGAAGCAAAACTTTGCTTGAAAGAATTTTGCTTCCCTGTGTACAGATGGGCCCCTGTAATGCTTGGCACCATACCTGGCTCTACTGCTTGGTGGCATGTCCTGGTGATTCACTGTTTTTGACACAAGCATGTGTTGGCATCAAAGACCTCATCAAAAATCCTAAAAGCAGTTGTGCTACTCCTATGAAAAGTGTTAAGTTAATAACTGAGGCATCTTCTCAAGAGATTTTGTCAAGAAGTAGGCACCAGATACAAAGTTCTTCTTTATTCCACGGTTTACTTGCTTTTTCAAGAGCAAATCTAGTAACAAGTGGTTGGATGTCACAGGAAAGTTCCCCTTTTTAAGAGAAAGTAAATTTACCCTTAGAAGAGAGCTCATTTATAGCTTGACTTAACTGCTAAACAGTTTTGGTCCCATGCTTATGGTAAATCTTTTGATCCAAGGCTCAGGAGTGAAAATTATGGGTGCTACTAAAAATTACAAGCTCTTTGACCAAGCTGCTGCTGGAGGAGGCAAGTACATGAATTTCTAAGGCCCTGGAAACAGGAAAACCAAGGATATAGTGACATATAGATTCCTGGCAATATGGCAGAGATCTTCATGTTACTTTGCTCCAACAACCTTAAAATAGGAGTCTGGATTTGCAATTCTTTCCTTGCTAACAAAGATAGCACAAATGAATCAGACTTTGCTAAATATTTCTTCATTGATGTGGGGACAAAAAAATGCTTGATTCATAGTCAATTCAGAGTCCTGGGGAATTCTGTTTTTTTTTTTTATACAAAATTATTCTAATCTGGCAAATTGAGTAATGGTTACTGATTCCAATTACTACAAGGAAAATGCTATAACATTAAGAACTAGATAAAAAAAATTCTCTTTAGAATGATTTTTTTTTGGGGGAATTATGCTTTGATAAATGTGTCACCAGAATGTGTTTTGTCACTTTTGCATTTTTACCCAAATGTGGAAATTGGTGACCTGGCTTTCCATATTTTCAACTCTTTCTTAGTGTAAGAATATTTCTTTTTGAGTGATGTTTGCAAATTCCAGGTTTTTGAAAAGGGCAGTGTCTATAGGAACATTTTGGATGGAGTGTACCAGATAAATATCCTATTGATCCATGGGTGACAAGCCATGGACCATTAGTAATACGAAGAAAATTGACATAGTTCCTCTATGTAGTCTCTAAGTGTACTGTGGGCCTCAGTGGAATGGCCATAGACAGTCAGGCTCCCCATGGAATGTGCTTTGAAAACCTGGCTGCCCTTGATGGTGAACCTGTTCTTCTACTTGCCTCCAACTCCACCCCAGTGATTCAGCCCCGCCTTTCACCTCTAGCCAGGTAATGTTCCACTACACATTCTGCTCTCTATAGCCTCCCTACCAGGTAACTTTCATTTAGTCCCTATAGAGATTCAAGGGAGGAATTCTCTTCCTCTCCTTTAGTTTTCTTTCTAATAAATTATTATAGATTAAATTCCTTGCTTTGTGTCCTTCAAGGACTTTCTATTTTGATACCTAAGAGATTTTAGTTGTAAAACAGAAGCCAAAGGGTGCACACACCCAATACAAATGAAAACC
Organism: Ictidomys tridecemlineatus; assembly: GCF_052094955.1. NCBI lineage: Eukaryota > Metazoa > Chordata > Mammalia > Rodentia > Sciuridae > Ictidomys > Ictidomys tridecemlineatus. The sequence goes on from NC_135479.1 coordinate 107,013,367, forward strand.
TTATATTATGTCATTCTTTTTTTCTATGGTGGCCTTTCTAATTATAATTCTTGTCAAGACAATATGGATACCTCTGACAGACTGAGGAGGGTCAGGACAAGAACAACAAAAACAAGATACAATGATTACTACTGGATAAAAAAGAAAGCTGTAGGTCTCTTGGTATCAGAGGGTTCCAAATATTCACAGAATGGCCACAACTTCTTTGTTTAGTATAAAGGAAAAATTTAGATCCAACAAAATGGTGGAATTGTGACTGAAGACCGAGAATACTGCTTGACCCAGGGGTATAGCTCAGTGGTTGACTGTATGCTAGCAATATGTCAGGACTAGGGTTCAATTCCCTGAACGAAGCTAAACCAAACACTCCCCTCCAAAACAAAACAAAACAAAAGACAAAAACCCACCAATCCTTGATGTGACCCCTCTGTGGGAATCTCCAAAAAGATTTAGTCAAATCTGTTAGTGTCATAAAAGCTTGATATGTGGGAAAAGGCTAAGACAGAGCTAGTGTTGTGTGGAGTGTAGCAGAATATACGGACCTCAGCTTAGAGGTGGAGGAGGCCAGACAGATATCAGTTGCTGCAGGATTAACAGAAACCTTGAGGAAGAGTTTTGGCTTTCCTGGGCTATGAAATTACTGAGTACAAGGAGATTTTTACATAAAGATCAAAGGAGTAGCGAGGCCTCCAGAGGCTGTCTTAAAGGTTATAATATTGTGCATCTTTGTGATTAAGTGCTTATTAGAAATGAGAAGTGGAAATAAATTGGATATTAAAGCTGACAAGTGTGTTATGTCAAAGATCACTGTAATTTTAGCTTCTTTTTCTTGCCAGATAACTTCAGAATTCTCATTTCTGAATAGCTATCAAGTTAATTTACATTTCATTGGAACAATTTTAATTCATTGTAAAAATTTCAGGAAGTTGCCATTAATTTCTGCACAGAAAAACATGGAAGTATGCCAGTCAGGATGATAAAATAGAAGGGAATTTTGTTGAGAGAACATGGGATTGCTCCTAGAGCAGGAAGACGAGGGAACAAGTGGAGTCAGGAACAATGGCAGATAAGGCTGTCAGGGCCATGGGCCATGATTGCACATGGAACTAACCTGGGGGAAGCACACTGCTGCCTGTATAGAGCCCTGACACCTCAGCCCCACCACTGCTGCTGAAGGTGCTCAACCGTGGAACCAGCTGCTGTTGCCCCCTTCTCATAATGCACTCTCTTGTTCCTGCTTCTTTGTCCAAATTCACCCTGCCAGTCTGCTGTGTTTAACTGTCAGTAACCCAGGTCTTAAATGCCAGGGTGTTGGAGAACATGCATCTGAATTTTGTGACTTGCATGTGAGGAGGTAGGTACAAACAGTGAAGGGAGTTGAAGTGTCCATATACCAGGAAGTGCTAGAAAAACAGAAATCACAATCATCTACAAAATTAAGAGAAACAATTTTTTATTGAAAGTATGTGGAAGCCAAAAATATTCGAAAAATAAGATGAATTATATATAAAAAAAGGATAATGGGTATTTTATTTATATTTTTGAAGGGAGAATAGGTTCATAGGTGCATTCGTTTGCTAGGCTTGCCTTTACAAAACACCATAGACTAGGAGGCTTAAACAACATAAATTTATTGTCTTGCAGTATTTGGGGTAGAATCCATGGTATATGCCTTGTATAACCTCCCTCTCTTTACTGCAAGAACAATCTCTGTATGTGATGGGAGACTTGCATTACATTGTGTGGCAAAAATAAAAGAATTTTTCAGATGTAATTGAGGTCCCTAATCAATTTATTTTGAATTAGTCAAAAGGGAGACTATATATATTATTATAGCTGACTTGATCAGTGAACTATTTAAAGACACTCTTTATGGCTTTGGACAGCTATCAAGAAAATTGAAATGCAGCTCCGCAACTAATGAATCTGAAAGAGGGCTCCAAGCTTTTGACTAGATCAAGGCCTTGGCCAACACTGTGACTTCAGAGGGGTGAGATGCTGAGAAAGGATCTAATCTAATCTAATCTATGCTTGGACTCCCAATTTACAGAATCTCTGAGATAATAAATTTGTGCTTGAAGTTGCTAAATTTGTGGTAATTTGTTATTCAGCCAATTGCATGGCAAATGAAATGCTACCAAGTGTTTAATAGCAGACAGCTGAATAAATTATGGTACCTCCACACAGTGGAGTAATATGTAGCTATAAAAAAGGAATAAGTAGGATCTAAATGAGGAAAGGTGTTTTTATGACATATTTTGTGTAAGAAAAGTGTCTATGAGCACACACGAATGTTTATATTTTCAACAATAAACAGTCAAATAATATACCAAAATAAATTAAAAAAAATGTTTACTTAGAGGAGGAATCAGGTATCAAGAAAGAGGAGACAGGATTGATATGAGAATTTTATGATATACCTATGTGTTAGCTTTCTGTCACTGTGACAAAATGTCTGAGGAAATTCATTTAAAGGGGAGAAAGGTTTATTTTGTTTCATGATTTCAGAAGTTCCAGTTCATGGTCAGTTGACTCCATTGTTTTTGGGCCTATGTTAAAGCAGGACATCATGGTAGGGAATATGTGGTGAAGCAAAGCTGCTTAATTCATGGCATCTGAAAAATAAAGAGAGAATCAGAGGATGAGACTAGCATCCCAATATCCTCTTCAAGGGAATTCCTCCAATTACCAGCTTTCATTTGTTATTTCCCACTTCCCCAATGTCTTGTCATCTCTCAGTAGTACCACAGACTGGCAACTAAGCCTTTAACTAAATTCTCTTTTGGAGGACACTTCAGATCCAAATCATAGCACTGTGTATTATTTTTGATTTTGAACCATGTAAAAGAATACATAATTAAACACAAAATTATATGATAAAAAGGAATCCCAAAACATCAAACACTAATGGAAATAGATAAACATAACTGCATGTTCATTTGGAAATAAAATTGCATAGATTGAATTAATTATTTAATTTGCCTTTAAAGGAACACTATTTCAACTGTTCCTCCCTAGTGAGATGTATCTGTGGACAGATTTATATATGTGCCCTAGGCCACCAATAATTGGTTTATCTCCAAGAAGGATAAATACAAAGAAGTTCACACCCAGATGCATCATAGAAAAACGCTGAAAAACAAAGGGAAAATCTTCAAAGAAGTGGAAGAAAATTACCATTCGCAAAAATGAATTCTAAATAAACTAAACCTAAATATAGATATACAAATGTAGAACTCCTAGAAGAAAACATAGTTATATCACCTTGGAGTAGGAAATGAGTTTTAGTTAGGACACCCCAATGACAAGCAACTAGATTAATTGGATTTCATCGAAATTAAAAACACAGAAGACACAATTAAGAAAATGAAAATATAAACAACAGAATGAAAGAAAAATATCTGCAAATCATAACATCTGACAAGGACTTCGTACATCTAAGAGTTATAATGAACTCTTATAATTACATAGTAAAAAGACAAATTCTAACTAAAAATAGGAAAAAAGATTAAAATAGATGCTTCTCCACAAAATAAATAGATAAAAATGACAAAAAGATGTCCAACATTATTTCTGCTTAAAAATATGCAAATAGAAACTGCAATAAGATAACACTTCAAACAAATTATAATCAAAGATGAGAAAAATGCTGAGCCTGATGACCTACTTTCTGGCATATGTATGGAGAGTAAAAGGATGCAGTCTCTTTGGAAAATAATCTGGCAGTCTCTTGAAAGGTTCATATAATGATACAATATGACCAGTAATTCTTCTTGTAGTGATATACCCAAAAGAATTGCAATCATGAGGGTAAGGTTGTGGTTCAGTGGTAGAATGTTTGTCTGGCATGCACAAGGCACTGGGTTTGATCCTCAGCACCACATAAAGGTAAAATAAAGATATTGTATCTACCTAAAACTAAAAAAATAAATATTAACAAAAGAATTGCAATCATGTCTACATAAAAACTTGTACAGCCTTATTTGTAATTGATTAACCCAGCCTAATTCCATTTTAAGATTGGGAGCCATCTCATCACAAAGTCATGAAAAGTTAATTTCTGTTTTACTATAAATTACTGTGATTTTTAAACTTGCTTGGAATGCCTGCCCGTGCCTTGAACTCACCCATGCCTGGCTTTCCCTGACCAGATAACAACCCTCTCTGAAACCTCAGTGGCACCTCATAAATTCTGGTGTTGGAATCTAAATTTACTCCCTAACTTGAAATGTTGAACCATTTAGATCATTAACTTACTATCTGCCTTTGTATTATGCTTGTCAAAATCCTGTTATCTGTAAGTTCTCAAGACACCTGCCTTTTGCAACTTTTTGTGCTATAAACTATGCTCCTAGAGAGCTGGGGACTGTTCTCTAGCCCATGGTTTTCAGGAGAGACTGTCATAGCCAGAATTACAAGCTAGCTTTAATTTGATTTAAAATTGGAGTTGGTGGTCTTTTGTTTAAGTCGTGGTTTAACAGTAATAGAAAAAAACTGGAATCAATTCAAGTATCCAGCAACTGGGGGATGGTCAAATAAAATGTGGCATGTCCATATGATAGAATATCATTCAACCAATAAAAAGAATAAAGTAAAATGCTGATTATGCCATAATGAGGATGAACTTTGAAAACATGTAAGTAAGAGGGTGTAGTGAGTACTGGGACACATAGGAAGTTACTTTTAAAGAATATGGAGTCTTTTTGCCGGGGGAGGATAATGAAATTGCTCTTAAGTTCATTATGGTGATACTCATACAATTCTGTGAATATACAAAAATGATTAAATTGTATACCTCCAGTGAATTGTAGATAATATGATCTATATCTTAATAAAGCTGTAATAATAAAGTCTAAAGAGGTCACAAAAAAAGGGCATTGGCCATCTAGAATGAACCTGTCAGTGTATGGGCCAGTTTGCACATCAAGAAGAATGGCTGGGATGTGGCTCAAGCGGTAGCGCGCTTGCCTGGCATGCGTGTGGCCCGGGTTGGATCCTCAGCACCACATACAAACAAAGATGTTGTGTCTGCCCATAACTAAAAAATAAATATTAAAATTCTCTCTCTCACTCTCTCACTCTCTCTTAAAAATAAAAAGAAGAATGGCTGCATTGAATCGAAACAGCACATCTATACAAATTAGCAAATTTGTAATGATACCAAATCAAACAAGCAAAATATCTCACCATTCACCACTGGAGGTTGCCAGAGTGCTGATCATTTTTATGAAAAACTGAAAAAGGAAAATAATCGAGCTCATCCTGCTTTACCTGTATGAATTGTACATTTATGTACTTGAATAGTTGATGAGGGAAAATTCTTCTTTATAAAAGAATTAAAGTTAATAGATGCAGACAGAATGATAGAGTTAGAAAGTCATATTTTATGACTTCTAGTGAAATCATACTTAAAGGCAACAATTATATATAAGTAATAGAAGCATGAAGAAATACATTCAGGGGCTGGGGATGTGGCTCAAGCGGTAGCGCGCTCACCTGGCATGCGTGTGGCCTGGGTTCGACCCTCAGCACCACATACAAACAAAGATGTTGTGTCCGCCGAAAACTAAAAAATAAGTATTAAAAATTCTCTCTCTCTTAAAAAAAAGAAATACATTGATGGCAGAATTTCATAATGGAGGCACTAGGGTAATACAAGCTGAACCATGTGATTTTATCTTTTATTTATTTTTGTTAAAAAATGACAGTTTCATTGAGAAATAATTAACGTATAATAAAATTCACCCAAAGTGTACAATTCGGTGGTTTATGGTATAGTCAGAGTTGTGTAACCATTACCAGTATGTTAAGATAAAATCATAACAAATTCATTGAAATATCTCAATTAGCTTTTATTTATGCTTCTTGATGTAGGCAACCCTTACATTCTATAAAAGAGAACTAGTGTTCTGATAAGCCGAGAAGAGGAGATTGACTCCATGGGCAGAAAAAGGCTGAAGAAAGCAGAACCAGATCAAAAAGCAGTTACTTTCCTTGTAAAGATTTGAGCAAAGAGGATTTCCTTATCATGTCAGATAAAACTGGATTATTTGGGGATTCAGTTAGTATCTCTTTGTCTCCTAATTTCTTGAAAGGTCAGATAAACCTTTTTGGCATGAGTGACTCCATTTTGGTTTGGTCTATTGGGTCTAGTATGGGAACTCAGTCAAAACCAAGGGCCTCCTCTAAATTTTATTAAACAGTTACCTAACTCCAGAAAACTTTTCATCACACCAAAAAGAAACCCCACCAGTGCCGTGGGACACACCTGCAATCCAAGCAATTAGGGAGGCTGAGGTGACAAGATTTCAAAGTTGAGACCAACTTTGGTAAACTAAGCAAGACCCTGTCCCCAAATAAAAAATAAAATGGGCTGAGATTGTAGCTCATTGACAGAGAATCCCTGGATTTAAGCTCCAGTGCCGAACAGATAAAAACAAAAAAACAAAACAAAACCAGAAGTCCAAAAAAAAAACCCAAACCCAAAAATATTCCCATATTTCTTAGCAGTAATTCCCCATTCTTCCCTCCCACCACTCTTTGTCAACCACCATTCTGCTTTCTGTCTCTGTGGATTTGCTTATTCTGGACATATCACATGAATGGAATCACATAATATGGCTTCTCTCAGTTGCCCCAGTGCTACTAGGGTCATCTATGTGGCAGCGTGCATCAGCATTCTATTCCCTTTTATTGTTGAAGAGCATCCATTGTATGGACATGCTACATTTTCTTCTATGCATTCATTAGTTGGTGGACATTGGGGCTATTTAAACTTTTGAGTATTGTGAATAGTGCTGCTAAAAGCATTTGTATACATGTTTTTGGATGGACATGTGTTTTCTTGGCTACATACCTGTGAGTGGAGTTGCTGAGTCATGTGGTATCTAATGTTCAACTTTGAAAGATGATTCTACCTTTATACCACTGAACACTGGAAAATAAAATATTGTTTGCATCATAATAGGATAAAAAGTTTACACTGCATACATGTATATTATTCTGGGCTAAGTAATTGAACTAAACATAATGAAACAATGAGGTCAGAAATCTTCAAGCCTTTATCCTTAAAACATTAGAAAATGACTATTTTAGGCTTTGTGGATCATATAATCTTCCAACTGCTCAACTCTGTTGTTGTAGCATGAAAGGAGCTATAGACAATATGTAAATAGCTTGGCTTTTCCCTAATAAAACTTCATTTACAAAACAGGAGGGAATGGACCAGATTTGGCCCATGGATCATAGTGTGTCAACCTTGTTTGAGGATCTTATGACAACTTTATTGGAAACCTGAGTTATGAAGAAACACATTACTTTACTTTGGATCTGGAATATACCCCAAAGGATCATGTATTAAAGCCTTGGTCTTCCACCTGTAGTGCTATTTAGGAGATGGGGACTAGTGGAAGGAAATTAGATCATTTGGAGGCATGCCCTTGAAGTGGATATTAGGGCTCTGGACACTTTCTGTATCTCTTTTTTCTTCCTAGCTATCATGTGGTGAATAGGCTCCTCTATATGTCATTCCCACCATGATGGACTGTGCTGCCACAGGCCCAAAGGAACAGGGCCAACAAACCATGGACTGAAAACCCTGAAATTGTAAGCCAAAATTAACTCTTCCTCCTTTAAAGTTGTTTATCTCAGCCATTTTGTCATAGCAATGGAAAGCTGACTAACACACGTATTAAATTAGCCAAACCAAGAAAGTGAAACAAATGACTTGCTTTTTTAGAAAAAATTGTTAATATGTCATTAATTGTAAACATATCTTCAAATGACCTTATTGTACTGCCCCTTCTAGTGGTAAAAAGAATTTACATGGCTGGATCAATGGTATTTCTTCATCCCTATGGCCACAGCAATGTCTTCAGTATCAATGTTTGATTTCAGACTAACCAATAGCATTTTTACTTTAGAATTTTTTTTTTTTCCTGGTGCTAGGGATGGAATCCAGGACCTAGTGTATGTTAGGCAAGTGCTCTACCACTGAGTTACACCCCAAGCCTTTAGTCTTCCTTTCTTCCTTCCCCTTTCATCCTTCCTTCCTTTCTTTCTTTTGTGAAGCAGGGAGAGAAAAGCTATCTTTTCCCCTCTAATTGTGAGGAGCCCCAAGATGGCTCTGATTGTAGATTCAGGTTTGAGTGTTGTCTAGGTTGAGAAAATGAAGCTCACATAAAAGGAGAGGGAAAGTGTGTGTGTGTGTGTGTGTGTGTGTGTGTGTGTGTGTGTGTGTGTATAAGGGAGGAGATGGGGATGGGGGGCAGGGAAAAATTTTATTTGCAACTTAAAAATTCTGTGTGATGTTCTACTTCTAAATAATTTTTGAGAGGATTAGATACAATATGTGTAAAATTTCTGACATAGTATATTTGTAATAAATGGCATAATTTTGAACTAAATCATAAATTGCCTATTATATCTGCTCATTTAATTTGTTATGTTTATATGCCTTGCTTTATAAGTAGATTCCAGCTGCATGGAGACAGGAAATATGCATCTGTACTTTCTAGATTTCATGAGTTTCTAACATAAGCTAAAAACTGAAAAAAAATGATCTTTGTTGTTGAATAAGAATATGAACTTGTATTATTTGACTAACATTAGAATGATTTTTAATATTTTCCAATGAAGGTGAGACATGTGTAAATTTATCACATTAGAAGTGACATTTTAATGAGAGACTCTTCTCAGGAGTATTATTACTTTTTTATTTTGTGGAAGAATATGGTTAGTTAAATTTGAAAAACAAGTTTTTCTTGGAAATTCATGGATGAAATGTTATTGCTCATGTAATTTTTGTCCCAGTGTTGAATATTAAAGCCACATTTTTAACTGAATTGCTGGAAAGCAATATTGCCACAAGTTAAAGTACTTTTAAAACAGAGGACAACTTAAAATTATAGTGAACATGTCATTTGGAATAATTGGCATTCTAAACAAAGTCTGAAAGAAGTCATTAGAGGTATTCAAAGCAATTAGCTAATGGTTTTTAAAAGACCTATACAAGTTGAATTTATTTACTTTATACGTTTAAAGACTTTAAATATATAATACTAAATTTGCTATCCTAGTTTTTAAATAAGTGAAACTCTTCTGTTTCTTTTCTAAAAGCCAAATTACTGTTCTGAATGTAATTTCTACTTACTTATAAAATCAATGTCAGACTCCCACTTAAAAAAATGTAAGCATATGAATATTTCCTAGTTCTAATGTCTAGGTACGTCATATTTTATAACTTCATCTTACAGCTAATTTTAACTACTTTCTCATTATCAGAAAATAATACCAATTAAGTAAAAATCTGTCACTCAAAATAGTTATTTTTTAAAAATTATGCTTATACATGAAATTAATTTCTTAGAAAATGCTATCCTCAGTATATGTTTTCTTCTTGTGGTTCATGCAATTTATGACAATTATTTGATGTACATAAGTTTTAAGAAGACAAACTATGATGTTTGTGCTTGAGTTTAAATCAACATTTAATTTTACTTAAATAAATGTTAAAGATATTATCTGAAATTCTACCTTAATGAACTTTAAAAAACATGGAACATTGTATTCCCAATGTTCATTTCTGTCTGTGATAGATTAGTGGGGAAAAGATTTATATTTAACAAGTCATCAGATGAAATATTTAAAAATGTGTTTCAATAGTGGATAATGGACAGGACAGGAAAGTGATTTTTGAGAAAACAGAACAGATGAGTTCCATAATTGCTCAAGCTTGCAGGACAAAGAGAATTTCTCGGCTTCAGAGTGGAGAAAGGGAGCCCAGGCAGAATCTGATCGTCCACTTCAGTGGAGGAGGCAGGGTGCAGAGTTCATGGAAGCCAGTGTGTTTATAATGGAAGGGCAGAGTGCTGGCGATCTGGGTCTCAAATGAAATTGAACAAATTGTACTGTTGAGTTGCATGCATATACAGATATGTAACAATGAATCCCAGTATTATGTATAATTATAATGTACCAATAAAATTATTAATAAAAATGTTTATCCAGAAAGGTCAGGCAGAATAGTAGATGGAGCTCACAGGAATTGATTTTGTTTCTATGAGCTAGAGTGGAAAGGCATATTTACTCCCAGGGCATGAGGTAAAGAGTCAAATCAGTCCTAGACCAGGGGTAGACAAACTAAAGTATAGAAGCCAAGTCTGGTCTTTTTTTTTTTTTTTTTTGGCAGGGGTTGGGGGTGGCTACAATACATAAACTAAATGTGTTCTTTTTCCATTCCTGTGAAGTGATCAGGCATCCATCCCCAGCAACTTTGCTAATAGCCCTACACACAAGCCAGGAGGCCCCGCCCACACTCCCATGGGTCTGGGTGGCTTATCTTGAGCAGATCAACCTGATGAGAACTCTAGAAACAGCTGAGCACCTCCATACTCTCCCGATGCTCCCAAAGTAGCCACATGACCCTGCCCATACCCCTTCTGTTCCAGAAACAGGTGGGTGGCTTCACTCATGCACTTTTAGCCTTGAGAAGCAAACAGATAAGCAGCCCTGAGTGACTTAGGCCACAGAGGCCAGGGAAGCAGTGAATAATGTTTTCTGAGTTGTTCCCAGGAAACATCAGACAGCTCTGCCAATCTTCCTGTGGCTCTAAGAAATCTTTGAGCATCCTGTTCCCAGAAGCTTGGCCCATTGTGGTCCTGAGAAACAGATGTACAGCCCTGCACGCCCACCCTTCAGCTCTAAGAAGCAGCTGTACAGACTTCCTTGAGCATGCTGACCCCCAGAATCCCAGCAATTCTGACCTCAAGACATCCACATAGCCTTTGAGTGTTTCTTAGTCACTGAAAGGTACCTTATTTCACTCAGTGCACTCATCTGGGCCCATCAGAGTAGCCCTGAACTCACATGACTCAAAAAACAAAACAAACAACCCACAAAACGGATGTGTTCCCCTCACTTTCACCTGTGTACACCACAACCAGAGATGCCAGTGAACCTGCTGCATGTAGGACGTTGACATCCCTGATGGAGGTGCAGTTCCACAACTTTTGCAGCCCAGGACACATGCAGACATCAAGTATGTGGATCACAGCTGAGGAGTTTACACAGACAACACATGAAATTGCCTACCTAGAAACAAAGCCAATTCGGCATATATAACGAACACCCTAGGGAACACAGCCAGTAGAAAATCTTTTACTATGAAATGCAACCATTAAAATTGATAGAGGCAACTGATTTGTATATCACATTGCCCATATACTAAGATGGGGACACCAGAATCTTGAAACAAAAACAAAAACAAGCAAACAACAACAACAACAAAGACATCTCTAAAGGAACACAACAATTCTTGCAACATACTCCCAATAAAAGGAAATCAATGAATTAGCTTAATGAGAGCTCAAAATAATGACTTTTAAAAATGAGATATGTGTTAGCTTTTTGTCACTGACAAATAGCTGAGAAGCAAAGATTTATTTTGGTTCATGGTTTAGAGATTTCAATCCATGGTTGGCTAGCTACAGCGCTTTGAGCCTGAGGTGAAGCAGAATATTATGGTGAAAGGGCATATTGGAGGAAAGCTGTCAGCTCATGGCAGCCAGGCAGGAACCTGGGGGAGGAAGACAGAGAGAGAGAGAGAGAGAGAGAGAGAGAGAGAGAGAGAGAGAGAGAGAGAGAGAGAGAGAATGAATAAGGGGGGGCAGGGGTGGAGGTGAGATGCACACGTGCTTGGGACAAGAAAGTACCTTTCCAGGGCATGCCTTCAGTTACCTGCTTCCTCCATTATGCCCCACCACCAGTCACAACTTTTGACAAACAGCCTATGCAACCCACGTAGACTTTCTTTTTTAAAAGGACCCTCTAGACTCACCCCTAAGGGGACATATTCCGGTTTCTACTAGAAACTATGCTCTGAAAATTTCTGGTCAAACATCCCACCTAAATATTAAATTTTTCTTTTGCTTTATAGGTCACAGGAGCATCTTTGGATGACATTTCCATTATATCCTTTGTAATAACCTTTATAATAAACCAGCAAACATAAGTGCTTGAATTCTGTGATCCATTTTCACAAATTAATTGAACCTGATGAGAGGGTCAAGGGAACTCCAGTTGAAAGCTGGTTGCTCAGAAGCACAGGCCATAACCTGGGGGTTGCAATGGGCACCTGAAATTGTGGGGTAGTATTGTGGGGCGGAGCCTTCCACTTATGGGATTTGACACTACCTGGCAGGTAGATCATGTCAGATCATGAATTGAATTTGAGGGCAGCCAGCTGGTGTCTGCTACAGAATTGCTTGGTGTGGGAAAACATCTCCACACATCTGGGGTCACAGAAGTGTTCTGCATTGATTGTTGAGTAAGATAAAAGGAAAAACACTTTGGAATTTTTTTCCTACCTCCATTAACACTATTGAATTTTAAGAGTTTTTTAAAAATATGTTTTTATTTCTTCTTATTAGATATATACGATAGTAGAATGTATTTTGATGTATTATACATGTATGGAGTATAACTTCTCATTCTTCTGGTTGTACATGATGTAGAATTACATTGGTCATATAATCATATATGTACATAGGTCTGATTCATTTTACTATCCTTCCTATCCCCATATCTCCTCCTTTCTCTACCTTCTCCTCTTTATAATCCAAAGTACTTCTATTCTTATTCACACATCACCTCCCTTATTGTGAGTTAGTATCCACATATCAGAGAAAATATTTGGCCTTTGGTTGGGATTGGTATATTTCACTTAGCATTATATTCTCCAGTTTCATCCACTTACCAGCAAATGCCAAAATTTCATTATTATTTATGGTTGAGTATATATTATGTATATATACTATATTTCTTTATCCATTCATCTGTTGAAGGGCATCTAGGTTGCTTCCACAGTTTAGCTATTGGGAATTGAGCTGCTATAAACATTTATGTGCCTGCATTAGTGTAGCATGCTGATTTTAAGTCCTTTGGCTATATGCTGAGGAATGGGATAGCTGGGTCAAATGGTGGTTCCATCTAAGTTTTTTAAAGAATCTCCAGACTGTTTTCCATTGTGGTTGCACCAATTTGAAATTCCACCAGTAATATACGAGTGTGCCTTTTTCTCCACATCTTCACCAACATTTATTGTTACTTGTATTCTGGATAACTGCTATTCTGACTGGAATGAGATGGAATCTCAGTGTAGTTTTAATTTGTATTTCTTTAACTGCTAGAGATGTTGACCATTTTTTCATATATTTGTTGACATATTATGTTTCTTCTTCTGTGAAATGCCTGTTCAGTTCCTTTGCCCATTTATTAATTGGGTTTTTTTTAAAGAGAGAGAGATAATTTTTTAATATTTCATTTTTCAGTTTTTGGTGGACACAACATCTTTTTTTTTTTTATGTAGTGCTGAGGATCGAACCCAGCATCCTGTGCATGCCACAAGCTAGCACATTACCACTTGAGCCACATCCCCAGCCTTTTTTTTTTGTGTTAAGTTCTTCAAGTTCTTTAAACAGATCAATTTCAAGCAATGAAATAGAAGAAACCATCAAAATTCTATCATTAAGAAAAGCTCAAGATCAGACAGATTCTCAGCTGAGTTCTACAAGACTTTCAAAGAAAAATTTTTAACACCAATATTTCTCAAATTATTCCATGAAATAGAAAAGGAGGAAACCCTTCCAAACTCATTCTATGAAGCTAGTATCACCCTGATACCAAAACCAATCAGATAAAGACAGGAAAAGAAAATCAGACCAATATCCCTGATGAATTTAAATGCAAAACTTCTCAATAAAATTCTGACAAATTGCATGCAAAAACATATTAAAAAGACAGTGCACCACGATTGAGTGGGGTTCATCCCAGGGATGCAAGGTTGGTTCAACATAAAGAAATCAATAAACATAATTCACCACATCAATAGACTTAAAGACAAGCATCACATGATTATCTCAATAGATTCAGAAAAAGGATTTGACAAAATACAGTACCCTTTCATGTTTAAAACACTAGAAAAACTAGGGATATTAGGAATGTACCTCAACATTGTAAAAGCTATATATGCTAAACCTAGGGCCAACATCATTCTGAATGGAGAAAATTTGAAAGCATTCCCTCTAAAAACTGGAACAAGATAAGAATGCCCTCTTTTACCACTTTTATTCAACATTGTTCTTGAAACTCTAGCCAGAACAATTAAACAGAAGAAAGAAATTAAAAGGATATGAATAGGAAAAAAAGAACTCAAACTATCCATATTTGCTGATGACAAGATTCCATATTTAGATGACCCCAAAAATTCCACCAGAAAACATCTAGCACTCGTAAATTAATTCAGCAAAATTTAAGAGTTTTATATGGCTAAAATAATTAAGACAGTGTCATATCAACATAAAGATATATAGATCAATGTAATAAAGTGAGAATTCCAGAAATAGACACATTCATGTATGTACAGTTGATTTTTGACAAAGGTGCCAAGGGATTTCAATGGAGCAGGGAGATTCTTTTCAATAAATGGTATTAGAACCATTGGATACTCACATGCAAACAAAACAATGACTCGCACTAGGTACAAACATTAACTTGAAGATAATCATAGACCTACCTTCAATCTAATGAATTATAGACTTGTATATGATAATATTTATAATAGTGTTGTTTATAATAGCTCTAAACTGCTACCAACACTGATGCTCTTTCACCATCAACTGGTGAATGGATAAGTTGTGAATGCTAATCAGTGCAAGAAAGTAATGAATTATTGATACAGACACCAACATGAATACATTTAAAAAATATACTAGTAAGAGAAGCCTGACAGAAAATAGTAATCTGTGTATTACGTGGAATTATAATTCTAGAAAATAAAATTTATTCATATTGACATAATACAAATTATTGTTTGCCTGAGGGTTGGGGTAGAGGAAGGAAAAGATTACAAATGGAAAATGGATTACATGGAAAATCTTGGAGGTAAATATTCATCCTCTTGGTTGTGGTGATGGTATTATGAATATAAACATGTTAAAACTCCTCAAATTGTATACGTTAAATATGTGTAGTTTACTGCACATCAAATTTATTTCAATAAGCTGTAAGAAAAGAAAACAGACAATAACAAGAATAGAAACATATATTCCCTTGCCAAAAGTACTTTTTAAAATTTGGTATTATATAAACTATTTATATACGATATATGAAATTACAGAATAGCTGATTTCACCATCTTGAAGATTTTATTACATAAATAAATGTTAAAAAATTTTAGGTGCCTGTAATTTCTTATTTATTAGGTATCACCACAATTAAATATAACATATCAAAAATCTGGGTAAACAAAATGGATTATTTTAAATTGGAAAGCAACTCAATGGAAAAGTCTTTGTCTTAACATTTCTTAATGTCCTTGAGAATTATTTTCATAATTGAGAACTTCACTAGTTTTGAGTTCCAGTCTAACCAGTTTCTTCCTACAAAAGGAGAGGATTAAAGCCTGAGGAAAACTGGCTAGAGGTAGAGAAAGTTGTCTGTTTTGTGCAAAGAAAACCAGAGCCTGAAGTTTTAGTGCTCTGGCTCTTCAGCTAAACCATAGATATGTAGGTAGAAGATCAATATAGATATTGCAAGATAGCCAGCATCAGAAATGAGCGCAATAAACTAGTATTGGCAAATAGTCAAACAATAAACCAAGTGTGGAAGTAGGGAAAATAGCTAATACTTGTCTTTCCACAGTTTAAAAATTCCTTCACATACATTCTTTAATGAACAGCTGTTATGGCCCCCATAACAATAAAGCAAGTACTTTATAAAAGCTTGTTGACTAAGTACTTTATAAAAGCTTCTTACCACTGTCAAGCATATTGAAGGCACTCGGTGTTTGGAGGCGACTTTCTGTTTTATCTCTCACATTTCTGCACATCTCATACCAGAGGAATTGACTCCCTTTGTTATAAACTATCTTTTCAATGATGTTTGTGTAATAAACATCCTTGGAAGAGAAAGACAGTGTCTCCCTCCAGAACAATGGGTAAGCTTGCTTACTATCCAGTATAGATAAAGAAGTCTCCTTAGGAGGGAAAGTCAGATTAGTTTTCTTCCCATTATAAAATATTTGGAATCCTTATGCTCAGGGTTCCTGTTCTGTAGAACACTATGCCACATAAACAGATATCATTTGTCCTTGTGATGTCACACTGTAGGAATTGAGACTTGGGAAACTGGTACAGATGTTGATGCTCTGATTATTGCTTTTGCTCTGAGCCATAAATTGTCCTTTGTCTCTGACCCAAGAGTCCCATTTCTTCTACTAGAATCCATTAGACTGTGGGAGGCTAATGTGTTAGTTTGTAAGTAGGTTAAAATCTCAGATCTTTCCCAGTTCTTGTTCTTTATACATGCTCTTTGCACTAAAGTGAATAACCTCAGGAAAATTAAAAAATAATCAGAATAACTAGACAAAGATATTGAAAAAGGACAAAAGCAAATAAACAAAACCTAACAAAATTATGATTTCTGCATTCTGCAAAACAAAGCTACTAGTAAGTCAGATACCATGTTTCAATGGAAAAGCCTAAGTGAAATAGCCTAATTGATGATAAAGTATTAGGTCCAAACAATTATAGGGACTAGAAAAAAACATAGAAATAGGAAAACACTAGAATCTCAGCATGTGGAAAGTTAATCTTAAGGAGAAGTTGATTCAGAAAGCTTCCAAAGAAATATGCTGCCATGCTGTCCTTGATTTTTTTATGATCTCTAGAAGGAATTACAAAATACTACTGAAAGTTCATGCTTGCTTCTAAGAAAAACAGGATATGAGAGAGATCTGCTTTGTATATTTTAAATTCTGTGCCAATTGCGGATAGTATTTATTTAAAAAATAAATGTATAAAATTTAATTTAAAAACCATCCAGTGGTTTTTAAAGTAAGAAAATACTAGTGGCTTTTAAGATTATAAACTAACTTACAAATCAGGGATATTACCTTTTCAGAGATTTACTGAAGACACTGTACCTTTCAGGATTGCTGGAAGTTTCATTTTATGGAGGTAAAGATGTCTTTACCTTTGGAAATAACTACATTTGTTAAGGAAATTCTTCAGAATAGGCTCTTTCATTCTAGGTATGTAAGATAAGTAAATTCCCTCTCAATGCTCTCAGATAAAAGTATGAGGTTACCTTGAATCAGAGTGCATGCTTTGTGTTCTGCTTAGTAATGTCAATTATATGTACATATTTTACTTCTAAAAGGGGACAGAAGTAGTTTTCCCAAATGTTATTCAATCAGGACTATTAATGTCCTCTACTTGGGTTAAGATTGAATAATCAGAATTTGAGATGCTTTGTTAGCAGAGCTTGCTTTTAGTTGTACTTTCAGGAAGTCAAAAGAGTATAGTTTGGCTAGGCTTAATGCAATTCTTAGGGGAAGCTGATTCTGGGCACAGAGTGTAGCTTACACTTGAACTTCTCTGGCCCAGTTCTCAGAGGAGAACTGCAGTAGTGCATTGATCTGGTTGGCACTGACTGCTGTGGGTAGAAACCTCAGGCATTGTCGGACTGTCTGAGGAGGCTCCGATAGTAATAATCAGGGACTAACCTGTTAGATTAAGTGTTCTGAAAGTCTTAAGGAGAAAAGTCCTGAAAAAAAGATAGGGTCTCTTTGCAATTATAGAATGGGGCTTGGGATTTTACTATAGAGAAAAACCCTTTCTTGGTACTTCAAAATGTTGAAGAGTTCCTTTATAGATGTAATTTTTTCTTGGAAAAGCACAGTTATTCAGAGCTATTCCTGGGTTTGCGTGTCTTAGTCTGTTGTGTATTGCTATAACAGATTATAACAGGCTGAGTAATTCATAAACAATAGATATTTGCATTTGATAGTTCTGAAGGCTGGGAAGTCCATTGTTAAGAGACTCAAAGATGATAAGGGCCCTCTTGCTACATCATCCCATGGTGCTAGGCATAAGGTGTAAGAGAGCACAAGAGAGAGAGGAGGCAAGTAGCTTATTTTTTTTTTAAATTGAAAAACCACCTCCATGATAACCATTTTTCTGATAACAGCATTAATCTATTCATGAAGGCACAACCCTCATGGTCTAAGCACCTCTTAAGGGTCCTACACACCTATCAACTCTGTTGCATAAGGACTTAATTTTCCAGCACATGAACTTTTAGAGACATATTCATATCATAGAATTCTGCCTTTGTGCCCCCACATTGCATGTCTTCACAAGCAAAATAAATTCACTTCATCCAAAGTGTTAAATCATTCCAGGAGCAACTCAAAAGTTCAAAGTCCAGAGTGTCATCTGAATCAGGTCTCTGTGAGACTCAATGCAAGATTCACCCTGAGAAAAATTCTTCTCAAGCTCTGATGCTAGAAAACTAACAAGTTACTTGCTCCTAAAATATAATAGTAGAACAGTCATAGGATAGATATTCCTAGTTCAAAAAGGAGAAATAGGAATGAAGAACGGGGCCACTGGTTCTAAGTAAATCCAAAACCCAGCAGGTAAGCACCATTCAATCTGAAAGCTGGGGGAATAATCTCCTTTGACTCCACAACCCACACTGGGGGTGGGGGTTGGGCCCCCAAGTCCTTTTGTACTCCCATTGGAAACTCTCATGGGTTGGAGTCTTGTGCCTGTAGTTTTCCTGTACTGGAGTTTCATGCTGATAGGTCTATAGTTCTGGGTTTCTGAGGTGGTTTCAATCTCATAGTTTCACTATGCATTGTTCTAGTGGGGACTTGCTGTGGCAAGTCCAATCTCACGTTTTGGTTCAATTTTGCCCTAGTGGGCACTTTCTGTGGTAACTCCACTCCTGCATCAACTTTGCCTGGGTCCTTAGACTGAATAAGACAGACATTCTTTGGAATGATGGTTACCATGGCCCACAGCTCATTTACACATGGACACCGCCAAAGTTTGCAGCTTGCACCTTCTAGAGCAGGGGTCTGAGTTTTACATGACCCTGCTTGAGCCAAAGCTGCCATAGTTGTGGAGTACTGTGATGGAATGCAGGGAGCAGAATCCTAAGGTATTCCTGGGCAGCAAATGCTGAGGTCCTTCAGGTGTGTCTCTGAAAACTTTGCTCAAAAGGTCCTGCTCTGGGCCTGTGATGGGAAGGGCCGCTTCAAACTGAAGCTACAAATAGAAGCTTCAAACTTTCAGGGTCTTTCTTCCATTGTCTTGATGAATAGCACCTGGCTCTCTTCTAGCTACGTTAATCTCTTCAGCAAAGGTGTGGTCACTTGTTCACATTCTTGTTTTGCTTTCTTAAACATATCTTTTCACTCTGTATAAGGCCAGGCTGGGACTTTTCCAAATCTTTCTATTGTGCTTCTCTTTTACTTGTATGTTGTTTTAAAATAATTTCTGTTTTTCACATTTTACTAAACGTGGTGAAAAGCAGCCTTGCCGCTCTTCCAATGTTTTGCTTAGAAATCTCTTCGCCATATAGTCTATTTTATTACCCTTAAGTTCCACCTTCCTAAAAACCTCTAGGAGTGGACACAAGTCAGCCAAGTTCTTTGTTGTTTTATAATAAGAATGGCCATTACTCCAGTTTCCAATACCTTCTTTCTCAGATCTGCCTGATTCCTTATCATATTTGCCTTTACTATTTTTCTACCAAAGTTCTGGTCACAATCATGTAATATCCAAGAATTTTCCTGTAGCTCTTCTTTTTAAGCCCTAATTGGAATTGTGCTTCACACTCCATTCACAGCAATTTAGGTTATCTCTAGCTCGCTTCTCCATATTCCTCCAGCTTATACTCATTACCAACTTCTAAAACTGTTTCCACATTTTCAGGTACTTTTTATAGGAACAGCCCCACTTCTTGGTACCAATTTTCTGTATTGGTCCATTTTGTGTTTTTATTACAGAATACCATTTATGGGTAATTTATGGACATTAGACATTTATTTCTCATGGTTTGGGAAACTTCGAAGTCCAAGGTCAAAGGGCCCACATCTGGCAAAGACCTTCTTGCTCCATGATATAAGGCAGAAGGGAAAGGGAGAGCAAGTGAGGGAGGAAAAAGGCTGAACTCAATTTTTTAAAACTCAGAAAGTCACTTCTGTGATAACTAATCCATTCCTGTTATGACATTAACCCATTCACAGGGCAGAGCTTCTAGACATAATAACCTCTTAAAGGTAACAGTGTTCACTAGGAGTTATATTTTTGACACAAGCTGTGGGGATACATTAAAACCATAGTATCAGTGTTTTTCAAGATATCTGGCTCAAGTTAATATATGCCAGAAAGGCATATTTTGGGGTGGCATATTATAGTTTCTTACAGTCATACTTTGCCATGATGTGTCCTGAGCCCCTCAAGTGGAAATAGTAAGTAGCATTAAGGAAAGAAAAATTGAGAAGCATAAGAACTAAGTGCACTCTGGGAGAGGGATTATTTTTGGAATGTAAATTGATGTTTTGTTCAGAGCCTACCTGTGCCAGGGCAATGGGTTGCTGAAAGACCAAAGAAAGCGCCTAGAGATGGCATGCAAGACATGATTTATTGGGGAGATCTCACAACTGCTCCAAGAAAGGATAGGTGAATCAGTGTTCGTCAAGATACTTCACCAAAGAGTGCCTCTGCGCCCCCCCCCACCCCCGTGGTATGTAATTGGACAAGGGTCATGTATCCTCTCCACAGCGCCCTCAGTTATTCCCTAGATGCCATACAGAAGGGTTTTATATGTCAGAAGCAACTTCATTATCATCATTAGCTTGCTTAGTTTGCTTATATGGCCAGCATCCCAAAGAGCTAATGTGCCCTAATTCTCAACGTGCATAAGAGAAAGCCAGTGTCCTTCAAGATACCATGTATCTGGACTTTCTTACCCAGGTTTGTTCTCATTTTTTCCCTAACTTGGCTGTTTTGGAGAATGGAATGGGAACATTAAAGAACATGGTGTTTTACTATCCACCCCCCGCCCCTCCCCCCTTTTTAAAGATGATACAGTTGCCTCTTAGAAAGGAAATTAATATAACATGTCCATGCTTTTTAGATTCTCCCCACCAAGCTAATTAGCCTTTCTTTGTCTCATGTTTGAGTTGTATATAGAGCAGGAGGGAGAAACAGAAAATATTTCTCATTTAGATTTCTCTAAAACAAGAGAATACGCAGCTTATACTCAAGCTCCTCCAAGAGACTGGCTCTAAAACAAGGTTGACAGAGCAAGGTATCTCCCTAGCTTTGCCATGCACCATCATCTTCCACTGCCAGGGAAACAGAGGAGTCCAACAGAAACTCAGGGATGGATGGAGCACAGGTGCCACACTGAGCCTGTGGAGCCACCCAGCTTGACACCCACCAGGAATCCCTTGGGAAACAGTCTTATGATATAAATGTGAAAGCAGATAAAATTTAAGTAATCACTTTTTTTTTTTCAATGCTAGGATTGAACCCAGGGCCTTGAGAATGCTAGGCAAGTGCCTATCACTGAGCTATATCCTCCAGATGCATATGTATTAAATTTTAAAAAAGAAAATTTGTCAAGGTTAAGTTCAAGTTATGAGCATCAGAAAATTATATATATATATATACATATATATATAAGTTATATTTATTTATTATATTATTATATATTTAACATGTGTACATATATGCATGTGTGTGTGTGTGTGTGTGTGTGTATCTATCATCTGTAGTTGATTTCATGAAATGCTTTGTGCACCTTTTCAGGGTAGCATTTGTACTCAAAATGACTTATTAAGAGGAAAACAATGAAGGCCTAGAATAAAGCTCCTTTTTATAAAGCAGCCACATCACCAAACAGATTATATTCCTGACCCTGAACTGAAGGAGCTTGTCAGCTTTCTTTCCTTCTAGTAAACGAGTCCTGTTGGGCTTCAGTCCAGAATGCCTCTTTGCTTTAGTTCACTTTATCTCTCCCTGACCTTTACTTCCCAGATGTGAATCTCATGTAACAGGTTTGCACACTTGACCCTGATTACTTTGATCAAACACAAAAGAGAAAGGAGTTAAAGGGGAAAGCTTCTTTACTCAGTGCACAACAGAAAAATCCTCATTATTCATAGCTTTATGTCTTAAGAATATGATTTCTCTTAAACTTACCTATTTAAAAATTAAAGTTTCATTGATAGCATAGATTTCTAAAAGTTCCAAATAGTTTACAATTAATTTTTCTATTTATAATATTTTAATTGAAGTTTTGTTTCATCCTCCCTCTTATTGAAAATCTTATTGCAAAAATATTTATTTGTTTTCAGCTCTGAAAAAATTATAAATCTCAAGAGTGAAAAATTTAAGTGGTAGAGATCTTCCTTCTATTTTGTAATGTAAGGGGTCAATAAAGTCAAAATTTAACAAATAGACATTTTACTATACTTGTTCATCATTCAAGTTGACTGCTAAAAGAAAAAAATTCATCTTTTTAGTTGCTTCAAACCTTTTTTCCCCAAAAAACCATTTAGTTTTTTTCCCATTGATTCAAGCAATAAAAGACCTAATGTTCCTTGAACAACTTATATTTGAAAATGCCTTTGCTTCCTGAAAATATTCATGTTTTATAACATTGAGGATCTTTTTTTCAGTAGAGTTTCAGAACATAGGCAAATCTCCCACCAGAGACCTCTGAAATATTTCAATATATCAGCAATTCAATTTATACCCTAAAAATAGTTTCTTTTATGTCAGGTATTCTTCTAAAACCTGATAGATTTATACTTCCCCACTATAAAACCGATTAATATTTTCTAATATGCATCCATTACTAATATATTCACATCTAAGTTTGTTTTACATGGTAAGGTGTCAATTAAAATTAAAAACCTTTCAGTTATTTGATGAATCAGAGCAGTAATTTGGTGCATATGGAAATAGTCCTATGTAGCTAAAAAACAACCCCAACAATGTAATGTTAGATCGATATGTATAAACTGAGTTTTCTTCAGATTCTAAGTCACCTGAAGAGTAATTACTACTGGATCTATGGCTCAGTTGTAGAGCCTTTGCCTAGTTTGTGTGAAGCCTTGAATTCAGTCCCCAACACTGCAAAAAGAAAAAAAAAAGCAATTACTTAAATTTTATTTACTTTCGTATCTATTTCCTAATATCCATGGAAATACCTCTTTAAGTGATTGTTGTGGTGGTCACTAAAGAGCAGGTTCTATTTAGAAACTGTATTAGAGCAAAATGCCAATTTTCAGGTTATGATGCTTTATCATAGGGAGAGTGCAGTTTATTGCAAGCTAAGTCATAAGTTAGAAGCAAGCTCAGGGTTGAATTTTATCACAGAGTTCCTGATGGATATCCCATTGCAGGGCTGGTGACTTAGGGCAGCTGTTTTAGTTCCATGTTCCCTGAGACCTTAAGTGCCTGGAAAGCTGGTGGTATTCAATGAAACGCCTCCTTCTTAAGATCACTTACCATACACACCCTGTGATCAAAGTGAATAAGAGTGTTCATGCACATTTATGCCTCCATCAGATTGTGCTAACATGATTTCTTTAGTGAGACTTCCTTTGAATTTTTAAAACTATACTTTTTTTTTTTTAACTTTGTGTTGTGTTGGCTTGAAATACTTTCTTCTTCCTCCTCTGATGTTTGTACCCTTTTACCATTTTGATATTTAAGAAATGTTTACTCCGATACAGACTGTATTATTTGTTCCCCTCCCACACTTGTTATGGTTCACTGCTGGTATTATGCTCAGACATACTGACATTGGGATGATCTTGTTTCTTGCTTTGGCTAATGAAATATGAAAATAAATGACTGCACTGATTCTAATCTAATCTTTCACCCCCTTGCACTCTTCCATCCACTACAATTTTAGCATACCCTGAATAGTAACTGGTCCCAGCATAAAATACACAAAGAGCAGAAATAAACTTGCACTACAACTTGAAATACAGATGCCTAGTCAATTCGTGAATTGTGAGTGGGAAATAAAGAAAAGCTTATTTTGGTAAATCACTGAGTGATATTTGTTATATAGCAATGTTATAGCAGAATCTGACTAATAAACTCTCAACTCTTCAAAATCTAAAATTTACAGAAAAATAAGAGAAAAATGATGTGCTCTTTACTTAAACAATCATTAACATTTCTCTAATTTTAGGGGTACCATTGAAAATAACTTGTGTTAGTTTATAAATATTGCAGCTTATAGGTCTAAGAATAAGGAACGTATTAGTCAATTCAGCCTGCTAAAAGAAAAATTCTATAAAGTTGGTAGTTTAAACATCAGAAATTTGTTTCTCACAGTTTGGAGGCTAGGAAGCCTAAGGCTAAGGTGTTGGTCAATTTGGTTCCTGTAAAAGCCCTTTTCTTGCATAGTGGATAAAATATGTATCCACCATCCTCTGCACCCCTCCCCACCTCCAGGTACTCGGATTGAACCTCAGGGAACTCTGCTACTGAGCTACAGCCCCCAGTCCTTTTTATTCTTTATTTTGAGACAGGTTTCATTAAGTTGATAAGGCTGGCCTTGAGCTTGCAATCTGCTGCCTCAGCTTACCAAATTGCAGGGATATGAGTAAAACCAAACCTGGATTCATGTCTCCTCTTATAAGGCCACTAATGCCATTGATAAAGACTCCAATTTTACGACCTAATTATCCCCGCAAAACTCTACCTTAATACAGTCACATTGGGAACTTGGCTTGTGAGGGACATCAGTCCACAGAAAGAGCATTCTTTTATTCAACTGAATTTGAACTGGCTTATAGACAGTAAAATTTTCTTTGACCACTGTAATATATGAAAATGACCCAAACAGAGTAATCTACTACTTTATTGAAGATGATAATAGAGTAGGGACATGGTACATAAAAAACAACCTGAGCCAGTCAATGGTGAGTTGAAACTGTCCAACAACTTCTTGGAAAACATTATTTTCAATTTTATTAAATGTAAGTAAAGATAATGATTTATAAGTGCAGCTACATATATTTTATCAGCATTACTGAGAGCTGAGGCACTGAAGTGTTTTAAGCTATCTAGGCTTAGTGGTACATAAATCCATCCAGTGCCAGCATGCCAGGGAGTGTAAAGAATTATAGGCTGGCTTGAATTTCTAACGTGACTCAGCATAATATGTGATGCCCGCTGAACTCTGATGAATTGATGAAGATTTCCATGGGCACACTCCTTAAACTTTATGCTCAAGGTTGTTCTAGTACCTCAGCAAGAAAGTCTTACCTAAATACCCAGAAAGAACGAAAGATAAAAATCACAGACACATGTGAATTAGAAAGGGAAAAATATAAAGCAGCCTGACAAGTTGGGTTTTGGTACCAGATACACCTGAGTTTGGATGCTGGGTCTGTGCCTTCCTAGCCAGATATCCTGAACATTTTTTTTTCTTCCTTTGTGATGGGTTTTCTCATCTGTAAAGTGGGAATAATGGTATTTGCCTCAGAAAGTTTTGTTAACTGGTCAATTATTAACTAAATACAAATGTTAATGTGTTTCCATTTAGAGGTACTCCAAAAACTTTCTGGTCTAAATAGATATGAGCTTTTGCTCATTTAGCTTCTTTTCCTTTCTCCTTCTCTAAGGACAAAGGCAGAGGTAGAGTTGTCAGACATGTAGGAGGAAAAATAAAGTGTCAGAGCAGCAGGCCAATCATCCTCCAGCAGGGGGCAGAATGCATCAGGGAGGCAGCTCATCAGGTGCAGTTCCCAGGAGAAGGCTGATGGAAACAAGAGTTAGGTGGGGAGATGATCACAGGGGTGGGACATAGGGGTAAAGAGGGCTCTTCTGAGGTGAAGCATATTTGGCAGTGAAGTACTGCCTATGGGCCCTCATTTATCTTATTAAACATAAGGCTGGATCACAATCCAGATTTAATTGCAGACAGATGGACTAAAAAAGTTGAAGTTCAGTAGGAAACATGTGCAAAGCTATTAACGAAGAGTCTTGCACATGGAAGTGGATGGGTAAATGGGCATTTTAGTGAATTTCTAGAACCAGAAGTCATCTAATCCAGTGGTTCTACAATTTTAACTGTGAAAACCACCTGTATAAAATGTAGCTCCTGGCTCCCACATTCATGGATTCTGGCCCAGATTCTGCTGTGGGACCAATGAAGTTACTTTCTTCTTATCTTGTTCTTCCTTTATTTTAAAGGAATGCTTCTATGCTTCTGATTCAGGCATACTTATAGACTATAGGTGAGTCTATTCCCAGATGCTATCATTTGGTAATTCTCCTTTTTGGAGCTATTCTAGGAAAACTTTCTTTTGTGTACACATGAAGAATGTCAAAGGATAGACATTGCCACACTTTTAAGAGGTTAAGAATTGCCAAGAGTTTAAATAGCCCTCAACTGACAGACAACAAACTATACTTTAATGCATTCATGTAAGGGAATGTTATGTATTACAGTTTGAATATGAGCTGTCCCTAAAAGCTCCTGTGTTATGGCAGGAATTTTCAGAGGTAAGATGATTGGTTCATGAGGGCTGTTATCTAGTCAGTAGATTAGTCCATGTGAAAAATTAATAATTCAAATGGACTAATTGGGTGGAAACTGTAGGCAGGGGGGTGGGTCACTGGAGGAGTGCTTTGGGGATTATATATTTTGTCCCCCTGTCTCTTCTCTTTCTCTGCTTCCTGGCTACCATAAAAGGAGTAGCTTTCCTCCACCATGCCCTATGCCATGATGTTCTGCCTCACTTTGGGGCTAGAGTGATGGCATTGGCCAATCATGGACTAAACTTCTGAAACTGGGAACCCAAAATAAACTTTTCTGCTCCAGGTTGTTCTGGCTAGGTATTTTGGTCACAGCAACAAAAATCTAACACACTAGGTAACAATTAAAGAGAACAAAGGAGATCTATATTTTCTAACGTGGAAAATATCCAAGAAATATAGTTTAGTGAAAGTTAGAGAACAAGATGTACAACGTAAAACTATTTGTTAAGTAAAAAGTAAACAATACTGCCTATCTTTAATGTGTAGAAGTATGCAGATATGTAACATAAGTGATTTAAAAGGCTTGGAAGGATTCATATGTGATAACAGTCCCTCAACTCAAGGCAACTGGAGCAGAAGACAGCAATTGGGGTGTTGCTTTCTGTAATGTTTTATGTGTTTACAAGGAGAATATATTTATATATACTTGCATAATTTAAAATCCTTAAAAAGAGACCTAGCCCACTTCCCTACTACATAGATGAGGAAACTGATATAGACTTGCCAAGCATCTCAGACTCAAATGTGAACTTCATAGACATGATTGCTTGTCCAAGGGCAGTAGCTAATCAGTCATTTTAAATGAAGATGCAGTAGCTTTAGCCATTATCCTCAGCAGCAAGAGGGAGTAGCTGTGGAGAAAAGGCTAGTTGGTTCTGGGTAAAGATACAAGATGTGGTGTTTGATTGGACTTGAACTTGTCTGTGCCCAGAAATGACCAAGTCTCCAGAAACACTAAAGCGAGGGTGAGACAGAGAGTTTCCAGAAAGCCTATTAATTTAAAATGAGAACTATAACCAAGTAGGCTATTGTAGTGGCATCAGCAGGACCACAGAGTTCTCTTCAAGTGGATAAGCTATAAAGGGAAGCCAAATGATAACTGGAAACCCATTTTGAGCAATCACTATATCAAATCATTTGAACTCTTCTGATCAGTGCATTCTCTCAAAGGGTAGAATCAGAAAGCTCTTGATGACTGTAGAATCAGAAGAAGAGGATTTACATTAATCAAATATTTCATGGCATCTGGTTAAATTAATCAGCTGCATCCAGTTTATAATGGGGATCAGCATACTAATGGAGCTGGAATATTAAAGTCCCATGGACTCAGCCTCCTTGGGACTGTCTAGATGGGTAGTAATTCTGCTGGTGCCTTACATCTTACTTTTTCTGTTTTGTGACTGATCAGTCCTCTTCTATAGGCTTTGTATTAGATATGCTAATATAGTCAATCATATCACCATTTTGCCGGTCTGGGATTTTGTTTTTATTTTTATATTTATTTTGTTTTTATTTTATTTATTAAAATTTTTTAATTTTTCTGCTCTAAGCTATTTTGTGTTGTCCTTATAGTTCAATGAACCTTACCATCTCAGTCTTTTTGCAATTGGGATGCTGTTCCCCCACCTCTAGTTTTTTTTTCCCAACTACAAATAACCTTTGTCATTCAGATTGTAGCAGTTTAAAGATCAACTTGTTAAAGAGGCCTTCGCTGAACACTCCATCGAAGACAGCCACTTAGCCATCCTCTATTACTTTGCTTTATTTTAGTTTATGCACAATGCTTATTAGTTTCTTAGTATCTGCTATTTACTATTCTCGTATCTATGTTTCAATTTTTGGCCTATTTTCCATTAGATTATAAACTCCATGAAAACAAGGAACTTGTGAATCCTTCTCCTGCTGTATGTGGAGCTCCTAGATAACCTGGCACTTGGCAGGTTCTCAGAATGCTATTGAATGAATGAATGAATGATATATCAAGAGTCCAATAGTATTTTTGTAATTTTTAAGTATTTGGGAACATCTCAATGTAGCTCCCAAAAATAAAAAAGATATTTTCTTAGAAATAACCTTGCACAAAATGAAGTCTTAGTCAATTTTCAATCAGTGGCAGGCTCATGCAGGAAAGGAAAGGCAGAAGGATTGTGTATTCAGAAACCTGACTTTTTTTTTTTTCCTGAGGCGAGGTTTACTCAGCAATAAAAACAGTAGTCTCAGAATGTTCAAATGTGACCCAAATAACAGATTAGACTAGGACTCCTTCAGAAAACTATAATACTAAACTAGAGAATTGTTTGACACCATGGTGCCCAAACCTTACACTATTAGAATGAAAGATAATCCTGAAAACCAAGAAGAATGGTTGACAAAATCAGGCCAGAGAAGAGCTAAAACTTCAAAATTCCCAAGACATTTGCATTTCATTAGATTTCAGAGCCTTTCTCCAGAGCCTGAGGAAGTTACCACTCCCCTTGTCAAAGGGTACTCACCTCTCATTGGGTAAGGGCAAATCTTGAAAGAAATAAAGCAGACCCCTGTCTAATGATAATTGAGATTGAATTTTTCAATGTGATAACCAGGAGAAAGATTGCTGATAAGGAAGCATCCATAAGGTAGGAGATGATTACAAACATTGATTTATTTTATCTTCCATCAAGTCTTTTGCAGTAAGATCCCAGGTTTAAAAAGGTCCTGTTAAAATAATTTGCCTCAAGGAAATAAGAATATGAATAGAAATGATAAATGTCTGCAATTGATAAAAGGCAGTTTTCCTCTCTGGTATTAAATCTATATTTTGCATTGATCTTTGAAATGTGGAAGTCTGTGGCATGGAATATAGAATCACTCTTCATTTTAAAATTATTTAATTTGTGAATATTTGTGAGATAAGTAGAAAAAATAAATTCTAAAGCAGAGTATAATATAGTGGAGTAGAATTTACATATTTTTTGTGTCATACAATAATTAATCTCCTTTCAGAAATCATGTATAATGAGGGTCTTATAAACCAAGTTTTATTTACATAATAGTAGTAGGGTATATCTTCAGTTTAGACAATGTATATTGCATTAAAATGTGATTTTTGTCGTAACAATTATCTAGTAAGGAAAAAAGATATTTTGCTTTTCAAAGAATGTTATGCCTGTGGTATTTTACAGAACAATTATGAATAATAATAAAAATTTGATATGCATTTAGTTTCCTATGATAGAATAGTGGAACATTACATTGGTAGATCTATTGGTCATTTTAATTTTATTCCCTCCTTTAAGGGATTTATAAGTCATGGATAAAATTTAACTGTGGTGTTAAATTTGACTTCAGGATTTAAGACAGAAACTAATTTTTATATATTATGTTCTTTCTAATATTATTCAGGGCAATCATTATGGTCATCTATTTGAATGCCGAATTTCTATTTGCGTTTTGAAATTTCATTAAGAAAGTCTGTCATTTATTTTCTATTCTGAAGAAGTCAGTTTTTCTATTAACATATCTGCATTGAAACAAACAAACAAACAAATGTGGTATGCCTCTGTGAGAATTCAGAAGCAATTCAGGCAAGTCATTAACAGAAGAAATCTCATCTAAAGATTTTTCTGTGAAACAATTTTCCTTCTGAAGTTCACATTTTATCCATTTCTTCTTTTCATCAAGTCCACTGGCAAAACTCCAAAATAAAACTAACAAGTATATTTTTGAATCTTTAAAAAACAGTTACTTATTTAATTATTATTTAATTAGGCCAAAGGTAGGAAAGAAGATATTGGGTTTAAACATGACATTTTTTTAATTCCATTTTCTTCATTGTTAAATAAAGACTAGACACTTGGCTGCTCTTTTCA
The DNA here is from genome assembly GCF_052094955.1 of Ictidomys tridecemlineatus. NCBI lineage: Eukaryota > Metazoa > Chordata > Mammalia > Rodentia > Sciuridae > Ictidomys > Ictidomys tridecemlineatus. The sequence continues at coordinate 107,043,641 of NC_135479.1, forward strand.
ATTTCTCAGATTTATAACATATTAAGTATGAGTCCATACTAGAGAAGAAACTTTATTTTCATTTACCTACTGTAGTAATATGACATTTAGTATAATTTAGTCTTAGTGGGTAGCTTATAAGATTTGAAATCTAAGTGCTTTGCATAATCTCCTTCCAAGTGTTTTAATTGACATTCTGTTATAATGAACCCCACAGACCATTACCTGGCTAATTGCTTGAGTTACAGTGCTTATACAATGCCATTCTTTGTCCTTGGTCTTTTGGGGTATTAAATAGCAAGGCTGTCCTGAAAGAGGAAGTGACTGCTGTTTTTCATGTGATGCATTAGCCTCTAGGTAGCTTTTTCAGGGACAGACTCCCTTCTGTTCTTCCCTCGGCTGATACAAAACTGGATACTTGTCAGCTATCTGTTATTCTGAGATTTTCAACTCTCTAGGAGAGAACCCTGACCCTCTAATGGGCTTCCGAGCCATTGCCACAGGCAGAGCTTACCATGAGCTGACTCTGAAGTCCTGGAACAGGCCCTGAACCAGATGACAAAATGAGGACAAAGCAATATTAAATTCTCTGTCACCAACTGTGGTTGGCCAGGATTTGCTTGGAAAAGAATCTCAATACTATAGAACTAGAAAGGGTATAGAGTTAGAGCATCTAGCCCAGACTCTTTTTTTTCTTTTTTCTTTTTTGGTACCAGGGATTGAACTCAGGGGCCCTTGACCACTGAGCTACATCCCCAGCTCTATTTTGTATTTTTTTTTAGAGACAGGGTCTCACTGAGTTGCTTAGCACCTCGATTTTGCTGAGGCTGACTTTGAACTCACAATCCTCCTGCCTTAGCCTCCCGAGCCTCTGGGATTACTGGCCTGCACCACCACAGCAAAACTCTTGTGGGTTGAGACAGGTTCATGAGGCAGGTTAGTGACCCAGACTCAGGGCTTCTAAGAACCCAGAGGCATAAAGTCTTGGAGTCTGATGCAATATAGAGTGATAGCAAAGCAGGGGAGTGTCAGGACAACCCAGGGAACTGCTGTGTACCTGTGTCTTCCATGTTTTCTGCACATTTTTGTTGATGTCACTGGCCAGTGACAATGGCTTTATGATTATAAAGGAGTGTCACATGATTTTAAACAGGCTTTTAACAACTAGAGACAGAGTAAGAACCAACTCTGGTACCTATAAGCCTGGACCAGTTTCTCTTGCAACTTCTGAAAGACAAGTTTCTATTGGGCCTGCTCACCAATCTGTCAGCTTCTGTGTCCTGGAGCATCCGCAGAACTTCCCTTTTGGGAAAACTCTGGCTCCCTGATGGACTGGGTGCCGCTCACTCCCACTCCTTTTTCTGTCATAATTCCCTCCCGAGGAACACTCCACAACAGGTGTTCTGCTTGGTCTCTAAAAAGGTGAAGAGATTTGCTTAGGTTTGTTTATACTTATTCTAATGTGTGCGAGGAAGTAGCAAATGTACTTCACAGAAAGTTCCTACTGTGAATCCTACTTTAACTCCATCTTGGATTTTTGTGAACATGTCAAAACTTAACAAAAATATATTATGGACATATGTGAGTTTTAAACTTAGCTTTGCAATAACAACTTTGATAGATTATTAGTTGCAGGACCAACTAAAAAACAAAGGAACAGGTCCATCAGCATGTTCAGATCACCTTGTTTTCTCTCATTTTTTTTTTAATTAATGGACTTTATTTTTTTAAAGAGCAGTTTCAGGTTTGCAGAAAACTTGAGTAGAAATCAGTCACCATATAACCCCTCCCTCAGACTACACACAATTCCCCACTGCTCTTTTTACAACCAGTGGAATATACCTGTCTGTAAAATTTACTTCAGGTTTGTTATCTAGCTGCATACTCACAGAGCCATTCATTCTGTCCCTTTCCCGCACTGAATCATCCCCTTTCTTGACTCCGGCTTAGGCTTACATGTGTTAAAACAAAGAAAGTCCTTTAGTCCAATCAAGTTCATCTCACTCAAGTTGTTAAGTCACTCAATCCCTAAAAATAAAAACACTACAGTTGTCATATCCAGAATTACAGTGAGGGAAATAAAAAAAGATGAAACCAAGTAGGAATAATAATTTATTCTTGTCTTTGTCTAACACTTTGTGTAAAGGTTTTTTTTTTAGGCTCTAGAGGTTTAGAATCAGGGCTTATTTTTGTGCCTAAATTTAATCCACATTTTGACCTGTCTACTCATCCATGCAGGTGACTTCATTTTTCCATCAACCCGTCACCTGAATTATTACTTGGTCCTGCCCTGGCTTGATTGCTTTTGGAAGTATTGAAGTTCCTTCTCCATATCCAACCCTATGCTGTGGGTGTTGAGTGCCACTTGTAATGTTCTACTTTCTGACTTAATACTTTGATTTAAGGAAGGGTGGGAGGAGAAGAGGAGGAACTTAAAAAAAACTATGGAACTCATACAGGAGGGAAATATGTGTCCTCATTTGCCGCTGGCCTCTTTATGATTTTATACTCTGAACAAAAGCCTGTCCCTTTCCATCTGACAGGAAAGTGCTAAGAATGTTTTCATTTTACTGCACACTTGTCAAATACAAGAGGCATTTAACTTGGTAGAATGTAAGGTTATATTCAATGTACTTAATAAAATTGTAATGGGTTCACTTCTTTAGACACTGAAAGAAAGAACTTCCCATTGGACAATAGAAATTATGATGCTTTTGCTGCATCTATCAACACAAAGAGATGTGCAAATCCTATCAGAGCAGATTACAATCACTATGGAATTGCTCTCTAAAAATAAAATGGGAAATAGATTATAGAGTTTTTTTTTTCTGTTTCCTTTTGATGCAGCTTATATTTGTGAATGAACTCAAGATCTGAGCTCCAGGAGGCCTGCCTGTCTTGAGTTTACCAGCAGAATTGAAGCAGGAAGAAATAGCTTATCAGAAACTGTCACTTGTGGTTCCTAAGGTAATGATAGCACAACACCAGGAACCTCAAAAAGAAAGAATACTGCTCAATGGATGTAGCTCTCAGGAGGAAGGAGATGGAAGTGGCAGCAGCAAATGTGCTTTCTTGTTTTCTCTCCTGATATCCTTGTGCAACTTGCTCTTGTGGGAACTTCTTCCTTAGGGTGAACATGCCTGAATGGATTTGACATCACTGAGGTTAATGATCCCTCTTGGCTGATGCTCCCAACTTTGAGCATCACTCTTGATTACTTATTTAAATGGGAAATCACAGGCAGGTTCTCAGACATCCTCAGAACAAGCCTGAAGTCATCCCATTTCTTGACTGTGGCTCAGGCTTCCATATCTTAATAGAGAAAAAGCCCTTCAGTCCAATCAGGTTCATCTCACTCAAGTTGTTTTATTGGAAGCTGAGGCTAAAATCTCACTGCACTCCTAAAATTCACTCAGAGAATATAAGGATTAATTACTTTGGTCTTAGAGAGGCAGTTAAATACCATTTCTATGTCAACAAATTCTATGTCAACAAATTCTGTGTTTAGGTTTTCTGCCTATTATAAAACTTTTTTTTTTCCTGATTCAATCTATACTAAAGTAAAACGTGACCAATATCTAAACCTCAACTTGAATTTCCAAAAGAAAAATAATTGTTGACCATTTTCCTTAGGAAATTTCCATGTATAAAATTATACTTATTTTTTCCTTAACCCTCAATTTAAATTATATTAATTAAAACTATAATTCTAAGAAAACTTCTCGGGTCAAAATATAAAGTTAAGTTCTAATTTAGGTCGAAGAATGAAATTTCCAGATAGAAAATAAATTGAAGTTTATTTTTAAGAATGGGTTGATCTTTTAATTTGTGAAATAATGTCAACAAATTGTTCTAACACACCATCATCTCTTGCCTGGACTACTACAATAGCCTCCATTGTTTTTTTTTGTTTGTTTGTTTTGTTTTTGGATGTTGAGGATCGAACTTAGGCACGCTCAACCACAGAGCCACATCCTCAGCCCTATTTATATTTTATTTAGAGACAGGATCTCACTGAGTTGCTTAGTGCCTCACTGTTGTTGAGGCTGGCTTTGAACCCATAATCCTCCTGTTTCAGCCTCCCAAGAGGTGAGGTGCTATCCCACCTTCAAACATCCTCCATAGGGTATCTATGGTGGAACTTTAAAGCTATTATCAAGTCTGTCCCTGGGTTTTACTTTTTGATTACTTTTTTATAGCCTGTAGAATAAGAAATCCTTAAGACGGGTTGCAGCATGTTGTGCCCAGATACCACATAGTTCTCTACTCTCTATCTACACATCTGGGGCATACTGGTTTCATTTCTTTCTCTTCCAAAGGCACATCCGGTTCCTGCTTGTTCTTTTCCTCAGGACTTTCTATCAGCTAAGTGCTGTTTCCTCAGTTAGGCTTTCTTTGGCCACCTAGTCTGAAATAAACTTTCCTTGTTATTCTTTATCAAATACCCTTACTTATTTTCTCCATAGTACTATTGCAGTCTGGAATTTATTTATTTACCATTCTTTAAAAAAATGATTTTAAAAAATAAATGACAGCAGAATGCATTACAATTCTTATTACATGTATACAGCACAATTTTTCATATCTCTGGAAGTATGTTGACACCAATTTGTGTCTTTATACATGTACTTTGGATGATGATGTCTGTCATATTCCACCATCCTTGCTAATCCCCTGACTCCTCCCTTTTTCTCCCACCCCTCTGCCCTATCTAGAATTCATCTATTCCTCCCATGCTCCCCCTCTCTACCCCACTATGAGTCAGCCTCCTTTTATCAGAGATAACATTTGGCATTTGTTTTTTTGGGATTGGCTAACTTCACTAAGCATTATATTCTAGAACTCCATCCATTTACCTGCAAATGTCATGATTTTATTCTCTTTTATTGCTGAGTAAAATTCCATTGTGTATATATGCCACATTTTTTTTATCCATTCATCCACTGAAGGGCATCTAGGTTGGTTCCACAGTTTAGCTATTGTGAATTGTGCTGCTATAAACATTAATGTGGCTGTGTCCCTTTAGTATGCTGTTTTTAGGTCTTTGGGGTATAAATTGAGGAAAGGAATAGCTGGGTCAAATTGTGGTTCCTTTCCTTCCATAGACTCTCCATACTGCTTTCCATATTGACTGCACTAATTTGCAGTCCCACCAGCAATGTATGAGTGTATCCTTTTCCCCACATTCTTGCCAACACTTATTGTTGTTTGTCTTCATAATAGCTGCCGTCCTGACTGGAGTGAGATGATATCTTAGAGTAGTGTTGATTTGCATTTCTCTAATTGCTAGAGATGATGAACATTTTTTCATATATTTGTTGATTGATTGTATATCCTCTTCTGAGAAGTGTCTGTTCAGGTCCTTGGCCCATTTGTTGATTGGGTTATTTGTTTGTTTTTTGTTTTTTTGGTGTTTAGCTTTTTGAGTTCTTTGTATACCCTAGAGATTAGTGCTCTATCTGATGTGTGAGGAGTAAAAATTTGCTCCCAGGATGTAGGCTCTCTGTTCACCTCACAGATTGTTTCATTTGCTGAGAAGAAGCTTTTTAGTTTGATTCCAACCCATTTATTGATCCTTGGTTTTAATTCTTGTGCTATAGGAGTCTTATTAAGGAAGTTGGGGCCTAATCCCACATGATGAAGATTAGGGCCTACGGTTTTCTTCTATTAGATGCAGAGTCTCTGGTTTAATTCCTAGGTCCTCGATCCACTTTGAGTTGAGTTTTGTGCATAGTGAGAGATAGGGGTTTAATTTCATTTTGTTGCACATGGATTTCCAGTTTTCTCAGCACCATTTGTTGAAGAGGCAATCTTTTCTCCAACGCATGTTTTTGGCACCTTTGTCTAATGTAAGTTAATTGTAGTTTTGTGAGTGCCTGTGTCCTATATTCTGTACCATGGGTCTACCAGTCTGTTTTGGTGCCAATACCATGCTGTTTTTGTTACTATTGTTCTGTAGTATAGTTTAAGGTGATATAGTGATGCCACCTGCTTCACTCTTCTTACTAAGGATTGTTTTAGCTATTCTACATCTCTTATTTTTCTAGATGAATTTCATGATTGCTTTTTCTATTTCTATGAGGAATGTCATTGGGATTTTGATTGGAATTGCATTAAATCTGTATAATACTTTTGGTAGTATGTTCATTTTGATAATATTAATTCTGCCTATCCAAGAGCAAGGTAGATCTTTCCATTTAAGGTCTTCTTTGATTTCTTTCTTTAGAGTTCTGTAGTTTTCATTGTACAGATCTCTTACCTCTTTCATTAAATTGATTCCTAAGTATCTTATTTTGTTTTGAGGTTATTGTAAAAGGGGTAGTTTTCCTTATTTTTATTTACCATCTTATATTTGTTATTCACATTGAACTATAGTATCTATGAGAGCAGATATTTTGTTCTCCTGCATATGACACAGTGATCTTTACTTTTTTAAAAAATATTTATTTATTTGTTCTAATTTGTTATACATGAAAGCAGAATGCATTTCAGTTCATTTGAAATGTAATTTGGAACATAAAATTTGGATCATAGTATATGGAACATAGTATATGGAACATAATTTTTTATTTCTCTGGTTGTATACAGAGTAGAGTCACACCATTTATGTCTTCATACACGTACCTAGGGTAATGATATCCATCTCATTCCACCATCTTTCCTACCCCCATGTCCTCTCCCTTCCCCCTCCTTTCTCTTTGCCCTATCCAAAGTTTCTCCATTCCTCCCATGCTCTCACCTACTCCCATTATGGATCAGCATCCACTTATCAGAGAAACCATTCAGCGTTTGTTTTTTTGGGACTGGCTTACTTCTCTTAGTATGATGTTCTCCAACTTCATCCATTTACCTGCAAATGCCATGATTTTATTCTCTTTTAATGCTGACTAATATTTTATTGTGTATGTATACCACAATTTATACAATGATCTTTAATAAATAACTTTTGATTGAATAAAGGGTGTTATGTTGAATTCATTTTTGTGCAGGGTGAGAGATAAGGGTTTAGTCTCATTCTCCTGTATATGGATAACCAGTTTTCCCAGCATCATTTGCTAAACAGGCTGTCTTTCTTCCAGTGTATTTTTGGCACCTTTGTCAAGGATCCGATGACTGTGTCTGTGTTAGTTTGTCTCTGTGTCTTCTTTTCTGTCCCATTGGTTAATGTGTCTGTTTTTATGCCTGTATCATGCAGTTTTTGTTACTATAACTCTGAAGTCAGGCATTATGATGTCTCCAGCATTGCCTTTTTGGCTTAGAATTGCTTTGGCTATTCTGGATCTTTCATTCTTCCAAATGAATTTTATGATTTTTTTTCTAGTTCTGTGAAATGATGTAATGTCATTGGTATTTTGATGGGGATTGCATTAAAATCTGTATATTGCTTTTGGTAGTATGGCCATTTTAACAATATTGATTATTTTTGCCTATCTATGAACTTGAGTGGTCTTACCATTTTCTTTTGTCTTCTTCAATTTCTTTCTTCAATGTTCTGTAATTTTCATTGTAGAGGGATTTCACTTTCTTGGTTAGGTTTGTTTCTTTTTTTTTTCCTTCCTTTTTTCTTCTCTTTCTTTTTTTTTTTGAGGTAATTGTAAATGGGATTGGTTTTCTGATTTCTTTCTCAGCAGATTCATTGCAGATATATAGGAAGGCTATTGATTTTTGTATCCAGATTTTATAACCTGCTACTTTACTGAATTTTTTTCTTAGCCCTAGCAGTCTTCTGGTTTTCTGGTGGAGTGTTTTAGACCTTCAAAGTATAAAATCTAATCATCTGCAAATAGTGATAATTCAACTTCTTCCTTTCTGATTTTTATCCCTTTTATTTACTTCTCTGTCCTAATTTTTCTGACTAGACTTTCTATTACTATATTAAATAGGAGTGGTGAGAGTGGACATCTTAACTTATTCTGAATTTTTAAAGAAATGCTTTCAGTTTTCCCATTCACTATGATGTTGACTTGGATTTGTCATGTATTTCCTGAGATATTGAGGTAGAGTCCTTTATCCCTAGTTTCTTCAGTGATTTTATCATGAATGTGTGCTGAATTTTGTCAAAGGATTTCTCTGCATCTATTTAGATTACTATGTATGTGACTTTTGTCTTTAATTCTATTTATGTGGTGAAATATATGTATTGATTTGCATACATTAAATCATCCTTGCATTCCTTGGCTAAAACCAACTTGGTCATGATGAAAATCTTCTTAATCTGTTGTTGAATATGATTTCTAATATTTTATTAAGGACTTTTGCATCTAAATGTATCAAAGATATTGATCTGTAGTTTTCTTTCCTCTTGAAGTATCCTTATCTGGTTTTGCTATGAGGATACTGGCTTCATAGAATGAATTTGGAAGTGTTCCATTCATTTTTATTTCATGAAATAATTTGAGGATCATTGGTATTAATTCTTATTTAAAGGTCTGATAGAATTCAGCTGAGAATCCATCTGGTCCTGGGCTTTTCTTTGTTGGAAGGATTTTATTAGTGCTTCTGTCTCATTGTTAACTATTTGTTTAGGTGTTATATGTCTCCTGATTCAATTTTGGCAGGTCATATGTATCTAGAAATGTATCCACTTCTTCTGGGTTTTCCAATTCATTAGAGTATAAGTTTTCAAAATAGTCCCTAATGATCCTCTGGATTTCCGAGATATGTATGATTAGTGATTTCTCCTTTTTCATTTCCAATTTTATTAACTTGGTTCTTCTGTATTTTTATTTTGGTTAGTTTGTCTAAGGGGTTATGGTTTGGTTAGGAGGTGTGCCCTAAAAGCTTCTGTGTGAACGCAGGAGGTTAAATGATTAGATTATGAGAGCCTTAACCTAATCAGTCCATCTTAGCTTAAATGAACTAATGGGGTGGTAACTGTAGACAGGCTGGGCATGACTGAAAGAGGTGGGGCACTGGGATGTGTCCTGAAAGAGCTGATCTCGTCTGGGGCTCCTCCTACCCTGATTCCTGGCCCCCATGGAGGGGAGCTACTTCTATTCACCATGCCCTTCTGCCATGATGTACTGCTCCCCAACATTGGGCCCAGAATAATGGACTTAGTTAACCATGGATTAAACTTCTGAACTGTGAGCCTCCCAAATTAAGCTTTTCCTCCTCTAAATTGTTTTTTTTTTTTTTGTCAGTTATTTTGGTCTTAGTAACACAAAGCTGACTAACACAGAAATTAGTACTAAGAAGTAAGGCCATTACTATGACTAACCTGACCATCACGTGGTTCAGAACACTTTGGAAAAGTTTATAGGAAGAGTCTGGAAAATTTGGAGATGTGGGCTGCAGAAGCTTTAGAATGTTGTAAGCAGAGCTTAATTGATAAATGGGTGTGCAGAAGACAAGAATGCCAACCAAAATGCAGACAGTAAAGCTTTTGCTTAGGAGGTTTCAGAGGGGAAGGAAGATTCTATTGGGCATAGACTAGAGGCCATTCATTTCACATTTTGGTAAAGAACTTCTCTACATTTGCCCATGTTCTGAGACTTTTGTGTGAGGCTGAATGTAAAAGCAGTGGAACCAGCTGACCATGAACTGAATCTTTAATACTCTGAGCCAAAATAAATTTCCTCCTCCAAGTTGATCTTGTTGGATACTTTGGTCACAGCAATAAAAAGCTGACTAACACAAAATAAAAAGAAATAGAGGAAGAAAGAGAGAAAGAAAGAAAAACATTTACAATACAACTGAAATATAATACTGGTATGGATTATTTGATGACTGAAACTGATTTTGGGGTATATTTGGACAAAAATTTTTGTTTTTGTAATAGATAAAGGTATGGATGGATGGGGAATTAATGGGTTAAGGAAAAAGAATAAAGAATTGGACATTAGAAAGGCTGGCAGGCTGGGAGTTTATAATAATAGAAATAGAGTTAAATTAAATGGAGAAGAATAAATGATAATAGGATTTGGTCTGGAATCAATGTAGGTATGTTAGGCAGAAAGGGATTTAATACAGGCAATTAGGTGCTTATTCAATCATTGAAGCAGGGAAGGGAAAGGGCAGGGAGGTCTGCCACTAGCTGTCAATTTTATCTCTAGTTTTCAGAGAGTCACTGTATTGTTACTGTTGCTTGGGGCAAGAACCACAGGATACTGCTGCTCATAGTCACAGCTACCTGCAGAACAAAGGTGGGATTTCATGTTGTTGTGCCGTGGGCCACCACAAAATTTCACATCTGTTAAAGCCCATGCATTTACTAGCTGCTGCTTGCAGGAGACAATTGTTTTCTACATTCTGTCTCATATATTCCATGTACTTTTTTTTCCCCATAGGCAGAAGCTAAACTGGAATCCTAATGGCAATAATTTCTGGGAAATGCAGTTCTCAGAATAACATTTTGAGCCCCTGGGCTTCCATGTTTTTGAAACATTCTCTTTGGGACCCCTGAGCCATTATGGAAAAACTATGTTGAGATTGTCAAACCTGTAAACCATGTGATTGCAAGTACAAGTCAAGCTCAGCCTTCCATCTCTATTGAGACACCAGATTTGTAGGTTAGTCCCTCCCAACTAACCCACCCACTAGCTGAACACTACTAAATGACTTTGTCAGTGTCTCACAGAGCAGAGGAGTCACCTGGCCAATCCAGACCTGAGTATCTGAACCACAGAACTGTTAGCCATAATAAAATGGTTGTTGTTTTAAGACACTGAGTTTGGGCTACTTTGTTAAACAGCAGTGGATAACTGGAACAAATGTCTGAGGTTAATTGTATCTCAGTTTGTGTCAGGAGGCCTTACTTAGTCTTTTGTGTACTCTGCTCTAGGGTGTGTTTGGCTGGGGCAACTCTACTCCATGTGTCTCTCATCTTCCTCTGGAGACTGACTAGTGAGCTAGCTCATTCACATCCTTCTGATAGCAATGGCAAGAGGGCAAGAAAGCGAGTGGAAACACACATGTCCTAATTTCTAGTCTTGGGACTTGCACTCTTTCACATTTCTTTTTTATAAAAACAAATGATATGTCCTCATCATCCATCAGTTTACTACCAACACTTGGCTGTCATCTTCAAAGGGCTTTGTGTTTGAGGAGTTCTATCACAGTTTTAAAGTGCCAACAACATTATCCTTTAACATCTGTACTTAAATTGGGAAGCAGGAACCCACAATGCAAGAGAAACTTATATGAGGACAATTCATGCCCTCAGATAGGGACACTGAGCACCTTCCTTGTACTTGTTGGCCATTCCTTTCTGTAATCTTTTGGCTTCTTGTCAGATGTGCTGTGTTCCCTTTGTTTGCCCAGCATCAATGTGTTCTACTGTCAGAGCCAGAATTTTCCCTTTTCCCTTCTTTGTCTCTATCATTAATTTCTCAGTTCCTGTCTGCAGGAGATCACTTTTCAACAAATGGCTCAGGGTTGAGCTTCATGGAGGGTCCAACTTCCACTTACTTTTGCAGCATCTCTGATCACTCATTAGTCCCCACACAGCATGACACAGTAGGAAGTACACTTCAGAGTCAAGTGGACCTATGTTTTGATGGCAGCTCCCCTGCTTCCTAACACCGTCACCTTGGGCGGGCCACTTAACATCTCTGTGCCTCCGTTTTATAACCAATTGTAGTGCATAATAAATCTTATCTTGCATAATTCTTGTGTGGTATAAATGACATACCAATTATGAAGTGCCTAGAACAATGCCTTCCAGGTTCTCAGTGTTGAGTCATTTCCTTTCTTTCAACCCCTCTCTTGCCTGCACCCTTAGGACTAGTTTACCAAAATCCTATCACAAACTTGCTTCCAGGATCAAAAATATTTTTTACGAATGGAAGAATAACACAGACATGTTCTATTAAGGAAAAAAGGAAGGTGATTTCCCCTGTGACTTCACTTTTTACAGATACCATAGAAAATATCCTAGAGCTTTAACACTCAGCATTCTGCAAACTCCAGTGCTTCTTATAGTAAAGTGGTGAAAGAATGAAAAGCCACTAATATTTCACTTTGGGCCTTTGGCCAGATCTATTTCTCTATAGTCTAAAGATGTGGGCCTCGTTATATTTGGATGTTTACTGTGGAAAAGATTCTTAAAAGGGTTGAAGTGGGTTTTACTTGGCTTCCTATTGTAGCACCCAGCACAAGGCTTCTTAGATGTTCAAATCAATGTTTGTTGAACAAATGATTGTTTTATTGAATGCGATTGTATGAGCTATTGAAAGTTCAATTATTTTGCATTTAAACAATATCCTAGTTTTTGGTGAGGCTGGTTTGACTGGCTGGTGCATGTTAACCTTGTTTGGTGTGTTCACTTGCGCGGGGTATAGTGTTTTTAAGAGTGGGATCTGTATTTGGAGAAATACAGCATGATGCACTACCTTTCACACTTCCCCCTCTTTGTTTTTGTTGCTTCTCATTGCTCCTTCTTGGGCTGTAGGCTCCTAAGAACAGAAACATGGGTTATGTTTGGTGTCAACATTATGTGCAATCCTGCACTGCTGGTGACATGGTTGATAGTAAGTGGATGAATATGGAAGAAGGAAGGTTAACATTTTGGATCTTTATATGATTTGGGAGAGGAAGTGTCTTATCTTGTCTCTTCTCATCTGCTCTGATTTATATCTGTTTTCTCCATAGCTCTGTTCCATTGAGCTATCCTTGGATTTATTGTTCTTTAATCCCATCCTTATAAATGACACATGATTTGTGGAAAGGGTTTAGGGTTTGAAATTAAAGAATCCTGGATTTAAGTCCTAAATCCATAATTTACTTGGTGTGTGACCTGGACAAGGTATGTAATCCCTTATTGGCTGCTTCCTCCTCTGTGAAGGTGAAGAAGGATGTCACCTACCTGGAATAGCTGTTTTGAGAACTGGCTGAATTGATGTAAGGCACCTTCTCATAGTAGTGACTCTATGCATAGTATGTGTTTTTACTATCCTTATTTTCTTTCTTTTTATTCTCTTACTACTTATCTTAATTGTGTTTTCTCCTAACATATAACATGCATTTCTAACCTTGGCTGTCTGTTAGAAGCTACCAGACTTCTGGGAGTTGATGGGGAATGGAATACTGTGAATTATCACAATTTTACTTCATTGCATATTACTTTGGACATTTATAAAACCTTAATAAGAATAACCACACTTTATCCCATTAGAAGAATACAAGGATAAATGTGAGTTTTCAGAAAAACTCCCCAAATTATAGAGCAAAGAATTAAAGAGTTAAATGGCATGTAAAGAATCTAAGGACGTAGGATATATTCAAATTTATGATTTTTTATTGTCTCCCTCTCCGTTAATTATAATAGATTCCCAAAGAGTGCTCTCACAACAGGACCATTATCCCTGGTAGATTTAAAGACTATTTCATCAGTATTTTTTTTTCTTGAAATAATTGAGTTTGCTGGAATAAAACATTCTGTTCAATATTTTTCATCTCTCTTTAATACAAATATATTTGATTCCTATAAATCTGAGTGAGGTCAGTCAGGAAATTACACATATTTTTTTCCACAGGGTATATGAGCTATTAAGTTGTGTTGCATTTATTATAGATCATGTTTGCTATTTGGCAAGATAATTTGAATGATTGAGAATACTACTTTAGAACATGTAACACTGAGAAAGCAACCAGAAAGGAGAACTGAAACAAAGTGTTCCTTATAATAAATACTTCAAGTAAATAAAATATTTGGTTTTGATTCAAGCACACATTTACATATAAAATATATCAACAATATATCATTTTATATTATGCATTCTGTTCATTCTTATGGTTCACATATGCATATATTTCTCCCATGTAAGTATATATTTACTTCACTTAGTCTTTTCAATTGAAACTCATATAATTTGTGTCTATTTTTTTATTCTATCTTTCTTTCAGCCTCAGATATGTGGATGTTTTCTTGGATTTGGTTCATTTTAATTATTTTTGCTATTGCTGGTGTGGACACAAGAGCAAAGACCACACCATACATCAAATTTACGAAAAAATATGAAGGAGAAGAGATACCCAAGGGTCTAAAGCCATCCAGTGGTTCACCTCAGGAGGAAGAAGAAAACCCACTGATGGAAATGCCTGCAATGGCGGCACCCACTGACCCCTCAGCCCTGGAGTCTGCCTTCGCCACCGCCACTCTCTTTTCCTTTGAAAACTTCACTCTTGACACAGCTGATTTCTTGTTGAATTGTTGTCGTTGTTGCTCACCTATTGTAGGGCAGAAAGGAGAACCTGGAAAGACGGGAAAACCAGGTATTTGAAATATATGGGAAGCCATGTTTCTCACTTGTACATCAATAAAGAGGTGGGTCAGAGGACAGCATTGTTCCAAAGATTTTTATACTGTCATGCAGATGGTGATAGGCCTAGGGGTAAGATTGTCACAAATGCAAATGCAAATGGGTGCTGTGCAGCCCAACATGATAACCCCTAGCCATATGTGTGGTTATTAATAAATACTGAAATTAAAATTAAATATGATAAGCAATTCAGTTCCACAATCATTTCCAGTGTCTGATTACCATATGTGGCCACTGACTACTCATTTGAACAGCACAGGTATTACAGAACATTTCTATCACTGCAGAAAGTTCTCTTGGACTTTCTGGCTAGAGTCAAGGCAGGGATTTCTGACCTCAGTCCTGGTGCTCCAGATCTCCAAACTGAGTGCATTTATTATGTGTACAGTCTTTTCATTAATGGCTGATTTAAAAAGGTAGATGAAAATTCTATTGCCTGGTAAGAATGTGTGCTGACTGATGGATTTTTTGAGTGCTATTTGTAGTTAGGATTAGAGATGGAATGCCTGTGAGGTAGAGAATGAAGTGCGGGATTCGGTTTGCTCCTCATTGAAATTCTGAAGCAACACTGTGTCCTTGCCCAGCAATTTTCTCCATTGAACACTGTGGTTATTTATTTCAAAATTGTAGATGTCTTTAATATATATGTAATGAATATACTTTCAGTTTTATTGTAATACATTTTGACTTTTACATGTCATGTAGCAGAGAGAATTCAAGGTAAAATTAAGATCAAAATGTCAATTTCAAATTCGCTCTTCCTTGAAAAAGAATTCATATCGATGTTTGCTGAGTCTTGCCTGAAGAATAGAAAGTTATAAAGTCAGTAATTATACATCTTCACGGGCTTTTCATTCGTTTCATCCCATTGCGGGATCTTTTAATATATATAGTCAGCATATATTCAGGGCTGGATTAAGGGGTGAAGGAGATGGGCAGTGGCCAGGGGCATCAAGATTTCAGGGTTGCTAAAACTTGCAAAATGTGATGAGTCTCAGAAAGTCATATTTACCAGAACTTTTCTAGCATCCTGTTTGGCTGGTAAGCTGTTCGTGAGTGAGTGGAAACCCCAAGGGCAGGGTCAAGTAGACACAGCTGGTTGCTAAGCTGTCATGTAAGGCTTTGAAGTCTATAATACCGGGGCTTTTGTTTTACCCAGTCATGGATTTGACTGGGCTGTTCTTAGAGTTCAACCCCTCCTATAATCCTATGTGACAAATATTTTGAAGATGTCAAGTTATTAGCCTGTTTTATTCTGACTGGACAGTGCTTAAAGGCTGAAAATATTGACTCTATCATGGTCTTACCCTAGAGAAGCTTCATTACTTCTGTCAGTCTCAGTTTCCAAAATGGTAAAATGTGATAATAATGATACTGATTTCACAGAATCATCAAGAAGAAAGAGATACACACAAGAACTCATTGTGGTGCCTGGAATAAAATAAATACTCAGATAATCATTTTTATCTTTCCAGTTATCTATGGCAGGAGTATGGACCTGTCTTGTGGAATACTAGGGGCCTTATATGACAGGATGCTGCTTTTGACATTGAGAAAGAGACATATGTTCCAGATATTAGTATTTTTAAAGATATTACTTCTTTCTCTTTTCCCCTCCCCTTCACGCCTCTCCTCTCCACTCTGCTCTCCTCTCTCTCATTAGAAATCTAAGAGCAACATTGAACAAACTTGGAAAAGAAAAACAAGGCTACTAAAATTCAACCATTTAAATTCTCCTTCATTAATTTTCAGTCTTTGGTCACATGAACACATAAACATGCACATTGCAAACATCACATTTTGCATTATCTACTTTTAAAAGTCACTAGTCTAACTTTATAAACTTTCTGAATGAAAACATCTTGAAATATTCAGATATATCTAATAATCAGCAAAGGTAAAAATTCTATTTTAAAGTTTTATCTTCTGCTTCTCTCTTTAGTTCAGTTATGATTGTAGGTACTACATGTCAAGAATGGTTGGCATTTTGTTTTATTTCAAATCTTTATAGAAATGTTAAAAATATCATTGCATTTCACCTGATGATTTGGTCACAGTCTAGGGAATGTTTGGTAAATCTAGAGGTTGTAGCACCTGTGAGTGCAGAACCTGGAGTCAAAATCAGTTTGTGACCTTGAAGCCTCAGCTTTTCCCTTCATGTTTAGTTTCATGGTAATTACGAAAATCAAATCCAGATATACATTTTACCAGGATGAAAGGGGTAGCCTCCCTCTTCCCTGTAGCTTCATGTAAGTTGTTTTTGTGTTCCCGGTATCACCTGGGACAGCACTTTATCACATCCCTCAATAGTGTGACCACATTGAGCCTTTGGGGGGCCATGGGGAGGTGGGTATTGCACAGGGAAATGAAATTGACCATTTTGCTTGCTCCCACCTCCTCTGCTTCTTCTTTCTCCATCTCTTTCTCCTCCATGTAATCTTCTCTTTTCTAGACATAAGAGCTTATCCATCTTGGTTATTTGACCTTGCCTTTAGCCTTAATTTCCATTGCAAACAATTTATTAATGGTTTTCTTCCTTCCAAACAAATACTGTATTCTTTCAAAGAGGAATTCTATTGAATATAAAATTTCATCCTATTCCATCAGCCTTAATTATATTAAGGTGAAGTATTATAATTTCATTGAATGTACTTATTTATATGGTTAACTTTCAAAGAAACTGGCCTTAAATTATTCCAATTGGAAAGTGATTCATATGTCTGGAATAGGACTGGGGTTTCAGGAAGAATAATTTTCCTAGGCTTAGGATCCCTCTGTGGTCCAGGTAAGTGGAAGGGAACTGAATTGCCCTGGTGAACAAGGACACTCAATGAAGTCGGATCCTTGTGTGATCTGACCCTTGCCTGCTTCTCAGCCTCCTCTTATCCTTGATCACTATTTCCACCCATAGGCCCCCCCTTTTTTTCAGTTGCTTAAAAATACTATGGTCTTTTTAATTCTTACTTTCTTAAAATAACTACCTGCTCATTTTTGCTTCAGAAAATCCTAGTGCATTCATTGAGTCTTTTCTCAGGGATCTCTCCTCTGATCCCACAAATATAAGTTAGGTTCTTTTATAACCCTATCATACAATAGGACCTTCCTATTTTTCTTTATATCATCAACTACAGTGTGGCAATTTTGATTTCTTTATGTAGCTATCTATTCAATGCTTATCTTTCATGGAGTTTCAGCTTTTGGGGATTGGGATTGCTGGCATGTTGATGGCTGTATTCCTAACACTAGCAGGGTGCTCGGTGTGTGTGTGTGTGTGTGTGTGTGTGTGTGTGTGTGTGTGTGTGAGAGAGAGAGAGAGAGAGAGAGAGTGTGTGTGTAAGGTGCTTGGTGTATAAGACAACTCAGAAATAGTTCCTGAATGAATGAATACGTGGATGAATGGGAAACCTAAAAGTGCTAGGTATTATGTTTTTGCTTCCAATTTGAAAGTGTGGTCCATATGAGTTTTAGTGTCAGGTAATTATTTTGTTCTTGCTGTTTGATGTAGTGCTGCTTCCCTGAATCATTTGATCACTGCCATGAATACAGTGACAAGTACTAATGGGCTCAATTTATCTATTCAGGTGTACAAAATTGCAAATCAGACAAAAATATTGCCCTTAGAACTCTGTAATAGTTTATTCTCACCTGATTTTATGATTAGAACATTGACAGTTATTAGTTTAAAAAAAAATGACTGTCCCCCTCATCCCCTAACTAATGAATTTCAAAAGAGATTTTTTTTCTATATTGATAGTTTTAAACCCCTGTTTCCAGGTCTTAAAGGAGAGACTGGTAATATGGGGATCCCAGGACCACAAGGAGTCATTGGACCCCAAGGCTCAAAAGGCCAGAAAGGAGAGAAAGGTAGGTAATTAATTTCATTTCATGCCAAAACCTCAAGGGACATTTTGCATCATTTTTAAGGAGAATAATTTGCTAAGTAATTTCTTGATTCTTGAAGTTATGTCAGTTTTTAAGTATTTAAGTACTTGGTAAAGTATATTGTGAATTCATTTGATATAGAATTATTATCTTTGTAAGTAGAAATTTAGAAATTTCTAAATTTAGAAATTCTAAACTGGTCTGGGAAACACACACACACACACACAAACACATACAGAGTTACACAACTTTCCTATTTCTGATTGGACATCTGGTTGACCCAGTGACTGGGAACCACAAAGTATAGTCTCTGGGGAAGGGTACTTTCCTACATACTCCAGGTAGGCTCCTACTTTTGATGCAAATTAATTTCATAGTGAATAGAACTAAATAGAGCTGGCAATGCTCTACAATATTCAATTTAGGTGGATAGCCTGACTGCTAAGGAGAACTTGCCATTTCCAGTGACTCACTAAAAGCAGAGGCAGTATTGATGGGGTGCAGAGCCATGAGTTAAAACAGAAGTATTAAGCATATAATAGTGACTTTGGACCAGTGGCTTTACTTTGCCTGGAAATTGAGGGGAATGAACTTGATACTTATTTATACCGCTATTTACTATCAAAGAAGATTTGTAGTTATGAGTGCTATCATAGATCTTTTCCAGCTCAGAAATCCTATAATTCCATAGGTGTGTCAGTAAAGAAGGCTTTCCTGCCCCAGGAAATCCCTGGGTCTGTAAGTGCTCCAAGGTACTGAGGGAAGATTACAGATTCACTGGGACATTGAGAAATTCCTCAGTGAATAGGAGCAGCCTGTAGAAATACCATCTATTCATCAAGTTCGATGTTTGAGCTTTAGTGTCACATGTCAAAAGACCTAATATCATCTATACATCACCCTCCACATGGCTCAGGAACTGCCTAACTCATTTCTGCTAGAACACTCAGTGAAGTAATTACTCAAAAAAGATGCTAAGGTAAGAAAGAGCTACTTCACACTTGTCAGTTATGCGATTTTCATTCTCAGAAACATTTAATCCTTTTGTGGCTGAATTATGTTAGCAGAAACCCTGTGAAATATAGATGAGTGATGAAACTCCCCAGTGATTCATATATTCTGGAAGCTAGACTTCTGGAAGTAGAAGAAAATATAAGGAAGTATTGTAAGGTTCTTAAGAATATGCTTTGATGAAGGATCAAAAGTAGAGATTCATTCAGCCAACTCTCTATAAAGTGGAAACTCTACTTTCCTTTTACTTCCAGACTTACCTTGGACTCTTGGCTAAGATTGAAAGTTAAAAAAAATAAAATAAAATGAGTAGAATGGTTACATTCTGGCTAATGACTACTTGATTAATTCACTACAAGCAATGAAATCCCTTAAATAAACTTGAAAACTTCAATAACTCTGTGAGTGAAGGTCAATGTTCTATTATTAGCAAGGACTGGAATAGGCTTGGGCCTTCACTTCCATTTGGGTTGGGTTCTCTCAAAATGCATCTGGATATTTTCTTGATGGCCTATGAGTTAATTTACAATTTTGTATTTTCTGTGGAGTGGTAATAGAGGAGGTGGCTACTTAGAACTCATGGGATTTCTTTAGTGGGTACTGTGAAATTAAGGGAACTTATTTTCATTACTTTTAATTTGATTTAGGTTTAATTTTTTCCTGACAAAAATTAAGCAAAATTGTGAGTCATAATATAAATAATAAAGTTGGCAAATAGATGCCAAAGAAGGTAATATACAGTCATGTTTGACTCTGTGAAAATTTTTATTTTTTTTTCATATCTCATGTTCTTCTGGTAAAAGTGAAAACAAAAATATTTGCTCTACCATTTTTGAAGGGGATGTGTTATAGGCTTTGTAAATTATAAGTGTTCCAATTCATGAAATATGCTGTTATAGAGCCTTCTTGTTATATAAGAGGAAGTATTAATATCAAATAAAATTAAATGAATTTAAAAAATGTCCAGGGTAATTTAACAAAATGTTAAGAGCTTGGAACAGTATTTGGCACAAATTGTTAATACAAGTTAACTATTTTTAATACTATTATTATTGCTATTGTTTTTTACAATCAAAATGAATCTGTGATAGACTTAACAAGATAGGACAATACAAAATCCATTTTATTGTAACATGGCAAATAACTGCAAACCCAAATCTTTCAATGTTCTTCAAATATGATTTCTCATAGTCTTATAATTTGTCCAAAGAACATTTGAAAATTATTCCAACATGTAATGAAAATTGACTTTTCTTTCATGCTCTAAGTCAGGGATAATTTTTCATTCCTGGATGGATTTTTGTTATGACTAGTTTTAGCCAATTGCATAATACCGTGTTCTGTGCTTTACTGAGGCATGGTGGGCATATAAAGAAGACAACTGAACTGTCATTTAAAATTTATAATAAAATAAGCATAATCACATACATATGCAAGATAATGCAGGATGTGATGAGGAGTTTGAGGAGTCCTGGAAATGCCATGAGCAAAATGAAGTCTATTTGAAGGATTGGCATTCAAATCACCTTCAATAAATTCCCTTTTCACATTACTTTACCTTTAAGCCATTTTGGTTAAAGGAAACACTGGAATGTGACGTGGTTGTGAAAGGGATGTTTTAGATATATCATAAATAACATAGTTGGAAAAAAGTTAATCTTGCTATCATTTTAGGAGTAAAAGGAGAGCGTGGGGACCAAGGGACAAGTGGAGTTCCAGGATATCCAGGAAAACCTGGAGAACCAGGTACAATACAAAATATATAATTGTGCACAATCATGAATGCTGTAAAGCCCTCATTCTTTTCCTGTTTGTATTTAAAGTTTTCAGAGAAGTAAGATGGAAATATAAATTACTACTATTTTTCGAATAATTCAGTGTGCTGATTGAAATAGGTCTAGGAATTTAGAGATGAGGTAAAGATATCTGAGCTCTATTCCTCTCTCTCTCTAGCTGTCAATTTTTTTGGTTTTAGTTTCTATGCCTTGTAAGATTTTGGGTTTGGATAGACAATATGGAGATTTAGGAGAATACTTGAGATGGGTCAAAATACAAAGGGTAATTAATTTTATATTTTAAGAAAAAAATATTTTTATATTCTTTATTATCTTAAAGGTGGAAAAAAGAAGTAGACATGTGAATTCTGAATGTAAGCTATTGTTTCTTGGAAGCACAAACTTTTCTCTTTCTGGGATTATGACATGTTATAAATTGCTCATTGCATTTATGGCTGCTAGGCACAGCCTCTGTCAAGCAAGAAGGGGTTTCCATGTCCAAAGAAGTAAATTTTATTCCTATTTTTCCAGGTCTGTGGTAATGGCATCTTGTTTGGCTTTTGTGATCCTTAAACGTTATTTTAATTTCTCATTTCAGGTGGACTTGGTCCTAAGGGGGACAAAGGAAACATTGGCTTGGCAGGAGTGAAAGGACAAAAAGGCTCACAGGGAGACCCATGTGAAAATGGCACCAAAGGAGATAAAGGAGACCCGGGGGCCGTGGGCTCTCCAGGACTGAACGGAGAGCCTGGAGCCAAAGGAGAGAAGGGGGAGATGGGACAGAAAGGCTACTGCGGAGATTCTGGGGAGAGGGGAGGAAAAGGGCAAAAAGGGGAGGAGGGGGTAAAAGGAGAAAAAGGTAGCAAAGGAGACACTGGGACAGAAGGCAAAAGGGGCCCTGATGGTCTGCCTGGAGCTAAAGGTGATCCAGGACTTAAAGGAGAAAAAGGGGAGTTAGGTCCTCCTGGTCTTTTGGGACCTGCTGGGCCAAAGGGTGAGCTTGGGAACAAAGGGGTCCGAGGACCTATTGGGAAGAAGGGCTCACGGGGCTTCAAGGGCTCCAAGGGCGAGGTCGCCAAACTCCCGCAGTCGGCCTTCAGCGCTGCTTTGTCAAAGCCATTCCCTCCTCCCAACATCCCCATCAAATTTGACAAGATTTTATATAATGACCAAAGGGATTACAACCCTGCCACTGGGAAATTTAACTGCAGCATCCCTGGGACATACGTCTTTTCTTACCATGTCACTGTGAAGGGTCGACCCGCTCGGATCAGCCTAGTGGCCCAGAATAAGAAGCAGTTCAAGTCCAGAGACACTCTCTACGGTCAGGAAATAGACCAGGCCTCTCTCCTCATCATCCTGAAATTAAGTGCAGGAGATCAAGTGTGGCTGGAATTGCCAAAAGATTGGAATGGGATTTATTCCAGTGCTGAGGATGACAGCATTTTTACTGGGTTCCTTTTGTACCCAGAGGAAACTCCTGGAATTTCACCATAAATTTGGGTATTGGACACTGTAGTTGGATTTAGTGGAATAAATATTGACATGTAGAAGTAAACTTAAAAAAAAAAAAACTTCTATTTTTTTCATGATTAAAACAATAATACAGAAAAATTACATAATAGTGTAGATTCAATTAGTATTTCTATTCTAAGGCATCTTCTTTAAAACAATTGAGAACATATGTAACTCTGTAGCTGACATTTTTTGTTTAGTATTATAATGACATTACTTATTAATCACTAAATTACTATTTAAAGGATTAATGTCTTCATGGAAAATATGAATTAGATTTATAATTAATAAATATATTCTTCTAAACATTTCTATACCTCATGTAACTGTGTGTTAATAGCTGACAAACTATCACGATAGGTCTTTCTTGAAGTTTCTGATTCTCTTGGTGGAATTCTCATGTCAGTTTCATTCTCACATTAGTTTAATTCAGTGGAAATGCATGGAAAGAGTGTCAAAATTATCTAAAATATGTTTAAAATTTATCATGTGTAAGGGTTTTTCCATAAAACCTGTATTATGTGGACAAGAGTGTTTGGTAAAATGGAAAAAGAACGTTGATAAAAAGTTATAGCTCAATCATAGAAATGATGCAACCCTTCATCAAATTATTGTGCTTACAAGAACTGAATGTCCCTAAAAGATTAAAGAATAAAATTAAATCATTACTGATCTAAATTTCAGTTCTTTCTTCATGGTGGAACATTTAATTAGGATAAACTCTTTGGCATCATTATTATCATCTCGAGAATAATTAATTCCAGTTATTCAGTGATAACATTGCTGGAGCAGGTGGGAGATTGGGAATTCATTTGCAATGTGAATGTTTAATAACTGTGAATATTGGATAATTCAGCAGCTTCATTTTTTAAAAAAGTGAATTTATTGAATTCAAACTGAATTTGGTTCTGTGAAGGTAGATATGCAGATTTGTAAATTTTGGGGTGTCAAATGAGGGAGTGGGTGATAGGAAACTTTATGGTCTTACTCTGCCAACTTTGGCAAACATTCACTTTTGGGATTCTCATCCATATGTGTATCAGAACAGTGTTTCCCAAACTGTCCAGAGGAACACCATTTCTGGACATTGCTATTATGAATCACTTGAAAAAGTAAGTTTTGCTTCAAATACATGTTGAATGTGCTGTATTCTATATCTACCTCCTAAAAATTTATAAAGCCCATTAGTGTAGTCTCTGACATTCCCACAGAAAAGAAATCATATTAACTTTGTTTTATTCAGTGATCCCAAGTTCATTGTGTATTTAGAACATATCAAGTACTAGCCTGTGGGACAATGTTCTGTAGGAGTTTAATTTTGGAAATAGTGCATTAGTTTCTCATCCAAGAATTTTTTTTTTTTTAAATAAAACTGAGGTGAAGTTCACTCTTGACATTTCTCTCTTCCTTTATCAGTTCTTTTCTGTTTAGGTCATGATATGACTTGAGTAGTGGCTGTGCCTGTTTCTGTCAGAAAGTACATAAGTTAACTTGCAAGTAATTAAAAAAGACATGCTTACACTGGAAATTTTCTTTATTTTTTAATTTAAGGATTAGATAGTGAAGAGATTTAGGAACTTAGTTTGTTTCCTTGTTTGCTTCTATGTTTGATCTTTTTCTTTATATCTTTTCCACCATTGGGTCATCCAACTCACCTAGGAAGACAGAAGGAAATAAATCACACCAAAGCATTTGACATAAAAGGCAATCGGGCAGAGAACCATTAAGGGAGCAATAATTCGTGTGTAGGTTTTGTGATATCTGACAAGTGTCTTTCACCTATGTTTGTGGAGGATGTTTTACAGGAAGTTAGAAGTTAAGACCTCAGGGTTAGTACCCAGGATTGATGGTAATTGTGAGCTTTCCCCAGGGCATCCAAAGGAAGGAACTTGCTAGCCTGTGGGAATGGTTTTGGGAGATGACTTCCAGGTTCTTTGACACTTTCTGCTATTAAGGTAGAGAACTGTCACAATAGAGTGTTTTCTTCCTTCAATATACCATGTCTCCTAATTGATGAAAGCAAAAGGCCAAGAGTGGATCTTGCTCATCCCAAGGATTTGAATACAATCACTTTCCTATTCCTACCCTAAGGACTACCAGCCCTGAGTATTAAACAGCATGGATTGCTAAGAGTTAAACTAACATCTTGAGCTTAACACGACAAAGTTGAACTTCTGAAATCCCCATAAGTGTTCCTCCCACATTCTTCCTTAACTCATATAATGACGACTTCTGTCTAGTTGTTCAGGCCAAAAACTTGTGTCACTTAATTTTCCTCTTTTGAGTTAAATCTGATTTGTCAGAAAATCCTTTTAGTGCTTCTTTCAAGATGTACAGAGTTTGATGACTTCTCACATCTCCATGACCACAACCCAGATCAAGCTACATAACTTATTACCCAGATTATTGCAAGAATATCCTAACTGGATCTCCCTAACATTTAAGAGGACCAAAATGCAAATAGGAATTGTTTTAGTTAGCTTTTTCCACTACTGTGACTAAAAGAGCTGACCAGAACAATTTTAAAGGAGGAAAAGTTTATTTGGGGGCTCATGGTTTCAGAGGTCTTAGTCCACAGAAGACTGGCTCCATTTCTTGGGGCTCCAGATCTGGCTGAACATCGTGGTGGGAAAGTGTGGCAGAGGGAAACAGCTCCCATTATGGTGATCAGGAAGCAGAAAGAGAGACTCCACTCTCCAGATATAAATATATACACCAAAGCTATGCCCTAATTCCCACCTCCTCTAGCTATACCCTACCATTTCAGTTACACTCAGTTAATCCCTATTAGGGGATTAATCCACTGATTGGGTTAAGACTCTTACAAACTAATCATTTCTCCTCTGAACCTTCTTGCACTGTCTCACAAGTGAGCTTTTGGGGGATACCTCACATCCAAACCATAACAGAATCCATAAACTATACATCTAAATATTTAAAACTTAAAAACCAAACTAACAGTAGTTTAAAATATGTTCTATACTCCTATTTTGAAATATGTGCTTTTTATGGAACACATTAAAAATATTTTTAATATAACAGTAAACAAAATAGCAAAGATGTTGAACTACTATTGTGCATGTGTGATTAATAGGCAGATTACAATTGGATAAATAGTAAGAAAAAGCTATTAATTCATGAATTACTATTGTTTATTTCATAGATATTATTTTTAAAGCTTAATTTCAGAAAAAAATGTTATGATTTAAATTTAGAGAAATTTGTTCATCTGAACTATTAATGCTTGGGAATGAACCTGAAATTTTATATATCATGTTCAAGTATTGTGATGGTGTTATATAAGATATATATTTTAGACAGTGTAAAAATATTAAATTTCATCACATAAACCAGTGGTAACTTATATTGCCATTTCGTCGTCTCTTAAAACAGTACTTTAAAAGCTAGATCCGTCATGGATTTTCTGTCTGGACTTACATAAATATAAATTTGAGTACCATAAATTGTTTAATATTGAATAATATCCTTTAGCTATTAAATGTGAAACTTTTGCAAATGCTATGCAACTCATGAGTATGTCAAGAACAATGAAGTATAACCAACAGAAAAGCAAGAAAATGACTGTTCAACATAATTGAGATGCAATACTTGATTACCTGTGGCATTTATGCTTTCCATTTTCCAAGTTGTATTTCTCCTAAATAATGCACCCATTGCACAATTTCTTCCATTCTCCTGATCAGTGGCCATACAGTGTATCCTACTAATCTTAACAGAATCTAGCAGAAACCACTTATTTTTTTTTAAATTTAATGCACACATGGCAAAAGGCATGGATAAAAGTTTCCTAGGGTACCTGAAAGTGACTATCGGAGCTTATGTTTAAGGCTGTAGATGTGCTATGATGGAATTAAGTTCTGATCTCCAATAAGGTTTCCCTAAGCACTTTAATAAATTCATAGAGTATGTGCAGAAGTAGTCCCTCTTGCTTGAATCTCTTATTTTGCTTTTGACCCCTTCAATCAAAGCAATACTGCTTTAAAATAAGTTGGCTCATCTTACTCTTCTGTTCAAAGTCTCTTGAAACTTCCACCTGAATCAGAGAAGCCAGACAGATCCTTACTATAATCAGAGAAGCCCCATGTGGGCTGGTCTCCTGCTTAATTCAGTCTTCATCTCCTTCATTTTGCCTTTGAACATCGCCCTCAGTGCCTCTCCTTAAAGTCACCGTGCACCTTTGCATTCAGGAATTTGCATGTTTCATGTTGTCTAGATGGCTCTGGCCCTAGGTAACTGCACCATTTTATTCAGTTAGGCCTGAATATCACCTTTTCAGAGGCCTTCTTGGATCATTTGATTTTAAATGGTCCCCATCAGTCCTTGTTTTGTTTTTCCTCAAGAGCACTTACCTACATTGAATGTGTTATGTGTTTCATGATCTTGTTTATTTTCAATCTTTCCATAAACAAAAGTTCCATGAAACCAGAGATTTTTGTCTTTTAAATAAACAGACAAAACTCTATCCTCGGTGTCGGCATATGAATATGTGTTCAATGAATGAAGATTGATAAATGTTCAAACAAATATGGTGGTTGTAGATTTTTCCACAAGGTGGTGCTCACAGATTATCTTTGCTTGGTTTCTATCTTAATTTCAAAATAAAATAAATCAAAACAAAATATAACCACCATACCAAACTCTCCAACCCCCCAGTCCCAATCTTTTGCAAAGCAAATAAGATAATGACTTATATTTTACAATTAAAAACCTCGTTTCATGAAAAACATGTTTCATGTTTCCTCATGTTTGGAGAGTTACACAATGTTTTTCTCCATTGGGACATAGACATAGGGCTATTAGGCATATCTATGGATACTTCTTCTGAGTGGTGGCTTAATTCTTTCTCCTTTCCCACTCTAGCCCCAGATGGGTCATCCCTAAGTCCTGGGATATAATACATTTTATAGCTGTAATTCCACTTACCAAAGACTTTCAAAGTGGAAAAAGAAGGCTAGACTTTAAGAATGCTGTAATTCGTGGAAGGACTAAGATGGCAATATTAAGTACAACACAGCTGTCAATGACAGAGGTGAGAGAGAGGGACATTGGGACTCATGGAGTGATAATATTTTCTGTTTCTTGAGTCCTTAATAATGTGCCAGGCATAGGGCTTTTCATGTCTAAGGTGCACCAAGTGCTGTGTACCACCTGAGGATACTGAAGCATACAGTGGTTCAGCAACAAGCTAAGGGACCCACATCTGGAAGGTGGGGGAGCCATGGACCCAGGCAGTCTGAATCTAGAGCTCATATTATTCTTAACCAACAGAGTGGGCAGAGTTTATTAAAAAGCTTGGCTGGGGAAAGCCTGGTAGAATGGGGAGAGGGATGGTAGTAACCAGTTCTCAAAGCCAGGAGAATGAATGGAAGAACAAGAATCCACTAATATCTCGGAAGGGGATGAAAGTGTGGAAAAAACTGAGGATAAAGAAGACAGGCTTTGCTGATAAGGGACACTATAGGGAGCTCTGATCATCCCAGTGCATGATCCAAGTGAATTTTGTAGAAAAATTTAGTAGGAATATCGGATTATCCCAGAATTTAGGGTGAAAGCACATTTATTGATGTGAGAATTATAAGAATTACATCGAGTCTAATAGAGATAACATGAGAGATCCATATATTCATGGTTCTTCCTTTTGGAATGACAAATAGATTAGATGGCATCTCTCTTGTTCTGAACTTGTGGGCGATGCTGAGGAAGTAAAAGCCTCAGTCTCTTGCTCTCTGCACATTTATAAATTTATTTAGGTCCCTGTTCCCAGGCTCTGTTCTTGGTATTGAGAATAAATCAGGGAGACAAACAGAAGGAAATTCCTTCTGTCTTCATGGAGCTTATGAAGAGAACTAATAAAAACATCCACAAGTTTTTGATTATAGAGCATGCTAGAAGATGATAAATACGAAGCAGAAAAATAAAGTGGGAAGGGGGATTGGGAGCAGAGGGTGGTGAGAGGGGTCTAAATGGGGATTAGAAGAAGCCTCATTGAGAATGTAATATTTAAGCCAACCTGTGAACAAGGCAAAGGAGCAAGCCTAGTGACTAGCTAACAGGGCGCGGGGAGGGTTTGTGCGTCCTAGGAACAAAATTCCTGGGGTAGGAGCTCTCCTGGCAGGGAAGACTCTGTATCTGTGGCAGTGAGAGCAAGGGTGCAGAAGTAGGGGTGAGATCTGACAAGTGATGGAGTCCCAGACTGTGAGGGCTTTTTAGCTTTTTGAGTGAGTTTGGTAGATGTGGAGATGTGCTCCCAGATTCCCTTCAAGGAAGGACTAGATGTCCTGGTGTGGGGACTGTACTTGACAGATGGGCCCCAGCTGTTAGCTCTTTCAGGGTCTAAGCTGTAGAGCAGCTTCTTTTGAAGTTAGCCCAATTTTGGTAATGAGGCAAGTTGGGTGCATACAGTCCTGGCATTCCATTTGAGGTCATGGTGACAGGCCATATCCACTCCAGAGCCCTCAGTTGGGTGGTCAAGACTTTATTGGGTCTTATTGCAGCTCAACTTCTTCCCTGCTCAAATCCGCCTCCTTTCTCCTGTCAGAGGTTTATTCCTAATTAACATCCTGCACTCCAAACTCCACATCCACATTTACTTCTGGAGACCCAACAGGTAAGAGATAAAATGACAGTGTGATTTTGTGGACCACTTATTCTTTCCCTCACCCTCTGCCTTCCTTGTTCTGAATCAGGACTGAAAGAATAAATAAATGAACAAATTAATGTCAGAATTCTATTGGGAGCTTGTGGCTTGACATTCAGGCCCAAAGATCCTCTGTTATTTGGCTGTAGTGGTTAAGAGTCTGACTTAGGAACCCAATGTGCTGGGTTAGACTTTCATTTACTAGAAATACCACGTTGGGCAAGACACTGAGTCTTGTCTCAGTTTCATTTATAAGATGAGATTTTAGTGCTCTAAATTAGAGTATGTTTGTAAAACTCTTAGAACCATTTGATACATAGTAAGTGCCGAATAGGTATTGTTAAAGAAAGCCAACTTTGAGTCAAATATGAGAAAGTATGCATTTTGTATGTGGATCAGACTCCTTCTCACCATCAGGTATGTACACATTTTTATTTATTTATTTATTTATTTATTTGGACTGGTAGGCTTATGAATGGAGGGAGAGGTAAAATCAAAACTGGTTTGTGCTCAGTATAGGATCAGAAACAATAATGTTGAGTGAATGCTATGTAGTTAAGGTCTTCCAACAGAGCATCTGAATTACATAGATATATAATGGTGTGGTTTATTAAATATGCATAAAAATAAAGTGCTCCTCCTTTGAGATGAGATTGAGATTCACTCTTTCTTCAAAATCACTATTAATAGGCTTAATATACCAAAGTACATACATTTACTTTCATATTAAGGCCCCTGGGGTCACTGTCTTGGATTGCCACATTGACCATGTGCTACTTATACACTTAAACAAGGCACTGAATGAGGGCCTACCTAAAGATGGATGTTTTGCTGATCTGAAAGGTAATGACAGTGACAAATGAGACCTCCCAATGGACCATAGCGAGGGTTAGCAGCAGGAAATTGCATTGGCTCAGTGATTAAGGCAACATCAGCAGTCAGAAGACAGCAGCAGGGCAGGTGGCCTTGGTCTTGCTGCTGCCTCATCTGATCCATCTCACAGGGTGATGAGTCTGAGATGTGTCTGCTTAGCCTGCAAACACAATTCTCCCCTGCTTCCCTTTTTTTTCTCCCTGAGGATAAATGAGCAACAAGAAATTTGGAACATCCAGATTATTCAATGTCAGAGCTATTGCCAAAGTAGCACGCCCACTCTCCTTGGATGTTGAATGCAAGTTAAAATTGCCTCTGGCAAAAGGTTTTGTGAAGGTCTTACTCTTTTGTTTTAATTCAAGAAAAATTAATGAGAACCTACTATGTACCAGGCACTAGGCTCAATGCCAGGGATATAAAGATGAATGAGATAATTTCTTGTCTTCAAGGAAGTCACAGTCGAATGTGAGAGGCAACTAAGCAAAGGCAATGGTAGTTCTATCTTTTTTTGTCTTCGGGTTGGCCAAAGACCTAAATGCTTTGGCTATTATTGAAGAACTTGAGAAGACACTTAATCCAGCAAGTTGGTTGATTGATGTTCTTATTTCACTACCCCAAGGAGTACTGGGTGAGCAATTTATTTCAAATGGTTCAGCCTTAGCAAGAGAAAAATGTTAAACAAAAAAATCCAAGAACAACATCTTTACAATTGAATATTACCTTGTGGGACCCTAAATCTGTTTCCAAGACCTTGGATTGATAAGGAAAGAGAAAACTGAAGAACTCTACAGGGAAATCAGAAGTTAAGACCCGGCAGATCCAGGACCAAATGAGACAGAAGTATTACAGTAGCGCTCACCTGAGACTGGAAAGATCTTGATCATCCTCTGGCCAGCTCCTCTTGAAAGAAGAGTACTCAAAATGTGTGACCCAAGACCTGTAGTTTCTAGCATTTACTTTCCAACCAAAGACTTTACAATCCAAATACTACAGATTTATAAAAGTAAAGAATTATCGGGATATGATATATCTATGGAAAATGTACAATTATTGCCTATATAACTTGATAATTTTAAACATACTGCTGTACCATGAAACTAGCACCATATTACGTCATGGAAATTTTCTAGTGCCTGGAAGGCTTCCTATCAATTTATCCCCCTCACTGCTTTGAGTTCTATTACCACAGTTTAATTTTGCATGTTGATAAGAGTCATATAAATGGAATCATGCAGTTGTACTCTTTCATGTCTGGTTGATCATGTTGTACACATCAGTAGCACTTCAGAAGTCGGGTATCTGATTGGCCACCCTGATTGGCCACTGATGAATCCTCTTCTGTTGTAGTTGCTGATCATTAATTTTTTTGCCCAATTTTATTGGATTGTCTGTCTTTCTGTTATTGACTTATTTAGATTCTTTAGATTGTTCTTTAAGATGTTCTTTATATTTCCTGCATACAAGACTCCTAAGTTTTAATCCATTTCTCTTTTGTTCTCCAAGTAGGTCAATGTTGTTTTCTGAGCCTTTTCCTCTCTTTTATTCATACCCTTAGATTTCCAAAAACTTTAAAACTCTCCTGCTGGCTTCCCATCTTTATAGAACTAGAATTTATAACCAAAAAAGTGAATGATTTTTGACTAAAAATCCTTTGTTACATTATCACCTATCTTTTAAAAGGAAATAAAGCCAAGAGACAGAATATCTGAGGGTGGAGTTTCAGAAAATAGAAAACTGTTGGGGAATACTTTTGAGGGAAACTGGGAGACAAGAAAGCCAATGAGTGGGGCACAGCAGTACACCCTTGTAATGCCAACTACTTGGGAGGCTGAGGCAGGAGAATGGAAACTTTGAGGCCAGCCTGGGCAACTTAGTGAGATCCTGTCTCAAAACAAAAATTAAAAAAGGACAAAAGACTAAGTGGAGTGCCTCTGGGTTTAATCCCCTGTACTGGGAATAGGAGTAATGGCCAATAAAAAGAGTATTTTCTATCTCTGAAATCTAATTATGCTGTCATTTCTTAAACTTTTCCTTGAATTTACGACAATTTCTTTTAAAGGATGTTGGACAAAGAAAGAACGTTATTCATCTGCAAATGACTTCTTCATTAAAGAAAAAGATAAGATTAAGGTTATAACTAGATCACTGGTTTCAGGACTATTTAAAATGACAGGCCATTAGTGGCTTTCTACCAGCCTGAGAATCCTATAGTGCAATGTTCTAGGGAGGCCGTCATACCAGAAACTGGTGATAATATTGTAACAATAAATAAATAGGAAATTACAAGCATACTTAAGAAGTTAGTGAGTGATCTTAGATTGGAAAGGAGAACTTGCAGGCAGGAGAATTCTTTCAGGTGCCCTTGAAATTGATGGTAAAAAAGCAGAAAGCTAAGAAGAAACATCAATGAAGATAATTTATGTGATGAGAAAAAGAGATGAAAATTAGGGGAAAAAAAAGAAAGAAAGAAAAGACAAGGGGAGAGTTTGTGCCTAGCCAGACTCAAGCAATGTCTGTACATCTTCAAGCTGAGATTGTAGTTTTTAAAAATGCATGGTTCTGGGTTGTCCAACCTAAGAAAACTAGACTATTCAATCCTAACTCTAAAACCAACACTCAAATTTATGAATTACATTCTATTTCCGCCATAAATAATTTCACTCTCCCAACATTTATTGGTTACCCACTAGCTATTAAGTGCTATTACAGATAATCATCATATGATTTTGTACATTCTTCAAAGTATTATTATAACAGAATAGAAGACAGGTTGAAATCAGTCTGGGAGGATTAGGGGAGCTTTTAGATTAATTTGTTTATCCATTCTTCAAATATTTATTGAGTGGCCTACCTTATGCCAGGCATCATGCTAGATTCTGAAGACACAATCTTGAACAAGAAAGATGTATCTCTGTTGTCATAGAGCTGACAGTTTAGTGGGAAAGATGCCATTAAACTGTGCTTGGAAAAACCCATTAGGCATTTGTCATGTGAAAGAGGCAGGAAAACCATTCCCATCAGAATTCCAGGGTAGAATTTCAGAGTTTGGAAAGATGTTGGCAAATTTGGAGAACTACAAATTGTGAGTTGTGGTGGGAATCACCTGGAATACATCTAGTGAGAACCCAGTAAAATAGATTCTTCCCCAAATGTCAGAGCTAAAATCTTCTATGCCTAGCTAGGGCAGTTAGATCTCTCTGTCTCTGTCTCTGTCTCCCTCTCTTATTTTGTGCCTAGTACTAATGAACACTATGGGAATGGAAAGAGGAATATGGCAAGAGTCTCTATCCTTAAAAATACCTGTAACAGAACATAGGACCATCATACCCAAATGGTATTAAGTTAAGAGAAGCTGAGAAGTGGATTAAAATGGAAGGAGTTCAACCTTAGCACTGCAAAATCAATAAATAAAATAAATAGAAAAAAATTTAAACAGAAGGAGATAGATCCTGAGTTCAGTTTGGCTCTGTAGCATAATGAAGATGGAATTTCAAATTGTATAGTAAAAATTAGTCATCCATTATCCTCAGGTGCTAAAAGACTTACATAGTGGTTTTGGGCTAGTCATCTCTACCAAGAAGAGTCAGAGCAGACAAAAGACAACC
Organism: Ictidomys tridecemlineatus; assembly: GCF_052094955.1. Taxonomy (NCBI): domain Eukaryota; kingdom Metazoa; phylum Chordata; class Mammalia; order Rodentia; family Sciuridae; genus Ictidomys; species Ictidomys tridecemlineatus. The sequence continues at coordinate 107,077,200 of NC_135479.1, forward strand.
CTATAAAGTGTCAAGAAGAAAATGGTCTTTTGAATTTATAATTGATTGTTTCCTGGTCAAATAACCTGAAAGTTTCAGGTTAAAAAGGGCCAATTTAGGGTTAAATTTATCATATCCTCTTAAATGTCTTTTAGAAGTTTTGGGTATATATTAATCAGCTATTTCTGTAGTGACAATTCTCAAATATCAATGGATGACACAATGACAGACATTTATTTCTTAATTGTGCTCAGCTATGCTTGGCTTTTCTGGACTGGACTCCAGGATGTGGAGGAACTTCCAGGTTCAAGTCTGTTCCATGTATTCTTTTATTCTGGGACCTAGGTGGAAGGATCAGTCATTATCTAAAAAAGTTTTCTTCATGGTGGAGGGCTGAAGCTCAAGTGGGCAGCAGAAACTTGCAAGGCCTCTAAAAGTTTCTGCTTGGATGTGATATAAGTCATAATTGTTCAAATTCTACAGAACTGAAAGCATAACTGAGCTGAAAAGTGCACTTGGCCCTCTGTGTCTGTGAGTTGTGCTTTCATGTATTCTGTAAAATGTGAATCAAAAATATTTAAAAAGAAACTTTGAGCCTCAACTGAACAGGTAAGATCTTTTTCTTGTCATTATGCTCTAAGTAGTACAGTATAATAACCATTTACATAGTAATCATATTATAATAGGTAACATAAGTAATCTAGAGGTGACTTAAAATATACATGAGGATACCTGTAGGTTATATACAAATATGATGTCATTTCATAAAAAGAACTTATTCATTTCCAGGTTTTGGTTCTGCAGGGGTTCCTGGAACCAATCCCCTAGAGATACTGAGGAATGACTATATTTCTTTTCATGGAACAAGGATCAGAAAAAGAAAATAATGAAATAATTGTTATTTTATCTGTTTATAAAATAACTTCAACAGATGTGAAATATTTTTTTAGAAGTGTGATCAGAAGATATTAGAGAATGCAACATTTCAAGGGAAATGTTCTAAGATTCTTTCCAGTGGCATGAATCTGACATAATTTCCTATGTACATATATGAATATACCACAGTGAATCTCATCATTATGTACATTTACAAGAAATTAATTTAAAAAACTATGGGTAAATGGCAGAAAAATCCGTGTAAGGAAGTAAGCAGGAGGTGAGGGTAGGGGAAGGAGAGGTACTAGAGACTGAATTAAAACAAGACATATTCCATACTTGTATAATTATATCACAATGGATTCTACTGTCATGTATAAAAAGAACCAATAAAAAAAGATTGTCTTTCATGCTGTGCCAGAGGAATTGGTATTAGAAGTGGTTGGAGTGAGATTATTGTGGGAGAGATTAAAATTCAAGCTATAACAATTTGGAAGTATCCAAATACTAGCCATTCAGGTAGGATTAGAATGGGTTGTGGTTCTTTCAATATAGGAACACATTGTGTGTGTGTGTGAGTGTGTGTGTGTGTGTGTGTGTGTGTGTGTGTGTTTATGTGCGCGTGTGCTAGGAAGGGATGGGGAAGTGCATGTTGTATAGTGTAGGTACATATATTTGCCGTGTTATGTACATGGTCTTTATGTTTTGTTTGGTTGAACCGTTTGTGTTCAACCCTGCAAATCCAGGTGTTATATTGCCATGATTTCTCTCCAACTGACAGAAGTAGTCATTTCCCCTGTGCGTGGAAAAACCATAAATCAGTCTTTGCTGGAATGGTAAATATGGTTCTGTCTGAAGCATGAACTTCTGAGTTCAACTTGGTTATAAAATTATGAGTTAAATTTAGAATATCTTAAATGTGGTGTATTTAACTGATGGTAGGACTTTACATAGCATGATGAAAACATTACCATTTTCTGTTCCTTCATGTACTTTATGCTTTTAGCTGAGATTAGGTGTTGTTCTCGGTGTGCGATGATTATTTTACATTATTGTTCACATTTCTGCAGCTTCAGTGAACACTACTTAAAACCAAGCCATTGAGCAATTTCTATACACTTAGAAATCACAATGAAACTCTCTAATTAAGAAATATCACTGTATACCATGCTTAGAGAAACCTGCAATTCAGCACAGGCAGCCTATCCTTTTATATGCATTCGATTAGCTGCTTTCAAACACAGATGATAGAAAACATTTGTGCAGAAAACTATTTCTCAGTATTCTTTGAGTCACTAAATTCTTTTGAGGGGTTAGAGTAAAAACAGATAAAGAAATTGGAACTATCTCTCTATGAGAGATCTTTATTTAGTCCCTCATTAGTTATTATGAGGTCATTGGTGTCTACTTACCTCTTTCCTTCCCTCTTCTTTTTCTTTGGGTTTTGACTTTTTTACTTGTTATGGGCCCTTTTGACTGTAATTAATGAGAATTCCAATTCAGAATTTATTATCTTATATAACAGGTGGTTCAGACATAGGGTGTCTTCAGTCACAAAAATACCAGGGCTCTGGTTCTATTTTCCTGATATTCTCTTGGTGTTTCCTCTTTTCTGCATTGTCTTGATTCTCAAGCTGGGTTTTTTCATTACATTAAGACAGCTGTCACAATATCCAAAGACATATGCTTCCTTGATAAGGTCCAAAAAAGCAAAGAATTCTCCTCCCGCATAGCAGAAATGTCGGGTATTGCTCAATGTCTATTCTCCCTTGTTACACACTGTTAGAAGATTCAGCCATCCCAAAACGTGACTTTCCAGCCCTAGGTGACACTTTCCAGCTTGCTAGTGGGTGGCAATGGAAGCAATATGTTTAGTTTTAGGCTATATCCTGAAAGGGAAGTAAAATGTCTTTCCCTTTTCCCCTCCCATTAAATGGAATGAAGTTTGGTTGGTGCGCCTAGAACCTAAGACGGAGTCTGATGAAAAAAAGGCAGAGTGAAAAAGGTAGAAGGAACTGGGACATCTGACAGTTTCATAGGGCAAGCTATCTAACCACTTTTGAATCTTTTATGAGAGAATAATAAACCATCATTTTTAGTGTGAAACTTTTAAAGTTTCTCAGTGTTTATCCTTGTCACTAGGAGGAGAAGAATAAAGTTCTGTCTTAGGCCTACCTATATCACTTTAGGCCTAGCTCCTACCTGGGACTGAACTTATCACCAAGAAAACCCATAGAGGGTGTTGACTGCCTTAATCCTAGGTTTCTGGAACAATCACCGATAATAGGATGAGATTTCAGAGATGGGTTCATATTGATCAGAACCCACTCCTAGAGAAGGGACTTAGTAGGGACAGCAGAGGTTGAGTCACATTGAGGATTCTGTTAGAAAGAAGTGAGAAATGGATGATTGAATAATGTTCTTTAGAAGCATGCCTTTATTCATTGGCATATCTAACTGATTATGGGCTAAAAAAATAAAAGTCAGTTCATTCAGTTCACTCTGCTTCTTGGATGGTCTGAGTTGGAAGAAATAGCCTAAGTGGTGGGTGTTATTTTAGATATAACATGTTTTCCTGTGTGAATGAATGTGTGTTTGCATGTGGGTATTGAGAGAATAATCCTTGTCACTGTGGGTAGGGTAGGCAAGGTTCTTTTTCCTCTGGGTCCAGTTGGTCAAAAAGGGCTTGCTTAGTTTGTTAGCTGAAGACTAGTTAGAATTGTTTACACCAGGTGTTTTACTTAGTTTTTTTTTTTTTTTTTTTGGTCATTGTGACCAAAAATCCTGACAAGGACAATATAGTGAAGAAAAAAATTCATTTTGGTTTATGGTTTCATAGGTTCAGTCTATGGTCAGTCAACTCCATAGTTCTGGGCCTAAGGTGAGACAGAACTTTATGGCAAAATTATGTGGCAGAGGAAATGAGCTCAGAATGTGATGGTTGGGAAGCAGAGAGAGCTCTGCTCATCAAGGGCAAAATATAAACCCCAAAGTCACACCCCTAGTGACCTACTTTCTCTAGCCACACCCTACCTGCTTACAGTTACTTCCCAGCTAATTCACATCAGCGCATTAATCCACTAATCAGGTTACATGTCTCATAATCTTTCACCTCTGATCTTAACATTGTCTCCCACAATGAGCTTTTTTTGGGGGGATACATTATAGCTAACAATAACACCATTCTTCAGGAATATAAAACAAATCATCTTCAAGAGTTCATCAGTCCAATAATAGCCTAAATAGTTGATGAGTGCAACAACTGCTCAACCACACCCTCTGACTAGCACTTTCTTCTAAAGACAAGGTGGAGGAGGTATTATCTAAATGGAGAGAAGGGGAGACATACTTCATAATTTTACCGGACACTGATATCATCCACACATACTGCTGAAACCATCTTGAGAAGCAACTCTCCTGAGTGTTACATTCCCCTAACCAAGACATGAAAATGTGCTTAACTAATGGAAGACAATACTTGAATAACTGAAGTAGATTATTGACTGTATAGGTATTCTTTGAAGACAGGAAAACAGAAAATAGGTTAGGAATGCTGCATTAAATTTTTTGGTAACTATAGCCTGAGAAAAACCACTATTTGCATAGATGTGAAGAGAGTGGTTCTAGGATTCACTAGGTGTCAAAACCTTCCTCCTCCACCAGGGGTGTGAATTTGTGCAATTACTTCATCTCTCTACATCCTTTTCTCCTTACTGTTGAGGCAGTGTTGATAGCACCTGCCTTGTAGGTGGCTGGGAGCTTAAATAAGAACACAGGTGTGGGGACAAGTGCATGGAGTACTGCATAGGTGCATACATTGACGGCGCCTGAGTGGCAGGCCACACCCCTTGTGCTAAGCATGTGAGTGGCAAACTGCTTATGCCATAGGCACAGCGCTGGAGGGAGGCCACCTGTTGTGGTCCCAGGGCTTGCTCCATGGCCTGCTCCTCCATTGGTTGCCACAAGGATTGTTGGCTAGAAATTGCATTGGTGGCTGCCTATAAAATGCTTAGCTACTGCCTGAGTATATACACATGCTAACAATGCAAGAAAATCAGACCTGCTTCCTGTTTGGCCTCAGGAGGTCTTGAATCTTGACTCCTCAGCCACACTCTCCTGTACCCTATTCTGTGGACCAACTTGCTGGAGGAGAGATAGCCCCCCCACACAGGGTCTGTTTTCTAGGAACACTATCATCATAAAAGTCATCTCAGTTCACATGGAGCTTCAGCTTTTTATCCAGTAGTTTGTTCATTTTTTTATTTTATATTTTCTCCTCCTACTTTTTCTTCACCCTCCCTCCTTCTTCTCTTTCTCTTGCTCCTTCTCCTCCTCCTTTTACTTTTTTTTTTTTTTTTTTGGTGGTGGCGGTCCTAGGGATTGAGCCCAGGGATTCACAAATGCTACATAAGTGCTCTACTACTGAGTTACATCCCTCTCTCTCTGTTTTGAGTCAGTATCTCTTGAAGTTACCCAGACTAGCCTCAAACTTGTAATTCTTCTGCCTCAGCCTCCTGAGCAGCTGGAATTATAGGTGTGCACCATCATGCCTGATCAGTTTATTCATTCTGAAGAACATTCAGGTGACATAGAAAGATGCTTTATATTTTCTGCCATAGGGTAGAATTTTTTACTAGATACTCTACTTCAGGAATGTTGATTGGGAATTTTTTTATTCTTTTTTTATTCCATTCATAAAGAAGTTAAACACACACGTGTGTGCAACACATCCCTTTTAAATGAGAACATGGGGCCTGTTTACTAGAAGCACTATCATCATAAATTTGAGGTCCCTTTGAACAGTTAAGGTGTTTTTTTTTTTTAGTATTGGGGATTGTACTCACGGGCACTTGACCACTGAGCCACATCCCTGCTTTATTTCGTATTTGACTTAAAGACAAGGTCTCACTGAATTACTTAGTGCATCGCTTCTGCTGAGGCTGGCTTTGAACTTTCAATCCTCCTGCTTTAGCCTCCTGAGCTGTTGGGATAACAGGCATGCACCAGGCAAGAATAAGTTTTAATGCTCTATAAACAGGGCTTAGATGACAGAGGCTGGAGGGGGCTCTAATGAGACAGTTGATTTGAGTTTAATTCAAGAATATACTCTCTAAAAATCATACTTTTCTGAAAACTTAATTAGATACTCATGGCAGTGATGAGTTCTGTTTTATTGAAGGTTTCTAGTTAAAGGGTGGATAATCATTTATAAGGGATGTGATTGAAGGGTTTATACACAAATCCATGGTTGGACGATGAAACTGGTTGGATATACCTACTTCCGAAATGCTCTATGATTTTAATTATTAGTCCTGTCAACGTAAGCATGGCCTTCATCTAAAATTTGATCTGTCAATAAGCCATTGTAACTCATGGTGAGTTTTCAATACTAATCACTATGTTCCTTGGAAAAGCCAGCAATGAAAACCACTCATTCAAAGACAAAGCTTAATCACTCTGAAGCAATAGTTACTAAAGTAGTCATTGAAAAAGACCATAATGTGACAGTAAAAAACAAATAAAAATTGATGAGGCCAAGTGAAAGGTAAACACAGTCTTTTGGAATGAATTTAAAAAAATCATGCATTTACCTTTACTTGCTGCAAAAACAAGGCAATTACAAGACTTTTGACTTTTTAATTGTACTGTTATCACATATTTTAACTTTAATGCTTTGAAGAGTCTTGGATGAAATTGTTTTAATTGAGGCCAACTCAATTTTGGGTTATTATTTATAATTAGGTGGAATTTTCCCTTAATGTAATTTTGTTGAAGCCTTCAAAACATCTAAAAGCTAGCAGTATATGCAATGAATAGTTGTTTATACAAATCTATTTTCTCATCTAGTGAACTTAGCAATAAAAAAATACAGGGGAGGAAGGCAACTAATATTGGTGGACTCCTCTGTGCTAGGTGCACAGAATCTTAACTTCTAAGAGAATTGGTGAGATAGACACATAATACATTTTACAGATAGCACCTTTTTGACATTCAGAAATTGTTGCTCAGGGTCACTAATTCAGTACATTCTGAAATCAGAATTTTGACTTAGAGTTGCTTGAATCTAAATAGAACCTGACTCTGCATTCTGTTATTTTAAGATGGGAACTTACACTCTTCAAATTCAAATGTCTTCACTGACCAGGCAGGGAATGGAAATGAGTGACACTGCAGGGAGCAGGGAGAGGATATAAGCCATGTAAGAATGAACTGGAAGGTGCATCCAAATAAAATAAAGCTCAATATAAAATAAAACAAAATATAAAATAAAGTAAAACAAACAAATCATTTTGACAGTTAAACAAACTCACTTCTTAGCTCTATCAGGCCAAAATGAGTTTGCAGCCTCAACGTGCTAGTGCTATTTAATTCTTATGCTATTGTAACTTAAAGACTGACGAATGATTTGAGGGTCACAATTCAAATGCATTTTTTATTCGCCTTCCCTCAAATTTTATTTGTTCAAAGATGCTTTTCTTCTCCCACAGGATGAAAGTGTAGGCAAGTTCAGTGGATTTTTCTGCGCACACTTAAGTAATAGACATGCCTACTGTCAATTTAATTCATAAACAGTTTCAATTCAGGAATTAGTCTTCTGATCTTCATAAATCAAAATTTCCAAATTGATTTGTCATCCTTTCTCTCAGCTAGTTACCTTGTGGTGGGAAAAAAGGTCATAATCTTTTTTTTTTTTTTTTGCATTTTTTTCACTCTCTCCTTCAATTAACAGTTTTTTGTTTTGTTTTGTTTTATTATGTTTGGTAAAAAAAGTGAAAAGAGAAGAGAGATGAGGGGGTAGGGATATAATAAAGATGCTTGAAATGTCCTGATTTGAATTGGCCAGGCAGATCCTTAAGGTTTACTCCAGGATTCTTTCAGGGCTTCTTCCCATGGCCTTGAGAGAAGGAGGGGCTGCCTGTCAATTTCAGTGGATGTTTGGGACACCATCAGTGTGTCCTAGGAATTCTGAACTCCCAACTCCAGCTTTTTGCTGTTGAGTCTTTCACTGCCTGTGGGGTTGGACTGAATCTGACTTCACGTTGTCTTGCATACAACCAGCTACATGGAAATACTTTTGTATCGTCTGTTCTGATAATTTCTGGGAGTACAAGCCAGTTCCAATGACTACTAACTCTTTCAGGATCCTCCAGTTACGTAGTTAGTCTCTACTCCTCTGGGAGGAGTCAGCTGCCAGTCTCCTCTGCCTCCCAATACAGAGGATGAAAATCACATAGCCCAGGCTTTCCCAGTGTCCTATTGAAGTCTCCCTACTCCAACTACCAGGCTTAGGGTGAAGGGACAGCGAGGAGCTGGTAGTTGGGGTTGAGTCTTTAACGTACGTGGTTGAATGGTCCCAGAGTTAGGGATAGAATTTTCATCACTTTTAATGTAAATTCTGCATTTTGATCAGATACTGATTTCATCTTGGTGCTTCAGGTAAAACATCAATTTTAATGTGATGTGATACTTAACTATCACTCTAGGTAAGGCCAACGCAGCCCTGAAAAGGGCAAAAAAGCACACTTAATTTGGGTCAGGATTTGTCAATTTATTAGAAACTTTGAGCACAAAATCTGAATGAAATTCAACAAGGGCCCTTTGAATGGACTTTATAAGATCTGTAAACTTCTTGGAATGATTTACAAGATTCCAATGTGTGTGCACAAATATACATTTTGAGGAGTTATGGTTGCAAATGTTAAGGATCTCTGGGGAAAAAATCATTGCAGAATTTCTCCATATAAAAGTACCTTTTTTTTTTCTGAGCATACAGCCACACATGAATACAAGAGAAATCATCCTGTTTACTCAAGTTATGTTTTATGTGGTAAAGTTGAGGAAACTGTGTATCAATAACTGTCAACATCACTCCACATTTTTTTTTCTCAAAACTTAGAACTTTTGATTCTATGGTTGTCAAAGTTAAACTAGTTCTTAAATCATTTATATCAGTTTCTTTCTTAGTATGTTTAAAAACATTTCCTTCTATAGAAAATAGGACAGCAGCAGGGGTGGGGGAGTTAAATCATATTTTTGACAAAAAAGTCATTATTTCTTATGTATGTATTTCTGGTAAGATCCATTCTTCTTGGTTATTTTATTCCCAATGTGATACTAAGGAATGTACAACTATAGAATATTTTAATGCAGTCAGGGCAGAAACTATTAAGGCAGCAAAAATAGATTTAGGAAAAAAAAAACCTACATCAAGTAATGGAGCAGTTAAGATGTTCTAATTAAAGTTATAATTGTAAATTGAGTGCATGAAGATAACTTGAATTTTTTCACATCTGGGCATTTTGGTCTATATTTTATTTCTTTATACCTGATACTTAAATTTCCATGTCTTATTGAATCTCTGCTGAACCCTAATAAATTAACAAGGAGTTTTAAAAAAATGGAGCTTTTGAGAAATACCAATAATGAAGACAATCATGAAGGTATTACTTTTGTGTAGATTTTTCTCTGCTGGCACTTCCAAATGCTTTTCAAAATTCTTCTCAAACATAACTTTCCCTTTGAGACAGATAATAACAAGTTCCAATACAATTCAGAACTCATTTGGGTTACCCACATTTAGCCTCCTTCCAGACTTCTATTATTTCTTTCAATTAATTTTGGTACCCTCCCTACCTTACTTCCTTCACTCTCAGGAGAGAATTTTGCTGCATTGAGGAATCTCTCTCTCTCTCTCTGTCTCTCTCTCTCTCTCTCTCTCTCTCTCTCTCTCTCTCTCTCTCTCTAAGCAGCAGCTGCATTGCCTTCCTGCCCCATCTGCAATTTAAACATGCAAACTGCCTCCACCCCCTCATTGTTTCTGAGGAAGAGGCAGATTCTCTTCTTTCCAGCCAAGCCCTTCTTTGTGTTTGGCCTCCTGTTTCCTCCTGCTGTCCTTGATGACTGAACACCTCATTTTTTCCATCTCTCATACCTTTGCTCTATCTTTCCCAATGTTTTTGCTGAAATCTACAAACATGTTTTGTATTCTTTAGGCCAAAAAGGATTGTCTTCTTAACTGTTTCTACACCAATCTTGTTCATTCTTTCCACTCCTTCATCTCATATTTACCCCTCCATCCTGTGCATGCTACCGACTTACAAATATGGCATTTGACAGGGTCAGGTCATTTTAAAGGAAGGCAAAACTAAACAAATAAAAACACCCTATGGCTTTTGCATCCTTCCAAGCCTTTCCCCATACACCTGCATATTACTTTCAACTTTATATTCAAAGAATAATAGAATTCTCTATTCTGCCTCTTTTCACTGAATATAATGCCTGATACTTTGGGCCTACTCATTGAGTATATGAATATATATTCAGCAAAATTTTGGCTTTCAGATATCTGTTTCCACATATATACTATGTGACTGGTAACTACAAAACCTCTGTGATACACAGTGGTAAATATCTGTTTATTTCATAAGCCTATAGTATTAACCACTCTGGGGTGAACTCAGTTGATCTCATCTGGTTTTCTTCTTGTGTTACCTGTGGGTCATCTAGGCAGCTCTGAGGATCTTGGTACAGCTACCTGGTATTGAGGTTGTGTAGTTGTCAGATGGTTTAGAATAGCCTCAGCTCAGACAACTAGGAAGACACAGCTCCACTGCACATGGGCAGCCTAGTATTATTCTAATGGAGATGGCTGAGATGCTAGTATAAAATTGTAGTATTTTTCAAGTCTACCTATGTCATACTTGCTATTATCCCATTTTCCAAGACATGGTACAAGGTTGAATTCAGAATCAGGAAGCAGAAAATAGACTTGTCTCTTTATTGAGGGTAATTGCAAATTCTCACGGCAAAAGGAGTAAATACTGGGTAAAAAATTTAGGGTCATGAATATAACAACCTATCACACAAAAGATCTTCATGTGGGTCATTTAAATCTTTGTGTGTGCCTGTATTTCCTAAACCTCTCTCTATTATTAGGCACTAGTTTAATTTATTTCTTTTTCACTTATTAAAAAATAACCCTATTAATATCCATAAGCACATCTGTCAATTTAACCATACATAGTAAGCTTGGAGGTTATGTGGTGGTTGTTGGGATTCATTTAATGGTTCAATGATTTCAGGACAAATATTTTTATGATATTTTTGTTTTTTTGTTCTGATGTCCCCAAAATAGCTGCTATAACTATGAATACCAATTTATCATTTACTGTAGGAAAAAGGAAAAATGAAAGGTACATTTTGTAGACTTTGTCTTCTTGACCAGAACTGTGACAGGTGGCCATACCTGGCCAGAAATGGCTCTGGAGAAAATGATTAGGATGGAGGATAAGTCAGTTTGTGACCTCAATATCTGTCACATCTAGGATATAGGCACAAGAGCAGGCTGATCAAGTCCAAATGCCTTAAACATTTTTATGTCCCATCCTAGATATTTGGATGTTTCTTTTCAAAAGGATTTTTCCAGTTCCCAAATAAGTAGCACACCTTTATGACACTTTACTACAGCCTCACCAACATTCTTTGAATACTAAGGAGGTTGAACATTTTCTATGGACTCTTTAATAACTTTTTTGGATTATTTCCATTTATATTCTTCATTTTATTTTAAAAATTATTTTCTTAGACATTTCAAAGGCCTCTTTAAGAATTAAATATATTAACTTTAAAAAAATCACATGTTGTCAATTTCCCTTTATTGTTGAAATGTTCCATTTTAGAGATATTTAAACATTTTAAATACATTTTTCTTGTTTGGCTAGTTGTTTTATAGATATTTGATTTCTATAGGACTATTGCTAAACTATAAGACACATTTGCATGAAATAGAAAAAGACATCTTTTCCACAGGACATTGTGTTTCCATTGGTTAGATAATAATTAAATCTTAGGGATTTTGCTAGAGCAAGTCACTTGCCTGCCATCTTTCAGAAACATTTCCTAAATAAGTTCACAACTCTACAACTTCTCTGTGTGAATGGTGCCTTCTTAGATGTCGTACCCTCAAAGGCTATATGTCTAAACTTCCTTCACTCAGTGTACAAACGTAGTTTGTACTCTGGAATCAGAGAATATTCCTGTAAATAGTTAAATTGCACAAAAAGAAGATTATTAAGAATTGGTCTCTGTGGGAGACTAAAAATAAGGCATAATTGGCTTCTGAATCAATTAAAGTCATTAAAAATGTGTCTGTTCAAAGATTTCCTACTTTGAATTAATTAAAGATAAATTTAAGAGTATATTACAATTAAAGTAATAACACACAATGGGAGTTATCAAACTGAAATTTAAAAGAGAAATAAGTGATAGACTTCTGTGTTTTAAAGACAGTGTTTTCAAAATTAGTATAAACTTCATTTAACAAAGTGTTTGTAAACTTAGTGTTTCTGAGTAAGCAAAGTAAAGGTAGAAGGAAACTGAATACTAAGCTTGTATTACTAGTCTTTTGTTAATTGGTTGTGCTATTTTGTGAAATCACTTAATTCCTATGAGCCTCTAGTTTTTGCATGTACAAAATATAAACCGTGATATTGGACCTGTGTAGTACCTAAAAGCATTACAATAGTTATTTGCAAAGGATTTAATAAAGTCAAAAGGGTCCAACTTATTTAAATATAATTTAAACAGGTAGTATTATTCTTACAATGCCTTTAAATATATTAGGTATCATATTTGCTTATTTGATTTTAAATGATTAAATAAAGAAGAAATGTATTTACTAAAATTAAAATCCTGTGATCAGTAGGAAAGTAAAATGAATTACCTGTCCTTCCTTGGTAGATGTATTGTAAGGTCAATCTGGCTTGATTGCATGGTTTGGTGAAGAAAACTGATATGGAAGAGAAAGATTTTACTCTAATATTAACTGTAAATTGAGTTTTCTTAAAAATCACATAATTTAGCCCTAAAGTATGAGACACAAAACCAAGTATCTATGTTCCCTCTGATTTTATATACATCCTGAATTTTTTCTCTCAGCCTTTAGCTATCTCAAACCTCATCCACTGATGGGAGATATGAATATGAAAAGAAGGTATTAGTTGCAACTTTTGTTAATAAATATAAACAGTTTTGGCTGGTTCTACATAGAAAAGTCTTTGACCAAAAAAGAAACAAAACAAAACAAACAAACAGAAAACCACTTAGCACCTGAATTCTAAAACAACAACAATAAAAAAATTATCCATATGAACTATTTGGCTAGGCAGACATTTTAATTCCAATATGATTTTCTCAAGGGCAACTTCCATGTGAATTATTTAAAGGACAACAAATACAATATTAGAGACAGGTTTTTTTCGGGAATCATTTAAATTAATCTTATATGCTGTGATGGTCTGGGGTTATATTTAACTGTAGATATATGTCTTTTCCATTTTTTTCCATATTTTCTCAGTTCCAAAAATGGGTCCAGGTTGTCCCATAGTTCCATGCCCCACTGTTAGGGAGGAGACTAACAGACTGAAAAATGGAGAAAAATTAGTGGGTGCCACCACTGGAGGAATAAGGATCAGGCCACAACTGGAACCCCACAAATAATTTTCAGAATCCTGATTTTAAAGGCTATTTTCATTAAAAAAATGAGTTGCTTTTTGTTGACATAATATATAAAAGTTTAACTATAATTCTGTTTCAATTAGTAATAGTAATCGCTGTAGAGATAAAGTTTAGACTGTAGAGATAAAGTCTAAACTAATAAACTACTTAAAATAAGAGTATGTAATTAATTATGTAGTACCAAAACACAGTGTATATTTTAGCTTTAGGGGCAATGTTGTTACAGTTTTACTGGTATGGTGTATTGTTTATAATTTTAGCTACTAGTCTCCTTTTCTCTAACTATTCATCAACTTTTATATGAATGGTTGATGAGAGTAGAAGTCAACTTTCATAAAATTAAACCTAAATCTTTTAAATTTATTCCATATGCTCAAACCCATGGCAAGATTTCAATTTAGTTGATTAAATATTAGATAAATAGGATATTGCATGAAATAATTGGATTTTGTTATGAGTGAGGCAGGGCTAATAAAAAAAGGGCTGGCTTTTATTTTAGATAGGTTGGGATTTAAATGAGAATGACAAAGTTTTATTGTGTCTTTGGAGCACTATTCTGACATTTCTAGTGATCTCCATAAACTTTCATTGCCCTATAACAGTTTATTAAGCTACAGGGTCTTCATAAATATGCAAACTAGCTTAATAAGATTGTCTACCATGATTGCTCATCAATTGAGTATAGAAAGGGCACCAACCCAGTTGATAAAAATGTCTGGTGGTGGAATGGTATGTAGCATTTCTAATCTTATGCTTATTTTTCTTAAAGGGGGCCATAAACTGTTAAAATAATAGAATCACATTATTAGTATAAGAAGTTGACTGTTTTGTTCATTAGACTTTGTAACTATTGTGTAGCTACATTTTACAAATCTTTAAACAGGCTTTATAGATGTAAATTTGACTCCTGACAATTTTTTATTTCATTACACAAGAATTTATTGTTTGGGAAATAAATTGTTGGAAAATTAAATGGGTCAAAATTTGGTCTTTAAGTGGATAGGGAAATTGCATGTTTATAAAGGAAACTATAGAATGAAGAATTTATTTAGACTAGTGTCTACTTTTCTATTGGGAGAAAGTTTATATTAATATTTTAAAAACAAAGGTGATGCATTAGTGTTTTAATACTTTTAATATGAAATAATTACAGATTATTAAAAAGTTGCAAAGAAAGGTACAGAGCAGTTCCAAGTGACCTTTCTCAAACTTCCAAAGCTGATATACCACATAATCACAGGACAATATCAACAACAAGAATATGAAATTGGCACAATCCAATGAGTTTATGTGGACTTCACAAGTTATCTATCATCTCTGTTTATGTAGCCCTAGGCAATTTTTTTTCACATGTACAACTGTGTGTAATCACTATCACAATCATGATTCTCAACTGAACATCACTAGGGGATTCCATTGTATGCAGCTTATATGATCATATTCATCTCTTCCCTTTTCCCCATATCACGGCAACCACTAAGCCATTCTCCATTCCTATGAGTATGTTATTTTTTGGTCGTTACAGATATGCAATATTATTATATAAATTCTCTTACTATTTACTCTTTTCATGTAGAATAAGTCTTTTTAAAGTTCATTCAAGTTCCTGTACTCCATGATATAGATGTGCCTTTACCTTTTGAAGGACATTTGGGTAGCTTCCAATTTGAGGCTTATATGAATAAAACCTTTATGAACTTTGTATATAAACACCTCTGTGAAAATAAGTCTGGGATAAATGTTCAAGAACACACTTGCTGGACCATGTAATAAATACATTTTTAGTTTTGAAAGGAACCACCAAATTGTCTAGAATGGTTATACTACTTACATTCCTATCAGAAACATGTAAGTGATTCAATGTCTCTGCATTCTTGTCAACATTTGGTGTTTTCACTTAAGGTACTGATAGATGTATAACAGATCATACTGTGGTTTTAATTTTCATTTCACTACTGAATAGTTAATATTGAACACATTTGTTTTTTTTAACTTCAATTTTCTTTAAGATTTCAAAGTACTATATTAACCAAGAAATTTCCAGAGAAACAGAACCAATATAATAGGAATAGGACATCTCACATACATGTATAGGTGAGGGAGAGAAAGAGAGAGAGCAAATGTGGGAGTTGGCAAGTCTCAGATTGGAGATTCAGGTAAGAGTTGATGTTGCAGTCTTGAGTCTGGAGTCTGGAAACTCTTGCAGAATTTTGATATGCAATTCGGAGACAGAATTTCTTCTGTTTCTTCAGGAGAACTTAGTTATTGGTCTTAGGATCTTCAACTAATTTAATGAGGCCTATCCACATTATGGAACATATTTTGCTTTATTTAAAGTTAACTGATTTTTAAATGTTATCTAAAAATACATTTCTAAAAATACTTTTAAAGTAATACATAGTCTGGTATATGACCAAACAACTGTTCAGTACAGAAAAATCAACAGATAAAATTAATCAGCACATATATTTTTGATCAAATGGAGTTTAAAAAAATTATTAAAAATGTGTGGTAAGATACATAACTAAATTTATCAGTTTAACCACTTTAGGTGTACATTTGGGGTCATTAAACACAATCACATTATTGTACAACCATCACTATTGTTCATCTCTAGATTCTTTATATCTGGCAAAATGAAAACTCTGTATTCACTAAATAACGATCCCTGCTTCTCCTTTTCCTCAGACTCTGACAGCCCCCATTCTACTTTATGTCTGTGTGAATTTTACTACTCTATCTCAGAGAAGCAGAATGATAGCATTTACCATTTATGACTGGTTTACTTTAATTAGGATAATATTTTTTAAGGTTTATACATGTATAGCATGTGTCAGAATTTTCTTATTTTTTTTTTAAAGCGCGAGAGAGAGAGACTGAGAGGAGAGAGAGAGAATTTTAACATTTTTTTTTCAGTTTTCGGCGGACACGACATCTTTGTATGTGGTGCTGAGGATCGAACCCAGGCCGCACGCACCGCACGCATGCCAGGCGAGCGCGCTACTGCTTGAGCCACATCCCCAGCCCAAGAATTTTCTTATTTTTTAAAGCTAAGTAATATTCCTTTATATGAGTATGGGGATACTACATTTTACTCATCTGTTCATCTGTTGATGGACACTTGGATTGCTTCCATCTTGTGACTTTTGTGAATAATGTTGCTGTGAACATGAGTGTGTAAGTATCTGTTTGAATCCTGCCTTCTATTCTGTCAATAAAGACACAGAATGGAATTGTTGGCCCATAGTTTAGTTCTGTGTTTAATTTTTGATAAATATCATACAGTTTTGTACAGCGGCTACACCATTATATTTGTGCCAGTAGTACAGAAAGATTCCAATTGTACCACAATCTCACCTACTCTTGTTATTTTTTTTTCTCAAGAAGTTTTTACTTGGATTTGGATATTTAATAGAGACATCAAGGTTTATTAGCAAATACGCTTGCTAAATTGCACTTCTTGAACAGAATAAGTGAACACAATTCAGAAGATTGGATTTCAGTCTTGGCTCTGCATTTCAGGGCTGTGGAACTTAGGTCAGATCACTTAATGATTTTTTTGTTTGTTTGTTTATGCCTCTTTATTTTTTCAGGTTCTTCAAAAATAATTAATTTCATTTAATTTCTTTACATAGTTATTAAATTTGCTAGCTTTAAATATGTTCCTGGAAAATGTCCAGGACAGTATTAAACAGTTCACTTGACAATATTTGTGTCAGTGTTAGTGCTGGGTCATGATAGTCACCTAATGATTTTAAGGGAACAACAGCCAGATGTGGAGGCACATCCCTATAATCCCAGCTACTTTATTATCAAACTTGATTTTATTTTTACCTCACAACAGTACCAGGAGTTGTATCAGTTATTCTCATATATTTATATTCTCATATATTTATATTCTCATATAAATGAAGTTATTCTCATATAAATCATATAAATGAAGAAACCAATGTTCATAAAAGCAAAGCATCTTGCCTGTGTATAGGAATGGAGCCAGTCTAGGGTAGTGCTATAGTTTGGATCTGGAATGTCCCTTTAAGGCTCAAGACTTCCAGGATGGCCTCATCTTGGCGTTATTGGGAGGTAGTAGAACCTTTAGGAGGTGGGACCTAGTGGGAGAATTTAGGTTGTTGTGCCTTTGAAGAGAATTGTGAGATACAAGGTTTGCTTTCTCTTTGCAGCCAAACTGCCATAAGGGAGTGGCTTCCTCCCCCAGGCCCTCCAGCCATCATGTACTGCTTCACTGTAAGTCCCAAAGCAATGGGGACTTATAGTGGTTATCAAATGGTTATCAAATAACCAAGGACTGGAACCTCCCAAACTGTGAGCCAAAGTAAATTTTTCCTCTTTTAAAGTTTATTATCTCAGCAATTTTGTTATAGTGCTAGAAAGCTGACTAAAACAGGTGAACATCTCCCAGTCTTCATCCAGCCTCAGCACATTCAGTACCATGGGAGTCATTTTCCAAAGAGGTAAATTTATCTTTTGGATCTTAGTGAGTTTTAATTTTGGTTTTGCTCCTAGTAATTGTCAGAACAACTTAGTTACTAACAGGGGCTACCATTTTAGGACATCCTATTTTGTTCAGCCAATTAATTTTTGGAGAATTTGTTACTTTATCATAAAATTATATGATATTGCATTCATTGTTATTAGAATATATCCCAAGAATCTATAAATTTTATTTTTCTGGCTATTCTACATTTTTTTTTGTGTTATATTTATAATTTATTCACCTAAATATCTTCTCTATGAAAATGTAAGCAGTAACATAAAGGTGTCTTAAGGGTCTAGCACTTGATTTAAAGATGAACAAATCAATTCCACTAAAACAAGCACCAAAATCACCCTCACGACCCACAGGCAGCGAATGTGTCAGAGGGTGGTGCAGAGGGTGTTGGTAAATAGGAAGGAGTGTGCAATTTTACAGTCCTTTTGAAAAATAGTCTAAGTTTGGTAGGGATTCTTTTTATGATGTTTTCTTGGGGCTAAAATCTGACACTTCATCATTCTTGATTTGTGGGAACCCTTACTCCTCTTGCTTTCACGTGTCATTTGTTTCATAGGCTTAGCACCAACTTTCCTAAGCTAACTTTCCAGAAAGAAAATGTTTCCTGTTTTTTTGGTGAGAGAAGGGCACTGTGGGTAACTCATAGAAATGTGACATAGCTATCAAATATGTAAGAAGCCAGTTATGTACATCAGGAAGTGTGATGCAGTTCTATTTAGTCTCAGTAGAAGGTTATAAGAAATTCTAAATATCCTTGGCTGAGTATAACATAAAATTCTGTACTCCACATTTCTTTTCTCATGTTTGCCTAGTTTCTCTACCTTCTCTGTCCTCCTCGGTTTGTAGATACAGACTTGCGGTAGCCGTGAAGCCAATTGACAATGAAGGTTTTGTCACTAAAGGAGGAGGTTTCTTTACTCTGTGATATGTCCACAGACAGTAACTATATCAAATCTCCACTTTAGATATGCAGGCTGCTTTTTATCAGTAGAAAATAAAGTTCAGAGAATAAGCACAAGCCAACGTGTTAAAAAGGAAAAGTAGCTAAAAGAATGAGGTTAGGTGGATCATATTTTTACTAAAGACAACATACACCAATGGTATCTCGTATTTGCTCAATCCTTTTGTGCTTTCTTAGCCTTTTATTCTTGGCCTTCCATACTGGCCTGTTCTCTCAGTTAAGTTTACTCTGAAAAACAAAAGGAAAAGTTTGCTTTTATATTTATTATTTTCATCTGGAAAAATAAATGAAAGTACAGTTGGACATCTTTAACATACATTGGTGAAAACTTAATGTCATAAAAACAATTTTGCACACTTATTTACAACATATGTTGCATGATCAACTTACTTTGTTTAAGCTTGCCAACTCTACTGGTGTTATGAATTATCAACAGCAATTCAGATGTCACTATAAATAACCTGGTTGTCCTAATCAGTTAAGGCTGACATAAGAAAAATTCTATAGACTGGGTGGCTTAAACAACAAACATTTATGTCTTATAGAAGGCCAAGATCCAGGTGCCAGCAGACTCGATGTCTATTGGGATCCCAAGACCTGGTTCATGGATGGCTGCCTTCTTGACATAATTTTGCTTGTGGAAGGGGCCAGAGGGCTCTCTGAGGTTCCTTTTAGAAAGGCATTAATGTCATTTATGAGGGACCTACCTCATGATCCAATTGTTTCTCAGAGGCCTACCTCCTAATAGATTTAACTTGGGGATTAGAATTTCAACAGAATTTGAATTAGAATTTTGGGTGAACACAAACATTCAGTCCATAACACTAATCTTCATTCCCACTAGTGAATCTTGGGAGGTAACTATGATCTGGTGGTTGTAAAATCCAATTTTCCTTCTATCCCAAAGGAAAAGCAATTGATGTATGATCACCTCAGCTGAAGACAGGAGAGTATTTCATTATATATTTTTTTGTTTGTTTTTTAAAGCTTCCATAAGAATGTGACTGCCAGAGTTTTACAGACAAAAGTGGAAAAACACTGAAGTAGAAGTCAGAGTAATTAAAACTGTTCTTCCTTAAGGAGCTGAGTAACCTTGGGTAGCTCAATCTGTTTTGCTCTCTTTCTTCCTTCCTTCTTCCTCCCCTTTTTTTTTATGAGGCTAAGAATATTTGCTCCACAGTATCTTTTGTTTCTAAAAAGGATCATAAGAAAAAGTTACAGAGAGCAATTTTAACAGTAATTGCTTGTGTAAAATAGCATACTAATATTATTGACAGAGAAACTGGGTGAACTGTTTTACTGTTACCATGCTAAATAGGCTTAAGTGGCAGATTTGTACTGTACATTAGAGACTTATTTTGGGAAATATTCATTTAATAATGCTCAGGGAAGATGGAATGAGACATGTTCCAGGACTGAATGTGTTTGTATATGAAAAAGCTCCATTAACCAGGGAGTCTATTCCATTTCAAAAATCAATAAAATGCTTCCTTTTAGAAGTCCTTTGTGAAAATATAAAAGGTCAAGATTTCTCTATTTGCTTTCCTTTAAAAATGTTACTTTATTACAAAACTTATTAAAACAACAAGAAATATGAGACAAAAATTGCCCACAGAAACCTAATCAATATTTTTTTTGTATCTGAGTTATTTTTCTAATCACGAGCCACATTCACTAAAACTTTTAGATTTTGAGGTAAATAGATTTATATAGTTTATGCTTTTATTTATTATTATACCATAGTTTTTTACCCCATTTTATTGGTCTTTTATTACTTTAAAACATTTATTTTCTCTTCAACTGCTTTTAGCTAGTATCCAGCCTAGAATATATCACTCTATCTGTTCTCCATAATGAACCTCTTTGAAATCAGCAGATATAGATCTCACTCATGCTTTTAAAATAGCTTCATGGTATTCAATAATGAGGAATTTTTTTTTTCTATTGCTTCCCTACTGTTAGTATTCAGTGTTTGTCTATTGTGTGTCCTGTGTGCTTAGTGACCTACTATGTGTCATGCACTATTCTAGGTTTTAGGAAACACACATGGATGAAACCAAAATCCTAACTCTCATAGAACTTGTGTTAGAGAGAGAGGAGGGAGCCAGTAAAGTATTAAACACAATGAACTACTGAATTATTGAATGTGTTAGAAATTAATAAAGGATATGGAGGAAAAAAGCAGTGAAACAGGAAAACACATTTGGGAGTATAATTTTAATTGAGTAATAAGGAAGGGCTCATAGATTAGGAGGAATTTGACTAAAGATTTGATGAAGATGATGGAAATAGATGGGGAGGGGCCTTCAGGGCAGAGGTAACATCCTGTGCAAAATCCTAGAAATAAGATTGTGCGTGTGTGTGCAGGGGCCACCAGTAGGTCAAGGGGGCTGGCTGGAGTACACTTCAGGATGAATACCACTAGAGAAGTAAGAGGAGCACCAGGTCACTTGGGGACTTACAGGTCCGCATAGTCTTTAATAGTTTTGAGTGAATCAAGATGCCATTTCTGGGTTTCAATCACAAGTATAAAATTATTCTGTCATTCAGTGTTATTTTGGAGAACTAGTTAGAAAGATTTTTTTTTCTCCCTAACTACTATAGAATATTTTGCAATATAATATATCACACTTGGTACATTCACCATCCTATTAGTGGATATTTGTGATATTTACAACTTTTGAATACTACAAATTTTGTTAAAAATACTTCTACATATCTCCTTGTACACATGTGTCAGAGTTTCCTTCTGTAGTATACATTCTCAGAAGTATAAGTGTGGGATCATTTTGTGCTTATTAAGAATCCCTTCTCTTGGAGCTGGGGTTATGGCTCAGTGGTAGAATGCTTACCTAGCATGTGTGAGGCACTGGGTTCAATCCTCAGCACCACATAAAGGTAAATAAGTAAAGGTATTGTGTCCATCTACAAATATTTTTTTTTAAATCCATTTCTAATTTTTTTATTAAGATAGTTCTCCTTTTATCTTAATTGATTTTGAGTTCTATTTTTTTTTTGTATTCCAGTCTTCAATCTCTTCAGAATTTAAATTATAGTTTTTATAACTTAAAATAACTGTATCTAAAAGTAAGTATAGTAAGATTCTAATTTCCTTGTCATGGAGACTTGAGTTTTCCAATATTGTTTTTGAATAGTGAATGTGCATACATGTGTATTAGATAGAGTAGCCAGAATAATAGCCTCCCACAAATGTCCATATCCTAATCTCTGGACTATTTAAATTACCTTACAGAGGAAAAGGGATTTTGCAGATGTAATTAATTTAAGAATCTTGAAATGGTGATATTATCTAGGTGGGTCCCCTGTAATAACAAGTGTCCTCTTAAGAGGGGAATAGGAGGTTCAGAGTCAGAAGTCAGAGGTGATGGCAGAAACGGCTCAGACTGATACAGGGAGTAGGCCACAAACCAATGAACGTGGGTGCCCTCCACAAGAGGCAAGTAAACAGCCTCCAGAGGCTGGACAAGAAGCTCAGAAGGAATACAACCCTGCTGACACCTTGATTCAAGGGTTTGTGACCTCCAGGACTGTGTTTGTGTTGTGTTGTTCTAATAAATTTTTACTATTTTAAACCACTCACTATATTTTTGGTAATTTGTTATGGCAATAGAAAAGCCCTGCTATCTATGTGTTTAGTAAATGGTACTTTTAATTTTATAGAGGTGAGATTTCTGAAGCTGAGGAGTTGTGTAATTAAATTTTTAATTAGTATTTCTAAATCACTTGTCCAGATTGATAAGCAAATCACCCTTCCACTAAAATTTCATACAGAGCTATGAGATATTACTATTATTTTCTTCCTCTCTGATTGATGAAGACTAGTACCCTAGTTTATTTCCAATTTGCATATCTTTGATGAGTCATTTGAATTTCTTCATTTGACTGTTCATAACGTTTGCCTGTTTTGTTTTTTCTAAGTTATCCTTTTTTATGCCTGTTATTTTTTATGTTTTTAAAAAATCTATTCTAATTTGTTATATATGACAGCAGAATGCGATTCAATTCATATTACACATATGGAGAACAATTTTTCATGTTTCTGGTTGTACACAAAGTAGAGTCACACCATTCATGTCTTCATACATGTACTTAGGGTAATGATGTCCATCTCATTCCACCATCTTTCTTATTCCCATGTCCTCTCTCTTCTCCTCCCTCCCTTTTGTCCTATCTAAAGTTTGTTATTCCTCCCATGCTCCCCCACCATTCCCCATTATGAATCAGCATCCTTAGAGAAAACATTCAACATTTGTTTTTTTGGGATTGGCTAACTTCACTTAGCATGATATTCCCCAACTCCATCCATTTACCTGCAAATGCCATGATTTTATTCTCTTTTAATACTGAATAATATTCCATTGTGTATATATACCACATTTTCTTTATCCATTCATCTACTGAAGGGCATCTAACTTGGTTCCACAATTTAGCTATTTTGAATTGTGCTGCTATAAACATTGATGTGGCTGCATCCCTAGAGTATGCTGTTTTTAAGTCCTTTGGGTATAAACCGAGGAGTGGGATAGCTGGGTCAAATGGTGGTTCCATTCCCAGTTTTCCAAGGAATCTCCATACTGCTTTATGAATGGCAGGAACTATTTGAGTCTTATGATTAACTCTTAATCTACTGGGTAGGTTGTAAATATTTTTCTCTATTTATCCTTTTTAAAATATTGTTTTTGTTGTTTTACCCTAGAAGAAAATTATTTTAATTTTTATGTATTAAAATGCCCATCTTTTATAATTTCTTGGTTTCCTCTCCTGTTCTTAATCTTGACATGGAAAAGACTCATTTACCTGAAGCATCATTTTTAGTTAAAAAAAAGTAATGGCAACATTGCATGGGAGTCCTGTGTTCATACGAAGGATGCAGCTTCTGTGGTTGTTTTTAGTTTCTCTGTGAGCCCTACTTGTGTGTTACAGCCATAGGAGAGCATCTCTGATACTAAATCTAAGATGATTATTCTTATGAATATCTGAGATCAATGTTAAAGTGTTTAGGAAGTTTGGATTATTGCCATTTTTCTTTAGGTACAGATGTAATTGTCCAGTTTTATTGGCTTTATTGGTCAAACTAGTTAGAAGAGCTAGAAACAATATAATTTGAGCCATTCTAACTGTTGCTGTAACTGTTTTGTGACTAGACTAACTTGTTTGTTTGCTTTGACCCAACTAGTTAAATCTCTGAAAGCAGTAAAATTGACCTGCTTTGAGTAAAATTTGATTTCACTGTGTCTTCTGGGATGCTTAGCTATGAAGCATGGAACAGGATGAGTAACTCTTGAATGCAAATTTTGATTGGAGCCTTTCTAAACACAACTGCATCTCTAGGAATGGATGGTGTGTCTAGAGAGCCAAAATGTCTCCTGAGCCAACAATGGAATAGGAACGGGCTCACAACCATGCTGGATTGTGTGTTGACCACCAAAACGTCACAACATGTGTTTTCCTCCTTGGAGAACTTTGATTTGCATTTAGATTATGATTTTCTAATTACAGAGAAAATTGGATCACATTCTAGCTTGTGTTTCATATATTTACAGCAAATTCACCTAACTGGTTTTAACTTTGATGTCCTCATTTATAAAAGAAGAGATGCTATTACTTTATCTGTCTGCCCTGAATTACAGGTTTGATATAAACAGCCAGTAGAAAACGGAATGAAACCTTTCTTTATAACGATATTAAGAAGGATCTTATTTTAGTCTTTTGGATTAATTATTTTTTTTTTCTGCTCCAAAATGTAAAATACATTGGCTTCAGTTTTCCTTCACTTCCCCAAGTTAAAGTTCATTTTTACCATTCTTATAGGAAATAATAAAATTTGAATCAGCTGATGTAAAATTTTCAAAGGATTAACAAAACATCTAAATATCTCCAGAGAAATAATCTTAGATCTCTTACGTTTTGGAGTTAATGGTTTTAACATATACAAAAGTGATACATAGCAATTTAAATAATAATTGACATACTTTGATTACTTACCATCAGCTAATTACTGTTTGAAGCACTTAGCATGAAATCCTGCAACAGCTCTACAGAGTATATACTATTATTATACCCATCTTACAGATGAGGGACTTGGAGCACAGAGAGCTTAGTGATTTCCCCAAGATCGGTAGCTGTGCAGTGGTAGAATCAAGATTTTTAGGCAGGAGTTCTGATGCCAGGCTTTGTGCTCTTAACTACTACACTATACTTTGTTAATTTATTTTCCTTTCTCCTTGACAACTCTACTGGATCTGTTTCAATTTCTTTACGATTAGAAAGGGAAAAGTTTTTAGGGTCAGCATTTTCAGACTGGTTCTCTATTCAGCCATGGAAAGTAATTTGAAGTTCTACTTGTGGTAATAGAAGTGAGAATTGGGCTGGGTTTTGCCTTGCATAAGCTGTGTGTGTAATTAAGGAAGCTTTCAGATATAGGGGTTCTACAAGTAAGTAGAAGTCAGAAAAAAAAAGAAGTCAAATTGCTATTGCTGGTATGTCAGTAAAAAGATAATTAACTGCAAAATGGCTAGTTTTGCTGCTTTTATTTGGCTAAAGAAATGAGAGAGATAAAAAATCATTTAAACCGATTTTGTTTCTGGTGGAGAACTAACAGGGATAATGCTTTGAGCCATTATTAGAGCAATTTTAATATTCTGGATTTAAAGATACATCTTCAGTGCCTTGTGTCTCTAATGAGCAATGCTAGATAAGCTCATGAGGACAGTTTAATACAGAAGTGCAGTCTGTAAGTGCTATAAACACCCCTTATTCTTTGGCCTTTGCTTCTACAGATCTCTTTACTTCTTTTTGTCCTTCTAAAAATATGTGTTTAAGAAAGTGATATGCTCAAGAGGCTGCTTCATTCTGGAGACAGTAAGACAGACTGTGCATCATGTCCCCATCTTGGAGCAACTGCTGGACAGTGCCGGTTCTTTCCCATTCTTTTTGTATTCATAGGATATTTCTCTTAATGATATCCATTATATGTGTCTTTTTTGGTCTTTTACTTAAAAAGTCATTTAAAATAATTTCCAACTTACAAGAAAAACTGCAACAATCAAGCAACTTTTCCCCTCGAACCCTTCCACAAAGTTGCTGACATGAATCATCTTTACCCTAGCAGCTAGTTTGTATTCCTTATGAAAAGCATATTTTTCTATGTAACCACAATATAATCATCAAAGTCAGGAAATTGACATTGATATATTACTCCCATTGAATCCTCTGACCTCATTCAAGGTTTTGCCAATTGTCCTAATAATGTCCTCTATAACAGAAGGATCTAGTTTAGAATTGTACATTGCATTTAGTTGTCATTTTTTTTTTCATCTCCTTTCATCTGGAATCCTCAGTCTGTCTCTGACCTTGATGCTTTTCAAGATTACATGCAGTTTGTTTTTTAGAATCCCTCATCTGGATTTGTCTGATGTTTCTTTGTAAGAAAAAAAAATTGGTGTATGTATTTTTGGTAGGAATATCACAGAAGTGATTTCTGTGTTCTTTTCATTGCATCCTGTCAGGTGTGACATAAATTCTATTTGCTTCTGTGCTGGTGATGTTAACTTTAATCTTTTCATTGAGGTGGTGTTTGTCAAGTTTATCCACTGTTGAATCACTCTCCTTTTCTGTATACTTAATAGGTGTTTTGTAGCAATTGGAGGCATTGCAAATGCCCTGCTTCTTATTAAATGTTACCTACTATTTTAGCATCTGTAGATGTTTAATTAATAGCTGAATTAGTTGTTACTAATGAAATTGTGTGGTATGATGATTTTTCTCATTCAGTTATTTCTTCTACATTAGTTGTTATTCTGTTGTAAAAAGTTTTATATTCTCTTCATTTATTTATTTATATCAGTATAGTCTTTTGTGTTATTTAATGGGCTATAATCTATTACTAGTATTATGCATTTTGATGCTCAATTTAACACAGATTTGGCCAGTGGGACTCCTTCAAGCTGTTCTCTGTTCTTTTAACACATCTCTGTTATTATTTAAATGCTTTTTTAATGTTGGCTTAAACTCAGAATTTTCTTCTACTTTGCCCTGTTTCACCTGTTTCTCCAAGGAATCCTGCCTCCTTTCAGGAAAGAAGAGTATTTAGAAACCAAGATCTGTCACTGGGTGTGCTCATAGCTTTTGGAGTGGCTCTGCTCTCAGACCCTTTCACTGTATAGAACTATGAAATACATATTCACATGTGTGAGAATACATAAATACATATTTATGTGTACACTTACTTGGATATTAATATAGTTGAAAACCACAAATTACATTAATATCTCCACTTCTAATCTGACATTGCAAAGTTGGTTTCAGTTTTGTCTCTTTCCATATTTGTGGCTCCCTTCTCTAAAAGTGAAAAACTCCCACTGTTATTCTCTCTCTCTCTCTCTCTCTCTCTCTCTCTCTCTCTCTCTCACACACACACACACACACACACACACATTTGATTAACTCTTCATATATAACATCTCACTCTATTGAGGGTCCAAACCTCTCAGGGGGGTAGTGCATCACCTGAGGGAGCATTCTTCATCCCTCCAATAGGACACTTTATCACCCAGATTCTGACTTCTTGAAGATGGCTCTGCCCATGCCCTCACATCCCTGCACTCTGCCCCACCTAGTTCTTTTTGGATTAAATTATCCAATTTAAGGGATGCTGTTACATCTTTTGGGTATTTATGTTGGATTCCTAGGTTATAGGAATTACTACTATCTCTTAACAAGATAAAGAAATTCAGGGAGTATGTCTGGTCAAAGTCACAAGATCAGTGACCAGGAGAAATTCAAGCTAAACTTAGATTGTTCATTTACCATGACCAGTGCTGTTATGGTGTAGCTTAGTGTGAAACAATGCAAGAATGTTAAGAGATGAAATGATTGGGTTATAAGAGCCTTAACCCTGTCAATGCACTAATCCCCTAATAGGAATTAACTGAGTGGTGACTGTGGCTGGAGGAGGTGGGTCATTGGGGGTGTGCCTTTAGGGTATGTATATATATATATATAACATTTTAAAAAATATAATTTTAGTTATACATGGACACAATATCTTTATTGTTTATTTATTTTTATGTGGTGCTGAGGATGGAACCCAGAGTCTCACATGTGTGAGGCGAGTGCTCTACCAATGATCGAAAACCCCAGCCCAAGGGTATATATTTTAAGAGCTGAGCTTAGTCTCTTTCCCTGCTTCCTGATTGTCATGCCCTGAGCTGCTTTCCTCCAGCACACACTTCCATCATGATGTTCTGCCCCATCTCAGGCCCTGAAGAATGGAGTTGGTCACCTATGGACTGAAACCTCTGAAACCATGAGCTCCCCAATAAACGTTTTCTCCTTTCATTGTTCCCGTCAGGTCTTTTGGTCACAAGCAGTGAAAAAGCTGACCAAAACAGATGCCTTTTAAGACAGAACCCATCTTGTGATCTAAGCAGGGTTCTCCAGTTTTTTTTTTTTTTTTCAGTAGTGATTCCCATCTGTCAGCTCAGTAATTACCCACAGACCCAGACAACCCTGCCTGAAGGATGGATATGCTCCTCCAAGTGTGCTAAGGAGCTATCATCCAGGCTCTGGTCCCTTGAATTTCCAGAGTGTATCCAGGAGTGAAATTCAGAATGTTCCACAACTGATAAGGCACTATAAGAATGGATACTGGTTATAGTGCCAGGGTACGAATCCCGTAGCTCCTTAAGTTGCCAGGTTTTTTTCCATAAGAGGCTCAGCGGCTGACAGGGCAGCAGTGGCAATATTTGTGGTCTTGAACAGCCACTGTTAACCAGCCAATTTGAACAATGTTGATATTTTAACAATCTGTGTGCCTGTCCAGTGCTTACTGGTAGGAGGTAAGGCCTCCAGGTGCTAAGGAGACAGGATCATAAATCTGTTCACTTGGCAGGTTCAGGAAAGGATGGCAATAGACAAGATTTCCCAGGTACATTCAGGGTAAAACCAATAAACTTAATGTTGGGATGGGAGTGTTTGAAATATTGACACATGTGGTTTGAATTGCTCCTTGTTCCTGTCTGTCAGAACCAGGAAATATCCTCTGTTAGGAATGTCATAACAGAAACGGAAACCACAGGCTCTGAAGGGGCTTGGAGGTTAGAAAATATTCTGAGCGAATTTTCCTTCTTTCTAAGCCCAGAGGAAGTTTTTCCTGAGTTAGAGGGAGTCAGAGAATTGGAGAGTAAATTTAAAAGATTAGATTCTCCATGTTCACGAAAAATGAGCTCTGTACATTTGCCATCCTTCCTCAAACTCAGAGGAGGATGGAGGAAAGAAATTCAAATAGCACCGGGAACCCTGTGAAAAGAAAAGATGTGTGCCTGCTTCCTCAGGGGAACCACCAGCTTCTCCTTGTGCCTCAGTGATGGTGGAGCAGCAGAATCATTTTCTCGTTTCCTAATAGAAGCCTAAGAAATGGGACAGCCTTAGCAGGCGACCTATAGCTGCAGAATCATTTTTTGTACTCCAGAGGCATGGGGATACCCTGCTTTATGGAGCAATGCATTAGGAAACAAAGAACAACTCAACAATGATCACCATGACACAGTAATGATGATGTGTTAGAGGAGGCCAAGATGTATGTATGGATGGTAACTCAGACATCATAGCTATCCAGTGCTTTATTACAAGCAAGAGAAACAATATGATGACTGAGTACAGTCACAGAGAAAATGGGGTAATCTCTGAACTGTCCTCTCCCTTGGGAACTAGGAATTTTAGTATATAGATTAAGTCTGGTTATTGAAAAGTAAAAAGTTACATTTCATGCTCACTTGAGTTGGTGAACTGCCATTCTTCTCTATACACCTGGTACTAATCAGTAGCTAGGATTGGGTACTTTTCTTTCCAAGATGGCCCAAAGGAAACTGCCCATGTGTGAAAGGGACAATTCTGACTCAGCAGTACCAACAACTCATAGATGCTCAATGCTGGCAGAAACTTTTGAACTCCACGATTTTGCAAGTGACAGTGACTTGGGGGAATGTAATTATCCAGGACAGTTTTACCCACATAGAGCATCTGTTCTGCAGTCAGCCCCTGCTGCTTGAATACACTTTGGCAGTAGGCTTAGACTGAGGCACAAAAGAGTCAAGCAGCTTGACCCGGCCACACAGAGAGGTGGTCGCTCAGTCCACCTTGAGATGTAGGACCTTCCTGGCATTCATTTATCTGCTGTCAACACGGGTCTTCCTGCCTTATGAATGCAGCTGCAGTCTCTTGCTGAAAAATTTGCCTTCTTTCACATAGAAGGCGTAATTAAGAACACAGCTGCAAATTGGCTCTTCTCAACAATTTTCCCTGCTGTCCCATAAAATGTGAAAAATATGGGCCAGTACATTGATTAGACAGACTCTTAGGGTTGAATTGTGTATAATCTACCCACTTCTGTCACTTTGCAATAAGTTTTTTTTTTCTCTTCCACTGGAATTTAAAGAAGTGAATGGAAAATAACAGTAGCCTGGATGTTTCTTGGTTGGACATTTCATGGACACAGTCGTGCACGTCCTCGTGGGTGTAGGTAACACATATGTATTGTATCTTGTAGAGAGAATATTGATCTGTTTATCTCATCTCTGAATTTTGTGAGTGAAGAAACTAGTCATTTATTTTGGGTCTGCCTATCTGTGAGATGAAGAGGGAAAAGAAATGTATGTGAGTATACACACTTCCTCAGGGGGTCTTCTTTCCATTTTGGTGGTGTTGTATGGTGTAGCGGATTTACTGTGAACACTGGAGTCAGAAGAGGTGGGTTCAAGTCCCATATCTACCACTGAATAAGTGATCCAAGACATCAAGCAATTAATTTAATCTCTAGGAGCCTCAGTTTCTCTGTCATGCTGTAAGAGCGATTATTAGTCTTATAGGAGTTGTTGGGAACACCTAATATCTTACAAACTTAGGCTAGTACAGTGCTGGGCCCATGGTATGTGCTCAATAAATTGTGTGATTAGCCAAATCTTCATTGAGACATATACAAGCCTGTTAAAAGGAAAGAGGGTAATCTAGCTTTATTTTCTTTGAATCACCATTACAACCTTACAAAATGATTTTTATTAGACTGGGGCCGTTAAATTTGAGGAAAGGATGGAGAATATTGCTTTGTATAAGCTCTCTGAACATCCTGTATTCAAAGAAAAATACCCAACAATGAAACCTCTTGTAACCTAGTTCTAAAAGCAAAGAGAGAAGTGGTCCTGCTGCATTGACTTTTAAAGCAAGCTACCTATGGAGGACAAGGTACAGAGAAAACACCATAAAGACATGGGCTACATTTTCTTCCGTCTTTATTCACTTCACTCTGGTTCTTATCCAAATAATGAGCTCCAGAGAGTTCTTGCCGGTCTCACAGCAAGCTCCCAACTGAATTTTCCCACTCAGATTCTCTAGTTAGCAGCGGACAATGCACAGCTACCTCCTCTGTCAACGCATCCTGATAAATGGCTGGGTCACTGTGGAAAATGGGGCCCTAGACTATGGGATGAAACAATAGTAAGGGGGGGTGCTTGGTCTTACATGCCCCCCCCCCCCAAAGCAGAGGCAAAATGGCAAGGTGTAAAACAACATCCTGCAATGGTGGGAGACTGACACTGTTCCTACTGGGCTGCTGCCCTACTTAAGCTCCTCAGGAAGATCCAGCAGGAAGAAAAGCCAGGGTTCAGTGCTTCGCACAGGCACAGTTAATGCACCTGTATCCTCCCTGCAGATGTAAAGTCAGAATCTAAATCCACTGAGGACATCTCCAATCAGAAGTTAATGCGTTCCATTAAGTGTTTTTCAGCTTTTCTGTACTCTTATAACCACCCCCTTCAGTCCTGCCTACCACATTTATTCATAAAGAAATGAGCTAGAGAAATAAAAGGACATGCACATAAATAACATTCTTTGTAGAACAAAACAGATGTGTAAATCTCTTTGCTGGTACTTATTCTAATGAAGAAGATTACATTCATCTTAAGTATTCACCTGTATAGAGCAGAGGAGAGCTTTTAAGATGTGAATAAGCAGATTCCCTGTGGTAAAGGGGGCGGGGGGAAAGAAAAGGACTGAATTTGCCCTGTCAGAGGAATGCTACTCTACAATTTAAGTCCCCACAAATGCCATTCAAAGCCACTGGCACTTTTATTGGAGACAGGCTAGCACAGGACACTTGGACAGCGGGGGTGGTGTTGTTTAACCTTTGTTCTTTACATCCCTCAGGAGAGCAGACAACACCTCTATTTGCAATGTTTCTTCTGAATGATTTCCCGCCTCGTGGATTGACAGGTACTCTGATTATCTGCCTAAGGAAAATGAAGGGATAAACAGCTGAGAGATGAAGATTGACTTGAAAGGACTGCGTTGAGGAGTGTGTGTTACACTTGGATAAAGAAGAGTATAAAACAGGGCCACTCCGAGAAATGTCAGATTAGCACCTAAATATATTTTGAAGAGAAACATAGCATTTTGCCAAAATGGTTTTTACTTGAATAGTAACGATTCCAGATTGTCACTGTCACAAGCCTACAGATTTATCTGAGAAAGATAAATGCCTTTCTCTTTTTAACCATCTAGAACAGTGTTCTGTAATGGAGGTTTCGAGGCATCTCATTCAGTAATCTTGGGTGGAGGCCTGGGATCTTTATTTGAAAACTTTCTCTTGATCAGTGAAGATGATGAAAGCCAGCATGGGGAACAAAAATAATACAAAAGTATGATTTACGCTTAAATAATGAAATGTTTGCCTCATGGCCTATCATCCCAAACCCAGACTTTCCCCAACCCCATTCTTTAATTTTTTTTTAAATTGGTGCATTATTATGTATTCATGCATGTATACAACATCACCCCATTCTTGATGTTGAAGATACCCTTTTTATATTGTGCAATCCGTCTAAGTCAAAGAGACCAAGAGAAGTCTGCTGGAATTCTGTGTGATTCCCTCATGTTCTCAATCATCTTTTGCCCAACCATCCATCTTTTTTCCTTTTACCCAGCTTTTAATGATACTAAGAGTAGGTACTATGTAGCTGAATATTATTACCTAACATTGGATTTTATTCTGAATGGATACTCAACTGGCTAGTGGTAGACTTAGAGACAGAGAAATGAAGTTAGCAAGAGGAAACCATTTCCTATCCAGTTGCCATAGCTTGGGTGTTTATGTTCCCCAAAGGTATTAGGAGATGCTATGTTCTTTAAGAGCTGGGGCCTCATTGGAGGTCCTTAAGTCATTGCGATGTGCCCTTGAAGGGGAATGTGGAACTCCACTAGTCCTCTCTCCTCTGCTCTGGTTCAATACCTGAGCAGTTTGCTCTATTATATGTTTGCATTGTGATGTGTTACCCTCATCATTAGGTGCAAACAAATGTGACCTCCCAATCTTGGACTTGAACCACAAGAACCACGAGACAACGTATCTTCTTTTTACTTTATAGGTAGCTTGCCTCAGATATTTTGTTGTAGTAAAGTGAAGCTGACTGATACACCAGTTTTATAATTGACTTGTGTTTTCCTTGAAGAGAATAGTATGAAGGCTGTTTCTAGTGTAATTTTGGTGTTTCTGTATGGAAA
This sequence comes from Ictidomys tridecemlineatus, assembly GCF_052094955.1. Lineage (NCBI taxonomy): Eukaryota > Metazoa > Chordata > Mammalia > Rodentia > Sciuridae > Ictidomys > Ictidomys tridecemlineatus. Next base: position 107,110,616 of record NC_135479.1, read on the forward strand.
AAGGGGAGAGAGCTGAAGGAAAGAAATCCTATGGACATGGTAACCAAAAAGAACAGCAAAATCAGACAATTCCTGGCTACAAAAAAATTAAAAGTTTGTCATTTCTGTTTTAATATCACTGGCTTTAATGATCTGGTGGGTTGCAGAAGAAATTTCTGCCCAAACTAGTCATACCAGCAAATGATGGAACCTTTGGAAACATCCTGCATTATCTCTCTCTCACTGAATTAGAAAACAGAGCCATGCAAGGCTATTTTTACAACCTTTCCACTGTGTGATGTCTGCATTGCCCACTGAGTCAAGGCCCAGGAGTGGCAGGGGAACTCATCTGTGGACTGGACAAATGAGGTCATCAGGTTTTCATCTCTGTACCCTTGGCCGTGACTTGCACTGCTCTAATCCCTCTGTTCACATTGCCGCCGAGGCAGGGCATAATTCTTGTCATTAAAAGGGTGCTCAGTTTTGTGTGTGATTGTGTGTGCATTCTCCTATCTCATCTTTCATTTTTTTTTGTTTGTTTGAAAATTAAAACTCTGAGTCGCTGATGACTGGATATGAAAAACACTCTGAATAGACTTTTTTTTTTTTTTTCCCCAAATCTGCTCCACAGCTGTGTTTGTATCCATCCAAGTGCTATGGCCCTGCCCCCCTCTTCACGGGGCCAGGAAAAAGATCAGCCTGAGGTTGTGAGGCGGCCAGGTGCTCAGTGACCAGGACCTTTCCCGTGGGTGTGACTCTGCCCTGAAAGAGCACGTTTAGCCTTTCCTTAGCCCTCTGCACATTCACCGGTCTGCTCAAATTCATTTAGCTATTTCTTTTTTCCTTTGCAATTCTCTCCTCTTCCCACCCCTGCTACAGAGCATTGGGCACACTTGTCATTTTTCCCACGGGGGAAAATAAAACCCAACCAACCAAACAAAAAGCATGTAAAGGTATAAATGGCTATATTCTTTTGTGTTTAAGACAATGCTAATAATCAGGACCACTCTTTGCTGTGCTTGTGTGTCTGAGAGGACTTAGGGGCACGGCCCAGCCAATGCAGGGCTTCCTTGAGTCAGCTGTTACACATGGAGCCCAGTCAGGTCTGTGATCCTTGTGTCCACAATATAACTTGCCAGCTGCTTTTGCTCTGGAAGAGTCTCTCCCTCCCACGTCCTCTGAATACGGCTCACTGGGTTGTTCTGCCCAGTGTTGTTGTGGTTGTGCCTCAGGGGTCCTTAACACAGGTCTTCTGTCCTTTCCACCTGTGACCGCTCTACTCACCTCACTCAATTCATCTTTTTACCTCCCTGCTGCTCCTGCTCTTCAGAATTGCCAAATGCAGCACTGCTGGGTGGCAGGGAACATTATGTCTTGCCTGGCATTATTCCAGAAAGGTCAAGAGGGATTCCCTGTCTGGGGGAGGTGGGGGGAGAAAATGGGGACCACACTTATTTGACCTCCTCCACATTCTATCTAACCTTACAGATGACGGCTTGACAACATGTGGAGAAATTGAAGCAATATTGACTTCACCTCAACCTTTTAAGAGGCTGTTGCCACGCTCAGAGCTGTGGGGACCTGATGACATTTTCAACAGGGAACCTGAAATGATCTAGACATCTGCATCCGGTTTCCCTCAGGGAATGCTGAGGAAAGGACCCCAGATTTTAATGATGTCACAGTTTCCTCCCTTACTCCACCTCCTGCTCTTATAAAAGGGAACATTTGAGAAAGCTGACTGCAGCAACTTTGATTGCTGGCCAGATGCCTGGCTAGGACCTGTGCTGGCTGAAGCCAAGCATTGTGTGTGGGTGGCTTCAGGACCCACAGTGGTTTTACAGTGCAGCTGTGTGCAGCCCAGGCTCCTTGCTGAGGCTCCAATCACAGGATAAGGATGCACCATCAGCAAGACCTCTGCCTCTTGCTGTTATTTCTCTCTGGAACGTGGCCAATCTGCCACTGTGGCAGGCCAGAGCTGTTGTAATATGCAGTCCATAACTGATTTGTTAGGAAACACCTTCAGTGTGTAATGGCAGAAAATCACTTCAATCTTCTTAAGACAACCAGGCATCTGCTGTGTGGGCTGTACTCCACATGTGAACAGCACACAGAATTGTCAGCAAATTCTTTCTTGAGATGTCGCCACTGAAAGTTTATGCTGCACTTTGGGTTCTCCCTTGTTTTTCATGCTGACTCTCGATACAGGCACTTGATTTCTCTTCATTTTGCAAGTGAGTTGATTTGAAGATGACTAAACACCTGAGTAGCTTATTAGCAGGAATGAAGGTGGCGGGCAGCCTAGAATTGGGACCTCATTTAATTCCCCTTCCTCTTTTTTTGTCTTCCTCTTTCTCTCTGCTTTGATTTTCTAATGGTTATTGTTAGTATGGCTTACATTGATCAAATTGGTTCCTGAATGTTTCTGTGATAAGCATCTATGTAGATTTCATTTGGAAGGATGCATACACCAATGCTATTCAGCAAGACTTTCTGCTATCATGCTGTCTCTTCATGGCTGTCCAGTTTGGTAGCTATTAGCCATGTGTATCTATAAAAATGTAGCTAATATTATAGGTGATCTAAACTTTTAAATTTTATTTAATTTTTATTAGTCTATTTTTATATTTAAATAGTTACTTGTGACTCTTGACAATTGTATTAGATGGTACAGATTTATAGACCAACCCATTCATTTTGCAGATGAAAAATGAGATCCTATGAAGTCTTGACTTTTTGCCCAACTGCATTTTCAGACTGTGGTGGCATTAACACATCTGACAGGTAATGCCCAAGCCAGCCAGCTAAAAGATTAGTTAGCACGATTTTAATAATAAGTTAGAAATTTTTTTGATATCTCAGCCTATGTTTTTAAAATCTTGTGCCTTATAAAATAAATTAAACAAGTAAATACTAAAATACAATTATATTCTGTGCCAGGTTAACCCTCTACATAATTGGTTTGTACAGAAAGAGGGGCCCGAAAGGGAAATTAGGCTGGTTAAGACCAGCCTGTTATTTCCACAAAGGGCCCTAGGGTGGAGCTGTTGTATAACTTCTGAGACCTGCAAAATCCAAGCTCAAAAAACCCAAAGCAAAGAAAATCCTCTTTTTCTTCCTATTTCTGCTCTGTCCACCTCTAACAGTTTGTTCTTTTATGTTTAGATCTTTGAATATTTTACCTCCCAGAAGAAAGAGAAAGAAAATTCTTGTGAGTCTACAAAAATAGAATTCCATACGTAGGAGGTAAAACTTGAAGTTTGGTCTGCTTTAAAAAACATATTGAGAATACTATACAGATTAACCCCAAAGGAAGTTTGAGCAGATATTTATTGATGTTTCCAATAGATTAAAGATAAGATGGCAGAGAGACAAAACCTATCAATATTCTGAGGTCTTATACACTAAGTCACTCTTAAACATCACAGTAGAGCCCCTAAATTATGAGCCTTGGTCAGAGTGTCATTTCTGGGAAAGACTGGGGAAACATGTATTTTCAGACTGTGGTGGCATAAACACATCTGATAGGCAATGTCCAAGTTTTCAGTGTGCAGTTTCTAAAGACCTGACTAAAGGGAGTATTAAGAATTTTGTGTATAGGCAACCTAGCTCTTTAGTATCTGAGGCCCCAAGATTCTGCCCCTCCCATCCTATTAATGCTGTTCTCTCTCCTGGAGAGAACACTTCATGTAGACATTCAGTAATGCCTCATGCCTTGTAATTCCCTTAAAAGTTAATGAACGTGTTAGAATTAATTTTAATAAATGTTGATTAATTGCAGTTTGACTTGGGTTTTGAAGAACAAAGACGCCCCACAGTATTTGGCAGATTTTTCTGTCATTTTCAAGGTCCTCACAGCAGATGGCAGTGTTGCTCTGCAGATGCTACTAGGTAAGGCTGGTGTTCAGACTGGGCCAGAATATTCCCACCAGGACTCCCTAGCTGAGCTCTACAATGGGAGGTATCCCCAAATTAGAGCCTGGACAGAAACTGAAGGGAAAGACCCAGGAGAATTCAAAAGAATCACTGAGACTGCTGTGAATTCAGAATATGGGAATGATTTCAACTTTCTGTAATTTAGTTCAACCAAGTTTTATGGACTTGGTTCAGAAATATATATGAAGACATTTGATATTTGTTTTTTAGGGATTGGCTAGCTTCACTAAGCATAATCTGCTCTAGTGCCATCCATTTCCCTGCAAAAAAAAAAAAAGAAATATATATGAATAACACCATTTCCCTGCAAAAAAAAAAAAAAAGAAATATATATGAATAACATGGACAAATAATTTTAAACAGTTTCTCACTGTGTTTGTATATTTGTGTGTATGTGTGTATGTGTGTATGTGTGTGGTTAGGGGAACCAGAGAATGGAAGAGGAGAAAAGAGGTGTAAATGATATTAGAACATTGCTGTCTGTAGATAATACATCACTATCTACACTATTAACATTACACATAGATCCTGTTGCTGGCCAACAGTTGATGTTTAGGTGAAAATCTCTTGTTATAGATACATAGAGAGGGAGACTAACTGAATGTTTTTCTTGTCCAGAGAATGAAGAGAGAGAACCAGTGCTCTTCCAAGGTCACTTCCAGCCCTGATATTCAAGAAGTTTGTGAATATTTTCGTTTACTCTGGCACTTGCTACACCTTCAGAGTTTACAAAACAGACTGCTGTCCTTCAAATCACACTGGCGTGGGTGAAGTCACGGAGCTGGATTACTCTCAATGTCACATCTTATTTGGCCTTTGAATGCTATTTAGCAAGACTCCTGTCCAAATGGCATGTGATGGTGACCAAGGCAATTAGAGAGATTGATTTGGCATGCATGATTTCTTTCTCTGCTTTCTACAGTGAGAGAGGAAGGAGCCCATAAGGGCCTAAGATAACCAAATTTGATTTTTCCCACATGAAGACAGTAATTTTTCAAGTGGTTTTGGTGTTATAACTTAACCTCATTTTTTAAAGAATAAACATCTCAGAGAGAGGATTTTCAAAATTATGTTCTTTCAAAATTTTGTTCTTTTTACATTAGTTTATGGCCAAAAAAGATTTAAAACAAGTAGCAACTTTTCAAATTAATGTTATGTTATTTTCTAAGGCTTTTGTGTATTTTGCATTATGTCACATCCATCTGTTCACCAATTTGAAGTTGCTTCATTACTATTGTTTTAATGTCATACAAAGGCATTAAAATGTCACAGAATAATAACCTTGAACAACAACAAAAAAAAAGCATGGCTAAAAAGGGCTCTGATTTTTTCTGGATATTGATTCCCTAATTGGATTAGAGTCTCCCTTTGACAGAATTCCAAGAAAGTAAAGGGCCAGGCCATGATTCACAACTGGTTGGATCTCATCCAAATGACCACGGGTAATGTTCATTCATTCAACAAACTCTGATTAAGGGTCTTCAGTGGGCACTGGTCAGTGTTGCCAGCATTGCCCAGGCAAACACATTCCTGGTGGCAGTTACAGGGTGAGTAGGCAGGAAAGGCAGCATGAGTTTTGAAGTCTGTTCCTTTTATGTCTGCTTTGAAGAGGAGCAAGAGCATTGGGAGTTACTGAGGAGAGTTGAAATGGCAGGTAGCCCAAGATGGGAGGTTGAAATCTTTTTCTCCATTTGCCTGGAAACTATGTGTGGCTCCTATGTGACATCTCTGGACTTTATGGGAAGCTCTTGGACCAGCCTCAAATACCTCATAGTTTTCCTGTGAACTCAGAGCTTGAAGTTAGAAGCAGCTTGCCAGTGTGATGAGGCCTGCAGACAGCTTCTGAAATGGCAGCTGATGGGAACACATGCTTTGTGAGATATCAAGATGTGTGGATTGTTGTGGGTCTTTTGCTGAAATATTCACTATAGATACTCATACAGCACTACGAGCATGAGATGCCTATTTCAGAAAAGATTAATTGGTGGATTTTGCTTAATTTCATTTAAGTGTTCTACACTTTTTTTTTTTTTTTGGTGAAAGATCTTGCTGAGGGGACAAGTCAAATTAATCTGTAAGTTTCCTAGTCCTGTCCTGCCCTCCAGCCATACCTCCTAGAGGTTATTTGGGTCATCTGTACTGCGGAATAAAAATTATGATCAAACATTTACCAACAGTAAGTGCTTTTAGATGCCTTGCTTCATGTTATCTTCACAATGACACTATGAATTAGTTATCATACTATTGATATATCACTGAGGAGCAGAGAAGTCTCTTGAGGCAGGATTTAAAATATTCCATTCTGTGACATTCTAAAGTGCGTGTCATTACTGTCACCAAATGAAAGCATTCTCACAGGGATCTTAAATATATGGGTGAGAGGTCAGTTGACCTATTCTCTACAACATCTACTGAAGCATCACCATTCTTCTCAGCTGAGAGAAAGCAAATAGGCAATAAGATTATTACTTAGCATCTCCATCCACCTTCAGATTGTTAATATTTATAATCTGCTAATCTCTTGGCAAGACTAACACACAGAATCGCTGAGTTCAGCATCTTTGAGAAGCAGCATCATCATCAGATGTCTCATCCGTCCGAGATCTGGTTATCTTAGCCTTTCTCGTGCTTTAGTAAATTATTTGTTCTGGACCTGCTCAAGTGAGCTGCCTGAGCACTACCATTTGCCTAACTAGTGAAGATGAGTGGGGCCCCAGCTATAGAAGAAATAGAATAGATGTACAGACGGCATTAGGACTTAAATTCAATTTGTCATGTGTGTTTTAAATATGTTTCTAGGGTGTTAATTTAATTTAAAAAATAAAATTTAAAGATAAATTTCTTTTCAAAAGATTAAAAATATAACATCGTAGATTGATATTGGTGAATATAGAGAAAATAATAGAGTTAACCCAGGACCTACATTATAACTGGAAACAGCAATTCAGTACAGCTGGCATTCTTAAGAATTAGAGTGAAATAAAATGAAATTGCACCCAATGAGGTTTTCTTATGTCTCTTCTTTATCTGAAAACCATCAAAGAACTGAGCAAGAATTGTTATATTGTATTCTAACAATGGCTCATTAATTCATATATGACTTCTAATATTCCACATATCTGATTGTGTCCTTTAGTGTCCCACAAATCATTGTGATCTCATGGTTGGCGAATAAGGTGCATTAGATGCATCTGTTAAAAAGAAATTTAAAAAGTGGCTTCATTACACTTTCATGATATACAAAATATCGTCATCTCCAAGATCCATCTGGAAAACCCATAATTCCTTTATTAGCAGGATACATTTTGGTGTTTTCAAGATACATAAAAACAGCATTGAGTACCTCTGAGAAGAATAAAACCAGTATCTTTGCCATGCTGAAAAATATGTAGATATCCTTTATCAAGAAGTTGTGTTGGGTATATTACTATTAATAAAATTATTTCTCCTTTGCAAGACAATTGGATTTTGGTGACTTTTTAAAAATAAATCCATTACCTTTGACATATTTTTTTCTGAAGTACTCCCAGAAATTAATATGAAACTTGGCAAGTGCAAAACTTATATTGGCTTTATTGTGAAATTTTAGGTTGGTAACTAAGGTTGGCCTGAGTTTCTTCATATTCCTTAAAGTAGGATTGCCAAAATGATACTTAATCTTTCTATATTTGTGTTTAAACAAACTGATGCTACCTTAAAATTAAAGCTGTATGATGACTTTGACTGTATGCTTCATTACCATTTCTGATAGTTATGTATAAAAAATAAAAGGAATCTATTTGTTTTATTTTTTTCTTCCTTTATAAACTACAAACATGTTAGTTCAAGTGAGTGCCAGGAATTTACAAAGCCCCAAATGATGTTTATAATTTATAAAATGAAATGCTTTCATGTACATTATAGGCTTTTCTTTAATATTCTAGATGTTCATGAAATAATACTGAGCATCAATGACCTGAAAAAAATGTATAGTTAATTCAATAATATTTGGCTGGATTCCCCACTTTTATTCCTAGTTTTATCTGCTTTTTAATTGTTTATTTGCATCTGGGCTAATTTTCACAACTGAATGACTGCTGGGTTGCATATTTGGATGTGACAGTGTAAATTTTAGAGTTGGCAATTTAAGGATTGATATAAAAATGAATAGGATTTCCTCAAGAAAAGGATTAGGATTTTGCCTGGAGAAAATTGGTATTTTCTCAGTCTGTGATCACACTGTTGAAGCTGAGAAAGTAATTCTAGACTCCTGAATATATTCTAGGGCCCTGCACATAATTCTCACTCCAAGGAATGGGAAGACTCATGGCTACAGGTGGATTGAACAGGTGATCCTCTGCTGAGCCCTTTCAATAAGATAGAGTGTTAGCTGTGGTAAGTGCCCTGTGGATTGTGGGGTAGACATAAATACCATAAAGACAAGGCCAGAGATAAGGTGATGAGATCAGCGGAGCAGTGTGACATTCCAGAATGCTTTTTATTTCACTAAAGAATTTCCATTTTTTTGTATTTAAAATTAAAAACAGAAGAAAATATGTTATATTTTTTTTCTCCAGAAAATATGAAGGGAAACTCTCCTAAATATGAAAATCATGATGAGGCATAGTCTTGCAAGAGATATTATCTAATGAGCAGAAGATCTTTAATTGCTGGTAATCCTGATATTTTGGATTTACTCTTCTAAATATTCAGATAGATAAGGATGTTTATTTCCTTATCATAGAAAAAGGATTGCATTTGTTTGAGTTCATATACAAAATATACAGAATGTAATGGTTATCAAAGTCTGTGTTGGATTCTGGAGAGATATAAAATATATTTATTTTTCAAAGCAGGCAATACCCCTATGTTCATGTCAAGAGATCAGTGAAATTTCCAATACCTTGGGGGCATCTCTAATGACTATTAGCTTATGAGACAATAACTGATTCAATGTATTTTTTCAATGGAGGGAAAATGAGTGCCCTACACAGTCTGTAAACTCTTCAGTAGGTTGGAATAATGAAAATTCCTCACTGAAGAGATGATGATGGTTTATGTAAGTGGCTAAGAATCACATGCCACAACAGAATAAAAACATTTCAATTTTTCTGCTGTAAGTTAATCACAAGAACAAATCTAATTTTTAGTATAAGAAATATTGACTATGTGCTTTGTCTTCCTAAAGTTAATTATAAGTCATACTACAAAAAGGATGCCTAATGGACAGACACAAGGAGCCATAGGATGGGTTACTACAATATGAGTGATAATAGTGACAAAAAACTGGGTCATAAAATGTAAAACCATCTTGAAAGAATATCTGTCACATGGGAGTGATCCTCACTATTCTTAACAATGCTGTTTTTTCTAGGAGCAGATTTCTGCTAAAAAACAATTTAATTTTTTTGATACCCCCAGTTCATGTCCAATAAATATCATCCATAGGTATTTTTAGATATAATCTGATTCAGTAAAGTGATAATAAATCTTGAATTTTAATTTTGACCTGAGCTAGGTCAAATTTTCTTAACAGAAGATGCTGGGCAAAATTTAATGAATAAAAGGCAGTAGACAAAAATATCACATAGGTGAACTGCACCTGGAGAAGCAGGTAGAAATATATAAAATGGTTGTAGCCCATAGATAGCCAGAAAGGGAAAATAAATGTAGAAACTTTGCAATCTCATCTGTTTTTAATTTATAATGAAAAAAAAACCACTGCATATATTTTGGCAGGTATATTTTATGTCAGTAAAACATTAGGACAAAAACATTTTGAAGCTTGGAGATATGTAAAAGATAGAGTTATAAGTCAATGTGAAGAAAAAAATGAAAATATAAAGTATAAATACTATTTTTCCCTGCACAATTGGAGTATCTTTCCCTAGACCTATTTACAGGAGATGCTCTACAATTCCATATCTATAAGCATGTAAAGTTTTAACATACTATATTCCTGCTTAGATTCATTTAAAAAGGCTGATTGACTCATAGGACTTGTAAAGAAGTTGCAAGTTTGTCTTGGATGTCAGGTTTCATTTCTTACAAATCCCATGTATCTCATTAGGGTTACCTGAGACTAAACTTGATGAAATATATGTGATGTGTGTGCAGCTTCAGCAAAGAAAAATATTTGTGGGCTTCTTTTAAATTAAGTGAAATAATACAAACCATGAATGGGATGTTAATGAGGTCATTACATTTTGGGAGTAATGCATTATCAGTTGATACAGAGATAGGGAATAGCTGGATTTATCCATGGGGTAAAAGAAGCCTTGGTAATTATTTTTATAGAGGTTATACAGATAGTCTTAATTAAAAAGTTTAAAGGAAAAGAAATTATTTAAATGATTTATATTAAAAGTAAATGTATAGTAGAAATGAAATTATCTGAAGTAATGCCATGGTTTGTAGGGGTATATTTTAGCCTTTTCTTTCCTATTTTCCTCTTGTGTTAATTAGGTATGAAAAGCCAGAGTGCTAGTACTTGTATTTTAGACATTAAATGATATATTGGACTTAAAAATAGACTGTTTTTAGTATTTAATTCTTGTGGCAAAATCAAATTCTAAAGTAATAGTGTGCTTATAAGCTCCTTTTAACTCTTTATTTTAGAGTTCAATTTCTAGAGTTTTGGAATTATAACCTTGATATAAGAAGCTATTGAACTTAACAAATTTATGGGAAAACTTATGAAGCAAATGAAATCTATAAACACATAACATGTATCATGTCTCAATTTATAGTTAATTCTGTAAACAATATTGGTTTCTTTTACTTAAAAGAAGAATATACAAATTTACCTAAGATTTTTGATAAATTTCAGTCTCCTATAGATGAGGAGAGAAAGAGATAATTCCAATTACCTAAAGGATACCTGAATAAGCTACATAGAAGAAATTTGAACAGGATTAGCCATGGCTGATGAAGTTGGTGTCTAGCCACCCCACAAAAAGTCTGCCTGAATTACAAACATTCTTTATTTTTTGTGTCCAGAAGATACCATAAGAAGGTGTAAGAAATTAAGTCTTGAAGTATGCAGTAGGGGAAGATAGGAAAGGAAAGTTGGGGCAAATAGACAGTTGGGCCCAAAGGAAATGGACACTGTGATTTATCATATATCAGCCAATGATCATCTAATTTCACTTTTGCATACAAGAAGCCCAGGATTATAAAATTTCTGGTAAAAAGAGAGAAGTAAAAAAGTATAGTATTTTCCCCTTATCTGCAGGGAATATGTTCCAAGACATTTTGGAAATGTGGCTAAGACTGAACCCTACATATACTATGTTTTTTTCTTATATATACATATATATTATTAATATTAGCTTACAAATTAGACATAGTAAAATATTAACAACAATGAATAATAATAAAGGAGAACTATTATAGAAATAAACTATAATGAAAGTTATTTGAAACTTTTAAATTATTTCTGGAATTTTCCATTTAATACTTTGGATTGAGGTTGATCCAGAATAACTAAAGTTGTAGAAAGCAAAATCATAGATAGAAACCACTGTAGTTAGCAGCTGTCGCTGGACTTGATTAGATGGGGAACTTATTGGGGACAGTGATTGTGCTCTTTACCACTATATCCCAGGAGAGTCTGGTTTAGAGCTGTGTTTAGTAAACTATAGAATGAAGGGATTATTATATAAATGAAGCACCAAGCACATTTAGAAAATATATAATCAAGGAAAAAATAGAACTAAAGTTAGTGATTTGAGATTTGTATCCTATCATTAGTGAAATAAAATATTTAAGAAAAATAGAGAGACTCCCCCCCCAAATAACCCCCACAAACCCCCACAAAAATACACCCTACTACAGTTATTTAGGACCAGAGATAATTAAGTTCTTTAGAGTTGCCCCCCTCAAATTGTGAGCTGCAGATCAGCACTAGCTTGCAATGAGACTAAGTGCTTAGAAACATTTATAGCAGACTGTCTCTTGAATCTAATAATGAAAAAAAATTGGGGCTTGCATTTATATGCCTCTATTTTAAATTAGTTTTTCAGTAATTAATTTTTAATGACATTTAAAATGATACCAATCTGTGATGGGTTGGAAAAATAACAACAAAACTGTTCCTTCATCATTAATCATATGAGAAACACAGCTATAGAGAACTTAGACTCTAAAAATACCGTGCAATTCCCCAAACTACTCACAATTGACAATAAAATCCCTAAATTTTAAAATGCATTTATAAAAAGTGACACAGAGATTCTTCTTAGATGTTTTGCTCTCTGTCTCTCTGGACCTCAAGTACTCATTTCATCTACCTCTTGGCTAATTTAACCTGGTGATGTGATTCCCAAATAAGATGAGAAGGGAAAGCTGCTTGCGTGGTTCTGATTGACTGTGTTATTTGGATTAACCACTGGGCCAGTGGGAAGAAATCTAATCCACATGTATCTGTGTAAACTAGATGGGGTTTCTTCTTTGGTAGGGGCTCATATATCCAGGGCACATTGGTGTTATTCTTGGTAATGAATTCCTGTTCCTAACATGGTTAAAACCAGTGACTCTCACATAGGAGGGAGTAGACAAGTTCAGGAAAATATAATTTAACATGCAGTTATCTGCTTTTTGTAATTTTCAGTTCAGGAATGAATAGTCTGTACTGGAGAGATTCTTTGGATTGCTCTGTCAAATGGGATAAATCATTTTGCTTGCAAAATGAACAGTGGGCTTAAATGAACATCAGCAGTTTCAGAGCTGGTGCACCCAATTCCACACTTCTGACTCTCTTAGAGCTCCCATTGATTTTAATGATGATGTTCAAAGATTCAGTCTGTCACACCTAGATGAGAACTGGCCTCATAAAATGTGCCTGAAGCTGGTGGATTTTATCAGTAGGTAGGGCAACACTGATCACCTTGGGGAAAATACTTGTAATTGGCTTAACTCTTGCTGTTTGTGATTAATCATCTATTCTGAAATAATATGATTCGGTATTATCTGCCCAGTAATTTTATAGTCACATGGAGCACTAGCTGGCTAGACAGCAAAAGTAAGTTTGAGTTCTTTATTTTAGCATTCCTTCCAAAATATAGTTAACTATGCTATCATATGTAGGCGTCCAAGGATATCTAATAAACACAGCATTACCCATTAAATAATAATGTACTAGATGCTATGGAGAGTACACAGGAGGGGAGCACAATATTTTAATGAATACATTTATATGTGATTTGAACTACATTTAGTTTTCTCAAGATACGAAGGCAGTATTCTATGCTTTTATTTTAGAGTTAAGTCACAAGATGCCTCTGAGATTCCTGATACTTTATCATTTCTCAAGTGTCACAGAATTCCTGAGGGTCTGTGATAAAGTGAGGGATGGGTTAATAAAGAGTTGGTAAAAGTTAATGGTTAAAATTAAATGCTTTCCTAGAAACACAGAAAAGCAGTTCCCCTCCCATTTAAAATCACATATAAGGATGTGTAACAGTATTTGTAACTAAAGCAATGAGACAGGAAGATTTCTTCACCTTCTAGATAATCCTATCAATTAGGCAGGTTAGAGTATGCTGAGACAAGAAACAAAATCTGAAATTTAGAGGTTTATAGCTATAGAATTGTTTTTTTTTAGTCTGTAGTCCTCCTCTGCAAGAGTCTGAAGGACTCTTCAGCTCAGTGGTTCTCTAACCTGCAAAACAGTAAATCTATCATTTTGTAGAAGCATCATCCGGGAGATTCTACTTCCTTAGGCAGTGTGGTGGGGGAGGACCAAGTTGTGACCAGCTCTTAACTTTTCCTATCTGGAATGACATATGTCAGTTTCTTTCTCTCTCCCTTCACTCCCTCCCCCCACCTCTGTTTTTTTTTTGTTGGTGCTGGGAATGGAACCTAAGGCCTCATGCATGCTAAGTCTATGCTCTACTACTGAGCCACATCTGCAGCTGGACAGAGGTCATTTCTACTTACTGGCCAAAGCCAGTCATCAGGTTGACTTCAAGAGAGTAGAAAAGTATAATCCTCTTTATACGTGAAAGAAGAGAAGAATTGGAGATATTGGTGAGAAATTGTTACATTTACCACAATTATCAAGTATTAAAAAATTAGGCAGAGTCATGAGAAAATAGAATTTTATACACTGAGAGTATGTATGAATTGATTCAATTTTATAAATGTCCAGTGAAAATGATTAACAAAATATACAATTTATTTTCTCTAGCAATCTCAGCTATGACTCTGGTTAACTTTACTGAGCTCTTGCTATGTACCAAGTTTTGTAATGAGGTATTTATATACTTTATTATATTTAGTGCTTACTTTGGGAGTTTATTCTAAGAAAATGAATGGACATATCTGTAAAAATCCCACAATAACTTATTTTAAAAAAGGAAAATAACCTATTTATCTAGCAAAAAAAGGACTAATTAAATAATATATCTACACAATGGAGCACTATACCATGGATCTGTGCTCTTGACCATTATCTATAATTTAGTGGAAAAAAGAAAACAAGTATCATATTGTCTCATTTAAATGTATACAGAAAAAAGTTTGAAAAGATAATTACTTAATTTTTAAAAATTTGGTTTACTTGGTGTGATAAGATTAGAGAATATTTTCTTCCTTTACACTTTAAAAACTTCCTGAGTTGCTTACAATATAGTGTAAATTTCCTTTAAAATAAAGAATGTAAAGATAAATAAATAAAATGTATTGTGTCCCTCTACAAATAAAAAACTTTTAAAAAGGTATATAGATATAGATAGAATTGAATTAAAATATTTCCTTCTTGATGTCAGGGTTTTGGAGGGAGAATCTAGCTTAGACATTCTTCTAAAAAATTGGTTGCTACAATACCAAGCTTCTATATAGTAAGAAAAATATTATTGGGTTCTTCATTTATTTAAACTAGCTTTTTATTCTCTCCCCTTCCCAATACATCTTATTAATAATCAAATCTAAAATACTTTTCTATGTTGAGAATTTAGTACATTATTTCTTGGAGAATATAAGTCAGTATAGTTATTAAGATGTAAATTTTTTTCAGTTCTTGGTGATGTAGGCAAAGTTCTAGCATTCAGGTGGAAAGGATTTCTATTTCTTATCGATTGCTTAGACCAACCATGTTTTGTATTAAGGGTACTGGATTCTGAACCAGATTTTATTATTCGTTTCATTATACCTTCCGACTGTGAGTTGAAATTCTGTCCAGGTCCCAAGAACATGATTTTCTTGTGTTTTTAAATATCAATTTGAAGAAGCTCAAAGAAGGCTCCACCATGGAATTGAAATTTCTAATAAATTTGTACTGCAACATTTATTAAAATGCATAACATCAGGGCATTCTTTGTGGAGGATTTCTTTAAATAGTCAGATAAATTTAAAAAGTATTCTGGTTGTAAACAAATATTCTCTAGACTTGTTTTAAACCAAATATATTCTAAATAATTCAGTTTCAACCACAGTTGTTCTCTATCTGTAGCAGTCATACAGTAAATATATGTATAGTTCTTCAGTATTTTTCCCACTTAGGGCATACTACATGGCTGAGTTGATTAGAAAAGTATATGCAAGTCCAGTACTTAATAGAAAAAAGCATGTCCCTATCGATCAAGAAAGCCGCACAGACTTAAAATACTGAATGGAACAATAAACAGCTTTGTTTTGGTGATTTCACTTTTAAAGATATTGTTGCAATTATTGAAATATATAACTTTACTTTTTTTCCTTTCCTAAAGAAGAAATGAAAATGGTCCAAGCAAATAGTGAAATATTAAGTAGAATGTGAGTTTTGTATTCCAATTTTAAATGTGCTCAAGGAAAATTAAATGATGCTGATTGTAGCTCCAAGTTTCTATTGTACTGCAGTGCTAAATAATAAAAATAAAATACATTTTATAACCCAGTAGTGCAATGGAGCTGCAGTTGGCTCCACCACATATAAGAAGCCTTGTTTCGGCTGCATTTTGCTGGAGATACTTTGTCTATTTATAAGCTCAACAGTGAAGGCTACCAGGGGAATGACTACTTGGTGTGGCCATGTTTCTGTCAAAGAATTTATAAAAGAGGGTGGGGAGAAGGGAGAGGGAAAGGGAGAGAGAAACAGAAACCTCTGGCATAGAACATGCTGATCAATATGTAATGATATGGCTAGATCAATGACTCCTAATTTTCTTGGTTTGAAAAATGTCAACTGCACGAACATATTGGCAGATTTCAAAAAGTTTCTAAGTAGAACAAATGCCAAACTCCAGATAATTTTTATTATTTCTTTTATTCATGAGCATCACATTTTATTTCAGATAAAGTTCATAGTCAATAGTGTCTTCAGTCTGCAAATGTTACACTGTCCAAAATTTTCTTTTTTTAAACAATAGAAGTTCTGTCTGTTCTTTCCCACACTGAGGTGTTTACATTCACACTGTTTAATAGCACCCCGAATGAAAGGCACACATATCTGAGGTGGTAAATATCCTAACTTGTGAGGAGGCAGCAGTTTTCTTTTAAACATTATATTTTCATATTTTATTTTTATGCTTTTAGAGCTCAATTATAAATAAAGTTTTTTATATGTAAAATAGTATCAAACATATTACCTGCACAGCGCTACAACTGTATCCTGGACTGTGCCAGGTTCTCTGTGCTGAGGGGATTTGATCTGATTCCATGTATCAGTGTATGTATATGAAGTTTCCCTTCCTCCCTCCCTCTTTTTTCTTTTTATTCCTGTCTTTTTTTTTCATAATTTTTCTTTTTCTTTTCAGCTTTGTTCTTTTTAAAAACTTTAAAAAGTTATTATAAAATCAATTCATGCTTATTCTGGAAAATTTGATCAAAACTGAAAAATGCAACATAAAAATTGACTTCTTCAAAATCACCCATGGTTAATCTTTCCCTATAATTCCCTTCAAATTTTTTCTTTAGTAAATAGTTTTGTTTTATAAAATTGACATGAGGATATATAAGCAATTTTATATATTTTGCTTTTCATTTAGCTCACGTCAAGTCTGATGGCAAGTCTGGTAGGTGATACCTTGACCAGCTGAATGCAGATGATGAGTCAAAAGCAGAGTATGCAATATGATCATACAATTCAGTATCCAAGCAGGTCACTTTTGAAAGTGGAAGGATGCTGTTAATTACTTGAGAATGAGAGGCATAAAATGAGACATGCTGTGTACCTCCCAGCTACTTGGGAGGCTGAGGCAGGAGACCTCTGGAGGCCTGGAGTTTGAGACCAACTTGGGTAACATGGCACCTGCCCCCCAACTTGTCACCCCCCAAAATATACCTATGACCACTTTAATGCCAAGGGAGAGTGGGAAACTACATTTCCCAGTGTGCACTGCTTCCTGAAAGTTAAAAAGCTTGACTGACACAAAACACCTGGGACTGTGATTAGTACTATTTAGAGGTTTACAGTCTAGGGCTGGTTTTGGATATGACAACTTCTTTCTGTGAGACACTTAACCAGGCACCAGCTGGGGTGAAATTTCAATGGAGAATAAATCTTGCTGGAACCTCTCTCTCCCCCACAAGTCATGCTAGCACAGGTATGTGGTAGTCCACTGTTCTCCTGGGTGCTGACTCCTTCCCACAACTTCCAGTCTTTGGGAGGATTCTGTTCCCACTACACTTCAAGTGAACTG
Source organism: Ictidomys tridecemlineatus (assembly GCF_052094955.1). Lineage (NCBI taxonomy): Eukaryota > Metazoa > Chordata > Mammalia > Rodentia > Sciuridae > Ictidomys > Ictidomys tridecemlineatus. The sequence goes on from NC_135479.1 coordinate 107,128,129, forward strand.
TTGGCCTGGGCATCTTCCATAGAGGAATGTCTGCCAAAATCAACCTGGATATCCCTGTCCAGCTCTTTCATGTTGAGTTCCTTCAGAGACAGTGCATTTTCCAGGCCTTCTGGTTGAGGGAGGTGAGATTTGGGAAGTGCCTTGCTTGAGGTACTTTGGGTGAATCTGGCTCCCAGAAATCCTGAAGAGTGTAGCATTTACCATATGCCTTTGGCAGATAGTGCTCCATTTGGTCCTGTATATCACAATGCAGCAGGGGTGAAGGATGCACATCTTCTCTCTGGTTGACTGCTACATTGAGCCAAGGTATTAACATGGCCTTTTGGGTCCAGTGCTAACAGTTATATCTACCATCTTTCCTGGTAACTTTTTGCTGTTCCAGGGACCTTATTCTCTGAGAGCTTGGGTGGGATTCTGTGTTTGTTGCATTTTTTACAGAATGATTCTTAATGAGGGGGCTTTTCAGGGGGCCAAGACACTGCAGCTTTCGTGTCTAGGGACTGTTCTTACCCACTGCTGGAGAAAGCTGTCTTTTTTTTTTTTTTTGACATTGGAGGGACCGTCCAAGTGCCCATTCTTTGGAGGTTCTTAGTGCAACTTTGGTACTTTGCTAGGGGGATGGTTCTTTCTTTTCAGAAAGACTCTTTACCAAGAACTGCTGCTCCTTGACAGATGTGAATACTTGATATTTCCTTCTAATGCTCTTTTGAAAGCAGAGTTTTCCAGCTTTATGAGTAAGGCAGACTTGAAGGTATGTGGCAGGAGAGCAATTAGGAAGAGCAGTTCACCAATAGAAGGCAGGTGAGGGACTCATCCTCTAATGAATCCCATTTTCCAACATGTAGAGCTCTGAAGCAAACATAAGATTTGCCACACCAAGAAACTTAAACCATTTTTTCAAAATATAACCTGAATTTTTGGTCCCCACAAAAACATGTCATTTGTTAAAAGCTTAGAAAAGCCTGCATCATTTCAGCATCTTTCCATTTTCTCTTTTATAATTGTAATCTTTTTCTCTCAATTACTTCAATCTGTGTTCTCTGAAAGTATGCACTAGTCTTCTCATCTTAAACATATTTTCTAATCTTATGCCCTTCTCCAAATACTTTTTCCTTATCTTTGGAGTTAATCTTTCCTCATTTTAGAAACAATTCTATTTAGACTTCTGTCTATATAACTGCTCTGAAAAATGGCAGCACTGACAGGGTGGTTCAATCCATTGGTTTCTTACCATGACCTCTCTCTCTCTCTCTCTCTCTCTCTCTCTCTCTCTCTCTTTTTAATGGTTACTCTTCCTCTGCTTGTGTTAGTGTGTTTGTGTCTTCCAGGGCTCTGTCCTTATGTCTGTTCTCAAATTTCACACTCCAGTGATGGCTGCCACAGCCTGTGTGTCCACAAACTTCAGACTCAACTTTCCATTAGCTACAAGATTCCTTAGTTGCTCTTCAGGTAATTTCAACTCTTTGTGTTTAAATGCCACTATTCTCTCATTTTTCTGCTTTGTTTTTTCTTGGATTCTCTTGTTTGCTATCCTTGTTCCAAAATCAGAATTTTGGGGATACTTTTTGCTCCTTTATTTCACCCACGGCATCCCCTTCATCATCAAGTCCAAGTGCTGTGAGAACCTCCTTCATCCTCTTCTCCTTTCCAAAGCCATTGCCTTGACTGAGTCTTATGATGTTGTTAGCCTGAGTACATCTGGCTCCCACTACTCTGGCCTTCCTTTTCACTAATATTAGTGATCTTCAATCTATTTGCCAACTACTACTCAAATTTTAAGACTGCAGTTAAAGGTCAACCTTATGGAAACTTTTCTGATGTTCAATTTCCCAACTGTAAATTTGAATACTTTTTTCCTTTGTGACTCTCCACAGTACCATGCATGCCCTATCCCCTTCTACAGGTATTTAAAATTTTGTGCATATTCATGTCTTTCTCCCCACAGTTGCCTATGAAGCCTTCTATGTCAGGAAGAACATTTACAAAGGTGTGTCCTGTTTTCATATTTATAATGCCTGGAACATAGGAGATGTGCAGTAAATGGTAAATGGAAGCTTACTGCTTTTATAATATTTAATCTTTTTGTTTAGTCTTAAAAATATTTCCAATTTTCTGCCTATAGCTAATGCTGTAAAATATATCATAAATCTCATTTGAATTTTTCATTCTTTCCTAACGATAGAAATAAACCCCAGAAGTGGAATTACTGAGGAAAAGAGAATGAATATTTTAATGAGTCCTAACATATATTGCCTAACTATGTATCAGAATGTTTAACATTTTTATAATTTGACCCAAATTTTAATAAAAAGTCTTTAAAACAATAGCATAGTGAAACCATAAATTCTTTTGAGTTTTCCAACTTGGAAGTCATTTTTGGATTGAGTAATATTCAGCTTCTATTTGCAAACTGACATAGCAACACGCTGAAGTGAATAATATTAAATTAGGCTCTACCTCCCAATGCTATTGAAAATACGGAAGGTAGCATTCAGTATAAGCCACATAGGCAATGTACAAAAGCTTATTTTTTTCCTTTCTTTTCCTTTTGTCACAGCCTAATAAATTCCTAGTGGACTTTGATTATTAAGACACAGTGCAAGGCCTACCTTTTTAACCTTCCTTTCTGAATAGACTATTGATTCAACTTAAACTGCTTTTTAAAAATTCAATATGCGCATCTGGGGAGTTTGCTACCCCTGTGCTTTACAGGAAGGTTGTGAAGATTAATACGTTTATAGAGCATTATGTGCTTCTTTGGATGAAAGGTTCGGTATAAAATACAACTCTAGTATTGTTATTTAAAAGCAAACTTTCTTTGGGGAAAGAAAAAAGGCTTCCACAGTAACTTTTGATTAAAAGTTATGTACTCCAGTACTTTTTTCCAAAGGCTATCTCCAAGGAAGTCTTGAAAATTGTACGCCTTGCCATCTGCTGACATGATGCGGCATAAAGGAGATGCTCTCATTTCTGTCCATCTATTTCAAGCCAGTGTGGGTTTGATTTGGTCTCAGCTTATCTTGGTGGCTCTGAGTTTATTGTTGTGCTTTATTTACATTTTAAACTATTCCTTGCCTGATTTTAATTGTTTAATTGGACCTAAATTCACGTGAATAATTCCTGGCAGAACTCCCCTCCCTCTCTTTCTTTTTCTCTCTCACAAAGAGATCCCATGTGATCAGGAATGCATGGGGTTTTGGTAGCTATGGTAACCGCATCATAAACCTTGATGGATGGCAGGTGCTTTAAGCACTTCAACTATTAGAACCTTATGGGCACTGGATGTGTTCAGCCAAGAATGACATTTGCCCACAGGGATCATAAAACAAAAAGAACCTTTACTCTTGATTTGGCAGCAAGGAGATAACAGACACGTACTAACGAGGATGTAATGAAACCAGATGAGGATTACTCTGATAAATACTGCTAAAAGGGAGAAAAAGGGTTATAGCAGAGGGTATAGTTTAAATGGGGAAGCCGTGTAATCATTCTCTACACTGTAAGTGCATCTGATAACAAACACTGTGTTTATATCTGTGAGTTCTGGTATCCTGAGTTGTGTGTGGGACATGAGTAAAAATTTTAGGAAGCAATTCTAAAACTTTTAAAAATTATGTTTATCTGAAAGAAGGAAAAGAAAACATATTTGTTATGTTTTTAAATGACTCAGGAGTGTGAATGAGGAGATGGTAGGCGGCCTGTTAGATGACAGAAATGGGATTCAGAATCACTCAGATAGTCTAAAGTGGGTATAACCCATTTAGTTATAATAGGAAAAATGGTTTGAAAGAGATGAACCAGTGGTCATGCTCAAGAAGAGGAATTTTAGAAAAATATTGAATATGCCCCTAACAGGAGAATTGTATTTAGGAGAATAGATTATTTAATAAATCAAAAATCCCCAAACTGGTAGATTTGGACTGAACAACACAATACACACAGTAGTTTCAGAAGACTTCAAGAATGAAAGATCAAATAAAAAAAAAAAAAAACAAATTAACAACGGCTTTCAAGAGCATGTTTTTTGCCACTCAGAGCTCCTGATCCTAGGTTAAAGGAAACAAACTAAAACGGACAATAAAGATTTAGAAAAGTGATGAGGGCATTTCCAGAAGGTTAATTCTGTGAACTGTTAGAACAGCTTTAGTGGGGCAGATTTTCAAATTGTCTTCCTTAAGAGTCTTTAAAAACAGAATGGTAATTTTGTTGTTACTAGAGACAAGTGGAGTAATGACCCAGGCTGTGCACTGCTCTCCCACAGTTCTCTCCAATAGACTTTAAACACGTTTCTGGGGCTGGGTGTAGGCCAAAGCAAGAGAACATGCCTAGCATGCCTGAGGCTCAGGGTTTAATCCCCAGCTTTGCAAAAATAAATAAGTTAGTAAAAAGATAAAGCCCGTATAATTTCTGATCAATAAAACATAACATTCTGATGTGCTAATGCACAATAGGGTGACTATAGATGACTATATATCTCAAAAAGCTTTTAGAAAGGCTTTTGAGTTTTTAATGATTAATGTTTGAGGAGATAAATAAGTTTTCCCTGATTTAAGCATTACCTGATGTATATATGTATTAAAACATTACATGGTACCCTATTAATATGTGTTAATTTCTGTTTTTATATATCATTTAAGAATAAATTTAATTAATAATCACTTCAAACCTCAGACCATTTTCATTTTCTCTATGGGATTTGCTGACAAAATTCCATGGAATTAAAACTCACTTAGTCTAATCTATCATTTGCTTAAAAATTCTAAGTCTCAGGAGATCCCAGAGGATCCAGCCATTGTGATAAATTGTCTTCTTTGGATATCCTTAACTAACCTGAGTCAGCAATTTTTCCTGTTCTCTTTTTTTCTTACAGACTTTTTCTTTAGTTGAAGCATTCATATATATAAAATGTATCAATTTTTCAAGTTCTTTCATGATATGAATGATAAGAATTTCTGTGACAGTTTAAAATTTTGTAAAAGTAACACTATTTTATTGAACTTAAGTTGTTTTCTCAGTGTGTTGTGTGTCATTATTTAGAGTATTTTAATCTTAATTAAGGATCTGTTGTCTCATATAATATAAGCCACTTAAAGTATCTGAAGTTAAAACAGTAATTCATCAGAAGACAATGAAAGATCTCATGGAACTAGAAGTACAGCTATTTCACTGAAGGATGGAAAGTAGAAACCGGAACCATGACAATTCATTTCTCTATGCATCTCATGTCAAAAATGTAGACACCTTTAATGACTAAAGTAATTGATATAATAACTTGAGCCCCAGTGTCAAATTCTCTTGAGAGACATTCTAAGGTCATTTTGGCTCAACTGTGCATCCTTGAGCTGATCAGTTTATGGCCTGGAGAGTGCTGAATGTCAGGTGCTTCTCCAAAGAGTAGCTTTTGGAAAAGCAGTATTAATATCATCTGTGAATTTGTAAGAAATGCAAATTCTTATGCTTACCTCAGATCTTCTGAATAAGATCTCTGGAGCTGGAGTTCATAAATTTGAGTTTTAACATCCCTTCATGTAATTCCAAGGCTCACTAAAGTTGGGAAATCTCTGTAGGCTAACCAACTTCTTTGTTTTTTCCTCTTGGTCTTAACCCTGAAAATCTGGCACCACAGGAGCCACTCAATCTAGGACAAATCTGTATGGCTGGCCACTCTAGTCTAGATCTATTTACTTCCTTAAAAAGGGCGTTGGGGCCTAGGGTTGTGGCTCAGTGGTAGAACATTTGCCTAGAATATATGGGGTACTGGGTTCAATCCCCAGTACCACATTTTTTTTAAAAAAAGGGCCTTGGGAATAGGTGGTAAGGAAAGGGGGCCTAGAAGACTGTATTTAAAGAAGAGGATGTTAGGGTGATAGAAAAATCATTATAAACTGGTATTTTTAATTTGTGTGAGACCTCAATTTAACTGGAAAAAATCAAATTACTTATTAAAAGACCTATATCTAAGATATCCTGTCATACTTAGCATACACTTTTCACTTAGCACTTCATGTTCTTAAAACATGACCAGAACTTCAAGGTTAGTTTATCAAAGTATCTTACAGAATGTTAAGTTTCCAGGGTGGCTTTGTGTTGGCTCATTCCAAGAATTAAAGAGAAAACTGCTCAAATTAACCTCAACAACAGGATGAATAAAGCTGATACACGGCTTCTGTTGTTTTTGAAAACCCAAGGTCAAAGCAATGTGTTTATAAATAAATTTTAATTTATGAGAATCAGAATTTCACATTGCAGAACTGCAGCAAGTCAGAACAATATTTTGTTGCCATGGATAGCCAAACATATTCCATTATAGAGCTCACTCCGGGGATGGGTGCGTTTCATTGTTTGTTCTTTCCAGAAGTCTGGGACTCAAGGGAGTTATCATTCTACATTAAATCAAAAACCTCTAAACACCTTTATCGTAATGAAAAAATCTTTCACAATGGACAGTTTGAAAGATGTAAAAGTTATTCTCTGTCACTGAGATTTTATGGGAAAAGCTGGTTCTAAGCACTACCTTTCTAAGCTTTCCAATAAATCAACACTATTGAAAACATTTAAAAGTGTCAGTGTGGCATAGAAATTATCCCCATAGAAAATTATGACTTTTTTTCTCTTTTCTATTGCTTCAAGAACACTTTACAATATTGCCAATGCCTGCCACTCCTCGGAACCCTATAGTGGATGTGAACAGAATCATATATTGGAAAACATGATAGCTGAGCATTCATAAAAACTTCTTATCGAACAAAATGCATTAACACTTCCTAGCTGCATTGGGATTTATAGTAAATCATCAGGAATCACATTCTGTGAGATTTAAAAGAGACTTAGAATTTCCTGATTTTAAAGACTTAAAAGGGAGCTGCTCTGGGGACTTATACAGTTTTCAAATTTGCTAATACTGGAAATGCTATTAATTCTAGGAAATCTTTATTAACCAAAGTAAATAATACCATGTATATTTCCAGAGGGAAATTTAAAACTTATAGGAAGAAAATCCTATGTAAGGAATAAAACTTGCTTTAACAGACATTTCATTCCATCAAGAGAGCTGGTTAATGACTTTCTGTAGTTTAGTTCTTTTATTTAAGAGACTCATTGGTGAAGGCTCATGCATCTTTTCTGATTTATGAATATTAATCCTGGATCAAAAAAAGATGGATAGGAACATCTAGATCAATTTATGGAATAGTTGCTTCACAAACACCTTGAAGAGAAATAGCAAATGTTTGGACATTTCTAAATTTTGGAATAATCTTCTTTCCCATATTTCTTAGGTGCTTTAATTATGCATCTGAGTCTAAGCAAAGACCTGAGAGGAACTATCTACCTTGTCATTAAATTATTGAGTTGGAAGAGAATGAAGCCATTAGCCAACTTCCTAATTTTACACATGAGAAAACTGGAACCATGAGTTGACCAGGGTTATTAGGTGGAAGGTACTTATTTCATGGGAAAACACTGGTGATCAAATTTGACACAGCTGAAAATGAGTTGTACAGCTTCCTCAAATTGTGTCCTATAGTTTAGAAAATGAAAGTTTAGTTTTGGGAAAAGAGACTTTGAATGTAATGGTGCAATATAGATACATACGTATGCAATTATATATGTATGTGTATACCATTATATATAAACAAATAGTTTTGTATCAGATATATGCAAAGTAGAACCATTTTAAAATAACGTATTTTCTTCCTTCCTTGAGTCATCATTACTGCTCATCTGATTATTTAAAACTCTTCCCTATGTATTCCAATCACTTCGTGTTTGAAACTTAATTTTCCCGAGGTCCATCAGGCTCAAGCATGTTTGTTTCTCAGTCACTGTTTGTACCCAACACTGTTCAGATAGATGAAAGTCTCTCTCTCAGACTTTTTCTTCCCCTTTTCCTCATTATCCCACATCCTTGGTGGTCTCTATAGTAAGGAACCTGCTGTGAAAGATTGAGCTGTATGTTCTTGTACAAATCCTGGCTTAGTTTTGGGACAGATTGTATCTCATCATTAGTATATCAGAAATTGACTCTTTTGGTTACCCTATTTATTAGGTACTTTAGTTAATTGTGGGACCACTGTCTTGTTCCTTAAGCTTCTAGAACAAAATCCATGCAACAACCAATGCTTATGATTCCTTTGCCTTCTATGGTTACCTACCTCCATTATTTATGCTCCCATTTATGTTTCCAAGAGGATGCTTTGGTTACACACAAATTATACATATTCACACCCCACAAAAATGAAAATTTCTGGATAATGGTCACTCTTGGAATGAAAAGAAAAACCAAACCCAGATAGTGCAAAAGCACATTCTTCCCTAATCTTTTTCTGTTCATTGTGCTACACTGCCATTTCTCTATAGTTTTCTTTTCTTGGTGCCCAGTACCAAGGGGAATATCTGTGTGTTCTTTCCCTTAGTTAATTTAAACTGGGAACAAGGAGGTAACTGGAATTTCCAATCTCTTGGTCTTCAAGTTTCCCCAATTTCATAACTAAAGGAGTTGAATGGCACCCTCAAACTTTTGAGGTGGCACAATGAGGTCTTTTTCCAAGGAACACCTTCTTTCTCCAATCCCCAGACCCAAACATCCATTTATTTCAAATTCTTGAAGACTGACAAATGCCAAAGTATTCACACTGACTCGTTTACTTCATTCACATTTTTACCGGACTTAGGGTCTAATGTCAATTGGTAAAATCTCATTTTAATTCAGATTATTTCAGAATAAACATTTTTTTCACTTTGTACAGTGATCTGTGCCCTCTTAGATTAACCATTAAGGAGGAAGAGATTTTGGGAAGCTTAAAAGAATAAATAAAGAAGGTTTTTAATGATATTTTAGATTCCATTTTTTTCTATGGTTTTGGATAATCCAGTATACATCCAGAGAGAAATATCAACTACATTAAGCAATTATAATGATTTTATAGTCTACATGTTTAATACTAGTCATTGATCAAGCAATTTAGAAACCAATGGGGAAAACAAAGAAATTTTCATTATATTTCATAGAATAGCTTCAAAAGATGAAAATAGATACATTTAGATATGTAGGGGAACATTTTCTAAACATTAGCAAAAACTGAATCAAAAGTAGATCATGCCCCAATGAAAGGTTGACTGACCACAATGAGTCCTCTAACAAATCATGACCACCGGTTAGTTAGCACTTATTATTGTCCAAGTACAGCTCTTAGTATTTTATGTGTATTAAGCAAGTCCTTACAACACTATGCAGTAACTTGGCCATTCTCTCCTGACAATTTACTGAGATAATAATATGACTTGCCCACCTGGAGCAGCTAGTTAATGGATGAATTGGGATTAGGAAACCAGGTATCTAGTTTCTGACTCTGGGATACTAACCGTTATATACCAGATGGTTTCTCAAAGATATCATTAAATCTGTTGATGTAACTTATACTACCATTGAGGGTATGGCATAAAGAAAGGTATCACATCATCCTGCAGTGAGTTGTCTTTGCTAGGCCTGATGGAATGTGCCCCATATTGCTCCTGTCTCAGAAAGGTGATAATACTACTCATTCTCTCCTTCCCTGGCATATTTATTCTAGGTCTTATACAGAGTTAATTCAGAAGGTTGGGTTGGCATTTCTGAGATCTGTAAACTTTAGATGCTGTCTAAATGGTTTTGGTGATATTGCAGGCTTCTTTCTGAAGCTTTGTGCCCTTGTTTCTCTGGGTGCTGTGTCTGTTGTTCTGACCTCCATGCAATGCTTTTCTACATATATTACAGGCAGAGAAACTAAGCACAAAGTCCCCAGAGTGGGGTTGAAACAAGAGTTGCATAATGAGAAGTGGGGAAGGAAGAGAAACTGTGATTCTGAGTGTTGGATGCTGTAGGACCTGATGGGCTATGGTATGGCACTGTTTGCATTTAATTCTAAACAAAATGGAACAGGATGGCAGATTTTTGTAGGTGTACATACCACCAAATTTAATATCTAACTATCAAATAAAACTTGAAGCAGAATTTTCATGGCAAAACATTTTTGTTAGACTCTCCATCTAGCAGGAGACAGGTAGCTGGGCTAGTTTTCTGAAGATGTTTATGTTTCCTTAAATATTTCCAACAGCTTACTTTTTAGATTTAATTTTTTATTATTTATTCTTTTTAGATATACATGACAGCACAGTGTATTTTGACATATTATACATACATGGTGTAATGGTTAATTTGAATTGTCAACTTGATTGGATTAAGAGATGCCAAGGATTAAGAGGTTTATGGGGGTGTCAATGAGGGTTTGTCTATGAATGATTGGCAACTGAAATGGAGACCCTCTGTAAGCTTGGGTACCACTGTTCAATAGGATGATGGTTTGGATGGAATAAAAGTTGGAAGAATGAGGAAGCAGCAGCCGATGCAAGCTCAATTCTTCTTGAGCGGGTTCTTGATTGCTGCAGTGATCATGTGAGGATATGGGCCTCTCTTTTCTTTGTTCTTCCACAGTGGACTCTGTCAATGATTCTCCAGAAGCCTTTGGTCTCGGACTAGTGTAGTGCCTTTGATCCCTCTTGTTCTGGGGCTTCAGCCTCTTGGGTTGTGCAGTTGCTGGTTCTTCCAGCTCTTCAATCTGAAGATGGCCATTGTGGACTACCCAGATTCTGGTTGTGTAAGTGAACCTAATAAATCCCCTTTTTATAATTATACTTCCTGTTGATTTTGTTCCTCTAGAGAACCCTGACTAACACACATGGAGTACAACCCACTCCAGTTAGGATCCCACTCTTGTGGTTGTACATCATGTAGAGTTACATTGAGGGTGTATTCATAGATGAGAAAGGAGATCATGTCTGATTCATTCTACTATTGTTCCTTTTCCCATTCCTCCTCCCTTCCCTTCATTCCTCTTTGTCTAATCCAATGAATTTCTATTTTTCCCCTCCCTCCCTTCCCCTGTTGTGAATTAGCATTCCAAAAGCTTATTTTTTTAATCTCATATTTTATATGCAATTTCACACACTACTCTATTATGTAATTGAGACAGCTATTAAAATTTTTATGCTTATTTTTAATGCAAAGTTTGAAAATATTACACTTTAAAAATATATGTTCTGGAATTTATTATATTAATAGAAAATTAACATACCTTGCAAATTCCAGAACATATAACAAATTAACACAAAACATAGTGGCTTAAAATAGCACAAATTTATATGATTATAGTTCTATAGGTTGAAAGTCATAGGTCTTACTTGGGCTAAGACCAAAGTGTTTGCAAGACTGTCTTCCTATCTAGGGGCCCGGAGGAAATACATTTCCTTGTTTTTTCCAATCTTTAAAAGTCACCTGAATTCTTCGACTCCTGAGGCCCTTCAAAATTAGCAATATATCTCCTTGGTCATTCTTCCATGGTTACATCTCCCTTGAGCTGGTAAAGGGTCTCTGCTTTTAAAGCCCCATGTGATTAGATTGAGCCCATTCAGATAATCCAGAACATTCACCCCATTGCAAGGTCCTTAATTAAATCACATTGGCAAAATCCCTTTTTCCACCTAAGGTAACATATCCACTGGTTCTAGAGATTAATATGGACATCTTTCAGAGGAGGGACATTGTTCTGTCTACCTCACTATAGATTTAAATTTTATAGAGTTCCATATAACATAAAAGTTTGGAACTGCTTTGAATTTGGCATTCTGAATGGTGATTTTTCATTGAGGTTTTCTTTTTTCTCTATGAGATCAACAAAATATTTCATCATTTTCTGAAACCTTTACCAGCCCTGTTATGCCTTAAATGTGTACAGAAGCTTCTATATTACACATAAATTGTTTTTCTTTCAATTGTTTCCTCTCCCCAAGTATTCTTTCCTTTTATTTGTGCATTATCTTTATGTCAAAGCATTTCTCAACTTGACATTTTCTTTCCAAGGTTTTAGCCTCCCCTTGCACAGGCTCTTTATTGCTTCACAGGAGAAACTCATCACAAAATTGTTTTTATTTGCTACCTGATTATGTTTCTTTTTGACACCAGCATCATTTTAACCTCTAAAAAATATAAATGTTTTGTATTTATTAGAAAGAGGTTTTAGAAGGAGAGAATTAAAAGTCTATTGGTGTTCTTGGTTAAGTGTGCAATTTAAAATGGATTGATTTATTTTTTATCTGGTTTGAACACATGTCTTGGACTCACAGTGTAACTTAGTGGTTGAGTGCTTGCCAAGCATGCACAAAACACTGGGTTCAATCCCCAGCACTGCAAAAACAAATGGCAAAACCCCATACTCACTGCATACATACCTATATTTATGTCTATATATTTGGGTATAGATGGATGTTTTCTGTGAAATTTCACTTATAATTTCTTCATGTTATCTTATGACTTTGCAGATGACTCCTATGAGGACTGAGAGCCACTCAGAGTTCTACTGAGAGTGTAAACACATATAGAAAGGGTTCGGAATATACAATCATCAGCAGATTATATATGCTACTGCTATCTACTTCCAAAGAATGTACTAGCCTGTTATATCACAGTTGCTATTAACTCCTTCACACAGAGTTCAGATTTAGAGTTAAAGCTCTTTAAGCAAGTCTTTAACTTGAAAAGTACATGACAGCCCATTTTTGTGTCTCTTCCACTTAGTAGAAAGGACCAAAAAACTTCTCACACGTTTTGTCATTTAATTTGCTCTGTCCCCACATTTTTGTAAATGTTATGGCTGTTCTTTGACAAGTCTCTAATTTTTCAAATAGAACGAATGTTCATGGGAGGATTTCAATTTTGAGCACTTGGCTTTTTCTTCTTCTTCTTTTTTTTTCTCCTTAAATATGCAGCTTAAATTGTGAAAATGCCAGTTTGAACTTCAGCTTCGCAAATTCAAATATCAACTAAAGTCTCCTTAACTCCTGTGATATTTCATTTGTGCTCAAATCCCCACTTTCTTATGGCACCTTCAGGAACTCTGCCCACCTACTCTTTAGCAGGAGGGGAGGAGAGTCTAATGTCTAGAGCATTCTGTAAACTTCAATTTTGTTTTCATCTTTTGTTTCCAAAGTTGAGAAATTATAGTTAAGCTTTTTGCAGTTTGGAAATATACTTTGAATTTCCCAAGAGGTGGGGTGGGCAGTTGAAAAATGAACATTAAAAATTGACATCACCATTGTGTGGGCCTGCCAGGGAATCCAGGTTTCAAGAATGGCTTTTAGAAAATCTGTTTTCTTAATCTCTGAATTAAAACATATGAATCTTTGGAAAAGTATATTTCAATATAAGCTAATGTAATTTAAGAAAATATTCAGGACTTTAAAATAGTTACTGGGTAAATTTGAAATGATATTACTTCTCAGTTTGGGAAGATATTCAGGTCAACTTACACCAATTTGAAAATATTATATTTGCAGACAAATGGCACAAATATATCATAGGCCTAAAATTGATTTATAAAACAATCTAAACATTACATGCAGAGTCAAGATATTTTAAGGATGTGCTTGAGGGAGTGCAAACCTTCATTTCATGGGAAAATAAAGAACTCAGTGTTAAGAAAATTGATGTTATGCTAGAAAATTCCCTATCTAAAATATGTATATAAACTGTGAAGGGGAAAAGAAAACCATCTGTCTAACACATGACTTCCAAGCCCTGTATCAAAATCAAAAGTCTATACTGTAGTGGGTATAGCTCAATATTTTAATTCTTCCATTAAAAAACCTTGTGATAATTAATTCTTAAATATTTCTGTATTGAGTGGGTGAACGACTGTGTAGTTTGTTGTGGAGTATTCAAAGTCAAATCCAACATGGCTTGTTCACTCATGGTCATTTAATTGGAGAGAAAAATTATTCATGAAAATAATTATTGAACTAGTACAGTATTTAGTGCCATAAAAAAAGATTAAAACCTTGTGGTGCTTCAGAGGACAAATGGTTGTATCCAGTGGGTTCAGGAAAGGCTTAGTGAATTGGTAGGTGAAATCATTCTTGAAGGTTCCCCTTAAACCTGGGCACTCAGAAGAAACAGTGCAGGGACAGCACAGAGGGAGGACAGCAGAAGTTGTAGCTGTAAGTGTGAAAGGACAGAATGCAAGATAGGACACACATCCCAAGCCACGCTCCTTAGGCCGTATCTTTTTGGAAGATGTGTTTTCATTGGCTCGAGAAATATCAAGTTTTCTTTCCAGTTAGTTTTCCGCATTTACAAACCTAAGGATTTTATCTAAAAATCCAGACTTCTGGTTTCTCTTGAGACACCAGGCTAACCTTGGTCCATGGCAAAAATCAGTTGGACTTGAGTGGCTGCAACTCTTTTGATGGGGCCTCTGGTCTCTACCCCAAGACCACTTCACACATTTATGCTTCTGCCTCTCCTCTGCCGGTATTTGAAGTCTCAATCTCTGAGTTAGGGCCAGATCATGAAGGGCATTGCATGAACAAGCTCATGTACTTCATGTTTAGCTTTTCCTGTAAGAAATGGTTTTTGAGGGACAGAGTGTCATAACCAGAAAGATGCATCAGAAAGACCTGTGTGGGAACTCTATTTTAGATGCAAAGCCACAAAATAAACAAGGCAAGAAGCTAGAAAAATGGCCACGTAGAGAAATTGTCAAAATGGAATTTATCAGTTTTTGTGACTATTCATATGTGAGGTAAGAATTAAAGTGTTTTATTTCCCTTCACCACCTTCTCCGTGATGCCTTATCTAGTCTTTAATTCATTCTTAAAGGAGATCAAAGGAAATAGCCCTATGAAGTTTTTGTTTTTATTTATTATAAGAAGGCTAAAAATATTGTTCATATATTAAACGGAATTTCTTTGGGTAACCCATGAAGGAAGTTTCTGTCCAATCTTTGTACTATAAACAGGTATGAAACTGTGGTGTGTCTTTTCTTTGTATGGACATTGTGAACAATGTTCCTATTCATATTTATTCCTCTCTCTTTTTTTAATCATCTTAACCATTTAAATGTGTACCATTCAGCAATGGTAAGTACATTTATGTTATTGTGAAATCATCTCTATTATCCATCTCCAGAACTATTCATCTTGCAAAATTGAAACTCTATATTCCTTAAATAATAATTCCCCATTTTCCTCTCCCCCAGTCCATGAAAAATACTATTTTGTTTATGTCTCTCTAAATTTGACTAAGTACCACATAACTAGAATCACGTAGTATTTGTCTCTTTGGGACTACTTTTTCCATTTAGTATGTTCCCATGATCCATCCATATTGAAGCATGTATCAGAATTTTCCTGCTTTTGAAGGCTGAATAATATTCCATTGGAATATTATTTTGCTTATCCATTCATCTGTTGCTTTCACATTTTAGCTATTGTGGATAAAGGGGCCACGGACACAGATGTACAACTATCTCTTCTTGACTGGTAATTGAAAAGACCCTGCTTTCAATTCTTCTGAGAATCTTCCCAGAAGTAGGATCACTAGATCATATGGTAGTTCTATTGTTAATATTTTGAGGAGCAGCTATACTGATTTCTAATTACCTTATAACATTTCACATTCCCACCAATAGCAGCACAAAAATTTCAGTTTCCTGATATTCTTGTCAAAAACTTATTTTTTGTTTTTATGACTGTAGCCATCTTAATGGGGACAAGGGAACATCTCATTGTAGTTTTGATTTGCATTTTCCTAATGGTTAATGATATTGGGCATCTTTTCATGTGCTTATTAGCCATTCCTATATCTTCTTTGAGGAAAGTTCTATTCAAATCTTTTGCCCATTTTAATCTTTTTTTTTCTTTTCTTTTAAACTATTGTTGCTACTGAAGTTCTTCCAGGAACAATGCTTAGTACTCTGCAGCTCCAACCATCATAAGAGCTCTGTCTGGCTCTGATTCTCACTTAAGGCCAGCAGCTGTCCATAGTACCAGAAATTTTGCCATTTTATTACACTTACCTTTATGTCATTCAGTGCTTTGTCACTTAATTTTCACAAATTATTGAAGTCAAGAGTATGGATTATCTTCTGATTTCACCAATATAAGAATGAGGAATTTTAGTTCCTTCTATTTTGTTTTCTATCATTTGTTCCTTCACCAAGTGTCTGGATTTTGTTAACAAAATTGCAGTTTGTGGTTTCTTACATTTATTATGTATCTTCTCCACCTTTGAAAAATTTAAATTTCATTTATGTTTACTTATTTAGGATGATTTTTTTAAACTTTAGCATTATAGTGATTGCTTTTAATGAGCCTAGCCAGTTCTTTTATTCACCACTCATTAACACGAGAACTGACATTATAATTTTCTTTGAAGTCTACGTGAGTGCATCTTCAGATAAATTTTTAAGAAGGACACATAGAAGCTACATTTTCTGATCCCTTAAGTTTACAGGAGTTTTTCCGATGCCTTCGGGAAAGAATAACCTTAGTGAAAATTGAAATTATTATGTCTTAAGGATATTGTGCCAAGTTTTTATAATTATTGTCTCATTTATTCTGGTATAGAGGATGTTAGAAAAATATACCAATCAAGGTTTCTAATCGAGGTTGACTTTTGTTCTCTTTTGAGGAACATCTCTCTTATAACTAAATTAGCTTAGAATTATTCATTTGTTGTTTGTTGAATAACTTTTACAAATGTATTTTTAAAATTTTTATTGATACATTAGAATTGTACATAATAGAGGGATTCATTATGCCATATTTGCACTTGTACATAATTTGCTTATTCTCCTTCTCGAGTACCTTCTGTTTCCCTCTTCTCCTCCCTTTCCATGATCTGCTTATTCTACTTTGCTGATCTCCCTCACCACTCTCTCTTTTCTTTGTCTGATAGAGAAATCTCAGAGCTACATATGTGCCTACAGTAATTTTGCTACATGTGCTTTATTCTTGGCTCCATCTTAAGCATTTTTTTTTTTGGTAAAAAAATATTTTTTCCTTTTGTGTTTTGCTTTTTTTTTTTTTTTTACAATGCTGGGGATTGATCCTGGGGCCTTGTGCATGGTAGACAAGCTCTCTACCACTGAATTGCATCCTTAGCTCTATGCTACTTATTTTAAAAGTATTTGTGTAACATAAGGCATTTTAAAAATTGCTTTATATCCTCTTCAGTATAATCTAGTGTATAAAGGATATGATCATATTAATTAGTTTCACATTTGAATTAGGCCTGATATTTCTTCTTTTATGACTTTATAAATATAGAATATAAAATAATTGGGTTTGATAAAAAGTAATATAACAGTAATCTTTACGAAGATTCCTAAGGGTTGGAAATTCAGAAAAAAATTATAGATCCAAAGACATATCAAAAATATATACTCAGAAAAGGGAAACAGTTCATGGCAAGAAGAAGAGATCTTGTTCCACTACAAAAAGACTATTTAAAAACAAATGTATTCTAATGTTCTGTAAGATAACATTTATTCTGATTTTCATGTAAGTTTAACCTGGAGTTACATCTGAAAAACATCATTCAGGTTTGGGAACAAAAACAAAGCAAAACACATAAACAAAAACAACAACCAAAAACCTGACTCAGTGACTGAAAAATGAATTAAGGAATGCAACCCATTGAATTCAAACATTTTGCTAATAAGTAGATAACAATTTGTTAGTTTGACTTCTTGATTTTTTTTTTTTGCTTGGATTTTCAAACAATTACATACCTTTACTCATCATCCCTTTCATGCTTTGGAAATACTGAAATAGGTGTGAGATGTTTCTGCCCTTTTAATAGAAAGAAATTGATCCTAAGACTATGATGAAAATATTCATGGCAAAACATTAAGCGGAGAGAAATAATTCAGCATGCATTTTTTGTTTATAACAGGAAAGTAATGTTATTTGCAAGGTCTGGGAAAATGGTGTGTTATTACCTATTTTGTTTGAAGTTAATATTTATGATACGATCCCAGTTTAGAGAAAAAAGCATTAGGCTGAGAGTCAGGCTTATTTTGGATCTGTTACCAATTGGCTCCATGATTATCAGCAAATTGGTTAATTTCTCTGTCGTTCATTTCTTCATTTCTGAAATGGCACAGATGTCTTAGAACAAGACAATCTGCAAACTCCCTTCCAATTGTAACATGGTATGATTGTCATCTCTATTATCCCTGCATGGCAAAAAAGATTTATGCTGGACAATTTCTGTGTATTCATGATGGGATCTTCAGTGGTTTAAAAATTTCCTTTTGGTTTGATATTTGTGCTTTTGCTTTGTGCCTCCCTATTTTGAATTTAAAACTATTATTGATAGATTCACAAAAATGAATAAAACTAGATCATGCTGAGCAGAAGGAAGACTGAAAAAAAGTGAATAGAGCAGAAAAATAGGAGGAATGTGTAGAAGTTGAGAACATAGCTAACCAAGAGAGAAAGAAGAGAACATTGAGAACCATAGGCTCAAATTCTTCTGATGTAAGAGACATTTCTATTTACTGTGACATTTTATCACTTTATTTGGAATTAAGTATATGGATAATTTTTTCAGACCCTTTCTGTGTGTCAGGGTCCATGGGTCAGAGGTATTTGGCTCATCTCTTTCAATATTTACCTATTTTGTGCTTCTTATTGATATCTGATTGTAATTTTTGTGCGCTCAGTTCATCCACCCATTTGTATTTAAATTTATCCTTAGCATATTCTTATAGACATTCCTTTTAAGGATAATGATGAAAAACTCTTTTACCTTCTGGGGCATACTTTCTTGCATATCCTCCAAGCTCCCTGACAAATTCATTTCTAGATCTTTTGCTGGTTTTGCTCATCTTTGAAATGGACTTCTAAATGCTAGAATGCCGCAGGCCTCATAATGTCTTTTTCTTTATTGATCTTTGGGTGATCTCATCCAGTCTTCTTGTTTTCCATACCATCTTCATATGCTGAAAACTCTCAATTGTCAGAGTACCTCTACAGAGACCACCAAGGAAACTTGCTCATCAAGTGCATGAAGTTTATTGAACTGGATGACCAAGAGAGCTTCATCTCAACAGAGTGTCAGGAATCTCTAAAAAGGCAGAGGCTTAGGGAAGGGGTACATAGAGCTCCAAGGGCTGGAGTTAGTCCAATAGTAGTTGGACTGACTCACATTGAAGTGAGTAAGTGTGTCTGGGCAGGAATTGGTCAGTATTGAGTGGGTTTCCCTTCCAATGCTACTTTGTTGGTGGCACTCTTGATCACCCACCATACATACAATGGAACAACTTCACCTTGACGTTCTTTCACTGACACTGCTGGAGGATTCATGACATATTCACATCACTTGACATGATCTACATTGACCCATTTTTAATTGTTGCACTCCTTCCCCTGTCATGCAAGTGCTCTCCGAGGGCAGTGTTCTCACGCAGCACTCAGAACAAAGCCTAGTACGTTATCAGCAATCCAACGTACACTCATGAAAGAAGTGAGTAAGGGATACTCTTAATTAATGCTAGCTGTAATTACAACTTTAACATTTAAGTCTCCAGTAATTAGCTGTTTCAAGGACTGCATGTCAGTTGGTGCTTGCGGAGCTTCATCTGTCTGAGGACCAGTTTTCTTGTGTCCAGGTCTCCTCTGTCACGTGATGATAGGTCAAGCGAAGTGTTCTGACACTGGTTAGTGGATTTGAGAGACATGACCCATTGTTTTCATTTCACTGTCTTTTTGTTCTGTAAGACTCTATGAAAGGAAGCCAAAAGCATTTGTTTTTTGTTTTTTATAATTTTCCCCCTTTTTCATATCTCACTTGCCTCTTTCTCCCAGCTCATCTCCTTTTTTCCTTTATGAGGGAAATTGTTAGGTTGACATTTACCTTACTCACTGAAAAACAATTTGATCTAACTAATATAGTAGGAGAGAATGAATCATTGTTTTTAATTTCTGCCAAAGCTTTCTAGAACTTTCTCAAGGTTGTATTTCTACTTATATAAACATTCAGCTTTAGCATAGGTAAAAAGTGGAGCGTCTACTGGGAGTGCCAATTTGAGAATGGGCAGAGTATGTAAAGATAGATTTCATTTTATGTGGTATCTTCACTTGTGATTTGTGCTGGATTCTGGCAGAATTTATTATAGATTTGGCAACTGACTAGAGCTTAGACTAACCAGGGTTGAAGGGCTTAATTAGGATTTGGGATCCAGATAGAAGAAGACAGTCAGAATTGTACCTGAAGCTGTGAAGAAAACTAAGGAAGAAATCTTACTTTCATTTCATTCAGTAGATTTTCTTTTGTATTTAATTTTTAGTGGAAGGCAGCTTTACCATTTTTAACACACTGTAGAGTATCATACAAAGTAAAGCATTTCAGTGTTATGTAAAACCATTACCATTGATCCAAATATTTTTGCACATGAATAAAAAGGTAAGAATTTAGGAATAACATTCTTTTCACAACTCTATAAAAATAATCATGACGGATAAGTATTGCCTAATATTTACTCCATTGCCTCTTTTTGTGACCCAGCTATAAGGGTATTTTAGTGTTGGTAAGGATATCTTGATTGCTGGCGGTGGTATTAACAGTTTCTATCTCCAAAACAGAACCTTGTTGAATGTTTGCAAGGTTAAGTGTTGTTTTTTTCTGCAGTAATCCAAACATTGTTCAGCTTCCACAGATGCTAACACTGTACTGCTGGAATAAATAACATTTTTATTTTGATGTACTTTAATATACTTGGCAAGTGGTCACTTCTCATAAGGCATTTGAAACATGCTGGACAAACAAAATTCTTCTCATGTGTTCTCTGTGCCTTTGTAATTCATCACTTTGAGTAAATCTTTGACCACGGAATATTTAGTTACACATAAAAGGGCACTCTCCAGAATGCCAATGCACATGTGCCTTCAGGTGTGAGGTTTTCCTGTAGACTTTGCCATATCTTGGTACTTGACAGATGTGTTGCTTCTTTTTCCCAGCATTGGTCCCTCTCCCATCACCTTCTTTACAGTTGCGATAGGTGCAAGCTACCCTCAGAAATATTTTTTCCTTCTTGATGTTGTTGGTCCCTTCTTTACCTGCTCTCTTAAGTGTATTAGGTTATTGGTGTTCAATGAGGTTGTCACTCTTCAGGATTAGGTTCTTCCTTGAGCCTACTATTGCAGGAATGTCAGCATTCTCTCTGGATGTAGCTGGATTCTGGTGGAATCTATGGTTTAGTATGACTGTGTATTTGGCAACTGAGTAGTGCCTAGACTAACCAGGATTGAAGTCAAAGCTCCACCTGCTGTGACTTGACCTAGCCCAAGTGTATGAACAGACATTGACATTATTATTTTTGGCAGTAATATTCTGTATTTGCAAATTCTGCAAGTTCTGGACCCTTTGTACTTAACATGTTTGCCAAATTATCTGTCCAGGAATCACTATCTGTGCCTGTATTAAAAAGGCTTCAGGATTCAGTCTCAGGAAAAAATTTTGCAAAGCCTGTTATATTTTGACCACCAGCTTGCACACCATGGCTTGTCTGTGGTATAAGTCTTTGTATAATTTGAGCATGATTGGTTGGCTGCTGAGACTCGAAGCTGTAGGTGGTATACAATAGGCTGTGCTGCAGAAACCTGCATATTTTGTCTTATGTTTCTTCAGAAACAGATAACTGGATAAAATTTCCCTAAAGATCTGAAGAATGGACTTTTCCACTAGAAGTAGTGAAGCTATTTGTGTCTTGTTGAAATGTACCTATACTATTTATTGTAATAGGCAACTGTGATGAGGAATATATTGGCACAAATAAATCTCTATTAGTCTTAGTTTCATTAATATCAGGAGAAACCAGCATTAATCTTTTCTGAATGTGTGAAGTATCCATAGCTTCTCCTGTGTTTATCAAGTTTCCATTAGCAATTAATCACTGCAGTCACTAAGAATTGACCAGTAGTCCCAAGAGTTTAGATCAACCCTATTGATGAGTACAAAGGTAATGGTTCCTGCAGACCAAGAGACACATTAGCAAGTACTTGAGTTTGATACAAAAAGATGAACCAGCAGTTGCAACTCCTCAAACCTGAACTTGACCATTCCACCGTGAGATTCTGGATATTAACAGGAGGTATTGATTAGAGCCACGAATGATCTGAATTTGACTGCTTTCTTGACTTATACTCTATTATCTGAAGAGCCTGTAAAATTATTCTGAAATTTCTGTCTGTTGACCGAATCTATTGTGTTAGTTCATGTTGAACCCTGGACACTGTGCCTTTTGATAAATCTGATCCTGGTGCAGCTGAAAATATTTGTTGTTTTGGCAAAATCTGAAGGGGAAGGACATAATATTCACTGTAAGTAGCAGCACTTGGAATCTATACTAGATTTATAACTTCATCTTTTAATTATAGAGTGTTTGATAAAAACTTCCATCTGTTTGGTGTTCCTCCCAATTTTACAGAAGCCAAATCACCTGTCACTCTAAGGGCTGTGGCAGGGGCCTGGGCTACACTAGCTGGTTCTTTTTTTCTCATCTGCCAGTGAACTACCCCCCTATATTCCTGTCTTGTTTTATTTTGCAATACTGGTTATTCTACCATTGAGACACGGTCTCAATCCTTAATTTTTTGAAATTGTTCAGATGATCTCAAACCTGAATCCTCCTACTTGAGTTTCCCAAGTAGCTAGGACTATAGGCGAGTGTCACCAGGCACTATGGGCAGCATTTTCTTCAAGTAGTGGCTAGTAGAGCTAGCAGTGATGGCTGAGTGTCCTATGTGTGATCAGCCAATACATTTTTTTAAATCAGATAGACCTGGATTTGAGTGGTTATGACATTCATTGTCTGGATAACTTGGAAAATTTTATAAACTCTCTAATCCTCTATAAAATGCACCATACATTTTTTAGTACTATTATGGGTTTGTAATAAGAATTTGGTTAATATTACAAATATTAAATACTTAGATGACCCATTATTCCCTGATGTAAGAGTAAGCCTGCTATATAATGAATACTTTTGAATAATTGCTCACTTTTTCTTTAGTATATACTTTTCTTTATTATACATTTCATGGTATGGTATAGCCTTTTAAAATTTTGATACTATTGATATATTTTTAAATAGGAGGTTAATATAATTTTATATCACAATAAAGAACATATATTTCATTACCCTAAAGCCAGCATTGGACACTTTTCCAATGTCTTTAATCTTTGCCAATCAGATCATTGGAAAATAACATCTCATTATTTTAATTTGCATTTTAAAATGTTTATGTTTCTTTTTTAATAGTCTTTAAATAGTCTTATGGCCTTTATATATTTGGTAATATTTTATTAGTATGAGAGCTGTTAAAATGTATCATTTTAGAAAAAATATATTTATTAAATATAATATATGCATAAATATATGCAACATATATATTTTAAGTGTCTTCTGTAAGGTTGTTGATCTGTTTTCTGCACTGCTTTTTTTTTTACTATAGAAGATGCATTATTAAATATATGCTGATATTTTGATGCAGTTTTCTACCTTTTGGAAGAATTAAACGTTTTGGAATTTTAAGCTCAGCCTGAGGAGAAGACTTGGTTTTCATCCCTTTATTACTGAAAGGATATACAGATCAATACAGCTGATATGTTTTCAAATTATAGATATGAGGTCCTTGACGTCCTGCTGGGGCTTTGAGGTAGGTTACTTGACAGACATAACTTGGCAAATCTCACAGAAGCTTATGAGTGTGTTTTTCAGAATTTAAGATATGTCATTTTCTGATTCCATGCACATCCAGTCCAAAAGTATTAAGAAAACTCTTGACTGTAAGGAAACACAAATTTGTACACAGTGTTGATGATCATGCTGCCTCCTCGTGAAACACTGTGGTTGTATTAAATGAGATTCGAATGATGAAATGGTGTAGTCAAAGAAAGGTATCATGATCCTCACCACCAATTTCAGAAACAGAGATGAAAACTGAAATATGCTGCCTAAAGTCTGATTCAGAGTGAAATGGCATCTGTCTCTGCCATAGCTTTTACCTGTCATCTTTCATTGGCCAAGTGAAGATGCTGCAAATGAAAGTATTTGGGGCCACTGCAATGATAGAGAATTTTTTAGAAACCATTTTTTTTTAATAGTATGGTTGAACTTGCTTTAACCTGGCTGGTTTCTTGCTATCACTTTGTCCATCAAGGTATTTGACAAGATGGTACTTTAGTTATTTAAAGTCACCTGACACTGCCTTGTTAAACTTTTCTCATCACTGCTGTTCAAACTCTATTTCAGGTATGTCTATTGATATAAAATTCTGGAAGGCAACCTTATCTTCTTGCTAAATTGGTCCCTAAAAACAGTGTATATTTCCCAAAATTAATATTTGAATACATTTTACTTGCCATCTGACATTTTTCTCCAACATGAGAATTACTAAGCTTAAGTTAAGTCTTAAGTATTTTCATGTGGCCCACAGATAGCCTTGGATGCTGATAACCTGCTTCGATGCACACTGCAAACTTGCAAAGAAAGCAAATCAAAGTAAACAATATTTCTCTTGTCAATTGAGATGCATAGAAAACCTTGACAATGGTTTCAGTGTACAAGGAAATAAAAATCACTGATATCATGACTAAGCAAAACCTACTAATAAGCAAGAACACTGAGTTTAATGCTGATAAAAATTTCTCACTTGAAATAGTTGTAGTTTACAATTTATTAAAGGTAAACCATTGCCTTTTTATTATCTACTCAAAATTTTATTATCTGTTCAATATACTGCATTAGGGTTTGTGGTGAGAATGGATATATTTTATAGTTTCATAAATTCTTCTGGTTTTATTTGTCAATATTTACTATTTTGAGATGTAATATTTTTATTGGCCTAGTGCAATTAGCTTTCAACAAAGTTCTTAAATTATAATCTGTGCTGCAATAAAAAGACTAAGATTTTATTGTTGCTTTCTCCTCTACTAAGTTTACTCAACATTTAAATACATGACATCTACAAATTCTTTGAAGAAAATTATGTGATTCAGAACAATTTTTTGTGTTTGACACATAATTTGTACCTGGGGGTTATTTATATTTTTGAAATTTGAACAACTGTCTCTCATATTTCACTAACTAGTTGTTATAGACTTGTATAGGAGGAAAAAAATCATCTATGAAAATAACACTGACATCAGGGGTCAGCCAACTATGGCCTCTGGGTTAAATGCAGTCCAGTGCCTATTGTAAAGTTGTATGGGCACACAGTCAAACTCATTTTTGCATTTTCTATGGCTGCTTTTATGCTACTTTGGAAGAGTTAAGTAGTTATGACAGACATCTATTGCCCACAAAATTAAATTCTATCTTATTTGGACCTGGAGAAAAAGTTTACTAGTCTCTGAGCTTGATTATTTTTTGAAGGCTGACTCACATGACCATCAAATATTTTATTTTTGATATGCTGTCTTCTGTTTATTCATAAACACACTCTATTTTTTTAAATACACTATACTCACATGATATAAAATTCAATAGAGAGTACAGTGAAAATTAAGCCTTTCTTCCATGTACTTGTCTTTGAGTTCTCCCCTTGAAAGGCCATCATTTCATTTTAGAAATATTCTATATTAATTTTATGTAATATGATTATAATTCACATTTTTTTACACTGATTAAAAATTCTTTTCAGAATTTCAATATTTTTAAAAACTATGTATCTTGCAGAATCACAATTGTACATGTAGAGCAGCATTTTATTTTTAGTTACTAATACTATTTCATTTCAAAAATTATAATTTAGGTAGTACCTTATTAATGAACTTTATAACCAGTTTTGCTATTATAACATTTTTGGATAGGCTAGTATATGTTTCTGTGGACATGTGCAAATATATCTGTATGATAATTTCCTGATACTGAAATATGCTTTAAATGTTTTTGGTTCTTGTTGCCAAACTCTCCTACACAAAGGGAACACTGATTTACATCCCTAATTAGAAAGATGTAAGAATGCCTATTAACACATACATATACTAACATAGTGTTTTATTTGTTCTCAAACTTTTGGCTATTTTCTGTTTGAGAAAAAAAATGTATCTCATTGTTTCAGTTTGCTTTTATGTCACTGTGACCAAAATGCTTGACAAGAACAACTTGGAGGAGGAAAGGTTTGTTTAGGGTTCACTGTTTTGGAGGTCTCAGTTCTTAGACTGCAGACTCTATTGCTCTGGGCCCAAGATGAGGCAGCACATAATTGAGGGAAAGGCCCAGAGGAGAAAAGCTATTCAGCTGATGATTGGGTGGGGAATGAAGAAGGGCAAGAAGGAGAGTGAGAGCACCTGGGAGAAGGAATTGCAAGGCAGATGTACACTTGCAGGACATGTTCCCCAGTGACCTACCTCCCAGCAGACGTTTGAAACCACAGATAGTATTGAAACTATGTATGGTGTGCTTTTTTTTCTCTCCATCCATGCCTTCTCACCTGTCTATAGTTCCAACCTAGCCATTCAAACTAATATGGACAGATTAGATTCTACCTCTAATAATCTAATTATCTCATCTCTGAATATTCCTGCATTGAAGTGAGCTTTTGGAGAACACCTCATATGCAAACTACAACATTATTTTGGTTTTAATGTAAGCATATCTTGTTATGAATGAGATTTAGCATGTTTTATTTATTTACTTATTGTCATGCTGAGGATTGAACCCAGAACCTTGTGCATGACCCCAAACCACTAGCATTAATTAATATATTATAAGACATATATACAGTAGTCGCCTTTATCTGCAGGGAATATGTTCCAGGACTCCTAGTGGATATTTGAAACCACAGATAGTACTGAAACTATGTATGCTATGCTGTTTACTAAGCATACAACCTATAATTAAGTTTAATTTATAAACTAGTCACAGTGAAAGATAAACAATAATAACATTAAAATAGAGCGACTACAACAATATACCATGAAAAATCTTATTTAAAACTTAAAAATTGGGCTGGGATTGTGGCTCAGTGGCAGAGTGCCTGCCTTGCATATGTGAGGCACTGGGTTTGATTCTCAGCACCACATAAAAATGAATAAACAAAATAAATATATTGTGTCCATGTATAACTAAAAAAAATTTTTTAAAAAAAGCTTAAGAATTGTTTGTTTCTAGAACTTTTCATTTAGCATTTTCTGACCATGGTTGCCTGTGGGTCAGTCAAACTGAAAAGAAGAATCAAGGATTGAGTGGTGGTGGGGAGAAACATTGTGTTACCTTTCTTGTGACTCGTTAGTTTAATGCTGCCAAATGTATTAGAATCAAGGAGATATATGTCCTGTTACCAGCCCCTTTATCTCCCTTAGCTTTAACAAACAAATGTATGCTTTGCTCCTAGAATTAGTGGGTTAGCTACTTTCATCTCTATCACTTTAAGTGGACTGTTTTTGAGCTTCAGAACTGAGGGAGCGTTATGTTTAATTTCCTGTCATAATTTTGTTCTTGTATAAAATACATAACCTTTCTTTTGGGGACATGCAATTTAATATATTCCTATCCACAATTATTAGAAAAGAGAGGATAGCTTTCAATAAATGACAGCAAATTTAAACATTTTTATCATAGAACTATTTCTTTGGACAAATATCTTATGCACATATCCAAATATATGAAACAAATTTGTTTTTAAAATGGATTTTAGAAGAAACTACTTAAGATCTTGTCAAGTTGAATACCATAAACTCCTTATCACCTCTAAAAAGCTCAAATAAATCCTTAGAGGAGGATTAGGGCTCCACTGTGAGCCATGAGGAGATTTTCACCATAACTAGCCATGGTAAGACTTTGGTGAGTGACTCTATTCATTCCAGATTGAGTTTGACATCTAGGAAGACCATGTATCTTACCCTAATTACTAGGAAAAATATTCAAGCTTTTTAGACCTGAGATAACTTACTGATTATAAGCAGGTTATGCTGACTAATTTGGTCAGAAATACTGTGCTCAGACATGCCAATGTAAAACTAAACATTTGTTGCAGATTCTGCACATTAGTTTTAATTATTCAATTATACAGATGTTTAATTTGCATCCCATTTATACTGAAGGATTCATCATGAACACTGCTTAAAATTGGACTATGTAGAGTTGGGTCTAATGGAAAAGGGTGGGTGTTCAACTGGGGAAGGTTTTCTGCGGGCTCAGAAGCTTCAAGGTGAATGTGATACTTCTTTTCAGAGTCTCAATTTTTCTTGGAAAAAAATGTTAAATGTATTATAAAGGTATATATATTAAATGTATTATAAAGGTAAATTTAATTAATGTAAAATTGCATATTGCATGTGTATATATATGTGTCTACACATGACCTACTTATACTACTTAACATTTTTCCATACATACATATATATGTATATAGATGTACATGTATATATACACATATATATATACACACACACATATATATATATATATATATATACATATGTACTATATGTTTATATATATATGAGAAAATACTGGAATTCTTCCATATATACATATATATGGAAGTTATTTTCATATATATATGAAAATAACTGGAAAAATGTTAACTGGTGTATCTAGGTCATGGATTCTCATCTGGGCCAGTGTTTCCTTTAAGAGAAGTGGATAATCATTCTTGAGAGACATATAAAATATAGGTATGCATAGAGTACACAAGCAGATATACAGTATATCTACAGTCATAAAATTTTACTGGATGGGGATTGGCAATTAGGAAATAGTTATGTTAAAATTCTTCTTAGGATGGCAGTATTAAAAAAGAGTTTGAAAACAAATAGTGAAGGGCATATTCATGATTATTGTACTATTCTGGTAACTTTTCTGAAGGTTTGAAATGTTAGGCCCTGGTTCTAATAAAAAATTATTTCCACTTGTTTCTTCCTTGGATAGTACTGGATAATATCAAATAATCTAGATGTAATTTACACATGTGTAAACATTTTAAAACTAGCTTTATTATAAGCCAAACAGCAAACTCCTTTTGGACCAATCTGGTTGCTGGTTGCTTTGATGGCCTAGAGAGACAAATAAGGACAGAGGAGCAAAAGTGAGAAATTACAAGATGGGTGCCATGACAGGCAACCTAGTACATACCCTGCAGTGGAGCCCAGATAACCTGAGCCATGCATTTTGGCTGATGAGTAAAGGAATGAAAAGACATGAGCACTACCATTTTTTTTTTTCTGAAATCAGTTTTTCTTCTCTTAAGCCATGTGTTTTAACTTTTGATTTTTACACTAAAAAAATTATTTTCTACAGATTAGTTCAACTTCTTGCTGTGCAATGTTACCCAAATATGTGTGTTATGTTAAACATGTATGATTTTGCTAAAGGTCCTCTTCATCCTATGATGTTTTTTGTTTGATATAGTTGTAGCCTAAATTCTTTATTTGTGAGTGAATTTGGTTTTTTTGTGTGTGTGTGTGAGTGTGTGTACATGTGTACAATCTTTGTTCACTTCCTTAAAGTATAATTTCAAAAAATTTTTCAGTTGGTAGTAACATTTGGGGATGAAAAGGAAACACTTCAGAGTATAGTTGAAAAATTATTAAAAAAATAAAACAGATAATGAGAATAAATTCGTGGCAACAGATCAGCAAGGGTGAAACAGACCTGGCATCATTCCTGAGAGTCCTCAGAATCAGCTCTAAAGTGGTAAGTGTGTTAGCAACCAGCTACCCGTAACTGCAGAATAAACATTTCAGATAAAGGGGAGTATATTTTAAAATTCAAGTATGAAATTATCATCACAGAAACACAGACAAGCCCAATCTATGTATCTACATTACATTTGTAAAAATGTATCAAATATATGGGTCTATGACATTTTCAGTGACATTTGCAAATCACAAAAATTTGGAAGGAAAATCTTAGAAAAAGAGGAATATCTTGGCCAGAAAGAATATCAAAGAAAGTCCAAATAGTGGAATAAAGGTATTTTTAAAATCCTATAGTCAGTTTTAGTATCACCTTAAAAGATATCCCTCCTGTGATAGGAATCACTGTGTGATAGAAATGGCTGAATCTATTTTGGATCAAAACCAGGCAGCCAAACTAAAAAAAATGTTCCCTTACAAAGTACCACCTATTCTAGTGTGTTGAAAAGGCATGCTTTCAACACTGATTGAGAGACTCAGGCTCAGTTGGTTGGATAAAAGCAAGGATAATAATAGTTTGGCTTATTTTTAAAATTTGGCTGTGTTTGCTATATTTGTCATGAAACTTCTGAAGAAAGGTTATTTTGTAAAGTGCTTTGTAGATAATAAATTTTCAGTAAGGGGAGTTTAATAAAACTGTCCAGGCATGTGCACAGATGGGCCAAATTTATTAAGGAATAGAATGCATTAGAAACTCTGAATATACTGATAGCAACTTCAGTCTGCCTTCTGTACTTTTCACTATGAGCCAAATTGATGGGTGGATGAGAGGATGAAAATTACATTTTGGGAAAAAAGTTATTTGATTGCTGAACTTTTGGGCAACTTTATAAATTTAAAGCTACTCCCCCCCCCCAGTGGAAAAGAAAAGGTAAGCCAAAGTCTGAAGAAAAGATGACCAAAATGAATGAATCTACTATTTAATTTAATGTGGCTGAAAATATCAACAACAACTGTTAAAAAAGTTTTTCTACAAGAATAAAAGAAGTTTAAGAGTTAGACGCAGACAGTTAATTATGGGAACTGTGAGTTATTTGAGATCCTAGAGTTGCAGTGAAAATTAATGGAGTTAATGAATACAAAATTAGATGCCCAACATGAAGCAGGCATTCAAAAAAGGTAGGTCGTTCCTCTTATATATGTTGAAAAATAAAGCATTAATAAAATAAGAAACATAATTATTCACCTTCAGTGAAAATATCATAGCATGAGTACTATTTTGCTGTCTCCCCACCTCCCCGAGGTAAAAGAACATCCAGTAGATATGAGTTACCTGGCTCCTTGGTAGCTAAAAAGATAAAAATTTCCATTACTGGTAGCTAAAAAGTTGTATGCTGTATAGATAGTGGCATGCTAGAACCATCCTTTCTTGACTTGCAAGAATCAATTGTAAAGTTTTCAGAAATTTTTGTAAGCTGGTTGGTATCACATTGGCAGACTGAAATATGTCATGATGGGAATCTTTATACCATGGAAATGAGCAAACCATATAACTCAGGTTTTTTTTTTTTTTTTCTATTGTATAGAACTGATTGCTAAAAATTTGCTAGTTTACTACGTACATACAGCCTCTTGGGCAAATTCTAGACTTTTCAGACTTAGCATCTAGCAGTTAAAAAGCTGGTTATCACTTTTATTTTCATATTTATAAATAAGAGTTTTAAAAAATATAATATCAAGTAGGAGAAAATAAATCAGATACTAAATCTGACATCTGGTGCCTCTTTCAACAATTTAGCCCATTTAAAATGACTTCATAAATGTAATATTATTTTCCTTGCTAATAAATTATTTAAAATGTTGAAGTTTTTAATTCAAAGAAGTGTGTATTAATTACAATATGAGAGCTAAATATTTATATAAATACCTAAGCTAAAATGAAGTATTTAAAAAAATGTTTTGAATTATGAGTGGATCAATAGTAGTTTTACCTTTTCAACTGTTGAAAAGGCATGCTTATTCTGTTTGGCTACTAAATCTTTTTTCAACTAAATTTTTAAGAAGAGTAGACGTGCACTGAATAAATACACCATCTAAAATTCAACTTTGTAAGAATGTGGCATGAAGGAAACTTTTGTTTTAATGTATACCCTGCATTAAAATAGCCTTCTTTGTGAGGTTTCTTATTAGTTTCCTATTGCTGCTATAACAAATTGCCATAAAAATCAGTGGTTTTTCTTTTAGTATAAAGTTCTAAAGTTCAAAACCAGCTTCACTAGACTAAACTCAAGGTGTTGCCAGGTCTCCACTCCTTCTGGAAACTCCAGGGGACAATCAATTGTCTTGCTAATTATAGATGTCAACTGCATTCTTACACTCTTACTCCATGTTAAAAGCCAGCAATGTAGCTCTGACATAAACACAATTAGAATTTGGTGAGTTACTTTAGTGTCACAGCATTAGCACAAGGATCACACTCCTCATCAAACTTTGCATGCTCATACCCTCACATAACATGTATAAATGTTATGCTCGAATTCGGGACTCCCAAAAGACCACCAGAGACCAAGATCCGTGTAAGCAGCAAAGAGGTGTTTATTTTGAGCTAGCTCGGTCCTCTGCGTGCGCACAAAGCAACTGGTGACACTGAGAGGGTTTGCAGCAGTTTTATATACTCTTTGGGGAAGGCAGGGACTTCATATACATCATAGCCTCTCTTAAAAAATCATCACACATTGTGGGAAAATCATAAAACAGCTCTAAAACATGATTAGCATATCCACTGGCGGGAACAAGTTGGGTAAGGGTGATTGGCTGGTACAAGAGGGGGATGGCTTAAGCCATGAGGGGAGTACATGCTGAACTACATGGTTTCCCAACATATTATCAACCACCATAAACTACTGGGAGGGTCATCTGGCATCCCAGGTATTTCCCTGTCTCATGCTGATTGGTGGCTGCCAGGGAGTTGCTATGGGTCGCCACCTAGCCTGACTGAGTCAGGGACACCTAGTGCAGCAGATCTCTCCTGTTATTTGTAGATGAACAACTCAGCAGGGTGGGTATGTGCCTAAGAGTGCTCTGTGGGTCTTTCCAAGGACAAGGGTCACGCCCCCTTCCTTGGACAAGCTTTGCTCTGAGGTAGAGGCTGGCTTTTCATAAATTGTCAGGTTTCTTCAGAGAAATAGAACAAATAACACACACACACACAAGCATATACAACACACACACAACAAAATATATTTATTATGGAAGTTGATTCATATAATTAAAGGTGATAGGGTAAGTCCTGGATCAAGTTCAAAGGCCTGAATGCTAGAGGCACCCAAAGAAAGGATGAAACAGAGAAGGTCAAACAGAGAAGGTCAATTCTTTTTTTTTTTTTTTATTGTTGGTTGTTCAAAACATTACATAGTTCTTGATATATCATATTTCACATTTTGATTCAAGTGGGTTATGAAGTCCCATTTTACTCCGTATACAGCTTGCAGAATCACATTAGTTACACTTCCATTGATTTACATATTGATATACTCATGTCTGTTGTATTCTGCTGCCTTTCCTATCCTCTACTATCCCCCCTCCCCTCCCCTCCCCTCCCCTCTTCTCTCTCTAAGCGAAGCTAGCCAAGCCCTAAAAAACAAATGCCAAACGTCTTCTTTGATATAAGGAGAGTAACTAAGAACAGACTAGGGAAGAAGAGCAGGAGAAGAAGACCATCATTAAACAAGGAAGAGAGGTGGGAGGGAAAGGGAGAGAGAAGGGAAATTGCATGGAAATGGAAGGAGACCCTCAGGGTTATACAAAATTACATACAAGAGGAAGTGAGGGGAAAGGGAAAAATAATACAAGGGGGAGGAATGAATTATAGTAGAGAAGGTCAATTCTGTCCTTCCTCAGCTTTTTTGTTCTACTCAGGCCCTCAATGGATTGGATGCCCACCCACATTGGTGAGGACAATGTTCTTTACTCACATAACCTATTCAAATATCTTCCAGAAGTGATAATGTTTATATTTATGCCAGTCAAGTGAAACACTATGACAGAATGATGTGTCACTGAGGGAGATTGGGAGAACAATTCACACACAGTAGGTAGGGAAGAACACAATGAGGATGTGTCATTCACACCAAGTTATGGATGATAGGAAGGAACTAGTCTTTTTAAAATCCTGGGGCAGAGACTTGCAGGCAGTGTAACTGTGAAAAGTCCTAGGCAGGAATGAAATAGATGTCATTAAAGACGACCAGGGTGGCTGAAGACAGAGAAGATCAGATTGCTGGATCATAGGCGTTGGCAGGCTCCTTGTAAGTAAAGGACTGTTTTTATCAGGGAGGTGTAAGTGACTGGAGGATATTAAGTGGAGGATGACGTGACTGTATTTGCATTTTGGAAAGATGTCTTTAGTTGATATACAGAGAATTAACTCCGTGTGTTGTGTGTATGTGTGTGTGTGTGTGTGTGCACGTGCACATGTGCATGAATGTGTAGGGGTGCTCAAAAATGGAAGCTGTAAAGTTAGCAAGGAGGCTATTGTAGGAATCCTAGGAAAAATGAAAAGTGGGTTGGACCAGGGTGACATCAATGGTGAGGGAAAGAAATGGATCTGGTTATTATTCAGAGCCAAAATTGCAAGAATTTAGGGTGTATGTGTGTGTGTGTGTGTGTGTGTGTGTGTGTGTGTGTGTGTGCATGTGTGCACGTGTGGGCATGGGAGGGTAGGGACACAACTCAAGGAGAGGCAGTGAGACTGAAATTATAGAATCTTACTAGGTTTTTGGTATCATGAATTAGGTGAACTATGTGAAATGAAAATGACTAGGGAAAGACTGGATGTGGTGTGTGTGAGAATGTGTGTCTGTATGGAGGTGTGTGTCAATATTTTTCACTTGAGTATGTTACATTTGAGGAATGTATTAAACATTCAGAAGGAAATGTAATCAGTTGTATATATAAATTTTTGGAGCTTGGTGGTAAGACCAGGCATAGAGATCTGTATGTAGGAATATTTGACACAGAGCAGGTATACAAAGTCATGGCACTGGGTAGGACAATTTCTGGAGAAACCATGCATAGAGCATGCTCAGGTGTTATGATCATTTTCTAACCAGAGAGAAACAGGATTGGGTTTAA
The DNA here is from genome assembly GCF_052094955.1 of Ictidomys tridecemlineatus. Taxonomy (NCBI): domain Eukaryota; kingdom Metazoa; phylum Chordata; class Mammalia; order Rodentia; family Sciuridae; genus Ictidomys; species Ictidomys tridecemlineatus. The sequence continues at coordinate 107,162,723 of NC_135479.1, forward strand.
GGTTTAGGCTGAGACAGTACAAAGAATTCCCTAAGGTGCTAAAAGGAAGTTCCTTAAATTACTCAATCTAACCAAGTTTACAAAAGTTTTAATGACAAAATTATATTTTGTTTTCAACTGTGCACTTCTCCTGTATCTTTGAGAGTATGGAATTCATGGTGAACTGTATTGGAAAGCTGTGATTATCAAATTTTCAAAACTGTGGTCACATGGGAGTTTCAAAGGATCCTTAGTGCCCTTAGCTTATAAACTATTACTTTCCAGTGGATTATCTTTGTAAAAAAAAAATCACTGGAGAGAAAGAAAATAAATTGTAGTAAATATGTTGCTAGCAACATATATGAAGCATTTCTTTAGTACTATTTTATTTTACAGAAAAATTCTCTGTATACTTGAATACAATCTATAATCTTGATATAAGTCAGTAAGTTGAAAATTAAAAGTCCTCTAGGAAACAATTTGCTTTTATAAAATTCTAGCTTTTTACTAGTAAGTGGTACAAACAGTTTTTATTTAAAGTTATGAAAGTGACTGTCACTTATGTGTTAAGCACCTAAAATGGGATTTAAGATTTTCACTAAGGAAATCTCTCATCTAGGGAAGGGCATTGGGCTTCCCAGCCTGTATTAGGTTGTGGTGCAGAACCATGTTCCTTCCTTATATTGTAGGGTTCATAGGAAAACGTTCTTTTGTAATGCTTGCCCTCTGGACAAATGTTAACTTGTAATGAGAATGTCTTCTTTTGGCTTCATAATCATTTGTAAGATATTTGAAGTTGTCCATTCTATATTATAAGCATGAAGACACAAATTTGTTTTAATGCTATGCACAAATGATAAGGCTTTGGTTGTTTTTTGTGGAGTGTTTTGAGTTTTATAGTTTACGTGGACATAGACCTTGATTCCCTGGTCTCTTAAAACTTATTTTTATGGGTATTCCAGTTTGTCAAAACTCTTATTTCCTCTGTTGATGTAGGACTCATGGAAGAGTTTACTGTTCTCTGAAGCTACCAGGATGATGTCCACCTCTTACCCATGTGCCATCCATGTGTACTATGCTCTGCCCAGGTCACTCTGGGATTTAGAATTTCTTTTCTATTTCCCTGTGAAAAAGGTTGAAGGGATAAAGTGCTTAAATGTTTAAGGAAACTGGCATTGAAATCTTCTTTTTACCAAAATGTCTGGTAAATATGTATTTTTATACAGTTTCTGCTTTATGAAAAAAAATAGTTCTTAGTTTCAACTTTGTAACATAGAAAATTTGGCTTCAAATAGGTTAAGTAATTGCCCAAACAGGGTTGAGCTTTCTAAATAAACCTCTATACAGAGAATTAAGATTGAGCAATTTACATGCCGAAGAGGGGAGAGACAACACAGAGACCAAAGTTATAAATGAACAAACAAAACTTTTAATGTTTTCAGTATTCATTAAAATTAACATGGACGAAATAAGTGAAACAAGTAATGAGGCAATGAAGCAATTTTAACACAGTGAGTAAGAACTAAAACTGACCCATTTTCAGTACCTTATTTTGGTTCCAAGAAATTTATAGGGTTTCCTTTATGCTTGAGTTTTTATTTTTCATGATACTGGGAACAAAAACAAGGAGCACTTTGCCACTGAGCTACATCCTTAGTCCTTTTAATTTTATTTTAGATAAAATCTTACTAAGTTACCCAGTTACCCTTGAACTTGGAATCCACTTTCCTCAGTCGCCTGAGTCACTGGGATTATAGACATGTGCTACTGAACCCAGCTTCTATGTGATTTTACTATGATCCTTATTGGTGAATTTTCATATATTGTAGAAATATGTATATTTAGAGGCATGTATATGTGTGTGTTTGTGTATGTGTGTGTGTCTTGCTGCATTAATTCTTCTCATATGGATTTTTGATTCAATTTTTAATTTCAGTATCTTGGGCTCTTTAATGATTTCAGATATCAATTAAAAATTGATGTTGAAGATTGGAAAAAACTTAAGAGATTTTAATTTATCTGACATTGTTGGGACATTCAAAACCCTCTAGTGAAAATCATAGTCTTAATTCTGTTCATGGTCATTTCAAGTTAACCTATAAAACTTTTCATTTCTTTTTCTTTAACAGGGATCAGCTCATTTACTCCAGGGTGAGTGTTTCAGAGCTTTGAAGTCCTTCACAGAAAAATCCCTTCATCTTATTCTTTCTATCTTTTCCCTTTTAGCCCCTGATTCCTGAATCTCCAATTATCTCCAAAAGAAGAATGAAATTTTGGGTCCTGGAATGAAAGTTTACAAGCTTAAGGAAAAATTATACACAGAAATAATCCTATTTATATAACATTTTGTAGTTGAAGAGAGATATAAAGGGCTTTGGAATCCAAAAGACTTAGATTGGAGGAATGACTGTGTCCTTGGGAAATTGATTTCTCAATCCTCCAGTTTCTTTGAACAGTAGTACATTTACACACAAGAAGTACAAAATGAGTTAATACATAAAGAATGCTGAACACACTGCCTGACATATTATGTTTAATAAGCTACTACTAATAATTTCTATAAATATTATTACAGGTATTTGAGAATTTAAGTGATGTTTGGTTTGGGTATGAGGTGTACTCCCAAAGCTCCTATTAATGCAGGAATATTTGAGGTGAAATAATTACATTATGGGAGTTATAACCTAACTGGTCCATCCTAGTTTGAATGGGTGAACTGGGTTTAACTGCAGGCCAGTGGAACATGGTTGGAGGAGGTGGTCCAATGGGAGTGTGCCCTGGAAGGGTTCATCTTCCTTGTGGCCCTTTCTGCTCTTTGCTTCTTAGCTTCCATGAGCTGAACAGTTTCCCTCTGCCACATACTTCTACCATGATGAACCACCTCACCGTGGGCCCAGAGCCTTGGAGTTTGTTATACATGGACTTAACTTCTGAAACTGTGAACCAAAATAAACATTTCGTCCTCTAAGTTGTTCTTGTTGGGTATTTTAGTCACATGAGGAAAAGTGGACTAACACAGTAAACATTTAGAAAGATAACTTTCTTTTGCAATGAGTCACATTTGTATCATGAAATTTCTGTTAATGAAATTCTAGGCACTATCACCTTATGTCATACCAGTTATCAAGACTTTAGTATAAAGTGGTCATTGTGGTAAGTGACTGGCCACTATGGTCACTTACAATGTGAGTATTCAGTTGAAGGATTTTAAATGATCAATGTGTGGTGGGGACAAGAGGCAATTCAAGGGAACAACATTACTGAAATGGCAAAAAAAGTGGGAAAAGAACATTTCTTCTAAGTTGTGATTGCTAAGTTTTGAAGGATTCTAACAGGTAGTTGTTTAAAACCAAATGTAAGTCTGGTGAAAAAATAGGTTTACTAGTCATGAATTCTGTGGTTTAAGGATGTGAAATAATCATACCTGTAGAAGAGGATCAATACTACTGGTACAGGTGAATTATAGAACTTTCCATGAACCCAAAGGTAGATTGGGCTTTCCATTTTAACCCTATGACTGAATATTTCATCTAGTCCCAGACCTGGTTGCAGACTACTTGTAGGTCTTTCTTGACAGTGGCAATATTCTACCACTCTGCTTACCACTGGATCAGAATCAAGAGGAGAACAAATGCTTCTTATAGGCTTGCAGAAAGATTGGAAAGGGAGAGAGATAGAGACAATGAATTCCAGAAGACACCACCTTTTATCAGTAGAAACCAGAAAGCATCTCTTTTTATGGATAGAGGGATCTTTAAAGGAAGAGAGGCCGGAGTGGGGGGGGGGTGAGACAGAGAGAGAGAGAGAGAGAGAGAGATCCCTTATGACAATGCTACTTGGTAAGAACTGTTTTTAGTTGCTGTGTCTCATTTTATGGCTGCTTCCAATGTTGTCTTTGAACAGTTCTTGACAGAATTAATTTATGAGAATGATTTTTAGCTGATAGCTTCCTAAGTTCTGGGGATGAGGAGAACATGGCTTGGTACATTTGGGGGTGAAGTTTAAGATGGTCAGAGTATGGGAAGTACAGTTTAAGTTAATTGAGGAGGGTCCAAGAGATAGAGACGAGTGGCATGCCTATGTCTAGGAGAGTAGAATGGCTTCTCTGACAACCTTTTTGTTTTATTGACCAATGGTACATATATGTTTTATATAACTTTTCTTTTTGGGATTATTGCATTGTAATTGGATGAATGAAATCTTCCTATTTTCCCCAACACAAGGTAGGGTGGAGGATGCCATGTTGTATAAGTTTATTGAGTACTTGGTAATTTTGTCCAAATCTTTACTCAGCAAGAAGGAGGTCTTGAGCTGAGTTGGCTGTTTGGTTTAAAAAAAAAAAAACTGAGTTGAATTTCTATGCATAAGAGAGTGGCAAATTATTTTTTCTCTTGAAGGGAAGTTGGCAGAAAATGGAATGGAGTCAAGTGGAGCCAAGAGATAGAACAGTGGCTGAGCAGCAAGGCAGAATGATCAAAGGATTTAAGAGCAGGTATGTTTGTTTTCATTGGGAAGGCAATGGAGATGATTAGAACTTGCAGTACTCTAAGGGAAATGCAACTGTCCTAAGAGCACCTTACCCACTGTGCATGACTCCTGTCTCCCTAAGCTTTCATAAAGACCAGAAAAATCACAGCTTTGCTTTCTGCCTGAGTCCTGTGCTCTTGGAAAGTAGCAGTTGTTAAAAAATACCCCCAACATTTTTTTTTTTGTTGTTCTCTGGGAAATAGTCACAAAAGAAAATCTTTGTTTTGCACATTCTGAGATAAGCCTTTCTGACATCCCCACTTTAGGTTCCATAAGACTGAGAATAATTTCTTGCTTACTTGCTTTTATCAAACCCCAGACCTGGGCTGAGGTTGTGGCTCAGTGGTAGAGAGCTTGCCTAGCATGTGTGAGGCTCTGGGTTCAATTCTCAGTACCACATAAAAATGAATAAGTAAAATAATGGTATTGAGTCCATCAACAACTAAAACAAAGAAACAAACAAATAAATAAGTAAATACTAGGCCTGGCCAGGTATGGTGGTGCATGCCTGTAATCACAGTGACTCCTGAGGCTGAGGCAGGAGGATCCTGAGTTCAAAGTCAGCCTGAGTAAAAGCGAGGTAAGCAACTCAATGTGACCCTGTCTCTAAATAAAATACAAAATAGGGCTGGGGATGTGGTCAGTGAGTGCCCCAAGTTCAATCTCTGGTACCAAAAAAGAAAAAAACAAAACAAAACAACCCCCCCCCCAAATCCAGGCCCTCTTCTTTAAGATCTTTTCATTAATGATTGTTATCTTTATAGCAATAGCTGGAATAAAATCATATCTTTAATTGTCCTGGGCATTTTTGTCTTTCACAGTTTTGGTGCTGTGAATTGCATTGAATTGGTTCTCTGAGTGAATCTCAATTATTACATTTGGGAAACAAGTCTTCTCAGAGTCCTTTGTACTTTGTTCTGATGGGCTTTCCAGGGACCCTGGGGTGAGTCCAGCTCCTGGTACTGTGCTCTGGACCTGGGTACATTGTTAGGACAATCAGCATTTGATGTTGATTCTGGTTTTGCTTCCTTTCTGATGTCAGCTTGGTTTGGTCTGATAGTCTAAACATTTGTAGGTCTCTGTCAATGGATAAATGGCTTATAGATATCTTACCTCTGTTAGGTAGAAGACAAGAGAAAATCTGGTTGGTTAGTCTCTTTTATTTTTATGAATATCTTTTTTGAGGTCAAATAAATGAAGAATCTTTATTGACTGGGAAGAGAGCAGCTTTTCTGTATTATGGACTTTGTACTTCTAGTTATGCTTGATCCCATGACTTAAATTTTAAAATGGAAGTGTAATAAGCTTTTTCCCTTTCACGTTTCTTTTCTTTATATGTCTGAGATTTGGGAAGGCCTTTAAACTTCCATTCTGCTAATATGTAATATTTTTCTATTTGTGGGTGGTATTAGAAAATTGGATTATAAAGTTTCTTGGAGGAATTTATTTTCATTGGCTTAGTATACTTACATAAATTAAATGTGCATAAAATTTTCAGAAATTAGAGAAAATAAAATAAATATTTTCAAGGTAAAAAAGAAATTAAAAAAATAGAATCTAACTCAGTAATGTTTTTAGTATATCAAGTTCAGGTATGTCAACATAGTGTTTTGTTGTTTAATTATAGGACAATAATAAAATGGAGTTTGTATTTGTTATTTCTAGTTTGTAATATTTAACACTAAGGTTAGGTTGAAATGAAACAAAATATAGAAAAAATATTTGCAAAAAAATTTGTGTTCAGATAACTTTGATAAACTTTTGGCAAATAAGACTTACAGAAACTCCTTAGTTGATATAGCTTAAATATGTGCTTGGTATTTTTATAGTAAATGATGTCTCAGAATTAATATACATTATATCAGAATTTTTTTTTCTTTTGGAAAGAGATTGTGCCCTTCTATTTTTATACATTAGTTTTATTGGCCATAAAAGCAAATTTCCTTGTCAATTACATTATTTTGATAATTAATTCTCACCAGATCATTCTTTTTTTATTTTTAAATTTTAATTTGTTATATATGACAACAGAATGCATTATAATTAATATTACACATATAGAGCACAATTTTTCATATCTCTGGTTGTACACAAAGTAGAGTCACATGTACTTAGGGTAATGATGACCTCCCTCCCCTTTTCCCCTTTGCCCTATCTAGAGTTCATTTAATCTTCTCATCTTCCCCTGCACACCCCCCTCTCCCCAGCATATTATGGATCAGCATCCTTAAATCAGAGAAATCATTCGGCATTTGGTTTTTTGGGATTGGCTAATTTCACTTAGCATTATAGTCTCCAGCTCTATCCATTTACCTGCAAATGCCACAGATCATTCTCTTTTGACAATTATTAGTAATACATTAGCCACAGCTATTTTTATCTTTTGTCATTTATATATATATATTTTTTGGTTTTACTTCAATATTTCTCCCAGAGCACTTGCAATCATCTACAAGACAGAGTATTTTGTTTTAAACAAAGAAGGACTGTTTGAGAAGACCATGGACCACATACTTTTGGCATAGATTTCTGATGACATTGTTGAAACAACTTTGAGATCATATCACTAGGCTAAGTCAGGACTTCTAGGATAATAACTGAGAAATCTTTGTGTTTATGAGGCTGTGAGCCCAAGATGAATAAAATAAAAATTAACTGTTTGGAGCATTATTGATGTCTTAGTGTCCATTTTCTGGATATATTAAAAAGCCTTTGTCTTTCAATTTGTCTATAACTCATGACTAATAAACTATGCGTTTGTAAACTAAAACAAAACATCTGTATATGATATCTTCTTCTCCCTGCCTGACAAATATTTCTGTTTTCAGGATAACATAATTATTTGCATAGGCTCCATGAGAATTTGTATGAAAACCATATTTGAAATCTTTGGTTATGCAGGGCCACTCCTAGAATGTCATATTTGACAATAAATGATATGACCAAACACTTTTAAAGGACTCAGCAAATTTTTACAAAGCCCTCTGGGGAAAACCCATGTGGTACCTGCAGATAAGTACCCTGTTGTACATGTGAGTAAGTAAGTCACTCTGTGGTTGGTCCAGTGAGTAGTAAAGGGTAAACTCAACAAGTCTGTGTTGTCTATTACCTGGATATCCTAAAGAAAGGTGTGGTACTTTCTCTGGCTCCTGAGAGATAATATTTAAACCTTGTGCTGTGAACTGAATGTTTGTGTCTTCCTCATCCTGCAAAATTCATATGTTGAAACTCTTAAGTCTCAACGCGAAGGTATTTGGGGGACCTAAAGGGAAATTATTTGGGGGATCCTTTGGGTCATGAAGGTTGGGCAGTTATAGTGGGATTAGTGACCTCCTAAGAAGAGAGAGGAGAGTTTGCTTTGCTCTCTACTATAATAGCACACAAGAGGGTGTGCCTTTAAAAGACAGAGTGGATCTGACAGCTTTTTGATCTTGGATTTCCCAGCTGGTACTGTAAGAAATAAATATTGGTTGTTTATACTTGGGGGTTTTGGGCCACACCAGATAGGTTATACTAACTGTAACTTATGGTGGTATTAGCTTGGCTTCCAGAGGGACTGGGGCTAAATTATGAGTAAATTACAAGTAAATTATGGATATGTAAACTTTGTCTTTTCTAGTAGAACTTTAATTGACTGCTTACTGTAACAAAACCCAGGTTTTGTACCTACCTATGAATTGGACTGTGTGTTAGGTTTTTGTTGCTATGGTCCAAAAAATCCTGACGAGAGCACATTAGAGGAGCGATAGTTTGACTCACAGTTGTAGAGGTCCAATCCATTGCTCTGGGCCCAAGATGAGTCAGACTATGATGGAAGAAAGGCATGGTGGAGGAAAGCTGCTTCCTTCCTAGAAGCCAGGAAGCACAGATAAAGAGAGGTGGGAAGGGGCCATAGGGAAGATGCACCCTTCCAGGGCATGCCTTCATTTATCTACCTCCTCCAGCCACACCCCACCTGCCTACAGTTGCTACCTAGTCTATTCAAACTAGGATGAACTGATTAAGTTACATTTCTTTTAACCCAGTCATGTCACCTCTGAACATTTCTGCATGAATACAGGAGCCTTGGAGGGACACCTCATATCCAAAGCATAACACACTGAAAACTGTTACTTTGCTCAAATTGTCAATCATTTCCAAAGTTTCAGTTTTTCCAGTTTCTTTCAAATATGGTTACAATTCATCAGAGTTTTAAAATCATTTTTCCCTCGCTCCTGGCTTAGTATCACTGAAACTAAAATATATATATATATATTCCCAGATCTCTATTGGGACTAGGTTGCCTGGCAATGGGACTTATTCCCCAAGATCTGAAGAAGTTCCCTGAACTGACATTTTGATAAACACCCAAATCCCCGACCATGCATGGGACAAGTCATTGTTGTGACTACTTTGGAAGTGTGGTTAAACACTCTGGTCAGGCGAACCTTTATATATGAGAGGTAACCAAGACTTTAATAATACCAATCGCATCATCATTCTGGCTTGAGAGCTTTGTGACACTCTCATGTTTTAGGCATCCCTCTATTAAGATGCCTGATCCTTAGGATATCAAACAAGGAACCTTTACCATCACCTCTCAACAAATGGTTCGACCAATTTTGTAGGAGAAATGTCAACAAGTATCCTCCAGAAACTGTTTCTTAGACCTGTTCTGTCCCACTTAGGAGGTTTATGTTTACTTTTAGATTGTTCAGCAACAAATGGCATTTGTCCTGACAAAAAGGGAGGATGGTCAGTGTTAAACTTTACCAGAGTCTTGTTCTCTTGAGAAGCAGTGACGATTAGGAAGTTCTCCACACTTTGTGTTCCTGAAATGTCTAACCACAAGGGCTACCTTATTGTTTCCTATTCCAAGACAAGATCCATGTCTGTTTTTCCTCCTGACTTCCATAAAATTTGCAGATGACAAAGTCTTGCTTGCCAACCTCTAAAAAAACCTCAATTTTCTCCATTTTCTCTACAATGTTCCTCTTGAATAAATGTTATTCATATTGCACTAGTCTGAATACATAAAATAATCTCCTTAATTCTAAATTTTTCAATATGTTTTGTTTTTCACATCAATTGTAGGCCTTATAAGTAGCCTGTGTGTTGTATGTGTGTGTGTTGTGTGTGTGTGTATGTGTGTGTGCATGTATCAAGAACAGAAGTTGTTTTCTACTTTTTAAAGAAAATTAAAAAGAGATAAGAGAACAGTAGCAACATGCAGAGAGAATATTATCAATGCAAAAAAGTCAAGTGAAGTGACCATAAGCAGTAGGCCCCCTGGGATTTCAATTCTCTTGAAATCTTAGGGGCAACTTCACAGTAGTGCTTCTCAGACTTTAATACAAGGACAAATCTTTTCAGGAGTTTGTTAAAATGCAGATTTTGATTCAATAGAGCTGATATGGGGTCCAAGTTTCTTCTTTTTTCCCCAGGTAATGTTGATGCTGCTGTCCAGGCTATGCACTTCCAGTAGCAAAGCTCAGCAGGACTTGGAATGAGAGTTTGAGCTAATCTTTTCTAGAGTTCAAGGATGACCCCAGCTGACACTGGGTTATACAACCCATGCAATGATGCCAGTTTATGTTTGATCACTTTGTACTTTTTCAGAGATACTTGGATCTATAGTATATAGACCACTCTCATGACAGTGTTGGGAAGAAGAATAGCTGACTTGCAGCTTTGTTCCCAGGAGGCAAAATTAATAACCACAACAAAAGGTGGTGACTCTTTTCAAGGCTATCTCATAATAGGTAAAATCAGTCAATAAGAGAACTGAGATTCCAAGCAATAAGCTTGATGCAATATATCACATAAATTTATATCTCATAAATCATAATAAATTTTGAATGTAGCAGTTTTAATAGCTACAGCCTTTACAGAGATTTTTAAAAGCAAGGTAATTAACATTGTAATTTTTGAATTAAAGGAAGTATTTATTTCAGTTTTCCTATTGCCTTAAAAACAGGTATGAGAAATTTGTCTTTGTAGCATGATACTAAAAGCAGTATTAATATTTAAACTATTCTCTACCCATGCAAAATTATATTATCTTTTAAAAATACAATTTCACCTTGGCTTCTTATATATGCGTGACTATCTAAATGCAGATTTTTTTTTCCAGTTAGAACTTGCCTTACTCAGTTATCCAGCCAGGTATCAGATACTGTACTCATCTCCAGGATAAATTCCCATTAGAGAGCATGAGATTGAATTTACAGTACAGTATGAGCCCTTCCTAGCACAGATTATACTTTTGGATTTACAACATGCTGTTTCACAGGAGATGACTGAATTATAGATACATTGAAATGAGACTGTTTCCTCTATTGTCCCCACTGTTTGTAAACCTGGGAAATTGACACCAACCTGTGTGGTGGTATTAACCTTGATGCAAAACACAGTTCCTGGTGTCTGGATTCCAAGGAGTTATGTGCACAAATCCAGTTAACAAAAATAAGAGTTTTGGACAGATAAATCCTCCACCATAATTTTGAAATTATTGCTCCAGTGAATTCACCCATATGCCCAGCACTTTCAAATGGAATAGAAAGGGATAACTACTACTGTCACACTTTTCACCAAAAGGGAATTGAATTGCAATGTGCTGCAAAGAAAGACAAATAGACCAGACATGCTTAAATAATTTTAGTGGCCTAATGAGATGAAGAGAGTGCATTTAATTGTATAGTGAGCAGCAGCATCATTACCTTTTATATGTAGAGATGAGAGGGGGTGTGTGTGTTCATGCATACTCATACAGGTGTATAGATCATTCAGACTTGTGTCTGAAATAATAGGTGATAATTTTTAAAAACCTAATTATGACCTTAACAAGATAGTGTCAGAAAAACTAAGCATTTAATTTACACATTTCTATTTACATATTTAAAACAATGTTTTACTTGATTTTTTAAAACTCATTTACTTAGAGTCACAAGTATGGAATTCAAAGAATGCAAATTTACCCATTTTGTCCTCAGTGTAAGAGTCACATTGTACAAACTCAGCAGTTACACAATACTATTATTCTAAGTAAATTTTCAATAGCTCATCTATACTGCAAATTAGGCAAAAATAAAAGAATAAAGGAACAAGATAACTGTGGGACATTTTGCTTTCTTGTGAAAATTTGACAAAGTTAAGCAGATTGACAATGACAAAGCAAATCAATGATTATAGCACTTGTTTTAATTTCTATCAATTTCACTCTCTTTCATCTCTTATTTAAAAATTTCCTTTGTCTTAAAACAAATTGTTATACTCCATTCCACTAGGCCCAGCATAAAAGTTTTAGAAATGAAAACAATCAAACAGAATTTGAGACCTCTGTCATTGCATACAAATTCATCTTGACTTCTAATATTTGGTCAGCAAGTATTGTGCTCAACAGAGGTATTCTAGATTTTCACACAAACTCTCAAGTACTTTGCTCAACTCCCAGCAGATACTGATCTTGAGAAATTGATGTGACTCCATTTTTGAGAAACCAGCCTCTACCTCAGAGCAAAGATTGTCCAAAGAAGGGGGCATGACCTTTGTCCTTGGAAAAACCCACAGAGTACTTCTAGGCAGATAGCCACCCTGCTGAGTTGTTTGTCTGTAAATAACAGGAGAGATCTGTGGAGCCAGGTGTCTCTGACTCAGTTAGGCTAAGTGAGGACCCATAGCAATTCCTTAGCAACCACCAATCAGCATGAGACAGAGAAAATACCTGGGATGCCAGATGACCCCCCAGTAGTTTATGGTGGTTGATAACATGTTGGGAAACCATGTAGTTTAGCACATATACCCCTTGTGGCTTAAACCAATCAGTTTAAACGAATCCCCCTCTTGTACTAACCAATCACCCCTTCCCTACTTGTTCCTGCCAGTGAATGTGCTAATCAATGTTAAGAGTTATTGTTTGATTTTTCCTTTGGTGTGTGATGAATTGCTAAGAGATGCTATGATGTATATAAAGTCCTTGCCTTCCCCAAAGAGTGTATAAAACTGCTGCAAACCCTGGGCTTGGGGCCTCTCAGCGTCACCAGTTGCTGTGTGCTCAGAGGACCAAGCTAGCTCACAATAAATGCCTCTTTGCTGCTTACATCTATCTTGGTCTCTGGTGGTCTTTTGGGGGGTCCTGAACTTGAGCTTATCAATCTAATCACAGAGAAAAGGAACATCAATTGTGCTTATTCCCTGGACCTTACTAAGGCAACATTCCTACATCCTTCTCACAGTGTGAGCTAAAGACATGGCTCCCTATTCAAAGCTTATGGATAAAATCTCTCTCTCTCTCCTTTTGTACTTGCATTAAAACAACCTTACAACCCTCCAATATAATTATTTATCTCCTTTTCAATGTGTGTATTTCATGTTTTTCATATAGTATTTTGCAATGACTATAATCTCCAGGATAATGTTAAATAATGTTGTTTTTTTTTTAATTTAATGCAACTTCCTTTAATATTTTACCATTAAATATTAAATAATGATGTTTTCTCTAAACCAATTTTATTCTATTTTATTTATGCTTATTTGATTTTTCTTTTATCTGGCTTCTCTAATTGAATTCTGCTTAGTGCATTAATTTTTTTTCTTCCTGGGTTTCTGTTACATACATTGTAGTCTGCTTATTTTTCTCTAGGTATTATTTGAGTTATATCCAGTAGGTTTTGATATGAAGTACTTTCATGTCATTCATTTTGGGAAGTTGAGAATTTAATTTAGAATGAAATTTTATAATTTCCTAGTGAATAGATTTTTTTCAGAAGTCTTACATTTCAGTCAGAAAATATGGCCTTAATCATTATCATATATTTTGTAGATTAAAATTTTGTTTGTGCATATACACATAACCCTATTTTTATGTTACATGGATATTTAAAAAAACCCTTTATAGTTTAATATTTCTTACTTAGATGGATTCTTTCATTGTCACAATTATGTATAAGGAAGAGAAAAAATTTCCTTTTACCCTTCCAAGTTTTTGGTTGGTAACACCTGTACCAAAAAACAAACAAATAAACAAACAACAACAACAACAAAAACAAACCCAAACAAACAAAATATTACAGAAAAACAAACAAAAAAATATCAATAGGTACACCTCATATACACATGGAAATGGGAAAAAATAAGTAACTCTCAAAGAGGTGCCTTGGAATTCAGCCTCATGTGGCATTTTTAGCTAAGAGCAAAGAACGTAGGCTACAGGGAAGCCCAATCACAGCAAGGTGACCAGGAAAGACTTGGCAAAGGAGAGCAAGGTTTGTTATGGAGATTTAAGCCAGTGCCTTCTCCAATACTAAGAGTTCTCTTGTGGTTTAGTCATCCTTCTCTTTTTGGTACAGGGAAGGAGGCACTCTTACAATAGGAAATTTCATTTATAGATATAAATTTCTATTACAAAAATGTAACTTCTACTCTGCTTTCAGTCTTCTTTTGTGCTTGCCATTTCTCAAAATAATTGGCCTGAAATAATCCTTATGCTAAAGAGGCATATTTTAGCATATTCTGGTCTCTTACATTTATATTTTGGGGTGGCATATTCTGGTCTTTTACAGTTACATTTTGAGGTAGCATATATTAGTTTTATACAAATGTTGATCTCTTTGTTCTTAAAGCTCTCTCAGGACTTTGGGATCCTCTTCTAGTTTGAGTCCTTTATTTATTTATTTTTCCTTTTTTTGTTCCCCTTGTAAGAATTCTTGAAAGAGTGAACACTTACTTGCTAGATCTCCTTTTATATTTGCCATAGAATTCAATAATGTTCAGACTGCCTTTCATTTCCAAAAGGCATTCTCAGTTACTAATAATTAATTTCCTAAGTGCTATCTGCAATGGAATTTTCTCAGCCTTTATCTCCTCACTTGGTCTCAATTTGCAGTCACATTTCGAAGAGTAAATATTTACAATCCACTATCTATTCTAAGAATATATGCAATGTGTGAGAAATCTCAGTTTAGAGAAATTATTTAATTTATGCAAATTTTAAAAGGTGGTATAGCCAGAGTTTAGGCCAGAGGCCTAACTCTGAGCATCTCAATGAATCAAGTCTAGTCACTCACCCTGGAGACCAAATGGAAAAGGTAATGGTGAAGGAAGAGAAAGGAATGTAATCAATAAAAGTATATCAGGAAGATAAGGAGATCAAGCATCCTCAGCTCTTTCTTTGGGGATATTGATCAGTTCCAGGTTTAAATAGGAAATGAACAAAAATAGGGGTGGGGAATGAGGAGCACTTGACTGGCCTGGTTGATCATTATCTCAGGGTTGGTCAGGCAGAGTTTTGTCTGAGATAAAAGCTGCCATTCCCTGGCAAGGGCAGTTTTGACTTTCCTCACAATATTTTTTTTTTTTTTTTTTTTTTTATCAGATCCATTGCTCCTGGAATCCAAGGTAACTGCAGGAGAGAATGACTCAGAGCAAAGGAGACATGTGCAAAATGGATGTAGAGATGCCAAGCTTTTATTGTGCTTTTGGTTACCCATTAGGCATGTGCAGGCACCTACAGGCCCAAGTGAAGAGTCAGGACTTTTACCAAAAGCAGCCTCTAAGTCCTCATGACAATAGTTGATGTGCTTCATTTGGGGAATAGAGTGGAATTTTAAAACTTATCTACAGTCCTAGATTTAACCCAAGTCAGTGTAAAAATCCCTGCTGCATGGTATTGGATCTTCTAGCATTCTGGTTATCCCCTTGCCACATGTCATGCTTTGCATATCTCTAGAGGTCACATTGGGAGCAGTGATGAACCCAGCCTAATTCTGTCTTAAGATTGGGAGTCATCTTGTCACAAAGTCATGGAAAGTTTATTTCTGTTTTACTATAAAATACTAAGATTTCTATTTGGTCTGATCACAATTTGATGTTTTAAAAACTTGCGTGGGATTCTTGCCCATGCTTTAAACTTACTTGTGCCTGGCTGTCCTTGACCAGATAACAACCCTTGCTGAAATCCCAGCTGCTCCTCATTAACTTTGATGTTGAAATCTGAGTTTGCTCTCTACCTTAAGATTTTAAACAATATAGATCAAAAACCTGCTATCAGTCCTTGTATTACACTTGCCTGAACTCTGTCAGCTGTGAGTTCCCAAGAAACCCCCCTTTTTGTAACTTTTGTGTTATAAAAACTTCCATGTAATCAGACCAGTTGCTGTCCTCTGGCCCTGTTTTTCTGGGTGAGGCAGCTGCTGGCCAGCTCTCTTGTGTACACAACATAAGCTTGCTTTAATTTGGTTTAAATTGGAGTCGACAGTCTTTTCTTTGTGTTGTGTTTCAACAGAGGCAAGGATGGAATTTGACATCAGTCTGGCAGACCCTCCACCATGCTTTTTTTTTTTTTTTCCTGTTTTTAAGCTCAGGAGTTTTCAAAGTGCCTTCATTTCTTCAGATTCCACAATGGCTTCATTTGCAGAGTCACTGGAACTCTAGCTCTGCAAACTATACCTTGTGTTGATCTCCTGAAGTCAGGTTTCTCAGTGCCAGGAGAATGAAGTAGATGCAGACCTATGAGACACGACAGGGTCCACCCTTCGGGTCTAATTGGTACACTGAACTAGCAGAAGAGAACCAGGAGGACACAAAGGGGGTACAGAAGTCTGGGCACAAATTCAGGTAACAGAATCCTATAGCTAAAATTGTTAGAAGAGCTGGCAGAAGAATAGGTAACAGTAATGAGGAAACCCTTGATTCCTCAGCAAATTTTTGATCTAGCCAGGAGCTTTTTATGTGCTGCCCACTTAGTAGAAAGATGTTTAGAAAATATACAGGATGTGGAAAGAAGGAATAAAGAATAGCAACCAAAGTTTATCTGAAATTTCACATGGTGTTTCTGAGTTTGCTTTGAGAGAAGCATTTCTCCATTCTTTCTATTCTTTCATGATCTTTGAAGCAGCAAAGGTCATTTTTACATAAATACCTCTCCCTTGAATATAGAAATGTTGATGGAACTTTTGAAGATGTTAATTTCAAGTGTTTAATATCCCCCAATAGCATAAACAACACATGAATTGGATTACCATATGGAAAATGACAAAATTTTCCTCCTTTTTATTTTGAAGTCAACAGGATGCAGAAAATCTATTGTTAACTTGTTACTGCTGTTTTGCACATTAAAAATAATAGAGATAAGTGAAGCTGAGGTCAATCTGGGCTTCTATTCTGCAGTTCTTCTATTTTTCAAGGTTACTGTGTTACTCTTTCAGGGTAGACTTGAAAAGTATCTGCTGACATTTAGAAAAAATGAGATTCTTTGTTATAAATCATATAAGCATGATGCTTCTTTTTCTTTTCTCCCAGAAAGTGAGAAAACAGAAAATTTCCAGGTTAGAATGAAATTTAACAGACTCTGATAATTAACAGCTCAGTGTTTAGATCAAAATTTCTCACTTCTTTTCTTTCTGAGGAAATGATTATCAACCTTGAAACTGGAACAGGTTACAAAAGGTGAAACTGAATTCGTGGGCTGGGAGTTGTAGGTCACAGAGAGGGATGCTGCCAAAATATATGCTTGGAAGTGTCTATCTTCATTGTAGCCTTTATTTTCATTGTAACCTTTCATTGCAACCTATGTAATTGTAGGTGCCTCTGGTCTTTTTTACATTTTCTTATCCCAACTTCTCCCAGCTCAAGATGTTTTCAAGTAGCCCTGATCCTTGAGCTCAGAGTAATTATAATAGGGCAATGTGGCAGCCAGAGTGGAAATTGTTAGGGAAATAGACAGATTTGTATTGTAACTTATCATATTACAGGTTCAAAACCATCCTCTGGAAGACCGATTCTTGTTTTGATTTATTTTCAGAACCATTTTATGTTCTGTTTTATCACCACCACCACAACCAACAACAAAAAGAGTAATATTTAATAGACATTGGAAA
This sequence comes from Ictidomys tridecemlineatus, assembly GCF_052094955.1. NCBI lineage: Eukaryota > Metazoa > Chordata > Mammalia > Rodentia > Sciuridae > Ictidomys > Ictidomys tridecemlineatus. The sequence continues at coordinate 107,180,083 of NC_135479.1, forward strand.
ACCAAGAATTTATTATATGTGCTTGGCATATATTAAATAAGAGAGATAATAGTTAAGGTCTCTTTTTACCAGAGTTTAGATGGTAAAAAGAGACCTTAACTATTACTCTAAAAAAAGTAATATTTATTACTCTAAAAAAAAAGTTCTGTCATAGGGGGAGCCACTTGCTATTTGTAGGTAATCAGAAGTGAGCACTTCAATGTAGGTAATCAGAAGTGAGATGAATGTTTAGTGTAAATTACACACTGAATTTTGAAGAATTAGTATGGGAACATATCAAATACCTACTAATAGTTTTATACTGATAACCATTAGAAGAAATATTTTGATTAAATATAATAGTAAAGTTGATTTCACTTGTTTCTTTTCATATTGTTAATATGGCTATTAGAAAATCTAAGATTATATGTTTGTATATTTTGGCTCACATTATATTTCAATTGGATAGTACTGTTTCCAGGGTGTTGGTTAAAATAATATATTCTCAGCCTAGGGATGTATGTAGTTGAGTGGTAAATGCTTGTCTAACATGTGAGAGACTCTGGGTTTGATCCCAGCACTAAAAACCAACCAACCAACAATAACAACAAAAATAAAACCAAAACCAAAACTAAATTAAAATAACAACAACAACAAACATGTTCTCTCATGTCATTCTCAGAGACTCTGATTTAGGCTTCTGGTATCTAACTATGACTCTGCATTTTCTAACATACATCTCAGATATGATCTAAGGACCACATTTTGAAAAATTGAAAGTGGAGTACAGGGCAGCTGTAGAGACCACTGAACAATAAATAAAACGATTAAAGAATGATAAAAACTATAGTGGGAAAAAGTCCAGTGTTGTTCAGTGCTATGTGGAGACATATAACTGAGGGGTTGTAAGCCCAAGTAGTTTTTCCAGAGAAATAAATTGAGTTAGAATGCTGAGTAAAAGTTAGATGAAGGTGAAGTCTCTGTTCCAATAAATGAATGAATGCAAAGATCAGAGCTTTGAGCATGACAGATTGGTGTATTGCAGGACCCAAAAGTAATAGTATGGTGGGAAAGTGAATAGAAGTTGGGAGAAATAATAGATAATTTTAGAAAAACAGGTAGGAATCAGTCCAGGAAATACTTGTAAACTTAGTTAAGGGATCAGATTTTTATTTTAAGATAATGAAACATCACTGAAGGTATTTTAAGGGTGAATATTTTGTGGATGAATATTTTGTAGTCACAGATATACCAAGATATACCAAGATACACATATATACATAGATATACCAAGATTGCCCATGGAACCAAGGAATGAGAATATTTGCTTGAAGTTCACTTTTAATCATATTATAAATCTTATGATTTTATCTCCTCTTTGCAGTGCTTACTTGGAAATGTAAACCCAATTTATGACCCTATTTAGGCCTATATGTGATTGAATAGTTAAAATTTCTGACTGCAGTTTTACTAGTAGAATTACAATTTTTCTATCCTTAAATTTCTTTGACTCCTCTCCTCTCAATTATTTTATTCATTTGTTTATTCATTTTTTTTGTGTAGTGACTTAACAAAGATATAAATAAATATGCAATAATGTGACTTTGGAAAAATAATGCTGAATAAAGATGTAACTATGAGCAGTGTTTTTTTTTAATTGTGAAAATTAAGAATAATGATATAATTCTTTGGAAAATATAGATATTGTTTTGCTTAACCTATCATATTTATTGCTAATACAATAAGAATTATTGTTCCTGTTCCATGTACAATGTTCTGCTAGGCTAAAAGTAAAGCTGTTGTTCATGCTTTCAAATATATTTCTTAACTGTTTTATTTTGCATGTTACCTTTCAGTTTTAAACTCATGATGTGAATTTATTTGTATTTCTATAAAGTAAATCCCCCAAACATGCTCTCCATTTCCTAACACTCATGCGGAAAGGAGCTGTCAATAAAAACTCTATCAATCTCTGGTATCGATCTTTCCAAACTAGGTGATAAAATTATGCATTATATTTTATATTGTCGTTGTCATATGGGGGATTTATTTCATATACAGTAATAGAACTTGACATTGATGTTGATATGATAATTTCCATTTATCTCATCTTTTTTATTCTACTGCATTGAATTACAGAGTTCTGGGGAAATTGTTCTGAGAATTTCTTTCTAAGCTAGGAAAGAGTATATATCCCAGACCAAATTACAAAATGTTTTTTCAACTTTTTCATTGCAAGGTTCTAAAATTGGTGTGGAGCATTGTTACAGAGAAGTTGAAATTGTTTCTGTGCTTTTAACTTTTATTTTATTAGAAAAATATAACTGTTCATTATAAAATAATAAGTGTGAGTTAAAACTTTAGGATCCTTCCCTGGTTTCCAGGACACCACACACTTCTTGTTTACTAGTTTTTCTGCTAACTCCCTTTTCCTTCCTTAGTTGAAAATTTTACATTATAAAGGGTTTAGCCTTTGACCTTTCTTTCTTTCTGTCTACACTATCCCCTCACGTTCCAGATCTCTGCATTTAAATATAACTTTATGCTGATGATTCTCTATTATGGTTTAGATGTGAGATGTCCTCAAAAGCTCCTGTGAAAGACAATGCAATAAAGTCTAAAAGTGAAATGATCAGAATTATTAGAGCCCTAACCTAATCAATGTATTAGTTCATTTGAATGGATTAACTAAGTGGTAACTGTAGGCAGGTAGGATGTGGCTGGAGGAGGCTGGACAGTGAGAGTATGCCTTTGGGATATACATTTTGTCCTGGGTGAATAGCACTCTCTCTGCTTTCTGATTGCATTGTCCTGAGCTGCATTCCTTCACCACATCCTTCCACCATGATGTTCTGCCTTACCTTGGGCCCAGAGTAGTGAAGTTAGCCATTTGTGGACTGAGATCTCTGAAACTGTGAGCCTGAAAAAAACTTTTCTTCTTCTTCATTGTTTTTATCAGGATTTTTGGTCACAACAATCAAAAAGCTGACTAAAACACTCTCAAAGGCCTATCTCCACCACTAACTCTTTTCTTAAGTTCCAAAATTATAAATCCATTTAGATTTCTCACAGATATTCCAAATTAACAAATCCAAAAGACAACTCTGGATTTCCTCTTCTTGAAATTCACATCTTCCCAGTTATTTTCTACTCCAAAACAACCTTGCCTACCCAGTTGATCAGACTAGACCTAGAGGCCATTTCTGATACCTTACTTTAAGTGATAAAGATGGTGGTAACTCACATTTATTGATTATGCTAGTATCTGCCAGGATGTCTTGTAAGGACTTCAATTCTATGAAATAGATGTCTTTATTATCTCCATTTTACAGATGAGGAAACTTAGATGCAAAGAGGTTATATAAAATTGCCCAATAAATAGTGGAGCTGAGATCCTATCAGAGGAAAGGCTTATTAGTTCTACATCCAAAGTTTGTCCAGAAAATTTATCCATTTATCTTTATTTTAAATTACAATAATGTAGTCTAAGTCACAGTTCCTTCCCAGCAAGACCTCAATATTTCCAAACAGCTTCTATTTTTGTTTTCATTCAGACCATTTTGTAATGGTCTTTTCATAGGCAACTCAAGTTGAAGGACTTCTGTGATTTCTCATGGGACTCAGGAAAGAAAAATATCTACACTTCTCATAGGACCTATAAGATCCTACCTGGTTACTTCTCTAACTGTTTCAACTTCTCTTCCTTTTTAGTTTTTAAGAAAACAAAAGTTGTCTACCTCAGTCTTTGTATTTGCTACATTCTCTACCTGAAATGATCTTTCCTGAGATTATTAAATGTCTTGAGATTATTAAATTTTCATAAAATTATTACCTCCCTAGACTCAATGCCTTGACCATTCCTCATCCCTATCCTCATGTGATATTTCATTTTCCCACTTTCCTTTCTTTAGAGCACTTATTACTTCCAATGTTACCTAATGATTTATTTTCTTTGTTTGTTGCCTTGCCCTAGACTCTAAGCACTATGTTGGCAGGAACTCTGTCAATAGCCTCACAACTGTATTATCAACTCTAAAATATTGCCTGGTCAAGATTAAGTACTCAATAAATATTTTTAATTAATTTTTTTTCCTAAGAAGTTTTCCAAAGATGAGTAACTGCTATTGCTGCTGCTATTGTGTTTTGTGGTCTGGATAAATTGATATCTTTGATATCCCAAGGGATTTTCATCTTAAAATTTGCTTGTCAGTTTTTCAAAAACAAAGCTCACTAGGGCTGGGGTAAGGATAAATTGAATAAGGTCCTTATATTAAGTATAAGATTTAAAGGAATACAGAAAATCTTAGTGATTAAGATAAATAATATTAAATGTAATATTTAAAAAAATATTGAATTGGCAAACAATCGCCTCCAGAAAAAGTGACCTGCTTTTAGAGATGGAGCTCTAAGCTTACACTGGATGAGGGCAGGGCACTTCCTTGCTTTGCTCACCGCTGGTTTCCCAGTGCCTACCTAGAACAGTATTGTGTACATAGTAGGCATTTCATAAATATTTGATGAATTACTCAATAAATATCCCAAGAGAAAAACAAGCTATGAATATTTACCATATGTAGAGTACTGAATCTTTTTACTATAAATTGAAACAAAATTTGAGATGACCTCTGTCCTCCAGATGAGTCTAAAAATCACAAGAGGCAGTTTAGGATTATGACTCCAGTCACAACCAACTTGATCTTCAGCTTTCTGTGCTACTCTGAAAGCTCTTTCCTCTCTCAACATGCTACATTGATAACTAGCTCCCACACTGTTTTTGGCCTACTAAAGAATATCTTTTTTTCTTTATCTCTTGCTTTTATTTTCTTAGTCTCTTTCTCATTTCTACTCCCTGGGCCAATGCAATCTAGTCAAATTAACGGAATGGGGGAAAGGAAACAGTAGACAAAATGATTGTTCTTCCTGGAATTGATGATTCAAAGGTGAAAACACTTAGCCCCAAGCCTTAAGAGACTGCTTCGTCTTTTAATATGATCATCTCCTCATTTTCGGCATCCATTCTGATTCCCATTGACATAGCGGAACATGTTACTTATAATGAAGGTGGGTCATTTCATGAAAGTGCAGATACAGGATTTTTGCGCTCCCCCCATACATGAAGATGAATTTAAAAATTATTGTAATTGACTTTATATTTAAATGTACACAGGGATCTCTTAAAATTATATGAAGGCAAAGGTTATATTATCTTGAAAGTTAAGCCTGCTACCATTGCAGATCAGTACACTGCATTGTTAGAATCTTTTATTTCTTTGATATTTGACAGGATAACATTCTGCATTGTTATCAACTGAAGGGCAAATTATTACTAACAAGTTTGTCTGCTGAGATTCTCTTATTATCTCCTTCAGAGAGAGAGAGAAGATGAAATAAATATTATCATATTTAATATAAGTAGTTGAGTTAGAAATCTACTGGGTTGATAGTAAGATGAGGAAAATATACTGCCCTGGGGAATGTAAATTGACACAATGCTTTTCAGAAAAAAAATTTGCAATATATACATTTATATATAGTTTCAAAGCAGTGTAAATCGATTCTGTAATTCTGCTTTTGAGATTATAATCTATGAAAAACTAAAATGAGGAATAGATGTATTCAGAAAGATAATTGCTACTGCATTATCCAAAATGGAGCAACCTAGATGCCCTCTTGCCCATGTTCAGTGCAGGTGATGGAATTTGGGGTTCCTCTGCAGGAAGAGAGCTGGCTGTGAAACAAAGCTAAGAAAAGAAGGCCAGGGGGAAAAAACCACAGGACATGGAAAGTAATTTTAGAAAGCAAGGGCGGGAAGACTCTTTGACCTTAGAGGTCCAGCTTCCACACTGGAAAAAGAGAGCTAGAGCATGTTTGCTTTATTATGTGGGGGAAACTTCAAAGGTTTTCCATAGAATGTTCTTTGTCAAAAAAGGTAGGAGGTGGGCTGTCGGGTTTACAATGGGGGACGCCCAACTCCAGAGCTACTAGATGGGTTTCCCTAGTCCAAGGAAGGCAGAGGTCAGTGCCTTGTGCAATCCATAGACTGGGAGGAGCCACAAAACAGATTGGAATGACAAACCTAAATCTCCTTGTCTCGTGGCTGAGTGAAGATGCTCAAATAGCTCACAGGTGGCTTTCCATAATGCCCCAAATGAAGTAAATGTTAAGATTAAATAATAGGCATTTATACACAATGGAGTATTACTCAGCACTAAAAAATGAGAAAATTATGGCATTTGCAGGGAAATAGATGGCATTAGAGCAGATTATGCTAAGTGAAGCTAGCCAATCCCTAAAAAACAAATGCCAAATGTCTTCTTTGATATAAGGAGAGCAACTAAGAAGAGAGCAAGGAGGAAGAGCATGAGAAAAAATTTAACATTAAACAGGGAGGAGAGGTGGGAGGGAAAGGGAGAGAGAAGGGAAATTGCATGGAAATGGAAGGAGACCCTCATTGTTATACAAAATTACATATAAGAGGTTGTGAAGGGAATGGGAAAATAAACAAGGAGAGAAATGAATTACAGTAGATGGGGTAGAGAGAGAAGATGGGAGGGGAGGGGTGGGGGATAGTAGAGAATAGAAAAGGTAGCAGAATACAACAGTTACTAGTATGGCAATATGTAAAAACGTGGATGTGTAACCGATGTGATTCTGTAATCTCTATACGGGGTAAAAATGGGAGTTCATAACCCACTTGAATCAAATGTATAAAATATGATATGTCAAGAGCTTTGTAATGTTTAGAACAACAAATAATAAAAAAGATTAAATAATAGTAAAACCTGGTGACTGATTATTTGAGTACATTTTTGTTTCTATAATCAAACACCAGAGGCAAGATAACTTGCTAAAGAAAAGGGGTTTGTTTCCTCATCATACTGGAGGATCAAGGGCATGACGTCAACATTGGCATGGTTCTGTATAATACCTCATGGTGAATTGCAGATGTGAAGGAATAGATGATATCATCTCAAAACAGGAAGCCAGGGGTGATTCTGGAGTTGGCCTTAGTCTTATAACAACTCACTCTTGTGAGAGGTCAGGGGTCATGAGAGCTATCTTAAAACCTTCTGAGGGCATCTCCCCAAAAGACCTAAGGAACTCTCAGTGGCCCCTCTTAGAAGTCCTACCATCTCTTAATGCCACACACTAGGGACCAGGCTTCCAACACACAAACCCTTGGGAGACACACAATCCATATCCAAGCATAGCAGGTGCACATCAGAGTAATATTTCAAAGATTTTCTTTTTTAGCTACAATGGAAAAATATTCTATGAAAGATCCAGGGTATAAAATTGTATATAAAGCTAGATCTTTAAGTAAAAAAAAGAAAACAAACCAGCAAACAAAAGAATTGCATAGACAAATCTCTCTAAGGTGAAATCTACTGATCTACTGCACATATAGTAGGCTTCTAGATGATGAATTCATAAGTAATTTTTAAATTTTACTTATTGTTTATAAAAAATGATCTTTAGAGGAAATATAGGTCACTTTAATAATTGGGAGAAACAAACTGTTTTTTTTTTTTTTTTTTTAAAGTGCAGTAGCTCCCCCTTTGATTCAGGATTATTCCCTGGAGTTGTGCTCCAGTTGTGACTGCATCCAGAACCTTAAGATTCCTCAGCTGCCTAATAAACCAGAGAACTGAGTGATCTGGATGATTCATCCAGGATTTGGCTTGAGCTGCTGTATTCATCACAGGGTCCTCCTGTTCCTGAGCAATGATTGTGGGGTTTATGAGCCCTGGAAGGGATAGCAAGTTAGAGCTGGAATTAGCTGCATTCTGATCTCAGTTACACAGATGCGGCTTTCATTGATTTTTATGGGAGATTTGTGCACATAATGGGGAGAAAAATGTCACTGATTTGTTTTAATTTAGCTTGAGCAGTAACCCTTTACTAATGGGACTCCTTCTATACGAGGCAAATCTGCTCTCATTTTTGTTTCTTCAGCCACAAAAAGCACTGGTTTAGATTTCTGTGATGAAGGAAGTCTTAGGGATTTCAGATTAACCTAGACACTTGCATATGAGTCATGCTACTTAATTTCCATTGGCTCAAACATGTAAAGATCTCAGTTGTAAGTTAATGAAATCAAGATATAAATAGTGTTGCTTCCTTCCTCCAGTTCAGAATAGACATTAAAAAAGGGTTTCTCAACCTTGCCACAACTGACATTTTGGGAGGGATTTTTTTTTGGGGGAGGGGGTGGTGGTTACTGGGGATTGAACCAGGGCCTTGTGCATCTGTGGGAAATTGTTTTGCCTCTGACACATATGCAGCCTTTTTGTTTTTGTTCTGTGTTTCCCTAAGTTACTTAGGCTGCCCTTAAAACTTTCTGTCATCTTGTCTCAACCTTCCAATTAGCTGGAGTTAAAGGCATGGGCACTGTACTTGACTGGAGGGGCAATTGTTTGTTGTAAGGGACTTCCTGTGTGAATGTTTAGCAAAGTCCCTAGCTTCTACTACTTCATGCTAATAGCACCCTTTCCTCCAGTTATGACAAACAAAAATGTCTCCAGATGTTATGAAATATCCTCTAGAGTCTCCAGGCAAGAAATATTGGATTGGAAAAAGAATAAAGAAAAGGTGAAATGAAATGTAATAATTTCAAATTACAAACATGTTATTAAAATCATTCATATTCTTATTAATTTAGGAACCAATTTAAGATGTCTAGGAAAAACATATATACTTCTCAGAAAAGTTTAGAAAAAACAAAGTAATCAGCATAAAGTGGATAAATTGGACTTCAGCAAAATTAAAAACTTTTTATAAAGTGATTGGTAATAAGATGAATAGACAAATCATACATTTGGAGAAATTATTTGTAAACCATATATGGGATGAAGAATTTTTATCCAGAAGATATGAAGATTTCCCACAATTCAATAACTAAAATGCAATGCAAAAATGAGCAAAAGACTTGAATTAATAGCTTACAAAGGAAGATACAAAAATAGCCAATAAGCACATGAAAAAAGTGCTCAACATCACCAGGTGTAGGGATCACAATTTAAAATGAAAGTGAAGTCATTTCCCTAGGTACATGAATGATTGCCCAATGGTGTGACCCTACTTTGTGTACAACCAGAGAAGTGAAAAATTGTGCTTCATTTGTGTACAATGAATCAAAGAGCATTCTGCTGTATAACTTATTAGAAAGAATTTAAAAAATGAAAGTAAAGTGACACTACCAACCTGCCAAAATGGTTAATGTTAAAAAGACAACAAAGACCTTTGGGTATAGACAAGGAGAGGAATAGCTGGGTCAAATGGTGATTCCATTCCCAATTTTCCAAGAAATCTCCATACTGCTTTCCATATTGGCTGCACCAATTTGCAGTCCCACCAGCAATGTATGAGTGTACCTTTTCCCCACATCCTCACCGACACTTATTGTTGTTTGTCTTCATAATACCGCCATTCTGAGTGGAGTTAGATGAAATCTTAGCATAGTTTTGATTTGCATTTATCTAATTGTTAGTGATGATGAACATTTTTCATATATTTGTTGATTGTATATCATCTTCTGAGGAATATCTGTTCAGGTCTTTTGTCCATTTATTGATTGGGTTATTATTATTAATATTTTTTGGTGCTTAGCTTTTTGAGTTCTTTATATACCCTAGTGATTAGTGCTCTATCTGATATGTGAAGGGTAAAGATTTGCTCCCAAGATGTAGGCTCTCTGTTCACCTCATTGATAGTTTCTTTTGCTGAGAAGAAACTTTTTAGTTTGAGTCCATCCCATGTTTTATTTTAATTATCGCACTATAGGAATCTTTTAAGGAAGTTGGGGCCTAATCCTGCATGATGAAGATTAGGGCCTATTTTTTCTTCTATTATACACAGGGTCTCTGGTTTTATTCCTAAATCCTTGATCCATTGTGAGTTGAAATTTGTGCATGGTGAGAGATAGGGGTTTAATTTCATTTTGTTGCATATGGATTTCCAGCTTTCCTAGCATTATTTGTTGAAGAGGCTATCTTTTCTCCACTGCATGTTCTTGGCACCTTTGTCTAATACAAGATAAATGTAGTTTTGTGGGTTAGTCTCTGTGTCATCTATTCTGTAGGAACACAGCCACATCAATGTTTATAGCAGCACAATTCACAATAGCTAAACTGTGGAACCAACCTAGATGTCCTTCAGTAGATGAATAAATAAAAAAAATTGTGGCATATATACACAATGAAATATTACTCAGCAATAAAAGAGAATAAAATCATGGCATTTGAAAGTAAATGGATGGAGTTAGAGAAGATAATGCTAAGTGAAGTTAGCCAATCCCCAAAAAACCAAATGCTGAATGTTTTCTCTGATATAAGGAGGCTGATTCATAGTGGGGTAGGGAGGGGGAGCATGGGAGGAATAGACGAACTCCAGATAGGGCAGAGGGGTTGGAGAGAAAGGGAGGAGCATAGGGTTATTAATGATGGTGGAATGTGATGATTATTATTATCCAAAATACAGGTATGAAGACACAAATTGTGTGAATATACTTTGTACACAACCAGAGATATGAAAAATTGTGCTTTATATGTGTAATAAGAATTGTAATGCATTCTACCGTCATATATATAAATTTTAAAAAATTTTAAAAAGACAATGAAGACAGTAAAACAGTACATGGACAGATGAAACTAATAGAAGGTGAGGATGTGAATTGTATACAATAGAGGGAACTTTTAAAAATGGTTTGCAGGGGTTTTGTCTGGTTAAAGATATATTTATCCTATGACCAAAAGCAATAAGCCTAGGTAGTTACAGAAGAGAAACACAACAGTGACAAAAAGACTTGTGTAAGTATGCTCATAACATTACGGTTCACTGAACTCCAATGCCAGAAACACCCCCAGTGCAGACGTCATCTGCTTCCTGAATAGTGTCACCGGAAAGACACAGCATCATCCCTGTGGTGTCCCTGCCCATCGTGAATATGTTGAATCCAGTCATGAAGAAACTCAAATAAACCCTGATTGTATGCTTAGAAATGTCAGGTCAAGAATGACAGAGACAGTCTAAGAAACAATTCTGGAATAAAGGAAACAAAATTGAAATGACATGAGTATAATCTGAATCCTAGAACAAAGAAATTAGCTTCAAAGGACCTCCTATAGTTTGAATGTGAGGTGACACCCAAAACTTCCATAAATGCAGGAATATGCATAGTAAAGTGATTAGATTATGAGAGCTGTAACCTAATCAGTCCATCCTAGTTTGAATGACTGGGTGGTAACTGTAGGCAGGTGGGGTAGGGCCCTGGAAGGACGCATCTTTTCTGTGGGAGAGTGGAGTGAGGGACTCCCACCCTCACCCTCTCTGCTCCCTTGTTGCCATGAGGGGAGCTGCTTTTCTTATCCCATGATGTGCTGACTGTCTTGGGCCCAGAGCAATGGAGTCATTGTCTGTGGACTGAGACCTCTGAAACCGGGAGCCCCTAGTAAACTTTCCCTTCTCTAAGTTGTTGTGGTTAAGTGTTTTGGTCACAGCTATGGAAAAACTGACTAAAACAGCACTTTATTGGTACAATTGTATTTCACTATGAACTATAGATTAGAAAATTAAACATAAATCACCTGTTTAATAATTAAACTAGAAGGCAACAAAATGCCATTTCTTGAGAGGGAGAAATGCACACTGAAGTAAGGATAAACAAACATTTTTTTTCAATTTATTCTCAAACACTCAGAAGAAAACTCGTACACACATATGTAAGAAAGTAAACAATATAGTAAAAGTAAACAATATAGCAAATAGGCAAGATATGAACAATTGATGAATGTGAATAAAGGATATATTAGATTTTCTTGTGACTTTTCCATATGTTTAAAATTACCAAAACAAAAAGTTTCAAATAAAAAAGTGATAAAGTATGCAAAAAATAAATAAGGCTCATAAAATTGAATTTTAATAAGAAGATGTATTATTGTTTATTGTTGTGAACTTAGTTGTCACAAATTTAGCGGCTTAAAATAACACATTTATTATTTCAGAGCTTTCATGGGGTAAGATGCTACGGACAGTTCAGTTTAGTGTTTTACAAGGTTTCAATCCCGATATCAACGGGGTTCCTTTTTATTTGGAAGCATGAATGGGGAATAATCTTCTTCCAATAGCATTAAGGTTATCAGTGGTTTATTTCTTTGTGATTGTATGATGGAGGGTCTCAGTTTTTAACCAGTTGTCAGCTGAAAGCTGGTCTCAGATTCCAGAGAGCACCAGCAATTCCCTGTCCTGTGACCCTCTCTATAGATTGTTCACACATGTCTGTTTCCTTCCTCAAGGTAAGCAGAAGAGTGTCTGTAGTTTGCTTAGATTTTACATTTTACTATGTAATGTAACAAAATCAAGAGAGAGCCACTCCATCCTCTTTGACACTTTCTATCTGTTAAGGAACATTACAGGTCTTTCCATGCTCCAGCAAAGGGAATTTTACATGGATGTGGTCACCAGGAAATGAGAACCTTGCATTTCACTACTATGCAGGAATTTATGACGAAAATTGGAGTGCCAATGTACTAAAAACCTAAATTTATGTATCAGTTTAATGGTTGATCAATTGCTGGTGAGAAAGTAGAAGTTGGAAGAACAGAAACATGTCATCTTCAGGAAGGAATTGTTTGATAAAACCTCTCCTACGAAGCAAATGATGTGCTTAAAGATTATACAAGGGGAAGAAGTTAGAAAGTAGAAGGTGAGTGCCACATATTGACTTCACTGGCAAAGAATAGCAAGAAAGATTTAAGGTACAAGTTCAGGGACCAGTGCAATGCAGTGTCAGCAGGGCAAGCCACAGTGTCTGTGCTCAGTGGCAGTGGCAAAGGACTATCCTAGAATAGTCCCGCTCTGTTTTGAAAATTATTTCTGGCTACAGAACTGTGGCACTTGACCTTCTGGTTCTCATGGGAACTCTGGGGTTATCTGATGTCATCTAATAAATCTAATTTCTGCTTAAACTGGCCTCAATATATTTGCTGTTTTAATGAGGATTCTGATGATACAGAAAGTATTCATACTTTCACACACATTGGGGCATTTTTATCAAGCAATTTCTGTGTACTAAATTCTGTTACTAAATTCTAAAACTAAAAATAAATATGATAGGTATAGATTTTTATTTCAAGAGGCTTAAATTTTTTAAATGTTCAGATTTGTTTTTGTTGAGATTTATGAACTTAAATTTAACATATGCAAATAATCTATGCTATCAAAGCTAATTAATCTTATAATTCCAGTTGAAATACCATTTTCATAAATAAATACATCTGTTATTATATAACATTTAATAATGGGATTATTTTTCCATTGACTCAAAAACTAATCAGAAACACTAGTAAGCAAGAAAACATTTCTATCACTTATAGCAACTTTTTCTAGTTTTTAACATTCACTCTAATTTACTTTTGTTATACTTTTTAGTTTATTTCTTTCTGGAGCATTATTTCACCACTCAACATTGAAACAATGTTTTTAAATGTTAGTGCTTATTTTTAAATTTGACACAAGATTCTTTATTTTGAGAAAAAATATTGTAAGAACAGAATACAATTGCATCTTTTAAAAAGATCTCCTTTTTACTGTTTTCTCCATATATGATGAATTTTGATTAAGGAAATCAGAAATTTAGACTTTCTGTTGCAATTGGAAAATTCATTTATGCAGAGCTGCAAATTATATTTGACAAAATAGAAAATTAACATTCCTTCTGAAGCTATGTTTTGCAAACAGCAATACTTCCCTGGAGTTTTAGCTGAAATTTTATTTATTTATGTATTTTTATAAACACTCAGATGTATTTAAGGTATAATTAGTAGGAAGTCATTTACCTAAGTTAAATTTCTTGGACCAGTGTGTTTTAAAATTCTTGGGAGTTGAATTTTGATCATTGGAATTAATTAATTTTTAATAAGAAATGTTTTTACGTAAGAAACACTTTTGAATATAAAGTGTGGACTTCAGAGGTAAACTTTTGAAATCAAGATCTATTAGCACATTTCAAATGGTTCAGACATGATTTATATGAGGTTTCTTGTCAGAGTGGTCTTTGGAAGGTGCATTCTTAATGGCAGTTGAGAACAAGGTGAAGTTTCCCCTCAGGAACACTTTGTGGTAGGGAGGAGGTGGAACAAAGGGGCAAGAACGTCAGGTTTAGGATCATGGGACTTGCACTGCTATTAAATGTCTTTATTTATTTATTTTTACTGAACTGTAAAATTAGTGAATTGGATTATATGATCATGAAATTTCCCTTGGGCTCTACTTTCTATTATTATGCAACAAATAGGGTAGAAATAATAAAAATAATCGATACTTCTTTAAGCTATTAAGTTAAAGAAGAGACTGAAAAAAGAACTCTATATTCAAAAACATGATTTTACCATGGATACTTATTAGAATTATTTGATGTTTATACCCATGGGTTTGATTACATGAAAACAATTATTCTGTGTTTAATTCTATAGCAAGGGAAAATAAAAACTATCCCACTAAGATAAATGGAAAGAGACAAGAATAGGGCCAAAGATAAAAATCCATTCTCATTTATTTTCTTTTTTTGATGAATTCATTTTGTAAATATAGTTACTTACTACTCTTTGACTTGTTTGAACATAAGGGTAAGCTAAGAGTAAAAAGAATTTGCCTCATTGTCTGGAGTGAGAAATTAGGATTTGTTTTTAAATATGCCTGCTTGGAAGTCTGGTCATGATTCGTTTTAGGTGGAATTTTGTGACTTAAATAAAGAGTTGATGGTTATGGTGCTTGGTGTATAAAATAAACATTTCTTTCTTGTAGGGAAAACAGGAAGTGTTCAGAGTGTTTGTCTTGATGTAGGCAACTTCTTCATATCTCTGCAAAAGAAAAAGCTTATTCTTCCTGCAAAACTTTTTAATACTCTGAATTAATCGTTAATCTTGCCTTTCTTTTTCTTATTGGACTGATCCAGCTGTGGAGCCTCTAATCCTGATACTTTTTCTGTCACCAAGATACAATCTCTCTTAGAATCATTTGCTGGCCTTCTTACAAATTGTGCATCTGAGCTGATATAAAATTGGTACCTCTTAATATGTAAAGCACTGGAAATGGAGTGACCCTGGGTGAGAGTTCCTACCATGTCCCCTTCCTGCAACTGGATGCCTTATTTTTAAGCTCTTTGAATTCAATCTCTTTTATTAGGTTCCCAGGGAATAGTGGATGCTTAATAAATAATGATGAAAGTTTTAAAAATCTCATTTTACAAATGAGAAGTCAGAAGTGTTTTGACCGATGAGGATTAACGAGTCATCCAGTGAGGCAACCTTTATCCTCAGGATTCCCACTGAGTATATCCAGTTCAACTTAATGTACAACATCAGGTGAAATTACAAAATGAGCATATCTACCCAGCTCAGGATGGGAGAAGTAGGTCTTTCTAAAAACAATAAAATGTTCATAAATGAAGATATTTCAGTTGCTAGTGGCAAGGAATAGAAATATGTACAGTATTAGGATACCACTATGCAATTATGCCTAATAAATATGGCAATAACGATTTGTTTCACACAATAAAATGGGGGATGAATATTGTAATATTATTTAAAGATAATTATGGCATATGAGAAGTATAAACAGGAGAAAATAACCTGCAGACCATTTATATGAGTATAAAATTAAATTAAAATAATCTGAACTCCTGATTACTAAGATACTATGCCTTATACCAGAACAAACAAAGGGCCATAAAGATGTATATGACCTTCAAGGATTTTATTGTACATGGGGTTCAGGGATGGTGTGGGATGGGGAAAAAGAAAAGAATAAAATAACAGATGTCTTTATTTCACACTTATATAGATAATCACTACCAAGATAATGGAACACAATGAGTATTCTTAGGAGGCAGAGAATTGATGTAGACAGAGGAATTAAGAAAAACTTTGTCAAGGATTCACAACATGTATGTAGTTCTTTTTTGTTTGTTTGTTTGTTTTGGTCCCAGGGTTGCTTATGCACTGAACCACATTCTCAGCCCTTTTTATTATTATTATTATTATTATTATTATTATTTTTAATTTTTGAAACTGGGTCTTGCTAAATTGCTGAGGCTCGCTTTGAACTTGCAATCCTGTCTCTTCTGCATCCCAAGCAGTTAAGATTGCAGGCATGCGTCACCACACCCAGCTACAAGTATACATTTTTAACAGGCTCAAATAGAGGTAGATATGGCAGCATTTTAGATAAAGGAATCAACTCTGTTTCATTCATTCAGAAATACATTGTTAAGCTGATACCTTCCTGGGGTAAAAAACGGCACATTAAAGAAGAAATATGCTCTTTGACTTCTAGAAACTTCCAGTCTGAGCAGACTTATCTAATTGTTTTTCATGTTGCTGGCAGGGTCCTGGTTGCCAGAGGAAATTTATGCTATTATGATGCCACTTACGAACCTCAGTAAGAAAGGCTTCCCCTCCTCACCTACAGTTTTTCCCAAGGTGATTGGGAAGTACTTAGCCTTTCTTTGGAACACACTTCCTGATCCACCACATGGCACTGGAGACGTGTGATGGGAAGGAGGCACTTTAAACATTTCCCTTTAACAAAAACATGAGCCTATTTTTTCCTGTGTGTTTCGACCTCCAGATCTCCATCTCTTCTCTGTGCTCCCTCCTTTCCCTAGAAGTACTGTTGTCAGATGCATGGCATTGGGTGCCTTGCCATCTTTCGAGAAGTTTCAATTCTTTGAAGGAGAAGGTTACATATTTTTCTGAATATTTTAGTGGTTTATAAATATAGGACTTCGATTCTCCTTTTTCCATCAGAATTTAATGACTCCAAAGGTGGAGTGGAGAGGTTGCATAAGCAACCCTGGGACCAAAACAAGCACCCATGGTGCAGGCAATGATGCAATCTTCAATTGCCATCACTTTTTCCCATCTACCTAAGGACATAGCATACTTTTCAACCTGGGCATCCATTTTTTTTCCCCAAGAAAAATTAGTACTCTAATATATGGAAATGTATTTCCCCTGTTGAGTTTAACCCTAACCCTTATAAATATAGTGATAGGAGCATTGAGCTACCAGGTTTTTTACATAAGAATCACCATTTCCACTCTAATTGGATGTTTCTCAGCCACTTGAGAAAGGGGTGCCAATTCTAGTAAAGTGATTTTTGGTTTCAAATCTCCTCTAATATGTGTCTTATGTGTATGCACATATGTGTATATGTGTCTGAGTCTTCTCTGTGTGTGAGAACATCAGTTTCTTTCTGAAAAACTTGATATGGGACTAGTGTTAAAAGAAAGCTGACATGCTGTGGACTAAAGAGTTTACCCCGAAGTAGACATCTATTAAGAGATTTTGCAACAAACTGTATAGTGTTTGTATAGGTTGCATGATTCATTCATAGATTATACAACATGGCATCAGAACAAGGCTCAAGGGATTAGTGAGCCATCTCTTTTGAAATGAGGTTCAGCTGCTACCCAGGATACAAATACAACTAATGCAAAGGAGTGTGGAGAGGAATTTTCCTGAAAAAGGAATTTTAAATGGTGTACCCTATATATAGTTCCACACCATTTTACTCCCACGGAGAAGATGGCATTTGTTTTAGGGAGGTAGATTTGAATAAATTTGCCTCTTTGGGCTGCTAATCAGTATGCAGAGTTTCGTCCAAGAAAAGCCAAATTCTCTACTATAATTTTAACTCACTTGGAAAATTTGGGGGTTTATACTTCAATTGCTCAGGTAGCCTCTCTCTCTCTCTCTTTTTTTTTTTTTTTTTTTGCCTGATGGTGAATTAACTGCTGATAATTATTAGAGGCACAACCCTACTATTAATATCAGTGACTTCTATACCAGAGGTGCTAGCTTCCAACTTTGGGTGTGAATTATGAAATCAGATGTAGACCAAGTGGATTTCTTGACTTCTGGGTATCTACAGAGGTGCCTTCACTCTGCTGTCTCTGTTACTTTAGTCAATGGTTCCTCTCATTTTACTGTCTCCGGGACCCCAAAGGCCACCTGCATATTGTGAGTTGCTAGAGGGATTCACAGATTTCAGCAGCATACTCACAGTCAATATTTATTACAGCAGCACAGTAAGGATATACTGCCAGATCAGTAAGGAAAAAAAGTACATTTCTCAGGCAGAATCTGGAGAATCCATGCGTAGGCTTCCTATGCCCTGTCCTTCCTGTGAGATCAGGGCGAACAACACTCTTGCAGTAGTAGTTAAAATGAATTCACATGTGTGCAATGAATCTGCTTAGGTAAGACTGTGACTGAAGGTCGAAGTTTTCACCTGGGGTTGATCACAAAGGCACCTGTACCCATCAAAATTCTAAGTTCTCTCAGACAGAAAGTAGATGTTCACTATAAAAAAGATTCATATATTTTCAACAGTCAGATTTTACCACTTAACCTATGTTCTAAAAACCAAGTTCCCAGATGCTAGGCAAGGGTGAATCTTGAAGGCAGCAGACTAAAGATAGTAGCCTCAGGCCAATTGTATTGACTCTGCTGAAAACTTCCCCCTTCATTTCTGTTTGGTTTTGAACAAATGATATAGGTTTGAGTCTTCCTGGATCCAAGTTTCCTCATCTTGAAAGTAGGTATGAAAACCAGCTACCAGTGATTATCATAAAATAAGTTGGTTCAAAACAATTTGAAATAAAATAGTTTGATTGGCATGACTATATAAAATAAATACCTTTATTAAAATTAGTTGGGGATGTTTTTATCAAAATGCTATGTGAATTATAGATTGAAATGCTTTACAAAATACTGCCTATTATTCCTAAGTTTTTGGTCACCAGCATGATAGCCTACAGCCTCCTCTGGGTGGTTCCCAGGTCTTCTTTGTATTCTGGGTTCTGAGACACCTTAGGAATCAGCAGTGGTGGTGGTGGTGGCGGAGAGGACAATGATGCTTCTGAAGGAATGTTGCAGTGTGATTTTTCTGGGGGGGGTATTGACATCATTTGTATTTTACTTATCTCACTTTAGAAATGAAGGGCTCATCTGATCTTACTTGTAGTCCATAGGATTTAGAAACACAGATTCTAAATCCAAATGGCCTGGTCTTGACTCTCACATTTTCTATATACTGGCTTGGTTACCTGGATAAGTTACTTACCCTCTCTGAGCCTTAGCTTTCTTATGTACAAGATGAGATAAAGCACCAATATTGGTGGTTGTCATAAAAAAATAATTGATCTAATACATATATAGTACTTATAAAAGTGTCTAGTACTTGAGAAATACTATTTTCAACTATTATTTTTAACACTTTTTTTTTTTGGTACCAGGGATTTAACTCAGGGCCACTTAACCACTGAGCCACATCAACAGCCCTATTTTGTATTTTATTTTGAAACAGGTCTGAGTTGCTTACTGCCTCGTGATTGCTGAGGCTGGCTTTGAATTCGCAATCCGCCTGCCTCAGCCCCTCAAGCTGCTGAGATTACAGGTGTGTGCTACCACATCTGGTTTTAACTTTAATATATTTAAACATGTGTTTTACAATAGAAAGAAAATAGAGCCTTAAGTTCTTTGGACTTCAATATTGGCTCAGTCAGTTATTTTGTATACTACTTTGGGGGAATTTACTCAACCTCTCTAAACACTTTTCTTCTTATATAAGAAAATGAGAATGTTTATCTGATGGGATTTATGCATTTTTGTGTATGTGTGTGCTTAGTATTAAAAATACTATAAATCAGGGCTGGGGTTATGGCTCAGAGGTAGAACACTCACCTAGCATGCATGAGGCACTGCATGTGGTCCTCAGCACCATATAAAAATAAAATAAAGATATTGTGTCCACCTATAACTAAAAAGTAAACATTTAAAGAAACACTATAAATTAGCCAGTGCATGATAGATACTAAATTACTATTCCTACTCATTCTGTAACTATTTACAGACTGTCAATTATGTGCCAGACATTATTCTAGACTTTGGAGAGATAGTGTTAGGTAAATAAGATGCGTCCCTGCTGCTTGGTGCTTACATTAAAGTGAGGGAAGACAGGTGATAAACAAAGGAACCAGAGCATACATAAAACAATGTCGGATGGTGATGAATGCAATGGGGAGGTAACAGGAAGGAAGGTGAAGCCAGGGTGAGGTTGGGAAGATAGGGAGGCTGAGATGGAAGATTGGGTGCAGGGGAAAGGTCTTTCTATAGAAGGGAATAAGGAGGATCAGAGAAACATGCAAAGACCTGGGAGAAGGTCTAGACAGATGCAGTGGGAAGGGCAAAGGCTCTGAAATGGGAAGGAGCTCTGGATATTAAAGAATAGTGACAATCCAAGTGTCAGGAGAAAGGTGAGCAAGGGGAGAAGGGTGGGCATGACAGAGACCGGCAGGGACAAGTCAGGGCTTTATGGCTCAGGGTAGAAATGTTAACTTTTCTTCCAAGAGGAAGGAGGAGCCATTGCAGAGTAAACAGGAAAGAATCTCATTTACACTTCAGAACTCAATCCAGCAGTGGGGAAAGTTTGGAACCCGGGAGAGCAGGTAGGAATCATTTTCAGAATATGAGGTAAATAAAGATGGTGGCCAGGACTGGGTGGTGGCAGTGTGGATGCTGAGACGATGTGATTACCAATATTATTATGACCAGTATTACTGTTTAAGCTTATAATTTTTCTTAATATTGTTAGCATAAAATAACCGTCATTTTACTTGGAGCAACAATAATGCAAATTAACCTTTGCCAAACTAATATTTTTGAAGAGGTTTTTTTTTTTTTTTTTTTTTTTGGTATTTCAGGAAAGGAAATATCATAAAGGAGGAATTTTATGAAGTGGCCTTATTTTATTCTCCTTACAGCTATATGTGAGCGAGACTTATTACTTTTGTGATTTCTCATATTTCCTCATTATAAAACTCCCAAACAACTTAGAAGAGGAAGGAGCGTAAATGTCTCGGGTGTCATGTGTGCAGTGATGATTCTGAAAATGTCGCATCAATTTGTCTTGGCTGGTTAGAGTTTTCCTTCAGGATGTCTGCTTCCTGCCCCTCTAATGGGGTGTTGAATTTCCCCAGAGTAGGTGTGAGAGCACTGTTGTGAGGGTGGTTATGGTGTTTTATGCAGGTTGTTGCTTACCCTTCTGTTAGGACGTTTTTCTTTTGTTAGCATTTGATTGGATTCTTTCATCTGTGATTCAGTGTCCACATTGAACTCCATTTGAGTCTCTGCTCCTCTTTAAGACTCTATTATGTGGGGAAAAAGCCGACACACTTTAGTGCTGATTTTTTTATCTTTTGGGAGGCAGTCACTAGCAATGCTACACAATAAAGAATATTTAAGGTTGATTAACCTGTAATGGGTTATTACAGAGGAGGTTCATCAGGATGATGGTTGTCAGGTTTGCCATGTAGGAGTGAAGTTCAAGGAAACCTTTAAACACCCCAAAACAGGTCACTTGGGTAAGAAACATAAAACCATTCCTTAATGTCACATATTTACCTGGAGGCAGAAAACTATGGAAGCACACGTGTGTGTACTTCAGAAAAGTCTTAGAGCGTGGTGGACTGAAATCATCTTCCTTTGTGAGGCAATAGATCCTTTTCTAGTCAGAAGGCAGAGAAAGCACAGTATTTTCCCTCTTCTTTGAAGAAATCTGCTGGAAGTCGAAGCTTGGTGCTTGCTCTGCCAGCTCTTTGTGATATATTTGGCACATCATTCCTCCTCTGTGGATCTAATTTGTAAAATAAAAGGCTGGACTAAAGGATTTAAAATTTTTTTTTAAGTTCTCTTTATCACAACCCCTGGGATACACTGATGATTTTTCTATTACTATTTATGTGAATATCTCTAGCTACTTCTGAACTTGGTTATTATTTTTTAAATTGCTCATCCAAAAAGTAATTTTTTGATCTTTTGTTGTCTTAAAATCTATTAGACAAGTTTAAGTATTTTCTGAGTAAAACCTGCTCTTAATGAATAAAAATGTCTGGTTTGGTGTATCAAGACCATTTACATATCTCTACAGGTGGCCCAGAGTAACAATATTTTACTGAATTCTGTTAAACTTTTTAAAAATAGTCTTTAAAATGAAAGTTTTCACAAGGTTATGTTTCATAAGAGAGTCAATTAATGCAAGACTTATAAAAACATTTCTTAAAAGCAACAATAATGGCATTAGAAAGAGCCTGTTTGTTGTCTCCTACTTGGTAGTATTTTATATAAATATCATTTTATTTACTGAATAACAGGAAAGTAAATATTGGTAATGTCCCTTTCAGAGGAGGCAACTAGGACAAAAGTTGAAGGATTTTGCTTACCATGTTGTTTTCACTAATGAAGTCAAGTTCAATCAAATTCAAATTCATAGTCCACAATGCCAAATACAGAATTAAGTGATAAGGGGTAGAGAAGGAGAAAGAGATGGTCTCAGGACACAAGACACTTCCAATGTGGAAGAGGAGATTGAGAACTTAGAACAGGTCCTCCTGCCTCTTCCCTGGACTTTTTATAACACCTGAGGTACTATGCATGTTTATTATTATTATTATTATTATTATTATTATTATTATCCATCTCTTCCAATTGGAATGCAAGTTGGATGAAAGCAGAGAATATACTTTTTATCATTTAATCATTTATGTCAAAACTTGACAATGTTGCCCATACAGTACTCATTCTAAATCTATTCGTTAAATGAAAAAAATGAACTGTCTATAGTCTGGGGCACAGTGAAAAGTGATACACAGATTTTTTAAGGGAGATTATGTGGGATACAGTGCTGGGAGGGGGGTTGATTTTGACACATCTTGAGTAAGATTTCACAAAGGAAGAGGCATTTGGATTGGATCTAAGAGATGACTTGGGTTTAATTTGGTAGAAATTCTGTGAAAAGTGTTTCTCCAGGAACAGCCAATGCAGGAAAGCAGAGGGCATACTGAGAGTAAATTTAACAACCAGGAACACTAACTAACTCTTTCTGCATTAAGTGTTTCTCTAAGCTGCTGTTGCATACATTGTCTTATTTGAGCCTCACAGTTACATGGAGAAGTTGGTAATACATCATCCCCCTGCTTTGGGAATGGTAAGGCTATATGGGATGTAGGCGGAAATAAAGATACCAGCTTAGGTTTATATTTTTGAACACCTTTCATGCCAGGGTAAGGAATGTGAACTTCTTTCTGAAGGACACAAAGAGACATTTGTAATCAAAATGGTTTCAAATTCATGACAGGAAGGTGACATTGATGTTGGAGATGACAGCTTGGAGGTTAAAGAAACTGCTAGCAGGCAGGTAAGAGAGGAGACTATTTCACCAGTTGAGAAAAGATAATGAAGGTTCATCTTCTCTAAAGAATATGGGAAAGAGAGAAGTGGTATTTGAGTGGCATTGTGGCCTTAGAATTAATCAGATAAGAAATCAACTATGACTCTGAGGTTTTAACACTGAGAGATCCATGAATGATATCAAAATTGTAATACTTGAGAATAACCAGATTCTTTGTGTAACAAGTTTAACTTTATTTTTGACTGTTTTGGATATGATATGCTATTAGCTATCTATCATGGTGGGAGATAATCAACCTAATGAAAGAAAAGTTTTATCTTGGCTCATAGTTTCTGCTTGTGGTTACTTGGTCTTGTTGCTTTGAGAAGCACAATATATCATGGTGGGTTGGGAGGTTTGTGGTGGAGGCAGCCTATTTACCTCATGGTGGCTGGAAAGCAGAGAATGGGAGAGAGAGAGGGAGGGAGAAAGATATATATATACATACATACATACAGAGAGAGAGAGAGAGAGAGAGAGAGAGAGAGAGAGAGAGAGAGAGAGAGGAGATGGAGCCAGGATTTTTACATCTCCTTCAATAGTGCCCCAGGCTGGGGACCAAGCTTTCAATACATGGGCCTTGGGGGGACATTTCAGATCCAAACTATAGCATATGCCTTTTGTATCCTTAATGTGATACTAGAATCACAAGCTACTTAAGTTGTACAGTATCATAAAGGTTATTTCATAATTTAATACCTTCTTTTCTATATGAAGAAACTGAAGCCCAGAGAGATGAGTGTCCTGATCTACAATGAAATATTTAGTCATTGGCAGAGGAATTTAAGAAAAGACGCAGGAAGGCTGGGATTGTGGCTCAGTGGTAGAGTGCTCACCTACCATGCATGAGGCATTGGGTTTGATCCTCAGCACCACATATATGTAAAATAAAGATATTGTGTCCACCTAAAACTAAAAAAATAAATATTAAAAAAGAAAAAACTCAGGAATATGGATTTAGGTAAGCAATGTGATTGAGTCTTGAACCCTGACAAGTTTACAGAGGCTAAACATTGTGATTTCTTATTACTAGCCCCATAAAAGTATTGAATTCAAAAGAATTTCTGAATTGCATATAGTGGCAGGAAGAAAAGATTGGATTGGGGAAGTTTGTCTCACAAAACAGAGAAACTAACAATCCAAACTCCAGAACCGCATCCCTTTCTGTATAGTAGATGTTGTATTTCTCTGCTTTAGTGAAACTCTAATGTGATGAAGCAATTTTGATGTCCTGTATGGTTCACTAAAGCATAATTCTACTACTTATGTGAATTCTTGTACTGTTGCCCAAAGCAAGTTAAATATTTTTGTGGAAATACTACCCTCACCGGTATATCTTAGAACTACTCTGTTTTACATAAGGAAAGGCATTCTACAAGTTGAATAAGATCTTAAATACAATACAATTCCAGTTCAACACAGTTTTTTTTTTCACAATGCTTATGTTAGTTTCTCTCTAATCCTGTAATTTACATTGAAAACAGAGATATTCTCTCTCCCATTACCTTTTATAAGGAGAGTCTCTTAATGAAAGTATTGGATCATCTAGAAAAATGGTCTTTGGGCTGATAACAATCAACCAACAGTACTGAAAATATATAATCTGTTCTTCACAGCTTTAACTACAGTAGCCCTTCTTTACTTATCCTTTCCATTACCCTTAGCAATGGCTGACCAGAAGCAGACCCTTACCAGAAATGTTTCTTCTCCCCTACAGACATATCAAACCACAAGGTTGAACCTGTTCTCTTAATGATGTAAATAAGGAATTGAAATTATGCACTTCTGATTTGCTTAGCAACCTTGAAGCTTGAAGAACTTGATTGGTTCATGCTGGCATCCCTTACTGTACCAATCACCTGTGCTGAGCCATCAGATACACCTTTTAAAACCACAGACAACAGACACCAATTGACATCCCTCTCCTGAGACCCTTCCCTTCTGGAGGTCTGCTTTCTTTCTTTCTCTTACTCAAAGAAATCCTATTACTTTGGTTTCACCCTTGTGTTTGTAAATTTAATTCCTTAAATTCATGACACAAAGAATCTGCCTAGATCCATGTTACAATAACAAATATTGATTCAGTAATTTTTGCAAAAGTACCTTCCTACACACTAAAATCACTTAAGGTTAAGGTCATCCTTGGACCTCTCTTGGCAGGTATTATCATTTGATATTATTTCATAAATGAGGCAAACAAGAATGATATATGATGTGGGAGAATTCTTGTCAATCATTTTCATAACTTCCTTTTGCAAAAATGAAATGAGTGCAATTTTTCTTTTGTAAAAGGCTAGAGAATGAGTGAAAATATGTGGAGTAATTTTAGCAATTTGGCCTTGATCAACCTAAAAGACATGTAGTGTTGAACTGATAATAACTTCTGTTGCAATGTTTAGATTAGGTTTTGAGTTCAATCCACTCTTTTTATCTGACTATTTGAAATGAATTCAAGATACTTTTATTTCCTGAGTTGAATTATTTGTTATTTTCTTTTTTATGGTCCCTAATGTACCTTTTTCTTCAGAGTAAAGATTTTCTTCTGGTGATCAAATGCTTGCTTATCCAGACTGAGATGACATGAGGCTGCATATGCAATGAGATGAAATCCATTGCCAAACCGAGATTAAAGAAAAGAAAATATTGAGATGTAGGAAGTCCTGGTATTGGTAAGGGCCATATTTATTTGAATGGAGGTTTTTTTTCCTTAATCTCCTCTTACGTTATTTGAAACACATATTTCTAGCACTACTATGGGTATGACAGTTAAGTGGAATGAGACAAAAATCTAATGGAGTGATTATTTTTGTCTCCCTGGTCTTAAGTTTGTGCATAAACTATATATAAATTCCAGTGATTGGTATCAAAGAGTTAATGAGGTCATTTCCATAATTATTCATCTTCCTAAAGTGGAGAGAAGCAGGAAGCCACTTCAGCTGTCAAAATTAACTGGGGCATCAATCAAAAGCCCATAGATTTTGAGATAATTCTGTATTTAAACTCAATTTACTTTTCACAGGGGGACTCTAACCTGCCTAGGAGGCTTAATTAGGCTAACTGCCTGAAAAACAGCATAAAACATATGGGTGGGTTCCCATTCAAAACTAGGTTTATGAGCATTCTCAAAGCTCTCATAGAAAATGAATGAACTTGCAGAGATCTTCGACTAAACCTTCTGTTTAGTAATTCCATAAGGGGACTGGCAGCAGCTTGGAAGGAATCGATCTTTTAAGAGTCATCTTTATATTTTGCTTTACTGTTTGTATAACATGATTTGAGCTCTGAGAACCCGTGAGAGACAGAGTACATTCAGGGGGACTATCTTTTTTAAAGCTTCCAATGAAAACTGAAACTTTAAATATCCCAAGGGAATGCCACTTTGTTCTTGTACCTTCAGAAAAATTCAATAAATCAAATACGCACGCATCAAGCATTTCTTATGTAAATTTCCAAGGAACACAAAGATAAATAAGATACAATTTTTGTCCTCAAGAATCTTAATGATAGTGATAGATACATATACAGTCAATTAAGATAAATATTAGACTGTGGTGAGCACTAGAGATATAAATAAACATAAATGAGAGCATAAGGTAAGGAGTGACTAATTCTGCATGCTGAGATCAGAGAGGGCTTTGTCGAAGTCTTTTGTAGCTGGGTTTTGTAGACACACTGCAGAAACAGGATAGGTCCCACTCAAAATGTGGACCAAATGTGGAGACTGATCATGCCACACAGGGTATAAAATGGTTTATTACTTACATAATGAGTTTTTTTTGGAGAACAGGGTAGGCTTCTCAAACTGGTCAGCAAATAGAAAATGAGACTAACTTGGGGCTTTACTGTGGTTAGAGGGTGAGGCAAGACTTAGTAGACTTGGTATACCTGAGCATGGGTGAGTGCTTGCTTGATTTGACTCTCCTGCCAGTATCAAAGGAAGGAATATCGAGGCTTACTTAGCAGCTTGCTCAGATGAGAGTCAAAAGAAGGAAAAGGAAGAGGTGGACTTAAATGCTGTCAGCAGTCAAGCCTCACAAAGTGTAATCAGACTCTTCATTATATCCAGATTCCTCTGGACTCCATTTTATAAGGGCATCAAAACATTGCCTCATTATTTTTATTTCAAACAGTAAAGGTTTTAGGTAGCTCATAGTGGTCAAAAACTGTGAATCTCATCAGTTCTCTGGTTGGTATCACCAAAGCTCTTTTTCTGGAGAATCCAGGCCAACCAAACTCACCTTGCTTCAAATTTGTCCCATGTGACTGGTGTCACCTCCTGTCTCTGCCCCATTCTCCACCTTCCTTCTTACCATCACCACTTATTGCCTACACACACCTAGTCTGCTAAATAATGGTAGGCATTCACTATTTGCTTTTACACAGTATTTCTTGTCATGACCCCAGGAATATTCCACTTTTGTTGAGGGAGATAAAGAAGGGCTTAGGCAGCCAAGGCAAGAAGGTGAGTAAGGAGGTGGGGGGAAGGGCCAGAACAAAGGAGCATGGAGAGGGCCTTCTAATGAGATCAACTTCCTGGTTGACAAAAGTGCTCTTGGATACAAGTCGGGGACCCAGTCAGACAGATATGTCTATACTTGTGTCCCTAAGTGGGGGAATCCAGTAGAAAACCTAAAATAGACACATGGACACAGGGGGCACTGATCAATAAGAGTGAGGAGAGCAAGGAGAGGGGAGAAGATAAGGAACAAAGGAAATGCCAGAGACATAAAAAGAACAAGCCAAACTTTCCTCACCAGACTCCAGGCTCTGTGGCCCTTCTCTTCAGAAACCTGCTGCTTGCTTGCTACCTCTGTATCCTGTGGTTCAATTCTTTGCTGAATGAAGACAACAAACCCAGCACCTCTAGACAGTCACACTATGACCACAACCCATCTGTTATGGTTTAGACGTGGTGTTCCCCAAAATCTCACCTGTGAGACAATGCAAGAAGATTTGGAGGAGAAATGATTAGGCTCTATCTTTAACCTAATCAGTGAATTAATTCCTAAGGGGATTAAATGAGTGATAACTGGAAGCAGGTGGGGTGTGGCTAGAGGAAGTGGTTCACTGGGGGCAGGGCTATGGGGTATATACTTTGTAACTGGAGAGTGGTGTCTCTGCTTTCTGATCACCATGTGAGCAGCTTCCCTCTGCCACACTCTTCTCCATGCTGTTCCTGCCTCACCTTGAGCTCTGAGGAATGGAGCCAGCTGTCAATGGATTGGGACCTCTGAATCCATGAGTCCTTAAATAAACTTTTTCTCCTAAAATTGTTCTGGTCAGATCTTT
This sequence comes from Ictidomys tridecemlineatus, assembly GCF_052094955.1. Classification (NCBI taxonomy): domain Eukaryota; kingdom Metazoa; phylum Chordata; class Mammalia; order Rodentia; family Sciuridae; genus Ictidomys; species Ictidomys tridecemlineatus. The sequence goes on from NC_135479.1 coordinate 107,208,640, forward strand.
TAGTCACAGCAGGAGAAAAAAGCTGACCAAAACACCATCCAACATCTTAGTATAAGAACTTTCTGGCTCTCTAAACTCCTCTGCTTCACCATGCTTCAGGTATCCACTCCCCAGGTCGCTTCCTGGATTGTGGCATACATTCTGAGATCTTAAACCTGAGATCTTTATTCTAACCATAACCCTCATCTCGACGTTGCTTTGAATCTCTTACTGTTGGCAGTCTGCTCTTGGGTCTCTGTTTTCTTTCTGACAGTCTGATGTAACTTCACTAACTTATAATCTCTTGTATACTGATACATTTTTTTTCCTTATTTCATTCATTCACTTAACCAACATTTAACTGATTACCTACTGAATGCCAGTCACTTGTTTAGAAACTTGGGAATTCGGTGTCAGAAATAAATAAATTTAACTTTTATTTTGGAGTGTACATTTGAGAAGAGGAAGGCAGACAATAAGCAAATAAACAAGCAGATGTATATATATCAGAATATGATAAGAACTATGGAAAAATACAAAGCAAGTTAAAAAGGGGTAGAGTGGGCTAGGAATGAGGGAGTTATTGTTACTTTATATGCTAGAATGGTCACGGAAGTCCATACTGAGGTGACATTTGGACAAAGACTTGAAGGAACTCAGGGAATCAGCAAGGCACATCTTATGAGAAATGCTTTATAGGAAAAGGAAGGAGGTTGTTCATGATCTCAGATTGAGAGTGAATTTGGCATGTTGTGGACAGCAAAGGAGCACTGTGTTTGAAGCCGAGTGAATGGCAGAGGGCACAGGGAGAGGCATCATGAAGGACATGGGTGGGGACCAGGCTGGATCCAGTTCAATCTAATTCCTGCTAGCATTTTATTTATTATTTTTTCTTTTGCTTATTTTTATACTCTTTAATGGATCTTCTTCTAAACATATGAGCATGCTCTAGTACTTCTCCTGGACTAAACGAATAAACCACAAATACACGACTTTAACTACCACCTGATCTTTCTCCTCCTCTTGCTAATTAAGCCTCTCAAAAAAGTAACATTAATTTATAGTCCCATCCACACATGCACTTCTCTTATTTCTTCTTTAATCCACATAATCATATGCTGCATACTGAACCTGCTGTTGTCAAGGTTGTTGCTAAAATCAAAGGACATATTTTAGTACTGCTTTTACTTTATACTCTCTCTCTGGCTATGAATTATTGACCATTCTTTTCTTGAAATTTCCTCTATTGGTTTTCAGGGCATGATATGTTCCCCAGGGTTCCATTTTTGGACCTCTTCTGTCCTCCACATCCTCTTCTCACAATGCCATTCACTTTCATGACTCCAATTGTCATCTATATGCTGATAAGTCTTTAATATATAATTCTAGGCCAAGCTGCTTTTGTAAAATTTAGTTCCAGGCCATATATCAAAGTTCCTACTACCTCCCTTGAATGTCTCCAAGGTACTTGAAACTCACTGTGCCCATAATTTATCTTCTTTTCTTCTACAAGCTACTTCTCTCCTCTTTCCCTATTTCCCAAGTTAATGATGAAATCAAGAGTCAACCTAAGTTTTCAAATGAAACTTTGTTTCAGTCCCTTGCTCAAATGGTCACTAAGTCCTGTGATTCTACATACAGTCACATCCTTGATGAAAACCTCTGTAGCTAAATTCTATTCGTCTTTTCAGAGTCTTCTCAGTTGTCTTTCCATCGTAAGTTATTTCTTAGATTCCAGGTCCCTGCCCTTGGCTAGAGTAAATAGCCTTCTTACCTGCTTCAAGTGCTTAATATACTCTTTGGCAATCATTTTAGAAGTGTCTTTGAAGACTGTAAGCAACTTGTTGCTTATGTGTCTGTAGTGTTTATCATAGTGCCTGAAATATTGGAGATGCTGAACAGGTATGTGTTGAAAGAATACAACTGACAGCCGACACTTGATAAAAGGTAAGTGAGACTTTATAACGTGGAGAACAATTTGTTCATCAGAATTCTTATGATAGCAAGTGGCAGGAACTCACTAACAATTAAGAAGATACTCGGGTAGTTCCTAGAATGAGGGCTCTATATTTGTCCCCCAGCAAGGCAATAACCAGAGCAGGTATGAGACCTGGAGAATGAATTAGGGATTTGAAGGTAATCAGGTTCTTTTTATTTTTTACTGTTTTCCTTTTCTGTGTTGGCTTTATCTTCTTAGGAAGGCTTTCCTCATGAGCCTAAAACTATGCATGCCTGGAGTTTCTGGAGGCAGACCATATATATGTCAATTACTGGACTAACAAATGTAACCAGTGTGATGGAGTATATCAGATAGATGCCCAGTTTCACTCGTGGATAAGGAGTGTGACCTTGGAATTTGACTGGTTAGAAGAATGCAATTCTCAATCAGACTATGTGATCAGAGTGGAGATTGATAGTACTAAAAGAAGGGAAGATTTCTGGACAGACATTAAAGGATCTACTTACTAAAACTAGCAATATTAGCTAACTTTCTAGTATCTATTTTGTAATAGGCACTCTTTTAAGCACTTCATGTGAATTTTCTCTTTGAATTATTATAATTACTCTATTGGATGAATACTTAAATTATTTTATCTGTAATAATATACTGCTCAACAAAGAGTGGCTTATTTGAAGGTTTTATTTTGTCCACATAACTACCAGTACAGAATAAGACATGTGATTCCAGAATTGTGTTCAGCTGCTCAAAGACATTAAGACTTTTGGTTGGCTTTTCTCCAGTTCCATTAGGTTTCCATTCATGATCACAAAATGGCTGCCATAGCTCCAAGTTCATATCTTCATGCACCCTATTAAAATATAAGAAGGCAGTGGAGGCTTCTCCTTGTGCTTCATTTTTAGGAAGAAGAAATATAACAGGAAAAATTCCCATCAACTTTCCTTGAGAAATAACAGACCAGAATGACATTTGATACTCACTGATCAAGTAAAGAAGGGAAAATAAGTCTCTTGACATTTTTAGCCTAATAGTGGAACTATATATTTTCTGGCAAAGAAGACAATAAAAGAAAGGCTGTTGGCAGTCTCCACAAGTTTTTAATTCAGAGTGTAATATTTTATTGGAATGTTTTGGTAAAAGAAATAGAAAAAGTTTATTTTTTTCTCTCATGACATTTAAGATTTTATCTTTGTCCTCTGTGTTAGTCTCTGTGTATGTCTTGGTGTGGTTCTTTTGTAACTTTGTACATTTGGGGTCCTGTAAACCTCTTTTATTTTGATTCTCCTTTCCATTCCATTCTTTAAGTTTGGAAAATTTTCTGATATTATATCATTGAAAAGATGGTGCATTCCATTGGATTGTATCTCTGATCCTTCATCTATTCTGATAACTCTTAAATTTGGTCTTTTCATGTTATCTCATAATTCTTGGATGTCCTGTTCATGGTTTCTTACCATCTTCTCTATTTTAAAGATTTTATATTTTGTGTTTATTGCCTGAGATTCTGTCCTAAGTGATCTAGTCTGTTGGTGATGCTTTAGATTGGATTTATAATTTGGTTTATTGATTCCTTTATTTCAATGATTTCTGCTTGTTTCCCCCCCCCATAGTCTCTAACTCTTTATTGAGGTGATCTTTCACTTCCTGTATTTTTTCTTTGATTTCACTCCTTATACTATCCTTTATTTCACAAATACATTTAACTATGTACATTCTGAAGTTCTTCTTGGACATTTCTTCTACTGTGTTATCATCAGTGAATTCTGTCATTGGAACATTTTGGTTTGTTTGGGACACTTTGTTCTCTTGTTTTTTCATGTTGTTTGTGTTTTCCTATCTAGCAGTGTGGATCTAAGGCAGAACAAATTTTATCCTACATACCTATAGTGTCCCTGAAGGTTTCCAGTGCCTCACTTTTAATGGTGAGACCAATATCAACAGTGCCCAGTGTAAACAATATATAGTCTAAAACTTAATAGCTCCCACTAAGGCATCTACTGCTTTCTTGCATTAAATCAAAATGATAAGTTCAATAACTATCCATAGTATAAACAGAAAAATTGTTAAAACAGTTTATAATTTCAAATGGTGGAAAGCATTCCCTCTAAAAACTGGAGCAAGACAAGGATGTCCTCTTTTACCACTTCTATTCAACATTATCCTTGGAACTCTAGCCAGAGCAATTAGACAGATGAAATAAATTAAAGGTATACAAATAAGTAAAGAAGAACTCAAAACTATCACTATTTGCTGATGACATGATTCTTTATCTATAAGATCAAAAAAAACTCACTAAAAATCTTCTAGAACTAATAAATAAATTCAGCAGAGTAGCAGGATATAAAATCAACACCCATAAATCAAATGCATTCCTGTGTATCCGCGATGAATCCAGTGAAAGAGAAATTAGGAATAGCCTCAACAATTCACTAAAAAAAGAAATTGAAGAAAACCTCAGAAGATGGAAAGATCTTCCATGCTCCTGGATAGGCAGAATTAATATTGTCAAATGGCCATACTACCAAAAGCATTATACAGACTTAATGCAGTTTCTATTAAAATCCCAATGACATTCTTCATAGAAATAGAAAAAGCTGTCATGAAATTTATTTGGAAAAATAAGAGACCCAGAATAGCCAAAGCAATCCTTAGCAAGAAAAGTGAGCAGGAAGTATCACAATACCATATCTTAAACTATACTACAGATCCATAGTAACAAAAACAGCATGGTATCATCACCACAATTAACATGCAGACAAATGGCACATAATAAAAGACATGGAGTCAAACCCACACAAATACAGTTATCTCATACTAGACAAAGGTGCGAAAAACATTCACTGGAGAAGAGTTATCCTATTCAACAAGTAGTGCTAGCAAAACTGGAAATTTATATGTAGTAAAATGAAATTAAACCTCTATCTCTCACCTGCACAAAAACCAACTCAAAGTGGGTCAAAGACTTAGGCACTAGAACAAATACCCTGCACTTAATAGAAGAAAAAATAGGCCTAGATTTTCACCATGTCAGCCTAAGATCAATTTCCTTAACAAGACCCCTAAAGCATAAGAAGCAAAATCAAGAATCAATAAATGGGATGGATTCAAATTAAAAAACTTCTTCTCAGGAAAGGAAACAATCAATGATGTGAGAAGACAGCCTACAGATTGGGAGAAAATCTTTACCACTTGCACCTCCAATAAAGCATTAATCTCTAGTAATATTTAAAGAACTCAAAAAACTTAACACCAAAAAATCAAATAACCCAATCAACAAATGGCTAAAAAACTAAACAGACACTTCACAGAAGAAGAAATATAATCAATCAACAAATACATGAAAAAGTGTTCAACATTTCTAGAAATTAAAGAAATGCAAATCAAAACTACACTAAGATTTCATCTCACTCTCGTCAGAATGGCAATCATCAATACAGGCAATAATAAATATTGGTGAGGATGTGGGGGAAAATGTACACTCATACATTGCTGGTGGGACTGCAAATTGGTACAACCACCATGGAAATCAGTATAAAACTTCCTCAGAAAACTTGGAATGAAATCACCATTTGGCCCTGCTATCCACACCTTAGTTTATATCCAAAAGATTTAAAAGCAGCATACTACAATGATACAGCCACGTCAATGTTTATAGCAGCTCCATTCACAATAACTAAACTATGGAACCAACTTAGGTATCCTTCAATAGACAAATGGATAAGGAAAATGTGGTATATATATTCAATGGAATATTATTCAGTTTTGAAGAAGAATGAAATTATGGCATTTGCAGGTAAATGGATGAAGTTGGAGAATATCATGCTAAGTGAAATAAGCCAATCCCCCAAAACCAAAGGCCAAATGTTTTCTCTCATATGCAAATGCTAACTCACAATAAGTAGGGGTGGGGGGGGCTAGAGAAGAATAGAGTTACATTAGATTAGGTAGCAGGAAGTGAAGGGGATAGGGAATGTGGGGATAAGAAGGATAGTAGAATGAAACATACATTATTACTTTATGTATATCTATGACTGCATGACCAATGTGTTTCTACAACATGTACACTCTGAAAAATGAGAAATTATATCCCATCTATGTATGATATATCAAAGTGCAAAAAAATGTATTCTACTGTCATGTATAACTAATTAAAACAAATAAAAATTATTAATAAAAAGAAACAGGAAAATTGACTAGCAATGACTTCAACCACAAGGACACTTCTTGTTAGTCTAATAATGAGTCTGGGATTAGGCTCAGAATTGTTACCAAGGACTTGCATTCTCTCTACCTTGCCATTCTCAGTGTTGGTGATATGGTTCCTCTTGGTTACACGTTGTGGATAATTCAAATGTCATATTTGCATTTAATATCTTCACATTCAGTATAGAAGGAATAGATGGAAGACATTATTCTTCAGTCTTTCTCTTATAAAAAGGAAAATATTTCTTTAAATTCCCAACATTTCTCCTTCTTCTTCTTTTTTTTTTTTTTTTTTTTGCCAGACTGTCATTCCAAATTATATGTCTTGCCTTAGATCTATTCCTGGCAAGTGAAAATTGTTTGATGTGGCTGGGCATGTTGGCACATGACTGTAATCTTAGGAACTGGGAGTCTGAGGCAGGAGGATTGTGAGTTCAAAGCCAGCCTCAGTGACTTATCGAGGCCCTAAGCAACTTAGTGAGACCCTGTCTTTAAATAAAAAAACATAAAAAGGGCTTGGGATGTAGCTTAATGGTAGAATGACTCTGGATTCAAAATTGCTTGATATGATTGGTATGTATTAAATGTGTACAAGCAAAGTAGACAAGGGTAAGATTATTTTCAAACAGTGCCCTGCAAGTGCATATGGTTGAAACCTAGAGTGGAATGAGGGATACTGAATATTTGTCTCCTCAACAGAATCTTTTTTATATAAGTCATTGAATATTTAGACCCATTCTTAATGTTGGATATTTTTAGCCAACATTCAGTCAGGTTAGTACCATAAATATGTTTAGTTATGTATTAGGGAGTATGCTAGCAATACAGATAGATACAAAGATGAATCAAACAAGTCCTTGAACCTCAAGGAGCCAACACTCAGGCATTAAAGAGAATCTCTATATTTGATCTTCTATGTATTTGAGTTCATGTTGTTCTTGTGTCTTGTATTTTATCCCTAGAATTATTGTATGAAGATGTTTAAGTGTATGAAGATGCGTGATTATTTTTCTTAATTATTATAAACTGAAAAAAGAATTTGATCAAACAAGAATGACATTACAGAATTAATTTCTTTCTCTTGCTGTCTAAAACTGTGTGAAAATTTATTAGCTGGTTGGTGGCACTAATTGGCACTCTCTTCAACAATCTCCAAGCAAGTAAGTATTAATTAGACATGGAAAAGAGAGTGTTCTCTTATCATGTAAACCAGCAGGTGGTTGCTACAGTTGAAGGCAGGGGTGGAGTAGATGATACAAGTTGCATCTTGCTAAATCACTTTATTTTCGTGTAGAAACCTGTACATCTTATTCGTTAGATGCAAAGCATTTAGTTCAAGACTCCCCATGGACTCAATCTATGGCTTTGCAGATTTTTTTCTATTCTTCTTGTGTAGGACAGAAATACGTACAATACATTATTAGCAAATCTATCCTTTCCAGCCCTTCCAATCAGTGTGGCAATGAGGTTCATTAAATAATGACTAATTTAAGTCTCTAGTCATACGTTTGGGCATCCATCCCTATTAATTTTATATGCTGAAGTGACAGTCCTTTTCTGTCAATTCTATTATCTCTCCTACCTTTCCTTTTGATTTTCTTTCCCTGGGGTTCTCTTCTCCTGCTGATTCGTTTAAATTACTTGCAGGACTCACTGAACCTCTCCCTTTTCTCTGGTAATCTGACCCATTGTCATGATTTTAACTTTCCTTTATAGCAGAGGAGCAGGCAGGTAATTAGATATGTGAACTGGATCAGTACAAGTAATAGGAAATGATGGGGCCTGTGGCAAACTGGAAAAAACTAAAGACATTTAATGTTATCCTTAGAAAAAAAAAAGTAAACCAAACAAAACTCCACAGTGCTGGGCCAAATAAAAGGTTCTGTCAGATGAATTCAGCACTTATTATCTGACTTCCTATGCCTAACTCTCAAATCTGTGATCTGTAGTTGGCCTGTCCCCAAAGGTTCAACCCACATAGCAAATTGCCTGCTGGCCACTGAATGGGCTCACGCTTCTAAAACCCACTGAATTTTACAATAATCTGGAAAAACTTTTAAAGATTTGCTGCTTAAGAGCTGGGACCTACGATTTTTATTATTTTTTAACTTCCTCAGGTATTGAGAATCACTGCCAAAACACATTTGTATTTTTTTCAAGCCAAAGGATTTCTTATAATTTAAAAATGCAACTGGAAGATGATTGAAAACAAGAAGAGTGCTTTTAAATTTCAAATTTACAAATGTATAAATGTTTTGGTTTATTCTTTCTTGTATAGTATCTATTTCTATAGCATTATGGAATGTTATAGTTTTCTGTGATTTGTACTTTAAAAGATTTTAGATGTTTTGTGGATAATATTTAAAAGCTTCATTTTTTAAAACAATGTGCATTCTCTCTTTGATAGGTAAAACATTCTTTTATCTGATATCATGCTTCTATGTTTCCTTATTTGAGCACTAATAATTTTGGAGATATGCATGCTAAGTCTACCTGAATATGTATGATTTGTAAATTTTTCCTTACAGTTTAGAATTTTATGTTTTAATATTAAAGGTTCTTGAGGGGATATAAATTTATGTAATTATTTGCATACAACTTTTTTTGTGAATTGTTACTCTTATCATTAATGATTTCTAGACACTGTAGTAAACAGCTACTTTTTTGGAAGGAAGGGTAGATGTTCGAAGATCTATCATGTATTAGTCTACAGACATAAATGTATGTGTGTGTATGTGTGGTTTTTATATTTCTCTATTTTCAATCTGTCATTTTGTTTTAACTATCATATCTTGTTAGGATGCTATACCTGGATTAGAAATTCAGCTTCTAATGCGACAGTTTGTATTTTTATAGTAGAATATAATCTATTTACATTTTTTGTGTTTATCAATAATTCTGAACTTATTCTTTTTGTTATTTATTATACTTACTTTTTTTTTTTAGTCCTTTTCTGCTTTCTGTCATTTTTGTCTTTCCAGAACTTTAACTTTCAGGAATTGATTTGAAATTTTGATTTCCATGTCTTTGGATCTTATGTTATTAGTATTTTTATATCTTGGGGTCTGCATTCTTAAATCATGTCTTAGTTTTTTTGTAGTTAGCTTTCATTCTGGTAAAACACAATAGTAAATAGCTTCTCAAGAAATTATTTCAGAAGAATTTATGTATGATAAAATTCCTAAAAATATCTACATTTTCCTTGTACTTGAGTTTTGATGATATAGTTTTATAGCATCCTTATCTTTAATATATATATATATATATATATATATATATATATTTCATTGTAGATGGACACAATACCTTTATTTTGTTTATTTATTTTTATGTAGTGCTGAGGATTGAACTCAGCCTTATATTTGCAAGGCAAATGCTCTACTGTTGAGCCTTAGCCCCAGCCCCTAGCATCTTTATCTTTATCTTATCTTTATCTTTAAGGATTATGTGCAAGTTTTTGAAAAACATATTCTGTCTTTCTGCATTACATTAGAATTTGCTGTGTTTTTGTATGTCAGAAATTTCACTGAGTTATATCTAAGTCAACTTCTTTCACTTAATTACTTACACGAATCTCTGAAGTCTTAATTTTTTTTTTTTTTGGTCAGAGAAATTTCCTTTCTTTTTAATATTGCTCAATTTCTTCTTTTCTCATTGTCCTCTTTAATTTGGAGCCCCTATTAGTTTTATTGCAGAATTTTCAGGCATAATTTGGTATCTTAATATTTTTCATAATTTTTTCAACTTTTTTCTCTTCACATTATTTGATTATTATCCCTGTGCTTGATTTTTCATCTGAAATAATTTATCTTCAGCTTGAACTTCTCAACCATTTAGTCTATCTGTTTCCCTCAAGACTGAAAGTAAATAATGGAATTTCCAAGAATTATCACTTTCTCTTCCTTCTTCTCTTTGTTTCTTTGAGTCTTTTTTCTTCCTTAAACTATTCCTCCCTTTTCTTTGTTATAATCCCACATCTAAATTCATCTATATTAATTACATGTAAATACCTAAATAATAATACTTATCAGAAGTGTTCTTTTTCTGAAGTAATAAAACTCCCTCAGAAGTTACTGTTTCTGTTTGTAGGGTTTGGTACCATCCGTTGTTGTTTTTCCACAAAGTTTTGGTGAGTTTTTTTGTTGTTTGTTTATGTAAATGAGAATTTTGCCCAGTACTAGTAGCTAGTGTGTATTTTTGGGTGAGAATCCTATTCTTCTGAGAGTGAAAGCAAATTTGGATGGGTGTAAGGGATGGGGAAATTTTTGCAGCATAGTCCAATTTCCTTGAAAGCAGATGTCCTAAACCACCCACTGATGTAAAAATTGGAAAACTTCTTATGAAATTAGAAATTTCATTTTTTTAAAATATGAAGATCTAGTAAATCTAGGCCCATGTCCATATATAGAAATAACAAACTAGAACTAAGTTGAGCCTTCTAGACTAAAAGCTATGGAAGTTTTGGAGAGAGGATATTAGAAGGTCATTGAAAGTTTAATATTAAGTGGATGGATCTTGAAGGACAGAGCTATCGTTTGATTCTTAAACATCCCCCCAAATCTCATGTGTTGAAAACTTTGTCCTTATGTTAACAGGGTTCAGAGTTGGGCCTGGGGAAGTGAGTTGATCTTGAGGAAGCTGACTTCATGAATGCATTAATCTATTTATGGATTCATAATTTAATGGGCTATTGGAAAGTGGTGGAAACTTTAGGAGATAAAGTCTACTTGGAGGAAGCAGGTCACAGGGTATATTTTGTCACTAGCCCCTTCCTTTTTGTCTTTTTCTTCTGGCTACCATTGTTCCACCATGTGCTTCTTGTTATGATAGCCTGCCTCATCATAGGCCTGAAAACAATAAAGAAAAATACCATGAAACCCAAAACTTACCTTTTTTCATTTTGATTGATTTTCTTAGATATTTTGTCACAGCAACACATAGCTGACTAACACAGATGGGAAGATTCTGAACAAGGGGTGACAACAATTTCATTGATTTCTTGTAGAGTAATGTAATTTAAGCTGTACATGTGTGTGTTTATGTGTGTGTGTGTGTGTGTGTGTGTGTGTGTGTGTGTGTATTGTTTTAAATTGAGTTACTTGAAAGATACATACCCCTGGGTAATATATAAATATATGTATGAATCTTCTCCCTTTGTAACATTGATCATCTATTCAAGGATATATGTTTGAGATGTATGCAGTCTGAATTAATGCAACTTTCTAAAAGAACTCATGGAGATTTTATGGTTTAGATATAAAGGGTCCCCCAAAAGCTCTTGTGTGCGACAATGCAAGAAAGTTTAGAGGTGAAATAATTGGGTTGTGAGAGTCAACCTAATCAGTGCATTAATCCCCTGATAGGGAACAGCTGGATGGTAACTGTAGGCAGATAGAGTGTGACTGGATGTGTCTTGGGGTTACATTTTGTACTTGTTGAGCAGAGCACTCCCTCTGCTTCCTGACCTTCTTCTTGACCTTCTTTCTTCCACAACACTCTTCTGCTATGATGTTCTGCCTCACTATAGACTCTGAGGAATAGAGTCAGCCATCTATGGACTAAGATCTCTAAAACTCTGAGCTCCCAAATAAACTTTTCTTCTTCTAATTATTCTTGTCAGGTCTTTTGGTCACAGAAGTGAACAAAACTTACTGAAACAAAGATATGAGGTTTTATTTTTATTTTTTATTTTTTTAGACTATAGAAGGGAACTCCTTCCCAGTATGATAGTTTGGCATTTTGATAGAGAATGTGGTCAGCTTGTACTTACATATATTAGAAAGCTTTAAAAATCAAAATCTTTCTTAATTTTTGGAACTTTTCAAAATTCTCTTCAGCCATTTTTGATAAAAATATAAAAATGTAATTGAAAATATCGTAGGCACAATTGGAAACCTAGCTTCAGTAATGACATTCCTAAATGTTTCAACTGTCATAGCTAAAAACACTTAATTTAAAAAGAAACACTCTCTGAAAGGGATTCAATACAATTTATCTTGGACTTTCAGTAAGATGCTGTGGTTCATCTCTTCAGAGAACTGTTTGTAGTGTGAGACTGAAATAGGGGTTTGATTCTTTGAAAGAACTATCTATAAGGACAAAATCCTTGAATGTCACCTTCTCTACAGTTAACCTTGGGATACAGGCCCACTTAATACTAAGCATGGAATGAACTTTCTGCCAGGGCAAAGCTGTCATATGACTTTGGTGTGGCAAAAGCTGTCATATGACTTTGGTGTGGCAACTTGTTTCTCCCATTTGTTTTGTGCAGAGAATACTGATGTGGATGTAGGTTGAGTGGCTAAAAAACTAGTAGGGAAATCAGAATTAGTGCTAGATAGTCCTCTTGGTTCAACTGGTGCTTAATTTTTTGTCTTGGAAATTTTAGTCAATTTTAAACAGCAAATGGTGGGATTATGAAGATTGCCTTTAGAAACATAAAACGCTATGTGTATCCTTGAAAAGAGCTGAATGACTCTTCTCCCCAGTCATTGACTAATTTACTACTGCAATGTTTTTTCAATTTAATGCAGTTAATACCTCAGTATATTTCCTAAACACCAAATTTATTGCTTTTCCCTGCAGCAAAATAGTGATGCTGCTTTATTAATATGAGTCTAAAATTGTTGCTTTCATCATGCTGTTTAATCAAACTTTTCTTTGACATCTTTTTTTTTTCATTTCGCTTCCAATATTGGCTATGGTATTTAGTAAAAGAATTTTCATAAACTATGGCTTTACATCACTTCTGAAATGTACAATTAAAAGCACCGTTAATATAATGAAGATGAATTTTTCTCCCTGTTGACATCAGTTCAGCTGATTTTCAAATACATTTATTCAAAACAGACATTCAGCAGGATTGTAGTTTCATCCCTCTTTTTACAGCAAGCCCTGTGGCTGCATCATCCCCGTGGTCCATTAATCTCTTACTGCATTACCCTGAAATTGTGTTGGTTATAAGTAATCATAAACTGTCAGCTTTGAAAAGCTAACATTTGTTAACTTCATAGGCATGAAAAAACTATTGATAAGTGAGGTTGTTAAAAAGTCAAATTAAATGTTAATTGATGCAAGGGCACAAAGCAGTAAGGCACTTAAGAGTTTAGATACAGGCACTACATTTATCAGACTTGACAAATTATTCTGAAGAGTTTCCATAGATATCTGCTTTTATAGTTTTCTTCATCACTATTCTCTATGTAGGCATGTCACAATTAAAAAAAAAATAGTTAAAATACCACTCTTGCTAAGTATTTACATAGTCTCATGTGAAGCCATAGGCAAGATTCTGATTCTATTGTGTATATTTACAATGTTTTATTTTTAAGCAGTGTGGTGATCTAAGAAAAGAATCAAAGAACAGACTATCCTAGAAATTTGCATAAGGAGAAAAGAACATGCAAGCTCTTGGGGAATTAAAGAGAAGATTCTTTCTTAATCATCTCATACATTTAAATTACCCAAATTTGCATAAATGCTGAAGTGTGAATTGTTGCCTTTAAAAAAAAAATCCAATTTCTTTCAGACCATTGCTAATTATTCTTGGCTAATGTGGTAAAGTTAAAGGCACAGAAAGTCACTGATACTCCTCGGCTGCCTTACCCAGAATGCTGACACCAGCCATGGTCAGCTTATATTTTGTAGTTAGTGGACAAGGCAGAAGTAGACTGAAATGTTGTGACTAAAATTGTTTTGTTTTCTTGGATGTTTGACTGCTTGTAGACTATAAAAATATAGGAAAGTATTTTGTCTGACTCTAGAGGCATCACACTTTTATAGAAATGGCTAGCTAATCATAGATCTATTTTTTGCTGGGTTTTCCTATCATTAGAACTAGTCCAGAGCCAGTTATCTTGTATAAATTTTGGATTCTACTTAGTAGTTTGCCAATTGTTGGCAAAATCTCTACTTAGGAAGTAATGGCAAATATATTAAAAAACAAAGGTCCTGGACTTTTTGAAATACATTTGTGACTCTATTGATTTTTGACTCATTTTGTAAGTAAAATTTCTGGGACCATAAACATAGAAATTCCCTTTCACATTCATGTTCATGGCAAGATGAACATAGTGCTCTGGCCTGAAACTGAAATGTATTTACAGAACTTATAAGACTTAAGGGTTTTTCTTAACTGTCTGGAGAATTTTGACAGCTTAGTAACCAACCTGTCATTTGAACAGTCTTATTTCTCGATTAGAAATTTCTTTGAATTCACGTTTTCCCCTGAAGTTGGATTTTGGTGAAGCATAATCTTGGCTAGAAAGATGTTTGAGAGGCACCAGACTACTAGGGACAAATACTTTGTGTTTGAATGTAAGCAATGAGAAATTGAACTGAATTCAATGGATGTTATTGACTGGCCACATTGTGCTTTCCTGGGCAGACTACAAAAAGAAATCTGCAATTCTCCTCCTTTAAGATCAAATGGTGTTTTTAAAGAAGGTTGGCAAAATGAAGCAATAATAGCCACTCTGTCTAGTTGTTCAGAGTACCCAGCACAGGGGCATGGCTGAAGGGAGCTTTGGGAAAAGGCCCTTCTTTTGTTCTGCTTACCAAGCCAGGTGTTTATGAGCCTGAATCTGCCCTGTTTTTTTTTTAACTTGGATAATAGAAGCTATTGTAACAAACATTTTCCATATTTCAAAGTGGCTTAAGAGGAGAAATGTTATCTGTAGTTTATAAAACTATTCAGTTTATATTTCTCATCAAGAAGTGGCTTTCCTCTATGTAATGATTCTCATTAGGAATCATTCAGTGATTTTGCCAGTGTCACCAAATGATTTCCAAGACTACTGTGATTGCCTGCCTCAAATCAGAATGGAAAAGAGTATGGAGGATCCTATGTAGGAAGTACCCAATGGCCCAGTCACACATCACTTTTGCTTAATTCCCATTGGCTAGACCTCAGTCATATGGCCACACCTTACCTCAGGTGAGATTGGGAAAAGTAGTCAAGGTATAATACCAGGAAGAAGAGGAAAAGAGTCTGGTACACAGCTAGTGGTTAGTCTCAGCCATACTCTGCTATTTTGGTTATATATTAGGTATGTGTCTAGGTCTATATGTATACAATCTATTGATGGATAGTTGCTTTACTATCTTATCCTTCAGTACAAAGTATATTCTAGAGCAAGTGCCTAATTTTAATTAATTAATTTGCTTTTATGTCATATTGCCTAGCATACAGACAATAAAGTGTGATATAATAAGACATGTTTGTTCAATTTATGCACCATTTCCTGAGTGAGAGCTCTTTACAATACTGCAGATGAGTGCTGGGAGAATATTTTATTGGAATATTTGGTCTTTGACTCTGATTCCTGGCACAAAGCTCATAAAAATTTTATAATCTTTTGAGTGCTAGGAGCATCTGATAGAGTTTCCAAATCTCTCGGAATTTCCTGGATAGTAGAAAAATATTTTGTTCAAAGGCGGTGACTCTTGGTGGGTTCCTGGATAGTCTCAGGATAGGTGCTGGTTGCTAGGAGAACCAATCATGTGATAGAGGCATGGGATTTTCAATTCTACCCTCTGATTTCTTGGGAGGGTCAGAGGCTGAAAGTTAAGCTCATCACCAGTGGCCAATAATGTAATCAATTATACCTATATATGATAATACCTCCATAAAAACTTAACAGGGTTCAGACAGCTTCCATATTTTTGATCACACTGAGGTGCTTGGAGGGTGGCGTGTCCAAAAAGGACATGGAAACACTATATCACTTCCCATAGACTTTGCCCTGTGAGTCTCTTCATCTGACTCTTCATTGATGTTCTTTGCAATATCTTTATAATACATAAGTAAAGTGTCCCTGAGTTCTGTGAGCCCCTCTAGCCAATTAATTAAACTCAAGAAGAGGGTCATGGTAACCTAGCCAGTCAATCAAAAGTAGAGGTCAAACCGGAGGCTTGTAACTGACATCTGAAGCAGCAATCTTGAGCCTTCAATCTTTGGATCAATGTTATCTCCGGTAAATAGTATTAAATTGAATTGTAAACAGTATACTCAACTGATTTTTACCTGTAAATTGTTTGGTTGATATTAGGGTGGGGAAATCCACACACATTTTGGTGAGTAGAGGTGAAGTTCTCTGAATTAAGCATTTCATTGATTGCGAAACTAGAAGGAACAATATATGTATTTTCTTTCAGATATAGGAGCAGTAAATTGTGCCTGTACATCTCCCAAAAAACGACACCCAAAGGTAGCATCTAGCTCCAAGTTCCTGATCTCATTGTTATGCAGCACTCTTCTTTTCAAATCTTGTTATGGCTCCATGTTGTCTGGTGGTCCATGAAGTAAAACAACAAAACAAACTTAAGACAAACTATTCTCTATCCCTTACACCTTTAGGCTTCCACACATGTTCCACATGCCAAGGTAAAGCAGATAACTGTCCTAAAATTATCTCTTATGTCCAAAATGAGATATTGGGAAAGACATAGTTGTCTCTAGTTTGTAACATTAATTACTTCTAGCTGAAAGCAAGTGAAGAATCTATCTTGCCTGAAGAGGAAGTTTACCTATTAGATTGTAATTCTGGTCTCTGGAAACATTTTCTTGTTCAATGTTCTCCATAGTTGTTTCTTCCATCAGATGAGAAATTCCTCCTTGTCTATCATCTTCCATGGCCACAATGGAAGTGGGAATAGGAGAGTATGTCCTCCCTGGGAGCTGCACAGATCTCACAGTTACCAGGTACTGGTGCAGTTTTATTGCACGCAAAGAGTTTTGTGTTCATAGTTGAGAGCAACTATGAACAGAGCAAGGAGGAAGAGCAGGAAGAAGAGACTAACATTAAACAGAGTCATGAGATGGGAGGGAAAGGAAGAGTAAAGGGAAATTGCATGGTAATGAAGGGAGACCCTCATTGCTATACAAAATTACATATAAGAGGTTGTGAGGGGAATGGGAAAATAAACAAGGAGAGAAATGAATTACAGTAGATGGGGTAGAGAGAGAAGATGGGAGGGGAGGGGAGGGGGGATAGTAGGGGATAGGAAAGGTAGCAGAATACAACAATTACTAATTGGGCATTATGTAAAATTGTGGATGTGTAACCGACGTGATTCTGCAATCTGCATTTGGGGTAAAATTGGGAGTTCATAACCCACTTCAATCTAATGTATGAAATATGATATGTCAAGAGCTTTGTAATGTTGTGAACAACCAATAAAAAAATAAAAAATTAAAAAAAAAAAAAAAAAGAGTTTTGTAAGATCTGAAGAAATCAAAGGATTTTTAAACCCCAGCTCACAGCTTCATTGGCAATGCATTTGACTGAGAAACTTAGTAGGCTTCCAATCTGTTTCTTGCATACACTAACACAAAGAACTGATTCCAAAGTTTTTTCCTAAACATGGTTTTAAAAAATGATTATCTCTTTGTTCTTGAAAATGGAAACCAATATAACATCATGTCCCTGTACTACTAAAACCAAACTTATGTTCCTTTTTATTTTTTTGGTAGTGGGGATTGAACCCATGGGTGCTTAGTCATCGTATCCCATCTCCAGCCTTTTTAAAATATTTTATTTAGAGACAGGGTCTCACTGAGTTGCTTAGTTCTGAGGCTGGCTTTAAACTTGTGATCCTCCTGTCTCAGCTTCCCGAGCGGCTGGGATTTTATAGGTGTGTACCACCATGCCCGTCAATGTTTCTGTTTCTATGTTAAATAATATTGAGATCAAGCAAAATTTACTGAGCTACATTCTCCAGGACATTCTTGTTCTTCAGAAATAATATTGTGGAATAATTCATACTGTCACTTTTCACAGCTTCTCATTGAGGTCTTACTTCACTGTATTCAGCTATCAAAAGTTTTCAAAATCCCATTTTACTTAGCTAATAACCACAATGAGCTTTAAATATATCTTGGTCATTGTTTGTGTATTCCCAATACTAACCAGACAATTTTTTCAGCCAGCAAACTAAAGTGTGATGGTTCTGAAAAAATTGCTCGGTTTTTGTTTGTGATCTTTCCAGTGATGAGGCACCCATTTTCCTGAGACTTTCATTAAAGAGATTTTCAAGGTCTCAATGTTCATTGAAAAACTTCATAATCGCTACCTCCCTCAATCTTTGAGAGGGGGAAGGAACAAAAGGGATCCTAAAATGAAAAATGTTAAAGATCTCGGTGTCCTTTGAAGTCTATGGTCTAAGACATATTTGTTGGGCTTAATTATAATGAGATTGATTCCTTTTCACTTTCCTCCATGTTTTTTTAATAGGTTAGAAACAGGCTGATTCACGAATTGAGGAATTTCACCTTTTGTACAGTTCAGTTGAAAGCAGACATTGTCAAATATTACAAGGGACTTCTGTAGTGCATTTAGTCTTATCACCACCAGGTTTTTCCTAAAAAAATACTTTGTATAAACTGAGATGTCATTTTGTTTCTAGAAGAGATGTTAAAAATTGAAAAACCTTAAATTTTTTCTTTCAATTAAAAAAAAAGGAAAGCCTTTTAACCTCTATGAAATAGACATTATCAGCCACTGTTAACCATTAATCCTGCTGTAAAGTTTGAGAGGTTTTACTATGGGGTGGTTCTTGATTGATGCCTATCAGTTTAAGAAATATAAAACATTCTCAGGTCACTGAAGACTCCTGGCTAAAGACCTGAAACTGGTGATTTTTACGTATCTTCCAGAATCAGTTAATGAGTTGAGAATAGACAGCTTTAAGGTATTTGAATCAAGTTGAAAACTACATGAAATAGCTTCTGTAGTGCATTTAGTTTTATCACCACCTGCAGAACAAGATCTAGTTGACTAGAGTCAAAGATTACTATGCTTTAATTTGAAGCTCTCATTTATTTTTTCTAAATGTTTAATATATTCTTTATTGCTCTAAGTTTCTAGATTTGATAGTATATACTTGATATCCATGATATTAATCTCCTATCCTTAATACTGGTGTCTGCATCACTAACAACTCCTTGGGATACATCTAGTATCTGGCTTTAGTTTTCTTGTGATTTAGCTAAAAGATAAGTAAAAAATCCTCAGTTCTGTTAGAACCAGTTCTTCTAATGAATTATTCAGTATCTTAGCTGATTAGATTCAACTACCAAGAAACTTAGATTGAAAATATTACAATAGAACAGACAGACAAACATGTCATTTACAAACAACATCTAGGATGGGACGTTCTGGTGTTTGCAAAAACCAAAAAACAAAACTAATGAATAATGATAACATTTATGGATTTTTTTCAATAGTAGTTAGCTTTTATGACAGAACTTTTACCAAAATAGAGCTGGAATATGATTAAAAATATGCTCTACAAGGGGGCAGTTTCAAGATGGAGGAATAGAGGAGGTTGCTTTCTTGGCTGCTCAGTGGTGTGAAGCCATTAAAGCAGACAGGCAGCTTGGCAACAAGGTAGGTGAATGAAAACAAAGGATGGGGGTGAGGAAAACTTACTGGAATTTCATATTGGACATTCAAAGCAGATTGGGGACTCAGGATGTTGAATACAATAACATAAAGAAGAAATCTCCGGTGCTACACCTGCTTCCATAGCCAGAGGCACCAGCCAGAGCAGTCACTGTGTGAGCACAGTGGAGGGATAGGAATTTAAAGGAACCCACATTTTTAGGGCGACTGAGGCATGTTTGTGTACAGAGAATTTAGAGACCATACACACTGCCCAACTAAACTGAAAAATGCTGCACAGTAGCCTTGTATGGGAAAGAAACGACATCTCTCTTAGCAGTATGTGGAGGACAGAAGAAGGAGATGTTTTGCAGGTGCAGCTTAGTGACTGGTAGCTGAGAGAGCTGAGTCCTGGAAATACAGGACTGGCAAACCCATGCCACACAACATAGAGTGTGCCTATGTGACCAGGAGAAAAATCAAATGTGAAAAGAGGTTCATATAGGGAACAAATGGTCACAGAAACACACATGGCTCTTCCCTTCCCCCTCGCATCTGGCTGCTTGCCTAACTGGCTGAGAGAGTCAAGCCTGGCAGAGAATTCAAAAGGGACAGGGCAGGAGAGATTGAATTTGGAGACCCAACCCAAGACCAGGAAACTTGGGGTGTGCAGGTGACATAATGAACTAAGAATTGGGTCCTCCACCACATGAGTGGAATCCAGGGGAGATCCTGGAGTACATTTTATCAGTGTGGACCAGCAATTGCTGGACCCTGGAGTGTGCTGATTTAAAATCTCCAGACCAATTGGCATCCAGAGGAGAGCCTGGAGCTTAACACACCCCTCCAGGAGTTCTGCCTCATGGATTACCTCTCTTACCCTAACAATCCCATGTGGAGGGTGGAGCAAGCATCATACTCTAGACATCCCCATCTAACTGCTGAGAAGGGAAGCTGAGAATCTTTTGAACTCCAATGGAATCAATTCTTTAACTTTTGATTGACATTTTTTAAATTTTTTTTTGTTTATCCTTTTTTTCTCTGCTTAATTTTGACCTTGATGGTTCATGGACATTAAGACATATTCATTTTCCCCCTCATTTCTAGCATTTTTGAAATCAGTTATTTTTCATGGATCAATTGTTTTCAGAACTAGGAAGACTGATTAAAATAGTTCAGTTTTTTGTATTTTTTAATTTTTAAAATTTTTACTTTATATATATATTTTTTCTCTCACTTCTCTGTTTTCCTTGAATCTCTTTCTCTTTTTTTTCTACTAATGGCCAATCTCTATTCTTTCACTCTTCCTTAAATTTTTAAATTCTATCCATCACATCTTACATCACTTCTGTTCTCTCCTTATCCACCATTTAAAATTGTAAACTATTTTCAAACTTACTTTTTTTTATTGTAGGCAACAAATGATAATATAATTTCTGTTTATTGTGACAACTGTAGAGGTCATAGCAGAAAACATTTGATTTAATGCTGTATATTGTTTGCATTCGTTGTTGTTATCATTTGTCTCCTCCTAAATGGTGAGGTACTAGAAACACTCAAGGACATGATAAGTCTACAGGGCAGAAACTCTACTGCCTCATATCCCTTATTATTTCATGGGTATACATACAAACAGCATGAAAAAAGGAAACAGATTAAAAAATAGAAGCTACTTTAACACCTAGAGACTAAATAATGTGATATGTAATGATCAATGAATAGCAGAAGAAGTCAGGGATGAAATTTAAAAAAATACTTAGAGGTAAATGAGAATAACAATATAACATATCAAAATCTCTGGGCCACTTTGAAGAAAGTGTTAATGATACCTGCCAGTTATCAGTGACAAGTCCTGCTTCCCCACATGTTGAAGTTTAATTCTCTAATGAGAAGCACACGGAGGCGAGCATATAAAGCAGGATATATTTAAAAAGGGGTAACTTAGACTTCTCCTGTGAAGAGAGGTATAGCTGGTATCCCTAGAAGGGAGGTGTTCTGCCCAGGAATGCTCGGTGGGAGGGCCAAAATGTGGAAAACAGGTGGGCTGACGAAGGAAGGGCAGGATGAAGTAGCCAAGGACCCATTAACAACCTTGTAGCTCCTGTTGAAGAAGGGAAATTTCTGGGACAGTTTACCTTGGCAACAGGTTGGAGCACGGGCAGGTTCTTAATAAGATCCCTCAGGGCACAGTCTCCCACTTCTCAGACTCACTCAAAACTGGCCTCCTTGATCCAAACTGACTCAATTTACTTATCTATACTGACTGCCTGTCTAATTCTGACTTCACTAAAAGGGAAATTCTTTGCATTGAGATCATTCATTAAAAAAACAGAAGGACAACAAATAAATAACCTAGCATTATATCTCAAAGTTCCAGAAAAAGAACAAATCACCATCAAGAGCAGAAGACAGAAAATAATTAAAATTGGAGCTGAAATAAATGAAATTAAAACAAAAGAGACAATTCAAAAAATTGACAAAAGAAAAAGTTGGTTCTTTGAAAAAAATAAATAAAATTGATAAACCCTTAGCCATGCTAATGAAGAGATAAGAGAAAGAAAACCCAAATTACAATATTTGTGGTGAAAAAGAAAATATCATAATGGACTCTAGTGATGTAGTATGACACTCAGATGACACTCAGAAAACATTGTGAAAATTTATACCATAATAAAATAGAAAATGTTGAATATATTGGCTTGTTTCTAGAGACATATGACCTACATAGATTGAATCAGGAGAACACAGAAAATTTACACAGATCAATTTTAAGCTATAAAATTGAAGATGCCATAAAAATTCTAGCAAGACAGCAAAGCCCAGGACCAGACAGGTCCTCTGCCATGTTCCACCAAACCTTCAAAGAAAAACTAACACCAATCCTCCTCAAATTATTTCATAAAATAGAAAAGAAGGAAAACCTTCCAAACTCACTCTATGAAGCTAATATCACCCGGACTCCAAACAAAGACACATCAAGGAAAGAAAATTTTAGACCACCATCCCTGAAAAATATAGATACAAAAATTCTTAATAAATACTGGCAAATCATATACAAAAGCATATTAAAAAGATAGTGTCCCATAATCAACTGAGGTTCATCCCAAGAATGCAAGGTTGGTTCAACAAATGGGAATCAATAGACATAATTTATCACATCAATAGATTTAAAGACAAGAATCAAATAATTATCTCAATATATACATTAAAAGCATTTGACAAAATACAGCATCCATTCATGTTCAAAACAGAACTAAAACTAGGGATTATAAGAACATAACTCAACATTGTTAAGCTATATATGCTAAACCCAAGGCCAACGTCATTCTAAATGGAGAAAAATTGAAAGCATTTCCTCTAAGACAGGGATGCTCTCTTTTACCATTTTTATTCAACATAATCCTTGAAACTCCATCCAGAGCAATTAGAAGAAAGAAAGGGATATGAATAGGTAAAGATGAACTCACACTATTCTATAGATGACATGATTTTATAGAAGACCCCAACCCCCCAAAAAAGATATAACTCCACTAGAAAACTTCTAGAATGCATAAGTAAATTCAGCAAAGTAGCAAAAGATAAAATTAACACTCATAAATCTATTGTGTTCCTATATATAAGTTATGAGTCAACTGAAAGACAAATTAGGAAAACTATCCCATTCACATAGCGTCAAGGAAAACAAAATATATGTGTATAAATCTAACAAAAGAGGTGAAAGACCTCTACAATGAAACAACAGAACTCCAAAGAAGAAACTGAACAAGACCTTAGAAGATGGAAAGATCCCCCATGTTCTTGGATAGTCAGAATTAATATTGTAAAAATGGCCATAGCACCAAAAGCATTATACAGATTTAATGCAATTCCTATAAAGCAATTTCTATAAATCACAATCTTCATAGAAAAAGGAAAAGCAGTCATGAAATTCATTTGGAAAAATAAGTTGTTTAGCAGAGCCAAAGCAATCCTCAGTGTGAGAAGTTAAGCAGGAGGCATCACAATACCAGACCTTATAATACAGAACTATAGTAAAAAAAATGGCATGGTGTTGGCACCAAAACAGGAATAAAGACCAATGTTACAAAATAGAAGGCACAGAGACAAACTGAAATAAGTACATTTATCCTTTGCTAGACATAGGTGCCATCAACATACATCGAAGAAAAGATAGCCTCTTCAACAAATGGTGCTGGGAAAACTGGAAATCCATATACACAAATGAATTTAGATTCCTGTCTCTCACCCTGCACAAAACTGAAAGTGGATCAAGAACCAAGGCATTAGACCAGACACCTTGCACCCAATAGAAGAAAAAGTAGGCCCAATTCTCCATCATATTGGCTTAGGAACCAAATTCCTCAATAAAACTCATAAATCACAAGAAGTAAAATCAAGATTCAACAAATGGGATGGATTCAAACTAAAAATCTTCTTTACAGTGAAGGAAACAATCAAGAATGTGAAGAGAGAGCATACATAATGGAATAAAATCTTTGCCACCTGCACCTCTGATAGAGCATCAATCTCCTGGATATATAAAGAACTCAAAAAGCTTAACACCAAAAAACTAAATAACCTAGTCAATAAATGGGCTAAGGAAAGGACAGACATTTCACAGAAGAAATATCATTGGTCAATAAATATATATAAAAAATGTTCAACATTTCTAGTGATTAGAGAAATTCAAATTAAAATTACTTTGAGATTTCATCTCACTCCTTTCAGAATGACAATTATCAAGAATAAAAGTAACAATAAATGTTGATGAGGATGTGTGGAAAAAGGCACACTCATACATTGCTGGTAGGACTGCAAATTGATGCTACCACTTTGGAAAGCACTATGGAGATTCCTCAGAAAATTTCGAATGGAACCACCATTTGATCCAGCTCTCTTACTCCTTGATATATACCCAAAAGACTTAAAATCAGTATAGTATGGTGACATAACCACATCAATATTTATAGGAGCTCAACTCACATGGCTAAATTATGGAACCAACCTAGGTGTCCTTCAAGAAATGAATAGATAAAGAAAATGTGTTATACATTCACAATGGAATATTAATCAGCTATAAAGAATAATGAAATTATGGCATTTTCTGGTGAATGAATGGAACTGGAGGTTATTATGATAAGTGAAATAAGCCTGTTCCCAAAAACTAAAGGCCAAGTGCTCTCTCTGATATGCAGATGCTGACCCACAATAGGTGGTGGGTGAGGGAGAGAGAAGGGGAGGTTCACTGGATTGGACAGGGCAGAGTCGGGGGAAGGAAGGAGATTGGAAATGGAAAGACAGAATGAATCAGACATAACTTCCTATATTCATACATGAATACATGACCAGTGTAACTTCACATCATGAACAACCACAAAATGGGAAGTTCTACTCTGTGAATATATGATATGTCAAAATATGTTCTATTGTCATGTGTAACTAAAAAAACAAAGTTAAAAATAAAGTTAAAAAATATGCTATACAAGTTAAAACCACTTGTTACAGACTGAATTTTTTTTTCTGTCAAAATTCATATGTTGAATCCCTAATTCCTAATATACAATGATATTTGGGAATGAGACCCTTTAGAAGACAATTAATTTAGATGAGATCTGACGGTGGGATCATCAGGATGGGATTAATGCTCTTATAAGAAGAGATATAATCATGTTCCTTCACTCTGTGTCCGTGTCTGTTTGTCTCCCCTCTTGTGAGGATATAGAAAGAAGAGACTCTTTGCAAGAAAGGAAGAGTTCTCACTAGACTCCAACCATACGGACACCTTGATCTTGGATTTATTGCTTCTAAATCTGTGATAAAATACATGTCTATTGTTGGGGGCAACCAGGAAATAGTATTTTGTGATGACAGCCCAAACTGACTAAGACACCATCTCATTTTAACAGACTTGCAGGAAGGCTTATTAAGCTTAACCTTATGCTATTTGGCTATACATCCATCTGCTGATTTCCCTAACTTAAACCTCACCATCTCACTCTAATCTACACTTACTGAGCAGTACAATAAATGTGTAAAATAATTAAATAACCCCATGGATATTTTTGCTTAAAAGGAAAACATTAGGTGATTGATGACAAACGTATTGGATTTGTGCATGGAAAATTTTCCATCTACTACCTGTAAACTGGAAAAGGTTTTATTATCTCAGTCACTAATGCTTATAATCAGGATGGTACCTAAGTCACTGGGATCCATTTTGATGCATTTTTCCTCTTTTCAAAAACAAAGTAAAATTTAAAAAAAAGAGAGAGAAATCTTTACGAAAGTTGGCTCAAAGAGAAGAAAGAACATGTCTCAATTTGAGACCCTCCACCCCCAACTTAACTACTAAGAGGGGATTTGAAGCTTCTTTCATCTGTCCCAAGTCTGCCCATTTCTTACTTTCCAATATTCCTTCAAAGTAGGAACATGTCTACATGTTATAGCTCATATATTGACGGGAGAGCTTGACCATCCATCTAAGACCAAAAGTTCTGTGCCTGAGAAAGTCATGACACCTATTGATGGTGATTCAAGGCAGAGCAGCCCTAGATGTAACACTGCTCTCTTCAATTTCATAGACTTTCCTGGAGTCCTTATTATTTCTAAAACACCTAGAAAGCCAAAAAGTAAATTATGCACTACAGGTTCTTCACACTGGGAATTAAATATGTTCACTTTTTTTTTTTTAACATTTGGGCACTTTTTACTCTTATTTTAGAAGTAAATTACCAACTAGGATCATGGTTTATAGTATGATCATATTTTCCCAGGTTCCAAAGATCACATATTTTATCATTAGTTTCTTAAGTTCTGTCATAAAACCATTTTTTTTTATCAAATGGGTGTAGAAAAGCTTGTTTTTCCTGGCAGTGAGATAAAAAGGTGACAAATGGAAACTGGACACTCAGGTGTGGGATCAGTCAAGGAATCCACTAGCTCCAGTGAATTAGAAGTTTTGGTAGAGGATTAAACTGCTAGAGAAGCTAGATGTGTAATGGTCCAAAAGTTAAAGACCTAGCAGAAGTGGCTGAGGAGGCTGATCCAAATCTACTCCCCACTCTGAAGAGAAATTTACATACCACCCTGATACCATATGTCTGAGTAGAGCTAGTGGAGCTGGGGTCCAAGTTCAGGCAGAAAATGAAAGAAAGAATACTCGAATGGCTTCTCTGCTTGTGGCACACCAGAACAAAAGGGACAATGTCAAACAGTATAGAATTTTCTAAAATGGCTTCAGTAACAGCCCGCTCTGTTTTACATCAATGTCTTTATTCTAATGCAGCTGGTAAAAGTGTGGTGTCATTATTGTTTGGCTGCTTCTCACCACTTGCAATATGTGGCCAAATTCAGGAGATATTCCTATGCTCAGGGTACCTGGGCCTCTATGAAAGAACCATAGGCTTTTTTCCAAGAACTCGGAATGGAATATGCTATTTATATGTAGCCTTTTCCAGAACCAGACAGTATGACTTTCATTGCCAGATGAGGGACATAATGTTTCATGTGGCACCTCCACCCATTTAGGGTGCTGTGGTATGAGTATTTCCCCCATTAGTAGGGTATTCCATTCAGAAAGCAGCACAGCTGATAGATCTAGGAAAGATGGGAAGACTCTGGCAGAACACTGGAGTCCATAAAGCCCAGCCAAAATTAGAAAGGTCTCTTTGAGTCCTCCATAAAAGATGGGGGTGCACTTAATAGCTGCAGGAGTGGACAAAAGGAAAAAAAAAAAATCCACTCTGGTACAATTATGGAAATAACTGCCAATGATAAGAGATTTCAGGGACCGAGGTTGTGGCTCAGTGGTAGAGTGCTTGCCTAGCATGCGTGGGGCAGTGGGTTCGATCCTTAGTACCACATAAAAATAAGTAAATAAAATAAAGGTACTATGTTCATCTACAACAACAAAAAGTATATTTTAAAAAAGAAATATTTCAGCCCTCACCTCCAAAAAAGAAAAAAAAAGGGTGGTGCGTAACAGAGGCATCATGGATTCCTACTTCAAAAGGAGGCAAAAACAAACATCTGCTATTAGGAAATGTAACGAAAGCAGAGTCCATGGCTCCCCCTGAGGAGACTTTGGGTCCTCGGTTGTGGGACAGCTAGTGGGGAGGTCAAGGTTCAGGGGTCTGAGCCATGTCTCAACAAGACAATGTATAGAGAGAATTGGCAATGCATTGCCAGTTCTTTTTTTTTCTTCTTCTTCCTGGTACTGGGGATTGAACTCTGGGGCACTCAACTATTGAACCACATCCCCGGCCCTATTTTGTAATTTATTTAGAAACAGGATCTCACTGAGTTGCTTAGTGCCTCTCCATTGCTGAGGCTGGTTTTGAACTCGAAATCCTCCTGTCTCAGCCTCCCGAGCTGCGTGTGCCACCATGCCCAACCACGCATTGCCAGTTCTTTAAAAACTATTCAGTGAGCAACAGCATCTGTGGGCACAGGAGCCCACCGATATTTACCCTGATAAATTCTTAGGTGGGTTAACAGCCATTAATGGATATGGGGGGAAAACAGTGAGAATTCTAGCTGTAATGCCTGAACACCTGCTGCCCACCTCCTTCCCAGTATTCATATTTTCCATTTCGCATGCATCAAACTACATAGGTGAATTCCACTTACATTGCTGGGAGACTAAGCACATGTCATTTGAAAATCCAACATCAAGGGAGTTGCTACCTGCTCCCATTGTTTTGCCTAAACCTATACAGATAATTACCACCAAATAATTCAGGATCCCAGTAATCACCAGGAGCTAATAAAGACCATACATGAATTAACTAAAGTAAACATAATTCTCTCAATCTATAATACTTTTAATTCCTCTGTGTGGCTGGTAAGAAAGCTGGAGGAACTTGGCACATGACAGTCAATTATATATAATGCCACTTTATGCATCCATTCTCAACACAGTCGTCACTCTGGAGGAGCTTAGCACTCAGCTGGGAACATATCATTATGTACGAGACCTTAATAATGCCTTCTTTAGTACAGATGTAACTCCTGAGAGTCAAGATCCATTTTCTTTCAGGTGGAAAGGCAGACAATGGACTTTTACTATGTTACCTCAAGGATCTCCAAAGCCCCGTTGTATGTTATGGTAAGGTAGCATAAGATTTGGAAACCTGGTTCTGATTTCTACTGGTAAAAAAAAACCATTTCATTATATTTATGTGCTCACTGAGGCAAATACTGGGCTTTTGACTCATTAGCAAGAGAGAGAATGAGCCAAGAACCCCAACAAAGGGCCAGGTCCTGGCTTATTGATTAAATTATTGGGTATTGTCTAGTTGAGTAAGACAAAGATTATGCCTCAGACTGTAGTAGCTAAAGATCAGTCAATTCTACTTCTTGAATCATAAGAATTTTGAGGCTTCTGAGCTTTTGTCCTTCATCTGTCTTAGTTGTTATGGACCCTATATAATTTGTGTAGGAGGGGTTCAGGATGGGATGGAACTTACCAGTATACTGAGGCATTTAATCAGGCCCCTCAAAAATTAAAAAACCAGTTAGGCCCACGTTCCTGGGACATCATCAAACTCACTGGAACCTGTTGAGCTTACTGTCCATGTCACCCCAGATAGGGTTTATGGGAGGATAATGGGAGATAAGGCCCCAGTTGGAAGTTGGTCACAGTTATAGAAGGGGGTAGAGGAACATTAAAACCTGTTGAAAACCAACTCTACTTATACGGTCATCCTCACCATGGAGCCTATCACCAGGAAGCAGTAATAGAGGTCATACAATTGGTGAAAATAATGTGGCTACAGGAAGCCCCAGCAGAGGAAATTGCCACTTGGTTTCACCATAGACCAAAGCATACCATACTTTGAAAGACCATGTGGCAGTTGTGACATGCTGGGGACTTCCCCTAAAGATGTGTGTTGTTAAATGCCAAAACTATCTTGCCTGTTCTCAGTATTACTTGTAACGACTGGATGACACTGTGGGTTATATCAAGGGAGGTGATATGTCTCTTCAGTGAGAGCAAATAGACCACACTGGCCTTCTCCCATTCTAAGAAGGGACCAAATATGCATTGACTTGTGTGGACACAGTAACAGACTTGATGCAAGCCTTCCCCAGTAAAAGAGCCAATCAGAAGGCACTATTAAGGGGTTGATCCAAATGAGTGCCAGGTCTGACATACCACATGTAAATTTTTTATTATTTTTTTTTCTTTTTAGATATACATGACAGTAGACTACATTTTGACATACTATACATTTATGAAGTATAACTTATTCTGAATAGGATCCCATTCTTGTGGTTGTACTTGAGGTGGAGTTACACTGGCCATCTATTCATATATGAACATGGGAAAGTTATGTTTGATTCATTCTACTGTCTTTACCACATGTAACTGAGTGATCAAGGAATCCATTTCACATGCTACAACATGCAACAGTGGGCTCAAGAACAGGACATGTTATGGATTTTCCACTTGCTGTACAATCCAACAGGAGCTAGATGAACTGAAAGAATAAATGACCTGATGAAAAATAATGATTCTATGCAGGGGTGGCCTGCTCATTTACCTGAGGCACTGAGAACATTAAATGTAAAACCCAGACACCAGTAACTTGCAGGTATTTCAGGGTTAACATGCCCATGGTCACCAGCATCAAGATTACACTTCTGGGAAGATAGGAGGGGAGGGGAGGGGAGGGGGGATAGTAGGGGATAGGAAGGGTAGCAGAATACAACAGTCACTAATATGCCATTATGTAAAAATGTGAGTATGTAACAGAAGTGAGTCTGCATTATGTATTTGGGGAGTTCAAAACCCAATTGAGTCAAATGTATGAAAGATGATATATCATGAGCTCTGTAATGTTTTGAACAATCAATAAAAAAAAAGGAAAAAAAAGAAAAAAACAAAAAACAAAACAAAAAAAGATTACACATCTACTGAATATTTTCTTTTTAAAAATTTTTTTTTATTGGTTGTTCAAAACATTACAAAGCTCATGACATATCATCTTTCATACATTTGACTCAATTGGGTTATGAACTCCCATTTTTACCCCAAATACAAATTGCAGAATCACATCGGTTACACACTCACATTTTTACATAATGGCATATTAGTGACTGTTGTATTCTGTTACCTTTACTATCCCCTACTATCCCCCCTTCCCTCCCCTCTCATCTTTCCTCTCTACCTCATCTGCTGTTGTTCAATTCTCTCCCTTGTTTCCTCCCCCACTTCCCCTCACAACCTCTTATATGTAATTTTGTGTAACATTGAGGGTCTCCTACCATTTCTATATGCTTTCCCTTCTCTCTCCCTTTCTCTCCCCCCAGTCGTCTCTGTTTAATGTTAATCTTTTCCTCATGCTCTTTCTCCCTGTTCTGTTCTTAGTTGCTTTCTTTATATCAAAGAAGACATTTGGCATTTGTTTTTTAAGGATTGGCTAGCTTCGCTTAGCATAATCTGCTCTAATGCCATCCATTTCCCTCAAATTCTATGATTTTGTCATTTTTAGTGCTGCGTAATACTCCATTGTGTATATATGCCACATTTTTTTATCTATTGAAGGGCATCTAGGTTGGTTCCACAGTCTAGCTATTGTGATCATTGATGTGGCAGTATCCCTATAGTACGCTCTTTTAAGATCCTCAGGGAATAGTCCGAGAAGGGCGATAGAATATTTTCTTAAACCATGCTGGGGCACAAGTAACAACTTACTGTTGTTATCCCTTTAAGGCATCACATCTGAGACAATAAGCATGGGTTGGTCATAGACTTTATAAGTAAGACCCCAGCGGTTAACTTAACTGATCCCTTGAGGGAAAGGAGAACATCTAAATTTACAAGTGAAGTCTACTGTGTTGGAGCCTGACTCTCACAAATACAGATGGTTTTATCCTCAGGTGTACCCCAATGAATGCTTTATTTCAGTTTATGGCAGTTATATATTCCATATATATTCTTTCTATTCCCTCAACATTCAAATAGATAGATTGGTCTGGTACACTTGCCCAGGAAAGTTATACAATTAACTTAGGTGCCTCATCAAGCTGACTTGCCATTTTTGGTAACTATTAAACATGTCATATTTTCCATTATATTAGTAACAAGTAATCTATTTCTGGGCTGGGCAATAGTAGTTGCATATCAGACTAAAAAGATTTGACTGTTGAGTCTGCTCAGAACTCCCTGTGACTGCACCAAAAGGATTTCCCTGGGTAGTCCAACTTGCAAATGATATGGAATGGGCTTTGCTGACACAGAACTAATCTAAAAACACAATATTACTCATACTTTAACTCAAGTATCTAAACAAATAAATTCTATTTTAATTAGCTTAGCATGCCTGATGAGAGACTCTTTTCCTTTGTACCGCTATTATGAGATATGGCTGCAATACACCTCTAAGATGGATTTGGGGCAGTACAGGATGGCGAGGGACATTAAAGGATTTTGGAGGCACTTAAAGGGTGGAGCATTGGGGTAAACACAATTCAGTACCTAGGAATGCTTGTTGTTCTTGGTAGTGACATAAGGACTCCAAAGAATGTGTTGAGAAAGAAAACTGAGAAGGGAAGCTGGCCTCTTCTCTTAGCTCCAGTCTTTAGGTAGGCATCAAAGCAGAATGGCCTTGATTGCCAAATAAAAGAGCGTACTCATAAAACATCTGAAGGAATCCCCTGTGCACTGGGCATGCAACCCATCCTTTTTTTTTTAATTTTTAATTTTTTTTATTGGTTGTTCACAACATTACAAAGCTCTTGGCATATCATATTTCATACATTAGATTGAAGTGGGTTATGAACTCCCAATTTTACCCCAAATGCAGATTGCAGAATCACGTCGGTTATACATCCACAATTTTACATAATGCCCAATTAGTAATTGTTGTATTCTGCTACCTTTCCTATCCCCTACTACCCCCCTCCCCTTCCCTCATATCTTCTCACTCTACCCCATCTACTGTAATTCATTTCTCTCCTTGTTTATTTTCCCATTCCCCTCACAACCTCTTATATGTAATTTTGTATAGCAATGAGGGTCTCCCTTCATTTCCATGCAATTTCACTTTTCTCTCCCTTTCCCTCCCATCTCATGACTCTGTTAAATGTTAGTCTTTTCTTCCTGCTCTTCCTCCTTGCTCTGTTCATAGTTGCTCTCATTATATCAAAGAAGACATTTGGTATTTGTTTTTTAGGGATTGACTAGCTTCACTAAGCATAATCTGCTCTAGTGCCATCCATTTCCCTGCAAATTCTATGATTTTGTCATTTTTTATTGCTGCATAGTACTCCATTGTGTATAGATGCCACATTTTTTTTTTTTATCCATTCATCTATTGAAGGGCATCTGGGTTGGTTCCACAGTCTAGCTATTGTGAATTGTGCTGCTATGAACATCGATATGGCAGCAACCCATCCTATACATTCCTCCTGCTTGTAGATATGGTAAAGCCCTCCCTTTTGTCTTGGCATGCCATCACCAAGGAGCTTGTGAGTAATAAAATGTTAAAGCCTCTCTGAGAAGTCCTCTAAGTTCTCTCTTTGGGATCTGTAAATAGTATGTTGGGGCTTCTGCAGCTCTGGAGTTGAAAAAATGGTCCTATAAATGATCATCTAACAAATTTAGTACAGAACCATGATTCATTAAACAGCAGTGGACATTTGGATTGATCGTGACCCTGGATGATAAATGATCTGTCCTCTAGAATAGGCTGAAGAATGAGTGGAAGTCAGAATTAATAACTAAAGCCAACATAATTTCTTGTATCCATGTTGACCATTACTTAGATATACTTTCCTGTGCCTGTGGACATAGCTTATTTTCTCTGAGTTAAGCAACAATGAAACTGGGCATATATCTCATCCCCATTTAAATAGTTCTGAGACCAAACATAAGTTAGTTGTTTGTTTCATAAAATACTTTTTTTTCCCCACTTGGAATATAAGGCTTTGCAATAATTAACTTACTCATTAAGAGCAGCAGCTTTGGGGCTGGGAATGTGGCTCAAGCGGTAGCGCGCTCGCCTGGCGTGCGTGCGGCCTGGGTTAGATCCTCAGCACCACATACAAACAAAGATGTTGTGTCCGCCGAGAACTAAAAAATAAATATTAAAAAAATTCTCTCTCTCTCTCTCTCTCTAAAAAAAAAAAAAAAAAAAAAGAGCAGCAGCTTGCTGCTACTTTAAGCCATGATCTCTGTGTCTGCACATCCAAAACTAGTAAGTTGGAGTTTGCTCATTCTAAACCAAATCCTCCCTTTGCAATATCTGCCCTAAAATCACTCAATCCAGGCCCTAAAACCTTCTTAAATTCCCCCAATTTTCAGCTTTTGAAATACTGCAAGCTTAATAAACACATTTTCTTGATCACTATGCCTTCCTGGTGTTGTTTGTGAAAGGACTTCCATTCATCTTGCCCCTATTTCTCAGTCTGATGGAGCACAGATAGGCTTTCATGGGGAGGAAATGCTCTCAATCTGATTTGCTCAGAGTTAAGACACTTTGCTTAACTGAGCAATCATAACGAGCTATTGTCCTTTGAAATCATTTTCAGCCTTTTATTCTTTTATTTGAAGTCTAAAAGCAGTCGCATCTTTTTCATTTTCTAATCTTCAAGGCCTTATGTTGCTGGGCTATCTATATTCCCCTCTGTTTTCCTTCAAATTGCCTAATTATTTTGTCAGCACATTTCTTTTATTGATATACTTTTGTAAAAAGTAGAATGAAAAAGTAATCCACACTCCCTTTTTGCAACCGTTTTCCAGGCTCAGTAGGCATGTTATTTGCACTCCAGATTATCTCAGGTAACAGTTCTGCTCATGTTTGCTATTGTGTAACATTGGTCTCTATATTTTCAGCATTCAGTGTCAATTCCTTTGCTCTCTACTGCCTAACCACTAGTTAACACTATTTCTGATTCCAATGTCTGTATTAGTTTCAGTAACACCAGCAGTTAAAACAAGAATTACACAAGACCAATGAATAAACACAACACATTTATAGAACACTCATGTAACAGTCCAAACAAGTATTCCTGGGGAGGAAGCATTTTTCCCCATAGAGAGAATACATCTTGTGGCTGTACCATCTTCAAATTCCTATCCTCTAAGGCTGATGTGATTGACTCAAATTGAGAGATATGGAAAGGAAGCATAGAGAATTGCATGAAGGAGGTTTGTAATGAGGTAGGGCCCAGTGCCACACATATTTTTCATACACGTTTGATTGACTGCAAGGAAACTTGGAAAATGTACTGCAGCTATAAGCGTAGGGTGAAAAGAAAATGAGTTTGATGAAAAGATAATCGGTGCCTGCTATAATTGTATCTTTCTGAGCACACAGATTGCTACATAGGTAAACTGAATACTAGGCATTCAGCAATTGTCTCAGAGACTGATATGAAAGATAGGAGTCTGTGATGTAGCTGGGAAACTGGTTGGTGAAAGACATTATTAATGAAATGGCCCAGGAAAAACATCAAATGTGAAATATGCGAGTGGAATATACAGAGTTGGTATCCAGAAATTGTGGGTAAATATACTCTTTTTGGAGAGAACTTAAGAAGCAAGTGTTTAGGGTAAAAAATAACTATGATCTGTTTGAGGGAGAATTAAAGGATTTGTTGGCTATGGCAGAGTTCCTTTAGAGATTAAGAAAACTTAAAAATTGACTAGGGAGGTCAAAATGGAATAAGGACCCTTTATTACAACTCACACTAAAAACCTCTTATTCAGTACTATGGTGTTGATCATTTAAGTTATTGTTTGCTTATAACATTATACTCTTTAGTTCTGCTGCCTGTATTTCAGCATTTGATGTTTTTTATTTAGGTGGAAAAGAATTCTGTGTAAGGACGAGATACACAGACTGAAAAGGCGATATGTTGGGAATGGGCTATTTATTATGCATTGGTTATATTACTCTAATGTCAGCAGGAGTTTTCTGGGTCGTTGGTAGCTGTGTGCATAATGGCTAGAAGATTGAGTACTAATTACTAAGATCAGCACTGCAGAGGCACTGCCAAAGTACAACTTGGTTAGAACATAATATCTTTGTCTGAGGTGATTAGACATTACAGATAGGGCTTTTAAAAATGCACAGGTAAAATTCTAATTGTTTCTGTTCAACCAATTCAATTCTAATAGTAGATAGTATTCCTCCTTTTTAAAAATGAAAACTTTACAGTAAAATCTTTCAAAAGATAAAACCTATTTTAAAAGAGAAGAGAGCCAATTCATACTAATTCAGTGTTCATATAGGACTTTGTTATAATGAAAAGGCTAATTTTATGTTTTTGTATGTGAGTAATCTGAAATATGATTCAAAGAAGCAAAGTAAGCTGCATAGGCAGGAAAAGGACAAAAATAACTGCATTCAATCCTGTCTCCCTAGGGAACGTTTTTTCTCTACATGGAGTGACCTAGGATGTTCTCTGATGGGGAAAAATACCAAACATAACTATTCAATTTAACCTTTCCCAAAGCAAATCCAAATTCAAAATAATTTATTTGTGTTGTTGTAAAACTTATAGCTTAATAATGGTAGTCTCCACTTTGGTTGCTTAAAGATACTATTGAGTTGCATCTTTCAATAGATTATATGATATATATGAAATTTATACTCTCTGTGATTGACAGTATTCATTCATCAGATTGTATATAGGTAGCATGCTAAGACAAGTAACTTATGACTTGAAAAGAATATCTGATTTCCTTCTCTTTCTAATATTTGTGTTATTATTAGTAAGTGGGATGATCATATAAATTTATCAACCAGATTGGCATACTTTTGAGAGTGACAGTGGTACAATTAATGATTACTCTGAAGCCAGATGTGGTAGCTCACACCTGTAATCTGAGTGGCTCAGGAGGCTGAAGCAGGAGGATCACAAGTTTAAAGGCAGTTCAGCAATTTAGCGAGGTCCTAAATAACTTAGCAAGACCCTGTCTGGTAGAAATGTGGCTCAATTCACTGGGTTCAATCACCAGTGGAAAAAAAAATTAGTCTGGGATGTAGATGTTAACTAAGACATATATCTACCTATTGTAAGTCTACACGGTTAATTGAGATTGGTAAGAAAAGTAAAAAACCCAGCCCTTATTTAAGGTACTTATCACTTTTATGTGACAGGGTCTCTACTAAGTACTATATATGTATTATCTCATTGAATTCACTCATCCATACAAGGTAATTGTTATGATAGCCTTTTTTAGATGCAGAAAATATGGCTTACAGAAATTAAGTAAATTCTTCAAGATTCCATATCATGTATGTGCCAAAGGCAGACTTAAAGTTCTGTTTTTTTAAAACATTTATTTCTGGCTTATTTAAACATTTGCTATTTTGTTCCAAAAAAAAAAAAGAAGTAATTATTACTATAGCAATAACACATATGATAAAAGAAGAATTTAAACAATACAGAGAAGCATAAAATGAAAATCAAAGGTTATCATTTCCCACTTACTTCATACCTCAATCTTCATATCCCAGAAGTAATATTTTAATAATTTTTGTTTTTACTTATTTGACAGGTTAACTTGAAAGCTCAAATGATATACTCATTTTTCATGTGTGATTTTTTTTATGAGAGAATAACTATCAAATATATTGCTTATTTAATTTTATATCTTTGAATTAAATTTTCAGATTTCCTTAAAATTATCTTTTAATCATTAAACATGTTTCTAGATATTTTATTATTTTGACTATGTAAAGAATAAAACTTTTTTCCTATTTCTACATCCATATATTAATGTAGTGAAAGAAGAAAGTTAAGCATTTATATACCTTTAAATTGAAAAAGGCATCTTAACAATTCTCTTATTAATTTTGGTAAGGATTTTTCCTTAGTATAATTTTTGGGATTTTCTAAATACACAGTTATCCTCAAATATTCTATTTTCCTCTAATATTGACACTGACTGTTTAATTTTATTTTTTCTTGTATTTACTAGAACTTCAAAAGCAATGCCAAATAATGATGAGGATGTAGGTCATTCTTTCTTGGGACATGCATAATGAAATTTGCTGTTGTATTTTGGTAAAGCCCCTCTAAGTAATTTCTTTTTGTTAATATTTGACTTCCATTTAATTAGCTGATTAGTTTAAAAAATTCCATGTTATAATCTGGAAATAATTTGATTGTTTTTATTCTTTAATTTACAAGGTGATAAATTATATTGATAGATCTTCTCATTTTGAACCACCTATTACTTGCTGGAGAAAATTATAATTTGATTCTGAGCTTAAAGTTCTTTGGTGGATACCATTCCTATCTGTTCTTTTCTGTCTCCAAATGGACCTCTCTGCTTTCTCTTTTCCAACAACCAAAACTCTTTTACCTTATACTTCATGTAGATTAATTCCAAGGATTGATTCTGGATTCTTATTTTCTAACACTATGTTTAATTCATCTTTTTCTACTTATTTTTTTTAAAAATCAGTCTTATTAGGGATATAATTCTTAGTAGGCTTAGGGGTTTATAAGAGGTAACTTAGGAATGTAAGGGAAATAGTTATGTGTGCTCTTTGTGCCTTCAGAAATTGGAATTGTGAAACTATATTAGACTCGAGGTCTGTCTTTTTGTCTGTAAAGCACCTAAGTCTGTACAGTATATTGCCTTTACATTCTATTAACAATAGAGGTCTTACATTGGTAATGGAATATATATGGGAATGAATTTGAAAACTGAAATATGATTGCTATAGAAAATCAGAAGGTAGGAATATAATTAAGAAAAACAATAAAAGAAGCAGCAGAAAAGATCTGGAAATAACCATCATCATTGTAGCAATGACTGGTGTTGAGAGCAGACCAGGAAATAGAGACTTAGTATTACCTAAATATTCAGAGACATAGGTCATTTGTACATCTCCTATGTATTTCTTTAGGGTAAGAATCATTGGTATACCCTTGTTGAACAGACCAAATAATTTATGTAAGAATATAATAGATGTGCTTAATACCAACATTTTGCTTATGTATCTTTCTCTCTCTGTATATGTGTGTGTGTAATTTCATCTTGTGAAATTACCCAGTATTGGTGGATTAGAAAAGTTTAAAAGATATTTTCCCACAAATATTGTATATAAGAGTGAAATTAATATTTTCAGATTATAATTTTTTTCATTAAGTTTTTGCACATCTATAAAGAGCAGAGTTGAGAACCATCATCATGGAACATGATGGTAAATTCTGACCAGATTCTTGGAATGTCATTTGTTAACATAGACTTTATCATACATGTTTCATTAATTGTGGTGTCAGAAATGATTTAGAAAAATTAATTAGTAAAATTTAATCCAATAAAAGTGGATAAATTTTGAATGTGAGCATTGTAGTTCAGGCAAATCCTTGAGGTTCAAAGTAATGCACTATTTAGAATATATATAATTACATACTAATTAGGATGAATAATTTTATCCTCTGTCCAGAGGCAATTTTTAAATGCAGTTAATTTTGGTTAACACTTTTTTAAAGTGTGTTAACACTCAAAAAATTCTTTACTTTTTACATGAGACTTTTTAAAATTATGGATCACTGTTCTCTAGAAATACACATATACACACACAATTTTTGTTATGAGATAGTATCTCATAAAGACCTTGATTACACTAGTTTTTCACTTTAATAGTTTGTCTTTACTTGACCTCCTCCACATGGGTTAATCATGTAAATCTTTTCATTTCACACATGCCTGGAGTTAGCTGGATGCCATAAATTTGTAAGTCCTATTTTTTTGTTATGTGTACCTTGACCTTTGATAAAAGGTAGTATTCATAGAAGTCCACAGGTTTAATTTAATTTTATTTAAGATTGTTGTCATGTTGTATTTTTATGGGTTTACCAGGGTTGCCATAACAAAGTATTGTGAACTAGATGGCTTAAACGTCATTAAAATTTTATTGTCTCACAAGAATTCTGAGGTTGACATGTCAGCAGGGGGTAGGGGCATAGCTCAGTGGTAAATAACTTGTCTAGCATATGTGAGGCTCTGGGTTCTATCCTTAATACTATAAAAAAAAGTCACTTGGGTTGATTTCTTCTAAGCTTGTAGATGACCACCTTCTTCCTATGTCTTCACATAGTCTATCCTCTGTGGGTGTCTATGTCCTAATATCCTTTTCCTAAAGAACACTAGTCATAATTGATTAGGACTTATAATGATCTCAGTTTAATTACCTACTTAGAGGTTCTTTCTCCAAATGTAGCCATATTCTGAGGTACTACAGTTAGGACTTCAATATGTGAATTTTGGGGGTCACATGTTAGCCCATAGAATGTAACTGGTATCTAATAACAAATTGTTAATTACAGCAGATTAAAAAATCCCCTGGTTTTTGTCTTTTTTAAGTAAATAATTAATAAAAATTTTCTCTTATAAGTTACAAGCATAAACTACTTTCATTTTAGGGAAATAGAATCTTTCTGGTTCCTTTTAGTACTAAAATTCCTTCATATCTCTCTGTGCAATTCTTTCTACCTTCATCTCCCTCCTATAACTTGGCGAGACTGTTTCTCTCTTGTTAATATCTGAAAATGTAATTCTGAAAAATTAGCTATATTTTCTGCATCTAAAAAAGGCTATCATAACAATTACCTTGTGTGGGTGAGTGAATTCAATGAGATAATACATATATAGTACTTAGTAGAGAAGGAGACCCTTATTGCTATACAAAATTACATATAAGAGGTTGTGAGGGGAATGGGAAAATAAACAAGGAGAGTAATGAATTACAGTAGATGGGGTAGAGAGAGAAGATGGGAGGGGAGGGGAGGAGGGATAGTAGGGGATAGGAAAGGTAGCAGAATACAACAATTACTAATTGGGCATTATGTAAAATTGTGGATGTGTAACCGATGTGATTCTGCAATCTGCATTTGGGGTAAAATTGGGAGTTCATAACCCACTTCAATCTAATGTATGAAATATGATATGTCAAGAGCTTTGTAATGTTGTGAACAACCAATAATAAAAAAAATTGGCTACATAAGTTTGGAAAAAAAATACATTTGAAAATGAAGATTAGAACAATTGAAATTTTGTGATTTTTAAGTAAAGTATAATAATTATTCATTAATGATCAGAGGCAGATATTTAACAACCTATTTGCTTGTGTGATTGAATAAATACTTATTTGCATCAATTTGTCATGTATTTTCACTTGCTAAAAGTTACCTAACATGGAATGCTAAAAGAAAAAAGAATAAGGTAGTATTTAAATTACATTTAAGTCTAATTTGAGAGTAATTTTACTATTCTTTAGGCATTTCAGGATCTTTGCCTCAATGGTAAAATGATGAATATTAGTTATTTTTGGACTGTTTTAATAAGG
This sequence comes from Ictidomys tridecemlineatus, assembly GCF_052094955.1. Classification (NCBI taxonomy): domain Eukaryota; kingdom Metazoa; phylum Chordata; class Mammalia; order Rodentia; family Sciuridae; genus Ictidomys; species Ictidomys tridecemlineatus. The sequence goes on from NC_135479.1 coordinate 107,249,481, forward strand.
GGAACATGGCAGCTACTGTTTGTTCTATTTCTCTGTAATACGTTGCATATGTTTATATAATTTAAATATTTAAAAGAAACATAAATTGGGCATTATTTCTTCATTTTACACCTGAGAAAACTGTGGCATATTTAAAATTTTAAGAAGAAAAGGTAGGTGAATTATGAAGGTAAGTGACAATCCTAGGATTACCCGGAAGGTCCATTTGTCTTTAACTATTATTCTGTTAACTAGCCCTTGACGGGTACTGAAAGAGAAGTTCCAAGGACATTCAGGTCAGATGTGGGATAATTCCAATGCCTATTATGACAGTATAAAGTGAAGGTCCTAGGAAATAGCATTATTACCAATTTGTAATTAAATGAGGCAGGACCAATGAGAAATCCAGGTACAGATAAATATTTGCTTTGGAGATTTGAGAGCATAACACCAAGAGAAGTCACAATTCTGATCCTGAGAGATATTCTGTTGTGCCAAAAAATTGTGAAACTAAGGATAATAATGCATTCACATTATTGAGAAAGATGTTTCCAACTTATAGCTACTGTAAGCAAATTATCTAATTATCATAATTTTCTATCATGGATACCGGAAATGAAAATATCATGAGAAAATGATACTTTAAAGTCATACAATCACAGTTACCTTCTAGCAGTTGAGAAATGCTAATTGTATCCAATTAGAATGTTCTGATTGTGATGGGTATTATTTGTAGCTTGGATGGAAAGAATTTTTCATTTTTATGTATTCTTCAAGATCACTAAGATGCTTTAAATAAAAATTGATATCAAGGAACAAAATAGCAGCAGCATCTATAACTAAACTGCATATCCTGGGAGCCCAATGGCAAGAATGTGTAAAATCTAGCCTGGAAGATACAATATCAGGAATCAGAATCATCATTGGCTGAAGGGAACTTCAGATGGGCATATTTCATGGATTTGCCATTGGGCATGAGGAAGAAAGGGTGAGCATTAACAATTAATCCACCCTTGAGAACAGCATTATTTACTCAACCTCAGAGATGTCTGTGCTGGATATGCCTGTCTTCACACATCCTCTAACATCTTTTGTTTTATATAGGATTGATTTATTTATAATGAAAAATGATGTTTAGGTGGAGTAAGCATTATTGTTATTTTGTAATTGAAAGGATTTGGCTGCATCTTTTTGGACTCTTCTTCCTTGTAGCTTCCTATTCTTGGATTTGTTGAATTTAGAACATTGCAAAATATACTAGATTTCGTTTTCTTTGTCCTTGATCATTCCTATTATTTCCTAATAATTTTTAAAAACTTAAAATTTATTTGTCTTTTTTATGTACCATATTTTCTTGTGTACTGATGGACATCTAGGCTCATTCCCTAACTTGGCTATTGTGAATTGTGCTGTTATAAACATTGGTGTCCATGTATCACTATAGTATTCTGATTTTAGTTCTTTTGGAAAAATGCCAAGGAGTAGAATAGGTGGATCATATGATGGTTCTATTCCCAGTCTTTAGAGAAATCTTTATACTGATTTTTACAGTGCTTGTATTAATTTTCAGTCCTATTGACAAAGTATAATTGTACTCCGCCACATCCTCTCTAGCATTTAGTATTTGTATTTTCCATGATTGCCATTTTCACCAGATTGAGTTAAAATCTTTGTACATTTGCTATCTTATTGAATTTTATATCACCTGTAAGTTATTTTTAACAATATTTTATTTAAAAAGTTAAAGTTCAGTGTTCTGTCTCACAAGAAAGAATGAACTTTTTCTCCATTTATTCTGTCCCTTCAGAATATGTTACAGTTCTCATTTTCCATGAATAATTTACAGTTAAGATTGATATGGTAATTTTCAAATTTTGGTTCCTTAGTGCATTAGGGTAATCCTTTCCTTGCCAATGTTTTATTTATTAAACAATGCAGTAAGCAATAAAGGGAGAAAGAAACATCACAAAGTAATTAAAATTTGTTTCCTGACATGTTTATTTATTATATATTTAAAATATAACAAATAGCAATAAATTGTTGTCTTATATATCTATTGTATAGATACATATAAACATAGATATATAAATTAAACAACTACCAAGAAATTGCACAATATTTAATTAAAGGATTATCTAAACTACAGTTTTGTAGCCTGCTATAAATGATACTTTGGTTCATAATCAAATAATTAAAACTGTATGTAAAAATCAAATGACTACTATCTTTAATTCTGCCATTAATATCTGGTTCTATTCTTGTAAAACCTAGAGCATTAACTATTAAAATAAATGTTTTATCATTTATCATCCAAATAATTCTTTCTTCCCCTCTATAGCTTCTATTTCCTTCACATCAAGCTTATAAGTTTCTTTGGGTAATTAAAAAATGGTATCCATTGTCTATTTTCAGTTTGCTATTGTGAGTTTAGAAAATTCATCCAAGATAATGTTTGCAGTTCAAATAGCAATGTGCATCAAACACTGATGTATTGTAATAGATCCTATTTATACTCTTAAATTGCAGTGGTAAAAACGCATGACATAAATTTATCACCTATCTTAGTTTAGGTGACTGTAACAAAAACTAGAGACTGGGTGGCTTATAAACAATAGAGTTTTTTTCTTGCAGTTCTGATCAGGATGTCAGCATGGTCAAGTGCCGGTGAGGACCCTTTTCTGATTTTCAGACTATTTATTTCTCTCAATGCTGGAGAGCAGGGAGATGAAGTTGTAAGGGCACCAATCTCATCCATGAGGGCTCCAACCTTATGAACTAAATGACCTATCCCTAAATGACCTTCTAAAGGCCTGTCTTCGAATACCATAACATGTGGGGGTGTTAACATGTTCTTGGAAGGCACAAACATCTATTCCATAATACCATCTTAATCCTTTATAAGTGCATAATATGGTAGTGTTCACTACATTCCTTGCTGTAGAGCATATCTCCAGAACATTTTTACATTGCAAACATGGAATTCTATACCCATTGAACAATTCTCCATTCCCCCTCACCCAACTTAACCCTTGATAACCATCATTCTACTTTTTCTATGATTTTGACTACTTAAGATACCTCATATAAGTGAAGTCATACAACATTTGACTTCTATGACTGATTATATTAGCATAATGTACTCAAGTTCCATCCATCTTGTAGCATGTGACCGGACTTTTCTTACTTTTTTTAGGTTGAATTATATTCCATTGCATGCATATACTGCATTTTTGGGTCTATTTTTCCATTTATGAACACTTGGGTTGCTTTCATTTCTTGGCTATTTAGACTAATGCGACCATGAACATAAGAATGCAAATATCTCTTTGAGACACTTTTTTCAATTCTTTTGGATATATATCCAGAAGTTGGATTACTGGTTTGTATTGTAGTTCTCTTTTGCATCTTTTGAGAAACCACTATAATGTTTTCTTTATTGGTTGCACCATCTGGTATTTCTACCAATAATGCATAAGGGTTGCAATTTCTCCACATCCTAGCCAACATTTGTTATATTCTGCCACATGTTTGCTTAAATGAGGATTTATAACATGTAACCCTTCCTCCAGGGCTTATCAAAAAGGTATGTGTTTGAAAGATGCAAAGTGATATATTTAAAACACTCTTGAGTATCAGAAGATTAATCCATCAGTGAAAAGACAGTGATATTTTCTGTATAAGTCAGATTCAAAGGATATGTTCTTATTTTAGAGAACTGGATGTTCTTAGATATTTAATTAAGAATCTAGTCCATGGGAAATTAACATTGCATAAATGTTATTTTCATGTGAATTTCAATTATCTACATCCCAAAACTTCATGAGAACAGAGGCATGAATGAAAAGCTTTATTTAATTTTTTTAAAAAAAATAGTTTAGGTTAAATACATAAAATTCTTATATAAATAACAATTATATTTTTTTAACCAAATGTTTAATAAAACTCTTGCCCAAACTTAGGACAGTTAGTAATGATGGGAATGATAAATTTGACACATTTTTTTCTCTTCTGAGGCTACTCTTTAAAGTGAAATAAATAGTCATGGCAGCTTATTCTGACCTGTTTCCTTTATGTTTCCAAGATTTCTTTGTTCAATGCCAAAAGAAAGGAATAGAAAACTTTTTTAACATTTGTGATTAATGACTATGCCGAATGAAGTTACACAGCATAATTTATAGGGTACCATATCATACAAGTCCCTCGAGGCTTTTTATAATAAAATTAAAAAACCATATAAACACAGAACTTATCTGTAAATTAAAATATAATATTTAGTTTTGTATCAGTTGAAGCAATAATACATTTTTTTCTTTATTATACAAATATAAATTTAACCAAAAATTCTCATCCCAAGTATATGTCTTGTGTATTATCTTAAATTTTTATTTTTGTCTTGGGTTATTCTGAATTTTCCTTGTTTTTACAGTATTAAACTCATATGCTCTTACCATTCAAAGCTTGTCAAAAACTTATAATAGAACAAATTTAACCCATAGGCGTACAAATTTGATGTTAGAGAATTTTCTTCATTTTGCATTGCTGTTATTTGAAAGATTTGTAGGTAGGCAGGGAGGAAATTATAGACTAACACTTTTATTTTACATCTAGATTTAATGTCTTCGAATCCAATCATATTGTTATTATGACATTTTGGATTTGTACATACTTTTACAAAATCTTTCACATTAATTTTTTTCTTAGCATCCTCACAAATATTCTATGAAAAAGGAAGGACAAATATTTTTACAGATCCATTTATAGATAAGGAGATGAAGTCAGAGGACATTTCAGTGACCTACCCCAAATCACTCAATAATTAAGTGGTAAAGGCAAAGCTCTAGTTTTTTGATCCTGACTCTCACAGGTCTGTGTCATATTGTAGAATGTGGGTTTAGAGCACTCAGAAAATGTGACAGATTCAGAGGGATCATTTCTAATTTCTAACCACATTGATATAGAAGTATTGTAACTTTATGTACATATTCCAGAATACCTTTGTTTTGTGACCGCAGCTATAAGTCTCAGAAAAGTTTTTTGACTGAAGGGAATACTATGTTCCCCTATAGCACGAATCTGAACCTCAGTGACTGATGTTTATCAAAAAAAAAAAAAAAAAGGTAATGGAATGAAAATGATTAAACAACTCCAAGTAATAGCCTCAGTACCAAGCAAATAGTTACAAAAATTATGAGGATTAACAAGACATGGAGGCAACTAAATTTTGTTGAGAATATTGAATGAAAGCAGATGTACTCAAAGAAACACCAACGACTCAATTGTCAAAGATGACACCTTGATCAGGTGTATAAAAAAAAGACCGAGATTGTTTTTTTCACAGGTGATAATTAATTCTCTGAAACAAGAATGTGGTAAATATGAATAAATTAGCATAAAACCAGGTGACATGGAGCCCACTGAATGGTGCTCATAAGGTCCCCTGAGTCATGGCAGGACAAAAACTGAGGTTTCTCAAGGGTTTCTGCAGGCTCTGAAGTGAGGAAGCCCTAACAAACTGGTTTCAGCTGCTTATCTTTATCAAGTTCTATAAAAGTTTATGTCTAGTGAAGCATGTATATTTCTAATTACAGAGGATGGGTTCAATCAATCTCAACAAAATCTTAATTTGTCTGCATAAAGTTAAAAAATTCCTCCCAGAGTTGTTTTTAAAGATAAGTGGACAGGCTGGGGGGCAATCTATATAAACTGAAGAATTTATGAAGAAGTTCTGCCTTAAGATTTTACAGGTAATTCTGACGTCCTGCCTGTGAGAAGGAATAGGAAGAAGCTGTTGTATTAGAAACTGTTTAGGGGCCTTCCAGTCCCCACAATTCCTGGCTTTTCATTTAATGTTGCCACCATAAAATGCCTTGTTTCGATCTCAGTAGCTATGAATACTTTTCAGTGAAATACCTTGAGGACTTTTGTGTTTAGCCTGCTTCAATTTATTAATTTCTTACATTTTTTTTCTTCATAGGTTCTCAGCTTCCAGCTCATTAATCATGCTGATAATTCTCTAGAATTTTTCCATACACAGTTATGTAGCTTAAAATTAGACACAGTGAGTGCTTGGCCGATGTTAAGTCTAATGAGATGACATTCTCATGAAATTTGCACATATGTGACAATGATTGATAAAAAAAGCAGACATTAAAAAAAAAGTTACATGGTTTCTAGATCTCAGAGAAGACCTAATGTGCTATATTACATCTGGCTGAAAGTAAACAAGGAAACTGAATCTGTTGTGCTCTTACCATTTGCAAATAACCTAAGCTCAAAATTTTATGCCTAAGATTCCAAATGACACCGATTATCACATTTTTTTCTGCCCACAATACACAACCATCATGACCATCACCATCACTGCCCCAACTTCTTTGTTCTTCAATTTCTATAAGTATCAGAATCTTGGTGAGATATAGAAAAGCAGAGTGATAATACCAGAAATGATTAGGAACTGGAATATAACATGCAGAGGTGAAGGCAGGATCTATGTGTCGCGACCCCTTGCCCGCAAGGAAGACGCAACTCGGGAATCTTCTTTCAGCGGTTTATTCAGGCCCTTGATATTTCTTCTACTAATCCCTCGGATGCCCCTCCCAGCCTTAATATAGCATCTCAAGCCCCAATTCGAAGCTGCCACGTGGAACTTTCTCATAGGGTGCTGAAAAGCCATGCGCCAACTCTCCCAAATAAGGAGTTGTTTGTCACATACCACAGCGGAGCCAGTGCCATCTTGTAATGGCGACCATAATCTGCATAAGCGGCAGAGGCGGCTCACCACATCTATGCAATGTAACTTGAGAGAGAATTTGCCCACAGAGAGAAGTACCTCACTTAGTAAGAGGCATGACTCTGGAACCAAACTTCTAGGTCTAAATTCTGATCCTTACCAGTTGTTTGACACTTAGCAAGTCATTCAACTTTCTAGCCTTAGAATCCTTATCAGTAAAATGAGGCTAGTGATTATACATATCATACACTATAGAGTTTTACAAAATTAAATAAGTGAAACCTTTGTAATTGTTTATGGGGTTTGAAATGGTCATATACTTACTTATTCCTGTATATTTTAAAAATAATTTTAAGGACTGGAGTTGTGACTCAGTGGTAGAGCACTTGCTTAGTATGTGTGAGGCCCTGGATTCGATTCCCGGAACCACATAAAAATAAATAAAATAAATAAAGGTATTTTGTCCATCTACAACTAAAAAAATTTTAAAAAATAATAATTTTAAGAAAAAGTGCTTGATACTTTGATGAAAATAAGCATGTACAAAGGATAACTGAGATCATCTTTGCCCTTGAGCAATGAGGAGCAATCCAGATGATTGTAAGTTCTTCAAAAAGTGTGCAGATTGTTGGCCAATATCACAATCAGACCATTTGCATCAGGCTTGTAGTTAATGTGAACCAATTCAATATCCAAGTTCAGTAGTTGGGGAAAATAACAAATGCATATGACAGAACAAATGACGAATACATAGGCCCAAGTTCCCATGAGTTGGCATTTCTCTCAGCAAGCAACACATCAGCAACAATATATTTATCCATGTCATTTAATTTCTCCTAGAAACTAAGGACAAAGTTGAATATCTGTAAGTATTTGAATTTCAGGCTTTTCATAGAATATTATTAAATATACGAAGAACATAAGCTCATTCAATATTTTTATACATGACTATTTGACACAGGACCTTTATCCCTTAAGCTATTTAATGATTATCCTTTAAATTAATAGCTTATACTAGAGCTGATATTCATAAATTTGTCTTTGGTGCCCTACCCTTATGTTGTCAATGTTTATTTATAGGCCTTAACATTTAAGAACACATTTTTTAGTTTCTGTTGCATTTAAAGGTCATAGGAACAGTAAAAGTGGCCAGACATAAATGGGTATGTACTGTATGATTCCATGCATATAAAATTCTAGAGAGGGGAAAGTATAACGATAAAAAGCTAATCAGTGTTTACCTAGGGCTAGAGACAAAGGGAGGAAGGACTGCAAAGGGCCCCAGGGAACCTTTGGAGGTGATGAAAGTGATCTGTATTTCTATTGTGATGAAGGCTTTTTAGTACATGAGCATCAAGCAAGACTGACCAATTTGTATATTTAAAGGGAATCAGATTACTACATACAACTTACACCTACCTCAATAAGGTGACTTAATAAATAAAATTCATAGGAAAATGTTTAGAGTCCCACACAAATATAAATGGGACTGCTCAAGAGCTAGAAGAAAGGATTCTAGCTAAAGATCAGGTGCAGTTCTACTCAACTACCTAAAATACAGAAATACAATTTTTACTGGAACAAATTAAACTAAAACTAGCATCTTAAAAAAGGTCATAGAAGTAGGATGTCACCTAAGACAAAAATGAAAATCTGTGTTGTTATAAACTTGACGCTAAGAGAAATAAAACAAGAAGATGCGGACAGGTTTGAGGTGCCTGTCTCTTTACAGAAAATGAAATGGGCTATTGCATGCAGAGTTGTCAGGAATATTATAGTGACTGATGGTTCAACCTGAAAATTTTATGGAATCAGATGTTAAAGCTCTTCTCAAAACTCCTAATGGAGCCAGCATAAAGGATACTTGCTCAGTATTTTCCTTGTACTTCATAAAAATCTTCCATCCCACATCAGAATTTTAGAGTTCACATTATAATTAATTATGCCTATAGACTGTTGGCACATGCAAAAGGGTCATAGAGAAGGCTTTATGTCTCATATAAAACACCATCACAGGGTTACAACATACTATCGCGCTCATTACAATTTACCACAAGCCTGACAAAATAATCAAATTCACTGGATTAAAACTGAATTAGTCTCCTCGTTTAACTGGTACAGCCTGCTTCACACATTCAAAGTTCAATTATAGCTATATATTTTTTTACCATTCTCCAATCCATTACCAAATCACTCATATATCAAATAGCTTTAAGTCTAGTGTATTTTACTTGAAGTTTCTCCCTCCACCTAAACTATTAAAACAAAACAGGCTACAGCAATCTAGAGGCAGGGTAGGTATTATCATGTCCAGGAGAGCACAGGGTGCCCACAGGTCTATGGCTGCCATTGCTTTTTTGCTGGACTCAGTGTTACAACACAGTCCAACTTGAAGCTCTGTTTCCCCAGTCCAGCTTGTGGTATAAAAGCTTGGTTTGAAGAGGTGGTCAACACCTCCCAGGGTGTATTTTTGGAGTTGACACTGTGATGCACGAGCATTGCTCTGAAAAGCTCAAGCCTGCACTACAGTGAAAAGTCTGAGGTGGACTTTGAGCATTTAGTCATGTTTCCTACCAAAAGCCATTACTTTAATTTCCTGCAAAATTTTGTTTGGAGCCCAGACGCATAAGCCTAGCATCTGTCTAAAGCTAATTTTACTTAAGACAATTTTATGTCATCTGAGAACTAACTGTTCAGGGTAAATCTAGTTCAGCCTTAACAGGTCATTTTAGCTTCATATGGGAAATGGAGGTACTTCAGAGATCCAGAAGAATAGTCCCAAAGGTGACCCTGAGATCATCAGAGTTGCCATACAAAGTGCCAAGACTGGATGGTTTAAGCAATAGCACTTTATTTCTCACACTTCTGGAGGTTAGGATTCTGATATCAAGATACCTACAGATTTAGATCTGGCCAGGTCTGTCTTCTGGTTTTCAAGAGCTGTGCTTTTGATGTGTTTTCAGATGGTGGAAAGAGAGTTCTACTGTTTCTTCCTTTTCTAAAAAAGACAGCCATCCCATCATGAGAACCACAACCAAGACCTTATCTAAATCTAATTACCTAAGTCCCCATCTTTAAATACCACCATATTAGAGGTTAGTGTTTCAATATATGATTTGAAAGGGGGAACTGAACACACTTCAGTCCCTAGTGCCATCTTCTATCCAAGGTCTTTCCATAAGCAGAAATCTCAGGGTAATGACATCTATGACAAAGAAAAAAATGTATTTTGCTAACCTTTAGTCGTAAGAAAATGTTTATCTATTATAACAAATGCAGTTGGCACCTTATTCACATCCTCTTGTTAGTTATCATTTCTGGATACATCTGCTTTCTTCCCAACTGCATACACTTTGCCTGAGGGATTTTTCTGGACCCTAGTGTACACTCTATTCATACACTGGGTAGGCCAGAAGTGCTGGGGAGCTACCATGCTCAACAAGTACCAGATGTGAATTGTTGGACACATAACACAGCTCCTTTGTTGAGTAGTGGAAGGAATGCTCTGTGTTATTTCCAAGTGTTCTCCAAAGAATTAGGCTCCATTTACCCACATTGGTAATTTTCTTGATAATTCACTTTTATTGACTTCCATCTCTTACTCCTACATGTCCCTGTCAGTGTTTCCTGAGATAATCTCCAAGTAAACTACTTGCGCTCAAATATTTCTGTTAGGGTCTATTTCTGGGACAATGAAAACTAAGACACACTCTAGTTCAGTATAACCAAGAAGGCAAAAGCTGGAGAGAAATGTCATAGACAACATTCCAGAATATGCAGGTCACTTGGGAGAAATAACAGCACAAAACCAAAGCAGGAAATTTTTAGGAAGGAAAACCAGACAGGTGGCCAATAAGGTCTGGTCATAATTGGAGGAGTTAAGAGAATGGCAAAGCACAGAAGAGGAAAGAATTCTTATATAAATGACATGGGCTGTTAGCGCTATCCCCTGCTACCAGGCAAAAGGAAGCCCTAGGGAAGAGTGCACAGGTTTCTTAATCATGAATTTGTGCTCTTCAGAATGCCAGTAATGAGACACCTTCACAGCAGGAGGAACTGCTGTGGCCAGGTATGTCTGAATTGCTTCTGTATATGACCAAAGTTTATTCTCTCATGCTATCCCAAGAGACCTTTGAAAATAAGTCTTGTCTCTCCAGTAAGATTATACACTTAAACACATTTTTTATACTAAGTGTAGTTCAGGGTACTTGATGAAATTAAATCAGACATATATAAGGCATGCATGTTTATATGGGTACCTGTGTATATAAATCAACAAACAAATCTCTAATAGGAATTGTATTGCTTTATCATTTACAAATGATTACATGGGTTATTTAATCCACATAGCCATTTTATAAGGTAGAAAGATAAGTGTCTTTTCCACTTTGGGTATTGTATATATATATAGTATCTGTGGGTTGGTGTGTAGGTGGGTTGAGTTACTATGTGCAAATTGGGTCACTCAGAATCACTAGAATCATGGTTGAAGACTCAAAGTGAATTCCAACCTAGATTATAAATGCTAATGTTCCTTCAATTGATTTGACTGTCAGCAACCTCAGCTTCTGGATTCTAATATATACCTCCAGCCAAGAATAAAGATAACCATATTTTTAGAATTTAAAAAAAGTGAGCTTTTAACCTGTTGTATTCCTGTTGTTTTTTCTCCTGGAACTAGAACTTACTTTTTGTTAGACAAATAAACATAAATTATTCTTCAAAAATATTATTATTTAGAGTTTATTTTTTTACAGGACATTTTAAACACTGAGTATGTTTTCAAACTGATAATGTCTGGATCAGCTATTTAAATGATATTTCATTAATTGCTTTCTCTCCTCCTAATAAGTAATTTATCTCCTAATAGGTAACAGGAAGCAACAACTATGAATTTTCATCACTACTCTCAGTTTCTAAGACTGATTCTAGTCATCTCCACTTCAATATTTGTTGATAGCTCACTATAGAAAAAGTACTGAGATATTACTTTGGGGGAAGAGAGTTTGAATAATGAATATACATGATATCTGGCTTAGAGGAGCAATTTGGAACCAGGCAGAATTTGAGTAATTTGGTCAAGTTACTTAACCTTTCTGTGATGCAGTTATCTAAATAAAGTTAAGGTACTAATATCTAACAATACTTGAAGGATTTTAGTTAGAATTAAAGATAATAATTCTTAAACATTTAGTAATGGGCCTGACACAGTGTTTATTACCATATCGATAAGGGTAGTTTTTAATATAAAATGTTATTAATATGCATAAAATATCATAAAGTTGAACAAGTGGAATTTCATAAAATTCAACAAAAGCAATTTTATAGTTTTTCTCCACTGTATCTTTAAATTTAGTATTTGGACTTACATTTTCTTGTCCTCAAAGATACTAGTCATGTCCCCAAATCATTCAAACTTTGATACTTTTAAAATTCTTTTGTCATATTTAGTCACAAAATAATCTCATATTAGCACTAAACATGTGGTAAATCCTGTGGTTACAGCCTTCCAGTCCTGCAGTTTGAGTCAGCTCCAGCTAGAAGTATATTGGGGCAAATTTCTCTACCTTGAGATTTTCCTCCATTTTCTCCTATGACCTTTAACCATGGTTTCTGAGCCTGTCTGTTATGCAGACTGGGTCTTTACAGAGTTAATCAAGTTAAAGTGAATCATTAGAGTGGCTCCTTTCCTCAAATTCATTTTTGATATAACTTATAATTTAAAAAATTGCAATAAATATTAAATTTGATGACATACAAGATTCTTTTATATCTTGACAATTCAGTAACTAATACTTACAAGCTGATGTTTCATAAGCAAGTCTTAAAATTCTTGGGTTAGAAAATAAATAAAATTTACTATGATTAGATAGAGTTACCTGATCTAAATTAAAAGAATAGAATTGATGTTTCAAGATATAAAATAATGGAATTACTAATTTCAAAGAGCTCCTCAGTGGAAGTAAATTCTTGCACTTTGATTCAAGCATTTCCTGATAATGCAGAAACATCCTCTAAATACAGGTGTGGAAAGGATCCAAATGAAGTATGATTAGGTTCTGTATAGTCCAGATGTGTGTCTCTTCTTACCCCAAATTCAGATTAGGCATTCTAGAGGAATTCTTAGAAGCATTTGTACCTACCTTCTCTGAAATAACACGAGCCATCTATTTCTCTTAATTCAGCACATTATTTTCCCAAGAAAGACAAAGAATTAACTTCTTATTCATTTAGACATTCACTCTAATTGTTTTGAACTTTCTTGGCCAAATGGAGGGATCATTTTTCTAGTCTTAAAATAAAACAGTAGCACAGCTTTTTTTTTTTTTTTCTCTCCCAAGAGAAAATTAATTCAGACCACAAAAGGGTTGCACTCCAGTTCAAGGGACTGTGTGAATTAATTAGTGTTAGAAGAAAAATCCTTTTTTTTTATTCACATACCTTTTGTCTTGGTTCTTCCAAATAATGACTGCTTTTGTTCAGTGCTTAAAAGGAATGGGGTATATTTTTCAGGTGCATTTGGCACAGAGAAGGATTGCATTACATCTCAGTGGAATTACTGTATATTTGACTTAATAACTTTCTTAAGACATCAATTGTAATTTGAATTCTCATCCAATCAAAACTTAACTTACAATTAAAAACCTTTCCCAATAAATCAATAGTGAAACTTAACAGAGAAGTCCTTCATGCTCTTCTGACAAGTTAAGCCCAGCCTCATTAAAATAATCAGTTCTAGAGAGGTTTTTTTTTTCTTATTTTTATTTATAGTCTCCCCAGAAACAAATTAAGATTGGAGGGTAGACATAAAAATGCTAACAAACTCAAGCAAGAAGTTTGGGAGGAATATTATTTGAAGGGCTTCAATACATCTCAATACAGCTCCTAGTTTCCAAATTATGTCTCAAAGACTCAGGACTCTTAAGAGGCTTAATTCTTCAGAAAGCGGTTGACAATGTTTAAATGTTATAAGCTAGGTCATTCTCATGCTAGAAGAGTACTTGAAAAACCCACCTTTTGGGTTATGGTACATAAATGAGGACTCATCTTACTTTGAGGAATTCAAGGAAATTCTAAGCCAGAGAGACTCTGGTTCCGTTTTTATGGAGAACTTGAATGCCCTTGAGAGTACTTCAGTTCTGTAGAGATAACCACAGTATTTACAGTGCTCAATCCAGGATTATACACAAGCTAGTTCCAAAAGAGTGAGTGGATAAAATAATCATTACTTAAATCAACTACACAGATTTCAGCTGCTCCTTCATAGAGCCAAACTATGTGTATAGAAATTAACGTTTCCTTAATTAGGGTTAAGAAACACCTGACTTTTTATATACAGTTATTCCTAACTGGCCCTTTACAAACAACAGAGAAGGATGGTGGCTCCCAGGATTTGCTGCCTATTAGAATCACTTGGGGAGATTTTCAAGCTCTCAGTGTTCAGCTCTCACCCCATATCAATTAAATCAGAATGTCTGAGAGTGGAAGCTAGGTGCCAAGAATACTTAAATATCTCCAGGTTATTCCAATGTAGCCAAGCTTCGGGAACCATTGGAATAGAATTTTAAAGAAAATTAGTGGCGAAAACACAATCAAGGGCTTTGACAAAGAAAAAGCTTTCCTAAGTAGAACCCATCAGCCCAAATATTTGGAAATGTCTTCTTTTGAAATGAAGTGTGAACATGCATTTAAGGAAATGATACATACATCCCCACACCCCAGTGAAAGCTAAATGCCCGTTTATAATTCTATAGGAATTGAACATAAATACACAGTGCTTGGGTACATATTTGATAATGTGTCAAAATGCCTACCAAATATATAAAATGGATTGATTAGCAAATATTTTTCAAAGTGGCCTTGCACACTTTAAGTACTTAGTTAGAAATAGTAGCATCTGATAAGAATAACTAATATTGTTTGCACCTGCTCTGCTTTCTCTATGAAAAAGACATCTTTTGAAATCTTGGACAAGAGCACAGCTGCATAAGCACTCAATAGATTGATTTCCAAATATAACTAGAGGTGATGCTGATTTTCAGAGAGTATTGAGGAGAAAGCAGGAAAGAGGTATTTCACTCTGAGAAATATGCTTGCTTTCCTTAAGAACTATCTTGCTTCTTTATAACAAAAAGCAAGAAGCATTGTGTACACCAAGACCAAGTAAATCAAGAAAACAGACTAATCCACAATTACATTTGAGGGTGCAGCAGAAAAATTAATTTGACAAATAATAAAGTTAAATACTATAAATTGGTTTATTAAGTCTTCAGAATTGTGATTGACCTACTGAATGCTGGCCTGCACTGAGATGAACAAAATCTGGCTATGCCTCCACTATTAGTATGCCATGAAACAAATGCTTTCCCACAAGGTCTTCAGTCATACTCATAGCAAAGTATCTTCTGCATCCTCTGTGTCATGTCCTGAAGCCCCTTCACATTGCTTGTTTGGTGGACCACATGACCGCAACATGTGTGCACTAAGGAAAAAAAAATTTTTGCTACTTCTAGGACCATTTTTGAGTCTCATATGCCCCATTGTTATGGCTTGCATCTGGAATGTCCACCCCCAAATTCATGTGTTCAACAATGTAGTAA
The DNA here is from genome assembly GCF_052094955.1 of Ictidomys tridecemlineatus. Lineage (NCBI taxonomy): Eukaryota > Metazoa > Chordata > Mammalia > Rodentia > Sciuridae > Ictidomys > Ictidomys tridecemlineatus. The sequence goes on from NC_135479.1 coordinate 107,264,790, forward strand.
TGTCCAGAGTTGAAAAGATTGGGTAATGAGAGCTCTGACCTTTTCAGTGGATCAATTCATCTGATGGATTAATAATTCTAGTGAATTTACTCAGAGGTGGTAAAAATGATAGGGAGGTGGGGACTGGCTAGAGGAAGTAGGTGACTGGGGTTGTGGCCTGAGGGATATCTGTCCCTGCCCCCTTTCTGTGTTTCCTCAGCTCTAATGAGCTAATTAACTTTCCTTGGCCATTCTTTTCCACGGTAGTTCTGCCTTGGAGCTGACTGATCATGGATTGAATTCTCTGAAACCGTGAATCAAAATAAATCTTTCCTCCTCTAAGTTGTACTTGTCAGGTATTTTGGTCACAGTGATGAAAAGCTAACTAACACACCCAGGAAGTTTCCTGGGCATTATACACATAACTAGTGATATCCTCTGCGGAGGAGATTTCTATCTCTCAGGGCCCCAGAGAAGAAGGAAGCAGGGAAAGTTTTCTCCTTACTTCACATCTGTCCTTTCATTTTGTCACTCTAGTTTTTATTGACAACTTCCATCTCTGTTTGCTATCCAAATGATCTCCCACATTGTAGCTGGCAGCACAGCGAAGGCTCTGTCCCCATTGCTCATCCTTACAATGATACTGAGGGTTAGGGAAGTGGGTAGGTGAAGCACCGGTGACCGGACAGTGAGGGTATTTCCAAATCCTTGAACAATTTGAATTTATATACTTGACACAACTCAAAACCTTCTTCTTGATGCATTAAAAAAATCTGACTCTGCATTTCCACTCACTAGCTTTCATCGGGTCAGCTCTTCCACCCGCCAGCTCATTCCATAGTGATGTTACTTTGGTAACCAAGTTATTTTGCATATGTAGGTCTTTGTTTTGCCATTTTTGTATGATGGAGGGTAGGTTCAGTGTCCTAGATGGATAGTGGCTGACTGACTTCTGTGTAGTCCTTTGTTGATGACAGTCATAATGCTAATTTATTTATTTTTTTTCTGTATTTTGGCTTACAAATGATATTAAGCTTCCATGGACTAAATTTGAAGCAAAATATTATGTATTTACTTTTTGTTGTATCTTAGAGTCACCAATTGGTTTTAATTGACCTGATTTTTAAAAATATCCTTTAAGTTCTAGATCTGTTTTTTCAGGAGAACCTATTATCTTTAGATAGTAAAGTCTACTGGTTTTGAAGATTTGATATGATTTTGACCATACTAATACTTTTTTATAGTAAAATTTATCTTTTATTTTGTTTATTTCATACCCATCCAATAAATACAATATTGAGCACTTTATATTTCCCAGAGGAGAAAGATATATGTCTAGAGACAAAGTTTTGAAATCTATAAGCACATCAGGTGATTTTTTTTGTAATAATCGCAAGATGATTCTTTCCATGGGACTAGTAGGAATATAGTGTTGAAGAGGAGAATAAAACTTCAAAGTTTGATCCCCAAGACTTTGAAATAATTAAAGATCAGAAAATGAGTAAATTCCACTAAGGGAGATTAAGCTAGAAAGCTAACAAAGAGATAATGATATCTCGAAGGCTAAATGAATTTTCAAGGAGATGGAGTAATCAACTGTGTAAAATGCTTCTAATAAGTTGAATAAAAGAAGAATTGAGATTTGTCTATTAGATTTGGCAGTAAAATGATTACTAGCAACCTTGTTAAGCACAATTTATCTAAGGAAAGAGGGAATATGATTTTTCTACATTCGGGGCATACAAAAGCAGTGAAATCATCTCTCTCCCAATCTAACTTCTAACTTACAATCTGATTGTGCCTGATTGTGTGAAGAGAGAATGAGGAGACAGAATGCCCAGCTCTAAGAAATACCCTATGTTATGACCAAGAATGAGTCACCCTCTCTCTGTTACCACAGGAGACTTATATTAGAAGTTCTTAGCTAGGCGGGATCATCTTCTCCAAATGAGCAAGGAACATGTCTTATGCTTTGTTATCTTCCATTATCAACTCTTGAAAAATGCTCTTGACACACCATGTGAAGTCTGTACTTAACTAAAAAGGAAACTCCTCGCTCCTAGTAAAATGTAATATGGGTGGCTCTGTGACCTTTAGTCCCTTTGCAATTCAAGAAGTTCCGGAAACCCAATGTGCAAAAGCTACAGCATCAAAGAAGGCAGGTGGTCTGCTTTAGTCAATCCAGCCCAGAGAAGTGGATAGGAAAAAAGTAATTAAAATTATCATGGCAGATCACCTACCCTCAAGGACAGGAGGAAATTCATCTCAATAGGCTTTGTTCAGTGTGAGAAATAACATAACATAAATAACATAACAGCGAATGTGTGTATATATGAGAGTGTGTGTGTGTGTGTGTGTGTGTGTGTGTGTGTTGCATACAATATGCATAAGAAACATACAATGTACTTTTAAAAGTTATTCCTCCCCTCCCCCTAAATCCTCTACTGTTTTCCTGGTACCACTCCTCCCTATTTTCCTTTTGTAGTCTACAATGAAGCCATCCCCTAACTGAACCTTTCCATTCATTCTCCTCCTGCGCTGTGGCTTTGTTGTGGTTATCATCTCAGCAAATGGAAACATCTTCTACTTTGTAATTCCAACTATAAACCAGAGATGTGTTCTGATGCCTCACTCTCAGACACAATCTACATATAATCTGTCACATGATCTTCTTCTAGGGTAAGTCTCTAAGGTGTCCACTTCTGTCCACATCTCTTATCTAGTGTAGGCCATTTCCATGCCTCAAAAGGCCATGGCAGTTTCCAACTAACTTGTGCATTCGTACACTCTTACCTATTATGCTCTGTATGGAATATTCCCAAGTTATTCCTTCTGAAATGTAAATCAATGACTCCACTCCCCCTGCTTAAAACTACTCAATCTCCCTCTCCACCTCTTCTCTCATCTCAGTCAAGCTTCATTGATCTTTTGTCAGTTCTTCAGCTATTCCAACTTCTCTTCCACCTCAGGGCCAGGGTCTCAAAATGTTTATTTTCTTGCTCATCATTAGCTACTTTTTACTAGTCTTCTAGGATAGAGTTTAAATTCTACTACTTCTCTAGTCTAAATCAGGTCCTGTCTAAAGTACTGTCATTATGTGCTGGCACAACTAATATTCCTGATTTATTGTCCTTTTCCCTCATTCTATTTCAAGATCCTTGAGGTCAGAGATTTCCCCCACTCCCACCCTGTACCTCTAGTGCTTATAATAATTTCTAGTCTGCACTGGGCATTTTATAATTATTTTTTATGTCATTAGTGATTAAAACATTCATTGATAAGCTTTTACATTATTAATAAAGTATGTTATGCACCTATTTAGAACAGATGTCAAGTGTAAACTTTATCCATATCCAATAGATCCTCTCAGATGATTCTCAGTTACCTGTGACTCTAGAGACAGTCACAGGAATATGATTCTTTGTTTGAAGGTTTCTTTTTAATTTAATTTAAATTTTTTTTTTGGTACTGGGGATTGAACCCAGGGGTGCTTAACCACTGAGGATACCCCAGTCCCTTTTAATTTTTTATTATGAGACAAGGTCTCACTAAGTTTCTTGAGGCCTTGCTAAGTTGTTAGGCTATTCTCGTTCTTGTGATCCTCCTGAGCCTCAGCCTCCCAAGTTGATGGTCTTTTCTGAATCTTACCTTAGGATCTTTCTGGAACTCTTGTCTTTCTTTCAAGTTTGGCTCTATATACTTCTTAAAAAGATACTAATTTTCATTTATTGGGTTGTCTCTACCCAATACATATGAGAAATAATGATTTTGTCTACAGAGTCCCTGACAATGGCTAATTTAGACTACACTTATTGAGGCATCTACTTCAGTTAGGTAAAGTTGGATTTGCTGTTTCTGGTTGTTTCCAATTCTAGTATTACTGAAGAATATAGTCAGGCATAAGATAAACCCATTTCTGAGGTCGGAGAGCAAATTTATCATTTCAAGCTTAAGACTTTTTCTGATTTTCTTGAATTTTTACTTATTAATAATTGGCAGCTTCAATAGGAGAAATATCATTAATTCTTATTTCACTGGTCTAATTTAAAAAGAAAGAGAGAAAGAGAGAGAGAGAGAAAGAGAGAGAGAGAGAGAGACAGAGAGACAGAGAGAGAGAGAGAGAGAGAGAGAGAGAGAGAGAGGGAGAGATTGCCGATTGCCTCACATGGTGCTAAAAGTGGCTTTTATGTTCCTGTGGCAGTTCTCTGTCTAATCAGAGGGCTTTCTTAGGCAAAAAGGAGAACCCTTCAGCTTACAAAGGCCCTTTGCTCTCTGGCCATCACTGATATATTTCAGCCTGCTTCTAACAGCCTCTCTCCCTCTTCCTAGTCAGAGAAAAGATTTCTGCACAATGATCCTTAATTAAGATACTGTCCTCAGAAGCTGTCAGCTGCTGTGATTTAGAACTGCAGAAATTTCTCTTGAGAAAAACAACTATACATAACTATAACAATTAAATAACATTATTTACATAGTCATAATAACCCACTAACAAGTGTTGTTATCTTTTTTCTTGGAATCATTTGAGAGGCGATTCAGGATGGATAAGTGGAATTTTAACCCTGGTGCACAAAGCAAGAGAGATGAATAGAAGTCTTTAAAGTTTCAGGCTTTGGGATCTATGATAAAACATTTCTGGGGGGTTTGTTTTTTAACAATGCTAATGCTGATGTCGACAAATGGTGACATTCATCAACATTTATGGAGTTCTCATTGTATGACATACTCTGAACTAAACATTTTGCAATAAAGTACAATTAACTCTTTTAACTAGATAGACATTATTTTCAGGTGAGAAAACTGAAGCTTTAGGAGGCTGAGAAAATTCTTGCCACACTTAAAATTATATGACTTTATTACCAGAAGATCTAAAGTGTTTCAAATAAATTATACTAAAATTAATTTAAAAGCTATAGGGATTTTTATGTTCAGGTCAAAGAAACATCTACCATATTTTTGCCCTAAAATTATGAGATAGAAAGGGCAGTGGTCTATAACTTATTAGTGGCTCTCATAGCCAGCATTTGGCTCATGATGTGAGGAGTACCACATTGCAACGTGGCTTCTGTTTTCTTATTTGAACATTTTGAAACTGGACAGTTTCTAAGGCCCTGAAACTCTATGAATTTAAGATGACTGAATATATTTAAATTTCTATCTTGAGATTGGAATAGCAGAGTGAATCTTATGCTGTATACCAGCCCTCATAGGCCTACTCTGTGTGAAGCCTTTGATCATTTCATGAGTGGCAAAATGATACTTACCTTTAAATTTCTGCTGGCTATTTCCAGTCACAACCCACTTCTTGAGTAATGCCTCATGCCCTTTCAAAACAGCATCAGGATTCCATTTAGAGCAACAATATTGCCCTGCTAGATGATCATCAGTGTCAGGAGATGAGGCAGATTCCTGTTGCTTGATCAAGATGTTTAAAATCCCATTCTGCACAAACGGAAATGCTTGGAAGGGTATAATGAGAGGTAATAGTAATTTTTAGATTGCCTGTCAACCCTAAGCCCATTTCTATCCATCACGGAAATGATATAACTTTCACTTCTCTTGCTTTTCTGATTTGCATAACCAACAGCATCAATACCACCCACAATTTTTTTTTTCCCAGCTTCATACTAAAGCAGAACTTTGATTTGTAAGGCCTTAACTGGCCTGGGTCTATTAATTCCATTTTGAAAAAATGTGTGACTCAACTACCAATTAAGCACAGAAATAAGTAATGAAATTAAATACCAAATAAAAGGTTTATATATTATCTCTAACAATATTCTTGGTATTTTTTTGCAGCTTTCTGGAAACACAGAAGCCATCTTGTTATAGTCACTATCATCTGGTTTTAATTTGCTATAAGGTATAAGATTCCCCTATAGCAGAGTGGAGAAAAACAGCTGCTTTAGTGTTGATTCATTGTATCAATTATACATTCCTTATTATTATTATTATTATTATTATTATTATTATTATTATTATATGTATTTTTAAAAGTTCACGTGTGAGTTGAGATGTAAGGAGAAATGAAGTTATGGGCCACTCTTTAAAAAGCTTTAAAAGCAAGGTCATTGTGAAAGGAGGTGTAGCACCAGGGGAAAGTTGGTTGACCTCACAGTTTGGTCCCCTGCAAGATGGATTTTTCTCAGTGGATTTGCCACAGATTTATAGGATGTTCTCAGCCTGAAAGACTAAGTCTTTCCAGAATTTTGAAGGGTTCAAATATCTGCTGTACTCTGAACTACGCAGGCTGCTGTTTTCTGATTACAAAACTCACAAGGGACCAAGGTTAAAAAAAAAAAAGAAAACAAAACAGAATTTCAATTCTTTAACTAATGAGGAATATAACTTTCAATATGAACTATCCTTGTTTTTATCCAAGGCCCAAACATACACTTATACCAGTATCTTATTATTTCTTGCTAATATTAGTATTTGGCTTCAGAAAATTTTCAGCTTTCTACTCTAGCAAAAAAGTTTTCCTATTATTGAGTAATTTTTTTTTTTGGTAATGGGGATTGAACTCAGGGGCACTCAACCACATGAGAGCCACATCCCCAGCCCTATTTGGTGTGTGTGTGTGTGTGTGTGTGTAAGTATGTGTGTGTGTATATATATGAGACAGTGTCTCACTGAGTTGTTTAGAGCCTTGCCCTTGCTGAGGTTGGTTTTGAACTCATGATCCTCCTGTCTCAGCTGCCCAAGCTGCTGGGATTACAGGCATGCCCCACTGCACCCAGCTTTGTTATTGAGTAATTCTTATCATCAATATGCATGATAGATATAATGGCTTCCATTTTAACAAAAGCCCTCCTTTAATTTTATATTTTCCTCCACATTTCAATTTCCCAGCAAAATTTCTCAAAGAAGTGATATATAGACTTCTTGTCTCTACTTTGACGCCTCCCATTTTCTCTTCAGTCCAAATAGGATCTCTTCTTCATCACTCATTAAAATCAAATAGAATAGAAAACTGTGAAAAGAAATAAAAAGATTTAGCCTTGTGAATAGCATGTTTTCACCAAATAAAACCTATAGTTATAGAAAAATATCACTTTCAAATTGCATTTGGAAAGAAAAGGTTATTACTCTTTTAAAAAGGTTTTTTTTTTTTGGTATTAGGGATTGAACAAAGAGATACTTTATCACTGAGCTACATCCCCAACCCCTTTTATTTTTTATTTTAAGGCAGGGTATCATTAAGTTGCTTAGTGCCTTGCTAAATTGCTGAGGCTAGCCTCAAACTTGCAATCCTCCTGGGTTAGCCTCCTGAGCCACTGGAATTATAGCCATGCACCATAGCACCTGGGAGTTATTGCTCTTAATGAATAGTTTGGCTTAGCTATAGAAAAGTTCAAATAAGATTCTATTTTTTAAAATTAGTTATACATGACAATAGAATGCATTTTGATACATCATACATAAATGTAGTTTCTCATTCTTCTAGTTGTAAATGATATGGAATTATACCAAGTTACGTAGTCGTATATACACATAGGGTAATAATATTCAATTCTTTCTATTATACTTTCTATTCCCTTATCACCTCCTTTACCATCTGCCTAAACCAAAGTATGTCTATTCTTCCCTACTCCCCACCCCATTGTGAATTAGCATCTGTATATCAGAAAAAACATTTGACCTTTGTTGTTTTTTTTTTGTCATTGGCTTACTTCACTTAGCATTATATTCTCCAACTCCATTCATTTCCTGAAAATGCCATAATTTCATTCTTCTTTAAGGCTGAGTAACATTCCACTGTGTATATGTGCCACATTTTCTTTATCCATTCATCTGTTGAAGGGCATCTAGGTTGTTTTCATAGTTTAGCTATTGTAAAATGAACTGCTAAAAACATTTATGTGGCTGCATCAGTGCAGTATGCTGATTCTAAGTCCTTTGGGTATAAACCAAGGAATGAAATAACTGGATCAAATGGTGATTCCATTCCCAGTTTTCTAAGGAATTTCCATACTTCTTTCCATAGTGGTTACACCAATTTGTAGTTCCCCCACAATGTAAGACTGTACCTTTTCCACTAAATCTTTGACAACGTATATTGTTGCTGTGTTCTTGAAAATTGCCATTCTGACTGGAGTGAGATGAAATCTTAGAAAAGTATTGATTTGCATTTCTCTAATTGCTAGAGATGTTGAACATTTTTTTCATATGTTTGTTGACCTATAGTATTTTTTCTTCTGTGAAGTGTCTGTCAGTTCCTTAGCCATTTATTGATTGGGTTATTTGTTGGCTTTGTGTTGAGTTTTTTGAGTTTTTTAATATATCCTGGAGATTAATGCTTTGAGGTGCATGTGGTAAAAATTTTCTCCCATTCTTTTTTGAAAATTTTTTATTCTAATTTGTTATATATGACAGCAGAATGCATTACAATTCATATTACATATCTAGAGCACAATTTTTCATCTCTCTGCTTGTATGTAAAGTATATTAAAAAAAAAACACAACCACAAGATTTCCTCCCATTCTGTAGGCTTTCTCTTCACCTCATTGATTGTTACTTTTGCTGAGAAGAAGGTTTTTAGTTCTAATGCATCCCACTTATTGATTCTTGATTTTATTTCTTGCACTTTAGGAGTTAAGGAAGTCAGCGCCTATTCTGACATGGTGAAGATTTGGGCCTACTTTTTCTTCTATTAGGCCCAGGGTTTCTGTTCTAGTGCCTAAGTCTGATTCACTTTGAGTTGAATTTTGTGCAGGGTGAGAGATAGGGGTTTAATTTCATTCTGCTACATATGGATTTCCAGTTTTCCTGGCACCATTTGTTGAAGAGGCTATCGTTTCTCCAGTGCATGATTTCTCCAATTCTATCCATTGGATAAGATTCTTTTTAGAAAACTCCTTCTGTTTGCCAGTCCGTCAATTAGGAAAATGGTGTGCAGCTATTTGACTATTCCTTGTAATTCATCCCTGATGAGTATAGATCTTCTTCAAGATTGAAAGACATGATATGAATTTCATATATGTTTGTAGGACATTAATGTCATTGGCAAACTTCAGAGCATGATCCATCTTTGCATTGGAAAAGGGATCTCCTATCAAATGCCACAGTAATAAAGCCTGTGCTTAGGACTTAGTAGCAATGAGTGCAAGTCAATCATTTCCTGTTTCAACATTCACTTTAATCTGGCCACCAGTGACTTCCATTTTGCCAAATTTCATGACAAATTATTATTTTTTTTTCTTATTTTACTCAATCTTCAAAGGCATGTGACATTAGTTGACCACTTCCTCCTCTTTGAAACATTTAGTTCTCTCGCCTTCTTGGCTGCCAAAGGCCCTCACTATCTACTTTATATCTGATTCTTTTCATTGTGGCTCTTCTTCCTCTCTCCTGCCCTCTAAATGATGGTATGCTCTTGGGATCATTCCTTGGCTCTCTTCTCATCAGGGTCTATATTCTTTATTAAGTGACGGCTGCTCATGACTTTAAACAACAGCTGTACCTTCATATTTTCCATGTTTATATTTCCAGTTCCAACCTCATTTCTAGGTTTGAGAGTAATAAATATCACCCTAGACAAAAAATATTCATAAGAAAGCAAAAGAATTATGAATGACCTGCACAACTCAGCCAATATCACCTTTCTCGAATGGAACAAGAAAATATCTGAATATACCTGGATTGAGTCAGCCAGTTGTCCTGGGTTTAACAGGATTTTTTTTATGTGATCATTTTATCTCTTTATTAACACATATTAATTGTACATATTAATAGGGCTCAGTGTGATATTTCCATATATGTAAATAGCATGTAAGGAATTTTCTGTTTTGTCATCATCTTCAACACCCTTTCTACACTTACCCCCGACCTTTTCCAATTGCCAGCTCTCACTATCTTACTTTCAGGTTGACTTTTATTAATTTCCACATGTGAGAGAGAACATGTGATAATTACCTTTCTGTGATTGGCCTACTTCACTTAGTGTAATGCCTTCCAGTTCCATATATTTTGCTGCAAATGATGGGATCTCATTCTTTTTCATGACTAAATAATAATTGATTATATAACTATATCACAAAATGGGTATCTAGGCTGATTTAACATTTGCAGTTTTCTCTTTGGTATGCTGACTTTATTTCCTTTGAATATATACCCTGAAGTAGACTAAGCCAGTATATATATTTTTAGCATTTTGAGGAAACACCACATTATTTTCCATATTCTTCATAGTGACGGTAATAATTTACATTCCCACCAAAAGTTTTTTTATTATTTATTTATTCTAATTTTTATGTAAGATGGCAGAATTGAATTCATTTCATATTACACATATAGATCACAATTTTTCATGTTACTGATTGTACACAAAGTATTTTCACACCATTTGTGTCTTCATATATGTACTTAGAGTAATGATGTCTAACTCATTCCACCATCATTCCTATCCCCTTGCCCCCTCCCTTCCACTCCCTCCCCTTTGCCCTATCTAAAGTTCCTCCATTCCTCCCATGCTCCCCCTCCATGGTCATTATGAGTCAGCACTTCATATCAAATAAAACAATCAGCCTTTGTTTTTGGGGGGATTGGCTTATTTCACTTAGCATTATATTCTCTAATGTCATCCATTTACCTGCAAATGCCATAATTTTGTTCACTTTTAATGCTGAGTAATGTTCTATTGTGTATATATACCAAAGTTTCCCTATGCATTCATCTACAGAAGGGCATCTGGGTTGGTTCCACAGTTTAGTTATTATGAATTGTGCTGCTATAAACATTGATATGGCTGTGTATGCTGTTTTTAAATCCTTTGGGTATAAGCTGAGGAGGGGGATAGCTGGGTCAAGTGGTGGTTCCATTCAAAGTTTTCCAAGGAATCTCCATACTGCTTTCCAGATTGGCTGCACCATTTTGCAGTCCCACCAGCATTGCATGAGTGTGCCTATTTCCCTAGATCCTTGCCAAAACTTATTGCTGTTTTTCTTTTTAATACCTGCCATTCAGATTGGAGTGAGATAAAATCTTAGAGTAGTTTTGATTTGCATTTCTCTAATTGCTAGTGATGAAGAACATTTTTTTTCATATATTTGTTGTTTCTGTTTGGTTCCTTGGCCCATTTATTGATTTGTCTTTTGGGTGTTAAGATTTTTGAGTGCTTTATATATCCTAGAGATTAGTGCTATCTGATGTGCTTGTGGTAAAGATTTGCTCCCAATTTGTAGGTTCTCTATTCACCTCACCGATTGGGATGGATAGCTTCTTCTCAGCAAAAGAAACAATCAGTTACGTGGATTTTTTTTTTAAAACAGGACAACGTTCTCAGGAAATATTCCCCTTGCTTCACATTTTTCTCAGCCCAAACTCACAGACTTACTGGTCATTGTTGACTCTCATAAAATGAAGTATATTCCTGGGGTTCCATATGCCGTTTGTATGGCTCTGATAACAACATGGCTAACTGAATGACTTACATCATTGCCACTTAGATATCTAGTAGGCATCTCAAGCATAACAGATAAGTAGCTCTAATCACTGAGGCCCAAAATTGTGTGTTATCTTTGTAGATTTTCTTTTCCACCTTCTCATTTCTGACCAATTGAGTTGCAATTCTTATTTGCTTCTACTTTCAAAATATATCCTGCTTATACTCTCTATCTTCCAAAAAAAAAAAAAATGTTGCATTGCTTCTCATGATCCTCCTTGTCTCCCACTGAGGCTAAGTCACTGTCTTGACTTCAAAATTCTAGGAATACTTCCATGATTCTTAAAACTATGTTTCATAAATGTGTGTCTATAAATCATCTGGTGATATTAAAAGAAGATTCTGATTTAGGCAGTCTGGACATGGCCTTAGATTCTGCATTTTTAACAAGATCCCAGGTGATACCAGTGCAGCTGGTCCACAGACCACATTAGAAAATGAATAATCAAGTATAAGACATTTCAGATAATGATTGGACTATGAGGAACCTAAAAAAGAAAGTAGAAAGCAACTGTTATTGTATTCTCTTTAGTCTTACTATTTTTTTTTCCCCAGAGTGATCTTTTACAATGGTGCATCAGATCATGGATCTCTCTTTCTACTTGTGCCCCCAAACTTCTACTTCTTTGGCTCCCCATTATACTTTAAATAAAATCCTATTGCTTAGCAGAAGGGCTTATATAATCTGGACTTACACTGTGTCTTCAAGTGGGCTCCTATCTTGTGTCCATCCTATTAATACTAAGTATGAATTGTTCTAAAGTGGCTTTTCTCTTTCTTGACATACTCAATTTTTCCCCCCTCAGTGCCTTAGCACTTCTGTCTAGATTAAAGTACTGTTCTCAACATTCAGGTTTCTGCTAAAACATACTAAAGGCTCAATATAAAACATCCTAATTGGCTAAATATAATCAATCACAAGAGTCTTTATAAGAGGCAGGCAGAATGCTCAGTCAAAAGATCTGATGATGGAAACAGATTGGAATGATGTACTTTGAAGAAGAAGGAAGTGACATAAATCAAGGAATGTAGGAAGCCTCTAGAAACCAGAAAAAGCAAGGGAAATGATTTTCCCTAGTCTCTAAGAGGAACTTAGCCCTGTAAACACTTGGATTTTATCCAGGACTCATTTTAGATTTCTGACCTCCAGAAATATAAGATAACAAATTACTTTAAGCCACTAAGTTTGTTAATGTAGCAATAGGAAACCAAGAGGTGATCTGAAACATTTTATGCAGACTTATTTATATGCTAATTTGTTTTCATTTTCTCCATTAGAATTTAGGGTCCACAAGGGAAGGGTCATCTGTCTTGTGACTTGCTGCATATCCAGTTTGTCCAGTGCTTAGAATAGTATTTTTCACATAGTTGGTGTCAAATAACTCTTAAATGAATGAACTATGTGATTGGCTATTCATAGTAGAAAACTTGGACATTACATGTATTGGTCAAGATTTAATCAGAAAAACAGAACTAATAGATACAGACACACAGACAGCTACACACAGCCACATGCAGTTATATCTTATGCAATTGTGGAAAAAAGTTAGACAATCTCTGCATTGTTCATTGTCTTCATATCTTATCTGATGCTGGAGCTTAAAAGTCCACAGGACAAGCAGCTGGAATTGATAATTGATATGAATTGGGAGAGAGTGGGGACAAACTGAAATGACTCCACGAAGACTGACTGAAATGGCAGTTCTTTTGCCTTCTGACTTTGATGAGGCTGGTATCCTGAGGAAGTCAAGGGGTAAATTGTCACAGTGCTAAATGCAAATGTAGCCCAGGCATTGGTGCTGCTCAAGAACTGAGAAAAGATGGAACGCTTGTTGGCCCGGTTGATATCTGATGCAAACAGTAAGAGCCAGAAGATAAAAATAAACACACAGCAAATTGGGACCATAAATTTATAACAAAGGCTAATATTTAGTGAGTGCTCAGTGCTATCATATTTTGATTGTTTCATTATTGATGCACCTCCATAATAGACATGCAGGCTCACCCTCCTAGCCCCGTGCACTCATACATCACCATCAGGAATCAGGAGAACTCCTACAAGAGCCACAGCATCGTGCCTCCGCATTTGCTCACTTCTGTGTCACACCAACTTCCTGAGCCTTCTCACCAGCATTAAGCAATGTGTCAAAACCCTGCATGTATTTCCTCATTTACAAATATCACCATATAAGTTAAGATTGGATGGAAGTAAAGCAAATTCCTGTGGAACTTGTCCTTTCTACAAACTTAGCTTAGCCGGCATTTTAAGAAGGTTTTTCAAACTACAATACTTCCTTGGGACAAATAAGACTTTCTGTTTGGATTATGATAGTGCTGACATTGTATCCAGTAATGCCATTTTATTGTTCTCCATCTCAATAACTAGATTGGATGGGGAATATGTGGTAAGATTTATAAGTAATAGTATGATTCTGTCTTTTTCCCTCTTCTTACTGAAGAAAGTTGGAGGTAAATGCCAATCTCTGTATTGGTAATTATTATTTTCTTTTTTTTTTTACTTTCTTCACTTTAGTATTATTTATATACCTTTTTGTGATGAATTGTACTATGTATTTTGTTAATGAGAAATAGAGCACTAATGAAAATGCATTAATACAATAGTACAGTTGTAATAAGACATTGCAAGTATATTGAATTTTACATAAAATCTTTTTGGTAACCATAGTAATAAAAACTTTTCTAATGTCAAAGTTAGATGACGAGCACAATATTGGACTCCATATACATCTGTATCATTCTTATATTTAGCCAGACTTGAAATTGGAATCATCTTTGATTTTTTCCTTCCCCTCACCATTTAATAGCAATCCTTTGAAATTTCTTTCTTATAACCATTTTGTTTTAATCTCCATATTTGTTTCCATTCTTTGGTTCTTTCAGTAGCCTTCTTTGAAACCCCCTAGCCTCAAATTCTCTTATTTCTTCCAGTTCATACTGTAAAATATCACCCAATTACCCTTTATATAATATTGCTTCCACCAGGGTCCTGCTTATAAACGTTTAATGTCCTACCACTGTCCAAAAGATGAACTAACACTCTTTAGACTGACATGAAAGATTTATCCATCTCCTCCATCCATTCTGTGTTTTTTCACTTTGCCCCTGAAACTGTAGAGAAGAATTAGAATAATCAATAGAGCCAATGAATTGAAAGAAGCCCAGATAAGAACTTGAGGGATGGTGGAGGATGAGGAAAGATGCAGCAACATTCAGGTTTGAGAGGGTTTTAAAAAGTTAGATTTCAATGGCAGCTATACTGCAACTGATATATATATATATATATATATATATATATATAGAGAGAGAGAGAGAGAGAGAGAGAGAGAGAGAGAGAGGATACAAAGGAATTCTAAATGTTTTGCTGTAGATTTTGAGTAAAAGCTTTCCACTGTTACTTTAAGTCACTCAGGAAAGATAAACATTAATTTTATCTTTTTCTTTATCCAGTGACTTTTTAAATGTGACTAATACCTTGTGAAGAGTGAGGGGTGCCGTCATGAAGCCTTTTACTCAATAGTTACAACACGTAAAACTGGAAAGAGCACCATAAAGGAAGGGGGTCAGCTATGATGTACCTGAGATGACAGAGAGGTTTGGTATAGATCAGCAGGCTAAAGAACACTTATTTATGAAAGTGAGATTTATTCAAAAGCTTGTCATATGACAGTTGTATAAATAAAAGGGGGTAATTTAAAGTGTTTAGCACAGTGCATGACAAATTGATAATAGCAATATTATAATTATTAATTACTTTAACAGTCAAATAGAGTTCTTGAATCTTATGGAAAATTAGATTTTAAGATTGTTCAGGGTAGAGCTTATGTTTTCTACTCACTTTAAATCCCTGTGGCACCTATTTTCTGCCTTGCAGTGAGACGTGGCTAAAAGAGCACAGGTAAGATTCCTGCAGACAAGGTTGGAGTCATGGCTTCTGCGCTGCCAACTGTAGGGAGATTTTTAAATGGGATATAGTTTTCTTATTTGTGAAATAAGAATTAGTACTAACTCATTTCAAAAAATAATTAGCATGCCTTATAAAAGGAAGGGTTATAGACTGTGTACTATAGAAGTGTGTTCCTGACTCTCAGAGAAAGGTACTACTTTTGATGATTTTTATCTATAATTACATTTCTTTTCTGCTGTCATGGAAAGCCTGATCCTCATTATAATATGTATTGCTTCATACTCAGTAAAGTATATAGAAAAAAAAACTTTGTTTATAGTTTGAGAAGAGTTTTGAAATTACTGCATGAAGATACTTGAAACTTTTGCCTCATTGAAAAGCACTAGATGTTTTGAGAAAAATCAATAAACCATATTCCAACCATAACCCAAAGGGAACAAAGTTATTGAGGTTTGAAATAGCTTACCCCAAAATCATAATTCCTCTAGCATGGGGATTTGTGAGTACCCTTTGCAGCAACAGCTAATCATACTGTACTTGGTGAATTATTTTCATTATATAAAATAAACTTAGTCATTGCACATTATAAGGAACGTTCAAATCCTTTCATTAAAAATGCAATGCTATGCATGCTATCAATTTTTAAGATGCATTACCAACTGGGTCATGAATATTAAGTGAACACATTTGTTCTACTCTTTAAAAAACATTATTAATTGGTAGTTAGTGTAGAATCTTCTACTTCACAATTTAAAACAGAAGGCAGTCAAACTACATATGCTCCCTTCACTTAACCACTTGACAATTCATCATAAAATCTCAGATGATTCAAAAAATTTAGCATGGGTGTGATAGCTTCTCTGACATCTGTTATCCACTATTCACAATCCCAAATAAGCAACTCTCTACTATTTATTAGCATCATAGACTGTGATGTGACTGGTTGCCAATGGGTGGCAGAATGACATTTTAATTTATATCATGTGGGCAAATAAATTCTGTCCATTCTAGAAATGTCTCCCATGTAAAATTTGTAGCTACTCAGATGCAAGTATCATTAGGTTTGTGGGGCTCGAAAGATAATGTTTATGAAAACACATTTTCAAAATAGAAAATTCTATTTACAAATGTGGTCTTCTTTGAAAATGAGGTTTTTAATGGACATTTTGTAATTAATAATAAATAGATACATCTTATACTCCAAGAGTCTTGGGAGAAAAATGATGTTTATTTGTGATGTATTTATTATTAAAATACAAGAAAAAACTGTTGTCTTTTACCTTTATTTCCAAGCTTTGTCTATTTATAACTTCCAAACTTTGTCTATTTATAACTCCAGACTTGTAAAGAACTATACAAATATGATTAGCAATTCTAATATAAGCAGGTACATGCTGTATAGATGTCTAAGCAAAGTGTCTTGAGGTCAAAGACTGTGTATGGAATCATCATTTTTGTGTGGTGAGGATAAAGAAGAGATGATTAGATAGCATTTGAGTCCATCTTGTTTGAACTTTCCCTAAAAATTCTTCCTTATTTGCATTTGAAAAAATTTATTTTGGTGATTTAAAAAAGTACTCCACACTCATCATTTTTGTAGTCACTTAGCATTCTATGCATTTTACTTATTTACCTTGTTTATTGTCTAATATCTCTCCACACCAGAATTTGAACATGAAGACAAGGACTGTTAGTTGGGATTGCTGCCATATTCCCAGACCCTAGCAGAGTGATTGGCAGTGTGTGCTCAGTAAATACTTGCTGAGTGAATTATTGAATAAATGAAAAACAAATGATGGAAAAATTTCCAAAGATGTGTCAAATTTCTACCAAAAAAAAAAATCGAAAAGAAGACCAAAAAATGGCCTATCAAACTATGTATAATATTTTGGTGTGCATGCTTAAAGATTATTTGTGTGTATTTACCTTATTGCAATCATGTAACATAAATCAAATTGCACATTATGATTAGAAAAGTTTTCCTGATTAATATTGTTTGCTACAGACAATTTTGTGAATATTAAGAGGATGATGATCAGGATAAAATTCACCAGGAATAATACTACATAGAGTAACTGTGTGAACATCTATTTTTTTTCCAGTCAGGGCTTCAGGTTTTTCTATGCAAATCATGTCAGTTCTGTATTTTAAAAAGTTTCAGATCCTTTCATACTTTTTTCTTTCTTCCCATGACCTTGATTAAGCCATTATCAGTCTTTAACTTCTTGCTTGGATTATATAGTTGCTTCCTGAATTACTTCCTCTACATGTAGTCTTGCTTGTTCTCCATCCCAATTTCTGTTTTTAGTACCAATTGTTTTCTTCTTATGAGAGGCAGAATGGTTTCTTCCACAAAATATTTACTCATTGTGGTTGCCTACCTGATATTCTTTAGTGGCTTCTAATTGACCTTGGGATGAAATCTTCATAGTTCTCCATTGGTGACTGTTTCCAGCCTCATGCCCTGTGCATCTCTCATTTGAATGAGCCAGTGTCTTTCCTGTGAACATTTAATGAAATATTGCCTAGGATGGATTGCCTTTATTATGTGTCTTTGTTTGGTTAATGCTTCTCTTTACAAATTTCAGTTTAAATGCTTCATAAGGGACCTTCCCTCACCACCAAACACAGTGCCTGTCCTATGATATCATTAAAATTTTTTGCATTGCATTTGTGTTTTCATCACATCCTACTCTGTAGACTGATTTTTAGGAACATTTATCACAAGATGCAAAGAAAGCAAAGAAAAGAAAAGAGAGAGCGATAAGTGACATACTAATTATAATCAGATCACTTAATTATAATTTGAAATTTTAAAATAGCATTACTCAGGTTGTTTAATGAGCTTTATAGAAGGAGAAAAAATTATTACTCAAGTTCCCTTGGCAATGAAATAGTCATTATGTTGTTTTATAAAGTTTTGTGAGGACAGAAAAATGATTTTTGTGAAATAATCACCCAACAATATCTCATCATTTGTAGCACAGATATAGTTCTAATAGTTTAAATGTAATAGCAATTGTTGCTCCTGCCATTTCTTTGATTAGTAATTCTCAATACCTGGCCAGAGTGGAGAGAAAGGGGAGATGATTGAGATTTTAATATTAACCAAAGAGTTGTGGAGTGAAAAGAGTTGAGGAAATCTGTCCTGGCTTATGATAAGGAATTTTGAGAATTTTCATATTGACATTGGAAAGTCTCATACATATGTATATATACATATATATGTATATATACATATATATATATACACACACATATATGTGTGTATGTGCATGTGTGTGTATAATGTTATGTAGGGGGATGGGATACTGAAAGTTTCAGCTTTCTTGTAGCATCCAGCTACATAGGACTAGGTTCTGTTATTTGAATGTGAATGGAATCAATTGCAATAACTTCCCTTCTGCCTCCTATCTCTTTTTTCTATCATGAACCATGTATACAAGGACATCACCTTAGTGATGGCAAGGAAAGAATGGAAGGAACCTGGACTCAAACTTTTAAGAGGAGAGCAGCCTTATTAAGTCAGACCTCATATATGAGAGAAATACATTAGCTTATTGATGCCACTGTAATCTTGAGCCTTTCTAATTCATCAGTTGAACTGATAGGCTATTTAAACAAGTGGTCAAAAAATTACAATACATCTTAAATAGATTTGCATGTGGTACTGGGAAAGGAACAGCTGCAGATGATGCCCAGCTGAAAGGAACTGCAAACAGGTTACTCAGCAGGAACACCCATGAGAGTTTTCCAATCTCATTGTCTAATAAAGGACTAAACATCTAGCTCTTAGTCTCTCTGCCATTTGCTTATTCTTGCCTCTTGGAAGCTGTTAACGTACTGAGCAAATATGATTTTTTTAAACCATGTTTATTTTCTTTCTTTCATCTGTCTTTCCTAGTTTTTTCTTTCATCTTCTTTCATAGTTTTTTCCTTTTAATTTATTTTAAGCATAGGCAATAAATAATATTAAAAAGACCAATGGTCAGGAATTAAAAGTTAAATATATGCTTTAGAGAGGAAAAAAGAACTTCCAGTTTCATTATGAGAATAGAATTTCTTTTCTGGAAGATAGTGCAAAGAAGATGAGAGTTGAAAAGTTCTGGCAAGAATGATGGCTCTGCTGAGCTCATCAGACTCAAGCTATGAGAGGCCTGAGATGCTCTAAGATCCAGAGGATGGTCCCCATCACAATTAATTTGGACTACAGAGTTTGCATTATTTATTGCTTCACAAAAATCACAATAAAACTTAGGGGCTTAAAACAACCATAAACATTTGTTAGTCTCTGTCAATCGGTGATTCTGGAAGGACACTGTTTACATTTCTTACTTAAGATCTCTCATGCAGCTGTAGTTAGATATCTGCTGGGGCTGCAGTCATCTGAAGGCTTAACTGGAGCTGGAGTATACATTTTTAAGGATGCACACTTATACAGCTGGCAAGTTGGTGCTTCCAGTTGTTTATAGCCCTCACATTCTCTTTGCCTGGCTGTCTCCATGTTTAACTGTTCTCCCTACAAGGTATCTGCCTTCCCTGAGAGCATGCAAGTTATAGGGAAAGGTGGAAGCTCTAATTCCTCCAATATTTAGTCTCAGAAACACTTTGCTGTATTTCATTGGTCCCACCTATTACTCCTGATTTAGTGAGGAAGTAGATAAGGGGGTGGCTAGGGCAGTGGTCCTACAAAAAGTCGCCTAAGGATATTAAAAATTAGGAAAATAGAATAAAATCCTAAGTGCATATCTTAGGACACTCTGTTCTTTGGCATCCCATTCAATATTTTTCATGTTTACTATCGATGTGAATTGGGTTTGTAAGGGAAGGGGATTCTTTTTGTTAATACAGCATTAAGTCATGCTTTGAAAGACATCAATAACAGAAATACTCTCCCATTTGGAAGAATCTGGAAGCAGGACTGTAAGGAGTAATACTGATGTCTTAAATGGAACCAGGAATGAAGGTGCTTTGAATGCTAGAACCTTACCCTGGTAGGTACAGCAACCAGAAAGGAGGGAATCAGACTGCACCATCCTCTGGGTGGTGGGATCCTGGTCCACTACAAAAAAGGACTATGGCTTTTATGATAATGATTCATGAGTTTTTTGTCCTCTACCCACTGATTTTTGGAACAAATTTATCTACACTGATGTATTCTGCAGCAATCTTTTGTTTCTCAATTTCTATTGTGAAAATTTCCCCATGTTAATAATGAAAATTAGATTTATTAAATACTGGAAGTCATAGAAGGTCATAAGAGCAGGGGTTCCTTTTATCAACTTCTTCACCAAATTTCAAACAGAAGAGTTCTTCTTGTCTCCATTTTATATATTGCAACAATGTGTGGGAGGTTTTTGATAAAGTTGTTTTACTGCTAAAGAGGTTAGGAAAATGCTGATCTATAACATCATCTTAAATAGCTGTATCCTAGATATGGATGTAACATAAATTATTAAAACAATTCTTTATGTGAATACTTTGGTGGTTTCTTGCTTTCCTCTATTATAAACACTGCTGTGATAAACAATATCATAGTCTCCTGTTTGTATTCATCCCCAATTACTTATTCATCTCATTCCTAGAAGTATAATTCCTGGGTTGAATTAAATATTGCCTTTTAAAGTTTAAAAAATAAGTATTACCAAATCGTCTTCTAGAAACTAAGCCCCATTTGTACTTACACAAGCATTGAATGCTGGGTTCTTCATGCCCTTTCTGATGCTAAATATTGTCATTAGTAAAATGTTTTCTATTTTGATTGTTTATATAATTTTAAATGTATGACTCATGCTGAATATTTTTGTATGTTTGTTATCCATTTGCATTTGTCCTAAGGTAAGCTCTCTTTTCCTTTGCATAGATTCCAGGAAAAACTTATGATAGGGAATCATTGTATCCATTAATCACTGTCTTTTAAAGAGAAGACTTCTTATAAAGGATTCTTCTTTTTTGGGGGGGTTAAGGGGGTGCTTTGTGTAAGAACATAAATGGGAGTAATTAATAGAGGAATAAATTGCTCATTCTTAAGAAAAGAGACATGGTGTGAGACAGTTAGCAGAGGAAAATGGACAGGTGAATAGAAAAAGAAGTGGTGATGATTAACTTGACTGGATTGAAGAATGCAAAAAGAACTGATATGATATATAATTCTGTGTGGCTATAGTAATATTTTCCAGAGAAGACTGGTGTATAAATCAGTGAAGTGAGTGGAGAAAGCCCACTCTCAATGTGGATGGGCACAACAGAATTGACTGGGAACCTGAACGGGACAAGAAAATGATTCTTCGTTTTGGAGTGGGGCATGTTTCTCCTGCCATTGCCCTTGGACATGGGGCTCCAGATTCTTCAGCTTCTGGGATTTGGTACTTGTACCAATAACTTTCTAGGAGCTCTTGGGTCTTTGACCTTGGACAAGGGGCTACACAGTTGGTCTCCCTGGGTCTAAGGCTTACAGCTTCTTGAACTGAGCCAGGCTATTGAAATCTGTGGCTTTCCAGCTTGCAGATGTCTGATTGTTGAGCTTTTCAACCTCTGAACCAATGTGAACCAATTCCCTAAGAAATATCCTATGCTTATATTCTATTAATTCCATTTTCCTTGGGAAACCTGACCAATTGAGAAGATGATATGGAAGGAAGCATTGGTAGAGAGAATGACCTGGGGAAAACAGTTATTGGAAGATGGGAGGACAGAGAACATAGGTGACCATTGCACAGGAGGAAAGTTTGGGGATGTGTTTAAAGGCGTAGGGTGACCATACATCCCTACTTTATCTAGATACTCCTGGTGAGTGCCTTTTGATCCAGGGAAATTATTATTTCTTTTCTTTTTTTTTTTTCAGTACTAGGGCTCAAACTCAGGGTCTTATGCTTGCTCGTCAGGTACTACTATATTACTGAGCTACATTCCCAATTATTAAAGTGCCTTTTTTTAGATAATAAAATATGTTATTACTTTCTAGAATGTTTCCAAAAAAATATTCAGAAAATAGTTTGTTATATAATTAAGCATCTGTTTGCCACACAGTCTTCAGTAAAATGTCCATTCTTGCCTAGCACAGGACCATTTTGAAAAATATTAAGTGTCTGCAACGTGCTAATCGCTGGCTGTATCATGCACTGGTAGTAGATGAGTTAAATACAAGATTACTCAATGCAGCCCACAATCCAGTCAAGATAAAAATACTTAAATTCACACATAATTTATTAATTATAAGTGCTGAATTTATAGACATTTCTATGATAAAGGATACAGGAACACAGAGGATCAAGGAAAAACACCTAGAAAAAATGATCTTGAGTTGGTTTTGAAATATTTATTTTGAATATCTTGAAATAGAAATAGTAAGTAAGAGAGATGTGGTGGAATATATGTGCACAAGTTTCGAGGGTTAACATAGTGGGCTTGGAGATTATAAAGTGTTTAGTTTATCAGGAATGTGTGTGCTTAATATCCAACTTGCATGCAGTTGTGAGTACTGTTTTAAGAGGTAAATAATAAACAAAATGCTCAAATAAAGGAAAAGTCATGAGTAAAGACCACGAGAAATAAAAGATTGTGTGTATGAAGGTAATGGTTGTTCTGTATGGATTCCTTTTTTTTTCTTTTACTGTTTTTTTTTCTTTTCATTCTTCTTGCTCTCTTTTCAATATTCTATTTCTCTGCTTCACGTTTATTTATATTTTCTTTCTCCTATAGCTTCATCCACTCCTTTAATTTGAATTTGGACTAAGGATGAAGAGACAAAGAGACAAAGGGCAGATAAACACTGAGAGACAGATGATAGATGGTTGACCACACATACTTTTCATCTTTAGACAAAGAAGGAGCCATCACTTTATATACTGTGTCTTTTGGTTTAAAAAATCACATTCTCTGATAAATTTCAGGATTATAAAGATTAGGTGTCCCTGGATTAGCAAGAAGGAAGAAGAAAATAAAATCCATATAATTACTATGAGAAGCTATTACTATTATTCTGTAATAATTAAAATTTCAAATTCTACAGCTAAAGTTTCTGAATTTCAATCCTGGCTCTTCCACCTATGAGCTGGACGATCTTGGAAAATTTTATCTCATTTATAGCATCTGTATATACTTCATAGATTTTTTTGCAGGAAAAAAAAATGAAGAAATTTGTAGAGTACTTAGAACAGTAATTTAAAATAAGGACTCAAAAAAATAGAAGCTATTATTAGCATGATTATTATTTGCTAAGATTTTGTCTCAAAATCTGGCATCTTTATGGATCCTTATTTTTATAAATAGCCATACAGAATTAAAATAAACTTAATTTTCCCCAATAAATTATTCGAGTTGGGAGATATTATCTTTAAATATGTTCTGAATTCAATTTATATAAGTATAATTAAATACACATTAATAATTAAATTATAAACATGCAAAGTCACAGGGTAAATATCTGGATTGACTTTCAAAGTATTCCATAATCTTGGGTCTTCATGTCCAGCTAACTTTATTTCTATTCTCTTTCTTATTCTTGTTACTCATCCTTCCATAGTATCCTTGATTGACAGCAGTCAAAATATTTTAAAACATGTTCTTCTCTCAGTAATAACTTTTGAATGGCAACCCACCCACTTTTGAGTTTTTACATTAATCTGTAAATAATGATCTTCCACACCTCTATCAATGTTGTATGCACATTTCAAATTAATTTTTGAAATAGAAATTTTAAAAGTACATAAAAATATGAAAATAAAATTCTATCTAACTCAATGTGTCATTTTGTACATGAAAATCACTTTGGAAAACCAGTGGTCTAGCCCATATATGAACATGTCTGGTAATGTCATGATAGGAAGTAAATCCCTCAGTGCATCAGTCTATTCTATTAATGGACAACAACTCTAAGTCATTTTCAAGTTCTTGTTTGTATTAATGTAAAAAATTTCTAAAGCTACTATTTTTTACACCTACTGGTGGACATTCCACAAGGTCCTGGGCTTGATGCTTTAAACACATTATTTCTAGCTCTTATTATCTTAAAGCCAAATAGTGCTTTTTTTTTTTCCTTTTTGTCTCCCAATTACAGATAAGAACATTTAAGTAGGTCTAAGACAAACTCTTGCCCTTTAAACAGTCCTCATCTCTGGATGTAATATGAAATGAAATAAAAGCCATCTCTCTACTTTATATGTGGCTATAATTTTCCCATTAAAGTCTCCTGCACAATACCATGAACATTCAGATCTAGTTTTTGTTTGAATTATCCCTGAATATGAAATGTCCTCTTTCTTCTTTTCTTCTTTTATCTTCCTCATTTCTTTGGTGCCACTATTCAGTCCCCAACTTTTCTTTAACATCATTGCTTAACTCTTCTGCATATTGCCTTGGCCTTGGGTAAAATAATAACATGATATCTACACAACATCATTTTGAGTTTAGTATTCAGTTTATGATGCTTGTTTGCTGTGGTTTTGTGAAATGACTTCTAATTAGTTTCTAAATTGCTTTGTGGTGTAGATAATGCTTCATAATTCCCTTCCCCCCACACACTTACATAGTTTTAGTCACATCATAAGCTTTTTTTCACTCATATATCTATACATTTCTTTCCTATTTTACAAATATGTAAAAGATGAGAAAAAATGTTAAGAGAATAATAATGAAGAGTCCCAGAAGGAAAAAATTCTAATCATTTCAGACTCACATCGTGGTTTATATCTCCACAAATATTTATTCCGCTTTTAGATCAGTCTTAATCAGTTTTGATGTCCATATCTAGTCCTAAAAATTCCTTATTATAGTGATCTTTTGATTCTTTTCTCTTTGGACAGTGTTTCATGCTACCTGTGAGGCCTTTGACTTTATTGCAAATACATTTTCTTGTACATTTCTGCAGTTGCCTGGCCAGCTACAAGAAATGTATTACAGAGAAAGGAGAAGGCTCTGGGACTTAGGGTGATCTTGTAGGTCATCAGTGATGAAGTATATCTTAATCCATAGGTGAGAAGAGGGAAAAATACAGTGTTTTTTCTCATGAAATTCTGGACAGGAATGAAAGTCTTGGGGGTAATAAAGAGGGACAGAAGAAAAATAAGTAAGTAGGCATTAGATTATAGAGTCTGTTATTGAATTTTTAGTTTTTTTCTATGTAAAAAGGATGAAGAGGTATAATAAGTGTAAAATATTTAAATATATTAGGAAGCCAATTTCAAAGATAGACTAGATCAGACAAGAGGGCAAATCTAAGAGCTGAGTTGCAAATCATCTGATTCTTCAGCAGTATCCCTTCCTTCCTTCGAAGCTGTTGATTTGGGTAGTTTTTTGTCAGATACAGATGAAAATTTTCCAAGATTGGTTTAGGTATTCTCTTCTTTTTTAAGCTGAAACAGGATTTATGTCAACATATAGTTGAACAGCTTTCTATTTTCATTGCGCTTCTTGGAACTTCACATGTAGTATACACTTATACACTATTTATTTTTTTAAGCCTTTAAAACAAATATCTGAAGAAACAGAGCCACACAGTCACCAAATTACTTTTACAAAATCACCTAAATGTCTAGAGGCTCACATGGTTAGAATCCAGATGTTCTGTCTCCCAGTTTAGAAATTTAATATGCTTTCTAGATTTTCAAGGAGAGCCAATCTTTAAACTCAGCTAGAAGAGGTATGTGGGAGATTCCACAACACATATAGAAATATGTTTTGGGGGATGTAGACTAGTTCCTGCAGCAATCTATCCCAGGTGAAATGGATGTGTCACTTTACTTGCTTAAACTGGGAAAAACGTATGTTGGGTCCCCTCTGCAGGACTTGAATGACAATAAAAGAGGATTGCTGTTTACAAAGAAACAGCTTTCATCCATCACCACAGGAGTGAGAGTGACCCTTCCCAGAGGAGCTACTGATTTTTACTTCTATCACCCATCTCCCTAATGGGGGTACCAAGATTCTTTAGCAGATGTAGTGAGATTGGTAGATTATTAGGGTTAGCTTTGTCCCTTCACATTTCTGAAATTTTGAAAGGTCAAATGAGAATGCTTTGACAATCAGGGCTGATAAAATATATCCTTGGTGGAGAAACTTAGTCTCTGAAAGCAGAGCTTCTTCAACTTTTCTGATCATAGTTGTTATGATCATAGTTGGATCATAGTTGTTAAGTCCTATTTACAAAAATGTTTCTTTAAAGACAAACATCCCTGCAATAATTAGGGATCTGCTATCATGTTATGACAGCACAATGGTCGTGTCATGATAGCTATAGAGATAGGCTTAACATGTGTTGCTTTTTTTTTTAATATACAAATACTATTTCCTGTTTAAGAGATCAGGTATTTATGCATTCTGTAAAGATTTCTGATGTTCTTGGACTGGTGTTACAGTTTGGATCTTAACTGTTCCCAAAAGGTCAATGTGTTGAAGACTTGGTTCTGGGGGGTGGCACTACTGTCAGGTGATGCAGACTTTAGAAGGTGGGGCCTAATGAGAAGTATTTTGACCATAGAGGGGTGTGTGCACTTAAAGGAGATTGTGGACCCTAGGTCTCTTTCTCTTTCCTATTTGTTTCCTGGCCAGAAGGTGAGCAATTTTACTCAGCCATGTGTTCCCACCATAATGTGCTGGCAATGAGGTCAATCAATCATGAATTTAAACCTCCAAAACTGTGAGCCAAAATAACCTTTTATAAATCAATCATCTCAGGTATTTGTACAGTACCAGAAAGTTGACTTACATAACTGGGAAACATTAGATATTGAGAGTTATATTCTCTTGATTAGGACTAAAGTTGATGCATCCTGAATTGAGATAGCATTTCAGGTCTATCTGTGTTCTCTTAGAAGAATGACTCTCTATCTTTGCGTAGCATGATATTAATACAGTGCCCTCAAAATGGGTGGGTCTATTTCCTCATATGTTTGCTTTAAGGCTTTTAAAAAATAAATAGAAAGTGTACACCACATGTAAGTCTGAGAAGTGTAATACAACCATAAAAATATTCAACTAAATGTCAACACAAATCCTGTTTCAGCTTAAATAAAAGAAGAAAGAATATATAAATCAATCTTAGAAAATATAAACCATACCTATTAAGTTATATCAGATAGACTGATTTTGTTTTGAGAGTTCATGAATTATATGCTCTGAAAACTAAATGTTTTAAATCAAATTAATTTATTTTTTCCCAACAATGTATTTAGTAATTGTTTGTTGAATATTATATGCAAAGAATTATGTTGGACATTTTGGTATATAAAGCAAGATATAATAACATTATCGAGTTTTGTTTTTAAAAATGCTGCTTCTTTGAAACATTCTTTAATACTGAAATTGGAATATGATGATTAGTTCCCATATCATGATTTATAACTTTGTTACTGACAAGTTTTGTTTTTATATTATTCTTGGTAATTTACACATCAGTCTTCTTCCATGGACTTCTTGAGGAAGGTATCTGTATTTCTAATAGTGAGGAAGGTTATCTGTATTTCTAATAGTGACTCTTAGAACTTTGATTCAGCATGTGGAGCCAGTAAATGAAATACATATGATCCTTATCTAGCAACACAGATACAAACCTGAATGGCACATT
Organism: Ictidomys tridecemlineatus; assembly: GCF_052094955.1. Lineage (NCBI taxonomy): Eukaryota > Metazoa > Chordata > Mammalia > Rodentia > Sciuridae > Ictidomys > Ictidomys tridecemlineatus. The sequence goes on from NC_135479.1 coordinate 107,292,700, forward strand.
GGCATCACACACCATTTAATTTACATCATCAGACAGATTTAATTCTGAAGTTGTCAGAATGTTTAGGTCACAAATCAAATGTGATTTTAAGTAAGAAAGTAGAATTTTATGACTGGCTCTTTCCTTTTTAATTTGAGGTTTCTATTTTTATTACTTTTTTTCATGGAAGTATAATAAAATAGAATTCTGGCTTATTATGATGAATGTCTTGTTTCAACAAGCTACTGTTTAACCCTGGGTTTGATCCCCAGCACTGTTGAAAGAATAGCTGCAGTTTGTTTAAATTATCTTAGTAATAATTTTGTGATGGAAACTTTAGATAATATGCCACACTTTTTTCTTTTTTACTCTAATGCATGAAATCATAAAACAGCCCATTCTTAAGTAATTCTACAACTTTTACATGGATTTTACTTGTGTTACTTTTGCATATTGGACTCTTCTTGAACCATTTCAAAAATTTGTATTTAAGCTTTAAGACAGATATTTTAATATGTATCTCCCTTTTGGGTAAGAACTAGTTCAATTCATAGGCTGTTATTTTTGTTGCATGATATTAGTACGTCTCTGAAGAGTTGGTTGCAAATTTACATGCAGAGTTCTACTTTTTGTCTGTTTTTCTCTTTCTTTCTGGTATCCAGGTGGGAAATCAAAAATCTCATCTCATGAGATAAACTCCCATTAAAAAATGTAAGCCCATATGTGTTTGAGATTCCCATAATTTCACTATTAACAGAAATTGGATTTAAAATGTCTGCAACAAACAGAAAGGGCTTTGTTTATTGTTTTACAATATCAAATCTTTAAAAATAAAATCCAGGAACAAGACAGAGACTTCCCATAATTCTAAGGAGGACAAACATTAAAATTATTGTTTATGAAAATAGCAATAAAATACATTAATTTCCTCAGAATAGCATTTCTTTCTATTTAAAAAAATATATAAGTATATTTTTCCTTGTCATAGCTAACTTGTTTTGATTTAGGTATAAGATATGTCATGATTAAGAATAATAATTATTTGTCAGATATTGCTCATTTTCATAAAATAACTATGGGCTGAAGTAGCCCAGTAAGTGATACCTTTTTTTTCATGAATGTTAGAGACTATTGTAGAAATGATTACAAAAATTACTTTAACAGAGGGAATAGAACAAGAAATATTGAGTAACAATATTTTAACACACTAAATATATATTTAATAAGTTATATGCAAACAAAATTTTGTTTCAGGAAAAAAAAGGAAAATTCACTGGTCAGGTTTGTTATTTAAAAATCACTCATTCCATAAATATTTATTGAGAATCTATTATGTGACTCTATGGAATAGAACTAATTCAAGGTAAGTGTATTATGTTCAAATGTTCATATATTTGAGTTTAATGATTTAGAACCTGTATACAAATAACTTAAAAAAACACTATGATTGTGTGTTTTTGAGAACAACTTTTTGTAATCAGAGATCATAAGATTGAATACAATAATCTTAGAAAACACATTTTAAAGTTTAGCGATATAGGTCTTTGTTTTAAATAAACATTGTGTCAATCAGATTCCTAAATTAAATGACCCATTCCTATTTCCAACCTTTGGATCACAGGTTTTGTATTCTGGCTGAGAAAATACTGCCAGAAACTAGGCCTTAACTAATTAGAGAGCATCTAAATTTTCCAAAGTATTGTCTTCCAGTTGACATTGTTACTGAGTCTTTAAACATTTCAATATTCCATAAGGCCAGGTGTTTCTGTAGCTCAGTACCAGCAAATCCCATGGACATCAACCTATTGCCTTATTTCTCTCTTAAACAGAGCTTTCTTAGTCAGAAGTAATATTGTTTGGGTTAACTTGATGATGACTAGACATTCAATGAGTCAACAGATGGTGTTTCTGGCAAAGGATGGTGAGCAGAGAAACCGAGTCCAAATCCAAAATAAGTGTTTATTCCAATAAGGAAAAATCCACTTTGGGGAAGGGGTCCAAAATAATCAACTTGCTGCCAAGTGGCTATTTGGTCTCCTCAGGATATGGGAGCCTATCTGGGGCTCGGAAATGGCTGCTGTTGCTGTAAAATTGGGTACTCAGTAGGGATGATGGCCAGGTTAGCACTGGTAAGGAGAAGTCCATTTGTTGAGCCCATTCAAAATCCCTTTATGCCACCATGGCTGCTATTTAAATGAGTGAGTTGAGTAAACACTACTGGGACTGGGGGGAAGAAAAAACATTAACTAGAAAACATTAACATGTTAGAACAACTTGTCCTCTTAATTATTGAGAGCCTCCTCTTCAGTAGGAACTTTTTGCTGAACATTTGCACAGGACAAAAATACTCTCAAATTCAGTGTTAATTCCGAGAGGTTTATTCAAATCTCTTTGTCTCAGACCATCTGGTCAAACCATTAGTCATTACTCTTCAGTTGTTCCTCATGCAATCTCTCCTTCCAGGAAAAGTGGGCCACAATATGTGGGAGAATTATCCCTACTGGTTATGTCCCTAAGAGAATAATCTTTTCTACTATCCTTTGGTATTAATCCCAAGTGGAACTGTTGGGCTAGAGCAATCTATTTTAAAACTAGTGCCCCCGTATTGGGCACTGGTCTCTATAAACCTGGCTTGAAAATTTTCCTCTGTGATAAGGAGTCATAAAAATCCTACCATGTGGTCACAGGACTGGGTTGAAAGATGATGACACTGCAGTGGGAATAGCACACGGAGCAATCAAACTGCAGGCTCAGGGAGACTGTTTGTGTCCCCAGAAAGTACATTTGCCGATGGAGTGTTGACAGGTATGCCCAACTTAGCAACTTGAATGTTCAATGCATAACAAGCAGCTCAGACTGCAGTATGTCCTGGTATATTAAGGTTAAGTGTTCAGTGTCTAATGGGGACTAATATAAAACCCATAAAGACTAATTCCTTGCAAAAGAGAACATAATTCTTTACTCAACACCAGAGTTGTGGTTTTCTACTGTATGCTCCCAAACTACAAGGACCCATGTTTTCCCCTAGCATTGAAAGTATTGACTCCTTTCTGATCCTCAGGACCTAAGTATATAATGTTATCAGTACACAGCATGGTGTTCTATGAGATGATCAGAAATAAAGGTCTTTTATATTAAATTATAACAAAGGCTCATGTAGTCAATGGCCCAGAGATTCAACAATGAATTATTGTATTATTGTATTATTGGCCTAACAAATTGTTTCTCATATTCTGTATATATTGGGAGAACAAAAATAAAATATTTGTCAGATCAATATTTATGGACCTGCAGGCAAGCAGGGACAGTGTTTATTTGCTCCCCAAATGAGAATGAATCTTGCATAACTGCTGCAATGGGAGAAGTTGCCTGATTAAGTATACAATAATCTTTGTCATTTTAAAGATTCATTCATCTGGGAGACAATGTAGCAGTGTTTTCCAGTTACTGAGTTATCTGTTCCAATTGTATATTTTGGAAATAGATTAATATCCAAAGGATAATGTGAAAGACTGTATTTTCCCAAAATGAGTACAATGGTGTCTCCTGTTCCACACACTCTTTCAGACCTTGATACTTACCCATCAAGATGTAATGTCTATATTCCTGCTCGTTGAACCAGGTTGGAACTTGGTGACTACTTTGAGAAGAGGAATGTCTCAAAAAATGGCACTGCTTGTTTCTAAGGCTGAGATAGGAAAGGAAACACAGCTTCCTCCTGGCTCTTTTTCTTTCTTGGGATGCTGTGGTGGTTGGAACACAACTACCATGTTGTGAGGAAACCCGGAATGTATCCAGCAGTCACATGTAGGAGCTCTGGATAACAGCTCCAGCTAAGGTTCCTGCCAACAGTGAGGATCACCTGCCAGACATATGAGTGAATTAGTCCACAAATGATTCTAGTGCCCAGCCTTTGAGTGCTGAATAGAACAGATCTCAGCTTTCCTTGCCAAGTTCTGCCCAAGTGGCAAATTTATGAGCACAACACATATCATTGTAGTGAGCCTGTATGTATTGGGATGGTTTACTGGAACAGATGGAATAAGAGTTCCAAAAGACCCAGCTGAGGTGGCCTCTGTGCATAACTCTATCCAAAAAAAAAAAAAAAAAACCCAAATTTTCTCATTAATTGAGGACTTTGGGGATTTAAAGCTAGTATCTAATAATCCATGTCCTTTTATCCACTGCACATTTAGCCTGGTTATTTTCTCTTTCACTTTGGGAAGGTATAAAGGAAGATTTATAGCAGGGATTTTGATGTTATTATAAGACACTCTTCAATTATGCATGGCTTCACCTTGTGGAAAGTTCATGTTGAAGTCAACTGCCCATCTACTTAAAGAACCAGTGATCAGACGTCTACCTTGAAAGCTCCCACAGATCAGATACTCCTGATAACTATGCAGACTTTGCTCTTTATTAACACAATGGTTCCCACATTTCTTTTTCTGTTTACAGGCTTACTTTGTCTTTGCCACTCAAGGGGTCCAACATTACTTTTACAATAGAGCCCATTTTAAAACCACCACATGCATGCCTATTCCCAGTCAATGGAGAATAGCTACCTAGGAACTTTTAAATAAATAAATTGGTGCTCTCTAATGAAATGCCACTTTCAGTGCCTTCTGGAAGGTTTGTTTTCTTTAAAGGGACACGGTTTGGGTTTTTTTTTTTTTTTTTTTTTTTTTTTTTTAGAGATACTATGGGAATGGAGATCAGCCTATTCATGATCAATCCACTTCAGTTTTTCTGGCTCCCTAAATCCTTAAATTTCTTCTGCATTATATTCAGAATATCTACCCTTTCATTTTATTTGCATTATGAATCCAGGTTTCAGTCAACCATCTTGGTAAACATTTAGACACCTTTTTATCGGCTTAAGTAGATATAGTAAAAGTTTGCTAAGTACCCATCATGAGAAATTTAGTATATTTAAAATAATTTTCTTCCCTTTCTAGTGTAATGTTAGAGTCCATCCTCACATATTTTCCAGGATTTTAATGATGCTAAGTAGAAAAAAAAATTGTGATTTGTTGGTGGGAAACTTTTCTTCACCTGGAGTTGATCATGCAGTTGCTCCTCACGTCACTGCTATTAACAGAGAAAGCAGGATCTGATGTTGGTCCTAGGATAGTGAAGTGGGTGGTGTGGGGAAAAGTGCACGGAGTACTACATACATGGCATAAGTTAGGGGTGCCTAAGTGGCAAACCACTCCCTTCATATTAGGCATGTGAGTGGCAAACCGCTTACCCCGTAGACACAGTCCTGGGCATAAGACTCTGTGTTGCAGTCACAGCGCTTGCTCTGCAGCTTGCTCCTTGATTGGTTGCCGCAAGGACAGTTGGCCAGAAATTGTATTGGTGGCTACCTATAATCTGTTTAGCTTCTGCCCAAGTATATTTACATGGTAACTCCACAATAAAATCAGATCTGCTTCCAGTTTGGTCTCCAGAGGTCTTGATTCGTGATTCCATAGCCATACTCTCCTCTACCTTGTTCCGTGGACCTCCTTGATAGACAAGAGAGAGCCCATCCAGGTTGGTACATGAGAAGTGATTTAATTCATGAGACAGGTCCCTTGCCTTGGCCATCCACAGATGTATACCCAGGGAAGCACTGCCCTAGAAAAAGGTAGAAGAAACTGCTTCCACTGGTAAGGGAGCTCAGCAATGATTAGGAGTTCAGAGGACTCAGTTATTTAATTCCTCTCATGTGAAACCATTTCAATTCTTGAGGTTCTACTCTTATCTAGTTAGTGATCTGAATTTCATCTAAGGAATATGGCAGGGCTATCTACCAAGATAATGGCATGTGATACAATTAAATCATTTGATTGCATTAGACTGTGACTACTGACACTAAAAAATTCACTGTAGTCATAGAAAGTACTCACTGTACTTTGGGAATTTGGGAGTTGGAGCTTATAATACGATTGTGTGTTTATGTGTGTGTGTGATATTTTCTAGCATAACTAGAAGTTGATTGCTTACCTCACAGAGTTTATATTCTTTGCCATTAATACTTTTCTATATTAGCGAGTCCCCAGTCCTCTGAGCAGTCTTCAGTCAACCCTTCTTATAACCGTAGGTGATAATTTAATAAAATGCTCAATCATTGTGTTTCACGGGTTGCCAGAGCCTGGATCCTTGTTACTTTCAAATTTAACCTATCCATGTAACCAACTTCAGAATTCTATTTTCTTTGGGATATGAGATTTGCATCCATGCCTGCAACTCACTTAATATCTGTCAGAATTCTGGTTAGAAATAAGAACCGCTACTTAGCTTGTTGAAACAAAAAGGAATTTGTTAAAACTTGTATATTATATATTCTCTAGGAAAATTAGAGCTGTCAGCTGTGAGGCTACACCATCAGAGAAAACATTCTTGTAGTACTATGAGTACTGCTTTAGCACTTGTGCCACTGTTGGTGCCATTGGGAGACAATGCTGCAGCATGCACTGTGCACACTAGAGACTAGACAGCTGTGTTTGGATCTTCCCTAAAGCTTGACTTTTCCCTCACCATTCTTGGTAAAAGAGATTACATAACACTGCTGCATCTTCAGGTTTCTGATTTTCAAATAGCCGTTTTCTGTGAATGTACCTGATTGGCCTTGCTTATGTCACATGCCACTGTTCTATCTGTAAAGGTATCAGGGAAATGAGTTCTGGCTTCTAACTTTGCTAGTGAGAGGTGGCGATTAATTGTTTAAGACTGGTTTCCTGCAGGCAAGTCTGTAGGAGAATTTACCTCCTTCCCAGCAGAATGATTTAGGAACTATACATTCCTCCTTGGAAACTGGCTACAGCTCATTGCTTGAGGTAATCATCCTTGGTAGAATGCTGAGGTGGTAAGGCAGGTCTGGGGGCCTGAATAATGCTGTATCCACAAAGCTGGCACCCTCGATTACGCTGGTAGATGGATGGGTTCTCATAATGGTGCCACTTAAATACTTATGGCCCAAGGACCAACATGTTTGATGTCTGTTCTTGCTAAATCCTACTAAAATACCCTGGAGTGTGAAGAGCAAGGGATGGGAGAATGATTCTTTTACTATTGTTTTTGTTAGCCTGACTTAATAAATACTGTACCAGAATGCCTGATATATATGATTTCTGATCAATTGTCTCATATTGATCTGCAAGTTGGTAAGGCTCATTAGTACAAGGAAAAGATGATAAGCTTAATAAATTTCTACTGCAGATAAATAAACCCATCTACAACCTGATTCTCATGATATTAAAACAAATACTAATTTTAACTATAAATAATTGGCTAGAATTATGGGGTCTTTACAGTTATAAAGTTGAGGTCCTTGTCTTGATATTTTAAATTGGAGATTTTACCAAAAAATTTAGAAGCAAAAGGAAATTGAGAAAATCAGGAAAAAAAATACATAAAAGATAGAAAATAATATGCTTCTTTGGTACCTATTCAGCATAATCTGGCTTCAGTTTTTAAGGAAACAATAATTCTGTCATCAGTCATTCTGTGCAAACATGGTACAGGAATCTTGGCTATGGCCACACAGCCTGGGAGAACAGCTGTGGCTGCATGGTGTAGGCTACTTTACGAATGGTCCTGGCTGCTGCAGCTTTTAGTTCTCTCAGTTTCTTTATGCTCTATGTCTGTCTACACATAACGAGTAGTCCAAATTGATGTTTAGTCTTTTATTATTATTTGCTGCTGTGGAAAACAATGAATAAGAAATAGAGACAGAGGAGCAGTAATGTTTGTGAATGGTTCAAGTAATTGTTTTTCTTTCTTCCTTTATCTCTCTCTCTTTCTTTATTTCCCAGGAATTGAACCCAGGGGTGCTTAACCACTGAGCTATATCCACAGCCCTTTTTATTTTTTATTTTGAGACAGGGTCTCACTAAGTTACTTAGGGCCTCACTAAGTTGCTAACGCTGGCTTTGAACTTCCGATCATACTGCCTCAGCCTCTCCAGCCTCTAGATTCAAATGATAGGTTTCTAAGGAGACTAGATCCAGGTGGCTTCTCTATAGTGTATATTAATAGGCATGAATCCTAAATATAACCAACTTGTTACTTATAATGTTTATGTGACTGTCAGGTGAATCCTGGAATGCATACAGTCTGAACATGTGCTTGATTTGCCTTCTCAAATATTTAAGGGGATTCCTAGGGTGATAACTACATTTAGTACCTTCTTATGCTTTTCTTTATATTTTTATTTCATATCAATATGTTCCTAAATGATATGCAGTATATCATTATATGTCATAAATTGTAAATGCTATCATATGTGTAGTATACATTTATGTTTAATTTCATGATCAGCATTATTTTTGAAATATATGTATGAAAAATTTTATATAATTCATTTTTAGTTTTATAGTGTTTCGTTGCTTGAGGATACTACACATTTTTATATTTTTCTTTATTGATGTTCATTTAGATTGTTTGCAAATTTTTGTTGTTATAAAAACTGATCTTATAAGCTTGTGTCTTGAACAAATGGCTTTCTAAAGTATATAGTTAACAATGGAATTGCTGAGTCAGATGGTTTTCCAAGTGGTTATACTGAATTATGCTCATATTTGTGTAGGAGATCACTTCTCATTCCCTATAACATACTTTGTACAATTAGATTTAAAAATTTTTTTTTGCCTGTCAGTGGGGTTAAGCATTTTTTATTTTATTTATTTGGTCATTTCAATATTTAAAAAAAATACCTTTCATAAATCTTGACTGTTTTTTACTGAGATTTATTTTATTATTCTTTTAAAAAAATAATTTACAGAATTCTTCACATGGCTCCTTCTTGGTTTACAATGGGATCACACCCTAGTAAACCCATTATAAATTGAATATATTATGGGTCAAAAATGTATTTAATACACCTAACCTACCAAACAGTGTTAGCTTAGCCTACTTAGATGCTTAGATTCGGACAGAATATCAGCTTATATTTGGACAAAATCATGTAATGCAAAACTTATTTAATAATAAAATGTTGACTTTCTCATACATAGAAACATATGGATATTTTGTAGACATGACGAGATCTGAACTCATTAAACAAACACAATGTCTAAAAAATTCTGATAAACATGAGGACTATGGGATGAGATTCCACTTTTATGTGTAACTATACTATACCAATTTAAAAAGCAATAAGTAACTAGCAGTAAAACCAATAGAGGTAGGTGATCTAGTGAGAGAGTAGGGGAGGAAAAGGGGAAGTACTGGGAATTGAAATGGAGCAAATTATGTTAATGCATTAATAAATATGTCAAAATGAACCTGACTATTATATCTAAGTATAATGTACTAATAAAAACAAATTTAAAAGATATATGTGAATATATTATTTTTATTATAAACATAACAATGTATCATATGTTATTATAAATGGTATTTCACATATATCAAATAAGTGTGTTTGAAAAATAAGAGGTTTAAGTAGATATGAAGTGATGAGACAAAATATAAGTGGACAAAATTTGGGCAAAAGCAACATGAAAGAAATCAAGCAATTATAGTTATAGAGAAATTGGAAACAGATGAACAGACAAACTCTACATAGGGCAGAGGGGTGGAAGGGGTATGGAAGGGGCAAGGGGTTAGCAACGATGGTGGAATGTGATGGACATCATTATCCAAAGTACATGTATGAAGACATAAATTGGTGTGAACATACTTTATATGCAACTAGAGATATGAAAAATTGTGCTTTATATGTGTAATATGAATTGTAATGCATTCCACTGCCATTTATTTAAAAATAAATAAATAAATAAATAAAAATAAATAAAATTTGCAAATTGCCTTTAAAAAAGAGAAATTGGAAGCAAAACAAAAGAAAACACAGGATAGTAAAAAAAGGAAAAGAAAGTAATATAGAAATATAATGAATTAAAAAGAAAAATGATAGATATTAGCAAGAAAAGGAAAGCTAAGAAACACATAATTGAGCCCTCAAAGAAGAAGATGAAACAAAAAAGTACACAAAATAATTAATAAAACTTTTCATAAATAAGAGAACATATTAATTTACAGGTTAAAGTGCTGTACCTCAGGGAAGACTGATTTAGCCTAATGAAGATACTGAATTTTTTAAAAAAGAATTAAAGATTTCACTGGACAGTAGGGCAAATAATTAATTAAAATAGGAAAATATCAGGTTACTTTCAGATTTTTCCATGATTTTCAGTTGAAGAAAATGGTGGAACAACTTTTATAAAATATTCAATGAGAGAATCAACTATATTCAAACTTAAGAGTAGCAGACAAATATTTCTGAACACCTAGAATCAGGAATTATTGCTGTTGTAAGTCCTTTATTAAATCTAGGTAGTGGACTTTATCTAACAGAAAGATAAGTGAAAGAATGAAGACAAAAGGAGTAACATGAACTATTAAAAGTCTTCTTAATTATAAATTGAATACTAATACAAATGTGATGTATGGCTAATATAAATAAGACTATTATAAATGATGTATATCCATATGTTTCTATATGTAACTTTACATTTGGGTACTTACATATTCAGCACTAAATATATACCTTGCTCTCATTCTAAACTCTCACTTAGTCATCCCAAGTTTTAGGGAAAATTGGTAGGTAGGGTCTGCACAAGCTGTCGGCCTCTGCAGCTGAAAGATGTGTTAGAGTTCTTAATGGTGGGTTATGTCCTCCAGTGTTGCAGCAGACTCCAGAAGCTTCTTGCCCATTTCTTCTTTCTGAGTTCTTGTCTCATGAATATCAAAGAATGAAATTCAGAGCCCAGGATGAGTTAGCATAAAAGTAGAATTTATTCAAGTGTGCACAGAAACAGAACATCCCCCACCCCAATGCAAGAGGGGACCCAAGAGGGGTTGCTGTCTAAGTGTGCCATTTCAGAGTTTTATATAGCACTTGGGTCAACTGTATTGATCCAAACTTATGCCAATCAGAGTTTTAAAAACAAGTAACAGTTGCTATTAGTCCAAATTTATGTTAATTAGGGTTTGAAAATGTCTTAATGTTAACTTTTGAGTCCCAACTTTCATTTAAGTCTGCCCCACTTCCATTTTCTCCCCACAGGTCAAGTTAAGGGACACGGATGATCTATGCTTGCAGGTTGAGGTTTCAGAGCTGTGTGGAGTGGGTTTCTGCAACAGGACCTCAGATCCAAGGTGCCTTCATGGTGAGCTCCTGGCAGTATGTGTCACCCACCCAAGCTCCAACCTTCCCAGCTGTCACTCCTCTTGCTCTATTACTTTGCTGCTGCTTCTCAACAGGGACCAGTAACCAGCTTGCCCCAGCTGGGAAGCTGTGTCAAAATGTTGCAGATTTATATTTATACAGAATTAGTTGCTACTTCTTTTATCCCATTTTATGATTGTATTTATCAGATATACTACATCATGTTCTGATTTATGTTCTTACCTGCTCATCTTAGTCCTTTGATTTTTCTATAGTTTTTAGAATAATTTTTATAAAATTTAAGATAAGAATTCTCTCAGTATGGTCATTAGACTTGTTTTGAGTTTTGCTAATAATTTTAGGAAAACTGACTTCTTTAGGAAAACTGACTTCTTTATTGTAACTTCTCATTTATGAACATAGTACATCTCTCTATGCATGTGTGTGTTTAGTGTGGATGATTTTATAGTATGGTTTTGTAACATACTCCAGAGATTATGTATCATATGTACACCTTATAATTTTGTTGCTATTTTGAACTATAGCTTTCCTGGAAAATTATGTTTTTAATATTTGTATTACATAAAACCATGCTTCTAATTTATTTGTAGATTCTTTGGGGATATTGGCAATCATAGAATGTATACATATTAATATTTTTGTTTCCATTGTCTGAATCCTTTTAGCTTTGATTTTTTTTGTCCTGTACATATAGGACATTGTTTATCATATTGAAAAGTAATAGTAAAATATAGAAGGAAACTACGTATTCCCGATTAATGAAAATGCAAATATGTTGTTTGTAATTGCCTTTGCCAAGTTAATTTTTATCAGGCAAAAAAGTAATCTTTTTTATTAATAATTTAAAACATGTTTTTCCATGAATGAGTGTTGAATTTTTATAAACTGCATTCTCTCATTTATTGAGATAGCCACAATTTTCCTTCTTTTATCTGTTAATTTGGTGAACCATATTAATCAAGTTTCCTTGTATTTTTCTAGAGTTTTTGTTTCCATTAGGACTTCATATATATTAACATTTACTTCATATATATTAACATTAACTTCATATAGTCTTAACATTTGGAGAATATTTCACTGGTAAATTCTCAGCTTGGGGCTTGGTGAGTCAATCTGAACTCATGTGTTTGATGGCTCATCTCTTGTTACTAATTTCTTGGAGAAACTTTTTTTCTTCTTTCTTTTCATTTAGAGCACTGACCATGACAAATAAACTCTTTTCCCTTTATTTGTTGATATATTTATTTTTGACTACCCTTTCACTAAACATGAAGCCTTTTGGGCTCCTCACTATACAAAATATTGTGATTGCACACTTCCTTCTTTCCGAAGGCCCTATCTAGTGTTCTCTCCCCTTTGGTCCCCTCATTAAAATTCAAACCCTTTCACTACTCTCAAGGAATCCAAAATGCTCATGTGCCAATTTAACCCAAATTTCAGCTTCCATTTAGTATTGGGACCTGAGAATATTTCCTTCTTCCTCTTGAGCTTAACTTTGCAAAGTATATTTGTTCTATTTTAACCAGTACTGCATTTCTAATTTGGGGGTAGAAGGAGTTTTTAGGATATCTAGTAAAGCATACAGCGAAAATATTTATCATCAGTCCCCTTCTGAAGTGAAATAACTTTGAGTCTAGCACTCTTAAAATGTGTGAATTTTCTGCTAAAAATTGTCTTAACTTCTTATTTGTGCAACTTTCTTTCAACTCCAGTTTCCTTGGCATTATGTTTATTTGTGCATATTATCCTGATCACATTTAAACAAAAATCTTGGGTTTCAGTTTTATATGTATTTGATATTTAACATAAAATTGTTTTAAATCAATAATTTGTAAACTTTTATGGTATTAATCTATAAAAATATCTTTGTGCTTCCCTGAAATACTGCTACACTGTATTAGACTATAAATGCAAGTTGTGGCTGTTTCCTTTTATTGGAAATAGTCATATTAATAACATTTTTGTTTTATGCCAATATACAAAGTTTTAATGAGGGAAACTTAGTTTGAATTAGCCTAATATTACTAATGTATTTAACTAGAGACATTTATAAAAGGTCAGTTAAAGAGAATAAAACTACCATTTTATGATACAAAATTTGATGCTTTGATTTGCATTGGAAAATAACATTAACCAAATTTTAAAAAATCTTTCTAATTCTATAACTGTGTGGTATATTAGAGCTATTTGAATTGGATAGGGAAAGAATTTACTTTTCATATACATTCAATGAATAATAATGGCATCCAACATATATTACACTAATTATATACAGGCATTGTTCCAAGTATATTCCATATCTTAACTTATTTAACATATACAATGGCCATCTAGTATTGTGGGTATTATTAAACTTTTCATTTTAGACCTGTGGATGGTAAGGCATAGAGAGATACAATAGTTTATGTTAAGGCCATACCACTGGTTAGAGTAGAACTTACAGAATCAAAACTCAAATGGTATGCATCAATAGCCTAGTTCTTTAGCCTCTCACATTCCTTCTTTTTCCTGCTGCAAATTACATTTTTTCATGATTTGTATAGTTTAGATTATATTAGACTATATTCGAAGGCTATAGCAAATTTTAATCCAAAATTAGTCTGTTTTTGGTGGAAGCTTTTATTTTTTCCATAGCAGTTTCATGTTCAAAATTGGTATGCAATATAATTTTCTTTAAATTTTTGAAAACATCCATATTTTTATATTATTAAGAGCCTCAAAAATTATTTCAAAATATGCATTATTACTTGGACAATTTCTTTAATAAGTTTCTGCAAATTTCTCAGTTTATTCAGTTTTTATAAATCCTACTACCTATACAAGGTATGCATTATCACAATATAGTTTAGGTGTATAGGCTTAGTATTATAGACCTAAGATGAGCAGTATAGATTACCTTGTATAGCCTCTTTATTTAATGGGTGAGAAAACAAAGGTCTAGAAGAATAGAGACTATATATGTCAGAGCAGAGGGGAAAAGTTCTATCTTGCTATTAGAACAGTTGGTTCAAAGCTTTTGCAGGAATTAAGTTTTAAATTGCAGCTACTTGGGGCGATGTTGATCTGGTTAAATTTTTCTTTTGAAATCCCATATATAGGTATGTACTAGTGATTTTAGTTATCTTCCATCTTGAAACATTTCCTTTTATGGGAGCTCCAGGTTATTTAATTGAATCATATTTTTCTGAACTCAGTTGCTTATACTTTTGCACAAATGCTATGACAAATGACATCAAAATTCCAGTGGCTTAATGCAATAAAAACTTATTTTTGTTGTAGATAAGAGTTCAATATTGCATTGGTGGCAATCTATTCCAAGAGGTAACTCTGGATGACTTGTGACCTCACCATCCCGTGATTTGTGTGACTCCACAGTTGCTCTGAAGTTATCCTTTGGTGGAATGGGAGAATACTAAGGTTAACATTTTAGGGGTCAGGACTGGAATTGGCTTTCATCACTTATGCTTACATTACAGTGTAAAAAACTCACTCATATGATCCTTTTGATTTGCACAAATTTGGGGGAAATGTAGTCTTATTGTCTTCCCATGAAGATACTTAAATTATTTGGTAAGATGCAGCATTATCTTTGTCATTATTTACCTTTAAGGATCATATTGTAGAAAACTACATATATGTGAGCACTGGAATAATCCTCTGCACTAAAGTGCTCATGTTCTTAAAGTTAAATAGAGATTGAAGATTGACCTTTCCATTTTATGCTCACTGCAAGACACATCTATTTTGGGTGAAATATTTATTTTCACTTTTTTTGATTTGCTTCTCCCATTTTATTAAAGAATTTCACTAACTCCTAAGGGATATACTAGGAACATGATTTTTTAACAGTACAAATCTTGTTTGCAAGAAGTAAAAAGAAAGTAGTAAAAACATCCACAAAAGAATGTGTAATACAAAAATCATAAGGCGAGAAGCAGGTATATTCAAAAGAGTACAATTAAAATGAATTTTAGTGACCATGTTTGCTTATTTATTCATGCTTTTAATAGGTGAAATTCTAAGAGAGTATATAAATTAAGTTAAACAATCTACCCAGATTTAATATAAAAAGACCTTTGCTGTGTGAAACTAATTTGATCATAATTGTGCCTTCAAAAGCATAAGTTTTACAAAGATGTTAAAACAAATTAGATGTAAGATTTTTAAAAGCAGATCTTATTAAATAGTGATTAATCCCTGCTAGAAACTTCCCCACTTGCCCCAACTGGACTGAAAAAAATGAAAGGTAGATCTCTGTATTTTAAATTTTGAAACACTGATCATATAATAAAAAGCTCTCAAAAATTAGGTTCTGAGTAGAATTTCATACAGAGACCCAGTGTAGTAACCTAACATTCTATCATAAATCTTATATTTACTATGTACAAAGCACAGTTGAACTCAACTTTTACTGGTCAGCTGTGGGACATAAAATAATGTGCCTGCCCGTCTGTGTTTTGGATTTTGCTTATAGTGATAATTACATCTATTATTATTTTTACTTTATGGGTTAAAAAACCTATAGTTTAGAAAGCTTAAGTAACATTTGGATAATCACAGAAGTTAAAAAAAATGGGTACAAATTAGAGTTCTTGATTCTTAATCTAGTTCTTAATCTTCCATCTACACACATGAAACGTGAGGAATGTTGTTACTTTATCTCAAATGATGCTCATTACACAGTGAATTTGTGTAATGGTACCTTCCTTACATGGCCTTGAGTCATAATAATGAGCTCAACTTCATATTTCATGCATCCTTTTTAATCTGTGCCTGGAGTATAAGCTCCAGTCTATTTTATTCTCCATTGTTATCAGGGTCTACCCAGAAAAGTGTCATGATGCATAGCAGTTAATATTTGTGGATTGAATCAAATACTATAAAATAAACTAACGTGAAATAGTTCACATTATTCTTTTACATATATAAAATATGTTTATCGAGATACATAGTCCTGCTGCTGTCTTTCAGTGTTGTCAGTGTAATATTTGTTTGGGAAACTGAGTACCCTTATCTTTTTAGAATTTAAAATATGTTCCTTAAGAGGTTATCCACAAGGATATGGCCAATTAAACATAAATCTCTTGACTAGCATATGATTTTGGTGGTTAATTTTAGGTGCCAACTTAACTAGATTAAGGGATACTCAGATAGATATGAAAGCTTTGTTTCTTGGTAAACCTGTGGAAGTGATTTCAGAAGACTGAATTGTAAGGTAGATCCTTGCTCACTTAGAACAAAAAGGCAGGGGAAAGATGAATTCCTTCTCTTTCTCTCTTTTGGAGGCTGGGACACCTTTAGCTATAAGAACATCTGGCCTCAGGCCTTCAACCTAGCACTAAGAGTTACACTGTTGACTCTTCTTTGCTAATGCCTTTGAATTTGGACTGAGCCACATATTGGTTTCCCCATTCCTCTAGCTCGCTGATGGTCTGTGGTGGGACTTCCCAGTCACCTAAGCCCACTCCCAAAATAAATCCTCTATCTATCTTGTTGGTTCTGTCTCTGGAAAACCTTGACTAATACAATAAACATGAAAATTTACTTAAAATGTGGAGTGATGCAGGATATAAACCTAATTTTACCCTGTAGCAGAAATTATTGCATAAGCATACAGTAATTTCAAAGGAACACACCATTGATGAGTATTTGTTTACAGTGCTCAGAGAAAGAGTGATATTTTTCTTTATTATACACTTTAATTGTAAAAGTGACCCTTGCTTTAATCTAGATTATTTTTAAATTAAAAAAAATGGTTTTGGTTTGTTCTTTCATCCTGGTGGGTGTTTTAATCATGGCAAAGTAAAAGAAGGCTTTTCCTTTTTCTTTTTATTTAATCCATGGGGAGAAAAAAAAATAATGTATAAAAATAACAAAGCAAACCAACCAAAAATTTTTTAAATGTGTCTTTTCTGAAGTTTGAATTATTCTTAATGGATTTTTAAAATCCAATTTAGCAAATAGACTAATTCTCTGCATCACTTCTATGTCATTCCCATTCAATGCAGCATGACTTTGAGGAGCATTTGCTTTTTTGTATAAACAACTGTAGATGCTTCTGATTTTTCATTTATCTGGAAATCAACCTCAAACAAATTTTAGCTAAAGAAGAGTCGTCCTTTGTTGTAGTAGGAAGTATGTAGAAGTCATAGAATTCATTTTCACAACATTTAAGGCTAGCATTTACCATTAAGTGGTTTTAGAAAAATATCTTCCTACATACTTGAGTTTATTCCCTTGCCTTTTATTAGGGGATTCCCTTCAAGGATACTTTCACTTTTATTTTCTTTTAAAGTCTTCTGATGTGTATTTCTTTTTAGTGTCTGCCTTTGAAAATTTAAGATTCAGATTTTATGTTGTCCCATGTGAATCCAATGTCTGACAAACTATTATTTATCCGCTGCTATAAAATTAGAAAACCTGAGAACTTCTTTTAATGCATTCCAAAGCAAATCATAAAAAGGAAAGGGAAAAAAAGACATTTTCTGAAACCAAATCAAACATTTCTTGGACATATTTGTAGATGAATTGTGCTTCTCTGCTTTCGTTTGAACTGAATGGTCATCCATGTGTGAGGAAATAAATTTGAAAGCTAACTGAATGCTTTGGTCCATCTTTTCCAAGTATCTCCTGCATCATCTGGACTTTTAAATTTATTCCATCACACATGGATGGCTGGGCTCTCCAAATAAAGTTGGCAAGAGGTGATTCTTTTATGTTTGTGTTAATCTGAACTCACTGAGATGGCTTCCACTTTTGTGTGGAGCATTACTGCACTTAGAAATTCTTTTGATTCCAGTAATTTCTCTTTTAGTCTCAAATTCTTCACTCTTTCTTAACCAATAACAGTCACTGTTCTTTAAGAGTTAGGTATGTAAATGAATTATCAAATATTAGATTACCATAGGGAGAAAAGTGATACCTGGGCATGTTCAACAAAAAAGCAAACAAACAAAAAAAGAATTTCTGAAGTATCCTATTTGAAGAACTACTCTTTTCTCTATCCATTAATAGACACACATAAACACATACTTGTAAAATTAACATTTGATGACATAGAACAAATCTGAATATTGGTACTATTAAAGTGTGATCATAAAAAATTAAAACTTTCTAATAGTAAGGTATTTGGAAAAATACCTACAGAATTAGCAAAAGGCTCATTCACCCTCTTTTTATGTAATGGTATTTATTTGTGCATTGTATTTTTATTTGTATATTGTCCTACATCCATATTCCCTTAATTGGAAGTATAGATGATGGACAGGGCACTCATGCCCATCTCATGTTTCAAACCAAATTGATTCACCTCAGTATACAACTGTGGCATTTTCACCATGTAATTGTTGTGGTTAATGAAATTTAGCATAATGATTGTGGGATTTTTAACATAGAGAAAATGTACATTTCTAATAATATGAGATTTAGCATTTTCCTCTAAAATAAAACTATAAACAGAAATGTATAGTGGTCAGAGCAAAGTTTATTAAATGAAATGAAAACATTCCAATTTTATTAAATGAAAACTATATTTTAAAAGATTTGGTTTTTGGTTCAATTACTGAATTAGTGGTTTTCATTTATTGAATGTTGCAATTAGATATATTGACACAAAACAAGATATCAAATGCATGGCAATATAAGCTGATTTAAATAATATATTATCTGATTAACTTATATTAAATTGGTTTTCAGAAATTAATCTTGGTGTAACTGCTGAATTGCTTGTAATTATACTTATCTTTGACTCTTAAAAATATGATTTATGAAATACAAAAATGAAACGGTAAAGACAATTGATCAAAAGTCTTAAATTTTACAGTTGTTTTAACGTGTCTCCCTGGCTACCAAGCCATGCAGTTGACTTACTGTTCCCTGCCAAGAAGGGGCAGAAGAACAGTGAACAGTTGTGTGGTGGCCTGAATGGGTTGGAAGAACAAGGGCTGCAAGCACAGCTCAGGGCCCCTTGGAGCCCTCCATGCAGGTGCTATGGGCTTGGGGAGTTGACAGAGAAGGCTACTGGACCTTCATGTTCCTTAGCCAGACATGGCACAGTAGGGACACCTACTGCATAAGTCCTCTCCTCACACTGCTGCAGCCTGGAACCTGGGAGCATAGACTACCCCACACCTTTCTAACCCACTGCGTGAAAATGGAAGTGGAGCAGATCTGAATGGAAGTTGATATTCAAGAGTTGACCAATAACCTTAAATCCTAATTGGCATTGAATTTGGTCCAATAACAGTGACACAAGTGCTATCTTAACTCCTAACTAGACACTGAGATGGAGAAAACTTGCTCTTAGGTCCCCTCTTGCAGTGCAAGGGTTCATTTCCTGTTCCTAATTTTCAATAAATTCTACTTTTAGACTCACATATCTTGGTCTGTAGATTTCATTCTTTGAATTCATGAGACAAGAACCCAGAAAGAAGAAGAAATTGAAGATGAGCTTCTGGAATCTGCTGCAACTCTGGAGGGCAAGGCCCATCATTAAGAGCTGTAACACTTCTTGGCTGCAGGTGCCTACAAAAGTAAGCAGACCCCACCCACCAGCAGAGGCAGAGAAACTCCAGCCCCAACTGCCAGCAGCTTGGAATCAAGTTTCATCTCAAAACTTCAGTTTCAATATCTGGGTAATTAAGTTATTTTTCCTGTCATAAAGACACAATGTAACACTTATATAATGTTATAATTTTGGTGATGGGATGAGGTGGAGAGGGGAATAAAAAGAAGTCTGTACATTTTGAATTTTTTTCAAGCATAATATTTATGTTTTGAAAATAATCTCAAATTCTCAGACATCTCAAAGATATGTCTTTGAATTCTGGTTTGAATACTTATATCTACTGTAACAAAGAAAGAAGGGTGTGGGGAAGCCCATCATTGGAAGGTGCTAAGTCAGTATTTCTCCATTAGTTAAGGTCTCTAGTGATTCAGAGTCATTCTTCTCTTCCTGCTACAAAGAGGGAAAAACCCTTACAAATAGAGATTCCCTTTATAGACATGCATTTCTCTTACAGAAAGGCAGCTTTGACTGTTTTAAGGGCTTCTCCTATGTCTGCAGTTTCTCAAAATAATTAGCTCAAAATAGACCTTATGACAAAGTTACATATTCTAGGATAGAATATTTTGGTCTGCTACTTATCTATAAACATATTATGCGCACGCACGCACGCGCAAACACACGCACGCGCAAACACACACACAGACACACACACACACAAACACACACACGAGTGGAGTTTAGGACATGCCACTCCAAAATAAGGCACCTGGCATTTCAGAAAATAGCAGAAGCAAGAAGGTCACTCTCACCTCCCCTTCACCCTTTTCCTCTGAAGCAGGATATAGGTCACTCAAGAGGCACTCTGCTTATACTTAAAAGAAAGGAACATCCTAATGGCTAAATACATAGGGACACAAAGGCATTACGAAAGTCCCTCCAGTTAATAGGAATGAGTTTATTGAAAGGATAGGAAAAGGGAAAAGAGACACTCTCAAGGGAGAGAGTGGGTCCTTTCAGAAAGGAGAGGGACAATGTGCTTCTCCTACACACAAGTTTTATTGGGGATCCCAGAGAAGTTTCTAGAGAATCCCACTGTTGTAAGCAGCACTATTAATAATTACTTGAGGCAGATTGTCTTTGAACACTAGCTTATATTTGATCACACCAATCGTCAAATATAAACAATTAATGCAAAAAGTGTTGGGTGTGCTGGATCACCCTAACTAGCATTGAGTGCACACTAATTAAATAGTATAAGCAAATCACACAACCATGAGACCCAAAATACCTCCGAAACCACATGATTTCTCTCAGCAAAAGAGCAGACATTGTCCCTTGTCTGCTGATTTTCTCCAGCCAATGGCTGGACATCAGGGAATGGTGAAGTCAGTCTAGGGACTGACAGCAAGGTGGCCAGTTTCACTGATGTCCTTGGAGCAAAACTCTTCAATGTTGTAGGACAAGCATTTAAATACAGTTCCAACTTGGTGGTGTATGTTGGTGATTGGTTACACCCAGTGAAAGTCAATGCCCATTGGTTATGTTCAGTGAGGTGATGTAATTGCAACTGGGCATGGGTTCTTTATGCATGTCCATGCAGCTATGTTCTCCACCAATTATAACCAGCCATTGCTAAGCATGCCTATGGCTAGTGCCCCTTACAGCTCTTTATCAATTGTAAGCAGACATGATAAAGCAGTTCAATGGCTGCTGTTCCTTATGGCCAGCAACTTAAGTGAGTCCCAGCATGTCCCTGTATGTCTATATGCTTCTTACACCCAGCCAGGTCCATTCTTAACTATTGACTGACATCAAGATGACATCAGACTTTCAAGTCCCACTGTCATAGCAACTCTAAGTCACCTTGGCCCATGATGAGTGGTTCTAATTGGATTCTTTACCATATATTTTTACTAATTTTATTGTTAGGAGGAATTATCCTTATACTTTAGAGTTTCTGGATCTGGTCACAAAAATATCCTGTGTTCCTCTCATGGACATTATCTTCGGCTTGCATTTCTCTTGCTGTTGACAGTTTGCTAAGGAATATGACATATCCTGTCCTGAGGCCAGCAAGGACTGCAGGTAAATTGCTTATTAGAAAAGAAAGAATGTGGGGGTCAGCTCAGTGGGCCTATGTTATAGAATTGTCCTCTCAATCTTGGGTTCCCACAATTCACATCTGTCTGTTCCCTAACAGTTCTACCAGCTGCCAATAGTGCCACCCTGAGAAGCAAACATTTACCAGATAGATCTTTGGGGGATGCTTAATGCCCAAACTATAATACATCTTTCCCAACAGTGAGATGCTTGCTTCCATTATGTGCAATTGATTTATTTCACCAACTTTTTAAAAAATATTTATTTTTTAGTTATAGGTGAACACAACATCTTCATTTTATTGTTATATGGTATTGAGGATCAAACCCAGTGTCCCATGCATGGTAGGCGAGCGCTTTACCTCTGAACCACAATCCCAGCCCCTTTACCAACTTTTATATGATTCATTTCTCATTTCCACCACCACACCCTTCCATTTCTACTATCACATCCTTTTCCCATCTCTGACTTTCCATTTTGGCATTCCCTTTATGGAACCCTAACCAACCAGTTTGGTCTGATAGTCACTCTTTGTTCATTCTTCTTCCAGACTGAAATCTTCTCTCACCTGACCAAGTTGCTTCAGACCCCTCAAGTTTTCATGCTGCCTTGTGTGGATACTCCCCTCAGCAAGGTAGGTTCTGAAACCTGGTGCAGACAATTTTCCTACCCAATAGTCCTCCTTGTCCTTGTCAGGATCCTACAG
Source organism: Ictidomys tridecemlineatus (assembly GCF_052094955.1). NCBI lineage: Eukaryota > Metazoa > Chordata > Mammalia > Rodentia > Sciuridae > Ictidomys > Ictidomys tridecemlineatus. The sequence continues at coordinate 107,315,170 of NC_135479.1, forward strand.
TCCCCTTGAGGCCAGTATCTAGGTAGCTTTTCTGCTGGTACTCACCAGCTCTACCCCCTACTCCAAGCCCCTTTGAATTCTTATCTTTTTCTTCACCTGGTGTGGGTATGGGTTTCTACTCTGCTTGACCCAGTTTAATAGCCTTAGACCTGAAATTGTTCCTGAAGGGTAGGAAGAGGTGTAAGGGAAGAAGAGATTTGCATTCTTTTTATTTCTTTTTACAATATTTGGAATACTTCACTTCCCTAGTGGAAACCTCACAATGTTTAAAAAAAATTAGACAGCAAAACCTTTTACTATGTAGCTGCAAATGAATGCTTTTAACATAGACAGTAAATCATTTGGAAAGAAGCAAAATTAAACAAAATACAGTACCTTCCACAATATCAGGCATCAAATTTTACCCTGAAAATGGTGTGTAAATATTGTGCAAATGATATCAAGTACAAACTTGAAATTTGACTTTAATCTTGTCTCTTACTATAAACAATTTCTATGTTGTCCTAATGCTAACTCAGACATCTGAACAAAATTATTAATAGGGAAATTTGAGAAAAAAATTATTACCAAATAATGGAAATGAATTCGATAATACCTTTAGTCCCTTACAATTGAGAATAGAATGTGCAAGTCACAGCCTAATTTTTTCATTACTTGAACTTTCATTTTTCCATGGAATTAAATATAAAATTAATTTAATATTAAAAGGAAATAGTTTCCTTTAAGAAATAATTAAAGATACTGGGGAAATAGCAACTAAAACAAAATCAACTGACAATGACAACAACCCTCATATCCACAAACAATGTTTAACAAGTATTAAGTCAATCTCATTTAAAGACATTATTGCTAGTTATTATTTTCTTTATAATTTTGAAATCATATGTATGCATTTATAAACATACAACCAGTATTTTGATCATGACAGTAGTGTATCATGTATGCAAAATTCCAAATAAAATTTGAAGACCAGAGTCAACTTCATTGGTGGTAGAACTAGGAGTTACCATCGCAAATTTTGCCATATGCTAAATGTGACTGATCTTAAAAAGACCATTTGTGATTTTCTTCTGGGGTCACCTATGTTTTTATATTCATCTCCATGATGTCTAACGGCATGTTTAGAAAAAAAATTGTTCTTAGTTTCATGAAGATAAAAATAACAAGAGCAGATTATCACATTAAAATGGCATTGTATTCTTCAGTGAATTGTAAAATGTCACTTCTCAATTTCTTTCAATAATTATAATTTCCAGGATCAGTTCATTTTCAGCATATATTTGGTTGTGTTCTTATGATAAGAGATTATCTGCATTATATAATTGCAGATTTTGGTTGCTTTAGCAACAAAATGCCTGCTTTAAATTTAGAAACTCATTTATTTTCTGTCATTTTATTCTTTACTGCTAAGGAGACAAGCTGTTTTCTGTTAAATAAAAAAATAAAAAAGATACTATTATAATGGGTGAATTGTCAGGATTTGCTCTTTGTTTCAGTTTAAGCTAAGGGGAGAAGGAACAGCCAATTCTGACAGAAATTAGAAGACTTTTATATATAGGCAGGCTCTGTGCTAGAGAAGCAATTGCAGTGAGGAACCAAATTCAGTCACAGACTGCATGGAATTGTGATCAATGCCCCCTATGGAACTTGTTTTAACAAGGTGAGGTTTTAATCATTTGTATATTTATTTATTTATTGGTACTGAAAATTTAACCTGGGGCACTTAACCACTGAGCCACATTCCAGCCCATTTTATTTTTTTTTAAATTTTGAAATAGGGTCTCCAATTGTTTTGTGCCTTGCTATATTGCTGAGACTGGCTTTAAAGTTGTAAACCTCCTGCCTTAGCTTTCCGAGTCTGTGGGATTATAGGAGTGCACCACCATGTCTGCACAAGGTGGAGCTCTAGAAATGTGAAGAATAGGCATATTGAGGGGGCTTTGCTGTTGTTCCTTCAAAAGAAGGAGAATCGCACTTAAAATGCTTGGTTTTACAACTATTAAAAACATAACCTCATACACATAGATAAGCAATATGGGTCAGGGTTTTATTTAAGTCATCAATGAGGTAACAAATAGAATGACAAGAATTGACTAGTAGAGCCCACAGGGAACTGGGATTCATCCAGATGGTGAGAAAAGGAATGAAGAAATGATAAAATAAGTTTACATTCTACAGGACAATGCAACCACAAACTTTGGGATTATTTTCTTTACCAGATCAGGAGAAAAAAAATCACCCCTTATCAAAGTTCTATACACTAACCTCTGATTTTACAGGGTTGTAAAGTTGTAAAAGGCTTTAGGCCTATATCATTCATGGATAATATACCATTCAAAATTACATTTTTCTAAAGAGAGTGAAAAGAATTAATAAGATGAAGTTATTAGAAAGTGCTCTATAATAAAAGTGCTCTATAATACTGAAAGTATCACCCTCGGCATTTCATCTTCTTTCCAACTTTTAAATAATGGTTTCCTGTCACATTTTTTTCTATCATTTAATACTTTCAATAAATTTAATAAACTTATAGGGAAATAATGTTGTTTTTCTAAAAAAGTTCTTAGGAAAATGAAAATAACAATCTTCAGATTCCTTGGGGGATCACCCAGACATTGGAGAAGAATCATATTCTCATGTTATGAGATATACAGATTCAACTTCATCCTTACCTGTAGGCCTCATTAACAGATAGAAGATTGATTTGTTAGGGTTCTTGTTTAGTCAGAGAGCTTGAGAGTAAAATCTGACATGAATGTTAGTACAAAGTCACTTTTGGTATCCTTAAGAAAACTGAAGTTTAAGAAATTCCAAATTAGTAAAGATCTCATCACAAGTTAGTGACTAAAAATCATCTCCTAATAATGAGATCTCTACTAATAATCATCTCCTACTAACTCATTTATAAATTTGACAAATAGGCTAGTTATTTATTACTAGAAAAAAAATAAAAAGAAGGACATATCTTCTAGGAAACTAACAAAGAGGTGAGCATAATGGTGATCTTTGGACAAAGTGGCCTCAGTATGCAGTGCTGACTCCCATCTTTGAATTGGCTGCCCCTCAGCAGTTTCTACAGCAATTCAGGATCATTGGAATAAAACCTTTTTCACTATAAGCATTTTCAAACTATATGTATCACTTTATCAAAAGTCAAAAGGAAAAGTTTTTCTAGACCTATGGGAATAATAATATGTATATATTGCAATAATGGCTGAAGTTGTTCGTTGCAAGGAAGGATGAATAGTAGAAATCACAAAAACATAACTAGATACTTTCCAATGGGAGGAAAAAAAAAGGAAAGTAAAATCAAATTTGAAGGGGAATAAAGAGAATTTTATCTTAACATTTTGATTCCCAAATGTTAAACATGCCAAAGTGCTTGCTATTCAGCTTTTAAATCTTATAACATTAGATTAAAATTATGTTCAACTAGAAATTAGATAGCTTATTTGTACTACATGATACATTTGTTCAGTATCAGGCTATTGAAAAAGTAGGTACAAGAAGTATCATAGTACTTTTTATTAAAATAAAATCTGATCTTAAGTTCTTGTTTCATTGGGTTGGTAGGAAATTCAGTCTCCTCTTTCATCACCAGCTCATTCTAGGATCTAATGGAGAATGAGCTATCTCAGTCATCCTGGATTTTCCTGACCCTATTGTAGAAATCACAGAATCTCTGGGAGGCACCTTTTGCTGAGGCAAATGGCATTGAACAAGCATCCTCTTCTGAGGCACTGTTAATTCTCATCACTGCAAATTCAGAGAATCTTGATAGTGACACTTCCAAAACCCCCAAACAAGCTTCTCCCCTTAATTTGCATTAGCATCTCCTCACCCTAGGTGCTTTCCTAAAATAATCTGACATACCTTCATAAATCTAGAATTTTAGAAACAAAGAAAGGATATTGTTCCTCAGACTTTAGATTTTAAACCCAACTAATATTTTTAGAAGAAAAGAAAAAGAGAGAGAAGTAAACACAAATAATAACTCAGATTACCTTTTCATTTTAAATTTTAAAAATTATGTGATTCAGGAGATCTTTTATAACAAAGAATATAACTATAAAGTATTGATATGGCTATAGCAAAGATAAAGGTCAGATTTTTTTTGAAAATGACATAAATTAGTATACCCAAATGACTCAAATTAAGAGTCATTTGTTAGAAAACATGTTTAACCTCTTTCTGACTGCCATATCTCTGTATGTTTTTACTACATTTATTTTTTTCAAGGAGCATGATTTCATTTTGAATGCCATAAAATAGTTAGGGATAATTTTGCCTTTATATTATAGACTTTTGCCTCTATATCTTATCACTTTCTTAGAGTGTTTCAACACTTGGAATGTAGGAAGAAAACCCCAATAATTTTAAATTTATGGGTAGTTTTTAATCTGCTTATCTTTATTAGAGAGGCATTCCAGATTTGCCCAAGAGAAACTTTCAAAGCTTCTTCTTACAACACTGATTTGTTTAATTTTTAGTCCTGTTCTTTATAGCTTCTTGGAAATATGACCATGTAGACTCCCCTGCTTTGGTCAATCCCATTTTACTTGTCTTTACTTACCTCATATAGGAAGCCAAGATGGTTTTGAATTCAGTTCTTTCATCTTTCCTAAACTTGGGTTCAAAACTGTCTTTTGTGCTATATCTACCTCAGTTCTTTTTCTACTCAAGGTTTACATAAATTCATTTTCAAAAACAGTTTATCTGACAGTTTCTTGTTTGTTGCAACATAAAAATTTGGTACAAAAGAACTTAATGTCAAATGTTCGAGTGGTTTAGAATTTTTGTATGTGAGCATCAAGAGTTGTGGATACATGAACCAGTTGTAGAATCATGCATTACTAAATCAGATCCTTAGCACCTCTGTATCATGATAGATACATTTTAAAGATACTTTGAGAAACATTTGAGCATCATAATTAGAGGACTTGGGAAAATTGTGTTTATGTATGAAACTACTTAGAGCAAGCAATGAGCTTCTTCATATTGAAAATACTTAGTTTCTCTAAATATCTGGCTAAATATCCATTTCATGGTTTGTGTTTAATAAACTCTACAAAGATATCCTAATTTTAATGGAATTGAGGAATTGATCATTACTGATTCACATTTAGATCTGTGCTAAGCTCTTTATTTTCTTAATCAGAATCAGACCTTTTATCTCAACTAAGTTATATTAAGTACCTTAGCTTTCAGTCTCATCTTTTAATTTCTCTTTTATGGGGTTTTACTTACTCAGTACTCCTGCCAAAAACCCTGCTTCTTGTACAAAAACCTGCTTCTATACACTTGTTCATTCTTTATTCTTCATCTTTTTTTTTTCATCTCTGTCTACTGAAATCTTACTCATTGTTTGAGGTCCAGCTGGAGTTCTACCTTCATAAGGCATCTCCTCAGTATCTCAGTGGGGATGTGACCTGTTTCATCTGAATTTGTACAGCATTTTGGTTCTTCTTTGCTCACTTAATTTGAAGTTATTCAAATATGAATGATATTTCCCTCATTAGATTCTAAAGGTCTTGGTTGGCAAGATGATCTGTTTTGTGTTTCAGAACAGATCCTATTTCAGTTCTGTAAATACACTAAAAATTAAATATTTATTGTTGGATTAATGGTAAAGATTAGATGTAGTTATTGCTTTGAAGAGTATTTTCAGCCTAACAGCTATCCTCCAAAATATAATCAAAACAATGAATAGTAAGAGTATCTTGAAGACCTAGTTATCATGAAACAGGTTTCCTGGGGCTGAGGTTGTGGCTCCGTGGTAGAGTGCTTGTCTAGCATGTGTGAGGCACTGGGTTCAAGCCTCAAAAACCCATAAAATAAATTAATAAAATAAATGTATTGTGTTCATCCACAACTAAAGAAAATGTTTTAAACAAATAACTAAAATTTTAAAAACAAACAAAAACAGGTTTTCTCCTCTTTCTCAGAGTCTTCCAAAGTGTGAAAAAGGTGGTCAAGGGCAAGAAGGCCTTCTTAATATCAAGGTCAGTTAGGGTTTTTCTACTTGTTAGTCTCTGCCATGATGGGCATGGCAGAGTGCAACTTATACATTTGACGGGGAGAAATAAAGAATGTCCATGTGCTTCTGCCCTTTTCAATGCTTTATTCACTCAAGTCACTCAATACAATTTCACTCTATAGTTTCTTAATCAAGAAAATGACAATCCTTAATGCTGGGCACTGAAATAGACATAATCAATTCACAGCAAATAATTCTAGATTAATTCTAAGCACTGCAAACACACTTAAGCATGACAGGCTCATGACAGACATTCCCTCTGCATGCTAAGTGTCATGATCGAGTATCAGATCAAAAGTCTCAAGTCTTAGGCTCTAAGTCCAGCAAACAGATGCACACTCCCTCAGACCTTGGTAATCAGATCGGGAATTAAGCAGGCTTCTCCTGGGGTGGAGCTGATGGCTGGCTGAGGAGACGGTCACAGGGAGAGTACCTTTTCTCACCAGAGTCAAGAGGCTGCCATAGAGTCTGAGGGTTGTGAGAACAATGCAGAGGATCAGGGAGGTGAGAAGATTTGGGATGTCAGTCTAGGTCCTCATTGGGCTCTCAGGCTTGTGTGCATCAGTGTCAGCTGGCTGAATGTCTCTTAATTTGCTTCATCTTTTATACTAAATTTTGGGGCTTCTCACCGTCTGTCCCTTCAATCCCTATCAGCTGCTGCCGGATTTCTCAGTGACATCATTTGATCTGAGGTAAAAGCAAATCTGGTCTGGTGGTCCCCACCCTGATTTTCTTGCTTATTGCTCTTATCAGAGTGGAACATGCCAGAGACTTCATTCTGAATTTGTCAGGGTGAGAAGTAACTTGTTTGTGCCTGTGGGCCACACTGGAGGGCTCTGTAGGTGTGCCTGGTGAGACTGCAGGTTTCAAACTGGAGTTTTAAATGGAGTTGTTTAGGTGAAGGCCTAAGGCTGTCCTTATAGTGTTCTATATCAAGCTACTTCCACATCTGCATTCATGACTCCTCCTTTTCTTCACATTTGATTGCTGTTACTTCTTTGGACCTAATGGCATTATTAATCTTTACCTCTTGACAACAGAAAGTTACTGACGCCCAGGCTGTGCTGTAAGCTCCAGTCTTTCCTTTCTTTCAGAATGTGTCTTCTGCCCAGCTTACACCTACCCTTCCTCATTGTTGCCTGAGCTTCATATAAACCAGTGGGTGAGGGTGACAATCCAAAAAGAGGAGTGATAAAGAAGGGATCTGTTGGAAAAAAAAATGTGAAATAAACCCCGAATCAGACTTTATAGGTTATTACATCACTGATACCAATGGCACTTGACTGGCAGAACCATGAGTTGAGTTCTCTGTACCTTTGTTAGTTAAGCAGAGAAAACTTTTTAAAAGTTCTTTAGCACTCAATAATTAGAAACAATTTTAACTCAAGAATGTCAACCAAGTTGCTGGGATTTTCAAGTTCCTATCAGAATATTTGAGCTGACACAACTGAAGGGCTCATGGGCTACTTCAGCTTTTTCTAGTAGCAATGTCTACATGCCATCCTGGCAGTGTTAGGGGAATGTGAGCTCTCTGCAGGTCAGATGAGGGGATTCACTGGCAAAATTTTGCTTATCTTTTAAGGTAAAATTAATCGTGTAATACACACAATGGTAGTTTTACTTCTATCTCAAAAATATCATTGTTTTCTGCAAGAAATTGTGTTTTATCTGAAGACCATATTTTCAGTGTAGTAGGTAGTAAATCTTTTAGGAAGTTTGTATGTCTTATCATAAAAATGTGCCATTCAATCATCCTTTCCACGGGTTTTGGCAGAACTGCTGCCTTTCAAGCTGAGCTGAATGGGGCTTATTTTCAGGAAGGTTGAAGAGGACCATCATGTAGTCATACCTAGGCAAAGTGCAGATTAAATGGATGTCATGTTGGCAATTTTTTGTTATGATGCTAGAGCAAAAGCTTTCAGGGAAGATTACAGGTCAGCCAAAATTTGGAAAGGTTTGCCCGTCCTGTTTGTACCCTCTGTTTCTTAGTATTGATGGTAAGTTTATAATGCTAAAGTCACCCTTGCTAGCATATAATTTTCTTGTTCAATTAATGAATTCCACTAGGTAAAGGATGACCAATTAAAAGGAATTCTTTTTGAATTTATAAAATGATTTACAAGCCCTCAAAAGAGAGTAATTTTAGAAACACTATTCCCTTTGATATTTTCAGCAACCCAGCAAGTTAGAAAAGGCAGGGAGACTACTTCATTTTACATATCAAGAAACTGAAGCCCACACAATTATGTGACCTACTTAAGATAACACAGCAAAATCAGGACAGAAATCACACTACCCATAAAATCACTCTTGATCCTTTAGAATTCTTCTAGACCATAAGAATTGCCCACTAAGGCAGAAATTTTACTGAATTTTTTCAAAATAGTACTTCCTGGCCCAATTTTTAATAATTTGTTGAATAAATAATTGAATAATTTAACTATTTTTTTTCAGCATCATAATTTCAAGTCTGGATAGAATTAAACATTCATTCATATTTCTTCCAAATGTAATGTTTTTATTCCTCTTTTTCTTCTCATCCTCCCCCTCATTCTCCTTTTTCCTTCCTTCCTTCCTTTCTTGACCCTTCTATTTTATATTTTTCTTTAAGAAGATCTCATTTACATCTGAATGCCCAAATCCTAGCGTAGTGCTCCATATAGAAAGCACTTAGTGTTTATTGAATGAGGGAATAAATTAATCCCATCCCATGTCCACAATCCTTCACTTTGGAAGATACTGTCTCCTGAGAAAATACAATTCTTAATGAGCTGCATTTTAAGAAACAATAACTATCTTCTGTGAAGCATGCTACCACAAGTTCCAGAATTCTTTATTAGGATACAACTCAGGTCATATTGGAATCAATGTACTTGATCAGCAACATACAAAATATCATTGAGGATGACTGTCTCCAACTTGTTTTTCTCTCTCTGGTTGATTGAACTTGTATTATTTTTCTTGCAAACCAAGAATATCAGTGTCAAGTAGCCTGAAAAGCGTTGAGTAATCTGTTCATTCTGTAACTGTACTTGCTGGAGAACTACTCAAAGAACACCACGAGCCATGACAAAGAGTTGGAATCTTATTTAGAAAAGTAATTATGACTCATCTTATTGGTAATTGTTAGACATTGAAACAATTTTCCTTTTGACATTTATTCTTCCTCTGGGTTCCTAGGCTAACTTGTCTTTACCACTTTTCTGGGCCTAATTTGCTGCTTTAAGTTACTTAATTTTCCCCCCTCTTCTTCTTCTTGATTGGAATTTAGTTAGAAGCAGAAGTGGCATGCTATCCAGTGAAGAAAATGCAATAAACTGGAAAAATAAAGGGATTGGAACATATATGGCATTTAATCCTGCCTTGGCTAATTACCAGCTGCTCCAATTTGGGCAAGATAGTTTTTCAAAGTGAGTCTGATAATTCAAACCCTGCAAGCTTGCTATGAGATTAAACAATCAATAATAAAGATAAAGAGGACCTCAAAACAACAATGGAGATAGGAGCTCTGAATCTCTAGCTCTTACACTGTGTGTGTGTGTGTGTGTGTGTGTGTGTGTGTGTGTGTGTGTGTGTGAGAGAGAGAGAGAGAGAGAGAGAGAGAGAGAGAGAGAAAGGAATTTCTGTAGCGGTAGTGACCACTTTGGAATGGTAGGGAATGAAAGGGTACTCCTTCTGTTGGATTTGCCATGGTACCTGGCCCCTAGGGAAAAGCCATGAAACAATAAGTGGTAAAATTTCCAGAAAGGAAAAGATGGCTTTTCTACATGCCTAAACCCACTTTCCAGCAACTTAGCCAGGCCCTAGCAATTTAGCCAGATCTTGTCTCCAAATAAAAGAAGAGAAGTAAATAAAAGGGTCAGGGTTGTAGCTCAGTGGTAGAACACACCTGGATTCAATCCCTATTACCTCACTTTGCTTCTATTTCTCCCCTGGACCCTCCACCCTTGGCCCCTTTTCATGTTGAACTGGCTTTCTCTATATATGTATGTGAGTGAGTTTGGGCTGCTGTATCAAAGTACCATAGACCAGATGGCTTACAAACAACAGAAATTTATTTCTTCCAGTTGTGAAGACTGGAAATCTGAGATCATAGTGCCTAAATTGTTGGGTTCCTATAAGGTCTTGCTTCCAAATTGCAGAATAGTTGCTCTAGTTGTCTTCTCACCTGATGGAATGTAGTTCTCTGAAGTCTCTTTCCCAAGGGTATAATCCCATTCATGCCCTAATCACCTCCCAAATAATTGATTTTCTAATACCATTTCACTGAGGTTAGAATTTAGGCATGGAATTTTGGGGACACAAGCATTATTTTATAACAAATGAATAAACTGGGTTCTGACTAGGTCCTCATTGCCCAACTTTTTCTGACTCAATTAAATGGTGCCAGCTATTAAATTCTATTAATAAAGGTAATGCATTTTTAAGTGTAGAGTTTTATACAAATGTCTATCAGAAATTCTAAGTGCACCCAATTTCCATTGTTTTTTTTTCTTTAGTAATAACTTTCATTTTTAGTTGGGTATATTATCAAAGAGACAAACCCCACACACATTCCCTTTTTCATTGCAAGCAAGTTTCAACCATGTGGCAAAGTTTTGGCTAATGAGTGGTAAGTGGAAGTATTGTGTGGGACTTTTGAAAAACTGCTTAGGAAAGATGTAAGTCATCTGAGACCTGTGGTAATGATATGGCTTCTAGAGTACTAGAGCTATCTTTGACCAAGAGATAAGGGTGCTGTCTAAGGGATGTAGAAGAGATACCTGGCAGGGATGGGGGAAAATCCCTGATAAATTTACAGAGCTGCAATACCAGTTTCTATTCAGAATCTAAAGGAGTCTAGTTACTTGAGTACAGTTGGAAATTCTCATTATTAATCAAATTGACAGCCTAACAAGCAGTAAAGAAATTATAGGATGGTCAGCATTGAGACTCTGAAGCTGGAGAATTTTCATCTGTGGTGGGAGCAGCTGGCACTATTACATTTGACGTGGATAGTGATGAGTGGTATATAATGACAGTTTAAGAAAAGATTCTCTGGCACAGTGAAAAGAAATTCTCAAAACGTGAATCCTTTGGCACAAAAATAAAAACTTATAAACTCAACCTTTATGTTTAAGTGAAAAAGAGGTAAAATTTCTGGCCTGTCATTAATCCTAGAGATGAACCATAAACTTAGGATTCATTGAGTATTGGTACTTTATTTTTAGAAATATTTATTTAGAACCATCATCATAATTTTTGAAGTATAACATGTAATTTAGGAAAGATTGAATTCATGTGTTTCTTATTCATTAAGGCTTGTATAATTTAAATATGTATTTTGCATAAAACACTTTGATGCCCTAGAAATACTTTTATTTTTAAAACCTCTGAAGGTTTATATCTTCAAAAAATAAAAGAAACTGTGATTTTTTTAAGAAAGATATGAATAAAAATATTAACATTTTGAAACATTATATTTAAGTGCATTTTACATGTGGCAAAACATTATTTTATCTTTAATTGAACTGACATATCCTTCAACTGCTCACTTTCAAGTTTTTGCATCTCCACATCTCCAGGGGCTTTCTTTATATTTACACACATACAAGGTAGCTATTAAATACATATTTAAGGACAGAAGAAAAGTTTATAATTGTGAAAACACATCATTTTTCTTAAGCTTCTTCAATCCAGAACACCACAATCAGAGTATTTAGGAACATTTCAATGCTCTTAATTAAAATAAAATTACTTGGAAGGAAGGGGCCCATGACAGATACCATTTTTGACCCTCCCCCTTGGAAGTTTAACATGATGCTTGCAAAAATAACTGCAAAAATGTTACTTATTAGAAGTAATACAAATTGTACTCACAGTGTTCTAGAAAACTATGGAAATTTTGCTTTGTTTTTATCATATATATTGTGGATATATATTCACATTATAAATCAAATAATGTGATATTGCTGCTTTGTCTCTTTCAAGAAATATGTATTTCTAATTCTTTCTAACCAAACCTATTTAAAACTCAATTTTATGCATGTTTTCTAAGGTTCACTGTGTAATGAGAGTTACAAAATGGGCACTTTATTCCATTTTCAAAAGTGAATTCTTTCTGCTGGATCTCAGATACTGAGGAATAAGCTACCATCACTTCCCATGGTATAAATTAGTTGATTCTTGACTCTTTTCACTAAACAGTCTTGTTTTTCTGTAAATTCTATGGCAGCAATTATTCAATTTTGTGCAATAATCTGTTCCTATCATGTATAATATTGTCTAGTTTATTGTGAGCTCAACAAACATTTGTTAAATGAATTAATGAGTTGATCAGATAGTTTTTCATCAGAAATAAGAGAAATCCAAGTCATACAAAAAGGAAAAAGGGGTTAATCAAAGAATTCAATGAAATAAACAGAAGGAAGGCTGAAAGTGGGCCCCAGCAAGGTTAATATTACAAATAATTAACAACTTGAGTGGTACAGATACTGACCTACCAGTGTAGAGTCAGGCTTAATCAAATTAGAGTTTAACCATAAACATTTGGTAAGGCCATACTGAATATTAATTAGCCTGAACTCCAGGAATGACTGGAAATAGGGCCTTAGTCAATGCTTAGTCTTTTTTTTTTTTGATTGTTGTTTTAAATCTTTATTTGTCCCCTCATTTCCTTTATACTGAAGAGTGGCTCAATCCCAATGGTGGCTCAAAGCTTCAGAAGCTCACATTTAAAGGCTACCATTGGACACAGACTGACTTTTTTCTTACTCTGATTTATCAGAAATTTTCAGGAAAAGAGAATATTATTGAACAGATCAAATTGTAGTTGACCATTATAATAGGTTTGCCATTAAAATTTTGAAAATTTGTTTCCCAAAGTAAAACAAGGGACATAAATAAAAAATAAACAAAATAAATAAAAATTAACAAAATAAAAAAGGGGACATCTAAGAATCCAGTTATTTATTTTAAGCAAGTCTATTTTGGAAAAGACTTGCTCATTCCCTTGCTTTTACTCCCCAGCTTCCCTTGTTCTCAGGCTAGGGCCATGTGACTTGTCTAGACCAGTGAGTTACATTTGAATGTTATTTGTGTGACTAAGCTTAATGAAACTTTTAATTTTCATCAAAAGTTTATGCACCTTCTCCATCTTGGTTGATTCCTACCATTGGCCACTTGTTCTGCCTCTGACCAGTATTAGACCTAAAAAGGCAATAAACTTACTTAAGGCCTTGAATTTTGTTTTTATTATGATGCATACCATTAATCACCCAGAAAACAAGTCTGTTTAAATATGGTTTACAGAAAGGAATGAAGACATAGTGAATTTAGATTAACATCCAAACTCTGGGGAGTGAAAATGGCAGACTGGAAGGATAGGCTTCCCAGCAGTTCCTTGGCTCAAGAATTTAAAAACAGGAAGAAGACTGCTCTTTATAAAGGTGGGTGACTAAAGGAATTCACTGAAATTCAACATTGGACAGCAACGTAATCATAGACACAGAAAGTTGGAAATGTTGAATTTAATATAAGAAATAATAGAGACCTAACAGACCACTGCAGAGTGGAGGGGAAGCACAGGAAAGCCATCAGAAAAAAAAAAAAAAAAAAAAAAAAAAACAAGTTTTTGGAGAACCTTTGGAATAGAAAGATACTGATCCTAACTAACCCAGAGATGGTGGGGGAAATTGTTGAATAAGAAATAATTAAAATCAACTGGCTGAGGGCAGAGAGTACAAATCAGAATCAGTGCTGCGTGCAGCAAGGAAAATCATTTTTGAGTGTCTTTGTTGTCGTAAGGAGAGGTTGGAGAATGGGAATTCACAAAAGAACCTGCCACTCTAACCGAGCAGTCACCTATTACGGGGCCTAGAGTATAACTGGAACAATCTGACTGAAATACATACAGAAAGGACTGAACCTAGGGGTCATGCAGGCTGTGGATGTGGAGAAGAGGAAACTCTCTTTGTTGCTGGCATCCCATATAAGGACCTGGGAAGATATCAGTAATTGCATCAGACAGGTCCATCTCTACTTCAGGTCTGATTCTGGGTAATTTACAACTATAGAGATGGAATATGTGAAATCTGTCAAGGTTTAGACTCCTAACCCTGAAAGTGCAAATTATGGGAGGCCCTGAAACTCAAGACATCTACTTAGTAGAGATCAGCATCTCTCCAGCAATAGGGAAATGTGAACCTAATCTCAAATACCCATAGAGAGAGTTCCAAGGGTCAGTCAAGATCAAACTGGAACTTCTGATTTAGAACTTTTCACCAACTCTGTAGTGGGCAGACACAAGTTATGAACACTCCTCAGTCTCTCCCATCCCATACAAGGAGATGGGAAACAGAGATACCATGATCAGCTTTGGCTTCTAGCCACAATGTCTGGCAGCTGGGTGAGGAACACAAGGACACAGGACTCAACAACCCACAGCCCTTGACTCAAGTGTTACAGAACTCTTCAAAATAAATTTTAAAGAATGGCACATTAGCATAAGCAATAAACATCCATCCTTGCCAACAATTTCAATCACCTTAATGGAAACAAGCCCTATTTTTCTCATTACAAATTTTTGTCCACTCTAACTTAATGTCTAGAAGAAAGCAACAGGCCTAGGCTGGTGTGTCTCAGGGCCTGTATCAGTGTCTGATAACAGTTTCTCTGACCCCAGAGCTGGGCCCCAGTTGTTTTTCTTCCAAAATAAGAAGCCTGGCTGTACGTCAAGCTGTTGTGGCATCTCCCAAATGAAAAATGAGATATTCAGTAAACATGATTTTAAATGTAAAAAAAGGAGAATTTTTTTCTTAAGAGATTTTCCTAAAAGGTAAGGTACCTCTTCACCCTTTTCCTTTTTTTTAATTTTTAATTTTACATTCTTTATTATTTTTTCTACTTTTTGTTCTATTTTTCTTATTTTTACATTATTATTAGTAATAGTCAGTATTATTATTGTTATTATTATTAATTTACCTTTTTGTATTTTGCATGATTGTGTGTGTATGTATGGGTGTGTGGGTATGTGCATTCATGTGTGTGAGTTCTCACTGCATTGATATTTTGAAAAAAAATTTGTATAATTTCCTTTTGTTTTAATTGCTCTCTTCATTCATTTATCATTTAGACTTGGTTTGACCTTGGTGAGGGAAAATTTTATGTGGGTTTCTTTTGTTTTAATCTTTTACTTGTTTGCTTGTATCTTTTTCCCTTCATTTTATTTCCCCTTCCTCATTCTCTTCCTTAATAACCAAAATTTTCTGTTCCTTCTTCCTCTATTTCTTTATCACTTCCATAATAATAGCTATCATTTGCTACCTATCTCCTGCTTCTCCTCTGTTCATTTTTTAAGTATTTCAAATTTTTTTCTTGCCTTACTACCATATTTTCTCTTCACTTAAGGAATTGTAGTTTTGCTATTCAATGGAATTATATAATTTATGTAATTCTGACTTCATCCATGTTACTATGATTATTAATACAGTGAACAACATAGTAGACACCTGTTGGCTTATGTCAATCTATTCATGGTTATTTATTACTGTGCCAGTGTTAAATGTTGACCCCCACCTTTCCTCTACAGATAGTAATTGCTGTTATAAATGTCAATAGAGACACTGAACATTTATTTTAAGGCTGCATAATTTAAGGCTGCATATTAACGATATTGCTTGTCATTGTTCCCCCTTTCTCTAAGAGGGACTGGAAAGTGATTGGGGCACTTCAAATTCACAGGAGTAGTGATCCTGCAGATTAACAATAAACACAACTCAACCAAGTCCTACAAACTTCACTCCACACACAAGCAACCCTCACTCAAGTCTCAAAAACACTTCAACACACAGAGTAGGGGAGAGAAACTCCCCAAACTAATAACTATGCCCCAAGTAGGAATAACTAGAGTAGGACACAGGTCCCACTGCTGGACATCTATTCCTATATCAAAGAGAGAAAGAGAGAGAGAGAGAGAGAGAGAGAGAGAGAGAGAGAGAGAGAGAGAGAGAGAGAGGAAGAAAAAATGTAACCACACACACACACACACACACACACACACACTCACACTCACACAAAAGTTACCTACACATGAAGGACGCTTGTATAAAAGAAGAATGATGCAAATGATGAACAAGTCCAAGATCTCTGAAAACATGAGAAAACAGGCAAACAAATCTCTAAGCAAAATTTATAATCCCCCAACAAACTAACCTGCAGATATGGAGGGGATAAAATTACAGATGAAGACTATAATAAACTGGTCATTAAAATGTTCAATAAACTTAAAGAAAATCTAAGGAATGAATTAAGAAAACAAATATAGAAGGTGAAATCTCATTTAATAAAGAAATACATATATTGAAAATAAAACAATCAGAACTCCTAGAAATTAAAGACACAAAGAATCAAATTAAAATTTAAAATTTACTTGAAAATAATACCAGTGGAATAGATTGCATAGGGAATAATACTTCAGGCCTTGTAGACAGAGCATTAGACCTTGAAGACAGGGTATAGGAACTTGAATACTCAGTATGCAATAAAGAAAAAAAAATGGTCAGACTATACAAGACAATTTGAATAACATCAAAAGGCCAAACCCAGGAGTTATTGGAATAGAAGAGCAAATGGAGTTACTGGTTAAAGGCAAGAAGAATCTCTTCAGTGAGATAGTAACACAAAATTTTACCCACCCTAGAAATGAGGTAAACACACAAATACAGAATACTTACAGAATTCTAAATCAGATCAAAAGAAAACATCTCCAAGACACATCATCATCAAAATGCCTAACATAAAGAATAAGGAAATAATATTAAAAACTGTAAGAGAAAAATATCAAATCACTTTTAGAGGTAAATTAATAAGTCTCACTAATGACTTCTCAACTCAGACCCTAAAGTAAAGAAGGGCCTGGAACAAGATATTTCAAGCTCTAAAAGAAAACAATTGCCAGCCAATATTCCTATATCCAGGAAGTTATATTTCTGAACCAATGCAGAAATTAAAATAAAATTCATAGTAAAAATAAACGAAAAGAATTAATGACCACTCGGCCAGCACTACAAAGAATTCTTAGAGATATGCTGCACATAGAAGAATCCAAAATCAAACTCTAAATCTCCCACATAGATGAAGATCACTAGAAAGGCAACCAGCTAAATAAAAATCAAGACAGAATTAAATATAGCAAACTTATCAAAATGGCAGGAAATAACATCGATCTATCCATAATAACCCTAAATGTGAGTAGTTTCAACTCTCCAATTAAAAGACACAGATCTGCAGAATGGATTAAAAGAAATCAAACTACATGCTGTTTGCAGGAGACTCATCTCATAGTCAAAGATATTCATTGGCTAAAAGTTAAGGATAGAAAAAGAAATCGCATGAAAATAGAGTTTAAAACCAAGCAGGAGTAGCTATTCTCATACCTGACAAAACACATTTCAAGCAAAAATTAATCAAAAGAGGCAAATAAAACCACCAAACTACTGGTAAAGGAGACAATGGACAGTTCAACCAAACAAAAATCTACAAAGTTATTTCTAACTTAAATAATACTATAAAACAAATGGACCAAATAGAAATTTACAGAAAATTTCACCTCAAAACAGCTAAATTCACTTTTTTTTTCTCAGCAGCCCATGAGACTTTTTTTTAAAAAAAACATATGTAAGTCATGTGTAAGTTAAGCACAAAACAAAAAAAATTGGTATAATCTCATATATTCTATAAGACCAAAATGGAATAAAACTATAAGTCAACAGTAAGAAAAATTATAGAAACCATAAAAACACATGGATATTGAACAGTAGTCTTTTAAATGTGGAATGAGTCAAAGAAGAAGTAAGAAAATAAATCAAGAAATTTGTAGAAGTAAATGAGAAAAGAGTTACAATATCAAAATCTATGGAACAGCATGAGGTAGTTGTACAAGGAAAGTTTATAGCATTCAGTGCTTACATTAAAAAAAAAAATAGAAAGCTACCAAATAAAAACACCCATGCTATACCTTAAGTCCTTAGAAAAGGATTAAATAAATTAATGCAATTTACCACTTAAATATAATTAAGGACAAGAATTATATTATCATCTCAATAGAAGCAGAAAAGTTATTTGATAAAATCCAGCACTCATTCATGCTAAAAATGCTTGAGAAATTAGGGATAGAAGTAACTTATCTCAACATTATAAGGTCTATTTTTTCCAAACCCAAGTCAACATCATACTGAATGAAGAAAAACCGAAGGCATTTTCTCTAAAATCAGGAACAAGACAAGGATGTGCACTCTCACCACTCCCATTCAATATAGTTCTTGAAACTCTAGTTACAGGAATAAGGCAAGAGAAGGAAATGAAATGGATACAAATATAAAAATAAAAGTCAAATTATCTCTGTTTGCTGATGACATGATCCTCTATCTAGAAGACCCAGAAAACTCCACCAGAAAACTTCTGTAGCTGATAAATAAATTCAGCAAATTAGCAGGATACAAGATCAATATTCACAAATCAATAACTTTCCTATACTCAAATAGCAGTTCTGCTGAGAAAGAAATCAGGAAAACTATTCCATTTACAATAACATCAAACAACAACAACAACAACCGTAAAAGGATGAGAACAAATATAACCAAGGAGGTGAAAAATCACTATGATTAAAACTATAGAACTGAAGAAAGACATTAAAGAAGGCCTTAGAATATAGAAAACATCCCATGTTCTTAGATAGGCTGAATTAATACTGTCAAAATAGCCATACTGCCAAAAGTGTTATACAGATTTGATGGAATCCCCATCAAAATATGAATGACATTTTCAAAGAACTAGAAAAAACAGTTCTAAAATTTATTTGGAATATTAAAAGACCCAGAATAGCCAAAGCAATCCTGAGTAAGAAGAGCAAAATCAGAGGCCTCACACCAGACTTCTAATTATACTACAGAGGTACAGTAACAAGTCAGCATCGTGCCACCAAAACAGACATGAAGACTACTGGAATAGAACAGAAGACACGGAAACAGCCCACATAGATACAGTCATCTGATATTCAACAAAGGTGCCAAAAATATATGTTGAAGAAAATATTATTCTTTTAACAAATTTTGCTGAGAAAACTGGATATTAATTAATATGTAGAAAAATGAACCTAGATCCCTATTTCTCACCCTACACAATACATCAAGTATACATACTTAAATCCATGAGCTTATACTGATAATGAAAAACATCTTCCATGTCATCTTTGAATGATGCTAGGAAATCAACATGTACAAAACTGTACAAAAATACCGCTTTGAAATCTGGCAAAGAATCAAGCATTTTTCCTGTCTTATTTTAACTCATTTTTTTTTGTTTGTTTGAACTGTGTTGTATGAGATGTCTCCCAAAAGCTCATTAGTGAGATAACAGAAAAAAGTTCAGAGGTGAAATACTCAGTTTTTGAAGTCCTTAACATGAACAGTGCATGAATCCCCTGATAAATATGGATAAAATGGGAGGTGACTGTGGGCAGGCAGATTGTGGCTGGAAGATGTAGATCACTGAGGCATGATTTGGGGGTTTATATTTTGACCCTGGTGAGAGCAGAAGTCTTTATTATTGTTTCTTGGTTGCCATGTCCTGAGCTGCTTTCCTTTACCATGCCTTTCACAGTAATGTTCTGCCTCACCTTTGGCTCAGAGCTATGAATTTGGCCAACCATGAACCTCTGAAATCATGAACCAAAATAAATCTCTCCTCCTCTTAAAAAAGAGAAGATATTTCTATTTCCTAAGGTTATTTTAAGCAATATATAAAAAAACGTATACAAAACAACTTGGTGTTAGGTATAATAAATAGCATTACTAAAGTTAAATTATTTTTGCTCTAGTAATAGTGTAGAGAGTTAAATTATTTTTACTAACTCATTTAACAACAAAAACAGTCCTTGTATTATATGAATTTTCGTTAACCCTATTTTTAAGTGAAGCACAATAAAGTTGAATGATTTATTCTCAGGGATAG
Organism: Ictidomys tridecemlineatus; assembly: GCF_052094955.1. Classification (NCBI taxonomy): domain Eukaryota; kingdom Metazoa; phylum Chordata; class Mammalia; order Rodentia; family Sciuridae; genus Ictidomys; species Ictidomys tridecemlineatus. The sequence continues at coordinate 107,335,196 of NC_135479.1, forward strand.
AACTGGGCTTTGCGTCACGTGCCAAAGTTGATCTTTTAAATTACTGCCTCTTGAGAAGAATTGTAGAATTAAGTAATTGAGCTATTCTCTTACAATACACTGATACCAGATGAATGCTTTCTTCCCCCCCCCCCAGCCAATTCTCCACACACCAACTAGGTGCCTTTACGATTCAATTAAATTCTGATATTCACTTCCTAGACTCAGCACAGACCTCACAGGTTAAAGACTCAGTCCTAAAACTGAGTATCCTCAGTTCAGATACCAGTTTATTCTCAGGTTTCCACCTATACTTCTGAGCAATTGGCTAACAATGGAAGATCCCCATGACCCTCTTCTCATGATAGAAAATGCTAGATACTTCACAAAACTCAGGGAGACCCTTCAGTTTATTTCTGGTTTATTACAAAGGGTAAAACTCAAGAACAGCCAAATATAAGGGTTCTTATAGTTGGGAAGGATTGGTAAGTCACCTCAATATGTTCCTCAACCAGGAAATTCTGAGAACATTGTTATTTAGGGAATTTTATAGATATTTTATTAAAGGGGTACAGTTGATTAAATTGTTGGTTATTAATGATTAACTCAATCTTCAGCACCCCCCCCACTCCTCTCAGAGGTAAGGGGGTGAGGCTAAACCTTTCAGCTTTTATCTAAACATGTCTTGTTTTTTTCTTGCCACCAGCCTCCATCCTTAAGCTATATAGAAATCTTCATCTGTCAGTCATATCACTAGCACCAAAAACACTCTTATTACTCCATAGATTCCATGCATTTTAGGAACTATGTGCCAGAAGAAGGAGACAAAAACAGAATAGTTATATTTTATTTTATTATATTACTGTAATGTCATTTCCTTAAATTTGGGTAATAGTTAAGGTACAGCAAGGAAAAGGCTTTTGGAATAATAACTGCATTGAAAGTTTGCTTCTAGCATGTACTAACTAAATAGTGGTTGAGAGTAACTACTCAAGGTTTTTTTTTTGTCCTCAGCTGCTTCTTTTATAAATACCATCTTAGATGGCTATTTTAAAAATTCAGTGAGATTCTTTATATTATTTATATAAAGCACCATGAGCAAGATAGTAAGAATACAAGAATACAATGCACTTACTTCTCCTGAAAGAATTACTCACATTAAGAAAAAAAAAATCAACGTGTGGACCTTTACTCCTCAAATACACACATAATAAATCACGATGTTCTTACTCATTCCCATCAGAATTTTCTCCCCATTGATGTTGTTCTGTGTCTAAGCAACCACTTATTTCCTTAAATAGTCATCGAGGCACAAAGAAATGCTTTTTAAACAAGTTTGAGGTAATACAAAGGAGGCAGCCTGCCCTGGTGGACAAGGAACTCAAAGAAAAGAGCCTTTCATCTTTGTTTTCTGTGTCCTTGTTCTTTATGCACAATGTTTTTTTTTAATAATCTATGACAATTTTGCTTCAATATAGATGAATTAGAGAGAAACAAACACTAGAACTAGAAGGAAAGTTCTAGATTATTAGGCCTAACATTTCATTTAACATATGAGGAAAGGGGGGGGTGGCAACTTGTGAGCTGCCCAAGAAGGAACAACTGATTAGCCCTGCAGCAAACACCCTCATCTTATGTAGTCCAGTATTCTTGTTAGAAACACATTTTTTTCCTATGTTGGTAGATATTTTTAGTGCTTCCAGTGCTTCCACATGGAAATAAGCATCCTTAGAGATCTTTAAAAAATATTTTTTAAGTTGTACATGGACACAATATCTTTTTTTTTTTTTTTTTTTTACTTTTTTATGTGTGCTAAGGATGGAACCCAGTGCCTCACACATGCGAGGAAACTGCTGTACCACTGAGCTACAACCCCAACCCAATCCTTAGAGATTTCCAAAGCTCAGAAATGTACCTTTTTTTTCCTTTGGTTCCAAGGGACCCATGTAGATTCCTCTTAGGCTTCATAATGTTAACTAAAAACCATTAAATGCCTCAAAATACATCTTTACTCAATGTATACATATAATATAAAGCCAGAAATGGTTGCCTATATCTTCTAGGAAGGCTGGAAAATGTTCTGTTTTGATCTGCAATCCTATATATCTCTTTTCTTGGTACCAAGTGCTTTGATAATACCCAGAGTCAATAGGTCTAGACAATTTTATTTCCTTCCAAACAGCTTTCCTTTGATCTGTGCTGACTCCATTGTATCTGTCAATCAAAATCATATCTTCATTGCTCTAGCTCCCTTGCTAGAAGCCTTGAGGCTGTCTTTCAAGTCTTTCTCCTCCAGCCATGTTTAAGCAGCCAATTATGTTCTACTAATTTTCACAACCAATCCTAATTCTAATATTATGTTAACAATATACTTACTAGATTCATTAACCTCTGTAACATCTCCTTTCTTGCAAGCCATCTTAAAACATTCTCCCAATTTAATAACTATAAAACTCTTTGGCATTTTCTAATGCTTTAAAAGAAATTCTAAACTTCAGCATAAAAATAGAAATCTCATAGAACAAAGCCCCAACTTGTCTTTCTCACTTTGCCACTTTTTTTTTCCCCTAGAAATTGATCTTTTACTTCAATGAAATTCTAATAATTAGTCCTTGAAAGCTACTAAGCATGCCACTGGTACCCATCTCTGGACGCTTGCTCATGTTTGTTATTTCAGGATGATTGGCCCTGTATTTTTCTGCCTCTCTCCGAGAGTTAGCTTAAATTCTGCCTCTTCTAAGAAATCTCCCCTAATGACTTCTGCACATGCTGATCTTTCTTTTCTTTGAACTGCTTTGGTACTTTTAATGTGTTCCATATGTTTAGCACTTATTATGTTCTCATTTTGATGTTTTTAACTATCTCAATTATTCATCAGATCTCTAGCCTGTCAATACCTCATGGGCAGGGTCTTTGAAATAGCTACTATTCCAAACTTAATGAACCTGTCTCCATTTGGTGCTGCAAAATATGCATTGACCTTTTTAAAATACAAAAAACTCACAAAGCATAATTTATTAATTAAACTCAAAGAATAAGAGGTTCTGCGTGAAAACACAGAAGAGTTTGGAAAACAAGGCAATTGTAACAGAAGGTACCATTTTATTTCAACCTGAAATTTACTTGCCACTGTGTTGAGTTCTGAGGATAAAGAGATAAATTAGCCTTAGTCCTTGATGTAAAGGAGAAAAGAGAATGAGAAACTTCTGAACATGAAACTGAGTTTGTGTAGGGTAGAGAAGGGTGGCAGACCAAGGTCACGTGAGGATGTTGGCAGAGGTAGGAGACATTTTCCTTTCAAAAAGTAGTCAGCCCCGGTTCCATTTGGTTTTAACATGGAGTAAAATGCTGCTGTGTGAGGGTGCTGCATTCATCTTTATCAAGCTCTGAGCTATGCCTGCAGTTGATGGCAGCAAGCCTAGCTTTCCATTGTTTATAACAACAAATGATTTAAAATGAATAAAAATTCCCTAAGTTCTGTTGTATGATGATAATAATAAGAGGAATAAAAAGCAAAACAAAATTATCATTAGGTTCATTGTACTTGCCCATCTGCAACAGTGGCCATATTTCAGCATTTTATTGCTTAATTTAGAAATAGGTAACCTCCGCTGCCAAAAACAATCGAGAATGTCAAGTGCACGGGGACCAAACAGCATATGGGCTGTAGCCATGCAACCTGAAGATGACCTGAGTTGTTGTACTCCTTTTCACTGCCTGAAAAATTAAGGCATCTGCAACTTAGGACTGTGAATAATTTATCAGCAGTGCAAGAACGTTTATTCATCTTATATATTTGTTGGCTTAAGAAAATTATAAAAATCATCCCAGTATGAAATTCCAGGAGCAAATTTATCACATTCATAGAGAGAAATATTCAATAGCAGTAGTGATTGATGAAGCAAATAATAACACTGATATTGTTGTCATCCTGTTTTATGATAACTTTCACAATACAAACAACCAAATTTATATAATTCTGCTAACACCTATGGGAAAATTGTCATTTTTAAGCCTCAGTTTCCTTCCAATTTCAGTAGGAGATTCCTTTTCTTTGCTGACCTTCTCCCATGTGTGTCCTGAAGGTTGTTTGATACAGGACTCTGTCCTTAAGTTCTGTGCTTCTCTTGTTGGGTAATTACATTCAGTGTCTAGGCTTTAAATGTCTTTTATTTGCTAATGATGCCCAAATTTATATTTCCAGCTCTGACTTTGTGACTAAACTGTAGTTCCAACTTTATTCTGGACATCTCCAGTAGAACCTATGATTTCTTTCATTCAGAACTATTCTTCCCCCAGCTTAACTCACAGTGCCAACTGTGCCTCATTTATCTACCCTCAAAAGTACCAGATGCATCATTACATCCGGTGTGATTCACTTAACTCGTCAGGGCAAATCTGCTTAAGTTACCGTACTCTCACAGGTTGAAGTGCATCTGAAGCCTTTAACATTCCTAAATCCCTCCTCACCAGGAGCCAGTAATACTGGGATCTTTCTACTGATGGCTCAAGCTACCTAGGATATAATCTGAATTCCTCCTTCACTAGGTCTGCCTGCATTCTGATTCCATTCACTTGACTTCATCTCTACTGCTATAGTTCTAGTCAAGCCGCTATTGTCCCTCATTTGGATCCTGCCATAGCCTCCTATCAGCTCTTTCTGTTTTCTTCCTGGCCTGTCTACAGTTCTTTCTTCACATAGCTGCCAAAGAAAGAATTTTTAAAAAAAATGTTTAAGAAGCTGGGGACGAAGCTTAGTAGCAGAGAGCCTGCCTAGCATGTACAAAGTTCTGGGTTTGATTCCTAGTATTGAAAACCCCACAAATAAATCAAATTATTTGCTTGCTTAGACTTCTCAAGTGCTTTTTTTGTCTATACTTAACATATAAACTCCTATCATATCCCAAATTTCTTCTATGATTGCTCCTTGCCTCTTGCTCCGTATCCAGCAAGCTCTGTTCCAGCACATTGGTCTTCTTTCTGTTCTTGGAATGCATCAAATTTTATCTTGCTTTAAGTTCTATATACAGTAATCACTGCCTGGGATTCTCTGCCCCTTGCCTACATGTTTTGTATCTGGCTTCTAGTTATTCAGGAGTCAGTATAAATGATACCTTATCTCCAGTGATTTTTCTGACCATCTAATTTCAAGTTGTCCCTTTCTTCTCAGTCACTTCCTTTCTCTTCAATTGATGTAATCTTCAAATGATTTAATATTTGAAGCCATTCTGTTTATTAATATATTTATTTGTTAGCTTCCTGCAAGCCTCAAGTTCAACACTCTTGATAGGTCCATCACTATGGGACCTTATTTTATGTGTTTTTACTTTTAAAGACATCTTAATATATGTTGGTGATTGATCCATACTAAACTCAAGGTCAACTGCATTGTTACTCAATCCTGATCAAGCTTTCCCAACATACTTTGTTGTTGTTGTTTTGTCTCTAAAGACACATCACAGTCTTCTTGCAATTAGGAACATTAGCACTTTAAACTTTGGTAAAATCCTAGTCGTATCAAACAACAAAATTACCAACAAAAAGTTAAAAAATGTGAGAGAAATGGCATAAACTGCAGCAAGGACCCTTGTTTATAGTATGAGAGTTGAAATAAGAAGGCAAACTGTCACATTTTTCAAACTAGAGACTGTGTCACATAACTAAAAAATAGTTCTTTTTGTGCATGTTTTTGAACCATTGTAAAAATATAGTAAGTACTAACTTGGGGTTACCAATAATTTTTAAAATTTTCTGGCTGGCACAGTAATGACACATTTATCGGTCCAATGCATGCTTTGATTCATGTATATATTAGGTAATAATCACATCAGAGTAATTAATGTGCCCATCACTTTAAACTGTTGTCATTTCTTTATAGTGAATACATTCAGAATCCTTTCTTTTAGCTATTTTGCAATATACAATGCATTATTTTTAAATATATTCACTCAACTGTGGAGGAGTATTCCAAAATGCATTCCTTCTCTCCAATTGTAGCATTCTATCAATTGACCACCCCTTCCTTATCCTAGCCTATTTTCTCTCCCATGCTTTTTCTAACCACCATTCTCCTCTTAACTTCTGTGGGATCAACTGTTATATGTTCCAAATATGGCTTATTTCACTTAAATGATATCATACAAGTCCATTAATGTTCTTTGAATGACAGGATTTCAACTTTTATGGCTGAACATTATTCCATTTTGTATCTATAAGACATTTAGTTTATCCATTTGGAAGTTGATGGGCATTTAGTATAATTCCCATACCCTGGTTATATATGGCTATAGTGATCAAGGGAGTCAGAATATCTCTTTGACAAACTGACATCATTTCTTTTGAGCATATACTCTGGAGTGAGATAACTGGATCATATTGAAGTTCTGGTTTTAATTCTTCTAAGGAGCCTCCACATTGTTTTCCATAATGACTGTATTAATTTACATTCCCTCCAGGAGTATATGAGTTTCTCTTTCTCTACATCCTTGCTAGAATTTTAAATTTTTTGTCTTTCTGATAATAGCCATTCTAATGGAGGTGAGGTGGTACCTCTTTGTGGTTGATTTGCATTTCTTTGGTGTTTAGTCATTTTGAACATTTTTTTAAATAAATCTGTTGGCTATTTATGGATATTTATATATATTCTATTTTAGGAAAGTTTATTCAGATATTTAGTTCATTTTAAACTGGATTATTTAGATTTTTTCTATTGTGATGTTGGAGTTTCTTATAAATTATGAATATTATCGCCTTGTCAGATGTATATTTTGTGGAAATTTCCTCCATTCAGTAGGTTCTCTCTTTACTCTGTTAATTTGTTAGCTATTCCCTTTGCTGTACAGAATCATTTTATTTTTATATAATCCTATTGTTTACTTTTTCTTTTGTTTTCTATGCTTATGAGGTCATATGCAAAACAACAACAACAACAAAACCTTTGCCCAGGTCTGCTAAGTGCTTTCCCTTTCTTTTATTCTTATGGTTTTATAGTTTCAGGTCTTACCTTTTGAATTGATATTTGCAAGTAGTGAGACAGAGGTATCTAATTTTATTTCTCTGCATATGGACATCCAGTTTCCCTGCACCATTTATTAAAGACACTATTTCCCAATTGTGTGTTCTTTGCTCCTAAGTAAAAAATAAGTTCACTATAAATGCATTAGATTATTTTGGGGCTCTTTATTCTGTTACACTGGCTTATATGTCTGGTTTTATATTTATGTCATACTGCTTTAGTTACTATAGCTTTGTAGTATATTTTAGAGTCAAGTGTTATGATACCTCTAGCTTTGTTTTTTTGTTACAGAACACTTTGGTTGTTTAGGGTCTCTTGTGGTTCCATAAAAATTTTAGAATTTTTCTTTATGTGAAAAATAACACTGGAATTTTGATAGGGATTGCACTGAAATCTGTAGATATATTTGGGTAGTATGGGCATTTTAGCAATATTAATTCTTCCAACCCAGGAACATAATTTATGCTTCCATTTATTTGTATCCTCTTTAACTTTTTTCATCAATGTTTCATATTTTTTATTGTAGATATCTTTAATCTCCTTGGTTAAAGGGTAAAAAATCAATTTTACTCAATAGGTGAGTTTGTAAATATGGAATTAGTAAGCAATCTAGACAAGTTGTATTTTTGTGGCACACAGGAGTTAAAGTATAGTAGCTTTTATGTCTAATAAAAATGTAAATATCTGGTCTCATATTTAATGGATGTAGGACTATAGAATTCAGTGCTTCAATATTCTTAGACCCACTGCAACCACCCAAAGAGCCAAAGGGACTAATCTCTTTGCACAACTGTAGCTTATTGTTGTTGCCTAACCAGAAACGAAAGATCTGCTCACAAGAGTTGTCCTCAGGAGAACTTATCTATCTTCTTTGTGGTTGGAACCCTCAGAAGAAGTCTGGAACACGGTGTTTATTTAGCATATAGGATTAGGTTTAGTTTTCATTCTCTATTGTTAAAATACAAATAAGCATAAAAAAGAACACTTCTGTGCGTATGTTTATGGGTTTATTTATATTCTATTGTTCAAGAGGATTGAAGTTGCTTATAACAAAATTATTGACATCATAAGTCAAGAATCCTTAATTCTACATCAAAGACAAAAGGGGAGGCAAGAAGAGAAAAACCTTGTTTATTCATCTTTGTTTCATCTATCTAAATACCCATCATCTATGTATACAGCAGATTGGTCAAAGTTCATTCAGTTTATCCTGAACTAATCATTACCTTCAACACCATCAATACCATGATGCTGTTTCTCTTAGAGTTCAAGGAAAAGAAGTGTTTCTTTTCTAATTTGTAAAGATTATTTATTTTTTCAATGAAATTTATACTTAGATAATATGCTGCTTTATATTACTTTAAAAATGGGTAGGTATGCTTAAATGAATAAAAATAAAACATTATTTTTAGCTCATTCAAGGTAGAGTAATTTAACACAAACAACACTGAGATTATAGGTAGCTAAAGTAAAGAGACAGGTACAATGAATTTCATAGTTTTCACTGTTTGGCAGGAGCGAATTTCCTGTTCATGAGGAGAGGAAGTTTTACTTGAATCTTTTCTCTAAGTGAAATTTGCTTTTAGGGTCTTTCAATAAGGAAATATCAGTAAGTTATCAAAAAATTGAAGAAAATTGCTAAAATGTATTTAACTTTACTAGTACTCCATAATTTGTTGTCACCTTTAAATTCTCTCATTCTTCATTTAATCTTTACAATAAATCTACAAAATATGTACTAGTGTCTTCACAAATGCACTGATGATGAATTGATAAAGGATTCTAAGTAGACCTCACTCGCCTTTCCTGAATAATAAAAAAAAAATGTTAAGTCTGAGATCTTTGCAGTTCTATGAGAAGCCAGAGTTTTATAGTAAAGGTACATAGTACTGGGCTGTGTTAAACTATGGAGTTAAAGCTTGAAAATGATTTCTAATATTTTCCAAGGAAAACATTCTGTATGTCCATGCCAGGGAGCAGCAGAAATAGTCTCATCAGTGCTAAGCCTGCATTAAAGAGACTAATGGCATTGGAACTTATCTTCATAAGGAAGGGTGAGACCTCACCATTCAGAATTGATGTCAACTAGAGTGGGCGATTCTAAAATATCACTCCATTGAAAGCAGATGATTCATAGATGTGCTGAAAAGCATTTAGTAATCCTTTTCATCCAGTTCTCTTTTAAAGGCTGTTAAATTTTCCATCATTGATATGCTGCTGAACTGACCATGCTGAGGTGCTTGTGTCCTAGGGTAAAATTGAAATTGAAGTGGACGTGACATGAGAGACTTAGTAGTGATGTGCCAGGGAGCCTGCAAAAGAAAGGAATTGTTTTCTGTTATCAGAATGTCAAAGACACAGAGCCTGGGTGATTGAATGGATGTTCTGAGTAAAATAGAATTCTGTGGGTGTTTAGAACTCTTTCACTTCTTCATTTCCCTCCTGAGAAAATTTTCAGGAGCCAGATATGAAATCCAATGACAAGGACTCTTAGGAATCTTGCAATGAGATAAGATTTGCAGCAGTGATTTGCACCCTATGCTTCCGAATGCAGTGTGAGGCAGTGTGAGGCAGCCACACAGACCCTGAACTCTGAGGCATTTGTAGTCCCAGGGATGATTCTTAAATTTGTCAGCTCTGGGAAAGTTATCTGAGCGTTCGTTTTTTAGTATATAACATCAACACTTAATATCTACTTCAAGGATTAATTGAGTCTGACAGAAAACCCAGAATTTTTCCTGCTCTCACATTCCCCTCAACAGTATACTCCTGATACTTGTATGTATGTGTGTATGCGCGAACGTGCGTGTTTTGGGGTTCCTACACATCATGCAATTCTCCAGTGGACGCCACTGTGTGTTATGTAATTCATTTCGATTCTGATGCTATCTACCTGGAAATAGCATCAGGTCACACAGATGAAGGAGGGCTCAGTCCCACAATACTACCTTCACTTCAGATGCCAATCGCAAGCCTCAGGTTATTATCTGTATTTCAGACCAACTGGCTATAAATTGGGAGTTTCTCCTTCTCTCTTCTAAGGTTTAATTTGCTACAACTGCTTATAGAACTAAGGAAAACAATTTACTTCTGTTTTTCCACTTATAATAAAGAATGTTACCAAGGGTGTAGATGAACAGCCTGATGGGACAGACAGATGCACAGGGCAAGGTGTGTAGGGAGGTGCACAGAATTTCCGTACCACCCTCAGCCTCCTACACGTGTTCTGCTATCAAGAAACCCTTCCAACCCTGTCCTTTAGGTTTTTATGGAGATTTTATTCTATAGCTGTGATTGATTAAATTACTTTCCACTAGTGATAATCTCAGTCTTTAGTTCTCCCCTCTCTGAGGTCAGGCAATAGGATAGAAAGTTCCAAACCTCTAATCACAAATTGACTCTTTTCGTAACCTGGCTCCATCCTGAAGTTATCTGGGAGCCAGGCCACTAACAGTTACCTCTTTAGAACAAAATATCTCCTATCACCCAGGAAATTCCAAGGGATTTAGTGCCAGAAGCTTCTACCACTCAGGAAATTATACAAGGTCTTAAGAGCTCTGTGTCAGAAACGAGGGTCAAAGACCAAATATTGGAACTAAAGATTCCCCTAATGCCCCTATCTACAGGGATTTTACAGAGCTCTGTGTTCAAACCAGGGACAGTGACCAAATATGTGTTTCTTCCAATATCACAATATCATTGTGGGCATCCAATGAAACAATGTATCATTAAACTGTCCCATCACAGGAATTCAACTGATGCTGATGAAACATCACCTTCCCAATTAAATGCTCTGGACTAAGTACCAATGGGCACAGCCTTTCTCTGAAATGGACTGCTTTCCATATTAGATGGCTGTTTAATTGTACTCCAGAACACTGATTCTCAAGGTTAGGAACATATTAGAATCTTCTGAATAGTTTTAGAAACTATTGATGTCTGGAGCCTTCCTGTAGGGAATCTTATCTAGTTACTCTGAGAAATTCCTGAAAAATAGGGATTTAAAAACCTCACTATATGATTCTAATATCCAGCCCAGGTTGATGTTCTGCTTATCAAGATGTTCATATTAATTTCTTTTTATCCAAAATTGTGTGCATTAAAAGGATCATAGTATTTTCTTTCTTTAAGGTACAACTTCTGCCAAAGTTTCCACTAAGTTCCTCTTTAATTAAAGGTCACAGGGTAAGGCATTTGGTCTGGTTTCTGTTGGGGGGAATTTGGCAATGCCTGAGAGTTATGCTCTGCTTAATGCTTCAGGCAGGTAGTTTGCCATGAGATGGGATAAATAGGGCTGCGCAGCCTTTTAGATACCAAGCAGATAGAGTGAAAGGGGATGGTGAAGCAAAACTAGGATTTGGGGGAATAAGAAAAATTAACCACAAACAAAACAAATGGAATGAAAAAGTAGGGTTAAGAGATTACTAGAAATAAATCAAAACTGTTATTTGCCAAAGGAATTCATCAAGTAAGTGGGAAAAGAAGTGTGTACATTATAGCATAGAAACACACAAATACACACACACACACACACATACAACCTGTTAATCTTCTATAGGCATATTAGCATATTAAAAAGTTTATATGCTTTCTCTAAATACTTTTTAAAGGTAGTGTATTTGTGAAGGAAAAATTTCCATAACTCAGCAAATCATTGACATATTAGTAATTATTCCTAGTAAATAATTGACTTCACAGAGTGCCTCCTATAATGCAGGAGTGCTATCACCTTTTGATTGATAGAAGGGGAGTTCAGTATTCAGTAATTGCCTTCTGTCTTTGAATTTGTTCGACTTGTTGATATTGGCAACTGGGAGAAAGTAAGGTCAAGGTTCATAAAATGCCTGAAGGTGATAAGAAAACAAGAGAGGACCTTTCAAGATAAATGCCATTGACTTATAAATGAATATCACAATGAGAACTAATTTTCTCCATTTTCCTTTACAACATTTCCTCTATAAACATCAGGAGAGATTGGTTAAAAGTGGAGTTGTAAATTGAAAGGGGGCTGTGAAATTTAAGAAAGATATTCTCTCATTCTCATTTAAATGTTCATTTTGGAAGTATGTTTGGTAAATCCACATTTTTTTTTAATGGTGGTGGTGCTGGGTGCTTGGGATTAAACCCTGAGCCTCAAACATGATTGGCAAGTACTCTACCGCTGAGCCATAATCCCCAACCTCATATCTAGTTTTTTTTTTAATAGAGAATAGGTATGTAGAGATGTAGAAAACACAAAGACAGACTAACAGACCCAAAGAAAAGCTTTTGAAACCTTCATATACTCTTGCTTCCAATATCTGTAGGATTCCTTAGCTTATGGAAGCAGCTTACTGATGAGATCCTCAAAGACAGGGAATTAAATGAACATTTGCTAACAATTTCTTTGTGTCTGGGTTGATGCTAATAGTGAGGTTGATTGAGGCAATCATGCAGGTAGCATTTCTTCTCTAACCCTCCTCACTAGAGTTCTTTTCAGGTTCTTGCTGAAGTTTGAGTAGCTTCCCACAATTTCTCAAAGAAACTTGCTTTATTCTAATAAAACTACTAGATAGTCATTCCTCTGTTCACTCCAACAGTGTTGTAGCAGTGAAACATAGGGAGCAGAAAAAAAAGATCATTAGTAAAAGAATATTTAAATAAATTATGGTATACTCATTTACTAGTGGGATAGGACTCATCTGCTTAACTGAATGAAGTAGCTAAGTGTTCATATGTTAATAATAAATGTTGTCTTAGATATATAGTTAAATAAAAACAGCAACATGTAGAACCAGAAATGTCATCCATAACAAAGACATTCATATTTCTGGGGAGAGAAACAAAGTGTTTGTTCACTACATTTTGTTCACTGCACTCTTAGAACTGAGCCTATGGAGTTGACAAGGGTACTGCTATTCCATTTCATACCTTTTTGATTTTTTAAACACGCACACATAATTTTTTTTAAAAAAATTAAGTAAAAAAAACCCCAGGACTTTATTTATTTTTAATTTTTGAAAAGTTAAAACAATTACTCTGTAGGCTCAAGTTTTGATAGCCAAGTGCCTAAAGAGGTTTGATTCCTAAATACAATCTCTAAATGAACTGAGAAGTTAAGTCCACAAGGGAAGACATTGGTTTTTGGTTCACTAAGAATAAAGCCCAGTGTTTTGATCTCAGAAAATTTTGTAAGTGCTATTTTATTTCCTCAAAATTGTCACTTTATCAGCAAGCATTATTCCTTCAAATATTTGCCCAGTGACACAAGATATTGAGAATTTATCCAGCCTGATTCAGGGTGATAATCTAACCCTGAGTATTTTTATATGGTAAATAAGGTAAGTTTCAAAAGTTAATTTATTAATATTGAATTTATTTTTGTGTATTTTGGCAGGTATCTGATAATAGTGCTCTCATAACTCTGTCATGAATGTAAAAGAAAATGCCAATTGACATGCATTTTGACAAACTATTTGCAACCCTCCAATCTTGAAATCAGACTCAATCACATAATTAGTCTGAAGATAAGTCTGCCTTTAAAGTGGTCTAATCAGTCAATCAATAAACTGTAAACTACCTCTGGTTTTCATATAGTGCACAATGAAAAGTTTATTAAATGATGAATGTATACCCACAAGGTGAAAGGCAGACTATGTTTCAGAACATTTGACCTCTTTTTTCAGACAGATACAGGAATAACATCTGTTTGTCATAGCATGCTGCCATTGGCAAGTGATCTTTCCAGGTTAATTATTGGATGATGTGCATCTCTTCAGTAATTTGACAGATCTTCGTTACGAGAGCTTCGAGTAGGCAGATGTTTCCCTGAAGGAATAGGGAAAGAGCAGTGACAACTTCATTGTAGACTGACAGGAACTCAGAACTCTTCTTGTGATAGAATTGCTGCATGAGCTGAGATGTCTTAGTGGTTCCGTTCTCAAGTGTAAGATTAGCAATCAGTTGTTTGATGGACATAGAAGGAATAATATTAAAGACAGTCCCTAATCTTTCTGTTAATTAAAATAGAAAGCATTACCACCTCAGAATTTTTCTGCCTAGGAACATTCCAGACAGAGGTCATATATTTAAAAGAAAACTTGAGAGAGATGAAAAATAAAATGTACAGCAGGATTTTAAGTATACCTTTAAAATACTCAGGATTTCTTCAGCAATAGATTTTCACAGTATTCCCACTCAGTAACATTATTATTACCATTAGCAGTTTGCCAGCAGCTACCGGCATGCTTTTCTTTTTTACTGCTCATTGGACCCAGGCCTGCTCAATTTAGTGTAGTTAGCTGTGGCACTTCTCACTTTCTTAAAACACAGGGCTTTCCAATTTCCAAGAATGTTTATGGTATCAGAGTAATTTGAAACAGGTGTTTAAGCCTCACGACTATGCTGTGCAACAGAAGGTTTATATATTTTTCATTATATATTGAGACAGACCACAGCACTTAAAATGACCATCTGTCACCAAATGCATGCTGTTGCTGAATGTAAGAGAAAAAGGATTTTCACTTCAAACTCCTTTGAAATAATGAGATGCACTCTCCTGCCTTCTGCTTCTTTACTTGTCATTGATTTGGATAAAACCAAAAGAATTATTTTGTTTCGTGCTTGAAGAATATCACCAATGAAAGAACATGAGAATACTGCATAGCATTTCTGCTTGGTTTGATTTACAAGATTGTAAGCCTTGAATTTGAGAGAGGATTTAGCCCATGGATTTCCCCCAGAGAGGTAATATTTCAGTCTATTTATTTTTCTTCTTCGTTTTATAGTACTAAGAAGTCTGAGTTTCAAGTACTGGTACTCTTTGCAAGAATCTGGACTCTCAAGTTATAGTAGCCAACTCACGTGTTCACAGGATATATAAGCTAATGTGAATTAGTGAATCTGGCAGGATAGTGGTTGTGGCAACCTGGAGAGAGAATCATCCATCAGGAGGGAGCAGCTAATAGATCTCTTAATGACTGTTGTGCAGAAATGCAAGCTCAACACCTTTAGATCTATCAGTCTTTTAAAATCAATGGAAATATGAATTTTTACATGCTTTCTCCTTAAATTCAGATATAGCATTGCATTTCAAAAAAAGGAAAAAAAATAAATAAAAAAACAGTGTGAGCCAAATAAAAACATATGCAGCCTGAGGAATGCCTGATATAGCTAGATCTTCTTTCATAGTTAATAAAGTATTTTTTACCTTGGCAATACACAAATGAATTTGTTATATTTGTTTTCCAACTAGATTTTATCTTATCAATAACTTGCTAATACTGGTGGTAATGATACTGATAATGTTAGTATTTCTCATATTGCTTGGCTGAGGTCAAGTTTACATTTATTATCTCATAGATTTGAAAGAAAAATAAACAGATGGGATAGAAGTAATCCTGGAACTACAGGATGAAGACCTTGCTCAGGAATTTGGAAAATTGCAGAACAATTATTTTTAAGGAAAAAATTCATTCACTTTTTTCACCAAATATTGATAAGTGCCTGCCTGCTATGCATTTGACACTGTTCCATCAATTTGTCCAATTACCTACTAGGTACCAGGCTTTGTTTTAGGAATAAAGGACATAGCATAAGAAAAAAAAATGATGGTAATTTCCTAATGGGGATATTGATAGAAAATGGCAAAGTAAAGAAGTATATCATATGTTATTGTGTTAGTTAGCTTTTCATCATTGTGATTAAATACCTGAGAAAGTCAACTTAAAGGAGGAAAGATTTATTTTGACTCACAGTTTGAAAGATTTTAATCCATGGTTGGCTTGCCTTGTTGTTATAGGCTTGTAATGAGGCAGAGCATCATGGCAAAGAGAGGTATGTTGTAGCAGAACCTACCACCCCATGGGAATAAGAGAGAGAGAGAAAAAGAGAAAGGGAGAATAGGCATGACAGAGAGGGGCAAGGAACAAGGTGTAACCTTCTAGGGCATGATCCCAAATAACCCACTTCCTCTAGCTAGGCTCCACCTCCTAAAGTTTTTATCACTCCCAATAATTCCATCAAATTATGAATCCATCCATGGTTTAATTAACTGATGAGCTTAGAGACTTCATGGTCCAAACACATGCATGGTTCAACACATGCATCCCTGGGGAACATTCCAGATCCAAACTACAGCAGTTATATATGTCAAGAACTAGGGAGCAAATATGGCAGAGAAGGATATAGGCAGTAAGCATAGGAAGAATGATGTCATGTTTGAACTTGAGTGGCAGGGCTACTGAATTGTCATTGCTGAGATGGAGAGAGATTATAGGGAAATTATATGTAGAGAGGAAGACCAGGAGCTCAATTTTGAATGTGTTCTGTGCTGGACGACTATTAGACGTTCAGTGAAGGTGTCTAGTTGGCAGTAGGATTTCAAAGGAAATATCCAAGCTGGAGTCACTTGAGAATGACTAGATGGTACTTAAAGCCATGAGACTGCAGGAATTCCAAGGACTAAGACCTATGATATTTACAATGATTTAGTGATCATGGATGAGAAAGAACTAGCAAACAATATTTAGAAGGAAGGAGCAGTTGAAGTAGGGGAAAAATCTGGAGAGTTTGGAGTCCTGGAATGTGTACAATTGCCTTGGGGACACTCGTCGAAGTTAGACTCTGACCTTCTACCCAGAACACACTGTCTTCCAATTCTTTTTCTCTCTCTCATGCACATCCATAAACATGCATGCACCCCCCACACACAGAGTTTGACTCAGCTGGCCCAGCAGTCAGGTGATTCTAATGCAGACTTTTATCCACCATACTTCATCAAACTTTGAGTAGTAGAATGATTGTGGGGGTTTGATGGCCTGTCCAGATGATTCAATGTCAGAAAACACACATAGGAAGCTGAAGAATAAAGCCAGGAGAATGAGATTTACCAGGCAGTACATTATGAGAACCAGGGCAGGCAAGGGCATGACTGATTTGAGGGAACATATTTGGTTAGGCCCTTTATTTATATCAAGTCTTGCGAGCTATCTCAGTCTGTAGGTGGGGATAGAGCAATTACACATGCCACAATGAAGCATATGTGATTGAGAGTCATGCAGACCATGCTACAAAATTTGTCTGCCAAATCAATATAAAACCAGACCCAAATCAATGGAATAACAATCAGACTGTGTACTCTACTCGCTTGGCAATCTGCTTCAACTGGTTCATAATTATGCTGAGTTGTATGAAGGAAACCACTGAAACTTTTGCATCTGTGCTGCCTGGCTCTTAGCACAGTACCCAATACTTAGCAGGCTCAGAGTCAGCATTTGTCAAGTACCTGAAGGTGGACTCAACCAAACAGAAATGGACATATGATGCATTTATGGAGATAGTTCATTCAAATACTCTAGTGCTAATATTTTGGGTGTATTTCATAAATCTTTGGATTTTTTTCATAAAATGAATTATATAGTTAAATTGTATACCCTTAAAGAACACCACAATTTGATTTTTAGCTATGATTTTTAAAGTTATAAATAACTCTACAAAAATGGTTAGTTATTGAGACAATTACAACTTCAGTAGTCACTCCCTATGAGTGTTCTCCATCCACATTAGTGTCATTCTGGGATAGGTGGGATCCAGCTTAGCTTGAGGCAGGGGTAACTTTTGTAGAAAGAAAAACCAGTGTTAATGAGTTTGCTATTCATTTGGACACTGGGAACCATGTTCCTAGATGGCCTACCCACACAATTTGCACAAATTTGGTATTTTATAGTCCTAAAATAGAAGCATTTTTCTCTCAGCTTCCAGCCTTGTGCATGATTTGAGTTTTGAGCTTTTTCTGTGCATCCTGTGGAATAATGACAGTTTTAACTCTATTGCTTAAAGGGTCTAGTTTAGCGTGTAGGATAGCTCTGTGTGATATCTCTTTTTTACACAGGGTAAAAGATATTCTCCAGGGCCCTCTCCCCTCCTTATCAGTCTTCCTTCTCTTCAGAATGTTTCTCTATAGATTTGATAAATCATTTTCTTAATTACTAAATGAATAATTTTGTCAAATATATTAGGCATATATTCTGAAATATTATATTTTTCATTAAAATAGCTGGTATCTTGACTATAATTTTAATTTTACCCTTCTACCAAAGAAGGGCTCTTTTTATTTATTTATTTTTTTGGTACTGAGGATTAAACCTAAGGGCACATAACCACGGCCCATTTTTTTGTATCTTACTTAGAGATAGGGTCTCTCTCACTGAGTTGCTTAGGGCCTTGCTAAGTTGCTCAGGCTGACTTTGAATTTGAGCCCAGTGATGAATTTGAATTTGAATTTGAATTTGAATGTGATCCCAGTGGCTTCAGCCTCCTAAACCACTGGAATCACAGGTGTGTGCGGCTGTGCCAGGCACAAGGGCTCCTTTTGACCAGATTTTTATTCCTGCATTTTTGAAGTTACCAGTTTATAGAGAAGCAGTAGTTATTGTAAGCAGAAATTATTTAGTAATGAACTAATGATTGATTAAAAAGTAGTCCTCACTCAGATGTCCCTCTTTGCTCAATGTTAGCATCTCTGGACCATTATTCCAATATTTTTGACAATCAATTGATTGTAACAATTTAGGATAATAAACAACAAAGTGGAAGAAAATGATTATAAAGTAAAATCACAAATTTTACAAGACTCACAGGACAGAGCACACAAAAGTGGTACTGGCAAGTTACTTAAATCCAAGTAAAATCATTGTCAAGTAAGAATGTGGAAGATGAACCTGATATCAACAAAGAAGATAAAGATCAACAAGGATAAAGAAGAGAAGTAGTTTGAAGGAGAATGAGTTGACTTTGAAAAGATTATAAAAGATCCTTGTAAAAATTAATGGAGTCCTTGACTACATCTGAGAAACTGATGACATTTAAACGTGAAGAAAATTTTGTTGTGCTATCAATATTTTAAAAATCAGCCCTGCTCCATTGGTACATTCTTAATTCATTTTCAGAATACAGAATAGTTGTAATTATAACATAAACCTTATTATACATGGGATAAAAAGTTGACTATTTTTAGCTTTATTTTGTTTGCTATGAAATTTAAAAATAGTTATTATGAGTTGTTGGCTTTTTATGTCCTATGGATTAACTTTAAATGTTCTTTCTTAGTTCTAAGTACCCTCAGGAAACAAAGGCTTAGGGTTTATTACTCTTTTTCCCCATCCCTTTTTCTAACCCTGTCACACAGTCAATTTTAATAATACTTCATCTAATCCAACATATTAAAATACTATAACTTGAACATGTAATCAATGTGAAAGTTATTAATGAGGTACTGTGTTTTAAAATATGGAGTATGAATTTTGTACTTGATGCACATGTCAATTTGTACTAGCCACATTTTAAGTGTTCAATAGCCACCTATAGCTCACAATCACAGCAACAATAGCAGAAATTTAGAAAGATAACTCTGGAATCCATATGGACAAAAGGGTTATTTTGGAAAGAAAAGTGGTAAAGACAGAGAAAAATGATTATAATTGTTGCAAGAATCCAGTCAAGAGAAGATGAACCGTTGAACTAAATGAAGCCAGGGAAGCAGGGATAGAAAGGAGACAGAATGGATGGATGTTTAGGGCACACAGTGGAGAAGTGCCTGGAGTCTAGAGCTATGTGTGTACTGCTTAGAACTAAGCTCTCCCCCTTTAGCCATGTTTCCTTGCAAGTTGCTTAACCCATGCATCCCTCTTTGGGTTAAAAAAAATTATATTAATAAGAGTGACATGCCTGAATGACAAGAAGGTTGTGATGATTAAATGAGTTAATAAATATGACATGCGTAGACTGTCACGTTTTAAACAATAAATGTCAAGTATCATGATTTAAATTCATAGTATTTGGTAAACATTGAATGTAGGCAGTGGTACTGGAATTGAAGTTTAGAGATATTCTGAATCTCCTACTGTTTTTCTTATAAGATACAAGGAATGGCTTTATGATATTCTTTATAGAAGTTCTAACACCTAACACAATACTCTGTCCTTGCTTAGAAAGGAGATCTGATGACCAATACATAAGTTTCTTTTTTGCTCCCAGGACCTTTGTCCCTGCTCTTCCCTCTGCTAGATATACATTTTTTTGTTCCCCAGCATTTTCCATTGTTGACTCATGGCCAATTCTTAAGTCTAAGCTCAAAGTCTCAAGTCTTCAAAGAAGCTTCCCTTGCTGTCTTTCTCAGCCACTTCCACAGCTCTTACCATACTCTATATTTACCTCACTTGGTTATTTATTGTCAGTTTTTATCTCTAGTTAAAAGTTCTATAATATTTATTGTGGCCCATCTGTTTTATCACTGCATCTCCAATTGCCTAGGTGTAGTTTTGGGCACAAAACTGATGATCACAATGTGTTCGATGGCTGAATAAATGTCTAATTTCCAATGGTTTTGGAGTGTAAGAAATAGAATGACTATTAGGACTACAAAGTCAATGGGTGGAGGTTAAGGGTGGGGTCAGGTCTTATTTTTTCTTATTATTTGTATATGTTATTTATTTTATTGAAGTACATTTGCTGAGGAAAAAATACTTAACAATCTTATGATTGAGGTGTAGATCATCTCATCTCTACACACCCTTATTATATAAGGTCATAGAGGAATAGATCCTTAACACTGGAAACCCACATAGTCCAAAGTCTATGCAATAGAGCTACCTCTCTTACCTTTCACCCACTTCTAAAACTAAGGGTGTGTGTGTGTGTGTGTATGTGTTTTGCTGGTGGTTGAACCCAAGTCCTCACAATGTAGGCAAGTGCTATCCTGTACCATTTAGCTAACTCTAGAGAGGTAGAGAGATCATAAGACATAGAGTTGTGGTGATGAGAAAAAGAAAAAAAAAAGTGTGTCACTTTAGATTAGATAGAGAGAAAGGATGAGAGAGGAGGAGAGGAGTAGGGAGGATAGGAAGGGCAGCAGAATAGAATAGACAATATGATTGATGTATGTACATTCCATGTATGTATTATATGTCAAAATACATTCTGCTGTCATGTATGACTAAAAAAATAAATCGTATGATAATTAAACAAACAAAAGAATAAAAAAAAGACATAGAGTGAATTAGAATCAGAGATGGGGAATTTAAAATGGGCACTTTGAATGAGTTATTTATATCATATTGCAGTAACATTCAGGTGTGTGTCACAAGCCATCCATGGTCTGTGAGTGTGAACTTTTGCGCAAAGTAGCCAAATGAGGGGATAGGTCTGGCACAGGGAACTCCCTGTCAGGGATTGATCACATGATTCAGGTGCACCTCCCCCTCTAGCTCTGCCTAAGATCCCACACAGCATCTGAGATGGGTGTGACTGGCTGAGATGTCAATCAATCTGCTAATCACAAGATATCAGGAAGCAAGATTCCACCCTCAAAACCTCATCTCTCTCTGATGTCCCTGCTATAAAATAAAGGAAACACAGGCTCCTGCTCTCTTTTCCAGCAGTTCTCTTTCCAGAGTGGAAGTTTACCCTAAGTTTGCAGAGCCTTCTTGCCCTCGGTTTAAAAATCTACTCTCTGTGTTGTGTTATTTGCCGCTTTCTTATCTTAACATTGCAGCCAGCTCTTTTAAACCCAGTTTGTCTCGTCTGCATGGGTCATGGTCGAGAAATATGTGTGTATTTCAAACATATTTAATATGAGCTACACCCAAATGGACCTATAAGCTATTTATTTATACATGTATATTTTGTTAAATTTATGTCAGTTATTTTTGATAAAATATATATTATCTTCCAGCAATAAATGTGGAAGCTTTTTAAAATGTTCAAACAGGAATTTTTCCATTTGAGTATTTCATTATAAAAAGGGCATGTATTTCAGCTATTAAAGCAATATTTTATAATATATTCATTTTTTGTAGTAATAGCGTTTGTTAAAATGTATTTGACTACTATTATTTTATTGGAAAAACCTAATGAATTCAGATAACTTTACCATATTGGTTCCAGGAATAGTACAAGTAACTGGAAGCTGTTTCCAATCTAAACTGTATTTTAGCAATCATGATAAGAGAGTAAATAATTTGTAGCTCAAGTTCTGAGCTTCTTTTTATCTTTCATCTAACTTAAGTGATTGTTTTTTTGTCAGAATCCTTTGGAGAATCAATTGCCCAGTCTCCTTAAATGGTTTTATCTCCGTGTAGGTAGAGTTAGACTTACCAGGCTTATTCCAGGTCAAATGGCTCTGAAATGCATTAGTGACCCGAAGACTGGTTAAACAATTTGCTGTTTCTGGCCCAAACCTGCTTCTCTACCTGTAACCACTATAGGCTTTGCATAATTCCTGAAGTGCTCTTTCTGAAAACTCTATTTCCTTTAGAGGTGCTCTACAGTTGAAAGAGTAAAACTAGAAATGTAATTCCCAAGAAGTTAGAAATGGTAGTAAGGGGGGGCAACTAGGGAAGAATAGCATTACCTTAGATTAGGTAGGGGGAGGTGATGGGAGGGGAGGGGTGGGGATGTGGGGATAGGAAAGAGAGTAGAATGAAACAGACATTATTACTGTATGTATACATGTGACTACATGCAGGGGCTGGGGCTCAGTGGCAGAACATTTGCCTAGCATCTGTGAGGCACTGGATTTGATTTTTAGCACTGAATATATGTGACTACATGAACAATATGATTCTGTAACATGTACATTCAGAAAAATGAGAAATTATGTCCCATCTATGCATGGTATATTAAAATGCATAAATGCATTCTACTCTCATGTATAACTAATTAAAACAAATAAAAAAATTAAAAAAAGGAATGGTTGTAAAAGCCAGTAGATCCATTAGTCTTACTTTAAATACTTAGATTAGAAAATACATGCTTTATTTCTTTTCCTTATTGTGTTATCAATTTTGAGATACTTTTTTCTTCTGTCACTAATTTTTAGTGTTAAGCTCATATTTTAATTTGTGCTAGGTGTCACCTTTTTCTATTTTTTAAAACTAAATTTTGAGTTTGAAGTGTAATATAAAGTCATTGTCTAAATCCACACAAAAAAAATTCTCAAGTGAAAAATATTAATGCTAGGTATTTGGCAGATGCGATAATATGATGTACCTTAAGAGTTGTATATTCATCTATTGCTATGAGAATTTGGTAGAAGAAGAGATGGGCAATAAAAGAGGTAATAATGACAAATTTTATGGGACTGATAGCTGTGTTGGATCTTAAAAGGTTAGTAGAATGTTGCCTGGCCATGATATATTGTACTAGGAAGGGCATCAGTGTGTAGATAAAAGGTATGAGTATAGAAGACTTGAGAATAGACAATGGTCTAGGGCAAAGCTCATTTGGCCTCTAGGAGAATTGTCCACTGTAGTCTTTCCTTCAAGTTAATTCATACTGTTTGATAAGATTGTAGGGAAAGGGCTCATGACAATTGCACTTCTTCTGGAAGAATTTCCCTTAGTCAGAGAAGGGAACCTCAGACAAAGGTCTCCTTGTGCTTCAGGAGAAATAGAAGGGAGAGATGGAGAGGGGACATGCTGTTAAATTAAATTAATGGAAATGGCCCTATTGGTTGTATAATCTGGAATATAAGTACCTTTGTGAGCTAAGGAGTTGGCAGTTGGTAGAGAGGCACTTGAATACCATTTTTTCAGAGATTATTTAGTGAGCCATTGAAAGCAAGTATACTCTGCGCTGATCCACTCTGTTATTTATGGTGTCTCTCCAGTTGCCTGACATGTCCTTATGATTCCATCTTTCTCACAGGATCTCAGAAGTATAAATAACTCTTAATAATGATTGGAAAAAAAAGATGAAAAGGAGAGATAGAGGTTGTATCTAGTTTATAAGGGAATTTACATCTAGCCTTGTCACCAATTTGGTTATTTGGTTTATATATAGAATAGATATTTGGGTTTGACCAAGAAGATAAATTTGACAGGAATAAATGTACAGTCCTGTATTTAGTTCATAAAAGTCAGTGGGATACTGCTGGATAGATTTGACAGTAGACCAAGGAAAAGGAGAATTTATTTGACCATAAACTAGATAAGGAGTAATTCGACTGCTAAAAAACAACAATAGCAACAATATATAACAGTTTAAACTGCAGAGAAGGGGTTTATTAACTGAAATGATTAGTATATTCTTAAATTATTTAATGAAAGAAAACTCAAAATTCATTTAAAAAGCTTTATATACACATATAACCCTGGTGATATTTGTAGTGAGTTTAGAACTCCTTAATGACCAATTTATAGTAAACTTATCTGTTTAATTTAGTTATACCTACTAGAGAAGAGAGGTATGTAGTTTATAGGAAAAAAATAACATTTAGATGTGAAACATTCTAAGCTCTGAATTTGGACTGATTTGAGCATGTAATTTTCAGACAATGCCTGCATCTATTTTCTCTAGGGATGCCCTACAGTTCAGAAGAGTTGATTAGCTTTTGTGGTGTTTATTCATGATCAGGGATACTACAAATATAAAATCTTAATGAGGTAGAAATGGTTATGGAAGCCCATTTCTAAAATATCTTTCCTATCTTCCTTTGAAGATTGTTAAGAGAAACGAAAACATTTTGTAGATTGTAGGATTGGAAAAAATACTTGATTTTCTATAATTAGGAAGCCATTTGGGCTCTTCCCTTAGCTTTGGGCAGTTGGAAAGACTGTCAAGGTCAGACGTCTGCATACTGTCAATTTTTGTGAATATCTGTCCCTTCCTCATCATTGTTGCTTGCAAACAAACAAACAAAAAATATTTAGTAGTTCCCAAGATGGAGTCTAGGGATTACCCACATGAGAACTTTAAAGAATGGTTATAAAACCATTGGGTATTTGCTTAGTTATTTTATTTATTCATTTTTTAAAACTCATTTTAAATGGTCTTCACTGTAAAGGCAGACAGATTTTGAACTTTAAACATAATATTGTGAGAGATCCCCAGATCCCCCAACCCGGAATGGACCACGCGAGACACTGGATGCAAACAGCAGGAGGATTTATTCTCACACAGGCGCCCGTGGGTGCACAGCAAAACCTCAGCCAGAGCTTCGGTGACTGGCACACCCGGGCTCGGGGGTACAGAGTTTTTATAGGAAGCAGGGGGCAAGGTTTCAGCCTAGCACAGTAACAGTTATTCTATTGGTTTATCTAAGTTCCTCTAGGTCCAGCCCCTTAGGTCACCTGGGGGGTAAACTTGTTTTTTCCACTTTATGTTCTCAGAAAAGAAACCCATAAATTGCATCCTATTCTTTTAGTTCCTGTTTTTACTCTATTTGCTCAAGCTTGGCCTTCCCAGGATTATCTATATGGAACATCTGGTGGTGGCATTATATAGAGCTTGGAGTGTTACGTGCAGCTGGGAAGTGCTATGTGCAGCTTGTGGGGTTTTAACATGGGGGTTGTACATGGGAACATCCTGTAGGGCACAGGGGTTAGAATTCCTAACATTGGGTTTGGGGCCCTGTAGTCCTTCAATTGGAATTGAAGTTAATTACTTTAGGTTCATTTCTGGATTCCTTTAGATAAAGTTTTCCTCAAAATTTGAATTGATGGACTGGGGATGTGGCTCAAGCGGTAGCACGCTCGCCTGGCATGCGTGCGGCCCAGGTTCGATCCTCAGCACCACATACAAACAAAGATGTTGTGTCTGCCAAGAACTGAAAAATAAATATTAAAAAAATTCTCTCTCTCTCTCTCTCTCTAAAAAAAAAAAATTTTGAATTGATTCTTCCAATGAAAGAATATTCAAGATGAAATTTCCAGCTAATTGCTGCTTCATTCCACACATTGAAAAACTTTATTAGTTTGTACTATCGGATAAGAGATTAATCTGATTTTAAGAAGAGTCAAACTTACAGAACAGTTTTAAAAATATAATACCATGTTCAAGGGCATAGAAATATTTTGTTCATGGAATTCAGGAAGGAAGAGATGGACTGTCTATCTTTAAGAACTTGTTTTTCTGCATAGATGGCAATCACTTGTAATTAGCAGTTCATTGTTTGAATGCAAACACTGCTGCTAACGTGGTGGTGATTGAAACAGTAGTTGTCCTTTACTCTTCAGTAGAAGAAGCATTTTCTTTCTTTGCACTACTGATTTTCTAACAAATCTATTTTATATTATAATGGTAAAATCTGTCGCCACTTCTAAAATATAATAAATTCTCAGAGTCCTTAAAAATGAAACACAACACCCATATTTATTCACTTTTCTTTCATTAAGCAAAAGGATTAGTATAATAAAACAATCACTCTGGCTACATGTTTAAACCTGAATTCAAATTTAACTTCATGAGGTGTCTCCAGCAGATGTTCCCTCTCATAATGATTTCTATGGTGACTTTCACTTCTGAAAAGCCTTGAATCTCTAATGAAAAATTTTCAAAGTAATAAGACAGGAAAGAAGCACTAAAATATGCTTAGAGATAGAAATTGAAATCATTTTGGCTAAATGTATCAGGTTACAAGTTGCCCTAGTTACTGATTGCTGTTATTAGATATTCCCCTTGTGCAAGAAAAGCCAGTTATTGATTTTTAAATTTGAATTTCTTTTGAAATAATTGATTGTCTCTATTGTGGGTCCTTATCTCAGCTTATGAAACTGGATGTAATAGGAATCACTTACTATTTTAATATCTGCATAGTGTTTTGCTTAATTTGCTTACCCCGTTAACCTAGAAGTTGTTAAAATATCTTATTCACGGAATGCACAAAATTAATGAGTCCCATTGTGTATCCATATAGTGACAATATATTTCAGGTACTGTTAATGATGGATTGATTTGCCTTAAACAATGCATTTCAAAATTTTGATTCCAGGTATCTTGGTTCTATTTATATGTCCATACATTATACTCATGACACTAATCAAAGAAATAGATATATTCATAAATAAGTAGTTTAAAGGCAAATGGGGTAAATATTCAGCAGTATGAAAAAAATAGAGGTATGCATTTACTCCTATTTGTATTTTTCTCAAAGTGTTTGTAGAAGAGCATCCGATGTATTAATTGTGAGGTATACCAGTTTAATCAAGAGACTAGGCCTTGGATACTGATGACAAACAAGTAAAATGTGTACACTTAAGGAAATGTAACTAAATCGTTTAAGTTTTTAACCTAGAGTATTCTGTTTTAATCCACACTGAGGGTGACGCAATTCAAAGCAGCTCTGGTGTTAACCTTTCAGAGCTAACATCAGACTCCCCAGACTGAAGGGCATATCCTCCAATAGGACTGCCCTTACTTTAGACACTAGCCTCAATTCTTGGAGGCCTACAGGCAACTTACATTTCTGACCAACTGGCCAGAAATTAGGGAGTTCTCCCAACCCCCTTGGAGGTTTGATAATTCACTAGAACTATTTGACTCACAGAACTTAGGACAGTGCTACAATTATGATTAGAATTTTATTGTGTAGAACACAGAGAGGTCAGGATTTGGGGGAGTCTTGTTTCTGGGCCTTTTCCCCATGGAGTCAAGGTGATTTACCCTTCTGGCACATTGTAGGCTCACAAACCAGAATGTTTCACTGACTTTCATTGCTGAAAGTTTTTATTGGGGGTTCATTATATAGGAATGATTGATTAAATCATTAGCTATATTATTGAACTCAATTTTCATCCTCTTACCCCTCCTCAGAGGTTGAGTGCACTGAAAGTCCCAACCCTCTAATTATATCCTTGGTCTTTCTTGTGAACACACCCATCCTGAAGCTACCTAGGGGCTCAGATGGGTCACATCATTCTTACAACAAAGATATTTTGATCAATGAGGAAGTTCCAAGGAATTTTGAAATTCTGTGTCAGACACCCAAGGCAAAAATTAGACAAATTCTTTATTATACAATAAATAAATTTGATTCAGCAAATATTTATCCAGTGCCTATTATATATTAGATACTATTTTAGTAATAAGCAAATGGAACAAACAAAACTACTTTAAGAGTTTGCTATCTAGTGGAAGGTTGGAGGTGGGTAGAAAGCACTGACAATAATTAAAGAAATAAATAATGAGTAGAGAGAATTTTAGAACATAGAGCTAGGGAGAAACTATGAGAGGGGAGACTAGGGAGTACCAGGGCTGTAGGGCTGGAATTTTAAATAGAGTGGTTTATTTAAGAAGCCTCCCTCTGTGGCCTGAGAGAAGCCTGTGAATGAGCTATGGGGACAACTGAGTGCTGTGGAGGCGTCTGGAGAAAACTCTTTCAAGAAGAGGAAAAGGACTACACCTAGCTAGACCTTGGGGCAAGAGTCCCAAGTCAAGTTTTTAAATGTTGACAGAATTTGTATAAAGGTTACAGCACATGCTTACAATAAAATCAATATGACATTAAAAAAAAAAAACCTATGGAAATGCCAATGCTAACAATAGGAGAAAAGGCTTTTATTTCTGAGTATAAAGCCACTGTGGGTTAATCAGTGACAACAGAGAAATAACAATGTTAAAAGTTTATCTTGGAGGCTATTGGCTTTAGAACATTTTCAGGCTTTGTGTTATCCATCTTTGCTTTGCCATGGCAGTGACTCTTGAATATAGTTTTATATATTGAATTGTTAAGATTTAAAATCTTTGAGAAAAAAAGTGCTACAAACCTGGTCTAATTTTTGAGAATCACTTTCTAAAAGTCTGGGCTGGAGATTGAGAAAACCAAGGTTAGCTCAGAAATTCTGATCATACATTAATAAAGCCTGCATGAAAATCTAGCTTAACATTTTGAAAGCTTAAGATATTCCTAAAATATTAAAATATGACTCTTTTGGGAACTTATTTCTTAGACAACAACTACTGGCTATTTCTTTGACTCTTAATTGATGTAATATGCCCATAAATATTTTCAGGTTTTATCTAGCTTTGCTTGTCACATGTGACTATACAATGTGTGGAATTAGTAAAGTATTGAGGAAACTAATCATATTAGGGAATTTCCCTTCCATATATTATTCTTTGTATAGAATTGAAATATGTTTATTCTGTTCCAATGTTTTGGGCAATTTTTCTCTCCATTGCTGCAAATAAACATTTGACAGAGCAACCTCCTGTAACATATACATAACAGTCCATGATTTATGATCACTATTTTTACTAATATTTCAACATGATGAACCCTATTTACACATAGGTGCATGTTTAGATCTGTCATTTTTTATTAGCATGCATTAGTTGTACATATTAATGGGGTTCTATGTAATATTTCTGTTGATGTGCAGAGCATACACTAATCAAATCCAACCACCTCTTTACACAATCCCTTCCATCCTTCACAGTATTTAGTATTTACTGTTCTTTTAGGTCAACTTTTTTTAGTTTCCGAATATGAGATCATGCAGTATTTGTCTTTCTGTGTCTGGCTTATTTCACTTAATGATGTCTTCTTGTTTCATGCATATTGCAAGCAGGTATCTTTGGAGACTCCTATTTCAATCAGTCGAATCCAAGCTTTTGGAACTTTGCATTTTAAATGGTCTTTCTTCATTGCAGCAAATATACATTCTTTTGATGACAGGTCAGAAGGGCATATTTTCATTACTAGAGGCTAAATTTCCATTAAAAATTGTCAGAAAACTAGGACAAATGTGTTTTACAAGAAGCAGAGGATGATTTAATAAATGCTATTTTGGTAACAAAAAATGGTTATAAATGACTTGGTTGTATGATATTAATGTTGGCTCAAAATTGGTTGCCAAGATAGGTAGAACTTGGCTTTCTCATGATGGATTTAGAGTCTTCTATAGTTAATTTTAATTTTATTAAAATTATAAGTAACTGATATATTTTTAGAATTAGTTCTATCAACATAACACTAGGGTTATACTTCACAAAAATATTTATACTACAAGACTAATTTTGATAAGTTTATATAAAAGGTGATAATTTCTTCTGGGGGACAATACATTAATTAAAGGGTTTTAATAATGATGATGAATTATTTGATGAAAACTCAGATCTTTAAAGAGTATGCATATAATTGCATACTTAGCAGAAATGTTTAGTAGTTTTGAAGATGTTTAATTTCAATCAATTGATTTGTTGATCATGCGTTTGAAGAGTGATACTTTTACATTATTTTTCTTAAAGGTGTACGTGAATAATTTTTTTCAACCATATATTCAGGTTATTAAACCTCAAAAGTAAAAAAGTTTTGCTTCCATTTCCATATACTATTGAGTTAGGCATAGCCTTGTTTTTTGCCTGTTCTGTGCCAGAACTAGGTAGTGCATGAGAGGGAAAATGATCAAGATGCATTGGGTGCATTAAGAAGCTGCCATTGAATTTGGAAAATTAGACCAAGACACACTTGTCTATACAGTGGTATTAATAAGTGTCACAAATAAGTCCACACAAATACACTGCTATAATCATTAAAGAAAGGAGATGGAACATCTTATTGGAAATATTGGAAAAGACTTGATATCAGTCTTAAGAAATGGTCTATGTTTTTATGAACTTGAAAAGTTAATGGAGCATTGTAAGCATTGAATAGATGAGGTATTTGTAGAATTGCAATTAGGTCTAAAGATGCTGGGGTAAAACTTTAGGGATGTCTTAAGAGGTTAAATCTGGTAAAGGCATGTTGTAAGAGGTCAAGATTGGTAAAATAGCTTGGGCTGGTATTGTGAAAGGCCCCACTTATAAAACATAGTATAGATTAGGCATTGTAGAAATTGAATTTTTGATTACATTAGAGCTGTGAATTGAAGAGATAAATATGATAACTGGATATATTGGAAAAAGGAGAGACTAAAGGCAAGAAAACATATAGGAAGATAATTGAAGTTAATGCACTTCTGGAAAAAGATGGAGGCTATCACAATGAAATGTTTTTAAATTAGAATAATCAGTGTGTGAGTCAGCTTTCTGTCACTATGACAAAACACTTTAGATAATCAACTTAAAGGTAGAAAGATTTATTTTTGACTCATAGATTCTGAGGTTTCAGGTCATACTCACTTGGCTTTATTGTCTGTGGCAAGGCAAAATATCATGATGGGGAGCATAAGTGAGGAAACTGCTCACCTCATGGTACCTAAGAAGCAAAGAGAGAGAGAGAATAAGGGGGTAGAGTTCCAAAACTCCCTGCCCAGAGCATGCCCCAAATAACTTTCTTCCATAGGTCCTACCTCTTAACAGTACACAGGTTAGAAACCCATCCTCTGATGTATGGCCTTTGAGGGGCATTAAAGATCAAACCATAACAATCAATGTCAAGTTGGGTTTAAAAGGCAATGAGAGAGATATAGAGAGGAGGTGGTGTATAGAATATGATATTTTATTACTGTTGAGACAAGGCTTGCATATTAATTGCTTATGAAAAAGGCTTGAGGGGGAATTCATTTTTTCTATTCAGTCATGTAAGGAGCTGTAAAATTGCCACTCCCTCCTAACAGGTAAAGGGTGAACAAACCAAAAACATCAACCACTCTTCTTAGATCTATAACAGGAAGTCATAGGATAAATCAAAATGTAGCAGAGCAGAAACTCATGTCCAGAAATCTCTGCATGCACTAGTGCTGGGGTGAAAGAAACTTGATCTATAATTGATAAATTACTGGAAGCTCAGAGTGAACAAATTTAATAGTTAAAAACTCCAAAGGACCTAACAATGGGGAGACCTCCTTCCACTGTTTTGAGAGTTTTACCTCCAGGAGCTATACTAGGTTTAATGCTTCTGGCAAAAGTTTGCAAAAACAAAACATTTTTGAATACACCAAAGTTTCTTGCTTTTCTTAAGAAGGTCTGCCATCTGGAGAAACTTTTTTAACCAGAGGCGAACCTATCTGGAATTAGGTAAATTGCCAACCCCAGTCCCTTCAGCCTAAGTGGGGGTGATGAAAGAGATAAGGGGTGCTGAGGAAGTTCACAGGCCAGGGGCACAAGCTCATCTAAAACCTGAGAATTAATTAGGAAGCAGAATGCTTCCCCTTCCTCAGCAGCTTGCCAACACAGTGTTCAAAGCCTCTTTTACTATGGTTTCTTTTCCTTTTAGGGTAGAAAAAACCTGAACTGTAATTTTATAGCTCCTAGGAGGTCGTGTCCACCTTTTGAATAAATATTTCAGGCATATGGAAAGCCTAAGAAGAGTTCAAAGAGGCTGAACAAGCTTCAAAACTAGTGTAAGGTATGGCAGGAATGTTGGAATTATCAAACCAATAATTAAAAATAAACACAACATGCTAAGAACATGTAAACAACATGTAAAAGCCCGTGGATAATTGTAAGCAGTCATATAGAAATTCTAAGAAAGAGTTGAAAAGATATGCTAGGGATTGAAAACACTGTAGTAAAAGTGGGTCCCTTAGCAGACTAGACACATCAGAGGAAATAACCTATGAGTTTGAGGATATGAAAATAGAAACTTGAAAAGCTGGAGAACAAAGGGTAAAAAGACTGAAAACAAAACCCCAAATAGAATATCCAAGACTACAAAACATGTCACATATGCATAAAGGGATTATCAGAAGGAGGAAAGAAGCAATAGAAGCAAGGTTTGAAAAAGTAATGACTAAAAATTTCCAGAAGTTAATGTCACACTCCAAACCATGAATCCAGTATCTTAATGAATACCACACAGAATAAATACACCTGTATCAAATAAGTTTCTAAGCATATACTAATCAAATTTCAGAAAAAAACAAATTAAAAATATTGGGAGAAGTAAAGGGGAGAAAACAACTTATCTATAGAATTACAAAGGTGAGAATAACATCCCATTTCTCATAAACTATACAAGCCAGAAGAGAGGAAAATGGAATATTTAAAGTGTTAAGAGGAGGGTGGGTGTGGGAAACCAACCAAAAATTCTGTACCCCATGGAACCCTCCTCCACAAGTAAAGTAGAAGTAAAGACTCTCTTAGGTAAAATTTGGAAAATTTATTGCCAGTAGATCTCTCTTGCAAAAAATGTTAGAAAAAGTTCTTCCGAGAGAAGGAAAATTATATAGGTCAAAAGCTGTAATCTGCATACATAAAGGAAGGACATTGGAGAATGAAAAGTAGGATAAAAAGATTTTTTAAAAGATTTTTTCTATCCTTAATTGATTCAACAGATAACAATTTATTCAAAATAATAATCATAATAATGTATTTGACTATTTGTGGTCATATATGCTTATATATGTGAAATGAATGACAGCAATGATGTAAGTTATGAGAGGGAAAAATTAGTAGCATTTATTATATCAAGGTAGTTGCACTACTCATGAAGCAATATAGTGTTATTTGAAAGTGAATCTGGATCAGTTGTAAATGTGTATTGTAATATCGATAGCAACCACTAAAAAAGTTTTATTAAGATTATAATGGATATACTAAAAAACAGAGAAATGGAATCACAAAATTCTCATATTAAAACCACAAACAACAGAAAAATTCAGGAAGACAAAAATAGACACAAGAACAAAGTCAACCACTAGAAAACAGTATCAAGTATGATAGACATTAATTTAGTTATATTGATATAATCACTTTAAATATTAGTGTTCTAACACTATCAATTAAAAGATTTTGTCACCGTGGATCAATAAACACGACCCAACTTTTTTTTTTTTTTTACAAGACAATAAAAGAAGACACATACAGAGTAACATAAAGGAATGGAAAAAGATATACCATGTGTTATGGATTCAATGTGTGTGTCCCCTCTAGCTTAGTATGTTAATATCCTAACCTCCAACATGATATATTAACAGGTAATTAAGAGGAAGAAGCCCACCCAAGTGGGATTAGTTCTCTTATACATGGAACCCCATAGAGCACTCCAGTCCTTTTTTCCATGTGAGAATACAATAAGACTGCAGTATGCCATCCAAAAGAGGGCCCTTGCAAGAACCTGACCATGCTGCTACCCTGATCTCAGACTTTGAGCCTTCAGAATATTGAGCAATCAATTTCTACATTTTATAAACCACAGTCTATGGTACTTCATTGTATCAGCCCAAACTAAGACAGAAATTGGTACCAAGAACCAGGGATGCTGCTATTATAAATATGGGTATACTTCTGAGATATTGTGAGTTTAGTTCCAGACAACCACAATAAATAACATAATAAAGTGAGTCACATAAGTGATTTTGTTTCCTAATGCATATAAAAGATACATGTACATTGCACTATAGTCTATTAAGTGAGCAATAGCATGTTTAAAAAATCTACATACCTTCATTAAAATATTTTATTGTTATAAAACATTAACAATCATTTGAGCTATTTAAAAATAGTCTTGATTCATTTGCTTGACCTAAGATGTCCACAAACCTTCAATTTGTTAAAACTTCAGTATTTGTGAAGTGTAATAGAGCAAAGCACAATACAATGAGGAATGCCTTTACCTAAAAATATACATGAGGTTTATTAATTGGGTAATGGAAAGGCTGGAAGAGTTTTGAGCTTTGTGCTAATGAAAACTTGGATTTTTGTGAATGGATTTTTTAAAGGCTATTCTGATCAGAAAGAGGAAAGCTAGAGAATAAGCTTCTGTCTTCATAGAGAATACCCACTCTAATCATGAAGAGATAAATATGGATGATATAACTATGGATGGTAAAAGCTAATCTGATGAGGAATTAAATGAAAATGAGGAAGATGTTAGAGAAAAGGCAATATTTGTTATATAATGGCAAAATGTTTGTTTGACATATGTTCATGTTCTAGGAGTTTGTCGGACATATACTTGGGAGCAACGAAATTTAATATGTAGCTGAAGAGATTTCTGAGCAAAGTGTTAAGTAAGCTGCTTGGTTTCTTCTGAATCTGTAAGGTAAAATGTGAGAAAAGAGCAGCGTATTAAATATGGAATTATTAGACAAAAATTATCCAGAATTAAGATAACTAGAACTTTTTTTTGCTTACCCATATTGCAAAAAAATGAAAAACCATGTTTGGAAGACAAGAGTAAGGAAGTGGCTCCGTGACTGATGAGGATGTTAGTATGGATGTGAACCATGAATTTAATGAACCATTTCAATAAAACCCAGGAATAAAGATGGGACTAAACAAAGGAAGCAGAGCAAACAAGACAAAAATGAAAGAAAACTGTTGAAATTTTTAGTTTATATAAAAATTAGGAGCATAGACCCATTTATCTGTGAAAACATACTTTAAGACAAGGGAAGAAGGACACTAGAAGTGATTCAGAGATTAACGGGGTTTCTGTTCCCACCATAGGTTCAGAATTCTCAGGCCTGGGTGTATACTCTGGAGGGTGGGACCAATTCCCTGCTAAACCATGAGATTTTGGCTAACTGTCAGAGCTCCAGATTTTCTCTTAAAATCATAGCATGGGTTGGTTCTTTGCAGAGAGTCACCAAGTAGGCAGTGCCCTGCTACACTGTGAAGGTTACATTGCTACCTCAGTATGTCTCAAAGTTAGGACCTCTAACCAAGTAGTATTAGAATGTGAAATTTCTGTCCTAGAAGTCTTAGAGGGCAGAGTATGGACCCAACGAGGCCATTCTCAAGCTTTCAACTTTATACAGTCACCTTGCTAAGTTCTGCACTTGCTGTGAACCCACCGATCCTTCTTTCTTATTTTTTTCCTTTTGGAATAAGAATGTCTATTCTAACCCTGTCCAACCTGTATTTTTTAATTTGAGACATAACATTTGTCTCAATGAAAATTATTACATTATGGGGTATATGATGTAATTCAATACATGTATATAATTTGTAATAATCAGATCAAAGTAATATACGTTTCCATTTCTTTAACCATTAATAGTTTTTATGTCAGTGATTTCGTTTTCTTCTTTTCTAGTCATTTTGAAATATATTAGGTTGTTTAAGCTGAAGAGGAACCAGAAATAATTTCTGTGCTCTAACAATGTTTTAGTGTCCTTTATTGAATTACCTTCCATTTTCCCTGTCCTCTCTGTCTCTAATGTCCACCATTCAATTCCATTTCCACAAATGAGTGAGAGAATGAGATATTTGTCTTTTGGGGTCTGGTTTATTTCACTTTACTTGACTTCCAGTTCTATTTCACTGCAAATGACAGGATTTAATTCTTTTCATAGCTGAATAGTATTTTGTTGTATAAATATACCACATTTTCTTTATCCATTCATCTGCTAAAGAGCATCTAGGTTAATCCCATATTTTGTCTTTGTAAAAAGTGCTGAAATTACATGGGAATGTAAGTATCTCTTAGGTACTACGATTTCATTTCCTTTGTATATACACCCAGAAGCTGAATTGCTGGATCATATGATAGTTTATGAGAAACCACCATACTGTTTTTCATAAAGAGAGTATTAATTTCCATTCCCACCAACCGTGTGCAATTATTCCTTTTCTCTGCATCCATGCCAGTACTTTATTTTTTCTTTTGATGACATAGTTTCTTTTTTTTTTAAAGAGAGAGTGAGAGAGGAGAGAGAGAGATAGAGAGAGAATTTTTTAATATTTATTTTTTAGTTCTCGGCGGACACAACATCTTTGTTGGTATGTGGTGCTGAGGATCGAACCCGGGCCGCACGCATGCTAAGCGAGCGCGCTACTGCTTGAGCCACATCCCCAGCCCATGACATAGTTTCTAACTAGGGTGAGATGGTATCTCATTGTAGATTTAATTTTCATTTTTCTGATGAATAGTGAAATTGAAATTTTTTCTTATACTTGCTGGTTATGTGTATCTCTGCTTTTGAGAAATGTCTGTTTAGTTCATTAACCCATTTTTAAATTGGATTGTGTGGGGTTTTTTTGTATTTCTCCTTTTGATTTTCTTATATATTCTGGATATAATGTTGGATGAGTAGTTTGCAAAAATTTTCTGTCATTCTTTATGTTGCCTCTTAATTTTGTTGATTATTTGTTTTCCTTTGCAGAAGCTTTTTAGTTTGATATAATGCCATTTGTTTATTTTTGCTTTTGTTGTTTATGCCTTTTGGCATTCTTTCTAAAAAATCATTGCCTACATCTACATATTGAAGGATTTTTGTTGTGTTTTCTTATATAATTTCATAGTATATGGTTTAACATTAGTTTTCAATCCATTTTAAGTTTTTTTTTTTTTGTGTGTGTGTGTCCATTGAGAATAAGGGATCTAATTTCATTC
The DNA here is from genome assembly GCF_052094955.1 of Ictidomys tridecemlineatus. Taxonomy (NCBI): domain Eukaryota; kingdom Metazoa; phylum Chordata; class Mammalia; order Rodentia; family Sciuridae; genus Ictidomys; species Ictidomys tridecemlineatus. Next base: position 107,372,167 of record NC_135479.1, read on the forward strand.
TTTACACATCCAATTTTTCCAGCACCATTTATTAAAAAGACTCTCTTTTCTCCTTGGTATGTGCTTGGCACTTTTTTCAAAAGTTAGTTGGTCATATGGGTGTGAATTAATTTCTGAGTTCTCTATTTTCTTCCATTGGTCTATGTATCTCTTTTTATATCCATACTATAACTTTTTAGTTATTATAGCTTTATAATATGTTTTGAAGTCAGGTATTATTATACTCCTAGCAATTTTTTTTCATCTCTTTGCACTCAACAAGATCACTTAGGCTTATTTGGGTCTTTTGTGGGTCTATATGAATTTTAAGATTGCTTTTTTTCTACTTATATGAAGAAGATTATTAGTATTCATATGGAAATTGCATGGAATCTATAGATTGATTTGGATAATATGGTCATTTTAAAAATATTCTTCCTGTATATAAACATAAAATATTTTTAATTTTTTTGTATTTTTGTGTTCTCTATGATTACTTTCATTAGTGTTTCACAAATTTCATTATAAAAATCATTTGCTTTCTAAATATGTTTTGGTGGCTATTGTGAATAGGATTGTCTTCTTAATTTTCTGTTCAGCTGGTTCAATTTTAACTTATAAAATTTCGAATTCTTTTTTATATTGATTTTTTATCTTGCAATTTCAATAAATTTATTTATAAGTTCCAACAGATTTTTGATGGAGTTTTCTGGTTTCTTTTTTTATAAAATCATGTTATCTGCAAACACAGATAATTCAAGATGTTCCTTTCTAATTTGGATGTGCTTTATTTCTTTGTCTTGCCTAATTGCTCTTACTAAAACTTCCAGTAACATATTAAATAAAGGTGGTGAAAGTGGATATCCTTGTCTTGCTCCTGATCTTAGGAAATGCTTTTAGCTTCTTACCATTCAGCTGTGATTTTTTTTCATATATAGATTTTGGTATTTTGAGATATGTTCTTTCTATACCTAGTTTGTTGAGAGACTTTTACCATAAAGGAATGTTGAATCTTATCAAATGCTTTGCTAAATCTATTGAGTGATCACATTTTTTGCCTTAATTCTGTTAGTGTCTTGTATCACATTTATTGATCTGTGTATGTTTAAACATACTTGCATGCCTGACCTGAGCCCCACATAATCATGGTGTATGATTTTTTTGATGTGCTTTTAAATTTGGTTTACAAGTATTTTATTGAGAATTTTTTAATGTTTTCATCAGGCATATAGGTCTGTAATTTTTTTTTTGTTGTTGTTGTTCTATCTTTGGTTTGGTGTTAGGATAATTTTAGTCTCATAAGAGTTTGGCAGAGCTTATTACATTTTAATGTATGTGTGTGTGTGTGTGTGTGTGTGTGTGTGTGTGAGAGAGAGAGAGAGAGAGAGAGAGAGAGAGAGAGAGAGAGAGAGAGAGAGAGAATAGTTTAAGAAAGATTAGAGTTAGTGCTCCTTGAAGTATTTTGTAGTATTCTGTAGTAAAACCATAAGGTCCTGGAATTTTTTAGATGGAAGATTTTTAGTTACTGCTCAATCTCATTTCATTGTTGCATGTTGGTTTGTTTTCATTTTCTTTTTCTTTTTTTTTCCATTTTGGTAGCTCATATATGTTCAAGAATTCATTTATTTATTTTATATTTTCTACTTTTTTAGCATGTAATTGTTGCTAGGATTTTCTTGTGACCTTTTGAATTTCTGTGGTGTCAATTGTAATGTCTCCTTTTTTATCTCTGCTCTTCCTTGGCTCTTCTCTGCCTCTTGATCAGTCTAACTAAAGATTTCTTATGTTTGCATATCTTTTCAAAAATAATTTTTTCAAATTTTGGAAGTATACTTTTAAAAATTTTTATTTTTACTTATTTATACTCTGATCTTTATTATTTCTTTTATTCTGCTAATATTGGATTTTGTTTGTTCCTTTTTAAAATCTTTGAGGTACATTGTTAGGTTGTTTGAGATCTAATTTTTTTGGTGTATTTATTTCTATAAACTTCCCTCTAGTTTTACTATATCACAAAGATTGTTTTCTATTGTCATGTTCATTAGTTCATAGAAAAAAATCTCATTTCACTTTAAATTTCTTCAATTACCCTATGATCACTTAGGAGCATGTTATTAAATTTCCATGTATTTATTTCCTTTGCATTCTTCTTGCTGTTGTTGATATGTAGTATTATTCTGTTTTGGTATGAGAAGATATATGATGTCATCTCAATTTTTTAAAAAATTATTGAGACTAATGTATCATCTTTCCTAGAATATATTCCATGTGCTCATGAAAAGAATGTGTCTTATGCTGCTATTGGATGAACTATTCTGCAAATGTCTTTTAGGTCCATTTGTAATTTTGTCTTCTTTTCATAAGATTTTTTATTAATTATTCTAACCAGTTCTTCAATTTTCCAAACCTATTATCATAGTCAAAAGCAACTTTGATAATCTTCTCATGTTTAGAGTGTTTTAAATTATTGAAATTAATTTTTATTATATTTTCCTCTATTTGTTTACACATTTATTCTTTAGTATGGTTCAATTCAGATATTTCTTTGTTTTCTTTCCAACATTGTACTCTGGATTTGCACAACTTATTTCATTTCATAACATCACAGTTGGGGAGGAATTTTTTCTCAGTATAAACTGTACTGTGAGTTTTATTCATGTCTGATTTAGAAGATATTTAGATCAGACTTTGAGTTTAGATTTTAGAGTTAATACAGGAATAAATTAAGATTTGGGGGATGTTGGATGGAATAAATATATTTTGTAAGTCTTAATGATATAATTTTTGGAAACCCAGGGCAGAATATTATATACTAAGTGCTTGTGTGTCCCTCAAATTTATGTTAATACTCTAACCCTCAATGTGATGGTGATAGGTGGAGGATCTTTTGGAGGTAATTAAGTCATGGGGAGGTACCGCTCATGATTGGAATTGTAAGAAACTTAAAAAAAAATAGAGTGCTATTTTCACTCTGTAAGGACCCATAAGAAGTCTGTAGAAGTCTGTAGTCTGCAACCCAGAGGAGAACCATTATCAGAACTCCATCATGAGGCACTGTGATCTCAGCTTCCAAAATTATGATGATAAAAATCTGTTGTTTATAAGTGACTCGGTATGTGGAACTTTATTATAACAGTCTGAACTAAGATAGATACTCTGTTAGCACTAATTAAAAGAAGACAGGAATAGCTATATTAATGTCAGACATCAGAGCAAAGGAAATGATCAGTGATAAATAAGGAAATTACATTAAAATAAAGGGGTTCATATTAAAAATATATAACATTATTTAGTACTTATGTTACTAACAACCATGTCTAAATACATGAGTCAAAAACTGGTAAAACTACTTGGGGAAATAGATAAATCCACTATTATACTTGAAGATTTAAAAAACCTTTTATCATAAATGGACAGATGCAGAAGACAGAAAAACAATAGGACACAGTTAAACTAAATAGCACAATTAATTAACTGGAGATTACTAACATATGCAGATTACTTCATTCATTAAGAATGGATTACACATTCTTCTCAAGCTCAGATAGAACATTCACCTACACAAACCAAATAACATAAAACACACTCTAACCAAGATTTCCCTTCACTAGATGAGTGCACTAAATAATTGTGAATCATCCAAAGAAATGTTCTTCAGCACTAAAAAGAAATCAGTTATCCAGCCATGAAAAGACATGGGGGAATACTAAGTGCATATTACTGAGTGAAAAAACAATCTGAGGAAGCCGCTGCTGTATGATTCCACCTAAATGACATCTGGAAAAGTTAAAACTATATACAATAAAAAAAATAGGGTTAGTGGAGAATGAGGGATGAATAGGCAGAACAGAGTGGATTTATGGGCTCTGAAGTCATCCTATACCATATCACAAAATAGGTATATGCCATTATATATTTGTCAAAAAAACATAGAATATGTATGCAATACTATGAATGAGACTTAATGAAAACTATGGAATTGGGTAATAATGATGTATGTTCATATTGAAACAAATGTGCCACTCTGGTATGGAATATTGATAATAAGAGAGAATATGCATGCATAGGAGAAGGGGGATATGTTGGTCCATTTTATATTATGTGGCAAAATATCTGAGGATAAGGAAAAGTGGTTTATTTGAAAACAGCTTTGGAGGCTGAAAGGACAAACACATGACATTGGTTTTTGATAGGGCCTACATGGCTACATTATATTATGATGGATGACATCAAGGTGGGAATGCATGGGAGACACAGAAATCATGTGGTGAGAAGTCAGAGAGGATTGGTCAGGTTTACTTACTTATGTATTTATTTATATATGACAGTGGAATACATTACAATTCTTATTACACATATAAAGTGCAATTTTTCATATCGCTGGTTATATACAAAGTATATTCACACCAATTCATGTCTTCATACATGTACCTTGGATAATATTGATCATCACTTTCCACCATCATTTCTAACCCTATGCCCCGTCCCTTCCCCTCCAACCACTCTGCCCTATCTAGAGGTTGTCTATTCCTTTCATGCTCCCTCTCCCTATTCCACTATGAATCAGTATCTTTATATCAAAGAAAACATTCAACATTTGGTTATTTGGGATTGGCTAACTAACTTACCATTATCTTCTCTAACTCCATCTATTTACCTGCAAATGCTATGATTTTATTCTCTTTTATTGCTGAGTAATATTCCATTGTGTATATATATATATATATATATGCGCCACATTTTTTTAATCCATCTATCTATTGAAGGGCATTTAGGTTGGTTCACAAGTAGGTATTGTGAATTGTGCTGCTATAAACATTGATGTGGCTGTGTCCCTGTAGTATGATGTTTTTAAGTCCTTTGGGTATAGACCGAGGAGAGGGATAGCTGGGTCAAATGGTGATTTCATTCCCAACTTTCCAAGAAATCTCCATACTGCTTTCCATTTGGCTGTACCAATTTGCAGTCCCACCAGCAGTGTATGAGTGTACCTTTTTCCCCACACCCTCGCCAACACTTCTTATTGTTTGCATAATAGCTGCCATTCTGACTGGAGTAAGATGAAATCTTAGAGTGGTTTAGATTTGCATTTCTCTAATTGCTAACGATGATGGACATTTTTTCGTATATTTTTTGATTGATTGCATATTATCTTCTGAGAAGTGACTGTTTAGGTCCTTGGCCCATTTATTAATTGGGTTATTTGGTTTTTTGATGTTTATCTTTTTGAGTTCTTTATATACCCTAGAGATTAGTGCTCTATCTGATGTGTCAGGAGTAAAAAGACGTAGGCTCTCTATTCACCTCACAAATTGTTTCTTTGGCTGAGAAGAAACTTTTTAGTTTGGATCCATCCCATTTATTGATTCTTGCTTTTAATTCTTGGGCTATAGGTGTATTAAGGAAGTTGGGAACTAATCCCAGATGATGGAGATTAGAGCCTACTTTTTCTTCTATTAGATGCAGAGTCTCTGGTTTAATTCCTAGGTCCTTGATCCACTTTGAGTTTTGTTCATAATGAGAGATAGGGTTTAATTTCATTTTGTTGCACATGGATTTCCAGTTGTCCCACCACCATTTGTTGAAGAGGCTATCTTTTCTCCAATGCATGTTTTTGGTGCCTTTGTCTAATTGTAATTTTGTGGGTTAGGCTCTGTGTCTTCTATTCTGTATCATTGGTCTATCAGTCTGTTTTGGTGCCAATACCAGGCTGTTTTTGTTATTATTGCTCTATAGTATAGTTTAAATTCTGGTATAGTGATGCTACCTGATTCACTCTTCCAGAGAAGGATTGCTTTACCTATTCCGAGTCACTTATTTTTCCAGATTAATTTCATGATTGCTTTTTCTATTTCTATGAGAAGTGTACTTGGGATTTTGATCGGAATTGCATTAAATCTGTGTAATGCTTTTGGAAGTATCATTTTGATAACATTAATTCTGCCTATCCAAAAGCAAGATAGATATTTCTATTTTCTAAGGTCTTTTTTGACTTCTTTCTTTAGGGTTCTGTAATTTTCATTATATAGATCTTTCACTCTTTTGTTGATTCCCAAGTATTTTTTTTTTTGAGACTATTGTAAATGGGGTAATTCTTCTCGTTTCCATTTCTGAAGATTTGTCACTGATATACAGAAATGCTTTTGATTTATTGGTATTGATTTTATATCCTGCTACTTTGCTGAATTCATTTACTAGTTCTAGAAGTTTTTTGGTGGAAGTTTTAAAGTCTTCTAGGTATAGAATCATATCATCAGCAAATAGTGCTAATTTAAGTTCTTCTTTTCCTATGTTTATCCCTTTAATTTCTTTTGTCTATCTAATTGCTCTGGTCAGTGTTTCAAGGACTATATTAAATAGAAGTGGTGAAAGAGGGCAACCTGTCTTGTTCCAGTTTTTAGAGGGAATGTCTTCAAATTTTCTCCATTTAGAATGATGTTGATCTGGAGCATAGCATAGATAGCCTTTATAATGTTGAGATATGTTCCTGTTATCCCTAGTTTTTCTAGTGTTTTGAACATAAAGGGATGCTGTATTTTGTCAAATGCTTTTTCTGCATCTATTGAGATGATCATATGATTCTTATCATCGAGTCTATTGATGTAATGGATTACATTTATTGATTTCCTTATGTTGAACCAAACTTGTATCTCTGGGATAAACCCCACTTGATCATGTTGCATGATCTTTTTGAGATGTTTTGTATTAAATTTGCTAGAATTTTATTATTGAGAATTTTTGTATCTATATTCATTAGAGATATAGGTCTAAAGTTTTCTTCTTTTGCTGTGTCTTTGCCTGGTTTTGGAATCAGGGTGATATTGGCCTCATAAAATGAGTTTGGAAGTGCTGGCTCTTTTTCTATTTCCTGAAATTAGTTGAAGAGTATTGGTATTAGTTCTTCTTTAAAGGTCTTGTAGAATTTGTCTGTGTATCTGTCCAGTCCTGGGGTTTTGTTTGTTGGTAGACTTTTGATACAGACTTATACTTCATCACTTGAAAATGATCTGTTTAAATTGTGTATATCATTCTGATGCAGTTTGGGGAAGTGATGGGACTCTAGAAATTTGTTGATGGCTTCAATATTTTCCATTTTATTGGCGTACAGGTTTTCAAAATAATTTCTAATTACCTTTTGTATTTCTGTAGTGCCTGTTGTGATATTTCCTTTCTCATATTTCCTTTTTCACGTATGTTAGTGATTTGAGTTTTCTCTTCTCGTCATTAGCATGGCTAAAGGTCTGCCAATTTAATTTATTTTTTTCAAAGAATCAATTTTTTGTATTGTCAATTTTTTCAATTTTTTCTTTTGTTTCAATTTCATTGATTTCAGCTTTGATTTTAATTATTTTCTCTCTTCTATTGCATTTGGTGTTGATTTGTTCTTCTTTTTCTAGGGCTTTGAGATGTAATATTAAGTCATTTATTTGTTGACTTTTTCTTCTTTTAAGGAATGAACTCCATGCAATGAACTTTCCTCTTAGAATTGCTTGCATAGTGTCCCAGAGATTTCAGTATGTTGCATCTATGTTCTCATTCAAATCTAAGCATGTTTTAATTTCCTCATTGATATCTTCTGCAACTCATTGTTCATTCAGTAGCATATTATTTAGTCTCCAGGTGTTGGAGTGGATTTTATTTTTTATTTTATCATTGATTTCTAATTTCATTTCATTATGATCTGACAGAATGCCAGGTAGTATCTCTACTTTTTTATAGTTGCTAAGAGTTGCTGAGAAGAAAGTGTCTTCACTGGTTGAAGAATGAAATATTCTATATATGTCAGCTACGTCTAAGTTATTGATTTTATTATTGAGTTTTATAGTTTCTTTGTTCAGCTTTTGTTTGGAAGATCTATATAGTTATGAAACAGATGCGTTAAAGTCACTAAAATTATTGTGTTGTGGTCTGTTTTTGACTTTTGAACTTGAGAAGAGTTTGTTTGATGAGCATCTATAAGCCATTGTTTGGAGCATATATATTTATAATTGTTAAATATTGTTGGTGTATGGTTCCCTTGAGTAGTATGTAGTTCTTTGTTCTTTTTGATTGACTTTAGTTTGAAGTCTCCTTTATTTGACATGAGGATGGAAACCCCAGATTGCTTCCATAGTACATGTGAGTGGTATTATTTTTCCCAATTCTTCACCTTCTGTCTGTGGATGTCTTTTTTTAATGAGAGTAGTCTCTTGGAGGCTATATATTACTGAGTTTTGTTTTAACCCAATCTGCTAGTTTATGTTTTTTGATTGGTGAGTTTAGGCTATTAACATTCAGGGTTATTATTGAGACATGATTTGTATTACCAGCCATTGTTTATTTTTGGTATTTAACATGACTTGGTTTCTCCTCTGATTAAATTTTCCTTTAGTGTAATCCCACCCTCTGCTGATTTTCATCATTGTTTTCATTTCCTCATCTTGGAATATTTTGCTGAGGATGTTCTATAGTGCAGGCTTTCTAGTTGTAAATTCTTTTAACTTTTGTTTATCATGGAAGGTTTTTATTTCATCATCAAATCTAAAGCTTAGTTTTGCTGGACATAAGATTCTTGGTTGGCATCCATTTTATTTCAGAGCTTGGTATATACTGTTCCATACTCTCCTGGCTTTGAGGGTCTGGGTTGAAAATTTGCTGAGATACACATTGGTCTGCCTCTATATGTGATCTGATTCCTCTCTATTGTGGCTTTTATGATTTGATCCTTATTCTGTGTGCTAGGCATTTTTATTATAATGTGCCTTGGTGTAGATCTGTTGTAATTTTATACATTTGGTGTCCTGTAAGCCTCTTGTATTTCGTTTTCCAATTCATTCTTCATGCTTGGGAAATTTTCTGATATTAACTCATTGAAAAGATTGTGCATTCCTTTGGTTTGAAAATCTGTGCTTTCCTCTATCCCAATAACTCTTATATTTGGTCTTTTAATACTGTTCCATAATTCTTGGATGTTTTGTTCATGGTTTCTTTCTATTTTCACTGTGTGATCAATTTTATTTTTTAGATTGTATACTTTGTCTTTATTTTCTGATGTTCTTTTCTCCAAGTGATCTATTCTGTTGGTTATGCTATTTTTTTAAAATTACTGAATCCTTCATTTCAAAGATTTCTTTTTTTTTTCTTTTATTTTTTTAAGCGTCTCTCTCTCTCTCTCTCTCTCTCTCTCTCTCTCTGGAAGTAATCTTTTGCTACCTGTATTTGCTCTCTTATCTTTGTTGAAGTGATCAATTTTTGCCTTTATTTACTTGTTTAGGTCATTATTTAATTCACAGATCATTTTAATTATGAGCCTTCTGAACTCCTTCTCTGTCATTTAGTCAACTTCACTGTCCATGGGTCCTGTTGTTATAGTATCCTGGTTTGTTTGGGGCACTTTCCTCTCATTTTTTTTTAATGTTGTCTTCCTTTCTTGCAGTGTGGATCTGAGATATTACAGTTTCTTCCCTATATTCTTGTAGTACCCATGCAGATTGTCTGTATCTCACCTTGATGTTGGGCTTCCAGACCCTGACAGTGTCCCTCAGTGTACGCTAGTACATCTAAGGTTGGTGGTGGCAATAGCAGAGATAACTCAAGATAATATTTAAGGTGCCCTGAGATGAAAGCAATGTCTTATAGAGATGAGGCTGCAGGAGTGGACCTCACACTCTCTTTGGGATGCCTGCTCTGAGACACAGCTGCTTGTAGGCCCTGTCTATTGTCAAAAAGTTCGTGGCTACTGGGTAGGGGAGGTTATGGCAATGACTGCAGTGTCCCAAGATGGAAGTGGATTAGGCATAGGCTCCCAGATGTGGGTGTGTGGGAGGGGCTTGGACCTACCTTGGACCTGGGTCCTGCACAAGTCAGTATGGACAGATCTGGGTGGGTTTTGACTCCTGCCATAATCTGCTTGTCAGAAGCTGGGCTCTGGTAGGTGCCTGCTGGTGGAGGGATGGACACAGGCCTACTGTGAGCCTGGGTCCCCACATGGCTGATGTGTGTAGATCTAGGCCGCTGGGCTTGACCTCTTGTGGTAGTCTGCTGTTCAGAAGAGGTGGTCCTGTGCCAGAGGCTAGGCTCTGGTGGGTATCTGCCCCACCTGTGGAGTTGTGGACCTGGGCTTACTGTGAGTCTGGGGTCCGGGTGGCTGGTGTGGGCAGTCTGGGCTGGGTCTTGGCTCCCAAGGTAGTCTGTTGGTTGGTTTACTCTTTTATAATAATCTTATTCCCACAGGCTCTAACTTACTCTGGAAGACCATTATTAATTCCTTCCAAGAATAGTGCTCCCACTGACCCAATTACTGTCTACTGGTTCTTGTCTTTTGAGAATTCTGCTGTCTTTTTTTGGGGTGGGGTGGGGTGGGTATTACTGAGGATTGAACTCAGGGGCACTTAACTACTGAGCCACATCCACAGCTCTATTTTGTATTTAGAGACAGGGTCTCACTGAATTGTTTAGCACCTCACATTCTCCTGCCTCAGCCTCTTGAGCCACTAGGATTACAGTTATGCACTACTGCACCTGGCTTCTGCTACTTCTTATACCATTATATTGAGAATAAAGTCTCCTACATGTGAGCCTTTGGGGAACACACTCAAACCATATACAACCATAAAAGGCTATACAGGATGTCTTTATACCATCTACTTAATTTTGGTGTGACTCTAAATCTGTTCTAGAAAGACACTGAAAATGTCTGCTTTCTTGAATTGTTGTGTAGCTTTGCAGTTTTGATGTTTGCTTCATTCCTGACCTAGGGAGATGCTCTCAGCACATTAGAGTTTTCTAGAAGGGACCATAAATATGACACAAGCAGATCCTGGAGGTTAATAAGGTGGAGATTAATAAAGTGAGCTTTGGTTCCTTTGAATAGGTCTGTGTCCAGTTGATGCAGGTTTTAGCTGAGAATGCACTGTGTGGAGAATCTAATCTGGAGTGTGTGTTAGTTTCTTCCATTCTCTTTTGTTTATTCTAAATTGGTAGGAGGGAAAAGCTAACAAAATTTTTTCACAGATTGCTCTACCTGACAATAGTAAATAAGCACATTTGCAGGGAGGAGGAAAAAAAAAGAATACAAGTACTGCTAGACTTTAAAGATTTACAAATTTCTCTTTTCAAGTAGCTGATTTCAGTGTTTTGAAAAAATTAACTATGTAATGAGCTGTTTTTTGAACATGTATAATCCAGAAAGTTTGCCCAATGCTCAAATTTGAGGAAAAGAAAATCTTTTATACGTTGAACTCTAACAGAAAATACTAATAATGTACCCCAACAGGCTTTTTATGTGATCTTAGAACCTGTGCTGTTACTCAGCCCACATATGCACACCCACATCATGCCTCCCTAAACACGTTCCAGTGTCTATATAAGGAGAAGATTGGGAATGATGGGGCTAAAGGAAACCAGCTCACAGTGAGTAGAGTGGTCCAGCCAGAGGTCGTTTCTTCACTGAAGACTGGTGAGGTGTCTTGTGTGATAAAACAGGGAGGGATTTATAAAACATTGGTAAAGATTGGTGGTGAGTGTATGGGGAGCTTAAAGAAAGGAAAATGTGTTTTTATTCTCTGAGTGAATATTGAGCTAAAACATACATATGATAAATGCGATACTGTTCCCTGGTTTTGTGAGGGGCAAATGTGGGTTCCCTGAAAGCTGAGGACATTTGTAAACATACAGACAAGTTCCTTCAAGTATATTTCAGAAGGTTAGAAAACTGAAGGGAATTTTCCATCAGGGCTTCAAGAGACGAATAGCTTAATGTTCCCAATATTGGAGGTAACCTTGTTCCTTCCAGGTCTCTGCAACACTCAGAAGCCATACAAGAGAATTTTTAAGTACTTTAAGCTCTTTTGTGAAGGAGTATGAATGTTAAAGGAAGGATGGGAACCATTGTGCTTCTCAGGCAAGTACAATGATAAGGACGTGTCCTCTCAGTCTGAAGAAGGAGATGGGGATATACTCTACTGCTAGAAGACCACAGGAAGTCCATCTGCCCCTCTCTGGGGAGTCCTCAGCAACAGAGAAGGCCAGTGATTAAGCTAAACATTGTTCTGAGAAAGGTATGCATACCACTTATTCAAACTGAATATATCAGACCAAACAGATCAAATCTCCTATCACTTTCACACCAGTAATCATCTCTCTGGAACCCCTGCTCCAGCTTACAGTACCCAACACAGGAACTCAGACCTTGAAATAAGAAGGAAAGGCCAGACTCAGCCCACAGCAACCCAAGCAGACAAGCCCACAATTATAACTTGTATTGAGCGAGAGGAAGGATATTTAAATGCGTGTAAATTAAAATTTTTAATTGGACAGAATTAAATTTTAAAAACTGGAACTGATCAGAATACTAAAGAACCTATCTAGGATGCAAAAGGATGGAAAAGCAGATACATATGAAGTAAGGTACACATTGAGGCAATTAGGAGAATCTATTAGTTTTCTGCTGCTGGCTTACAAATTACCACTCATTTAGCAGCTTAAAAATGACATATGTTTATGATCTCACAGTTTCTGCAGCCAGGAGTCTGGGAGTGACTTAGCTGAGTCCTCTGCTTAGGATTTCATAAGGCTACAATCAGGTGTCAGCCAGGTTGCCTTGTGGAATGTGACCTACTTAGGGTCCTATTCCAAGCAAAATCACAACTGGCAGAGTTCTGTTCTTTAGATTTGGACTCCAGCTCCTGGAGAGTCCATAGGCAGTTCACAACATCATTGTTTGCTTCTTTAAGGCCAGCAGGATAGTATGTCTGCTGATTCACAAAGAACCAAATCCCCCTTTTAAAGAACATAGCTGATAGGTGAGGCCTGCCCAGGTTAAAGTCCTTTAAAGTAACACAAAGTCCATTGATGAGGAAACAATTATATTAGCAAAAGTTCTGTCACCTTTGCAATCTTTGTAGCTTAATCATGGGAATGAAATCCCTCATATTCACAGGTCTCAGCGATAGTGGAGAGGAAGGTATTATATAGGTGGATGCTCTAGTGAAAGAGAATGCTCTAGTGGAAGGCCATTTTAGGATTATGGCTATTATAGGAAATATGGTACCTGTGGACAGGAAGATGGTGTATGCCTCATCTAAATTCAGATTCAAATTCATTATAAACACAGCAGGCAAAACAAAATATTCCTTAGGTCTATAGGCTACTAGTTTGTAACTCCTAGGGCCCACATCGGAAAAAATAAATTATTTCATGTTTATAAATGATTGGATTGCTTCTCCTCAATAAACTTGTTATGACTAAGTGATAATTGATAGATATTGATCAACACAAATTAGCTGTTTGTACATATTGAAATAGTCTACACCAATAAGAGTGATTTAAAAAAATTTTATCAGGTCAAAACTCATCTAATTTCCAGAAATTACAAGTTTCTTGTTAGTTATTTTGGAGCCTTAGGTCTTATTTAATATTCACAGGGTAGTTATCTATGCTGAGTTAATGTCTTGCAAAAACTTTAGCTCTCTGCTTGAATAGTAATGAAGAGGTTTTATTAATTACAATTCTTACATTATCTGGCAGTGTTTTATTACTCAATAGATATTAATTATTTTTAACAAATATATTTTAGTATATTAAAAAATGAGTTGGGAACTTATTTTAGGAGCAACAAAATAAACCCTGTGTCTGGGAATGGAAATTGTATGTTCAAAGAAACTTATTTTCTTCTAAAACAAAAATTTAAATTTATTTTTGTATTTTTTTTCTGGAAGGAAAAGGGTTAGCCACAGTTACTTATCATAACTGATTTCTGCTAAGCTCTTTTTCAATTAAAATAATGTGTCTGTGACTACTGACAGTTATTAAAAGCTCATAAGTTTCTTTCCATATTTTATTGCTCCCTTTTGTTGTTTAGAAAGAGCAGCGGAATATTACCACATAATTTATTCCCTGATAATTCACTTAATAAGAGAATAAGCTTCACAGAGTGCTTTTAAAAGAGATTATGGCTAAAAAGTGCTAGAAGAAGCTATAGACCTAAACAGCTTCCCATTTCTGAGGATTTTATGTTTTTAATAATAGATTGAATAGTTAGTTGCCTGCTTGACAAGTTTATTGTCCTTATCCAGGTGCCAAGTGAGAAACATTTCCAAACTGACAGCAGGTATTAAAAACACCTACAAGTGATTCAAGCCATTAAGAACCCATAAAACTTGAGATGGGGTTTTCGCAGGGCTGAGCTTCAGTGGACAGCTTTTCCTCAGAGGGCTGGTCCCTGGGCGGCTGCAAGTTGAGATGGCAGACATCTCAAGGTGAAAGTATCAAATTTTAACTGAAACTCTTAGGCTTCTTCCCAAACATAAGGGAGCAGTTTCCCTTACGTTTAAATGTTTGAAGCTGATTCATCAACGGGTCTGGATTAGGAACAAAGGGAATCTGTGTTCCTCTGAAAATGTCCAAACTGCTCATAAAGAACAGTTGGGTAGTGACTTACTGAGCTCATCTTTTTCTTTTATATGTTGTTAGCATCTGTAAAAGGAAGGCATCATTTAAGATCTCTTTGCAATATAGATATCTGCCTTGTGACTTTTCTAACATTGTTAAGGGCTGTGTTTATTTGAAAATCTCTGGTTTCAGTTTCCTGAGAATTCCATACAGGGTTGTAAAACAAATTACCTATAGGATCCAGGAAAAGAGGGTTGAGACAATCAGGAGTGTTGGATCCTTTGGGAATAGGAAAGTATGTGCCTCATCTACATGCATTTTTGTGAATAGTACAGTACATATCTCACCAATTTTAAACATACAAGCCAAACAAAATATTGTAGAGTCCATAGGCCACAAGTTTGAAACTACTAATCTGTTGTTTGCTTTTCTTCAAGGAATATTGGCATCAAGATAAATATCCCAGGTAGAAGATGAGCTGTATGGAGAAATCAAATCTTCTCAAAGAAAAGATGTACAAATAGGGATATTTGGTTGTCCCTGACTTAACATGTATCAATGAATGAAGTTCTAATGTTTTCTATTATATTAATTTTTTATATATCCATATCTATCTATATATATATTTGTAATTACTAACATTTCAAATAAACAGAGAAGCAGAGAAAAAATAACACATACTCATGAATGTTTCCAAAACTTAAAAGATGTAGATACGTCATATTAACATCAAAATCTCCTTTGCAAAAACTAAATATTAGATAATGCTCAAGTAGCTCCCCAGTCCCTTCATTCTCAATTCCTCTCTTTAACTCTAGGGGCAACAACTTTCCTAAAATTGCCCTGTAATTGTCCCTTGCAAATTTATGGATTTTTATTATACATAAATACATGTGTCTCTACATAAAGAATATATATTTAAT
Source organism: Ictidomys tridecemlineatus (assembly GCF_052094955.1). NCBI lineage: Eukaryota > Metazoa > Chordata > Mammalia > Rodentia > Sciuridae > Ictidomys > Ictidomys tridecemlineatus. The sequence continues at coordinate 107,387,439 of NC_135479.1, forward strand.
ATTTTATTTTTTTATTTTTTATTTGTTCTTTTCAGTTATACACGATAGTAAGAATGTACATTGACATATCATACATACATGGAGTATAACTTCCCATTTTTGTAGTTGTACATGTTGTGGAATTACACTGGTCAGGTATTCATAAATGAACATAGGAAAGGTATGTCTGATTCATTCTGCTGTCTGTCATATTCCTGTTCCCCTTCCCTTTCTTCCACTCTACTCTATGGAATCCAGTGAACTCTCCCTCTCCCAGCCTATTGTGAGTCTGCATCCACATATGAGAGAGAACATTTGGGCTTTTGTGTTTTGTAGTTGGCTTATTTCACTTAGCATGATAGTCTCCAGTTCCATCCATTTACAGGTAAATGCCCAAATTTCAGTTTTCTTTATGGCTGAGTAGTATTCCATTGTGTACATATACTTTATCAATTCATCTGTTGAAAGACACCTAATGATATGTTTAATTTTTTTTTTTTGGTGGGGTACCAGGGATTGAACTCTGCAACACTCAAATATTGAGCCATATCCCCAGCCCTATTTTGTATTTTTTTATTTAGAGGCAGGATCTCACCGAATTGCTTAGTGCCTCCCTTTTGCTGAGGCTGTCTTTGAACTCACAATCCTACCTCAGCCTCCCAAACCACTGGGATTACAGGTGTGCACCACTGCGCCCGGCCTAATTTTTTAAAATAAATTATATTATACACATGTTTCTGGATCAGGGAATTAACTTCAACTAAACATAACTGATATTTTTATACATGCATTGTTGAATTTGGTTCTATATTCTTGGATACAAGTGCCCTGAAATTTTTCTTTTGATTCCATCCTTATCTGTTCTGCAGCAACATCATATCAACCACAACAAATTAATATATTTTTCTCTTCTCTGCATTATTCTAGAAAATACTAATTTTAAGTTTCTTAAATCTTTTACATTACTTTTCTATATAAACCATTTGGGTCTAGAGTATTGTGCAAATATATATATATATATATATATATTATGAAACATGCATACAATTTTTGATAAAAATCTATATATATACATATATAGATGTATGTATATATAAAATATGTATAAAATCTATATATATACATAAATCTATATATATACATATATACATGTCATTTGTGCCTTGTCACTTTTTTCTTTAATAATTTTTTGTCAGTTTTTTATTTTAATCTATGTCTTGCTATTTCACTAATCTTTTACTTTATTATTCTTTTACTTTATTTGACTTAAACTTTTCAAACTTTTGAGCCCCATTGATTTCATAATAGGTGCATTCAAGTTTATGAATTTCTCTGTGTGTTACTTTATGTGCAACCCACAAGATTTGATATCTATGTTTTATTGTAATAAAATTTGAATCTTACCTAATTTCATTTTGACTTCTAATTCTCACAGTTTTTTAGTTTTCTGTTAATAAAACTAATGCATTTAACTATTGCATCATATTTTATAGATGAATAAGAAAACTTGGAATAAAAAGTAAAAATAAATAAATTTTAAAGAACAGATATTGAACCTAAAGTTACAGTTATATTTTACAGAGTGACATGTAAGTGCATCCTCTTTAGCTACATATGTTAAATCATTGCCTTTGGGGATATTCTTCTTAATATAATTTATTAGCTTTTGAAATAGATTCTGAAATTTCTCCAGCATATTAGTTCTTCTGATTTATGGTCAGTGATATCTCTATTACCTCTATAGTAGATGACAAAAGGTGACATTTTAGGCAAGGTATATATTTGTTATTAACTTTCTTAAATGAAAATTTAGCACTTAAGTTTTCACTAAACATATACTTATTCTGCTTCCCAAATGGTTGACTGAAATAGAATGAAGATAAGGGAGGGGGGGATGGGAATAGGAAAGACAGAAGAATGAATAGGACGTAACTTTCCTATGCTCATATATGAATACATGACGAATGTAACTCCACATCATGTACAACCACAATAATAGGATCCTAATTGTAATGGGCTGCACTCCATGTATGTATAATAGTCAACATACACCCTACTGTCATGTATATCTGAAAACAATGAATAAAAATAATAAAAATGGAATAAGTATTTATAAATTAACAACAAATAATAACTAGAAGGCTTGAGACACACCCGTCAGCCTCTATATTATGCATATATTCATGTTTCAAACACTTACCTATAATTTTCCCCATTTTTTCACCCAACTGAATTTTGTGCAACTCATAAGCTTTGGGGCCTGCCAAAGCACAACTGTATCAGTATCAAGTGAATAGTGGGGCAGCAGCAGATAATCCCTCTCCCATTACTACTTCAGACCAGAGGGAGATTAACATCTCTACCTTATTACTAACACCTTTCATGCTACACTGAAATGAGGGGTTTGTTCCTGTAAAGGGTTCGGAAAGAAAGAGATGGCTTTTATATATCAGTGTTCAGATCTAACTATGCAACAGGAACCCTGTTCACTGAACAAAGTCTTATACCCACTACAGATGAAATCATGCTAAAAGCTGAGGTCCATCAATCCTTGCAAATCTCATTATCAAACTAACAAAATTTTAAAATACTAATAAATTGAATTTCACACTCTAGAGTAACATCATCTTGAATATTACAATAGTTAGGTGGTCTGGTTGAGTGTCCATTATCATTATTTTTGTTCTCATTGATAATGACAGATTTTCTGTTAAGAAGGTATGAAAAATATAAATCCCACATTTTTAGATTCTTGTATTTCATAAATTCCTTCTGGAATCTTGTTTTTGAAACAATGAATTTTTACTAAACAATGAATTACATTGTTTAGTAGTTCTTCCCAAGTGGTTATGGGGTAGTAACATTCTTAAACTTTGTATTTGGAGGGGATAATTATTTTTGATTCTTTGACAATGTTTTGACTGAGTATAAAATAATTTAATCTATTCCTAGATCTTCTTAATTTTTTAAAAGCTTTCTATATCTTTACCATTCTGGTCTCTCTTCTTTGCAATTCCACTGGTTTTATTTCCTAATCATTAGTTTGGCATTTGTTTTTGTTAATTCTACTATTTGGCTTATCTTTTGTTTCTCTTAAAATGCCAATTTAGTAGTTGATTTTTTGTTTTGTTTTTTTCTTTCTGAAGTCTCTTATTGGGTGTTTAAAAATATTTGATTCTATTTATTTGACCCTATTTACTTAAAAATGATATACTCACATCTTAAAACTTCTTTATTTTATGAATGCTACTTACAAATGATTTTCAAAGATATATGCCTAAAAGTTCTTTGAAGATATCTTAGTATCTATTTTCTTAGATGGGCAGCATTCTCTTTTTGTTTTATTTTACCAGGAATTAAACCTGGAGTGCTTAACCACCAAGCCACATCCCCAGCCCTTTTTTTATATTTATTTAGAGACAAGATCTTGCTAAGTTACTTAGGATCTCAGTAAATTGCTGAGGCTGGCTTTGAACTTATGATCCTTCTGAGCCCCCAGGATTATTTGCATGCCCTGATGGAAAACTTTCTTATTGGTAGATTCTGAGTGCTGATTTTGGTAGTGCAGACATTATCCATACACTTTATTGTTTTGTTGTATAAGCTTAACTTTCAAATATTTCTCCTTTGATTACCTCGAATGAGGACGATTTCTGTGTCATGCAGTGTTATGGTTTGTTTTCCTTTCTTTTCTTTTGCTTTTCTCTCTCAAATTCTCACTTTCTTTCTGTTCTTTACTCCCCTATCATTCATATTCTCTGTCTTTTAAAGGGGTATAATGTTCTTAAAAGAAATTTTCTTTTATTATTTTCAAGTCCAACTAGATGTTTGAAAATATTTAAAGATAGTTTCATTAGTTATCATTTCTGTGATGATACTGGAAGAGGGAGCTGTCAACATATATCATCTTGACCCAGATACCAAACTACTTTACTGTAATATTAAAACTAGGTACATTGATATAAATGATAAGAAAATAAGATGCAGATATTTGGAAAGTCTTACTCTGTGAAATGTTCTTCAGCCAGAGGCTGCCATTTATATCTCCTGGAGTTTGGGGTACATCAGAAGACTAATGGCTTTATATTTTAGCCTGAGAGATGCATAGGAGGAAATTGGTGGCAGAAGTAATTAACTTCTAGAGAGAGATATATGACAAGAACAAATAAAATGTTTTCTATTTTCTCCTTGACCAGGTGCAGGCTGCTGGGTTTTGCCTTTGCCTTTTCAAAACTCTTTAACAACAACAACAAAAAAGTGTTTTATGTGGAATTTGGGGGATGACCACAAACTTGTTGATTCCAACCAGGGGAAAAATGTTTATTATATATATCATAGTGTGATATATAATATATATTATTATATATTATATTACATATTATATAAAGTGTATATAGTGTAACATTTAATATATAATAGAATGAAATATATATTATGTATCATACTATATATATAGTATATATGATATATAATATATCATAGAGTGGTGGAATCAGAAATCACTTTTTTTCCTTCTAAAGACAGATGTGACAATATCATGTGCAACAATAGAGTAAATGTTCTCAATGGTTTTAATCATGTGAAGGTTTCCAGAAGGTGTTATTCTAACCTTTTAAATGTGACTTAGATTACTAATCAAGCTTCAGCAAAACTTTGTATAAAATATTGGGCAAAGATGGAACATAAGACAAAACTAGCAAATATTTTTGAGATTACATGAAGTCTGTGTTCAGTCTAATAAACTCATACAATAACTTTTTGAAATAACTATGTAAACAAATGGAAAAAAACTTTGTGTACATGAAAATATTCTCTATTATATACCACTGAATATACTTTTAAAATATTAGCCATGCATATTTACTAAAATAAATGGCCCAGCTTAGCTGTCTATTTTAACTCTGAAGCATCAGTCACTATTAGAATTTAAATATAACTCTTCTTTGAAACTTACAAAGTGTACCCATCCTTAGAATATTCTGAGGAATGGAGGTCAGAACTGTCTTTTAAAATATCTCAACAACATTTGCTGTTTGAAGAGTCCCACAAATTCAATATGTATTACTTCTGTGGCTTAAAACTCTCTGTCTTGCCTGGATATCTTGTCTTTTTTAGCATATTTTGACATTGTCAGTAGAAGCTCATGTAAGCAGAGATTTGACTATTATTGAAAAATTTCAGATTTCCCTCAATAAACAATTTCTATCATAATTTCAACTGTGTTTCTTTGGAAATTGATATAGTGAATCTGAACATACTTCTATAGTGTTATGCCTAGCTTTGGAGTGTTATATTATACTGTCAAATGGACCACTGTAAACACTTAATGATTTGAGTATGAAAAAAAAAAAAGATTCTTGCAATGGTCACTTTTTAGGAGGACCCTAGTTCTTGCTTTATAGATACTCCTACTTTTTCTGGTTCTATAATAACATTCTCTCTCACACATACACATACACATACATATGCACAAACATATATTAATTGTTTAATTTCTTAACTTATTATCAGAAATATAATAACTACATACATGACCAGGCATATTTACTACCTATAAACCAATATTACTGGAAGCAAAATATAATTAAAAGCTGATGGGTAAGCATAGCATCATGCAGGGGTAGCAATTAAGATATACTTAATAACTAGCATTATCATCTGAACTGGTCTAAGGGATTCAACCTTATTACAAGGTTAAACCTGACATGGTAACAGAATATTCATGTTCACACATCAAGGCACCTTGTTCCCTTAAGATATACCCTGAAGACACCATATCTGTTTATTCATCTGTTTATCTACTTTATTTTTAAGGATCCCTAGATTTGTTTCCCCTGTGCTAGGGATCAAACCGGTGCTAGGCAAATGCTTTATCACTAAAGTACATCTCCAATCCTAGGTCCCTAGATTTCTTAAAGCTGTTTATAGGAAGCAGATTATATATGATAGCTTTGTTCCTTAATAAAATGATTTTCATACCTAATTCATTCAATTCATAATATTTAGCTGATTACTAAAATAAGTATGACTTGTGTCTTACTTTGTATATCACAAATTTAGGTAAAATGGAAAAGAAATTCTCTATTATAAAGTGTATGACATTGCACCATTTTTATCAAATACAATATGTCCTTAGGTGCAACTTACAAAAGAATTTTGGTGTCCAATTTGGGTGTCCAATTAGTTTAGAACAAGGTTAGAGTAACCTCAACTAGAATAATGTAATAGTCTATGTTTATAACCCAACTCTTCTTTCTTTGATTTTACTCCATAAAATTTAGATATTATAAAGGTATTTATGAGTTTTTTTTATTGAATTAAAGTTGTTTCTAAGTTCCCACACAGAAGTGTTGGTAGGACATCCTATATTACTTAGTATTGGCTCATGCTATGATTCCATTGTCTTATAAGAGTATGTCAGAGCTTATATATCCCCGAAATTCAACAGCAATATTAGTTATTTTACAACCCTTTGTTGGGTAGAAGTTCAGGGACACCAAGATGGAGGAGGCTACATATAAGAAGGTTGCCACTGAAGAACAAGACAGAGAGATAAGTCATGCCCCTATTTATGATAAATCCTATTACCATGACAGCTCCCAGCACTGAGGACTTATCACCATGACAACTTCCACCACAGTTTCAGTATTTTAAAATGACCAAAGGTGGTAAAGTGTTCCTTAGCAAAACTAATTATGTTTTCTAAAATTACCAATGGGGTAAATTTGGACACTATTCTAATCAGGTATCATAAGTTAACCAATGGAAGCAAATGGGGTAAGGTTTTCAATCAAGTCCATACTGGGAAGAAAACACCCCACAGCTCAGCATATAAGACACTAAATTCCAGAAATCAGGGCCTTGAGTGCATCTCTCTTGCTTGGCCCACTCTGCTCAACTTAATGGAGGGCTACTTACACCTTCACCTTCAATAAATCTGTACTTTGCCTGTTACTTGTGTGTGTCTTACTCAGTTCTTTGCTAAGGATATCAAGGATCTGGATCCAAACTTGACACCCTGACAGTAATAACATCTTGTGACATTTGAATACCAGCATTCTAGAATTTACGTGACATTGATATGTTCATATTTGGCCATAGACGTTGAGTCAATTTGGGTGTATAGTCATATCACCCTGAGCATGTCCAATCTTATGTGATCTCAGAAGTTAAGTAGGGTCAGGCCTTTTTAATACTTGGATGAAAGTCATAAAACAGATTTAGGGATTTGGAACCTACAACATGCTTGGTCACATGGAAAAGCTGCTATTAACCTGGCTCATAGTGTTCATCTTCTAAGGCATCCAGCAAACCTCTCCACCTTAACTGCAGCATGTATTTTCCCCAAATTCATGGCTTTGGTAGAACATGCCTCCATTTCCCAGGTCTTTACGAATCCCATTCTCTCCCAAGGTCATGCCCTTCCCCTTTGGCTATCTCAGCACTAAACACTTCCCAATCTCTTTCTTGGAAGGTCTAACTAAATTTCTTTATCTGTCTAACCTTATGATCAAAGTATACATTGAGATTTTTTTTTCTTCCATTGTATCTAGGAATTTTAAGGTAACTTAAAATTTCCTTCAATAATTCAAAATCAGGAGCTTAGTTCTTGAACATAAGCCTTGACTATGCTCCTAAGATAAAAGTAAAAGAGAAAATTTGGTATACTTGCTTTCCAACACTATAAATACCAAGGAAGAAATTAATATCTCATATCCCATCACAGGACTGTTGGCTTACATGAAGATACTAAAAGGTCACAAATTTTGAGCACTTACTCTGGGTAGGACTGTTTTTAGTACTTTGTAGTTAGTTAGTTATTTTACATATATTTATATTATATATGTTATCTCATTTAATTCCCACATGATTCTAATGAGATAATGTTTCTATCAACATTTTATGAATATGAAAATTTAAGCAACACGTGGTTGACCTACATAGCCAGTCCCACACTGATGAATGGTAGAAATGGTATTAGAACCCTGGCAGTCTGATCCAGTATTATAGATTTTTACCATATTAGTTTGTCTCTCCAAAGATCTCCAGTGACTAATAGAATCACCTTTTTATAAATTTGACCTTTCAAGGAATTACTATTTATTGAGTGCTCTCTGTGATCCTAGAACTAACTTCAATGATATAATTTACTTTCACCCTTAAACTGTCTTATGATATTATTTTTATAGATAAGAAGCTAAAATAAGAACTTATCTAAAATGTACTCCTAAACCTGCAAGAGCTCTTCTCTAATTATATAAAAGCAGCATTCTCTTCTCAGCTTCTGCACCACTATCTCTAGTAGCATTTTGCAGTTTTCCTTTCTCTCTCATGTTTATAGTGTATCTCACTTTCTGAATACAGAATGTTCTGTACTCTCATCCTCAAACCAAGATTTTGAAAATTATTTTAAAGATTATTGAAATATTTAAATATCACATTTTTTTTCTTTTATGCAAACTCAGGACATTGCGCATGCTAGGCAAGCACTCTACCCTTGAGCTACACTCCCAGAACTAAACACCAGAATTTTCAATTTTGTCTCAAAAATTACTTTTAATAATTTAATAAGGTATTAAATAGAAAGAAAGAAAAATTCTTAAAATTTTAAGAATTCTTAAATTTTAGAATTTTTTTTCTAAGGTATTTTTTTAGTATATTTGATTAGAGCAAGTCTATATAATGTTGTTTGAGCTATTAAAATTCATGTTTTTATTGATAAAAAACTAGATTTATATCTTCCTTCCTTTCTAAACTCCATTCTTTTGTTCTTTCTATCTTTCTTTCAATTTTAGAACTAGGAATTGAGCCAAGGGCCTTGCCCATTCTAGGCAAGCATTCTACCTTTGAGCTATACCCCTGGGCAGCTTCCATATTTCTACAATGATAGTCATGACTGGTACTATCTGACAATCAAACTCTCCTGGGTTATGTTTTTATTTAGTGTTGGAGAAGAATTAAAATTGTTGTAAACCACCTTAAAGGTGAATCTAAGCCAGGTGCTGTAGCACATACCTGTAATTTCAGTGGCTCAAGAGGCTGAGACAGAAGGATGGCAAGGCCAAAATCAGTCTCAGCAACTTAAGAGAGGCCTTCAGCAACTTAGACCCTGTCTCAAATAAATAAACAAACAAAAAATTAGTAAAGGTCTGGGGATGTGGCTCAGTGGTTAAGTGTTCCTGGGTTCAATTCCCAGTGCCAAAAAAATTAAAATTAAAAAAAAAGTAAATCTAAGAACTTTAGGCCTAATTTCTCTTCAGGATTAATGTTTTCATGAGTATTCATTCATTTTCCCACTTAATCATATTCAGCTGACATAATGTATAGAAAAAACATATGAAATATATGCAGTATGTGTCACCTGGTAGCTTCTATGATTCCTGTTTCCTATTATTTCTCCGGATCCTCTTTCACAATCACCTTGGCTGAAATCTCCTCTACCCCAAATCTCTGTGCTGAATTTCCCCAGGCCTGTTTTCAGTTCTCTTTGTGTTCTGTTTTTCTACCCTAGGTACCTATTGGCATGAGTTCAATTTCTGTCTGTGGTTCCCAAATGCCTATCTCTAGCTTCCACCTTTGCTCTGAATAAATAATCTTAATTATCTACGTATATGACATCTGTATGGATGACCTTCAAGCACCTCAAACTCAACATCCTTGTATCTGAACTAATGACCCTTTAAAGCACTTTCTTACTTAGTATGTTGTAACACCATCCTTTCAATTACTTCTGCCAAATGTGTGAAATCTAATCCTATCACTTTTCTTACCCCATATATCCACAAAAACTCCAAATACAGTGAATTCCAATTTATAATTAAAAATTTCAGTTCTGTTTTCTATCTATCCTCACTGGCACATTTCTAGTTTGAGCCAATGTCACCTTTCTCTGGCACCTAAAATTGTCTCCTAAATGCTTCCTATAAGACCACACTTCTGCCTCTTTCCAATTCATTATTCATGCAGCGAGAATAATCCTTCAAACACTGTCATTCTTTTATTAGAACTCTACAATATTTTTCTGTTGCTCTTACAAGAAATTCCAAACTCTTTACATTGGCCCAGAAGACCATGCATAATATGATATCTACTCACGTCCTAAATGAAAATGTCATTTTCCTTTCATTCCTTATTCTTCAGCTATGGAGCATTTCCCCACTCTTTGTTCTTTAAGTGCACAGAGCTCTTTCCATATGGGGAGAAGATACCAAGAAACAATGTGATGTAGCTGATTTTTAAGAAATTGGTGATCATTTTTTGTGCCTTTTTTAATATAAAAAGTGAACACCATGCACTTAATTCATATATTTACTGTGTTATTTACAGAGATGACAAATTGGGTTGTGGCTAAATTTAATAACATATGACCTTTACTTTTTTCTCATAATGAGTGTATTTATAAGTTCCACTAATGTATATAATTCTGTCAGTTTTATCCACAGCTGCATTACATTATGGAAATTGGTCCTTCTATCCTTTGATTTGTGATCACTAGTGGGGTTTTTCATTTTCTAGAACTCCTTGTCAGCACAGTCTGTCTTCCAACTTTCTTCAGTGTGACTTCTATTTTTTCTTCCTCCTTGAGCTCTGCTTTTTCACTTTGATATGTTATCAATGTTCTGGAACATTACTCAATTAGCTTGGAGCACAACAACTTCCTAGAGGCTGAAGTTGGGGTGGAGGGTACAGGGGAGAAGACTGGTGACAGAAATGGAAATTATCCCCCCGCCATTTAAACTTATTTTCCAAGATCAATTGGAAATTGATTGGGTTACCTCCTTCTCAGATGTAACTCTTGTTTTTTTGTTTGTTTGTTTGTTTTTGTTTTTGTTTTTTGTGACAGATGTTGTCTGAAGGTAAGACAGATATACTAAGGCAGTTGATCAATTCTTGTAAGTGGAGGAGAGTGGATTAAAAATTTATGCTAAGCTAAATAAGCCAATCCCAAAGAACCAAAGGCTGAATGTTTTCTCTGATATGTGGATGCTAATTCACAATAAGGAGTGCATAGCTAGGGAAAAATAGAGGTACATTGGATTAGAGAGAGGGGAGTGAAGAAAGGGGAGGAGGTATGTGGGTAGATGTGGGAATAATAGTAGAATTAATTGGACATTCTTACCCTATGTGCATATTCAATTACATGACCTGTATAAGCTATATCATGTACAACCAGAAGAATGAGAAGTTATACTCCATTTAAGTATGATGTGTCAAAATGCATTCTACTGTCATATGTAACTAATTAGAAAAGATAAAAAAAAACTTAAAAAATCATAATAGCTGTCTTCCCCTGTCTCTGTCCCATTACAAGGATTGGTCTATATGAGATGTTAATTGATTTGATAAAAGTTGAGAGTGTATGATGTAGCAGCTAAGTTACTAAGGAGTACAGTTTTCTCATTTATAATAGGGAATATTGACACTGCAGGATATTCTGATAGGAGAAAAAGAGACCAAATATATTATGTTCAGTACACAGTGTGCACTGAACAGATTAGCTCTCCTTCTCCTCCCTTCCCAACATCATCAATCTAGAAATGCCTTTTCAGAAGCTCTTCTTTGCTCAAGCAAGTGTCGGTGCATTTTTTTTTTTTTTAAAGAGGAGAATCACATTTTCTATAACAACTCAATAACAGTTGATTGGTTTTGTTGTTATTGCATGGAGACTTTACTTTCTTTATGTTCAGCCTTGGCACTGTGAGGAACCATTGTGCGCCACATAGCCCCCTAAAACACTACTTAGATATCTCTCCCCAAGTTATATTTGTCACAGCAGTGTCTCTTTAACAACTTTAAAATATGTTTTGCCTCCTGCCTCTCTCTCTCTCCAAGTTCCTTCCTATTTTTCTCTCTCCCTCTCATTTTCCTTTTCCTTTCTGCTACAGAATGAATGCTTTTGTGCCTAAGATTCATATGTTAAAGTCCTAACCCTAATTAGACTTTTAGGAGGTGGGCAGTGATTGGGTCCTGAGAGTGAAGCTCTCCTGAAGGAGATTTGTGTCCTTATTAAAAGAAACACAAGAGTGCTTGCTTCTCATTCTCTCTGCTCTTTGTCACATGAAAATACAATATAAAGATGGCCATTTGTGAATGAGGAAGGGTCCTTCACCAGAACCCAACCATGCTGGTACTCTGATCCCAAATTTCCTGCCTTCAGAACTGTGGGAAGTAAATTTCTGTTGTTGAGCTACCTTGTCTGTGGTATTTTGTTGTAGCAGTCTGATCTGACAAAGTTACTTCTCTTTCCCTACCTTCTCTCTCCATCATGAATTATTTTTCTGCCTTCAGAATCTTTTCTTTTCTCTTGTGTGGCACATTGTCATTCATTTGTTTTTATTATAATAAATTTAAAACTTGCTCATCTCTCCATTCCTTTCTCTCTACTTACTCATTCCTTATTTGAACCAAAAAGTAGCTATGTGGTTTTCTGAAGGAAGCTTCTTTAGCAGATAGGAATAGTGGAAGCCTGAGAAGATGTCCATCTTTCCATTATGATGTTTACCTTGTTAGGCTTTTAAAGGCCCTTGCCAATCATATAATCACCTATGCTAAATTTCTGAAGCACTTCAAAATATCCATCCCTTGACTGGCGCTTCCCATGTAAATATATTCATCAATTCTAATCTTTCTCCTGCCTTTTTAAGCAAGAAACTTTGTATCATGTGTTCTATGAATTTACTCTGTATTTTTAAGGCTATAATTTTTCCCACTTTACTTTTAAATATCTCTGTAATATTTATTTCCTTTATTAACCATTACCAGAGAATTTTATCTGACTCTTCTTGATTTCTCATATTGCTCCTGTACAGAGGATATTTCAAGCAACATTTATTATTTAATCAATAGATTCTTAATGAAATGTACTCAATTGAGTGATATGACAAGATTCTATTTTTAAAATCACATTTATTGTCAAACATAACTTCACTCAATATTTTTGTTAATGTGTATTTTGTATTAATTTTAGAAACTCCTGCCTAATTTATCCATTTTATGGGCCTCAATTTTCAAACTATATACCTATTTCAGTTGGTTTTACTCAGTTATAAAGTTTTGTACTTTAATTACATTGTTGAGACTTTTTTTTTTTGAAGAAACACTTTGTGGTGCATTTTTTTTTCTTGTTACATGCTCAACAACTATTAAGACACTTGCAAGCAAATCTATCCACCCCCAAGGTAGCTTTCAGTCTGCTTCACATGATTTTAGAATTTCAGTCTCTTGATCAGCATAAACTTATCATTCCAGAAGAATTTTGCTAAAGAAAACTTCCAAAAAGACTGATGGTGCATTTATTAGGATGCACCATATAGGTAAATCCTAAATTCTCCAAATCCTTCATCTCCAGAGCTTCAGCCAGCTGTGACCAGCAATTTTAAACTGTGGTATTATGACCCTTACATGATTCCAGTCAATTCCTCCACATTGAAAGATCCAGCTTAAATGAAACTTAAAGTACTCAATAAATTCTGACCTTGCTTTTTGTTCTCTCTGAAAACACAAATAAATTTTTATGTGACTGAATCTTTGTGATGCACTCAGAATTTTCTTATCAAAAGGGGCTATGGGTGGTGGTATTTGGGGAGTTAGCATTCCACAACTCTTCAGACATGGCCTGTGCATGCTACTTAGGTTTAGTTTTAAAACAAAATAAAACAAGCAAATAATCAAAAACATTCAGTACTTGCTAAAATATAAAACTTTGTAAGTCTTAGAAATTATAAAATATTTTTGAACTCTAAAAGTTAGGAATTGAAGCATGGGTGTCATGGTTTAAGCTGAACCAGATCTATTTAATGTTAGTGTTCGAATGCTAAATAATAGTGAGTGTTAAATGACAGAACAGCTTATATTTCACTTTATGATTGGAGTGCACTTTGATACTTGTTTTATGAGAGCCTTTATAAGTTACAGGCAGAGGTTAACAGTAATCATATTTTTTTTTCTCCTCTGGTTTTAATAAATGCCTTTAGGGTATTTCATTCTGTTAAATCAAGCAGCAGACAAAAATGTAATGCACTGCTAAGCTCTAAAGTATGTGAAAAACTTAGTTCATAAAATATGTATGAAGAACACAGTGTTGCAATGATAAGGATACTTACTCTCTGGGTTACTTTGCCAACCTTCCTTCCTTCCTTCCTTCCTTCCTTCCTTCCTTCCTTCCTCCTTCCTTCCCTCCCTCTCTTCCTCTCTCCCTTTCCTCCTTCTTCCTGTACCAAGGGGTGGTTTACCCCTGAGCTACATCCTCAGCTCTTTTGACTTTTTTATTTTGCTAAATTGGTGAGGCTAGCCTAGAACTTGTAATCATCCTGCTTCTGCCTCCCAAGTCTCTGGGATTACAGGTGTGTGTCATTCGTCCTTGGCTCTCTCTTTCTTTTCTTGTTCTTTTAAATCTTGATTTCTTTTGATTGGAATTGCACATACTTCATTTTGTCTTATTGACTCCAATGAATTTTTATGTGCTGATATATATTAGCACTTTGGGGCCGGTTGTCATAGCTTTAGATAGAGTTTATTAGGGACTTGTATAACATTCTTCCCCAGAAATAAAATATTTAAAAAAATTAGTGTATATTAATATATCAGATTTATGTGAATATGAGCAAAATTATGTTATTGTTTTGATCTAATATTATCATGATGAATGTGGATTCGTATAGGTTAGTTATTTTACACACATGCTGTTAAAAGCATCAGTGTCTTTTAAGCAATTTAGTGCTATACATTCTCTACAATGTACCCTGCCTTTTTCTTGTGAAAAAATATTCTTAGATTCTGCTTTTCACAACTCACTTGTTATATGATCTCTATAGCAAACAGATACACTATCTTTTGATATCCTTGGAATTGTAAATATGCTATTCAATTTTAAAATATAGCAAAAATTAGTTGCTGTGGGTGTTACTAATTTAGAGAATGTGAAAAATAAGATAGAAACATAAATAATATCTTATTTTGATAAATTCTTTATTTGTAATTGGTATGTATAATTGAATGACAAATTTTAAAATGCCTGAAATTCTAAAGCAAGATAAACATGGACCAGAACAAAATATTCCTGACTGTATAATAAAGAATGAGCCTTACTCAAAGACAGTGCTGGCTTTTTTACTCAGCTCCTGAGAGAGATCTATGAATCCTTAGAATGTGGTGCTGGATAAGTATTTTGTCTATCTGGAGTCCTTGGGCCACAGTAGGTAGTCTAATGATATGATGATGTACGGTGAAGTCTTTGTGCTACATGATATCAGCTTGACCAGGAGATTAAAGATTAGTCAGATGGGCAGTCAACCTATCTATGTGCTGGATCCCCAAAAAGAACACCATATTTAAGGCTTGGGAGAGCTTCCCTGGTTGGCAAGATGGCATGCATATTGTCCCACATCATTGCTGGAAGAAATTAGTACTGTCCACAACTCCACAGTCAGAATTTGGAAGATTCTGGACTCTGTTCCATGCTTCTCTTGGTTGATTTAGTCTGTGTTTTTTCACCAAAATAAATGATAACCCTGAGTATAACAGCTTTCAGTAATTTATCAGTTCTTCTAGTAAATTATCAAGCCTGATGGTGGTCTTAGAGATCTTGAACTTGCAATTTGTGTCAGAAGTGAAGTTGTTCTTGGGACTTCTCTCTAACGTTTTAATGGCAATTTATTTGAATACATGTTCTGGGGTCTTAGAAGAGGCAGCGAATGTCCCCTTTTCATTATCTATCACAACCTTATTTTTTTGAAATGATAGTTTATAATCTCAATATTTTTCTAATTCAGAATGGGTCATGATTTTCTCCAAACTACAAAGTTTTTTGTTGTTTACATTATTGACTTTCCATATTATAACAATGCAGTGGCTGATGTCATAGAAAATGGGAAAATTTTTATGCTCCTTCTGTAGAGACAATGTTTTGAGATGTTTGATGTTCATGTTACTTTAACTGACAATTTCCAGAATTTTCTGTGATGTTCACTCTTAAGACCTTCAGAGTCAAAGTCATGTAGGACTTTCACCACTTTACCTCAGATAATTGATTGTATGAAAGCAGGTCAATAATATTTTAGCACATATAAAAGAGAAATATCAAAATATCATTCCAACTTCTTATAAGCATGTGCCTATTCCTTGCTTTTGGTTATTGATAAAAATGATTTTTAACTAAGGCTTAAAGGAAAAACTTTATATCAATATTTGTGTTTGATGTCTCCCATCATGACTTTGTAATAATCCAAATTTCCTAAATCTTCTTGCCAATACATTCCTCAAAACCAGCCCATTTCTCTGTGGATCCTCCCTGATCTTACAACCTTCCTCTTTGCACACACCAGTGCTTTTCCCTAATAGTATGTATCCATAAAATTTCAAGACAAACTCATAGGTGTCTGCCACTGTGATACAAAAGAAAGAGGTTTCACATAAGGATCTTCAAATGAGAGTCACTTGATGACTTTATGAAATGTTTGGATGATTTGGGAATCTTTTGAAAACTACTAGCTGTCTTTAAAGGCAATTTCCTTAAGAGACAGGGAAACCTAAGCAATGCTGATAAGGTCCAAATCAGTCATCAGGAAACCTTGGCAGGTGACAGTATTCTTATCTAGAATTACTGATTTGTTGTACTTCAAAATCTAGTTTTGGGGTTTTTAAGAGGACAGTTTTTAATTTTACCTTATTTATTTTTTATTTTTCATTACTGGGGCTTGAACCTAAGGGTGCTCTACCACTGAGCAGCATACTTTGCCTTTTATATTTTATTTTGAGACATACTCTTACTGAGTTGTCCGAGTTGGCCTTGAACTTGTGATCCTTCTGCTTGAGCCTCTCCAGTCACTTAGATTACAGGCATGCACCATCACACTTGATATTTTATTTTATTATTATTTGGTAGTTTTGCTACAGGGGGCTGGAATTAAGCATAGGAGACTTTGCGACCTTAATAATATATAAGATCTGTTTTGAGCTCCCCTTCCCCAAATACAGTCAAGGGATACAGAGGTTTTATGTGGTATAAGGAACTGAAATGGGCATGTATATGCACACATATGCATACACAAAATTAATGCAAAGTATATTGAAAGATTAAAAGTTATTAGAAAAACAAAACAGTATAAGGAAACTACATGAAGTACAGATTAGTTATTATTGGTAAATTGGGTGAAAGTTATGATATTTACTTAAAAAGTTGAATGAAATTATAGTTTATATTATTAGACTATGATACCTTTGGATCACTATTCATCAACAGAGAAAGGCATTATATTCATTATATTCTGAATTATCAAAGAATTTTCAAAATTATAGTGATAACTCCAATATTTGGCAACGCAAAAGGTGCACGTGGATAACCACCTAAATTAGATCTATAAATGCTGAAATTTCTTTACTTTTGGAAAATTTAGTTTCAGTTACCTTTATAAGGAAGGCTGAATTTACTGAGAAAATTAAATATAATCATAGATGCATTGAAGACGATTATCTAAGCAAATAGGATATTGCTTTTTCTCAACAGAAGAATGGAAAAAGTCAAAAATTATGAGCTAAAAAGCCATTCTTTCTTTCTGGTGGCTTAGGTCAGGCTGACAATTTTTTTTTTTCTCATAAATGGTCAATGCTCCCAATCACAGTTATCAGCATGCCTTATCAGAAAATGAGTATAATTCAGATTGCTTGAGTTATTTATTCCATTTTTGTGAAGGAAGAAGAAGATAACAAAAAATAAGAGAAACGTGGTAACACTTCCTGAAATAGCACATGGCAATGGAATAAACGCTCCAACTAAAACTGTCTTTTATTATGGATACTTTTGGAAGGCTTAATTTAATTCTTCATGCATGGGAATTAATAATAATTAAACTTCTAATATTTTCTTTTCTCAACTGGCTAGCTATCCTGCTTTGTAGTTCTCGCACTAACTGCCTGCAGGTCCTGCAGACATTAAGGGCACAGTCCTTCACCATCCACGCCCCTTCCAGGGGTCCCCAGCTCACCTGCACTTCTGACCAGCTGACTGCAAATTCAAGGGTTCCCACTGCCCTTTGGATTTGATAATTAGCTAGAATAGTTTGCAAGACTTAGGAAAATACTATACTGATAAGTAGAATTGGGAAACAAATCAGGATCAATGGGTCCCAACTATGAAGAATCAATCTACATCCCCAACTTTCAGACATTTCCTTACAGGATCCCAGGACAAAGACCAGACAAACATGCAATATTCCTTAACATTTTATTTTCTTAATATATGTTTTTTAAAAGAAATAGTATGCTGTTCTAAAATGAAAATTTATTTTCCTAGGTATGTATATGCTGCCTATATCTTCTACTTTAAAAAAAAATTCTTTTAAGTCCTGTAATCCCTAAGAAAAACAAGAATTTAAAGCAGTATATCTTGTCTCAAATAGTTTTATCTGTATGTCTCATTCAAACCTTGTTTTGCTTTTTAAAAATTTTTTTAACTAGTTTTTATTTTTTGGTCATTTTATAGTTCATGATATTTATTTTTGCTGAGAAAACTTGAGCTCAGCCCTTCAGCTGGTGTGCTACAGCCAGTGATTAGATTTGGTCCTCTTGGCCTCCTAGGAAACTGTGGTGAAGGTACGTACACTATGTGGAGGAATCAAGACAGAGGTGACTCAGATACCTATTGATTGAGCTGATCTTTTATTAAAGTTATTGACTGAATGTTGATGATTTTAAAATCTTAGACTATGATTGATTCTTGGAGCAAGGAAATAACTAGAGGGAGCTTCTTTTATTTTCATGAGTTTTTGAAAATATTTTTAAAAGAAAATTGCATTTATAGTCTGTGGAAGAAAATGTCTTTCACAAAGTGAATTAGATATCAGCAGCATTATTTAAGTCCCAAGAGTCAGCTTCTCACAGCATTAAATCTAAACTACTGAACCTGATTTTGAATGACCTATAACATGGTTCTTCCATCTTTGTATTGTGATTACAGTATTTGATAATAACTTTAAATTGAAATGCACATTCACACACACACATACACTACATTATTGATTAAATACCCACTATAAGCATAAATTGTGCTATGTACTGCTAGGAGAAAGGAAGATTTAAAAAATCCTAAATTGAGATATTGTGGGAGAGTAAAACTAACATAATATATGGAAAGGAATAAAGAAGCAAAGGAAAAAAAATTAGGTGCTGGCTGTATATGAGATTAGTGGCTTCGGGATTTCAAATAAAAACTCTGAAATGTTGGTGCTCATTTCCAGCTTATTAATATGGTCACTAGTGGGAAGTTTGCCTTGGTGGTGGTCTGGACAACAAACTGGATGGAGAAAGAATGGTATACATGATAGGAGAGGGTTTTACCCTACACAACTGCCCGTGTGAATGCACAGGTGCAATGACTGATGCTGAAGGGTGTGTTTGATCTTCTCTTCAGTAGATATTAGAGCAATATTAGCGTTAGATTTGAATTAGAGTGTCTACAAAATGTATGTGGCTAAGACATGTATTATTCTTAAACATAGTATTTCTTAAGAATACGTATGATAGTTAAAAGAAGCTAAGTAAACATATGTTGCCTTTCTATAAATATTATTTCAATATTTTTTAAGGACAGTAGTGCATATCAGGTTTCTTCCCTTTGGATGGCATGATTTCACCCAATGCTCTGATAGCAGTCCTTAGTGAAAATGTGAGCTTTCTAGTGGAGTACTGAAATAAAATCCTCAACTGAAGGGAAATGGTAATTTGGATTTATTTAAATATATTTTGTTTGTTTATATTTTATGATAAATGAGTAATTGCAAAATTAAGTGAGCTGAGGCAGATTTATTTCTTTTTGTATATATAGGTGAGAATATGTATAGAATTATTCATCTTATTAATATGATCTATAATAAAATTCATAATGATTTCTTTGAAATGGAACTTTCCCTCTAACTTATTCCCCAGCACCCTTTCAAATGGTTAAAAGGGCAGTAGTTATTGTCTTTTTATAGATGAATAAATGTGTTGTATCACTCCAGCTACCTAAATCACCCCAAGAGTTAGTTGTCAAAATGGAGAACAAGATATGCATTTTAAATGAAGATGTGCATACTTGAACCTTCATTGAAGAATACTCTGTTAAATTAGACTCTTTGTCCTTTCTTTATTTCTATGTTTTCTTTCTTTATTGAACTCCTGCTTTGTGGGTGATGCAGTTTTATTTGCTTTGAATATATAAGAAATGTAAAATTCTGATCTCTGTCCAAAATGATTTCATTCCCATTCCCTTGGAATGTTCCCTCACTATATGTATGTATGTGTATCACTTTCTCCCTTTGAGTTACAACCCTTTTCCTACTAAAAGACATTACCTACTGATTTACATCCAAATTCATTATTTTCCAGGTATCATTATTTGGGATCATGCTTTTTTTTTAACATTCCCAGTTTTTAAATTCATTTTCTGTTTACTCTTTACCAAGGTTTCCAATTCCCCTACATGCCAATAATTTCCAATTTTAAATCTCTAGGTCAAACTTCTCCTAAGAACTCTGCAGTAAATTGTATACTTGACATATCCACCTACACCCCAAATTTAAAGTGTCAAATACAACCTCTAACAATCCTGGAGTGATCCCTGTCTTAGAAAACAGTTCCATCATCCTTAGCTCCTCAGCTGCTCCTTAATCTTGGCCCATATTAAATCCATATCAAGCCATAGCTATCTTACTCTAAATAGATCCCAGTTTTTTTTCACCTATCCCTCTTAACAAGAACTATTCTAGTATAAACTATTGTGAAGTAAATATTGTACATGTAGATTTTGCCTGCTAAACACTCTCCCATCTCTAGTTTTCTGTCCTCTAATATATTCTTCCTTGTGGAATCTATGTGATCATTTGTATCCTCACATGGCTTACACACTTCCATTTCTTCTAATTGCTGTTTCTGTAAAGCCCCAAATCTATTCTAGAAGCTCTGTGTAGTAGTTGCTTACCTTTTCCACCTCATTGAATGACACTCTTGCTGTTGGACCCATTAATAGTGCCACATGGGCTTTCAATTCCTAATTTAGTGCAGATTTTCTTCATCCTCACACCCTGTTCAAGATCTGCCAAGGTCTCCCTGACTTTACATAGTTGAGTTCTAGCCATCACAGGAGAAAGATTCCTTTCTCATCTTCCTGAGACTGGTAAACTAGGCATGGTCTCCTTTTACATGCCATTGTAACCCCTAATAATCTGCCTTTAGAACATTGAACCAGGTTGCTATTATAAATTATCTGTGTGGTGTGTGTTTTAGTTTCTACTTTGGTATCAGATACCAGAGTTCACAAGCACAAGGACTCTGATTGATTTTATCATCCAGTCTGGAGTTATTTTATGAGTACTTAATAAATATAGGAAGATACCTTCTCTTCTTTCTAATTGAGAGTTCCTCTTTCTTGTTCCATCATAGACTTTTCCCCAAAAAGCCTCAAGGACTGTATTAGTCAGGGTTCTCTAGAACAGAATTAACAGGAAGTATAATTATACAAGGGGGACTTATTAAGCTAGCTTACCCAACCAGAAGATGAATAGTCCACAATGGCCATCTGCAGGCTGAAGAGCTAGAAGAACAAGTAGCTGCACAGTTGAAGAGGATGAAGCCCCAGAACAAGAGGAATCAGGGGTATTATCCTTGTCTGAGACTGAAGGCTTCTGGAGAATCTGCTTTGAAAGAAAGAAGAAGTGAGAATTCCCTATCCTCAGAAGATGGCAGCAACAATCAAGAACAAGTTCAACAAGAATGGAGCTTGCATCTGCTGCTGCTTCCTTATTCTTCCAATTTACATTCTATCCAAGCCATCATCCTATTGGAAGGTGCTTCTCATGCTTAGAGAGAGTCTCCATTTCAGTTGGCTATTCCACATGCCAATCCTTCCTAGACACACCCTCATTAACACACCCATAATCCCCTCAATCTCTGCCATATCTTAATTCAATCAAGTTAACAATTCAGATTAACCATTACAGGGGCTATTCCCATCCTTTCTTTCCTCTTGCCTTTCTAAGGAGATTTTCACCAAGCATACTATTTCAAGGGACTTTACAGAAGTCTGTCTTTATGGAGGTATTTATAATGAATAATCTCATTACCATGTATTTGATGTACCACAATACAACCATTCAGTATTTATACCACCTACAGAGGATCACAAAGTCACCAAAAAACAGTGTCATATTGATGACATGACATCATCTTTCCTGCATTGTTAATCAATGCAGATTGGTGGCCCTTTGAAATAAATCTTAGATGATGGGCATCATTGTCCTGCATTTCTTGTTTTAGTAGAGGAAATAAAAGCAACGTGGATGAGAAGTGTGATGAGGAAGTAACCAATAAACGGAGGTGCATCTGTGGCCGTCTGTGTGACTGTATGGATACCTGTGAGGAGATACTGAAAAGAATGGGTGAGATGGAGGCCTTGGGAACCATCCACTATTCTACAAGAGTTTCAGACAAAACAACCTGATGAGTAGAGAGCTGCCATATAGACTGTTTAGAAAGGCATCCTGTTCCCAAGGATCCTTTAAACATACAAATAGAACAGAATCTAAAATTTAACAATTATTTAGTTAGTTAACTTAAGCATTGAGAATACTTTTGGGAGAGATGGTGCATTCCGTACATTCTCTCAATGTATATGTGCCTCTGTTTCCCCTCTTACAGGAGCGATTTGATAATAAAAAATCTGGGAAAGAAGGAGGAAGGGAGAAAGGATTGCAGAAAAGGAGGGAAGAAAGATGAAGGGGAATAGGAAGGAGAAAAAGAATGGAGATGAGGGAAAAGAGTAGGAAAGAATACTGGAATGCCAAAGGCAAATAGAGCTCCCTAGTTGAGAAAACCTTTCTAAACTTGGCAAGCACAGGTTCTGCCTAAAGGCAGTTTTCTTCCTTTCTCTTCTCCACACCCAGGGTTTATGTAGCCCAAGGGAAAGGTGCAAATGTTCAAAGGAAAATAAGGCAAGGGTCTCCTAATGTAGAGGCTTTTACTGGCCTGTACTTCAGCACAGTTCAATGCCATATATATACAGTTACACATTCAAAGGAAAATTGAAAAATAATTTAGATATCTGTTAGCAAAAATGTAATCAAGGAAATTGTTACTCTCTCTCTCTCTCTCTCTCTCTCTCTCTCTCTCTCAAAACAAACAAACAAACAAACAAACAAAAAACAAGGAAAACCAGTGAAGAGGGAAGAGGAAAGAATGGGAGGGAGAAGGAGAGAGTCAGGGGAGAGGGAGAGATGGGGAGAGAATGGCATTACAATCAGTTTGTGAGTATTTAAATAATTCCATCTTTCAGCTTATGGTATCCTAGCTCCTCATTATTGCTTTTGGGGACTAGAAGACAGATCTAGGAGCAATTCAATCCAATTAGTAGGGAAAAGAGAGATTTTCTCTGGCAATTGCTATGCAAATTTGTGTGTCAGGAAATAGAAAAGATGATACTATGCAGCACATAATGGTTGTTGACAACAGAATTCCTCTTTATTTCCCATTTTCCAAAGCATTTTAAAAGAAACCTTAACCTGATAGAAAGATGTCCTAAGTAGTCTTGCCAAGGTCAGTGCCAGCTTCTCACCAGCCCCTGCAGAAGTGCGAGCGGGACTAGGTAAACCACCTGGGGGTAACTTTCCCATCAACATTATATTCAATTGTCATATTCATGTTTTCAGTAATAGGAATTGCTGGTGTGTGACACTTTTTGAAACTCTTGGTATTGTGGGCTTATAAAACATTTCAATGGGTAATAGTGTCAGACAGTGGTAATTAATCTTGGAGAAGCCTGTTTCTGAATTGGAGCATTGCTTAAAGGTATGACAATTTAGTGTCTACTCATTAAAAGTTGTGCTGGAGCTTCTACCTCTTACCTATAGTTTTAAAAATAATTATGTTAGAAAGGACTAAACTACTAGATTTTCAATGTTGTGAAACATGTACTCTGAGTGGTTCTATCTAAACTTTTTCTCAGCTTAGTGCACAGCAGTGAGGAGTGGTGAGGGTGGTAGGAAAATGAGGAAAAGCAGAGAAAGTTAAAAGGGACCTTGGAGATCATTGAATCTGGAGCAGAACTCTTGCTTCATTGAGGACAGGATGCCCA
Organism: Ictidomys tridecemlineatus; assembly: GCF_052094955.1. Classification (NCBI taxonomy): domain Eukaryota; kingdom Metazoa; phylum Chordata; class Mammalia; order Rodentia; family Sciuridae; genus Ictidomys; species Ictidomys tridecemlineatus. Next base: position 107,411,518 of record NC_135479.1, read on the forward strand.
GTGAGGTTAGAGAAATTTCCAAAGTCAGCTAATTATTTGCAGACAGAAATCCAAGGTCATATATTTTAATCCTGCTTAGACCCAGGGCAAATTTATTATTTTGGTACTGGTTTCTCCTTCAAAACCAGTCTCTCAGACGCAAGCAACAGAATTCCAATGCATCCATGGATAAAATGGAACAGTTCAAGCACAGCACAGCAGAGCTGGTGTATTTCTATAATACTAGAAATTGAGTAAGGCCAAGATATAACTAAATGAAAAAAGAAATACAGAGGGCTTACTATAACAGGACAGAAGGATGGGGCTCAGTCAAGTAGGAGATAGAGATATGGACATGCAAAAAATATATTGAAATAAAGATAGAGTACTGCATGGTGAACAATATTCTGCAGACTTTGTCTATTTGAAGAATATTCACTAGAATCGAGTATTGAAAGTAATCATGAATGAAAAAAAAGAAAGAACATGCTTTTTTCAATGCACAATCAGTTTGATGGGGCTTTTATGATGTTCTAATCATTTTCTAATACTTTTGGTATTCAAGGTAAAACACAGGTATAGCTACATTAATATCCTTTCCCTCTCTTCTTTCTAGAAAATGTGGTTATGAAATCTCAATGCCACTGATGCTGTGACCTATTTGGTGGAACTACAAGCATAAGTTATTTCTCTGAGCCTCATTTCACTTCAACCTTACATGCGCATTTAGCAAAATATATTTATATAATACACTGTATAGGTTTTTGGTTTATCAAACAGAAACATTTTCTATTCTGCAAATATATTTAGAATATGAGCACAAAACTGATTGATTCAGTCACCTCTTTCTGCTTCTCTTACTTATCCTGTGAAATTTGTGTTAGTGCAAAACTCTTCGTGACTGAGACTTCAAACCCTTTGAGTTAAATAAATGTAGAAGGAAGGAAAATTTTACAGAACTCTATAGCTGACAATCCTGTTGCAGCCGAATCAATCCTGGGATTGGAGCCCAACATTTCTTTACAGCAGAGCCAGGACACATAAGCAGTTCAATTGAGCAGTGAGCAGAGATGAAAAATGCTGGTGTTTGGAGCTTGTTTTTACCAAATGCAAGTGATTTCAGTCTGTGTTTTTTAGTCAGCATCTAGGGTTTAAACACTAGCAAAAAAAAAAAATGGGTATACAATGAGTCTACTTTGATGGATACAGTTATTGCTGAGTCTACATATGATGTAATTCAGCTCTTGAATAATGAATAATTGACAAAAGTTTTAAAAACTGACTTATTGGTATATATTTGTATCTATATTTATATGCACAGTTACACTATATTGTTATTGGAACATTTTACTAGTAAGTCATAGCTTTTATACAGGATGATCTACAAAGAAAAATGTTGGCAAATGGAAATAATTTTAAATTATTTCTAACTCCAAAAGGAATATCTGTTGGAAAACTTTCTTACATTATTGGTTGTCTGCTTTTCTGTACTTCAGATAAAAGTAAATAAATAGCCCTAAGCATTTTTAAAAAATGTTTATGTAAATATTTTATTATTATACCACACATTTATTTATATATTTAGGTAGATTTTTAAATTAAAAAGTAATATAAACATTAATTGGTGTGAATGACTTTAGCTCTGGTTAACATAATTAATATCTGACCAGAACTTAAACAACTAGGGGGGTCATTTTTTTTAATACAGTGGCACGTCTCATACTTCTATATATATGCATCCCCTGGAGATCTTGTCAATATGCTGATTTGGATTCAGCACCTCTTGGGTGAGGTGATGTTGTTGCTGCTTGTAGTAATATACTTGAGGTCTTAGATAACAAGAGGTCAAGGTTCTGGCTTTGATTTACTGGCTTTACAATGTCAGGAACAAAGACTTTGTGATTCTTTTGCTCTTTCCCAATGGTTGTAGAATGTTTGCTCCAGCTCTAGCCATCCATCTATATTTATAGAGGAACAAGACAGGCAAGGGCAATGCCATGCAATCTATCTCTGGATGACTCTTTCTTTTTTAGATGTGAATTACATGTTCCCCCTTGTTTCAAGGCGGGCTAAGAAATCAGGGGACAGAATTTTCATACCTAGTGTAGATCATTTGAGATTCTTTACTTGGGGCTGGGTGCACTGATGTCAAGAAAAAAATCAGGGCTCTCCTAGCAGTAAGGGGTGGATGGCTTTTGGGCAGCAATTAACAGTAACCACCATAGTACATGTGGTAAAGGAAAAAAAAACAAAGTTCAAATATATGAAAGATACGTAAGAAAAACATTATCATTATCTTCAATATTGGTCATCTTTTTTTTTTTTCCAGAAGAAACCACTTGCCATTTTCTGGTATGTTCATGTAAAATTATTTGTATATATTTATGTATGTATGTATTTATATACACGTGTTGCTTCAAAACTCCCCATCTTTGCATATTTCAAAATATTTTTAAAATGATGTAAGGTATGAGTTTTTCTTTTAATAAACTTAGCTTTGCTCTTTTAAACAGGGTATCTGCTCCTATTTAGGAGAATCCAACAGTCTTTATCCAAACATTCATTTCCTTCCCCTTCCCATGTTCTTCCTGTAGCTGATGATGCCCTTCGACTTTTCTGGAAGGAGTGTGGTCAGTTTTGCTTTCTCCCAATTTAACTCCTCACCAACCTGGTAGCTGTTATTTTGTTTCCTAACAAAATGTTAGAAGATTAAAAAAGATGATTAGAGGGAGTAAGGATAGTACAGTTCTTGGATAAGTACCCTTGAGTTCTGAGTTTAACAGATGTTAAGTTTCTTGGACATTTTAATGAGTTCCCACTGTTGCATTGCTTTCCTGTAATTTCTTGACCTGGGAAAATGCACCTCATTCTAGATAGCTGACTGTCACACCTTTTTCTGGAATCTGGCTTTCACTTCTGTGTACTTACTACTAAAGAGCCTCACTATCCCTCTTGGTTGCTTTTTTGGACAATAACCATGACCACCCATACTTGTCCTTTCCCTATGGCCCATTCTTTTTTTAACTAATTTTTAAAAATTTATGTATGATAGTATAATGCATTACAATTCTTATTACATATATAAAGCACAATTTTTCATATCTCTGGTTGTATACAAAGTACATTCACACCAATTTGCATCTTCACACATGTACTTTAAATAATAATGTTCATCCAATTCCACCATCATTTCTAACCCCATGCTCCCACCCTTACCCTCCCACTCCTCTGCTCTATTTAGGTTTATCTATCCCTCCCATGCTCCCTTCCCTACCCAACTATTAATCAGCTTCCTTATATCAGAGAAATTATTCGGCATTTGGATTGGCTAACTTCACTCAGCATTATCTTCTCTAACTCCATCCGCTTACCTGCAAATGCCATGATTTTATTCTCTTTTATTGCTGAGTAATATCCCATTGTGTATATATGCCACATTTTTTAATCCATTCATCTATTGAAGGGCATCTAGGTTGGTCCCATAGTTTAGCTATTGTGAAATGTGTTGCTGTAAACATTGATGTGGCTGTGTCTCTGTAGTATGTTGATTTTAAGTCCTTTGGGTATAGACCAAGGAGAGGGATAGCTGGGTCAAATGGTGGTTCCAACCCTGTGGCCTATTCTTACCACAAGAAATATCCAATTATCACTTGCTCTTGGAAACATGGAGAGTATGACCTTCACTCTATTCTTTAGTTATAAGCAACTTAATTTTTCAGATGAGAGTCACTGATAAGTCTTCCATAAGTTCATCAGGAATAAGACTCCAACTAGCAATTTCTGCTTCACTTCAAGCCAAAATTGCTATATCTTTCAAATCAAAAGAAACAGTGGGAACCTTTGTGTGATAAATATTTCCTCCCCCAAGATTTTCACATCTTTCCTCTTATACTTCTGGTCTTTTTCCAAGTCTTATCTGGCCGAGGGTGCAAGAATCATGTAACTAGTTCTTGATCATTTCTATGGTAAATATTGTACATGGAGAACTGTTTCTTTATTATCTGTTATGGTACTGGTGTCTCAATTTCAGCTTCTTTTTACAGGTTCCAAAGGGCTTATTCTATTTCTGGTGTTCTTTCCTGTGTGTAGACCCATGTTTCAATTGGATGTCACTTTTTTTTTTCAGTCTAAAGTGTTCCCTTTAACATTAGTTTCAGTGAAGAACTGCTGGTGGTAGATTCTTTCAATACATTCATGTCTGAAATTGCTATCATTTATCCTTGAAAAAATAATTTGGGTATAGAATTCTAAGATGATAGTTCTTTTTTTTTCTTTCTGTACTTTATAGATATTGATCCACTATATTTTGGGTTGCATGGTTTCAAATGAGAAATATACTATTACTCTTCATCTGTGTGAAATGTATGACTTTAAGGTTTTCTCTTTATCACAATTTAATAATTTTGATTTTATTATTCTGATTTCAAGAACTGGAAATTTGGTGGGGTTAATTCCCTAAAATTAGGGGAAAATGGCTATTATTATTATTATTATTATTAGTTGCTCAAGACAATACAATGATCTTGACATATTTCTTCAGGATTTTTTCTTCTTCCATCCTTCTCTCTCCCCCCTTTGGGTACTCCACTTATGTGTATTGTAGGCTACCTGAAGTTACCTCACAGATCACTGTTGCTCTACTCCGTTTATTTTCTATAATCTTTTCTTCCTATCTGCATTTTATTTCAAATACTATTATGTCTTTAGGTTAACTAATCTCTTCTGCAGTGTCTAATCTGCTGCTAATCCCAGTTTTTATTTCAGATACAGTTTTCATTACTAGCAATTTGATTTGGATATATAGCTCTACATGCTTAAATTTCATCCTGTCTTTTAAAACATGTGTTGCATAGTAATGATAACTGTTTAACAATTGGTTGAATGTCTATGAACTTTACCATCTGTGTAATTCCTGGGTCTGTTTCTATTAATTTGTTATTTTCCCTTGTTATGGGTTTTATTTTCCTGTTTCTTTTCATGCCTATTAATATTGTATTGGGTACTCTTAGATAACACCCAAAGTTGAATTTTTCCTTGTTTTTTTTTTTTTTACTATTTCTGTAAATATTCTTGGGCTTTGTTCTGGGATAGGTAGATAAATTTTCTGAGTCCTTTGGGTCTTCCTTTTCAAATTTGTTAGGTAGTACTAGATAAGTGTTTAGTCTGGTTTAGAATTTTCCTCAGTAATGAGGTACCCTGTAGCTCACTCTGAGTATTCTACCTGAGTCTTATGAATCACAAGACTCTATCACTGTGAACACAAACTATACCCAGCCCTCTGTAATCCCTGGAGATTGTTCTTTCCGATCTGCTTAGGTGGTCCTTTCACCAGCCTTTGGTAGTTTCCTCACATGCATGAGCTGATTAAAACTGCGTTAAAACAAAACTTGGGGCCCTGAGGATCCTCAGAATTTCATCTTTGTGCAGCTTTCTCTTTCCGGGTCCTCTTCCCTCTGTACTCTGGCTGCCTTGTCCTCCCTCCCAGCTCTGTTTCCTCACGTATGGAGATATCCACACCTTTTCTGGTTTCTGTCTCAGTGCTGCAGTTTAGAAGCTTCTAAGGTAGTAAACTGAGGCAAATGCTTGTAGGGCTGACTTTGTTTTCCTTTCCCAGAAATCACAGTTCTGCACTGCCTGATGTTCAATGTCTAAAAAACTATTTTAAGTATTTAATGTGGATTTTTAGTTGTTTTAGTTAATAAAGTAAATAAATTCTTCTTACTCTATTTTGGCAAAAAAAAAAAAAAGAAGTCCACATCATGAATTTTGAAAACATAACAATTTATTACATCTTCTGGGATCATCTAATAGGAAATTTTGTTTCAAGTTAGCCCTATTGACAAAGATACTACCTCTTTTGGATGAAGGGAGCTTATGGATTTCAAGTTTTTGGAAAAAGACAACTATATAAACAGACACCTAAAAATACACAGTACACAACTCATAACACAATTACATTTCTTCCCTAAAAGGACACAAATTTTGGAATTTCGTTTTACCCTTTGGGCAAAATCCCATTCCACATTATCAGTAATTCTTGGTGTTAAAGGTAGATGCTCACTTTAAATTGAAAAAACTACCCATATCTACTTTCAAGGTGCAATGGAATTGACCTGATTGATAGGTTCAATTCAACAAGTTCAAAGGCTACCTGACAAAAGTTCCTTCTGATTTAAGAAATCTCTTTTTCAGTCTCTTTTTCTGTGTTAAAAATAAGCTAATCTCTGTAGTAGAACAAAAGGCTCTGTGAATTCGACTCTGGAAATCATCGTCTTTTGTCATCTCACTGCTCAAGTAGAGTGCCTGCCACTGGCACTTAATAAATACTGATACTAATTGTTTAATGAAATAAATTAATAAATTTTCCTCTGTAGTTTAATCGTGTCATTTTTTTCAATTATGTTCCTTTTTTTAAGTATTGTTTTGGCAATATTGAAGCCCTTAAATCTTCCATGTTAATATATTTCCTATGTTGGATTTAACTTTCATATAAGTTTAAATAGATTCAATCAAATTGATTTTGATGTAGAACATATAGTCCCAGAATTTATTAATTTTTATTTTTGGTATGTTAAGAATCATATTTTGGGAAATTATTATGTATTTCTGTAGTTAAGACTTCATTTCATTATTTGTTCTTGATATTGTATTTTGTTTATAATTATACTAAATTCAGTTTCCAGTTTTACCTAAATATTAAATTCTTCAGAAATAACTGAATAACCTGAAGTAACTACTTTTTTGGTATTTCAGCTTGTTTAACTGTCTGTATTTCAGCATTCCCCTGAATCTGTGCTTTATAATATAACTCTAGTTTGTAATAATTTTATTGTAGAATATGTCAAGGGGTCTCTTACTTAGAGGGAAAACTTCTAAGATTTTTTTTCCCTAATTCAGTGATTGCCATATTCACCGTGCTCCTTTGATATTCCTTTTCCTGAGAAAAGAGAAAAAAAAAATGTCTACACTCTTGTTGGTCTACAGCAAATGTATTAGAAATACTCCTTTTAGAATCAGCAATAGATTTTTGCTGAGTTAGAAAAGTTTTATGCACTTCAAAGATTCAAGACCAGGCTGCAGCAGGAGTAATACCTGGATCTATAATAGCATCTTGTGGGGCTCTTTTGCTGAAACACCCTAGTGTCAGAACAGATTTTCTATTCATGTCAATAAGAATCAGATTAAAGACTGGAAGCACCTGGCATTGTGTATTAGTGACTAATAATGTGAAAATATAGCTTTCCTTATAACTGTAATATGAACCCATTGTTGCTATATAAAACTAGTTAGAAGCAGAAAATGTAGAGGTTGGGGAATTTATCCAATTTAGACAATATCACATTTGTGGTAGGTGGTTGTGATTGCTTATCTGAATGAGAAAGGTGAATGCCATTAAATTAAGTTTTAATTATCATGAAGAATGAATAAATAAATCTCCAGTGTATGCTAGTATTTTTACAGTGGGGCATGTTGTGAGAAACAGGATAATAAACAAAGCAGACCAAGGGATTCAATGATGCTAGAGCTCAAACAGTGGATGCTGCAAATAGCTTCATGTGAGACAAAAATCAGATCCTACTTTTTGTTTCTCTGTTTATGAAGGGCATAGAACTTTTTTTTTTTGTCAGTGAAAAGTTATTTGGGGGAAAAGAGGCAAGGAATAGAAACCTAAAAGATGAATTAGCCAAGAAAATGTAGGAAGGGACTAGGTGTGGAAAAGCAAGTAAAGAGGCATTAATTCAAGTAAGGGTCAGAACCTGGAGACAAGTTAACAAGGAGAGAAAGGGGAACTAAAATTGTGGGTTGAAACATGTTGTTAGTCTAAAACTTTAAATATGGCTATGCATGTAGCTCAATCTAATAGGTTACAACTGTGCACAGAAATAATGAAAGCAAGTGGCAAGAGTTGAGACAGAGAGGTTAGAAAAAAGTGCTAAATACATGTAAACAATGTGGAATAAACGAATGACAGCTGTTTTTCTGAATAACTCAAATTCAAGTGTCAAGAAGGAATATTCTTTTTCCTATGTATATACACCACAGTGAATCTCACCATCATGTACATACACAAGAAATTAATTAAAAAATAAATAACTGAGTAAATGGCAGTAAGATCAATAGATGGAAGGGAACAAGGGGTGAGGAGAGGGAAGGGGAAGAGAAGTACTGGGAACTGAATCAGAATAAGATCTATTCCGTGCTTGTATAATTATGTCAAAATTGAGTCTACTGTCATGTATAATTAAAAAGAACCATTTTAAAAAAAGAAGGAATGTTCTAATAATGTAGAAAACTAACATCCAGCATGTTGTTACAGGGAATGCTGGTTTTTTTTGTTTTACTTTATTAATGCTTAATTCATCTTTGCTTTTATTTAATCATGATTACTTTGCACAAAGAAATTTGCAATTGAAAAGATCATGTCAGCATCTTATTGAATGCTTCTACATTGGACATGAAGCCAGATGTGTGTGTATGAGGTGCGGAGGTGGCATGACAAGTTTTTATTTTTGCTTTACATATTTTAAGCAGAGATGGTAACTTAGTTCTCTTAATCTATAATTTATATAAAACTTTTTACTAAACCATGGGTCACCAGATACATCAAGCCCTACTACTGACCTTATACCAATGTTATCCTACTGTCATAGCTTAGTTGTTTCATCTACAAATGAACAATATCTCTGCCTATCTATCTATCTATCTATCATCATCATCATCTCACCACGTTAGTACAGGAATACTTTAATATATGTTGTATTATTGAATTAAAATCACTTCCTTTCCTCGTTTAGCCTTTATTTTCTTTAGCTCACAATAATTTCCAGAGAAGAGGCAAGATTTAAAAGATGAGAAAAATTGATCCTTAGTAAATTAAGGGATCCCCAGATGGCTCAGACAAAATCAGTACCACAATTAGATGAGAATCCTAGGGACTGAAATCCAACACTTGGAGTTATTGAGAAGAGTTGAAAGGTTATTGTCAGCTCACTTTTCAATGACATTTTAATAAACATAGTTAACTTTCTGCTTAAAGTAAGCAAACAATGAACTAAGAGGATAGATGCCTTGGGTTTTGGTTTCTATTGTTTATTAGATTTTCTGGGCCTAATTGAGATCTAACTTCATTTTATTTATAAAATCTCATAAATATTGATATTTGGAAATTGTCTTGAGTACATTAAAGTAAATAAAAAAACATTTAAGATGTATTATTCTTTTAAAGTTTTGTCTGATGGTTATGCATCACTCCAGTATGTAGCAGCATCTTGTGACACATGTCAACCCTATATGACAAGCAGCATGAAAAATAGATTTGAAATCTGGAAGAAATAAATGCAGGAATCAATGACTTCTGGTGGTTGCAGTGAACTGTGTAGTCCTCCACACTTGATGATTTCATGTTTTATGCAGAAGAAAAACACTTGGGGAACATATTGGGAAGTCTATACTCAAAGTCATTTGCAATCAGTGAAACAAAATATATAAGCATGTGAGAAATAATACCATTGCTTTTTTCCTAGGGACTTTGGGAGTTGTGTATATCAGTATACCCTTTTGGTATATTTCCCCTTGGGATTTCATAGGTTTCTGTAACTCAAGAGTATATAAATTTCTGGAAAACACAGTGTAACAAAATATAAGGGGAAAATTATATAGAGCAGGCTGGCTCTTGATAAAACTAGAAATAAGAGAAGTCTAAATTTTACCCCTTCTTTTCATTTGGGTCTGAATTCCAGCTATGATGTCATTTCTTGTTTTTATTCTAGCACAAAAATAGAATATAATGAATTCTTCCTGAAGCATAAGAATGAAGGCATCCTTTCCTGATAGAAACATGAGGTACCTCCCCTCAAGTTTGTGGGCTTTAGTACAGTGGATTACTGAAGACAGAAAGGTTTTCATAACTGAGAAATCCAAGGAAGAATAGAATGGCACGGAGCTCTCATTGAACTGGATTTCCTTTCCAATTCTAAAATTTTAAAATTTCATATCATCTGTTAACTTTGTGTTGTCTCTTTGAGCTTCAGCTTTCTTATCTATAAAAATGGGATCGTCATCCTCACAGGGTTAATGTAAAGATCAAGTGGAATATCTTATAAAAACTCCTGGTGGGTATTCAAAACCATGACCTTCCTTTCTTCACAAGGTGAAAAGTGTCATGCATTATTACCTAGCCCTGTTACATGGCAGCATTAATCATTGGACACAGAACAAAACTCCACCTGGAACCTGTTCAAGTTAGATGGTGGGGTGGTTCAATAGTCCCTAAATAGCAGCCATCTTTCAGCATAGTACCTAGATGATAGCCAAGTGCTTAAGGACAGAATGATTAACTGGCCTTGCCTCCCTTGAAGCATGTCTCAGGATCAGATGGACACAGCTGATAACTCTACATGACCATTTCCCAGATCTCACAGGATAGCCACATCACCTATTTCAAAGTGGACACACCAGGGAAAAAAAAAATTAGTCTTGTTCTCTTGGTTAGATTTGCGAAAGACTTGTATAGAAGCCATTTTAAAAAGTAAATTCTAGCACTTTCAGGGTTTGGGGGAGAGATTCTAATATTTTAAGACACAACTCTTAAGGTAAATACTCATTTTAGATTTATGCAATAATTTGATGTTTATCACACATTACCATTATGATGATCTTTATTCTTTAGAAAATTTCAAGCTCGTTTTTCTTTTCTGTAATAGTGCCAAAGGTAATAATCTGCCACCTTCACATATCTCTACACCTATTGTTTTTCTGAAAATTGAGAGAAATTGATGATGATTTTTTTGACATGTAGAACTGTACTCTGACTTAATTTATTGCTCTGGGTCATGGTTCTCTTTCAGAATCATATTTTCTTAAGTAGCTTTTCTCATTTGTAACCTCTCCTTCACTTCAGATTCAGGAGCAATCAAAACTAACATTCTAAATCTTAATGAGAAACAGCCCATTGAAATTGTGGACAATTTCCAAAGAAAGGTGGAAATTAGGCTTGGGTACTATTATTTCAAATATAGTTAGGCTAGTTTTGATGGAATATTGAAATAAATTGGGAAACCTTAAGAATGATTATTGATAAAATGTTAGCAATTTAATAATGAATGTGTAGATGGGTAATTATGCTAATGCAATACTATGCTAATGTTATGTCAAATGATTACTGATATTGAATTCCTCCACTTCAAATTTTAATATTGATAAACACATGAAATTCTATCCCTTCGCTTGTGCAAAGAATCTACAAATACTCTAGTATCTAGCAACATGAGAAGGAATAGGACAATTATTTCTCTGCTTTTTATATAATTGAAAAGAAAATATGAAGTCAATGTTAGTTTGTTACAAACATTATAGGACTTATTAAAATAAAGTAACAATGAGGATAAATATGCACAATGATCCACCTCTGGAGAATTGGATAGTTAGGGTTAAGAAAAGCCTGATGAAAAACTGACTTTAAGACAAGCTTTAAAACTCTTGCTGTCACTGACTCCCTGGAATGATGGATGATGCTACCACCATTGACAATGAGAATTTGAGAAGAGGTGAATTACTTTCAACACTGGAGGTTCAGACTCAGATCATCTACGAATGAACGTGTGTTGTAGCTTCTTAATTTTATACATTAAAAATTCAATTCCAGGAATATAAATTATTTGCATCAGCATTGAATTTCCACTTTCGTTCTGTTAACAGAGGCATGATAAATGCTTTGTTATCTAGTCATATCAATGGTCTAAAATCCTTAAACTATAGGGGAGCACACATACCAGAAGTTTCCAGCTTGCCTTAAAAATATCAGCATTCATAAAATCAATCTGTAACTCTTCTTTCAAAATAGTTATTCGTTCAGGAAAATAAGCAGCTACCTTTCGAAGCTGGTGACTTATGATCCCAAAGCTTTGTTCCCAGTATCAATAGCAATAATACACTAATATGAATATATATATTTTGTGACAATTTCTACCTTTCTCTGGCATGTAATCTCAGGGGAATGGGGGATATTTTTGTTTGTTTTTAATCTTCACATAAATTTTGCACCATGATCTGTCTAGGAGAACAGACACAAATGAGAAGACAAAACTTTCCAGTTTTGTGTTGCTATTTGCTATAGAAGCAGACAGAGCAAAAGTATTCTGGCCTATGTGTTTTTTCCCAAGAAGCTAAGAAGTGTCTTAGAAAGGAAGCAAGTATATTGCATTCTGTTCTGTTTGTGTGCCACCTAAGAAAGCTCCTACAATATCAGATTGTTTGCTAAATAAGTGAATGAGTGAAAGTCATTTTAGAACTTGCATGGCAGAGGCAATCTAGCAATCACCTTTTCTTTCTTGGATCTTTGTAAATAAGAATCTTCATTTGTTATTTTTTGCCAAGCACAGCCTTCTCTCCTTCTTCTAAGCCTTCAAATCATGCAAACAATAGAGTAGGAGGTTGACATACCCTTCACAAATTAATGAAAATAAATCCCAGGACTTCTGTTCAATCAGAAGAATTTTACCTAAGGAAATAAGAGCTTGAACTTCAATATTCCTAAGTACAGTTGTTCTTTATTATTCACATGTTTTGTATTTGCCAATATATCTACTTGTGAAAATTTATTTGCAACCCTAGAATTACTACCCTAAGCGTTTTCAGGATCTTTCACAGACAATACAACACAAACGGAAAGGTGAAAACCAAGTTGGCCCATGCACATGTTCCCAATGGAGGCTGAATGAGGCTGTGTCCTACCTCCTTGATTAGATAATCATAATGAATTTAGCGTTCGTTTTGTGTTTCATTTAGTGAGACATTTTTGCATATTTGTACTTTTGGTTGATAATTTTGCTATAAAATGGTCCCTAAGTGAAATGCAGAAATGCTGCCTGGTATTCCCTAAAGCAGATGAATGTGATGTACCTTGGACTGATAAAAAACAAAAAGAAAACAAACAAACATGGTTTAGTTAAGCTTCATTTAATTATACATTTTAGTGTTGTTGACCACAAGTTCAATAGTAACAAATCACCAGTATATTTTATTTTATTTTTTTTTATTGATTGTTCAAAACATTACAGAGCTCATGATATATCATCTTTCATACATTTGACTCAATTGGGTTTTGAACTCCCATTTTTACCCCAAATACAAATTGCAGAATCACATCGGTTACACACTCACAGTTTTACATAATGGCATATTAGTGACTGTTGTATTCTGCTACCATTCCTATCCCCTACTATCCCCCCTCCCTTCCCCTCCCCTCCCATCTTCCCTCTCTACCTCCTTTGCTGTTGTTCAATTCTCTCCCCCTTTTTTCCCCTCCCCCTTGCCCCTCACAACCTCTTATAATTTTGTGTATCATTGAAGGTCTCCTACCATTTCCATATGCTTTCTCTTCTCTCTCCCTTTCTCTTCCCCATTCATCTTTGTTTAATGTTAGTCTTTTCCTCATGCTCTTCCTTCCTGTTCTGTTCTTAGTTGCTCTCTTTATATCAAAGAAGACATCTGGCATTTGTTTTTTAGGGCTTGGCTAGCTTCACTTAGCATAATCTGCTCTAATGCCATCCATTTCCCTGCAAATTCTATGATTTTGTCATTTCTTAGTGCTGCATAATACTCCATTGTGTATAGATGCCACATTTTTTTTTTATCCATTCATCTATTGAAGGGCATCTAGGTTGGTTCCACAGTCTAGCTATTGTGAATTGTGCTGCTATATTTTAGATAAAGTGTCTTTGAACAGAAGAAAGATTACATATTTAGATGTGGCCAGAGGCTCACAAAGCTGGCCCTGTGTTTCCCCTGGGTACAATGGCTCAGTATTTGCTGATTCAGCATCCATAGTGACTCTATAGAACACATATACATGAGTAATGAGAATTGATTGTAGTTGGTACTGTTATCTTAATTTTACACAAGAGGAAATGAAGTCAAAATAGATAAGCACTCTGGGCTCTGTGGCACACACATGTCACCCTATCGACTCAGGAGGCTGAAGCAGGAGGATCTCAAGTTCAAGGCCAGCCTCAGCAACTCAGGGAGACCCTAAGCAACTTGGTGAGACCCTGTCTCAAAATAAAACATAAAAAGGGCTGAGCATGTGCCTCAGTAGTAAAGCACTTCTGGGTTCAGTCCCTGGTACCAAATAACCCAATAAAAAAAATAGATAAGCAGTAGCTGGCAAAAAAAATCATAGCACTAGAGGTGGCATAATTAAATTCCCAAACTATTGCTCTTTTAGTAACAACAGATTCCTTTATGTATGAGTGGTGTATGCATGTGTGTCTGTGTGCGCATGTGCACAATGATATTCACAGTACAGCATGATTTAAAAAACATTCTTAAAGGTGAGCAACAGGAAGTACCAAATCCTATTAAAAATAAGAGTTATTTAATAGATTAGTATCATTTAAATGAAGCTAAATCAGTATTTGTTATGAGCTTTTATGCTTTTTTTGGTAAACAAATGTTTGTTCATATAGCTTTTTTACTCAGTCCTTGGACACTAGGTATGCTTTAGACACATAGTCAGGAGGTTAGGCTCTGGAAATACTATACCTGTGGCCTTTTCTTTGGGTTTTTCCATAAGATCCCTTTAGAAACAAGAATCGGGCTGCAAATGCACCCAGCTATTTTTTTTTTCAAATCTATAATTCTTTTAGTGAAACTTGTCTCAATAGACTCATTTTCCTTCACACATAGGATGATGGATAAACATAGCAGCCTGTGGGTGGAGGAAGTTTTCTGAGATGAGTGCTTCAAGGTCAGAAGGCTTTAAGAAGACATATTTTTCTGCCAGCTTGCCTGGTAGGGTCAAGACTTTTCTTAGTGCTATAAAAACTTAGAAGGCAATTAAGCTATGAACTGTTTGACTCCATTTGGGTGCCTGTAACCATTGGGTCTGCCTCGTTAGAGAATACTCCACATGTCAGATGGTGTGTGACTGCTTTCTGGTGGCAGTGGATCTTGGAAAATAAAGGAAGTGCAAAATCAAATAAAGAGTGCATTTCAACTCAATAACCATTAAGAATCTTTTATGGGGCAAGCCTTACACTATTTGAAACATGCCCCACCATTAGAAATACCTTTATTTACTAGGTTAAGAGGTTTCTAGTGTTCATCCTCTTTGCTTGAACACAAAGAGGATGATCATACCACTAGAGGTGGCATAATTAAATTTCTCATTCTATTCTCATAGAATATTGATGAGAACTGCAGCGGCTTTTATAGAAATGGGCTGATTGTATACCTAGTCCCAAAGCTAACCTTGTGACAAATGACTTAGGGTATTCTATTTTGGAAAAGTTGCTCAACATCTCTGACTCTTAGTTTCCTAGTCTATAAAATGGCATAAAGTTGCTTACCTCTTAGAGTTATTGTAAAAGGAATAAATTAAGAGACACATGCACATGCTCAACATCAGGACTGCCACATTATAACAACTAAGTACAGGTTTGTTTTTATGTTGTTGGTGACTGTGTTATCACTGGGGGAATAAATATTAGCAGCATAGAGGAAACAGCTCAGGTCTGTTTTTACCAAGGAGAACTTTTAGAACTTATTGGAGTTTAGGGATACAAGGAGCAAGAGCTTTTCATATGCCTGACATTAAGTTATGCTGGACATCATTACTTATAAAATTTAAACCTGATGTCACTCTTGATTGACTTGCCTCCAGGCATGGTTGAAAAATAAAATACTTTTATTAAACTGCACAAGGCAGAGTGGCAGCACCATTTGGAAATTGTCACATTATTAGCTCCGAGATGCCATTTCAAATGTTTTCTTGCCCTATGCCTTGTGTATTTTCCAGTTGTAGTTCTATCGAAACTGATGGACTGGTCATTCCTTGAGGGAAAAATTTCTGACTTCCAGGATGTATAGATAGAACACTCAATTATGCATAGACATCAAGAATCTATTGATATACTTGAAGCATGTATTGGAAATAGGTAAGAAAAGCAAGTCAGTTCTTCTATATTCTTTCCCAATGTTTTACTGACTGATTGCAAGGTTACAGACTATTGTGCTGAAAGGATATAAGTGATGTCACATGAAACTATCTTAAGTTAATCCTAGACATGGTGTATTATTAAAGGAGTAAAAAGTTAAGAATGGGAAACATAAGCTCAGTCATGTGACCCATTTTTTTTTTCTGAGCAATTTTCATAGTATGTTTCAAAAGTGTGTAGAATTTTTCTTATAAAAGACACCATTTAGTGTCAAGAAAATCAAAGTTCTTTCTTTTTTGGTGTGTGTTTTAATTATTTCCCTCCAAAATGTCTTCATTTCTGACTCTTTATTTCTTCACCTCCTTGGTTTCTTTTCAAGTTTTTAATCTTACTGAAGTATAGCCTTATAAAGTAAATTAATTAAGGAACATTTCTACTGGGTGTTACAAATGGCCATCAATTGACAGAAATTGCTACTGACATTTGGTTTTCATTGCTATCTCCTTTATTCTTCCTCCAGTAAAGGCAAGATAATCTCTTTCCAACTTTCATACAGCTAGATGTGGTTTCATGTTCCAATCAAGGAAATATAAATAAAATTCTTTAAATTTTTTTTTTAGTTGTAGGTGGACACAATACAATTTACTTATATTTATGTGGTGCTGAAGATTGAACCCAGTGCCTCACACTGATCCATGACTCCAGCTCCATAAATAAAATTCTTCTAGAAAGTTTATGATATAGGGGCCAGGGTTGTAGTCCAGTGGTAGAACATTTGTCCAGCATGCATGAGGCCCTGGGTTCAATCCCCAGCACCACATAAAAAATAAACAAAGAAAATAAACATATTGTGTCCATCTACAACTAAAATAAATATTAAAAAAGAAAGTTTATGATATAGATTCTTATTTCCAGATTGAAAAGATAAACACCTGAGAATTCTTTGTGGGTACTACTACTTCCCACTTGTTCCCTTCTAGAACAAGGATGCAATGTCTGATCTACATCAGTAAGATCACCACAAAGTAAGAAGTATCATTATGGGAAAGGTGTTTATGCAGAGTTCTGAATATTTGATGACATTTTTAAATTGCTTCATTGATTCAGAGACCACCTACCTCTAGATTCCTTATTAAATAAAAAAAAAACAGTTGTCATTATGGTTTAATTCCTTGAGAGGTGGGTTTCTTGTTATTGCCTAAAACTTACTTACAATACTCACTTCCAAGTAATATAAGTATTGAATTCATTAAATATCATATATGAAGTTTAAACATTTTTGTGTAAAACATTATTATGACGTTATTGCAAGAATCACAAGGAAAGAAAAAATGTGATTCTGAGAAGATTGTTATTCCATTGGGCAAATTATCATGCTGTAAAAATATCAGGTTTGGGGAAGAACTGGATGAAGAAACTATAAGCCTAAAGGCTATGATTAGGCACATTAGAAATTTATAAATAAATGATAAATATGACAAAGAGGGATAGGTAGGGATACAGCCCAATAACCTTCTACTTGGAGATCATAGTTCTCTTCTGCCACATTCACAACATTGTTATATATTTAGCAGTGCCCAGAATGTGGGCATTATTTTAATTCTTACTGCTTTTCATGTAGCGCATGAAGAGCAAACTCATGATGAGATTGCTTTATGCCAAGGGACTGGGGACTGGGTGAATAGGACTATTCCTGACTCTAAAATGGACTGCTATATGGCCTCAGGCAAGCCACTCAATCTTTCTGTCTCAGTTTTCCCCATCTGTAAAGACAGGATGATGATTCTTCATGAAGTTTCCTTCAAAAAGTTTTTGAAAAGAACATTTAGAGACCACTGGACAAAAATTTCTACTTTACACAAGTAAAACATTTTGCCTATTTTCCCAGGAATGGAGACAAGGAGACATATTAAAAGGCTCTCCAGGGCCTTACATGGTCTGTGATAGTTTGTCAGAAAAGAGCACTCTGGTCAGGTACAAGTCACGCTGTGATCAGTTTCCTGAACAGTACAGGGAAGCCTGGGATGATGAGCCCCGTTCCCAGAGCTGCATGGAGGGAAACATGTGAGGGCTTTGCATGAAACACCTGAGACATGGTAGCCAAACTACATTCATGAAAGGAAGAGATCACTGGATGTTCAACATGAACAAGTCCAACCCCTTCAAAACTCCTAAGTAAAGAACTGAAGAAAGTTCTGTGATAGATCTTTCATTAGGAGGATTGTGTGGGATCACAGGGAGGCTCATGGGTCAGCCCCATACTGTTATGTGCTGTAGGATTTCACTGATGTCCTGATATCTCTTTCCATGACCATACCATCTTCACTTTGCTGCTAGATCCATTATAACTTTTAAGATTACATTATTTCCCAAACACACTTCTGATATTTATTGATTGCTGGTAATTTAAGGAAGAAATCTTACCTGAGCTTTCAAGATCCTCTATGATTTGATCCACATTTACTATTTCCTAAACAACAATTTTCCTCTGCAAAATCATTCGACCTTTCTTTTGTAAATTTTCTTTCCCAAATCCACCCTGTTTTTTTCTTTTTTTCTTCTTTGTCTAAAGGGAGACTTTTCACCCCTCAGGGCTCACATCTAATGCCATATCATATATTTTGGTCCCAATAATATATAACATCTTAGAATTTTGGTTTTCTCATATGGTACTCAAGCCACTTCATTTTATATCATTCATTTGGTTTTCATTTTATTCCAGCATTCTCAGAATGCACCCTCCTGGAAGGAAGAGACTGTCCTGATGACCTCTTTTGGCACCCAACATACGTAACATTGATCTTTAGAGGAGCTCATTTTAAAAAAGAAATGTATGTGTCTGTGTACATTCATATTTATATATGTATGTGTATAATCAAGTGCTAGTTTCAGTTTCACTTTAAAGTCACTAATATGTTATAATAACTTATTAGAGCAAAAATGAAATATTGAACTAAAATAGGAGTGGATAATTAAGTGTATTTTCATTTTGATTAATTTACAGCCACCCAGGGTAGAGTCATGGGATGGGGGAAGAAGGCTGCTGTGGGAAAAGTAAGACTCATTTTCACTCATCCTTCTGAGCTCCATGTCACTCCTCTTCCAAAGGTTTTTACTTAGAAGCTCTTCACAGCTGTACAGATTTTTAAGGTAATTGATCAACAGAGGAGATAGAGGGGAAAAAATCCGAGGAAACAGTAGCTTTTAGTAGGTGTAAGAGCTTCATATTTTTTTTTTTATGATTAGAAAGGTCAACATCTCAAATGAAAATGTTTAATACATTATTCAAAATCAAATGATAATAGCCAACACTATTCTTTTCCTAATGTTCTATGCTCTAAGTAAATTACATGCATTTTGTCTCTTGGTCCTCCAAACAACCCTATGAAATAGACATTACTTTCATTTTATAGAAAAAGATACTGAGGTCAGGTCATAGAGTAGGTCATCAGTACAGATAGAATTCACACCTGGGTCAGTCTTACTCCAAAACTGGTACTCTTTCTTATTTGACTTCATTCTCTCCCAAGTGATTTGAGCTTCCCCACAAATCTTCCATGGTTTTGCAATTTTAGACATTTTCAGGTTGGAAATAGGAGAGGCAGGCTCAGGCAGCTGTTTGGAGAGGACAAGAGAAGGACTAAATCCAGTTCAGGGTGAGGTTAGTATTTCCTATACACATGCAGTTGCCTGTACATTTAAGTCCCATAACTTCCTTTTCTCCAACCTAGATTTCCCAGGTGTCCATCATAAACATTACATCAGGACAATTAAGGTTGGAGTTTACAGCTTAAAGGCATGAGGAGACAATCCGGGGTTTTTTGTTTGTTTGCCAAGGAGTACACAGAGTAAATGAATATACAGGAGGAGAGTTAGCCATCTCTGTCAGTGTGGTGGATTTTAAAATACAACCTCATCATTCCATTTGGGAGATGCAAACTGTGTTCAAGGACTTAGCTATAAAGTCTGGAAATATAAACCTCATAGTGAAACAAAAGTAAGTTTTGAAAAAAGTGACTGGGAAATTTAAAATACTTAAAAAAAAAATCAATCCACTTCAGGCAGGATGACATCATTGTAATCATTAAAAGCAATTTGTTTTATAGATTCAGAACAAACCCCTCAAATTGACTTATAGTTCTCTTTTTAAAGGAGATAAAAAATCGGGGCTGGGAGCTGCAATGCTAATATTCAGCCAGATAAGAAGTGGGTTTTCTTCGTGACAGACCCCTTGAAATGGGGTTTGCTGAAATGAATGCACTGCATTCACAGGAACAGCAGCGCGGCTGAGTTCTGTTGGCAATAAATCCCGCAATTCGATTTTGACTTGGATGTTTATCATTTCTCCACTTCTGTGCACTGCAATGCAAAGGGGGAGGGGAGGCGGCTGTAGTTCAGCTTACAAGCTGCTGGTGTCATCCCGTTACCACAGAATAGCGATGGGGCCCGGAGTGTTCCTAGTCAAGCATTTAATACATTAGTCTGTAATTTTTGTCTTGGAGGTAATGAGGCCTGACAGCTTTAGCTGGTTGCATGATAACAAACCCACACTGGTATCTTTGAAATTCTTCGTGGCCAAATTCATAAAAGGAGAAATGACTTTTGCAAAATGACAGTAAACATGCTTCATTTTATAAGACATTGTGGTTAACAACCTGAAACAACAAAGTGCTTTTTTGAGCTATAGCTAAACTAATTTGAGCCATGGTAGGAGTGCCGATGTGGATACTAAACCACTCCTTTTGCTTTTGTTTTTGTTTATTTTTGTTTTGTGTTTGGGGTGTGTAACCTTAGGAAAATACATGTGGCTTTATTCTCAGAGTTTGACAGAAACGATGATAATGATGATAAAGAGCTCTTCTAATATTTTCCCTCCTTATGTTGAAAAGTAAAAAGAAACCAAATAGGATGGTTCCTAGGAAGTTGGGATTCCTGCATAGCACTGTCACTTTTATACACAGAAAAGCCACTGTAGAAGACAGGAGACAACACTACAAAGAACATCTCTCTGGAGTGAGTATCCTGGGTTTTTTAGTCACAATGAAGTGTGAGGGGCTTTCATGAAACTGGAGGTCCTTTGGAAAAGTTATTTTTAACACCATGCTGACAGTTAACTGGTTCTGAGGCATAATTAATGGAAGAAGCCCACTGTAGGAATCATTTTGAGCTGAAATTAGCTGACAATCCAAGACTCATGGAGAGTTGCTGGCATTTGAAGAGTGTACTGTTGCCAGATTCAATGGGAAGTGCATTTACTAGGTAAACTCCCTTTTAAGTACTTGTGTCCTGTCAACCAGGGCATTGAAAATGGAGCCCACTGTTCAGACACAGAGTTTCTCTTTTGAAAGCTGTTCAATCCTGAATGCATAGCTCCAAAAGACCAGAATAAAAATAATGAATAGAGGCAGCTCTGGGACAGATAACATTCCAGTTAAAATAATAAAATTTTTCTCTCTGGATGACAATCCAGTTAAAATGCTATGGAGACCTGAGAAATTTGGAGATGAAGAGTAATATGTATATTCATAGGTAAAAAGTGATCTATTGTCTTAATTTATAGCAATTATATAAATGAACTCTTGTTAATGATATTTAAGGGTGAAGAAGTAATAAATTAAAATTTTTAATTGTACTGTGGTTTCAAAAGGAGTCCTGGAATTGTAACTAATTTTTAAATATAAATGAATCATATATCTGTAACTTTATAGGCTAGAAGTCTCTTGAAAGAAAACAGGATTCAAATTGATCAGTTAAGCAATAGATCATATAGCAAATAGATGTATTTTTCTAATAGAATATATATTTGGAAAAGATGGCTTTTTACTTAACAAATTTCCCTCTCACAGATTACACATGACTGTTCAGTAAATTTTCTCTTTCAGAGCTGTAAATATTTAATTTATTTATTTATTTGTTTATTTATTTATTTATTTTTGAATACTGGGGATTGAACCCAGAAGTGCTTTGCCACTGAGCTACATCCCCAACCCTTTTTATTTATTTATTTTTAAATTTTAAGACAGAGTCTCACTAAGTTACTGAGGGCCTTTCTGAGACTGGCCTTGAATTTGCAATCCTCTTGCCTTGGCCTCCAAAATTGCTAGGATTACAGTTAAGTGCCACTGTGCCTTTCTCAGAGCTGTAAATGTTTTAGAGCATATTGTTTGATGCAGCAGATCAGGACATGTCCTAATTTGTTTCCAGAAGACACAAGTGTCCACATCAAATGAGTCAGAGTTTATGCTCAAGAATGATTACTCAATGTAGCAGCTGACCAAATATTTTTATTCTATCTTCTGCCGAAAGTCTGAGCTTTCTAGAATCCAAAATCCAAAGCCAGTCATGCCATATACTTTGAGATTTTAGTCAAACTTTTCTTTGGCCTTATTTTCCTTATGCTAAATAAGGACAAGTATTCTTAAGCAATCTTCCCCTTCCTCCCAAAATGTTCACTATAGCAGAGAGAGTTCACCTTGTACAAATGCATAGCTTTATTTCAAAGTCATATTCATAATTCAGTTTACTTTATATGATCACATTTGAAGACAACTTGAAAGCAGATGTTAGGACCTACTTTCCCTCTTCTGAGACACTGCAGTGACTCAGAATGCTATGGACCTCTTCCAGTTGAGAAGCAGAATTCTAACACTGCCACAGAATATCTAATAGGAGCCCACATATAGTCAGACTTGCAGGGAGCTGGGTGTAGGTTATCAAGCTGATAATACATGGAAGACTAATGCAATATTTCATCATCACCAAGTCACAGGATAAGAACTTTGAGTTAATATTTCCCCCCACATACCAACAAATAAATGTTAAGTTGAATTAAGAAGATAGACATACAATTTTCTATATCTTACTGATTATTTTTTATTCCAGGGGCCTATGCAATAAAATATATGGGCAAACTGAACTGCTTACAGAGAGCAATTATTAATGTGCTTAGAAGATGGGTGATTAATTTTAGGTTACTAGCTTTAGGTTTCTAATCTCGCTGGGGGTATAAGAATCTCAACCAAAGTTGTAGTTCTTCTGCATATTGGAAGGTTCTCTTGCTTTAGGGAAGCAAATGGAGTAAGGCTCCTCTCAAAGTTAAAATCTTATTTAAGGTCATAGAAGGTTAATAAAATTACTAAAATTGGTTTTTGATTATGATGTTGATGACTACACGTTTTTAGAGTATTAATTCAATTACCAAATCCAACAGAAAGGAATGAATGTATGGGGAAATAGACAAAATTTGATACCATACTGATACAGAAAACTTGGAAATAGCTTTGCATTTCCAAGAGCTTGTATAGCTTTGAATTGATATAGCAGGATAGTATTTTTCCAGAACCTGGACAGTGACTCATGATATCAATTTAAGGAGCAGTGTGGGTGGCTATATTTTCAGTCCTCATTTTGTTCATTAGCCATATTTTCCCTCTCCCCCTCCTTTGCCTTTTGTTCTTTGTTCTTTCTGTTTGTGTTTTCACTCACATTTTATTCACATGTACTATGGGTCAAGCTCCATTCTAAGTGCTGGGGATAAGCAGGGAAAGGTCAGGCAGGTTCTTTAGTCATGCATAGTCTTGATGGGAGGGCGGTGTTGGGAGCTTGAGTTGAACTGGGGTCTCTGATTCTCTGGCAACAGGAACACACCTCTGCTGGGAACTCCTGATGAGTTTAGACTTCCCAGTTGCTTTGATGACACCCTGTTCCAAGGAGGTTCCATGCTTGCCAGGGGACTATCAATCTTGACCTTGAGTTCGGACACCAGCTCCTGGGAGGTAGAAAATTATGAGTGCAAAAAGATAATTATAACTTCCTCCTTCATCCTGTATGCATTGATGAAACTTTCTCATAAAAAAAAATCTTTTTGATCTTAAAACCTTTATAACAAATGTGCTGAGCTAGCTCGGTGTCATTACATTTCCATCAGGGTATAATGAAACACCTGGAATCAGCTTTCTGTTTGTGTCTGTTTGTCTTTTCTAACCCCCCATCACCCTTCTCAGGGTTATCTGAATGGCAGGGTGGGATGGATGTTAACAAGTGATGTGCGTCTTAGAAGAGAGCTATGGGAATATGTAGGAAGAAGTCTTCACATAGAGTAAGGCCCTGTGCTTCTGTATGCATTTCAATCAGAATCCATTAATTCCATCAATGAGTTTTTCCTGAGTGCCAATTAAAAGGTTATCACCAGGTTGTCAGAAGTTTATTCTAGGCCTCCTGATGATCTATCCCTTCTTTCCCACTATCCTCTAACCCTTATCCCTTTCTCAAATTAACTTTCTGGGCTGGAGATGTAGCTCAGAGGTATAGCACTTGCCTAGCATGCAGAGGCCCTGGGTTACACCCCAGTTTCTGACCCTCCTCCTCAACATTCTCTCCTTTTTAGAATGGGCTCTTGTGTCTGATTTAGTGAATATGAACTTGTGAGGCTAAGCAAGCACTCTGCCACTGAGCTAAACCCCAGCCTTCAGCAAATCTTTCTTAAACATTTGATGAGTGTGACATCCTTGAAAGGCACTGACTCAACTTCTCCTTTTTAGTTGCTCCTTGCTCCTGTAACCACGTTTTTACTCTTCTGCTTTAAATATGCTGCCTGAATACATGATCAAGTGCCGGTCTGGTACAGTTTTCTTCCAAGTTAATTGGCCTTTGTCTTTGAGAAATTTGTTTCCTGAAATATAATCTTTTCTACTAGATTTTCAGATATTGTTAAAGGAAGTCAACATCCCCAGGGTTAAATCACATTCTCCAAAGATTATTTTTCAGAAGACTATTGAAGAATTTATTTTGTATGTGTTTCTTCCCCCAAAATATAACACTTGATTTGTTTTTTCTACATAGAGTAAAATAAGCTGGGTAAAAAACTTAACTGGTTACTGGTATTCATTAGATTGATTTTTAACATTTTTATTGACATTAAAGAAAGTTTAATTTTAATCACGACTACTGTATTTGTCTATTGCATAATATATTACCCAAATTTTAAGGTTTTTATTATTTTAGGTAACTGGAAAAATATAATAATTAAATCTATTTACAGTGTATCTGTCCCAAAATGATTGGATGAATATTTCAAGTACAAACATATATTAGATTTATGAGCATTTTAAAGAACAATCTTATACTTTATTATGACCAATAAAGAAAATAAAACTTGATTAACAACAGTACATGTAGCCATAAAACTCTCAATTGGTTAGTTGCAAAGTTACAATTAATAGTTCACTCAAAATCTTAATGGGATGTACTATTAAATTGATCTTAACTATAATTTATTGCTTTGAATAATATTTGAGTACTCATATTTGAAATAACTAACTGGAAAATTTTAGTGACTATGTTAAGTTTGATTACATAATATATCATTCAATTAATTAACTCCAGAGAAATGAAGATTCTTTTATTATAGAAGTAGTCCCTTTTGAAAGCAATGAAATTTAGTTTATAACTAAATTAATTTCATACCATATTTGCTTGAAATATAAACCTAGCATATTTCTCATGACAGGATTTTTATGCTGTGTTACTTTAACAGGTTAAAATGTGGCATTGTTATGTCGGTGGAGATGAAATTCTGTACTATACAAAGTTGATCATATCATGGTTATTAACTGATATTGAACAAAAATTAGATGTAAGTCTGTCAGGTAATATGAAAGTACAAAATCCTTTCTGTGACTAATAGCCTAGAACAGTTTTGTAACTCACTGGAAATTCATAAACTATATTGCTTATAAGGATGACTTAATCATTGGATTTGTATATAAAAAAGGATGCATTGAAGAGGAACCATTGAACAGTTCTGGTGAATATAATTTATTACTTTCTCTTTTTGAAATAAAATTCAACAGCAGACTCAAGTTAGTCCTGAATTTCAGGTTACTTTTTAAAGGAAGCTTTGGCTTCAGACCTTTGTACAAATGCACTCTATTTTAGAATTGATTTCATGGCCTGGTGTTCTAATTTTCTTGGCTTTTATCAATGTAGTTTACTTGAAATTGCTTGAAAGAGATTTTTTAAAATTTTAGAAAAATTATATGGTAAACATTCCAATCCCCAAACTCAGGTGTAAAATTAATATCCCATTATTTAATTTTCCTTGAAATTGACTTACCATCCTTGCATTCTTAGAATGAATCTCATTTGGTCATGATGTACTGTTCTTTTATGTATTGTTGAATTATATTTAGTAATATCTTGTGTATAATCTTTGGACCTATTTCATGAGAGAGACTACTCTATAATTATACTTTCTTTGGTCCTCACTAGCTTTTGGAATCAAAATTATACTTCCAAAAGAGTTGGAGAAGTTTACCTTTTTTTCCCTTTATTTAAAAAGAGTTTATCTTGGATTGATATTATCTCTTTCTTAAGTCTTAGGAAGATTTATGAATAAAGTTTTGTGGATTGACTGAGTTACATTTATTGGAAAGTTTAAAATATTCAACTAGGTAATTGTGTTTTTATTTTCCATTTTATCTTTTGTTAGTTTTAGTTGTTCCAAAGGAATTTTTCTGTTTCATCCAATATTTTTCAAATTTATTAGTGCAAATTATTTGTAATATGTTTCTTCACATTTTAATCTCTAGGGCTCCATTTGTCTGTTTTATGTTGGTAATTTGTGCTTTATTTTGTTTTTCTTTACTGGTGGTTTGTAAATTTAATTAATCTTTTTAAAGAATCCACTATGATTTAAAATTTTTTATTTTGCATCAATGATCTATTTTATCAATAACTGCTTTCCTTTGGTTTTCCTTCTTGTATTTTTTAAGGTTTGATTATTGTTTTTTCTACCTTCATGAAATGGAAGCTTTCAGTCTTTCCTCTTTTCTTACAAAAGCAATTGCATCTATAATTTTCCCCATTAGCACTACCTTGACCATGTCTCAGTGCTCTTTTAAAAATGTTTTATTTGTTCTTTTTAGATATACATGACAGTATAATGTATATTGACATATTCCACATGCATGGAGTATAACTTATTCAAATTTGAATAGCATTCTTATGGTTGAACGTCATGTGGTGTTACAAAGTACTCTTTTTGTGTTGTATATTCACTGTCCTTTAAGCTAAAATCTTTTCACTAACTGTTTCAATTTCCTCCTAAAATTGTTTTGATTCATTTTTTTGCTCCTAATTTTTCTTTCTCTACCTTTGACAAAGTATTAATAAAGAACTGTTTGTAAGTCACATTGTTTTGCTTAAAGAATTTAGTTTTTTATTATTACATGATTATCATTTTTCTAGATGAGAGGCCAATGAAAAAAATTATTGCTAGGTATCAAAGGATGTTAAGCAGTAATCACTGCATACTATGAACAATTGATATTTTTGACTTGTCAGAAAAGTTTTACTGATATTGGGGATGTCCTTTTTTGTTTTCTCTTTGTAATGTTTTGGAAAAACATTTCCACTAAATGTTATGAGGCAGTAAGTGTATTGATAAAAACATAGCTTTCCATTTTGAACATGCATTTTTAGCTTAAAATTTTTCAACATACAATATTTGTTGTTTTTTTTTTTTGAGAATTTTAACATTTATTTTTTAGTTATCGGCGGTCACAACATCTTTGTTTGTATGTGATGCCGAGGCTCGAACCCGGGCTGCACGCATGCCAGGCGAGTGCGCTACCACTTGAGCCACATCCCCAGCCCCAACATACAATATTTGTATATATTAGGTTGGTAAGCCTGACAGAATGAAGTACCACAGACTGAATTAATTTCTTCACATTTATGGAAGCTGAAAGAATAAGATCATTGTGGCAGCAAGGCTGATTTCTGGTGAGTTCTCTCTTTCTGGCTTTCAGGGACCCACTTTTTGCTGTGTTCTCACATGATATTTCCTCTGTGTACACACACTCCTGGTCTGACACTAGTCCTACTTGATTAAGGCTCCACTCTAAGGACCTCATTTAGCCTTAATTATAATCTTTAAAGTTCAAATCTAAATGCAGTTATATTGGGGCTGGGACTTGAATACATGGATTTTCTTGGGACACAGATCATTCCATAATATATATTATTATATTTATTAGTGTGGAATGGTATTACTATTTTATTAACATAGGAGCATAGCCTATAATGCAATAAAATTTTGTTGAAATAGTATATATGATCTATATAGCTTAGTTGAGAAGAAGACTAATAATAGAGCACATAAATAAGTAAAGGAGATTTACTCAGATTTTTTTTTAACTTTAATCAAAATCAAAGTGTAAAAATCAAATCTGTCAGAAGCAACCATTTTAGCTTTTCCTTTTTGACTATCTAGCAGAAGTGATATAATGTGTTCAAAACATCTTGAATGCATGTTTGGGAATGTAAAAATAAAAAACTCAAATTCAAAAGAGTACTGAATTCAGCACATATCCTGGGGATATTGACTGTCCACTAAGGTTATTTCTAATTTTGACTGATTTAGAGATACTCTTTCAGTTTGCATAAATCAGGATCCTTTGAGAGGTAATGTCTGAGTGGTGACCTATGGAAATACATTTTATAGGAAGTATGGAGGGAAAATGTGCCCAGAACATTCTGGCGTGGGTTAAAGTGGGAAAAGAGCATTTCTAGCAGAGGGCATGGTTCATATTTTGTGATTTGCCCATGGACTAAGTGTTTGTATCTCTTTCCAGCTCTAAATTGAAATCTTAGGGCCAATCAATTATAGTAGGACATAGGCCATCTTAAAGGTGATTAGGTCATGAGGCCAAAACCCTTATGAATGGGATTAGTGTCTTTACAAAAAAAGACCCAGAAATTTCCTTTGCCTCTTGGATCATGCAAGAGAACACTACAGGAAAGCTGGCTGTCTTCAAACAGTGAATCTGGTGGTACTTTGAGATTGCCAATCTCCAGAACTGTGAAAAATAATTTCTGTTGTTTTTAAACCAGCCAGTTGATTGTACTTTGTTATACAGGCCTAAACCGACTATGATATGAATTTAACTGGAAATATAGTTTAAATTGATCTGAGGTCAGATATACCTGCAGATACCTTTAATAACCAAATGCAAATCCTCTACATCTAGACCTCAAAAACTTACCACAGATAAAGGTGCAGGATTATGAAGAAAAATGAAAAAAATCACAGAAAAGTAAAAGCATCAGTTTAAACAGGAAACAGAAGAACCTGGACAGCATGAGTGGCAGATATCAGAAATAACAGAGACAAAACATGAAATGTGTATGCTTGGAATAAAATAAAGTAACAAAGGTGCAAGATAGTTAAAATTTGACACAATAATTTTAAGAAAAGAATTCAAACTTTAATATTAGAAAATATTATAAATAATAATTTATCTTAGAAAATGGATTGTTAAAATTCAGAGTTGCACAGATAAACAGAATATGAGTGATTTGAAAACCAATCTGAAGAATATGTTTATAAGTATGCTAAAATCTGATAAAATTACTTGGAAGGGAAAAACATTACTAATAATAAGTCCACTATATCTATATCTATATCTCCATATAGATATAGATTAAAGATGCGAATCATCAAGAGATATAACTATTTATTATGTGGAATTATTATGCAACTGAAAATACAGATTTAAGATAGATACAGCAAAAATAACTAGAAGAATAAATACAAATTGATAAATTTACCATTTTTATGGGACATAGTAACTCACCTTTCTTAGGCAACAAATAAAATGTCAATATGAATACAGATAATTTTAGCAAACTAAATGACTAGAGCTAATATATATGAATGTAACTAGCATTTGGAGAATAAGATTCCTTTCTAATGAATATTGATGATACAAAAATGTTGATAATATTCTATCATAAAACAAGTCTGAGCTTCTATCAAATATTTGCTGTTAAACGTGCCAAATTGTCTTACCACAAAATATTAGATTAGCATCAACGAAGCAAAATCCACAATGATACATATCAATAAATACTCCTCTAAATAATGCGTAGGCCAAAGAAGAAATAGTACTAGCAAATAGACATAATTAAATAATCAAGAAAATACTACATAATAAAATTATAGGTTGCAACTAGAGCATTACCTCAATCAAGGATTAGTAATTTAATATCTTCAAAAGGATGAAAGGATAAATATTTTGTGAGCTCTATGTGATCTCTTTTCCATATTCTCTCCATTTTGAATTTATAAACTTTAAAAATGTAAAAATCCAGTTATAGCCTTGGGATCACCAAATATGGCTAGATTCGTTCCATGAGTTGTATTTTGCCAATCTGATTTAATGGTTATACATACAGCTTTAATTTTTATATTACAAAAAGAAAATATTGCAATTTGCCTTATTCAGCATCTCAATAATTAATGAGAGCACAAATCAAAAAGTGGGAATTAAATTGCACAGATAAGATTAAATTGAATTGAAAATACATTTAACAAAAGGGTTGGCATATTCAAAATATGGTTCATTTTAATTGATTAGAAAAATTGAATTGGTGTATAAGTCTGTTTAATTTTATCAAAATGACAAAGTAGGAAATGAGAAATAAGTATAAGAAGTTTATTTGATGGAAATATATTCTGATTTACATTTAATCCCAAGTGTGTTGCAATTGCAGAATAGATTATAATCTGAGTATTAGAGAACATAATTGTGTATGAATTGTTGTGAAAAAGAACATTTCACACATGGCCTACCTGATTGTATAATCCAATCTGAAGTACTTCTAATGTAGGTTGACATTATAATCATATTAAATTTTTATTTTGGTTTAATTTTAAGAAATGTTATTAACATCAATATAAATGCTTTATCAAATTGCCAAAATTTCCTAAAAACAAGCTGAAGGCAATTTATATTTTTTACAGCACATTTTCTGAATGGATACTGTTTTTGTGCCATAAGACAGAGACTAAACTAGGTACTTTGTATGTACTGAAAAAGACTTTGACATGGCTATTGATTTCATGGTGTTTATCAGCCATTATATATCTAAATATAAAGTTAGAATATAGTTACAAAAAGTGAAAATTATTAAGAAGGAAGAGCCAAGGTGTTATAAAAAACACATGACATAGAGCTTCACTGGGAAACAGTCAGAGGCTCCTCATTTATGCATTTTTGGAGGTTAACCTTTGATTGATGGTGTGATGGGAGAAGAGGGGACTTGTTCTGGAAAGCAGAGGATAGATCACATTGACCTTGAAGGCTTTGGCAAAGACCTAGGATTATATTCTTAATATAGTAATGAGAAGTAATAGAATGTTCTTACTATTTGAAAACTCAGTCTAGATGATGGATGGAGATTGGTTTAATAGGGAAGCATATGAAATTAGGGAGTGTTGTGTGGTGGCTCTGACTCAGGAAACAGATTTGGGGTTTGGCAGGTGGAAGAAGATGCAAGACACAGGATTGTAGACATGCTTCATACAGTGGTGGCCACAATCATTAGCCAGCCCTCAACTTCATCCACAAACCAGTTCCATTTTAGTCCCTCTTCCTTGTCCATTTCCTTAGGCCCCTTTTATATGTAGGTAAAACAAAGAAGGCACACTGCCAACAGGTTACATAAGGGTGCAGAGCATGCTCACAAGTTAACGTTTATTACCTTGAGTCTATACTCTGAATCACAGTGTTTCTGGCCTTGACTAACTATAACATAGCCAGTTCCCAGCCCTGGATACACTAAAAAACTTATCATAGCCCACTGGAAGTCTTGGCAAAGGAGCCTAACTGCAGCCATTTGGGGGCCTGCCCCAACAGGGAAACCAATGGGAAACTAGTGATCAGGTGAGGATGGCTCAAGCCAGTATTGCAGCAGTGGTGATGTTGAGATATGGACAGATTTACGACATAATCTGAGATAGAACTGACGGGATTTTGTAGATATGCTGTAGGAAGCTAAAGGAATTCTTTACCCAGTGGTTCTATTTATCACAAAAGTGAGACAAGTTTAGGAACTGAAAAGGATAAAGGCAATGGTTCTTTAACCTCAGCTACACTTTGAAATCATCCAAGCAGTTTAAAGACACATTAAACTTTGCCTAACCCCTAAAGATTGATTTACTTGATCTGGGGTAGGTCTCAGGCAACTTTAAAGTATCCCTGATAATCTCCCACGGGCTAGGATAGACAACCATTGAGGCAGAAGTGAAATTTGAAGTGTATTTGATGTTGGATGTCACAAATTTAAAGGGCTTAACCCTTTCCCTGGTTTCAAGAATCAAGAACTGAACAAGGATATTATTTATTCAGGGGTGTTAGGAAGTGAGTGAGGCAGAGTGAAATGAGTTGTTACAGAGTATGATTATGATCATGAGTAATGGAGTCTAAGCTGGGGAAAGTTACTTCTTTTGTGCCTCAGTTTCTTTATTTCTGAAGAGAGAGCAGTAGTTTGCACTTCATAGAACTCCACAGAACTAATACTCCTCTGTGGGGTTCATTTGTGATCATAACATCCCTGGTGCATTCTAAGATGGAAATTAAGTGATGTTCTATGAAAAAGTGATGAGGTCACTAAGCGTGGTCTCAGGTAGTTTACTAAATGACTTTAATAAGGAGGACTAGCTGGTGGTCAATCCTGCTTGCTTAACTCCAGAGGAATTGGGGACTTAAAGGAGAAAGGAAGATTTGGTCTAAGAGTGATCAAGAGGAGCAACGGAGACACCTACACACCTCCAGGACAGAAAATAACAGGAATAGTGACTGAGAAAAGAGTGCCCTTGAGGAATGTCTATCAATCAAAGCAGAAAGTGCATGCAGATATTTGAGGCTAAAATGGATTTTTGCCTTATGTATATTAGTTGTTATTTTTATCATCATTATTCTAAGGTGCTTCCTAAAGAAAATTTATGCAAGGCACCAGTGCACATTTACAAGTACCTGCATTGTCTTACTCATTGGGAAATTAGAAATTAGTGGAAAGTCCAGAATTCATCATACTTAATAAAGTATCTACCAAGAAGACTAAGAAGTAGAGCAAATCCTTTAGCAATTCTTTGGTACATAATTTGTGTTGTGGGTGTAGGATAACACTGGGAACCTCGGAGTGCCTGATCATTGATTTAATTCTGTGTATCAAAGTAACTAAAAAGCATGTGTGCTGAAATCATATTGCTTGGATTCCAGTTACAGCTCTGCCAATTACAAGCCATTTTAGTTTGAGCAAGTTACTTCTTTTTTTGCCTCAGTTTCTGTATTTCTGAAGAGAGAGCAATAGTTTCCACTTCACAGGGAACTATGTAAAAGTCTTAGAATATCAAGTGGCACATAGCAAATATTCAATATGCGTTCATTATTATATGCACAGATACAACAACATGTATTAAAAATCTTAAAACATATTTTTTTAAAAAACATATTATATGACATTGGTGACCTATTTTAAAACCTTGAGCATTTTCCTGTTACTCTTGGAATTAAATCAAACTTCTTCCCATGATCTGGCTCCTTCCTACTTTGTCAGCTCATCTCTACCATTCTCCCCGCTTACCATCTCTGAAGGTCAGTGCTCCAATTTCTCCCAGCCATTGGCATTTGCAAAGGTTTATGCTCCACAGAACTAATACTCCTCTGTGGGGTTCATTTGTGATCATAACATCCCTGGTGCATTCAATTGAGCTTCAATTGCCCTTTTTCTTAATGCTCCACATTTGAAAATAAGAAGAAACACCCCCTAGCCCCACATATTAAAAATAAATAAATAAATAAAATAAATCACAGCTTGAAGCATGAAGTTCTCAGAAGCAGAATAAAACACTTCAGTATTTAAAAGTTAATCAGCATTTTTTATTACTGAGCTTTAAGCTTTTCTTTTAAAAGGAGAAGCAAAACACATTCATGCTGACAAACCAAGTTTCAGCCTGATGTTACTTGAAATGTCAATTAAAAACTCTTGAAAGGAAGTCAGAAGCAGTGCAATAATAATGCAGTAAGAAGACAATCCCCCGGTAGTTAGACCTTTCTATGATGACCTGCACTAGTGCTGGGGTGGGGGTTCCTGGATCCCCCAGAAGAAAAAGATGGTGTTTTACAGGATGACTTGGAGGAGCAGTAGTTAGACTGTCAGGCTATGCTGCCAGCAGAGTCTTTTGTTTCTGGCACGCTGGCTGCAAAGGAAAAGTGACATGAGCTCACAGAAATCTGAGCTTTGATTAAACTATTATTCTAAATAAAGCTGCCATTACTCCTTCAAAATCCAAAGTTGAAGTTCAGGGTAGAGAAGAACCCAAGTCATCCCCCGCTTCCCTTGCCATCCTCAAATAATGGCTTGTTTAAAATACCATCTTTTTTTTTTTTTTTTTTTTAAGTTTTGACAGTTCTCAACTCAGCAGGCAGTTTGTTTCCTGTCAGTTCCCCAATCCTTCTCTGGCAATCTGAACTATTTCATTGTGAGAGCTCTGTTCTGCGAGTAAGTCTTAACTTGAAAATTCTTCAGGGTCATAGAGGCCCAAGTATTTTCAGTGTTAACGACAGATATTTTGAAATGAAAAAAATAATCTATTTTCTTTTCTCAAGCAGTGGAAATATCCTCGGGCTGTTCATTATTTTGTACTTTGTTGATCAATTCTTCATATGTAGCCGATTTAGCCAACTTGTTAATCCGTTTTCCTTCTAGAAACTTGGTCATGGCCCTTCATTTACATGCAGTAATGTTGTTGGCTCTGTCATTCCAGTTACACTAATCTGTTTCATAACCCATAAAAAAACATTTGACAGGGGTGAGGCATCTTCCAGAAAGCAGAAAAGCATAAACGCAGGCAGGTTTTTGCCAGTTTACAAGGGGTCAGTCTGAAATCTCAATTTCTAGACTGTGTTTTATGATCTTCTCACATACCTAATCGTAGTGCTGATTTTTCACAAGAAAAACAATATAGATTTCTCTTAGCTTCAGATGATTTAAAGACACAGGGTGGAAGAGATAAAAGGGAAGATGAATAACAAGAAACACAGTATCAAAAATGCTTCAGGAAATAAAGAAGCAATCTTAGCAGTGAACTAGCAAACCAGATCATTTTGCTGATAAGTCTCACCCAATTAGTAAGGAACTTAAGCTGGATGCAGTGGTGCACTCTGACAATCCCAGGAACCCAGGAGGCTGAGACAGGAGGATTGCAATTTCTAGGCCAGCCTCAGCAGCTTAGTAAGATCTGTCTCAAAAAAAAAAAAAAAAAAAAAAAAACAAAGACTGGGGGTTTAGTTCAGTAGTAACGTACTCCTAGGTTCAATTCCCAGTATCAAATTGATGATGATGAAGATGGGCTCAGAACTTGGGTCTTCTAACTCACAGACTACTATTTTTGGTTTCTCTACTACCAGCTGTGGTCAATAAATGCTTCAAAGAACTACTATTAGCTATAATTTATGTATGTATCCCTTATCAATAAAAGTAAACCAAAGCAGGGCTTGGATTTACATCAGTGGTAAAGTGCTCACCTCATATGTGAGAAGCCCTGGATTTGATCCCCAGCACCAAAAATAAAACAACAACAACAACCTAAAGTAACCAAACAATTAATTAATGACTTCCACTGTCATATTCTAGTAAAATCTTTAAAATAGTTATGACACATTTCATGTTTAGCTATTTTGTGTGTGTGTATCGGTTGTCCTGAATACATTATTCCCAAGGCAAGACCCATCTTAATCCTTTTAATATTCTTCGAGCTTATATACTTTCTGGCAGGAAGTCTAGGCTCAATAAATATTTATTGAATGGATATAAATCTCATATCTATGGCAATAGGAAAAAGTTAAATCTCAGGCCATGGCTATGGTAGGTATTTCAGAGAGTTTTTCCACAGTTACTATCTTATGCTGTTGACTGAAGTTGTATCAAGGCCCTTCAGATCTGCAGCTCTTTCTTATTTAAGTAAAAAGATATAACAGTTAAAAAGTGTTTCTCGGAAATAATCATTCAAGATTTCAGTCTTAGAAACAAAACAAAACAAAAACCCTACAAAACTTATAAATTATTAAGTGATTGCACTTTGGGTTTATAGAGCATGTTTCATCTCAGGAACTCCCTGTGCTTTTGGAGAATCAACTCCTTTATCTTGACAACACTTTGGAGGTGGATAGGGGGTAGTATTATTTTGCTGATGGAAAAAATGAGGCTCAGTGGGGTTAAATGATTTGTTTGGGGTCACACAGGGCTCATTCTGTGTTTGTTATTTGTTTAGAAGTTGCTTCTGAAAAGCATAGCAGCTCCACTATAGAGAAGCTATTAAGTAACCATGGGTTGGAGTCTCTCCTTGGGATTTCCTGTATACAGGAAAAGCTAGGATGCTAGTTATGTGTTAGGCTAGGCACTTTGGCTTCTACATTTTAATGAAAATTTCAGTTAGTGAGAGACAAGAACCAGAACAATTGTGTTTTTCTGATTCTGGTTCCTTCATCTTTGACCTTTCCCTTAACAACTGGAACTCTTTGCCATCTGCCCTAAATCCTTTTTGTTTTCAAAGCTGCTACATATATACATATATATTCTTCCAGAAAAAGTTTGAGTGTTAAAATTATTGTCTAAAGTACTTTCTCAGTGCTTTCCTCTAGGTGTTCTTCCAATGAGTTTATTTCTGACCTTTAAATACTTCACTGTTGAAGCAGATATTACTGATAGCTGAAAAATTCTCATAAGACAACCTGATTATATATACCATCCAGTGGTATATTAAAATTCTGTTGACTTCAATTCAAAGATTACTGAATGGCTGTCATTTCCAATACCATCAACTATGGCAACACAAAACATTAGTGCATGCCTTAACAGTATAAACAGCACCATTGTAAACATGATTTCATTTGATCCTCCCTGTAGTTTGGGAAAATGGGTATCATCAATTCCACTTGCAGAGACTTGGTCAAAGGCTCACACAGAGAACAAATTACATGTAGCAGGGCTAGGATCTGAACTTTAGTTTTTGGATTTATCATCTAATTTATCATTTATCATCATTATCATTCATTTCATAAGTTTCCTTTCAGAAGTTTTAGTTTCAGGTCTTGGGTTTAAATATTTAATCCATTTAGAGTTGATTTTTGTGTATTGGGTGAGATGAAGGTTTAATATCAGTTTTCCCAATATCAATATTAAAGATACTGTTATTTCCCCATTGTGTATTCTTGTCCCACTTGTCACATATCAATTTTTTTTGTGTGTGGTGCTGGAGATTGAACCCAGATCCTTCTACTTGCAAGGCAAGTACTCTACCAACTGAGCTATATCCCCAGCCCCACATGTCAATTGATTATAAATATGTGGTTTATATCTAGGTTTTTTTTTCCTTTGGTCGATAAGTCTGTTTTTGTGCCAGTACTATACTATTTTGATGACTTTAATTTTGTAATCTATTTTGAGGTCAGGAAGTTTGATGCTTTCTACTTTGTTTTTTCTTGCTCAAGATTGTTTTGTATATTTGGGAGTCTCTTGTGATTCCCTATTAAGTTAATTTTAAGATTGCTTATATTATTTCTCTAAGAAATGCCATTGGAATTTTTTAACATTTTTTTATTTGTGCATTATAGTACTACATAATGATAGGATTTGTTGTTACATATTTCTACATACACACCATGTAATAATATAATTTTGTTTATATTACTCCCTGCTCTTTCCCCCTTCCTCCCCATTCTTACTCCCTGGTCCCTTTTCTCTACTGATATCCCTTTGGTTTTCATGATATCCACCCCTCCCTGCCATTGGAGTTTTGATAGGGATTGCTTTGATAAATTGAGGCAGTGTGGATATTCTGAAAATATATTTCAACTCATAAACAGAAAGTATCTATTCCTTTGTAAGTTTTTTTAATTTCTTGCATCAAATTTTTATGATTTTTAGTACATAATTACTTTATTAGTTTAGTTAAGCTTATACCTAAATATTTTACTCTTTTTATTATTTTTAATTGGTTCTTTTTAGTTATATAGATAGCAGAATCCATTTTGATATAATTATACAAGTATGGAAAATATCTTATTTTTACTAGAATCCCATTCTTATGATCTTACATGGTGGTAGGATTCACTGTGTTGATTTTATATATGTACATGGAAAACTATGTCAGATTCATTCTGCTATCTTACCTTTGCTTATCCCCTCTACTTTCCTCCATTCCTCATTGTTTAATCTACTTGAACTTCTCTTCTCCCCCTTCCTTATTGTGGGTTAGCTTCCACCTATCAGAGGAAACATTTAACCTTTGGTGTTTTGAGACTGGTTTACTTCACTTAGCATGATAGTCTCCAGAGCCATCCATATTCTGGCAAATGTCATAAATTATGGGTATGGTATTATGTATGGTATTAATTATGGGAGTTCTATGTAATAATCCATTGTGTATATATACTACATTTTTAAATTTATAATTTATTGAAAGACACCTAGGTTGGTTCCATAGCTTACCTATTGTTAATTGAGCTATTATAAATATTGATGTGGCTGGGTCACTGTGGTATGTTGATTTTAACTTTACATTTTATTCCTTTTGATCTTATTATAAATGAGACTGTTTTCTTTTTGGATAGTCCATTTCTGATGTAAAGAAACACTACAATTTTTTTTTATGTTGGGCTTTTGTGTCTTTAACACAACAAACTTGATCTTTGTTTGAGGAGATACAGTATATGTTTTCTAAGGATGGCTCTTATGCTGAAGAAACCATCAAATCTCTGGGATAGTGTTAAATTATAGAGACTGTAAGACTGAATTGGTTAGAGAAAGAACCAACACCACTAGCTCTTTTTTCCCTCATCTGTCTGGGAATCCCATTACATGGTGGAACTCAATTCTGAAAGCAGCTATCCTCACTGAAATACTAGAGGATAGAAATTTCATTGTTAAAGATGTTAAATATTAAGGAAGGCAACTGTAGTGAAATTTCAAGTTCCAGAAGTAGATTAAAGAAAAAAGAAAGTTCATGATATGATTTCTTATGTAACTTATACCATAGTTTGGACAGTGGAGGGGGAAAGGCCTTCTAGAATTGTGGTTCATGAGTGAGACTGAGAAACCTCATGGTTATTCACATGGATAGTTTGGAACAGGGTGATTTTTTTTTATAAGACTTCATGAGAATTGTTAGACAAAGAAATTGAGCCACTGCAGTAAGAAAAGATATAAATAATGTTCATAGAGATGTACAAAACAATTATCAAAATACTAGCAAACCAAATCATCCACATATAAAAAAATTTTATAGGACATAACCAAACAGGATTCATTATAGAAATATAAAGTTGAATTACTATACCCAAATAAATGATTATATTATTCTATCTCAGTCAAGGGTAAAAATGACCTCAGTAGATGCAGAATAATCCAAAATTCTTTCATTATTAAAAAGGAAAAAAAAACACTCAAGAAACCAAAACAGCAGGGAACTTCCTCAACCTATAAAGCACCTACAGAATTCCCATAATTAATACCATACTTTAGTAAAAGACTGAACACTTTCCCCTAATATCAGAAACAAAATATGATACTCATTCTTGTCATTGTCATTCAATACTGATCTGAAGGTTATAGATGGAGAAGTTTGTCAAGACAATGAAGTAAAGGAAACTTGACTAGAATGAAAGAAATTTAGTTTTGCCAATGACATGATTTGCAGGTGACATGATCTTACATATAGAAAATTCTATATTGTCACTGAAATATATTGAAACTAAAAAAAAATAGAGTTTAACAAAGTTGTAGGGCACATGATAAATATTCCCAATCAATAGTAATTGTATATTATAAGTAGTAATAATCCATCTGAAAGTAAACTGATTCCCATTATCATAGCATGAGAATAATAATACAATAAAGAATAAATTTAACAAAAGTAGTGCACTGAAAACTATAAAACATTGTTGAGAGAAACGAAAGATGACCTGAATAATGGAAACATGTCTTTGTGTATTGATTAGAAAACACCACTGGTGAGATGAAAATACTCCTTGTTGTGGGATGAATTTGTGACCCTCTTGAAAGATAAGTCTGCTTTTTGGTTTTTTTTTTTTTGCATTTAGTTTTGTTATTAAAATCCAAATGACTAGGCATTGCTATCAAGACCATAAAAATTCATTGAAAGTTTTTCATTTTTTTAAATTATTTTTTTTAATTTATATATGACAGTGGAATGCATTACAATTCTTATTACACATATAGAGCACAATTTTAATATCAATTTATTTGGAAAAAAGGTCTTTACACATGTAATTAAGTAAAAGATCTTGAGATCAAGAGAGTGTCCTGGGCTTCCTAGGTAGGCCCTAAACCCAAAGACAAATGTCATTAAAAGAGGCAGAGGAAGATTTAACAAAGAAAGAAGAGGATGCAGGCCTGTGAGCATAGGTGCAGCATTTGGAGTGATATAACCACAAGTCGAGGAATGCTGACAGCTACCAGTAGCTGAAAGAGGCAAAGAATTGATTCTCCCTTGAGATTCTAGTGTGATTCTGCAGATACCTTGATCCTCAATTTTAGAATTCTGACCTTTAAAAATGTGATAAAATAAATCTTTATAGTTTCAAGTCACCATGTTTGTGGTAATTTGTTATGGTACATACAGAAAAATAATAAATTTCCCAGATTACAAACTCAGTATATACCTATTTAAATCCCAGCTGACTTTGTTTTTTAGAAATTGAAAAGCTGATCCAAAAATTCATATGGAAATGTAAGGGACCAAAAATAACCAAAACAATCTTGGAAAAAAAACCACAGTTGAAACACATACTTCTCACTGCAAAGCTAGAATAGTTAAGACATTGTCGTATTGGCAAAAGGTCAGGCACACAGGTCAATGGAATGAGTTGAGAGTCCAAAATAAATTCCTGCATATATTCTGAATTGATTTTAGAGAAATTTTCCAAAAACAATTCCATAGAAAAAGAACAGTCTTCCAAAAATGGTGCTGGAGCAACTGAATTTCCACGTGTGAAAGAATGAATTTTAATCCCTACTCCATACTATATATAAAAACTAATTAGAAATAGATGATAGGCCTAAAGTAAGAGTGAAAACTATAAATCTCAGAAAAATACATAAGAGGAAATTTTTAATTAAGTCAGCAAAACGACATAAGGAAAAAGAAAAAAATATTCCTAACTCATGCATCTGGTATAGGTAAAGAAACCCTCCCCAAATTCCAGTAATTTAATAACTTATACTATTTTTGGCCAAATCACCAGCTCAAGACACCCAATTCTTCCCCTGAACTTTAACCAAGTCAGTGCACCAGCACAGAGATCCTGAAATTTTCTTCATGAACACCAATCTTCTCCTTTCATCACTTCTACAACTATTAGGCTATGTTCATGACTATGCAGATAAGTTCACACTCTTGACCACACCCTCAGTTCCCTAGCTCCCAGCCTTTTTGTTTTGCCTTCTTATAAGAAGTTAATGTTTGAATAACCTAACAATGTATCATTTCCCTATCTGCATATTTAACTAGGTTCCAAACTAAGAATCCTGACAAAATCTGAATCTGATTTAGGAGATATGAGGTGGGCCTTGAAGTTCTGTAGTTTTTTTTTTTTTCCTGTTGCTGTTATTGTTTTGTTTTTCATATATTTTAGTTGTAGATGTACATAATACCTTTATTTTGTTTATTTTTTACGTGGTGCTGAGGATTGAACCCAATACTTCACACATGGTAGGCAAGCTCTCTAGCACTGAGCTACAACCCAGCCGGAAGTTCTGTACTTTTAATAAGCTCCCGGGTGAAGCCACAGAACACACCTTGAGTTTCAAGAGCACTTGGTGAAAAGAAATCAAAGAGATAGTTTGGAGAAGCTATAAAATTAGTCTCCCCACCCCTTAAGCCTATATCTCTGCCTGAGGATTCCGTTCTTTCTCTGTAGAAAAGTGCTTTCCAGCATTCTGTGTTGATTATTTGAAAGTCTCTTCAACCACCCCTTTTGGGCATTCTGTCTTTTTTTAGCCAACCACTTTTCTTCCTGTATCTAGAAAGAGTGGATCTTTACCTTATTGCACATTAGAGTTACTTGCAGATTTAAAAAAATTCCCATGTCTAGTACACATTCCAGAACAAATAAGTTGGTATATCCAAGACAGAGTGTTAGCTGTTAAAACTAGCCAGGTGAAACCAAAGTTGTGGACAAATTTGAGAGTTTCCTATCTAGAATATAATCATCTTCCAATTACTAAATATTAAAATTGTATGCAGCTACTTCTGCTTAAATTCCTTTTTATTTAAGACTAAATCCTTTATGTGTGTGTTTATTTGTATTTCCTTCCACTTTCTTAGTAATCATGCACTATGATTTTTTTAAACATTGCCTGGTGCTTTTTTGTCTTGAAATAAACAAACAAATAAAATTGTAATGCATGAACTATGTACCAATGATTAATACAAAGAAATTTCTTAAAACATTGCAAATAATTTACGGATTAGACAGCTTTGCTTCTGGTT
This sequence comes from Ictidomys tridecemlineatus, assembly GCF_052094955.1. Lineage (NCBI taxonomy): Eukaryota > Metazoa > Chordata > Mammalia > Rodentia > Sciuridae > Ictidomys > Ictidomys tridecemlineatus. The sequence goes on from NC_135479.1 coordinate 107,453,791, forward strand.
GATTGTGATCTTATTTTATAATGATTCAATAAAATTAAGGACATTAGGGTAACCTAATATTAACTTGTACATTTCTTTGGTTTTATGTAGGTAAATGAATTATATTGGGTTTTTAGTGGTGCCAGCTATGCTAATCTGTAGAAACAGCGTGCTTCTCTCTATGTAGTACCTATTAGAACATTCTTTGTTGACAAGGACACTTGCATTATTTCTAGCACATTTTTATATCATTGTTATCTCTCTCTGAATTTACTGCAGGGGAGAGTGAGGTCGACACTTAAGATACGGAATGATCTTTATAAAAAGTCCTATATAAGAGAGAACTCATGGAAACGTAGTTGAGAAATTATTAAGAAAAGAATGCTATCTCTCTGTATAAGTTTATTTCTCCATCTATTTTGTAGAAAGGAAGAGGGAGTATTTCAATGTCACCAAATATTTTGAACTTTGTGCTATTAGTTAGATGTGAATGATCCTTTTTTCACTAAGTCTCTTGTTTTAGGGTAAAACATATACAAGTGCCTGTAGGTGAGTGTGGCTACATGAATGGAAATCTATAGGCAATGAGATTTACCCTAAAACAGCTTCATTTTGAAGCAGCTGAGACCTTTCTTAGTTTGGTAAGTAACAGAATAGAGAGGAAGTTGGGTGTTACTCTGTGGTTTTTATAATAAAAATTAGGACAAACTGGCTAAGAATGGCTACCTTTCTGGGTAGGACATTTAACTAAACTCAGAGGAAAATAAAATCTGTCAGGGGAGATTCTCCAACATTAAGTCTTTTGGCACCAGCTCATTCACACCCCACACAGGACATTATATAGATGTTCTTGCTTTCATAAACATTTAAAATTGTGTTGGCTTCACATCAGAGAAAAAAATTTTAATGAGTTTCAGTGAACAATTAAGGTAAACAATAATAATCTACACATACTAATTTTGGGCAAATGCCAGTTTGGAATAAATTCTTATTCAAGAATGAACAACAATATCAAACTACATGAAGGCTACTCAAGGTTACTGCCACACAGGGGAAGACAGTCACAGCATTCAAGAGGGAGAAAAAAGCACTATTTGAAAAAAAAAAAAGTAATTTTTTTTTTTACTTTAGGAAATAGGTAAATTTCAGGTTGTTTTGCTTAAAGAAAGTGAGTAGATTTTATAAAGTAGATTTTATAAAATAATATGAAAAAGATATAACAAGAAAATAGGCTGAGGTATAAAAGAAAGGAAGTCATAAAGGAAACAAGAAAAAAGACAATGAAAAGTGTAAAAATATAAGAAAATTAGAAAATGAATCAGTGAATTAATAATTGCACTAAACCAATAGCAAACTAATCAGAGAGATGTGGACTATAATCTTATGAAATGATTAAAGAATCCTGAGCAAAAGGACAAAGAATTTTGATCTGAAAGGAGATGATTGATGAGTGGCATTACCAGAAGAGCCTGGGGAGTTCAACTTTTCAACACAGAGTTCATAATGTCTGTGAAGCTCTCCAGTTGATTGGCCAGCAGGTAGAAGAATATGAGATGACCTTAGCAGAGTATGAAAATCAGGAGAAAGTCTGACACTGGAGATTTGAGAACAATGGTCTGTAGTACAGGAGGCAGGAACAGCAGTTTCAGCCATCAGCTTCTTCTATCCTACTCTGTAATTATTTATGGCCCTCATTAGACTGGAAACTTCATGAAGAAAAATGTATCTTCCATTCACAATTATATTTCTGGGGCCTAGAAAATAGGGTTAACAATCGGTTTCAAACACATAAATGAAGAGAGAAGAACAAAACATGGAGAACCCAGGTCTTGGAAGGATGGTTTAGGAAAGCCCCTGTTGGACAAGAGGGAAAGAGCCAGACGGAATGGTAGCAGGAGATATAAGGAAGGACACTATATTAGAGAAGTGACAGGAGTAGAAAAGTTTCATAAATAACAGCAGACTTATCAGAGTCATATCCTACAGAGAGGTCAAGAGGATGAGAATTATAAAGAGGCCTTTGGTTTGTCAGGAAAAAAGCCACTGGTGTATTCTACATGCTTCAAATCAGTCAGGAGCAGAGTCAGAGAGGAAAGAATCAGTTGGTTGCTGCCTTCTGTAGAACAAAGAGGTTTTCTTTTAGTTGGTTTTTGGCAAAACATCTAAACCTAAAATGTCTGTGGAAAGAAAGAGCATAGGAATTCTTTAAAAAATTAACTCTAGTGTTTCTTAACCATAGAAAAGTAAGTAGCAAAGTTCCATTTAATATTTATCTGTAATATGTTTTTACATATTTTTAAATGGGTTATTTTCTTTTACTCCCAAAAAGAAAAATTAAATTTGGTAAGCATTTGGGATGAGAAAAGAGGCTTAGGGGGAGTGGTCTGCTTGTTGGTTGTCACTTTGTTACTATGAGGCAGAACTGAGACTGGGCAAGGGGCCTTCAGACACCTGTTCTGTTTACATTAGAACATACTTGACCCTGTCAACTCTCCCAGACAATAATAGGAGAAGCCCTTGAGATGCTCTCACTGCAGGATATACAGGTTAGGAAAACTTTCAATGGGTGAAGAAGAAAAAAATACAAATAGAAATAGTACTACTATCTGTTGGAAGAAAAGGCTGCTAGTTCCCTACTGTTTAAAAAAAAACATAACTTTCTGCTTTTTCTCTCTGTATCTTTTTCTCTGTTTCTCCTCATCCCCTGATTTTCTGCCTCTCTTCTCCTCTCACTAGAGATAATTCCATCCAGAAATTTAGATTTCCAATTTTTAAATCAGAGAGCTGAAAACATGTGGTATTTAATTGATGTAAAATAACCAAAAAAAAAAAAAGAATACAAATAGATTTTCAAATCAGATAAGGTATGGCAACTGGGGATGATAAAGAAAAGTATTCACCCATTGCTTATAATTACTTGAGTGATCTTGAGTTTTCATGATCAAAAGATAGTCATGTTCTATCTCATTAACAAAACGTAGCTCTTTAAAAAATCAAAAAATAAGCCCACAAATAACAAACCAACCTGGGATAACCCATTGGAAAGAGATACATTATATATTTTACAAAAGCTCAGTTTGAGGAATGCTGCTGTTTTACCAGAGTCAGTATCACTGTTTTTTCCCCCTTGCAAGTAGACAGATCATAATGAACACATTTTGAGATGTGATTGTTATTGTTTGCTTAGCTGACTTGCTAGACTCTAAATAACATGATTAAATTGTATTCTATAAGAAAATTATAAATGCCTATATCTCTTGGGCCTTTAAGGGGACTTTTTGTGCAATTGAACCCCAGCATGCACAATCAAGAATGTTTAATATCTGCTCTAACACATCTGGTTCACAGTTTTAAAAATGACAATGCTTGTGGACTAGTTAATTCATAGGTTATTTATAATATTTCTTCCCCTTGAGAAAAACCTTCAAAAAATATGTATCCACTAGTAAAGTAAATATGTCAATTTATCAAATATTTGTAACCCTAGTATGTTATAAAACATTGTTAATGTTGCTGTTATAGAATGAAAATTATTAAGAGGAACAATGAAAATGTCAATTAGGAAACATCATTTCTGGAACCAACATATACCAATATACAGCTTAATCAGCCTAATAGAATAATTTCTGAATTGAAAATATTCCTTTATCATTTGTAAAATAATAAATTAATGTGATTTTTTTTCAAAAAGCATAAAGATAAAGATAATTGAGTTCCTAGTATTTCTCAGAGTTAGTAGGAAGCTAGAAATCATACCTGTTTCATTTCCTTATAAGCCCAGGGCCTTTTTTCCATATGACAGATATTATACAATTTTCCAAAATTACTCCGTTCTGTGTTTGCAGGCTTAAATCTAGTATTCTCTCTGTTCTTAATTTTATAATATCTTTATTATAAGCAGAAAGTAGTTTCTATTAATAAAATATCTAGCAATTGGTAGACTGATGACCTTTCAGGCAATTTATAAAAGGCATTCCCACGTTCGATAGATATTGAAATACAGATAGTTTTAGTATTTTAATTTTTGTGCATAATATACAGTAATGCATTAATTAATAAGATTTAACATCAAAATTCCACCCGTAGAACCAGTAGAATGGTTTTCCCAGGAACTGCTGAAAGTAGTTGTGGGGGCTAGCTAAGCATGCCTGAAATCTAAGTACAGGTTATTCAGGAAGGGAAGCTATTGAGCAATTTCTTCAGAACCCTGGGAGCATGAGCTGAAGCTTGACATCTCCATGAATTCTAGGGTCTTTGAACAAGTGTGTGAGAATCCCAGCTTGGACAGCTACTTTTCAGATACTTTGTCTTGCTAGTTTGTAGATTTTTTATTATGTTTTCCTCAATAAATACTGACTAAATCTTGTTGCAATTTATAGGCTTTAACATATGGTGCTGGCATATTATGTCTATTTAGGAAGTATAGCAGATAAATTAGTGAAATTAGACTTTTGGCACAAAGCTTCTACAAGAATATGACTCTGTATCTGCTATACTAGGTGTTGCTATTTCCTCATAAGTTGATTCTGAACAGCTCCAAAGAAAGATCAATAAAATAATTGAGACAGTGAGAGCTATAGTAGTGAGTGGCAGTGGGTAAACACATTTATACTGATCAGAAAAGTCATGATTTGGCATTAACACAAGATTTTCCTGCTTCATTGGTTTGTGTTTCCTTGAACTGATCACAGAGCAGAGATACAGAATGAATTAAAAATCAGAATACTTTCAAAACTATTAAGTATTAAAAATAGCTAATGCTTAAATTTGGAGAAAGAGGTTTCAGTAAAACAAAAGATCCACTTTGAGTTTAAAAGCAAATATATTCTGTCTAAATTTCAAGTCCTACTTAAATACCTAGACTTTAATTTCCTATCATCCTAAAGATATATGCATTTCTATTTCATTTATAGGTATTTAGAAAACATGATAAAAATAGTTCACGTGGGAGATCCTGGGACAGAATCAGATGGAATTGTCAAAAAGCATTTCTGGCAAGATATTAAAAGGTTAAATGAAGAGAGATGACAAATTTTTGTAGCCATTTAGATTTGTAAAATAAATGTTTTATATAAGTATTTCTGCTTTGAAACTAAGAAATATTTTGAAATTAAAATTTAAATCCATGTTAAGATATATTTTAATATTTTTATGCAGTGTTAATGGTTGAAGAAAAGTCTAGATGTATGCATGCATGCATCTGTGAGCAGATTGCCAAAGGGTAAGGTGGGATTAAAAAGATGGTTCAGGGGCTGGGTTTGTAGCTTAGTGGTACAGTGCTTGTCTAGCATGTGTGAGGCACTGGGTTTGATTCTCAGCATTGCATATAAATAAATGAATAAAATAAAGGTCCATCAATGTTTAAAAAAATTATAAAAATGGTTCATAAGACCCATTCATATGCAAAATGATGACTAATTTACTAATATAAATGACACACATGATATTTCAAATCCCAGTATTTTGTATTTTGGTGGAGCAATAAAATTAGTTTTAATGTATTCTGAATTAGATTGTCTGAAATCTATTTGAAAAAAAAATGTGTGCTTCAAAATTAAAGTTTTACATAGATGTTTGTATGCTTTGTATAGGAGACAGATTACTTTTGTCATTTAAGACCCAAAGAGGGAGAATATCTGGTTACAATAATGGTTAAGATGTCATGTTTTCAAAGGAAGAAATCACTCACATATAAGTTAAAGGAGCTTTGAAAATTCCCTGTATGAATTAAATTAAATTCAATAAACATTTATCACATGCTTATTATTTGGCGAGAAGCATGCTAAGCTCTGGAAATAAAAGATGAATATGATTTGGACATCTTTAAAGAGTTCTTAGTCAAATAAAGAAGACAGATATGAGACCTAAAAAATTGCAGTGTAGTGTGGTAAATCCTCTAACAATGACATTCACAAGACAAGAGAGATCATTCAAGAGGAATAAATTGAGATGGGCAGGAAGGAAGATGTGAATAGTGAGGCAGGTTCTTTACGTGAACTTTTGCCATTCCTTACACTGATGGGAAATGTGTGCGTGAGCAAAAAAAAAAAAAAAAAAAAAAAAAAATCTACATTTTTATCTATAAGCAACTTATACATTGTAGTGAGGGTTTTCACTTTTTCTTTATTCTAAGTTGGATAAATTTGTACGTATATACTTGTGACATCAATTATCAAACAATGATGGACTTCACAAAAGCAATAGTTTTTTTTGAATCTATTATTTTATCTAAGCTATGTAAAATAATATAGTCTAAAAATAGAAATATTAACATAATACAACAAATAATATTTGTCATGTACTTATTTTTGTTTGACGTCCTTTGTAAATTGCTTTATATACATGACCTTATTTCCACTCTGTAAGAATACTAATGAAGCAGCTAAAAATGTTAGTCCATTTTCCAGATGATGAAACAAAAGTAGAATAGTTATTTTATTTACGTAAAGCTACACACTTGAAAAGTGATGAAATTCAGGTTTACCAAATAACAAAGCTTGTCTCCGTAGTTACTTTACTAGATTTAATGTAATCAAAGTCTGAAGCAGAAGAAAAAAGCTAAAATAAAAACTTTCATAGAAAGTCTCTTTTTTGGCAACACTCATCTAGAATTGGATGATCGGATTTTTTGAAAGCCAATGACCATGGGTTTCAAAAGAAAATATTCTCTATCCCCAGAAATTTTCTTAGATTTATAATGAATTTTTATTTGTGTTTAGTTTATATAGCTTTATGTAATTATCAATATTTCTTCTATCTCAATTATGAGATCATAGGATGTACTATTTTGAGTGGCACATAATACAAAACAGAAATTACTTTCTATGTTTCCCTAAAAATTGGAAAGATAAAACAAGATTAAAGCCTAATATTAAAACAATAATTTTAAACAATATTTCCATCTACCTAACTCATAATAATGACACACTGGATTATAGAAAAATATTTATTCTTCATTCTGTATATTCAAATAAGAGTGATAAGGTCAATATTTCTCTATAAGGATATTAATATCTATATGGAATTTTACCTCATAAAGTTTTAATTGAAATTTATAGAATTTTTATGACTATTATTTAGCTTTACATCACTATAATAAAATACTTGAGGTAGTTAACTAATAAAGAGAAAAGTTTTATTTGGGCTCAGCCTGGAGGTTTCAGTCAATGATCTGATGGCCCTATTGCTTTTGGCCTCCAGCAAGGGTAGTTCCTTGTGGTAGAAGCTTGTGGTAGTGCAAATCACTTGTATCATAGACCAGGAAGCAAACACAAGAGGGACAGTGTGAGTTCCCATAATCCCCTTGGAGAATACATCCCTAATGACTGGAGGACATCTACCAGATTCTGCCTCCTAAAGGTTTCACCACCACCCAGTAGTGTCACCCTGAAGACCAAGCCTTATAGGCTTTGTGGTGGCATTCATCCCAACTTTAGCAATGCCCTTAGATTATTTTTGCCTTTTATATGTTTTTTCATTCACTCATATTAAAAATGCTCACAGAATTTTCTGGTTAAACCTCGCACACTGAGGTAGATGGTGTTCCTATTGTGTCTAGGAGCCCACTGAGGCCTTGGTGGTAAGAAATTTTGCCAGGGGCATATAACTTGCAAGTGGTACCATGGGGATTTGATATCAACCTTTCTTTTCCAAAGTTCTACGGAACCATTTCCCCTCAGAAAACTAACTTAAAATGCAGAAATATGCTAGCTTTATGTAAGATGGTTATTATAAAGAAAACACATGTTTCTCTCCAGCACTATATAAATTGTCCTGTAACAATCAGTTTTAACTAGCATTACATTTGAACATAATCGTTAGCTCCATTTCTAGGAGAAATATCACACTGATTTTTTTGTGAAACCTGGCATTTAGCACAGCTCACATGCAGTCATATGATACATTATTATCATGCAGCTCAACCTCAACAGTGCATAAAGCAGATTTCTTTTCCTGTGGGATCTGGCAAGGTCGGATTTTGTATGTAGGGTTCGTTTCTTCTATTCATGAGACAGAACACCTGCTGCTGTATAAATTGTTTAATATAACCCTCTGAGTTTACTATAAAGGTAATTGTATACTTGGCAGTCAACTATGACTTTTGAAAACAGCAGTCTCCAAATACAAAGTAGGTTCTGGAGAGATAACACTTTGGTGGACTGGACCCAGGATGCCTACAGAGATGGAGCCAAGGGCACATGGTGGACATCTGTAGATTTTGTCTTACTAGCTTCCATCCCATTCTTGTCATAACAACAACTTGATTTCTCTCTGGGGAACTATCTGTTTTCCATTCTAAATTTCAAAGTTTTGACTTGAATCCAAGACAATCCTTCCAAACATTTTCAATGAGGGCATTATCCCTGGAGACTTTTCTGTATCTGTTAGAAAATTGTATTGCGCTCATTCTGGTGGTGTGTGGGATCTCAGGAGATGAAAGTGTGACTATAATTTCACAATATGTGGAAAAATATTCCTTTAACATTAAAAAGCCTACACAGAAGCAAGCTGAAACAAGAGATCGAAAGTGACAGATTCATGATATCATTTTGGTACTTTGATTCATCTATGCCTAAAGCCAGTTTATGTCCTGCTCTAATAAGTTGACTGGTGCCTTAGTCAATTTAAGTTGAATTTTTCTACTTGTTAATCAAATAAATATAAATATTTCATGTCATTTTACAGGAGTGACTATGCTGATTTTTTTGACAACTCAGTTATTAAGGGCAAGGAGCTCTGAATTCTAAGTAATAATAGAACCATCAAAATCCATCAGCTTTATTCTGAAAAAAAAAATCTGCCTTTCCAATGATGGAATTTTACTGGAGTTGATTTGGATACAACATCAGACTTCTGGGTACATAAGGGAGATGCCAATTTCTGTGGCAGGAGAGAACTTTCTATGTCTCTGAGCTATCTCCTCTATTCACTAATCTTTGTTCTCTTAAAATATCTGGACATTCAAAATTAGCGAAAATTTTCCATGTATAGAGAGAGTACACTAATTTAAACCTGTGCGGGCATACACATGATTAATACCATGTGATATTTTACTGTTTGCATGGATCCTCTTTCATGTATATCATCTGTCCAAAGCCTCACAATAAGTTGATGTGGTAGATCTTTCCTAGTTTTCATGGCTTAAGAATCTAAGAAGCAAAATAATTTCTTCAGGGTTTCATTGCAAATAAAATCTCCAATTTTGCACTATTTTTTAGGAGTTTGTTCTCCATTATGAGAAATTTGATATTAGGATGGGTCATGGGATTAGAAAAGAAAAGTCTGAGGCAATGAATTCTTGATTTCATAGGAAATTGGTGATATGAAATGAGAAGAACTCTTAGAAAATGAGAATGAGCATTGCAAAGACAGCATTAACAATTTCCCAAACTGAACTAGGGCCAGCCAGGACTCTGATCTCGAAGGGTGATGATGTAGCATAAATGGGGTTAGGATTTCTGTGTTTATCTCTTTTAAATCAAACATTGCCATTCCTCCAGTGTCAAGGTGATTATTTCTTATGGTCACGTAAGATTTTTCTGTTCGCATTTCTAAACTCTGGAGGTTTTTATCCTCCAAAATGCTTTCTAACATCTATAGAATTAGAAAAAATTATTGAATAAATAAAAAATAAATAATTTCTCTTTAAGTTTGTTGAACTTCCTGTGGACTATATTCTACAGTATGCTCACCAATTCCAAAGTGAGGATCTGCTTGTGACAGAGACACTACATTATGACAGCAACGTTATGCTTTTATGTAGGGTGGTTATAATAATTTATGCCAGTCAACAAAGAAAGCTTTCTTGGGGAAGAAGCTATTGGAGATTTTGCTCTTTGCTAAGTTGGATCAACACATTTGGTTCTATACACAATTATGTCCCGTTATATGCAGACATTTTTCACACTAATTATATTAGGGTAGCTACTGTCAATCAGTCTTCACCATGTGCTCATGCAGTTTTCCTTATCATACAGAATTGGAAGACAAGAGAAAAGATAGTGAGTAACAATGTATCTTCCACTTTCTCTCTAATATTGCATTTAATTACTTTTTAATACTACCTTGATCATTACATATTACAAATTCTGGAGGATTTGAAAATGATCTATTTGTGCTTCAAAATAAATTTGGCTGAAATTTTACCACCCTTCCCTTTTACCTGATAGAATAAAGCTTAAAATATTCTTGGAAATATTAGAACAAAGTTACAAATATTCTTGGAAATATGAGGATAGCTTGGCAAGCAGGAATCAAGTTTTTGTTAACATAGAAAGGAATTTATGACAAGATTTGGAGTTTGGAATAGGGCAGTGGACAGGTGTGGTATCATTTTGTATCATCTAATCTGATATTAATTTACATTCTAAATGTTTGTTGCAGATGGCTCCTAACATAATAGACTTTACTGAGAACTGTAATGTTTTTCAAATAAGAAAAAAGAGCTCAAACAAAAATAGGGGTTTATAGGCAGAAAACCAGAATTTGAGACCTATTATATTATTCATTAGTTGGGTTAACTGGTTCAAAATGGTTGTTTAGGGAAAGGTTGTTATCTACGAATGGAGAAGGTACAAATAGGTCACTTTTAAAATACCTTCCAACATGACTACTTTTATGGCTTAAAAAAAGAAAAGTCTACTTGAAAATCAGTTTGCAAAGTACCCATAGGAATAAATTTCAAAACTTTAGTAATGGGTCTTAAGTTTTTTCTTTTTTGCTGATAATGAGTAAGAATTGAGAGACTTTAATTTCCAAATTGTGTTGTTAATAAATGATCTGGATACATGTCTTTTATTTATAAAAGGTGTAAGTATGTTTTGAACCATTAATAGGAAAAATAGATTTAAAGAATAATAATAAGTGCTGGGTATAGTGGTGTATGCCTATAATCCCAGCAGTTTGGGAGGCTAAGGCTTGAGAATGGCCAGTTCAAAGCCAGCCTCAGCAACTTAGCAAGGCCCTATAAAACTCAACGAGTCCCTGTGTCTAAATAAAATATAAAAAAGGGCTGGAGATGTGGCTTGGTGTTTAAGTGCCCCTGGGTTCTATCTCTGACACTGAAAAAAAAAGATTAATAATAATGATGTAACTTTAGTTACTGCTTAATATATGCTTTACCTGTGCTAGTCACTTTTCTCCATTATCAGAAAAATTATAAAGTATAATAACTATGAGATATAATGAGGTATTATGTCCTATACTTGGACAAAGTTATTAAAATAAAAGTTCTCTTGACTCTCCCTTGTCTTGCAAAAAGAGAAGATTCTTTTGTTGATTTGTTTCATTTTGTTTAGACATCACCCAGCTCAATATGAACACAAAATTTAAAACAAGAAAGATGGTAGAATAATCTATATAAAAATGCCATTTCTTTTAGGCAATAGGGCTATATTAGTTCATGTTCAGATGCAAACTGGCGTGGGCATTCCATGTCCTCAGCAATGATAGAATAAAATAAAAAGATAAAAATTAACTGAGCACCAAATCAAAATGAACATCTCATGAATAAGAAATAGAACAGAATTATGAAGTTCTGAGTTAACAGAAACAGAGGACTTGTCAGATATTAGCACAGTATAAGGCAAGTGAGCCTGGAAACCAACTCTGTTAGGGTAAGGAATACTAAAAAGAATTCTTGGTGAGACTACAAAGTAGAGCCAAGCTTCCTGATGAAAATCAGGAGTTGGATAGAAACCTGAGGAAATAGCTATTAAAAAAAATTGTCAGCTTTTGATGTGGGCTGTAGCTCTGTAGGAAGCTGTGGACTGAAGGTTGTGGTGGGAGAAGATATACACTTACATCTAGGCAAAGTGAAACCCTCCTCCCATCACCCCTGGTAACTAGATCTGAGATGTTCCAAGTAATTTTGTGCAAAAGGATGAATGCCATTGTAAGATAAAACTATAAAACTCACTTATATGCTCAGATGAGCAGAAAAAATGAGAAAAAGATGAAGCTAAATTAACAAAAGAAGTAAAAGACAAATGGAAGTACATCAAATTAAAAGTAAAGCAGTAACTTCAAGTTCCAAAATGGATAAATATATCTAGCATAATAGTTACCAACAAAATTGTCAAAGTTTTTTTAAATCACACAAGATAATATAATTTTATAAAGAAATTTTCAAAAATATATGAAAATATGTTTAGAATACTTACAAATGTAAACTAAATATTTATTTCATTAGAAAAAATAAATATACAAAACAGGCAAAAATCAAATAAAATATATGGATGTGTTTATGTACAAACTTATCCATCAGTATATCCATATAAGTTTATATTCCTCTATATGTAATATATATTTATGTATGAGTCTAGAAATCTTTGAAATACAATTAATACTATTTGGAACATAAAGCAATGAACAAATGAAAAATAATTTCTAGACTCAACACTAGTAAAGAAAGGATTCATAAACTAGAATATAGTGTTGAGGAATTCAGCAAAGATCGAAGAGAAAGAAGAATAAGATAAAATATATAGAGGAGCATATAAGGGATGTGATGATGGACAGAGAGGGTTCAAATAGATTCAAATGAGAAATAGGTGTAGAAAATAGAGTTAAGAGTTAGGAAGTGATATCTGAGAGAATAGTAAATAGCAGGATTGTACACAACTGAAAGAAAATTAGAATCTCATATTAAAAAAATTAAATGCTTCCTTTTAACAGTATATAATGTCCTTCTTTATCCCTTTTGATTAACTTAGTCTTGAAGTCGATTTTATTCGATATGAGGATGGCCACCCCTGCTTGCTTACGAGGACCGTGTGCGTGGTATATTTTTTCCCATCCTTTCACCTTCAGCCTGTGTATGTCTCTTCCAATCAGATGTGTCTCCTGGAGGCAGCATATTGTTGGATTTGTTTTTTTAATCCATGATACCAGCCTATGAATTACAGTAGATGGGGTAGAGAGAGAAGATGGGAGGGGAGGGGAGGGGGGATAGTAGGGGATAGGAAAGGTAGCAGAATACAACAATTACTAATTGGGCATAATGTAAAATTGTGGATATGTAACCGACGTGATTCTGCAATCTGAATTTGGGGTAAAATTGGGAATTCATAACCCACTTCAATCTAATGTATGAAATATGATATGTCAAGAGCTTTGTAATGTTGTGAACAACCAATAAAAATAAATAAATAAATAAATAAAAATAAAAAATAAAAAAATTAAATGCCAAATAAAAAAAACTAAACCCACAACTTGACAAATTATTTTCAAATTGATAGTTGTGATGGAAAAACTGAAGTCACAATTTGCTAGAGAGACATATTTCTTACAAAGGGACAGTATTTATATTGATACCAGGCATTTATTCAACTATAGAAACTAGAAAAAAACAAATCAGTTATTTTTAAAGTGCTGAAGAAAAATAACTTAGACAACTTAGAATTTTATTCCTCCAACTAAATCATCATTTTAAAGCAAGTTCAAAACAAAAAGGATATAATAGTTTTAAGCTTACAAAGACCGATGTTTGATAGCACACTTAATCACAATTATTAATCATTAATTTATAGAATTAATCACATTTTGTTAAAATTAAAAAACTTAACCCAAAATGCTAACATATGTATGATATATATGATTATATAGAATTATAATATGATACGATAACATAATTTGGCCAATATCACTTCCCAGCACTCCCACCCTCCCTCTGCATCTCCCACTCCTTAATACCTTTCCTCTACTGATCTCCCTTTGATTTCCATGAGATATGCCCACCTTTCTTTTCCTTTTTCTTCTCTATCTTCCACATATGAAAGAAAACATATTTCCCTTGACCTTCTGAGTTTGACTTATTTTGCTTATAACAAACTCTAGTTCCATCCATTTTCCTGAAAGTGACATAATTTATTTTTTCTTTATGGCTGAACAAAACTTCATTGTTATTATATACCACATTTTCTTTATCTATTTGTGGATGGACATCAAGTCTGGTTCCATAGTTTGGCTATTGTGAATTGTGCTGCTATAAACATGGATATGCATATATCACTCTAATCTGATGATTGTAATTCTTCAAGATAAATAACAAGGAGTTGTATAGCTGGGTCACATTGTGGTTCCATACCTAATATTTTGAGAAGCCTCCATACTGATTTCCATAGTGTTTACACTAACTTACAATCCCACCAACAGTTTAAATGTGTTTGTTTTACTCCACATTCTCTCCATCATTTATTTTTGTTTGTATTCTTTGTTTTAATAGCTGTAGATGAATAAATTGCTTTATTTTATTTTTTTAAATTTATTTTTATGTGGTGCTGAGAATTGAAGCCAGTACCTCACAAATGCTAGTGCTCTACCACTGAGCCACAACCCCACCCCTTATTATTATTTGTATTCTTGGTGATTGCCATTCTGACTGATGTGAAATAAAATCTCAGTGTAGTTTTGATTGCATTCCCCTAATTGTTAATGTGTTGAATATTTTTTAATATTTTTTATACATTTTTCATATATTTTATATATTTGTATTTATTCTTTTGAGATGTCTGCTTAATGCATGTGTCCATTTATTAATTGGGATATTCAATTATTCTGATATAAAGGGTTTTTGAATTCCTTATACATTCTAGATATTAATCCTCCATCAGAAGAGTAACTAGCAAGTATTTTCTTCCATTCTGTGGGTTCACTCTTCACATTCTCAATTGTTTATTTTGCTGTGTAAAAGATTTTTAATTTGATGCTATCTTATTTGTTAACTTTTTGCATTATTTCCTGAGCTTTAGAGGTCCTACTGAAAAAGCTATTCCCTGTGCCTCTGGGCTGGTCATATGGCCATTTTGACAATATTAAAATGTGCTGTGATAGAGTGTTGACCCTCTATGTTTTCTTCTAAGAATCACGTAGTTTCTGGTCTAACTCCTAGGTTTTTGATTCATTTTGATTTTTTTGTGTGTGTAGGGTGAGAGCAAAGGGTCTAGGTTCAATTCTATATATGAGTAATCAGTTTCCCCAGCACACTTTATTAACAAGACTGTCTTTTCTCCAGAGTACGTTTTTGGTGACTTTGTCAAGGATCAGATCACTGTAGATATGTGGGTTTGTCCCTGTGTCTTCTATTCTATACCATTGGTCTATGAGTCTGTTTTTATTTCGGTATCGTATAGCTTTTGTTACTATAGCTCTGCAGTATAATTTGAAGTTGGTATGACTTCATGCCTCAAGCATTGTTTTTTTTTTTTTTTTAAATTGCTTTGACTATTCTGGGCTTTTATTCTTTCAAATAAATTTTAGGACTCTTTTTTCTAATTCTGTGAAGAATGTTATTGGGATTTTATGGGAATTGAATACAATCTGTATATTGCTTTTGGTAGTATGGCCATGTTAACAATATTAATTCTATCTATTCATAAACATGGATGCTCTTAAAGATATATTTTACAGATGCAAATTTTAATTGTAAACAGAGAACACTAACTTGTTAAAAGAGATGATCATACTGACTTTTAAGAATGTACTTATGTACTACTTAAAAAAGATGCCTATAGCTTGATGTGGTGGAACATGCCAATAATGCCAAGGTATTCAGGAGGCTTGTGGCAGAAGGATTGCAAGCTTGAGACCTGTGTGAGCAACTTATCAAGATCCAAGATCCTATCTCAAAGTAAAAAGGATTGGGGACATAGCTCCAATGTTGAGTGTTTGCTTACCACGTGTAAGGACCTGGGTTCAATCCCCAATACTGGAGGAAAAATAGAAAGAGAGAACACACATTAAAGCTAAGCCACACCAATATGTTGAAGGATGGATAAATTAAAGATAAGTTATGTAAATCCTTACCAGCAGTCAGCTCTTACAATGATCTTAACAGTCACAGTAGAATCCAATGTCATCAGGATATACTCCATATAATAATTTAAAAAAATTAGCAGGATACAAAATTAACATCCAGAAATTATTTGTGTTCCTACAAAAAGTCAAACCAACATAAATACTGATACCTCATAGTAGTCAAAAGCACTTAAAGATAAACATACATCAGAGAAAAGACAGCTTTTTCAGTAAATGATGCTGGAAAAACTGGAATCCATATGTAGTAAAAGGAACTGTAACCCCTATCTCTCACCTTGTACAAAACTCAACTCAACGTGGATCAAGGACCTAGGAATTAGAACAGAAAAACTGCACTTAATAGAAGAAAATATAAACCCAATGCTCCAAATATTGGTTCAGGAACTAACTTCCTTAACAAGACACCTAAAACACAAGAAGCAAAATCAATAATTAAAAAATGGAATGACATCAAACTAAAAAGTTTCTTCACAGCAAAGAAAACAATCAAGAGTGTGAAGAGAGAGCCTATAGAATGGGAGAAAACCTTTGCTAACTGCAGCTCAGGTAGTATACTATTCTCCAGGATATATAAAGAACTCAAAAAACTTAATAACAAAAACAAACAAACAAACAAACAAATAGCTCAATAAATGGGTAAAAGAACTGAACAAGGACTTCTCAGGAGAAATATGAGTTGTTAGCAAATACACATACCAAAAAAAAAATGTTCAACATCAATAGCAATTAGAGAAATGCAAATTAAAACTACACTGATACTTCACCTCACCCTTGTCAGAATGGCAATTATCAAGAATACAAGTAACAATATGAGTTGGTGAGGATGTTCAGAAAAAGGTACACTCATAGATTGTTGGTAGGACTGCAAATGGGAGCAACCAATCTGGAAAGCAGTATGGAGATCCCTCAAAAAACTAGGACTGGGTCCGCCATTTGATCCAGTTATTCCACTCTTTGGTATATACACAGAGAACTTAAAATTAGCTTACTATAGTGATAGAGCTACATCAGTGTTTATAGCAGCTCAATTTACAATAGCTAAGCTATGGAACCAATCTAGGTGCCCTTCAACAGATATATGGATCATGAAAATATATAATGAAATATTACTCTGCCATAAAAAAGAATGAAATATGGCATTTGTGAGTAAATGAATGGAACTGGAGAATATCATGTTAAGTAAAATTCCAAAAAACCAAAGATTCTCTCTGATATGCAGATTCCAACACATAATGGTGGGAGACAGAATTTTTTTTGAGTTAGATAAAAGGGGAATGAAGGGAAAGGAGAGTGCTGGGAATAGGAAAGACAGTAGAATGAACCAGACATAACTTTTTATTTGATTTTTTAAAATTTATTTCTATTATTTGTTTCAATTGTTATAAATGGCAGCAGAATGCATTTCAACTCACTGTACACAAACAAAGCACAACTTTTTATTCCTCTGATTTTACATGATGAAGAGTCACATCATTCATGCACTCATATATGTACATAGGGTAATATGGTCTAATTCCACAGTCTTTCCTACCTCCCTAATTCTTCCTCTCCCTTCTCTCATCTCTGCCCAATCCAAAGTTCCTCAATTCCTCCTCCCCATTATGTATCAGCATCCACATATCAGAGAGAACATTCAGCCTTTGATTTTTTGAGATTGGCTTTCTTTACTTAGTATGATATTCTCCAAGTCTATTCATTTACCTGAAAATGCCATAATTTTATTCTCTTTTAATGTTATCTCTCCTATCTCTCACCTTGCACAAAACTCAGTAATATTCCATTGTGTGTGTATATATATATATATACCATTTATCTAGTGATAGGCATATAGGTTGGTTCCACAGTTTAGCTATTGTGAATTGAGCTGCTATATACATTGATGTGCCTGCATCACTGGAGTATGCTGATTTTATGTCCTTTGGATATAGACCATGCAGTGGAATAGCTGGATCAAATGGTAGTTCCATTCCAAGTTTTCTAAGGAACTTCCTTACTGGTTTTCAGAGTGGTTGTTTCAAAACACAGGGAAAGAATAATAAACAACCTCATTAAGTAATTCTGAGTAGAGGAGTAGGTTTTATAAACAAAGAAAAACAATAAGAAAAACACTTATTGGGAAAAGATATTTGTACTAAACTGAGAGAAATAATAATATTTCCAACAAAGTAATTACTTTTAGAGAAGACTACCATGGGAGGTCAAGTCCAATTGCCCAGATCCACCCACACCAACCTGTGCTGGTCCCAGGCACACAGCAGGCCTGGTCCACCTATCCATCTGCAGGGCAGACACCCACTAGAGCCTAGCCTCTGGTGCAAGACTGCCCCTTCCGACCCGCAGATTACCGTGGGAGGTCAACCCCAGTGGACCAGATCAACCCATTCCAACTTATATAAGACCCAGATTTAGGATGCAGTAACATTCATTGAGGAACACCAGCAGAGTCTTGAAGCCCAACATCAAGGTACAGGCAACCTGCATGGGTACTGTAAGAATAAAGGGAAGAAACTATAATATCTCAGATCCTCACTGCAAGAAAGGAAGACACGTAGACATCATGAAACAACAAGGGAGGGAAAAGGTCCCAAACAAACCAGGAAACTATAATAATAGAACCCATGGACAGCGAAGTTGATGAAATGTCAGAGAAAGAGTTCAGAAGGTTCATAATTAAATGATCTTTGAATTAAAGAATCACCTACATGAGAAAATACAGGCAGAAATTGATCACTCCAACAAAGAGATAAGAGAGCAAATACAGGAACAAAAAGTTACTTCAAGAGAGATATAGAGACTCTGAAAAAAAAAACAGTCAGAAATCCTTGAAATGAAGAATACAATAAATCAAATAAAAAACTCAATAGAAAGCATAACCAACAGAATAGATCACTTGGAAGAAAGAACATCAGACAAAGAAGACAAAGTATACAATCTGGAAAAAAAAAAAGTTGACCACACAGTGAAGATAGTAAGAAAAACCATGAACAGAACATCCAAGAATTATGGGACAGAATTAAAAGACCAAATATAAGAATTATTGGGATAGAGGAAGGCACAGAGTTTCAAATCAAAGGAATCCCCAATCTCTTTAATGAGTTTTGAGTTAATATCAGAAAATTTCCCAAGCATGAAGAATGAATTGGAAAACCAAATACAAGAGGCTTACAGGACATTAAATATACAAAATTACAACAGATCTACATCAAGGCATGTTATAATGAAAATGCCTAGCATATAGAATAAGGATAGTATCTTAAAATCCACAAGATAGAGGAATCAGATTACATCAGAGGAAGACAAATTTGTATCTCAGCAGATTTTTCAACCCAGACTCTCAAAGCCAGGAGATCATAGAACAACATATACCAAGCTCTGAAAGAAATGGATACCAACCAAAAATCTTATGTCCAGCAAAAGTAAGCTTTAGATTTGAAGAGGAAATAAAAACCTCCTGTGATCAACAAAAGTTAAAATTGAGTTTACAACTAGAAAGCCTGCACTATAGAACATCCTCAGCAAAATATTCCAAGAAGACAAAATGAAAACACTGATGAAAATCAGTATAGGGAGGGATTACACTAAAGGAAAATCTAATCAGAGGAGAAACCAAGTCATATTAAATACCAAAAATAAACAAAAATGGCTGGGAATACAAATAATATCTCAATAATAACCCTGAATGTGAATGGCCTAAACTCACCAACCAAAAGACATAGACTAGCAAATTGGATTAAAAAATACTCAAAATATGCTGTCTCTAAGAGACTTGTCTCATAGGAAAAGACATCTACAGACTGAAGGTGAAAGGTTAGAAAAATCATACCACTCACATCGACTATGGAAGCAAGAAGGGGTTTCCATCCTCATATCAAATAAAGGAGACCTCAAACCAAAATCAACCAGAAAAGATAAAGATGGACATTAATACTGTTCAAGGGAAACATACTCCAAAAATAATTAACAATTATAAATACATATTCCCCAAACAATGGAACATCTACATTCATCAAACAAACTCTTCTCAAGTTCAAGAGTCAAATAGACCACAACACAGTAATTTTGGGTGACTTTAACATACCTCTTTCTTCATTAGATAGATCTTCCAAACAAAATCTGAACAAAGAAACTATAGAACTAAATAATAAAATCAGTAACTTAGACTTACCTGACATATGTAGAACATTTCATCCTTCATTGAGAGAATATACTTTCTTCTCAGCAACCCATGGATCCTTCTCTGAAATAGACCATATACTATGTAACAAAGCAACTCTTAGCAAATAGAAAAAAGTAGAGATACTACCCTGCATTCTATCAGATTATAATGGGATGAAATTAGAAATTAATGATAAAATAAAATTCACTCCAATACCAGGAGACTAAATAATATGCTACTGAATGAACAGTGGGTTACAGAAGACATCAAGGAGGAGATTAAAGAGTTTTTAGAGGTGAATGAGAACACAGATACAACATATCAAAATCTCTGAGACACTATGAAAGTAGTTATAAGAGGAAAGTTCATTGCAAGAGTTCATTCCCTAAAAGAAGAAAAAGTCAACAAATATGTGACTTAACATTACATCCCAAAGTCCTAGTAAAAAACAAACAAACAAAAAACAACAACAAAAAAAAAGAAAAAAAAAACAAATCAAGACAAAAAGCACCAGAGGACAGGAAATAATTAAAATCAGAGCTGAAATCAATGAAATTGAAACAACAACAACAAAATAATTGAAAAAAATTATAGAACAAAAAGTTGGTTCTTTGAAAAAATAAGTAAAATTCACAGACTTTTAGCCATACTAACAAAGAGAAGAGAGAAAACTCCAATCACTAATATACACGATGAAAAAGGAAATATTACAACAGACACTACAGAAATACAGAAGATAATTAGAAATTATTTTGAAAACTCATACTCCAATAAAATAGAAAATATCAAAGTCATCAACAAATTTCTAGAGTCATATCATTTCCCCAAACTGAATCAGGATGATATACACAATTTAATCAAATCAATTTCAGGTGACGAAATAGCAGATGCCATCAGAGTCTACCAACAAAGAAAAGCCCAAGACCAGATAGATACAGAGCCGAATTCTACAAGACCTTTAAGGAATAACTAATACCAATACTCTCCAATTTATTTCAGGAAATAGAAAAAGAAGCAACAATTCCAAACTCATTCTATGATGCCAAAATCACTCTGATTCCAAAACCAGGCAAAGACAGATCAAAAAAAAAAAAAAGAAAAAGAAAACTTTAGACTAATATCTCTTATAAACATAGATGCAAAAATTCTCAATAAAATTCTGGCAAATAGATTGTGCACCACGATCAAGTGGGATTCATCCCAGGGGTGCAAGTTTGGTTCAACATACAGAAATCAATAAATGTAATTCATCAAATCAATACTTTTAAAAGTAAAAATCATATGTTCATCTCAATAGATGCAGAAAAAGCCTCTGACAAAATACAGCACCCCTTATGTTCAAAACCCTAGAAAAACTAGGGACAACAGGAACATATCTCAACATCATAAAGGCTATCTATGCTAACCCTAGGCCAACATCATTCTAAATGGAGAAAAATTGAAGGCATTCCCTTTAAAAACTGAAACAAGATAATGATGCCTCTTTCACCACTTCTATTTAACATAGTTCTTAAACACTGGCCAGAGCAATTAGACAAAAGAAATTAAAGGGATACACATAGGAGAAGAATCAAATTGGCACTATTTGCTGATGATATGACTCTATACCTCATAGACACTAAAAGTTCCACCAGAAAACTTCTAGTACTAGTAAATGAATTCAGCAAAGTAGCAGGATATAAAACCAACACCCATAAATCAAAGGCATTTCTGTATATCAGTGACAAATCCTCAGAAATAGAAATGAGGAAAACTATCCCATTTACGATAGCCTCAAAAAAATAAAATAAAATACTTGGGAATCCACTTAACAAAAGAGGCGAAAGATTTATATAATGAAAATTAAAGAACCCTAAAGAAAGAAGTCAAAGAAGACCTTAGAAGATGGAAGATCTACCTTGCTCTTGGATAGACAGAATTAATATTATCAAAATGACCATACTTTGAAAAGCACTGTACAGATTTAATGCAATTTCAATAAAAATCCCAATGACATTTCTCACTGAAATAGATAAAATCAATCATAAAATTCATCTAGAAAAATAAGGGACCCAGAATAGCTAAGGCAATCCTTAGCAGGAAGAGTGAAGCAAGTGGCATCACTATATCACACCTTAAACTATACTACAGAGCAATAGTAACAAAAACAGCATGATACTGCCACCAAAACAGACTGGTACACCAATGGTACAGAACAGAGGACACAGAGACTAACCTACAAAATTACAATTATCTTATCTTGGGCTGGGGATGTGGCTCAAGCAGTAGTGTGCTCACCTGGCATGCGTGTGATCCTCAGCCACATACAAACAAAGATGTTGTGTCTGCCGAAAACTGAAAAATAAATATTTAAAAATTCTCTCATTCTCTCTCTCTCTCTCTCTCTCTCTCTCTCTCTCTCTCTCTCTTTAAAAAAATACAATTATATTAGACAAAGGTGCCAAAAACATGCACTGGAAAAAAGATAGCATCTTCAATAAATGGTGCTGGGAAAACTGGAAATCCATATGCAAAAAATGAAAGTAAACTTCTATCTTTCACCATGCACAAAACTCAACTCAAAATGGATCAAGGACTTAGGAATAAAACCAGAGACCCCATGTCTAATAGAAGAAAAATAGGCCCTACTCTCCATCATGAAGGATTAGGCCCCAACTTCCTTAATAAGGCACCTGTGGTGCCAGAATTAAAATCAAGAATTGATAAATGGGATGGGCATGAACTAAAAAGTTCTTCTCATCATAAGAAACAATCTGTGAGGTGAATAGAGAGCTTACATCTTGGGAGCAAATCTTTACTCCTCACACATCAGATAGAGCAATAATCTCTAGGGTATTAAAGAAGTCAAAAAGCTAAACACCAAAAAGGCAAATAACCCAATCAATAAATGGGTCAAGGACCTGAACAGACACTTCTCAGAAGTTGATATACAATTAATCAACAAATACATTAAAAAATATTCATCATCACTAGCAATTAGAGAAATGCAAATTAAAACCACTCTAAGATTTTATCTCACTTCAATCAGAATAGCAGCTATTATGCATACAAACAATGATAAGTGTTGGTGAGGATGTAGGAGTAAAGGTACACTCATACACTTCTGATGGGACTGCAAATTGGTTCAGCCAATGTGGAAAGCAGTATGGAGATTTCTTGGAAAATTGGGAATGGAACCACCATTTGACCCAGCTATTCCTTTCCTCTGTCTATACCCAAAGGACTTAAAAACAGCATACTACAGGGACACAGCCCCATCAATGTTTATAGCAGCACACTTCACAATAGCTAAACTTTGGAACCAACTTAGATACCCTTCAATAGATAAATGGATGAAAATATGTGGCATATATTCGCAATGGAATATTACTCAGCAATAAAAGAGAATAAAATCATGGCCTTTGCACGTAAATGGATGGAGTTAGAGAAGATAATGCTAAGTGAAATTAGCCAATCCCAAAAAACCAGATGCTGAATGTTTTCCTTGATATAAGGAGGCCAATTTATAATGAGATAGGGAGAGGGAGCATGTGAGGAATAGACGAACTTTAGATAGGGCAGTATTTTTGGAGGTAAAGGCCAGGGGCCTGGGGTTATAAATGATGGTGGAATGTGATGATCATTATTATCCTAAGTACCTAAGTGCATATATAAAGATATGAGTTGGTGTGAATATACTTTGTATACAACCAGAGATATGAAAAATTATGCTCTATATCTGTAGTAAGAATTATAATGTATTCTGCTCTCATTTATAAAGAAAAAAAAGTAATTGCTTCTAAAAATAAAGAGACAAACACTTCAACATAAAAAAAGTAATTACTTCTAAAAGTGGGTACATAGATACATGGATACACATATGTAGAAATTTCACAAGTGAGGGAATATAAGTGACCAGTAAACATTAGCATTGTTCAGTGTTATGGGGACCAGGGTAATCTGAAGTAAAACAACAAACAGTGTTATAGAAACAACAACAAATGCTATTGACCATACCATTTTAACTAGATTCTATCAAAAATTTGCAGACCTTACAATATCATTTATGTTCGAGGGTATGGAGAATTGGGAAATGGAAACATTGCAATTGGACATGTCAGTAGGTACACTTATTTTGTAGAGCACTCTAGGAGAGTTGAAAATCTGCATTTACTAAGTACATGCAACTCAGCTTTCTATAGAAACAATTACACTTTTTCAAGGATATGTAAGAACAATGGTTGCTGTAGTCTCACTACATAAAAGAGAAAGGGTAAATCAGTACTTTACAAAAATTTAATGCACATATGAACAATAAGGCCTTTGGTTTCAGATTCAGATACAGTAGGCTCAGGCGGAATCTTGTGATTCTGCATTTCTAACAAGTTCTTGTGTATTGATCCTAAGCTATATTGGAAGGTCTTTATTGTGTGTAGCAGTGTTCTAAAGCATTTTACCTTAGCAATAATGCTTGTTGCAGCAAGTTTTATAGTAGAGAAAAGATGTAAAAACTTCCATGTCCATTTGTAAGAGAAAAAAAATGAGAATCATTTTTAGTATCTGAATATAGTGGAATGTGATCCATTGCTTAAGATAAATGGATTGTTGAGGGACAGGAACAAGTGGCAGAATGGAATGTATGACTTTGCAATTGCAAAGTATGTAAGCAATGTATTATTTAGTCATACCTATAAAGGCAACGATAGTTCATATTATTTCCCTGGAATAATAACTCCCATCTTTCTGACCAAGAATGGGAATAACTAAGGGGAGAAGACAGAGTAAGAAGATGAAGACAGATGGTGTTTGAGGGTATCCTAGTGACTTACTATTTTAAAAATCAAGCAAGTATAGTGAATTTATGGTGCTTATTAGATTGATACTTAAAATTTTCCATATTTTATTTCTAGTGATAGTAGGGGAGAAAAAGGATCAAAGATGCTAGGCATAGTGGTATATCCCTATAATCCCAGCAACTTGGGAAGTGGTGACAGGAGGATGGAAAGTTCAAGTCCAGTTCAAGGCCAGTTCAAGGCCAGCCCCACCAACTTAATTTAGTGTGACCCTGTCAGAAAATAAAAAATAAAAAGGACCTGGAATGTAGTAGTAAAGCACCCTGGAATCAATACCCAGCGCGCGCACGCATACACACACACACACACACACACACACACACATGCACACACACAAAAGCAGGGCAGGAGGCAGAGATCAAATGTGAGAAAAAAGGGACTTCTGAGGAAAGAAGGCTGAGCAAGCCTGGATGTGTGTGTGTGTGTGTGTGTGTGTGTGTGTGTGTGTGTGTGTGTTTACAAGAGAAATGGGAGATTTTAAGTAATTAACTTCTGGGATGAGCAAGGGTTTTGAGAAAAGAGGAAGAAAATAATTTTAAAGGTTTCTGTTTTATGCTGTTTAATGCTATGTCTTACTTCAGTAAGTACAGCTGAGACATTCCTGTGGACAATATAATTTTGTCTATCAAAAGTAATCAGACCTAAAATATCTAAACATTTAGTCTATAAAATCATTTTCTATAGAGTGAAGAAGATATCTTGTGTAGAATGAACAAGATGCTCTAGTAAATTTAAGGTAATTTTTTTAAAGTGACAGTTTTACATACATGGAAAAGTTGAGATGATCTTAAAGAGGGTATGTAAACGAGAATCCGGTGAAGAGTACTTCAGATAGTTTAAGGCTTTATTATTTAGATCATAGTTAAAACTGCTACAGAGCTGGGGCCATCTGGGAAACTGAGGCAGCATGGAGACCCAATTCTTGTGATCAAGTCAGAAAGAGTTCAGGCATGTCACTCAGAATAACAAGAATGAGTTAATTGAAAGGATAGGAAAAGGAAAGAGTGACACTTTCAAGGGAAAGAGTGGGTCCTCTCAGAGAGGAGAGATAATACACCTCTCCTGTACTCCATTTTTATGGGGGATCCCAGGAAATTTTCCCGAGAGTCTCACCTAGGTCCACCTCTTGACTTTTGACAGAGCAAGGTGACATCAGATGTTAAAATACCAACTCTGTGGTAACAATAGGCCACCTTGGCCCATGTTGACTGATTCTAATTGGATTTGTAATTATATATTCTTGCAGATTTTATGGATAGGAGTATCAGTCCTTATCATCAGAGTTTCTAGATCTGGTCACAAAAGTCTCCCCCTTCAGGTTAACTTGAGTTCCTCTTAGCATTATTTGGGGCCTGCATTTTTCCTGTAGTGAACAGGTAATTTGCTGAGGAATATGACATATCCTGTCCACTTCGGCCAGGTAAACTGCTTCATGGAAAAAAAAAAGCATGTGGGGGTAAGCACAGTGGCCCCATTTTTTTTAAGAATTATTCTTTTAACCTTGTGTCCCCACCATCCTCATCTGTCTGTCCCCTAACAATACCAGGACAATGAACACAGTTTCAATAAACTTCTCTCAGTGCTGCGATCACAGTGTAGGCTTAACGTAGCAATTCTTTCTGTGTAAGGGTATTCAGGAGATTCTAAGCAACCTGTTGTATATTAATATGCCCAATGTATAAATAGATTTGAGGTTTTCTCTTTTGTATCTTGCTATTGCCGCATGGAACTTACCTCTGTTCAATTTTATTTTATTTTTGTCTACAGTGTGTGTGTGTGTGTGTGTGTGTGTGTACCTTGTGTTTTGTTGCCCTTTGTATGTGACTTCCTCTCATTTAGTTGATCTCTAAAGATTATTAGAGGATAGTATATAGTTGATGCTTGCTCCAAAATCTTGATGAGACCAAATGTTACCTGCTGCTAGTCATAATATCATTGACCATGATTGTGAAATAGGTCTGACTTGTGAATAACTGAGGTTTGAGGAATTCTGGTCCTACCAAACCACTCCAAAGTAAACAGGAAATTAAAGCTGAGAAATGAGAAATAGAAGAAAGTCAATCACATTGACATTCTCTGTAAGAGACAATTAATCAGTCCAGAGCACTGGCTTCCATGCCCACATGCTTTCTAATCCAGGTTCTAATTATTAATTATTGATTTAAGCCTCAGAAATGGTGATTAGTTTTCAACAACTTTCAAATGAAATTATTATATCTTTAATATTGTTTTTGTAGATAATTTTATATGCAAAATAAGTGGCTAAATTTTAAAGTCATTTTATAAATAATTGCTTAGATCCAAAAATATACCTACACTTACTTATCTAGCCAATAGTCCTTAGTTCTTTCTGGGTTTCCTGTCCTATTAAATTCCTAGATGTTTTCCTTTACAGATTATGCATGATTCTCCATTCTTAGGAATACATGCTAAATATTAAAAATTATTCTCTGTGAAGATTTACTTCACCGAAATTATTTATGCCTCATATGATATTTTGAAACTTTTTTATGGATAGATTTAAAAATATTTTTCAAAAGGAATTGGTTAAAATTATATTGTTTAGTTTTTGAAAGATGCTGAAATGACTGTCCTGTTTGCACATTTTTCCTCTGACTGATGTGCTCTTCACAACATAGTGTGTCCAATGGGGTACCTGTTTGTCCCTGGTGCCCAAAGCTGATGACAGCAATAAGATTCCCACATGTGGAAATATTGGTAATTATTGTGAAGTAGCTTGTATCAATGACATTGAAGTAAAGCAAATTTATTTTATTTCACTTCTAAAACAAGTAGAATCTCATAAGCAGAAAACAAAAAGAATCAAATTCTCTTCACTATATTAAGAATATATAGTGAATATGCTAATTTTTAACTCATAAAGCTCACAATTTACATATCTTTACTTAACTATGTTTTTTTGAAGCATTTTATAGCCACTAACTACAATTTTAGGGTTGACTTTCTCTTTCTGAAAAATTGTATAGTGGTTGGTGTGAATTTTGAACATTTAAGGAATTAATGATTGTATCTTTGCTAGCTTACAAATTATGAAATATAATACTGAATGCTGGCCGCAATGTTTCAGAAAGTACAGAAACAACCAAGACACAAATAGCACTTGCAAACTATCAAGCTGTGTAATACTCCAGTGTTTTTTTTCTTTGTGTATATACTTAATTCACATAGGATGTTGTAAAACCTTCTCTATTCTTCAAACTAAAATTTTAAAAATCTGGGAAAAAAAAAGAAAAATGACAATACTATAAGCAAAGACTTTGGAAAAGTGATGCCATCAATGAGAGCATTATTGCTATTTAAAAAGAAAAAGAAAAATATCTTTGTGTGAGGTTAGGGATAGAAAAAAAATTGAAGAATGCAAAGCTTGTCTTCATTGTCCATTTAGCCTACAACTGTGGTTGTTGTTCTTAATCTGTTCCAAGACCCATTCCAGGCGACCAAGGATCTCAAAACATTTCTTACTTCTCCTAACTCACTCCCATCTTTACCTCACCTTGGGAAATGTCTAACCCAGCTATACTCTCTTGATTTATGAGCCATATTATTGAATTTTCCTGAGTCCTATAACCAATAAGATATCCTGTCATCTTTTTTATTGCTTCAGAAGCTGCCTAGATAACTGATTGAATTATTATGATCACAAGCAAATCAATGGGCCAGGAAGGTGAGGAAAGATTTCATGTTAACTAGCACTCACTAGCAATGTGGACCAATTTACTTTATATCTCTGGATTTACTTTTTTATAATTTAAAACAGTAATAGCTGATGCTATTGAGTAATAATATGTGCACGTAGTTAACAAGCACTTTATATGTGATCCTTAATTATTACCTACTTTGTAAGATGAGGAAACTGATGCTTAGAAAATTCAATGTAACTTGTCCAAGTCCACAGAGCTTGAATATGGCAAAGTTGTCTGAAGCAAACCCTGGGCACTTGACCTTCACACTATACTATATTTTCTATATGATACAAGGCATATGGATTGGAATAGTTCCTGATATGTTTCCATGGATCAATATGATTAAAGGAAATTGAAAAAGACTCTCTTGGAATAATTTTGGGAAACATGAATTTAGAGAAAATTAAGATATGCTCTTTACTACGGTGGTTTGTATTCACCGTAGGGGAAAAAGAAAAAAAAAAAACTGAATGTGATATCCTCCAAACTCATTTTACCATAGTATCTTCTTTCTCAAATAGTTTGTGGGACTTGTCTCTCAGGAAAGGCACTTTGTGAATCGCTGCACTAGGGGACTTCTACAGTTTGTTCTAACCTTCCCACTCTACAGGATATTATGTTTAAGGTGTTAGTGGGCCAAAGAAGCTTACTTTGTCACACTTTTTGGATAGCAATTGCATTTTAGTAAATATGTAAAAAATAGGTAATTATGTCAGTCAACAAAGCAAAGTTGGAATATTTTGGAGTGGATAGGATTTCTAATATTCTTTAAATCACACCAATTCAATTCATGTAGAGTTTATGGATAATTTATTCTGTAAAAAATGTTAAGCTAGTCAAAGCTGTAGAATATGAAATAAGTATGAACATGATCCCTGTACCCAAAAAAAAATGCACCTGAAATTTTTCAAAGTGTATGCATCTGAAATATTAGTTCACTTATTTGGAAGCAGCACATCGTATGACTGGTAATGGGGGAGATGAGTGGTACTATGCCTACAAATAATTGCTCCTTTATTTCACTTTACCTTTTTGCTTAAAGAAAAATTATTAGCATTGCATTTAGTTTGCTTCCCCATCATCTTGTACAATCATTGTGTACTTTTGGTAAGCTTTTTCTCTTGTTTGGTTATTTTTCTATCAAAAACTTTGCACTTAGGATGATTGTTTGCTAATAACTAGTTGCAAAATTTCTGTGCTTAAATTTTTTTCTATCAGCTCATTCATGTAGGTGATACTTGTGTAATTCACACATTTTAAGAGATTTACCTAAAGGAGAAAAACAGATTTTAATTAATGGATTTATTTTATGTAAGCTTGTTTTCCCTACCAAGCTCATTTATTCTACAGCTGATTAGGAAAATTTCAGGAACTTTTCCTTTCTTAAAAAAGTGGTGATTAATTTTACCATTGGGAAGAGCCTTTTAAGATCCCTTTTCCTCCACTGAACAGCATTCAAATAACAATAACATTATTTATTAAATAAACAGAGCTAATAAAGTGTTTCTCAAACACTCAAAATTTTTCCATGTTGTGTTTTTCAACTACCACTTCCCTGTTCCTTTTTCAAATTAACTTCTCATAATTCATCATCACATACCTTGTTTCAGCTGCACTTAATTGCTTGCTCTTCCTCATGCAATGCTATTAATCAGTTGGAATGTTCTTCACCTGTTCCTAAATGTTTTTTAATTACAATTCTAAAGGTTCAGTCATTTCCAATTGAAAATGTTCACTGTCCCCTACATTGTAACCCCCCAATGTCTTAAAAAATAAGTGTTCATCATATACCTATTTAGTATAGCAGTCATATATTCTAAGCTGATTGAAAAAAAAGCAGAGCCCCTTTTTACATTTGCAAATACTATAGCACTTGATTTGACTATTATGAATATAATAAATGCTATATATAAATATTTTTAAAGCATAAGGCATAAATGAAAAAGCGATAAGTTTTAAGTGCCTTTGTTAGAAATAGCAATTTATTGGTACCATAAGGACACAAAGGATTGGAAAAATGTTTATTTTTTATTTGTTAGTATTGTTATATGTCTCTAATAAAACCAGTGATCTTTTAAAATCATTTCAATGGCTCTTCTTTACTAGATATTAGATATAGAAATCACATTACATGAAAATATTCACAGTGAGGATGAGAGATATTCATAATATACAAACAAACTATTTTAATGGGTTCATTCACTAGAGTCTTTGTTATTAGGGGATCTTTGATATCTTGTTTTACTTGGTATACATTTTGGTTTGTCTATTAGCAATTTCATACCTACTCTAAGTTATATGTACTTGAGCTTTCCAAAGCTAGATTTTAATTAAACAGAATGGCAAAAAAGAGATTTCATTGTTGCAGTCCTTTAATATTTCATGAAGAGAATAGTTTCTCTAATATATGAAATTCATTTCTTAAAAAAATATTCACCCAAAGAGAAAAATAAAATGTAAACTTGCATTGTTTGAATGCTTGCCAGGTAACATTCAGCCTACAATATATGCCTTCCAGAACTAATTAAGGAGCCACATTATTATCTATACAAACAGAATAAAAGCTTTGTGTGAGCACACACTCAATGTAGGGAAATTCTGTCTGGACCAGCTGTCAATTTCTGGGCTCCCTTTTTTTCCTTTGAAGACTATTCATAAAATGGAGATAAACACATTCCCTGCCTGCAATATAGGTGTACCTGCAAATGTTTAATGCATCAGGGCATTTGGGAGATTATTTTAATGGAATTTTACCAAATCATGTTTTGACAGTCAATTTAAATACATTTAAGTTACCACTTTGGTCTATGCTGAAATCCAATAGGAAATAGGAAAGTTCTCTTATGAAATGATGGAGGAAACTGATGATAAAAGGCTCTGTTAAAAAAAAAACTCAATAGAAAGAAACACAAGTTAATCAAATTGCCATGGTTGAGAAAATATTCTTTCTTTACAAGTACTTGAGCCCAAGTCATGTAGATAGAGGAAGCTGCTCATATTCAACTCATATTTAATTCTCTTGCAAACTAGTGAACTCTTGAACCAATGTACTACAATTGTGTAAAATAACAGCAAATAGAAAATATTTTTTTTCTTTTACTGATGAAATGAAACATGGCTGATTTTGACAAAGTTTCTTCTAAGATTCCTGATTTGTCTATTTACTCACTAAAGTTGCAAGACATTTTAAAGTTGCTTCCACTCATCACAACATCATCTGCTTCATACCAAGGTTGAAATAGATGTCCATTTGTGTTTGTATTGTGAACAGTGAATAATTGTTAGGTGTCGGGTGCTGACACTTTAAAGACTGAAACAGTTATTATAAAATGGTACTATCTTGACAATCCAACTGTGAAAAATCAACAACAACAACAACAACAAAAAAAAACAGAGAACAAAGTAAAATACCATGAAAAACTATAGAAAGTGAAAACAATTGTCTCCTTCTTAGCATATAATGATTTTTAAAACATTTCAGAATGTCTTAGAGATGTTAAACAATGTTTCTTCACCTTTGCATAAAGTAGCATTATTAACATTTTAATTAATTAGATGAAGATGTTAAGGAGTTTTTGAAATCATTGTGCCTGGGAGAATACACAGATTTCTGGCTATAAATTAGGGCTTGATCTCATCCTGCTTCTTATTGCCAGCTGTGGAAATGTATGTGTGTAAGTGTGACTATATGCATATTTATATTGATTTTTTTTCTTAATGACCAATATACATAGGAAAAAGGATAATCACAATGTATGATAAAATGCTTCCCAGATCAAATTTCTAATAGTCCTCTCCTTTATTGATGAATGTCAGCATGCAAAACTTGTTCAAACTTGTTTAAAATATAAATATGGACTTCACAATAGGTACCATCTTCTATGCTAAATGTGTTAGATGCATTATTTCCTTTAATTTATTAATAATTTAGGTGGTTGACATATTATTTTCATTTTATAGAAGAGAGATATAGGTCTAAATTATGACCAATGTCATATTTTTAGTGAGTAGCAGAAATGAGAATCAGTCTTGGCATTGTCTGACTCAAGAACCTTTGTATTTCACCATTAAAACCTGTAAGCAATTGACTGAAATGAGCTACTGTTTTGTTTTCTTTTAGAAATTATACTACTTGCTTTGGCAAAAAAATGTATTTTTTCTGTTATATTTATAATACTAATCAGCAGTATTTCTGTAATAGTACAATAAGTACAAAAAGATATCAGTTTTATTCTTACTCTGTTTATAGACACAGTTTTCACCTTTCTTCTCTGTTCAATCACTTTCTGAGAATTTATAACCATCAAGATTAAATAGCACTGCACATGAGCACTTCTGTTTCATTCCAAATGTGGGCTCACAGTAGATTTTCAGTAACTAAACCTGTCCTCTATGTCTAGGACCTTCTTACATGTGAAGATTCTTTTAGATTCTCTCCCTGGTAGGCCTCACTTATAGCTATTCCTGTTCAAAATTATTTGTCTTTCCTCCCAGATGTTACTCAGGATATTTTGTTATTCAGAAAATTTCTTTGGATGCCCACGATGGTATTCTCCCACCCCCTCTGTGGTGTTTGATGGTTTCCTCCCTTCCTGTTTTGGTGTTCTTTCGTGGTTCCAACTTTGAGGCCTCTGATGCCTATGAAAGGAAGCAGGGGTACCTGGTCCCAACCCCACTGCTTTGCTTGCAGTGCTCTTCCTTGTACAGAATGGTGCCTTCACGTGCAGTGGTGTAATTGAGCTCTAGCTCTTGCCATTTTGTTATTTCACAGTGCCCAACAACTGTGTGGTTGGCCTTTCTGATTCCTTCTAATAAGATACCCTCTATTATATAGATTTTCTTATTTCTCAAAGTCCTGAGAAACATTTCAGACAAATGATCCATGTATCTTTGTCCTCGGTGTACCCTTTCTCTAAAAGTTTAGGTGTGAGTTAATGAGGAACTGGAAACAGGAGTAAAAACCTGCAATTTGGTTATGATCACTGTTAGAAACATTTGAGTTCTTAGCTCTATTCCAATGTTTCTTTCCAGAATGTTGCACAGTTTAATGCAAAGAAACTCCTGGTAGGCAGACATCACATGTTTACTCCTCACATTCAGATAGGTTTGCATTTCCCCCAGGAGTGATCACGCTGAGACTCCTGTGATATTTACATTTGAAAAGATATCACACATTGTAAATAATGTAACATTTCTGAATTCTTAACCTTTTTTTTTTTTTTGCTGCAGAATTCACTGTTGTGTGCAACTTATCTGCAGACAAAACAGCATTTAGCAAAATATTTTGGTGCCAGAATGCCTTTATCATTTTACTCTCCATGGAAGATTGTATTTCTTTTACTTTTGTGTTCATAAATGAAAAGTTTATTGTAAATTTCTGTAGAGGAATGTTTTGGTATCTATAGCAGGAAAAATAAAGTATTGTGAATTTCTACGGTATTTTTAGGGAAAGAAGAGAACTTTGGTGTTAATGAAATGGGAGCAAGCAATTGCTTGATTTGATTCCTCAGTCAGCATGCAGGGTTGTGGGGGCTTCCTCCTACTGTTTGCTTATGTAGTTAATTCCCTTTTCTAGAGTCATTAGTTCTCTATAAGGGACTCACATGTGAGTTATGTTTTTCTGTTAGTTATCAGATTGACTCACTGCCCTCAATTATATTTTATACTCTCATGACAAGACAGAAAGACTTATGTGGATGATGTATGACGTGTGAGAATACCCTAGAACAGTGCGAAGGAGAGCCCAGCAGTTTTCATGGGAGATCAAGATTTTCATAGCAAGCCTGAGAATTAGGTGGGATATGCTAAGAAAGATGGTAAGAACAAATGAATGATGTCCCTGTCTCTTCCGTGTCTCTTAGAATTTTCTCCACTTTCCATCTCTTCTCATGTTTTATCTTTCTAAGAGGGTGTCTACCTGATGTAATTTCTTCTTGATATTCTGTTTTGGTATCTCAGTAGTGAGAATGAGGAGAAATGGTAAACTCCAAAGCCAGACAGATTTTCTGTGGGAAAAGCAGAGAGATATTGTAGGCAGTGGGAAAGACAGATACTTTTAAAAGAGAAAAACATGTGTAAGATAGGGGACAGAGAGCAGAAGGGGGGCAGACAGAGAGAAGGAAAGAGAGGTAGAGGTATAATTTTGGAAAGTTGTGAATGTTGTTTAACTGTAATGCTAAGATGTCATTATTCAAATCACCGTAGAAAAGATAACACATTACATAAAACTAGAAAAACACTTGTATCTCAAGAACCTATCACCCAGCTAAAACAATCACCATGCACCTGTTATTTCTCCCCACTTTATTTTGACTGATTCAGATGAATTTTAACTCTATATATTTCAGTATATGCTGAGGGCCATTACCACGTAGGAATGACGCATCGAAATTTCCTTGCCAAGCGTACCCCATGCTGCTTAGAGGACATTCGATGGGACATTGCATGCATGCTTTAATAAGGTGACCTTGCTCAAGGACCAAGGCGGATCCGGGTTTAGAGCTGATCAGGTTTGAGGAAGTAACGGGCTCCTTGAGTTTAAGGCATTGCCAGTTTAAGATAATGGGTTTTAGGGAAGTTGGCGGTTGAAGATTATTGCTGGGATTAGGGTGTTCCTGCTGCTTGTTCCCATTGAGTTCTCCTGAGATTAAAATGGATTTTGGAGATAGCCTCGTGGAGTAGGTGAATTGTGCGGGAGACAGCAGAACGGGTTTGCCCCTGGACCTGTGTGGAGGCGGTGTGAGAGCTGGAATAAAGAACTGCTGTTTGAACCTACAAAGCTGTGAGTGCCTCGTGATTCTGGTGCCAAGCCGAGACATTGGCCTTTGGCATCCCCGTACGGGCCACCATTATGCCAAGGTCTCGGCTTGGCACCAGAATCACAAGCCACCACACACCTTTGCAGGTTCAAACAGCAATTCTTTATTCCCGCTCTCACACTGCCTCCACACAGGTCCAGGGGCAATCCCGTTCTCCATCTCCTGCACCATTCACCTACTCCACGAGGCTATCTCCAAATCCCATTTTAATCTCACAAGAACTCAAAGGGAACAAGCAGCAGGAACACCCTAATCCCAGCAATAATCTTCAACCTCTAACTTCCCTAAAACCCATTATCTTAAACTGGCAACGCCTTAAACTCAAGGAGCTGGTTACTTCCTCAAACCTGATCAGCTCTAAACCCAGATCCGCCTTGGTCCTTGAGCAAGGTAAGCTTATTAAAGCATGCATGCAATGTCCCATCGAATATCCTCTAAGCAGCATGGGGTACGCTTGGCAAGGAAATTTCGATGCGTCATTCCTACTTGGTAATGGCCCTCAGCAAGTATATGTATCACAAGATTAGTTATGTGAGATAATAATATGGTGAATACATTTTTAAAATGTACAACAAAGTAACATGGTATTACACAGATAATTTCTTTTATTTCTTTTTCTGTCTCTCTCTATATATTTTATATAGACATATATGTAAAATGACAGATACTTTTAGTGAGGATAAAATGTATTATTAATATAGCGTCTCCTATAGTCCATTACTAACTTTTTTGCTTCCCAAAGTATGAATAAAGCTTTCAGAAGCTTCTCCCATTTATCTCATTCTTTTTTTAGTATATTAGCTTTATATATGTGTTAAATCAAAACCATTTTGTTATCATTTTAACTAGTCAATATTTATTTCCATCTACTCCTCTATTTTCCCTATCTAGTGATCTTTATTTAATTGTTTTATCTGAAATAATCCCCCTTCATATAAATGACTTATCGAGAAAGCCTACAGAATGGGAGAAAATCTTTGCCACACTCACCTCAGATAGAACATAGATTTCCAGGATATAAAGAAGCCAAAAAGGGGTGGGGTTGTGGCTCAGTGGTAGAGTGTTTGCCTAGCATGCATGAGGAACTAGGTTGGACGCCCAGCATCACATAAAAAAAAAAAAAAAGACTAAATAAACAAAAATAAAGGTATTGTGTCAATCTACAACTAAAATATATATTTTTTAAAAACTAAACACCAAAAAATAAATAAATAACCCAATCAGTAAGTGGGCTAAGGAAACTTTACAGAAGAAGAAATGCAATCGATCACAAATCAATGAGAAAATGTTCAACATCTCTAGCAATTAGAGAAGTTCAGATCAAAACTTCACTGAGATTTCTTCTTACTCCAGTCAGAATGGTGATGATCAAGAATACAAGTAACAATAAATGTTGGCAAAGATGTGAAGAAAAAGTACACTCATACATTGCTGGTGGGATGCAATTTGGTAAAAACACTCTGGAAACCAGTATGGAGATTCCTCAGAAAACTTGGATTGTAACTATCATTTGACCCAGCTATCCCACTCCTTTATACTCAAAGGGCTTAAAATCAGCATACCACAGTGACACAGACACATCAATGTTTATAGCAGCTCAATTCACAACAGCTAAACTATGGAACCAACCTAGGTGCCCTTCCACAGATAAATGGGTAAAGAAAAGTGGTATATGTACACAACAGAATATTACTCAGCAATAATGAAGAATAAAATTATGGCATTATCTGGTAAATGGATGAAACTGGAGAATATCATGCTGAGCAAACAGGCCAATCCCAAAGAACCAAAGGCTGAATATTTTGTCGTATATGTTAATTCATAATAAGGGTGTGTGTAGAGAAGAATAGAGGTATTTTGGATTAGACAGAGGGGAATGAAAAGAGGGGAAAGGGTATGGGGATAGGAATGATAGTAGAATAAATTGGACATTATTATCCTATGTGCATATATGATTACATGAGCTGTATAACTCTATATCATGTATAAATAAGAATGAGAAGTTATACTCCATTTATGTTTGATGTGTCAAAATCATTCTACTGTCATGTATAATTAGAACAACTTTAAAAATGACTTCTCACAAAGATTTTTTTTCCAGGTCTATTGGCAATTAATTCTTTCTTTTCTGTAAATGTTTCAGTTTTTGAGATCATTCATTTTTGAAGTTTAATCAAACTGGGTTTGGAATTCTAAACTTGAATTTTCTTTTTCTTTACAGATGACATTGCTCTGTCTTCTAGCTTCCCTACTTCTTTTGAGAAACCAACAGTTGGTCTCCTTTTGTCTTCTTAACAGTTATTTTCCTTTGATTGTGGTACACTGCTAATTTTCTTCATATTCTTTCTGTTTATGGTTTGCTGACTCTTGTAAAATTGAGGATTTGTCTTTCACGTGATTTTAAAATTCTCAGTCTTCATTTCTTCAAATAAGGTTTTCCTCTAACTTCTTCTCTTCTCGGACTCTGATTAGACATATGTTAGACCTTGGGAGCATGCCTTATGCATACATTTCTTTGCTCTGCTTTTTTTTCTCCCCCTTGAATCTCAGATGAGATATTGTTGGAGTTGGGCTCAGAGCCTGGGAAATACATTCAGGATCCCAGCAGGTAGAAGATGCAAGGTACAATTGGGAGAGTAAACATGATTTATTTGGAGGCATCAGTAACTCCCTAGCCAGCACCACCCTGCCTCACCCAGCCATTTCCATAAATCTTTTTTTTAATATGCAGGCCAGATGATGAAGACACATTGTCAATATATTGTTTCATAAGATGAGTGAGAGTGTGCTCATAAGCAAATGTCTATGACCTTGAGTACATACACTGAATTTGGGTGTTCATGACCTTGACTGCATGTTAAATATATAATTTTCTGAAATCTTTAGCAAGGAAGCCTCTTAGGTCTACTCAACAGATACTTTAGTCTCACATTTAATAATATTTTTCTTTCATGTCCATTTTGTTATTAAACCCATCAGTTGAGCACTGAATTTCATATTATTTCATTTTACTTTTCTAGGATATTCATTTATATTCCATTGTTTCCTCTACTTTTGACATGACTGTCAATTTCGAAGTTGCTGTGTCCCTGTCCTGCTTACTCCAATATCTGGATTAATTCTTGTCCTTCTTCTACTGTCTATTTTGTTTATTAATTATAAATCACTTTTCCCAAATTTTCATATATCTAGTAATTTTGTATGTGTATTAGACATTTTGACTAATCTATATAGTAAAGGACTCTCTGAAGATCTTCTGATATATAGTAAATATTCTCTGGAGAGCATTAAGCTTTCTTAAAGATTTTTAAAGGTACATTATTAGTGGATGTGCTTGATCTGAATGAGTCACACTTTTAGGCTTTGTTCAAGTAAGCTAATCTTTCAAAGGCAGTACCTTATTCTTAATGACTGGATGTCACGCTTTCTATGTGATTCTTATTTGTTTGTGGGATACTCCTGTGATTTCTGGGGTATAAACTGAAAGCTCAGGGTGTTTATCAAGGTCTTTCACTCTGTAATTCTTCAGTATTATATAGCCTCTCTAATCTTTACTCTTTAGTATTCTGTTGGCTTTTACTCTATAGGATTCCCCAAGTTTCGCTTTGTATTTAGGAGTCCAAAGCAAAAGCATTGACATTACTACTTTGAATATGAGATTAAATTTATAATTATTTTTTAGGTAGATTAATATTTCTTTGACTATAATATTTCTTTTGAATTGTGCTTTTAGGGAGTTAGCCTTTGTACAAAAGATTATGAAACCAAAGTTCATAGAACTTAATTGTCTAGGACAACAGAGTTTGTAAATGGTTAAGGTGAGAGTCAAATAGCTATACTCACTTCTTTAGAGAATCCTATTGCTGATCTGTCTCAACTACTGTCAGTTACCAATGTATCTTGAGTAGAGTAGCTGAAGATTGAGATAAAAAAAGTGGCATGTCAATTTGAAGGTAATAAAATGAAATGGAGTGTAATGATTTAACATTTAAAAA
The DNA here is from genome assembly GCF_052094955.1 of Ictidomys tridecemlineatus. Classification (NCBI taxonomy): domain Eukaryota; kingdom Metazoa; phylum Chordata; class Mammalia; order Rodentia; family Sciuridae; genus Ictidomys; species Ictidomys tridecemlineatus. The sequence goes on from NC_135479.1 coordinate 107,493,091, forward strand.
GGAATCTTGTATTTTCTAACTTTTTGTAAAGTTTTCTAAGTTTTAAAAAATTTTTACATTAATATGAATGGATTCTTGACTTGGAGACTTACTGATGACATCAAAACTATTTCTCTTCTTTCTTTGAATGATGAAAGACATAATCTCCCAGTTTTCCCTACAGATTGATGAGTCTGTGTGCTTGAGTTGTAATTAATGGAGTATGAGCAAAAATGTTGTTTCTCCTATAGGAACGTGCAGTGAGAATATCCACCTTTGATTCTTTAGACTTCTTCCCCTTCTGCCATCTTAATGCAGAAAAGTTATGAAATTTTAATTATCCAGAACTCAGGTGATCTCTAGTCTTTTGATCTGGGAAGAGCCACCTATAGAAGCTGATTTTAAGTAAATGAAAAATGAACTCATTTACTTCTTGTTTGAACCATCATACATTTTGTAGTTTATTACAGCAGCTGTTATTACCTTAAAAACTTAGTTTCTCAGTTTTCTTACAATAATGTTGGATACAGTGACAATAATATACTAATTTCATAAGATTGTTTTGACATACATACACCTAATCAATCCTTCATAAATCTTAAACACTAATATTAAAGTCATGCATGAATTTGTACCAGTATATCTCATTAGTGGGTGGTGGGATAACAGTGGGATCTATTGTTTGAGAACATAGCTCCCTAAGCTTGTTTATTGAGGAATTCAGAGACCTGAAACAAAGTATTCAATTTTAAAAAAGAAAGAAAGAAAAAAAAAAAGATAGTAACGTTACAATGTTCATACCACTATATTATACTTTCTGTTGAGTTTCTCTGTTTTGATAAAGAATTTACTTTAAAAAAATAACTAAAATATTTTTACTGCAATTTTAATTTATAGAACATATTTTTGTTGGATTTCCAAAATTATATTTTAATATCACTTTTGTAGGATTTTTTTAGTAAAATTTATTTTAATGAGACTGGTTTATATAAGCATGCAGATAAAATAAGTGAGCATTGAATTTGTTTTCCTCAGCAGATTCAAATGCATAATTTATTACAGAATTTATTATTACATTACATGTCAAAAATAAATGTATCAAAAGTGATTTTGTGGAAGCAATCTATGAATCCATTCAAAAGATGAACTGAGAAACTTTATACATTTGCATATTTTCATCCTTGTGTTAAATCTTCTGGAGGTATTGACATACACTAATCTTTGAGATTGGTCCTACAAAGACAAATTTGGGGCATTTTCTTATTTAGTAAGTTATTAAGTTATTAAATTAATATGATAAAAGATTTCCTTACTAGAATGATTTATGGAAACTTATCTAAGAAAATATATTTTAATATATATATATTGTACTTACTAAAAGCTGGCATGCTTTTAATATTCTTTTTAGCTTTGTAATAAATAATAAATAATAATTTGGAACACACCAGGTTGGAATGTCCCAAATAGTATAACTCAATTAATTTTGGGAAAATCCTGTTTCTAAATATAGGTAAATAAGAAATTTTAAAAAGTGGATTGAACTACAAAGATTTAAGAATGGATTCAATAAAATAGGTCCATGCTATGCTAACCTTGGAGCAAGAGACTTGTTGAAATGTGATTTATTCATCACTAAATTCTTTGCCTGTCTTAGCATTATAATTTACTAGAGAAAATGGTTGTGTAGAGGTAAGATTTTAGGGTTACAAGGAATAACACCTCTCTTTCAAAAACACAATAATATCTTTTATAGATATCTAAAGTTTCACCCAGGGAAGGGTTATGCTTTAGGTCTCCAGTACATTCATAAAAAGAGTAGTATAGCAGAATGTCTGCCAGACAGGGGTGTGAATTTCAGCTCTGCCATTTACTATGTATGACCTTAGATAAATTCCCTAACCTTTCCGAGACATAATTTCTTTATCTATAATACTTGATTAATAATACCTAGTTTCTCTCTAATTTTTATGGAGATTAAAAACTATAGTGAGCATAAAATACTAAATATCATTCTTGAAAATTAATTTTCTCTCAACAAATTGAAGAAATTCTCTAAGAGTTCATTTGAATAACTCTTCCAGCTAACTAGTGGAGGGAACAGTGTCCTCCCTGATTTTAATGTGGGAACGTGATTATAAACGTTAGTGTGGTGATATGTCTAGAAGAAAAAAAATGTATAAAGGCAAATTGGTTTATTTCATAATAAAAATTTTCATAAGCTTTGATATAATTATTTTTGGTGAAAATTATTACTCTATCCTGAGTAATAATTGTAAATATGAACTGTATAAACAAGATATCCCTTGCATAAATTTTACAGTAATATTAACAATGAAAGTAGAAAAATATGTTTAAGAACAGGGAAATGTATAAATACAACACCATAAAGCAACTTGGTAGAGTATGATGCAATTATTGAAAATGACTTTTATAAAATGGGAAGGACACACATATATTATATTTTCATGGCTAGAAATTGAATTTAGGGAGAAAATGGAACAAAATACTCATAGAAAACATATTTATGGGTGACATTTTTTTCTTACTTTTCTCTTGTTTTTGAAAAGAGCTTTTATTGCTTTTACAGGAATCAAACAATATAAAGTAATGGATGAAGGGTAAACTTTTAACAGCAAATGACCACAGCAGTCTGTAGTCCTTTTTGATATTAGAATAGACACTGGGATGCCTGATCTGACAATAGCAGTACAATATTAGTCCTTAAGCTGCAAGAACAATAATTCACTAAGTATACGCTGGTCAATGTAATATATCTGTGACACCTGCTTTATATGAATTTTATGTAGTTTGTAGACATGAAATCATAGTGTAACAGAATTTAAGATGCTCATGGCTAATTATCCTTGATTACATTGAAACAAACAGTCTATTAGATTTGAAACAAAAATCAAAAAAGTTTCAATTAAGGCTCAGGTTATCACTCTATTTTCTGAACACTATCCCTTGACCACATGCTGGTTTTTTGAACTTTATTTTGAACTTCTCTTGCTTTTTTCCACATGACATTCTGAGGCTACAGGAGCCACCAATCAGCACCCAGAGTGTCCTCCACTCAATGGCATTACTGATGCCACAGCCAAACTTCTCAGCATAGACTTGGAGAAAGCTGATTGACCAAATAATGTGAATGTTCTGTGATATCAGAAAAACTGACAGGTCTAAAAATAAAGCATTATATTTGAACCATGAGCTCCTTTATCTTAATAAGGCATACATCAAAATACCCAGTTATAAAGAATAGGAATAATGGATGGTTAACATGCCCCATTTTACCTTTTTGTAAAGTATACACAATAAATGACTGGAATATTCTAGGGGTGGTTGATTGATTCTCTTGCTTTTTGTGTTTTTATTGGTATACGTCTCTTTCAGTTTATCAGCAGATAACAGAAAATAAATTTTAAAGGCAAACCTTATAACTCACATGCTCTGGAAATATATAAAAGTCAGTTGGAAAAGTTGAGCATATTTGCTTGATTTATTTTTATTATCAATTCAAAAATCACTTATGAATCTCAAGATTTAATATGTTTCCCTCATTATCATGTCAAGGAAGCCATTGGGAGACAATTTTCTGAACATTTTTCATGGTTCCAAACATCTTGTGAGCAGAGGTACTGGCTGTTTTTAGACTGTTTTCTAGAGTGTTTGTATAACAAGAAGTCTTGGCACATTGAATGCCTCCTTTAGAGCAGAGAACAGGTTATTTTACTTCCATATAATACAGATAATATTTCTCTCTGGGATAAATGTCAGGCAGACAAGCTAAATTCTGGGGATAATTTACTTGCTGGCTTTAGTAATACCTTGGAATTTCCTCATCTATGAGCAAACCTATTGTATACAACCTACTCAAAACACCTGACTCATTCTGTGTTTGCCCTGTGAGAAGTAGGGGACAAGGAGAATAGAGACTACCACAAAGCTCATGCTGCTTGTATTTCAAGGGTCTTCTACCAGTGTCCACATGACTGGCTGATCAGTCTGTGAGCTTTTGTCTGGGACAAATCTTAGACCCTTCATATTTCTTGGCAGATGTATAGACGCAGATTTGTTCACTATCATTAGTAATATAATAGCATAGCACTCATTATTCTTATCTCTCTGTCAGTTCTTACATGAACATTTTAAATCTCATTTTCTATTTCTTCAGGCTACATCAGAAATTTTAATAAAATTTATTACTCTGTGCCACAAAATAATACCATGTATGTATTAGGAATGTATAGATTAATAAAATTTGAAAGATGAGATTTAGGTTATGTTATGGTTTAGATATATGTTGTCTCCCCCAAAACTCATGTGTTAAACAATGCAAGAAAGTTTAGAAGTGAAATGATTGGGGTCTGACAGCCCTACCCTAATCAATGCATTAATCCAGTCAAATGGATTAATGGGGTAGTAACCCAGGGCAGGTAGAGTGTAGATGGAAGAAGTATGTTATTGGAGACATGCCTTTGGGGTTTATATTTTGTCTCTGGTGAACATAGCTCTCTTTGTTTCCTGGTACCATGTCCTTAGCTACTTTCTTCCATCACACTCTTCTACCATGATGTTTTGCTTCACCTTGAGCACAGAACAACAGAATCAGCCATCTATGGAATGAAATCTCTGAAACAGTGAGACCCCAAATAAACTTTTCCTCCTCTAATTATTCTTGTCAGGTCTTTTGGTTTAAAAAATGACTAAAATAGATTAAATATATTAACATTAACATGGGGGGTGTGTTCTTTTTAGTTAGAGACAAATGAACTTAATGCTGAGGAAAAAGGAGAAGCTAAATACTGGGGATAAGTTTCCTTTTATTTCCCTAATTATCTCTATGCCTCTGATATCATTGTATTTTTTAAGTGGCCTCATTCATTCTTTTATAATTCTAAGGAGAATCATGGTGATAAGAACTGTGTAAACAAAAGGGAAAATGGAGTGAAAGAATGACAGAAAGAGAGAAAGGAAAAATCACATGCACAAGAGAAAGAGAAGAAATTGAATTTTCTTACTTCTGTCTTTTGATGGTTTTTAATTTTCCTTTCAGTACTCTGAATTGCAATTTAAAGGTTAATTTTTGCTAAGTTGTCATTTAGAGCAAAAGTTTAAGTGGATCTTTCTAATCAATAGCTTTCTACATATAGTAATATTAATATACTTACATATGCAATTATTTTTTGTTTTACCTAGTACATTGGAGTTCTCTAGAAATGACCAATAGAATGAATAGATAGACAGACAGACAGATAGATAGATAGATAGATAGATAGATAGATAGATAGATAGATAGATGGATGATTTATTAGATTAGCTTACACATTCAACATTTAGAGGCTGGGTTGTCCCACAATGACATCTGCAGGCTGGAGAGCTGGAGGAACCAGTAACTGCTCAGTCCAAGAACCTGGAAGTTATGAGAACAAGAGGGACCGATGATGTAGGTCCAGTTTGAGCCTGATGGCCTGGAAGCCCTCCAGATAGTTATTGGTGAGAATCCATGCTGAAAGACTTGGTTTCCACTAGTGATGGCAGCAGTGATAGATGCACCTGCTCAAAAAGAATGGAGCTTACACACATTGGCAGCCTTCCTCCTTTTTCAACTTTTGTTCCATCTGGACCCCTAGCCTATTGGACAGTAATGCCCTCATTAGGAATGAGTATCCCCCTTCAGTTTACTGCCCCACATGCCAATTGTCTCTGGAAGCATTCCCACAGACCTATACAAATGTGTGGTTGACTAATTTCCTGGGTTTCTTTCAATCCAAGATGACGAATCATATACAGGATTCTTAGGTTAACTAGATTTGAAATTTTGTTTGCTAACTCAAAATGATCAAATTTGAAAATATAGATTGGAATCTAAATTTGGATTGTTTTGTTGAACATAGGCAGTGAGAAGGCTTTTTCAAGGATAAGAAATATGGAAAATAAAACTTGAGAATTAGCAAGAAAAAACTTAATTAGAGAAAGTAGATGATAATGACAAGGACAGAAATAAAAGATCTAATGTTGGAAAAAACATAATGCATGGAAAACCACAGTTTGTTGAATTGATTTGTATAAGATGTACAAACAATAGGTGGTGGCATTGTTTCTATTCAAAACATTGAAGAGGAGCTATAGGAAGGTTAGGCATTAAAGAGAGCATTGCACATTATGAATAGTAAGCATGTAGATTAAGGAAGTAGAAAATCTGTGGAAGAAGAATGTTTCTTTCTCTTACATGGTTCTTTAAAGTGTAGAAATTGCCCCACTTGTATGAGTTGTACCACTGTATGCGTTTCTTGTGGCTACTGTGACACACTACCATAAACTTGGTGTCTTTAAACAATAAATTGTATAAGCAAGGCTGTACTCTCTCAGAAGGCTCTAGGAGCAAATTTATTCCCTAACTATTCTAGGTTCTAGTGACTGCTGGCATTTCTTATCTTGTAGCCAAATCTCTGTATTCTTTGGTCCCTGTCTTCCCATTGTCTTCTCATCTATGTATATCTGTCTATTCTTCTGTCTTCCTCTTACTAAGATGCCATTTAGGGCCAACCCATATAATCTAAAACGATCTCTTCATCTAAAAACCTTACATTACCTACATTTGCCAAATTTTTTTCATACAAGGTAACATTCCCAAATTCTAGGGATAATGATCTGAGATTTTTGTAGCCCATCTTGAATCAACTATATTGCTAAGGATGACCATCTAGGGCACATTTGAAGATTAAGAACCCAATGATTTCTCTATCTGACAAGCTGAGCCACCTAAAAAGCAATGCAACCTTTTTCACAGTAGTTTTATTAGAACAAGGGACATTTGGATGAATATTAGAACAAAATGATGGACATATCAGAATTTCATAAGGTAAGGTTTCACCAGGAAGATAACTCCAAAGAAATCATTGGACAATGATTCCAAAAATATCCTAACCGATTGAAGATTTTTTTTCTAATAATATTTCTTTTTTTATATTGTTGGTTGTTCAAAACATTACATAGTTCTTGATATATCATATTTCACACTTTGATTCAAGTGGGTTATAAACTCCCATTTTTACCCCGTATCTGATTGAAGATTAAGATTAATAGCAATTAGGAAGGAAAAAGTCTGTGAAAAAGAGTAATTTCTTTTTTAAGACCTTTTAATATAAATGAAAAAAATACTTCATTTTGAAATATTATTGTCACTGTCTTTGTATTCCCCAAATGGGCATGTTTCCTTCATGGATGTTTAAAGAAACTTCTTTGAGTGAAAATATTTTTCATGGTAAGTATCTGCAGCAATTTTTCATATCCTCTATTAATACAAATGCCCCCCTGTGTAGAACCATGGTGATGAGCAGAAATATGCTTTCCATATTTTTAAGTGATGTTCATGGCTTAATCTAGAGAGGGCTAGATTTAGAGTTATACAAAAACTACTTAACTGGCTATTCCAGTTGGTGTGATTTTTGTGCCAGTCAAAGAACTTCTCTGAGTGCCAGTTTTCTCTTTGTAATATGAATTATCCTATCTACATCACAGAGACACCATCTATGTAATGAAATGATACAATGGAAACACTAAACATGGTATCTAAGGTGGTAAATTCATAACCTATTCCTTTTTTCACGGGGACATACCATATGAAACAAAAAGCAGCAACACATCCAGAATGAGTAGTCAGGCAGTAATTTCACAAATATCAATCCAATTTAGCTCTCTGTTGCCATTTTCTCAAATGATAATAAACATCATTTATTCCAAAATATATTAATGGATGTTAATGTTTTATTTCTCATTTGTATAGCAGAACCAAGCTAACTCTGTACTACCTCCTTTTTCTTTTGGGCACATTGTACATGAATTGTCTTGTCTTGACTAGGGTCAGGTATTCATGATATTGAATGATGGTTGATAGAATAGAGATATATAAGTGATACATGGCTTCTAGGTCTGACTCCTGAAATCTCACATAAAATATTCCATGGAATATTTATTTCCTTGTCTGTTAGATACATTCACAAGTATCATTAGAAGTTTCTGTGGCTCTGAGTAGAGGTTGGCAAACTCTAGTGCAAGGGCCAAATTCAGTTGCCACCTTATTTGTTAAATGCTTTATTGTATTTAAATTTTGGATATTATTGAAAATGTATTTTGTAATGTTTTATTGGACTAGACCTATGCTTATTTATTAATTCTGGTTTCTTGCTGCAATGGCTAAATTGTGTAGTTTAAGATGGCCCACAAAGACTAAAATATTTACTATCTGAGCTTTTGCAGAAAATTTGTTGGCTTCTTCTCTAGCAATTAATAAACCTTCAAAATGGAAACAGCTTAGGTCTCTAAATGACTGAGTGGAACAAAACCGTCTTTTTTTTTTTTTTTTTTTTTTTTGTACCAGGGATTGAACTCAGGGGCACTTGACCACTGAGCCACATCCCCACCCTTATTTTGTATTTTATTTAGAAAAAGTGTCTCATTGAATTTCTTAGTGCCCCCTCCTTTTTCTTTTCTGAGGCTTGCTTTGAACTTGTGATCTTCCTCTGGAGCTGCTGGTATTACAGATGTGAGCCACCACATCCAGCAAAACTGCCTCTTTCTATCCCTTCTTGCTGCCCTTTGCTGAAATATTTTTGATTGAAAAATGAGTGAAAGACAATGAGAAAAAGGTTATGGGGTTTTTGAATTCATGCAGCTAGCATTTACTTTAATACATAAACTGGTACAGCCAATAAATTGATGCCCTAATAGTATCTAAAATTTGTGCCACATTTAGTGTTGGTGTGGTAAATTGCACAGGAACTGATATCAAAGCCTGACAAACATCTGTATTGTAGTGTGGCAAGATGTTTGATAAAAAGTATTTCCTAGTAACAACTTTGAAGTCGGATCACATGCTTTCTATAGGTGGTAGTTTTATGAGAAGTAAGTAAATTAATCAAAACATAAATGTTTGTTAGCTGCTGTGGGATGCCATTAACAAGTTATTATAAAACACAAGTGAGCTCAGACATGATCATGCCAATTTGCAGGCAGATGTGAAAGGAGATAGATATGAGAAATTCAGTCTTTGAGGATCTTAAGAATTTCTAGACCATATATAGTCAGCATTGTGATTTCTAAAGTTTGATCAATGAAGATCCAAGGAAATTACTCTGAATCAATATTACATTGAGAGTGTTACACTCTCACCCTAGGTATTTATTTTAGTTTCATGGCAATCACTATTACATTGAGGGAGATGGGCACTTGAGTGGAGTAATGAGAAAAGAAATAAAGCTGATCTTAGAACAATATCCAGGAAAGAAGTTTGAATGTTATTGCCAATTCATAGAGCAGATTGAAAGCAAATAGATCAGTAGCCTACTAAGATTTGAGATAACTATATTTCCTAGGGACTGTGTAAGCATTGACTTACATAGAAAAAACACAAAGAACAGATTATAGACTTTGAAACAGTCCCATATGGAAAAAAAAAGGCTGAGAAAACTATGCAGCCCTCAAGGAAGGACATAATTCCATACAGCTTCTTTAGTTGTGATCATGAAAATTTCAGGTAAGAAGGATCCTCCCAGAGGTAGAGCAATGGGCCACTCTAAGAAAGCAGAATTATCAGGAACCTCTCATTTCACAGATCCATGTTGGGAAGACTTAGCAATGGCTGCTAAGGTTTTGGGGGGAATTACTATGGACAACTGACTGATACATTTCTTACATTCATTGAAGGTATTCTGTCCTTGCTCCACTGTTGAATAATGGTTGGATGAGAAAAGGGTTGGAGTATAGGACAGACTTTTTTTTTTTTAATTAATAGGTCAAAATGGAACTTGGCATTTCAAGAGGAGGAAAAATAGACATATTAAATGATCATAACAGTTGTCCAAGTCAGAGATAATGCCAGTATCACCAAATTTAATTTCCCATTTCTCCAGGGTATTTAACTGCAGTTTGTTTCCTAGTATCACTTATAAAGAAATGGGGCCATCTGACTAAGTTTGGCCAATAGAATGTGGGGGGAAGCAATGTATATGACGCTTCAAGGATGTCTCTCTCTTTACTTCTTCCATCTACTTTCTCTGTTTTTCCTCCTGTCAACCATTGAAGAAATGTATATATCATCAGGACTGTGTCAAAAGAGGGAGAAAATGGGTTTCTGAAAGACTGAATAAGGCATGGTTCCCCAAAATTTTTTCTGGAATGTGACATGAACAAGAAATTAACATATTAAGTTTATTGAATTGCTAAAATACTCATATTTATGTTATTCAGTGAATGTTTACTCTTACAAATCAAAATCACAAGCTACCATCTTGATTTTGTATTTGAATTTTTACTGGTCTTTGTTTTATGTTTCATTGTGTAAGTATATAAGAGATTTCCCCATTTTGATGAATGATTCACAAATTTTAAGGCACCTCATTATTAGATCTTTTATCTTTTTTTGTTTGCATTAGACCAGAGACCCTACACTTACTAGAAAATAAGGTAGGCCCAAATTTTCATCATGTTGTGTTAGGAACTGACTTCCTCAGTGAGATTCCTAAAGTGCAAGAAGTAAAATCAAGAATCAATAAATGGGATGATATTAAACTGAAAAGCTTCTTCACAGCAAAGGAAGCAATCAAGAATGTGAACTGAGATCTTATACAGAATGGGAGAAAATCTTTGCCACCTGTACCTCAGTCAAAGCATTAATCTCTAGGCTACACAAAGAACTCAAAAAATTTAACAGCCAAAAAACCAAATAGCCCAATCAATATATGGACACAGGTATTGAACAAATACTTCACAGAAGAAGAAATATGAATGGTCAAAAATGTTCAACATCTCTGGCAATTATAGAAATGCAAATTAAAACTATACTGAGATTCCATCTCATTTCAGTCAGAATAGCAATTATCAAGAATACAAATAATAATAAATGTAGGCAAGGATGTGAGAAGAAACATGCTCTTATACATTATTGGTGGGAATGCAAATTGTTATAACCACTCAGGAAAGCAAAATGGATAGTCCTTAGAAAACTTGCAGTGGAGGTTTAATCCAAGATAGTGGGTCAGAGGCAGGCAGCATTCTGTGTCATTCCATGACCTGGGTCTCAACTAGTGGGAATACTGCTTCTCTGAGAGTGATAGAGGATCCCTACACAGGTGCTCTCATGAAGAAATCACCAGCACTGTGCCCACGTGCATGGCTCTGGGCCTCAGCTTTAGAGCAGGACTTCCAAGTCCTGACACCAACTCCTACTTTACTAGTCCATGCAGAGCTCAGGAGTAGCTTAGCAGCATCATTACATCAGCACTGGTGCAGAACTCCCAGATGCCTCCACTCCAATGCAGGACAATCAGCTGCTACACATCCAAAGAAACTCTGGCTGCCACTCCCCTGTAGACCCCCTCTACCAATGTGGGGCTCCTATGGTTGCCTCCATCTTGCCACTAAGCAGCTACTTCCATAATCTCCTACCTGCAGTAGTCTGTCTGCACCTGGGGACATACCACAGGCTCTGAAGACAACCAAAAGCCACAACACTGCATGCCACAGAGCTCATCTCTGAATGATGAGCCACCATCCAGCTTCTCTCACCCCACCTGACACCGCAGCTCTGGAAGCAGTCCACCTCTATCTTGCACAGTTCAACCAGGGTGCCACCCACGGGAGCCCTGGTGAGAGACGTCCCTAGAAGGAGAAGGTGCAACAGTTTGGAGAGTAACAGAGAGACCAGGACCTGGGAAATCTTCAAGCAAGATAGGGAGATAGGATCCAGTGCTCAAGTCATATGCACAGACCCAAAAAGAGACCCTTGAGATGCAGTCTCTCTTCAGGGACTAGTGGATGCCACGCTTCACTTCCAGGTACCCTGCAACACAACCAGCCTTCCCACCCTGCTTACTTTCACTATCCTGAGGGCGGATATATCATCTAACAACAGACAACCCCACCTATTGGAGAAGAAGGGAAGCAAGAAAGATACTGATCTCCAACCGAAACAATAAACAATCCTGGTTTCTTCCTTTGAGATTTAATTTTTTTTTCTTTTTGTTCTCCTCCTCTATTCTCCCACTCTCACATTCCCAACATATGTGAAACCAAGTACTTTGCATGAATTAGGATTTTGAGGACTGGGATATCTAAATAGTATATTATACTTGTGTTGTATATGCCTTTTTTCTCTTTTTTTCCTTAAATTTTGACTATTTTAGCATCCTTTATTTTTCTTAGTGCGTATGTGTGTTTGTTTTATGTACTCTACTGTGGTCCCATGTACTTGTCTTCACAAAATTACTTCTTGTCTATTCTCCTGTTACTAACCCTCTTCATTAGATTTCTCTTTCACCCTTCCTAAGATATACTAACTCTATATCCTCACATCCTGCCTCCTCAGCATATCATTCTATGCCTCACTACCAGATCATAGTCCACTGTAAACCCTTTTATAAACAACTGATTGTATTATAGATAATAATCAAATAGAATAATCGAATAATTGTATTAGAGATAATAATCTGTACATTGTGACCAAATTGTAAACATCTTAATAGCAACAAATTATCTTCTGTATTTCTGTAGTGTCTATTATGATATTACCTTTTTCATTACATATGTTAGTAATTTGCGTAGAGGACACAGAGACTAACCCACAAAATTTCAATTATCTTATATTAGACAGAGGTGCCAAAAACATATTGGAAGAAAGATAACCTCTTCAACAAATAGTGCTGGGAAAACTGGAAATCCATATGCAACAAAATGAAATTAAACCCCAACTATGCACAAAAATTCAACTTAAAGTCAATCAAGGACCTAGGAATTAAACAAGACCCTGCATCTAATAGAAGAAAAAGTAGGTCCTAATCTTCATCATGTTGGATTAGGCCCCAACTTCCTTAATAAGACTCCTATAGTGCAAGAATAAAAATTAAGAATCAATAAATGGAATGAATTCAAACTAAATTTTTTTTTCTCATCAAAAGAAACAATCAATGAGGTGAATAGAAAGCCTATATCTTGAGAGCCAATTTTTTCTCCTCACATTTGATAAAGCACTAATCTCTATGGTATATAAAGAACTCTGAAAACTAAACACCAAAAAACAAATAATCCCATCAGTAAATGGGCCAAGGTCCTGAACAGACACTTTTCAGAATATGATATACAATCAATCAACAAATATATGAAAAAATGTTCATCATCTCTAGCAATTAGAGAAATGAAAATCAAAACTACTCTTAAGATATTACCTCACTCCAGTCAGAATGGCCACTATTATGAATACAAACAACAATGTGTTGATGAGGATGTGAGGAAAAAGGTACACTCATACATTGCTGGTGGAACTGCAAATTGGTACAGCCAATATGGAAAGCAGTATGGGAATTCCTTGGAAAAACTGGGAATTGAACCACCATTTGACCCAGATATAACTTTCCTCTGTCTATACCCAAAGGACTTAAAAACAACATACTTCAGAGACATCACCACACCAATGTTTGTAGCAGCACAAATCACAATAGCTAAATTGTGGAACCAACCTAGATGCTTTTCAGTAGATGAATTGATAAAAAAAATGTGGTATATATACACAATGGACTATTACTCAGAAATAAAAGAGAATAAACGCATGGCATCTGCAGGTAAATGGATGGAACTAGAGGAGATAATGCTAAGTGAAATTAGCCAATCCCCAAACACCAAATGCTGAAGGATGTTTTTTCTGATATAAGGAGACTGATTCATAATGTCATTTTTAGGGGGAGTATGGGAAGATTAGACAAACTCTAGATAGGGCAAAGAGGTGGGAAGGGAGGGTGCATGGGGTAGAAATGAGGTTGGAATGAGATGGACATCATTACTCTAAGAACATGTATTAAGACATGAATGATGTGAATATATTTTTGTATTCAACCAGAGATATGAAAAATTGTGCTTTATATGTGTAATATGAATTGCAATGCATTCTGATGTTATATATAGCAAATTAGAATAAAAAATTTAAAAAAGATAAAACTTACAATGGAAACACCATTTGACCCAGTTATCCCACTCCTCAGTTTGTACCTAAAGAACTGAAAATCAGCATATTATTAGTGATGCAGCCCCATCACTATAGTGGTATAGTGCTATAAACATACCAGCTCATTTATAGCAGCTCATTCACAATAGCCAAGCTATGAAACCAACCTAGGTGCCTTCAACAGATGAATAGATAAAGAAAATGTGGTATTTACACACAATGGAATACTATTCAGTCATAAAGAGAAATGAAATTATGGCATTTGCTGGTAAATGGAGATTATTGTGCTAAGTGAAATAAGCCAATCCCCCCAAAACCAAAGGTCAAATATTCTCTCAGATATGCAGATGCAAACTTACAATAAGAGGTGTGGGGCTAGGGAAGAATAGAAGTACTTTGGATTAGATGAAATAGAATGAAGGGAATGGAGGGTGAGTGGGAATGGGAAAGACAATAGAATAAGAATTGGACACTACTATCCTATGTGCATATGTTAACACAAAAACCAATGTAATTCTACATCATTTACAACCAGAGAAAATGGGAAGTTATACATATACATGTATTTTGACATATAATATGTCAAAATACATTCTACTCCCATGTATAACTAATAAGAAAAGATTGAAAAAAAGGCTGGAGATGTGGCTCAGTGGTACTGGCTTCAACTCCAAGTACCCCGCCCCCCCCAAAAAATAGAATATTATGTTATATACGATTTGTTATTTTGCTTCTTACTTTTATATGAGATTCAACCATCCATATCATTGTATATAGTGTTAGTTCATTCTTTTTTACTTATTTATTTAAAAATTATGGTTAAAAACCACACAACATGAGATCTATCTTCAAATGTTTAAGCATATATTAGGCTGCCCTGGAAGGATTCATCTTTCCAATGACCGCTTCTCCTCTACCCCCTCTCTGTTTCCTGAAGAAACCATGTTCCCTCCACCATGCCCTTCCATAGGCCCAGAGCCTCACCTTGGGCCCAGAGCAATGGAGTTGACCCTGTCTGAACTACATACATGAAACCATGAGCCTCAATAAATTTTCCCAACTCGAAATTGTTCTTTTCAGGTATTTTGATCACAGCCACTTGAATCTGACTAACGGATTGGTTGACAGTTTTCTTTAAACATTTTAAATATATAATCCCACTTTCTATGCCCTACAATCAACTGCTATGCATTTATTGATTCCTTTCGATGTGACTCCCTTCTTGCTGCTTTCAAAATTCTCTTTGTGTTTTGACTAATGTCAATTGGATTATAATGTCTTGCTGTAAAATTCTTTGAGTACATCCTCATTGGCAAGCTATTTTATAAAGGGATTAATTCATCCAGAAGATATAACAATTGTAAGTGTACCCAACATTAGAGAAATTAAATATATTAAAGAAATAATGATAGAACTGAAGGGAAAAATATATAATAACATTACAATAAAAAGTCTATAGTAATACAACAATAAAAAGGGACATCAATACCATAATTTTAACAATAGATTGATCATCCAGACAGAAAATCAATAATAAAACAGTGTATCTGAAAAATAAACAAACCACTATAGATCAAATTGTCCTAACAGATATGTGCAGAACATTTCTTACAACAGCAGCAGAATACACTTGTTTTTGAAAGCACATAGAAATCACTTTCCAGGATAGATCATTTGTTTTGTCACAAAATGAGGTCTTGACAGATTTAAGAAGATTGAGATAACAAGTTTCTTTTTGTACAACAGTGGTATGAAACTGAAAACAGTAACAGAAGGAAAACTGGAGAATTCACAAACATCCTGAAAAATTAGCCAGATAAACAATCAAAGGGAGAAATTACACATCTTTGAACAAACAAAGTGGATTCCATTAAGCTTCTTGAAATTGGATATCTATATCTTTCTACAGATTTGAGAATTTCTAGAATATTATTTATTAAATAAGCTTTCGACTTTTTTTCCAGTTTCTTCTAGGAATTATCATACTGTGTATGTGAGATTGTTTGTATGTGTAGGGTACTTCAACTTTCTTCACTTTTCTTTTTTCTTTCCCTTTTGCTTTTCTAACGCAATCATTTCAAATAACCTATCTTCAATTTCACTGAGTCTTTTTCCTGCTTGAGTATGTCTGCTGTCAAACCCCTCCAAGGAGATTTTCAATTCACTAAGAACATTTTTAAGCTCCCAAATTTATTTGGTTCTTTTTTTTTTTTACAAATTCTGTTTCTTCGTTGACATTTTCATTTTGTTCATACATCATTTCCCTGAGTTCATTAATCATCTTTATGATGGCTATTTTGAACTATTTATTAGTAAATTCATTAATCACCATTTCTTTAGCATTGGAAATATATTTTGTTTCTTTGGTTTGGCTGTGTTTTCCTGTTTCTTCATGTACCTAAAATTTCCATTTGTAATCTGTGCATTGAAAAAAAAAAAACAGCCATAACTCCTTTTTTTTTTTTACAGTCTTGCTTTGTTCAGGGAAAGACATTCTTCACTAGTTCACTAGTCAGCTTGAATAGGGAGTCTAGAGCCTCTGGACTTGCACACGTAATTTCTCAACTGGAGTGATTTGCCAGTTTATTTTTTCAGGAGTTCATGATCTCTTTTTCCCTTTGGTGCCTGTCTGTGGCACTGCATATTCTCTGGAGTTCCTGCAGATTTCCTTAGCTCTCTTTTTTTCTGAATGGTTTCAGACTTCCAGAGGATTCTGAATTCTGTCCGCAATCTGAGGCAAGAGGAAAATCAGTCCCTTGGGGAACCTTCCAAAAATGGAGGACATCAATGATTATTCCAACTAACTCCTTTATCAGGGAGAAGCTGATGATAATTGGTTTCCTCCAGCCAATTCAGCACTGAGTCATGGAAACTAGCTTTTTGTAAGATCATTTTTTTGTGTGTGTGTGAATTATAATTATACATAATAGTGGGCTTTGTTGGCACCTACCCATAACATGCATGTTGTATGTGCATATAACATAAATTTCAAGGGGAGTGCATTGGGTAGTGAAATTGAGACAGGGTTTAATACGATTGGTTACATATTTTCGTGGTATACAGGATCCTCTCAACTGGTTTCTGGATTTCATACCAAGGGAATTGGTCCATATAAGGTTGAATTGAGGAGTTTATTATTTATTTATAAACCCATTCATACAATTAGGAAATTAGTCTTCTGTGGTAAGTTATTTTTCTTATCTTTTGAAAATCTCTTTTGACTTTCTTTTACGGTTTTTCCATCAATTTAAAATTTTATGTAATTTAATCAATTTTTCTTTATGTCTTTTGGGGTCTAGATTACATTTAGTAAATACACTTTGCTATAATGATAGACTTTACAAAATAAAAACCCCTTATTAGTCCAGAATTTTTGTGGTTTCATTCTTTTGACTTAAATTTTGATCCATTTAGAATTTGAATCTTGATCCATCTAGAATTTGTGTGGGTTTAAGGAATGCAATAGGTTTCTTTCTTTCTTTCTTTCTTTTTTTCAAATGGTTATTTGTCCAGACACCATTTATGAATGAACATATCTTTTTTAACTTTTTTGGTATGACAGCTTTGTCATAAGTAAACATATTGAATTTTACATCTGAACAGTATATTTTCTTTCATCTGATGATTATTTGGCATTCTACAACTTTAATGCATTAGTGATTATAGCTTAATATGTTTTTTAACATCTGGTTGGAGTAGCTCTCCCTCATTACTCCTCCAGAATTTTTCTGACTAATCTTGCTTGTACTTTTTACATAAATTTTAGTTGGTTTGTCTGGGCAAAATAAAAAACCTTAATGACATTTTAATTGCAATTCCATTAAAATGTTAGATTCACAAATGTACAAAAAATTAATCAACACCTTTATGATGATGAGCTTCCATATCAAAAGACACAATATGCTTTTCTGTTTAAGTCTTCTATTTAGTACTATTTAGTAGCATTTTAAAAGTTTTCTTAGCTCTGGCTTATTTCCTATTAGGTTTATTTCGAAAAGTATTTTCTTTCAGTATATTCTGTAACTGGTTGATATTTAAATTGAGGAAGGTGATTGGTTTCTGACTGAGTTAGTATTGCATAAAGATACTCTACTAAATTCTCCTAATATTTATAATAACAATCTTGCAGAGTCTATTTATTTCACTTTATGGCAATTTTTATACAAAATTTTTATATTTTAAAGGTATACTTAATTTTGTTGTTAGCATAATTTATATTTCATGCAAATTATAGTAAGTTATACTTCCTTTCTAATTATTATGCCAATCATTTATTTTTCTCATTTAATTGTTTTGGTTAGCATTCTAATTGAAAAGATATCATATCTTATAAAAAGTACAAGCTTTTAAATTTCTCTTGGCCCCAAAAGTGGATCCAAGAGAAATTTAAAAGTCATTACTTTAGAATAGTTAGAAAAAAAAAGTAAAATCATGAAACATGGTTGCATCAGACCCTCAGAAGTATAGCCAAACTAGTAAAAAGGAAAGGAAAAAATATAATACAGAATACTCAAGTTTTTAGAGAAGAATAAACTAAAATTAAAGTAAATTTGATAAACAATGAAGATTAAAAACTATAGAAATATAAACTTAAAGAAAGGACAGTGACAGAATTAAAGATAAAATTATGTATAAAAGAAAAAATTCTTAAATATGGAAGTCATGTTTTTAAAATAAGTGGTTAAGATAATTCATGTAATTAATAAAAATAGGTCTGAAATATTGGTAGAAGCAAACACTCAGGAAGTGTAGGCACTCTCCTGTATTTTGACATATAGTAACTCATTAAGCCCTTTAAAGAATCCACTATGGGTAGATACTTAGTAATCCTCCTTTTACAAAGGAGGAAACTAAAGATCAGAGAGGTTAAGTAATTTGTTCAGTATTGAACCATCAATAAGAGGCGGACTTTGATTTCAAACCCAAGCAATATGGCTCTAGAATCTTGGTGCTTATCACCACCTTGATGTACTTCTACTAAAACTTACATATCTTGCTCTTCCTAAAAGAGAAAAATAAAGTTATGATAATTTATATCTTATTTTGATATAAGAATTACGAAGGGAAATTTTTAAATAACAAAATAATTCACTGTGAATGCTTATATAATTGATCTTATGAGGGACTGAATTTTTTTTCCTGATGGAAAAGATAGAATCCTATTTGTAAACAGGTGAATTCAGAGACCCCGATGAAGGTGCTGGGGTCTAATTCTAATGCCGTTTTGATAGTTGGGCATCACTTGTCTTCTTTTCCACATTACTTGGTGTAGCTGAAACCATACTTCATTACTGCTTCATGGAAGAGTTCATCTTCCAAAGAAGAAGAATTCTATTGAGATGCTGGATCTCTATTTTGGATTTATCATCACTGTCCTAGAATTAAGAAGCATTCATCCAGGAAAATGTAAAGTTGTCCTAATGTGAAGTTCCCAGTAAGGAGTGGAGATGCACTCTGTTGATGTAAAAGCCTTTTTCTATGGAATTCTATGACCTTTTGGCACTACTTTTGTGTCTTTAAATACAAATTTCATGGTGACCTTTTAAAGACAAAAATAGTTCTTTGTCATCCTTTCCTCCTTCTTTATTCTTTGTGGCACTTTCATGTTCAACCACTTCTGTGCATCTTTTAAATCTCCAAAGAAATCACCTCTGCACCATAGCCTACAGCAAATACTTCTGGAGGAGGCTGAAGTGAATGGAAAAGAATGGTACATTTTCCCCAAAGACGGAGAATGTGTACAGCTTAAGCAGCTACAAAATTGGCTACATGCAGCATCAGGAGAATTGAAAAGAATATGAGATGACTTTGGTCTAAAAATAAAAATAATTTAAAATTCCCTGAGCATTTTGAGAACAAAATGAACAAAACCTGTATTGTAAGTACACACCTAAAGTGTAAATGCTTTTCATTATTGAGTCATATTCCTTTTGAGATTTTTATGGCTTACTATAAAAGTATTATATTTTAACATCCCTTTTTCTCACCATCTTCTTTTTCTGTTTCCAGTTTATGTCTTATACTTTAAAATTTCATATCCTAAGGATATAGAAATGTATTGAAAGATTGACACTTTGTATGGGGGAATATGAAATTTTTGAGCAGTTTGACAAGCAAACTTTTTCCAAAGATAAATTTCAATTTTATATGAAAATACTTTTCATTTAAAATCGGAACATAATGAAATCAATATAGAATTTAAACTGTATTTTATATTGCAGAAATTTAGGAAGATAAATTGTATATCTTGAAACAGTTTCATTTTAATAAGTACATCTGATCAAAATGTGTCAAATTAAAAATATGAAAAGAGAGAATTGTCTTGGGGAATTTGTGTGTATATATACCTATGACTTGAAAATTTGGGGGCCACTGATTACCATTAGTAATATTTAATTTTTTTTTTGGTACCAAGAATCAAACTCAATGTCATTTATCCACTGAGCCACATCCCCAGCCCATTTTTGTATTTTATTTAGAGACAGGGTCTCTCTGAATTTCTTAGTTCCTTGCTAAATTGCTGAGGCTGGCTTTGAACTTGTGATTCTCCTACCTCAGCCTCCCAAGCCACTGGCATTACTGGTGTACGCCAGCAGTAATATTTTAAAATATTTTTTTATCTAGTCTATGTTTAGCTGGGACTTCACAGATCCATACACACACACACACAAAAAAAAAAAAAAAAACAACCAACCTGTAATCCAGTATACCATTACTGTATTTGAATTTCAAAAGAAAATTATTTCATTGAATAAATATTTACTCAGTACCTTTTATGTGGAAGGCACTCTTCTAAATTGTGGATATATTGAAGTGAACAAAGCAACAACATCTCTGATTTCATCCATACATCATCCAATCTGTTGACAGGCTGGAAATCAATAATATATTTGGTGACAATAAGTGAGAAAATAAAGCAGGATGAGAAAAGACAAGTCAGTGTAGGGGAAAGAGTGGATAGTGGGTCTGAGAAGATGCTCTCTAGGTTTGTTGGTCAAATAAGGCTCTGGACTGAGACTTGATCAACTTTTGGGAGAGAACTTTGTAGTCCTTCATGTGTGAGTATATGTACGTATAGGAGGATAGTGTGGCTAAATTAGATTGAGGAAGAAAGGGTATGGGAAAAGATAACCCACAGATGTATCCTGGGTCCAGATTCAGTAGGGACATGGGCAATTTTTAGGTTTTGAGCAATAAGTGAAAAGAATATTTGTGGAAAAGAACCAGTCTTGGTGCAGGAGTGGATACAAATGATATTAGCAAGGTATTTCAATAGCAAGAAATGGGGTATTTTATGCAGGTAGCAATGACAAAGTTGAGAAGTGGTGAGATTTGAAGATGTTGGTTGAGAGGTTTTGTGGTCTGAGGATCCATGAGTACCACCCTCATTTAAGATAGTTAAAATTTAGATTGTTCTTCTGATTTTCCAAGGCTTATTTGTCTTTTGGGGATGTCACTTAAAAGCACAGAATGTCTCTTGGATCAAATGGAAAATTTTAATCTAGCTGATGTGCATATATAGATACAGGTGAAACCATTCTTATCTGGCTTACGTAGAGATGTTTGATTACGTGTGTGTGTGAGTGTGTGTATATGCACACTTTTTTTTACTCTGTGACTTTAGATTATTGTCATCACAGAGGATATTCTAAGATAAGTACACATGCGATGGAGGGAGCTGCATAGAACTTAACTTTGGTAGCAGGATGTTATTATAATGGCTTGTCTTTCAGGAAATGATTGATAAAGTATAATTATCAGGGCTGGGGATGTGGCTCAAGCGGTAGCGCGCTCGCCTGGCATGCGTGCGGCCCGGGTTCGATCCTCAGCACCACATACCAACAAAGATGTTGTGTCCGCCGAAAACTAAAAAATAAATATTAAAAATTCTCTCTCTCTCTCTCTCTCTCTCTCTCTCTCTCTCTCTCTCTCTCTCTCTCTCTCTCTCACTCTCTCTTAAAAAAAGTATAATTATCATAAAAAGATATTTACTTGTATTTTTATTAAAGCACTTCAATAAAATGAATTTTTTAAATAGGGTCAAAATTTTCAAAAAAGTAAAGTTTTTAGTTGAAAATTTTAGAGAATGGCAGCTAATTATTGTCCCCAATTTGTCTTGAATGATACTTTTGGTAAACATATGTTAATCATAGAGCAGACTAAATTAATTTTGAAGGGCAGCTGCAGCATTATCTCCCCCATGTAAGGTATAAAATATTTGTCATTTTCCTCCCCACTGATATTTCTAAGTTTATTGCTATTTTGGGTGTGCATTATGATGATGAATGACACCATTCTTCTTTACTTCCATTTCAGAAGAAAGAACTGTAGTTGAGTGACTATTTACAAAGCAGAAATTAAGGTGACTCACATACTTGTTTGCATTTTCCTCAAGAGAAAAATTAGTAAGAGCTTGGCTGGCTTTTTTTAGTGTCTGCTTTTTGCTCCCATGATGATTATCATAGGAAATGGTGTATGTAATCTGCATTCAAATTGTTTGTATGTATGGTTCAGAATTTGAGACTGATAATCTGGGATGCAAATCAAAATGAATGATTTGGCATCTGAAAAATTTTCTTGCATAAAAGTAAAAGGAATATCAATTCTGTAGAGTACTTCTATTTTTTTCATTATAATATGGCATGGTTACACATTTCAGAATTTCTTGTATTTATCTTTTATTTATCCTCAATAATTTGTGCAAATAAAGCAGAGATTGTTTTTTTTTTATTAACGGATAACCACAACTGAATAATTTAGTGAAATAAAGTTTTGTTTTTGTTTGTTTGTTTTTTTGTCAAAATATAAGTAGACCTTTAGCTGAAAAGAACAGGAGGAAAGGCAAAGTATTTTTCAGGAAATAATCATCAAGGTGAATGAAAAGTCATTCTTTCTTGAACTACAGGATTTTACTCTATCACCACTTTCTCTCCCTTTTCCTTTAGCCTTTTGTCTACGGCAACCCATGATTAATGGCTGCAGTACTGCTTTATTGTCCCAGTCCTATTCACTTGGGGTGACACAAAAAGCTCCTTATGATTTAGTCTGATTGGCTCAGTTAACATTTTTTCCAAGTAGTCTTCATTGAATATACATTTAGTCAAATACGAATTAAGAAAATGCCCAGTAAAAAGCTGCTTAGTGGTTTGTTGTCAGGTGGCACCACTAATTCTGTGCTTGGTTCCTTGCTTTGAAGACATTTTCTCCATTAATTTCCAAAATTTGCAAGTTTTTAATCATCATTGAGTGCTATTTGATATCAGGCAAAAACTTTACTTTGACATCATAAATGTTGAGATTTCCTGGATTGTCTAAATTTGGGTGTGAGAATTACTGTTGCAATGATAGCATTTATGATAATTTTTGTACCTTTGTTTCCCCATATCTATGGAGAACCTACCATGTGCTAGCCTGGTAAAGCCTATTCATGAGGTATATTCTTGGTCTACATGTCCTATAAATTCTATGTACTCCCTCTCTCATTCCCTGTTAGCTGAACGCGTTTCAGATCTAAACTTTTAGATTTTTTTAAAAAAATTCTTCCCTTAGATTTATTTTTGCTTGGTTCTATAGAGTAACTTTGAAGCTTCTGATGGTGGATGACTTCTAGTCACTATTCACTTAGCTTAACTAAAGAAAAAACACAGAACATGTGTCTTTTTAAATTCAGAAGAATAAGTCTCACAAGGGGTCTTTGAGTAGCCTGATGGCCCCAAAAGACCACATTCCAACCACTGCTCCTGGAAATAGAAAATTATTTTATATCATTAACAAAAGCATTTATTTGGTGTCTTGGGTATCCTTTTATCAGCACTCCTGAATAGAGGTTTTTTCATCTCAGCCTCCTTTAGATAGTAATAACAAATAAAATAGTCACTCAGGAATGTGACAAAAGTAATACCCCAGTAATGTGAAGACACCTTCAATATCCACTATCAAGGAGAATGTAGTTTACATGCAGAAATACAAAGAGAATATATTTTTAACAATCTGAGGATTGCAAGGAGAGTTCGTTAATTAATTCATTATTTGTTTGTAGTATTTTTAAGTCACTCCAGATAGTCTTCAATATTTTATATCTATTTATATTGTAATGATAGTTAATCCCTTAATTTCAAAATCTGAGACAAGTTTTCAGATAATGTCAAATGACAAAACAACATTTAAAAAATAGAAAATTATGGAAAAACAATACTTTTAGTATTTCTAAGTTATATTGATTAGGTCTGGGTTCAATATCTCCAGACTGTGTGCATGGATGAAATGCTCCATATGCACATTTTCCATTTTTCATTCCATTGTGGTGAAAATACACTAGAGAGCATTGAACAATTTCTGATATTGATGTTGTAATACTTGGCACAGTATCTGACATAAAATAAGCTCCTGATAAATAAGTTTTTTGCTTGAATAGAGAAGTAAATATATTAAATAAGAACTATTTTAAAATAAATCAGTTCACAGATTCTAGTCTGAGGATATAAATTCACCAATTGTGATGCATCACATGTAAACTCTGCTTCTTTTCCAGGGCATTTCTTTCATTCAGTAAGCACAAGGTCGGTATGAATCGTTCAAAGATGTGTTTCCTATTTCTCACTAGGCATTATATTATACTGATGGATCAACTGAAGATCAACATTAGAAAACAATCCAGTTTCACAGTAGACATCATTACTTGAATCAATTCCAAGAACATTTACTCTGGGCATATATAAATGTGATTTTTAAAAATCCAAACATTGAATTTAAATTACTTTTGAATTATCTAACACTTGGGTTTATCTACATTTCCATTTGGCATAGATAATGAAGACTTATCATTTTCTCTTCATTATTATGGTTTGAGTATATAACTCAGATTATTTTTAAATGCTGCCATTATTACTGGAAAGAGATTATATGTTACACTTTTATCTAACATCATGAACAAATTTTAATTCTCTCATTGATTCACAAGCCATTGTGTACCTGCAGCATTTCTCTATTGTCAGAAAGCAATCTCAAAAACTACTTATGAAGGACAATGCACAAAATAAAAAGATTATGAGCTCATGGGGTTTTAATCCAGGCTTTTTGTATTATGCTATCTAAATTCCTTGCACTAGTATTATTTATATTTGAAAACACCTTCCATTATCCTAGTTTTGGAAAGCAATATTGCTGATCAGTCAATAAAGTTATAAATAAATTTATAATGTCAATACATTTATAAACATAATTAGATAATTGATCAACTAAAAGTTTTGGTTGAATTTACCCTATAATTGATGCTTAGACATAGTTGATGTCAGTATTTCCTAAAGCAAAGTATCCATGAAACAATCATAATCATTTTTTATAACTTTTTTAGACTTTTTCTATTCATTATAGAATGCAAGATAAGAATGCATTGTCTGCATATTAATGCTGATAAAAATAAGTTTTATTTTTGTGTTTCTGGTGCCCAAATGAATAAAAAAAAAGAAAAGGAAGGAAGAAAGGAAGGAAGGAATACAGACATGAATAAACTTAGAAATGGAAGTTCTAACTTATGTCAGTCACTCCCAGTCCCCTGTAATCATTTAGAAAATAAGGTTATTCAAGTAGGTTAGTTTGTTTATTTATTTATTTATTTCAATTATTCTCAGTGATAAAATATATTTTCTTTCATGAAAGGGTTAAAACTCTCCAGTCTTTTGCAGTGCTTTGATCTCATGTTGTTTTATTCCTTTTGTTTTTTCTCTTCCTTGCTTGCATATGGTGAGATGTTCTTTATGCAGATTGACAGGAGTTGTATTAGTTCATTTTCATTACTATTTAAAAAAACCCTAAAGTTAGGTAACTTTATACGAAAAGAAGTTTATTTAGGTCACAGTACTGGAGGTTCAGAGGCATGGCGCTGGCATCAGCTCAGCTGTGGTCAAAGTGTCGTGACAAATGATACTGCAATGACGAGAGCACCTTACCAGACAGGAAGCCAGAGAATGATTCAGGGATAAGATTCAAGCTTGTGCAACAACCTGCTTTTGTGAGAATTAACTCAGAGATTCTATAAGAACCCGTAATCTCTTCCAAGGGCACCTCCACTAATGAACTGACCACCTTCCACTATGTCTCCCTCTTAAACATTTTGCCGCCTCTGGAATTGCCACACCAAGAACCAAGCCACAACACATGAACCCTTGGGGAACAAAGTCAAACTCAGGTCTTAACAGGAGCACATGTACTTTACTTTGCTGTCTTAGTCCTACCATAGCAGTTACATATTTCCATATTCTTTCAATGCACCTACTTGTGTGTTTATCCCCCAAATTGAAAGCTTACTGAGCTTGTTCTCTTAGTACATCCAAAGAACTAAGCGTTTTTTTCTGGCAAATAGGTATTCTAAAGTATTTGTTGAATGACAAAAATATGTCCACATTTCTTGCATCCTTAATTATACTCATGGTCTGCTTTTCTTTGCCAAGAGTGCAAATCTCTGTTCAGCTGTAACGTTATCCTAGCTTATTTAAAGGGAAGAACTTCCGTATTTTAAATGCATTGCTAGAAGCTATGTAAATGCATCATTTGGAAATAAGCAGCAGCAGCACCAGTAATATCTAGGATGTTTGCATGATGCTTGTAAAAAGAGAAAATTCAAAGGAGAAAAATACATTCAAGGAAGCTTGCTCTCTTTAGAGAATTTTTTCCTTGAAATTTCAATGCAAAAACACTGAATATTCTGTAAGAACAGGGATTTTTTTTCTCTCCAATACAGCTATAGAAACCAAAATCTATTAAGAAACTATAGAATAGAATATTGCATATTCTGTGGTTTAGTTTGTTTACTATTACTATTAACATATGATTATTAAATTATTTTTTAAATGTGTAGCTATTTTAAAATATAAAATATATATTTCACATACATAAAATATATAGTTATTTTATAAAAATATTTTTCATATATTTAGTAAACATTGGGAAACATCAACAAAAACTCAGAAATCACATATTTTTCACTTAACATGTTGAAAATAGAAGCTCAGATAATTTGAGTTTTCCCCAGAATCACATAGTTATCACATAGGCTGGCCTCATGACTCCATTTCCATTCTGTTAATTTCATGTTCTGTACTATAATCATACTTTTGTGTGCTTTCTATGTTGTTACAAAGAATATCATTTTACTGTCACAATGAAAGTCAGAGGAAATTATTTCATTTATACAATGATACTGCCTTTCTATAAAGTAAAAAACACTTGCATGCATTTCTACCTCCAAATAGGGCATACTGTTTGACTCCTCTTTTAGGAATTGTTATACATTTCTGCAAAAACTATTCAGGAAGACACTGATCTTATTTGGTTAAGTGGCCCTTTCAGCCACAGTGACACACTGCAAACATCCTCTGCCTCCCCTAACCAAATATCTGATTTCATGGGACCAGAATGAACACCCAGTGTGATACATTGCAGTGAGTTCTTTTTCTCTGGTGTGGACACAAGAATTCAGCTGGGAAGGAGTGAAAAGTCCTGCAAATCAGAGCCACATTCTCCTTTGTAATTATCACTCCAAAGAACCTATTGATATTTGGACATTTCACATCCTTCAATAGTGTAGCTTCCCTCTCTTACTTTTGTGTTACCCTTCTCACAATTTTGTTTGATTAAATAATTGACAATCATTATAAGACAATGGAATGATCATACTTGTTATAAGTGTATTATCCTCATTTTCCAGGTAAAGTCACATTAATGATGTTGAGGCAAGAAAATTATTTGACTTGATTTTGAAGTAAATAATCATCAAAATTCATTAGATGGCATATTTCTTTAAATACTTTTTAAAACATAAATAATTTAAAATTATCTTAACTTTGAAGTTGAAATAAAAAAGCTAAAACAGCTGTTTGCACACATATGAAAAAAATTATTGCAGGGAAATGAGGTGGTTAAATACCACCTACCCTCACGTTTTGAAAACACAGAGGCATAAATCACAATAATGTTCAAGGCTCAAATATTCAAAATGGTTCTGAGATGGGATGTTTTGATCACTATGACCTAGACTATTAAGATTATTTTTGGTCTTATATATTGTTCTTTTAATGTGCCAGGCACTGTTCTCAATTCTTATAGATGTTAATTTGCTTTTCATGAAGTTCTTGTAAATTAAATAATATCATCACCATCTCACAGATGAAGGAACATCAGAAACATGGAGTAACTGTTTTAGTCAGATTTTGTTTCGTCACTGTGAACAAAATACCTGACGAGAATAATTTTAGAGGAGGAAAAGTTTATTTTGGGCCTCATAGTTTCAGAGGCTTAATCCATAGCCACCTCAAGGTAAGGCAGAAGAGTATAGTGGAGGAAAGTGGCTCAAGACACCACACTAGGAAGCAGAGAGAGATAATACTCTCCTCAACAAGGACACAATATAAATCTCAAAGGCATGTCCACAATGGCCCACCTCCTCCAGGCACGCCTACCTATAATTACCACCCAGTTAATTCCTATTAGCACATTATTAATGCACTAATGAGGTTAAGGCTTTTATAACTCAATAATTCCACTCTAAAATTTCTTCCATTGTCTCACACATGAACTTTTGGGGGATATCCAGTATATAAACCATAACTGTAACTAAATTAGGACCCCCACTATTAATGGAGGAACTGCCTTGAAACCCAAGCACTGAGCTTCAGAGTCCATGTTTAGCCATTTGCTGTGGCTATTTATTTATCTAAGCAGACATAGCATTCAATCTAATAACAATAAGAATCCTTTACTTTGTTTGGAAGGAAATTAACCAATACATTTTAAGGACTTTCCTCTATCTCTTTATCCTTATATGATACATCCTTAGGGGAAAACAAGAGTTGTTTTAAACAGGCTGCTATGGGAGTCCTGTTAACAGATCAGGATTGCCATGGTGGGTGTTACAATTGTCTTTAACCATTCATATCATTTGGTTATGCGGTAGCCAAAATACCATAGACTATGTAACAACAACAACAAAATCATTCCTCACAGTCATGGACACTGGCAAGTTCAAGAGTAAGATCTATATCTGGTGGGGCTTCCTGAGTTTTATTCCCATGTGGTGGAGAGCAGAGCAAAAGAAAACAAACTTTCTTCTTTATCTTTTATTAGAACATCAATCCCATTAATGAGGATTCTTTCTTCAAGACTCAATCCCTTCCCCAGAGCTCTACCTCTAAATGCCATCACATTGTGGGATTTAAGATTCCAAAATATCAACTTTTTAGGAGACACAAACATTCAGTTGATAGTAATGACCATTTGGTTAATATGTCATTTGAGATGTAACTTGACTCCTCTGACTCATCCTGAGGAGGAAAGACAGGTCTAAATGTAGTTATAATACCATCCAAGTAATGTACCTTATGTCTTTTTTAAGTACATCATGTTAAGATATCTGTGCTAATTTAGATGAACCATGCTGAAGCAGAACTGGAACAGGCTACTTTTAGATCATTCGGGTAAGGTCCATTAGTCATTCTGTTTCTGTTTGTCCTCTAGGAAGTATTCCACTGATGAATTTACACAAAGGGGAGATTGACAGTTTAAATAACTATGACCTGATTGGAATTGATGAGGATAGGTTAGGTCAACACTCATTAAATTGAGGGAGCTTAGGAGTTACTGATGAAGCTTGTTAGTACAGATTCTTAGGTCTCAGTAGATCTCCCTTCAGTAGATCTAGGATGAAGCTCCAGAATTTGCATTTCTAATTATATTTTAGGCAATGATAGAATTGCTTTCTATGGATATATTTTGAGGAGCACTGGCCTACATAACTTCCAAGGATTACTAAGATGATTGCAGCTTTTTTAAAAAAGAGGATTAGTAGACACTTATAACTCAGTATAGTTTACCTGATATGTCCCAGAGTGTTTCTTGCCTTATTTTTTTTTTTTCATAAGTGTCCTTTGTGCTGTGTAGGGTTCTTCCATGCAAATGATTTTTTTCCTGAAACTCTGTTATTGCATATTTTTAATCAGTTTGCAAATAGATTCTGGATTCCACATAGAGGTTTTGCTTCCTCCCAGGCACACATGTACAACAGAATAATTACTAAAATGCAGGCTGGTAATATTTACTTGAAGTAAGAAATTCTAAGGTTTTATGCCAAGAAGGCTTCTATTCCTTATCTGATATGTTAGCATACCACCTAACTATACCCTTGGGGACACAGTAGGTGTTTTAAGAAATGTAAGGATCAAGTAAGAGGTGGAATGACTGAACAAACAATTTTAAGCATTACAATGAAACTGCTTTTACCTTTCTTACACTGATAAGGTAGATAAGAGAGCTCTTTTTCCTATATTAATACAATCATTTTTTGTACTTGCTTGACTAAGTGGTACTATATTATTGTTTTGGTGAAGCTGAGTGTGGCTTGGGGAGCCCCATCTGGGCATGGCTATATGTATGACATATACTCAGGAAAAACTTATGTTTAGCAAAGTGTTAAAAATGCTTTTCCCTATTAGCCAAGCCCTGTCAATGAATTTGAATTAGACCATTTTTCACATTTAAGAATGCATTGTACTTTCACTGTATGTTTCTTTTGAACTTTCTGCAAATGCTTTATAAGCATTATCTTGTTTTTTCTTATAACACCATTCAGAGGTGTGTGACCAAATAGTGTTATCCTCATTGTACAGGCACATAGAAGTTAATTGACTTTCTTCAGGTCATGGAGAAGCAGAGAGAGCCAGCAATAAAAGAAACATTAGCCTCCTTTTTTAGAGTTGAGCACAGTGGATGCCACCGAACTCTTAACCCTGTCCTTCTACCAGGAAACACAAAATATCCTCTATCCAGGAGATTACCTGCAGGAAATGGGTCCTCTTAAAAGAAGTTTGCATGATTACAGTAAAAGTCCAGTATAGGGTCAGGTAAAAGTATATCCCTGCTTGAAAATTTCATTAAAAAGTTATGAAATAATTTTTTAGAGATAAGAAATTATTCAAGTAATTCCTGAATCACAGAGAAGATATTTAAAGATTTCTGATTTGGGTTTAAAAGTTTGTGCCATTTTAGTCAGTTAGTTTGTTTTCCTTTGCCATAACAAAATATCTGAGACTGGGTCATTTGTAAAGAGGAGAGCTGCATTAGCTCACAGCTTTGGAGGTTCAAAAGCATCACATTCATTTCTACTCCGCTTTTGTCAGGGCCCTCATGGCATGTGACATTATGGTGGCAGCACATGCGAGAGGGAGGAGTCACATGATTAGACAGAAAGTCAGAGCGATTCAAGGTTCAGTCTCACTCTTTCATAACTAACCAGGATCCCAGGAGAACTACCTTAACCCCTTCTGAGTGTGGTACCTCCAATGACCTAAGGACCTCTCACCAGGCCCCACCTCTTAAAGGTCCCACCACTTCTGTATTGCCACATTGAGGACCAAGTCCCTAGCATATGAAACCAATGAACAAACCTCAATTTTGTTTATAATGTGCCCTCAGTATTATTGGGAGGTAATCCGTTATAGACCTCTCATGCTTCTGTCTTGCTAAGTATGTCAAAACTCCCAGATGCTGACCAGTTTTCATGCTGGCCACTTATCTAGATTGTGTATGTGATTGGCAGTTCTGAAACTGAGGTAATGAATGCTTGATAGAAATGCATCTCATAGTCTAGCAAATTATCAGTCTCTCTTCGGACAAAGAACAGGTGTGTTAGCTGCTTATTCTAAAGATGGCAGTTTTCTTAAGTGTTCTTCAGCTACACTGTAAGCTTTTGCTTGCACAGCCATCCCCCTGGGGATGTCAGCCTATAGACTCAGGGCAAGAGGAACCATCAGAAATGTTGCTACGCCTAATGAAGTACGGTGTCTCTGATTCAGAAATCTCATGTCTATATCCTAATGGGAATTCTACTTCTAGCTCTCTTCCACACTGTGAAATGTATTTAAGTAGAGAAAAATCCCCAAAACTATACTTAAAATTTTTCCAAGGAGATACTTCCTAAACTTTAGATTATTTCATGGGAAAGTTTTATTTTAGTCACATTATGAATTAAGGTGTACGAATAAGAAGATCAATATAAAAAGTATCAGAATTATGAGAGATTTAGTCTGAGAATTGGGAATACAAATTTCTGCCTATTATGACATTATTATTTGGTGTCTTTGAGCAGCAATAACAAGGGTTTCTGTGTCTCAGGCAGCTGCCACAGATGCAAATGTCTAACACTGTCCATAGTAGCTGAAGATAAACTCAGAGCTGGGCTGAGGTGATACGGACCAGACTAAAAACTCATTTGCTGCAGTAAGAGATGATTGTGAGGTATTGCTCTGCCATTGTTAAGAACAGTCTGAGACTAAAAATTATGTAGTATTATCCCTGTTCCTCTCCAACACCAGTCACAATGCCTTTAACTCAGAGGTGTTTATTGAATGTCTCTCAAATGCACAAAGTCGAAAGCCTGTTTGCAAGAAGTACAGTATAGTCTAGAGTAAATCTGCCTGTGTTCAAATCTTAACTCTGTCACTTACTAGCAGCACACTTAATCAATTTCTTTATAATAATCTTATCTGTAAAGATGAGATAACAGTACCTACCTCACACAGTTATAAAACTTACTCAGCAAATGCTCAATAGCCATCACTTTTTTTTTGACACAGAAAACTGTGTCAAAACAGTTTCTAATCGGCATTAGAACCCCATAGGATTGCATTTCTAAAATATTAAAGAAAGAAAACTACATTTGCCGATTTTTTTTCTAAATTATTTATAGTTAAGCATTATTCCAAATTTGGATTTACACTAAAATAAATTAGGACCATATTTTAAGTCCTA
The DNA here is from genome assembly GCF_052094955.1 of Ictidomys tridecemlineatus. Classification (NCBI taxonomy): domain Eukaryota; kingdom Metazoa; phylum Chordata; class Mammalia; order Rodentia; family Sciuridae; genus Ictidomys; species Ictidomys tridecemlineatus. The sequence goes on from NC_135479.1 coordinate 107,525,864, forward strand.
AATCTAAGTTCATCATACACTTACCTTATGTTTAAATGTAGAGGCAGGCACTCTTATAACCTGGATGAAATTTAAACATTAAGCTAGATTTTGTCTCTCATAATAGTTATTTCCTATTCTTTGGCAACATAAAAATCTTCTCACTCCTTCATGTAAACATTTCCCCGCATTCAGCACCTTGCCCAACAGCATAGCTAATTCTGAATCAAAATCAGCACAGGCTGTCATCTTTGTATGCACAACATCTGGTTGCTTCCATATTTACCATTTGCGGAGGGGAAAGTGGCATATTTCATTTGAAAAATGTGTCTTTGGGTCTTGTCCATTCCCTACACTGTTCTTATTGAGAAACTTGTTTCCAAACTTCTCTTATTCCTTCTGAAATTTTAAAATCTTCCAAAGAAAAATTCATTCCTAGGTTGAGACTGTCTCCTTACACATCACGTAGTTGTTTCATTTACAACACTTTTAAAAAGCATAATATCTTGCTGTAATATCTACAATCAACACAGATAATGTTACATTACCCAAATTGCTGGAAATCCATTATGCCCTATATATGGAGTAAATGAGCAGCAAATCTACACAGCTGCTGCTAACTGCTCTTTTAGACTTCCCTGTAGTTAAGTAATGAATCTTTATCAACTTCCTGAATAATTTACTCCTAAATGCATTAAGTTGAGTGTAAAAGGAAGTTTTACAAAATGAAGACAAACCAGTTCTGAGAGTTGGTGATAATCTTAAAACTTTCATAATGTTCTTCTGTTTTGAAAAATTAAGCAGGATTTGGTCTCTCCTTTTCTGGGCTTTAAATGATATAATAGCATTAGCTTAAGAATAAAGCTCAAGATTAAAACATCAATGATGAATCTATAGTTGCTGGTACAAGTATAAAATTCAATTAAATGTAGGTAGAAGAGCAAAAGTTTCTGTATTTGAAGTAAAAATGAGTTAACTACACTAATTTTGCTTAATTAAATGTTTATTTTAGCCTGGTCTTTTAAAAAGACCATCTATTGTAAAAAAAAAAAAGTAGAAAAAAACAGTTTTGTATGATTATTAAAAGTAATTAAATAATCATTTTGAATGAGGGTCTGGACCTGGGCCAAATTTGTTTTAGAAGTTCATCTTTGCAGCTATTCCCAGTTTCATTACTCCATTATCAACAACTCTTTGCTCTACTGGTTCTTTTTTTTTTTTTTTTTTTTTTTTTTTTAAGAGAGAGTGAGAGAGGAGAGAGAGAGAGAGAAAGAGAGAGAGAATCCTTAACATTCATCTTCTAGTTCTCGGCGGACACAACATCCCGGTTGGTATGTGGTGCTGAGGATCGAACCCGGGCCGCATGCACGCCAGGCGGGCGCGCCACTGCTTGAGCCACATCCCCAGCCCCCTCTGCTGGTTCTTAATGATGATGTTGATCTTAATTCAAAATTCAAAGTTAGAAAAGGCCTTGAAAAAATTTTGGTCATATTTCTGTAACTTAATGATTAAGAAAATTGAGGCCAAATCAACTCAATTCACTTTCGTTCCCTAAACCAGCTGGCTAGTTAGTGGCAGAATAGAAGACTAAAATGTCATTTTCTAAACCCTAATACAATTCCTTAAAAAAAAAAAAAAATCAGTTTTCAACTGAAAGGCAGGAACATCAAATGAATCACTTTCTAGATAACCCTAGCAGAGGTCTTGCCTTAGTGTTCAGATCAAGTGTTTGTGCATGAAACTAACATCCTTGAGTTCTGCTTTTCCCATGTCATTGTGTTTTCTTGTCCTTTTATTGCTAATTTGATGAATAACAAGTAACAAACAATGGGCCATAAGTAATCTGGCATCCCTCATCCAGTTGATATTTATAATTAATAAGGATTTCTGGGGATACCCATATTTAATGAAAAAGAATGTGTCTCCCTTGCCAGTTCAGATAAGCCGATCAGTCCACAAAGAACTTGTTTTGAGAAGGCCAGGTACTCAAAAACTCTCAATTTATAGCTATCAAAAAGACAACAATGGATGCCGCTGAGATAACTAATGAGGCTATGTGTTCAGTCAACTTTACAACAAGGGGTACAGCTGCGTTCCAATAAACAAGAAACATTCGTTCACACAGTGTAACTAACAGTTGTGTGTTTTTTATCCTTAATTACTGGAACCCTTCTTCTTTGGTGAAGATTGATTTATTCTCTTTGTAAAAGATGAGCATTTTTCAGAGTCAAACACTGAGTTGTGAAAGACAGTAAGAAACAACATGGCAATATAATTAAATCCTACTCATTACAGAGAATAGAAATCACCGTTTCCATTGTTGCCTACACTCTTGTCTATTTCAATTGTATTTCCATAACATCATTTGATTTATTAGAATGTGATATTCCAAAACACCCTAATTTTCCCATTTATCAAAATACATTGAAATTGCCTATTTTATCGACTATGTTTTCCCAACATAGCTCTTTGAATGCTGGTACAAGGTTGATTAACTATCACCAGTGTCTAACACAGCACCTAATTCACAGTAAAAGCTGCTCCAAACTATTCTGTTTAATCAAATAATCTATTAGAGTTATTTTGGAAAATAAGAAAAAATATATCATAAAATATCCTAAGATATCCTTCTTTGTCAATGCTGTCTGATTTTATGTTGGCTTCTAATTTCTTTATAATATCGATTTTAAAAATGGCAAGTTTCTACTTAAATTGAAAAAAAAATGCCCCATTTCTCACACCTGAGAATAATTTAGTGATTAGCTTGTTTTTACTTACCAAGAATTGACATGCCAATTTATCATCTAGAGTGAGAACAATTATTCTGATTTAATAAACAGTACAAGATATAATTGTTTGTTCTAAAGAAAAAGAAGAAATTAATAAACACTAGGTTTTGTAGTCTTCTTGTTCTTTGACCTTTCAAATCAAAACAATAAAATGCCCTTTTCTGGTCCTTCAGATATCATATCAAAATGGATATGTCCCATGCAAACAATGTACAGTAATGTCTATAAATAATGTAATATACCATAGAAATTCTGTTGTCCTGTGATGAAACAAAGGAACAATAGCTTCTCTTGATGAAAGGAATATCATGAGGAGATTATATTCACAAAGAAATTTATTTTCTTAAAAAAAACTGTAATTGGTGAAATTCTAACACACACACACACACACACCCACACACACACAAACACATACATTCCTTTCCCCCAAGCCAGTTCATTTGCTTTGGTTACCAGCAGCAACTCAAAATTTAATCTTGACATTAGCAAACTGTATTTATTTTTAAGGGGGGAAACAGTGATTGAGTTCAATTACAATGGAATTTTTGTTAAAAGAAAACCAATACTGTGTTTAGTCCAAATTTGCTTGTTTAAAAGAAAAATAATGGTTCTGAGAGAAAGTAATCAACATTAAAAAGGCAATTTTAAATATCTAATTTGAAAAAAAATCTCTATTTAAATTAATCAAATAATCAGAAATGGTATTGAATATTAGAGAAAGAAATGGTCTGTGAGTCAGGAAATTTAATTCTAGATTCATCTCTGCTACTTGCCTTGGGCAGGTTGCTTAATTTTGTTGCTTTACATTAAGTGCATTTTTTTTGGTAAATATTTCTTATTCCTGTAGGGATTTTTTATTGTCTATATTATTACATGTTGACAACTGCTTACACTGACATTAACCCACTGTTTCTGTCCTTTGTACCACAGATCCAATGCGTTCCCTTCTCATCCCAATCCTTGGGTTTTTTCACATCTCTGCCAGGATGATTTCTCTATAGAGAAAATCTTACTCAGCAATTTAAATCCTCCAAAACTTGCCATTAAGATACAGAGGAAACCTTTCCCTAGGCTGACAAGTCCCTCCAGGACTTGCTCTCTGGCTATTCCTTAATGCTTCAGTCTCTCATTCAAGTTATCAGCTCACATGGAATCACTGGAATTACTTGCCATTCTTTTTATACTTTGTCACTTGCTATTTGCTCTCCTGATAATGCCTTTCTGTCATGTACCTGGCTAAATTGTTTTTTTCATCTGTGAAGACTCACTCTAACAGCCACTTTTTCTGAGAAGTCTCCCTGACCCTGTTCAGAAAAATCATATAAGTGATAAACTGAAGTTGATCTTATATTTCTGTTCTCATTGTTTTCTTTACAAACCAATCCTGTGGATGGTCATTTACTGTTATTCCTCATTAATACACCATTGATAATATTTGATCATATGTTGCCTATTATAGACTATAAGATTTTTGTCATTTTTCTGTGTTCATTCTATTGTAATAAGTATGTGGATCAATGTAGGCCTGAATATGTGTGTTACTATAATCAATGGATGGAACTTGTCCATTTTCGTAACATGGAGTGTTGCAAGGACGTAATTAGTAGTCTGTGACTGTGTTTCCTGAAGTTTCTAAATGATGTAAGATTTTGTATATGTTTACCTACATATATGTATACCTATATTCTCATAAAACTGACCAGTTTCATCAGATTTTCAAACAGATCTATCTAGTCCAAAGTTTATATTCACCTCCAATATTGGATTACCTTGACTTTATGAACTAGCCATACAGTAAAAAAATTAAAATTATCTCTATGTCAAACCCTGACTACCTAATAGTCAAGAATCCATCAACACTATCCCTGGCTCTACGTTCTTCCATTAGACTTTTACCTTGGCACTTTGTGAATCCAGGTAGGCAAAAGCAGACACAGTATACTCTTTGAAGTCTTTTTGAGCCTTTGAAAAATATATTATAATAAGACTTGTGTTATAAAAAGACTTGAGCAGAGAGATGGACCACGGAATCAATATAAGAATTTGTCTTATGTTGGTCAATTTGCTTAAAAGTGTCTAATTTTGTGTGGAAACAACAATTATTATTTAATAGCAGCTGAAGAATTCTTTTGCTGAAAAAGCAGCTTGAAATATAACAGTATTTTTGAAACATAGACATTAAGGTGTTATGTTGAAAAATTACAATGCTATCGATTCATTAATTCCTCCTATCAACTATTAATCACCAATGCAGCTTCTCTGATGTTACTAGGGCATTACAAAGAAAAATATCAAATTTGATGTACTTTATTGTTTTGGAAATTCAGATTAAGTTTGTTTACATATTAAAATATTGCTCTATATTAAGTATTAAGTGTCCTTATTTTGTGAGCTGCACCCAGAGACGTGGTTATTCCCTCAATTAGTACAAGGGTTCCATATATACCTTAGTTTTGGTCTTAGAGTGAGAGGCAAAAAAAAAAAAAAAAAAAAAAAAAAAACTTGTAATACTATATTTTCCCCTCCACTCATAATTGCTTCTTAAGCTAAAAATATTGTTCTATATTGTTTACACATATTTGTGTTAGTCTTTTTTACTTGGAAGAATTTGCACAACAGGTAATTCTTCTGGTTGAAGAATCTAATCAAAGCATCTAGACTGAGGCCTATGGCTATTTCTTCCCCACTGTAAGTCTCTAGGGTTGAGCTTGGGTTTAAGTATGTTAGGGCACAGTTTGAAAAACACTGGGAGAGATCATTGATAACTTCTGAATGGTGCCAACTTTTACTAGTGGAAACATATAACAGATTTTAAGAGAACTAAGACTTTCAGGTAAAGTTAAAATGATACTATAATTAATCCAACTCTTTATTGAATTTTTAAATTTTTTTTTCTACTTATTATAAGAACAATATTATGAATACACAAGAGTGGATTTCACTTTTATGTATATCTATAAGTAATCAATTTAAGGAAAAAATTCCTGTAAATAGAAGGAAGATGAGTAGTGGAAAAGAAGAGGAAAGGGGAAGGAGGAGGGCAGGGAGAGAGGAAGTACTGGTGGCTAAAGTGAAGCAAATTCTATTCCATGCATATATAATTATGTCAAAATAAACCCCAATATTATGTATTACTAGAATGAAATAATAAAAACTAAGAAAATACACAGCCTACCAGCACAGTGAAGTCAAATGAATAAAAATAATATTTATTATCTCCTATAAATAATTCAAATGTTGAAAAATAGGAACTAACCATCTCTGACTGGCATTGCAGGAAATTGCTTATACAGTTTAGATTAATTCTTGAAGAGCAATGCTTTCTCTCTGTGCTATCTACTCCAGTCTTCATGGATAAAGGGGAGAAGCAGAGAGAAATTACACCTATTTTCTTAAAGTTCCCACAGGATATTTGCTAACCTTATGATGGACTTTCTGATTGTTTTAATTATTCAGCAAACATTTATTGACTATTATATGCCAGCTATTATTCTCAGCATTACAGTATTCCAATCAATAAAACAAAAAATCTCACTTTCATAGAACTTACACTTGAGCAAGAAGAGATTGCCAATAAACATAAGTAAAAATTTTGCTATATATAATTATATATATCTCAAAATTGTATACAATGTATCTATATGTAATTCATTATGTGTATGTGTGTGTGCATATGACAGGTGTTATGGAGAAAAATATAAAGTAAAGGAATGGGAAAGTTGTAGATATGAAAGGAATGTGACATTTCTGTGTGTTTCTTTTTACAAATTAGATATACATGACAGTAGAGTATGTTTTGACATATTATACATACATGGAGTATAACTTATCCTAATTAGGATCCCATTCTTGTGGCATCTACCACATGTAGAGTTTCACTGGTAGTGTATACATATATGAACATTGGAAAGTTATGCCTGGTTCATTCTACTAGCCTTCCTACTTCCCTGCTCCTATCTTTCCTTTATCCCCCTTTGTTTAATCCAATGAATTTCTATTTCACTCCCTTTATTGTGTGTTAGCAATGAGGGAGAACATATGAGGGAGAACATTAGACCTTTGACATATACATGATGGAATATTATTCAGCCATAAAGAAGAATGAAATTATGTCATTTGCTGGTAAATGGATGGAACTGGAGACTGTTATGAAAAGTGAAATAAGCTAGTCCCAGAAAAACAAGTGGGATGTGACATTTTAGATAAATGGTCTAGTAATACCTCACTCTAGTGACAATTAAGTATAGACTCTAAGTGGGTGAGAGTGACATATACAGTTGACTGTGGAAAAAGAAAGCTGTGTAGAGTTAAACAGTGAGTGTACAGAGGACAATATGAGTGATACCTGGAGTGTTCATGTTCCATGGTACAAGGAGCTCGTAGGAGGCCACTGTGCTTGAGCAGAGAGCACATGGGCCAGAGCTGAGGACTGGAGGCCACTGAAGTAATGGTCAGGGGCATCATGTCCTGGGACTCCTAAGCTACTTATAAGAATATTCATTTTGACTTTGTTTTTATTTTTGTGGGGTTTTTTGTTTTGTTTTGTTTTTAGTGATGTGAGGAGCATTTGAAGGATTTGAGCTGAATAGTTACATTTTCAATTCCTGCTTCAAAAGATTTGTTCTGGCTTCTATGTTACAGGTTTTAAAAATGGGACAAGGGCAAAGGAGGACCAGTTAGCCAGTTGTTATAATAATCCAGGAAAAAGATGTGGATGGCAAGGGCCGGGAATGTAGCAGAAGTGGTAGGTGATTGAGCCAAGGTCAGATTCTAACTTTTATTTTCTTTTTTCTCTCTTCCTCCCCCCTACGTATTCATTCATATTCGCTCTCTCTCTCTCTCTCTCTCTCTCTCTCTCAGGTAATGAACTGAACTGAACTCGGGACCCTATGCATGCTAGGTGAGTGGACATCCATAGCTTGACTCTATTTTGATGAGAGTTCAAAAGGTTTCCTTATGGCTTCAGTATGGGACATAAGATGAAAATAAATGCCCCTTTTCTGCTAAACTAAAAACACATTTGTGAAAAATTTTAAATTAAATTTTGAACATACAGGGCAGTTCAACCATAAGTTCATAAGTTTGTATTATTGAAGGTCTTGTCAGGGAGGATACTAATAAGACTGTCCAACTTCGAAATTATCCTGATAAAATTGGGAAGAACAAGTATTTTTTTAGAATGAAGTATTATTTATATATGACACATATATTGTATCCAAATCATGATGGTTTGTCATAATTTTTCTTTTTTACTTTATGATGGTGCAAAAGAAATATGCATTCAGGAGTATCTATGCTTCAAATTTTGAATTTTGATCTTTTCCCAGGCTAGTGGAAATCTAGGAAATGACACCCTCTTGTAATGTTGGACAGCAGTAGTAAGCCACAGCTTTCAACCAGTCACCTGATCAGAGGAGTAAAAAACTAATATACTTAGTGAACTGTGTTGCTGAGTTATAATGTTTAGATGTATTAAATAAATTTTTGACTTACAACTTAGTTTATGATGGATATATTGGGGCATATCCCTATCATAAGCTGAGGAGCATCTGCATATACTTTTAAAAACATGTTTGTTTTTAACAAATTAATTACACAGTTTTCTCTTAAGGAACAAAAAGATATTGGCTGGTAGAGTAAAAATTTTAAACATTTTTAATATTTAATGTTCTAATTATAGCACAGAGGTATATAAATGTTTAATGTATTATCTTGTACTCTAATTAATTCAGAATTTTAGTATTGCTTGTTTATATCCTAGAATTTTACATCTAAATGCAGTTTGAATCAGGAGGATTCTAAGCATTCTAACTTAATGTTTAAAATCCAGAATCATAGACCATTACGATATGTTAAAGACCAATATGTCTATTGTAGTCATAAAGCAAAGATAGTATCCCTTATAATTCAAGATCCCACATGCTTGCTGCACGATAACTTTCAGAACTATGGAGTTTTAGAAATATTAATTTACATCGAGGAATATTATTTTGCTTTTTCAAAAGTCTGAATTAAACAATTATAGGACAAATTGTCTCCCTGTATATGGTAGTAAGTGTAAATTTTTAGTATACTTCAATACAAATTTTAATTATTGGATTTCTGAAAGCAAAAGGGAAAGGAAAATCTCTGTCAGTCATGTCTGTCTAGTAGCTAATAAAAGGTAATGAAAATAAAAGCTATTTAGGGCCCACAAGTATTTTGATGTCGTTGAACTTAGTACTAAGAAGGTATTGCATTAACTTTCAAAAAAACTAATTTTGCTTGTTAGGAATGGTGTTTTTAAAACTATGTTTTATATTTAATTGACATGTAGTCCTTTCCTACTGTCTTCTGCCCACCTCCAGCTCCTGGAACTAAAAGAACTTCAGAGGCCTTTTATTCTGGGTGTGCATGTATGTCTGTGCTCATCTACCTGATTCCCAACTGTATCCTTCCATCAGGGAAAAAGGGAATACAGGGTCCTCTGCTTTCACCAGATTAGACTCTTGTTTATATGAAGACAATAAGTGATTATAATCTCATTGATTTTATTGCTTTCCATATTAAATCGGCTCTCCTTGCACCAAGTAGCTATTTCAGCTCTCTCTAGCTCCCTCAGCCCTTGAAGGCAGCTTAGTGGTTTCTACCCCAAAAATCTAGTTCAGATTTGTGGCATCTGTCCCAGGAATCTGCATACTTAATAAGCTGTCCAGGTAAGCATTCTGTATAATTCAGTGAGTTACTAGTCAAATAAATAGATGGAAAGGGGCCTGAACTCAGCCAGTGGGAAGAATTGCAGAGATAATTGGTATCAGAGTAAAACTTAGAAACTTAAAAGATGCACTATGATTTGAGATACGTGTAGGGTGTCCAGGAATAAATTTCCATCAGGCAGTTTGACAAATACATACATGAACTTGGATCTGTAGGTAAACCCTGGATGTGACATGATTTGGAAATCAACAATTATGTGTATGAGAGTTAAAACTAAGACAGTAAATGAGAGGACCATAGAGATAATATGAAATGAAAAGAAATGAGGAGGAAGGATGAAATGCTGGAGAGAAATTTGGAAAATTGGCAGGAGGGAATGGGTACCGTTCTTCATAAGTATTTCTTTTATGAACGCTCCATAAATCTGATAGCACAATGTGAAATTAATATCATTTATTTATATACTCAAGTAAAGTTTCTGAGCTATAGTTTTCTGGAGATTTGTTTCCTAAATAAATAAATGAATAAATAATCACTCTTGTGGGTTCCCTCGTTGGTGCAGCAATTATTTCAACTGAGCTTTTCACAGGACCTAAACCAAGACTCTAGATAACATGGGGGGATTTGCTTTTCTATGACTATTAACTTAAGAGATAGCATTAGTGTCTTGTCTTAAATCAGTATTTATTATTTCTTATGGTTTAAACTGAGATAAATAATTGATAACTAAATGAAAAATTTGCTTCAAGAACATTTAAATTTAATAAACTTCTTAGCCATATTCCCTGAAGTCTACTTAATATTTCCTCTTGGAGACTCTTTTGGGTATTTCTTACTTTCAATCTTGCAATAAATTGCATCAGTGATTTTATTTCCAAGATGAAAGAATTGTTAGACTCTAAGCACCCCAAAATACATTTAAAACAAATACTCAATAGCTATAAAATTTTTAGGGCAGGCTGGGTCAGGAGTAGTTTATAGCATTATATATAGCTTTTAAAGAAATCATTAATTATGTCAAAAACATATTCAATGACATAGTTTGTCTGGGACTGAGAGAATTCCTGTGGGATGTGGGGTGATTTTCAGGGTTGTTTTGTTTCATTGCTGGAGATAGAATCCAGATGCTTGCATACTCTAGGCAAGTCTTTCAGTTTGAAAATCAAGTCCCTTACAAACGGACACACTGACCACTCTACTAATATATCCATAAATCTAAATGTTTGATTTGCATTGTGTGTGTGTGTGTGTGTGTGTGTTTATGAGTGAGATGGAGAAAGTGAGAGAAACAAAGACACACAAACACAAGAGACATTCAGAGAAGGAGGGAGGGAGGGAGGGAGATTGTTATTTGTCCCAGAAAATCCCCACTCCCATTTTTCTAAACTAATAGAGATTTAGTTTGGCACATAGCAGCAAACTAAAAATATTTCAGTCTTCAGTGCATGTGTATCTATGTTACTGCAACCTGAACAAGGAGATATGAATGATAACGTTTATGAATCACCTGGTCCATAATTTTAGAAAAACCTTGCTTATTCATTATCTTTTCCCTCCATTCCACTAGCTGGGAAGTGGTGACATGTGGGACACTCATCTTAGATTTAAATAAGGAAGCCACATTTTAATAATAGGAGATCTGCCCCAACACCTGTGGGTGATTACATTTTATTAACTACTATGTGAGTGAGATTATACTCTTGTTTTGAGGTCTCTGTTACAAAAATGTTTCCTCTACCCTAAAACAGAGGGTTTGTTGTTGTAAAGATCCCTAACTTCTGATTTTGTTGATCCATTTCAACTACTTACCTTCTTATAACACTTTAGGTCCATAAGTGTGGGCATTCTTCTCTTCCTTTTGTTTGCTTTTACTAAACTCCGTGGTATGTTTCATTAGATCAATATGTTATTTGGGAAGAAATAAATTTTAAAAAAATAATTTCTTTCCCCTCTTAACAAAGCTTGTTTTGCAAGATGGCTATCTTGCTTAGTTTTATAATATTTGTCTTTGGCATAAGGTTATCAGCTTATCATTGCAGTTCTTATACATTACAATACTTTGAAATGAAGTGGTTTCATGCCATACCAAAGAGGTGATGGTATGGGTTGAAGAAATTTATCACACAGCAATAAAAGCAGTCCAGGAGGTCTGGTGGTGTAGATCAGTAGAATACTTACTTGCATGTCTGAAGCCCTGGCTTCCATCGCCAGAACTAGAAAACAAAACAAAACAAAACAAAAACTATACAAACAAAAATATCGAGAACTCAAAATGGTCGATTAGAGAATGTCAGCAGTAGTAAGATTAGAGAAATGTCAGCAGTAGTGCCAGTGGGTGTGATCACCCCTGAGCTAAAATAGCAGAGCAATACATCAATTAAATAACCCACAATTTTAGGAGGTCTGAGATGTGTATGGCTACAGAGCAGAAATCAAAGATTCTGCCCAACTAACCTGAAAGGTGTCTTGCACAACAAAACTGTGCTGGAAATAAAAAGGAGGCCAGTCTCTCCGGGCTACCAGGGAAATCAGAGAAAAGAACCTGTTTGCATTTCCAGCAAGAGGGAACAGCAGCTGGTGGATCCAAATACTGACAACTGTCCCTAGCGGGAAAAACAGGTTTGACAAACTCACAGCATGGACATAGTGTGTGCCTAAGGATCCAGAAGAAAATAAAAAGTGGCAAGGGTTTATATAAGGGAGAACTGGTCAGGGAATACACCAGCTTCCTCCCCACACCCCAGAATGGCTGTTTGAAAGATCAACTGCTTGAAAATTTGTCTGCAAAAAGTCACACCTGGATAGGAGAGTAGAGCCTGGCAGGGAGAGTCATGCCTCACTAAGAATTTAAAAGTGTTAGGGAAGAATTGCTTGGGTTCAGAATCTGAACCCAAGAGTCCTAAAAACACAAAGTTCATGCATGTCTGAGGGGAACAGGAAGTGATCCTTCCACCATAAGAATGGAAAGTGAAACCCAAGGGTTTTTCCTGGGGGACAGCCTCCCAGTCTGGGGAGGTGCACTGATTTAAAATCTTCCGACAAATTCAAGGAGCTTTGAGGCTAACTAAGTCTAAACCTCATCCATAGGAGTCCTGCCTGCAGGATCTCTCAACACACTCCAACAACTGAGAGGGGAAACCGAGAATCCTTAAAATGCCAATGAGAATAACACTCTAACATTTCATTAAGTTCCTCTTTTTAAATTTAAATTTATTTTTTTAATTTTTTTTAAATTTTCTACTCTTTGTTCAATAGTGAGATGAATGGGTTATGGGCACATATGCATGTTTTTTCTTCTTTCTTTCTCATTACTGGCATTTTAAGGCAGTTATTTCTCATAGATTAATATTTTGAGGACTATGATGTTTGATTAGACTTTGCCAGTTTTGTTCTTGTATTATTTTTATTTTCATTTATATTGTTACCTTTAAATTTTTATTCTGTAAACTTCTCCTTTCTGATTCTCTTGATTCCCTTTTCCCCCGTCTCCTAACAGCTAACCTTTATTGATCTATCATTCTTCCTATATTTTTTAATTCTATTTTCTTTCCTCTTCCCTCACAAACACCACATCCTACAATGCTTTTTTTTTTCTACTCCTGTTCACAATTTAAAACTGTCAATGCATATATAAACTTACCATTTTTTTTTTTTACCATGGGCAATGACTGATCATAATATCTTTGTTTATTGTGGTAATTACCATAGTAGAAACCAAAGCAGGAACTATTTGGTTTGATGCTATATATTTTCTGCATTGGTTGATGTTATCTGTTTTTCCATAAACTGTGAGGCTCTGGAAACATTTAGAGACACTTTAAATCCATAGAGTAGAAACTCTACTGACGGACTCAAAAGCATGCTATCAAATTTGTAGGCACACAAACAACATGAAAAGGCAGGGGAACAAACCACCTCAAACAAACCAATACAATTCAATAACAGAATCCATCAACACCACAGTGGAAGAAGCGATAGAGAAGAAGTTTAGAATGTTCATAAGTAAAATGTTGGCAAGGTAAAAGACGATGCAAAGGAGAAAATACAGGAAGCAAAATATCACTTCAATAAATATCACTTCAAAATATCGCTTCTGAAACAAAACAAGTTCTACCACATGGTCAAAGAAGAACACCAACCCACCTCAAATTAATCTATGAAATAAAAAAGGAGAGAACTCTTCCAAATTCATTCTAGGAAGCTTGTATCCCCATGATACCAAAACTAGACAAAGACTCATCAAAGAGAGAAAACTTTAGACCAATATCCCTTATGAACATAGATGCAAAAATTCTTAATAAAATACTGACAATTTGCATACAAAAACATATTAAGAATATATGGGGCTGGGGATGTAGCTCAAGCGGTGGCGCGCTCGCCTGGCATGCGTGCAGCCCGGGTTCGATCCTCAGCACCACATACAAACAAAGATGTTATGTCAGCCGAAAACTAAAAAATAAATATTAAAAATTCTCTCTCTCTCTCTCTCTCTCTCTCTCTCTCTCTCTCTCTCTCTCTCTCTCTCTCCCCCCTCTCTCACTCTCTCTTTAAAAAAAAAAAAAAAAGAATATAGTGCACCATGATCAAGTGGGGTTCATTCCAAGGATGCAAATCTGGATCAACATACAGATATCAATAAACATGATTCATCACATTAATAGACTTAAAAACAAGAATCACATGATTACATCAGTAGATGCAGAAAAACCATTTGACAAAATACAGCATCCATTCATGCTTAAAACAGTGGAAAATCTAGGGATAGTAAGAACATACCTCAACATTGTAACAAGGCCAACATCATTCTAAATGGAGAAAAATTGAAAGCATTCCCTCTAAAAACTGGAACAAGACAGGGATGCCCTCTTTCACCATTCCTATTCAACATAGTCCTTGAAACTCTTGCTAGAGTATTTAGACAAAAGAAAAAAACAATAAAGGGATATGAATAGGAAAAGAAGAAATCAAACTATCCATATTAGCTGAGGACATAATCCTATATTTAGAAGACACAAAAAATCCACCAGAAAGCTTCTAGAGTTCATAAATGAATTTGGCAAAGTATCAGGATAAATAATGAACACCCACAAATCAATTGCATTTCCATATACCACTGACAAATTACCTGAAAGAAAAATCAGGAAAACTATCCCATTCACAATAGCTCCAACAAATGCATTTGGAACTCAATCTAACAAAGGATTGAATGACCTCTACCATAAAATCTAAAAGAAACTAAAGAAAAAAAGTGAAGAAGACTTTAGGAAATGGAAAGATCTCCAATGTTCTTGAATAGGCAGAATTAATATTGAAAAATGTCCATATGACTACAAGAGCTGTATAGATTTAATGCAGTTCCTATTAGAGTTCCAATGATATTCTTCACAGAAATGAAAAAAAATCAGTCATGAAATTCATTTGGAAAAATAAAAAGTCCCAGAATAGCCAAAGCAACCCTCAGCAAGAAAAGTGAAGCAGGAAGTATCACAATACGAGACCTTAAATTATACTACAGATGTATAGTAACAAAACCCGCATGATATTGGAAAAAAAAAAACAGACATGAAAACCAATGAAACAGAATAGAAGACTCAGAGACATACTCACATAAATACAGTTAACTCATACTACACAAAAGCGCCATGAACACATACTGTAGAAAAGACAGCCTCTTCAACAAATGGTACTTGGAAAACTGGAAATCCCCATATAGTCGAATGAAAATGAACCCCTGTCTTTTACCCTCACAAAAATCAACTCCAAATAAATCAAGGCATTAGACTAGAGACCTTGTGTATACTACAAGAAAAAGTAGGTACAAATCTCCTTGATGTTGACTTAGGAAATTTCTCAGTAAGACTCATAAAGTCCAAGAAGTAAAATCAAGAACCAATAAATGGGATGAATTCAAATGTAAAGTTTCTTCACAACAAAGGAAATAATCAAAAAGGTGAACAGAGACAGAATGAGAGAAAATCTTTGCCACTGGCACTTCAGTAGAGCATTAATCTCTATAATATATAAAGATTTTAAAAAAAAACTTAATACCAAAAAAACCCAAATAATAAAAGGATAAAGAAATTGAATGGGCACTTCACAGAAGAAACACAAATGGTCAAAAAATATATGAAAAAAAAAATGTTCAACATCACTAGCAATAAGAGAAATGCAAATCAAAACTACACTGAAATTCCATCTCATCCCAATCAGAATGGCAATTCTCAAGAATACAAGTAACAATAAATGATGGCAAGGATATGGGGGGAAATGTAACTGTTATATATTTCTGGTGGAACTGAAAATTGATGCAACCACTCTGGAAAGCAATATTGAGATTTCTTAGAAAACCTGGAATAAAGCCACCATTTGACCCAGTTATCCCACTCTTCAGTTCGTACCCCAATGACTTAAAATCAACATAGTACAGTGATGCAGCCACATTAATGTTTATAACAACTCAACTAATAATAGCCAAGCTGTGGAACCAATATAGCTATTTTAAAATATGAATGGATAAAGAAAATGTGATATATATATATATGTATATATATATATATATAGTGATATACACACACACATAATAGACTATTACTCAGCTCTAAAGAAGAATAAAATTACGGCATTTACTAGTAAGTGGAACTGGAGAATATAATGCTAAGTGAATTAAGCCAATCCCAAAAAACCAAAGGCCAAATGTTTTCTGTGATACATGGATATTAGTCCACAACAAAAGAGTGTAGGTAGCGGAAGACTACAAATTTATTGGATTAGATAAAGGGAAATGAAAGGAAAAGGGGGTGGGGAATATGGGAATAGGAAGGACAGTAGTTTGAATCAGACATAATTTTACTGTCCTTATATATGAATACATGACCAGTATAACTTCACAGCATGTACAATCACAAGAATAGGATTCTAATTAGAATAACTTATACTTCATGTTTGTATAAGATATCAAATACACTGTATTGTCATGTATATCTAAAAAGAACAAAGAAAAAAGAAAAAAAGCAGAAACAAAATTCAGCAATCCATCGGCTAAAAATATGAGAATTATGTGGCTGGTGAATTTTTGTGAAGACCAGTTAAATAAATTTTAGAATGAAGTGATTAGGGAATTTTTTTTGAAGTGTATTTCAATATAAGTATGCCTATAGAAATACAGTCATATTGGCTAATAGAATGTGATTTAAATTCAACTTATCCTAATTTCAACAGGAAATGTGATGGATGGTTTAATATTTTTTAAAACAATTTGCAATCTTGCTTATTTTTACCTATTACAAATGTATATAAAATATCTATCAACCAAATGCAGCAAGAACCTTAAGAAACATACCTTTGGTTTGCCTCAGAAAAGTAAAAGGTATTGCAATGAAAAAGCTTTTAATTTAAAAAAAAAAAAAAACACTGTTGTAATGTTACAATGCCAGTTTAGAATGTTTAATAACTGACAGATGTGCAAGGGGTGGGAGGTGCCTTCTACACATCTGGAGTTGTAGAAGTTATCTGATTTATTTAATATTGCAGATAGATCCTAAATCTACACAAACCAAGAGACAGATGATTTCTTAAATCTGAATTAACACTATCAACTCACTTCGTCTGCTGAGGTCAAGAAGGAAATTTGGGACACTGTTTTCATGTTGTTTTGATTTATGCAAAGGAGTAAACTTTCTATCCCAACTTTTCAGTGCAGAAGTGACAGTTAATACTTCAGGCAATACTACAAGCAAGGTACTCTTTATATTATCAAAATTTTAGTGAGTTTTTTTGCTGCTGTGACCAAAAGACCATACAAGAACAATTAGAAGAGGAAAAGCTTATTTGAGGGGCTCACAGTTTCAGAGATTTCAGTCCATAGTTGGTGGCTCCATTCCTCAGGGTCCAAAGTAAGGCAGAGCATCATGGTGGGGGGTGTGGTAGAGGGAAACAGCTGGAATATGGCACCAAGGTGGAGGGTGGAGTGGAGAGCGTTATGCTTAACAAGGACAAAATACACTTTCCAAAGGAACACCGCCAGAGTCCCACATCCTCCAAGGATACCTACCTGCCTATAGTTACTACTCGGTTAATACTAGGGGATTAATGCATTGATTAGGTTAAACTTATTTTAACCCTATCATTTCTACTTTAAATTTTCTTGCATTGTCTCTCACATGAGATTTTGTGGAACAACTATTGTCTAAACCATAAGAAATAGCATTCGTGGGGTGACAAGTATTAACATTAACTTGAATTTTAATTTATATTAGCACTCATATGTAAAATGAACCCCAGAGTTAATCAGCACATGCCTTAAAAGTGACTCTAAAAAATGAAATAGCTCTTCTTGGAAATTTGGAACAAAAATCCAGCCACAGTTACAAGAAGCTTTATCACAAAAAAAAAAAAATAGCCTCTTATACATGACACCTCAATAAAAATAACAGTAGTCCCCAAATAAGAAGTACCTCTGAAAAAGAGAGGACAAATATAATTTAAAGTATTTTGAAAGCCAGTGGGAATAAATGTTCAAAAATCATTCGATTTTCATTACTACCTAGGATTATCACATATTCCAGGATTATAAGTTTATCACTATCTACTAAATATTACCAACAACTTGTTCATGTATTGTTCCTCTACCAAAGAGAAAGTTCTACAGGGGTGGGGGGGAGCACTAGAAAATACAAAGATTCAAATAGTTCCATGTAAATATCAAATTTTTCAAATAAAAGAACTCCCAACTGGACCAAAAGTTCATATTACTTTTCACTGAAACAATTTTTTAAAAGTACAAATACATGATATTGAGGCTCAGCACCTAAAATATGCCTGATAATCAAGTGCTTGTTTTCTAAAAGAAAGGCTTCAAGTCTCAATAAATTTCCAATAACAATAGTTTTATACATCAACTTAATAATGGCTTTTAATTTTCTTCATATCTTTTGTTTTAGCATTCTAGTCTTAAAATCAGGGTCTTGTGTATGCTAGGCAAGTGCTCTACCACTGAGCTACATTCCCAGCTCAAATATTACTTCTTTATTTCCCAATATCTGGAATTAATTTCTATTTTGGGCCTATATTTTCCCTTGAGCAGAAACAGTTATCCTCTAACTTAATCACTTACATGGTTTTCCTCCATCATATAATTTTTGATTTAAGTCTCTTTCAGAACCCCTTCTTCCTTCATTTTCCCTAGGGGGTGTCTGGGGCTCACCTGGATTCACAATCTCAGGTAGACAATATCAAGTGCTCTGCGGTATCTGTATACACTGCAGTATCTGTTTCCTGCTGTGTTGTAACTCATCCTGTTCGTCTACGCTTCTCTCATCTTTGAATTGTCATCACTGATATGAGGCTTTGACATCCTAATCACACAGAATGATGTAGGCATAAAAAGCAGCATGTTCTTCTGCAAGGTCTTGTTCCACCTGCCATAATGCAGAAGTTCCTTGACTTTCTCTTTTTAGATGACTTCTGGGATTAGCTCTGAATTTGGTTCATTATTTCCATCACTCACCAAGATTCCTTGCAGCTGTGAGACCACCTCCTGCACATGTCATATTGAGCTCCTCCTGGTGTGGCTCTATGTGAGGTAGCCACCCCCATTCTCCTCCAAATACACACAGCCAAGGATAAAGGTATAAATTCATGCTCTGGGTCTACCAAAGCTATCACATAATCACATATAATTCTTAATTTATGTGTAAGAATTATTATTATTGTTACTATTATTATTCCCAGGGATTGAACCCAGTGGTGCTTTACCATTGAACCACATCTCTAGTCATTTTTTTTTTTAATTTTTACTTGGAGACAGGATATCGCTAAGTTGCCAAGGGTGGCTTTGAACTTGTAGTTCTCCTACCTCAGCCTTCAGAGTCACTGGGATAACAGGCATACTTCCCTGTGTCCAGAAATATATAAGCAATTATTGTACTCTGTCCCAAGTTAGATAGTTGCATTGTTTTATTTAAGACAGGGGAGTATCTGGCTAGAAAATTATTATTTCTAGTCTATTCTTCATGTCAAGACCTGGCTTTCCTATCTTGAAATTACAGAATTAATATACATATACACACATACATATATATACATATATATGTATATAAACACACACACACACATATATATATATATACATATATATGTATACACACACACACACACACACACACACACACATATATATATATATATATATATATATATATATATATATATTTGTTTTCTGAGACGCCTCAATAAAAATAACAGTAGTTCCCAAATAAGAAGTAGCTTAAATTATATTTTATTTGAGGTATCTTTGCTTTGGGTAGAGACACTTAGGTTCAGAGAAAGGTAACCAGTTATTCTAAGAATTTGCAACTCGTAAATCTACCTTACAACCTCATGCATCATTCTAATACATGCATTTCTTACTTTGATCAATATATAATAATAAATAGGCCTCTGTGATTACGGCTCTCAAAAATGCCACAGTGCTCACACTTGACAAGGAGAGTCAGGTGAGTAGTGTAGTCCTCTCTTGATACAGAAACAACCTATCACCAGACGCAGAGAAATTTGTAGAATAGAATTCATTTTTATCTTGCTCTTCTATATAATTATTTTCTTCTACACTCTAGGTTTCCTCTTCCAACAAAGAATTAGATTAAACTTAGAATTAATCATGTCAAATTCACTCCATAAATGGAAAATTGAAATTCATGTTGTATCTTTTCAATAAATAATGAAATCTAAATATAGATGTGCTCTTCATTTTAAGGGGAAGATTAATTTTCTGTTTTCTGTAACCATGGGATCTTAAGCTGCTGGGGATAGGGAGATTATATAGAACCTAATAGAATAGATGCTATGTTAATGACCATAACTCAAGTGTGCTTACTTTATTCTCGGGGTTTTAGGAGCAACTCTCAGTACTGCGACAAGACTTTACAGTGATTTATTAATAGAATTCCCTAACACACACATGCACAAAAATAAAAGAAAAAAAAGCAACACTGGATCACTCTGATCTTTTTATTAAGAGTTGGAATAAGATTTCAGGTAGATTTTTTTTCCTTTATCATATCATATCTATCTATCTATCTATCTATTTATCTATCTAATTTGCACAACTATAGTAGTTTGACATTGAAAAATAAAAATTTTCAGGCCACACTTGCAACCTAGTTTACTTGAGTTTAGTTCCAAGAATTTAAATAGAGTTTGTTAGGGAAAGCAAAGTAGCCAAGAAATTATTTTACATAAAGAAATGTCTGTAATTAGAAGTCTTAATTAAATGGATTTAATTAGAAGTAAAAGTAATATTAAAAATATTTGACCTAAAATCATTTTTCTTAGCAGTGCTTCTGGCAAGAAAGTATTTATCCACAATGCTAGACTTGGAGGTACTAATTGGTATTAGCTTTAATTTACTTAAATCTAGTTTAACTATAATTAAATTGAAAATAAATAGTTAAAATAATCAGGAAAACTTGTTAATATAGTAACAAATTTTATTCTATAACTCTTTGTATAATTAATATATGAATTAATTGTGTATAAGTTTTGCCTACCATATGTTACTTTTATTCTAAAGAAAATTTACACAGTGATAGACATACTATAATTATTTTAGTTTTCTGAATATTTGAAGCTATGAGATGCAAACTACATAACAATTTTAAAAATTTAAAATGTTAATCATTCTATGGTAAGTGTTGCAAATGTGTGGGCAAGTATACAAGAATAGGGTCTTTAAATCACACATCTTATAAAATTACTATACTACTGTATATCCTAATATTAAATAATATGAACTTATTGCAATAATAAATAAAACAATTGTCCAAAATAGATTCAGTTAGAGAGCAGAAAATTTCACAATTCCTTGAGCAAGGAAAGACATTTCAATAATAAAACTTCCTTGGAATTTTAAGAAACTAGATGTAATTTCACATAGTAGTTGCCAGGTTGGGTTCAAGTGTCCCCCAAAAGTTCATGTGTGAGGCAATGCAAGAAAATTTAGAGGTAAGATGATTTGGTTGTAAAGGTTTTTAACCTAATCAGAGCATTAAAATTCTGATAGGGATTAACTGGGTTGTAACTGTAGGCAGGTAGAGTGTGGCGCTCTCTCTCTCTCTCTCTCTCTCTCTCTCTCTCTCTCTCTCTCTCTCTCTCTCTCTCTCTCTCTCCCTCCTTC
The DNA here is from genome assembly GCF_052094955.1 of Ictidomys tridecemlineatus. Lineage (NCBI taxonomy): Eukaryota > Metazoa > Chordata > Mammalia > Rodentia > Sciuridae > Ictidomys > Ictidomys tridecemlineatus. Next base: position 107,547,500 of record NC_135479.1, read on the forward strand.
CCTCCCTCCCTCCCTCCCTATTTCCTGCTTACCAGGTTCTGAGCTGCTTTCCTTTAGGACATTCTTCTGCCATTATGTTCTCCCTCACCTAAGGCCCCAAGGAATGAAGTTGGCCATCTGTGAACTGAGACATCTGAAACCATGAACTTTTCCTCTTAGAAAATTGTTATTGTTGGGTCTTTTGGTCACATTGGTGAAAAAACAAACTAAAATAGGAGGTATTAACAGTAGGTTGCTTGCTATGACTAAACTATATGGTTCAGAAGCTTTTTTAGAAGTTTCAGAATTTTTGGAATTTGTGGGAGATATTTTGTGAAGTTTAGTGATACAAATTGGAAAATCTTTAGAAAGTTGTAAGTGAACCTTAGTGGACAATTCTGGTGGGACTTTGGAGGACCAGAATGCGGATAGGACTTAGATAGTAAAAGCTCAGCTCATGAGGTTTCAGAGGAGAATGAGGACTCTATTGGGAATTGGACTAGAAGCCGGATGTTTTATATCAGTATGCATGCTCAAAGTCTTTTAAAATGCTGGTTCTGTAGTTATCAGATTCAAAATTATTACTTAAAAATTTTGAAATGCTGGTTTAGTATAGAGCTTGAGAGGCTTCATTTGTGACAATATAAGTCAGTCAATGTTGCTAGTCCATTGGCTGTAGGTTGAGTATCCAGCTTTTAAGTTGTTGACATCCCTTGACTTCTGCTTAGTAAATATCCCAAAGTAAAATGTTAGACTTATAAAAACAAATATTTCTATTTACTTGCATATTGGTGGTTGGCTACAAAATTACAGAGGAACACTATCCTGAATTATCTGCCAGTTTATCTAGTCTTATCCACTTAATCTGATATTGTGGTATTGATGTAAAAATATGAGGGAAAGACATAACTTCAACGTACTTCATTAAAATATATTTTGATATGGTAACAAATATTTAGTCTTGATATTTTAAGCTTTGTGGCCATATGGTTTTTGTTGAAATACTCAACTCTCTCATTGTAGTCTGAAAGAATCCAAACACTGTATGAAAAGAAATGAAAATGCATCCATTCCAATAAGACTTTATTTCCAAAACAGGAGACAGGCAGATTTTATGAAGAACTGGAATTTACCTCCTCCCCACATTGTAGGCAATTATCCAAAGCATATGCATTCTTATTCAAAATGTACCCTTAGTTTATGGCTCAATTACTACATTATAATTAAAAGAATGACTATTATCTTTAATTATATTAATTGTGATCATAGGTTTATATTTTGTTTTAAACTTAATTTTTTATAGCATTCAGGTCTCATATAGAACTGACTTCAAACTGTATAAATTCTTATAAGTGAGAAACTGAACACTCAGAAACGTTATTTTTTTAAAGAATCATATTTCAAGAAAAAAGAAGAGTCATGTCCTAAGAGCCACAAATATTAAATTCCACAGAGGAAATAACAGACTGAATGTAACTCTATGAGTTAGAGAAGCCATTATCAACCCTGTTAACTCTATGTTTTTAAAAATAACATAAGCCATATTTTTTTAATTTTTTCATTTCCTGGTAAATGAGTATTATTTTAGAGTTAGGTAAAATTTCTTGTGTAAGTTTTGTACTTGCAGAGATCATTTTATTCAACTTATTACAATTTGGTTTGTTAACTATTCATTTATTTAATGAAATTAAAATGGAGTCAAGAAATAGAAAAAAAGTCTTTGAATTTTCAAGGAAAAATTTCACAATTGAGGAAGGTGTATTTGTTTATTCACAATTGTTGGCTTTTTGAAGAAATCTCACTGAAATATTCAGGAGCACTAGAAGAAAAAAACAGAAAGAGACAGAGAGAGAGAGGGAGAGACTTTAATGGGAAATATAGTGGAGGAAGCCTACTAGAAGGAAATTTCTGATACATATTTCTATGGAAAAAGCAATGAGACCAGAATGAGACTTAGCCTTCTTGACCAGGTACTAGGTAGAATTCTTTTTTCCAATGCCTTTGAATTAAAGCAGCCTGGTGTACTTATAAAAGAAAAGGATTGCCAGTTTCTGGGTCCTTTTCCTGTTTTTACTTTGGTATCACATTGCTACTTTGGGATGCCACCACCTCTCTATGCTCCCATGTATCATTTGGACAAACCCTTCCTTATGGTACCAATAATTCATGTCTGTTCACCTGGAAATCTTCCGTAATACTAAATTATGTAAATAGAGGAATATTTTATTTTCTAAAATACCTCTTAGGAAATTCACTGTGCATGTTTATAAAGTGTCAGAAGAATGACAAAGGCTATGATGTGTAACAAAAAAATAGCACTACCTTATTTTCTAAAGCAGCTATGTCCCCCAATTTTTTGTTTTGCTGCACCTGGAATTGAATTTAGGTCTGCATTTTGGGAATAGAAACTATAGAAAAATTGAATTATTTTATATTTTAGAAGAGAGAGCAACTTAAGGTCTCAGTAAGAAGATAGAGACTAAAGTAGGGTCAGGGAAGAATAAAGCCATAACATGACAAGAGGAGCTTCAGAGATCAAAAAGTCCTTTTAAGTATTTTGATTTTTTCCTCTCTGAGTAGTGTGAAGTAAATGTTCTTTACCATTTCTCTTATGAAAAGTCTTCAGCAAAACACTCCTCTTAATGCATTTTTGTGTATGGATTCTTTTAGAGGACGTAAAGAATATGGGAGTTATATGTCTTGGGTAGTGAGCCAAAAGGGACTTTATATAAAGAGAAGATTGAGAGGTGACTGTTGACATCAGAGTATTTATTCCAGTTTCCAGGAAATGTTGCTGATTAGTTCAGTTTGCCTTTTTCACCCTTCCCACACTGATGAACCGTGGCCACTGGTTGTGAATATGTTATATTTTACAAATATATTTTCTAGCTTTGTGTCCCTATGGGTACAGAATTATTCACAGGAAATTAGGAGACATTTACTTAAACTTTTTACCCTAAACTATTATAGTTAATAAAATAGAGAGGATTCAGATTTAGGCATGTGTAGCTTCCACCCTAATCACTTCCATTTTGTCTGCTATTAAGAATACACTTATACAGAAACATGAAAACCAGTAAAACATGCAAAAATTAATTCATTTCACATAAGAAATGAATGACTGGCTAGTTGGATTTTCCAAATTTGGAAAATCATTTTAGGGTCATTTGTTTTGACTGCATGTGTTCTTTGTAAGAAAATTTGTATATTTTGCAGTCAGTTATAGGGAAAAGTATTATTTGAAGCACTTTGAAGGTAATTACAGAAAGCAATTGATTTATTTGCTGAGAGAGTAATTACATGAGTAAAATCTCTCTTTAATTTTTAATGAAGGTATGATTTTAAACATTAACCATAAAATTAATTGTAGGAGGCTTAGACAGAGTGATCTGTGGATTTGATTATTTCTTGTGTTGTTTCTTCAAATCACTTTTATAGTTTAATTTTCATTAAAATGCTAGTATTCTAAATAACAAAGTTTTGTTTCATGTTGGTTTTAGAATAGTAATAAAATATGCTTCAAAATTTAAAAGTTATGTTTCCCAAATTCTGGCAAGAACATCCTTAGAAATTTAGGATTATAAATCAAGAAAATATAATGAAGAATTAAGATATGAAAATACAGAATTTGTCTCATAGAAGAATATTTCCTGAGTGCAGCTAAGTAATATGAATAATCTATACCAAGAAAGACTTATAAGTAGCAGAGACTTCTAATAATAATAAAAGTAGAGTTATTCTTTTCAACTTTTTCCACTTAAATTATTTTTGCTTTCACTCACTGCCTCGCTTTTCCATTACAAATGGAAAACTTTCTACAGTGTTCCTCAAAAGTGGATCAAAAAGTTCAATTGAGCAGCAGACTGGTTTCTACTAATGCTGTGTCTTAGAGTACTTAACAGGATTATTGAAAGGATGCAGAAGCATTTTGCTGCAAAGCATGATATCAACTTACATACTTATTAAAGCAAAAGAGAGCAAAACTAATAGACTATATTATTTCTAGGTATATCAGCACCACTACCATCTATAACTTCTGGTGAGGAAGGGTATAATTTTCACTAGAAAGAAAAGATATTAGTATTGGGTAGAACTTGAGAAATCATAAAAAAGGGATTTAGAAGTATTCTTGAAAATTTAATTCAATACCCTTTCACCTCAGAAGTGAGAAAATTAATGCTCAAAGAAGTCAAACTTGCTCAAATTCCTGCTGCTGGTTCAGAGTTGGGAGAATGACTTGTCTTAAAAGAAAGCATTTATTTTAAAATAGTGCTGAAAAATTCAAGAATATGAAGGGTTGCCATCTTTTGAACAGTAGTGTGGCTCTAAAGTGACCCTTTCTGTCTAGCATAAAGAGGTGAGGGAACATTTTCCACATATTATTTCTTACAAGAAATAGAAAAAAAATTGAACTTATCATCAGTTCACATTGAGAAAGGAACTTTCAGAAGAAGCTAGGAAACTAGTCTCTACACAGATGGAAATTGCCTATGATGTTACTTTGGTACACAGGCTAAAAACATTCAACATTGACTTTATGTTTTCCAGCTAGTCACTTTTAAAAACAAGTTAGGGGATAATATTTTAGTGACATTTTAAATCAGATGTCTGGATTTACAGATATAGCAAACCAAATTTTGTTTTGATTTCATGTTTAAATCCTGTATTTTTCAAAGACATTTAAAATACATGTATATGCTAGGGATGTAGCTCAGGGATAGAGCCCTTATGTAGTATGCACAAGGCCCTAGGTTCAATCCCCAGCACCACACACACACACACACACACACATACACACATAATTTTTAATTTTATCTGTGTATATCTACATATGTCTGTGTATATACATACACACATTTATTAAAGGGTTTATAACAATGACAAATGTGCCAGATTAAAATGTAAGATAATTAATAACTTTTACCCTTAAATTCAACTCCTCAGGCTGTTGATTATTTTAGTACTCCCTCCGCATAACGGTTTACCAATTTTACTTAAATACTTACTTAACTATTTTCTGTTTTGACAAATGAGGATTTAATTTGTTTAAGTAATTGCCTATCTCTCTTCCATCCCCTTATATTAATTAAATCATTTTTCGATTAATGTGCTCTCATTATTATGTTATGTAAAATTAACCACTTGAAACAAAAATAATATTCTCTTCTATCTTGTCTTCCTTCCTTCTTTCTTTGGTTTTAAGTTTTAATTGTTTTACACTTCTCACTTTCTTCTACTACTGTTGACTTACATAATGTTTACTATCTACCAGTTGGGACTTTCAGCATTTCAAGAATATTTGCTTAATTTCTTCTCACAATGATCTTATAATCTAGATGCTATTATCATTCCTATTTTATAGATGAGGATAATGAAACCAAAGGATGAATTAATGATACAGGTCATGTAACCAAGGGGTAATGTATAGGTTCAGGCCATATAATTTCATCAGCATGATACTGAAGATGGTGTTATCTTCTTATTATTTTATATTTTCCAAAAGCTCAATCATATGTGAAATCATAAAATTCCTATAATTTATTTCCCAATAGGAAAAATTGGACTCCAGAGTTTATTTTTTAATTTTATCATTTTATTTTAGTCAGCATTAGAAAATGAGAAAAGAAAATAATTATTAGACTATGTCTCAGGTGACTTTGACAAGGGAGAATTACCATTGGGTGGACCTGTTCCTGCCAGAGGAATATCAAAAGAAAATTAGATAATATAGAAAATAGCCTCAAAGGGGCCTTCCTTCACTGATCCAATCTCAATAGTTTTCTCAGTCAATACTAGGGTTTGGGGGTTTTGTTAATAACTGAAGTCTAAATTTAACTTTAGTGGTTTTTTTTTTTTTAAAAATTACCTTTCATTGGTTTATGGTTTCAATTTCCTATGCACTTTCAGGTATCTAGCTGTGACACAGCTGCCCATCTGGTTAATTATTTCCATGTGGTTTTCATTTCAGACACCTCTCCTTTTCTCCCTTCCCCTCCCTGTGGAGTCTCAGTATCTCTTGCCTACAAGAATGGGCAAAGAGGGCCACCTCCTGTCAGTCAGCCCCTAACCTGAGGACTTCCTTCTCACTTGTCTCCAGGTGGTCATCCTCAGGAACCTGGACAGATGGACTTAATGTCAAAGCTCAGGTAGTAACTATTCTGTTCTGAACTGCTGGCACATTTACTTTAGAAAACTTCAAAAGAAAATTGCCTAGATTAAAGCTGTATGTTAAAAATAAATGACAGATTTGGCTTTATGATGTAGGAAGCTTGGGAGGCCCATTTTCCCTAATTTAAATTAATTCACTTCTGTCTGACCTAATAACTTATGGATGGATTGAACCTCTGGGTAAAAAATGTAGTGGTTATTATAGTACAAAATGTAATCTCACTAGACCTTACGCTTTCAACATAATTTCATGTTAAAAATTGATAAAAGGCTCTTCTTTCCTTTTTGTCTTTGCCATGCAACAGAGACCCTTTGCTTTGATTCCCACCTACCCAAATTCTAGATGTTCTTGATTTTAGCCTCCTGGGAGGCTATTAAAATGCAATTCCTTCTTAGGAAGACTGAAAAGCAACCAGTAGTAAAGGGAAATAGAGTCCTTATGACTTATGAAAGTATTTTGAATTTAAAAGTCACAGGTATGAAGTACATGAATGGAAAATTCAGGCAAGCTCTGGACAAATATTGGGACTCTAGGAATCTCATTTAGAGAGTAACTTCAGACCAGGTGGAGACACGATGACAGCAATTTCCAGGGTATTCCATTCACCAAAGATGAAATCATCAAGAATTGGCCAGGTTTAAACAGGGTTAAAAACAACATGAGATAAGAACACCCCTCCACCTCCAACCAGTTTGGCTGGAGACAACAGGTCCTTCTTATCCTAAATTCAAAGAGGACTGTTTGTGCAGTGATAGAATTATTGAGTGATGTTACACAATGCAGGTATGAGGGAGAAACATCAGCACCCAGGCTACTGCAGAGAGAGGCTCATGCAAGTGGCCTCAGTTTAAATGGTCTGGGTAGAGAGGTGTCATTTAATATTCTTATTAAAACTTTTATCTAATCACTATTTTAAAAAATTATCATTGCTCTAAAATATATATAATGTAAAAATTACCATTCTAATCATTTTTAAGCATATGGTTTATGACACTAAGTTCATACACATTTTTTGTAACCAGTCACCAGGATTCTTTGTCTTTCAAAACTAAAACTTTGCATCTATTAGGCAACAGCTCCATATTCCCTACTTTCCCTCAGCCCTTGGCAATCATCATTCTACTCTGTCTGTGATTTTGACTACTCTAGGTACCTTGTATAAATGGAATCATTCACTGTTTGTCTTTTTATGACTGACTTTTTTCATGCAACCTAATATCCTCAAGATTCATCTGAGCTGTAGCATGTGTCAGAATTTCCTTGCTTTTTAAAACAGGATAATATTCCTAAGTATGTACCTGTATGTGTGTTTATCACATTTTTCTTATCTTTTATCTGTATACAGAAAGTGTCGTTGCTTCAACTGTTTGGCTATTGTGAACATTGGTTCACAAATTTCTATTCTAGTTACACTTTTATTTCTTTTGGTTGTGTATATTGAGAAGCAGAATCATTGGATCATATCGTATTTAATTCTATGTTTATTCTTTTGAAAAATTACTATCCAGTTTTTCATAGCAACTTGCAATTTCATTGGTAATGGAGAAGGTTTTCAATTTTCCACATTCTCATCAACACTTGTTTCTTTTATTGATGGATTACTTGGTTGATTGGTTTTAGCCATTCTAATGGTAATGGTGATGTGGTATCTTATTATGGTCTTTTGGTCTGCTGAGTTTTAAGGGATAAGTCTGTAAGGCAATTAAAGACCTTTTCATGCTATGGCAAAAGCATACAGTTAACTTTTATTCTGTTCTGACCAAAAGGCGTGATAAGAACATTTAGAGGAGGAAAAGTTTATTTTGGGAGTCACCATTTCAGAATTCTTTGTCCATAGATGACCAACTCCATTCTTTGGGACCCAAAGTGAGACAGAAAGAACATCATGGCAGGAGAATGTGGCAGAGGAAAGCACTGGGAACATGGCACCAGAAAGCAGAGAGAGTTCCATCCAAAAGGACAAAGTATACATCCCAAAGTCATGTCCCCAGGAACCCAACTCCTCCAGCCATACCCTCCCTGCCTTCAGTTACCATCTAGTTAATCTCCTATCAGAGGGGTTAATTCACTGATTGGATTAAGGCCATCATGACACAATCATATCATCTTGTTTTATATATGAGCTTTTGTGGGACACCTAATATCTAAGCCATAATGCCCTCTGAAATAATATACATTATGATTATGATATACATCAACAAAATTGGGCATTGTGGTTTACAAACTCCATTTCAATACATTTCTGGTTTTGCTTCTTCTCTTGAATATTATCTTGTCTCCTATTAAGTGTGCAAATCCTGCTCTCTTCATTCTCGAAGTTAGTTCACCATCAACAAACTTTCAAACATAATTTCATATACTTTGTATACCAGCCTCTAAAGCTACCATGATTTTATTATTCTTAATTTTGTGATTTTGCATTTCTGTGTTTTTCCATGTTTCATCTATCCCAAAAAGGAACTATTGTTGAATCTGCATGGACACTTTATCCTGCATAAGCCTATTCTCCTTTATATTTTATCATGTTTTCTTTTGGTGTGCTTCATTTTTTATTGTTTATTTTGTACTAAATTCAGAATGCTCATTCTTTGTCTTTTCAGTGTTGATATTCTATTCATGTATGTTTTGTAATTTTTCAAATATTCAATTTACATTTTCCTGTTTGTTATTTATTTGTTTTTTTAAGTTAAACATTTATTCAGGAATATTAATTGTCCCTAAGAAGGTGGGTTAATTGCCATTGTTTCGATCTTAGGATCCCATTCTCAAATTTAAGCTATTTTTTTTTCTCTCTTTTTGCTTTATTTTGTTTTGAAGGATTTGAGTCTAGGGTAAATTCACAGGGTATTAATTGGCTACAGTTTGTCTAGTACCGTGTTGCATGTTGAGAATGAAATATGTCTCAAGGTTTCACCTAATACTCAAAGATAGTATAGGTTTATCTAGTTTCTAGTATTCACTCAAATTCCTCACTCTATTTCTTGGTCATATTAATCAAACAATGGCTGTCAAGACGCCTATGCTCAAGTTACTAGTTTGAGTCTTACTGTAATGTCTAAAATATATTTAGTGCTAAATAAATGGTAGTTGTTATGTGTACTGATTTATTTTTACTATGGTTCTTATTTAATATTTTATTATATTCCAACTCTGAACTAGAAATTGTTTTAAATTCCATTTGTGACAACAGAAGTTTTAAGGTTTTTGTTTAATTGTTTGGGGAGGGTACCAAGGATTGAACTCAGGAGCACTCAACCACTAAGCCCCAACCCCAGCCCTATTTTGTATTTTACTTACAGTCAGGGTCTTACTGAGTTGCTTAGCACCTACCTTTGTTGAGGATAGCTTTGAACTCACAATCCTCCTGCCTGAGCCTCACCAACCACTGGGATTACAGGCATGTGCCACCATGCCTGGCTATAAGATAATTTTTGCTATTGCTTTTTATCTTTATTTCTTTTTCTGTTTTGCTTTTACTCGGAATTGCTTCTCACCACACTGATGGTTGTATAGTTTTGAATTTGTTTTCTATGACCATATTTATTCATTTATTCATACTTTATATGATGTCTCTTCCATTGACCATGGTTTCAGGTGGCTTAGATCAAGAAACTTTAATCAATCAAACCTTTGTCCACTTTCTGTTTTCCTTTTTATTATTCTCAGTTTCCAGAATAATGCCAACAACTTACATCTTATCTTAAACTAGAGACAAATAATTTGATCCTTTTTGATGCTTGTGCTGTGCACAGTACAATATGGGTTGGCAAATACCCATTTCATATCCTTCCAGTGGTTTTGGTACCTTCAGAGGATATTAAAGCTGGAAGACATTATAAAGCCCAAGCCCTACAACATCAATTTGTAAATCATACTCAAAACTATAAGATTCATTTGTACAAGTGGCTTACAGGGAGATTATCTAGTGGTTTTTTTTTATTTTTTTAAAAAAATCAATGATAGCAGGATGCATTGCAATTCTTATTACATATGTACAACACAATTTCTCATATCTCTGGTTGTATATAAAGTATGTTAGCACCAATTTGTGTCTTCATACATGTACTTTGGATGATGATGTCTATCACATTCCATCATTCTTGCTAATCCCCTGCTCCATCCTTTACCCTCCCACACCTCTGCCCTATCTAGAATTCATCTATTCCTCCCATGTTCCCCCTCCCTACCCACTATGAGTTAGCCTCCATATATCAGAGAAAACATTCAACATTTGTTTTTGGGGGATTGGCTAACTTCACTTAGCATTATCTTCTCCAATGCCATCTACTTACCTGCAAATGCCATGATTTCATTCTCTTTTATTGCTGAGTAAAATTCCATTGTGTATATATGCCACATTTTTTTAATCCATTCATCCACTGAAGAGCATCTAGGTTGGCTCCACAGTTTAGCTATTGTGAATTGTACTGCTATAAACATTGATGTGGCTGTGTCCCTGTAGTATGTTTTTAAGTCTTTTGAGACTGGTAGACCAATGGTACAGAATAGAAGACACCAAGACTAACCCACAAAATTACAGTTATCTTATATTAGACAAACGTGCCAAAAACATGCATTGGAGGAAAGATAGTATCTTCAACAAATGGTGCTGGGAAAACTGGAAATCCATATTCAACAAAATAATATTAAACCCCTATCTCTCACCATGCACAAAACTCAACTGAAAGTGGATTAGGAACCTAGGAATTAAACCAAAGACTCTGCATCTAATAGAAGAAAAAGTAGGCGCTAATCTTCATCATGTGAAGTTAGGCCCCAACTTCCTTAATAAGACTCCTATAGAGCAAGAACTAAAACCAAAAATTAATAAATGGTATGGAATTAAACTAAAAAGTTTGTTCTCAGCCAAAGAAATAATCTGTGAGGTGAACAGAGAGCCTACATCTTGGGATCAAATTTTTACGCCTCACACATCAGATAGAGCACTAATCTCTAGGATATATAAAGAAGTCAAAAAGCTAAGCACCAAAAGAAACCCCAATCAACAAATGGGCCAAGGACCTGAACAGACACTTCCCAGAAGAGGATATACAATCAATCAACAAACACATGAAAAAATATTCATCATCTCTAGCAATTAGAGAAATGCAAATCAAAACTACTCTAAGATATCATCTCACTTCAGTCAGAATGGCAGCTATTATGAAGACAACAATAAGTGTTGGTGAGGATATGGGGAAAAAGGTACACTCATACATTGCTGGTGGGACTGCAAATTGGTTCAGCCAATATGGAAAGTATGTAGTATGGAGATTCCTTGGAAATCTGGGAATGGAACCACCATTTGACCCAGCTATCTCTCTCCTCAGTTTATACCCAAGAGATTATCTAGTTTTTATACATTTTCTGATATCTTTCTGGATATACTTTAAGCATTCATATTCCAATTTTCTTACTGCCATTTAAATCTTCATCCACAAGCCTGTGAAAGCTTGCCAGGTCTGTTCAAGAACATTTGGAAAGAAAGTCTTTATGTACTAATTTAAATAGCTTTAAAAAAAAAACAATGTTGGTATTTTAAGTGGTGAAGAACCAGGATGAATAGAATTACTCTAAAGAATTCAATTTTGAATCACACAAAGATGGAGTTTCTCTTCTGGGCTTGATAGCTATTTATTTGTCTATCTTCCTTTACAGAATACAAAAAGAACTTACAGGGATGTATTTCATCAGTACATGGAAACACATACTAATGATTTGTAAAATGGCTCACATGACTATAGTTTAAGAAAATATCAAATATACAAAATATGTTTGTTAAAGCTCCCCTAGAAGTGTTATCTGGTAAAATTATGCATACATATAGAAATTTCACATATACATCCCTTACATGTACACTTATACTACATACTCACATATATAGGACAAAAAGAAATCTTTCCAACGGTGAAAATATCTCATTATGGCTTAAGTTATTCTTTGTACTTGTGTGATTTTTAAATAAAACACACTTCATTATTCTCTGATCTGTTTTTTCTCCCTCCTTTCCCAAAGATAATTACACATCAATTTAAGCTTTCATTCATTAATATTACAATTTTAACTGGTTAGATGATCTCATTCTAAATACTTTCAAAGTAAATGTTTTGATATAAAAATGATTGATATGTAGCAGTCATTACCTGACTCCTAACACTCCTGTTCCAATTACTCAAGGTCTTAATATGATTTTCTAAAAGATATGATTTTAAAGATTAAAAAAATGCCACTCAGCACATTTGCATAGCAAGCACCTCTAGAGAAATTTATAAATGTTTCAATCTTTTCATTTCTAACACCATTATAAATGACTTCATGACAAGTGCAAATTTTCTTCCTTGTTCTTTGGGAAGTACCAATCAGACATAGGTTTGAGTGACGCCTCTTTTAAGAAAGAACAAAGGAGACTGGCAACTCAAATAATCTAAAATCCTGACTTGTTACTGTCACAATGATTGCCTGAATTTTAAAAAAGAAACGGGCCATTAATGGTACAATGTAAATAATTATGTAGGCTCTGAGATGATTAGTTAGCAAGGTGGCAGAATTATCTTGTCAAACATAAAGTATTTTTAAATATCTAGAAAGGAACTCTAAAATATCAATCCTGAGAATAAAAACCATTGCATCTAACACTGCTATGCACAGAATAATGATAATTAAAAATAGAATTCTGACAACAAAATATTCATAAGAAAAATGGTGAAGTTGCTCTCTGTGTCTCTTACTCTTCAGTTTGCTACAAAATGTCATCCCATGGTTGAACTGTGACAAAATTAAAGTGGCACATCTTGGGATTGTAGGTGTTTCTACTAAATCCCATTTTTGATGAGCTACTTCCATCATTATTATTGTAATCATTGGTGTAATAGATTGTATTTTAATCACTTATTCTATGCTAGAACTTTTCTATTTCCTGTTTTTTTTCTACAATTTTTATGCCACTTCTTTACACCCTGTGGAATAGTTACTATTGTTACACTCCCTATGTAGAGGTAGTGAATCAGTAAGTGTTGGAAAATATAAGAAACTTGGCTAAAATCTCAGTGTGAGAAAGAAGTAGGATTTTAATAAAAAGTGACTCTCCATTGCCTTCCAAAAGTCTCAAAGGTAATGTATCCTATTTTATTATATAAAGTTTGAAACAACAAAATTCAATGATTACATAGCATTTCATCATTTAGACATATGTTTTCTTAATTATTCTGATGTTTTCTTTAGGAAATGTTGCTAGAAAAAGTATTACTGGCTGAAATGAATTAACTTTATAAAAGATTTTGAAAAACAGTATGAAGATTTCTTAAAAAATTAAAAGTCGAACTACAATATGATCCAGTATTCTCATTACTGGGTAAATATCTGAAGGACATAAAATTTGTATGTCAGAGAGACATCTGCACTCTCCTGTTTATTGCAGCACTATTTACAATAGCCAAGAAATGGATATACCTAACTGTCCATTAACTGAATAATGGTTAAAGAAAGTGTGGTTCATATACATAATGAAAAACCATAAAAAAGGATGAAATCCTGTCATTTGCAACAACATGATGGGCCTAAGGACATTATGTCAAGTGAAATAAGCCAGGAACAAAAGACAAGTACTGCATAGCCTCACTCATATGTGGTATCTAAAAAAAGCTGATCTCATAGAAATTAAGTAGACTGATGGTTTACCATAGGCTGAGGAGAATAGGAGGTGGGTGGAATAGGGAAGTTTGAATAATAGGTAATATGTTATAGTTAGAGAGAAACAATAAGTTGTGAGATCAGGAGGGTGACCATAGATAACGATAATGTACTATTTATTTTTAAAGAACTACAAGGGGATTTTGAATGCTTTTACTATAAAGGAATGATAAATATTTGAGATATATTTACCCAATTTACTCATTAAACAATATATTCATTTAGCAGAACATCACATGGAACCACATAAATGCATTGTTATTTTATATAGTTAGTTAAAAAAATTTAAACTTTTTTTTCCTTTTCTTTTTACTTGACTCCTTGGTTTTACTTCCTAATCCACAATGAGTATTTGTTATTTATTTTATTGAATAGGCAAAATTTTCTTTTCTTATTGGCTTCTTTTTGCTTGATAGACTGATAAATGAAAAAACAAAAACGAAGAAAAAACACTCATGCAGGTTAGATTATTGGCAGTTAGAAAATTTCTCAACACATATTGTTATATTATCAATGTTTATTAGTTAGTTTAGCATTTAATGAGTTCATTTTATTTATCAGAAACTCTGCAATGTTCTGAAGTTCAAGACAAGTTCGTGTAGTCCTTGAGGAGCCTTAAGAAGAAGAAATGTAGGAGTAGTAATGAAACCACATGTTGAGTGTTAGAATCAATAGTGGAAAAGTGCAAGTGCAGCCTGAAAAGCACCTCAGCCTGGTCTGATTAATCCAGGAGAACTTCATGGAGGAGAAAGTGTTTGTGCCCTGTCTCCAAGGATGAATAGAAATTGAGTAGAGAAAAATATTTTAGCAAGGGAATGGAGCACAACCAAAGTAAGAAGCCATGAGAACAAAAGTCAGATTGAAGGAAGGGTAAGAAATTAACTTTTAAATCAAACAGCAAATCAATGTTCTCAAAACAACAAGGAATGGAACAGGAGAAATTGTAACAAGGCAATGAAGAGCCTTTTGTGTGTGTGTGTGTGAGACTGAAATGTCAATAGACAAAAATTACTATTTAATTGTAATACACTATTTTAGCCTTGATAAGTCATGTAAAAATCAGGCTCATAATTAGAAATTCAAGATCTGGTTATTTCTTATAACAACTCCAATTTTGAAGCAAATTATTTTAAAATATCTTGATAATGATAATTGCTACCTATTATAGACTGATTTAAAATCTTCTGCCTACTTCTGCCTAATAGTCACACTTAGCTCCTACATGAAATTGTAGCAGCTCTTCAAAAGTGTCCAACTATTGATCCAGACAGAATATCTCTTTATTGTCAATAACAAATATACTGACTTTGATTTCAATCATTTCATTAACTTTGTTCTCACAAGAAATATTGTAACTCTGTTCTCCTCGCTGCTCTCTGTATTTAACTCACCAATCAAAACTAAGCTTTATTGTCCATTAATACATAAGTCATCTAGCATTTATTGGAAGCATTTTCAAATTTCTGTAGATGTACTGTTCTCTGTGTCCTGAATTTTACGAGTTATTTTATTTTAGTTTTGGTATCAGGTGTTGAATCCAGGGAGTCACATCCCAATCCTTTTTATTTTTTATTTGGAAAGAGGATCTTGCTAAGTTGCTGAGGCTGACTATGAACTTGTGATCCTCCTACCTCAGGCTCCCAAGTCCTGGGATTACATGTGTGTACCACTATGTTTGGCCTGAATTTTGCATTATTATTTTTCTCTAATTTCATAGTTCATAAAAGAACATTGTTTATAAAGAAAAGTAGACTAAGTATGTACCCAAAGATCATACCAATAATTATTTTTTACATTAATCCACTCATTCATTTTTTAAGGAGTTATTGTGTGGCTTGTGCATGTAAGGCGTCTGACAAATGCTGAAGATCTTCAAGGTATTAGGGTTCATGATCTCCAGAATTTCAAAGTTTGATAGTTGAACTATCCCTCATAGTTTGAATGTATCCTTAGTTTTACCTCCTAACCTTTTATTTTTAAGCATTTGAATAAATCAACCAGATATTTAAATTGATTTCTGAGTTTTTTACACAATGCAAAGGTTGCACAAAGTAAGAAATTATAAATTCAATTATTGTTACCTGTGAATGTTGGATATGTGAAATTCAGAGATACTTTCACAGAATGATGGAATGTTTTCAAGTTTGTGAAAAATAAGCTAATAGGTGAGAAAATAAAATGCAATATATTTCTAGACAGAAGAACTGCATATCTTAGTGCTCAAAGGAAGGCATATCCGGAAACATTAGATGCAGTAGATTCAGGATGAAGAATGGGGGATAGTGCAAGATAAGAGTAATAAGGAGGAAAAGGGTCTTTATGATTTGAAATAGAATTTGAGATTCATCTTAAAGTTGAGAGCTATTCTTGAAGAATTTAATTAATGTGGGGCTAGCATCACATTTTCATACTCAAAATATTACTTTTGTGGATAGTGGAAAATGGATTGATGATGAAAGAAATAAAGAACAGGGAAATAAAGTTAAGGATCCATTTTAGTTGTTGAGAAATGTTAAAAGCCTTAATTGGTAGTGTGAACAGAGAGACGAATATTTATTTAAAGTACTTTCTCAGATCAAATAGACAAAATTTTGTGACTGATTAGATATATCAAGTGAGGGGAAGGAGGAACTAGAGGATGATAACTAGACTTTTCTATTTAGACAACCAGGTAATGTATTAACCAAGACAAGATAGTTGGATGAGAAACTGGATGATGGCTGTAAAATTCAGTTTCATAAATGCTGATTTAAAGGCTACTGTGAGTTCAGGAAGTTGTCAAGTAAGTAGACTGTTAATTTTAGAAAAATGATCTGGCCCAAAGATGTAGATCTGTAGGTCATCAAAATGGAAATAGGTTAAATTACTCAGAAGGTGATCAAAACCCAGGACATAAGACATGAACCTTTAGGCTCATTCTTTGCCATGTGTCTATGCACAAAAATCTCTCTTGATGTTTGAAACACAGAGCTATTATAAGGACACATATATACAAATCAGAGACAACTTATACTGGGGGCAGTTAAGGAGGGGTCACCATAAGCCTGTGCACATTTCAGGTGAATCTAAGTTTGTCCTTATACAGGTATCTCCCTGGGACCTATGAATAGCTGGCGTTCAAAACAAAATTAAGTACAACTGGTTTTGGACTGATCGATGTAATGGTCCCTCCTAACACCCTTTTCTTTTTAGTACTTTACAAACTAATAATAAACAGCTCATCTGGAACTTGCTAATATCATTATATCATCTGTAACTTCACAGTTCTTGCTGGATGGTAAATTTTGGGATTGAACGATTTTTCTATTCATTATAATTAAAACAATTCCTAAATCAGACTAAAAGTGATAAAATACAAGGAGGAACTAGAAAGTAAATTTTGTTTTTGTTTACATGTTTCAAAGAGCTTAGTTATGCAGGTGATGGAGGAATTCATTTGCTTTCATTAATGGGATTACTGTAGAATTTCTGATATCTTTGAGTTGAGGATTGAAAGTAAGGTTTAGAGTGAGAAGGAGGCTATACAGACCTGAAAAATGAAGTGCAGAGATAGTAAAAATGTATGTTTATAAATTGTACATTTAAAACTTCAGTTATAGGGCTGGGTTGTAACTCATTGGCAGAGCGCTTGCCTGGCATGTGTGAGGCCCTGGGTTCGATTCTCAGCACCGCATATAAATAAATAAAATAAAGGTCCATCGACAACTAAAACTTCAGTTATAAAGCCATTATTTTTACATTTATTCTTTACTAGCTTTGTCTATTTCTATTGAAAACTCATTAATGGAATAATTTGGTGGCTTTTCCCTTACTTCTTGTTATGATATAGACGTTAAATGTCCTCCCAAATCTCGTGTGTTGAAGGCTTGGTCCCCAATATTCAGAGGTCAGCTTTTGGAAAGTAATTGGAACATAAACGCTCTGATGTCATCATGGTTTATTCCATGATGAGTTAATTGTTAAATGGGCTTCAGGAGATTGGCTTAGTTGGAGGAAGAAGATCACAGTGGGTGTTGCCTTTGAAGGGCATATTTTGTCACTAGACCCTTTCCCATCTCCATCCCTCTACCTACATTTCCCAACCACCATGATACCAGCATCATTTTCTGTCATGCCCTTCTATTATGGTGTTCTGCATCACCACAGGCCCACAAACAATGGAGCCAGCCAACCATGACTAAAACTTCTGATACTATGAACCAAACTAAAATTTTTCTCCTCTATGTTGATTTTCTGCGATATTTTGTCACAGAGATAGAAGGCTAATTAACACACTTCCCCTCCCTCCCTCCCTTCCTTTCTTCCTTTTTTTCCTTCCTTCCCTCCTTCCTTCCTTCCTTCCTTCATTCATTCATTCCTTCCTTCCTCCATTCATTCATTCCTTCCTTCCTCCTTCCTCCTTCCTGTCTTTTCCCTCCCTTCCATCCCCCTTCCTCTTTTGCCGTGTAATTTTAGCACTGAACAAAAGTTCTGGCTAATAAATACTTGTGAATTTAGATTAAATTATTGTAACCACTTAGTGTTCTATGATATATATAAATTGGGAGTTAATTTTAAACTGAATATGCAAATTCTGTCTACATTTTATCTTCTTATCTCACATTCAAATTTTACAACCCACTATTCAAAACTTTTACCTTCAAATCACTGATAGTATCCTCAAAAGCCATTTTATGAGATTGAATTAAAAAAAAAACATGTAGACTGATAATATTTTGCTTCAAAAATAATGCTGAACTGCAGAAAATTTGTTCAGCAAAGTACCTTGGATTTCAACTTATTTGAGGTTTATGGGAATTGGTATCTCTCTTTCTTTATCCAGGGGCAATGCTTCAGGCCTTTTTTTTTTCCTATTTCATCATATGTCCTGGAAAATAAGAGTGTCTTTATCTTTAAAATACTTAAAATTCTTTGTGTTCACATTTGACTCAAGTTTGAGGATCTTTCTATTAAGTGTACAGGTGCTGATTATTCAAATTTAGCATCTTGTTTAGTATTTGAGAGTATTATTGGTCTTTCTTCTTAATAAACTTACAGAAAATTGAGACTAAATGCAGAAATAAAGTAATTGCCTGTATTGTTTTCTATCCATTATTTTCAAGTTTATAATACAAAGATAAATTTTGCACAACATAAACAGATATCAGAAGATTTTGCTTTGGGATGTGATGAGAAGCCAGGGAGACTTGGAATTTATTTGGAAAGGTCCTCTAAACTAGATAGACAGTCTATGTTTCAGCTTCCCGTTACTGTGTAACAACCTACCTAAAATTTTAGAACTTTAAACAACTACCACTGTATTTGCTAAAATTCAGGTAAATCTTGTGTGGCTTGCTTTTCTGTTCCATATATTATCAATCACTCAAGTAGTTGTAGTAATATGGAGGCCAGACCTGAGCATCCATTCATGTGTTGAGCATCTTGGTAAGGGGGGTTTGGACATAGACTCTATATCTTATTGTCTGTGTTGCTCTCTCCACATGATCTGCCTGGGCTTTGTTTGTTTGTTTGTTTGTTTTCATAGGTAGGTCCTAGGAACAAGCATTCTGGACAATTGAGGCAAATATTTACAGACCCAAACTCAGAAGCTGCACGGTATCATTTTGACTTCAGTTGATTGGTCAAAACAAGCCACAAGTATTGACCAGATCCAGTGGTGGAGGAAATAGATCTCACCTCTTAATGGTGGACTGACTGCCGAGGTCAGGTTAAAAATAAGCATAAGGAAAAAAAAAAGTTCTTGTTATAATCATCGTTAGAAATCTAATCTGCTACACTTGATTCACTTTTCTTCATTTTTTTTAGGGCTATTATTTTTTATTTGTAAAATGACTGGTTAATTCATTTAAATTCTAGTTTAAACTAGGGAGTTGTAGTGGAGTATTAACAAATAGATAAAGCTTTTGTCCTGTAGACTTTGTCTGTGGATCATATCAGTTAAAATTTAAGTTTTCTTCTCTAAGAATATTCAATGATATTAAAAATGCAGTAGAAGTATAATTATAGTTTCCTGCTGGGGAAATTTGTTGTCATTAAGAATATTTTATTAACTAATATCAAAGACTTTCCTTCTTTGGGTTTTTAAAACGCAGCCTAATTGACCCACATATGGTTGTATTCCATTTCATTACTTACATATTATTTCCATCTCCAGTTGGATGTGGTGGTGCATACCTGTAATCCTTTCAGTAGGCTAAGGCAGGAGGATCCCAAATTTGAGGCTAGCCTCCAGAAACTTGGTGAAGTCTCAAGCAATTTAATGAGACCCTGTCTCAAAATAAAAAAAAAAATAGAAAGGACTGGGAATGTTGCTTAGTAATCATGTGCCTGTGGGTACAATATCCAATATAAAAAAAAAAGGAAGAAATTTGGGGCTGGGGGGTGGGGATAAAGGAGGAAGATAGAGAGAGGGAGGGAGGGAGGAAGAAAAATGTATTTCCATTTCTGTATACACCAAACACAAGGAAAAAATCCTTCTCTGAACAGTAAAAAGAAAAAAAAAAGGATGAATAAAATAGGAAGCATTGGTTAATATTGTGTAAACTAGCAACTGAGGGTTTCAGTTACAATTATTTTTAATCCAACTTTCCCTTCATAGTTAGGTAGATAGATATAACAATAAATAAAATAGAGAATAAAATTTCTCTTATTACCACTAACTGATAGAAACTATCATAAAGCAAATCAGCCCAACTTTTTTGTGAAAGCAAAGTTTTAGGGACAAAATTATGATATCTAATCTGTTAACATTACCATTTACAATAAACTAAAATAGTTCAATCTGCTCTCACACCTTTTCCCAAACCATTGTATTTAGCCTTTCAAAATCTTGTGTAGTTTCAAAAGTATAGTCAATTACCCAGACAAATGAAGCTGATGAATTAACTAATTTGTATTCTCCCTAACTGTTTTGATGGAACTCTATAAACATGCTGTTAGTTCCATTCCTCTGAGCTTTGAATAGTTTACTGTTTGTGACGATAAAAGCACGACAGGGAATACTTTAACATATGCCAGATTCAAACTGAGTGAAATATGACAATTTATAATCCATGAGACAGGAGATTGATCTCCAAAATTATTTGCATATAAAGTACCCACATCAGCACTATAATTCTACAGCCCACGTGAAATGAAATCCAGAGCTATCACTTAATAGTTGCATAAATGATAAGCAGAGTGTATCTTTCCTTGTCTGAATATAAAAGTACCTTTTCCTTCTAGGACTGTTTTTGTAGGTAATATTTTAATTAATCATATAATAATGGCAATTTTAGATTACCAAAATAAATAAAAATACTTACTTTGAGAGAACATATTATATTCCTTTCTGAAAATAATAATATGTACATATAAGTATATAAACTTAAATGTACTTAGTCTTCTTCACTCTTCTCATTCACCATTTCTTTTTAAAATAGGACAGAGTAAAATCTTCTAATGGTTGATCATGGAAAGTATGGGCACCATACATTTCTTTTGTTATCTTTTTCATTTTTTTAACTTACAAATTAAAATGTGTACTCAGTTAAATTTATATTTTATACATATGGTTCTATGAATTTAATACATATATAAATTCATATAACTACCAGGATAACATCAGGATACAGAACAGTTACATAACACTAAATCCACCTTCCACTACCTCTTTGTGATAACCCCATCCTCCTGACAACCACTAACCCACATGTCATTATTACTGTTTTTATCTTTGTAAGATTGTTAAAGAAATGTAATCACACAGTATATAACCATTTGAGACTGGTTTCTTCAGCTCAACAAAATACCTTTTTATTTTTGGTACCAAGGATTGAATCCAAGGCGCTTAACTACTGACCCACATCCAAAGCCCTTAATATTTTATTTAAAGGCAGCATTTTGCTAAATTGCTTAGGGTCTCAAAAAGTTGCTGAGGCTGGCTTTGGACTTGGATCCTCCTTTCTCAGCCTCTGGAGCTGGTGGGATTACAGGTGTACACAACTATGCCCAGCTCAGCAAAATACTTTCAGATCCACCCAAATCACTGTATGTACCTGAAAGTCATTGATTTTTCTTGCCAAATATTTCACTATGTGAATTTACTATAGTTGTGTTTAACCATTTATCTGTCAGAGGACATCCGAGTTGTTTCCAGGTTTTACTGCTTATTAATAGAGTTTCTATGAACATTACTGTGTGCATTTTATATGAACATGTGATTTTATTTTTCTAAGGTAAATACCCAGAAGTGGCATTGCTGGGTTATATGGTAAATATGTTCTAAAACATTTTAAGATACTGTGAAACTGTTTTCTAGTACAGCAGGTCCACTTACCGTCCCCAAGAGCAATGTGTTAGAGTCTCATTTAATGTCCCCAAGAGCAATGTGTTCGAGTCTGGTTGCTGTGCATCCTCACCATCTCCTGGTATTATCAGTACTTTTTATGTTTGTGGTTCTAAGATGCATGCAGAGGTATCTCATTTGTGTTTCCCTAATAATATCTAATGGTGTTCAATATCTCTCATGTGTATTTTTGTCATTAATATATCCTCTTTTGTAAAATTAATGTCCACATCCTTACATTGATTTATGACGGGTTGTTTCTTGTCATTTTCTTAAATTTTGAGAGTTCTTTACATATCTGGGATACAAGTTCTTTGTTGGATATGCACAGTGAAAGTAGTTTTTTCTTAGTGTGCACTTAATTTTTATTCTCTTAAGACTGTCAGTGGGCTGGGGATGTGGCTCAAGCTGTAGCGCACTCGCCTGGCATGCATGTGGCCCGGGTTCGATCCCCAGCACCACATACCAACAAAGATGTTGTGTCCGCCGAGAACTAAAAAATAAATATTAAAAATTCTCTCTCTCTCTCTCTCTCCCCCTCCTCTCACTCTCTCTTTAAAAAAAAAAAAAACTGTCAGTTACAGAATGATATTTTACTCTCCTTATCTGCATTATGGTTTTAGGTATTACATCTTAGAATGCTTTGTCCAATGCCAAAATGCAAAATATTTCTATTGTTTCCTTCTAAAATTTTAGAATTTTACATTGGAGGTAGTTTTGCATACAGTACTAAGAATAGAGTGAGGTTTGTTTTTTACATATAGATGTCTTAATGTTTCTCCAACTTTTATTTAATCTTCTCTTTATTGAATTGAATTGTTTCTATAACGTTTCCAAACATGGAATGTTCATCCATATGTGGATCTACTTCTGGGTTGTATTAGGGTTCTCTAGACCAACAGAACCAACAGGAGGTTTATATATATGATTGATTGGTTTATAGAATCAGAAGTTCAATAGTTCTCCCATCCCCCCCATCCCCTGCCCCCAGTGGCCATCTACAAGCTGAAGAGCTAGAGAACCAATAACTGAAAAATCCCTGGAAATTCTTTGGTCTGAATTTGCTTTAGAAGCGTGAAGGAGCTGGAGTCCAACATCCTCAGGTGATCACAGAAGCAATCTGAGCAAGGAGAATCAAGCTTGTGTGTGTTCCTTCTTCTTCCTTCTTTACCCCGCCCCCGACTGTGAAGCTTTTCTAAATTAAAATGTAAAGAAGTTTGGACTTTGACAGACTAATTTTTAGATATTTTAAAATATTTACGTCTATACATGAATGCTGAAGTATTCTGTACTACATCCATCTAACAGAGTACTATAGAGCTTTAAAAAAAGAATGATACAAGAAGAGCTTTAGTTCTTGATGATACTAGGATATATGGTTATGTAAAGAAAGTTAGGTGCAACAATTATAGTGTTCTTACAGTGTTGTTAAAAAAATATTATGTAGATTTTTACATGTTTATATTTGCAGAAAGCAGTAATTAAAACATAGGAAAAACAAACCAGAAAAAATAAAACTAGCTATATGCAGGAAAAAATGGGGATGAGAACAAGTTATCGGGGATAAATGAGAATTCTGCAGTATAAATTTTTACATGGCTTTACAAGTTAATATTATGAAATTGTTAATGACACAAAATTTAAAAATTACAAATAACAAAAATGAATAAAATTAAAACCAAGCCTGTATATAAATAATCAGAATCTATTCATCTATATTTATGTAATACACAGGAGAAAATGAATTGAAATGACTATATCTAAGAATATTTTTTTTTAAATGACATTGTAGAAAATCTTGACTCATATCATTATATTGGTGTGGGTCACACAGTCTTGATCATCTCAAAATTATGTGTAATTATCCTTAAGAAACTATGTACATTTGGGCACATGCACACATCATGTATGTTTAAAATTGAGATCGTCCTATACAAATGTATAATCATTTGCTATCTATTAAATTTGTTTATAAAAGAGAGGAAGCCTTAAATAAGAATGTTCTATTAGAGTATTCTTTTAAAAATGTAGTTGTTCTTTAATATTTTTTTCTTTACAATTTCAGCAGTTTTGTATATGTAATGTAAATGATTTTTACTTTTCTTTACAAATCATGTTATCTTACATTGATACCATATAAGCAAATTCATTACTAATCAAATGATCAAGTACATTCAAAAGTGAAAAATTTCCCAAATATCAGGTCTAATATAAGCCTGAAGTAATATGTTTTATAATGACTCCATTAATTTGTTAATTAGATTATGTGCCTATTTTTCATTGCAATTGATATTAATAGTTGTGCTTGGTTCCAAATTTTAAATCTTACATGTTAATGATGTAGTTTTTGATATATCATGAAAAATAAATAGATTCTTAAACATACATTAAATTTAAATGTTAAATCATATATACATATCTATATTTTTTATATTATTGAAATACATTTGTCATTTCCAGGCTTATAAAACTATGAAATATATATAATTGTTCTGTCATTTATCCAGTGACTCCTGCCAAATGGGTGTTGGCATTCACATTGTAGATCATTTTTTCTCATTGGGATCTTCTTTTCTGAATAATTAATTTTTCTCATAAAACCATTCTCTGTAAAAATACGCTGTGCCTGTACTGTAAGCAATAGATGGTAGTTATCTATAAGCCTGTATAATGATATTAAAACAAATTGCCTGTTTCCAATATTTAATGATGTACTAAAATAGTTATGGTATCATCTGTGATACTGAGATTATAATTTAATTTTTTTCAAAGGGTCTTGGGGTAAAACATATCCATAGGAAGGTTAAGCAGCACACTTTGTTCATTTTATTTTAGAGTTATGATATGTAAAATATATTCCCATATAAACATGTAATTGACTCTAAAATTTGGAATAAAGTAAGCTTTCAAATATATGAAAGTTAGTGAGGTAGAATTCTTTATGAAATCAGCATTTAGAGACTCAAAACTATTTTAATTGTGTATATGAGCAAGTCAAACCTGCCTTTGCCTCTTACTTTCTAAAAGTGTAGTTGAGTAGTGGGAGGTGTTAGTGAAATAATGTGGACTGTGACTCAATAACTTTTATTATTGAAATTTGAGTAGGTAAAAATGTAATTTAAAGTAATTTAAAAGTCTGACTTTTGAAATGGGATCGAATGTAAAAGCATTTCAAAGTGACTAAGGTGTTTTATCTTTTATTACAAAATATTAAAAAAAATCATCTTTGGTTTAACACTGAAAATGTAACATATATCTTTTCAAATCTTTTAAATATTAATTTCCAACAAAATCTTGGCTTATATCATAGATTTTAACATATTTGGAATTTCTTTTTGTCTTTTAGTTTATAAGTTTTCAACTTGAAACAGAATTTGTAGTTTGCTTCAACTCTTTCTTTGTTCCTTATCTTATTAGTGACATCTAGTTACCCCAGAAAGTGTCCTTGAAAATCTTCTAGATTTCCCTATTCTTACTTTCTATACTAAATCACCCTATTCTTTGTTATTTGAATTCAATCTTCTAATTACCATTTGCAAACATTGTTTCTCCCCTCTCTGGGATAAACATATATCATCTTCCAATTGGACAATAATGACTTTTTTTTAACCAACTAATATGACTTCTTTTGATCTATTTCCTTTTCAAACAATCCTCCTTCTTGTTAAAAAAAAATCATCATTTTAAAATAGAAATCTAGTTACAACACTCGCTTGTTCTGACCCTTCTTCACTAGCATAGAATAAAGTGAACTTTCTTTAGTTTGCAATTCAAGGATCTTTATTATTGGATTACAACCTACCTTTAAGCATCCACCTCCAGGATTCCAGGAACTCCAGAATCTTCACTATTCTAAGTAAATTCCATGGCTGTTCATTTTTTAGTGTCTGTGCAACTGATATCTTTCTGTCTGGAATAAGTTTTGCTCTACTCCATAGAAACAGAGTCAGTTAAATTCTTTTTCCTGTATACCTTTAGGACTACTCAGTGACTGCTCCCTCTTTAACTCTCCCAGGTCTTTGCAGGGCATAATGATCTATCAACTTCATCTTTATACCTGGAATGCATTCCCTAACACATAATATGCACTACAACACAAATGTGTTGAATGACTGAATGAGTAATTGTATTTTTCAGATTACAAAATAGAAGCATCAGTGATTAAGTAATAAAAATTAACAGAGCAGATAAGCACTTAAAACAGAAATATGGTTATGGATATGGTAGACTTTTTTTCCTCGCCAACATCAAAGAATGTCAGTAAAGTAAAAGTCTTGGAAATCAAAGTTCACCCATCTGAACAACTGAATTAGATGATTAGACTTGGAAAAACAGTGTTTATTGGCAATTATCTTTTGGGAATTATAAGAAAAGAAGAAAAGGCATACATGATTTAGATTAGTGTTTTAAAGGTAACTGGGATTTGCTTAATCAGCTATTGTAATTCATGTAGTCAGAAATGACTGTTGTGAAGGTACCCACATCTCCTTAGAAGCAGGAAGCAATACCGCACCACATGGAGCTGGGGTCACGTGAAGAAGCATTGGATTTAGTTAGGAGGCACAAGGAACAAGAGAAAATGTCAGCAGGAGTTTTATTACAATTTTCTTAGGGAGGAATGAACAAGGTAGAGTGAAATGGATTCTTCAGATTGGCTAGTTTGAGCAACTTCAGAGGGCTCTCGGGGTATAGGAGCTGTCCCTTATTATCTGGTATTGGTCCCTGGATGATTAGAGTAGGTGAATTGTGGTCTGGAGAATGAGAGCTGATAAAACTGATAGTCTACCAATAAAGGAGGTTGTTGTGGAAATGGGTTCTGAGTTGGTTGGTTCGCATATAAAGCTGTGCTGACAGGTGAGTTGTTAAATATCTCTAGAGATTGATTAATCCAGGGAGGAACAGCTCCTTCAGGGTCAGCAATGCCCCAAGATAGCAAAGCCTCAGAGTGAAGAAAAAAGACATTAGAAAGAGGATAAAAGTTGTGAGAAAGGAATCTCAAACTGATGAAGTAAGTAATAAATGCTGCTCATCACCTCCTCCTTCATTTTAAACAAGGAAAAAAAATCTTTATTTGCAACTATTTGGCTGTTGTGAACTTATGAAGTATGTCAATTAATACCTACAACTGAGAGGAAACAGCTCAAGAACAGAGGCTTTGTTTGCAAACAGCTCAAATATCAAGATCTTATGATGAAAAAATTGAAAGCTCTTTCTATATAAAGCACAGCCAGAGGAAGCTGCTCCTGCAGTGGATGGCAGAACAAGCACACTTCCTCCACAGAAAATTACTCTGGTGCATTGTTAAATGCTATCATAGTGAAGGTCCCAGGATGTTGGGAGAGTACAGGGAAGGAGCAAAACTTTTTGGAATTGGACAGTACTTCCTGTCAAATTATTGACTAATGCATAATATATGCACTTACAATTGCTAGAGATAAAGACTGATGAATTAAAACTTTGAAGCAAAGTAGAATGAAAGAAAAATATTTTTTAGCCACTATAGTTGAAACCACTTATAAGCACTGCTGGTCTGGCCCATTACCCCATCCATCATCCTTTTGTGCAGTTCATCAATCCTTTTTTGCTCAAGGATAAGTAGTTACCTTCCATTTACACTCTGCTGAGGTGTTAGTGCCAGGGACACCATGGGGTCAGATGGCAGATTCTTTCATGTTAATGCTCAAACGAGGGACATGAACTAATGGAACCACAGGAAGCCGAGCTTCTCAAGCTTTAAGTATGCATCTTAAGAGGTTAGGTTGGTGAGAAAACAAATATTCTCTTGTTTTAAAAGTGATTTGCTAACTCTGGAGACAAGTTTCAGTTTTTAAAAAAAATCATAATAATGTCCATTTTTAATTCCTAGAGAAAATTAAACAGAAATTTGTGGACAAGTTACTTTCTCAGCTGAGACAAAGAGAACTGCATAAAAGTCACTATCATTCACCTTAATATAAAACAGGACATGGTTAGTAACTGTGAAATCATGAAGGATTTTGTACTCCATTAGTTTCTCTTCTCCTTTCTGGCCTGCTCTTTAAGTGTGCCCAGCATAGCTGGGATCCCTACCCTCCATCCAAGAAATAAAAAATTCCAGACTCCTGCTGCCTTCTCTCCTTCATTGTCTGTTTTGCAGACTGGATACAGAAAAGCAAGAGCATGACAGCTACAGCTACATGAGTAAAGTGTTTTAAACAAATAGTGGTCAGATGTGAAGGAAATATGTGGTTGGAGGAAAGAATTCCATTTATCAATTTAAATAGATTGTTTAGGATTTGATTATGCAGATTCAGGGGTACTTTACTGTGGTATAATTGTATTCTCTCTCAGTGAAAAAAAAACCTTTCTGTGAAAATGACTTATACTTTCTAACAGGAACACTGAGGTTGAAGAATAAGATAAGGAAGGAGTAGGGTAAATAAACTCATCTGCAAACCATGATCTATACCTCCGAATAGAGAGTTAGGGGTGAGAATGGATTTGAGGTGAGAAAAACAGTCACAAAAGACTTGACTTTCCTCTCTGAAACTCTTTTAATAGGAACTCTATTCTACCCTTTACTCGTTTAGAAATGAGTGCATAAAAAGATTTCAAAGCAATTTTGGGAAACCGAAATTCATCAAAGGATAGTTCCTATGGTTATCAACAGATAAATCTTGTTTTTATAGTTTATGACTTCTCTAAAAACACAGATGGCTCTACAGAATGTGATAAAGAGGAGTCATAAAGGTAAAAAAGCCGAATGCCTGCTTTCCATGGAAGAAATAAAATCTGAAATAAAGCCCACTTCCACACTCTTCTAAATCCCATAGTTACTGAACACCTACTGTATGAAATGCACAGAGTAGGATCAAGGATGAAGACCTACAATGTGTATGCTGTGGCTTCCTTTGCCAAAGGAACTAAATCAAGTAAATAAGAAGTGCTTTTCAAGGAAAAGGGGCAAAACAAACAAACAAACAAAACAAACAAACAAAAAACCTTTGTCCTGCACGCCTACTAGCAGAGAGTTCAGGAAGAGTACAAATCATGTACACAAGGTCTGCTGAACTATGTGTTATTCCAGTAACTCAGATGAATCTAGTGCTTCATTCAAATCTCCAGAGAAAAAGGACATTTAAATGAATTCCCACATCAAAAAAAATTTTTTTTCTATTGCCACTAGAGATTCAGTGTGCAGTAGGAATTCAATACATTATTTGTTGAGCTGAAATAAAACAGAGGGTGTTTGCTCTTAAGAGAACCTTAGTGACTTAAAATCAGCATACTATAGTAATGCAGCCACATCAATGTTCATAGCAGCTCAATTCACAATAGCTAAACTGTGGAAGCAAACTATATGCCTTTCAATAGATGAATGGATATAGAAACTATGGATATATACAAAATGAAATACAAAATGGAGAGTGCATGGGGGCAGGAAAGGTGGTGGAATGAGATGGACATCATTACACTAGGTATATGTGTGACTGTACATATGGTGGGATGCTACATTGTCTACCACAGGAGAAATGAAGTGCTGCAAACAATTCATTGTGCACAACATAATGAATCAAAATGTATTCTGCTGTCACATATACCTAATTAAAATAAATAAATTAATACAAAAAGAGAAACAGCAATTATGTCTATTTTTCTTTTCTGTTTTTTAATAACATTGACTCAGAGCTGATGCTGAGATGTGTAATTTATAATCATTTCTTTCCCTCTCTCACAAATTTTTAAAAATGCTTCTATGAAAATAACTTTTATAAAATAACAACCTGGATGCTAAGGTCACTGAAATTTTTGTTGGTTATTTTAAAACTATATACTTCAGTAAAATTAATATTTTTGTGGTATATTGTGTTAGTCAGCTTTAGGTAACAAACACTTAAAATGATCAATTTATAAAGAAAAAAAGGTTTATTTTGGCTCCCGACTCTAGAGATTACAGTCTAGGTTCAAGTGGATCCCTTGCTTTTATGCCTCCAGTGAGAGTACTGAGTGGCCATAGCAAGGAGTATATACCTCATGCCAGAAAACAAAAAGAAAGAGGAAGGTACCAGCCTCCTGCAAGCTCCTTCAAGGGCACAAAACCTTCCGTGGGCCCCACATCTTGAAAGTTCCATCACTTGCCAATAATGCCAGATCAGGGACCAAGACTTTAACATAAAATCTTTTAGAATATATTCACGGTACAAACTATAGCATGCCTTCTTTTATGAATGTTCACATGTTTAAGATTGATGAAACATCCATTATAATCAGCATACAGAAGGGTTCTATCAATGAAAAAAATTTTTCTCATCCTCTCCTTTTTAGTCATTTTTTGCTCCCCAAACTGTAATCCTTGACAATCATTGATCTGTTCCCTCTCATGACAATATCTTTCAGAGAATTAAAGACAAATGGACATCTATATTTGAGGCTTGATTCTTTTACTCAGCAGAACATTATTGATAAATAATAAAATATTGTAAATAATAATAAAAATGCAAAAAAAAACCCAATAAAATTATTGCATATATCACTAGTCCATTCTTTTTGGTTGCTAAGTAGTTTTTCATCCAATGGACACACCATAGTATACACGCTTTCTTTGGCCCCTTGAAGGACATTTATTTTTGTCCAGTTTTTCCAATGTTTGTGAGCAAAGATATTTTAAAACTTCATGTACATGATTTTTGTTGGGAGCATAAGGTTTCATTTTTCCTGGATAAATATCCAGAAGGTAGATTGTTTTTGATTTTACTGCTTGCACTTTAGGAGTCTTGTTAAGGAAGTCAGTGCCTGTGAGTTGGAGTGTTGAGCCTACCTTTTCTTCCATTATGAGAAAAACTTCTGGTCTAATGTCTAGGTCTTTGATCCACTTTGAGTCGAGTTTGTGCAGGGTGAGAGACAGGAGTTGAATTTCATTCCACTACACATGGATTTCCAGTTTACTCAACACCATTTGTTGAAGGCTATCTTTTCTCCAATATACATTTATGGTGCCTTTGTCTAAGATAAGGTAACTGTATTTATGTTTCTGTGACTTCTAATCTATTCCATTGAGCTTCATGCCTGTTTTGGTGCCAATACTATGCTGTTTTTGTTACTATAGCTCTGTAGTATAAGTTAAAGTCTAATATTGTTATGTGTACTGCTTTGCTTATCTCACCAAAGATTGGTTTAGCTATTTGGGGACCTCTTATTTTTCCAAATGAATTTTATAATTGCTTATTCTATTTCTATGAAGAATATCAATCAATTTTAATAGGAATTGCATTAAATCTGTATATCACTTTTGGTTACTACTATTGAGCATTTTGACAATATTAATTCTGTCTATCCAAAAATATGGGAGATCTCTCCATCATCTATGGTTTTCTTCAGTTTCTCTAGTTTTCTAGAGTTTTCATTTTTTCTATAGTTTTCATTGTAGTGGTCCTTAACCTCTTTTATTAAATTTATTCTCAAGTATTTTTTGTTTGTTTGTTTTTTGATGTTATTGTAAATGGAATGGTTTTCCCAATTCCTCTTTCAGCTGATTCATCAGAGAATAGAAATAAAATTGATTTATGTTTGTTAATTTTGTATCCTGCTAGTTTGCTGAATTCATTAATGAGTTCCAGAAGTTTTCTGGTGGATTTTTTTTTTGTCTTCTTAATATTGGGATCATGCCATTGGCAGAGATAGCTTGAGCTCTCCTTTTCCAATTTTCATCCCTTTTAATTTTCTTCTCTTGCCCAATTGCTCTGGCTAGACTCTGTTGAATAGAAGTGGTGAAAGTGGGCATCCCTGTCTCGTTCCTGTATTTTGAGGGAAAGCTTTCAGTTTTTCTCTGTATACAATGATGTTGGTCTTGGGTTTGTCATCTATAGCTTTTAACATTTGCTGGTAAATGGATGGATCTGGAAACTATCATGCTAAGTGAAATAAGCCAATCTCCCAAACCCGAAGGTCAGTGTTTACTCTGCTATGCAGGAGCTAACCCAAAATAAGGAGGAGGAGAAGGGAAAAACAGAAGTTCAGTTTATTAGACAAAAGGAAATGAAAGAAAGGGAGGGGAAATTAGGAAAAGAAAGACAGTGGAATGAATCTGACATAACTTTCCTATGTACATATATGAATACACCACAGTGAATCTCACCATCCACTAGACTGGGGTCCTAATTAGAATTAGATATATTCAGTACTTGTGCAATTATATCTACTGTCTTGTATAACTAAGAAGAACTAATTAGAAAAGGCAGATTGTTTGGTTATTTAATACATGTAACTTTATAAGAAACTATCTTGTAATTTGTTTGTTTTTAGTGTGTGTTTTATTTTAATTTTTTAAAAGTTACTTCCTATATTCCTTGTCAATATTGGTAAATAACTGGGAATATATTTGGGCTTAGTAACTATGTGTCCACAGTTTCCAGAATTTTCTCAATGTAATGGACAATACACAACTCAGAATTACTTAGATTTTGAAAAATTCAGATAATCTGAACTTCCTAGGGAATCTGTTTCTTAAAGCCAAGTGACTAAATTCCCTACCCTGTCTTACCTTAACATTACATATTAAATAGCATTGTTCTTACCTGTCTTGTATCAAGGTCTTATACAGTTTATAGTGAAAGAATTGTCCATTTTAGTTCACGAATAATCTCTCTCCATAGGCCCTAAAGTCTGTTGGGGCTAGATTTGAACACATATCCAAATAACAAGTCTCTTGATATGATCAGAATTGGTTCTCCATTACCCCCTAATACCAAGGCTCCTAGTTCAAACCTGTCACACCTGAATCTTTTGGAAAGGGATCAATCCATTCCCAAGATGGTTCTTATCCTTTGTATAAATAAAATTGTGACCCAAATTACCAGTTCTCTAGAAAAACTCAAACACATGGGAATTTCATTAATATACAGAGTCCAGGAAAAAAAACGGGGACCCTCTCAACCCCAACTTCTCTACTTCAACTGATTAATACCAAGAGTCCTAAGATAAATTATCTTATCTTTGACTCTCCATTTTTAAAATGCATTAGTAGTTGCCTCTTATAGTTGTTATGAGAATTAATTAAGTCAAAGCAGTTTTAGAACATCTTCTAGTAAATTTTTCGTATTTAAAATGTCAGCCTGAAATATTATTATTATTATTATTATTGTTATTATTAATTTACTTTTCTAAATACAATCTTAGAGTTACATATGGTACTCTTTGCTTGGTGGCTCCCTTTGAAGGCCTTTATTGTAAGAATTGTGTCTTGAGAAGCTCAAGGGCAAATATGTGACTACATATTTTTCCTCCAGAATCTTCCCTCTAGTTTTTATGATGAGTTGTTCAGCAGTATACTTCTAATTGGATTTTATATCAAAATTTCTTTGATAGTAATTCATAGCCTCACCAAGTAGCAATTTTTAGACTTAGAACAATATTATTAAATAATAATTTAATTATCAATTTTTAGAAAAGTTAAATTAACAACAGTTTAATAATTTGGAGGTTTGCTATTTACATCCTTCCCTATATGGATTTTAAAAATTTTACAGTAGGTATTAAATATAATCAGGATTATCCTCAATATTTTGTTCAATTTATGAATTTTAATAGTCCTCCAGTAGTAACTTTATAGGATAAGATATGGCTATTTGAGAAAGTATAAACTTAAAACAATTAATCCCTAATACTCAATGATAAACAATTATGTAAATGCTCACTAATTTGTTCTCATCATGCACACAGGTAAATAGATATGTGTAGAAGAAGATAGACTTGTAAAAAATGAAGCTCCCTATAATAATTCACTATAATGTATTAAAATGTCTTTTAGGATATGTTAATGGTTTTTAATGGACAATTACTTTCATATAAAGTCATAGAGAAAAACATTTGTATACTAACTTTAATCTAGCCTTTCCAAATGTTCCATCTATAGATCACCATATTCTTAGAAAACAAAATAAATAAGAGAATCACACAAATGAGCTGCCTTTTGTGAACATTCTTACACAGCATATAATCAGAATCAACCCCTTTTCATTAGTTAATTTCAAGAATATTTTTAAAGAATCAACCCCTTTTCATGAGCTAATTTCAAGAATTTTTCTAAAGATTAAAAATATAGCATCTATCAATACCATTCAATCAATTATTGGTCAAAGTGGAAAAAAAGTCTATAGTTACTTATTCTTCCCCTTAAAAAAAATACAATATGCCTGCAAAAGTCATGATTATAAAGCATGGTTAATAATCCTCCCAAGAAATGTTTTTTTTCCTCTGTGTTTTATGATTCTGAATTTAACTCAATTCAGTGGTCCAAGGATATGTGAAAAATACTGCTGTAGTGGGTTGTTGACCACATTTGCTTGTCTTTTTTTTAAATATTTTTTTGAGAGAGAGAGAGAGAGAGAGAGAGAGAATTTTAATATTTATTTTTTGGTTTTCGGCGGACACAACATTTTTGTTAGTATGTGGTGCTGAGCATCAAACCTAGGCCGCACGCATGCCAGGTGAGCCTGCTACCGCTTGAGCCACATCCCCAGCCCCTTGCTTGTCTTTTGATAATGATATTTTTCATTTTAGCCAAGTCAGCTTTTCATAGAATTTACATCTCTCTCTAAACACTTATGTATCTCCACAAAATGGTGGAACAATCAAATGCTTTATTTACTTCAGCTTGTTAAACAGCACTTGACTTACCTAATATTTTTACTTTTTAGGGGAGTGTGTGTGGTAAGCCTAATTCAGCTAAACTGAGAACCAGACTGATTCACTTTTAAAATATAAATCATTCACTATAAATTATTGAGAATTATGAAAAGATAGCACTGCTAGTAACATTGGGCCCTTGAGGGAGGAACACTAGTTTCTCCTTTCACTTAGACTCCCTAACATCCAGGGTGTTCTTAATGAGATGAATTGGGTGTTCAGTTCAATGACAGCCCATTACTTTCTCAGTATAGATATCTTTTCAAGATAAAGACCATGTGTTGACCGTTTATAACATCACTTAAAAACCTTAAATTCTATAGCTATTTGCAAGTATGTAACTACAATTCCAACATTTTTCATTTGACAAAGCTAAAGGGATTTCTTTGGCTGTGAATTGGGACATGCTAATGAACCAAGAGCAATTTATTCATAGATCATTGTCTTCTCTTCTATACTTTTTGTCCATGAGCCCTGTATCATACTGTACACATACTTTAATCCTAGCAACATGTTTTCTTGTGTATTTGCGAAGTAGAACACATATCACCCTATGTTCAATAGACACTCCTGAGGTCTTTCTAAGCCTAGGGTGCTATTTCAAATCATTGAGTATGCAGAAGTTCATTTTAGATATTATTCTGCCATTCAATGGCTTCTTGCTTCCTTTTTCTCACTTCCTTGGGTTAAAATGCTCATTGTCAATGCTAATTTTCTAACAGAAAATGCCCTAAATCAGGGATCACAAATAGGTGTTAAGAGCTATCATTTAGTTGTCATTGCTTGGAGTGCTATATTTATAAAATTTGGAGGCCTCACATAGCTTTGAGGGAAATAATGTTGAAATAATGGCCATTATAGAGGTAGTCTGCATTTTCCTGGAAAATTTTTGGAATGAAAAAAAAAATGCCTTTAGAATTAACAGGTTTATAATCACAAAGATAAACTACAGAAATTTCACATTTTGTCCACTAGTTTTTATTGGATTGGTAGGTGAAATTGGGTCTGCATGTATGGAGTTTGTAGAAAAAGCTAGATCTTTCTGCTTACTGATTATCTTTTCACTTTCATTTGTTAATTAAAGTTAAATATACTTCCAGAACACTTTTTACTGCTTAGAAAACTTCCTTCTGGTAACTATCACATAGGTTTTTGTGAATTCATTCACCGTTTTTGGTTCTATCAAATCAGAAATTAAAGTGCTATGGTCCCACAGCATTAGGTCTGGTAAAGAACAAGGTTCAGGTCTAATAAGTATATGTGAATTTGGAAAATTGAATGCCTTCCACTCCACAGTCCTTAAGAACTTTGCTTCTTAATACTGACATCTTGATTCTGAAGAAATCTTTGGGACATAGTGACTCTCCCTTGATGATAGCTATGACAGTTGGAAGATTTTTTTTAATTACTTTAAAAAGCTACACGATCTTTTGCATTTTTCAAATAATGAATAGTTTACACTAGCATTAAAATGGCTCATGATAAAATGCCCAGGGGTGCTATTCAAAATCTGACATCAAAAGCATATTACTTTAATTTGACATAATTGTTTTTATTCATCTATTTAAAGATCTCTTTATACCATTGTTATTTTTTAATCAAAGGCAATCAAAGATAAAATTAATGCATTGAGAATTTAATTGGGGAACTTTTAAAAATGTAAAAACTAAATTATGCCTGCACACTAGATTTATCTATCAGTAAGAGTATGATCATTTAAATATTTTATGACCTACTCTTCATATTTTTTTATTATGTACTTTTTTTAGTTTAAATTTACATGATAGAGTGTGTAAAACATTTCTTAAATTTGTAAGAATATACATAGTTTAAATTTTTTCTCATTAAAAGAAAACAGTTGTTAATTATAGTACTGCCAATTATTAATTGACTGAATACTTTGAGAAAGAAAATAATAATCTCATTGATATCCAGAGCCTTTGTCTATTCCAGAACTTCTTCAGACCCATGACAGGAAGTCATCAGGGAGAAACTCCAGGTAACATTTTAATTCTCTGAATCTTCAAAAAATATGGAAATTTTCCTCTTGTTTTCTGCATAATGAAAGTGTAATTTTTATAAATGTAGAAAGGAAAGTTTAGGCAGAGGAGAATAGAAGTATTTGCTTTTTTTTAAAGCACTGGTGACTTACATATGAAATTGTATGATACGTAAATTTTTTCTAATTCAATATGACTCTGTCTCTTCTATTTCTTAATCTCTTTCTCTATATCTTTCTCTCCTCTTTCCTCTTTCCTCTGTAGCATCCACCCTGTTCAGGTAGCTGTTTATGAAGCAGTGGAGAGAGAAAGAAGGGAGCGAACTTCCTTGCAGGGTTCTGAGTGTTTAAATTCTATGAAGAAGCTGTTAATGAAGGAAGTGACTTAGTGTTCTATACCATATCACAGATAAATCCCGGCTGATTATTCTAATGTTTTCATCAGTTCCCATGACTCAAATAACAATAAAATAAAGTCAAAAAGATTCATTCTTTTCTCTATTCATTCAATTGTTCATGAAGCAAACAGTTAATGGAATTTTCAGTAAATTCTGATGTAAATATTCCCACAATGACCAATTTCAGGTGTTGTGATAAACACTGAGTATTCAGCAGGGAATGACATAGATACAGACCTACTCCCAAATAATTTATACCATCCTCCTTTAGAATCTATAGAGGATTGGTTCCAAGGCCCTCTTAGGATGCCAAAAATCTGTGGATGCTCAGATTCCTTGTACAAAATGGTATAATATTTGCATATAACCTATGTACATTCTCCTGTGTATTTTAAATCATCTTTGGGTTAGATTATAATACCCAAGACAATGTACTATGTAAATAGTTTTTATACTGAATTTTTAAGGAATAATAACAAGGGAAAACGTCTGTAAATGTTCACTACTAACACATATTTTTTTCAAATATATTGGATTGACAGTTGGTTAAATATGCGGATGCAGAACTCATGGAGGGACCAGTGTATGCTTGAGTATAGGTAGACATATTAAGGTAGAAATTGTTGTGTTACAAAAGAGATGTATACACTGTATAAATAAAAGGAAGGCAGGATCAAAATTGGAACTGAGAATTTGGGAAAGGTTTAGATAACTAATTTTATTACAAATAATCTCATCACGTTCAACCTACTATATAAAACCTATGTATTAACATTTTTAGGCTTAACTTTATTCTTTCATCAGTTTTAATTATGTAAAAATATAGATGAAATATAAGTTGTTGATATATATGATCATTATAAATTTTACAGATAAAAATATGTCTCTCACAAATTGCAAATAATAAATTCACAATTTTCTTTGCTGTAAATTCCATATAACTAATTGATTCTTTGAGATTGGTTTTATTGATTTTTGCTGAACTCTTATATTTGTAGTTAATACCATGGTCATAAATGACAAATGCATAGTTTTAGCATAAATATTGGTTGATATTTCAATTTCCATTTATAACCCCAAAGTAAAACAGTGAGAATATTTGTTGATACTTCATTAGTTCTTCAATGTAAGTTCTTTGCTGAATCAGATAATAATTTTAGAATATTGGAAGACCATTTCCTTGGATTCTTGTGTTCTTCACAAGAATGACTGTAGAGATACCTTCTTTTCAATTTAACCTGAATTATACACATAAAAGTCTAGACCATCAAATGAACAATAATTACAACCTGGTTTATAGCATTTAACAATTTTCATAATGTCAATTTCCATTTTCCCATGTGGCTGATTTCAAACTAACAATGTGTTCAAATAGTGTGGAGTTGTGAAAAGATGTCTAACTGCACAACTTCATATAATTTTACAACACACATACAATGTAGAAAAACACTCAAAGGCACAGGTGGTAGTAAAATTCGGTAAAATTATTAGAAGGTGATAAGTCTTAATTTTTGTTTATCTATCTTCGAATATGGTCACAAAATTTCTAAAATTAACAACCATATGGCTCTAGCATATCACTGATGTCTATCTAGAAAAAAAAACAAGCAAAGAAACAAACTATTCTAAATAATTAATCAGTGCACATCTCAGTTCTTATTGCAGGATTTTATAGCAGATCATTTTTTTTCCTAGAGTTGATTTGTTTAGAAAATAGGAAATATTTTCAAGGTGCAGGTGGGCAAAGTGATGCTCAGAATTTGGTTAACAGATGAAATATTTTGTTACCAGTTTGTTTTCTTGCCTTCAGATTCTAGACATACTTTGTTTTACTAATTGGCAAAACACTTTTTCCCTTTGGTCATTTCTTCTTGAACTTCATCATTATGATAAAACAGATGCTCCATAAATTCAAAATAATTTGCAGATTGTACTTTAAAAATTTCTCTGATTATTTGAAGGCAACATTTTCCAATTACAGCATTAATCAACTATAACATTGTCCCCTTTACTCAAACCAAGGTAAACTAATGATTTTGTTCTTTTTGCATCCTATGTGCATAGTATATTAAGTACCCTTAACTCTCTTTTGGGGGGGTTGGGAAGGTCTATTGCCTGCTTCAGTTTGTTGATAGCAAAATTCATTCTGGAAGAATTTGGAACACTCTTGCATTTGACACTCTAGCACTCATTAAAAGTTTATCAAATAAATATGTGAATGAATGGCAAGAGAAAAGTTTTACTTGTCTGGTAGGTGTCTTTATAAAGACTATGCTATACAGGGCTGTCCATGGAAGTAACAGATAAAGGAAGGGAGAGAGGAAGGGGATGAGGGAAGAGGGGGGAGATCTCCCATAAGTATTCTCATTTTCTGGAGTTGAAGAAATAGTTTATTAAATGATAACTGTTTAAATTTTTAAGCACAGATCCAATATAATTAGATGACTAATATCATGTTGTAATATGGAACAAATTAGAAACTGAAATTGGCTTCTAAACTGTATGTTATATTCTGCATGTGTAGGGAAGGTTTCCATATTAAGCACTTAAGTTTGGGCAAATTTTGAAAATATCAGTATTATTTTCATTAAGTTAACATATTCTTTATTCCTAGGCTCATTTCCCTCAGGAAACTCAGTCATGTCTTAATTTGAGTCTTACTGCAAACCATCTCTGTCTGTCTGTCTATCTATCTAACTATCTATCATCCATTTATCATCTTTCTACCTACCATTTATCTACCCATCTGCCACTCTATCATTCTAATAACCTCTTCTCTCTCTCTCTCTCTCTCTCTCTCTCTCTCTCTCTCTCTCTCTCTCTCTCTCTCTCTCTCTTTTCTGCTTGATTCTGGTTCTAGCTATCTCTGATTCTAAAACATCATTTGTTCATTTGCCTTATGTGTCAGGCAAATGAATGCATGTCAGTTGTTTATGAGAGAATATAGAGAACTGAGGAAAATACCAAAACTATGCTGAGATGTAATCTGTGAAGTCAATTGGGTTTGCCCACCAGCTTTCACAAATTAGATCTCTAGACAGAGGGACTACATCAAAAAAGGTAAAATTACTAAGCTTTTAGTATGTGTCAAACACTGTGCTAGCTGTTATCTTGCTTTATCAGAATAGCAGAAACATATGAGTACATTATTGTTAGCATCTATAGGAAAAAGGTAGTATCTATAGGAAATAGGTACAGAGGTGTTAAGTAAGCTCTCTAAGAGGAGAGGATTTTGCCTGATTTTTACCTTATTCTGGAGGTACTGAATTTTATTAAATTTATTGAATTCAGAGGACTCTTAGTCTCCCAGGTATGAAACATTTCATATTTGTATTCACTAAATATTTTTTCACTTCAATATAGTGTTCTATGAATCAATCAGACAAAAGGTAAATTGTTGCAGTTTAATTCACATATGAGTTTACATAAAATATGCAACTAAATGAATTTGCTTTTAGCTCAAACTTTCAAGAGAAACACAATTTGGAATATTTCATTCATGGAAAGTTTTTTAATTAGGTACAACTTGATATTGGAATATTAAAAATGCTATGTTTCACATAAAAATGTACAATTTGCTGATCACACACAAATGTACTTTTAATGTCTTGAGAAAGGGACAGATAAATTTTAGCATAGTTGAGATAGTTGCATAGATCTGTTGGTTAAGTAAGGTAGTATCACTAAACTTATTGTCCTGATATATTTTCCCTTAAGGTTACAACACTTAGGGTTAAACAAAAAAGACAAAATTGGGTCCTTTTGAAAAGATTCAATTGATTTTCATTTATGACTTTTATCAAAGACTTTTCTAGCTTCAGGGCCATTTTTGCTCACAATTAGCACATTTAAATGAGTACCTTAGCAAAATTTCAAATTGTTATCAGCCATGGATCACTGGATCCCTTGGGAATTGCTGAAGTTACAAATATTAAATCCAAGAGTATCAAGGTTCTTGGAAATCTGCATTATAAGAATAAAATTATTTAAATCACATAATAATTATATGACATGAGAAAATTATCTTTTCCAGTAGCTAATCAAAAAGTGAATACAATTCCTTTATGCCTTATTTGTTTAAACTACCGAGCAACTATTCTTGATTATTTTTAAAATATGTAAATTTTTTCTATCCATCACTTTACAAACATATTTTATTCTGAGTAAATTAAATTATAATCAATTCTTGGAACTTATGCTAAAATAAAAAGGATTTTTAAAAAAAGAACCACAAATTGAAAGTAATTCTAAGGTCTGAGCTCCTCCAACAAATATGAACTTACCTACATCTATTAAGAAACAAAACACTTTTTAAAAGTCTGATATTTAAAGATTATAGCTATTAAATTTTTGATGCCTTACAACTTATTTTAACCCAAAATAAACATCCTACCTCACCTCATCTTGAACTCAGTTTTTAAAATATGCCTTTGTTCAAATTCCATTATACACACTGCTCTAGAATAAGATGTATTCTGTTTCTCTGCATTTTAATCACCTTTTAACATGTACATGTAATTATGACTTCCTACTTCTGTGCATATGAAATATGGCATTTTGTAAAATACTCTCTTTAGAAGGTGCTTAACTCAGGGAATTGAAAATATTGGCATCTGCACTTCTGTAAACATTTTTCAAAGTGTCCATGTACGAACTACAAGACTTCTCAAAGGTCAAAAAAATTTCCATCAATATCCATGATAGAGTTATGTGAGCTGAGCTGGGAGATGCTGAAGCTAGGCACTGTGTACCATATGATAGAAGGCAAGGTCTGTTGACTCCAAGTCTGTTAGTTTCCTTCCTCTTATTGGTCATTTTCTTCTTTCATATTGGTCTTTTAATATGCAAAAATCTCCAGTCAAGAAACTTCATTGCTGAGGTCTATTTCCACAGCTGTTTTCTAAAATGTGTGTCTGAATTGCATGTTTTCTTCTTCTTGGAAATTTTATTGCAGACAATCTCTGATTTTAATTAAATGTTGTTTTCAGTCTTATTTGTAATTTTCCTTTCAAAGGAAGGAGTTGTAATTATTGCATTCTATATAAGGGACTTCTTTCTGAATTGCAACTTTTAGATGTTAAAAAAATTCAGATGTATTATGTTTCTCTAAAAAAAATACTTCTTGTGTTATACTTCACTCATTCGTATATGAGGGAAATCTAATTAAACTGATATTGCTATCTCCAAAGTAAATGTACATTATAATGCATGGCCCTTTTTATTCTTTTTACAGGAGGCCAGATTCATTAGGCAATGTTCTTTTTAAATTCTATGTGCTTAGAATGAAACTATATTTGTAAGCAAGAATGCCGGTAGTGAAGATTAAGAGAGCTAATCTTTGTATCTTTCTTCCTAGCTTAGCTGCCCTGAGGTTCTATGTAGGTTTAAATTAAAGTATTTGTATTTTTATATGTGCTCAATCTGATTGGAATGTTTTGACTAAATTGTTTGGGCAATAAAACAAATCAACAAACCTAAGTGATTGGCAGAATATTTAGGCACACATTTTGTAGACATGGCTTCATGATCTCCAGAGATATTTCTAGACTTCTCTTTTTAGGGCACATAATACTATTAATGTCATTTGTGATTAGAAAGGATTTGGTGCAATTAAAATCCTATTTTATTTATATCAGTTGGACATTGGGGATCATTTTAATGTTTTCTGACATTTGTCTACATCTTATAATTCAAACATTTTGTTATTTGCTAATTGACTCTAGAGTTGTCCACCAAAATCCAGTCTTTTTGTGTATAAAATCATCCCAATTTTAGGTATACATTTGGCTACCTCACATAAAAATCAAAATAGTCAGGTTTCCCTTTAATTAAGCAGCATCAAATATCCATGAAATACAGTGAGATTTAAGGCAAATTGGTTTGGACAACTTTTGTAAGGTCTACTTAAAAGAAGGAGTCATATTTTCCTGTTCCCTATTTCTTGGATCCAGGAGGTAGACATATTGAGTTAATATGAATCAGCTAGCTTGAACCATGAAGTGGAAGTTGTTGAGATTAATAGAACAAGGTAGAAGAAGTTGTAGTCCTTGTCAGCTGTGCAATTGCTAAACCAGGACAAGATTGCTCTTGTTACATAAGGTGAAATTCCATATCATTCAAACCGTTGTTCATTTTTGGTTTTCTGTAACTTACAGCTAAACTTATTTATAATGAATATAAGACAACACATTTTGCATGAAAAATTGGAATTTTGTAATTATTTTGATTTGAGGTATTTTACAAAGATGCTGATTTTTCATTTTGTGCTTTTATGTCTACCTTGAGAGATGGTTCAATACATCAAGTACTCACTATGCTACATAATATTTCAGAAACACACCCTTTAATTTTAACCAATAGACTACTAAAAAAATGTGGGTTTTTCCCTTTGTTTATTTCTCTGACTCTCCTCTAAACCCAGCTATCACTTTCCTTTTTCTGGCTTCCCTCTTTCATGTCCCTTACCTACACAGGATTTAGACCTGGCACTAATTCCAGATGCCTTGCTGCACCTTAATCACATCTTCCAATCAGTCAGTAAGCACTGTCAAATTTAACTTTTAAAATACTTTTTTATTTGCTTCCATCTCTGTATTCTTCTCTATTTTTACATTGCCCTGCCTCAGATTTTTTTCATATCTTCCCAGCAGCAGTGGCCCCACAATGGACACTACTACCTTTTCCCCTCCATTCCACATTCTCTTCTCCTCATCACATTGCAGAAACATGAACATGCACAT
The DNA here is from genome assembly GCF_052094955.1 of Ictidomys tridecemlineatus. Lineage (NCBI taxonomy): Eukaryota > Metazoa > Chordata > Mammalia > Rodentia > Sciuridae > Ictidomys > Ictidomys tridecemlineatus. Next base: position 107,591,463 of record NC_135479.1, read on the forward strand.
TAAACATGATATTTTACCATTCAAAATTCTTACGTGACTTCTCATCATTTCTGGCAGTACTGATGTCCTCTGTTCTTCTGAGTTGATGATGCCAGAGTTGCTGTCATGATTCTTATTATTGATGTAAAGACTGATGAGGCTGGACTCTAGCACCCTTCTCTACTCCATTGCATATTCAGTGTGTAGGAATAGCTTACTGCAATTACTTCTCCATAGCATGTATGACAGTGCATCTGTTTGAAATTTTTCCCTTTACTTTAAAGATGCCCCATAATTTCAGAATATTATATTTTGTTAGGGAAAAAATAAAGAGCATCTCTGTTAGTGTTTCAAAGTTATTTTCATGGAGTTGTGTGTTGAATTTCCTTGTGATATTTTTTATATTTATAATGTACAATTGTCATTTTACTTTAATCTTTCAGAATTTATTTAGTTTTATTACCATTTCATTTATTTTTAAAATTCTCAGCTCATTAAAAAATTAGTTTAGTCCTTTTCTTTGCTCAGGCAATAATTTCTAATTTCTTTTTAATAATTGGTGATAATTTCCTTACTTGCTGCTTCTACTTTTCTTCTTTCCCTCTTTTCTTCTTATTTTCTTACTTTCATCTTTGTATACTTCAAATACTTACAGAATTCATGCTTACAGATTCTTCTCAGAGGTTTAGTTACATAACAAGGAATTTAGTATGAACTGCTCTGCTTTTAATTACCTTGTATATAGTTGGAAATTTCCAAATTTTGTTTGTTTTGTTTTGATCCAGAAGTTATTTATAAAAAAATGTGAATTTGTAAGTACCAAAGTTTTAAAAATATTTAATTTCTACTTTTTTCTAATCCAAGAATGCAGTTCATAAAGAGCTATTTTTTAGACTGTTTCTTCAAATTTGTTTTCTTCCCTGGTGTCCTTATAATCTTTCATAATATATCTGTTCAACTCAATAAATGAATGATTACATTTTAACATAGGCATTTTACCCATTCTGGGTAATTTTTTTCAGTAACTGATTATTTGTTTCTCAATTCTGTTATGACTTTTAGAAAATGCATCAGTAAAATATACTTTTAATTTTCCTTTATTGTCTAACTCTCCTAATTCTTAAAAAAAATGTTTCTGAAGAAAGATTATAGCTTCCTAAATGCTGGGATGGAAACTTAGCATTGAAGAGATCATTTATTTGATTTTAAAAGCAGAAGCTTGTTTTTTTTTTGTCTCTATCTCCCCTTTGTTGTGATCTGTAGTGAATGTACCATTCACAAAATTTCATATCTATATTACCAGTCGGCATTCTTGTTTAGAAATAAGAGATTGATTGCATCAGGTAGCTTGTACAATCTGATAATGTTGTGAACCCAGTGTAAATCATGTGTGTGAACCAGAGCCGACTTTGTAGACAAGAAACTATTGTTTAAGATGGTATTTTTGCTGCTACCGTCATAGGTTACTGAAACAAACTGCTCACTGCTGAGTTGTTGACTTTTTGATTGCCATTGTGATTATCTAGCCATGCATCATTCCCACAAGTTCACAGTCATGATTGGCAAAGCCTAGTTTATGCTTCATATAAAGGTTCTGGTAGAACCCTGGAGTGAGGTAGAGAAACCATTCATCTTTTTACTTCTTGCCTACCATCACCCATATATAGTGATGAATTTCATAAATGAAAAATGTTGTTTAGATGCGAGTAAACTCATTATCATGAATTTCTGTTACACTTAAGTAGTTTGACTTGAATATACACATAGGTTTTTAAGACACGCATACATACATTTGCTTCTATTTTATTTTCAAAAAGATCTGATCCATTAATGCAATGCTTCTTCATAACATTCCAGAATTTGCTAACACCATTCTTCATTAAAGCCAATTCAATTTTTTAATATGTTCTGTGAAATGTCCAACTTCTGAGTGATGTCCATTTCTCTTTTAGTTCAATTTGGGTCTATAATTAATATTGGATCAAAAAGACATATGTATTCAATTACAAAGTGACCATTACTAACACTATACATTTACATTACTAGACAATAAGAAAAATGGAAATACAAATAGTAATCAATTACTTTATTTAGGCATACATCTATTTTGACTTTAATGAAGTGTTTCTCTCTTGTATAATATAACTACTGAGTCCATAGAACCTGTAATCAGGGGGGAGAAAAAACATTTTTCAAAAAAATTTATTTATTTACTTTTAGGTGTAGATTGATACAACACAATGCCTTTATTTTTATGTGGTGCTGAGAATCGAACCTGGGTCATACTCGTGCTAGGCAAGCACTCTACAGCTGAGCCACAATCCCAGCCTCAAAAAAACATTTTTAAATTAATGAATTATTATGTTTAATAAGTTATGGTGATTGCTTGATAATCTGGATACTCCATTCATGAGAACTATAGTACCATATGTAGGTTGTAGGTTCAGAGTATGCCACAGAGTAGGCATTTACCTCATTGAATATAGGAACTAACTCTTTTGTGTTGGGAGGTGGGGGCTCAATAGGTCCAGCTGAAGCCCACCCAAGAGCTGAGGAAGGTGTGGTGATGGAGTCAAAAAGAAACCTCCGAAAATCAGTTTCAGAGAACTCAATCTACTTATTATTGCATAGGCAAGCCTTTTATGCAGTCTGTTACTGGGAAAATTTAGCTGAGGGCCATAATAATCCAATGAGCTAGCAACACCCTTAGGAGCAGCAACCAATGGACTGAAAATTCAGTGGCAAAAAGCAGAAGGAATGGAACATGCTGTGCACCTGAGGGTGGCCAGATTACCATGGTGATGGGGCTGGTCATGGTCAGTGTGCCAAACCACAAATATCCAGACCCAGTGTTCCAAGCCCTAAGAGCCCCTCACAAAGGGAACGCAGGCTGTTTTCCAGCTCATGGGCCCAACAGGGAGCATCAAATATAATTTTATATTGACATAGCTAGTGATTTGTTATTCATTTGATATTAACATAGCTATTTGGACTCAAAACATGGTGTCTTATAGTAAGTATGCATATTGGAAAAATAGGCTGACTTCAGTGCTTGTAGAAAATCAGACTTGGACAGGAGAATGCACTTTATTGAGCTATTTAACAGTCTCCATTACCTTCACTGTAAACATTTTGTTCTTGAGTCCATTGAGTAAATCCTAACTCAGCTAGGGATGAGTCTGACCGACATCAAGGCTTTCAATAAACATTCACATAGCCAAAAAGCTCATATCATGAAATTGACCACACCATATTTGTTCAACCTAGAAAAAAATGCCATAACTTATTGGAAATTAATGTTTCTTCAAGGAAAAAATGACATAAAAAGCAATATGTAGAAATGATCTGATGAAAGATTTAATTAGACATTATAAAGTCAATAAAAACAAAAATGAATAAACAAATAAAATTGAGTCTAAAATACTCTATTGCAGAAAAATCTATTAATGACTCTAAAATAAAGCCAAATCAGGCATAACTTATATCCAACAGAGTTTATTTCAATGACACTTTTACTATAATTGTATAGGTGAGTACATATTAGGGAGCTTTATATAATTCAACATATTAATAGTCTAAATAGTCCTATTTACAAAATATATTACTAAAATAGAATACCTAGAAATAATCTGAACAAGGAATCCACTAATCCTATATGAATAAGAATTAATAAATAACAAGAACACATAGCAGTGAAAATTTTATTCTTTCACTGGAGAGTATCATTCTTTTAATTTGTTGATCTATCTTGAGATTCAAAATGATTGTGAAAAGAGCAATAGGATTTTAAAGCTCATATGCAAACGAAATATGCATAATTTTGTAAAAGGAAAATGATAGTAGGAACTGTTTTGCCCAATATCAAAATATGTTACTATGTTTAATACAGGTATGCAGTTGAAGGTTGAAGTCTTGTATCTAGGGAGGAGGGCAGTCCAAGCAGGGGGGAAAAAGGATGAATGCAAATGCCTTATGTCCCAAGAAAAGATTATGCTTGGTATATTTGAGAAGCACTAAATATGACTTTAGGCTTAGAATGGAGTGAAAAAGGGGAGATGATAAACAGTTGAGAATGAAAATTGAGGTGGAAGATGTGTTTATGAACCATATGGGGTCTAGTAAATCATTTTAAAAAATTGGATTTTATGCTCACTGAGACAGGGAGGAGCCTAAATATAGAAGTGACATAATTTGATTGATATATTAGTGGCTTAACTCTGGATGTTACAAATAAACTGAGAGTAGACAGGATGGAGGTATGGAGACCACGCTGGAAGCTTGGCAATCATCCAGGCAAGTGCTGATGTCTTGAATAAGAATTACAGCAGCAGAAGAAAGAGGACTTCTTAATTCTGGATATATTTTCAAGTTAGAATCAGTCAGATGTGCTAATGACTCTAATGCAGACATAGTATGAAACAAGAGAAGCAAGGCTGACTTCAAGGTTTGGGTTTCGAGGAATTGAGAAGATGGAATTGGAATTTCTCTAGATGATGAAGCTGAAGTGGAATTGAAAGAAGAGGTATTGCTTGCTTAAAGAGAAAAGATATGAAGTTAAACATCTGGAAAAGTGGAAATATTTGGGTCCATGGTGTTTTCCTCTGAATTCTGAAAAGCAACAAAAAAATAGTGAATTTGCATCAATGAATATTTTGTATATTACCGGAATATTTTGCAAGACCTCCGAATTCTTTGGAGGAGGGAAACAGGTACATTTAGTAAAATTCACAGGTAAATTTTATGTGATATCTTTCAATGCTTCTGTGCTTTATTTTAAAAGTTATTTAACTTTTAAAAGTTATTTTATCAATCTATATAAACTATTTATTGTAATTGCCATTTATCTTACAAATTATTTAAAATTTCTTTATAGACTAACATTGCCTTTTTTTTTAGACTTTTAAGGCTTTCTTTTAAAGGAAAAAAAGAGCATGAATCTATGAGAGTATGAGAATAAGAGTTATTGAAGTAAAAAACAATAAATTGGAGAAAGAAATAGCATATGACATTGAAAGCCTGCCTGAAGCAATGATCAGGGAGTGGAGGCAGCATTACTGGAAATTTTCTTTAACCACACTCAGGTACACAGGTGCAGCCATATTCAGTTGGGAGAGTTGTATTTAACTAGAGTTATAGTTTAGGTGAATGCAAAGTAGCAAAACCGTAGAAACTTGGTTAAAAATATATTTCAAAGAAAAGTTAAATGCTTATCAAGGATCTTAAAATTTTAAGAGGAAAGTTGATTCATAAAGAAGCAGCACAGTGAAATGAGGGTGATGATATTACTAAAGTTGCTGGCTGCAAATATTTGAAGGACTGTCATAGTGTAGGTATTGGAGAGATTGTAAAAGAGGAGAGAGTGGGATTGCTAACTTGAATTTATAAAAATAAGTGGTAAAGTCTAGTCTACTGTATGCTTATAAGGGTCAGTGGCTAAGGTGAAGTGCAGATCAAGAAAACTGGAAGAAAAAAGGTCAAGAATTGTTAGAACAGTATGCTGGGAGGATTATCAAGGTGCATAGTGAGATGGCCAGGAATGCTGTGTTCATTTTATATTACAGCATAGTAAATCACTGCAAAGTTGGTGGCTACAATTAGTACCCATTTATGATCTCACAGTTTTGAAAGGCAAAAATCTCAAAAGACATGGCTAAAGTTTCTTTTCAGAACCTCATGAAATCTAAAGCAAGGTGCTGTCTAGCTTAGGCTTTTGTCTGGTAGCTGTAAGGAAGGATTCACTTCTACACCCATCCATCTTGCCAACAGAATTAACTTGATCACTGTTGTAGCACTGAAGCCCCCATTTTATTTCTGGCTTCATCTAGAGGTTGTTTTAGTCACTTAGACATTCTAAGCACTGGTCATTGTATGTGGAACCCTCCACCTTCAATGCAAGCAACAGAGTGTTGAATCTTTCTGTAGCACAGTCTCCACAATTGGTGCCATTACCTCTACTCCTTTTTATGTAGAAAATCAGGGAAACCCTCTTATTTCTGACCATGGCCTTCTTCAAGTTCAGGCTTCCTCCATCCATCTGCCACTCGCCACTTATTTCTGTCTGTCCTATCACAGGATCCCTCATCTGGTTTTCTTAAAACCATGCTGTAAGTGGCCAGTGTCTGCATCTCCTTTCATTTACCATCCTATCTTGTAAAATAACACAAATTTTATCTCTAGTTTACCTTTACTCAATCCTTCTTAATTTTAATAGCCCACTTTTGGAGATGGGGGGCAACTTAAACTTTTATCTTTATTTTTCTTTGTATTCCTAAAAGACCCTATCTATCTGCATTGTGGATGCATTAGACTGACTAGAAATAAAGGTTCAGGCATGACAGTGAGAAAATAGAACATAAAATATCAACATATCAAGATAATATTTTGTTACCCTTATGGTTTAGATATTCCTGTTAATACAGGAGTATTCCGCAGTAAAATGATTAGATTACGAGTGCTGTGAACTAATCAGCCCATCCTAGTTTGAAATGATTGGGTGACAAATATAGGAATGTGGTGTATGGCTGGAGGAGTGGGTCACTTGGGGAGTGTCCTGGAAGGGTGCACCTTCTCTGTGGCCTTTCTCCCCTCTCCCATTCTATTTCCTGCCCCAGCTTTTCTCCACTGGACCCTTTTTCCATAATGTGCAGCCTTAGCTTGTGTCAGAGCCAGGCAATCAGCGGCCATCTGTGAATTGAGATCTCTGAAAAGGTGAACCCCCAAATAAACTAATCCTCCTCTAAGTTGTTCTTTTTGGATATTTTGGTCATAGTAACCCCAAAGACTGAAGAGTTACATTATTTCACATAGAAAATATGATATCAGAAAGTCAAAAGATAGAAAGATGACACATTTTATTACATAACAAGTAAAATTTTCCATATGGCAAAGCCAAGCCAAGGGGGGAAAAAGCAGTAAATAAAGGGGTAGAAGAAGAATTAAATGTAATTTGTACTACTTGGAACAGAGGACTAATTTGTTAGAATAATTCTTACAAATCAATAAGATAAGCACAAAATTTCTGAAATTGAAGGAAGGAAGAAAATAAGTAAGGAAAGAGGATGTAGACCAGCAATATAGAGAGGAATAAATACTAATGGCTTATAATATCAAAAATTAGTTAAAATTACCATTACTGAGACATTTCATAAATAGAACAGATTAACACAGAAATAAAATGGTGTTTTCCACATTTTAGCTTGTCATAAATAAAAAATATTTGCTATTATGCAATGTTGGAGAGGGTATAGGGAAACAGGCAAAAAATTATGCATTATTGGTAAAATATACTTTAATATAAAAATATGGTAGAAATTTTTTAATATTTTTAACACACACACACACACACACACACACACACACATACACATTATAGACTTGATGGTGCAACAAAATCTAAGCACACCTAAAATGGCCAGTGGGGCTTGTAGCCTAATAAGTTAATAAGCTATAAGTACAAAGAAACAGAACATAAATATGTTAAATCTGCTTCCATTTGTAGAAAAAAATATACGTGCATGCAGACAAATACATGTATTTGCATGTATCTGAAAGAAAAATCAGAGGATTTCTAAGATTGTGTTGATAGCTTTTAACCTCACTTCAACAGGGAAGTATTCTGTAAAAGAAAGAATTTTAATTGTATAGTCTCTCCTTGAATTTTTTATATACTTTTGTATATAGGAAAATGAGTAGATAAAGAAACTGAAGAACTTCCAGTTTAATATCTATCACACAAAGTCACTTTTCTATTCATTGTTTCAGAACTGTAATCTGGTAAAACTGGGGCTACTCTCTGAACATAATGTAGAAAGGGAAAGCATGAAAAATATCCTGTATTATTTTTACTAGAGCCATATTTTTGTGATTTATATATAAGACTGTATCCTATGAACAACAAACCGTTATTTCACAGATTTTTTGCTCTTATATATTTCCAGGTGAGAAATAATAAAATATTTTTGTAATTCCTCTAATTAGCTGTTATATGCATTGTATATATTACAATAAAGCTCTAATGATTTTGTAAAAACTGAGGTTGAATTGCAAATGGGTTGCAGTGCTCCAAAAGCCATAATATATGAATACTTCTTCAAAAATTAGTAATCATTCAGTGATATCTCTTATATATAAGATACTCAGATATTGTGGAGACTGTGTTTATCATTATCATTCCTTCCTTTATTTCTTAATTGATATAACACTTATTTTCTTAATATTTTGGCTACTTTTCTAGGTTTTTAGGTTTGTTTTTATAAAGATCTCAAGGTCTATGTTCTGATGGAGCTTATATTTGTCATGTAGCAGGGATACAAACCAGTAGGACAAAACCCAGGAAATAAAATACAATATAATTGTAAGTAGAAAATACTACTTAAAGTAAAATGAGTTGTTAAAGGCATTTGTGAGGTTGAGGTTGGGGTTGGGTTGTGGGGGATCACAGTACACACAGCTGAAGGGAAAACATCAAATGATGAGATAAATACTCAGAGCATTAGAAAAGTTTCATTTTCTTCATATTTTCTTCTCTGTCCTTTCCAGCATTATTTTCAGGGGATAGAAGGAAATTTACTCTAATAGGTGCAAGATTGCCATCATTACATTGGCAAGTGCTTATAGTTCCAACTACTTAGGAGGTTGAGGAGGATCACTGGAGTCCAGCCAGCCTGGGCAACATTGTGAGGTTCCATATCTTAAAAAATTAATAAATAAATAAAATAAACACAGGGCCTGCCGGGAGGTTCTTAGGTCTTTGGAGTATATTCTTGAAATATACCTTCCTTTTCATTTTTTGCTTCCTGGACATGAATGGGCTCTGCCCCCATCATAATGTGTTGCCCTTGCCACAGGCTCAATGCATAAAGGCTAACTTGGTTGATCATAGACTATAACCTCCAAATCTGTGAGCCATAGTAAATCTTTTCTCCATACATATTCATAATCTCAGATATTTGTTACACTGATGTAAACCTAACATAAGTACTATTATTAACTCCATTTTATAAGAAGTTTGAATCATAAAAGTTAAGCAACTTGCCCATGGTCACATAGCTTATAATTACTAGAGCAGAGTTCAGAATCAGGTGATTAATCTCAGAGATCCCCTACTCAAGTGAAATTGTAAGAATGAATAGTGAATGGCACTCAGGAATTGAAAGTGTTACTTGCTGACTGCTAGTAAGGAGATAGGTACCTCAGTTCTACAACCACAAGGAACTGATTCTATCGAGAACTGCTTGAGTTAGGAGGAGGGCCCTGAGCGCCCATGAATAATTAAGCCTGTCTGATATCTTGAATGCAGCCTTTGTGACCCTGAGTACAGAACGCAGAGAGATCACCTCTTAATCTGGGTGATATACATCTTCTTCTCTCTTTTCTTCTTCATGGTAGTCACTTCCAAAATAAATTTCAAGTGTTATTGAAAAAATATTTGGAGTGTGGACATGTACCAGTACTAGTTGCAATACACAGTACAGGCTCACGCTAGTAGGTTAGGGATATCATCTGATTAACACTTGGAATCACTCATTGGGTTTGGGTTTATCCAGAATTATAAAGGTAAGTTTCTCACCAGAGAATTTAATTTACATACATATTGTATGACAAATGATTTATTTCAGAATTTGAAATGTATTTATAAAAGTGGAGTTTACTGTTACTTTTGATCTTCTGTTGTATATTTGAAATTTTATTTAAAAATTGAGATATTAACTTTAGTGTATACTACATATCTCCATTTTTTTCATATATCTCTTTTGATGTATATAAATTACTTGAAGAAGTCCTGATACCTTTAGAGACTGCATTTCTTGAACATTGGAAAAATACTTTCATTACAAGAGTAAAAGTGGTTGATTTTTGTGGGGTACTATTAAATTATTTTTGGATTAAGACTTTTAAGCAATAAAATCAGAAATTTTCAATCTAGGAAAAACATTAAATAATATATAGGTGTTTTTCAATTTACATTTTTTTACTCATTGCTATATTTATATTTATTTGGTTTATATAATGATGTTGAAAATCTACCACTCAAAATGAGAGACCAGAATGTCACCTCAAATTAGACCTCTTTGGCATATTGATTATTTCAAGCTGGTTATGTTGAGAAACTGCACACCCTAAAGATGCTCTTTAGTAAAGGAAATTTATATCTATAAAGGAAATCTATATCTATAAAGGAAATTTTAAATAGTATATGTATCCATATTAAGAAGATAGCTGTGACTCTTGAGAGACTTTATCTACATAATAATATAAAGTAGACTTTATCTATATAATAAAGTTTATTTATTTTTATATGGTGGGTATCGATCCCAGTGCCTCGTGCATGCGAGGCAAGTGCTAGGTACTGCTGAGCCACAATTCCAGCCCCTTAAAACATATTTTAATCCTATTCTACCATTGAATACTTATTAATTCTATGGCCCTTCAAAAGGAGAAAAGTGTTTCCCAAAATGATCCAGGAATAATTCAGAGCAGTGAACACATTTGATAACTTGGTCCCAGAAAAAATGATGCTGTTTAGTTTCATTCTTCTTGGCAACTCTGAAATAAATGAAGTGCTTAAGCTAAAGGAAGATTTAAGCTGAGGTTAGAGAAGGGGAGGCATGGGATGGAAGCAGTCAGTGCAAAGGAAGGCACAGATATGGTGAGGGCTTAGTCGTGTGGTGAAAACAGAATTCAGTCAGGAGGAGGTCCCATCTAAAGAAGGTTCTAATGAAGTTTCTCTAGGCATAGGATGAAAGAGTTAAGGGACAAAAGAATAAGATAATGAAACACATGAAACGTATCCAGCATACTTCATTTAGTAAAAAAAGACAATTCTGGATCTGAGAAAAGATGCATGTTCCTGAGAGGAGTTTCATCTCACCTTAGTGATAAACTCATTTTAAAGATCTGATAATTTAGGTCCTTGAGACCTCTAGGAGGTAGGAAAGGATGACCACTGGTTGTATCTCAATAATATATTTCACAAAATCATAAATGTTTCATTTTATTCATACTTCCTGATAATGAAAATCCATCTCTTTTCAATGCAATTCAGTTTTCTCTTAATTATGTTTACTAAACAGTATACATATTACAAATTGCAAGCATGCAGACATTTATGGAAAAGAAATTAGAGATACTTTTAACTTTTTGTTACTCTTTAGTGTTTTGTCTACTTTGACAATTTTTTTAATTGATCAATTTCTCAACAAGCATTCTTTTCTTGAAAATTTTAGTGCTACTAATTCAAAAGGATGCATTATAAGAAACAGTTTTTTTTTTAGGTTTACAAAAATATATTTGACCTTGAAATATGGACAAAAATATTCTACACAAGTAAATAAATAGATTCATTCAGATACTGCAGATACAAAGAAATGATATACACAGGATATCAAGCTGTCAGTTCTACTATTATTTTGTTTTAACTTTTGTTATAACCAGAAACATTTTGGAAAATATTTTTTTTAAAGTAAGCAATCTTTGAGACATTTTCTTCATGACTATTAGAGATAAGCCTATATTCAAGAAGGAAAGGTGAATACAGGACAGAGCAAAGCCAAATTAAGAAGCAAAGTGTTGCCGTAAATAGATTTTCATTATATAAAAAATGAATTTTTGTAAAACTGTTTTAATTTTATCATTATTTCTCTTTTAAATATTTTATTTAATTCAACTAATATTATAATTTTATTTTATTATTGTAAATATCTTTTGCTCTAAATTAAAATATTCCCTCAACACATTGTTTCCTATTTATTATTAAATATTTTAATATAAATTGAAGAAATAGGTCATTTTAAAATGCTGTGTTCCTTCAAACATTTATAAGATACAAAGTGTTTTTAGTTTGTGACCAACACTCCAGTTCATTTTTTAAAAATGTAAATGTCATTCTTTAAAGAAAAAAAACCTCAACAATTATAAAGTAATTTTGTCTTGCAAATTGTCTCTATTTATAATTCATATGAGGGATAGGAAGTTAAAACATCTTTTAAGGGAAATAATATTTTTCAAACAATAAAGAAGTCGAATCTCAGTAAATGTCAATGCTAAAATTCTTTCAAGTTCAAAGCTATAATCTAAATGTGAAATGAAAGAATAAAATAAAAAGCATGTATGATTCTATTGTAGGAAATAACTTAGGGAATAGTGAGGAGGAAAAGCATTAAGAACAAGTTTGTATTAGCTAGCTGCTCTCAGACCATAAACCATCTTGGCTCTATAGCAATGGCACTTTAGTTACAAATAAAATATTGAAAACATCCAATCAATAATATTAAAGTAGCATGCAATTACCAAGCACAGACTTCAGTGAGTTGGAAGATTGATGCACTACTGTGATATAAATCAAGGTTTCATTCCATGTTTTGGTAGTTTCTTTAATTTGGAAGTATCAGTAGGACTTCCGATAAGAACCTAGAAAAGTAGGAAAAGAAAAAGCATTTCAGTAAGAGGAAAGATCATTCTTATAACTACACTACAAATGATTATTTTGACCTAGAAACTCAGAGAGCCTATAAATTGTAACTAATAAAGGGATACTAGCTGAGGCAGATAAGAGAGTTACAGGAAAATTACATGGAATTGTTAGACATATTGTATATTTTGCCCAAGTTGAGCAGGAATTATCAAAAAAGAACCTCAGGGTGATTAATAGCAATCATTAAACTAGTAGTTAAGGAAGAAAATATTTATATTTTAGTCACTCAAAATTAAGTAGATATAAAAAGAAAGTACTGAAATTTTTCTTAAATCATGAGCCAATTAATATTGATAAATCATATTCATTTATAATTTACACATTTAAAAAGGGTTACATTTTACAACAATAAACAAAGATATAACCAAAAATGTATTCTGTCCCATCCACTAGTATTGTGTAATGTCAATTTCCATTACAAATAAAAAATCTATTAAGATTTTAAGGAAGCAACATTATCAATGTAAATATCAGATTTTATGTTTGCATGATATGTAGGTGGAAATTAAATACTTCAGAGGAGTTGTCATTGGTTTGTTTATTTTTAAAATAGAGTTGGTTTTGTACCTATTAGAAAGAGTATATATTAGTAATAAGCAAAAGCCCTAACATGATGCAGAAAATAAGATGGTAATGGCCCATAAATTTCAGCAATAATACAAAGTGTGTTGCATTAAAATACATGCATGCAGGGGCTGGGGCTGGAGCTCAGTGGTAGCGCACTTGCCTAGCATGCGGGAGGCACTGGTTTCGATTCTCAGCACCGCATACAAATAAATAAAATAAAGGTCCAACAACAACTAAAAAACATTTTTTAAAAAATACATGCATGCAGTTTTTCTGAGAATATACATTAGCTTTTTGTTTATCAATAGTAGTTGCTCAGAAGTTCTTTTGTGCTAGGCAGGGAGCATTGACAATTGTGTTAGTTGGAGGTAGTGCCTGTTCTCAGGAAGATTATAATTGAGAAGAAAGACTGTCAACAAGAATACTTATAAAATGTATATAAAGTAGGATGGTAGATGAAATATCCAAGGCACATGATTAAATTGTGAGGAAGGAATAAATGGAATGAAGCAATGAAGACTTAATTGAAACCAGCATTAAAATGAAGTATCTATTTGAAGGATTGAAGACAAATTACCCAGAAGTGATTAGGAATATCCTAGATAGGGGGGAAAAAAAAGGCATATGAAGAGGCTTTAAAATAAGAAAAGCATAGGGCATGCAAAAAAAAAAATGAAAAAAAAAATGCCTGACCTTATTGAAAAGTTAGTTTAGTTAGGGAAGAAGAGAGTAGTATTTGCTGTCCTTGGCACCAATTGTATCCTGTTTGCCTATAGTATGCTGCCTAACTACCAAGGAAGGCTGTCTTTGGTCCTATTTCTTGCTTCTAATCTTGTGAGCAACCAGTTTAAGCTCAAGTGAAATGTTTAACAAAAACATTTGAACTCCCCTTGTGTATGGAGTTTTACAGTATTTTAGGCTAACAAATTGACTCATATTTGGTATTTAACAAATAGTTCAATTTCTTCTCACTCTCTTGCATGTTTGCACTGTTCATGGCTCATTTCTCCTGCATACACATTTTTTTTTCTTTTAAAAATAATATTAGCCTACCTTTGTTTAAGAAGAAAACTGCAAGAGGAGATATTTAGAATCAGAGAAATTATTTGTGTGATGCTGTAAAACAGGTCAAGATATCAGGATAGTCTAAATCTGAGTAAATCAATTAAGAGTGGAAAAATGTGCATGAAGTCAAGCCAGATTTAGGGAAGAAAATTAGTAGGGTTAAGTAATTAATTGGGGATATAATGGAAAGGGAAAAATACAGAATAATTTTCAGGATTTTTGCTTATATATAAAGGAAAATTGAAGTCACTAGGTGTTTTTCTTTTTCATCTTCTTGATTTTCATGTTTTATAATTTTCAAATGTTTTCAGATTAATTAATATATCGAAATCAATGAATAATCTTAATTTGTCAATTAAATAAAAAAAACATGTGCTTATATTGTCAAAGCAAGTGCATAGTGACAGATTTTTGTTTTGTATTTTAAATTACATGAATACTTGTCCTAGATTCTTCTAGTCACTTTTTTTTTTAAGATAAAATGATTCACTGTTCACAGGAAGTTTTCCATATTGTTTTTTTTTTTTTTTTTTTTTTTACTTCCAGAGGACGTAAAATTATGATGCCATGGTGAATCTTGAAAGCTCAAATAGGAACCTTGGTAGATCTTTGTAATGTTAATATCTTAGAAACTCAAATTAGAAACAAACTGCCATTGCACATGGACAATTTAGTTTTATTCTGTCAAAGAAAAACAGAATTGAATATTAAAATGGTAAATAGATTTTATTCAAAAACTATTTTAATAAGAGAAAATAATCAGTATAGAACCAGATTCAATTCTAGTACAGTATGGAAAAATGGGGATTTACAGCCAAGGGGCTGAATGGGGATCATTGCATAGAAAATGAAGAAGAACTATCCGTAATGAGGGAGAAAATTTGCTAAACAGACCTGACAAGATTCTTGCTGAAGGCAGAGTGGATAGCACCTAGCAGATGGTGGAAGATGAGAAATTTGAGGAGATATCCAAGATATTTGATTAGCTATGAAGATGAATATTCTGGCTAAATTATCTGGACAGGATTCTTGCAAGAAACAGATAAACAGGGATGAGCATGAAAGTCCAAAGGTCAAGGTGTAGTTGAGGATTCAAAGGTGCTTGGCTAAAGTTTGGTGGTGGTGGTAAGGATATCTGGTCAATTCAGAATGGCATACTTGACTTGTAATATAGACAGTTGTTTTATAAATTCTTCATAAAAGTTGTGAAAATTCTTAAGTTCTGCCCTCAGGAATTTTACAGGACTAAGTTCAAGAGAACACATTACTCAGAAGGTCTAGCAGTAATTTCCCTTGAAATTTATTCAGAAGGGTTCTACAAACTTGTGAGCTAGAAAGAATTGATCACTATTAATTACTCTTTCAAGATAAAAAGAGATAGTATCTGTATATTATGATGACTTTTAGATTTTATCTTTGCCATGGCCATGTTTACTTTAGCTCCACTGAAAGGATGGCATTGAAATTGAGGACCATTTTGGCAGCACATGCCAATGTTGTGTGAGTGTTCATAGACAGGCAGTCTGTTGGTAGAAACCTTCAACCTGCTCAGAACATGTAGACCTAATGCAGAGCAGATGTTACGAACAAGTGGAAAAAGTCAATGGAGAGATGAGAGAAGACTGATTTATTAAATTATTTTAGGAAACAACCTAAATATTATCCCCAATTGGATGCTTATTGTTCTTCTAAGGCTTCTAAAGAAAACATGGCCTCATAAAGTAAGAGGTGAATGAATTATTTTATTAATTTATCTAGAAATTAATTGCAGTTATCCTCCTAATTTCTCCAGACCCATCTTATCCTCGATTATCCTGAAGAATTTCTTTTTGCCATGCTTCACTTTGGTTTATTCTTGGCTTTTTGAAAGGTGGAATGTTGCAGATAGAACTTCTTTAAAAGTGACAGGAAATCTCTAAATTGTTCTTAAACAACAGACATCATAATATAATTATTCCAAAAGCCATGATAATAAAATTTCCAGTTAACAATAGAAAAATAAGGATTATTGGAGAATACGTTAGGCAGAAATCATAAAATTTTATTTTTGACATTTACATGTGAGAAACAAATTAATAAGTTAGTATTAGAATAAGACAATTAAAATAAGAATAAGAAGGCATAAATATTTCCTAGAAATTTGGCTTTTGTTTTGTCTGTATTTTGCAGTGTACTCACAGAAAATGAGAATCAAACTAATTAAAGACTGAGAATTCACTATATGAAAGTTGGAAATTTTTAAAAAAGGAAGAAAAGCCTAAAGCTATAAAAAAATACACTTCTTGTTTCTTTTACTTTTATGGGATTTTTAATCTCACTTAGCTGTCAATCATTCTCATTATTTTGGGCACATTCTTCAAGCAATTTAAATTGTTCCCACAGTGGCCGCCAAACCAAATAAACAGTCAAACACTGAAGAGAGTGTGATTTCACCAGAGACCTTAAACAATAGAGTGGCCCAGAATTTTCTATTAAGTGAAAGGGGTAAGAAACCTCAATGGCAGCTTTAAACATAGGAGGAAAATAGTCTTTGTAGTTTCTCCTCAATCTGTTCCATCAAAATCAAAAGAGAACAAAAATCCTAAAAATCTCAAATAACTCACAACAACAATAAAAACCTTCTTGCTTTCCACAACATAAGAATTATATTTTAACACCTAAGAAAATGTACTTTGAAATCCAATGTAGCTGGGTCAAATGGTGGTTCCATTCCCAGCTTTCCAAGGAATCTCCATACTGCTTTTCATATTGGCTGCACCAGTTTACAGTCCCACCAGCAATGCATGAGTTTGCCCTTTCCCCCAAATCTTTGCCAATACTTATTGTTGTTTGTATTCTTAATAGCTACCATTCTGACTGGAGTGAGATGAAATCTTAGAATAGTTTTGATTTGTATTTTTGTGATTGCTAGAGATGATGAACTTTTTTCATATATTTTTGATTGATTGTATATCATCTTCTGAAAGATATCTATTCAGTTCTTTGGCCCATTTATTGATTGGGCTATTTGTTTTTTGCTGTTTAGCTTTTGAGTTCTTTATATACCCTAGAGATTTGTGCTCTATCTGATGTGAGAGTGTAAAAATTTGCTCCCAAGATTTAGGCTCTCTATTTACCTCACTGATTGTTTCTCATACAGAGAAGAAGGTTTTTAATTTGAATCCATCCCACTTATTGATTCTTGATTTTAATTCTTGTGCTATAGGTATCGTATTAAGGAAGTTGGGGTCTAAACAAACATGATGGAGATTTGGGCCTACTTTTTCTTCTAATAGGCAGAGTACATTTCCATATATATTTGAAAGATAGTGTAATTCTCCTGATAAAGGATAACTATGATAATATTTCATTTAATCTTTTTAAAATTATGAAATATATATACTTAACTGGAATTTTTTGAAAGTTTCTGTTTATGACATGTGAAGCACCACAAATCATTTTGCCAACAAAAATATCTATACAATTTATATTGGAATGAAATAGTTTAGGTTCTCCAGTTTTTAAGAATCACATTTTCATTTTCATATCTTTGGACATATATATTAACATATTTTCCTACTTACAACAAAAGCCAAATTAACCAAATTTCAAAGTTTTAAGATTTTGTATTTCTTGAGTTATCTATCTGCATATATATTTGTGTGTGTGTGTGTATATATAAAGTTATTTAATATATATATATATATTAAACAACTTGAAATATATATACATAAATTTTATATAAATATATATATATATATATATGATAAATTTTATATATCTTAACAAGTAATAAAATGTTTTCAAAGCACCAAAGAAATTAAAATTTGGGGTATATGTCACAATAATCAAATCAACACCTTCTTTCTTGTTTTGTATAACAATCTATTTTACTACTTAAAATTATTTTGTTACTTTTATACATACTACCTTTTCTTGCTACTTGGAATTGAATCCAGGGCTGCTGTATCATTGAACTACATCCAAACCCCTTTTCATTTTTTATTTTGAGACAGTTTCCATAAGTTGCTGAGGTTGGCTTCAGCAATGGGCCTCAGCCTCCTGAGTTGCTGAGAACATAGGCATTTGCCACCATGCCTGGCTTAAGCACTGCTTTGGTTCTACAGTTCTTGTTTTAATTTCAGGTATGAGGGAGAAATAATTAAAGTATTTAAATAACTGTATCATTTTTCAGTTGTAAAAGTAACAAGCTCATTGTTGACAAAATAATAGTACTGATGACTAAGATGAATAAAAAGACTATTTATGATCTATAATTTATATTCTTAATATGTAGGGTTTTTTTCCTTTTCATTTTTTTAATTGAGAAAAAGGAATAAGAAATTTTATTGATTTGCTAGGAGAAATACAGGGGACTTCTATCCCAGAGCTGTGATTCCGCCCATCAGCAGGAGCAGGGGTCTTTAAAAGAGGTGATTAAAAACCTACATTCCATGTGTTCTCTGTTTGAATTGTGATTTACTTATTAATTTGGGAGATAGTCATTTCTGATATCTTCTGGTTTAATCCCCAAAAATCTGGATTACTTCATTCCTATGGTGGATATATACTCAAGGACAGATGAAAGGTAATCTTTTTTCCCTTGAGATTAGGGAGGGGGAAAGATTAGGGAGGATCAGGGAAAGAAGAAGAGGAAGAAAGACATTTCCATTTTAAAAATACATTGCAGTGGCAGATGAACAAGGGCTATATTCAAAGCAAAAAGTGAACCACTTTTACATTTTCCCATGGCCAATGTCTTCATTTTATTTCTATGGAAAAATGGGTGAGGACAATCTCCAAGCTTCTTCCTGCTGAAATAGGAAGTAACCCAAGGTCCTTGTTCTCTATTAGCAGGGGCATGGACAGTTAAGGGTATTCAGCATCAGAGCAGTTAGTTCAGAGGTCCACAGTGACTGATGCCAGGCTACTGGACAAGGTATTCATAGGACAAGATCATGCTAAGACAACAATAACAAGACAGCAAAGCATTTTTTTTGTAAACAAGTAGCAAAAAAGCAATTATTATTTCAGCCAGTCTCTGCAAACCATGAAGACAATAACTCATGATTATATCAGTGCAAAACAGACTGAGTTTATTGATATAGAAGGATAGGAAGATTTATAGTTCTATGAGATTAGGCTCAAATTAACTCAGGACAAATTTACAATTCTAGAGTCCTTTGAGATCATTATTATTAGGCACTTACACCCAAGAACCCTTCCCTTAGCCAGGCACAATGGTGCACACCTGTAATACCAGCAGCTGGGGAGGCTAAGGCAGGAGGATTGTGACTTTAAACCAGTCTCAGCAATGGTGAGGCACTAGGCAACTCAGTGAGACTCTATCTCTAAATAAAATATGAAACAGGGCTGAGTATGTGGCTAGGTGATCTAGTGTCCCTGATTCAATCCCCATTACCCTTCCCCCCCCCAAAAAAAACCCTTCCTTTATGCCTCCAGCTTTATTTACTTTTGATATGGCTAACAGGCTGACACAAATGTACATCTTAAGTTACATTTTTAAAAACCATAGTTTTTTCTTTTAAATGTGCATGTAGGTCTGTGCTTAGGCTATGTTAAACACCTGCCCAGTGTTTTAGACCAAGTTGGCCAAAACTGACCTTGTACCTGTGTACTCTTAAGAGTCAACTGGGATTCCTCAGAGATCACACTTGTGGTTTGTGCAAAACTTCTTGGCTCCTTTAGCTTTCCTCTATCAGTGGTGCCATTAGCCAGGATGGATCGGGGTCTTGTTGACCATAAGTGGCTTCTCTTACAAGCATCAGGAACATTTCTCTTTCTGATGACCCTCCTCTTTGCAGAATGTGCACTGGTTGGCTTCCTGTTCTGGGATTCTCTCAACCTCCCTGATGGTCAGATCAGGTGACTCACTAGTGTGGTAGGGCTCAGAGAGGGGTCCTGTTGATCTCTAGGTTCTGGTTGACCTTAGAGAACAAGGGCCAAAATGTTGGCTGCTTTTTCCTTGGACCTTTTCCTACCTTGACTTTGGTCTCTAAGTTTTTTGTTTTTAAACATCCAGCAGGCCAGTTCCTCCAATCTTAAAGTAACTTCAATATCTATAATTTTACAGGTATCCCTTTTATTTAATTGAGTTAGTTTTAGTACTGGAAGTCAGCATTATATACTATTTGTCCTATATGTGATGGGTTATTATCTCAATTTAACTCAAGTTGTTTTATTAGAAGAAGTACCTCTGCAAAACACTAACAGGCAATAATTATACCGTTTACAAGAAAAATTACAAAATAAAATTAACAGAGCAAAAACATATTCAATTTGTGTAATAGCTATGAGCCAAGAAAAATGATTTTTATAATCTTTTGAACACAACTTCAAATGAGCTCCAGTATAGCTTATGTTGAACAATTCTAACATGGAGTAAAGTGAGAGGCAGAGCCTTATCTCAGGTAAGGTGGGGCTCTTGACAAATAACACAATACAACATTACATCTAAAACATGAATCAAATAAAGGCTAAGAGAGCTTTTAACTTTCTTTTTGTGGAAAAAAGGAGAAAAAATGCTTCCATGTTTTACAATATCACTTTAAACAGATTAGATTCTTCTTATTTTCTTCCAAAAATACATTTAAATTCTTATTCCAGAGTGAAGAGTAACACAAAATTACACACACACACACACACACACACACACACACACCAGATTATTTTATCCAGCTATAAAGCATCAAATGACATGAATAAATAGCAACCAAATTTGTATTTCTATACAAATCTGAGACTATTACTACAGATAATTTTAGTTTGGAGAACACCAACTGGGTAAAGTTCTCTCCACTAAGCTTTACATTTAACTAAGTTTTAACTTGTAAAGTTCAATTTAGAACCAGTATTTTATGGTAACAAAAATTATAGGTCTGCATGGGTTAGCAATTCTAGGAAAAATAAAGGGTAGCCTTAAATCTCTTACACACTTAGAAAACAGTGTTAATGAGAGAAATAGATTTAGTCAAAGCAAACAGATATAAGACAGGTCTTCAAATGATACTGTGGCCTTTCTAGTCAGCTACAGTGTATAAAGGAGAGCAACTTATTGGCTACCTTGCCAGTAATCCTAGACAACTTTCACTTGAAAAACTTTTACATAACTCTTAGACAAGACTGATTTATATAGTTCTCAGATATATAGTTGTATCTAGTTACATATATTTAGGATGTGAACTATATTGTAATAACCTAAAATAGTAGTTGTTTCTCTAACCAGTTACAAAGTAATCATTTAATTTAACAGATATAAACCTAAATTTCTTTAAGCTTTAGTTTCCTCCAAGTAATAAAACCTAACATATATAAGAAAATTATCTTGACAAATAAGAACAAATAAATGTTTCAGATTTTGCTTCATATCCGTGTATTAATGTTCAAATAATGTTGACTGTTAATTACAGCTAATTTAATCATAAATAGTTTTTGAGATTTACCTTCTGCAAATATTCTGCAACTTAATTAGACATTCACAACTTCTTTACATCCTTAGTTTTGTCCTCTCTTTCATCTTGAATTTTTAAACTTAATTTATATATGACAGCATAATGCATTACAATTCATATTATACATAGAGAACACATTTTTTCATTCATCTTGGATTTTAGCACATGAATATTACTTTACCAGACAAAATACTTTCCCATCCAGAAACATTTCTTTTAACTTCTAATTTTCTGTACTAAAATATATTTCCACACCTATAACTTTCTTTTATCTTTTCTAGTTTTGGACCCTGTCATAAATTCATATTCTGATAAAATCTTTATGAATGCTACCTGTGTGTTTATACAACAAATTTCATCCCAGGAGAAGATTGAGCAATCCAGCTTAAACAAAAACTGTTCCTTTTTTTGTTTTCCTCCCAAATTGTATTCAAGGAAGGGGTTGGAACAAAAGTATTTTTGAGCATGACCTGCCTCCCTTGTCATTATCACAAGGCCATCAACTTTACATGAGATCCCTACAGCCAATTGTACCCAAAGGCTCCTTCTGGGTCTTCTTCTTATTCTAGGCATATTTTATTTTCAATGGAAGAGACACTTTCCATCCTTTTTTTTTTAATGTTTACTTGAAGATCCTTTGCAGAAGCTGCCTACAAAACATGGGTTGGTTTTAGTTGCTTTTTATTTTCTGGGTGAAGTTGTTTATTCTGCCATTCTCCCCATGCATTTAGTTTTATGGGATATTATTATAGCAAGAACTGCTTTGCCCCCATGATGAATACCTTCTGGCCAAATGGGTTGTTCTGTGATATCTTAAAAAGGGAGACTATTCCTGTCCCCAGGTCATAAACTAACAGTGATGGAACCTACTGCCAGAAATCTTTTGCGGCCAGCAGCCTCCATCCCCCAAGGGCAAAAAGGACTGGAAAGCAAGGAAGAAGCCAGGTTCTTTTTGGCCATTTTTCTACATCCCAGGCAGCTCCCTTATGTGTTGAGGGGAGCTCCCATGCACCCAGGGTTTAGGGGATTCCCCTCTCTGGGATCCCTCCCCGCCAGCTTGGGGCTGGTGTCCTTACCCACAATGAGATGACCTGTGGCTGCCTGGGGCCAGACTTAGACACAGTGCTGGAAGTGCTGGCACTGGGTTGAAAAGATTTAAATCTTTTGAAACTTTCTCTGGTGTCCTGCTATCTCTGTACACCAGAGGCAGTGCCTTTTGGCACCTTCAACCTTGTTTCTAACTATTTGGACCCCTTATCATGCAACTGCATACATGCCTATAGATACAAAATTTCTTTCATATACTTTATCCCTGACAGATCAACTTCAAGATTGTATAATAATCCAGCTATTCAAAAGTCAGATGGTTACAGTAAAACATTATCTTAGATAGGTGGTCCTTTCTTCAACTTACTTTACCTCTGACAGACCAACTCTGATTGCAAGATTGTACAGAAAAGAAACACAACCAGAAAGGAGCCCCTAAACTATGGCAGACAGAAGGGGAAGCTTTAAATTGATCAAACCAAGATCTTTTCCAAGAGACTACCTATACGATCAATGCCGTATTAATCATGTACTAAAAGTGGCAGTAACATATACAAACAAAACAAAAACACAGACAGACAACCAGAGGGAATTCACAAACCCAAGGTCAACAAACAGATGAGAACCTAGAACAGACCAGAAGTATGTAAATATTTCTAGGTTCTCCAGTCCTATTTCACCAGAACTCCTACACCAGTGGTGCCACAGATATCCCCACAAAGAGTCACTGGATGGTCTTACAAAGAGTAACCAGATGTGTGGAATCAGGAGACTTAGTGCACACACCCGGGACTTACTAAGTGGCCAAAGGTGTCCTGACTTTATTTAGTTCAGTTTTTTATTTTTTTTTTCTCTTAAAGTGGACCATGATGGAGTAAGCTATACAGTTCAGGGAGAGAAGACAGGAATTCCTGAAGCAATGGGAACTTTGGCAGCTGCTGGGATGGTCCCTCAGTCTCTCCCTTTACTCACAGGAATAGCTCCTCTGGTTGGACCAGAAGAAACTCAATCATCTCCTGATTTTTCTGCAGTTGGCTCTCAACAAATTCACTAGCCACCTTTGCATTCTCAGTATGGAACTGTGGGGGTTTCTTGGAGAGCCAGGGTTTCCCAAGAAACCTGGAGTGGGGCCTGTTCTTGGGTCCCACATGGGGTATCAGAATTGTTACCAAAATCTCAGTCCTTGTCCCTGAAGACAATCCAACAATGAGGCCATGGTTTTGAGAAAAAGGAAAAGGAAGTTTTATTGCTTTGGAAGCAAAGGATTAACAGAGGGGACCCTTGTCCCAAAAGCTATGACACTTGTTTTTTTTTTTCTTATTTTGATCATAACATTTCATTGTATATTTAAAAATTAGTGATATTTCTGAGTTGGGGTCACCAAGACTATCTCCAGGTTAGACAACTCAGAAGAACTCACAGGACTTAGCATTTAGTCATATTTAAGATTGGTCTCTTTTCTTTCTGTTTTTATTTTCTCTCAATAATTGAATCCAGGAGCTCTCATATCCTAGACATGCATTCCATGGCTGAGCTACATCCCCAGGCCTTTTTATTTCATTTTGAGACAGGATCTTACTAAATGCCCAGGTTAGCCTTGAATCTGGAATCCTCCTGCCTTGGCTTCTAACTGATTACATGTGTGTGCTGCTGCACCCATCTCTAGACTGGTTTATAACAGTGAAAGAATGCAAAGCAATATCAGAAATGGAACAAAGTGCATGGGGCAACGTCTTGGGAAACCATACCATAAGCTTACAAGAGTCCTCTGCTACCAGTAACGAAGGATGAAGGATATATTTAGTTATCTGTACAAGGACATGTGATAGCACATGTGAAATGTTGCAATCAGGTAAATTCATAAAAGATCAATGCCTGAGATTTCAATTGGAGTTTAGTTATATAGGCATCCTTCGTCTACAATTCCCAAATTCCATATTCTTAGGGAAAAAAGTAGGTGTTGAGAATGAACCATACTTTTTATAGAACTTAGATACATTGAACCATACCTATCTGTTTATGGTTGGGAGAACTATTCTGAAATCAAAGTTTCAAGATATCAGCTGAGAGTCCAATTTGGAAATAGGTCTTTCAGAGGAAAGCAATTAAACGCATTATGTTACCTTTTTTTGAAGTTTCAAACTTCATTTTTATTTTTTTCCAATCATTAATATTTATTCATATAATTCAAATTCTTTACCAGTAACTATCACAAAATAAAATCATGTTTAAAAAAAGAAAAAAGATATATAAACATCAATTGCCACTCATACATATTGAATTGGAGTAAACCATTTTGCATCCATTAATTCATTAATTTACTCAGAATTTATCATGATCGAAGGAAGATGTATCCTCTTCTTCCATATTAATAAAAATAATTCATTTTTTTCTACAAAATCTATAGTAAGAAGTTTTTAGTGGCTTAAACAAGCAAGTAATCTTATACACTAAGGGACAATTATAGGATCTTTTAAATCTTGCTCCCTTAATCTTATAAGATGTACTTTAAAATTCAAAAGTTAAGGTTTAAAATAATGGTTATATTAATTTAAATATATTTGAGAGAAAAGTAAAAACAATCTAGTTATGTTATATACCTATAAATAATACTTTATTAATTACAAAATTTAAGTATTGTTCCTCTGAATCAAAACAATTTTCTTCCATTTACTCCATAGTTGATTTTTTTTTCCGTGAAGCTATTAAATTCTTTGGAGTCTTTAATTTTTTCAGGAAAGAAAATCCATATAGCACAATCTCAAATATTCTTGTTTTATAGAAGCAGTTTGTAAGTCAGTCTAACTAGCTGTGATCAATCTCCCTCAATCCTATTAGCAAAATGAACAAGCATCAAAATTCCATATCAAAGTATGTTTTCATTTTGAATGCAACACTCAAGTTTGTTTACTTTAACTTTTAAAGGGTCGATTAGACAATTTGAGATGCAGAATAGGCCCAGTAAAAAATACAAGGTTGCCCTTTATTCAGAACTTATTAAAGAAAAAAAAAACATTTGGAAATATTGTCATTTACCAAGGAGAGAAAAGAAAGAAAATGACAGATATAATGTGAAGGCTACATAATAGCTATGATTATAATGAAAATCAATGAGGACTAATTTATTCTGTATCATATTATGAGGACAGGGAACATTCTGCAGTGGAAAGGCAATAAATTAGAAGTGGATATTAACATTTCTAATGCACAGTGTGAGATAGCCAAACAGTGATTGAAAAGGGAAAAACAATTAATACTCAAATCTTGTTAAATATTTAATACTAAAAATCCTTGGAACACTTAAAAGGAATTTCTTT
The DNA here is from genome assembly GCF_052094955.1 of Ictidomys tridecemlineatus. NCBI lineage: Eukaryota > Metazoa > Chordata > Mammalia > Rodentia > Sciuridae > Ictidomys > Ictidomys tridecemlineatus. Next base: position 107,617,361 of record NC_135479.1, read on the forward strand.
TTCAGTTAATTGTTTGCATATAATCAGATAGGAAGTATAATAAAGAATGTTTGCTTGGCATTTAGAAGGCTAGTGTAAGTTGATAGTCTAAATGAAGACTTCTATATTTGGAGGAAATTATTCTAAATTAATTCAAGAAAGAGTTCACAGTGTGTGCTTTTTAATAGTCATGAAAGAATTCTAGTGCACCTGCTTAGGAACATTTTCCTCTTATATAAAGGTGTCTGGTATTTTGCTTAGTTTGTGGTAAGTAATTTGCATGAATTCATAATGTAGCTGTCAGATTTTCTTTTTTTATTCTTGTTGCATTATAATGCTAATAGAGTGAAAACAGAATTTAAAAAATTGTTTTAGACTCAACATCACTATATTTGACATCTATATACTCCCTGTGATAAATATAGCATCAGATTTTCTGTGGTAATGCTTTCATAATCTTAGCTTCTGGGCATTAGTGCTATGCAGTTTTCGAATGTGGAAGTTAGATGTTTTGTAGTATGTAAGTAATTCTCCTTTCATCTGAATGAATAAGAGCAGATTATAGATAAGTAGTTGAATTAATATTTGAAAACTTACAGGTATCATTTGCCAATCACTCTTCTGCTCTTCTCATCTGGAAGTTTTCCATGAAACTTTATTCTATAAGTAAAACTGAGATATGGAAATGCTGACACAAAAATAGATTATCTTATCAAATCTCTAAACTATTTAAAACTTCCAATGAATTTTAAAAAATATCAAATCAAATAATGTGAATTTATAAGGGGCCATTTTGCCTGCTTTTCACTTTTAGGAAATATGAGTTTGTATGAATGGAAGTTTTACATTATATAAAACTGATTCACATTCCAAGTGATAGTACAAAGCAATTTTGTTTTTCAAACTTCAGGATTAGTTAATATAAAACAAAGAAAGCCAAAAATACAAGACAATAAAATATAAATTTTATTAGAGTTTTTATTTAATCATATATCCTCAATAGCTACCCTCAGGTTGATAGGTTTAGAGCAAGTAGTCATATTATATTTAAACATATTATAAACAATATCTAATTGTAAATTGTTTTGTTTTTTTCTTTTTAAAACACAATCTCATCTAGAAAAGGAGTACAATCTGTTTCTATAAATGTAAATCAGATTGACATAAGCAGAAGTCAAACTAATAATGAATTCTATAAAATTTTAGGAAAAATGTGAGGCAGCTCTACTTAGATGCAATCCTTATGTGTGTGGTACACAGGATTAAAGCAAGGCTTCATGCGTGCTAGATAAGTGCTTTATCACTCAGCTATATCCCCAGCTCCAAAAGCAATGTTTCAGAGAGTATCAATGTTTCCAGGCCTATTGTGGTTTGGTCTGTGTGGCTCATGCAGGACCTGGATTCCAAACAATAGGCTCCCATGAACTTCATTTAACAAAATTAAGGCCCTAGAATAGTGATATACTATCTTTAGGAAAAAAAAAATGGATTCTCAGATTCTCCCTGTCCCTTTGACTTTATAACAATGTATGTGTGTATGTTGCACACACAAATATGTACAAATACAAGTAACAAGAACAAATTTTAAAAACCCCAACTGCTCATAAACAACAACAAAATTTAAGAAATGTCTATGTATACATATGTAGAGGGATTGATATGATCTCTAGATATATACCTAGATAAACATAGGCTGTAGTATTTGTTATTTTTCTTCTATACTATTAAAAAGTATTTTCTTTTGAGGTAAATGTATATTCAATGCTATTCAGAGGTCTTGGGTGTCAAATTGTATATATGTTTTGAAAAATGTATTCATCTTTGTAATCGACTCTCTAATCAAGACATAGAACATTTCCTTCAAACCAGGAATTCTTATCACATTTTCAGGCAATTCATCCCCCTTTTCCTGTTCTGAACTTTCACTTTTTTTTGTCTTTAAAATTCAAGATAGTGACACCTGTATCAGACACTGAATTCATATATGCCTTTGTATTAATTTTCTTTTTTGCTATCTCTTTCTCTCAATGACTCCATTTTTTTTTCTATTTGTTTGCTCTGATAACTTTGAATTATGTTTTCATATCTGATAGTAATGTTCTACTCTTCACTTTTATATTTCCATTTTCTCTTAGCCATTGTTTTAATGCTTACTCTAAAATTAGTATGTATTATTTAATACTTGCAGAAAATTAATGATTAATAAGTAGAGAAAAACCTACAGCTTTCATTCACTAATTTATGTGATCTCATAGGAAGGAGGGAGAGAGAGAGAGAGTAAGCAAAAATAAAATATGAACAAGAATTATCAAAATACTCTAAGATGTGGAATTTATTAAATTTATTACTGACAGCAACTAATAAGAAATTAGTTTAGGACTTAAACAAAAATGAATGAATGCACATAAAAAGAGATTCGATTGTAGTATAACAATTTTTCTGGCATGTAAATTTTGATTTTTAAATTTAAGAATCCTTTAAATAAAATGTAGAGGATGTTTACTACTGTGATTTGAATATGTGGTCTGAAGCTTCTTTTAGGACGTTCCCATTCCTAAAAGGGAAAATAGGAGAGAATTATAAGATCCCCTCACAATTTTTTTAAATAACTGGCTACTAGAGTGAAATAAATATGAATAATTTGGCTTAGAATCATTGTTAAGATATAACAGCAAAAAATTTAACAGATGTGAGAGAGTAGACTGAAAATCTGCAATAAGTTTTAGAGAAGATTTGTTTAAAAAGCAATACCAAATCATATCCTGAAATATTACTGACATTTAGAAATAGAGAACAGACTAGCTTCTGGAACAAAAGAAGACAATTTAAAACAGAGAGAAAAGGAATTAGACTAGTCTTGGAAGTTTTATTTGCACCCCATTTGTAGCACATATGGATCATTGAGAAGAATTAATAATTAAATACCACCAAGAAGGTATTCATTTGTTGAGGCTAAAGATATATATTTACAGACAAACAGAGATTCAGAGAATGCATCATAAAAATGTTCAGTATGAGTAGAACTCATAAAAATAGTTTGTCCAAAAAATGAATACTTGCCACAATATGGAATGTATAAATGAGTAGAAGAAAAATATATGTGCCCTTGTGAATTTCTATAGTCAAAGTGGAGCTATTATTTTAAGTTATTATAAAATTCTTATTAAAGTTAGGATGAAGCAATAAAAATAGAGCACCTTCGTGTTTGACACATTTGTACATAGTCTTCATATAATAATATAAAAGTTTCGAGGGGCTGGGGATGTGGCTCAAGTGGTAGCACACTCGTCTAGCATGCGTGACACACTGGGTTCGATTCTAAGACCACATAAAAATAAAATAATGATATATTTTTAAAAAAGTAAAAGTTTTGAGTCTTCTCAGGAGGAAGTAAGTAAATCTGATTCTAATTGTATAGATTTTGCATTGCACAAGGGCATTAATTTACAGGGCCATCCATCATATCTTACATATCATGGATATGCATTTTATTATAACTTGTCAACAGATGTAATTGAATATGTTATTTTAACAAAATCTCTACATTATAGTAATTGTACATCTGATATAATAATAGTGTTATAGGAAACAGCATCATTTTTTTATCAAAAGAAAATGGTCAAGTGATCTAGCAGTGGCATTTCAACTTTAGTGCTTGACTTGGTCCGTTCAGTTTATTATAAGAAATACCACAGACTGTTTGGTCTATAAAAATAAAGGACTTTATCTCTCACAGTTCTGGAGCTGGGAAGACCAAGGTCAGTGTTCTACCATATGCAGTGTCTGGTAAAGGCCAGCTTCATGGTTTATAGACTTCTCACTATGTTCTTATATGGCAAATAGGTAAGGAACCATTTTGAAGTTAAGTCTCTTTTAAAAGGGCAAACACTATTCTTAAAGCTTCTGTTCTTATGAACTAATCATTTCTGAAATTCTCTCCACCTTCTAAGTGCACTACATTGGGGGTTAGGAGTTTAACATAAAATTTGCATGAGATGCAAAATTCATGTTCCTCTTCCATGCAATTGTTATAGCATCAACTTTAAAGTTCAAAGTCTCCTCCATGGCAGGGCACATGCTTAATTTGCACAAGACCTTGGACTTTCTCCAGCATCAACATAAACAAGTCCAAAGTTTCATCTAAATCAGAAGTGGGTGGAACTCAAGCTGTGATTCATTATGACATGAATTACTCTCTAACTGGGACTTGTCTGTGTTATCAAGGAAGTTAAGTTCTTCCAAAAGGCATAGAATGGATGTTCCCATTCCTAAAAGAAGAAAGAAGAAGGGAGTTATAGGTGCCAGGTAAATCCAAAACCTAATGGGTAAACAACATTAAATCTTAGAGTTCAAGAATAACAATCTTTGATGCCATGCTCTCTCTGCCCTCCAGGCCCATTAGGGTAAAAGTACTATCTCTATCACATTACTTGGTAGGGTCCCATCCCCAGGACTCTGGGAGCCTTGCCAACAAAGCTTTGGACAGAGCTATCTGGCCTATTGAAAGCAAGGTGATGATCACTGATTTGAAACCAAAGAAGTAGCCTGATCTCTGTATCACCTTCAGCATGATTCTTCCCTTGACTTAAAGCATAGGTCATATTTGAAGTTGAAAAGAAATACAGTTCCATCCTGTGATATCCAGCAATTATAAGAGCCTTCTTTCATCTCTTCACATTTTCTTCTTTTTTGGTTTGAACTGGCAATTTTCCTGCTAGGCTTATTAAGTCTGTGTTTAATGTCCTTACTAATCTCTGTATTAAATGGACTATTGACCACACACTTTGTGTATGCTGAGATCACAGTGGTGATTTACCACAATTCTTGAAACTTTCTTTTCAACCCTCATCCCTTACAAAATTTTATAATTGATAAACTCCTTGCATTAAATGCATTCCCACTTAAAAATGTCTACAGAGATATGAACTATGTCAGGTTGATAATTGATTGATATAATAGTGTTGAAAATCTTTATGTGCTTCTTTGCATATTTATTTATTATTGATTTTATTGCTAACATTATTATGTGTCTTATTGTTTGGTGCCCAGAATGATGCTTTGTAATTTCATATGATCCAATTTCTATCACAGACCTGAATGATATACATTATTGTCACTATTTTTAGAGATGAGATGAGAAACTATGTGTAAAATATTAAATACATTTCCAAAACAAATTGTAAGTTATAAGCCAGGATTCTAGCCTGCATCTCATATGCTTAAAATTTCTTACCTTTTAAAGATAACATAATACTTCTTATAAATAGCTTCACCTACAAAAGATATTTTCTTTCACTTTGGTTTTTTTAAATATCACTATGATAAGATCATTTTCCAAAGATTTATTGTTTACATCAACTTGCATTACTTTTTTCATTTATTTCAAATGATCTTACATTACTTTAATGTAGCTAATCAAGCCATTCTTTTTTTTTTTTTTGTATAACAGTTGTGGTGAAACTTCTGTTAACTGCATTAGACAATTAACACCTCTTTAATCAAACATATTGTGAATTGAGATATAGTGAAAAGATATGGTGGCAAACTAATTAACAGAATGAATTGACTCTTGTTCAATAAATATTTAAGATAAAATTTAGCTGTGAAGAAACTGAAATGACTTGATGTTAATACTGAATGTGTGTTAGTAGGTTGGAGGGGGGGCTTATTTGAATAGCTAATATAAGCTAAGTCTTTCTCCTTTTGACAGTCACAAGAGAGGATGACTTTATTTATTTTATTATTATTTTTAATGATACAGGATCTTACTATGTCACCCAGGTTTTCATTGAACTCCTGGGCTCAAGTGATCCTCCTGCCTTTGCCTCCTGAGTAGCTGAGACTACAAGTGTGTATCATTATTCCCAGCTAAAAGATGACTCATTAAAGGACATTGGTGGACTTATTAAAGCTCCTTTAAAGATATGTGCTATGGATTTGATATGAGGTGACCCTCAAAAGCTCCTATGTAGAAGGAATATTCATAAATGCAATGATCATGAGAGCTGTGACCTAATAGTTTATCTTTGTTTGAATGGACTAACTGGGTGGTAACTATAGGGAGGCGGAGCATGGATAGAAACAGTGGGTTACTGGGGGATGGAGTCCATCCTCTCTTTGGCCCCTTTCCTTCTCTCTCTGCTTCCTAAATGCTAGGAGGTGAACAATTTTCCTCAATGCTGCCCTTCTACCTCACCTTGGGCCCAGAGCTATAGATCTGGATAACTATAGACTGAATCTCTGAAACAATGAGCCAAAATAAACTTTTCTTCTTATAAGTTATTCTTGTTGGGTATTTTAGTCACAGTGACCAAAAAAAAAAAAAAGACTAAAACCAGAATTGGTACTGGAAGTGGGGTCTTTGCTGAGACTAACCTGACAATATAGGTCAGAAACCTTTGGGAATGTTTTGTAGGAAGAGTCAGAAAAGTTTGTAGATGGAGCCTGGAAGAGCCTTAAATGCTTGTAAGCAATTCTTGAAACTTGATGATTCTGGTGGGTGCTCAGAAGACCAGAATGCTGAAAGAAATGCGGACAGCAAAGACTGCTCATGAGATTTCAGAGGAAAATGAAGACTTTATTGGGAATTGGATTAGAAGACATTCATATTAATTCAGCAAAGAACTTTTCTACCTTTTGCCCATGTTCTGACACATTGTCAGAAGCAGAGTTTAAAAATTATTGACTAATTAATCTGGCATAGAAAATTTCATTCAGGCTGTGGCATGGATTTTGCTGGTAGATTTTAGACAGGTTTACTCTGAGAATCAAAAGCAGAAAACAGAGCTAAAGGATTTAAAAAATTTAGAGTTCAGCATGAAAAGCACATTTAAAACTGGGGACAAAAAGGTGTGGTTGTTGAAGAGATTACAGATACTAAAGAGATGCTAAGTACTTCAAACAGAGACACAGGACAGGTGGTTTAAGGGCATCTTAGCAACTTAAATGATAACACCAATTACAGATTTAATGAATCAGAAGGTAAAATTTCTTTGAAGTGAGATCATGGTATATGCTGCTCAAAAAGGGGGAACCTCGGAAGTTGTTTTACCATACTGAGCCATATAGGTACTCAGAGGTCAGTGAAACCCTGATTATTTGGGGCCCAGTTGCTGATCAAGCTGTTGTCATTCATATGGTGTTGGTCCTTCAGAAATGAACACTATTGGGATCAAGGGATCATGGAGATTTCCACTGAAATTTCAAAGGAAGACATGGGGAACCAGGCAAAATATAGCAGGGTTGGAATCCCTGTGGGCTTCTCCTGACAGGGCAAGGCATAAAGTTGTGGAGGTGAAGCCAAACCTGAAATGGAGTTGCCATAGTCCAGCTGGGCTGCCTAAGTCCGGCTGGGCAAAATAACCGAGAAGTGACAAGCAACTTGAAGGTTGAATCAGGAACTACTTTATTGCAAGTGAACTCAGCAGGAACTGAGAACTCAAAGTAGTGGGCACCCAAGGTAGCAGAAGCTGCTTCTCTGCCAGACTGCAGAGGTACATATACCCAACTAATTACACACAGCTTAATTTAATTGACATCATCTAGACACAGCAGTCAGTCATTAAGGAATCCTCATCATCTTAATGGTTTGCTGGTGTTGGCTCAGAAACCACTCCTCCTAACATACTGCCAGGCGCCATCTTAACTTGGTTGTGGCCCTCATCATCAGGCCATAGGGATTAAGAGATGCCAGTAACATGCACTGTCTGGTGAGAAAAGCTGCTAGCTGCAGGGAGACCAAAGCTGAAACAGATGCCATGTGGGCTGCAACTGTCAATACAAAAAGGATGGGACATCCCGAATCCTTTGCAGACTTCATTCAGTACCATGTGCTCTGGATGCTGAAAATGGAGTTCTGTGATCTGTCTGGGTTTTGGTCTTATTTTGGACCTATTTCTTCTTTCTATGCCCCTATTCCTCCCTTTCAGAATGGAAAGATTTGTTCTGTGCCACTGTATGTTGGATATGTGTAACTAGTTTTTTGATGGGCTCACAGATAAGAGTTTACCTTCAGTCTCAGGAGAATTTGAACTCAGACTTTTGGACAATGCTGGAACTCTTAAGAAGATTATGGGAACTCTTAGAGATGGACTAAATGCAATTTTCACTGTGAGATGACCATAAGCTTTTGGAGCCAGAGGTGAAATGTTGTGGTTTAAATATGAGGTTTTCCCTGAATCTGCTGCATTAATGCAGGAATATTCAGATTTGTAATGATTAAATTATGAGAGTTATGACCCAATCAATCAATACTAGTTTAAATGGACTAACCGGGTGGTAACTGTGGGTAGTTGGAGGAGAAGGTGTGTCATTGGGTCATATCATAGAAGGGTTCATCATTCCCAAGCCTCCTTCCACCCATCTCTCTGCTTCCTAGCCACCAGGAGGTGAGTGGTTTTGTCTGTAATGGCCCTTCCACCATGTTGTGCTGCCTCATCTTGGGCCGGGAACAAAGCAATCAGCCAACTATAGACTGAGTTACTGCAACCATGAGCCAAAATAAACTCTTCCCTCTTTAAGTTGTTTACTGTTGGGTAATTTGGTCATAACAACAGAAAGCTATCTTACAAAAGATATTAAAAGGGCTGGGATGTAGCTCAGTGGCAAAGCATCTGCCTTGTATTCGCAAAGCCCTGGGTTCAACCCCCAAGTCCAAAAAAGACAAAAAGAAAAAAAAAAGAACCCAACCAAAAAAAATAATAATAATAAGATTAAAAAAAAACCTTAAAAAGATATTAAAAGCTTTATTAGGCAGAAGACTTTTCATAGCAAATGACAGAAATACAATTCAAAATAATTTTAACCAAAGAAAATACCAATAGAGAAGTTTATTTTCTGCTCACTTTGGAAAGTCTAAGTGTCATATTATCATTAGCCAAAGTTAAGCACAATTACACACACAATATTTCTGGGGTGTTGTCTCTTACATAGTTTGGTTTTGGGTCCCATTGTTTTTGATTTCATGTTTCAGTTTTTCTTTGTGGTAACAAAGATGTCTGCTGACTAATCAGAGTAATTTCTGTATTCCATTAATCTCCATCCTCCAACCTACCATGACAACCACAGTGGCATGCCTACATTTCAATCCTAAGCAGGACACAGAGTGGTTGCAAGTGATTTTAAACAAATATTTTTATCTAAATTTCTATATCCAGAGTACTCTTCTATGTGTGACAATCATTGACTTACTCATCTTTGTAACAACTTAAAGATGAGCTATTGTTATCTGTCTTTTATCCATGAGATCACTGAGACCATAAAAGTTAAATTGACACATTTAACAAATGACAATCTGAGCCCAATCAAAATACCACACTGGTTCTTCAGTAGCCCACAATGTGGCCAAGACCAATTATGATGACTAAGTCACCATTTGATAGAGATCATATCTGAGACTAAGTAAAGGGTTAGAACTAGGATTAGAGAAAAATGTAGAAAAATCTCCTTGTAGGAGTAGGAATACTGACTTGAACAGAGGGAAAAAAAATCAATGATGCCCATTAAAACAAGAGTGCTATTTCAGGAAAATCAAAGAGTGTGTGTATATGTATATATATATATATATATATATATATATATATATATATATATATATATATATATATACATATACACATATACACACATGTATAGAGTATGTAAACACATATATACCCATATATAAATACATTAACATAGTACATATATTTTTATTTGGGAATTACATGGTTTTGTGATATATGATGGTGGCTAAGTAGTGAATGTTAATAGCAAAAATATAGTTTGTGGTATGATCCTGAAATTAAAATGAAAGGTAGCCAAGCTAAGTTCCTATGTATATATAATAATAATAATAATTAAAAATGACTGTGAGGTACTAGGTATGGTGGTGCATGCCTGTAATCCCAGCAATCCTGGAGACTCACATAGAAAGATCACAAGTTCAAGGCTAGCCTCAACAAATTAGTGAGGCCCTAAGCAATTTAGTTAATCCTGTCTCAAAATGTAAAAAAAAAAATGGCTATGATGTTAGCTAAATGGTAAACTTATCCCAGAAGAAATTATTATTTCTCATGTTGTTCTTTCCTTCATTCCATCACAAATCTCATAATCTTCCTGAACCAATACTCTTCTAGAAGAGAATCTTCACTAATGAGACATCAGACAGCATACTACTGTTCTGATGAAGTCTCCTCTGAACCATTCTAGATGACTTATTACTATAATTCAATTATTCTTTTTTGAATTATTAAAAATAGGCTGCCGAAGTTAAATTAATTTGCATTTTGAAAATTTCTTTAACTTGCTGTCTCTTTCTAAACTCTGTCTAAATTTTTTTCTTTCCTTTCCCTGTTTAATCAGCTCCTTGTACCCCTTTATAGTGATGAAAATGAATGAACTCATCTCCCACTTCTCTGAGTAAAGGCACTGATTATCTGTGTTCTGGGAGCCTCTGCCTTGACTCTGCACACACCCACATGCACAGCCAATGTGGGCATGTACCCAAGGAGCGCTCTTTGTCCTTTCAATTAACCTCACTTTCCTGTCTATGCCACACAGGGTTTCAATGTTGTGGGGAGTATATGAGAGATATATTTCACCCCATTGCAAAAGGCTCTGGATAGCAATATGCTAAAGATGATAATTAAATCTATCTTACCTCAGAGTCCTCAATAATTAGTCACGTCAAATTCCACACTATCTCTGGTCATACCATACAACCCTTTCAATAAAGCTCATTTGAAATGGCTTCTTTTCCTTAGATATAAAAGAGACCTGGCTAGAAAAGTCAGAGTATTTGTAATTATTTTGTTATCTGATTCTAGACTTCTAGGCATTTCATAATTACCACTTATTTTCCTCTTAAAGTGCTCCCTTATTCTTAATGACTTTTAGGAACTGAACTAAATATAGTAGTTAGTAAACTTACAGATTGCTGAAGGACTTTTGCTGCCCTGCTCCAGGGCCTTTGTGTATGAAAACCTAAATTACTTCTGTGCCTTTGGATCACTATATCCTATTTCAAGTGCATTTTGACATTTCAGATATTTCCTTAGTTCTCCCTGACATTTCAAAAACAACTGGTCATTGATTTTTTTTCATTAGTTATGTCCCCCAAGCCCATGTGACACTCAACACCTGATCCAGAGCACCCTATATTAAAATATAACAGCTGACAAGCTGCAAGGGCAGGTCTGGAACAACTGACCTTCTTCCATTTGGTGCCATGATGTAATAAACATTATCCTGCCATAAAGCCAAGAAGCTTTTGGTATCATAACACATATTGAGAATTCAGAGTTTGAAATTGCCATTATGGTGAACAGCAGTACATACTGTGCTGACTAGAGACTATTCACTAATGATAGCTTAAGTGAGGGTAATGTCAGGTCTTCATGAAGTATAATGAGTATTTATTATGTGCTACTTGTAACTAAAGGCTCTTGTTATTATCATTGATGTGAAGATCATCTTTAAAAAGCAATCAAAGCAATGAAATAACAGTTTATGTGGAACAAAGCAGCAAATTCAGATCTGATAAGCCTACTATTAAGACAGTAATTTAATATTTATGTGGAATATTAAAATTATATTTCCTATGTAAGGTATGACTCTAGAGAAGCAATATTATTTCATATCAGATGCACAGCTCAGGGATTCTACAATTTTAAATGTATTTTAAAATTATAAATAAGTTATTATAAGATTTTTTAATAGAGATTTTAATCTCTAGCTCTATTGATGAATACAATGTGGTTGAAAGAAACAGAGTAAGAAGTGTTTCCTTTTAAGCTCATCCTGACATTGTTTCAAGGAAAGACTTTTTGAGCTGATCCATTTACTGATTAAAACATTTGTTCTCATGAAATAAAAGTTTCTTACTTGCAAACAAGCTCAGCTTTTGATGAGTTTGGTTACCTATGTTAGCCAATTCATCTATTTTTTACATGTTAGAAGATGGAGAAGAAATAGGCAAGCAAATAAAGAGATTTTAAAATTACTTAATAAGTCCTAAAAGAACCAGGAGTAAGAAGGAGAAATACAATAGTCATTAGGCTTTATAAACAGCATGAATATGGCAAGTCCTGGCCAACATGTGGACACCAGCCAACATATTGTCTGTTCCATGGAAATTTCTACTTTAAGCAAACTACTTAAGCTAATATATTTTCTTCAGGTTTAATTTCTTCAGTTGTAAAATAGACAAATAATACTTGTCTCATAGAGTTGTTAGGATTAGATATGATGTCACATAAGAAAATTCTTATAAATTAGTTGAGACATATGTATGTCTCATATATCTGTGTGTGTGTGTGTGTGTGTGTGTGTGTGTGTGTAATTTTAAATGGTTCATTAAACATTTCATTATTTTTAAGGGTCCAAATGTCTTTTTGAGCAGAAAGAAATTCATCAGGAATGAGTTACACAGATTTTATATATATATTAACTTTCTAGAATTTTTAAACTCTTCTCCAAGAAGCTAATATTTTATGTAATTGGCTGAATTTTCTTTCTTAGTTTTCATTTTCATGTTTCATTCTTTGAGGACTATACATGAATGAAATATGAAATTTGTTTTAATTTTTAACAAAATGCTGTCAAACAGATACTAAAAGAGTCTCATGATGTATGTGATTTACTCTTAGCAAAAGAATCAGTAAATGTTTCAGGTTTGGTGTAATTTGGATAGCATATTAGAACTAAATGCCACCTGTGGATATAGTAGTTATTTCTCAATATTTATTGATATTGTTGGAATAATAATGCTATGTTTTATTTAACAATTCAATATTTAACATACTTATGACATTCTTAGTATGAGATGCAAAAACCATATGCTTTAGTTTCATACAATAGAATTTCTTGGCAATTGAAACCAACAGGGATGGCTTGAGCGACATTTTAAAATTGTTTCTTTCCTCTGAGTGGTTTTCATTTAATCACAATAATACTCTGAGTTCTAGCTTAGGCCCTGAAGTCTTTTGAGGGAATATGGCTAACAAGACATATGTCCTTTTATACCATTTTCATTTGTTAATGTCATGGGATTGTCTTTACAGTGACCACAATGAGTTTATTCAAGGAATTAAATGTAGCTAGAGGAAAAACAGAGGGAAAAAAAACAGTCTGGTAATGGAAATAAAATATTGCCCAAGAGGTGCTTTCGGCAAAATAGACTTATCACTTTTGTTAAACATTGTTAAGGTAACTATTTAGAGCATTTCCTATGGAGAGTATGTTTATGTTTAAGGCCAATAATGGAGTAGGCTGCTTGTGAAAACACCTCCCATGGTCTCCTAGCTATATCCCCAGGCCTGCTTCTTGCTCATTTACCAGGGAAATAAACTTAACTTTTCTCTCATAGGCTGCACTAATTTAACTTGTATTACTTTATCCATGTAAATGCCAATCTGTTCTATATTCCTTGGAGTCTATTTTCCATCTCCGTAATACAATAGATTATATCTCTAGCTCCAACTATCTTATATGCATGTATCTGTACACCTACCATCCTATTTACAATCCCTTTGTATATTTTTGCCCTTGGTTTACCATTTTGGTAGGGAGGGAAGTTCTATAGGTTCACATGTACTTGGTGATTTCAACTTTGCTTTCAGGACTTGGGAGATTACACTAGAATTTTTTGGAAAATCCATGAAGTCCACTATGAGACTCAGGATATGCTCCCTTTTACTACGTAATTTCCATAGCCTTTACTTTCACCATTTGGCTCCAACAGCGTTTTGTATCTCCAGAAATTAAATCAAGTCAGTCTCAGCCTACATCTCTAAAAATGGTATGTGTTCTTTCTTTCTCATAATGTGTTTCCAACTTCACCGACAAATGGCTTATGTGATCCCTTTAGGGACAACTTTGAGGAAGATTTACAGATCTCTCTTGGCAAGATATCCAAGGGTCCTTTTAAAGGGCCTGTTTTTCATTTAATGGGTGTGGTCTGTGATCAAGCTCTGGCATGTACACTTGGTAAGAGAATGAGATTCCATTGTGACTGAAATTAGATCTCTACTTCAAAGCCCAAGCATTTCTCTGATTATTTATTGATAAATTGTTTAGAATGCTAACCATCTATTTTATTTCCAATTAGCTTCTCCTAAAATATGTCAGCAAGGAAAATATTCTAACCATTGCTATAGTCCTATTCTTCATTGCAATGTCTGTGCCCAATCTACTCAAGTGATAGAAAGTAAGGTCCCGCCATGTGTCCTCTGTCAGCACAGAAATTCACATCTCAATGGCAGCATCTTCTATGGCTATCTCTTGATGAAATAAAGGATATGAAATATTCTAAGAATGCAGGACTCACACTTGTTAATGTACTTCTCTAATTTGGAGTATTGGTGGATGGTTTGCACATAATATAATTATATGTACTTCCCTATGTGCCCCCCTTTATGCCTTGAGATACTTCCTTCATATTATAATCAGGAAGTTTTGTCATCCTAAGCTTACTTGACGTAGTTGACTATTGAGTTCAAGTGAAAATCAACCAACCAATAATTATTAAAGCCACTACTAGAAGCAAACACACTGAATTGAGGGACTTTGGAATGTTAATCATCTTGATAAATTCAGACATTTAATATAGACAAAAGTAGAGCAAGAGAGTATAGGTGATGCTACCCAAACCTTACATACACTTGTCAATGGGGCTCCTAGAGCTATGTTGATTGTATATTACTGCTGTTAGAACTGCTGCCTCAGAAAAAGAGAAGGAAGTTCAGATCCCAAAGTCCCAGTGATAGTGGGGCTTGCTACAGATGGTGTAGGAACCTTCTGTCCTCTGTGGCTATCCCATCACCTGCTATTACTGTGCTTACTGCCTTCTTCAGAGGCCCACTGACATCTTTCATAATCAGCAGTTGCTCCTTGCTGCAGCCACAGGAATCAGACACAGGAAAAATGGCATGTCTTTCCTTATACTCTCTAATCTCCAGCTAATTGTTTAGTTATGAGAACACCTTGTTATCTCTAATAATTGTATGTACAAATGATAATTATTATCTTAATATATATCTGAAAACAGACTATATATTTCCAAAGATTCATCTTTTTTAGGAATAGTTGTCATAGTTTACCAGACAAATGTCTCTGGGAGAGTCCCTTCAGAATTGAAAGATTCTAATCAAAGCCCAGAAAAATAAAATATTTCAGTCATAACAAAATGAATGCTTAACGGAAATTCTTCTATAAAAGTATAATTCTTCTGTGGTATGAATTTTGCTTTTCTCAAGACAGCAAATAAATATGGCATACAAAAGGCATAACTTCGGTGGTTTATAGCTCAAACTTCAAAAACATCTAGAATGAGCCCCCAAGTTGTACTTTATACTAGGAAAAGGAAAATGCCTTTGTGTTGTCTAACATTTTTTATTCTAACTAGATTGAGATATTTCAAATCCACTATTTTCTAAATATTCTCTGAAAATTAATCTAATCTGGCAATTTTTCTTATAAATATTTTATGCAAGCTAATTCAAAAATATTCCTAATTTTCAGATTTAATTTTAAGTGTTGGTCAAAAAATGACCACTCACGGCCACCTTTTTGTTATCTCTTTATTTCTCAATATTTAGGAACAATTCTAGACGTGATATCATGTGTGTGTGTGTGTGTGTGTGTGTGTGTGTGTGTGTGTGTGACAGTGTGTATGGCATCAATGGTTAAATGGGCTTGCTCTGAAATTTATACTTTCTAATAATTCACAGTTGAAGTGAATAAAGAAGTAATTAAATGTCACACAATTTATATTTAAGAGAGTCCAGAAAATAGTATATCAGTATAAATAAGAATACCATGAACTAAAACTCAGCCTCCCAGTGACTCAGGAAGCTGAAACAGGAGGACTACAAGTTTGAGACCAGCCTTAGCAACTTAGTGAGGACTGTCTCAAAAATAAAAAATAAAAAAAAGGAGCTGGGTGCAGTAGCAGATGCCTGTAATCACAGCAGCTTGGGAAGCTGAGGCAGGAGGTTTTTGAGTTCAAAGCCAGATCCAGCAAAAGTGAGGTACTAAGCAACTCAGTGAGAATCTGTCTCTAAATAAAATACAAAACAAGGCTGGGGATGTGGCTCAGTGGCCATGTGCCCCTGAGTTCAATTTCTGGGACCCCCATCCCCCCCAAAAAATAAAAAAATAAAAAAGGGCTGGGAATATGATTTATTGGTAAAGTACTTCTGGGGTTCAATTCCCAGCACCAAAAGGAAGGAAGGAAGGAAGGAAGGAAGGAAGGAAGGAAGGAAGGAAGGAAGGAAGGAAGGAAGGAAGGAAGGAAGGAAGGAAGGGAGGGAGGAATAAAGGAAGAAAGAAAGTAAGTAATACCAAGTATTGACATCCTATGGTCTGAATTAAACTCAAATTTAGATATTTTTATCTTTCTATGTTCTTCTTTTGGGAGAAAATTATCTCTTTTGCCTGCCATGAAATTTTTCAATTTGCTCTGTCAAGGATTAGATCAGTACACACACACATACATATGCACATATATATTAAATGCATATTTTACATATAATATATATTAATATATATTAAATACATATTAGTTATATACACATAATATCTCTTTAGGTCTTGAGGATACAGTAGTGAACAGGATACCAAAGACTCTGCCTGCAAGATTTCAATATAAAGAAAGAAATAATAAAGAAGAGCTAAATAGTTCATACTAAAAACTTTGTGGTGATTAAAATATAGTGATACAGTATTATATAACTAGTTGAGGGGATAGTCAGGGCAGGCTTCTATATGGAGGTTAACTGCAAGTTAATATCTGAGTGTCCAAAAGGAGGTAGCCATGCATATCAAAGAGAAGGGCATTCTAGACACAGATATCAGCAAGTTCACAAAGCCCTGAAGTAGAACAGAGAGTAGGTACAGGACATAAAGGAGGAAAAACCAGATGAGAATTGTGAGTCTATGATAAAAATGGTATAAGCTAAGAGTGCAGAGGACTGCAGGGGTAATATCATGTATGATTAAGAAATAATAATATTCGTTCACTAGTTGGGCATTTAAAACCTATGTTAGTTAACTTTTCTTTGCTGTCACCAAAATACCTGACAAGAACACAACGTAAAGAAGAAAAGGTCTCAGTGCATGCATGGTCAACTCCATTGCTCTGTGCCTGAAATGAGGCAGAACATCATGGCAAAAGTATATGGTAAAGGAGAGCTGTTTAGGTCATAGTAGCCAGGAAGTAGAGAGAACTACTGAGGAGCCAAGAACAAGATAGAGCCTGTAAGGGCACAAATCCAATTGAGCTACTTTTTCACCCATGCCCTTTCCACTATACCACCCAGTAATTCATTCAATTTATTAATCCATCACATAGATTAATCCATTGATGAAGTTTTGACTCTTATTATTGTCTATAAGCCTCACTTTTAAACTTTGCTGCATTAGAGTTTATGCTTTCAATACACAAGTTTTCTTGGGGACATTTCTATTACAAACCATAACAAGACCTTTCATAATTGGATTTAACCTATTCATCCAACTGAATTTCCACTGTGCTTTACTAGTTTGCTCACCACATTCCAAACAAAATTGTGGTCTATCCATCTCTATTTTATGTATTTCCCATTTTTTTACATATTCAAATAAAAATGGTTCTTCATAATTTATGTCTTTATGTCAAACTAAGCTAATATTATTTTGAATATACCCTATGTAAAATATTCTCAGAACAATTTAAAATTTAAATTTTAAAATTTAATTAATTTTGAAAATTAATTTTGAATTAATTTAAAATTGATTTTTAATTTAAAATTTTACTATATATGGTATTTTAGTATATATGGTATTTTACTGTCTAGAATCACTTAATTATATATTTTTAGAAATAAACTTTTACTTATTAGAAATGAAACACATGTTCCCAATAAAATATTTTGAAGCCATAAGGCACAAAAGAAACAGGGAAGAAAAAAAATATTTATGTCACCCAGATATCATTGTCAACATTTTAATTTATCATCTTTTATCTATATATTTATCTTTATTAATTTATATACAGACATAAAATTCCTACTGTGTTAACTTAAAGTACATTGACTATTTCATGTGATATGATATTTTTCACTACTTATAGGTTATCGTTAATTTTGTGGACATAATCCATTTTAATTGACATCCTAAAATAGAATACATTTGATTGTTTTCTGATTATTCTCTAACAACATTCAAATGAAATCCTTTGTGGTAAGTTTTGTTCAATTATATACTTATGTTTCAATGGAAATTTCTAGAGTTAGACTTTCAAATGTCATACAAATTTTAAAACTTTGATATTTATTTCTTAATTGGCTATTCTAAATTAAATAACAATTTTATAACTCATGTGTTATCTAATATTGGACACATTGAGAATTTTTAATGTGTATTGTTACTAGAAAGTGAAGACCACACCTTCAGTTGAATATAACCAAACCAAATGACTTTCTCAACAGTGAATATATTAGGTCACAAATTCAATAGCAAAATCAAGAATCATCTTAGAATTGGACCTGTGGACTTTGTAGATTTCTCTTACATACGAGTCAGCAGAAAAATGACTAGACTTGTAAACAATGATCAAACCTATGTTCTAAACTGGGGTTCAGGAAAATGTTTCCCTAATAAGAAAACAATCAAGCACTGTGTTTATACTGTAAATAATGATCAATTATTTTGTGTTATTACAATAAAATCTCTCTTTTAAATAATTCACAATAGAAAATATGTCCATACTTAGTTTTATTTTTCATTATCCAGTATTATCTAGCTGTGAATCTTGCATTTGCAAATTTGATTTATTTTTGAGTTGAATGAATTAAAAAGCATTCATTAAAAACAATCTCCTCTGTTCCCATTTTGCACTAACATAAATGTATCCAATATCTTCATTCGGTTGAATCTTCAAATTTAAAAAGTTTTATATCTATTCAACCATTAAAATATCATTAGATGGTACTTGAATCAGAACTATTACTTAGAGATGCTAGGGTTATAACAATAATCCATCTTGACAATTTTCACCTAATGAACAGTATTAAAATACCAGTATTGTTTTTTGTTTTCAGATCTTCACATAAATAAATAGCATCAGCAGAATTAAACAAGAAATTAATTATTAAGGAAAGCAAAGGCTTTGATTTCTTTCCCCTGCTGAGAAGGGCACTTTAATTGATGATGATGCTACCTCTAGTGCTCTCAAGTAAATGTATACCCCAGGGGCCAGACAAATATAAAATAATTTATTAAAGCAATCACAACAATATTCTAATTTACAAGCAGTTTGGGATGTCTGAGAGATTACCTGCTGCCTCTTTATTCTTCTTTTTGCATGATTTAGTTTCCTCAAAAACTGAAAGCAATTTACCAAAGAAAGTATTTTCTTTTTATTTCCTACATTTTCACTTTTTCTGCAGAATTGGAAACAATGAAAATTGCAATTAAAAACAATAAATTTAACTTGAAACGTACATGTTCTGTTATTCTATATTTCAAATAAACTACAAAATATATGAAATGCTAAAAACTACAGAATATTACTTGTATGTGGATTGATAAAACAATGACAAAGCTAATAAGTGGAGAAGGTGACAAGATGGTGGAATAGAGGTGTTGCTTCCCTACTGGCTCCTTGGCATAAACCAAGAAAAGCAACCAGGCAGCTTTTCAACAAGGTGGGTGAATAATCAAGAATTAGGGGAGACTTTCCTGGAATTTAATACCGGACACTCAAAACAGATTAGCAACTTGGGAGATCTTATATAATAAAATAAGAGGAAAGACCTTCAGCCCCAGAGCAATGACAGTGGCTGGAGGCTCAAACCAGAACAGTTCCTATGTAAGTTAAGTAAAGCAATAAAGAAATTCAAGGAACCCCTATCCTCTAGAAGACTGAAGCATGTGTCAGGGTATAGAGAGCTTAGAATTCAGAGACATTGTTCAAAGAAACAGTGAACTGTGCTGCACAGTATCTGTGTACAGGAGAGAAGCCTCATCTCTCTTAGCAGCGTGCATGGAGGAGAGCACAAGGAACAAATCTGCAGTCTTGGCATGGGAGCTGGGAGTTGGTGGGGGGACAATTACTGGCAGACCCAAGTCTGGCCAGAAAAACAAACCGGGCAAATCCCACTGACAGAGAGTGCACCTAAGTGACCAGGAGAAAATCAAGTGTGGACAGAGGTATACACAGGGAAATACTAGTCACGGAAACCCACATGGGCTTCCCCCTCACCCTCCAATCTGACTGCTTGCTGGACCAGCTTGGAGAGAAATGCCTTATTAGGAACTTAAAAGGGTGGGGGTGGGAGAGATTGAGCTTAGAGACTGAATCAGAGTCCAGGAATCATGGGGTCTGTCAGTGAAGTACTAGGCTAAGAACAGGCTCCTATA
Organism: Ictidomys tridecemlineatus; assembly: GCF_052094955.1. Lineage (NCBI taxonomy): Eukaryota > Metazoa > Chordata > Mammalia > Rodentia > Sciuridae > Ictidomys > Ictidomys tridecemlineatus. Next base: position 107,637,719 of record NC_135479.1, read on the forward strand.
CCACACAAGTGAAACCCAAAGGAGATTCCTGGAGTGCAGTCTTCTAGCATGGACTGGCAATTGGTGGGCCTTGGAGGTGTATTGACTTAAAATTTCCAGACCAATTGATACCCAGCAAAGAGATCAGAACATACCTAAGCCTATACCCCATCTCCAGGAGCTCTGCCTCCAGGACTAACCCTCTCACCCTTGTGACCCCAACCATTCTGAGGGTGGCTCTAGCACCAAACTCCAGACAAACCCATCTAACTGCTGAGAAGGGAAGCTGAGAAACTTTTGAATTCCAATGGAAAAAAATTATTCAAATTTTCATTGAAATCTTTTTTTTTCTCTTTCACATTTCTACCTTTTTTGAAACCAAGTATTTTTCATGCATAAGTTTATTGAGAATTGGGATGTCTGAATAGTATAATACAGTTTTTTGTGTATTATTTTATTTTTACTTTTTATATTTTTAATTTTTTCTGTTTTAAAAATATTTACTTCACATGTATATTTTTTTCTGTCACTTATTTGATTCTGCAGATTCTCATTCTCTCTTTTTTCCTAATAGCCAATCTCTATTAATTCTTCTTTCACTCTTCCTATATTTTTTTTACTTCAATCTTCTCTCCTTCTTCCTTATAAATATCACATCCTACACCACTTGTGTTCTTTGTAAACCATTTGAAATTGTGAACAGTTTTGCAAACTTACTGTTTTTATATTGTATACAAGAATTGAACACATCATTTTGTTTATTGCAACAAAACTGTAGATGTCTTAATAGAAAATATTTGGTTTAAAGGTGTATATTGTTTGCATTGAGTGTTGTTATCATTTGTCTCCGACTTAGAAGAAAGGTACTGGAAACCTTTAGGGAAACTAAGTCTACGGGGCAGAAACTGTAATGTCTCAGATCTACACTGCTAGATGGTACACATACAAGCAACATGAAAAAAACAAGGGAACATATTACCCTAAACAAATCAATATGCTCTAATAATAGAATCCATTCACACCACAGTAGAAATGATAGAGAAGGAGTTTAGAACATACAAAGTTAAACTGTTTCATGATTGTAAAGGAGGATATAAGGAGTAAAATTAGAGATAAAATCCAGGAGACAAAAGATTGCTTAAATAAAGAGAGATTCTAAGAAGAAATGAAGCAGAGATATTCAAAATGAAGAAAGCAATAAACCAAATTAAAAATTCGATGGAAAGCATTACCAACAGACTAGGCCACTTGGAAAAAGAACCACAGGCAATAAGACAAAATAAATAATCTTAGAAAAAAGTTGACTACAGATAGAAGATGTTAATAAACCATGAATAGAATTTCCAAGATTTATGGGATAAGATGAAAAGACCAAATTTAAAATTTATTGGGATAGAGGAAGACGTGGAGCTACAGATGAAATAAATGCATAATCTTTTAAATGAAGTAATGTTAGAAAATATCCCAAACTTAAAGAATAAAATGGAAAATAAAATACAAAATACTTACAGAACCCAAATTTACAAAATTACAACAGACTCACACCAAAGCATGTTATATGATAAATGCCTAACACAGAGATAAGGTTAGAATCTTAAAGGGAGTTAAAGGAAAATATCAGATTATATATAGGAGGAAACCAATTCAGATCTCAGCTGATTTCTCAACCCAGACACTCAAAAAGATAGGAGGTCCTAGAATAATATATACTAAGCTCTGAAAGAAAATGGATACCAACCAAGAATTCTATGTCTAGCAAAATAAAGCTTCATATTTGAAGATAAAAAATAACCTTCCATGATAAACAAAAGATAAAAAAAATTCACAACTAGAAAGCATGCACGATAAAATATTCTCAACAAAATATTCCTTGAAGATGAAATTTAAAAAAAAGAAAGTAATAAACAGTAAAGGGAGGAAATGCAATAAAGGAATAGTCAATCAACAGATAAAAAAATTCAAATTAACAACTAGAAATGAACCAAAATGACCAGGAATACAAATCATATCTCTATAATAACATTGAACATTGGTGGCCAAAACTCAACAATCAAAAGTCAGATTGGCTTAAAAACAGAACTCAATAATATACTGTCTCCAAGAGACTCACCTCATAGGGAAAGACAGCCACGAACTGAAGGTGAAAGGATGGGAGAAAAAAAATCACTCACATGGATCCTGTAAAGAAGTAGGGGTTTCTATCCTTATATTAGCTAAAGTGGACTTCAAGACAAAGTTAATCAGAAAGGACAAAGAAGCACATTTCATACTACTTAAGGGAATTATACACCAAGAAATAACAGTCAAATATTTATGCCCCAAATGATGAAGTATCTATGAATATCAAACAAACCCTTCTCAACTTCAAAAACTGAATAGCTCACAATACAATAATACTAGGTGACTTTAACACACTTCTCTCACCACTGGATAGATACTACAAACAAAAACTAAACAAAGAAAATAGATCTAAAACTACAATTGATGATTTAGACTCAACAGACATATAAAGAATATTTTATCTATCAATGAGCAAATAGATTTTCTTTTCATCAGGACATGGATCCTTCTATAAAATAGATTATTATACCATATGCCACAAAGCAACTCTTAGCAACTACAAAAAAATAGAGTTAATACCCTGCATTCTATCAGATCATAATGTAAATAAATTAAAAATTAATGATAAAATAAAAAAAAACAGAAGATACTTCAAAATGTGGAGACTAAATAACAAATGGAATAGCAGCAGAAATCAGGGATGAAATAAAAATACTTAGAGGTAAATGAGAATCACAATATGAAATATCATACTCTCTGTAATACTATCATGGCAGTGCTAAAAGGAAAACTCACTTCATTGAGCTCATTCATCAAAGAATAAAATGTCAACAAATAAATGACCTAACATTACATCTTAAATCCTTAGAAAATTAAGAGCAAATCAACATTGAAAGCCAAAGACAGGAAATAACTAAAATCAGAGCTGAAATCAATGAAACTAAAATTTTAAAAAATTCAAAAAATTTCCAAATCAAGAAGTTGGTTCTATGAAAAAAAATCAATAAAATTGATAAGCTCTTAGCCATGCTAACAAAGATAGAAAATTCAAATTACTAAAATTTGTGATGAAAAAGGAAATATTATGATGAACACTACTGAAACATAGAAGATAATCAGAAATTATTTTTAAAATTTACACTCCAATAAAATAGAAAACCTTGAAGACACTGACAAATTTCTACAGACGTATGATCAACCCAAACTGAATCAGGAGGACATAAACAATTTAAACAGGTCAATTTCAAGCAATGAAATAGAAGACACCATCAAAGCATATCAAATAAGAAAAGCCCAGGACCAGATAGAGTCTCAGCTGTATTCTACAAGTCTTTTAAGGAAGAATAAACACTAATCAACTTCTAATTAATCCATAAAATAAAAAAGGAGGAAACCCTTTCAAACTTATTCTATGATAAGATACCAAAAACCAGACAAATACCCATCAAGGAAAGAAAATTTCAGACCAATATCCCTAATGAACAAAGATACAAAAATTCTTACCAATTTCTGACAAATTGAATACAAAAACATACTTAAAAAGATGGTGTACCATGATCAATTGGGGTTCATTCCAGGGATGCTAGATTGGTTCAGTATATGGAAATCAATAAATGTATTTCATCCCATCAATAGACTTAAAGCAAGAATAATATGATTATTCAATAGATTCAGAAAAACAATATTTGACAAAATAGTGCACTCTTTTATGTTCAAAACACTAGCAAAACTAGGGATAATAGGAAGGTACCTCAACATTGTAAAAGCTATATGTGCTTTTACAATGTTGAGGTACCAAAGCCAATATCATTCTAAATGGAGAAAAATTAAAAGCATTCCCTCAAAGTACTGAATAAGACAAGGATTCCCTCTTTCACCACTTTTATTTAACATCATTCTTGAAATTCTAGCTAGAACAATTAAAAGACAGAAATTAAAGGGATACAAATAGGAAAATAAGAACTCAAACCATCACTATTTGGTGATGACATTATTCTATATTTAGAAGATCCAAAAAATTCCACCAGAAAACTTCTAGAACTAAGAAATAAATTTAGCAAAGTAGCAGACTATAAAATTAACACTCATAAATCAATTGTGTACCTATACATCAGTAATGAATCCACTGAAAGAGAAACTAGGAAAACTACCGCATTCACAATAGGCTAAAAAAATAAAATATTTGGGAATCAATCTAACAAAAGAAGTGAAAGACCTCTACTATGAAAACTACAGAACAATAAAAAAGAAATTGAAGAAGGTGTTAGTATGATGGAGAGCTCTTCCATGCTCTTGGACAGGCAGAATTAACATTGTCAAAATGGCCATGCTATCAAAAGCCTTATACAGATTTAATAAAATTCCTATTAAAATTCCAAAAACTTTTTTTCATAGAAATAAATAGGCAAAGCAATCATAAAATTCATTTGGAAAAATAAGAGACCCAGAATAGCCAATACAACCCTTAGCAAGAAAAGTAAAGCAGGAGGCATCACAATACCAGACCTTAAATTATACTACAGAGTTATATTAACAAAAATGGAATGGTATTGGCACCAAAACAGGCATGAAGCCCAGTGGAATAGAATAGAAGTCACAAAGACAAACCCATATAAACATAGTTACCTCATACTAGAAAAAAGCACCTAAAAAACACAGTGGAAAAAAGCCTCTTTAACAAATGTTGCTGGCAAAACTGAAAATCTACATGTAATAAAATGAAATTTAAGCCCTATCTCTTCCCTGCACAAAACTCAACTCAAAGTGGATCAAAGACATAGGCAATAGAACCGAGAATTCCTGCCTAATGAAAGACAAAGTAGGAGCAAATTTCCACCATGTAGGTTTAGGAACTGACTTCCTCAACAAGACTCCTACAGCACAAAAATAAAACCAATAATTAATAAATGTGTTAATATCAAACTAAAAAAAACTTCATCACAAAGGAAACAATCAAGATCATGGAGTCAGGGCCTACAGAATGGAAGAAAATCTTTATGCTTGTACCTGAGATAGAGCATTAATCTCCAGGACATATAAAGAACTCAAAAAACTTAATACCAAAAAAACAAATAATCCACTCAATAAATGTGCTAAGGAAATGAACAGATGCTTCACAGAAGAAGAGATACAATCAATCAACAAAAAATATGAAAAAAGTGTTTAACATCTCTAGCAATTAGAGAAATGCAGATCAAACAACACTGAGATTTCATCTTGCTCCAGTCAGATTGGCAATTATAAAGAATACAAGCAACAATAAATGCTGGGTGAGGATGTAGGGAAAAAGGTACACTCATACATTGATGGTGGAACTGCAAATTGGTGCAACCCTTATGGAAAGCATTATGGAGATACCTCAGAAAACTTGGAATGGATTCACCATTTGATCCAGTTATCCCACTCCTCATTTTATACCCCAAAGACTTAAAATCAGCACTACAGTGATACAGCCACATCAATGTTTATTGCAGCTTAGTTCACAATAGCTAACCTATGGATCCAACCTAGGTGCCCTTGAACAGCTAAATGAACAACAACAACAAAAATGTGGTATATATACACAACAGAATATTACTCAGCCTTAAAGAAAAAGAAAATTATGGCATTAACTAGATGGAGTTGGAGAATACCATTCTAAGCAGAATAAGCCAATTTCAACAAACCAAAGTCAAATGTTTTCTCTGATATGTGGATTCTACTTCACAATAAGGGGATGGAGGTAAGGAAGAAGAAATACTTTGCATTACACAGAAGGGAGTGAAGAAAGGAGAGGGGCCATGAGGTAGATAGGGTGATAATGTCTGATTCATTCTACTTCCTATGTGCATATGTGGTTACATGACAGGTATCATTCTACATTATGTACAAGAAGAAAAACGAGAAGTTATACTCTATTTATGTATGATGTATCAAAGTGCATTCTACTGTCAATATAACTAATTTGAACAAATAAACATACTTTGAAAAAATAATTGGCATGTGACTTTTGACAACTTTAATTCTATTTTATAACAGTATAGCTTTGTAAATCATTAAATAACAAATTTGATACCCAATCCATGTGCATGCTGTGTATAGTCTGCAGCAGATTTTAATTTGCTTATTGTTGATAGACTGTTTCACATATAGGCACTTTGGTGGAATGGAGTCCTGCTGCATACAAATATCTTCAGCCTTTTTCTCTATATCATTCCTTAATATATCTCAGTATATTGTTTTTCCTAGATAGGTTAAATCTATTCATTGTGCAAACACTGAATATTGTTTCCTGTTACTGTATCTGAAAATTCAATTAGTAATGACATTTAACATCTCACAATCATAACAAAGAAATTATTTTACTAGGTATTTAGGATGAACTTGAAATATCCATAGACATTTTCCAATACCTATAGCATAAAACCAATATTACATCACATGTATAAAAACATGCCACACACTTTTAGAACAGAGAAACCATTCAAACATTTATGATTTTTTTTTTCATTTTCTTTCACATACTTGGTGTTGTGCACAACTCAAAAATAATAATGTTTCCATTTTAAATAATAGCTTCTTATCACTTCCAAATTTCTGTTGGAAATGCCATTAATATTTAATTCATCCTTATTTATAACCACAGAATTATGCTTTAATTATTTATTTCCTTCACTCTCTCATCAATTCCATCACCAAGTTTAGTCTAACTTATCCACTTTTCTATTCCTATTGCCAGAACTCCCAGCATACATGTGCTGAAGAATTTCAACAAACTCCTCAGATTTATGCTTATAATTTCTATTTATTTTGCCAGTGTATCATTTATCCTGACTGCTTTCTTAATCTTTCCCAAATAAAATTTGATAATAATGCTTTCTTTTCCAAATAAAACAGTCTTTATTCATTACAAATTGAACTTCAAAATTCTCTTATCTATCATTCATCAAATTAGAACAAAGATTTTCAGATTTATCTCTGATTTTTTCATACAGTCTATGCTGAGAACAACCTATTATTTCCCAGGAAAAGCACAAATGTTCTATCTTAACTATGATTTGCAGAGAACAGAAAGAGTTAAGCTATATTTAAAGTAGCTAAAACATATGTAAGAGATATTTCAGAAAAAAAACTTTTCTTTCTTAAATAAGTATTTACTAGGTAGAAAAGAAGCTCATAACATGATCTTGTAGATTGTAAAGTCATTTTCCTATATCCCTAAGGACAAAATTGGTGAATAAAAATTTTCTAGCATCACTCCTCTGTCTGCACAGGTTAGTGTGTATTAGTAACTCCAGAGGATTAGAAAAATTCATGAAAAAAATGCTAAAGAAGTCTAGAGGATTTACAGTCATATGCATCTGGTACCTGGTATAGACTGTATAGACTAAAGAGGTGAAAGTCATCTCCAGATTTTTAAAATTTCAATTAATAAATTTAGAAATGAATTAAAAGTTTAGAAGATGCATGCTAGATTTAGAGACCCATGCAAGATTGAGTGACTGTAGAGAAAGCATAATAAAAATATTTGTGCCCTAATTAGGATGGAGAGGAAGTGGCCTCCCTGGAGCAGGGAAGCTGTGGTGCCCCTGACTCAGCATTACCAGATAGACAAATGCTGTTATTTTGAATTGTGTGGCAAGAAGAGCAGGAGCCAAAGAAGGAGGTCTCTAAATTCCACGGTGTCAAACAATAGAAACAAAAATATTAAAATATCATCAATCTCTACAGAGGGTAAAGATAGTCACAAATCAGGGATAAAAATAAAGAGTTTGTTCCTTGGGGGCTTATTGTCTTCATAGTTTTTCAGGTTTAGATATTGAAAATTAAAAACCAAGTCTGGGAATGTAACATTGTTCTTGATGATTATACACACTTGATGTGGTCTGAGGAAAATTAAGTTTACCTATGATATTAATGTTTAAAACTTAAGTCAGCCAAATATTATTGATTGAGGACAGGTACTACTTCTGTTTTTTAGTCATAAATAAAAATTGATTGAATGAACATCACCTCTAAATCCACTAAATATTTTTTATATTATTCATAAATTGGCTTCATGATTGTAGCATAAAGATACTTGTTGCACCTTGGTTTCATAGTTTAAGAAATAATCAAGTCTAGACAACATATTTGTGTGTGTGTGGTATGAGAGAGAGAGAGAGAGAGAGAGAGAGAGACCCTGACCTTTGGATTATGGATGTAAAATAAAATATAAGATATGTTTTATTCCTTGGGAAGAATCACTCTCTAGAGAAGAGAAAATTAATCTAATAAGCAGAAAGTACTAATTACAGTTTATAGTGGTCATATTAACTTTTTGTTGCTACTGTAAAAATTTACCAGAAAATAAGTGGCTTAAAATGACACAAAATTTATGAATTATGGTGGTGTCCATCAGGACACTGGAATGGTTTTAACCAGACAAAAATCAAGGAGTTATTGGAGCTGCTTTCTTTTTTGGAGTCCTGGTTGTTGGGGTTGTTGACAGCCCTTAGTTCCTTGGTTTGTAGGATTGAGGTCCCCATATTCCTGCAGCTGTTAGCTAAGGGATGTTGCCATCTGCTATAGGCTGCCAGTGTCCTTGGCTCATGACCCACTTCTTCCATCTTCAAACATGGCAAAGACAGGTCAGGTCCCTCTCATGCTTTGCATCACTCCTGCCTTTGTACAACCTTGACCTACACTTCTGCCTCCCTCTACCAATTTTAAAGACTTTAGTGATTAAATATGATTTACCCAGATAATCCAGAATAACCTCCACATCTCAAGGTCTAGAACCATCATCACGTTGGCACACTTTTTTTTTTGTTTCATGAGGTAACAAATTCATTCACAGGTTCTAAAGATCAGGGCACTTAACATCTTTATTATTGTGCCTACCATAGCAATCAAAATGCTTTGAGAATATCAGAGAAGAAAAATAGGATTTAAGGTAAATTGTAAATGAATTGAAGTTTGAAGCATGAAGCTCAATGTATAAGTTAGATAAAGCTACTTAGGACACTTAATTTTTTTAATACTCTAGAAAAGGTACTGTGGTGCACCCAGCAGTTTGGAAGTCTGAGACAGGAAGATCATGAGTTGAAAGCCAGCCTCAGCAATGGCAAGGCACTAAGCAACTCAGTGAGACCCTGTCTCTAAATAAAATACAAAATAGGGCTGGGGATGTGGCTTAGTGGCTGAGCCCCCCTGAGTTCAATCCCTGGTATCCCTTTCCCCCGAAAAAAGAGAAAAGACTTGATTGCTTCTGTATATTTATGAACGTCATCTCTAAAACTAGGAATATTTTCTTGGCTCAAGTTTATTAATTATAATTTTAATGATTATAGGCTTAGTTATCTATTAGTTATATATTTGACAAAATCATGTTTTGATAAAATTTTCAAATATATTGTCATAAAAAGTTATATATTTCTTTAATCATTAACAATGTGCAATATATGTAAATTTCACATTTTGCGCTCATGTTTAATGTTTTATGTAATTCTCAAAATAAATTTTGGCAGAGATTTGTCTACTTTACTAATCTTAATAATATTTGGCTTTGTTGTTTCTTTTTTTTAGTCTTTGATCATTCCTTTATCAACATCTTCCTTCATCTTTCCTTTGGCTTTATTTATTGTTTGCTTTAGAGTAAATGTTTTGATCATTAGTTTTGTTAATCTTATATATTAAAAAATTTTAAGCTCTATAGTTCCCTTTGCATGTTATATTAGTACCTCACAAGTTTAAAAATTTGAACCAATATAGCAGTTTGAAACAATATAGCAGTTTGCTATATTAATCAATATGGCAGTTTTACTACAAGTCTTTTTAAAAATATATTTTCTTAGTTGTAGATGGTCACAATACCTTTGTTTTACTTATTTGTTTTTATGTGGTACTGAGGATAAAACCCAGTGCCTCTCATGTGCTAGGCAAGTGCTCTACCAGTGACCTACACTAGACACCATTGTACTATTGATCTTTTCTAATAGATTTATGTTTATGTATTTTGTATTTTTTTATCTGGTTCTACTTCTCTGTTCTTCCCAAGTTTAGATCATATATATCTTAATTATTGATTTATAATTTGAAAATTATGTCACATTTGTATAATTGCACTTACATGGTGAAGAAAAATATGTGTTCCTGAATCATTAGGGGAAGAACTCTGAATCTCTAGCAGGTAAAACTGACAAAATTTTCAAATATTCTGCATTTAATTTTTTTTCCAGTTTGATCAATCAATTACTTAAAGGTGAAAGCAAATCTCTCTCATAAGTATTGTGTATTTAAACAATTATTACTTACAATTCAATTTTTTCTTATGTATATGCATATCATCACACAGGCTTATCATCCAAACTTATAAGTTTAACCTTAGAATTCATTCTAGCTGCAAGGCAGATACCCATTGTAGTATCATACAGAATAGTTTAATTGGTCAAAAATTCTGTGGGTTCTCTCTATTCATCACTCTCTGCCCCCTAAATTATGGTACTGTTAATCTTTTTTCTCCTTAGATTTGTTTTCTCAGAATTTCAAAAATTTGTACTAATACAGGACTTAGCCTGTTTAAGTCAGCTTCTTTTACTTAATATGATGCATTTAAATTCTTTCATAATTTTTCCTGGTTTGATAGCTTGAATCTTTTTGGAGGTGAGTAATATTCTTCTGCCTGTATCTACCACATTTTTCTTATCTATTCACCTACTAAGGACACCATGTTTGATTCCAAGTTTTGGAGATTCCAGATAGTTACTTAAAACACCTGCATTCAGTCTTTTGAGTGAATTTAAAATTTCATTTCATGGAGGATGATTGTTGGCACTAATTTTGTTTTTTAAAGGAATTGCCAAAATGCCTTCCACAGTAGCTGTAACATTTTGTAGTTCTATCAGTAATAAATGACAATTTGGATGCTCCACATCATTGCCAGTGTTTGGTGGTAGTGGTTGGTTATATTTTGGCCATTCCAATAGGTTTACAGTTCTCTCTCTCTCTCTCTCTCTCTCTCTCTCTCTCTCTCTATCTCTCTCAGGAACTTTATAGTTTTGCATTGTACAATTAGGCCTGTCTTTCATTCTTGAGTTAATTTTTGTAAACAGTGCAAAGTTTTGTCTAGATTCATTTTTTTTTAAATGTGAAGTCCAGCTTCTCCAGCACATTTGGTGAGAGTACTTCCTTTTCTCCATTGTACTCCTTTTGTTACTTTGTCAGTGTTCAGTTAAATATATTAATGTAAGTCTATTTCTGGTATCTCTATTCTGTTCCATTGATTTATTTGTCTGTTCTTTCACCAACACCACACTGTTTTGATTATCTTAACTTCACAGTGTATCTTAAAGTTAGATAGTACAATTTCTCAAATGCTGTGCTTTTATTAATATTAAGCTGGCTATTCTGGGTCTTTTTCCCCTTCATATATTTTTTTCATAAATATTTATTATTTTTTCTCATGTTATTCATTTTGGGTATTTTTTTGAGATTATATATACAAGATTTTAATGTTAATGGTAACATGTTTTTTTAATTCAAATTCTATTTTTCATTGCTGGTATTATAAAAGTGATTACATTTTTCATATTATGCAAACTTGCTATAATTGTTTATTAGTTACAGGATTTTTGTTAATTCATTCTATATAGATGACTTTGACATCTGTGAATAATGATACTTTTCTTTCTTCATCTTTCTTCATCTATCTCTCTTCCTTTCTCTCTCCTTCCCTTCTCTTTTTGCCATAACCTGATCTTAGCAGGAAAGCTTTGAATTTCACAACATTAAGTCATTAACTATGATTTTGATATAATGGTTATCAGTGAAAAGGAGTTCTGCTTCCTCACATGTTGAAGAATAACCTTAGAGAAGCACACCAAGGCATGCATATAAAGCAGGCTTTATTTAAAGAAGGGTGACATAGACTTCTCCCAGGAGGGAGAAGGGGGACATAGTTGGTATCTTGGTATCCCCTGAAGTGAGGCTTTCTGTCTTTTTATCTGTCCTAGGATTCTTTTGTTCTCCTATTCTCTTCTCCTTATCTCTGTTCTGCTAAGTGACTATGTCCAGTAAATGCTTGGTGGGAAATGGGTGGGCTGGAGGGGATAAGGATAATCCACCTAGTCATGATATTTTTTTTTCATTTAGAAGGTTATTAGTTGTTGATTTAATTTATTTCATAGATATTGGCCTACTTAGATTGTCATGGATCACTGATTTTTGCTATTTCTTCTTTGTTAATACATGTTTAATATTATAAATTTCCCTTTATGTAGGACTTTTACCACATAATTTTGTTTTTGGACCAGGCATTGAAATCAGGGACAATCAACCACTGAGCCATATCCCCAGCCCTATATTTTGTATTTTATTTAGAAACAGGATCTTACTGAGTTGCTTAGTGCCTCACTTTTGCTGAAACTGGCTTTGAACTCCATGTCCTCCTGCCCCAGGCTTCCTAGCTGATGGGATTACATGCATGCCCACTGAGCCCAACACATTTTATTTTCATTTAGTTCAAGATATTTTTAAATTCCTCTTGAGATTTCTTCTTAAATCCATGTGTTATTTAGTAGGGTGTGCTTAATCTTCATGTACTTGGGGATTGTCCAGATCATTAATTTATAAAAAAACAACTGTGGAAATTACATCTATATGGCTTCCTAATTGCAGTAGGTCTTTTCCCCTAGGGTCCAGTATCTTTAATTTAGAAGAGATTTAATGTAAAATAGAATAATTTTAAGATGTCTTCCTATGTAATATACTACATTTTATTTAAATTTTACCTTGAGTTTTAAATGCTTTCTGAATGTTGACTTGTCAGTGATTTAAACTCATAATAAATCACTTCTCAGTGATTTGAACTCATGATAAGCAAACTTTTTCTTTTTTATTAAAAACCAGTGGCTGTATTGGATTTAAGTAGATTATATATGAAAAACCAGCCTCTACCTCAGAGCAAAGCTTGTCCAAGGAAGGGGGCATGACCCTTGTCCTTGGAAAGACCCACAGAGCACTCCTAGGCACATACCCACCCTGCTGAGTTGTTTACAAATAACAGGAGAAACCTGCTACACCAGGTGTCCCTGACTCAGTCAGGCTAGGTGGGGACCCATAGCAACCTCCTAGCAGCTACCAATCAGCATGAGACAGGGAAATACCTGGGATGTCAGATGACCCCCCCAGTAGTTTATGGTGGTTGAACACATGCTGGAAAACCATGTAGTTCAGCATGTACACCCCTCAAGGCTTAAACTAGTCACCCCTACCAAACTTGTTTTCACCAGTGAATATGCTAATCAATGTTAAGAGTTGTTGTTTGACTTTCCCAAGGTATGGAACGATTTGTGCAGAGATGCTATGTGAAGTATGTGAAGTCCCTGCCTTCCCCAAATAGTGTATAAAACTGCTGCAAATCCTGGGTTCGGGGCCTCTCAGCATCACCAGTTGCTGTGTTGAACATGGAGGACTGAGCTAGCTCGCAATAAACATCTCTTTGCTGCTTACATTGATCTTGGTCTCTGGTGGTCTTTTGGGGGTCCCGAATTCGAGCATAACAATGGTATCCCAAGAAGTAGGTGTTCTGCCCTTTTTATATGTCCTACGTTTCCTTTGTTCTCCTGTTTTCCCCCCTTATCTTTCTCCTTCCTGCATAGGTGACTAGGCCCAGGAATGCTGGGTGGGCTGACCAAAAGCTGGGAAACACATGAGCTGAGGGGAGAAGGGCAGGATGAAGTAGACAAGGACACATTAACAACCTTATACCTCCCTGTAGGGAGGGGAAATTCCTGGGACAGGTTACCTTGGTAACAGGTAATTCAATTCAAGCTTTCCAGCTTAGTAAATGATGCCAATTGCATGGAGCCAGTCTCTTGTGTGGTCTCTTTCTCCAACGCTCCGCTGGACCCTTACAGTAGAAGATGAAATGTTTATTTGAGGGCTTATGGTTTAAGAGGTCTTAATCTATAGAAGAAGGTTGGCTCTATTCCTTGGGCTCAAGGTGAGGCTGAACATCATGGCGGGATAGTGTGGTAGAGGGAAGGAGCTCACTTAGTGATCAGGAAGCATAGTCAGACTCCACTAACCAGATGCAAATATATACCCCAAAGTCACATCCTAATTCCCACCTCCTTCAGCCACACTCTACCACTTCAGTTACTATTTAATTAATCCCTTCCAGGGGATTACTTCACTGATTGGGTTAAGACTCTTAAAACCCAATCATTTGTCATTTGAACTTTCTTGCATTGTTTCATATGTGAACTTTTGGGGGACAACACATCTAAACCATAACATATATTCAATACACTTCTTGGTAAATTAAAAGGAGGAAACTAACTTATTAATTATTTCCACAGTTTAAATGACATTCATCATTTTCTCAACTTGGATATCTACCTCTAATAACTAAATGTCAGTGATAAATAAATATTTAAACATTTTTAAAGTGGAATCAATTATTTCATTAAAAATGTTTATAAAAAAATTGTGAATCTATAGTATTATAATATTTAAATTTTTACTTCTATCTCTTTTCATTATTTATTTTTTAGTTGTAGTTGGACACAATATATTTATTCCATTCATTCATATTTATGAGGTGCTGAGGATCCAACCCAGGGCCCCACACATACTAGGTGAGTGCTCTACTGCTGAGCCACAACCCCAGCCCCTTGGCTCCTATCTTTTGTTAAAAAAAAAAAAAAGTTTTTATTTCAGTCTTTTCCCATAAATACTTCTTTCTTCTCAAGCACCTCTAAATTACTACCTACAGCTACCTATGGTAACCTCACATGTTACTGTAGGCTTTCTTGTGCAGCTGAGAAAATTTAAGAACTGATATTATATTCTAGCCACCGTGAATAATGCCTAGCTCTTACTCATATGCCTTTTGGAGGCATATTATGGATTTATACACAAATATTTATTGTGTGCCTCCTACAGAGAAGATATCAAATTAAGGATTGGCTATACTATGACAGACAGTCTCTATCTTCATGGAAGATGGTCTTCCAGTAAATAAAATATTCAGCAAGTACTATAATTTCAATAATGCAAATTGTCTTTGATGATTAATCTGAAATTAATATGTCCCCCAAAATGTCCCTGTGTTTATCGTTGTCCTCCCCAGATGTGTCTGTCCTCTTCTCTCCAAGTGCTCTTTGCTACTATTCCATCTTAGTTCCTATAGGTGTTCAGATTCAAGCTCAAACCAAACTGCTTTCACAAGTTAAATCCTAATTTCCCCTAAAGAGAATCAATTATCCGTACTCCTGTTCCCTCCTTATAAATAACATATTTCGAGACCAATTATATGTGTTAGTCTGTTCCCTACTAGCTCTTTCCTCTCGATCATTAGTTCTTAACACTAATTAAACATGTAAACTCCAGGGGTTTTTTACAAATGCCAATATCATCCCCAGTAGTCTGCTAGTAAATATTTAAAAAGCTAGCTCATTGCACAGGTAGGGTAGGAAGCATCCCTGATCTGTAGTATTTGTGTATTTATGTGGTATAAACACTACTTACAAGGACAGGACAATTTCAAGGTATCAAAAGAACATCTTTGAATGAGGATTAGGGAAGAATTTGCAGTAGTCAACCATTATATAGTATTGTATACGAATTCACACACATCCATTTCAGACCTATTGATTCAGAAACTCTAGGAATAGGTCCCAGAAAATGCTTACTTATAAACTTTCCAAGTGATTCTGATGCACACTAATACTTGAGAGTCACTGTTTCATATAGATAAAACCTGGCAAGCAATAGAAGCCTAATGTGTATCTTTTGAATTTGTT
Organism: Ictidomys tridecemlineatus; assembly: GCF_052094955.1. Taxonomy (NCBI): domain Eukaryota; kingdom Metazoa; phylum Chordata; class Mammalia; order Rodentia; family Sciuridae; genus Ictidomys; species Ictidomys tridecemlineatus. The sequence goes on from NC_135479.1 coordinate 107,653,525, forward strand.
TGCATTAATGTCATTGTAACTAGCTTCATAAACATAATTTTCTCTAAACACTCACCTTGCTCTATCTGATCCTGTGATTTAGACAATAATGATATAGTATGGGACTTAAATAAAAAGGAGTCCTGCCTAACAATGATCTAGTGTCAAACCAATCTTTGAGTATTTGAGCTGCAAAACTGACCACCAGACTTCTATTTTAGTGCATAATTAGTCAAAGAAATTGAAAGTTTACACTGCATATGTTTGAATTGTTGCTGTGGAAAATCTGCATTGTATAAGGTCAAATATATATGGAACAATAAGTAAGTAAATTGAGAAGAAATGTCTCTAGATTTAGAATCACATGAAATATGAACTAAAAAGTCAATACCAAAAAATATGCCTGTATTTTAGATAATCATTCTATAACTATGATGCTAAGTTCGATGTAAACTGGGAAATATTTTATTTTATAACTTGTTTAATCTCTCCTTTGATAATTTCCTAGCATAGTATTTACAATCAGCTGTTGAAACACTGACTACAAGAGATATACCTGTTTTCAAAACTGTTGAGAAAACGAATGGCAATCAAAAATGTGCTCTGTTAACTTGATCAGTCAGCAAATCAGTATTTTAGAAGCAGAAGACAAAATAAAAGTATCAATCTAATTAGACAGTTTTTCATGCCCTTTCTTCAGAGTGGAGCTTCCCAACCCTTTGTCCCATTGGCATTTTGAATTTTGTATCCAGATATGGAAAACCAATCTTTTGAGTATTTGAGCTGCAACTGACCACCAGACTTATTTCTCATTCTTGTGGTTTCTGTTTTTGTCAGAGAAATGTATTTCTACTTCTATTCATCCATTGTGTATGGAATTAGCATTTATTCTCCCCACAGGCAGTGCAGCTATGTGTTTCTAAACTGCTTCTTCCCTGAATAAACACACACAAATATATAAAATCACCAGCATCAATTCTGCTGCAGATCCAAGCAGCATCAGAATGTTCTGTGTCTTATTGTCTTTAGGTTATTTAGATTCCTGTTTGGTGAAATCACCATTTTTATCTTGTCAATAAAGGTCATTGATATTCAACCCTGGCTGCAATAGAAACACCTCGAGAAGTAACTTCAAAAAACAAACAAACAAAAAACAACTTCTGAACTGCACACAAATGAAATAAATCATGATATCTGAATGTGAGAAGAGGCATCTGTATTTGTTAAATCACTTGATGTATTTTTTTTTTTTTTTAGCCAAGCTGGAGGACTACTAATCTTTCTCAACTTGTAAGGTATGACACATGACAGAACAGAAAGTTCTCATCTGGACAGCATGGTCTGGGCATCAGTACTAATGTAACAATAGTAAATTGGATCTACCTGCTTAGTGAATGGCTCCTTAAAACTGAGAGCATCCCTTTAACTTGGGCCATTACAATGCCTACTGAAACTTTAGTTTTTAATGTATGAGCCCATAAACCATGCTACTTCACTGAAAAGTTGATTTTATCAAATAATAGATCCTCAGGAAAATATGGGAAAGCCAAATAGCATACCCAGAGTGTTTCATTGCTATCCTGCCTACCCATGATCTAGTGTCAATTATGGTAATAAAACCTGTACCCTGGAGTGGTGATTCTATTCTGATTATTTTGTTTCCAGTGGGATTTGGCCTCCAGGGGAGTTCTTTCAACATTAGAAGATAATTCCCCCTTCCAGGTTCATAGAGAAGCCTAGAAACAATTCAGTCACCCCGACCTCTAACCCAATTAGATATTCACACACAAAATTTATCATCTATGCTTAAGAGCTAAATTAAAAATAGAATGTCAAGATTGCAGTAAAGAATGTCATAAATAGTTCAAGTTTACTGTGATTGTTAAGAATTGAGTGAGATGATGATAAAAATTACACCATGTGTTTACTACTGGGTGGAGAAAAAATGGTAGTAGAAAAGCATTAAAAAGTACAGATGGAACAAGATTAGTAAACACAAAACAGACAGTAATCTCCTTTACTGTTTTATATCTGTCTTCCTGTATCCAATTTTCACATAAAGGGCAACATCAATCATTTCCTCATCCACAGAAACTGCTCCACCCACGTACACAACCACAGGAATCCAAAACACCAAGTCTCCTTTACACAGATGGTCAACAAGGACTGATGCCAAATCAGTGAAGAAGGGAAGGAACCCCTTTGGAGACCTTCCCAAAATGATATTGCATCAAAGTATATTTCAGTAGAATCTGAATGTTAAAAGTGTGTTTCACAGTTATAACTTTAGTGTTAAACTGTGTTTTACAGTTATAACTTTACATATGGCCTAATTATTTGTGCATTTTGATGTCTTCTGCTAAGAAGTCTGAGGGCAAATAATTTTGTCTGCCTTATTTTTTGCTGCATACATCATGCCTGGCACTTAAAAAGTAATTCAATAACTATATTCAATACATACATATTTGCAAACTATCCCACAGCTGTTTTTTTTCATTTAAGGATATTATAATAATAATGTGTAAGGTTTTTTTTTTTCTCCCTATAAAGTTTTTCACCCAGAAATGTTTAGAAGTGTATCACTGTTATTATGGTAGTGGGTTTTTCTATTTCAGAAGTTTGTTGCTATTTCAGAAGTCCTTACACAGGAGAGGTATGAGATTTCTAAGTACCTCTGCTAATCCCGTCTATTAAAAAACTAAAATGAAACGCCCTTATAAAAGTTTATTCCTGGGCACAAATTTTCTTTGACCATAGTTGGGAAAATATGATCTTCTAGGTTCATTACACTTTGTATCCCCTCTCCTCAATTATGTGAAGACTTTCACTCGCTGGTTGTTCACTCTGTTCCATGATAAAATTTCTTTTCACATTTTCTATGCAAGCAAAATTCCTCCCTAGGTAGATGTTAGCAGCTATTTGCTTCCTTACTGAATAACTGTTATTTTTTTCTTCTTATGTAGGTGGTTGTTTTCCAAAAATAAATGTTTGGATCAAAACAACTTAGTCAGTGATTATATGTAGGCAGCTTAGTTTTTCTTTCTGGCCTGCTGTCTCATGTACATTTAACTATTCTTTATGACTTTTAGCTTATAAACATTGAATAGAAACTAATTTCTAAGCTTGCAGGGAAGCTTTATTTCCTTAGGAACACTTTAATTCTCTTGGCAGACATGAATTTCTAGTATTAAAATGTAACAAAGTGACTTATATTAAGTTTTCTTAGTGTCAAGTTTTTGTCCATGTCAGTATAAGAAACAATACATTTAGTGAAAGTGATATTGCTTTGGGAAGGGTTTTTAATGATTGAATAATGTACATAAAATTGTTATTTTAGTTAAACTGTAAAATAATTAATATTTACAAAATGGCATTAACTTTACAGATATCTGAGTAAGATACATTTCTAAGTTCTTTTCAACCAACATTCTTTTACAGATCAGCAATATGATCTTATATAGTCCATCAGAATACAATATGGATGCAAAGTGAGTTCTAAAAGAAGTTATAATTTTTTTTCAAACTAAACATATTTCAAAATTAAATATCTACTCCTTTCTTCACAGGGCTTCATCTTTACTGTGCATTTTCCCCTTAGCATGAAATGGTATCTGCCCAAAGTAGAATATTAGTTCCACATTGTAAAGCAATGGTGTAAGAAAACCTATAAGAACTTTTCAAAGCAAGTTCTATTTTCTCAATCATAACTAAAAAAAAAATCATGCAATATTCTGTCTTCATATACTTTATGTAGCACTTAAAGGAGAATAGAACAAGTTGAAAGCTGTCACTCATCTCTTAGGAAAACAAGATAATTAAAGAACGTAGTGAACCTTTGCGTACGTATATTTGTACCATTTCTGGTTCTCTATTAAAAAAGTAAATCTCATGAGTCCTCTTTCTTCACTACTATTACCATTTTTCTAACATTTAAATTTATGAAGACTTTTATTTTCCATGTGCAGTTGTATTTCTAATAGGAAATGTGGAAGCCAAAGACTATATTAAAAGTCCATGTTAGAAAACTGGTTCTTGCAAAATTTCTCATTGATATTCATGCATATTAGGTGATATGTAAGATAACCATTGCAAGATTACACATTATATAATTTAAACTCCAAATTAATTTTTAGTCATTCGAGTTTACTGATCTCCTATTAGAAGAGGGAGGAAAATATCTGTCCTCTGGGGAGAGGGGAAGGGAAGCCCTTCTGATCCTTGGCCTTCCTCCATTTCTGTTGTTTAGTTTACCTTTATTCTTGTAGAACAAACTAAAGTTACCAAAACAATTGGCTAGAATAAAGGGTGTGAATTATGGCATAATTATTGACATATTTTTTAGTTATGATGTAGTATGGCTTTGTGTTTAAAAACACAACCTTGCATCCAAGTCAGGCCCTGGCTCTACATTGTTGTTTTGGTTGTTTGGCATCTTTGCAGCGTTAGTCATTACATCATCTTGTCTTCTGATTGCAACTATCACCTTAGGTTCTTTATCATTTAGTGTTCTGTGATTGAAGTAATCAAAAAAAAGTATGATCATAAAGCTCTGGTTTTAAAAGAAAGTGGCATTTATAAGTTTTTAGGTAAGAGGCACTGAACAACTTAGCAAGACTCTGTCTCACAATAAAAAATAAAAAAGGGAGGAGGATGTGACTCAGTGGTTAATAGCTCCTGGGTTTAATCTCCTGTACCTAAAGAAACAAACAAAACCCCAAAACACAAGAATAGAAAAATCCCTTAAAGATCTCATGTGTCACACATAAAGACAAATGCTGATGCTCAAGTAAGGAAATCAGACAGAAACACACTTCAGGTACAATTTTAAATATTGACTTAAGAATTTGAAGCCCAAAAAGTATGAAGATTTGAAGGTTTCTGAATTATAGACTGCTCTTCAGAGAATAATTATTTTTTTGCTGTCAATTTATAGAATGAATTTAAAGAACAGACATTAGGGTCATAAAGTTTCTTTTTTCTTTTTCTTTTTTTTTCCCCCTTTTACATCTGTTCTGTTACTCTGGTTGGATAACAAAAGGCTGAAATGATGTGGCAGAATTGGGATAATGGAGGAACAATCAGAATTGAGAGGCACTACTGATACAAAAAGGCTTTACATATTAACTGACTAAAAATGGCAATGGGCTAAAGCAAAAATGAATCAAAATATAATTTATTACTTTAATTCTGGATGCCCAAGATAATGATGATGCATTCAACTGAAAGAGAAAAGAATGGAAGTTTGACTTTAAGATGATGAGCTCGGTTTTGGACAAACTAAATATAAAGTGCTCACGGGATACAGAGATGGAAATATCTGTGGTTATTGCTGTGGTTCTACTGATTGAATTAGAGCTAGTCATTTATACCTACTTAGTGCCTGCCTAGTTCATTCCATTTTCTTTAAGAAAAATCAATCCTCCACTCCCTTAACACACTCTGTGTTTACAGACCACTCCAGAAGCTGGCCAGGTGATTTGCCTCCCAGTCACCACTGAATAGTTACTTGACTCCAGTTACATCAAATCAGATCCCTCCCAAGAATTTGAATTGAGTTTCACAGTACATCACTCAGTTTCCTGAAGATTTTAATGATCAATTGGGACAGCCATATAATTACTAGATAAATATGACCAATAAATAAACAGTGATGCACAGACAGTAGGGATGAGAGAAGATTTGGAATTAGGGAAATATGATATTTGGATGAACATATATGTATATAGACAAATTCTCTATTATGATTCATGCTCAAGATGAAAAATAAATATTGGCTGCTAAAAATACACCATTGCTACAGTCAGATGATAAAAACAACTGCTATTCAAATACAGCAAACATCTCTTAGGATGATACCCTGCTTCACATTGATTGTTCCTTTTTGAACCTCCCACCAATATGAAGGTTGAGCCTCAGGAACAATATTTTTATTATGTGATCCTAACAGATTCAGAGTTAGAATTATAAACAAGGATTGGTAAATCTCACTTCTCCTGACAAAACTTGGAACTATTGGAAATGAGTGACACTTAGAAGAGATATGGTTGTGGCCATGTCACATACAATTTAGTGGAAGTTGTTTGAACTTACCAAAGTTCCTAGTGCTATGTTGGATCATGGCCATTCTGACTGATACTTGGGTTAGACTTGAATCCTATAATTGAATCCAGTATCTATCCATTAAATGTCTTGCTTACTCAAGAAAAGTTCTTCCTGTTGTTGTTGTTACATTCAATTAAAAGAAACATCGAATGTAGTTTACAAAAGTAGTAGAAAGAAAGTTACTAAAAAAATGGACTTTGGTCAATTTATAGGTATCAACGAGTATGTTTTTTATGTGTTTAGGATTTCTTTAATTGGTTCTTTTAATTTATGCATAATATTAAGATTCATTTTGACATAATTACAAAAGCATTGATTATAACGTGCTTTAATCAGTCCCTGGTACTTTCCTTTTCTCTCCCATCTCTCTTCCTCCAGTTCCCTTCCCTATATTCTACCAATCTTTCTGCTATATACTTATATACATTTTTAATTAGTGTCTTGTGGATATACATAATGATGAGATTCACAGTGGATTCATATATGTACATAGGAAAGTTAGGTCAGATTTATTCAACTGTCCTTCCCTTTTCCCATGTGTACACCCTCACCTTTAATCCCCTTCCTCTGACTTTTGAGCTCTGGCTTTCATTTATAGGCAAATACCATAATTTCATTCTCCTTTAGGGCTGAGTAATTATAATACAGCACACATTCATGTTTAATACACTAGAATAACTAGGAATAGAAGAAAATTACCTTAACATTGTAAAAGCTACATGAGACAAACTCAAGAACAACATCGCATTTAATGAAGAAAAACTAAAAGCATTTCCACTAAACACAGGGCCAAGACAAGAATGCCCATTCTCAAGCCTTCCATTCAATACAGTCCTGGAAATTCTAAACAGAGCAATCAGACAAAAGGAGGTATTAAAGGGATTAAAATAGGAAACAAAGAGCTCAAATTGCATGGGCTCTCTCTCACCCAGCGAGGAGGTCCACAGAACAGGGTAGAGGAGAGTGTGGCTGTGGAGTCACTAATCAAGACCTCCCAAGACCAAGCAAGAAGCAGGTCTGATTTTACTGCATAGTTACCATGTATATATACTCAGGCAGTAGCTAAGCAGATTACAGGCAGCCACCATGCAATGTCTGCTAACTGTCCTTGCAGTAACCAATCAAGAAGTGGGCCATGAAGCAAGCACAGGGATTGCAGCACATGGCCTCACACCCAGGGCTGGCCTATGGGGGTAAGCAACCAGCCACTCACACACCTGGCACGAGGCGAGTGGCCTGCCACTCAGATGCCCTTAACGTATGGCATGTATGCAGTACTCCATGCACTTGTCCCCACGTCAAATTATCTGTTGATGACATGACCTTATATTTAGAAAACACAAAAAGTCCACCAGAAGACTTCCATAGCTGATGAACAATTTTAGTAAAGTAAAAGGATACATGATCAACATACATAAATCAATTGCTTTCCTATATTCTAATAATGAATCTGCTGAAAAAGAAATTAGGAAAATTATCTCATTCACAATAACCTCAAAAAATTCTTGGGAATTAATCTGATGAAGGAGGTAAAAGACCTCTATAATATAAATGATTGAACATTAAATAAATAAATTGAAGTTCTTAGAAGATGGAAAGACCTCCCATGTTCTTAGATAGGCAGAATTAATATTGTCAAAATGGCCATACTGCCAAAAGTGTTTTACAGATTCAATGTAATCCCCATCAAAATACCAACAATATTCATCACAGAACTAGAAGAAGCAGTTCTAAAACTTATTTGGAAAAATAAGAGATTCAGAATAGCCAAATCAATCCTGAGGAAAAAGAGTGACTCTGGAGACATCACCATATCAGACCTCAAATTATACTATGGTGCTAGAGTATCAAAAACTTCATGGTACTGGCAACAAAACAGACACAAAGAACAGTGGAATAGAATAGAAGACACTGAGACAAACTCAAGTAGATACAGTCCTCTGATACCAGGCAAAGATTTCAAAAACATATTTTGGAGAAAACAGCCTTTTATTATCAAACTGTACATAAACTGGATACCTTTAAGTAGAAGAATGAAACTTGATGTCTATCTCTCACCCTGCACAAAACTCAAAGTAGATCAAGGACCTAAGCAGTAGACCAGAAACCCTGCAAAAGCTAGAAGAAAATGTGGGCTCAATAGTCCAGTATGTCAGCATAGGAACTGACTTCTTAACAAGACTCCTAAAGGGCAAGAAATAGAACTAATAATTGTGATGGCATTAAATTTAAAAAATGCAGTAAAGGAAACAAGAGTGTGGAGAGAACATATAGAATGGGAGAAGAAGTTTGCCACCAGCACCTCAGAGTATTAATATCCAGAATATATAAAGAACCCAGAAAGTTAACCAAAATGCCCCAATCACTAAGTGGGCCAATGGACTAAACAGTACTTTTCTAAAGAAGAAATACAAGTGGCCAACAAATATATAAAGAAAATGTTCAGTATCTCTAGCAATTCGGGAAATGCAAATCAAAACTACCTTGAGCTCTGTGCAGTGGCACATGTCTGTAATCCCAGTGGCTTAGAAGGCTGAGACAGGAGGATCACAAATTCAAAGCCAGTTTCAGCAATGGTGAGGCTCTAAGTAACTCAGTGAGACCATCTCCAAATACAAAATACACAAAATAGGGGTGGGAATACGGCTCAGTGGTCGAGTGCCCCCGAGTTCAATCCCTGATAAGCCCCCCTGTTATGGTTTGGATGTGCGGCATCCCCCAAAAGCTCATATGTGAGACAATACAAGAAGATTCAGAAGAGAAATAAGTGGGTTGTAAGAATGTTAACCCAATCAGTGAATTAAAAATTTGTGATGGGATTAATTGAAGTGGCAGGGTGTGGCTGGAGGAGGTGAGAATGGCTATGGTGTGTGTGTGTGTGTGTGTGTGTGTGTGTGTGTGTGTGTGTATAATTTCTGGTGAGTGGAGTCTCTCTGCTTCTTGATCACCTTGATGTGAGCTGCTTCCCTTTGCCACATACTCTGCCATGATGTTCAGCCTTATTTTGAGCCCTGAGAAATGGAGCCAGCCTTCTATGGACTAAGACATCTGGAACTGTGAGCTCTCAAACTTTTCCTCCTCTATAGTTGTTTTGATCAGATCCTTTAGTCATAGCAGTAAAAAAGCTGACTATAACACTCACACACCCCAATATAAAAAAAATTAAATTAAATTAAATTAAAAAAATACTACATTGAGATTTTGTCTCACTTCAGTGAGAATAATAATTAGAAAGAATACAAATTTGGGCAAAAAGGTACACTCATACATTGTTTGTGGAACTGCAAATTACTGCTACTTGGGAAAGCACTATGGATATCCCTCAAAAGACTAGGAATGAAACCACTCTATGATCCAGCTATCCCACTATTTCATATATCCAAGAGATCAAATATTAGCATACTAAAGTCACACAGCCCCATCCATGTTTATATCAGCTCAGTTTACAATAGCCAAACTATGGAGCCAACCTAGGTGCCCTTCAACAGATGAATGGATAAAGAAAATGTGGTATATATAACATTGGTAACCAAGTACCTATTATGCATCAACTGCATATCTGTGTGTGAGCTCTGATAGTGCTTACAAGACATTAAACCATTTATTTAAGCATTTAAACCCTTTACCATTTTTGAGGCTCCACCCATATAAGAACTTTTTCTATTTTGACATTAACTATTTAAGTCATGTATTCTTAGTTTTGCTTATATTTTACAGATAATCAATATGAGGATAAGAGAGGTTATATGAATTTGCCAAATCTTATGACTAGTCAGTTGTATGTGGGTTTCATTTCTAGGTTTCAAATTTCAAACCTCATTTAGTTATGTCATTACCTATATATCAGTACTTTAATAAAATATGAAATAAAATAAAAATTTAAAACATAAAAATTTTATCTCCTTATATGAGCCTTCAATAAAGCAGTCACAATTAGGAATGTGTAGAGCTCTAAGAATCCATGTCAAAAATATTAAATACTTCTTCTTGTTCTTACACCCCTTTTCTAAAGACCTGGCCATTTTTATTACCCTGGAGTTAGCCACCCTATGTTCCATGTAAACTCAATCCTTTGAGTTCATAGTTTTCATAAGATTAGAGATCAATGTCTAAAACATAAGTCAGACAAATCAGTTTCTGTCTACCAAGACTTTTTGTTTACAGCATGGATACCGAGTCAAGAGTTCTGAGGACAGGGCCTCCAAGGTAATGTAGAGGAGCTGAGATGGCAATTCTAAGGTGACCATGACAGACAGTGTGCAAATAGCCAAATCATCTGAGAACTGTGGCAAAAACAAAGAAGGCAGAGAAAAGTAGAAATGACAGGACATTCAACCTCATAGAAAGAGTGGAGAGAATCAGCAAGTTTCTGGTGTGGTCGCCAATGTGGTTGTTTATTCCCAGGTCTCTTGCTCTGTAACGTAGCTTCACACTGTTCTTGGGTTCTATGTGAAACTCTTATAGCCTTCCTTCAAATCTTCCTCTAGTGGAAATGAGTTTCTATAGATCATGTTTTCTGCTTAAGAAAAACATTGATATTCAAAGCAAGAGATCATGTGGTCACATTTTCACTTAAGTATTATGAGCAAATGGCTATGCTTTATCAATCATACTTGACCTAAAACATAAGTAATTTATCCCTCATAGTTCCAGAGGCCAGAAATTCAAAATCTCTTTGAAGACACCATGGATCAATTTGTATATGAATAAATAAGAGGTAGGACTTGTGAATATGTAGGATTTGTGAATGAATAAAATCTCAGGTCAATTTACAACTGGCCTGGTACAGTGACCCATGCATCAGACTGAATGAGGTTAATATGTATTCAAAGGAAAGAGGCTAAAGTCTGATTAGTTTTCTGACTTCTTGTACTCTCCTGTGCTCTCTGTCTAATACTGTCAACAGGAAAATACTTAAAAAGAATAAACTGCATAAAAAAATGGTCAACAAACACAAAACAACTAGCTAGGGACCTAATGTTAATATGTAAAGAAAATAAAAAGAAAATGGATATAGCAACTGAAACAGAGATGAAAATCATGCACTAGAATTATTTTACAAAAATATAGTCCAGAGGAGTGGCAAAAAAAATTAGTGGACCAAATGTTGGAAGAACACTGTCCAAGCAAAGTGGCCACCAGACAGGCAGTGGACCTTTCATTTGCAGGGCCCTAAAGGAGACATCTTGTTTGTTCTGCCAAGAACTTAAGGAAATAATGAAGTCTAGAAAGAGATGAAAATTGAGCTGGAATATGTCAGGATAAATGGAAACAGAGTAATAAAGTCACCTTAGAATTTGAAATAAAGGAGAATAGACATGGTGAAAACAGAAACATATACTTTATATACAAACAGAGATATGAAAAATTGTGGTATATATGTGTAATAAGAATTGTAATTAATTCTACTGTCATTTATTTTTTTTAATCAATAAATATACTGTACCTCCAACCACAGAAATGGGAGGTTATAATCCATGTTTGCATAATTTGTCAAAATACATTCCATTGTCATGTATAACTAAAAAGAACAAATACAACTTTTTAAAAGATTTTAAAAAATACCTGAACAAAGCAAATGGGAGGAAAATAATAGACAAGGAAGAAAATGAAGATTCTAAGTAAACAAAATTAAAGTCCCTGAAGGAAAGATTGAAAAGTATATTATAATTTATAGAAAGCTTTCATTATTTTAAATCTCATAAAGAGTTGATCCACTCATACTCCACACTGATTTATAACTTGTTAATCTTTTTAGGAGAACATCTAGGCCCCATATCACATTATATATGAGGAAGGGGCAGCTTTACAACAGTTCAGTGAGAGAATACGATGGCAGAAAGTTTAACAAAGTGTTCAGCCACAAGTGCATTTTGCAATACATACAAACTCGAGGAATGTGCTACTCGTGAAATTTTCTTTAAAACAAACAAAAATATAAACCATGATGTGATGATAATCCAACCAACTGGGGATGTATAGGGACCTACCCAATGGCCTCAACTACTGTGCTCAGATGTAAAATGGAGTAGAGTGGAGAGTGGAGCATTCTCTGAGAGAATGTCCAAAGTATTTAATCTCAGTATTACAAGTAATGATATTGGCAAATGTACAAATCACCCCAAGTCTCCCCAGACTCATGGCTATAAAGTAACACTGTTAAGCAATATGTTTCATGGCTTTACTAGGAGTCAATGCTGTGACCCCCTAGTCAAGAACTTATAGAAAACTTTGGTAAAATATCTTGTGCTGGAAAAAAGATTATTCTTGTTTAGAGAAACTCTGACATCCCAGTTCCCATCCTAATCCAAATGAAAAAAAAAAAAATGTGGCTGTGTACCTGTAAGTCAATCTTAGGATGCACTAAATTTATTTAGTGTTAGTGTAATATTTAAAATTGCCTTGCAAATTAGCTGCACCAATATTTCATCCAAATTCTTGAACACTGATAGATATTGTTTCCAATACTAGGTGATATTACTTTTCTACTATCTAGGCATGAAACACTTTTCTATTCTTTAATTTTTTTTCTTATGTTAATCACAGGTAAGGTGGAGCATCTCTTTATTTACTTTAATTTGAGGCTAGTTTTTTGAAATTCCTATTTATTTTTCCTAATCCTAAATTCTACCCTTTCTTAAAATTTTCTTGCATATTTCAGAGAGTTTTTTATTTATATACTTATTTACTTATTGGTATATTTCAGATAACAATCTCATTAGTTTTAGATCCTTAAAATATTTTAAAAAGTTTGTTTTCTATTTTTAACTTTGTGATCTAACAGAAATTCCTAAATTTGATGTTGTCAAATATTGATTATTTTCCCCTGATTTCTTTTGCTTTGGGGACCTTTTAAAACAAATTATTTCTTTCCTCAGATGTGATTATTCTGGAATTTTTTCCAATAAAGACTTTATATATTTTAATCCACATGCTGTTTCCTTTTTTTGTTTACTACATATACTTAGGAATTTTTTTCCATATAGAAAGATAGTTCAGTCTACTAAATTAGTATCAAACTACTAAGTAATCTCTAATCTTGATTGCTTTGTGTTTTTAGTACCATAATTTCAAATATATCATTTATACACATTTTATTTTCTACCCCTTTGTTTCTTAATGTGATTTCATACTATTTCCATTATTTGGACTTTGAATTATGGCTTATTATCTGGTAGAAAGTTGTTTCTATTTTCCATTTATTTATTTATTTATATTTATTTATTTTTAAATGCTACTTTTTTCTTTTCTTTTTTTATCTTTATTTGTTTATTCATTTTTATGTGGTGCTAAGGATTGAACCCAGTGCCATGAGGTGCCTCACATGTGTTAGGCAAGCTCTCTGACATTGAGCCACAACCCCAGCCCTCTATTTTCCCTTTTTGAAGTTGGATTATCTCTTTTGACATTTTTATGTTTGTTTTAAAGTTTTCTGATGAGCAATATGTGCTTCTGTTGAAATGTTGACTGGGGCAGTATTAAATTTGTAGATAAACTTGGAGCAATTGTCATTTTTTTCAAGTAATATCATGTAACCATTATTCAAATATTTCTTTATACCTTTCACCAGAGTTTAAACATTTTTCTTTACAAGTTATCTTTCATTTTTATAAACTTAAATGGCATATGTTCTACAGACTTTCTATCAAGTAATAAGGTTAACAGGACACATAGAAATATTTGTAACTCAGGGGTAAAGTACTTGTCTAGCATGTGCACGGCCTTGAATTCACTCGCCAGCACTGCAAAGTGTATGTGTTGTGTGTATGTGTATGTGTGTGTGTCATAGATGATAAATCCAGGAATCGAAATATATATTTTCCTACTAGTACTTGCTAATTTTACTAAACTAATACAAATAACTATAGAAAATCAAGAAAAATTATTCAAAAAATAAAGTTACTTATAATTCTACTGTCCAGATATATAGTTGCTCATTTATTTTTGCAGATTGTAAATAATAAAGTTTTTACATATTTAATAGTATGCTTAAGTTTAAAAAGATGTAATTCCTAAAGTGTAACGGCCTAATTTAAAGTGATTTTTGTATGATAGTCACTATTTTTGTTTCTTTCTAAATAGTAAAAACAAAAATTAGCTTGATATTCCCTATGAAAAAACACATAGGTATGAAACTGTCATGCAGGACCCAATCAATCCCCAATTAGTGCTTGATCAAGGTGAATGGTTAGTTTATAAGAAGTAAAATGGCATGCATTCATGAAATGTGAGATTAAGAATCAAGTCAAAACAAATCAAAATGAATAGATAAGTATATACTACATTGTCTTTCCTATCTAATGAATTCATGAGAAAAGAAAAACAGCATAAAGAGTTGGTGGTAGAAGAATATGTTCCTGACTCTTAATCAAGAATATAAAGCATAGATCGATTTTATTTAAATTTTTAATTTTTAAAAATCACAATATATGCTAACAGTTTCTTTGTATGAAATGATCAAATAACATGAGTAAAGGCAAGTCATGATATTTATAGTATTTATCACATGAGAACTCTTACACATTATTTTGTGATTTCTCAAGTTTGGCTTTATTTTTTGTCATTGTTTAAAAAGACTTCCATATATCAAGAATCACAAAGCTCTGTACTGTATATATTTACTTCCTCTAACTTTTTAGTTTCTTTTCTTATTATGCAATTATGCTTTCTACTACCCTGTGATGTCTTAACAGCTTACAAACACAAAAATTGTGTATAGATATTCTATTGAGGCTTATGGTTTATGCTAAAGGTCTTTCTTCTCTTCTTCCTCCTATTTTTGTCATGACTGACAGCTGACAATAGAGATAAATTGGCACTCATGGATTTTACGATTTAGAATAATTTTAAGTAAATATTTAGGTATTTTGATGTATATCCTAACAAAACATTCATCCCCAAATAAAAATCATTGAAGACTAGAGACTTAAATATAAGGAGCAATAGCTTAAGATATTTAAAAGAAATTTATTGACTTGGTGAAATAAAATATTTCTTTATAATAATGTATATAAAAAAGAAAAGGCACAAGTCATAAAAAGCACTGATTAATTTTCTTACAAAAGTACAATTTTTGTACTTACTTGTGTATATACAAGACCGTATAAACAAAGAACAAACTATAGACTGGAAAAAGGTTTTCTAAAGCACACAAACAATGAGGTTTACAATTCAGAAAATACCATTTCTGTAAGTCGATTATGGAAAAAAGAAAGAAAAATAGCAGAAAATCTCAAATAATATAATTAGACAGTTCAGAGTAAAGGAAAACTAAATGACCAAAAAACATAGTAAGCTCAAATTGCCACTAATCTCCATTTGCTTTCACCACAAAATGTTTTAAATTAATTTTTGGCTCCTGTTTAAAAATTTATACAGAAAATTTTGTCCTGTTATTCTTGCTTAATATTTGACTTCAATTCTTCCTCTGCCACAAATGCTTTATTTTACTTTATGTCAGTTAACAATATTATCAACTACTTAAATTCTCTTTTTCAATAGTTTAGAGAAATAAGGGAATAATGCAGGGAGAAGGGGAGGAAAGAAGACAAGAAGGAAAGAAGGGAAATTTTTAGAACATTAGGTCTAGTTCTTCACAACTGTTTATAGAAATATTGACAGAGTGTTACAATGCTTAAAGAAAATCGTATCGATGAGAATGCCTGTTACTATTAAAATCATTTCTTTTCAAAAAAAAAAAAGAAAATTGTATCAATTATAAGGAAATTTAAAAAGTTGTTAGATATAATTAACAACTAGTTCAGTGTAGTTCAGTGGTAGAGTTATCACTTAGGAAGATCTGACTTCAATCCCCAGCACCACAAAAAACACACAAGAAATTAGGGAAGCATATGTGAAAAAAGTAAACATACTGCTTTTTACCTTTAACCACACTGAAATTTTCAATAAATCTCTTGTTCTTTTTTTTTATACATTTATTTTATTTATTTTTATGTGGTGCAAAGGATCGAATCCAGGGTCTCTCACATGTGAGAACTCTACAGCTGAGCTACAAACCCCAGTCCCAATCTCTTGATCTTTTATTTTATATTTTTATGAATTTGGTAGCTCAAATAAGAAGAAATTATGAATTATGGGTCATTAAAGAAAAAAGGAATAGAATTATAATATAGCCAGAGAACTTGATTCAAGAGTAAAATTTCTCAGGAAAAATAAAGCAAAATTATTGGCCTAGTTTCTAATGCTGTGTAGAGGCTTCTATTGCTATATAGCATGAATAAAAAATAGAAGATATTTTTGTTTGCATGAGATTGGGGAAAAAAGGGTTATAATAATGTAGATGGATTCTGACTCATCTGCTCTTGCTTCCTCTTTTCTTCATGTTCCAAGATTCTGGAAAACTGAGATTGGAATAGCCAGCAATAGATCCTTCTTAGAGTACCAGAAAATCAACCACAGATCACTAGAAAGGAGAAGTGAATGGGAATATTCTGTGAAACTGGTGGAAGGCATGGGGAAATTTGTTGACTCTGTTGATGCAAACTGCACCATTCCAAAATAAAAAAATTAAAAATTTAAAAAAGGTAGTGTTGGGGTGGAGATAGAAAATGTCAAAGGACAGAGGAAAAGCTACGTGGTATAAAAGAAGAAACTTAGGAGACATGAGTGGCTGAAAATTCTGGCAATATATTCAAGAGGCAAAGTGTCCAAGAAATGGCTAGAACTTTAAGTTTGGGCCAAAATTTTGTATTAAACAGATTTTTGACATCAAAAGGAGCTGATTGGCATTGTCTCCTTCCTAATGGCTCAAATAAACTAATACCTACTTTCGGACCACTTTTCAAAATTAACCTCTGATTGATCAGTGGTTGTGAGTAGGTCTTATCGCATAGTAAAGATTCACAACTTGAATAAGAAAGACATGCCATGAATTTCCTGTAGGGCAGAAAAATAAGAAATTAATCATAATTTAGCATACCTATTAAGTGCATATTATATATTAAAGAAAAAAACTCACTTGGGGGCTGGGGTTTGTGGCTCAGTGGTAGAGTGCTCTCATTGCATGTGTGAGATCTTGGGTTCGATCCTCAGCACCACATAAAAATAAATACACAAAATAAAGATATTGTGCCCACGTATAACTAAAAAAAATATTTAAAAAACTCACTTGGATGGTAAGATTGATCTCTAAAATTTAAAAAATAGTTAAAAATTCAAACATTAAAAATGATTACAAGTAAGAATCATTAAGATCTAAGAGAAGTCTTAGAGAACTTCATAAAATGATAAATTATAGGACTAATAATAAGATAATAATACAATTGTACCTATCTTCCGGAAGGCTATTTCAGTGAATCTATTTCTTTTTATTTATTCCTTGACTTTTGATTGAGTGTTGTCTTAATCTGTTTTTTGTTGCTGTAAGAGAGTTCCTCAGATTGGGTAATTTATAAAGAAATTTTTCTCACGTGTTTGTGAGTTGGAAAGTCTAATAATGAGGTTCAATATCTTGTGACGGTCCTCTTGCTATCATATCATGGAGGAGTGCCTCATATGGTGAGAGCAGATTGTCAAGAAAGCAGAAGCTGAAGAGAGCTTGCTTTTATACTGAAGTCTCTCCTGAAAGTCACTCCTAGTGTACCTAATCCATTCATGAGAGCAGTGCATCCATGACCTCATCACATCTTAAAAGTCCCTGCTCTTACTTCTCTTACCATAGCAATTACATTTCAGCATGAGTTTTCGAGGGAACATTCAAAACACAGCAAGTTCTTAACTGATTTAAGTGCTAAAATTTTCAAGTCCACATAATTGAGTTTCACTGATTTCTATCAAATCTTTGTATATATTTTAATCACATATATGGCATTGAAGATTATATTGATACAATTACATGTTTTATATAATATAATAATAAATAGAAATGAAATGGAATAATAATACATTGCATAGTAAGTATACAGTTAAATAAACTTAGAGCACATCTGCATCTACTAATGTTTAATGCAGGAACAGGTATGTGCTTAGGCTAGTTATTAAGTGCCACCACTAATGAACATGGTGAAGGTGGCATGCAACTAGGTAGAAAGGAGGAGATGCTACAGGTTTCCAAAAGGCAAACAAGGGCAACGAAGCAAAGAGGAACACTGGAAAGCTCCGTCCTGGCACACCTACAGACTTATCTCCCTTTCTCCTCCTCTGGCCCCTCTTGCAAACACCTCTGCACTAGGGTACTGGCAAACACCCAAGAGCACATCACAAAATAGGATTTAAAGTATCATCTGATAACTCTAGGCATTTCAGTTCTAAATAAGTTTCTCCAAGGTACATTTCATTGAAATGAACCTGGCCAACCTTGTCATTTAGTCACTAATTCTCTATTGCCATTTCAGTGTCACCTCCTTGACAGGATTCTGACAAGATTCAGAAGGTCAGTTAAGCTCTTTGCTGCTATTTTCCATTAATGGTTTGTTAACTAGACAAGGCTAAATATATATTTTTTCCAATTACCAATTTTTAACCCACAACTGGCTCTGCAGAACGGCAAATTTCATCTCAATTTTCAAAGTACCAAGTATGTTCTCTCCCCAGTCTTAGCAAAAATAAGTATGCTGATATTTTGAGTTACTTTTAAACATAATTTTGGTTTCGTTAAATACAGTGGGATGAATAAACCTTTGTTTCCCTGATAAAAATCCACATTCTTTTCAGAAATCTTTACTTTAAAAATCGTTCATTTTCCCTCCTGTTATTTTTTCCTTTCCTACTAAAAGCCTGGTTTAGAATATCTTTCTTATTGTTAACTATAGAAGTTGCTAAAATAAATCTCAATTAAGCCCCAATTAACTGATCAACTTTAGAGGTAACCTCCCTCTGAAGCAAATTCTGCATCTCTGTGGCTTTTTCCAAATCTACTGATCCACAGCATCCCTCTCACTGCAGAGCTAAGGCTGTATACTTCCCCCAGTCTGATTCCAGGAGAGTCTGCTCTTCACATTGCCTCACCAAAAAGCCTTCCCTTTTAAAGAAAGACTGCTTGCCATCAGCATATTTTGTTTAAAGACATTTTAAAAATATGAGATTCATGGAAGCTGAGGCCTACAGACTGGCCTTCTGAGTAACTACAATTCCTTTGATAGTGTAAGCAAGAGTCAAATTTAAATGTAAGTTTCTAGAGAGTATCCTTAGCTTTTATCAAATTCTCAGTGAGTCTCAGCCTTACCAAAGTTGAACACTCTAAAGGGATGCACAAATCCTCAGGTTACATGTTTAATAGATGGCACGAAAAAGTTTGTCACCAATTCTTTATAAAACCAAATTCATAGCAAATTTAGATTTTCATCTACTACCACCATGATTTCATTTCCTAGCTAGTTGAAAATGATAAACAATTTATAGTCCTTACTACCCTCCAGTACATTGATTGAGCATGCATGGGAAAATGCATGCACAGCTACATTTACATTCACACACACACATCACATGACAATTTAGCCTAACATTACTGATAGCCCACCCCAAGAAAGCACATACTTGTTAATTCTTCTATATCTATCTTTGACAGTCTCAAAAAAAAAATGTTGGTAGTAACAAACTCTTATTCTTGATAATAGTAGTTTTTGTTTCTTTATTTCTGTTGCATGCATTCCCTGTTCTCAGATAAATTTTTTTTATATTTGTTTTATTTCAAAAGATTTAATTTTGTGGAACATTTCCATACAACTAATGGCCAAATTTTGAAAAATTTTGTACTAAATGACATCAACATACTGTGCCTGAAAAAAATTAAACAAATGCCCAAATGTGAAAAGACAAATTAATACAGAGCATTTGATAATGTGAAATTTAGGGATAAATTACATTGGGAAAGCAGCTCCTGTTTATTTTGGGGAAGCCATGGGTCTACAAGTGTGACAAATGGTGTCCACTTGAGAACAAATTATTTTGCTTTATTAAAAATTTGGAATACTCTTGATCAATTGATTAGACTAAAATTGTCTCAAAATGTCATAGCTTTATTAATTAATCATAAAAACTACCATTTTATTTCCTACCATCTTGCCTATTTAATCCCAGTGTAACCAACTGTTTGGAATCTAATTGTGTCTTTCTTTTCTGATAAGTGAAAGTCTAAAAAGAACATCAAAGAAAAATTCACTTTCACCTTTGTGGTCCAGTATCTTGATAGGCTCAAAGGAGAATTACCCCAATAACTAATACTAATAATTACCCTAATATCCCTAAACTAAAAACATGTTAAGGAAAACAGAAATAGAGGCACAAAATTGTACGGATAATAGAAAAAGGAAAGAAAAGTCAACTTCAATTTACTGATTTCAGAATACATAAATGCTTGTGTCATTTCAAAATGAAAACTTATTTCTCATTAGATATGTTTCCATGTGGGAAAAAGATGGGGCATGTATGTTTGAGTGTGTGTGTGGGGGGGTGTCATTATATATTTACTTTTTCCTTTGCCTGAGATAAAGTCTATATAAAATTAGATATTTCTTAGGAGGAAAATAATTTATCTTACTTAATAAAATATTTTTATTTTTAAAGCTATTTGACATTATTCACATTAGAAGAGGAAAGAGGAAATTAATTTATTCATCAATTAAGTTAAATATAAAGAAATTACCTAACATCATACTATCTGCATTTAATCTTGATCATTGATCTAATTTTACTGAGACTTTACTATACTCATACTAACTCTGGATCTTTCCTAATTTTGAATTTCACTGTTTCTCATCTTTCTCTATGGTCATAACTATCCCTGCTTGCCTATGATTTTGCAAAGGGCTACCACATTGCTTTACATCAAATCATCTGGGAGATTTGCCAGAATGTGGATTGGGAGTGAAATAGCAATGTTTAAAAATCCCAGTTGATCATGGTTCTCTTTCATAATACTTACATTGCAACTCACTCTCCATCCAATTTCCTAGAGTACCTTATAAGATGAATTTATCATCCTCTCTAAAGTTCCATAAACACAGATGTTCTTCCTATCTTCTGGAGACTTTCTCTCTTGAATCTTTCCTATCTTACAATCCATTGTGAGAACTCACCCTGATTTCTCTGACTCTCTGGCTTTTGTGCTCTAAGTCTGTGAATTTCAGATGCTGCTCTATTAAAGACTTTTTCCACAACATTCCACTAATATTGTTGACTTTTTTTGGGTTACACTCTTTGTATTGCTACTGTACAGAAGCTTATTTCTGCCTGTAGAATAACTTTTAATTCCTTAATTAATTCATACACTCAACTTTAACTACTGAAAACCTATTATATACCTGGTAATATTAGGTGTCAGAAATAAAATAATAGGCATGACAAATGTGCTCCTATAAGGTTTTCAACTTGGCAAAACTAGTGGTATTCTGAGGATCTTTGTTTTCATCAGGAAACATCTTTGTTGATTTAGGACAGAATTGCATTCTTCCTGGGAAAATATCAAATTTTGTTCTCTCTCCTAGTCAACAAAAGGAACATACACTTTTTGGTGTTTTTAGTAACTTTCTATCAAGAAAATACTGCAAATTCTTTGAATTCCTATTCCAGTCTTATAAGAGCTCTGGTACTGTATCACCATGGCAGAATTTTAAAAGCAGAAACAGCAATAATTTTGCTTTCCCATCCAAATGATTAATTCATTCTCTTCTTATTGCCATTCCCATACAGATTTGCAGTGTGGGCATCTCTATGTGGTGATCAATTGTGAGATTATAATGTGGTTAACCAAAAATCAATAACCTAGATTGGCTATTTATTTTTATTCTTATTTCCATTATCAATCACTTATACACTGCAGATTTTTTACCTAATATACATTTCTCAAATCCATCACTTTCTCTTTCATTCTCACCTTTTCTCAAAGTTTAGTACTGAATTGACAGCAATCTCTAAGCTTGCATTCCTCAAAATCATCCAGAAGGCAATTTATTAAAAATAAATTAAAACCAAATTACATTATGCATAAAATCTTCAGTAAATCTGTCTGTTGCTTACAGGATTAAATCCAAGCTGTAGCCTGAGTTCCTGCATTATGATCCTGGCCCACTTTTATCTCTTCTGATCAATGTCCCCAAGTAAATAAACACTTCAAGTATTATACCTGTAATCAAACAAGCTAGAGTTTACTAATGCTACAGCGTGAAAAACCGTAACATGAGATCAATAAAATGTCTCTAAAACAATATGAAAAGAGATTGGTTAAAATTTTGTGTTAGGTGATTGGGGAATGTTTAAGAAGGCAGTAATTTGGGTTTGGATTGGGTCTTGGAAGAAAGTAGGCTAAATATAAAATTGGTATATTATTATTATTATTATTACTTTTAATCTAGAAGGAATGAGAAAGCTGTATAGCTGTATTACTTAAGAATCCATAGTCACTCATATTAGAAAGGAAAGAAAGATGTTCGGTTGTTTTAGTGTGAACAATCTTCTTGCTTTCGTGTCTACTCAGACATTGTTAGAGAGTGGTCTTGTTGGTGTCTCACCCATTGTATCGCAGAGTACCTGTCTGGTGGTAGTGGTCTGAGAATCACTAATGATTATTAGAGAACATCTTGAACCAACCCCCTGTTGTTGCCCGGTCAGATGTCAGCTAACACTGGTAGAGGTTGCTTTCTTTATTGTATGTTTCACTACCCTCTGCTTCTCATTTTGCATGCCCTGAAATTATAAAAACATGCTGCCATTCTCTACTGTTTTGTGTGTCTGTGGCTTTTTATTTAGCTTCTTCTTTACCTATAATCCTTAGTCATACCATCTTTGCTTAGCTAAACCCTACTTATTTTTTAAATAAACTTTTTAAAGAACATTTTTAAATTTTAAGGAAAGTTGAAAAAGATAGTGCAAAAAATTCTTATGAATTTTTTTACTCCGTTTTTACGTACTCAGAATTTTTTAACCCAGTTTTTCCTATTTTTAACCTCTTGCATCAGCACAATTAATCAATACTAATACATTATTAAGTAAAGTCCATTCATATTTCTTTAGTTTCTTTTCCCTTTTCAGGAACCCATCGGAACAGCACATTTCATTTATTTGTCTTTTCTCCCCAAGCTCCTTTTAGCCTAACAGTTTCTCAGGCTTTCTTTATTTTTGATAACCTTGACAATTCCAGTTGTACTGATAAAGGATTTTGTGGGATATCCCTCTATTGGAATTGTCTGATGTTTTTCTCAGGATTAGACTGAGATTGTGAGTATATAGGAGGAAGGTCATAGAGACAAATTGCCATCTCCATCATATCATATCACAGTTATATATTATGAATATTGATTTATTCACCATTAATTTTACTGGTCAAAGCAGTTATTTTCAGGTTTCTCCACCATAAAATTAGTCTTTTCTTCCCTCTTTCCATATTGAATTCCTTGGGAAGAAGTCATATGCATAGCATCTCTCTTTTGAATCCTTACACAAGTGAAATCTCTCTTCTTCATCTATTCAATTATTCAAACACTATTTTAGTATAGATTTGCAGACATTTGTTTTATATTTGGGGTTATAATCTCCTATGGATTTGTTAATTTTATTTGTTATTCAGATTATTTTCCTGTGTTGGCCATTGAGAATTTCGAATTGGTTTCTGTGTCCCTTAGATACACCCCTATCAGTGTTTTGTTACTGAGCACTTCCTCATTTTAGGGTATCCCAATATGCTCTCACTCATCTTATGTATTGTTTTGAACCAAGAAAATTAGTTTTTTAGAATCATCCCCTTAATCAAGGAGCCTGTTTTCTTGTTATTGGAAAATGGTATTAGAAACCAAGATCTGGGCACTAGGTATATTTTGTTCTACTAAGACATCAGCTTCTCCCCATTGATAGTGCAAGAAACATATGTACATGTATACTTAGGGGTGTGTGTGTGTGTGTGTGTGTGTGTGTGTGTGTGTTTGTAACCATGTATCCATATCAAACAAAATATAATTTCAAACTGATATCTCAAAACTCTAATCCATCACTCTGTAGTTCATTCTAACTTCCTTCTCTGCCTATCTTTAAGTCTGTACTCCAATACTGAGAAATATGGCTCCCATTGTCTGTCACACATTTCCTTAATAGTTCATTTCCAGTACTAATGATAGCAGTTCAAATTGCTAACCATACTCCCATAGGGAAAAATTTTTATCAATTAGAGTGCACTCTAATGTGCTGTTATTTCCTTTGGTCTTATGAACTCCACATATTTGCAGGGTTAGTTGGGTCACCACTTTTTCCCCCCTCATACTTTGATTGAGCTAGTTTTATATATTTGTAATACAACATGATTTTGTTTTGGTTGTAGTTTACATTCCTCAATTTCCTAAATGATGTTTTTCAGTTTACACATATTAACATCTACTTTTTATGTTGTAAAGGTATACAAATTTTGAAAAATACATACTGTTGTATATGCATTATTAAAGTATCCTGTAGAATAATTTCACTGCTCTAAAAATTTCCCTTAGTTACCTATTTAACTGTCCCTCTTTCCATGTCCCCTGGAAACCACTAGTTCTTTTACATTATCCACGGTTTTACTTTCTTTTTCCAGAATATAATGTAATTCAAATCATTAACATGTAACTTTTAACACCAGCTTATTTCACTAAAAGTCTTTTTTTCAGGATTCTTTGTTTTTGGCTTAATAGCTCATATTATTTTACTGCTGAATAATATTCTATGTATACATTTATCTCTTCATCTACCAAAAGACTCTCTGGTTCTTAGTTCTTTTTTGTTGTTGTTTTGTTTTTTTTTAAAGACAAGGAGTACAGCTGACACCCTATTCATTTTTAAAACTCATTTGAGGTACTTCCATTTCATAGGTTGGTTTAGAAAATTTGGTCTCAGAAATTATACCGAATCTGATTCAAAAGTATAATATGTCAAGATCATTGTACTGTGTTGTGTAACTAATTAAAACAAATTAAAAAAATCTATGTCTCCATATCACTATCACACAGTATTATATTCTATAATAATTATATGATTATTTTTATTTATAATCAATTGAAAATATTTTTTGAACTGAGGAAATTGATCAGAGATAACACATCTTTGAATCCCTGACTCCTATCCTGAGTTTTGGTAATTGCTTTTTTTTTTTTTTTTTTCTGTTTTGATCATGCTGAAGACTGAACCCAGGGCTTTGCACATGCTAGGCAAGAGCTCCTAAACTGAGCTACACCCCTAACCCTCAGTAATATTTTTGATGAAATAAATTTACCAGGTAATGTACACAACAGTTCACATTTTATGTATACTATCTCATTAAGATCACACACATAAACAGAGAAAGTAGGTTAGATGGAACCCCAAATAAAGAATATAAAATATGCTTTTCTGATTATCACAGTTTGAATTTTAAATTAGCCATCTTTTGTAAACAGTAAGCTATTTAAAATAAAACAATAGAAGCAAAGATTTGAAACTATTTGAAAAATCAATTTTAGCATCTCCCATTTGAATCATTTGAAATAAAAAAATAAGCACATACATATTAATGGAATTGAGATTTACTCTCATTTGAAAAACTATCTATTATTTGATCTCTTTATCACTAAGAATTAATTCTTTGTTTGGGCTTTTATGCTCTTTTGTGAATACTAAATCTTTATGCAGTAGACAGTTGTGAAATATTGTTCAGTATTATTGTCAGGACCACAAAAAATGCAATTCCCTTTTCTTTAACTTAGTTCAGCTGAAATTATAAGTCATGTGGCATGAATAAAAACCATGTGATATTTTAAGGGTCCCAGAGATAGTGAAGGCAAGATTTCATTTATCTACAAAGAAAGAAAAGTATTTAGCATTTCAAAAGAATTTTTTAAATTATCCAGATGTATGCTTAAAATAGTTATATATATCAAGTTCTGTTTTATAGAGAGCATTTACAATTCTTATTAGGTAAAGATTAGAGACTAGCTGTCACTAATTCTTGTTATTCATGATAGTTGTGTTGTCTGACATCACTGTGAACACTGAATTACAAGAGTATTGAACTGCTGCTCCTAGGAGAAATGCAGGGTTATGTTCCTGCAAGCCTCTGGTCATGACATGTTCATCAACCAGTGAATACATGACCTCGTTTTTGGTGTGCTTCTGTTTAAAGACATTTTATGTTATGTGTATTGTTGACTCATTAACATTGAACTTGGGGCCAACAGCACTTAGTCCATGCCTGAACAAAGGTTGCATAACACACATATTTTCTGATAGGGTACATCACAGCTTTCTTGTGAGTGGAAAAATACATTAATACTCTTAACACTATGCTTGGGAGCCAGTTTTAATGGTAAGATTTATTTTTTAAGTATAAAATATGTCAAAATTTTGTCACTAAAGAACTGCATAAAGGACTCTCATTTATAGTAAGTTAGTTGAAATAAGAAGACAGAATGTCTCCTTATTTGACCTTGCAGGAAATGTGCATACAAAGACTCAAAATCTCCTTAGCTCTGCATATGTTACCAATGACTTCAAAAGTGTCATGAAAAAAAAAAAAGAAGTGTCATGAGTATTTATTTGGGGTTTACAAATAAATATTAGTGAGTAGGCAAATTCTCAAATTCAGAATCTATGAATAATGAGAAACAACTGCACTATACATATAAGGCCAGTATAATTTGAAAATACATGTAGGCCTATTGTAAAGTGCTTTTATATATCCTGACAATAAAATATGTGAAATGTATGGTTTGCAAATTTAAAGAGCTATTTTTTAAATGTAATTTTTTTGTTTGCTTAGAGAAGTGGAGGAAGTTCAAAACTAATTTTTAAATTCCATCTAAAATGTCACTGAATAATTACTAAGAATTGTCAACAGTTAATTTTGAGAGGCAAAGTGTTTTTTATAAGAAAAATAGGGAAAAAAACCCACTGAAGAATATTTCGTTTGGAGATAAATGTCTCATTGTAAGAAGTCAATAGTGATTTGTGCAGTGTGTCAAAATGCATTCTACAGTCATGAATAATAAATTAAACAATTAAAAAAATATAGTCAATAGTGAAAAATACTTGGAAATTTCTAAATTATGTATTGTGGATTCTATGTGGTAGCCTCTGTATGTAGTAAGAACTTTGAAGAATTGGGACTAATGAAGCCACAGAAATCAGAGAAGTTTGTAGGCAGTGACTTGAGCTAGATAATAAGAGATAGAAAGATCTGAATGGAATGAAGCCGTGGGAAAAAAGGGCTTTTAGAGCCCATGCATAATAGAAGCAGGTAGAGGCTTGGGCACTATGGACGTCTACGGAAGAGGAACAAAATGAGACCAATGCTGATAGATTAGAAGGGGCAGGAGGTGGGTGAGGGTAGGGTGCAAAATCAAATTCTAGTGAAACTTAAGGTTGGGCCAAAGAATTTCAAATACATGTGATATAGTAGCCAGATCTGCTCCGAGTGAGGAAAAAACTAAAAACATCAGGTGCATTGTCAGTTTTTTTGTTAGTCATCTTCCCATTACTGTTTTTTTTTTAATACTTACATAATCAACTTAAAAAAGAGGAAAGGCTTATGTGGCTTCAGTTTGGAAGGTTACAGTTCAAGTTTGGTAGGCCATGTTGCTTATCATGCTAAGAGTGCAGGGTGAGGGACATCATTCAATTTATAATCAGTATGCACAAAAGAAAGATAGAAAGGGGCTGAAATCTCACAATCCCCTTCAAGAGCATGTCTCTAATGACCTAAGACCTTCCCCTATTCCTCACCTCTTGAAGGTTTACCACTTCCTAATAGCACCAAAGTGGGGACCAAGTCTTGCACATAGGGGACTTTGATGGACTTTGCATATTCAAACTATAAAATTTTGTTCCTGGTTCCTAAAGGTTCATGCCCTCTTCATGCATTTAGTTTGTCTCTAAATGTACTCAAAGTTCTTTAAAGCATTTCTTCGAGGTCTAAGTCCCAAGTCTCCTCTAAGACCGAAGGCAAATTGAGCTGTGAGTTCCTGTAAAAATTAAATATAAATCACAAACCAACCAACAAATGACATTCATGTTGTTCCTTTGATTATAAAATGAGAATTTTAATAAATATTTATGTGTTTTAGTTATCACTAGGAAAAATAAATGGTACATTTTTGCAAGATTAAAAATGGCACAGGGTAACATTCCCATTCCAAAAGGAAGGAATAGGGGACTAGAAAGGAAGATTAGATTAAAAACAAAACCAAAACAGAGCACATCAAACATCAAGTTCTACGGCTGCTTGTCTGGCACTGGGGCACACTTTAAACTCAGCTTCCCACAAAGTATTAGGCAATAGACATATTCATATAACTTCTTTGTCAGGATGTAACATGAGTGATCTTCAGCTCAATTTCCAAAAGAGTTTTTATTTTGATCTGAAACTTCATGAGCCTAATCATTCTGTCCGCCTTTCTGTCAGTATTTTGGGCTTTTGAGCCCCAACCAGAATCACCTGTTAAACTCCACTTATAGTACTCTATAGACTTTCCTAACATGCTGCTCCAAACTTTTCCAGACTTCTCCTGTAAACCAAGTTCAAAACTTTCATCATATCACTTCAGGTATGTCCCAGCAACCCTCTTTACTGGCATCAATTTTCTGGATTGTCTGTTTTCTATTACTGTAACCAAACATCTGAAATAATCAACTTGAAAATTAGAAGTCTTTATTTTGGTTCAAAGTTTTGGAGGAGAGAGCAGAGGAGAAAGTTATAAGCAGTTACCACTGGAGTGTGACAAATTCACAGCCCTTGATAAACAGGAGGTGAGGGGGAAGGGCCCACCTAAAAGATAAACTACAGCAAAGATGCACTCAACCCAAGAAGGCCTTCCTGTCACAAGAGATCAAAGGGAGGTGGGGACAACTAAAGTGAATTTCTTTCTTCTTCTTTTTTTTATGGTTATTTTTATTTTGTCCCTCAAATCTGGAAGAATCATGTAGTAACAAAGAAACACAAGCTCACAAATAAACAAAATCTTCTTTAAAGGTAAACAAATTTGGAAAGAGGTAACATTAATACACTAATAACAACATGAATCTTTTCGTCTTGTATAGAATCAGAAAGTCTAATGAAACTTTTTTTTTTAATCCTGGATAAAACAAAATCTCAAATGATAGATTTTTAAAAGTACTCTTTAAAATTCTTTAAATTCATTGACTAGAGAGCATCCCCAGTATACACAACAAGTAAGACACTGGAACTGGAGACCGCTTTTGAGAGTACAATAAGAAGAAATAGGTGTCAAATAGTGGTGGTTTTCAATTTAGAATACTAATGGCTACCTACAGCCCTGGGACTGGAAGGATGCAGGAGTAGCATTCAGGCTCAGTTAGTTCGTATGATCTTTGGAGTGACCAGGGACATTTTGGCCAGGTGTTTGCCAACCCAGGTATTGAGTAAAGATAATAAATATCATTAGTTCTAGTACCATATCCTTCCAATAGTCTTACTTTAATATAATACAGAGTAAGATAGTAATATAAGTCTCTCCTCAAGAATAGCAGTGTAACTTTTTATATATCAGGAGAGTTAAAGTCACAATATTAATGATGACCTCCATGCAACTCAGGAGAAACCTTAGCAGATAGATACCATGGACCCATGCATCTCCCACCTGGCCCTCTCCTGGGTCCCCCATAGGCATGATCACAGAGCAACCTGGTCACCTTTGTTGAGCAGAGTTCTGGCTTTAGAATTAGGGGCAAAAAGGCAGGGCTCAGCATTATTCCAAAACTCAGGAGTGCTCAGAGTGGAGGGGCAAAGTGGCTGTCCCCCAGGACACTGAAGCCAAAAGGAATGGCAGGTACAGAGTCACATTTGGAAGTGACAGGAAATTTTGAAAGAATGAGCAATGGCTGGGGAAAAAAATAGGATTAAAAAAAAATTCTTTATTGTAAAAACCAAAATCAAGGTGTTGGTATTTTGCTGTGTTGACCTTAGTAAAGTGGGCCTTATGCTGGTGATGAGAGGAGTAAGTGAGGGGTGAGCCCAGGAAGGTCATTCACATGGAAGGCCTGAGCAAGATCTCTCACGGAGGGAGAACCATTAACAATTTGTCTGCTCCCTTCATTTGTTACAAAAAAATGTGAGTCACTCCAATAAAACTGGTTATTGGCAGAGGGAAATCTACTGTCTGACTTGTGAGGCAATAAGAGCCAGCTGCTCCAGCTTCTGGGACTCAAGTTCCCAGCCGCCCGAGAGCTTAGGAAGAGCAGGTGAACCCAACCACTTTGTCTGCTAAAGGTACATTTCTTTATATAACCCAAAAGGAGAAAATAAACCTAGGCAATATTAGGGAAGACTGTATACCCCATAGTATTTGGCCAGTGAGTAACAAGGGGATGGACCTTGTGTGCTAGGAAATAAAATACTTATTTTCACTGCTCTGGGTATGCCCGTTCACTGAGATTCTTGATCTTGCCAGATTGTCAGTAATAAGCCTCACTTTTGCTATACCTGTCTCTTAGATCATTCTTTGGGCTTGGGGCAGGTGAGCATGTTTCTCACATAGAAGCAAGACTTGAGAATATAAAACTGTGTCCAAATAATCACATCCTAGAACAAAGCTCAAGAATATTTTTAATAACAAAGCATATTCAGAACCTCAAAAAAATATAAAATTTACAATTTCTAGTATTAATCAAAGACTACTGGGTATTCCAGGAATATCCCAAACTGTTGCAGATGTTAGAATTAGGAGACAAAGACATAAATACAATTTTAACTGGCAACTGTATCACATATAGAGATGAAGTGGGATTAATAGATCTTAAAATGTTTAATACTAAAGAAGTAAGGTAATTAGTTTTTAGACCAGGGCCCTAATATTAGGAAACAATATGATCACATAGATAAGTAAATATGTATTCAAATTATAAAATTCAGATATATTCTTATTGGATTATGTACAATAGGAGCAAATATTTTAGGAAGGATTTCAGATTTTGAGTCATTCCAAATGAGTGTTAGTCTGTACTCTGCCATTTACTACTTTGGTGAACCAGGCAAAATATTTACCACTATGAGTCTCAGTTTTCTTATCCTTATCATATGAATAACAATAACAACTCTCACCATCATGACAGTGTGTTAAGGTTCACGGCATACTATATGCATATGTGTACTATATGTGCACACATACATGTGCACACGCACGTATGCCTTTTATATTTATACACTTCACACATATATCTATGCACAACCATAGGTGAGTATATTCCCATGACTGAAATGTGATTTACCAATAAATATATAGCAATTCAGTTCACATGGTCAAAATTAGTAAAATATTGAAAAAACAGTAAGTAAATTTTTTCACTAGCATTGAAATGACCATTATTTTAGGCATATTTTGTAAATTTTGTATTATAAAAGAACAAAAACTATTTTATATTTTTGTTCAGGGCACGTGAAGAATACCGGACTTTAAAAATTGAGGGAGACTCTAGGGAATGTTCAACCTATAGCTTTCAAATAGAGATGGTTTCAGGTTATCCAAGAAAGAAAAGGAACTTTTGAACCCCTATAGTTGTCAGGACTACAACAATGGAAAACTTTATAAAAGTGATAATGATTTGGGAAAGGAAGAAACAGAACATGCTCATTGTAGCATTAAGGTCATAGTGGGTCAACCAGAGACTGAGGAAATACATTAAAGAAGGAAAAAATGCAGCTCTATAGAAACTTGATTTATAAATTTCTGCTCCAATTTTAGTTTCTAAGTTCTAAAGAAACCTAGAAAAAATTCAGCTCATGCAGATGAGTGGGTCAAACAAAGTTACAGACCTTATCTGGTATCTTCATTGCTGCATTTATAATTATGTACTAAGAGGGTCACATTTTTAGAGTGACTTCATATTTTTACTTTATATTTTATTATATATATATATATTAAAGAGTTGGCTATTCTCCACAGATGTGCATAAATACACCAATGACTAATTTTTATAGGCTAGGCTGAGTATTTCAATTCATGCCTAAGCTCAATTTGTATTTTCTTCTGATCAATGATTTTTTTCCCTCCATTAAATAAATAGTTTTAATCAGATATCTGAAACAAAGTTTAGTTAATGACAGAGGACAGACAGATGGCAGTGGTGGTAAGGGGATTAAGTTGTGGTCAACATGAGGTTAAGTGGATAATTCTGTAAACTGGGAAAACTGTTCTGACCCCACAAGCTTTCTTTACCAAGAAACAATTTACCTGCAGCCCTACCTGCAAGTGGACAGGATATGTTACAGCAAACTACCTGATCTGTAGGAGAACTATACATCCTAAGATGTTAATAAGAAGAACACAAGTTACTCTGAAGCAGGAGGGACTTTTGTGATATTTACACAGACCAGATCATGGAACTCAGGTCAATAAAGATATCCCCCCAAACACAAAACATGCAAGACTGTGTTCCTATTACAACTAGTCAGTATGGGCCAAAGTGACCTAAAGTGGCAGTGGGAACTTGAAAGTCTGATGTCATCCTGCTCTCAGTCAAAAGTCAAGATGTAGACTTTAACAGAATTCTCTGAAAACTTCCCTGGGTCCCCAGTAAAACTGGAAGGCAGAAGGAGAAAGTGATGCCTTTTCTCTATGAGAGGACTCACTCTCTTGAGAGGTTCTCCTTTCCCCCTTTCCTATCCCTTCTAGTAAACTCACATCTGTTACTATAAGCAACATGTCTGAAATATTTCTGGATAGATCATAAGGATCAGGCTTAAAACTCTGTAACACTAAGATGCATAAAAATTGTATGCATCTCAAAATTTCCCAAATGAATTTGAATTTTTATGCTTGATATTATTTGCTTTCTATCCACTGCATCATCCTATCCCTAATTCCTTCTGGAGTACACAATTCTCCTGGGTGATAATTAAAAGCAGGAAAGTAATTTCAGCAAGAGTTTGATAATGTTGCTCCAATTTCACATCCATTGGCACAGATCATAAGAACACTGCATTCTGTGATTTACTCCTCACAATTTCCTTCTGAGTGTTGGTTTCAGTGGGTGAGCTGACTATACATAATAGACATACAGCTACTTAATAAGTTACTTACATTGACCTTGACCACTTGTGAGAGAAACAAATTATGTTTTACCAAGATACTTTATAGCATATAAGGTGAACCTAATTCCTGAGTCCTTTTATAAATAATTCAAATTAATCCTCTCACATCCTCAGTCATTTTCTATGATAAAATCCATCACACACTTGCCTCCAGATCACCCATAGTAGGGATAGACCATATCTGTAAATACTATTCATTTACTTTTATGCAGTTTTCCTCATCATGATATTATTATATGGTGGAAATCTTATTGCCATAGCAACTGGTAGTGACATTATCAGAAATCTAAATAATACTTACCAAAACCCCTACCGAATTGTCTTTTTTATTTTTAGTTGTTGATAAACTTTAAAAATGTGATGCTGAGGATTGAACCCAGTGCCTCACACATGCTAGGCAAGTGCTCTACCACTGAGCCACAACCCCAGCTCAAAATCCCTTTCTTATAATAATATACAATCTCTACAGTATATTCATTATTATTTTGTTCACTTTTTCACACATCTTAGTAAACTCTAGTATATCGTCATAATTTCTTATATCATTTTCTGCTAATTAATGTTGATCTCTTCCCAAAATTACATGAATTATCCTAATTAATATTGTACATACATTGTACCCTGGTCAGCACTAACCATAGTAATTTTGAACCAACAAGTTGTTTTTTTTGTTTTTTTTTTTTTTTTTTTTTTTTTTTTAGAGAGAGTGAGAGGAGAGGAGGGAGAGAGAGAGAGAGAATTTCCAACATTTTTTATTTCTTAGTTCTCGGCGGACACAACATCTTTGTTGGTATGTGGTGCTGGGGATCGAACCCGGGCCGCACGCATGCCAGGCCAGCGCGCTACCGCTTGAGCCACATCCCCAGCCCTGAACCAACAAGTTGTTATGAAAAATTCAAAATTACTTCAACAGACCTCACATCATTTCTAGAGAAACAGTTAATATCACTAAGACTTGAGAAATAAAGGTATTGGGATAACATATTAGTGTTCAGGCTGACAAAATCTACTTTTATAGTATGTGCTACATTTATAATGTAAGCAGATAAGTCAGGGCACCAGAGTTTAGCACCCTTCACCATGATTACAAGGATCATAAAGTCCTTGGGATATAGATGATACTATATATCTATTTGAACCATAGAATACTATTGTCTCCCGATTATCACTGATATGTCTAGAACCATTTCCTTTAGCTTACTTTTTTTTTTAATTCCCCAAGTTTCTGCTCCATGGGGACTTCCTAAAAATGAGAAGAATTCAAAGGTAATTTTGAATAAGACAAAGTCCTACTCTTTAGAAGCTAGGTTTAGTTGGCAAGTGTTTCAGTCAACTTTTTCACTGCTGTGACTAAAAGATCCAATAAGAACAATTTTATAGGGGGACAGAAGTTTATTTGGGGGCTCACAGTTTCAGAGATCTCAGTATATAGACAGCTGGCTCCATTCCTTGGGGCTTGAGGTATGTGGCAGAAGATCATAGCAAAAGAGTTGCAGAGGGAAGCAGCTCACAGAATGACAAAGAAGCAGAGGGAGAATCCACTCATCGTATTCAAAATATAAACCCCAAAGGCACTCTTCCAATGCCCACCTCCTGCAGCCATTCCTTACCTGCCTTAAGTGACCACTCAGTTAATTTCCATCAGGGGATTATTCACTGATTGGATTAATTCTCTCATAATTCATTCATTTCACCTCTCAATGTTCATTGTCTCACACATGATCTTTTGGAGAACACCTAATATCTAAAGTATAAAAGCAAGCAAAACTATTTTCTTGATTATAAAGGTAAATCATTTTTGTTTTTTATTTTGCAGATTTAAAAATCAATATTTATTTTAAAACACAGGTATTTTTCTTTGTTTCAGAGTCAAGGAAATCATTTGGTATAATACACTTTGCCATAAGCAAAACACTTTGACATTTGGCACCTCTTTAGATTTTGTAGAGGGAAGAGGCTTTGTAGCCAGTGGTTCTGTATTTAAATTCTAGTTCTCTCATCTAATTTCAATGTTAGAAGTGCATCACCTAAACTTTTGTTTCTCAAACTTCTTCCTGCTGTGAGGATGAGAATAATTCTCATAGGTTCTTATGAGAAATAAATCTGAGTGTTTTTCACATAGTTATTTACTTAATTAATAGTAGATGGTCTCATTTCATTTCAATAAAACACTGTATTATTATTTCTATCACAGAATGCATAGAATAAGTAGTTAAAATGGCTACAAATTTGAATTCTTTGTTTCTATAGTCGTATTGATTTATGCTTTGAAAATAATTTTCCCTCAGTCTCTATTTGATGCAACTTTGAGTTACCTGTAGAGTTGCTATATTTGGTAGAGAGGATAGGGTTCTAGATACTATTAGAAAAAGGAAATACAAATTCTTCAGCAAGATCACAATCTAGTAAGTTGTGTGTTCAAAAAAGCTAGTGGGGTGGTGATGTGAAATGATACTGTTATATTATGGAGTAAAACAGATGAAAGAAAGTAAGGGATCAGAAAGACAAAAATATTATTAGGCTTGAGGAGGCCAAAAGTAAGTGTTAAGTGGAGGTCAGACCTCTATTATCAGCTTACAGATAATACTTTTCAAATCCTTAGCTCTGTGTCTGGCACATAACAAGCATTCATAAAATGTATGTCCTAATCCAGTGAGTAGAAGTATTTTGAAGAAAATTACAGATATGAAGATGCACAATATATGCAAAAAGGCAAGTAAAAAATTGGATAAATTCGGCTCAATTTGAATGGTTACAGAAATAAATTGTATACTATTTTGAAGTCAAATGGCTGTGAATTTTAAATGTTAGAAGTTTAGACTTTACAATACAGCCAATGATAATCTTAACAGATTGTGTTAGTCATGTGATATAATTAATCAAGTATCTGTGTAATGACCAACCAGTTTTAGAAGGAGTTGTGAACAAGGCAGGTTAAAAAGCTTCATCTGTATAACTTAAATTCCAAATGAAATAGAAACCCACATATTTAAGAAAATGATTAACTGAATGAATAGAGCTATAGGAAGAAAATTGACATACATGTCTTTCTCTGCATAGCTAATTAAAATCCAAAATTTTAAAGAAGCCTGTATCTCATTTTTACTAAATATGTCTCCAAAATTGAAAAATTAGGGGCAGAGGCTAAGGAGGCAACAGTAAAGAAAGAGACAGAGAATTAAAGATGAGTAGTCAGGATTCCTGTTTCCACCAGAGACCATTTTAGTCACTGTGCAAAAGCTGTTGAACTTTTCTGGGCTTTAATTTTAACATTTATAAAATGAGGAATAAACAAACCAGGTATTGGAAAAAGGTCTGAATATAAACAATTCTAACTTGATTAGGAAAATAATTAAAACAGTCTTGCAATAATAAATGTAAATATACATTTTCTTTAATAAAAAAATTGGAACAAACTCTCCCCAATGGTAATTAACTCACTTTTATATAAGAACTTTTATATAAGAACCTGGCATTAACCATCTTTATTCTGCTCAAATATATTCAGATGCAAGTTTGTGAAGCTTTCTAGAAATGAGTGTGTGTTTGGATGTGCATATGTGAATGTGTGTACCTCTTGATGAATGTAATGTTCATGTTTGTGTGTGAGGGGGCGATGCTTATCTGTTTTGAGATGGATATTATAGTTTAGATATGAGGTGTCCCTCAAAAAAACTCCTGTATGTGACAATGCAATAATTTTCGGAGGTGAAATAGATTATGAGGCATAATTCAATAAGTAGATTATTCCACTGATATGGATTAACTGGGTGGAAACTACAGGTAGGTAGGCTAAGGCTGGAGGAATACACCCTGGAGGCATGCCTTTAGGTTTTGTATATTTTTTCTAGTGAGTGGAACACTCTCTTTCTCCTGTTGCTATATCCTGAGCTGTTTTCCTCCACCATGCCTTTCTACAGGATGTTCAAACTTACCTTAGAGCCAGAGCTATGGAGTTGGCTGTGTATGGACTGAACCTCTGAAACTATGAGCCAAAATGAACTTTTCCTCATCTAATTGTTCTTGTCTCGTCTTTTTGGTGACAAATACACAAAACCTTAATAAAACAAGTATTGAGTTACATTTAACTGTGTTTAATTTGCTTTTAGATTTTGTCATAGTATTCTTCACCTTGTTAGTATAAGGCACACTTAGTTCATCATCAATAAATTTCTAAAGTTCTTATGTTCCTATTTTACCCAAATATTTCAAAGAAAAATGACTAATTTTTCTACGAAAATGTATGTTATATCATATCATTCCCTAATCAGTAAATAGTAGATGTCTTCTTGTGTTTGATATATATACAAATATATATACATATATTTTAAATTATTCATATTCCCAGGAATATATGAGATTTCATTTCTCATTGTTTCTTAAATCTCTCTTCCCAGCCACAACGTTTTTCTTGATATTGTTAGTACTTGTTTTGTAAAGAATGTGTTTTATCCTTTCCCAAAGATTTTGTTGTTTGAAATGAGAAGTCATGATGGGGAAAAAAAAATCACAAAAGACAAAATCAGAAATTCAGAAAATTATAAAATGATGTAGAGTCTATAAGTAGCTTCATAAAACATTGCAGTTGTCTTTATTTCTTTTGCTTTTCATAAACTAGGATTTAATGAGAAACAGGTTAATTTTCATTCTGAAATGCTTCATGTCTTAGGATCTGAAAAAATAATACAAAGATTTATATCTTTATTTTCTTCTAGTCTCATAATTAGGGATGCTCAGCTAATCCATCTGATTGGAGTTTTGTAATCTCCTCACATCAAAACAGTCAATGTGTGGATATTCACAGCTCCACTATTGATGTGTTGTCAGTAAACTTTCTTATATTTTAGAAAATGTATTAGAGATCTATTGCCCACTGCAGCTGATATAGTTGAGGAGGAGTCCTTGCTAGAACTTGAAGGATAGCCAGATTGGGGAGCAATGCAGATATATTTAATAACTGCATTAGTGATTATCAGTCTACTGTTTCTTTTAAGCAACCCTGAATCTAAGATGTTGACCCAAAATAACTAGGACCAATGCTCTAAATGAATGACTACTAAAATGAAGGGATTGAGAAAAAAATAAAAGCATAAAGTACAACCTCCAGAAATATCAGTGTCAGTAATT
Source organism: Ictidomys tridecemlineatus (assembly GCF_052094955.1). Classification (NCBI taxonomy): domain Eukaryota; kingdom Metazoa; phylum Chordata; class Mammalia; order Rodentia; family Sciuridae; genus Ictidomys; species Ictidomys tridecemlineatus. Next base: position 107,691,728 of record NC_135479.1, read on the forward strand.
AATATCCAATTTTGGAAACTTCACTATTAGTGATAAGAGTAAAGAGGAGACTTAGATGCCCTTCAAAAAAGAGGACAAAGAGACTAATCATGCTAGAATCTGTGTGGAATTTTCAGAAACAGATAAAAACTGTGTATTTATTTAAAAAGATAAGATTTATCTCATGCACAGTTTAGGATTATATGCATATATTGACAAGGATCCCATGTTGTCATGAATGATTCTTGTAAAGTCTTTTCAAAATGTTCCTCATACAAGGAACATAACTAGCTACTCCTTATCTCTAATTACTATAGCAAAAATGTTCCTTCTCCAAAAGCCATACAACATACATTATTTTTCAGAACAGTGTTTTAGTCTTCACAAAATACATGCAAAAAGGCATGAAGGGGAAGTTAAAATAAAAAAAAAATTAAACTAAGTTTGAAGTCAGTCTTTTCTTCTGTTATGAGATATTGAAATTATAAATGAAAAAGGTCGGTTAGCTGTTATAACATATCTTGTTTCTGACAGGAAAATGATGCCCTTGGTTATCCTTACTTCAAATGGAACCACTTGCAAAATATATTATTATTGAAAAAAATAAATTATCCCTATGACCATTAAGATTTTCTTAAAATGGGATTTGGTCTTTAGCAGAAAATTGTATTACATTTCGTCCTTACTAAGCACTTTATTTCTATGCTTGATATGCATTTGAATTGCCACTTTGGGGGGAAGCCATATTTTAAGATAGTTGGAAAAAGCTTTTCCATTCTATCAAGTGACTAATACTACTCTTTGTTAAGACTAAAACAAAAGTTTTGAGAAATAGTTATTTAAATATATTTGTGGCGAATCTTTTATCAATTTTAGGGAAAACCTGTGATTGAGAGATTCTTTAGCTTGTTTTTCATTCTTGTCTCTGCCACACCTCATGATGTCCATATACTCTGCATTCCTCTCTGGGGCCATTCAGTGACTCGATGAATTGTCACTCATCTTAAGAATTCTGAGTCTTTTCTAATTAGGCTATGAAAAGTTAAAGGTATATGTGTAACATTTTGATGGGACTATGTTACCTATGTAACCTCTCATTTTAATGCCAAGAAATTTTGGACATTCTGCCTTGCTATGAAACTTTGATGCAAGGTTGATTATGCCATTGTTTAAAAAGAAACTCTTTTCAGTGTTTACTATTATCAGTCTATCCATTGCTGAGCTGACTTCACCCTATAATGAAGATGAGGGATGCAGTGGGCTCTATGCAGAGAACAGGTATTAGGGCTAGAATGAAGTTTAGGTACATGATTAAAGAAACTGGGACTTGGTGAAGTTCAAACTTTAATACTTCACCTCCCTTTCAAATACTATCCATCATCTGTTGTGAACACACACTCATTCTCTCACCTATATCCATGACATCCTATTTCATGTTCTCTAGTTTATTCCCATACACTATAAGACTTGGGGAAAAGTGGCATTAAAAACCTAATGGGAGCACTTATTATCATTCCAAATGTCCTATAACACTTTTCATTACATTTCTCCTAGAAGCTCTCAGTATCTTAATTGTATATAATGTTATGAAACACTTAAATAGGCCTGATATCCCTTTAGAGACTAACATATAACACAATATCTTAACTTATATCTTTATCTTTTCTTATCAGAGAGGTAACATCCAATGGTAGAAAATCATAAATAATGCATAAAGTAAAGACATTGGTAATTGATGTCTGGGCCAGAGATGTCAGACTAACAAAAATCAACATTTAATTCTAATGCTTTAACAATGTTATTTTTCCCCATTATATCAAAATGGCTATGTCAAAATGCTATGTTTCAAAATAGTCAAGCAAAAAATTTTAAAAAAATTGCTTTTAAAGGGTCGAGCTTTAGAAGAAATGATTACTGTTACATTTCTTCACTTTTCTCATTTTTTACCCTGAATGAGCTTATTTTCATTGAGGTAGGAGGGATAGTTGATGGTTGTGGGCTAAGATGGTATCACCATACAGAAGAGGGATCACTAATGTCTCATAGGCAGTGTATCAGGTCCCTGCCAGTCAGATGGCCCAAGTAAATTCCTAAAGACTGGCCTAGAAGAAGCAGACCATCTTTTTCAATATTTTCCAGACACCATTTCGTAATATACAGCAGCAAGAAAGAGATGAAATAGAGGGTAGTTGAATAGATTTTTGTAGGGAAAGCTATATAGGCTACATAAAATTTAATGAATTCTTATTCCCCTGAGATGAACTTGAGGCCTTGAATACTCCCAGGACATTGGTGTGTTCCATGTTTTTGGTAAGGTCTAACTAGGACATGAAAGCGAGAATAATCTCTTTCTTCCTGGTTCCTTATATTCAAGGTAGCTATGCACATAGAAGGAATGGTATGTATGTTTAGGAGGGCCTTAGTGGGAAGATGATGAGAGTTTTTTGTTTGTTTAATTTTTTTTTTTTTAGTTGTAGGTAGACAGAATATATTTATTTTTATTTATTTATTTTTTATGTGGTGGTGAGTATCGAACCCAGAGCCTCACATTTGCAAGGCAAGCACTTTACTACCACTGAGCTACAGCACCAGCATGAGAGTTTTATTTTTTATGATGGATTGCTGAATAAATTAATGGCAGTACCTGTTACCTGGGTACTCCTTGATGCCTGTAAAAAAATTTGAAGTCATCATTTCTTCCTTTTATTTAACCTTTTTCTCTTTTGATCCTTTCATCACTTTCCTTTTCCTTATTACTTTATTTTACTTTTTCCTTATTAGCCATAGGCTATAATCAGTAATATGAACAGAAAATCATTTTTAAGAATTTTGCATTCTGGAATACTTTATTTTGTAAACCAGCACTGTCACTGATCACACACAAAAAAACACAAGTACACAATTCACATTCAGATCCAGTCTTGCCTTCTTCTGAGGATTTGGTTCACAATATGTGAACCACAGATTACAAAGTCAAGATGGCTAACTTGCTTACAGGATTATTTTACGGGGAAGTAGTTGTCTATATGTGGGATATAAATTATTATTTTGTAAGCGTATGAACAAAATGCTCTGAAACACAGAGAATGAATCTCCAATCTAAGATGAGACATCCTTTGTATGGCATAAAACAAGGATTTAGCCATTAAAATTGTGTTCAGGTCCAAGGTAAATATAACACAGGAGAAAAGAAATAAATTTATACTGGCCATTGTCTTAATAAAACATCTAGATAAAAAATACATGATTATGTCATGAATCACTAATTTTTCTTTTTCATTTCTTGCTGGAAATCTGACTTCTCTGAAGCCTTAGCATTTGTGTTTATGAAAGAGTAGAGCATCCATATTCAGATGTCTGTTTTGATTTCTCCAAGGAGCAACCTAAAAAGGGGGAATGAGTGGGAAATGTAATGAAAAAGGAGGACCTAACTAAAGTAGACCATAGGCACCTCTAACTTAGGGCAATGGTACAAAACACTCCTCTGGGTAAACGAGGAGTCCTACAGAACTCAGAATTGTATTCTGGCCAGGGAGAGATGACATTTCCTTCCATCACCTGAAGAAATATCAGCACAGTCAGAAAGTGATCTTACTAAAATCCACTCCCAAAAGAAAGCATTGTTCTTTCTTTTAATTATAGATTTAATGGATGTAACTGAGGGTAAACTTAGTTCTTTTGTGTGTTTGTGTGTGTGTTTGTGGTACTGGGGATTGAACCTGGCAGTGATCTCATTCTGTGCTACTTCCCCAGGCTTTTTAAATTGTATTTTGAGACAGGGTCTCCCTATATTCCTCAGGCTGGTATTTAACTTGCTAATGTTCCTGCCTCCTGAGTAGCTGGGATTACAAATATTCATCACAGTGCCAGGCCTAGCTGTGGTTCTTAAAAATAATAAGATATATCCAGTTACTTTACTTTCTTCCTTTCAAATAATCAAAGATACATATTCTAAATGTAGCTCAATACTTACATCATTTTTGGCGAACTATTTAAAATTTTAGGGTTCCTAAATCTACAAATTCATTCTAAAATACAATGGCTATCCAAGTGGAATTTTATCATGTAGTTTATAGATGAGGTGATACCATCAGAAGAGAGATTTGAGAATTTTCCCAAGTAACATCCTTTTCTTGTTACAGAGAGTTGCTTTTATTCATAAAGCGTTTTACAGTTGCCCAAAGCTCCTTTATATGCTTTTTAATTTTCATGACTAGCACGTGAGGGTGGCAAACTGCAGCAGCTCTGGAAACAACTTGGTCAGATAGGGGATTTCACATACTGTGCTTAAAATAGATAATGAAATGCCCCTCTCCTCCCTCCTCACCACTGAATAGAAATCCATGCTGCTTGCGAAGAAATCATGCCTGATTTCCTTTTAGTTGTGGTTAATGCCTGTCACTAGAAGAGTGGGTGCACTGGAAATGGGAATGTCTTCCTTGCTACTCACATCTCACCTTCAGGGTAATGTTCCAAGAGGCAGTGCTGGATGTTATTTGGGAGTGTTTGGAAATCCAGCAGTTCACAAGTCAGAGGAATATATAGGAAAGGAATTTTAGTGATAGTGACCCTGGACTCAAAAGCCCAGCAAAGCTTTGTTGTTCTTTATTTTTATTTTTCTCTCTTCTCTTTCTCTCTACACTGCTCCCAGCTTAAGTACCCAACAAAGAGGCTGTTGTTCCTCTCTCTTTATGAGGATGACAAGAGAATTGAGCTGTCCTTGAATGTGTACCTCAACATTTTTATGTGCTATAATTTGAACACTCACTATAAAAGCTACTCAAAATAGCTTCAGATGCCACAGGTTACTCATCTCTGCAATGCAATTTGGAAGGCTTATAGTTCAATTTCTAGAATATTTGTCTCATGTAGATATGGTTTATAATGTGTGCCTATTTTATGTGCTTAAGTCTTTGTTTATTAGTAACTGTTTAAATACCGAAAGGAAATGTTTATAATATTTTCATACGTAACAGTTTAACTAGTTGTCATAAAAATGGGATATGACATCTAGGACAATAAATTGAAAGCTAATTTTTTGAAACTATATTTTGTATTCTATAAAGTTTTATTTTAGTTTACTAATATAATATCAATCTATGGAATTTTATTTCACATTTCATAAACTGCTAACTTGTGTCTTAATTCCTTTCAGAGCTTCATGACTAGATATATTAATTTCTGACTGGACCACAGTAAAGTGGTAATAAAGCAGTTATTTCTTCAGCTGATTGAAAGCTATAAATAGTGCTGAAAACCTGAAGCTGAATTCAGGAAACCCATAGTTATCAGAACAGCCATGAAGTACTTTGATGGTTCAGAGTAAATATTGATTAAAAAGGCTAATACAAACCCTTCCTCAAATTTGGTGACCTTGTCATCATGTAAAAGTCTCTTAGCAGATACATCTATCTTTAAAAATTGCAGAAACAAAATGGTATATATGTGTTAAAATAAAAATAAAATAAAATAAAATAATTTCCTATATACTAAATGTCTACATTAACATCTGTTAATACTAATGATACCCTTTTTTCGTGGTAGGGGAAGGGAAGGAGATTTGTATCATATTTTGCACATAAACTAAGTTAAAGATATTGTATAATTTCCAGATTTCCAAAATCAGAACATAATATCTAGAGCCAATTCATTATAATTCACCTATAAACTTTATACATTTTCCTACCAAAAATATATTTAGATAGACGTAAAAAGTTTTGCCGTTTGACGTAGTATCATTATCATCTTCATTTCATAACATAGGGGAACCGAGAAGTTCAAATGGATCTTCAAGTTTCTTTTAAAGTGTATATTTCTCTGTATAAGCATATCCATGTTTAGGATTACTGAAATTGGGGCAAAAACTTCAGGTAGCAAGTTATTTTCCCTTTTAGGCCTTCCATCCTTCACTTACTTTAAGCAAACTTACTATTAAAATATACTTTAAAGTAGTTCAGTATACTTTTATGGGAAGTAAAAAATAATAGTATATCAACTCAAAGTTATCAGAAACATTTATGATACTTCCTCAAGGCATTTTTATTTCCATGTATACTTTAATATACAGTGCCATTTTGTGTGTATGTGTAAATGAACCAATCCAAAAGAAATTTAATCAAAGAAGTTGAAAAATATGGAATGGACAAGCTTTTTTTTTCTTTTTTATAAACCAAAAATTATATAAATTCTTTGCTTTATTTATGTTGTCATAATTTTTAATGGCCACATTAAAAATTTTACCAAAAGGTATATGACACAAATGTTAATATAACCCAAATTTTTATCCAGGTAAATATCCTTTGTCATTTAACTTCTAGGCTGTGAAAAAAATAACATGTGCAAGTATGAACCAGTCAATCTTTAATGTTTCTCATCACCTCAGTGCAGTGAATTCAGGTCAAATGATTTCAAATGAATGTCAAGGTCACCTTCAAACATAAAAAGACAGAAGAGAAAATCTTAGAGCCTCAGAAATAACTGGAGATAGTTAGAAATGGTATGCCTTAGGTGGGTGGAAGATTTTAGAGATATTAATGCACATATGAATCTAAACCATTCTCTGCAACAACTGATAGAGCCCTCTTTATTTTTAAGCTTCCTTTTTGAGTCACTGATAAATTTTAGCACTATACAATAAGAAAGAATTGAGATAGGAAAGGGAAAAGGTCTTTCATTAATGTAAAAGGATGCATTCCCTATGAAACCAAATTAGGTTGAAAAGTTCAGTGTATGATATAAAGAGTTATCAGTAACTGACTTGATGCAGGCTTTTCTGAAGACATAAGAACTGGCTGGAAATGGTAATCAAAACACTACATTTGGGGCTAGGGTTCTGTCTCAGTGTTAGAGCACTTGCCTGGCATGTGTGAGGCCCTGGGTTCAATCCTCAGTACCACATATAAACAAACAAACAAATAAATAATAAAATATCCATTGACAACTTAAAAAAAAAAAAAAAACCCTACATTTGTCATCTCTGTGTCCAGGTTTCATGCCACTTTCTACTAACTTGTGCCCAGTAACAAATACCCTGGCAGGTACTCAAGAAGTCTTCTTCTCTTGGAGATCCACAATGTTTTTTTCTTTGTTGTTGTTGTTGTTTTAGATTGACACACTATCTTTATTTTATTTATTTATTTTTACGTGGTGCTGAAGATCTAACCAAGTGCCTCATGCATGCAAGGCAAGTGCTTTACCACTGAGCTACAACCCCAGTCCCCAAGATGGTTTTGAGTACCAAAATATATGCTGTCAAAATTTTGTTCTGAATTACAAAAGTGAAACTTTCACTTTTAGCATTCTGAATCACAGCTACCTAATTCTACACTACTCACATATTTGTATTACTGGTATTTCCCATATTGTTTTCTATTTTTGCTCTGGCAACATGTATTAACGTTTCCCTTCTTTTTTAAATCTTTTCATCAAGTGCTGGCAATTACATATGCATATCACACATCTTCCTCTTGTGCAAAAACCCTTTGCTGAATGACACACTGTAATAGGTAGTAAACATTTGCTCCCTGATGGATATGTCCCCAAGATCTAACTTTAAGAGGTTCTAACTTTGAGAGATGAGGAAAAGTGACTCATCACCAAGGAAAGAACTTGCAGGTAAGAGTTGGCAACATATAAAAGAGCACTTTCAAAAACTGTGTTTATTATTTTTCTAATGAAAAATGTTGGAAAAATCACTCTTGCCATATATATAAACTTAAAAATGAGAGAGAGCAGTTTTAAAGATGTGGAGAAATACTGGTATAAAATTTAAAAATCTTGACTTTTTTCTTGGCATTCAAAGCCTTCAATTTGGCCTCTGTAAATAACTCAGACTCACCCCACCTGTTCCATCTACAGGTACTGCCCCACTCTTCCCCTCCACCTGAAGCTCTACAAAGAGTCAGAGTTCTTGAAATGTACATTGCTTATAAAACTTTGTCAGTAACCATTTCATAATTCTCAACTAATTTTAACGGGCCCTGTCTCCTAGTCTTTTCACTTAACATGACCAAAAATAATCACTTTAGTCATTTTCAGGACATGTTTGACTCAATATAAATGAACAACTATCAAAGAACATAATATTACTTATGATATTAACTTACTATCCATATTAATTTTAATATCCCCTAATCCACAGCAAATAAGATGTCTTTTTTTAAAGAAATATTAAAAGTGACATTAAATAGTTTGATTAGCTAGACTTTTCATGCCAAATGAATCAAATTGTGCTCACTTTCAATGTTATTTATGTAAGATATACAATGAAAATAGATACGTGAGTAATAGAATATCCTGAAATATTCATAAGTTATTCTCAGCCAGACAAGTTTTTAAGTGAAATTAATTTAGTACAGTGAGGTATTTTGAAATGATAAATGAAATTTTAATGTAATACTCTAATTTAAATCTGAATGTATTTATATATATATAAGCATATGGGGATAAAAATTCTAAGTCTTTAAACTGAATATTGGAATATTTAAAGTGTACTACATATATTGGCTGGTATTGTCACCTTTGCTTGTCTGACCTGTTAATTTGTCAAATAATATCTTTCTTAGAAATTTGCTCTTACAGAGAAAAAACACAAAAGCTTTGTAAGTATTTTAAAAAGATATATGGAAGATTAGCTTTTCTGTGGTTAAAATTATACTTTTGTCATCCTTTAATGTGTTCTTAATAAAAGCAAAATCACTATTTATAAATGCTAATTTACTCACAAAATATATTACTAAAATTTATTGCTTAAATAACCTATTTAAATATATAAGTAGAAGAAATAGAACCTAAAAATTGTATATAAATAACTCCATATGTGTTTGTGAGTAAATTTGTAGATACCCATACCCAACCTAATTCATAAACAATGCTGTTCTTAACCACATACATATAATTAGTATTTTGGAAATATTTACATGAGCACATGTTTTGCCATATTATTCTGTGTTTTGAGTTTTTGTCAGATAAAACTTCTATGCTGTGAGCACAAGCATATTTAATGATTTTTTTTTAAAGAGATAGAGAAAACTTTTTAATATTTATTTTTTAGTTTTCAGCGGATACAACATCTTTATATAGTGCTGAGGATCGAACCCAGCACCCTGCACTTGACAGGTCAGCGCGCTACCACTTGAGCTACATCCCCAGCCCCTTAATGATGTTCTTCTAGTACTGATTTTTAATTTTTTGATGTATCTGAATGTTATTTTTAAGAGTATCATAAAGTTATCTAATCTTTTCTATTTATGTATGGATTTATTAAAATGCTTCTCAGTTGCCCTCAAACTATATAGTGAAAAAATTCCTTTACAATAGTCCGTTATACATTTTTTACCGTGGTCCTTTACTTAAGAATTTTGTGCACTGATTCTTTATTAATATGATCAATTTCAAACTCTCTATTTTGTCAGAAGAAAAAAGACCCAAAATAGTTTTAAAAGCCTATTTAAAGCATCTATAACAGAAAGGTACTTAATTTTGTAAAATAAAATGTGTTGCCATTAATTTAAAAATATGCAGCTCAGTTCAAATCAAGGCAAATGACAAACAGGATTTATTTTTTTTTACAAAAATTATAAATATTTATCACTAGTAAAAATGAAACAAAATATCATTTCACTCCTAATTCAATGAAAATAACATGGCAACATTGTTATTTTGCTTCTTTTATTAAAAATAAAAAGATTAATAAAAGCCAATTTGACAAAGGAATATAGTAACAAACTTTCTTGTACATGTTGCTGAAAAAGCAAGTTGGTATACAGATTGTAAAAGCAAACTGATAGTATCTGCAACCTAATTGGCAATTTGCTAATATATGTCACAGTAATTGCCATTTAGAAATTTATTTTAACTTATGCCTACTCTCTAGAAAACAGAAATTAAGCTATAATGCCAGACAATTGATACATTAGGGAAGGCAGAGAAAGCAGAATAATAATACTAGAGAAACAACCTTTGGGGTGTTTCTTGATTGTGGTGATGATGGCTTCTATGATGTCAAACAGTAAGAAAATTATGTAACATATGTATTTTATCAGATGTCAATTAATCCTTAGCAAATCAGTTAATAAAGAAGAAACAGATGATAAAGTCATAGGGAGGATCAGTAGTTTAGAAGAAGGAGATCCAGGGGCAGAGTGAAGGGATGGGAAAGCAATAGCAATGGGTGAATTCTTTAAAAAAAAAATGCATATGTGTTTTAGTGAGCTTTCTTTTTGCTGTTATGACTATAGGACCGTACCAGAACAATTGTAAAGGAGAGAAGGTTTATTTAGGGACTCACGGTTTCAGAGGTCTTAGTCCATAAAAGGCCGGCTCCATTCCTTGGTGCTGGAGGTGAGGTAGAAAATAACGGCAGAAGCATGTGGCTCAGGGAAGCAGCTCACCTAATGATCAAGAAGCAGAGAGAGAAAGCTCTCTACTTGCCAGATATAAATATATACCTCATAGCCACCTCCCCAGTGAACTACTTTCTCCAGCCTCACTAACACCTGCCTCCAAGTTACCATCCAGTTAATCCCATTAGGGATTAATTAAATGATAAGGCTAAGATTATGACCCAATCATCTCTCCTCTGAACCATTGCATTGTCTCACACGTGAGTTTCTGGGGGAACACAACATTTAAACCATAACAATGTGTAAACTCATCACAGGGTTTTTCACCTTTAAGTATAAATAAAAAGAACCAATCAAAAATAGATGAGAGAAAGGAAGTCTAGCAGAGTAGAGGAAGAAAAAAGGGAGAAGAGAAGGAGGGGCAGAGGGTAAAGGGGAGGATAATGAACTGAAACTGAATTTCATGCATGTAAGATTTTGTCATGATGAATGCAACTACTATGCACAACCATACTGCTCTTAGGAAAAAAAAAACCTGAAAGAAACTGTCAAACAATGTTCATCACAGTGTCATTTGAAATAGCAATAACTTGTAAGCAATCTACTGCATGCACTGTATCTAAAATAGAAATACTGACCAGAAAATACCCACAAACTGCCTTTGATTTAGAAGTTATTTAAGGCAGGAGCACATACACTACACTAAACAAACTACACAGAAGAAAAACCTGGAAACGAATGGATAAAAAGCTTTAAACAACTTTTCTTCATTAAAACTGTCCTTAATAAGCATGCATTTTTTAAAAAGGAAAAGTCCGCTGATGTTTCCTCAGTTTTCCAGAGCTAGGGCCGTGAGTCAGAGCAGAAATATTAAAGGTATGAGAAATTTTAGAAATAAGACACAAAAATAAGCGAAACAACAGGGATCCAGTGGGGGCCAGCCTGGAGACTGGGTCTAACTCCCCAAAATGGAGTCCACAGGCTTTATTTAAAGATTTATGTAGAGCATCAGCATAATCTGGGCTTTCTCTAACTGGGAATTTCACAGAGCAGTTCCAAGAATAGCAACCCCCTGCCTTGTGATGGCTCAGACAAACCCATATTTCATATATGGCCTCCTACAAAAAGGTAGCGTTTTAACAGATAAGAGGTAAAGCTATGAAAGACAATTCTCCTTAAATCATACTGTAACCAGGGATAGTTTCCTCATTTCTTATCTTCCCAAAAGAAAGGCTTCAGTTCAGAAACAGGATAAGCATAAAGGATTTGTTTAGTGACACGAAAGTACACTCCAGAGAATGTGGAATGTCCAGTCCCAAGCGAGAAGGATGCCTCATTTCTTCTGCACTGTGGGGTTTATGGCTTGATTGGGATCCTCCCACTCCAAGAATTATTTATCTGGGGGTGGTTACAGCTGTTTCCCGCCTTGGTTTTGTGCAACTGTATCAACTCTGCCCAAGCAAAATTCAGGTGTGCATGAGGGTGTGCATGTACGTTGCTTGGGGGGGGGGTTGCAGAATACCAAAGTGCCAATGATACTACCATGAACCCAGGGTCACCCCAGGACGGTATTTCACTGCTTCTTTGTATACACCAGACTCCCAGGACTATTGACAGTATCCTTCCTCTAAATTGATAGGGATCTATTGGCAGTCTGACCACAAGAACAGACCCTTAGTGGTCGCTGGGCAATGTAACAGCCAATCGTGCTGCCCAGGGGTGGGACCTAAATTTCCTTTTCTTTCTTCCTTTGCTCAATCTACCTAGCTACCTTTCCTAACCATAGCTGATATTTTGTTGTTATGGAATAACTTTACTCTTAAATTATAAATTATGCTGTGAACCTAACGAGAAAGCATTTGACTTAGAAAATGTTTGCAGCAACAGGTTGATTCCATATTTTGAGGGGAAAATGACAGCATTTGCTTTGTAATGACTGTGATTACAATGTCAGGTCAGTTTTAATATCTGCTCAGTGCTATTAGGATTTATCTTACAGCACATCACAGTGGTCTGGAGTTTTCTGTTAGTTTGGTTCTCAAAGTCATTCAGTTTGCCGACTAGCATCAGATTCATACGTGTGCAACTCTGGGAAAGGAGCCCACAGTTATTACAAATAACCTTGTAGGTTTGCTTTGCCATTCCTTGTTTGCAATTTCTGATGAACTTTCTGGTCCTCTCAGACTTCCCCTTTTTGTCCTTTGGCCAGAAAACTGGAGCTTTTGTTGCTTCATCCTGGAACATAATTCCATGGGTCTGCCCAAGACAAAATAGCTAGAAAGGATTGCAAAAGTAATTTTAGGCAAATTTTTGAAACCACAACACCATTGATTGGACAGGGAGATTCTTAATCCCAATGTTTGGTCCCCTTGGTGTCTCTTTTTTAAGTTCTAACACCACAACCCCAAGACTGCTTTGATCCAGAACTAGAGAATGTCTGCTATTCCAGGTCTCTGTAGCGCAGTGCCCTCTTGGGATTTGAGGTACACTGACTTTAAGTTGCAACTAGTGGAGAAAAGAAATGGTTAGACTCATCACTGATTGCTCGACATGTTGAATTATTCTCCCCCCATCTAGCTCCTATTTAATATTCAGAGTTCTCAGATAGCAAGTCCATGCATTCTAGCCCCCGTTTTATGATTGTTTGGGGTGGAGGGAGGATACGATGCTCACTCTAATACTTGGATGTGGAATACAAACAGATATTTATCAATTAATAAATTTGTTACAAATGCTTTTCTATTAACAACAGAGTGTGTCTCTTCATTGTTCTATTCAGTATGTGAATGGAGTAAATAAAAATTTATATATTGTTCAATTTCTATTTTAAATTAAAAAAAATATATATATTGCACTTTAAAATTAGTCTCATTAATTCCTGTTTTCTCTGTTAACTCAAAAGTGGTCTAGTGCTGTTTGTCCCTTTAAATATGCTTGCCTGTAGTTCATTAATCACAACGTGCAGTTCATATCAATGACATTAGAAAGCTTTATTTTAAATTTAAAAGTTGGTTTTGCATTTTAAAAAGCTTTAGAACAAAAGCTATTTCTCTAGATGCCAGATAGCCTGTCATCTTCTTTACATAATTCAATTAAATGCACCTGTACTAAATGTGAAAAATGGACAAAAGAATTATAAGGGTAAAGGATGAACTAACTGAAAAATCTCTGAATATGCACATAAATGTCAGAGTATGGTTAAGGGAATGCTTCACTGATTATCATGCCTGTATCACTCTGCATGGTTTAGTCAGGATTAGACTATACTTTGGACATAAGCTCAACAAAGTTGGAGCCATTGGCCGGGGTCATGGGAGTCTGACTTAAAATTATTTTTTTAAATTTAAATTCATGTTAAGACCCAAATATTCTTCTTTATGGCTGCATACCCAAAGTTTCTTTATGAATATATATTTTTTTTTCTGTTTGCAATGCAGATATAGAACATGACCACCTCCGACCAAGTCCCTTGTCTGGGCCTGATCTGCTTGTTGCTGCTGTTCACTCCCTCAGTCCTATGTCCCCAGCAGGAGAGGTCTTTCTTTTAAGATATAAGTCAGATTATAATATTTTTCTGTTCAAAACCTTCTAAAGGGATCACCTGAGACTTTAAAGTGCTCCACAATAGCCTCCAAAGTTTGGACTAGGAATCTCTAGCTAAACTATTAACACTTTTTCTAACTTCCCTGCTTCCACAATGCTGCCTTCTCCACACTTGGTTGATAGATTCACTTCTATCTCAGTGTCTCAGGACCTTTTATACTGGTTATTTCCTCTAAATGAAACCCTTTGGTTCCCTGAATTCACATAGTTTATTTTCTAACCCAATGCAAGTTGAACTCAAAGGTCATTTGTTCAGTGAGCTCTTCCCTGAGTACCCCCCATAAAACTGCAACATCCTGGGCTGAGGATGTCACTCACACGGTAATACACTCACCTGGCACGTGTGGGGTGCTGGGTTCAATCCTCAGCACCACATAAAAATGAAATAAAGATGTTGTGTCCACTGAAAAATAAATATTAAAAAATTCTCTCCCTCTCTTCTCTTTCTCTCTCTCTTAAAAAAAAAAAACTGCAACATCCTTTTCTCTCAACTTTCATTATCCCTCTTATGATTTTTTTATAGTTCTTTTCATCGTCTGTCATACAATGAATTTTATTTTATTTGTATATTAGTGGATTAATTAGCTACATGAAGGCATAAATTAATGTCTATAGGTTCAATGATATTATAGCCTCAGAGCCTAGAAACATGCTTAGCACTTAATAAAGTTTAATAAATATTTATTGAGTTTATCAGTAAATTATTTAATGGGTGCTTGAAAGTATTAAGTCATGATGCTTGCTGAATTTATTTATTTATTTATTGCTGAATTTAGAAGGTGGAGAGTATGACACTTGTTCTGACAGCTCTCCAATGCTAATAGATATCTAACCAAGACAACTTAGGTCTTTAAATAAGAAAGTAGAGTTCTTTCCTTTGCAATACAAAGAAGTTTGTTTATAATTATCTGGAGTTGTGGCAAAACCATTGGGGTCCATCTCTAACCTATTTCTCATACTTATCTTTGTCTTTCCTGTCTTATGGGATTGCCCTAGATTTTGGCCTCATTAACTCTTAGCTCAATAGAGCTCTCTGCTCTTCTACTCTGTAATAATGATTTCAGTAACTTTATAACTGGCCTTCCTGTCTTATCCCCCTAGTCTACCATACACATTCCTTTTTAAGTAGACTTCATAAAGGATGGCTCCAATTTTGTTGGGCCCCCTGCTGATGTGTTATTTCATAACACAGAGTCCTTCATGAGCTATCATGTTTGCCTTAACTACTACAAGTGATTTCTCATTAAATAAATTTTCTTTATGCAGTTGGAATAGTTTTAATCCCTAAACCTGCCTGATATATTTCGTCATCCAAGTTTTTGTTCAGTGTTCTCCCCACATTTCTCAGTTTTCAGTCTCCTCCAATTATTTCTTTTTTTAAAAAAAATTAATTTTATTTATTCTTATTAATCCAACCAATTATTTCTAAATTATAAGTGTGTACACACAATTGAAATCTGTGTTGTTATTCTGTTGAGACCACCATGTCCACAGTTGCCCTTGATGTTACTCATGAATTGTCTACTTAGGAATGTGCTAAAATATTTGCTCATTCTATTTAAGCTGTCCTCAATGGATTGTCTTCCATTTTCCCAGTTCTCAGGCACCATCATCCACATTCCATGAAAAGGTGGGGAAAGAATAGGAATATTTCCACAGATGAATGATCATCTGTGAATGAATATTCCATGAAAAGGTGAGGATGTCCCAAAGAAAAAATATTTCCCTTTACCTGTGTTTTCTATTAGTAATTACAAGTGAATACAAACACAGTTTTTAAAGGTTGGTATATTGAATCAGCTCAAGATTCCATTTTGGCAAAATTCTAGAAAAATCCACCTTCCTAACATAGAGATTAATGTTTTAAAATTTATAAACATTGTGACATTCCTTGGTTAGAGTTGGGAATGTTGAATTTTCTCTTTCATAAACATACTGGAGAGCCAAAAAGACAGACAGAATTCCAAAAAGTATAAATCATATCACAAAAATATTTCAAAAAGTGTGTTTAACGTCCAGAATTGAGTAATTGATTGATGCTGAGAGATTGCAAAAATACTTTTGAAGGGTTTTACTTCTTTCTTACCTAACTTCTTTCTGTCTCTGCTTCTCTTTCTCTCTCTACCTCTCTCTATCTCTCTTTAGTAGTTGTTTAGAGGTTAGAATGTGAAATGTGTAGAGATCTAATTAAAATGGAGGTTATGATTTTACTGGGAGGTTTGGAATGAAAATTAAACTTTACATTGTTCTAAAAATTGTTGGAAATTTGGAAAGAACTTTCAAATCAGTCATTTACAGGTATAAAATATCATATCAGGCACAGAAAGTTAAACACATATGGCCTGATTATTGATCATATGCAGGCAGCAGGGATACCAAATAAAGGCCAGGAGAGCCTGCAAGAAGAATGGCACAGAGTTATTTAAATAATAATGATTTAAGGGAAAAACCAAGGTGAGGTAAAGCAAGACCTGTGGAAAACCTCTCCAGACTTGTGTTCCTACTGAGTCTTTTTTCTTCCTGTATAAAATAGGAATTAGTGTTCCAAGGCTGCTACCAAGCTCACAGAACTGTTGTCATGATAAAATGAGATAATATTTGTGAAAGCATTTTTAAAAATTCATACATTTTCTACAGATTAAGGTATTAGTAGCAACTTTTAAAAAGGTAGGGCACTTGCCATATCACAAGGAATTATAAGATAAAGTACTTATTCTCAATATTAAATTTAAGACCACGTACAGTTACTCAGGTTTTAGTTTGTTAAAATGATTTATAAGCTTTGAAAAATTTGGTGAAAATAGCTGAAAATATAAAATGTAGGGCTGCTCCTTAACCCTGGGTCTCCTAACTGGAGTTAATATTCTCTGTGATCCAGATCAATTGCCGGTAGTTGAGTTGATGAAGACAGTTTAGCAGGATTGCAAATCTTCATATTCTAGCTTCAGGCAAATTATTACTAAAGAATGATGTAATGTTAGCTTCTTTCAATGTGTTATGTATTCATGGCCATAATCTTTCTGCCATTTCTAATTTTGAATACTTTGCTCTCTTGTTTTTTCTTTTTTCTATTTTTTCTTCTTCTTCTTTTTTTTTTTTTGCTATTTATCTCTTTTATTGAGATAATAAAGTGAAACCAAAGAAGTAGCTTTTGAAAATATCTTTTACTTTTATATTTCATTAATTTTAGTTCCTCCTTTCATTACTTCTTTATTCTTATTTTGGGGGTTTATTTTTACTTTTCCTTTTATAAAAAAAATTGACTTTATAGTCTTTAATATTGTTTTAGACATTTTAAAGGAATGTTTGTTATATTCTACAAAATCTGATGAATATTTTCTCCTTTTTCATTGTTTTTAAAATAATATGTAATTTATGCTTTTCACTTTCAACACTTTTTTGGTTGTGTATATTTAAGGTGTACAACACAAGGCTACATGATACATGTAGATTTTTAAAAGGTTACTATAGTGAAGCAAATAACATATTCATTATCTTACAGTTATCATTTTATGTTTCCATTGTGAGGAAAGTGGTTAAAATCTGTTTTCACTGAAGAGGAATCTCATGTATATTACAATTTTATTATCTACAGTCCTCACATTGTACTTTAGATCTCTAGACTTGATCAATAATCTGTTGCTTTGTATCCTACATCTATCATTTCTTCATTTATCCCTCTCTGGTAAGCAGTGTGTTGTTCTCTTACCTTTGTTGTTTGAAAATCACAAACACACATGCACATGCTCACACATGCTTGCTTGCATACATGAATTAAATTCCCCATGTAAGTGACATCATGCAATATATTTCTTCTGTGTCTGGTTCATTTCACTTAGCATGATGTCCTCCAGTCTTAACCATGCTGTGGCCAATGGTAAGAACTTACTCCTTCTTTATGATGAAATAAATTTTTGACACAGGCATTTTTAGGGTTATGTTTCTTAATTTTTAGAGTGAAGGCGTTTGTAGTTCACATGTTTTTATTTCTAAGTATTTGGACTATAATTGGGACCTATGGCTACAGCTTTTGAATTTTAAGTAGTTAATTTAAGTAGTACATAATTTCTTAAAACCTTGGCAAATTTTATGGCATACAAAAATACACATTCTTTATTTGATAGATTCATTAAATAGAGTTTGTTGATCTTATTTATTTAATTCCTTTATGTTGTTACTTATTTTTACCCACTAGTTATGACAGATATTTGAATAGTTAACAAAATGTTTTTACTGTTACATATTCATCATGTTATAATTGCATGTATAATTGTTCTTTACTAATATGTTGAGCTGATATTATGATGCTATTTGTTTCAACGTTTATATATACTTTATAAATCAAGCATTTTATTATTAAATCTCCTTTTTTCCCTATGTTTTGTGTTTTTAATCCAATTTTATTTTATGTGGTTAATTATGTGGTTTTTCTCTCCTCCATCACATGCTCTTTAGACTTTCGAATTTATATATTTGCTCTCTTCATTCTACCTGCAAAATCTTTTTCCTTATTAAGTTCCACATGGGCTTTTTGACCTTCCAAGTCTATATGCTCCACAGTGACCACCCTCCCCACCAGTTCATCTCCAGAATATTTTAATTCCAAAATAATGTAAGCAATTTTCAGAAAGTTTTTACATTGTAATTGAATAAATGCCCTTGCTGCTCCTTTTTGTTCAAGCTCTGAACTGTTTCTTTATAAATTTACATTCTACTTTCTACTTGGAACATCTTTTTGGTTTTGCCTACTTACTTGCACAATGGGGAATTCCTCATTGGGGATGATGTTCAGTGCTTAAATAAGTTTTGTGTATGGATTTTGTAAGCAAAGAAAAAAAAAGTCCTTGTGAGTCAGCTGCTACAGATTATTATTATTATGCAAGTTATCATTTTCTTATCAGAGCTTGAGCTATAGAAGTTGTCTTCTTCTAGATTTCAAGATATAATAAGAAACTGCTGAACTTTTCTGCTCTCTGCTGCTCTCCTGTAGCCAGACCACTCTAAGGATACTCATATGGGGATCGAGCTACTTTTCCTCTCTGGGAAAGATTGCCATTCATAATTAGTTTTATGAAGGAAAAAAATCCAGACAAAATTCCAACTCTTGCTTTGCTCCCCAAACCTACACACACTGATGCCCAGACTTTGTCAGTGGACAAAAAGGGCACCTAGTTTTTCATAAGAAGAACACTTCCCATTTACCAAGCTGTCTGCCTAGAGAAGCTTCATTTTGAATTACTCATCTAGTGTAGGCGTCTTAGTTTCCCAAAGACAGTATGTAGGTGAGAGGAGGTTCTTCTTCTCAAGTTCACAAATCCTTTTATACAAAATCCAACCCCTTTCTTCCCTAGGCCTCCTTACCTAAGATTTCTTAACTTCAGGTTTCTTGGTTCAATTCAGGGTTTAGGCCTAGGAGAAAGGAATGGAAAATCCTTAACCAGCTTTCTCTGTCCTGGATCCTGGCAGATCAAATACTCTCAGCTGGGTTATCTCCCCACCTCCTTTAGAATTCTAGAGGCAGCTAAGCTCAGAAAAAGTAACCAACTAACTGTAAAATCAAAGTTGGTTGGATATTGGCAACATAGACTCCTTTGGCATTTTATTTTTCCAGGATCCTGAGGAATCTCTCTGGATTTTAAAATTTCAAAGACCATGTAATTATCAGACATGGCATTGTGTCAGCTACAGAGTATGAGCAAAGATCTGGCACACCTAGTTGTATCAAATCCTCTTGCTCTGCAGGTTCATCCACTCTTCCTTTTATAGTGCCTCAAATACTCAGACCTACGGTTCTTCACATATATACTGTTTCATACTAATTCCTACCTACACTGTAGTTCACAAACTAGCTTAAGGCAGGCTTTCCTGAAGGTCTCAGCCAATTGATTCTTATGGACTAAGTGATCATCTCCATTTCCCTATTGAGTATGTCTTCCATACTAGATGACAGGCTACATGGAGTGAGTTATCCTGCCTGCCCTTTTTTCATTGTATCTGTGACATCTTGAACAGTGCTGAAACATTAGGAACCCACAGTGTGTGTTGTCTGAATAAAACCAGGAGAGAACTCAGAAGCGTCATGAATGTTTTCATGAGAAATCACAAATCATGAGACTAGGGCTGGGGATATGGCTCAAGCGGTAGCGCGCTCGCCTAGCATGCGTGCAGCCTGGGTTCAATCCTCAGCAGTACCACATACCAACAAAGATGTTGTGTCCGCCGAGAACTAAGAAAAAATAAATAAATGTTAAAATTCTCTCTCTCTCTGTCCCCCTCTGTCTCTCACTCTCTCTTAAAAAAAAAATCATGAGACTATTTGAGGATAAAATTTGATAAGTTGTTAAGTAAACAATCTTTTCCTAAATTTGCTCATATTAAGGAATAGCATCCACAACATTTTGCTGTGAAAAATTTTAAACATATAGCAAATTTAAAAGTATTTTATGGGATCATCCACATATCTGTCACCAGGATTCTACCATTAATACTTCTCTGTATTTGCTTTATCATCAATTTATTCATCTATCTATTTCTATATATATCCATCAATTCATAGTATTTTATACCCAACAGAAAATTACATACTGAAATACATTTTTTAAAAAATATTTTCACAAGTATTCATACTCTCTTGAAGTTAAAATTTACAATGATTGCACAAATATTAACTTCAATTTCTCTGAATTTTTGATGAATGCATACATGCACTTATGTGACTCAAATCTATATCAAATCTATATGCATTTCTATTAAATCAGAGTTCCTAGATGTCCCTCAGATGGGATATTTGTAAAAGTAGTACAATGGTGCATTGGATTTTTTAACAAAGCTTTCTTGAAATTTGAATGACAGCCAAAAGAAAACAAAGACAGCAACATAATCAAACAGCAATATTATGAAATAACACACACAAATCAAAAACTAAGAGAACATTTCCTTCATAATTTGTAATATGTTTTTTAAAAGAGTGACTTCTTGTTCCATATTCATTAGAGGATTCCTGTTATTTCTAAGGATTTCACCTTAATATTACAAAGAAAGGTATCTATATTTTTCACTACCTGAATCAGGCATAATGTGCTCATGTATGTAAAATGTTTCAAACATTGCCTGACATTTAATAAACCGTTAGAAAAATAAGCTGTCATTATTGAAGGTAGGCAGCTATAGTTCAAATATCATTTATATCCTTTGTGAGCTTAAACAAATTACTTACTCTTTCTGAGTCCTAACTACCACACCAATAAAATGTTAATATACTACAAAATAAAAGTATGTATGGGGTAGTACCTGGAATTTATAAAGTGTGCAATACTTACCTTTGTTGAAATTTTCTTTCCAGTTTCCAATTATAGAAAGGCACTGCAGATTACATGCATTTTTTTTAACCAAGGAAGAAAATATAAGGCCCTTCTACTTATAATAAAAGGAAATATGTACTAGAAAAAACAGATTCTCCAATACATTGGTGCCCACAATAAATGTTTCATCAGCTGCCCAAAAGTAGAATTTTGAGAACCTTTGCCTCAGAGAAATCATAAACTCTTGATGGAGAGAGCCAAATAAATGAGATCTTTGGGTTATATTGTATTTGAGGGCATTAGCATCAATTGCACCATATCTTTGTAGAAAGAGTTAGAAATGAGATGCATTGTTAAAATTTTATCATTATATTTATTTTATTATTGTTTGAGGAGATATTGTGAGTGCTGCTTATTTCCCTTGTTTTTACATAGTAGATTGTTTTTAAGTTCACCTTGCACAACTGCTATGTATTTCTCTATATATTTCTACTTAAAATTACTATCACTTTTAGCTCATATAAATTCTTACTATTTATCCTATTTAATCTCATTTGCCAACTTTGACAAACTTCGTAAAATCATTATCTGATAATTTTACCACTAGCATTTATTAAGCATAGGATTTTTAAAAAGAAAAAGAAAAGGAAATGAAGAGTATTTTCAATGTTTTCCATGCACATTTGCACTGTGAAATCACTTGTAACAGACCCACACAACTAATTAGCAGATCTTTATTTTGCTACGTTTCTGGCCAAGTCAATGTGACAGGATATGGGAAGCCATACCAATTAACAGGTCTGAGCAAGCTTCTCATTTGACAAACATTTAATAAGCAATAAAATAGGAGCTTGGAAATTCTGAAATTCACTGATGGGAAAAAAAGAGAGAAAGGAACTCTGTTGCTTATCTGGAATAAAGAAGGAACTCAATTAAGCTAACAAGGTACAAGCTGTAAAAAAAATACTTTTTCTTTTTAGAGTTGAGCTGAATTTTAGTTTAAAGCAGGCAACTTCAAAAGGTCATATCATCCTTTTGTTTTCCCTGTCCAGGTTACATTAAAACCCAGTTGTGCACCCCATTACCTGCTTTCTTACTGAGATGTAGTTCTCCTTTGGCATAGGGAATGCCTATGGTGGGATATAAGACTTCTGTTGAAAATTCTAACAAAGATATCATATTTAAAGACCTCTGCAGTGTTTGAAAATTTCTAGTGGTCATATTTTACCAATTGCAAGGGAAGATAATGTCTGTGCCTCTTGCTTCTTTTCTTCTGATTGATCTATATGTTCCTGATTCTAAAGTTCTTCCAGGCAGCTCACTAAACCAGAAATTAATTCAGACTACATAAATATGCACATCCTTATACAAGCTATTATGACTTTGTCACTCAGTGAAGAGGCTTCTTGTTTTAGAAATTTAGTAATTTAAAAGAAATTCATCAAGACTAATACTTCTTTACTAAAAAGAGTTGTAGGAAATTTTAGTTTACATATTACATTAATCTTATTTACAACTGGCATACTTTAAAAAAACTTCATGAGAAATATGAACTGACAAGTCAATAGCAGTTTGATATTCACATTAAAAATTATTTTCTGTCAAATAGAGGTATATAGCATTTTTATTATAAGATTTAGGGCATCTTAAATCTAATTGCATTTATTTTTAAAGTAAAATATGTAATTAATATTTGTGTCCTACAACTAAAATTATTATCTCTTTTTCAAGTAATCAAAGTGAGATTAAAGGCTGTACATTAAACCAAGATTATTCAATGTATGACTTTCTAAATGATTCAAAATCCAGTCATTCAAGTGTTTGTACTATCAAAATTCATATGACTTAATTGGAAAAAATAAATTTATTGAGAGCAGACTCAAGTCAGGCAATTATTAAGCCGAGGGTACAAAGGTTAGCAAACAGATATGGTCACTGTACTCTTTGTGCTACTTATGAAAAAAAAAAGATCAGAAGTAGCAAATTTAAGTCTTGAGTTTTAGCTCCACATAATGATCTTTTGTTTTACTCCTGAATAGGTTGTGCTGATCTGATCTTCGAAAGGCCACTTATAATTTGTGGCCTTTGTATATTTTGTACATGGGGTCTATAGCTTTCAAAAGAAGGAGCATAATATTGCAATTAGCAACATTATTAACAAGAACAACAAAAGACTATGAATGTCTCATTTATTCAATGCAAAAAAATTAAGAGTTGACATATTTTAATCTTTAGACAGTGTCTTTAGATAGATTTTATATAACACAGAGAGTTCTTGTTGGCTTCTTATTGAAAAGCATTTATGCTTTTTATTGATTTTCCAGGTGCAAAACTGATCTCAAATTCATTAACATTAATATGAGAGAAAGTGGCTTGCTGAAAATCAAAGGAGCATTGCTTTTGAAGGCAGGAAATTCCTTTTACAGTGAATTGGGAATATTCCCAAAGCAAAGGACTTCCAATTAAACATTATTATTTAGTAAAGAATATCTCTTCATTTACTTTGATCAGTTTATGGTAATCACCAAAACTGAAAGAAATTAGCTATTCAGGGCAGAGATAGGAGTTTGCAATCAAAAAGTTTAGAATTATGAATGCATCTTCTAATACTTAGAAGAACAACTGTGTCTTGTGGTACATAGGTTGATTTTTTTCACTTATGTTTCTGTCTTTCTGATTTCTACTTTATATTGTTACATACTTATCAATAATGTACTTTTTCATATATTCACTAATATACTAAAAATATTGGTTTTGTACATAAAAGAAACAATGTCAAGAAGGAAAGGAAGATGGAGGCAAAAAGAAAAAGAAGTTCTCTCTCTCTCTCTCTCTCTCTCTCTCTCTCTCTCTCTCTCTCTCTCAGGAGGGGATATGATATAATATCATGTAAAATAAAAACAAGCACAAAACTCCCACAATGATCTAAGGGTTTCTCAGATCCTGGCAATTGCCTGTCTAATGTTACCAGAATCAGAAATGCAAAGAGGGGCAGCAAGAAGATAACCCCCGAGCTATAAAGAAATTCTTTCTTATCAAAGTCTTCACCATACAGCAAACTTAGGTATTTAACAGCCATTTTAATAATTATATTGCCACACAGTTTTGCACACAGAAGCTGACTTGCCTGGGGAAGAACTCTGCGGCTAGTCACAGTTCACCCACATCAGTAATGAAGCATGAACTTCTGCATGACATGTTATTGGGGAGAAAATTATTTTTACAAGTATAGAGAAGTGTATCTGTGCATTCTGTGGTTTTCCATTTTTATCAGCACATTCAATTTTTGTAGGAGGTAGTCAAATATTATGTTGCTTCAGATCTACTCTGGAAAGAACTTTTCATCTTAATTGAGATGAAAGAGAGTTTCACTACTACAGATAATTTTCATTATATCAAACACTACAAAAATATTATAGTCTCATAGTTTAAGTGGAGTTTTTCTGAAATATTAAGTAATACTACTTAAAAATCCAAGGGCCTGAGCAATGACTTCAAATCTTTTGAACAATAAAGAAAAATTAGAAATATTTAGGTAAATATTTTAGCAGTGTATACTTACTTTTAAGCATAATAGGCCATTATAAATTGGATTCCCATATTTCTAAAAGTTATTATGACAATATAATAGTAATTTCAAAGATAGTGAATTATTTTTAATTATAAAACATGGGATTTAATCTTTTACTTCAACTTTGTATATTGACAAACATTTATTTTGATCATAAATATGATTCTGAAACATGTACATTCAGAAAAACGAAATTATATCCCATCTATGTATGATATATCAGAGTCCATAAGTGCATTCTACTTTCATGTATAACTAATTAAAAATTTTTTTAAAAAAGAGAATACAAAATCGTTACATTTCCTAGATTGATATTTAGGTTATTAATAATCATAGTTTCATATTTATAGTGAGAATTATTTATTATGGATGGGATCTAGCATATATACACATAAAGATGAGCAGTTTTAAAAGAGACATTTTAAGAGGTTAAATAACATTATCAAAGAAGTGTACAGCAGAGACAGAAAGGAAGGCAGAAAATTAAGAGTTTATATGCTAAGAAGATTGTGCTGAGCTTGCAGGACCTTTGAGCAAAGTAGGCAAACATTTGCCAACTGTAGTTAATTTGAAGAGTTTAAAATTTAAACAAAGCTAGAGTTGAAGACATATACCTGTTCCAAGTTCCATTAAGTGATTTTAAGGAGGGGGGAAAGACTTCAGGTTGGGGTTTGAGTTAAAGTGCTGGGTGATTATTTTCATATAGTACCTATGCACAGTAGCAGTATACAATATACAACAATCATAAAAACAGGACATTATATTTCCTTTTACCTTACCTCTCTCTGAATTCTGTCCCATACAACAGTCAAGCATTTAGCACCTCTTAGACCTTGGTCAATTTGACATGTGGTTGAAAAATTCAATTAAATATGGGGAAAAATTGGCTTATAAATTTTATTTTGGTCAGAATAATATTGTTCTTAATATAAAAAATTATCATTAAATAAAATATAAATTTCATAGCATGCTGTGAATACTAATTATTTATTCTGAGAAATAACCACCAAATAAATTTTATGCAAATGTGTTAGTTTACTAAAATTGCTGTGATGGACGCCACAATCTGTGTTGTCTAAACAAACAAACAAAAATGTTCTCATAATTCTGGAGACTAGAAGTCCAATTCAGGTAATCTAGAGGGTTGACTCTTTCTAAGGACTATTAGAAAAAACTCTGTTTCATGACTCTCCTCCAGCTTCTGGTAGGTTGTAGCAATCCTTGGCATTTTCTGGCTTGCCTAAGCATCACCCAGATCTCTGGGTTCATCTTCACCTGGCACTCTCTTTATATGCCTGTCTCCAAATTTCCTATTTTTAAAAGGACACAGGTGAAATTAGGTTAGAGACCACTGTACTGAATTCATTTTAACCTAATTGATCACCTCTCTATATAAAGACCTATCTCCAAATAAGATCACATTCTGAGGAACTAGGGATTAGAATTTCAACATATTAATTTTGAGGAGGACATAACTCAGTCTCTAACTTAAGGATGATGCCACAACTTATAACCAACAATAAAATCACTTAATAGAATTTGCCTTGCCAGGAATGGTGGCACATGCCTGTAATCCTAGTGGCTTGGAAGCCTGAGGCAGGAGGATCACAAGTTCAAAGCCAATCTCAGAAACTTAGCGAGGCCCTAAGCAATTTAACAAGACCCTGTCTTCAAAGAAAAGTAAAAGCAATAAATAAATAAAAATAATAAAAGACTAGGGCTGTGGCTCAGTGGTTAAACCCCTCTGGGTTCAATCCCCCGTACAAAACACTTATGTTTTTACCCTCTTTCTGTGAAGGTAGAAAATATATTCTAATTTTGAAACCTTGATGTTTTGCTGAGAATTGAAAAAATACTCTTACTTTAATGGCTTAATGATATTGATGTGGGAGATTAGTTACCCATGTTGCCTACAACTCTCACAAAGAGCTATACTATACATTGCTGTTTGAGGAAATATTATCTAGTAGTGTATTAAATAACGAAGAATTTATTCCAATAATTAAGTTTTAGATTTGACTATTCTTTTATTTTTATATGTGTATGCCGCATACTTTTTCTTTGCAGAATGAAATTAGAAAAATAATGTGATTTTCTAGATTAAAGCCATCGCATTTTAATGGTTTGTTCAAACTTAACTCACTGAACAGGCTCTCAGGCATTTACTTTTAAACCTGAAAAACAAATACAGAATGTGTTTTTAATTCCCTAGTGAAATCTTTATAATATTTCCATTCCTTTCTTTATGGAGCCTTCAAGGATGTATTTCACCTCTCAGGCAATGATGGAACTCTTAATATTTCCTTCTATTGCTAAAGCTGAGTGAGATGAGGTACAGTAAGCTGGGCTGCCTGGGGAAATAGCATCATAAAACAAGGAGGCTCAACTCGTGCTCTAGTCCATGATATTTTGAAAGACTCTATTATTATAGTACAACATAGTTGTACTTAACACAATATTGAAATTCATAGACACAAAAGCAAGAATGTAGGAAACAGTCAACTAGGGGATAGAGTTCCTATTACTTATATTTGAGCCTTACCCATACTTAAATATCATCTTTTTTTTTCCTTTCTTAATCTTCACACAAATGTTTTGAATGACAGAACAATTAGAAAGAAACCAGATTGCAGTATCTATATCTGTCACCATAACAACATCCTGGCTGACATAAACTCCCTGCTGATTTTGCTGCAGTGTATTATCTGAGAGCAAGCCAAGTCTTAACCTAGTTCCCCCTCCCCCACCCAATGTATCAGTGCACTGGAAGAAATGCCTTCCTCATCCTATTCTGAAAGTGGCATTTGTCCCCACTGTATGATTTATTTTTTATTTTTTTGATGGATAAAGTATACTTAGTTTACAGAAAGTTTCTACTAAATAACACACACACACACACACACACACATACACTATGGAATGGCTGACATGAGCAACTATATGCTGCAAAGAGGACTGTGAGATATTGACTAGGAGTATCCAGATAATTTCAGAGGAAATGAAGACCATCTCTACAAGATCATAAAAATACCAGTGCTCTCCCTGGATCACCAGTCTTGGTTCAATTTCCAAAAGGAGTTGCTTCATTGGTCTTGTTGCTTCAATGATGCTGAAGTATATATTTTTTTATCTACTCACATAATATTCTGATAACTATACATATTGAATTAAGTAATTCACTTTTGGCTCAAATATGTATAACTCTCACCCATTCAAGTCAATATTCTTGTATGAACTACATTAATAGGTATACATTCAGAAACTTATGGCCTCAGGAAATAATATAAGAAGTCCTTTCTTGTGCCTTAATCAGATGATATGAATTTGTCATGGGTTTCAAGGGGGAAAATTATCTTCATCATTTACTTCAAACATATTCCTTTCCCATGTCTAAGCATAATATAAATTAAGGCTGGTTTGCTTTTATTATTTTAAAGCTAAAGATGAGTGTTTTTAGACAAGGAACAGACATCAATGTACTTGTGAATATTTTTGACCCTGCTGATTGGATGCCTATGGATAAAGATATTTTCATATTTATGCCATTAAAAAGGTTACAACTGTTCATAATTATGCATATCTGATGCACTAGCAACCCCTTTATTCGTTAGTTGAAAATATTTGTTGTGCTAATGTCTCTTTATTGCTTTGAATTGAATGAGTTCTTATGTTACAGCCTTGATCAATATTTCCTATCCCTTTCCACAAAATGGCAAATAGAATTTCCAAGCACTTTATTGTGCTGCAGAGATCTCAACCATCAGCTGCAGCAAGAACATTAGTGTTCAGTTAATTGGTACAGATGGCCACAGCACTGATTCTACCATTTCATTCAGCACAGATCTGGAGACTGGGGCTGGAACACAGATGTCATACCAGGGGCTTAATTGGTATTTGCTGGTATTGCTTTCAAATAACATATTCTCCTTTTCTCTCCCTCTCTCTCTATCCTCCCAGAACTTTTATCAATCTAAAATAAAATTTATATGCTTAGGGAGAAAAAATGAGGTTTATATATTTAGCAATATTTTAAAAATATGCATTGGTTTCTCTGTCACTGTTTCTACTTCAGAATATTCTAGAACGATAAAAATAAATCAAGAACTTACCATTTGAAAACACTGTAAAAAGCAGTTAAAGAGCTTGAATTATAAAAAAAAGGTGACCACTAATTATAGAAAGAATATAAGTAATTTGGAGATTAGGGGTACAGATATAGAAAGTACCAAAATATTAAAAAAAAAACTTTTTGAAGGCAGATGTAGATACATAAAATGATATGTATCTACATATCATTCTACGAAAAAATTATTTTCAAAAAAGAATAGGAGATATATTATTTTGACTCAGAGCAAATTATAATAATTCAATAGAAGAGAAGGATTTTGAATACAGAATGGGGAACGGAGGGTGGACTTCAGGGAAACTTAAATAAGATGGCAAATGCACTAGACTTCGAATGATGAATAACAGAACAACTTGTCAAGAGCAGGTAGTTAGTTCCATAGGAGCAACAAATGGAATACCATGAATTTCCACAGAATAGGTTAGTGTTAGATTTAAGAGCTTTGCAGTTTTGTCTTTGGAATTTAAACTTTCATTTGAAGTCATTAATGAGTCATGGAATGTAGAGGAAAAGAGAGAAAAAAGTAGGGGGGGGGTTAAGGAGAGAGGGAGGAACGGGGAGGGGGAGTGAGAAGGAGAGAGGGGAGAGAAAGGGGTGCTAAAGTGAGATATTATAAAATGATGATATTTGGTTATATTTCTTTTGTTTGGGGATTTTTTTTTCAGTTCAATCATCTATAACAGGGGTTGGCAATTTTTTCTGTAAATGGCCAAATAGTAAATGCTTTTGACTTTGCAGGGCATATAGTCTCTGTCAATTGTTTCAAACCTACCATTATAATATGAAAGCAGTCATAGAAAATTCAAAACGAATGGGCGAGGCTGTGTTCAATAAAACTTGTATTTATTGAGAATAAAATGTGAACTTGATGAAATTTTCCTGTTTCACAAAGTATTTTCTTTTTTATGATTTCAACTATTTAAAAATTTCAAAGCCATTTTTATATTCTGGGTTATATTTGATATTCTTTAAGAAAAGATGATTTTTATTATTTTGTAATAAACACTGAAAAACTTTTGAGAAAATCAATTTATTTTAAGTCTTTGGTTGAGTTAATTTTGGATAATATAACTGACTGTTATTTTATTAAATTGTTTCCAAAGCTGCATACAGCTTATATATAAACATACTTACAAAGGGTGTGTATTTCACCAAGGAAAATTCATTTGGAGTGACACAGATATAATGTAAACAATATCATGTGTTTTTGCTTTGTTTTGTTTGTTTGTCTTTAAATTAGAGCTTTATAATCACACATAGTATATTCACCCCAAATTCGTACATGCTTGTATCCTATTTCAGATCATGGTCCCCTGCTTCTTCCTTTTGTTTCTCATTCCCTCCCCTCTCCTTGTATACTTCCTCTACCCTACTAAACTTTCTTTTGCTCATCCATTTATTCATATTTGGCTGGTTCTATCTATGCATAAAGGTAAAGTTCCCAGTAGTATATTTACATATACACATCACATAATTTTTTTTACAAATTAATTCTCCATCATCTCCTCTTACCCATCCCTCCATTCTGCTTTTCGTCAGTACTTGTATAAATAATTGCAGTAGGTTATATTAGAAAGGTTTAAAATTACATACAATAAAAGAAAAATAACTTTCTGGGTGCAGTGGTGCACACTTATAATCCCAGCTGCTTGGGAGGCTGAGGCAGGAAGATCACAAGTTCAAAGCAAGTCTCAGCAAATTTGTGAGTCCCTAAGCAATTTAGTGAGACCCTGTCTCACAATAAAAAAAGAAAGGGCTTGGGATGTGCCCCTGGTTTCAATCCCTGATACAAAAAAAAAAAAAGAAAAGAAAGAAACAAAAACAAACAAACAAACAAAAACATAAAATCTCATCCTCATGCCACTAATATTTACAAAGTAGCTGTAATTAGGGAAGTCACTTTTTATTTTATCACATGGTTCTATACAGAAAGGATGAAGTCAGTCAGGGGCACTCAGTCATAGGCACTCATGCAGAAAGCTCAATTTCTTCTAATCTCATAGGATTATGCTTTTCATTTCTTGAAAGCTCTTCTTATCCAGGATTCCTTTCTCAGGCTTGCTGATGGTAATCCAAGTAGTTGATAGCATCATATCCAAACTATACCTATTTGGGTTACTCCACTTGCCAGATGACTGAAATTTAATGAGTTGCTCAAAATCAAATGGGAACATCTTTTTTTTTTTTTTAAATTTTTTGGCAAGCGAAATGGAGATTGAACTCAGGGGCACTGTACCACCATCCCCAGCTCTATTTTGTATTTTATTTAGAGACAAGGGCTCACTGAGTTGCTTATTGCCTCGCTTTTGCTGAGGCTGGTTTTGAATTCATGATCCTCCTGTCTCAGCCTCTTGAGCTGCTAGGATTACAAGCATGTATCACCATGCCTCCTTGTGGCATCTTGCTTTCAGACTTCTGGTCTCTGGAATTGTGAAAAAATAAATTTTTTCTTTGTTTTTTGGGAGACGCCTAGACTGTGGTGATTTTTTGCAGCAGCCACAGGACTTTAATATGTTCTTCACCATTCCACTGTGACACAGGAGTTGTGTGTGGGGTAAGAGAATGGATTTAAACCCTTCTTTATGTCAAGACAACTATTTGGGTACACCAAATATTTACCACTATCCAGGAGTGTCAGATACCTGCCTATACAGATTGAAGCACCCAAGTCCTCCCTGACAGAATGCTGAACTTAAATATGGCATCTGGTGTTACAGGGGCAAAACAAAGAAATATGAAGTGATAAGGAGGAGATGACAACTATTTTAATGTCGTTTTTGTTCTTACTGCTTCATATGTTGTATCAATAGTGTTAAAACAAAAGTTTGATATCAAGAGAAGTAGTGCTCATAAGATAATAAGTCTGGTCCTAGGTGAATTTATGATTAGGACATAAAGTTTTTCAGCGTTATTTTGGTAAATGTATACTTTTCCTTCTGGAAATGCTAATCCTCATCTGAGAAAAAGGGTAGAGTATAAGCAATTAGGACCTGTGTTGATCACTTACCAGTTTGTTCTCAATTCCAGTCCTGTCTCTGCCCTCCTCTTTGCATCTCAAAAACTTGAGCAATGCATGCTGTTTCCCAGGTAGGTTTCTGACTAGTGCCAAAGATCAATGGCATGATATTAGGAAGGAGAAAGATAAAAACCAGGGCATATTTTCCTCTATCTTGACTTGAATGAGAATTGCTCCTTGGTTTCTTCTCTTGCAAGACATCTCTCCTCTCTACTTTCACAGGTCCCACCAAGGATGGTGTCTGTGTTCCTCTCTTCCATGTCTTTTTGTCAGAAGCTGCTCACACTAATCCTTCTGTTGAACTGACTGAATCTTGATGGATAGAGGAAATCAAAGGGAACAGGTCACATCAGTTTGAACTAAAAGGTAAATAAGTTAGTCGTCACTGGTCACTTAGGTGATCCTGTTTATGTAATGACCATTGTATAAATGATATTCATATTTTCCAAATAAAATGCATTTGTTTATTTCATTTTTCCAGAGAGATAAGACTCAGAGATAGTTGGTGACCTAGTCAGTCAGTAAAGGATATGCCAAGTTCAAATATCAGACTTCTGTCCCCAACTCTGTGATACTTCTCTTATCCAATAGGATGATATGCCATCTTTCTTCTCGGCTGAAAGGTATAACTAGCTGAGGGCATTTTAATATTTGCAGTGCCAGTCAAGGGACATCAAGTTTCTGATTTCTGGTCCAGAAGAAATTTTTATTCTCTAATGGTATATATGCAAAAATGAAGCACCAAACTATTAATTATTAAGATAAATATAATATCTATATATGAATTGGAAGTCATTGGTCCATTGAATCAAAAAGGTTGAAAAAAAAGTATTCTAGATTTTGGTATGTCTGCCGATAAACAATAGCCTACAGTGGAGAGACATATAAAAATATTCACAAACCTTTATTGCTATTTTTATAAGCATGTTCAATGAGGCCTGTATAATTCTTTTTAGGAATTTTTGTTTTCTATAATAAATTATAATTTTACACAAATACTTCAGTGTTTAATACACTTTTATTTACTATGTTTTATGTTTCTGGGGCAACAATTATCCTTGAAATATTCATATTATATTTGCTATTAATCTCAATTAATAAATATGCATCATGTTAATATTATTAAACAAATAAAATCTTAATTTATGGATAGTTTTATTCAAATACAAGACTGTTACTCCCAAATATATATAGATGAATAATAGAAGCTAACATAGAGCTTTAATCATAAAAATTAATAGGCCTGGATTTGAAAGTTTAGACTAATGTGTTTCTAAATAATTAAAGTAGAACAAGAACTTTAAAATATTTTTAAAATACTCTTTCAATGGTTTACTATTTTTATAAAGAAAGTGGAAACTCAGCTTTATTTATAGCAAATAAA
The DNA here is from genome assembly GCF_052094955.1 of Ictidomys tridecemlineatus. NCBI lineage: Eukaryota > Metazoa > Chordata > Mammalia > Rodentia > Sciuridae > Ictidomys > Ictidomys tridecemlineatus. The sequence continues at coordinate 107,725,051 of NC_135479.1, forward strand.
AACTAATTCAGAGAGATTTTCTAAATACCTTAAAATTTTTCATTACACTTTGCCTTTAATTTTAAAAATTACTATTACAATGATTTTATTTGAAGAATTTTAAAGAAATAGAAATTTTCTTTAGCTGTTTTAGCTTGATAACATCTTATGTAAATTACATACTTTGTTTCAAAAATGCAACTTTATATGGGGCTATAACTTTTAGAAACAGTTAAACATTTACAAAGTATTTTCTAATGATGAATTTATGTGTCTTACCGACATAAATTTCTGATGAAATTATGTACTATTATATGTAAGTATTTTATAAAGTGCATTTGTTATTTGCCATGTCCCATACTCTCCATGATTGAGAAATATTTTTGTGGATAAATCTATGAAATAGCAGGAGAAAAATTCACACCAAATATTTTCTGAACGTCTTCTTACATGTTTCTAATCCAGACAAGTTTAAAGCTAGAAGTGGGGAAAAAAAATTCATTCTACTTTTCCTTCCTGGTATAAAAATGAGATAAGTGACTTTCCAAAAGATTTTTGTTTCAAAATTAAAATGGCTACTTTATAGAAAACAGAAGATAAACAAAGTATTTTGACCTACACGCTTTTTGTTTTACTTTAGATTTTCTGTTAACATTTATACTGATTTTCTCATCTCATTTTCTAATTCATTTGATCCTTGTTTCAATCAGATTTTTCGATGCTGTGACTAAAAGATCTGACCAGAACAATTTTAAAGGAGGAAAAGTTTATTTGAGGGCTCATGGTTTCAGAGGTCTTAGTCCATAGAAAGTCTATCCATTCCTTGGGGCTTGAAGTGAGGCTAGATATCATGGCGAGGGTGTGGCAGAGGGAAGTAGCTCACATGAGATCAGGAAGCAGAGAGAGAGAGGCCTCCTCTTGCCAGATACAAATATATACTCCAAAGCCATATTCCAATATCCACCTCTTCTATCCACATCCTTCCACTTCAGTTACCACTCAGTTAATCCCTATGGTGGGATTAATTCACTGATAGGGTTAAGACTCTTAAAACCCAGTCATTTCCCCTCTGAACCTTCTTGCATCGTCTCACACATGAGCTTTTGGGGGACATCTCACATCCAAACCATAACAATCCTTATTAAAAAAGATCTGTAAGGCAGGTATTATTACCATTTTATAGGTTAGAAAACTGAAGCTTTTAATCTTTCCCTTTGTGTAATTTACTAAAATAAATGGTTTGTGCTACAGATAGTCATAGCAATTAGATGTTCAGGGCTTTCTATAAAACACACTCTGTGTTAAGTCCTTTCTGTGATGTTTTATCCTTCCCACAGGGTTAGATTTTAAAGTCATAATTTTACATAAGAAAAAACTGGACTATTGAAAGGTTAAATGAATTCTCAACTCTTATATGTGGTAGAGATAAGATTCAAAATTGGGTTCAACTGACTTCAGAGAAGTACCTTCAGTACAAAAGAACGTGATAATGGAGAGTTCTGTTCTATTTCTAAACAAGCTTTTATGTATGTGATCATGTATTCCTTTTGTATGTTTGGAAAAAGACAAATACTGTCAGCCCTAGTATTAGCTTTTTAAAATGATTTCTCTGAGACTTGACGGCTTACCTTAATACAGATAGAAATACTAAAGTTGAACAACATTTTTCTGATTTAATAAATAACAATTTATAGTAGAAAATGTGTTTTAAAAAATCATGTCTCATTAGTTCAACCCAAAGATTAATGATAATAAGGGCCATATCATGGGCCCAAACCCCAATTTGTTTCATGGATATGGATTGCACATTGAAATGCAAGTCAGCTGTCCAGTCAATGCATGCACTTGATTAAGAACATAAGTGGTTCAGTTCCATTCATCTTTATGCCTGGGGAGAATTCTAAATTGAAAGATCTGTTCATGGTGGATTAATATTTTTATGAACATATCATGAAAAGAAGCAATTAGTCTTAAATAAGATGAATAAACACACTCTATAGACAAGTATAAAGTTTCAAGTACAAGAACACAGCAACATATCAACAGAGTAGAGGAAGCAAATGTGTTAAGTAAAGCTTTATATTATCATCCTTCCAGTACATACAGAAATAAACAAAAAGATCTAAACAGAGTGGAGATATCATCATACATTTTGAAACTAAAAAGCGTCCTGATGTACACTGCAAATAATAAATATAGAAGTGCATGATTTATACAAAACTGAAACAAAACTTTGAAGGTAGATACACAGCTCTTGTGGTTGTGAGCACATTGTAGTGAATCTGGAAATGAGATATCTCAGGAGATTGCACTAATTTTTGCCAGCATGGAGCGATGAGAATTGATCAAGCTTCAAGAACAACAAATGCTCACAACAATTCCAACATTAATAATTGGCAATGCAATTGGAACTGGGAAAGAAAAATGAAAAAGAAAAAAAAAACTTGTGCATCAAAATGTTGAAGCACAGATAATTGGGCATGTAGATCTTTTGTGCTCCCCTTTTTTTCATAAAATGAGTTACAGAATGCTTGAAAGTAACAAGAAGAAAATCTTCTGCAAGAACACAGTACTCTGACCATAGCATAGCCATAACACTTGCCCAAAGTCCTAATTTGACGTGCACAGAATGCTGAACCAAGGAAGATTTGCTCAGAGGAACACTGGCTCTTCCTTACTGTTCTGAGTATCAGAGGTGAGATTGTTCTGGGAGAACTGAACCAAAACCTACATGCTTGTTGATACTAAGGACTATACTAAGGACCAAATTAATTAACCCACATCCTCGTTTATAAATATGAGTAAACATAAAACTCCATTCTATCTTGATTTTTTATTACCATTTTTGTAATATACAATGAGAATTGGCTAGTTGTTATTTTCCAGAGGATTTGTACTTCTGTGATTCCAAATGAAGAAGTCCTGTAAATTCTTTTTTCTTTTTACTTTCCTGGTCCATTTTGTTAATCAAGATAGGACAGTTTTATGAAATAAATTGGGTATTTTTTTTCTTTTATTACATTTTGTTATAATTTGTAGAAGATAATTACATGTACCTCAAACATTTAGGGAAACTTACCTATATAGATATGTGCATCTTTTTAGTAGGTGAGGTAAATTTGGTTACCATTTTTATTTATTATTTATTAGCTTTTTTCATTCTTTTATGCCAAGCTTTACATGTTATGTTTTTCCACTTATTATATTGTTTTAACATTTTAGTATTATAGTTTTTCCATCAGTGTTTACATATAAAATCAAATGCATCCATTTCAAGAGTATAGTTTGAGTTCTGAAAAATTGTTATATATTTGTATTATGACCTCTACCATTAAGACTTCTCATACCAAAAAATAAAATAAAATAATAATAGTAATCATCATTATCATCATCATCATCTCATGCTTGTCCATAGTCAATTTCATACACTATAGCTCAGGTCCCAGGCAATCATTGAACTGCTTTTTGTACTACCAAATCTGTTTTTCTTCTCTAGAGTTTTATATAAATAGTATTTAAAGTATACACTCCTTTGAGTTTGGCATTTTCCAGCATTATTATTTTGATTCATCCAGACTGTTATATAAAATTTGTAGTTTCTTGCATTTAATGGCTGAGTATCTTAAGTGAGGACATAACACAATTTGTTATACCTCATTGATGATGGACATTTGAGGTTTGAGCCAAACAGGAATCAAGCTGTATGGAATTGCTGAAGAAGGATATGTGCTGGTATAATTTTTCATTTCTTCTTAGATAAATATTTCACAGTGGATGTATGTATGTAAATATTTATGCATATTGTGTATTATACGAGTACATTTAATCTTTTAAGAAACTGCCAGAGTTTCCAAGCACTTGTATCATTTTATATCCCTATCCAGCAATTTGTATACATTTTCATTTCTTTAAATATAAAACAATAGCTATCAGTTTTTAAAGTTTTGGCAGTGCTAATGGTGTTTTGGCATCATTATTTGAATTTGCATTTTTGGATGGCTAAAAGTATTAAAGCTCACAGACATAGAAATATAGGATTAGAGATATTTGAGGGACATTTTTTAGTCCACCAGCACCTGCCCTCTGGACCTCAAAGAATCATGTATATCCCACATAACAAAATACATCAACTCTATCTCAACATTCTCCCAAATGCCAATGCACTATAGCATTAATTTAAGTCCCCAATGCCAATCAGCCCCCAAATTTCAAAACTGGTTATAAATCATCAAAATTAGAAATTTTCCTATGAGAAAATTGTCCTAGGATAATTTCTTTTCCATCTACGTAATTGTGAAAGTAGAAAACTCTATTCATTAAATATAATATTGAGTCAGATATAAGATGATAGATATTCCCACTACCAAAGGGATAAACATAAGGAAAAAGTAGATTTCTGATACTAAGCACTTTTGAAATACAATAGAGAAAATAATTGGTTTTCAAGATTTGAGAATAATTCTGGGTGGCTCTAGGTACTACCCTATTGCACCACTGGCTCTACTTTTGGTGCCAACAAAGTGGGCTTCTTCCTCTGAGCCCACAGCTCCAGCTTTTGATTTCTTAGTTCTTCCCTCAAATTATCCTCCATTCCCCCTCCAAAGAATCGTATGTGTTTTCAGATGAATAGCTTTATCATTTTGATTCTCATGTATGGAATTTTAGAGGTCATATTCTCCCTTCATTTTGCCCTCACCCTCTCCTTTTCAGTCCATACTGATTGTTTCTAATAGTATACATTCTTACAAACCTGTGAGTGTCTTTTTAAGGCATTCGGATTTATATCATTAGCAAGAGGGCATAGCACAGATATTTATGAGGTCATCACATTCCTTTTGCTGGCCCTCTTGTAATTGCATATCACTCTAATCCTTGCTTCCATTTTTCATATTGCTCTCACTTTTCTGTGTGTAATGTTCATCTGTCCAAGTTATAAAGACAATAGTTATTAAATTTAAGACCTGCCTGTTTAAACCAGCATAATCTTTTTACGTCAAGATCCTTAATTACCTCTGCAAAATTTCTTTTTCTTTATAAGATCAGGAGGATTATTAGGACTTGATATCTCTCTTTCAGTGGCCATTTTTTCCTCCTTTTAGAGATTGTTCCATTGGTAGGAACCAATCAGTTGGAAGTACAGAGATTCTGTTTAATGAAATGAAGCCTATTGCAGAAGGAGCAAGTTTATTTTCAGAATTTTGGGAAAGTATATATTCAGTTTGTATGTAGTACATAGTAAGTTTTCATAAAACCATAACTTATTATTAATTTATGTTATTTATTTATCATTGGGAATTTCTTAATAAAATGTATTATAAATTTCATTTAAAAAGGTTAATTCCTCAAATTTTCAGCAAAGATACATTTAATTCAACCTCTTTGTGAATATTGTTTTCAATTTTTATACAGCATTGTTTTGTAATATCTTTTCTTTTTTTCCCCAATATTCTAAATTGTGCTATTATATCAGCTACTGAGAGAACTCCAAAATAATGATCTTTAGAATTTAGTGAGTAGAATTTCAGATATCTCTAAAACTTCAAAGTTTCTTTGACGAAAATTATGGTTATGTCTCATTTTCAAAAATATGAACAATTGTTTGTTAAGAAAGAAAACATCTTTTGAGAAATCCCAGCAGTTTAAAACAAGGTTGAGGTTTTTTTTTTTTAAAACTTGACATTTACTTTATAGCAAGGTGGAAATGAACTTAAATTTTGGTCTAGAACTCCCTAAAACAGTTTAAAGTTATTTCAAATGCTTTTGATGTTTTTTTTTTAACTCTCCATTATAACTGTGAAGAGGCACAATATGTTAATCATATTTTTTTCAATCACTGTCACCCTCCAATGAACACTAAAAGGATTAAGAGACTGCAGATCTCCAGAGCAATCATGTTTATGTTATTTAATTATTTCATCTTGCTTCTGAGAATAGCAGCTAAAAATATTAGATAGATCTCTCTGTTATGTTTTTTGACCATCAAAATAAATATGTTATGATCAGGTAACTTTTAAAATACATATTATTTGTGGGGAAGATTTTCTACATTATTCTTTAAACATATACATGTAAGTCAAAATTTTAAGTTTATTGAACACTTCAAAAAACATTTATTCATATACTATGTTGTAGGAACTGTTTTCAGTGCTGCAGATATTGCAGTAAACTAAACAGATCTCAAAGAGCCCTGAGGAGCTGACATTCTAGACAAGTGGGACTAACAGCAAACAAATCATTCAAAAATTAAACTAGATTAGATAGTGTTGGAGAAAAACAGAGAAGAGGGATGAGTGGCAAGAAGAAATGACAATATAAACAGGATATTCAATGACCTGATGGAGGAAGAAACAAGAAGGACATGGATATCTGAAGGATAGTATATACCCAGTGGAAACATGAAGTTCTGTGTTTGAGAAACAGTGAATGTCCATGTGTCTATAGCAGAATGAGAAGGAAGTAAGTGACTGGAGGTGGGATGAAACAAGTAATGAAATAACTCTGTTGGTCATGTAGGCCACAATAAGGAATTTGGATTTTTTCCTGAATGAGCAGGTTTCTTTGGAAGATTTTGAGCAGAAGACTAATTTGATTTGATTACTTTTAAAAAGAATGTTCCTTATGGAGACTTCACTTAATTTGAGGAGGAAAGAGGGATGATAATAGAAATTTATCAATTAAAAATATTTAATCAAATCAGTTTGTAAAGATCTATAATGGTTTGTAAAGATCTATAATGATAAAAATTTGCTTAAAAACCAATACACCAGTATTAGTTGCTTTTGTCAAACTCCAAGAGTCATAATAGCCTTATATGTTAGAATCTTGTATATATGGTAATGGTAGAATAAATAACAAGGGGGCTACATCAATAGTTCAATTAGTGATGTGGGTAGAAATATTCACATGAAAAATTCTTGTTTTCTTTCTATAAGAGCTCTCTATGTCATATTTAGAAAAAAAATTGAGAATGAACGCCTTGAACAAAGGAACTTGGTAGTCTGAAGGATTTTGGAGCAAGAAAAATCTGAGTATAATCTCTTCACAACAAATTGTTTCAATCTTTTATTTGTCTTATATTTCTTTTGATGAGCCTATGTTTTCCTTATTAATGCTTCATTATTTTTAGAAGTTGCACCAAATATTTCAAAAATAAATCATACTGTGTACAGCTATAGGTTAAATAGATTAAACATTTAGGGACTGAATGGGTTAAAGAGTTCCATTTTTCCCCTTATGTCCATTTAACAAAATATTTATCTAAAAATATTTTAGAACTTCAGAGTATTTTCTATATGTATGCAGTTCATTTGGGGATATTGTTATGGATAAGGTAGGACTGAGCAAGTAATTACTAAATAGATACAATGTTATCTTCCACTGTCAATGCATTCCAAATGATTTCAAGATTTCTTACTTTGAGACACCTGCCAGAGCTTAGCCTCTGATGTAGGACCACCTCTTCAGGCCAGAGGCCCAATTACTTGAGAATGAGATAAAGAGTTTGGGGGAAAAAAAAGTCATCAATTCTTGAAATGAAGTATACAATAAACTAAATAAAAAACTCAAAAACTGCGGGAGCCAAGCCCAGCCCAGACCCACCCACACTGACATAGAGGGGACCCAGGCCCAGGGTAGGTACCAGTTTGCCCCTCCCCCGTACTCCCCTAGAACCTAGGAGCCCAAGCCTAACCCACTTCCACCTTGGGACACTGCAGACATCGCCATAGCCTTCACACAGTAGCCCCTACCTTTTTGACAACTTACAGGGCCTAGAAGGAACTGTATCTGAGAGCAGGCACCCCAAAGACTGTATAAGGCCCACCTTTTCAGCCCCATCTCTGTAAGACATTGCATCCATCTTGGGGCACCTCCACTATTACCTCGTGTTACATCGGCATTTGCCTCAACCACCTTTAGTAGCAGAAACATACATTGAGGGACACCAACAGGGTCTGGAAGCCCAACATCAAGGTGAGGTGAGGTACAGACAATATGCATAGGTAATATAAGAATATAGAGTAGAGACTGTAATATGTCAGATCCTCACTGCAAGAAAGGAAGACACATAGACAACATGAAAAAACAAGGGAGGAAATTGCCCCAAACAAACCAGGAAATTATGTTTCTATTTAAAAGTGATGGTTTAGATGTCTGATGAACTCTAAGGATAATTTTCAAAAGTGTAGCAATAATAAAATAGTAATAATTGGCATAAGAGTCATAATAGCCTTATATGTTAGAATCTTGTATACATGCTAATGGTAGAATAAATAACAAGAGGGCTACATAAATAGTTCAGGACACATGGACAGCGAGGTTGATGAAATTCAGAGAATGAGTTCAGAAGGCTCATAATTAAAATGATCTATGAATTAAAAAATGACCCAAATGAGCAAATATAGGCAAAAATTGATCACTCCAACAAAGAGATAAGAGAGCAAATACAGGTAGCCAAAGAATGAGATAGACACTTTGGAAAAAAAAAAGTCAGCAATCCTTGAAATGAAGCATACAATAAACTAAATAAAAAAAAACAATAGAAAGCATAATCAACAGACTAGATCACTTGGAAGAAAAAATGTCAGATAATGAAGACAAAATATACAATCTGTAAAAAAAGTTGATCACACAATGAAGATAGTAAGAAACCATGAACAGAGCATCCAAGAATTATGGGACAGAATCAAAAGACAAAATCTAAGAGTTATTGGGATAGAGGAAGACACAGAGTTTCAAACCAAAGGAATGTACAATTTCTTCAATAAGATAATATCAGAAAAATTCCCAACATGAAGAATGAATTGGAAAACCAAATACAAGAGGCTTACAGGACATTAAATTACAAAATTACAACACTTCTACACCAAGGAACGTTATAATGAAATTTCCTAGCATATGGATAGAATCTTAAAATCCACAAGAGAGAGGAATCAGATTACGTATAGAGGGAGACTAATTTATGTTTCAGCAGATTTTTCAACCCAGACCATCAAGGCCAGAAGATTATGGAACAACATATACCAACCTCTGAAAGAAAATGGATACCAACCAAGAATCTTATATATAGCAAAAATAAGCTTTACATTTGATGACGAAATAAAAATCTTCCACCGTAAACAAAAGTTAAAAGAGTTTACAACTAGAAAGCCTGCACTACAGAACATCCTCAGCAAAATAGTCCATAAAGGGGACATGAGAAACAATGATGAAAATCAGCAGAGGGAGGTATTACACAAAGGGAAAAAATAATCAGAGGAGAAACAAGTTAAATACCAAAAATAAACAAATATGGCTAGGAATACAAATCATGTCTCAATAATAACCCTGAATATTAGTGGCCTAAACTCACCAATCAGAAGACTAGACTAGTAGATTCAATTAAAAAAAAAGGAACTCAACAATATGCTGCCTCCAAGACTCATTTCATAGGAAAAGACAACAGAGTGAAGGTGAAAGATTGGGAAAAATCATACCACTTAGTTGGATTATGGAAGCAAGCAGGGATTTCCATCCTTATATAAAATAAAGTAGACTTCAAACTAAAGTTAATCAAAAGGCATAAGGAAGGACACTATGTACTGCTCAAGGGAACCATATACCACCAAGACATAACAATTATAAGTACATATGCCCCAAACAATGGAGCATTTATGTTCATCAACAATTCTTCTCAAGTTCAAGAGTCAAACAGATCACAAAACAATAATTTGGGTGATTTTAACATACCTTTTCATCACTGGATAGATCTTCTACACAAAAGCTGACTAAAGAAACTGTAGAACAAAATAACATAATCAATATAAGTTAGACTTAACTGACATATATAGAACATTTCATCCTTCAACAAATAAATACACTTCTTTTCTCAGCAGCACATGGATCCTTCTCTAAGTTAGAACATATAATATATTATGCCACAAAGCAACTCTTAGCAAATAAAAAAAGTAGAGATACAACCTACCCTTCATTCTATCCAATCATAATGTAATGAAATTAGAAATCAATAATAAAATAAGAGCTAAAATCTACTCCAATACCTGAAGACTAAATAATATGCTACTCAATGAACAATTGTTAAAGAAGACATGAAGGAGGAGATTAAAAAATTTTTAGAGGTGAATGGGAACACAGATACAACATGTCAAAATCTCTGGGACACTATGAAAGCAGTTCTAAGAGGAAAGTTCATTGCATGGAGTTCATTCCTTAAAAGAAGAAAAAGTCAACAAATAAATGACTTAACACTACATTTCCCCTACTATCCCCCCTCCCCTCCCCTCCCATCTTCCCTCTCTACCTCCTCTGCTGTTGTTCAATTCTCTCCCCCTTTTTTCCCTCCCCCTTGCCCTTCACAATCTCTTATAATTTTATATCATTGAAGGTCTCCTACCACTTCCATATGCTTTCCCTTCTCTTTCCCTTTCTCTCCCCCCATTTGTCTTTGCAGAATACAACAGTCACTAATATGCCATTATGTAAAAATGTGAGTGTGTAACAGATGTGATTCTGCAATCTGTATTTGGGGTAAAAATGGGAGTTCAAAACCCAATTGAGTCAAATGTATGAAAGATGATATGTCATGGGCTCTGTAATGTTTTGAACAATCAATGAAAAAAAAAATAACACAACTTAAAAAAAAGACACTACATCTCAAAGTCCTAGAAAAAGAAGAATATATGAACACCAAAAGCAGCAAAAGACAGGGAATAATTAAAATCAGAGCTGAAATCAGTAAAATTTAAACAAACGTAAAATTTTGTAAAAGTAAATCAGTAAAATTTAAACAAAAATTTTTAAAAATTGACAGAAGAGAAAGTTTGTTCTTTGAAAAAAAAATAAATAAAATTGACAGACCCTTAGCCATGCCAACAAAGAGAAGGAAAGAGAGAACTCAAATCACTAACATAAGTGATGGAAAAGGAAATATCACAACTGACACTACAGAAATACAGAAGATAATTAGAAATTATTTTGAAAACCTGTACTCTGATAAAATAGAATATATTGAAGGCCTTGACAAATTTCTAGAGTCATATAATTTGCCCAAATTGAATCAGAATGATATAAACAATTTAAACAGATCAATTTTAAGCAATTAAATAGAAGATGCCATCAGAAGCTTACCAACCAAGAAAAGCCCAGGACCAGATGGATACATAGCTGAATTCTACAAGACCTTTAAAGAAAAACTAATACCAATATTCTTCAATTTATTTCAGGAACTAATACCAATACTCTTCAATTTATTTCAGGAAATAGAAAAAGAGGCAGCACTTTCAAACTCATTCTATGAGGCCAATATTACCCTGATTCCAAAACCAGGCAAAGACACATAAAAACAAAAATCTTCAGACCAATATCTCTAATGAACATAGATGCAAAATTTCTCAGTATTCTGGCAAATCAAATACAAAAAATATCAAAAAGGTAGTAGACTGTGATCAAGTGGGGTCATTTCAGGGATGCAACATTGTTTTAATATATGGAAATCAACAGACTTAAAGATAAAAACCATATGATCATCTCAATAGAAGCAGAAAAAGCATTTGACAAAATACAGCCCCCTTTCATTTTCAAAACACTAAAAAAAGTGGAGATAACAGGAACATATCTCAACATCATAATATCTACCTAGGCTAAGCTGCAGGCCAACATCATTCTAAATGCAGAAAAATTGAAGGCATTCCCTCTAAAAAACAGAACAAGACAGGGATGCCCTCTTTCACCACTTCTATTTAACATTGTAAGTACTTTTAAGAAGATATGAAGTATGTGACTCCACTTTGTGTACAACCAAAGAGATGAAAAATTGTGCTCTATATGTGTAATATAAATTGTAAAGCATTCCTTTGTCATGTATAACAAATCAAAATAAAATAAGCAAACAAAAAAGAAAATGTAAGAACCTTAGAATATTTTAATTAAAATTTTTTTTTTACTCTGTCCCTTTTAACCCTGTTTGTGATGCTTCTCTTTCATTTGTCATGGGTTTAAATTGACATTGGCATAAATCCCCATCACAGATAAATAGAATAAATTGAACTAACAAAGATTGTCTTTCTTTATAGATGTACTTGTTTTGCCCTGAATCATGTCTAAATGTTCTCAGTCTCTTAATATTTCAGCTGCAAATCAGGGGAATCCACAAGGATTCCCTCCACCTGGAAAATTTGCTCTTGGAAAATCATAAGGTTCTGCTTTTGGACATCTTGCTATCTATCCTGTCTCTGATTTCCATTCCTTCTGCATGGTGTGAACCAAATGATTTTTCAGTCTGTTCTTGTCCTGTGGCATTCTATGCTTGAGAGCAAAGTAAAATTTTCATATAGTTCCTAAGTCCATTCTCAATTTTAAACAATTTTTTTCCATGAAGTGAGACCTCCAAAAAAGCAACTTCATCCAAGAGAGGCATATGTTGAGGAAAGCTTGGACCTCTGCATCCTCAGGTTAGTGTTCTATAGTAGCATTTCTGTATATTTGGATAGCACATTGTTATTACAAATTCCCTTTACATAATTTGCCTCACTTGTACATGTTTTCCATAAGTCATTGGTTTGATCAATGAATATTTTATCTCATTAGATAAATATACTTGACTGTCATGTGTAACTAAAAAGAACAAATAAAATAAAGTAAAATAAAAAGAAGACAGTGAAGACGCAGACCAAATTTCACTTTTTGTTGCTATAATAGAATATTTGAAAGCTACTGTCTATAGTATGGTACCTTAATTATCTGTCCAGAATTTTACATGTCTTTGATCAATATCCTATGTAAAATGAGGTGGGAAGATTTTTAGCTAAGTAGAAAAGTGTTTGGAAAAGTATTGCCTTATGCAGGCATAACTATTTCTCAAGTTATTTGTAGCAAAGACTATGTGAAGTTACACTATTTCTAAGGGAGTAAGAAAGTATAATACTAATGTATAAATAATACTTTCCATCACAAGATTAATCATTATTATTACTGTTATTGCTCTCATTATTATATTTTGTTTGAACAACACTTGTTTGGATTTTCTATTTATAAAGTTCTTTCACCATCATTTCACTCCATTCCATTTCATTTTTCTTAAATCATTTTTTTCAGTCTAATATTTATCCTTTAGTAAAATATTCAGTGAATAAACTTTCTCTTGACTTTGAAAAAGTCTTTACTTTAGTATAATTATTTAATTTTCATTTATCTGGATATAATATTGGGGTTGGCATTTATATTTTCCTTAAAGCTCTGAAGATATTATCCCATGGTCTCTGTCCTTTATTTTTCTGATGAGTGGTCTATTGTAATTCTAAATATTGTCTCTTATTTTGACAGCTAAAGGATTCTCTTTCTAACTTTTAGTTTTAACTACTATGGCACACTTTTGGTTAAAGCAGTTCTATATTTTGTATCAGCAGGAGATTTGATGTTAGTTTAAATAGAAAGTTAGGTTCACATTTTTATAAATCTTTATGTTTTCATTACTATTAGATTACTCTACTGCTAAGTGAAAGAAATACAGAAATAAACAAGATAGGCAAAGAGTCTGACTTCTGATGGGATAGTCAGAAAAGTAGGTAGGGGAATTTAGCATAGGCTTATCAGGTCTAGACAGGGAGTATGAAAAGAATACAAAGAATCTAAAAAATCAACCAATGATATGGTGATTTAAAAGGCAAGGTCACTTATGAGAATGATGAAAAAAGTTGACATCAAAATTTGGGACAAGTGAATAAAGTTTGAAGTAGTTATTGTGGAATTAGTAAGAAGGCAAAAATAGGAACACCCGTGAAGATTATCATATATTTTCTAGTAATGGATGACATTTTTGTGGCAGTTATATAAAAATATAGTTAATCCTTAATTATAAATGAATTTAATATTTTTAAATTTACTTATTTGCAAAGATTTATTTGTTACACTTAAATCAATATTCATTACACTTTACTGTCATTCATGGACATACTTAGAATGGCAACAAATTGGATTTATCTCACATGAATGTTCCCAATGTAGTCAAACAGGATGATGATTTGTATTCTAGTTTTATGTCACATGATATAAATGATACCTAATAGACCACAACAGGTCACTTATGTCACATGATATAAATAAGTGACCTGTTGTGGTTTGTTAAGTATCCTATTTTTTGTTTGCTTTTTTTCCTTCTTTTGCATTTCTGGGCTTTTTCATTGGTGATATTTTTGTTTAATATAACTCCCAAGAATAGTACTGAAATGCTACTATCTCATGTTTCTAAGTACAAGAAGACTGTGATGGGGGGAACTGGTGTAAGAAAACATTCATTCACACATCAGTTATAATGCAATTATTGGCTGTGAGTTCATTGTTGTATATTGATTCATTTATGAAAATACCATGAACCAGAGGTGCACAAGAACCTAACTCTGTATTTTCCCCAGAAGCATGATGCAGCAATCAATAATTCAGTGTTTATGGTAACTTTATAGAACATAACTACTATGAATAATGAGAATCAATTGTACTTGTTTTTGTTTCACTCAGAAACATTCTGTTCAAAGCAGTCTATCCAGAAATCTTGGAAGATTAAAATAGTATTTATCTAATTATTGCCTCTATGACTATGATATTTTTTGGTAAACATTCTATTTGTTTTCCATGGGTTTTAATAATTCTTAAATATTTTTCAAAGATTCCTCTTATCTGAAGATTTAGTTCATTCATTTTGTAAAAATCTCTTCCATACTCTAATTACCAAAGCCCTTCCTCTTTCACAAGACATTTAGTTAAATTAGAATAACTTTCTATTCCCCTCTTTTAAAGAGCTCTGGGAAAATCAAGAATACCATGAAAGGAACAGGATTCAGTTATGGCAAGAAGATAGAGGAGGATTCTCAGTGATACGGTCAAGGTATTTCTTTAAATAATTATTTTTATTTTTTTTCATAAAAGAGATACTTTAGAGCACATAATAAAAGCATTTAAAGTACAAATGGACAAAAAATATTTTAAAAATATTAAACATCTTTAGCCATCAGGAAAATGCTGATCAAAACTATCTGATTCTCAGAGACTTGAAAGGCTTAGACAGGAGAATCCCAAATTCAAAGCAAACTTAGATAGCAACTTAGAAAGACCCTCTTTCAATAAATAAATAAAAAAGCACTGGAGATATAGCTCAGTGATAAGCACTTCTGGGTTCAATCCCCAGTATGAAAAAAAAATTATCTTGAGATTTTTACATGATGGAATCAGTGAGTAACAATCAACAAGAATACAAATAACAATAAATGATGGTATGGATTCAGGCAAGAAAGAACCTTTATATATTGAGTGTAGTAATGTAAATTAGCACAACTGGTATATAAGTCAGTATAAAGATTCTTCAAAAGATTCTGAATGAAACTGCCATATGACACAGTTATATCTGTTCTCCTGGCATTTATCCAAAAGAAGTAAAATCAGTATACTATAAAGATATATGCTATCAATATGTATAGCAGGCTAGTTCATACTAACCAAGTTATGGAACCAGACTAGGTGTCTGTCAAGTGACAAATGGAGAAAGAAACTATAGTTTATATACAAAATAGAGTTCTACTCAGTTACAAAGAAGAATGAAATTATGTCATCCGCTGGGAAACTTTTGGAACTGGGCAGTATCATTTAAGCAAAATAAGTCAGACTCAGAAAGGATTGTATGTTTTTTTCTCATGTAGAAGCTAGAGAGCAAAAAAAGGAAAAAAAGAAAGAAAAAAGAATAAAATAAAAATTGAAAACCAGTATGGTAAAAGAAAGGAATTAGGGGGAGGAAGGAGTGGAGGGCATGTCATGAACTGGGAAATAAAATTGATCAAATTGATAATGTGTGTGTATAAATACGTCCCAAAGAATTTTACTATTATGTGAAATTATTATGCACCAATAACAAATTTTAAGAAAAGGTTTTGAAGAAATGAAGTTAGTTGAATGGAGAGAAGGAAGTACAAATTTGTTTGAGGAAAATTTTAGAAAAAGAAAAATAACTAGAAAGGTTTACATTTTGGGCCATGATCAAAACATAGATTTAGCAACTGGCCAATGACTGATAAGGGAGTTATCCCAGAAATATTCTGATGGATACAGTGTGAAGGTGGCAATATTTCTAGATGCTCTGGGCATAAAGTGTGAGGCCAATCACAGTGTTAGCCATTCTCTGTGATCAGGGGATACCCTCTAGAGACCAGGTGGTCATAGTAGAATTAGCACAAGGCCTGGGGATCAGCTTCCTATTCTGTAGACACTGAGATGGACCAAGCAGAGCCTTAGGAACACATTTTTTCTTTTGATGGTGATGATGATGATGATGATGATAATAATAATAAATGTTTGTCAATGAATATTATGGGACACTAGATTGTCTCTAAGGGCTGCCAGAGATGCACTAAAAACTCCTAATCTTCCTCCTTAAAATTCTCACTTTCATGCAGAGGTCTTCCAAAAGTCACCCAGATACCTTCAAAGGGTAATTTATACACAAATTTCTGTGCCTAAAATTAAACAAAGATCTAATAGGTGGAATTATTAAAAAAAACATAATTGAGACAATTTATAATCAAAGAAGACTTAAAACCCCCCCAAAGTGTATAGTTTTTGCTTTTCTCTAAAATTTTGGAAATATACTTATTTTATGATAATGATTCAGAGATTAATGTCTGTAGATTGGACAAGATTTGCTTGTGTTGTAAACACCTTTCTAATTAAGTTAAGACCCTATTGCACATAGTACTGCACATTGAGTTTTCATCTTCACAGATACCTAAGACTCACTCAATCTCTGAAGTGAATTGATCGCCCTGTGGAGGAAAATCAAACACAACACCATGTGCACAGATGTTTACTTAAAAATATCAGGCATGAGAGGATTCCAAAGATGCTGAGAATTTAACCTGGGGAAGAGAGGACAATCACTTCATAGGGCTTCAGCAGAAGGGAACCAGATGATATCATGCTAATTTGGATAACAGTTATCCAAGGATTGCAGTATGAAAAGAGAGGAATTATTTCTGAAATTTAGGAATCATTGTTTGGGCTATTTGGATGTTATTGAGAGTGAAAGAAAGGGAGAGTTAGGGTCAAGGCTATGTACCTGGCATGGAACAGCTACAGGAAATGTGACAGCAGAGAGTTGCAGAGGAGTTCTTCAGTCTTCACTGTCTCTTATCATCTTCAACTCATATTTGATCCATAAATACATTTGAACAAATAAATCCAGCTGGATGGAGCAGCACATGCCTGTAATCCCAGAGACTCAGGAAGCTAAGGCAGGATGATTGTAAATTCAAGGTTTAGCCTTGGGAATTTAGCAAGATGCTATGTCCAATAAAAACACAAAGGTTTAAGGGTGTAGCTTGCTGATAAAGTGCCTCTGAGTTCAATCTGCATAACTGAAAAATAAGTATGTTGATATATAAATAAATGAAAATAAAGTAAATTATTTTGTATCAGGAAGATATGAATTAAACATGAAATTTTGAATGTGAGGCTCTGGTACTCTGGAATCAATCCTTTGGGTTTCTGAGTAAACAATATGTTCACTTTTGAATCTATATACTACTGTCTTAATATCATCCATTGGACTATCATTCATTTATTAATGTA
The DNA here is from genome assembly GCF_052094955.1 of Ictidomys tridecemlineatus. Lineage (NCBI taxonomy): Eukaryota > Metazoa > Chordata > Mammalia > Rodentia > Sciuridae > Ictidomys > Ictidomys tridecemlineatus. Next base: position 107,742,634 of record NC_135479.1, read on the forward strand.
TTCCTTCATTTATTAGCAAATATCCTGACCCACTATGTGTCAGGATGTTCTAGGCACTCAGTTCCAAAAACTTTAAAAAAAAAAATTGAATAAAAGGAAAAAAATCCCTAACCTGAAAAGGTTGTTTTTAAACTATAAGTTATAATGTCGTGCCTACTAATATAGATACTTTATATCTCAATCTATTATATATTGCCCAGATTAATAACTGACAGTTTGTAAAAAATGTAAATTTTAAGTTATTGATTATTGATAAGTATAAATGATAAAAGAGAAGGCTCTTCAAATGTGCAACTATGCAGCATGCAATGTATTCATGGATTTCCACTTTCCATTAAGAAATTTAAAAATTATGGTGACAATATATATGTAGCACACACAAAAATATATTTGAAGCAATACATGTATCACACACGTAAAAGCTATTTAGCTGTGATATATTTTACTTAAAATAAAAAATTTACCACTTGCTGTTTTACCATGAGGTGGCCTTAGAAATAATCTAACATATTTGAAATTTTCCTTTAATGTATTTTTTTTAAAGAAACACATCTAACAAAGGCTATGGAGTTGAATGAATGATTCAAAAGGACTCTACAAACCCTCAGGAAAGATCTTATTATTCCTGGGAAAAAGGGAGAAAAGTCTTATAAAAGGTTGAATAGGCCTGAGGGAACTTTAACTTGCATGACGAATACTTACTAACCTTGGCTGTTTTACGAGAGGGGGGGGTGTCACATTTTATTTTTGTGCAGATAAGCTACTGAATAATATCTGCAGTGCTTCAGAAGAATAAAAAAAAAAGTTTTTCTGTATTTATCATGCTACTGTAATCACTCCTTCTACAACCTACTCACTGATGTATTCATTTCTTTTTTCAGTTTAGAGCAGGACTGATATTCAATGAGAAAATTCATCACATACTTCTTATCATAAGTCAGAGATTTTATATGAACTTATTCTTGAACCTAAAAGAAAATAGAATTGCATTTAAAATTGGCATATTGCATAAATATGAATAGAATTGATAAATATCATTTACATTTGTATATCATACATGTATAAATGTAGAATGAAATTTATGTATTTACATTATTTTTACATCTTTTACACATTGTGTAGTTAACAATAGTGAAGATGAAAAATTTTTTCCGTATATTTAATCAGGTGTTCTGAAATATTCCACAGCAGATTTTTTTGTTTGTTCAGCATATCATTTTATTTTCTATTAAATTTCTCCCCACTTCTTTTTTAAAAATCACTTCTGTGTAGTGAACCCACCCAATTTATTAGGCTCCAATATTTAAATTCCTATTAGAGATATGTACAAACAAATGGTGTTGTGAATTAACCCAAAGGAGTTTCAATTCAAGGAACATAGATGTGATATCCCTCAAAAAGCATTCACTAGGAAACAAGAGTGAAAGTAAAGGGACTCACTTACATCAAAGTGTGCATGATAGTCTCTGAAATCTTTAAATCTTTATGAAGTTAGTAAAGAGTTTAGACTATTATAATTTAAGTGGGAAAAGATTTGACTTTTTTTTTTTTTTTTGCAAAGGTAAACATTAAAAATAGCAAGGCCGGGAAGCTGTAAAAATAGTTACATAAGTTTAAAGGCAAAATATGGCTTCTGATATGTTGCCAATTGAATTCCATGTTAATCCTTATGATAACTCTCAAAGTCAGATTAAACCTGACCAGAATTTCTTTTCCTTGTACATTCCTGTAATGACTTTTCAGTCCTTGGCATTTTTGAATTTTCAGTTATATGATGGCAAAGGTCTATTTTCACACTTACCTCTCAAGATGTATGCCCACATTCTTTTTTGCAATAACACTGTGTAAACCAGAATTTCCTAAGTGCTATCCAAAATATTATAAAGATTGACAAAAGGCTGGGATTTTGTTTATTTGTTTCTGCTACTTACTCACTTGTATTTTCCTGATCTTTTATTCAAGTTAATCTTTTTATAGTTGGGTCTTCTAATCTGGTTATTATGCTGAAATATTGGTGTATGAAATTAAAATGATTTTCCTCTAAGCTGGGATAAAGCTTCATATTAATTTGACACAGGCTATTTTAAGAATGTATGATCTATGCTACTATAACTTTCTCTTCTGGTGCCTTAATTAGCATCTTATGAACAGCTTTTTCTAGAATACAATCTTCCCTTCTATTTTCCTGGTTAGCATAAAAATTACAGATGCAAGGAACAGGTGAGAGATGAGATAAACAATGACTTGTATTTCAGTATATTAGAGTGGAAGGACTGTTAGTTTCTTTTGTTTCATTTTCCATATCTAACATTACATTGAATTATGATAACTTTCTAACTTTTCAATTCAATGTAATAAACATTATTGAAATCTACTAAAGACCAAGTCACTGTACCATGAGTAATGACAATATCAATAAGAAAAGATCATGGTGGTTCAGAAGTTCATGATCCAGCAATAGAGAGAAACTCAAATGTAAATATTTTGATTCAAAATATATGGCACAGTAATAAGTGGCAGTACAATATTTTATGCCAGTGTTCAATGGAGACCATTCAATTTTCTTCAGTAACATTTGGGAAGGCTTCATAAAGAGGATGAGGTTGGAACTGCCCTTATTCCTTACTCTACTTCTTTGTATCATGTTCATTCTGAAATAAGAGGGCCCACTGATAGCAGAGGTAACTTGTTCTTTCACTGAATTTGTTCTTAGATTGATGTTTTCCAGAATGAAGGATGACCTTTCCATGAGTCATGTAACATGGAAGGATGGATTCCTAGCAAAAAATATTATTGGCCAAGTCCACTGAAAATCAGGATGCAAGAAAGGTTATATTAGCTAGTTGAATTGACAAAAATCAAAGAAACTGGGGACTAACTTCTATTTAGAAACAACAATGCAAAGAGAGATGGATGGAGAAACTGTTCCTCAGAGCCGATTTACTAATGGAAAGCTTTGTTCCATTTCCTAATACATATGGTCTAAAGTTTCTATGTATTTGCCAATAAAAGGACATAAATTAACTTGACCTTGAGTTACAAGAACAATTTACCTTTAATTAATTAATTTCCAAGATATCATTCCAAACAGAAACTAGAGTGCCTATTAAGGTTAATCTTTCAAGAGAGCATGATCAGCCAACATACTTAGGCCAATATACTTAGAAAATAGGTTCTAAGTCAAATGATGTGGTCAAAAAAGGGAACATTGGTTTGGAGCCATATTGTGAAGATTTATTTTTCATGCAGTAGAAAATCACTTGGATTTTCATTGGAGGCCTGTGGAACAATAGAAATACAAATTCAGAGAGCATACATCTTTCTTTGCTTGACAGTTTAGCTTATTCTTATAGTTCTGATGTTATTATTAACAGTGGCCTCTTTCGTTCTCAAACATGTTCTGATGTGGAAGATTATTATATGATCAGTTTAGTTAAGATATATTTTCAGAAGGTATTCATTATCTCTTTCCATCTGCCTCTGGATCATTCTGTTCGAAGTGTCTGTAGGTATTTTTTACATGGTTATGCAGGTTGGAATCAATATTAATAGACAGATTCCTTAAGTCTATGTTATCATTTTGGTTTAACTCCTTTGATGCCCTTACTGAAAATGCTTAATTTCAAAGCTCATCATGGCTCCTAGGCAGTTTCTCAGCACAATTTTTTGTCAGATTTGGACAATAAATGGCTTCATTAGTTACTCCTTTAAGTATTCGCAAAAGAGTTTTATTTTATCCTGAAAATAAATTTGTAGTTGATAAAAGGAAGAATGTATTTTTGTTAATAATTATCATTTGTTTTCTTTACATAAATGAACTGAAGCTGAATGGCAATAGCTTTAATATCATATGGTTTACAAAACATGTAGTAAATAGTCCCCACTCCCATCATGCAACTTTCTATAATAGTCAGAGGCATTCTTATGTTATGCAAATGGACTATTTAAAGATAACATGTATAAAAAGGAAAGGAATGGAAGGTCATTCCAAGACTGGACAGATGGATGAAAATTCCACAGTGTGTTTTGCTAAGCACCTGGCATTATTTGAATGGCAGCTGATGATTAGAATCACAGAGAAGAATTTGTATTATCACAGGTGACACTGTGACTAATTGAAGAGGTTGCTTATTATAGAATTGGTCAGTTTCCGTTCAGCTACATTCAGGAACCAAGGGCTGCAGGAAATGAATACACAGCACACAGTGTTTTCTTAGGGGAACTAAATGAAGGTGGGAGGAAGAGGGGAGGAAGTCTTGCTGAGGGTGTAACGACTCACAGCGGGCTTGAGATGTGTGCTGCTGGGACGATGCTCACAGCATAGTTTCAAAGTTGCAGAGGAAATAAGAGATAACAGCCTTTTAAGATGAATTTTTATGTCATTTTCTAACTACCCTTCACCACAGCTTCTTTTGGAAGCACAAATAATGCAATGGATTTGGGCCTCCTTATGATATGTATCACTGTTTCTAGATAATAATGTGCCACCAGGCATCTTGGTTGAATGTTTTAAGAACACAACAGTGCAGACTGTAAGTATCAGTGCCTCAATTAGAATATTCAGAGATTTCACATCTTTCAAAGGGGTTTGCTAAAGGCTTCCCAAGCTGCACACACTGCTGCTTTGCCTCTCCTTTATGCTTTATTGAATCTATTAGAAGACAAACACATCTCTCAGTCACCAGACTTCTTGCTGACAACACCTGTCAGCCTGTCACTCTGCTTCAGAGAGAGAGATACTGTAGGGCGTCATTTAACAGAATTAGAAAATGAGAAGAAACATATCTGAGATAATTATTCTCGTGAAAGAAACGAAATAACTCTATTTATTTGAAGATAAATTCAGGGAACTACTTGAGAAGTTAAGATTAGAAGGTTTTGCTACAAATACTACACAATGATGTTAGAAATCAGGGTGGATTTTCGAGTAGAGGTAAGACATTTAGAAAAAAATCAAATGGTTTGGATCAATAACTGAATACATATCCTTTCTTTAAATCCACTTATATTAAAAGGGAAATATTCTCAAACAATTTTTTATAAAGCTGGAATATTAAAGATTTGACTGTGAAAACAAATTTCAGGAAAGTAATTGACTTCAGGAAAGCTTTGAGAAATAATCTTATAGAGCAATTTAAAGCTTATTAAATAATATAGTAAGTCTACAAGTAATAATTTTAAATGTTTTTTGTTTGTTTTTTGATTTTAAAGAAATTTCTTTTTGGTTATTTTCCTTTATTGTTTTATCTTTTAATTATTTAATAAATAATAATATTAATCTTGATATAGCATAATTTATTTTACTTATAAAAAAGAGATTCATTTTTAAAAGCATAAATTGTGTGCCTCTTCCTTGCTTTTATAACTACTTTTCTTAAAATCAAACTATCACATAATCAGTTTTAATGCCAATATGCACATCCTGTTGTGTTATATTCTTGTTTTTTTCCCTTGTTTGGTTCCTGCAGTTTGTTTCACTTTTTATGAAGTTATTTAGATGAGTAGGAGAAATGTTCTAGGAACTTTTATTTTTTTCAGGTATGACAAAACCATTCCTTCTCTCTGAGTCATCAAGGAGTGAGTGAATACATTGGGATGTGCTCACTTGAAACTGTGGCATTTCTTTAAAAATTTCTTTGTCATATTGTTTTTTTTTTCCCCCAAAGACAAAATGTCAATCATGACCTCTACAAGGGAAGAAACTATAAATTAATGAAAATGAATTTAGAACAATTTATAAAATGTTATCTTTTTTGAAATGAACATAGGGAGAATCTTTCTCATGGAACTATTATCAACTATGTTTTTATTATTATGAATATACATACTTAAAAACAAATGATTCATAGATATTAGATATTGTACTTATTACAAAAAGTCATTCCCATATTTTTATTATACTCAACAACAGAAAATAAAGCCTAAAGTGCATCACAAGACTTTTTATATTCTTTTTTTTCTTTCTTTCTTTTTTCTTTATTTCTTACATACATGACAATAGTGGAGTGCATTACATTCATGATTATCCATTCACAGCACAATTTTTTTGTAACTCTCTATATAAAGTATGTTCAGGACAAATTATGCCATTATACATGAGCTCTCTCTCTTTGTTTTTGCATACAATTCTTAATACACCTTTATACCATCATTTATCATATCTCTGTATATAAGGTATGTTGACACCAAATTCATTAAGTATTTATGCTTTTTTAAAAACTACTCATGATTGTTATTTTATCTGTTTATGTAATAATATTTTTCTTCAATTTGGCATGCTTTTATTTTTGTATCTAAATACACATGCATATGTATGTGAATATGTGTTTGTATGTTTATCTCTATATTTATTTTCAATATTCATTTTTTGTTGCTAATTATAATAATGATAATAATAAATGGTTTTGAAATTCATTTTGGGCATAAGATTCCCTAATAATTTCTCTGTTATACAGCCTTCTTTAAAATTGTTTTTATTTTCAAAAGAAATATCTTTCCTGATATTCTGTGGAAAATGTTTCTAAGTAAAGCTTTATTTACCATAAAAATACTTTTTTTTTTCATTCTATAAAATCAAATGCATTGCTACATTTCCTTATTTAAAATACCTTTTAACAAGGATTGATGTTAGGTAAAGAAGAAAACCAAACAAGATTTCTCTCAAAAAGGTCTTAATTAGTGAATCAGAAATCTTGAGAATCCTGAGTAAAAGGATTTAATAACCTGTCTTTGTTAAGGGCTTCAGCTAAAGTGGTCATGTGATGTGTGCTCATAGTTTAGCTGCTATGGAGAGGCAGGAGGATTACACCTTTGAGCAACTTATGGAGACTGTCTCAAAATAAAAAATAAAGTTTGGGGCTGGGGATGTGGCTCAAGCGGTAGCGCGCTCGCCTGGTATGCGTGCGGCCCTGGTTCGATCCTCAGCACCAGCACCACATACCAACAAAGATGTTGTGTCCGCCGAAAACAAAACAAAAAATAAATAAATATTAAAATTCTCTCTCTCTCTCTCTCTCTCTCTCTCTTTAAAAAAAAAAAAAAAGGCAATGAGCATCCCTCAATTCAATTCCCCAGTACTGCAGGAAAAAAAAAATCACTCCAGCTCATCTAATTCATATATATTGCTCCAAACAATGCTGCTTTTTATTTTAAATATGAACCTCACATCAATTATGCTTTTATGCTTTCATAAGTAGCAAGTTCATTCGAAATGGAATTCTATGTGTAAAACTTTATTCACTTGAGTAGTTTTCTTCTGATTTCTGATTTATATTTGTTTATCTTCACTAGTGGTTTGGCTGTAGAATATTCTCCAGTGGCTCAGGTGTTGAGGGCATGGTCCCAATACAACAGTGTTCCGAGATGGGGCTCCTAAGGAAGTGATAGGTTTATCAGGGATTTGACTTCATTAGTGACTTAATCCACCAATGGATTAATAATATGATGACATTATTGGGAAGTGGTAGAAATTGCAGGAAGTGGGGCATAGTTGGAGTATGCTGTTCACAGGGTATATGATGTTGATGGGTGTATCTTGTTCAAGGCTCCCTCCTCCCTCTCTGCTTGAAATAAGCAGTTTGGCTCTGTCAAACATTCTCCTTCATGATGTTCTGCTTCATCACAGGCCATAGCAATGGAGCCAGCTGACCATAAAGTAAAACTTTCAAAAACATGAGAAAATTAAGAAAAAAAAATCTTTCCTCCTCTAAGTCCTTGTTTCAGATGTTTTATTTTATTTATTTATTTTCAGAAACACAAAGATGACAAACACAACCACAAATAATTGCAAGATTTACCCCAATGAATGTATTCCTGAAGTCGCTTTTGTGAAGAGTCCTTTTGCCTAAGTTTATGCTAGCATACTTTTTAGAAAAAAAAGAAACATTTTTTCCCAGCTTCTGTTTAGAGATTACTTCTAGATTCTTCACAGCTTGATTTTTAGTTATATTTGAGGATTGGAGTAGAGGTGAGTAGATATTATGGTGGGATACAGGAGTCCACAAAAGATTTAAATTGAAACTGCAGGTAATTCTACCCTGACCCATCACTCTAGATATCTGCCACTGACCTGCATCTTTTGGCTATTGGTGTGAAAAACCTCAGATGGTCCCCAACATTGTGGAGATTCTCACATTATTTAATGCTTCCACGTGGCTTCTTGCAGACAGCTGTTTGGAATGCTTTGGTGATGATGAGGTATAGTTCTAGTAACATCTTGCAACATAAACATCCAGCAAGACCTGGATTAAGATCCAGTAAGTTTATCATATGACATAGAGCTTTAAAGGTGCCAAAATTTGAGTTAATCTTCAATTTGCACAGTAACACCTTGCCCAGGAAAAAGCTTATTTAACTTATTATAAAACTATATAATAGTAGACTACAAAAATTACCATTATTATCACAAATTATTAGTACTTTTTCATCAGGATATTCTTTTTCAAAGTATTTATTGCAATTTAAAAACTGCTATAACCTTTTAATATTAGCAAAGGGCTGGATAATAATGTTTAATAATTGATATTATATGAAAATAACATATAGACTCTGGTTATTCCAAATCATTTTCATTGCTTTGCAGTATAAATCAGAATGTAAGGTCACATATTCATTTAATATGCATGTCATGTGGCATGTAGCATTTCAGTGGATTGATGTTAAAATTGACTTTAAAAGAACTTAGACTGGGGCTGGGTCTGTAGCTCAGTGGTACAGTGGCTGCCTAGCATGTACTGGGCCCTGCATTCGATCCAAAGCATGGTTAAAATATATATATATAATATGACTTAAGGTTTCTGTTTTTTGTTTGTTTATTTTGTTTTGCTTTTGTTCTTTATATATTTCTGACATTAATCGTCTGTTGGAAAAGTAGCTGGCAAAGATTTTCTCCTATTCTGACAGTTATCTTTACTCTTTTGTTTTCTTTGTTGTCTTTTTAATTCCATGTCTACCTATTTGTTGATTCTTGCTCTTATCTCCTTGTTATGGGAGTTCTGTTCAGTCTATTCAGGAAGTCTTTGCCTGCACCTGTATGTTGAATTGTTTACTTTATTTCTTTTCCCTCACAGTTGCAGTGTTTCTGGTCTTCTGTCTTTAATTCATTTTGAGTTTTGTAGAGAATGAGAGATAGGGAGCTAGCTTCATTCTTCTATATATGAGTCTTCCCAGGACCATTTATTAAACAGGCTATCTTTTCTGAAATGTATCTTTCTGACACCTTTATTAAGAATAAGATGGATGTAGTTGTGTAAGTCTGTTTCTATGTCTTCTGTTCCTTTGATTTACATGTCTGTTTTTATGCCAAGTACCATGCTGCTTTTGTCAGTATGGCTCTGTAGTATAATTTGAATCGGATATTGCTTTTATGGATTAGAATTTTTAGCTCTGAGAAATATCACTGGCATTTTGGTAAAAAATACCAAATTCTCTAGCTCTGAAAAATATCATTGGTATTTTGGTGGAGATTACATTGAATCTCCAGATTGTTCTTGGCAATATAATTATTTAAACAATATTAATTCTTCATATCCACAATAAGAAATATGCTTTATATCAAACTTGAGGTTGAAAATATGACAAGGATGGTTTTCATTCACTGGGAAATTTTATCTTATTTGTATTCTTACAAATAAGAACTTAATTTATTATGATTTTTTGACTGCATGTACATTTTAAATTTACCATTAAGAGTAAACGACATTGGAAGGGATTTTAATCATTAAGAGGTGTGTGTGTGTGTGTGTGTGTGTGTGTGTGTGTGTGTGTGTAGTATATGTCTGCCAGAATAAGAGGTTAAAAATGTGATGATACATACTATCAGAAAAACATAAAAGCTGAAAAATTATTTTCAAATAGACATTTGGAGGAAAACCTAGTACAGATAAGTTCGTAATTATATTTCAACTCAAATAACAGCATTAAAACAGGACCACTATTATGAAATTTAGTTTTCAAAAAAAAAAAGGATGAAATTTTTCTTCAAATAGTTGTGTGCAGTGAAGTTGAACTTCTTGGGGAGGCCATTTAGCAGATGGTTAAAGGAAAACATGCATCTGTCAATCATTTTGATCAAATCTAACATTATTAAAAGTTCAAAGATGTGTTTATGAATTTTAGACTGAAAATTTGTAGGCTGTACATACTTTTATAGTTCCTGGACCTAGTTTTCAAATTCTTCTTCAACCATAACCTAATAAGTAGATTTTTGGAGTGAGAGTAACTTAATCTTGCCTGAAGAACTGCAGGAGATCATTCATCATCACAAATATTTTACATCTCACAGTTACTTTCACTGGTTTGTACAAAAGAATCAGTGTGAAGGAAGTTTCTTCTCAGTACTGAACTTGATAAAAATCAAGTTGTGACAATCTCATGAACTTCAGTGCCTCCTGTATGTTCATCAGATGTTGTATAATGTTACATGGTGGAGTAAATAGTGAAGAAGAGACTTGTGAACCTGAGGGCTGCAGAAAAAAGTAAAGATAAAACTTATATGCTCCATTCTAAGCACCATACTTGTTTTTGTATACTTTTTTTTTTTTTTTTTTTTGGTACTGGGGATTGAACCCAGGGGTGTTCAACCACTGAGCCACATTCTCAGCCCTACAGCCCTATTTTGTATTTTATTTAAAGGCAGGGTCTCGCTGAGTTGCTAAGTGCCTCGCTCTTGCTGAGGCTGGCTTTGAACTGGCTATCCTCCTGTCTCCGCCTCCCAAGCTGCTGAGATTACAGGCATGTGCCACCATGCCCAGCTAGCACCATATTTATTAATTTAAGTTTAAATATCAAGATGTGGTCTCTCATATATAAAAAGTAATTATATTGCAATGGTGAAAGGAAACACTCTGAAATAAGCTATATTGTGTGGTCTTGTGGAGATAAGTGGCAATTTCTATACCAACCTGCCTGTTATTTGCATATGCTTGATCCTTTCAGACCTCTGCCTTAGCACACAAAATATTTTCCACCTCTTTTGGCTTTGGAGTAGTGCCCTTTTCATCTGGATAGTACTTGTCCTTTTGTATAACTTAGATCATATCACTCATAGAGGACTCCCTTTCATGCCTCTTTCTCCTCTGCCTCATGCAGAGAACTCACTATCTTTTCCTGTTTGTGTGGTTCTGTGGCCTGTATTGTGAAGACAGAGAAACCTTACTTACTTTTCAGTTCCTGGTATCTAGCCCAATGCAAGCGCATGGTGCATTACAAGTCCACCGAACGAGGTAAATTACCATGAAAACATGGTAAATACCTCCCTAGTCTGCACCTTTTCAGTGCAACACCATCTTAAGTCTTCCAGATCATGAAGATTTTCTAAACAACAATGGAGGAACACTCAGAATACCTGTCCTATTTCTTTACAATATGCAAGACCTTCTGTTTCAGGCATTTTTTATTTAAATTAATTTACAGCTTTGACTCTTAATTTTCACATTTTGAGTGAGGAGAGGAGGAGGAAAGGTCACTGGTGACATTGTTAGGAGAAACCCACTCTTGCCTTGATTCAATCATTTCCAGAGGCAAGACAGGCGGTATGAGACAAGAACATATTTTCTCCTATTTTCAAGTATACAGTTATGTGTTTTCATCTTTTTGTATTAGAGGCTTCAGAAGGGCAGACACTTTTTCCCTTGCAGTATTTGGGGTCAGGGTGAAGGAAATTCAAAACCAATCAATAGCAGCATATAGGCATGGGCATGTTGGAAACGGCTTTCATTTTCTGTTTCTTTACTTCATGACCCTAGGCAGAGCCAGGCATTCAATGCATTATATTATTAGCCCATCTGAACAGAAGTGAATTAAAATGATTATAAGGCTCCCACTTTGCACAAATGGCAAGAGAAGTAGATTTCAATATGTGTGCTTTTATGTACAAAGAGATGGGGAGGAGAGAGAGGGGAGACAGAGAGAGAGAGAGAGAGAGAGAGAGAGAGAGAGAGAGAGAGAGAGAGAGAGAGAGAGAGAGAAAGAGAGAGAGAGAGAGAGATGATTTTTTTCAAAAAGCTAAAGAAAGCAATTATAAATTCTATGGTAACACTCTAGATTTGAACATATTACCTCTGCCCAAAATATCAAATGTATTGGCACAACTGATAAACCTGAAGAACACAATCAGGAAAAAGGAAAAAAGGAGAGTGATTAATGGTCATAAAGAGACAGGGATTTTGTTTATTAGAATACTGAGCTGCTACCAGACTTTTTCATCCATTTCAAGGATCACATGTCAAACTGATACCTGAAGTTGAAGAATCTCTCAGACTCCTCTCTTTTTCACATATATTTGAGTCTAGAAGGTCAGTGTCTATTGAACAGTGCCTGCTCTTCAACACATAAAATGTAAATGACTCTTTAGCTTTTAAAAGACTGGTAGACTGTGGACCATCTAGCTATAAGATAATGCACTTCAAGTCTTCATTCTGATCGCCTAACCCTTCAAAAGGAGGGAAAGGAACTGAAACATTATGGAAACATGGAGGGGAAGCTGGAGAGAGGTGAGGGACTCATCTTGTACAAGATGAAAAACTTACCAGTGCTGCCTCAGTGGTCACGAAGATCACTGGCATATTTCTCCTACAGCTAGTTTCTGTTGCAAACATTAGAATCAGATTATGTGAGAGGAAGTTTCCAATCCAAATGAAAAGCCATTCTAAAATGGGAGAAAATACTATAAAGAACTCTGGTGGCTGCAATTGGAATGGTTGACACCATTCAAGCTCAATTCATGAGTCTAAGATGTTTAGCAAGAGAACATATAATAATATTCCATTTAGTTAATTGTTAGAGGGAAGTTGAACAAGAATCACTGTATTCTGTAAATTGAACTGCACATGAGACACATAAGCATGCTGGATTGAAATGATACAATACTTTTAATTGAAGTGATTTTTTTCTTGTTTATCAAATAAAAAAAACATATTTTTGTGATAACTTTTGAAATTTGGGTTAAAAATATGGCTTTAGCAGAAGAAAAATTAAAAATAAAGTTATCTTCCATATCCAACACAAATGAGGTATTTGATTTTAGAAAATGTTTTTTTTTTTTTTCCCACTCTGAGTCCCAGCTATTGTGAAGACTGGATCCTACACTAAGTAGACTTGTGGGAATGTAATAAATGCTCAATGAAAAAGTTAATTACTAAAATAAAGCTACACTATAAGCTTTTAAACAAAGGGATAAATCAGCTATCATACTTTAGAAGAGACTGACACTAGCAATAATCCTCATGAGTTTTACCATGTTGTCAGATAACTTGCAATCCAAAGAACAGAAATAGATGTAAAGTCAGGGTGTTTAAAAATTCTACAAATGTGTCTATTTCCTCAAGCACCAAAATGGCAAAAATAATTTCACAAATATGTTTGTTTTTCTATAATATGTTTCCTTTGTATGGTCCCTCCAGGGACTACTACAAACATGTTAAATGCTTTTTCAGATATTTTAAATGTTATAAATTTTGGAAAGAGGCAAAAAAGGGTTGAGATAAACTCTTGAATGATGTTTTTCAAGATTATAGTGTTATTTAACTATCTTTTGAGTAATTTTTGCCTTATATATGGACACAAATCAGTGTTTAATTATTTAACAATTCATCCGACACATTGAGCCCCAAATCAGATTATCTAGCAATTTTGTTTCATTTCTCATCACCTTTAAAATTATGTCTCTACAATGTGATTCTGCAATCTTTGTAATGTTTTGAATAACCAATAAAAAAAAGAAAACCTAACCTCAAAAAAAAATAAAATTTTGTCTCTATTAGTAACTGTTTCCCTTTCATCACGTTTGAGGTTATATTAGAGATACATTTTCACATTCTAGATGGTTTACTGTGTTCTGTGGTATGATTTCAAGGTGTATACAACTTGTTTTACTTAAAAAATATGGTCTAGGTTTTAGTGTTTTTAAAAATTTCCACCTATATCTTATTAATTGAAGGAATTATAACACAAAGTCAATGATGATCCCATTTTCTAACTGTTTGCATGTTGGCATTGTGAGCAGAATGGATTTTATAAACCTCTTGCTGGTCACATGAGATTGCTTTTGAAAGCTGTCAGGCTAATGCAGGAAATCATTCTGTTTGCAGCATGGTTTCTGCATTTGCTGACTGTGCACTGGCATAGTGTCTGCTGGCATTGGACTTCCCTCTTGGGTACAGTGTTTTGAGCATTGCTGCCATTTAAATTCTTAAAATGGAATGGATTGGTTCCAAGTGGCATGATTGGTACAGGCAGACAAGTTTATCAGTGAGACTGGGGTTTGCCCTTGGTCCTAAAAGAACTATTACTTAAGTCTTAAACAATCTATCATTGTGTGAGAGCATGAGGTCTACAGCATTCATTTTATGTCTACATTACTGCAATAAGAAGACACAGGATGCTGCCACACGCATGTGGAATGCATAATTTAAACAACCTAGGTGAAACTTAGTACGATGTTGTTAACAAAGTAAAACAAAGTTAAATGTGCATTTTATGTTGATGTTCATATTTAATATTGAGGGTTTTATATACATATGATACATCACTATTATGTGAAAACTCATCTTGCCAATGTTTAAAAAAATCTATATTGAGATGCTTTCTTTTGGCACAAGATGGCACTTTAACTTCAGAGATCCAATGTAATCTCAATGAACTTTGTCATTGCAAATGGAAAACATGCAGTAGTTCATCCTCTGAAAGCAGAAACCAGACCTAGAAACGGGCAAAGAAAAGCAGAGAACAGTTTTCCAATAGAGACAGTGTTGACATTATGATGTAAGTGAGTGTGGGTGGTTGTGGGAGTGTGGGGGCAATCCCTGAAATAATCCTCTGTTTAATGAGTTTGAAAATTAGAAGGTAAGTTGATATTATTTTACAGGTGAACAAAGAACACCTCTAGAAACATTTTTCATTTTAAATCTCATGTAGTTCCTCATCAATATCATTTGCTTGAATCATGTCTAAAATACTCTATTTCAAATTAAAAAATCCGATTATTATTTTGGTATAATGCTATGTGATCAGTTACTTATAGTCTTACCACTGTTATTACTACTGCTATTATCCTGTATGTGAGCGTGTGTGTGTGTGTGTGTGTGTGTGTGTGTGTGTGCGCGCGCGCGCACATTTTCTTATTTTGCAAGTAAAGAGTGACAATTCTGGTCCCTAGCTGATTCCTTTGGGAGTTGACTGCTCTCATTTACATGCATTGTAATGTTTCTGTATCAATGCACTCTATTACTGGATATCTCCATTGTCTAGTGTTATTTAGATGTCCTCTTGGGAAAAAGCATTGAGTGGTACTGAATTTAAGATGCATGAGCTTGTCAGAGTCACTCTTGCCCTTCTCACTTCTGTATGTAGCTGAAAGCATTGTTAGCTCATGGTGTTCCTTGTTCCTCCTTTTACTGAATGATTTCAGATGTAATATATAAAATCTTTGGGACAAGTTTTTCTTATCCCTATGCTTAGTAATAGCCATTGTTAAGCCATTGTTCATTTTAAAGAAGGTGGTGGTAGGATAAAAATAGAGTGAATACTCTAGCGTTATTAGAAGTTTTATAAAATATATGCAAATTTTATTTCATTGTTATAAAGGAGAACAAAAAAGAGTGTGGTAGAGTCACAGATTAGAATTATTTAAGGACAGACAATAATTACAAAATACTCTCTTTTATTTATGTAGTATATAAAGGTTAATTGAACATTTTCATAAATATTAAAGTAGTAAAACCATTATTTAATAAGTGAAAATTTTACCTCTGCTTTCCTCAAAGGAGGTACAGAATTTCTGTCCTACCCACTTCAGAAGATCTTTTTGCTCATTCTATTTTAACTTCACATTTATAGTTATTAGTCCTTAATTGCAAGAACTGATTTCAGTCTTGCTAATTTAAGTAGGAGAGACCCGAGCTATGTGATGATATTTGACAGCTCCTGGACTCTGTCACAACCAGGGGAGTTAGGCTTGAATGTTAACACTCAGAATAAAGCCAGCAGCAGCAGCAGCACAGGATAGCATTGAGCTGACCTAGGGTGGGAATGTCGAGCTAGCAAGGGGAGGGAGATCCCCTCTCCATCCAGCTTGCCAGAAGAGGATTCTCCCACTCAGCCATTATCTCATGCTGCTCCCTCAGCATCTATGGTTCAAAGTTTAAATCACAGGATTTCATCCTAGGTACAAGTGAATAAGGGGAGTATATTTTTTTTTCCCACTTGGATAAGTGGTGCACAATGTGGAAACTATAACCATATAAAGAGGTGGCTCCAGAGATCTGGGGCAGATGTGAATTATAGGTGGCTAAAAAATGTTTTATTATTCTATTGTTTCAGAAGTAGAATTCAGAAATTGATACTCAGAAATCTGGAGGTTCAGATCTTATAAAGAACATCAGGCCAGACCTGAAGTTGCTAATATACTAATATTTTAATATTTACATTTTCTGCATTAAGATCACTTGGGAAATTTCAGAACTAACCAAGCTTATTTCATATATTAAAAATACTAATTTTAAAGTGAAACCTGTTTCATTTTAGTAGAGATATGCTCATTATGTATCCTCAAAGGCTAGAAGAATTCTTGGCACCAGGGCAAAATCAGTTGGCTTTAACGCCAGCAAGAGAGAGAGAGGAGAGAGAGAGAGAGAGAGAGAGAGAGAGAGAGAGAGCGCAAGCAAGCCTCTTGCCAGAATGAAGTTATATTTTTAAAAAATAATAATTTTATCTACTAACAATAGTATCTGCTAATAATAGATTTTATAAAGAGAAAAAACACAAAAGCCCAAAGTCCTCACAAATTTCTAATTCACACACTCAGTAAGTATTATTTGCCAATTTTGGATGATCATATACAAATCTCAAGTTCTTACTATTTTCTCTCACAATTTTTTTATACTACTGTGGAAAGATGGTCACTAATGTCTTCTTCTCCCTCTAGGCTTTGTGAAGTCATGTTTCCAGGGAAAGAATTCAGTTCTGGCATTGTAGTTGCAAGTGAATCTTTATCTTCCAGTAGTGGTTTCTTGGATACTCCAAGGAGCAGCCTGGGAGTTACTTCTTTGATAAAGTCAGCCATCATGTTTTTATTGAAATTATAAAGTTCTATGAAGTGTATGCAAATATCTTTTGTAGGCATATTTACCTCTGGTTATTCCTCAAACACTTGGATTTCATCATTAGCAGGAACCCAACAAAACATGTTTATGCAAAAAGGAAATGTTGTAATTCATGAAGTCTGGGAGGGTGTGAAATAGTTCAGAAGAGATTAAAGAGTCTCATATATTGAAATCAGAGTTTAAGTGCTACCAGAAATCTTTTTGGAGTAAATCTTCCCAAGATAAAGGACTACTGTTCAAAACATAAACAGGAGGACACCATTTAATCCTATTTCTCTAGCCTGGAACAACAGGCCTAATAGTGATCATGCATAAGCCAGTGGTTGCAAGCTTATGTCTGTGAACTGAGAAAGTCATTTTTTTTTTCTAGTTTGTTGGAGAATAGTTTTTAGAGGCAGAGAAAAACCGTGTGGGTGACAGTAACAGAATACCCACTATATGAAAGAATATCAAAGATGAGGAGAATTACTTTGTTACTTTCTTCTTTTTCTCTAATACCTAAGTGCATATAAGTTTGAGGTCAGTTCAAGGAATAATAGTATTATTATTGTTTTTCCCACAAACAACACAAGATTATGACAGGCTTCCTTCTTTATGCTCTCAGAGCACTATTTCAATTATAATATCCAAAGATGGATAAAATTAAGTTCATAGAACTTCTTGTAATGTGTAGCTGTTTACTCCCTACTAACTACATGAAGCCAATCTAATTTAACATTGCATACTAGTAAGGCCCCAAATGAAGTTTAAAAATAGATATTTGGGCTGGCATTGTGGCTTAGTGGAAGAACACTTGGCTAGCATGTGTGAGGCCCTAGGTTCAATTCTCAGCACCACATATAAATAAATGAATAGAATGAAGGTCCATCAACAAATAAAAAAATATTAAAAAAAGAAAAATAAAAAATAGATAAAGCTTTGAATCCTTCTCCCAACTTAAAATAGTATGAAGACTTCTCATGGATGTGTCTTATTAGGCTTCATGTCCTATAATGCAGAAATGGTAGAATGGTGTAAATTTTTCTTTTTCAAAAAAATGTATTAGTGGTTATTTAATTACTAGATATTTTCATGTTTTAGTAACATGAAAGATTGAATAATATTCAAGAGTTAATAATAGGAAACAGGATAATGAGCACTGTTGTAATGAGGACCCTCTCCCTTGTGTGTGCATAAGTGCTTTGTACATAATATATACAAGTCCACTACCTGGGAATTATGTAATCATGTGTATACATATTAGTTTGCTGTTATTGTCCATTACAGACTATGGACTTGAAAAAAGCAGATTCTATTTATTTGATTCATAGACATTTAACCCAAATATATGAAATTTGATCAATACTTGATTATTTCTTGATCTATGAAACCAGCAATTTTCATTTGGATCAAGGAGTTTTTTTTAACTTTATTTATTGATTAATAATGTTTTGGGCTGGGGATGTGGCTCGAGCGGTAGCGCGCTCGCCTGGCGTGCGGCCCGGGTTTGATCCTCAGCACCACATACCAACAAAGATGTTGTGTCCGCCGAGAACTAAAAAATAAATATTAAAAATCCTCTCTCTCTCTCTCTCTCACTCTCTCTTAAAAAAAAAAAAAGTTTCAATTGGAGTCATAGCCTCTTTCCATAAAGTCTTTGCTTTCAGCTATTAGTAATTCCTTTCTCTTTAAAAAAAAAAAAAACAATGTTTTAACATATTTCGAGGTACAGAATGATATTTTAATTCATGTACATACTGGATAATAAGTTGCCACTCATTAGCTAAGAAAGATATCATTTTAATAGATCAAGATTTATACTTTAAAAATGAAACAGAATAGAGAATAGAAAATATCAAAGGGATCATGTTATAAAAATAAATATTGCTTTTGCAGAACTTCTTTTAGTAGCAGATGTATACATCCTATCAGTTAAGACATTGATTTGGATGTTTAACTGAGAACAGATAGTGGTGCCTTAGACATGATAGGTCTCTTCCTTTCATGCAAGTCTGAGCTTGGTTGTCCAAAGCTGAACCATAATGAGGTTCTTAGTCTTTGGTTGTTGTTGTTGTAGTTTTTGGAAACTTATTATAGACTCAGTACCCACGGTCTTTACTGGGAGTTGGTCATATAGAAACTTCTGATTCTCCCATGTCAAAATTCCAGACTCCCAGAATGAAAGTGTCAGTTTGTCATGTATTTGTGCAGTGATACACCCTAATCAACTAGAGACAGTTTTGTGCCAGTTTAGGATATTACCAGTCAAGTTCCTAGGTGCAAACCAAGGACCAACTTTGAAGCAAAACCTTTTCATGTTAGCAGCCTGAGTCCTGCATGTAATCTCTGTTCTGCACACAGATCCTATCCATTCCTCTGTGTACTACCCCTTTAATCAGCTTCCTCTTATGAATGAATATACATGTGTATGGTGAGTTATTATTTTTCTGATTGCCATCATGAACATTTTTTTTTTTGTACCAGGCATTGAACCCAGGGCACTCAACCACTGAGCCACATCCCCAACCCTTTTTCATTCAATATATATATATATATATATATATATATATATATATATATATATATATATATATAGAGACAGTGTCTTACAAGTTGCTTTGGGCCTTGCTAAGTTGCTGAGCCTGGCTTTGAACTCAAGATACTCCTGCCTCAGCCTCTTGAGCCACTGGGATACAGACCATGTGCCATCATGCCAACTCACCATGAATGTTTTTATTCTCCTCAAATAACTTTGGGGGGCACAGTGTATATTTTGGGATGTTGAAAACTGTTCTGGAATTAATTATGATGGACTACTGTGTGTCTACACTGAAAATTACTGTGGTACTCTTTAAATGGGCTCATTCTAAGGGATATGAATAATATCTTTTTAAAATTGTGCCCCTTTTTTTCAGATCTGTTTGAAATTTCCTTATTTGTTCAAATATTCATTTGTTTTCACAGTGCTTGTCTCATAACAATTCTATTATATTCCCCCTAACTGCAGACTAAATGAAGAGTCCCAGTCTAAAATGTTTTGTGGAAAAGAGTATTCATGAAGTCTTAACACTGGTTACACATCATTTTTGAATTTTATATTTTACCCAGGAAGTTTATAAGCAAAATTATTTCATTTTATTTCTCACAACAACTCTCTGTTCATCAGAAACTTGAAGGATAAAAATACATCATAGATTTATTTGTTAATGTAAAAGTTTGTTGAAGGACTTGACAAGAAGTTTGTAATTTACAGAGGTCTTCAAAGTCGGATGCCAGGATAGGTCTCAAACTTCGGACAGAATTTGTGTGAATTGCTTTAGATTGGATTTCTCTCAGGTGGAACAGGGTATCCTGGCTGTAGAAAATGACATAATGTGTTCTGTCATTTATTATTAATTGCTGTATAAAAAACTACCTCAAAACTTGGTTACTTAAAATAACAACCATTTTTTTTTATTTTTTATTTTTTTTTTATTGTTGGTCGTTCAAAACATTACACAGTTCTTAATACATCATCTTTCACAGTTTGATTCAACTGGGTTATGAACTCCCAACTTTACCCCGTATACAGATTGCTGTATCACGTCAGTTACCCTTCCATTGATTGACATATTGCTTTTCTAGTGTCTGATGTATTCTGCTGTCAGTCCTATTCTCTACTATCCCCCCTCCCCTCCCCTCCCCTCCCCTTTTCCCTCTCTACCCCTTCTACTGTAAATCATTTCTTCCATTTGTATTATCTTGTCTTACCCCTCCTTTCCTCTTATATATCATTCTCACTCCCTTTCCCTCCCACCTCTCATCCCTGTTTAATGTAAATCTTCTTCTCAAGCTCTTCGTCCCTACCCTGTCCTTGTTTACTCCCCTTATATCAAAGGGGTCATTTGGTATTTGTTTTTTAACGATTGACTAGCTTCACTTAGCATAATCTGCTCTAATGCCATCCATTTCCCTCCAAATTCTATGATTTTGTCGTTCCTTAATGCAGAGTAATACTCCATTGTGTATAAATGCCACATTTTTTTTATCCATTCATCTATTGAAGGGCATCTAGTTTGGTTCCACAATCTTGCTATCGTGAATTGTGCTGCTATGAACATCGATGCAGCAGTGTCCCTGTAGCATGCTCTTTTTAAGTCTTTAGGGAATAGACCGAGAAGGGGAATAGCTGGGTCAAATGGTGGTTCCATTCCCAGCTTTCCAAGAAATCTCCATACTGCTTTCCAAATTGGCTGCACCAATTTGCAGTCCCACCAGCAATGAACAAGAGTGCCCTTTTCCCCGCATCCTCTCCAGCACTTATTGTTTGACTTCCTAATGGCTGCCAATCTTACTGGAGTGAGATGGTATCTTAAGGTAGTTTTGATTTGCATTTCTCTGACTGCTAGCGATGGTGAGCATTTCTTCATGTACTTACTGATTGATTGTATGTCCTCCTCTGAGAAGTGTCTATTCAGGTCCTTAGCTCATTTAATGATTGGGTTATTTGTTATCTTATTGTCTAATTTTTTGAGTTCTTTGTATATTCTGGTTATTAGGGCTCTATCTGAAGTGTATGGATTAAAGATTTGTTCCCAGGATGTAGGCTCCCTATTTATCTCTCTTATTGTTTCTTTTGCTGAGAAAAAACTTTTTAGTTTGAGTAAGTCCCATTTGTTGATTCTAGTTGTTAACTCTTGTGCTATGGGTGTCCTATTGAGGAATTTGGGGCCCGATCCCACAGTATGTAGATCGTAGCCAACTTTTTCTTCTATCAGATGCCGTGTCTCTGATTTAATATCAAGCTCCTTGATCCATTTTGAGTTAACTTTTGTGCATGGCGAGGGATTCAGATTCATTTTGATACAAATGGATTTCCAGTTTTCCCAGCACCATTTGTTGAAGATGCTATCCTTCCTCCATTGCATGCTTTTAGCCCCTTTATCAAATATAAGGTAGTTGTAGTTTTGTGGATTGGTTACTGTGTCCTCTATTCTGTACCATTGGTCCACCCGCCTGTTTTGGTACCAGTACCATGCTGTTTTTGTTACTATTGCTCTGTAGTATAGTTTGAAGTCCGGTATTGCTATACCACCTGATTCACACTTCCTGCTTAGCATTGTTTTAATAACAACCATTTTATATTACCTTACTATTTCATGGGCTGGGAATTTGGGAGAAGACTGAGGGTGTGATATTTCTTCATGTGACACGACAGAGGTAATTCTGTGCTATTCAATTGACAGCTGGGCTCAGATAGAAGGTTGCTGTCAGTTTCATTCCATCTTGTTGGGAAGAATAAAGATGGATCTTAAGACCTCTCCATCAGAGTAGTCTACCATGTTGGCTCAGAGCTCCAAAAGACCAAACAAAAACTGTCAGTCTTCTCAAATGCTGGGCCAATGCCTTCACATTATTTTGCTTGTACTCTAGTATTTGAGGCCGTCACAAACCAGTCTAGACTTAGGTAAGAAGGACAACCACTACCTCTTAATGTAAAGTGGCGAAGAATGGGGATCATCTTAGATCCATAGCATTTATCCTCAGAGAATTTTGTGGCTTCATTGATGATTTATTTGGGAAGGAATCTTGATACCTATTCTAGCTCTTCAGACATTCAAAAGCAGTCTGAGACTGAACACACTAGGACTTTTCTGGTGGAGACAATGTAAATAGCTAGGACATCTCCTGGACAATTGCTCATATGTTTTTCAGACCACCCATTGCTATTTTTCATTGTTTCATGTAAAAAGTTTTATGACAACCTTGCAGTGAAAATTTAATATGCACATTTTAATTCCTGTTTTTTTTTCTAAATATCTGAGTTAAAAATGAAAAGTTGGGCGGGGATGGGGATGTGGCTCAAGCAGTAACATACACAGGACGCTGGGTTCGATCCTCAGCACCACATAAAAATAAAATAAAGATGTTGTGTCCGCCAAAAACTGAAAAATAAATATTAAAAACTCTCTCTCTCTCTCTCTCTCTCTCTCTCTCTCTCTCTCTCTCTCGCTCTCTCTCTCTCTTCTCTCTCTCTCTCTTAAAAAAAAATGAAAATTTCCAACAGGTAAAAAAAATACTATATCAATGAGTTGCTCTCTCCTTAGCAAGTGAGGAGCTGATTTAACATGTGATCTCTTTGGAGCCCCAGAATGGATGAAGCAAAGGAAGTGTATGCTTTACGTTGGTGAAGAAGGTGAAGCATAAAGATTCAGAATTCAGGAAAATGGAAATAACTCATGAAGAAAGAGAAGGACTTAATTCTATGGTTTTGAGTATAGGAAATATTTCTGAAAGAACATCATTAGAAAGAAAGACAAATTTCATTTACTTACACTTTTAACTGGGACGTTCTCTGGCTGTAGTTGAATATAAAACACTCTGATTTATTTTAGACATTTAACTGCTCCAACTTTCACATTAGATAAATGGGAACATAACCTTCAATTCTCTCTTACTTTAGGGTTTTTGAAAGCTTCAATATCAGTGAATATTTTTTAATTGTTGACCCAACTGGTCTTTGACTATAAAATATACTAAAATATTTTCCAACATTGACTTGTTGGAAAAGGATATTTCATGCTACAAGTACTAATTTGCTTAGTACTTACTGAACACTTACTATGTGCAGAGGCCTTGGACAATTAAGTTGAAACTGGGAAATAACACTATATAGGTCATAAACACTATTATCTTTTTCTATTTATCCTTGTTTGTTTTTAGTTTTGAAATGGAATCAGACTTTAAAAAAAAAATTTATGACCTTCCTCAGGAAGTCTCCTGTTCATTTGAGAGACCTAGACTTCATGACCCATACCTGGGACTAAAATATGCACTTGCCTAAGGTGCCAGAAATACCATCATGCAGTGTTTGTTGGCTTTTAAAAATAAACACTGTCATGTCCGAACAAGTGGAAAATATAGCTACCCCTGCTGTACTTCCAGTTCCCTTCTCTGTTTGCTGTCCAGAAGCTCTGCCTGAGGTTGAAACACTGAATGGTTCTCAGATACGACTAAATGCATTTCTTGCTGTGAAGCAGGATGGAAACTGGATGCTTCTCATGGTCTGAATTTCCTTGTGATATTATTAACTTTTTCAACTTTTTCTCCCAAAGGCCATGATAGAAAGTAAACAAAGAAATAAAGCACATCTTTTGGCATGCAGCAAGTCTGCAGACTTTATTTTCCACTTCTTACACTGTGGGTTTTAAAGAATCTTCTTACACAATACAGTCTTTTTCTGAAAAGTTTTCCTTTATGTATCATCTGAATTTTATTCACTCAAGTTCTACTGCAGTATTCTACTTCATGCTTCATGTACCACTCTTAACAATATTTTTATCTCCTCTGTTCCAAATTCTTAGAGGGCACTGAGTTATTATTTCATATCAGCTTTTGGTAGTTGGTTATCTGGAAAGCAGAGATGCAGAGATGATGTTTTCCAAGGAACATTACAGTACATTTAAAAACAGTTTCTGAGCTAAAAATATGGACACTTTCAGAGATAATTCAGAAGTCTCTTCATCACAAGAATCGTATATATGTTAGGGTTACGATAAAAATAATGGGTTAGTGGTTGAAAATGTTAAAATCTCTATTTGTGTAAAATCTAACAGCAAAGTAATTCAAGGATGGATATTTCATGCTACAAAAGTTAAGGCTGATGTTATGAAATGTTTGAGGATTCTATAGGATGCCTAGTCTCATTTTCATGATTCCTATCCTCAGACCCCCCAAAATAGATTTGGAACTAATTGTAAATTCTGAGAGACTATGAATATTAATTGCAATGATCTATACACTGGTGTGTTAACACAATGTTGGGGATATAAGAAGATAAAGAAAGGGGAAAGAAAGCAAGTTTTCATGGATAAAGTACAGCAGGATAGAAGCAACATCGTTTTCTGAACCCACTTTACATGTTCTCCTGAATTACCCATATCTATAGAAACTAAGTTTCAGAGAGTGTCATAAAGCTCCAGTTCAATTTCAGACATGTAACAACATAAAAGAAATAGCTAATTAAGGAAAGCAGTCATGAGTGTGACCTTATGATTTCTGGAAAGTTGCAAGACTCTTTATCAAATGTAGTTAATATTATTTATTGAAGAATTTAATTTGTTATGAAGCAAGAAAGACTGGGTACCAGCTGCAGTTTCCCAGAGAGAGAATTTAACCAAGGTGACAGTATCCACTTGAATTCCCAAAATATAGATTTAAAAAAAAACTTGTAGATTGTCAAAAGGCCCAAGGATAAGGAGTCAATGATTTTAAAATTTCTTCATATATTTGTTGTGGTAGGTACTATGCTAACTAGGCACTAGAGATTAAAGTAGTAAAGAAAATAAAACTGGTTCCTATCCATTTAATCTTACAGTCTCATGGGAGACGTAGGCACTGAAAATATATAGAGATAGATTACAACTTTAATATAGGATATGAAACAAAAATATTAAAAGCTATCTGAGACTATGAAAGAAAGAGGTATGTTTCTTCTCTTTTTCTATCTAACCAAGGTAAACCAGGGAATATTAATAATGCCAAGAAATACCATAGATACATTGCTTCTCAGGTGCCAAGTCCTAAGACTTCCCCTGGAAGATGCCTTTGTCTAAGGCTCATTTGCAGAATTATTGTGCAAGTGAACAAGATTTGCTGGATGTTGAAGAGCTAACCATGCAATCACTGCATGATGGATTTAAGACTGAAAAGTACATCATTGATAATCACAAAGAAAATCTGAATTTCTCATAGAGAACATGTTCCTAAGATATAAACAATGACTGCAGTGGGGAGTGCTTCCTTCAAAGGGTTTTGTTATTCTCCTACCCCCAAATTACTTCCTGCATACCCATACCCACTCCCTTAGAAGGGATTTAACCTTTAAGGATGTTCTACCACCGAGCTACATACCCAGACCTTATTTTATTTTGCTTTATTATTATTATTATTATTATTATTATTTTCAGACAGGGTCTCATGAAGTTTTTGAGGGCCTCACTAGGTTGTTGAGGCTGCCCTTAAATTTGTAATCTTCCTTCTTCAGCCTCCCACATTGCTGGGATTAGAGATATGTGACACTGCACCTGGCTTTTATTTCTTTTTATTCTGTCAGCAATACTCACTTTCAAGTCTGTTTATCTTTTATGCTTTATTGCCAATGATAAATAACTTTCTAATGATTCTGGTGCATTCAGAAAATATTCGACTTTTTTTTTCTGTTAAAAATATTGTTAAAATTATGACCTCTGTTAAAAGTTAATTTCTAAGACAATTTTAAGATCAACACAGCTGTTAAACTGTTTAAATAGTTATCATCACTCTCTTAAGTTAATCCAAAGTGCTTTTGGGGTTAGAATAGTAGCTTTGTGAATGCTCTGCACCTCTATTTAAAATGTTAAGGCAATAAGTTTGAGGTACTCTGTAATGTAATTAGCACATAGGTTAAAATTTTAAATAAAATAACGTAAAAATATGCATATTTCTCCCCTGATATATGAAGTTTCAAAGCCATCATTACAGCCATTTTTTTTTTAATTCTTCTTTTCAGTGTGTGCAATTAACATTTCCAGCTGAACCGGGAATAGGAAAATGTCTTGGCTAAATTGCTTCTTGTTAACTCACCTTCCATTACAGTGTGTATAGAAACATCTCAGTGTGCCCAATCATCCCCAGGAACAAGAAGCACTTTACTATGTTTTTCATTCATTCTCTTTCAGACTCTTGCTTTGATTATCTTAAGGTGCCTGAACATTGGTTTCAAAGCTGTTTCAAGTATCTTCTAAGTCACTGGGACATAAAAGTAAAGTGTATAATTTCAAGCTTTCTTAAAATGCAACATCCTGATTTTAGAAGTCCCAATAGTTCTTTAGCATAACTGCTATTTATGTGAGGTTCAGACATCTCTAAAATCCACAAATAAACATGGTTAGACTAAGTCATGAAACCATCGAAAATAAGCATTTTGGGTCTCCTTCCTAAGCTATATTTACTGTGCTTCAAGTGTTTACTACTAAAATATTCATCATCAATTGGTGCAGCCAATATTGAAAGCAGTATGGAGATTTCTTGGAAAATTGGGAATGGAACCAGCATTTGACCCAGTTATTCCTCTCACTGGTCTATACCCAAGGGTCTTAAAAACAGCATACTACAGGGACACAGCCACATCAATGTTTATAAGCAGCACAATTCACAATAGCTAAACTGTGGAGCTAACCTAGATGAATGGATAAAAATATGTGGCATATATACACAATGGAATTCTACTCAGCAATTAAAGAGAATAAAATCATGGCATTTTCAGGTAAATGGATGGAGTTAGAGAAGATAATGCTGAGTGAGGTTAGTCAATCCCCCAAAATAAAATGCTGGATGTTTTCTTTGATATAAGGAGGCTGCTTCATAGTGGGATAGGAAGAGGGAGCAAGGGAGGAATAGACAACTCTAGATAAGGCAGAGGGGTTGGAAGGGAGGCGGCATGAGGTTAGAAATGATGGTGGAATGTGATGATCAATATTACCCAAAGTACATGTATGAAGACACAAATTGGTGTGAGTATTCTATGTATACAACCAGAGATATGAAAAATTGTGCTCCATATGTATAATAAGAATTTTAATGCATTCTGCTGTCATATAAATTTGAAAAAATTAAGAATAAAATAAAATAAAATATACATCATGAAAAATGCTATTATACTAATATTTAATGGGAATAATTTTTTTCAATTATACAATTAAGTTTCCTATTTTAATCTATTTTAGCCCACATTCTCCCAGAGCTGTGTGCCACGTATTTGACTTTGCTCAACTTTATCAATCCTGGCTCTACTTGTCTCCCTCTACCATCATTAGCCAGGTGACTTTAGGCAACTCTGTTAACCTCCCTGAACCTCAATTACTTTGTCTGTATGAAGAAGGAGTTAGACTTTAAGTCATCTAAATTCTAATCCAATACTAATGTTCTATGACGAATGGCAGCCTTTCAGTTCACAGTAAAACTCTCTCAGTGCCTGATCCTAAACAATTACTGTACTAAAGTTTATTTGAACAAAATGATCACAGCTTGACTGCATGGTTAGCTGCATGGTAGTATTTTAAGTATAGTTTCATATATCTCAGAAAATTATAAATTAGGGAACTTAGTAAACTGCATTAGTTCATTAAATAAGGTAATTGTTCAATATTCTGAATAGAGGAATTGTATATTTCTCCATGAAACTAATTTCTTAACATGAATGATGGGAGTTACTGGAGAGCCAGTCATTCACCCTCTACTCCAGAGACTGAACATTTGAGCAATATATTAAAGAGATAAATGAGAATTAAATACTGTGGGCACTTCATTGCTCGTAAAACTGTATTTAAGAACTTGCATGGGCCTACAGCTGAAGCTTTATGCATTTCTTAAAAGGTGAACATTATGACTTGCCAATAAGGAAATGTTGGGTTCTTAGAGTTTAACTAGTCAGATACCAGGAAAATGACTTGCAGTGATCTGTCCTATATTGGAGAAAAAAAAAAAAAAAAAACTTTCTCAGTGAGGCTCTAGAGTGAGGCAAGAATGGCATAATGAGAGAGAGCAAATTTACCATGTTACAAATGTAGACATTGCAGCTCTGAGAATGCAATGATTTTTATGATAGTAATATTAAGAAGGAATAAGAAAGCTCTGGTTGGTGCTGAATCTTCACTCCCCCTCTTTCTTGCCCTTATATTATTACTTACCAAGTGTGTCTTATAGGCAGAAGAAAAATACATATTGATGTCTATTTATCAGTTGTCGAGTCAGTCACAACTGTGCACCTAAATGCTCCCTAATTCTATACAAAGAGAACAAAAATCTCACCATAAAATTCCCTTAAGTAATCATATTGTGACTTTAAGATGTATAGGTTGTTGATGTAAAGAGAGCTATACTAAAGGAGAGAGTGCTTGACTTTTTGGGGGGTCATAGTTTATGTAAAATATAAGAACGAATCTATTTTGCAGTAAATTTTCATGTGGGATTTTGCATATCAAAACTCTAATTTGAACTGTAATTGTCTTCTGATAATCATCATTGGGGGATAAGGTGGACCCTCCTGGATCACCATAACACTTTCATCAAAGGCCTCTTTGGATGTGCCCTATCTTTTCCATCTTTTACCCGACTCCAGCAAACAGGTTGGCTGGAAGGCATAAGACCTCTGACCAGGGTTGTGACTAGATCATTCTGAGCTAAGCATAGACCAACGCAGAGCTGCAGTGATTTAACTGCTTGTTGTGCAATTCCCTGAACAAGCCTAGGAATAAGTTCTATGAGGTTCCTTTGGAAAGTACAATAGTTGTTGCCTGAAGCCATACAAGCTGCCGAGAAGGGGAGGACAACATTGCTTACCAGGTGAACAAGCACCCCCCCCCCCCCCCCCGCTTTATCAAACTGAAGATGGGTAACCATTGCAACTGAAGCCAGGCTTTCATGAAATCTCTTTACAACACAGACATTGACTTTATAGAAGTGCCAAGATAAAATGAATTGAAATTCAGTTATATTTCTCAATGAACAATGTTGTAGCACTCTTGCCTCAGAGAAATGTCCCATGAAATATGTGTTTAAAATAAGAGTGGTTTTGTTTATTTAAAAACCTTTCCCTAGAATTTATATATTTTAATATATGTACATGCTGTATTTATGTTTACATATATATATATTATATACATATATATAATATATAACTTATTTAATTAACTACTTTGAAATTCTATAATAAATTAAGCAATATAGCAATCTTGACATTAGTTTATTACTATTATGTCTTACTAGAATATAGAAAGAATACAAGTAGTGTGACCATTAGAAGCAGTAACAATAAGTACAAAGAGAAGAAAGAAAAAAAAAAGAAAACACCCTTATTTATATTAGAATTTTGTCTGGTTTCAATTTTTGCTTTGCTTTTTTTCCTTTAAGAATGTCTTGATTTGCATCATCTTAATAATAATTAAGAATGCCTAAAATAAAGAAACTATGATAAGATGAAAGTAACAGTGTATTTGAGTGCCAAGGAGGATATTTGGAACAGTCTAGATTTTAAAATTGCATTTTAGGGAATAGCTTGGAGTGGCTCACTCTTGCCTGAAGAGGTCCACTTTAACTGAAAGGACCATTAAATTCCTGTTTTCTTGCCGTCAGTGCTCATTATTGCTGCTCAGGTTATATTTTAATATTGTAAACTTTAAAAAGTTTCACTTATATGAAAAATAAAATTGAAAACTAATTTTTTCTGATCATCCTTTTATTTTTATTATAGAATAGAAACAAGTTAGAATGTATAATTTCTTATTTAGCAAACACTAAAAATATGTTAGATATGCAAATAGTTAATAGAAAACAAAATGATTTGATAAAAAGTTATATACTTTTTATGATTTTTCCTTGTAGAGACTAAACAGTTACTTTTTCACAAAAACTACTTTTCTCAGAAAAAAAAAAACTATTGATAACCTAAGGCCCTATCGTAAGTTGACATAAACTATCTATATATTCAAGTTCATATATCATTTGATATGAAACACAGAATCACAAAATGAGATGAAATATCTGATATCCATCAATAATTTTATTGAAGCATCATATCTATTCTTAGACTTACAGGAAGAAAGATTTGTTATTCAACTAATGCAGCTTTATTTGAATGTTATTTTTAAGGAGGTTTTTCTTAATATTTATGCTAAATATTTCTGCTGAGGAATGTAATATTGAAATAGTAAAATTTCCAATGTAATATATTTATTATATTTGAACCCAGATATTATTGTTTCAGGTAGGCAACTACCTGAAGTTTTTTTTTTAATCCAAAATAATTAGGGCAGTGTGAAGGGAGATGAATCTTATCAATACCAATTGGTATCAATTGGGGAAGAAGAGCAGAGGGCTAGCTCTTGAAAAGCATAATATTGATAATGATTCCCTGGAAGCAATAAAAATAACATCAGAATAATTTCCATGGGGCTAGTTCAGATTGATTTAAAACAGCACATCATTCCCTATATCGAAATACAAAAATTTGATCTGGAAAATGCGCAGCACAGCGTATCCAGGGTCAAGAAAGATGACCTAAGGGAAGCAATAGATGGAGATTTCAGTGTTGAAAGAATGAGAATAGAAAGAAGGCTTTGCCATTGCTTTGCTGATATTATTATTTAATAAATATAAAATCTGAGCATGTGTATTTTGAGTTCTATGGGTGGATGATGCAGGCCTTTGCACAAGCTCAGAAGTAACTGAGTACAAATAAATCATTGGCAGCATGTTCATATTGCTTTGACTCCTCTCCTAGCTGATGTCAGTGAACACCTAGGCTCCTTTGCTGAGGAAAAGCAAATTTTCACTTCCTTAACAGGGTTCATGAGTTCAATTGATGATTGTGACAGCTTGATCTACAGCTGACTCACTCATTCTATCCCTTATAGAAAGAGGACCAGGACACTCATAATCAGGTAAATAGAGGAATTGTTAAAAGTCCAAGTTGCTTCCCAATACATTAGAGTTCTATGTTCTATGTAATTCAATATGCTACTATAAAGACAGTAACCATAAGACCTTATATTATACCTGAATGACATTCACAATTATACCATCCAGAGACTATGTAATTTTGGTTTAAATAATTTCAGTACTTGAATTTATTGACTCTGAAGCAGGGTTATCATACTTGAACGACTGGGAATATTTAACAATTCTTCTATATTAGTGCAAACAATATTTCCCTGTAACTTTAATCTTGATTCTAATTTAAATCCTTGAGTCCAAGCAGAACAACTCCAAGTTTGCTGTGGGAAACTATCCCATCACCCAGAATTTACCAATGTAAGTAAGAATCTCCAGTCCTTCAAGCAAGCATTTCGTATGATTGTGCTTCTATCCCTATCAATATCTTTCTTGCTAACATCTAGCAGTTATTGTTTGATTAACACAGGATACTTTGGAGACCTATCATCTCTCTATATGTCTATATTTACATGCAAACATGTGTATGTATATCTATGTACACATATATAATATGTCTAGACTTATTAAATATTGAGTGATATATTAATATATGAAATTATATGTACATATTAACCATGTGATAGATATTATATATAATATTTATATGATTATTGCTGTTGTTTTGTTTGGTGGTTTATTTATTTAACAAAATAAATTTTCAGCAGCAACATTCTATTTGTAGTCCACATCAACTATAATGAATGAACTCCTTTTTCTTTCTTATATTGTCTGTTTCTCATCGATCCATAAAGGTGGCAATGTTTTCCTTAGTAATCGCATAAATAAAATTTTGTCACTTGAACTATATTAACCCTTTTAGACAATGATCATATTAAATTCCTTTATTTCTTCATCTATATTGTCTGAGTCTCAAAAATTCACTCTAATCCTAAATTTTTCTCACCCTGAAAATACATAGTACTTCTATGCTCTACATCATTCAAGGAAAATAGTAAACAGGGCTTTATTGCTTCATTGAAATTATTGTACTAATATGGCCAGTGATTAGACATAAAGGAAATAACAATCACTGTTTTTCTTCCTTTTGAGATGGAAGCATTCCTATCCAATCATCTTTTGTGATCTAAGCTCATTTGACCTAAACCCTTTTCAATCAAGAGTATATTTAATGACCAAATGAAAACATAAAAGAGAAAATATAATTTTTGTGGTACTAGGTTTATATCATAGATTGAATGCATATCCTCCTCCCCAACTCATATATTGAAATTTCAACATCAAGGTGATGGTATTAGGAAGTGGCTCCTTTGAGGTAATTATGTTATAAAGGTGGAGCCCTCATGAATGGAATTAGCGCCTTTATATGAGACCAAGGGAGATGGATTTTCTATACAAGAGAAGACAGAAACTGTAAAGTTTACAAATTTATATGACTAATATACCATCTTTTGTCAAATCAAGCATTAAAACACTATTCCATAATATTACAAGATATTAGACTTTATTATTGAGTAAGGTAGTTATAGCCTTTCAATTATAGGTATGGAACATAGATCATATTTAGATTATACAAAAATTAATTTCAGAAATAATGCATTTAAATAATTTTCTGGAAGGTAAAATTGTTTAAAACGCCAGTAAAATTTAAAAAAAACTAAAAGAATGTTAGACTGATGGGAAGGAGGGAAGCTTTGTAAAAGATGGTTCTAGAAAAATATTTATTAAATTAGTAGAGAAACAAAAGTACACATAGGCTGGGGTTGTGTCTTAGTGGTAGAGCTCTTGTCTAGGATGTGCATGGCCCTAGGTTTGATCCTCAGTGCCACATAAAAATAAATAAATAAAATAAAGGTGTTGTGTCCAACTACAACTAAAAAAATTTTTAAAAAGTACATATAAACCCAAATGACAGTAGAATTAGCAATATAAATATTGAATTTTCAACTACCAGGAAGTAATTAATGAGATAAACCTAGAAGCAATGATAGAAGGCTTTATAAATTTGTGAAAATGGAAAACACTAACTAATTTAGATTATTTTGTAAAGTCATATATTTGTATATTAATGCCATTTAAAGATTACAATAGAACAACTGTTTCATCTATACACCAAAAATAAACAACAATGTAAATTACAATTTACATTAAATATAATACAGTGTATAAATTTATTTCAAATTTGATTTTAAGAATAATCCCTTTTCCCCAGCTATATTGAGATATAACTAACTGGCAAATAAAAATGGTATATATTTATTGTTGTCCATATTCTTTTTTTTCCAGTTTTTAATTTAATTTTATTTTTTTAATTGATTTTATTATTTTTTTAAAATATACGACAACAGTGGAATGCATTACAATCCTTATTACACATATAGAGCACAATTTTTCATATCTCTGTATATAAAGTATGTTCACATTAATTTATGCCATTATAATGTACATTTTTTGCATTACAATTCTTAATACACATATATACCACAATTTTTCCTATCTCTGTTTATATACAAGGTGTGTTGACACCCAATTCAAGTCTTCATAGTGTACTTTGTATAATGATGACTATCACATTCCATCATCCTTGCTAATCCCCTTCCCCCTCCCTTTCCCTCCCACTCCTCTTCCATATCTAGAACTAATCCTCCCATGCTCTCCCTCCCTACCCTACTACGAGTCACCCCCCTTATATCAGAGGAAAACATTTGGCTGTTGTTTTTGGTGGACTGGATGACTTCACTTGGCATTATCTTCTCCAATGACATCCATTTACCTGCAAATGCCATGATTTTGTTCTTTTTTAATGCTGAGTAATATTCCATTGTGTATAAATGCCACATTTTTTTATCCATTCATCCACTGAAGGACATCTAGGTTGGCTCCACAGTTTAGCTATTGTGAATTGTGCTGTTATAAACATTGATGTGGCTGTGTCCCTGTGGTATGCTGTTTTTAAGTCCTTTGGGTATAGTCCAAGAATAGGAATAACTGGATCAAATGGTGGTTCCATTCCCAGATTTCCAAGGAATCTCCATACTGCTTTCCAAATTGGCTGCAGCAATTTGCAGTCCCACCAGCAATGTATGAATGTACCTTTTTCCCCACATCCTTGCCAACACTTGTTGTTGTCTGTCTTCATTATAGCTTCCATTCTGACTGGAATGAGATGATGTCTTAGAGTAGTTTTGATTTGCATTACTCTGATTGCTAGAGATGATGAGCATTTTTTCATATATTTGCTGATTGATTTTATATCCTCTTCTGAGAAGTGTCTGTTCAGGTCACAAAAATATGCCCATTTATTGATTGGATTTTTTGTTTTTTGGTGCTTAGCTCCTTGAGTTCTTTATATACTCTAGAGATTAGTGCTCTATCTGATGTGTGAGAGGTAATAATTTGCTCTCAGGATGTAGGCTTTCTGTTCACTTCACAGATTGTTTGCTTTGCTGAGAAAAAAACTTTTTAGTTTGAATTCATCCTATTTATTGATTCTAGTTTTTAATTCTTATGCTATAGGAGTCTTATTAAGGAAGTTGGGGCCTAATCCCACATGATGAAGATTAGGGCCTACTTTTTCTTCTATTAGACACAGAGCCTCTGGTTTAATTCCTAGGTCCTTGATACATTTTGAGTTAAGTTTTTTGCATGGTGAGAGATAGGGTTTCAAAAAAAAAAAAGAACATGGACAAAAATAAATGTTGGTGAGTATATGGGGGAAAAGGTACACTCATACATTGCTGGTGGGACTGCAAATTGATGCAACCAATCTGGAAGCAGTGTGGAGATCCTTAGAAAACTTGGAATGGAACCACCATTTGACCCTGCTATCCCACTCCTCTGCCTATATCCAAAGGACTTAAAGTCAGCTTACTGTAGTAATGCAGCCACATCAATAATTATAGCAGCTCGATTCACAATAGCTAAACTGTGGAAGCAACCTAGATGCCCTTCAGTAAATGAATGGGTAAATAAAATGTGATGTATATAACACTATGGAATATTACTCAGCATTAAAAGAGAATAAAATTATGGCATTTACAGGTAAATGGATGGAGTTGGGGAGTATCATGCTATGCAAAGTACGCCAATCCCCCAAAACTAAAGCCTGCATGTTCTCTCTGATAAATGAATGCTGATCCATAAGTGGCAGGGGGAATGGGAAAAATTGAGGAACTTTGGGAAAAGGGGAGGGAGGGGCAGGGAGGAGAAATGAGGGCAGGAAAGATGGTGGAATGAGATAGTCATCATTACCGTAGGTATATGCATATGTATGACTGCACATATGGTGCTATGGTACATCATGTACAAAAATGAAAAGTTGGCCTGCAATTGTGTGCAATGAATCAAAATGCCTTCTGCTGTCATATGTACCTAATTAAAATAAATAAATTTTTAAAAAGAATATAATATAGATCAGATCTGAAGATTTTTAATTTATTCTTTAATCATTAGTTATACATTGATTACTGTTTGAAATAATGTTTTGAATATACTGTGTGATTAAAATATATTATTTTAATTAAAAAATGAACAATAAATTCTTCATATCAAATAAAAAAATTAAAATGGTATATATTTAAGTTTTACAGCATGGCATTTCCATACACATAGGGAAATTATTATAGCAGTCAATTCATTGAAAGGGTTCTCAACTCTGATAGGGGATAAAAGCAGACCCACTACCACCACAGTCATCACCTCTATAATTTGTATTCTTAGGTCTAGTCTGGTGAGACCAAATATTTGCACAAATCAGGCAAAGCAACTTTGTTACTCATAGATAGGTAGCAAGAATCAACAGAAACTTAGATTCACAGAAGCCAATTCTCCAAGGCATAATCCAAGGCCTACCCCACATCACCATATCACAGACCAAAGAACACTGCTCTGTTTGGATCATTAAGCCAAAGGTTGCAGGACATTCAGTTTTAGGAAGGTGTAGGACAAACTCCTACAAACGGTTTCTATTTCATTTTAGTATAGTGAATTCTTAGCACATTCTACAATTTTTCTGAAAGCTACAAATTGCAGCAGGGGCCTGGGATGGCCAAAGTCATCCAGGGCCCTGTCCTCC
Source organism: Ictidomys tridecemlineatus (assembly GCF_052094955.1). Taxonomy (NCBI): domain Eukaryota; kingdom Metazoa; phylum Chordata; class Mammalia; order Rodentia; family Sciuridae; genus Ictidomys; species Ictidomys tridecemlineatus. The sequence goes on from NC_135479.1 coordinate 107,779,255, forward strand.
TGCATTACACCTCTCCACAGGATCCTACTTAGCAAAGCTAGTCCATTTCATAAGCACATTGACCCATTTGATTTGGAAGCAGAGTTTTGTCTCCTCAGACATAACATATCAAATGATATAATGTCAGTGCAATACAATTTCAGAATACATTTTACTAGGCCCAGGAAGACCACTACCACAAAATGCATAATCAGGCCTCTCTCGAACTGAGACTCACCCAGGATCCTAGTGATCCAGGTAAGTTGCTAAAGAAAGATCCTTCAGATATTTCCACTATCTGCAGTCAGAGGGCCTCCTTCCAGGTCTCCTCTACTTGGGTTTCTAGAATACCTGAACTATTTATCCAGGTAGCACAGCCAAATGTATTGGCAATAATACACACTTCTCTAAATTGAACTAAAGAATCTAGGGCAATTCTATTGTTTAAATAATTTTCCTGAGGGAGTTGAGGAATATCTGAGTTGCTAAGAGCAGTTGAAATGGAGATGTCAATGTTTGCCATGGTCAGAGATAGGTATTCTTTTTTCATAAGAACTAATATCATGTTTAGTACCAAAAATCTCATAAAGAACTTAAATTTACTCAGAATCAGTTATACCACCTGGCTGTTCATTAGCAAGCCTGAGGTACAGGGTTGGGCTATTGGCCCAATGGCACTTTTCATTTTCATAGGGGATGTGATATTCAGGGGCATCCTAAGCACACCTAATGTGCAATATCCACCACGTACCAACTTTCTAAGTATCAAATAGTTCATCCCATATTTGAGTGAAACCTGGATTGCCCTCATGAGCACATCGCACCTTTTCCTCACTTAGATGTTAATGACACTGATGATCATCAGCTTAGATGCATTAATATCATTGTTGCATGAACTTAATTTCTACCATACAAATATAGGGCTGACAACAGTATGTTCCTTATTTTCATGGTCACCTGGGGATGCTTCTCATTAAAAGTACTACATCACCAAGGTTTTGTTAGTTGTGGTTGGTTTTATGGGTCAATTAAGTTATAACAGGGCACCTCTGGCTCCCTCAAATGCAGTAAATGCCAGATCTCCCTCATTAATTCACAATTCACATTTTGGTGATAGTTACTGTAGCATTAGGAACACTGGCGTAGTTTACCACTGGGCAAACAAGAGAGTCCCTGTGGTCTCTGATAAAATGAGGTCTGGGGTTATAGATTTCAACACTTTGTCAGTTTTCCCATGATGCCCAAAGCTTTACAGAACCTAAGGAAGGCATTATGCATCCTGGCTCTGCTTTAATTGGTGAAGGATCAGCTAACAATTTTGTTTTTTGTGGAGTCTCCTAGTTTCTTGGTGTCCTATCTTAGCCCAATTTTGAACTTACCATTTACATTTGATATTTCAGCTCTGTTGAACCTGACCAGTTTTGTTGGTGGTTTTCTTTTTAGCTCATTGAGCTACTTAAAGAGGAGTATTTTTGAACCTTTGTCGGGCAGTTTGAAGATATCCACTTCTTTAGGGTTGGTTACTGATATCGTGTTCTTTTCATGTCGCCGTTTTTTCCTCAACTATCTGTGATCCTGTGACCTTGAATTGGTGCCTGAATTTTGAGGAGGAAAGACATTCTTTCAGTGTTCATAGAATGACTTCAGCAGGCAAATCCCATCAACACTCAACCCATCCAGGATTTTGGGGGAGGCCAGTTGTGGTGTCCATGCACAATCTTGCTGCTGGAATTTTTGAGCAGACTGGCCTGATGCATAAGCCTGGAGGGGAAGGCCTGGAGCTTAAAGAATGGGAAAGGAGTTTTGTGGATAACATGAAATGGTTCTTACTAACTTCTTTAATGTGTCTTTTCTTATTTCTGTGTTGTAAACATCCATCTGGATTTTTACTATCTTAAAGATATCGTTGCACAAGGATAGTTATTCAAATTGATTTTTCTGTGAGGAGGCACGCACTAGAAACTACTATCTACCACCCTGCCGATGCCATTCCCTTCCAAATAATATCATAAAAGATATTTAATTACATTACATTATAAATATATCGCATTATAATGTTTAGTTCTTAACAGTAGTCAATAGACAATAATCCACGGGCTGGTCTTTTCATTTAAACATAGAATCTCTTAAGAGAGTTGCCTTTTGAAATGCTACAATTCATCAGGTCACTGTTTACAAATTAGTTAGACATATGGCAATATGGGAGAAGCTAGTGCTAATTATATGATACTGATTAAACATACAAGACTTTCAGTTCTAATGAACATTAATTTTATTCTAAAATAGAAGATGATGGAAACAGGAACAATTTTCATGTGTTTATAATGGTAGCAAAATGTTTCAGCATTGCTCATTAAATACCTGAGCCTACTTAATGCTCTTCTTTCAATTGGAGTTTACAATATTAAACTGCAAATGATTTTAGAAAATATAAATCACATGTAGATTTATATTTCTGATTCTAAATTAATGAACTTTAGATAATATTGAAACTATCCTCATCATTGAAGTCTGATTATTTCCTATTTTAACAACAAAATAAGTGTAAACTACCTATTGGAAAACACAAAATGCCATTTGCAATTAAATTAAATTTTGAGAAGAATTGATTTATACTATAATAGATAACTCATGGGAAATTTAATATTGTCATAAATACTGACAGGAGACATAGCTTTGTTGGCTGACAGCTAAGCACAAGCTTGGCTTCAGCTAGAAAAAAGAAATTTATTTTCTCCAAAGAAGTCAGAAAAATTTCATCCCAGCCAAAAACATCATTTTTTTCTTTATCTAACAATAGTTGCAATACAATTGAAGGGCATAGGGTGTATATGCACAGCATTATGCCCATCAATCAGAACAGCTGCTCTTTTCCTAACTTGAACTCTCAGAATATCCAGGTTTCATCATATTCAATTATAGTAGTTTAAAGTTACTGACTATAGGCATGTTTGTTTTTACAAAGCATTTTTGAGTGAAGTGTGACAGTAGTATTTGATATAAAGACATTAAATACAACTTGGTTAATAAAAATCTAAATTGACCCATTCAGATGTGGTTACAAATGCCTCTAATCCCTGTAACTTGGAATACTGAGGCAAGAGAATGGCAAGTTCGAGGCCAGCCTTGGAAACTTAATGAGACCTGTTATAGAATAAAAAATAAAAAGGGTTGGGGATGTAGCTCAGGGATCAAGCAACCCTGGGTTCATTCCCCAGTACCATAAAAAGGAAAAAGCTAAATTAAACAAAAATAATAAATATAAATATTTCTTTCATCTAGACCTTTTATTCCTTCCCTCATGAAATCTTACTTATCATTGTATTTAAGCAGATCTAGAAGTTATATGTATACCTACATATAATTCATAAGGAAGCAAATGAAAATGTGATTGATATAGGAAAATTTTGGTCTCTTAGAAAACTGAGTGATGAAAATAGTTTCATCTTAGAAAACTGTAAGGACAACCAAACAGGAAGATTTTTTAGTTTTACACTAAAAATCTAATGATGTCAAAGCAAAAGAAAATGTGAAGAACAAAGAGAGTGGTAGAAAATAAGAACAATGTTCTTGATGAATAACTTTGCCAGCAAGGAATTGATTACCATTCATTGTAAGGTAAAATCTGATCCTTGGGTCCATTCTAATCTAAGAAGTGGAAGGAAAAAATATATAACTAATTCATATATTCTTTTCTTTCTGGGTTTTATATTCAAAAGTCTCATTAAAGAGAGTATAATAAAGTAATAATTTGCAGATGTGTTGAAAGGAGTAATAGATCCAGCAAGGAATAATAATGGTCTCAGGGACTAGCAACTTTGTTGAACTTTTAGTAAAACTAGGGCTAGTGGAAAAGAGGAAGAAAGAGTGATTTGGAGTGTGATGAGAGGAGAAGTATTCACAAAGACCAGGTTTTAGAAGAACAGAGCCATTGATACAATTGTGGCCATAGTTCAGTGGTAGAGTACTCACCTACAATGCATGATGCCCTGGGCCTGGTATTTGTGTAAATTCTAAGGTTTTATCCAAGAGTAAAGCAGACATAATCATTAGGAATTCATACACACACCTGTAAACAGGTATGAGCACATACATGAACATGCACACACAAAACATTTAATAATGTATTTAAGTAGGAAAAAATGGGAAAAGTAGTTTTAGGTATTTTTTTTCAGAGTAGAAATTAGAAGTTTATTAAAGGACAGCAGAAAAGACTTCTCCCAGAGGAAGAAGGGGACCCAAGAGGTGGAATCCATTGAAGGGCGAATGTGTTCCCCTTTTTATAGTTTTGGTGATGGAATGTAAGGGGGAGGGGTTGGGACACAGGTGGGCCAAACAAGTAATCTGGGCAGGAAGGACTTCATTATCACTTCTTTGGGATGGGCTATAGGTATTTTTGCTATTAGAAAAAATTAAGTCTTAAATATCCTCTATTCTAATAATTACAAGGGAAACCAGTGCTACAGTGGTGGAAGTGGCAGACTCCATGTAAGAAGTTATATGGTGGAAATGACCCATGTCTAGGACAGTACTTGCAATTTCATCCACTTTCATTAATAATAAATTAAGAATAAAACTTTCTTCTGTTCTCTGAAAAGTGAATTGAAAATTAATATGATTGTTTTAGCAAGCTTTTTTGCTGCTATGACTAAAAGACCTGACAAGAACAACTGGAGAAGGAAACGTTTATTTGGGGGATCATGGTTTCAGAAGTTCATAGATAGACAGCTAAGTCAGATTAAGAAAGTTCTGGCAAAGCATCTTTCTGCATCTGTTGCAAATGTCTTTAGCTCAAAACAATCCTTGTGTCAAGATGACAAATTTAAGGTGGGATAGATAAAGATATATACCATCAGGATCATTTTAAAATCTACAGTACAGGGGTGTTGCATATATTGAAATTAACATTTTAGAAATATTTTCATTCTTCAAATCCAATATATAATAGCTGTATACTATTAAACAATAACTACCCTTTACCCTCCCATGTGTCCTTGGTAACCATCATTCTACTTTTTGATCTGTAAATCTATTTTATGTAATTGGAAACATAATAGTATTCACATTTTTGTGACAAGTTTATTTTACTAAACATAATGTCCTTAAAATTAATTCTTATTGTAGAACATGGCAGGATTCTTTTACTTTTACAGGCTGAAAAACATTATATTGTATGCATGTTTCCAATTTTTTATTCACTTATACATTGTTGGATGGTTGGATTGCTTCCACCTCTTAATGCTTGTATATAGGACTATCATGGACACAAGTGTGCATTATCTCTCAGTGATCATGATTTCAATTATGTTGGCTATCAACCAGAAGTAGGATTGTTGAAGCATATGATAACTCCATTTTTAATTTTTAAAGAAAGCTGTATAGTCTTTTCCACAGAAATTGTACCCTACCAGTAGTGCACAACGATACCAATTTATATACATCATCAGCAACACTTGTTATTCTTTGCTTTTTGGATAATAGTCATTCCAGTGGGAGTGAGGTAGCATTTCACTGAGGTTTATATTTGCATTTCTATAACGATTAGGAATGTTGAATATCTTTCCATGTATTTATTGACAATTTGAATATCATCTTTGGAGAAATTGATATTCAAATCTTTTGTCAATTTCTAATGTTCACATACAAAGGCCTATGTATGATAATCTTGGTCTTCTACTTGGCACTCTTGGAATGAATCTTTAAGAAGTTGGGCCTTATGGTAGATTTTAGGTTATAGGGGATCTGCTTCCTGGTCATAATGGGATGCTCAGCTTGCTCCATCCTGCACTCTTGTTATGATATATTGCCTTGTTATAGGGCCAAGTAACCATAGACTGAAATTTTGCAAAATAAACCTTTCCTCTTTTTAAATCCAGTGTCTCAGGTATTTTGTTAAATTAGCAGAAAGCTCTTGCTCACACATACACACATACATACACAAGGACTATTGGACTGTTCTTCACTCTTGATATTAACCTCTTATCAGATCCATGTTTTACAATTATTTTCTCTCACTGCATAGGTCACCTATTTACATGGTTGAATTTTTCCTTTGACTCACAAAGGTTTTTAAACTTGATATGGTCTTCTCAACTTCTGCTTCTTTTGCCTGTGTTTTTGGTGTCTTATTCAATAAATTTTTCTGTAATCTGATATTCTAAAAATTTTCATATATATTTCATTGTAGGTGTTATGTGGTTTTAGGTTTTCCATTTAGGTGTTGTTTATATTGTTTTAATTTTTGTAAATCTTGTAAGATCAGGGTCAAATTTCATTTTTTTTTAATATGGATATCCAGTTTTCTCAACAAAATCCCAGAGACAATTCTTCACTCATTGTGCAATCTTGGTTCCCTTGCCAAACATCATATCACCATATACATGATAATTTATTTCTAGTCTCTGTATGCTATGACATTGGTCTATTTTCTGTTGTTATGTCTGTGGCACACTGTTTTGGTTCCTGTGTTTTCAGGATGTATTTTAAAATAAGAACGTTGAAATTTCAGAAGAATTCCAGAATATTTTTTTTCCATTTTTTGGGAAAATACTACTTCAATTTTGATAAGCAACTATATTGTATCTATATATTGCTTGGAGAGTGTTTTAGTCAGCTTTTTCAATACTGAGACCAAAAGACCTGAGAAGAACCATTTAAAGGAGCAAAAAATTATTTACAGTTTTAGAGGTCTCAATTCATAAATGCTGGCTCTATTTCCTATGTAGCAGAATATCATGGTGAAAGAATGTGGTGGAGGAAAGTGGCTCAGGAGGAAAGTAGCCACCAGAAAGCAGAAAGAGAAAGCTCCACTCACCGAGAACAAAATATATGCTACAAAGACATACCTCACCTCTAATCAGCTACAAAATACCTGCCTACAGTTACTACCCAGTTAATCCTTGTTAGAGGATTAATGAACTGATTAGGTTAAAATTCTCAACTTATCTCTAAATTTCTTGCATTGTCTCACACATGAGCTTTTGGGAGGCACCTCAAGTCAACCAATATGTAGTACAAACATATGAACAAATCTTCTAATCCATGAACATGTCTGTCTGTACGTATGAATATATATTCTTTTCTTTCCATAATATTGCAAGAAAATTTTTCAGTCTTCCATCAGAGAGTATAATACTTACTGGAGAATTTTTATATGATTTTATTATGTTTAAATAGTTTCCTTCCATTCTTAGCTTTCTGTGTGTTTCTATCATGAATGTATATTGGGTTTGTCAAGTGATTTTTTATTCCTGCAACAAATGAGTTTATCATATGGTTTTAATCCTTTCTGATTTCATGTAGTGTATTAAATTGATTGAATTACTAGTATGTTGAACCATCCTTGTAGTCTAGTGATAATTCCCAATTGGTCAAGGTATATATTCTTTTTAATAGGTGGTTGGAAGTTTGGTGGTATTTTATTAAATATTTTTGTATTGATTCCCATCAGGGATTTTGATCTGTGGTTTTTCTTCTGTGTTCATCTGACTTTGCTAACAAACAGGCTAATGTTGGCCTCACAGTATGAACTTGGAAGTACTCTTTCCTCTTCAATTTTATTTTTTGGAAAAATTTCGGGAGAAATTATGTTAATTCTTCCCTGTTAAATGTTTCATACTTTGGGTCTACTTTGGTAGAATACATATGTAGTAAAAGTTTTCAGTGAAGCCATCAGATTCTGAGATTTATTTATTGGAAGGTTTTTTTAAATTACTGAGTTAATCTTATTACTAGTCATTGATCTGAACAAACTAAGTCTTGGTAGGTGATATATTTGTAGGAATTAATATTTTTCTGGAAGTATATGTGTTCACAATATCCTCATTTTTATTTGTGTCATGGTTGAAATGTCTCCATTTCCATTTTTGATTTTAGTTGATTTTTTTTTATATTTCTTCCTCTTTATCTAGTTTTGGGTTTGGTATGATTTAGATATCATTTGACTGTTTCCTTCAAAGTTTCATGTGTTGGGAGCTTGGACCTCAGTATGGCAATGTGAGGGATGGTTTGGAACATTTAAGGGTGGGGTATAGGAGAACATTATTAAATCATCGAGAAGACTGCCCTCAGAAGAAACTGATATAGTTTATATGGGATGTATATTTGTTCTCATGAGAGGGTTGTACAGAAAAACAAGGCTGTCTTCTCACATGCTTCTCTCTGGCTTCCTGTCTTACCATGTATCACTTATGCTAACATGTATCTCTGCTATTATTTCATTTCCCATGATGTGGTATAGCTAGGGTGTCCTCACCAGGGTAGATCTAGTGCTATTTAGACTTTTGATACTCCAAAACCATGAGCTAAATAAATCCCCTTTTTACATTCTCTGTTTTGGGTAATTTATAATTATATAATGGATTAATACAGACTTAATTATCATTTAATATTTTAAAAATTTCATTGATTTTCTTTATTTCCATTTTTTCTAATCTCTGATCTGATCATTATTTTCATCCTTCCTAGTAGCTTTAGATTTAATTTATTCTTCTTTTTGTAAGTTATTGAAGACTTAAGTTTAAACTGTATATTTGAGATCATTCTCTTTTTTAAAAATTATGTACATTTAGAGCCACAAACTTCTTCCCCTTTAGCACTGTTTATGCTATATCCCATAAATTTTGATAAGATATTTTTCATTTGTCTGATGTTCTTGAATTTTGCCTATGACATCTTTTATCCACTCGTGTTTAAGAATGTGTTTTATTGTTTGTGGATTTTCCGGTTTCCTTCTGCTATTGAATTGTAGTTTCATTCCATTGTGATTTCAGAAGTTGTTTTGTATGATTTCAATGTTCTTGAAACTGTAAGACTTGCTTTATCATTGATTTAGTCTGTTTTGTGATGCTACAATAGAATAACACAGACCAGTAAATACATAATATAGAAATACATGGGCTTATACTTCTGGAACCTGAGAACTTCAATATCAAGGTATTTTCATTCGATGAAGTAATTTTGTTTGTTGTTTATCTGCATCATCAAGGGGCAAATGTTTTCTTTCTTTTTAATCATCAAAAGGGAATGAACTCACTATTTTATAATAGGAGTAGTTGTGCCCATAAGTAAAAAGCTCTCATAGCCTAATTGATTCTCGAAAGTCCTCACTTTTAATATTGTTAAACTGGCTATGAAATTTCAAAGAGTTCTGGAGGGGAAAATTTTTCAAACCAAAGCAATGGTCTAACAAGTGGTTGATTCTGGAATATATATATATTTAAGAACAATGTATATTCACTATTTTGGGGTACTGTGACCTGTAAAGGTGTGTCAGATCCAATTGACCTATATTGTTTAAGTCTCTTTTTTCCTTATTGATATTCTGTATTATTTTTCTATTCATTATGTAAAGTAGGGTATTGACATTTCCTTCTTTTATTATGTTGCTGCCTATTTCTTCTTTCAATTCTTTCAAAATTTGCTTCATATCCTTAGGAACTCTGAGGTTCCATGTGCAAATGCTTATAATTATTATATGCTTTGGGTGGATTGGACCTTTTATCTACAATGCTGTCCTTTTATACTACAATTTTTTTTTAATATTTTAAACCTATGTTTCCTGAAGATTTTATAGCCATTTGTTCTTCTCTTTTGGTGACCATTTGCATGAAAAACCATTTCAAAACTTATTTTCAACCTATGTTTATCCTTAAATCTAAATTAGTTTTTCATGGAGAGTCTTATTAAGAGAAATTAAAGATATTTTTATAAAAACTACATCCCACCAATTTGTGTCTTTTTGAAATTAATACTTCAAAATTATAAATATTTTGGAGTATTATATAATTTTTTATAAATTTATATATTGTTATTATTAAAAAGATTGTTAAAAAGATCTACCTCTTCAAACATTTATAATTTCTTCATGGTAAAAACTTTCAAAAGCCTATCTTCTAACTTCTTGGAAATCTACAGTATATTATCTTTATCTATAATCACTTTACTGGGCAATAGAACAACAGACATCATCATTACTCTCTATAGGTAATTTAGAACTTCTTTGGCAACCTTTCCCTATTCTGCCAGTACCCCCACTCTCCCTGGAATTTGGTAACCACCATTGTGCTGTTAAGTTCTATGAAGTCAACCTTTGAATTCCATACATAAGAAAGATAATATGGTGTTTCTATGTTTGGCTTATTTTACTTGACATAATGACCTCCAGTTTAATTCATTTTATTATTTTTATACCAGAATATTATTTTATGGCATAAATATATTATATTGACTTTATTCATTTTTCAATTGGTGTACACTAAATTTTTTTTCCCATTTGTTGACTGTTACACATAGTGCCAAAATAAACATGAAAGTTCAGATGTCTTTAACATACTTAATGATTTCATCTTTTTTGGATGCATACCCATGAAAGGAATGGATGGATCATATTGTAGTTCTATTTTTTCCTTCTTTTAAAATTTTTAAGTAAACTGATCTCTTGCTTGCCCTTGCATATCTTGCATATGTCTGTTGAACCTTATCTCCAAATTGCTGTTTGTCTCTAATTTCAGTTGCATTAAACTCTGTTTTAGTCTTCTAGTGCTCTGAACCAGGCAAAACAGAAACCACACTTTGTAAAGCCCCTAAATAAATGAGAATGTTGGAAGTATGACCTTTTTTTTTTGGTTTCTATACCATGGGAGGCCCTTTGGTGGTCTCTTCCTTCTGGTTGCATGCACTATGCTATGTTGTGGGAGAAGCATGGGCACACCTTCAAAATCCTGACAATTTCTTATTCCTTTCTTTAGAACCTTTTGGTATTACATTGCCCTGGATGCTGTAGCTTCTTAATTGGCCTCCACTGTGAGTACAGATTAATATGGAGGTATTCTGGTCTGTAGATTGTTTTTATATCAGTGTCGGTGAGGGAGGAGGAGGGCCTGGAGTTTCTGAGTCTCCTTTATTACTGACATCATAACTACTAAGGTATAGCTATTTTTTTTTATTAAGCAGACATATAAGCATACAAATATTCTTCTTTTGATCATGTTTTACTCCATCATATTTGTTATATTATTTTTTACTTTTAGGATGGACCTGCGATTAACTTTTTTTTTGACAGAATGACTTCTAATCCAATTATGTAATTATTTTTTGTAACTTATTAAAATTTGTAAACACAGCCTTATGTAGGATTTTAATTTGCTCTATAAATAATAAATATGGCTAAATTTAACATTCAAATTTCATGATTCATGTTCTATTAAATTATAATTTTAAAAGATGCAGTCTGATGCCTAATGAAGATGAAGAGGTCAAACTTTTTTTTTTTCTTTGTCTGGAGGCATCCATGATGGAGCAAAGAAAGAGGCATAAGCTATATTTGAAATATGTATGGGTGTGGTATAATACTAGAACATATGGCCATGAATACACTTATGATCCTTTTTGGAAACAACTGTAGAAGCTGTCAGTCTAGGTCATGTGATCCTAGCTGTCTTCTAAAATCACCTGAAAAATATTGAAAACCATCAGTTCTTCATCCTTGGAATTCTGATTTGATATTATAAAAGTGAAAGATCCAACTATATTAGGGTATTGGAGAATAGGGATAAGGATAGTATTTTAAAATGCCTTGTCAATGTTTGAGTGCTATGACTCCAGGAGAAGCCCCCCATATGACCCTGTTGGGTAATAAAGTATTGCTAGATTAGCAGATATCCTAGCTTCCTATATGCCTTATTTGTAGGGATCAGCCTTTTCTGTGTGCCCATTTGAGAGGTGTGAAATGTTAACTTGATTATATTTCACATAAGATATAAAGATAGAAGGAATAGTATGGCAGAAGACTTGTGACGGATGATATTAAATGTGTAAAGGCAGGAGGAAAGTCTTCATAGTTTGGAAAATCCAGTCTAGAAAACCTGCCTAGCCACAAACAATTAAAAACCTGTGTACGAATACTACCACCTCCTTCAGCACACCTAGGCTCATATATTTTTTCTGGCACCTAGATACCATCCTGGGTACAAAGCTGTGATATGACATTAAATGTGAATTGGCTGCATTTGTACCTGAAACAATCAATCATTCACTATACACAACTGCAAACAGAGGTTCACAAATTGAAAGCTTGTCTAATCATAGCTCCTTTCTCCGGTACATAAGGAGCACAGAAAAGAGATTAGAAAGAAATAGATATTTTATTTATTTATTTATTTATTTTTTGGTGCTGTGGATTGAAGCTAGGGCCTTACATATGCTAATCACATATTCTACTACTGAGTTACACTACTGCCCCTAGCTGTATTTTTATTGTGTTATGTGTACAACATAATTTCACAATTTATGTTTTCAAAGATGATTGCCTTAATTTTATTGAATCTTGGAGTCTGAAATGGTTTTAATTCATCAGGCTGAATATAAAGCTTGTTATATTTGAAGTGCTGGCAACTCGAAAAAAATATTTTGTAAACAAAATATGCCTCACATTCGTCATTTGCTAGTTATAAGTCTTCAACTATACTCATTTGAGTTTCCTTATATGTAAAATGTAAATTACTATGCTTATTTCTAGAATCATTTTGAAAATTAAATGCACTGATATATATATATATATATATATATATATATATATATATATATATATATATATTATTGTAAACACATATTATATGTTGATATATATACACATATATATTATATGTATATAATATATTTATAGTGTTACATATTATACTTTAAATGGTATATGGTATGAAATCTCTAAATTACAGAGCACAGGGAATGACTCAAGTTGCAAACAAACAAACAAACAAACATGCAGTATAATAGTTAATAAATTTTTAGAAATTTCACATTTTCAACTTAGTAAAGTTATAAATCTCAATCATACCACATAATAATAACGCTACAGAGGGATCCACAAAGCATTTTTGTATTTGGGTAATCTTTTCTGCCAGTTCCATATATTGTTTTCCTCTCATAATCTATTTTCAAGACGTATAAAAACTTTGAGTAAGAGAATAAATTTATAGTATTTAGTGCCTTTTGAGCATGTCCACTTGAGCAGAGATAAAAATAAAAGATAACACAGGTTTCATTTATCAAAAATATTGTGAGGGTATTTTTAGCATAATATATGTTTTAATCATTCCTGTTTGACATTCAAGAACTATTTTTTAAACTTTGATTTATTTTATATGGGTTTTGATTTTTAAAGCATAGAAATTCCTTTTTTTTTTTTTTGAGGACAGGGTGAACTGTAAACTTACCACAAAGAATTGCCTTTGGCCCCAAATCCTATAAGTATATCAGATATGGAATTTCAAAAAGCAATTTGTTTTTTTTAGCCATGACTTGACCACTGTTCTTGATTTCAGTTGCAGAAGGTGGCCTCAGCATAGCTGTCAATTACATGGAGCAAAAAAAGGCTCAGACTTTTAGGATTGATGGTATTTTTGTCTTTGTTTCATTCTACAATTAGCATAGAAATATTTTAGTTTTAGGCATTCAGTCTTTATTCCCCATCTCTTCTGTCTTTTATCAAATGAAACTGTCTTCTTTAAAAGGCAAACGGAACATTTGAACAGCTCAAATATCTGCCTTGCTGATTAGTGACACATTGTTCAGCTAGGCACAATGACTATATGCCATGTATGGATTTAGATTTGGATATTTTGAACTTTAGTGCCAAAATGTTTTATGAAGAAGAGTAGTCAAAAGAAAACTATGTCTATCACCTATTTGAAATATTAGCTGCCCCTCCTAGATAAATAACTAATTCACTATAATAATTGTTTTTTTTAGCAAATGAATAAGATGATTTACATTATAAATTAAACCTAAAATGCCTATACAATGCTGATCAACATCTTTCATTTCAGACTTGAAATTGGCCTTAAGTCTCTTTAACAACACACAGAATAACTTTTTAAGAAGAATGCAAACTTTAAATGAGAGCAAGTTATAGCAAGGATTATTACTTCCTCCAGGCAAAAAGCTAATTGTGAATGTGAAGATTTCATCACTCTTAAAAATTCATTGTGACATAGCACTTGAAAAATCATCACCACTTATATCAATAGCCACATGTTTAGTGTCTGTAAATGTGGTATTATATTAGCTAACACATAAATACATAATTATAACATTTCTTAATCTTTGTTTATAGAAGTAAAATGAATTTAGCATGGTTCACTAAGAATTTTTTATTTTTTTTGCAAATAAAAGTTTAGATATGATAAATAAAGAAAATTACATTTACCAATAAATATAGTGCCATGTCAAAGAAATATGAAATCCAGCAATATCAGAAACATAAGGGATGCAAGGATGAGCCCATATAATCTCACCTAATTGACAATTAATTGTAGGTAGAAGGGTGAGGTAAAGTCACAGAATTTCTGGGTAATAGCATAAAATTTTTTTGTTTCACTTGTTTGTATATCTGTTCTTTTACTTTATGTATTTAGTACTGAGAGTGATTAAGAAATAGGATAATAATATTCTCAAGGCATTTGAAAGTGTTCACAATCATTCTCACATCTTTTATACAAGGATAATTGGTAATTTGAATTTTGCGTTATGATTCTCTAGCTTTCCAGATAAAGGAATAATAAAATGATATTATTAAATTGTGTGATGTTAATTTTGTTAAGTTTTGCAAATTTATGCAAGCAATATCATACATGTAGCATTGCTCTGAAACTTAATCATCACTCAACATATTTTTGAGATTCTAACATATTTGATATGTAGGATGTGGCACATTCATTTTTATTACTGTATAGTATTTTACCTATGGAAATATCATCCTTCATTCTTTCATTCTCCTTTCAGTGTAAATTTCAGTTGTTTCCAGTTTCTTCTTACAAATGTTGCTGCTATTATAAGTCTCATACAGTTTTTTGGTTAATAAAGGCAAGAATTTTCTAGGCTATCCACTTGATGTGGATTTTTGTGTCTGGGTGTTTGAACTTACTAAGTTTTAATAGGCAATGTGAAATTGTTTCCCAAAGTGGCTCTATCAGGTTCTTTATTTTCTTGTGGGCAATCAATGAGAGTTCCTGGTTTTCTAAATCCTAGGCTGAACTTGTCATTGTCTGACATCTTAAGTTTCCAGGTGGGTTTGCAAAATGATTTCTCATTGTCATTTTAATTGCCATTGTTTTGAATTCTAATGATGTCCAACTCGTATTACTACTATGTACAGTTTCTCCTCTGTAGAATATCTATGAATTTATTTTACTTATTCTATAAACTTATTTCTCATACATTTGAGTCAGTTATTTATTTGCTACACAAATTATTTGTTTGGTTACATTAGTGGTACATATATTCTCTTTTGAAAAATATCCATTTTGCAAGAATACAACATTCTTACATACAATTTAAAACTTCAAAAATTTTTATATTCAATTTAAAAACAAAGTGATTTATAAAGAAAATGAAATTTTTCTACAGGAAAACCTGCAGTGATATCATAGAGCCATCTTGAAATCATTAATATTAAAATTTTTCTTTTATATATTTTAAGTTATTTACATTTTAAAAAATGCTCAGTGTGTCTTAAACATTTTCAATAATTTATATTTGTAATATTTTTATCACTATATTATATACATAACAGTGGGGTTCATTATGACATAATAATAAATGCATTATAATGTAGTTTGCTTTTCAACAATACCCATATTTTCCCATTCTTTCCCCTTCTCCTTCCCCTGATTCCTTTCCTCTATTTGTCTTCCTTCTGCTTATTTATTGCATTTATAATTGTTGCATTACAGTTACACATTAAAGTGGAATTCATTGTGATGTATTCATATATGCATATAGCATAAGTAGGTCAATTTTATACCATAGTTGTTCCCCTTACCCATACCTCTTTCCTACCCTTTGATCCTTTTCTTTACTAAACTGTTCTTTTTATTTGAATGGCATTCTTTCCTTTTTTTCTTATTTATCTTTGGCTTTTGCAAATGAGAGAAAACATCTGGCTCTTGACTTTCTGAGTCTGGCTTATTTCACAGAGCATGATACTATCAAGTTCAATTCATTTATCAGCAAATGCCATAATTTCATTCATCTTTATGGCTGAGTAACACTCCATTGTGTATTTTTGCCACATTTTAAAAAATCCATTCATCACTGACAATCATCTGTGCTGGTTCCGTAATTTGGCTATTGCAAATTGTAGTGCTACAAACTTTGAAGTGGCTGAATCATTATAATGTAATGATTTTATTTGAATTTTGATAAATACCAAGGAGTGTGCTAACAGGGACATCCCACCATCCCATGTAGTAGTTACATTCCTAGCATTTTGAAGAATCTCCATAGTGCTTTCTAAAGTGATTATTCTAATTTTCAGTCCCATCAACAATGGATAAGTGTACGCCCTGCTACATCTCATCAACATGTATTTTTATTCATATTCTTGATGACTGTTATTCTAACTGGAATGAGATGAAATCTGTATATAGTTTGATTTTCATTTCCCTAACTGATAAGGATGTTGAATCTTTAAAATTTATTTGTTGACCATTTGCATTTTTTCATTTGAGGAATGTCTATTTAGTTCATTTACCCATGTATTGACTGAGTTGTTTTGTTTTTTGGCATTAAGTATTTTGAGTTCTTTATATATTCTAGATATTAATATTCTGACAGAAGAGTAGCAGGCAAAATTTTTTTCCTATTCTTTAGGCTCTCTCTTCACACTTTTTTTTTCTGTAAAGAGACTTAAAAAAGAATGGCTTTATGACATTTGCAAGTAAATGAAAGGACTTGAGACTATCATGCTAAATGAAATAAGCCAGTCCTAAAAAATCAAAGGTCAAATGTTTTCTCTGATACGTGGAAGACAACCCACAATAAGTTGGCGGGGGACAGGGAAAGAATATATTCAGTAGATTAGACAAAGGGTAACAAAGAAAAGGGAGAGGAGATGGGAATGGATCTGAAATAATTTTCCTGTGTACTTGTGAGTGAACCCCACATCATATACATTCATAAGAATGGGGTCTTACCTAGAAAAAGATATATCCCATGCTTGTACAATTATATAAAGATGAATTCTAATATCTTGCGTAACTAAAAGTAACCAATAAAAATACACATTTTACTTGGAAACCATCCCATGTATTGATTCTTAGTTTTATTTATTGAGCTTTATGTTTCCTTAATGTTCCTTAATAAAACATTAAGGAAATCTGTATCCATGCCAATATGTTGGAGTTTTGGCTCTTATTTTCTTCTGGCAGTTGCAATGTTTCTGGTCTAATTTCTTGGTCTTCAAAGTACTTTATGTTCATTTTTGTGAATATTAAGAGACAAGGAACTCAATTTCATTGAAGTCTTCCCAGCACTATTTGTTAAGAGGGCTACCTAGTCTCCAACATATGTTTTTGCAAGAATCAGATGACTGTATCTACATTGATTTGTCTCTGTGTCTTTTATTCTATTGTTCTTCCTTCCATATGGTCTGTTTTTATGCAAATAATATATTATTTTTGTTAATATAGCATGTAGTATAATTTAAATCAGGTATTGTGATCTAGCATCTCTCTTCTTGTTCAGTATTACTTTGGCTATTATGGGTTTTTTTATTCTTTCATATGAATTTTAGGCTTCTTTTTTTTCTCGTTCTGTGAGAAATATCATTAGTATTTTGATGGAGATTACATTGAATCTGTACATCATTTTTGGTTGTATGGACATCTTTATGATGCTAATTCTGCCTATCAAAGAATATGGGAAATCTTTCCTTCTTTTAAGGTCTTTCTCCATTTATTTATTCAGTGCATTGCCATTTTTACTGTAGAGGGCTCTTACCTCCTTGAATAGGTTTATTCCCAAGTATTTTTATTGTATTGTGAATGGAATTAGTTATCTATCTAAGGAATTTCTTTATTGGTATGTATGAAAGCTATTGAGTTTTGTATGTTGTTCATGCTACTTTTCTTAATTTGTATGTCAGTTCTAGAAGTCTTATAGTAGAGTTATGAACTAACTGGGTATAACTGTACTTAGGTGAGACATAGATGGAGGAGTATGTCACTGGGGGAATTTCTTGAGGATTATGTATCTTGGCTCCCTGTCTCCTCCTCCTCTAGCTGCTTCTGTATGCCACGGGGTAAGCATCTTTCTTCCAATACCACACTTCCACCATGATATTCTGCATTACCTTGAACAAAAAGCAATAGAGTTGGCTGACTATGAACTGATCTTGTGAAACTATGAGTCCAAAATAAAGTTATACTCCTCTATGTTGTTCTTCTCATGTATTTAGATCAGAGCAACAAACATGAATAACACAATGTGTTGAAATAGTTTCTATTTTTATTTTTTGTTGATTTTTAATTTCATTCCTTTGTGATCTGATAAAATGGAAAGGGTTATCTTAGTTTTTGGTATTTGCTAAGATTTGCTTTTTCCCTACACCATGGCCTATTATGAAGAATTTCCATGTACAATTGCAACTAACAAGAAAGTGAATTCAATTGTTGATGGATAAAATATTTTATAGATGTACATTTGTTTCATTTGATTAGTAGTATTTTTTAAAATTAGGAGTTAGCTTATGTCTAGATGACTTATCTCTTGGTGAGAGAGTTGTATTATTGTACTGGGGCCTATCTGAGACTTTAAGTCAAGTAGTGTCTGATTTACGCATTTAGGTGCACTGAAATTTGATGCTTAAATATTTACTCTCATTATATATTTTTTGTTGGTTTGTTCCCTTTGCCAGTAAGAAGATTGTGATTAACTTTATCTTGAAGTCAGCTTTGTCAAGTAGGAGAGTAGCTAGTCCTGCTTGCTTTTGTTCTTTATTTGCATAGAATGTCTTTTTCCAAACTTTCACATCCATTCTATGAATGTCTGGGCCTATAAGGTGATTATCTTCTAAATAACATATGGTTGGATCCTGTTATTTTATAATACACTCTGCCAGTCTTTGTCTTTTCACTGGGGAGTTGAGTCATTTACATTCAGAATGATGACTATTAATTTCTACTATTTTGATTTACATCAGACGTGACTTTCCTTTATTTAACTCCTCATTTAGTGCCATTCATATATTTGCTGTCTCTAAAGTTTGGTTTATATTTTAATCTACATATAAATATTTTTAAACTATTTTCTGTAGTTATGGGCTAGAAGTCAAGAATTCTTTTAGTTTATGCTTTTTTAATTATGACATATTTTTATTTCACTTTATTTCTGAAAGATGGCTTTGTAGTATAAGTCAAGGTTTGTTAGAAGACATTACCTTTAAGAACTTGGTATTTATTATTCTGCTTTTAAAGACTGAGCTGAGAGATCTGTGATATTTTGTATTGGTTTACCTCCAAATGTAAACTGTTATTTTCCTCTTGCAAATTTTGAAAGTCTATTCTTGTTCTGTATATTAGACATTTTAATGTAATATGAATTAGAGAGGATCTTTTTATCTTGTCTATTTGGTGTTCTGAATTATTTTGGTATTTAGATTTTGAGAGATAAGAATCTGACCATCGTAGTATTTATTTATTTTACTGAAGTTTCTCTTGCAGAAATGAAAATGCTAATTCTTATTGTTCTGTGATTAATAAATGAACAAAGCTGTCAGAGAATAATGGTTTTTGGTCATCATCAGGCTTACAATGTTTTAAAGTTATGATGTTGATGTGATAAACTTGAGTTTCCTCCACCCAGTAGCAATCTCATAAGTTTAATTATTATTTGATTGTCCTAAATTGCATTTGTAAGAGTCTATAATTTTTAATGTAAATACTTGTCTTTTTTTGCAACTGAAACCCTTAAATCAAGAAAAATAATTTTTAAATTATGAACTTTTGTAAACAAAGTTTTCTTTATTGGATTTTATTTCAGTTAGACAACAGACTACATTTTTAAATTATAGTTGTGAACAACATAGGAAAATAATTGATACCAAAATCCTATTCTGTAAATTGGGCATGTATTATATAATGCTTTGGTTAGGACAGAATATCTTTAGTGAGCTGTCTAATAAAACAAATACTGTTTTGTCACATATCACCTTGATGATCCTGAGAAAAATATTTAATTTTCCATGTTTCATTTCCTAATCTGTATAGTGGGATTAACACAGATATGATTATAGACTGGTTTGAATATTAAATGGCGTGTATGAACAGGAAATTCTGGTGGCATAGAGACTCCAGAGTTGGTTTCAGCATTGTGTCACAGTTAATAGTTTTCAAGCAAAAACACCTGGAATACTTGCACCTCAATAGGAAATGTGTATATAACATTCAATATTCATGTGAAGGACTACTGTTTAGTATTTAAAATCAAGACATTATTTTAAAATGAATATTAGGCATAGTAGAAGTACATAGTTTTAAATAGGTTAATGTGAAAAGAAACATTCCAAAAATCACATTTATATTAATGCATTTAATGAGGCAAAAATATAATCAGTATTGGAAGAATCCATGCTAAATTCCTTATGGTAGTTTCAGAGATGTTAATGAGCAAATAGGACTGGAAATGAGTGCAAATAAACCTTTGGTAATTTTGCACAACATTTTTTTTGTTGTTAAAGTTTGAAATGCTATATATATACTTCTGTACTGATAAATATATAATTTACTAAATTTATATATGTTATATATATTAATATAATTAAACATATGCATTTCATAAATAAAATGTATATACACTATGTGCTTAAATGCATGCATATTAAGAATATATGATTATGTAAGAATATATAAATATCCATACACACACACACACACACACACTCTCTCTCTCTCTTAGATATACACATACACTAAGAAATAAGGACAAAATATTTTACCTTTTTCCAGTTAAACCAAATTGGTGGGAAACAGTAGACAATCTTCTCTTCTTTTCATTTGAAAGGGCATACTTCTGAAATATATTGACTTTATGTTGCTGTATTTGGAAAACATTGTATCAAGTTAAGGAAAATATTCTGTCTATATTCAAATTGATATATTGATTTTTATCAGATTTATACCTTTTATGAATATGGCATAATTATACATCATATTTTTACCCCTTACCCTACTAATATGGGTAATTACTATACTAACAAAATCACTTTATCATAAAAGTTACATGAAAAAACATTTTTAAAATTGTATGACATGCTATCAGTTTTTTTCTTGGTTTTAACTAGAGTTAATTAAGGATTCTTAAGGAAATTAAAATATTTCTTGAAACTTGAGAATGCAAATATTTTATATTAATAAAATGACAATATGGAATGATTTTTAAAAATTCAGTGAATTCATCATTTATGTTCTCCATTTTTCTTATTTCTCATCATTAACTAGGCATAGGCCTAAAATGAAATATATTCTCATCAGTCTTTTACTCACAGGCCACTTTTATCAACTGCTTCCTGTGCTTGTATGCAATATATCAGGATGTGTGAACTTGACACTTTGATCACAAGATATGACTTCTATCCAAATGGTGTCTACTGCAGTCACAGAAACTATATACTAAAATTACAGGGGGGACTCAGATCCTGAGAGCACACCAGAGAGATAATTGAATAAAACATTGTTCACCTTCAAAACAGAAATTCTATTAGCATTCTGGAATGGAGGCCAATAAAAAAAAAAGTATGCAACTTTGTTTAGTTGGTGTCCTGATAAGAATGATAAATCAGTACTATTCTTTCAACAAATTAAAGTTGAGGTGAGGAGAGAAGCATTCTATGAATAATAGGTCTTTTTTTTCTAAACACCTTAGGGATTTTTTAATACTCACTTCTGCAAAGCTTTATTTTATTTGTCATCTACTATATTCCAGGGATATGAAACATTATGGATACAAGGAAGAATAAGATCTGTCCCAGATTTCAAAGAGTTTATAATTGGTCATAATAGACATTTAAACAGATATTAACAATTACTTTTAATAAAAGCTGTGGACTGTTTCCTCTGATTTGAAATGTGACATGTGGACATGAACTGGAGCTATACACTTAGTCTCACGAGAACTGTTTATTAAATATTTAGAAATTTTGCAAGATGCTTTTGGGAGCTTGAAATAGGCTACATTCAGATAATTTATAGGAAAACTTACAGCATATAAGTTGATATATGCTAAAATTTTGCCTACTATTTTCCTCTATCTAGTTATCAGAACATTATTAGCTATAACAGGCCCTCAACTGTTGACGCAGTCTGAATTAGTCTTTGGTATGTATCCAAACAAATGACCTTTTTATTGTTTGATGTACAATGTAATTTTTCAAGATATACTTACATTGTGTATTGTGGGATTTCCTTCCCTCCTCTTCCTCCTCCTCCTCCTCCTCCTCCTCCTCCTCCTCTTCCTCCTCCTCCTCCTCCTCCTCTTCTTCCTCCTCCTCCTCCTCCTCCTTCTCTCTCTCTCTCTCTCTCTCTCTCTCTCTCTCTCTCTCTCTCTCTCTCTCTCTCTCTCTCCTTCTCTCTCTCTCTCTCTTTTTCTTGTATGAGGGATTGAATCCAGAGGCATTTAACCACTGAACTACATCCTAACACCTTTTAATTTATGTTTTTTTTTTTTATTTTGAGACAGGGTCTAACTAAGTTGCTTAGGACTTTGCTAAATTTCTGAGGCTAGCTTTGATCTTGTAATCCTCCTGCCTCAGCCCCCTTCTGAGCCAGTGGGATTATAGGCATGCCCCACAGTGTCCAGTTTGTGGAATGGTAAACTTTATCTAATTAACAAATATAATGTCACTTATGATCAAATATTCTTAAAATATATTTTGAATAATAATTTAGAGAAACCATTGAATGTTAGCTATAAACTGAATGAGTAAGATGAAATAGTCTTGACAATCATGATCTTTTCTATATACTAAGGAGCTTGTCACAATCTCAGATGTTCTTCCATCACTAAAAAAAAAAAAAGTATTGTTGTCAAATATATTAATTATTTTAGAAGCAGTTTAATAAACTATGAGATCTAAAATATGTTGCGAATTATTCATTCTAATAATATGAGCTGTTCTGAACATGTATTTGTCTCCAAATAATTACATTTTTGATCCCATAGCTAGGGTTCAATGATGTTTCAACTTTTTTCAAAGCTAATCACCAGGTGTTGCCGGACTGGCCTGAGGCTTAGTCAGTATCCTATCAGGATATGGCAAGCCATGGCACTGTTTCATGTGGCCTACGTTCTAAAGCTGTACTGACCTCTGGCAACCCATTTTTAGCTGATAAATATTCCCAAATTTCATTGATTCTGTGTCTCCTCTTCAGGATTGCAAGAAAAAATGTAACATGATACAATTCATTGTTTATATATATAAAATTTAAAATTAACTGGCCTACTATGTTTTTATTTTCTAAATGGGGAAATTCTGTTCCTCTCTAAATTTTAGTGTGACCCCCAGAGAGATCACACAATTTTAGAAAGTTTATAAGTTGTTCAGATTTATAATAA
This sequence comes from Ictidomys tridecemlineatus, assembly GCF_052094955.1. NCBI lineage: Eukaryota > Metazoa > Chordata > Mammalia > Rodentia > Sciuridae > Ictidomys > Ictidomys tridecemlineatus. Next base: position 107,802,622 of record NC_135479.1, read on the forward strand.
AAGGCAGAGGAGAAGATCATATTTTAATCTGATTGTTCTCTGTGGAAAGTTACAGAAGCTTACAGGTTCACCTCTAAAAATTCTATTTAAGAATACATTTCTAGTATACTTTAAGCTTGGAAAAGGGAGGAAATACATTTTAAATTGAAAAACAATCATTTTTTTTTTCTCAGTGAGAATGTACATTGTAATCCGCCCCCACTCCCCAAAAAGGAAGAAGGAAAAATAAAATAGCCCAAAACAGTGGAAATGTATTTGTTAGGAGGAAAATCATAATATGTGATGTTACTTTTTATGAGATCACAATGTAATTCTTAGAGATTTGGCTTATTAACAATCACTTTCAGTATCTGTTAGGCTTGTACCATGAAGTTGGTACTTTGCAGTGATAGATTGCAGGCTTTTGGCTTTGTGCATCCCCATTTGAATTTTATCCTCATTTTCCATTCACTGTGTGACTTTGTACAAGTTACTTAGTATTCTGGGTCACATTTTTGTTAACCCTAAAATAAAGGTAACCATAGCACCTTACTCATAGAGCTGTAGTGGGAAATTAATGTGTATAAAAGCCATAGAACATTGCCTTGCATAGATATGTACTCAATATGCATCAGATGCTATTATTATTATTATTACCTGATAAAGAAATAATATGACTATGAACGAATGTGGAAAATGTTGAAGAATAAATACAAATGTTTATTATGTTAAAACATAGCATACAATGAACATGGTTTATGTTAGTGTTACAGTTTGGATGTGAAATGTCCCCCAAAGGCTCATGTGTCCCCAATGCAGGAGTGTTTGGGGCTTTTAGGAAATAATCGGTTCCTGAGAACTCTGACCTCATCAGTGGATTAATCAATTGGTGGTTGAATGAACTATTGGGAGGTGGTGGAAATTTGAGGTAATGAGCATGGTTGGAGGAAGTAGGTCTCTATAGACATTCCCTGGAAGAGTATGTCTCCTCCTTGGCCTCTCTCTGCTTCCTGCCTGCCATGAACTGAGCAGATTTCCTTTGCCATGTTCTTCCACTATAATGCTGTGCCTTATCTCAGGACAAACCAAAGAAATCAGCTGACAATGGAATGAAACCATGAGCCAAAATAAAGCTTTCCTACTCCAAATTGTCTTTTCCAGGTATTTGTCACTGAAACAAAATGCTAACTAACACAGTATTCATGTGTTGACCCAATGAAATAAACTAGAAGAGTCAGGTAATAAATATCCACACCGGAGCCCTAACAACTTTCCTGGAGTGTAGCTTTTGCACTGGCTAACAATTAATTGATGGAAAGCCCAACGAGCACATAAAAATCTTATTCTTTGGATGATTTTTTGAAATATTTTTTTTGTTTGTTTGGTACTGGGGATTGAACCCAAAGGCATTCAACCACTGAGCAGGTCCCTAGCACTTCCACCCCAACCTGTTTTTTGTTGTTGTTGTTGTTGTTGTTGTTGTTGTTTTCGTTTTACAACAGGGTTTCACTAAGTTATTTAAGGCCTCACTAAGTTGCTTAGGGCCTTGGTAAGTTGCTGAAGCTGGCTTTGAACTTGCTATTCTTTGGCCTCAGTCTCCTGAGATGTTGAGATTATAGGTATATGGCACTGTTCCTGGCTCTTTGGTCAATTTTAAAAGTACTATTTCTTAAAATTGGGTGTAATGTCTTGACAGATCAATACAATCTTTCATATTTAATAATATATTTATAGAAGAAATGGTTTAGAAGTATATACTATAAATAGTTTTATCTATTGAAAGTAACTAGAAAACAAAACCACTCAAAGCACAAGTTATAAATTGATTTAAGAGTAAACGAGAGGGCTTTCAATGGACATTGAAGAGTCACCATTACTCAAAGGAATCGTTTTTTAGAAAGGTAAGGATCAGCTTTTTGATCACAGGTAAATTTCTGACTTCAGCTAGGATGATTTCCACATTAGATCCATTTCTGGTTAGAATATACTATTTCTCCCTTTCTTTCATGGCATGTACACAACATATATTTAAATAGTCTACTTGCTAACAGATTACCAATACTATAGTTTCTATAACAGCAATAATAATGACAGTGAAATTCTTACATGACACGCTTATAAAAAGGGGTCAGTCTGTTTCAAGTCCTCCTCCATTCTTTGGGTAATAATTGGAAATATTTCTCCATGAGTTATGATAAATGACAACTATTGTCTTAAAACTTTTCTCTTCTTCCCCCTCTACCTCTTCCTCCTCTTCCTTCTTCTTCTCCTAGCTCTAGGGATCACACAGGGAAAAAAAAGAGAAGAAAAGAAAAAAAAAAAAAAGAAAGAGGCCTGTTTAATTCTAAACAAAAATTAAATAGATTTTAAATAGATTAGCATTATTTAAAATATGGTACATTATAGCGCTTATGAAAAATCTCAAGTTTTTCTTTAATAATTCTGAGGGTTTTTTTGCTAGTTTCATTCTCTATAATTTCCCTTCTTTCCATGTTAACCTTTCCTTTTCCTCTTTCCCCACCTTGCTTCTGTTCTGTACAAGTTTAACAGCTTTGATGAAGATTTTATTTTTACTGATTTTTTATCATATAACATGCTATAAAAGCACATAAAAGTGAGAAAAAACTGACTTTTGTTCTTTAAAGTAAAAATGTGAAGATTTTTTTTTTTTAACCTGGAAGCACATAAGATTAATTGTCCTTAGGGTCCTTCTTTTGCTACTTATTTTCTCTTTCTTTCTATTAACAAAAACAAATCTGACCCATTCTTTGTTTTTATTTTTTGAGAGAGAGAGAGAGAGAGAGAGAGAGAGAGAGAGAGAGAGAGAGAGAGAATTTTTTTAATATTTGTTTTTTAGTTTTTGGCGGACACAACATCTTTGTTTGTATATGGTGCTGAGGATGGAACCCGGGCCGCATGCATGCCAGACAAGCGCGCTATCACTTGAGCCACATCCCTAGCCCCTTGACCCAATCTTTTAAGAAGCTAATTTTTCATGGATTTAGTCTGGATTTATAGGAGACATGATACATGACAGAATACAGAATATAGCTTTCTAACTTCACAGACATATATAGAGAGATGTATATAGAGATTTACTTTTTGAAAAACATTTCTTGAGTTCCTAGCTATTTCTTCTCCATGCCCCTTTAATCATTATATTGTTCCTTCTTATCTTGAATTCAGTTTCCAGAAGGTTATCCAATGGGGTTTTGTCCTGATGTTTACTGGTGACATTTGAGAGCAGGGTCTTTGAACATGTAATCAAGTTAAGGTGAGTTCAACCAGATATGAGTGGACCTTGAATCCAATGACTGGTATATTTAAAAGAGAAAATAGAAGAATATGGAGATGCAAGCATGCACAGAGGGAAAGATGAATGCAGAAAGCTATAAGCCAAGGAGTGTCAAGGATTGCTGTCAACAATAGATGCTAAGAAGGGGCAAGGAAAGATTCTTTCTATTGTTGTGTTTTGGTATTGGGGATTGAACCCAGGGATATTTTGCCACAGAGTTTCATCCACATCCCTAAAAATTTTTATTTTGAGACAGTATTTTGCTAAATTGTTTCATTATTTGAAATTATATAGATGTTCTTCTTTATAAATATTGATGAATCATTAAATGCCATTTTAAATAAAGATGAATTACAATTAACTTCTAAAATTTTAAAAATAGTATAATGAAGAACACAGTCAATTTCACTTTGATATTATTGCTACATTTGATCAAGTGTGTATTATGTAAGATTAACATTGAAAGAGCATTGGTTATATTTCTTGACTGTCTATTTTATGCTACCATCTATACTAAATATTCCACAGAGATTGTTTCATTTATTCACAGCAACCATGTACGTTACCAGTCATTATTATCCCTTTTTTCTTATTGATGAAGTGACCTCCCAAAATGAGGTTTTGTTTTTCTCTTTAAAGCTAGTTAAATACTATTCATTATCAAATCCCAGTCTTGACTAGCATTAAGCCAGAGTGTTACACATCATACAGGTACTGTGTACTTTTTTCCTTTCACAGTAGGCATTCAATGAACATTAGAAAGTAAGAAGGCATTTTTGGTAATTATTCTTAGAGTTTTTTAAAATAACATTTATTCAAAACCACAGTTTCCTAGAACCACAAGGAAAAAGGGCTGACACTTCTGGAACTATCTGCTTGTCTTAATCACTCCCATGCCCAGCCTTTCCCAAATCTCTTCTAAAGTCCCATGAAAACTTTACAAAGCAATAGTTTTACTGACTTCATCATTTTATTAATAAGGAAAATGAGTCTTAGAGAGACAGAGGGACTTACCCACAAACACTGTGTCAGATTTCACAGAACTGAGATCAATAGAAGTCCTGCTGAGAAGGAGAAGAACCAGTCAACACTTTTTACAGCATAATTAATATGAACCATCTGGGCTTCCCATTTTTCTTCTCACTATAAAGTAGGAAGCCCAGACACGACTAAGCAAACTACCTCACATCTGCAGAAAGGACCATGAACATCTGTGAGCAATGTGCATTTTATGAAATTATGCAGATGTTCTTCATTATAAATACTGTTGAATCATTAAATGCCATTTTAAAATAAAGATGAATTACAGAGGTATTAGCTGATGGTGATAGAGAATGTGCATATCTTGGTTATGTGTAAAACATATTGTCTCCCATGTGTTACTTACTATACTTTATAAAGTACAGATTTTTGAGTCTAATGCAGGTGTAATGAATTTGCATTAAGTGCTGAACGTTTCCTTTCACTTTTTTCCCCCTTTTCATCTAATCATGGGAAAATGAATTGATATTAGAGCTTTGCAATTTGGATTTTGTAAAATTCTTAGGTCCCCTGAAATATATCAAGTTCTTTTATCATCAAGTGATTGTAAATTTCATGAACTTCTTCATGACAAAAATGTGATAGCTAGGATGAGTTATCCCTAAGCCTTGACTGTCAGGTTATCTCCTATGGTCTTACTTTCGGAAATATTATGGGAAAGAGAAGTGTCCAGAATGGGGTTAAAGCTAGAATTGGAAGATTTTGAAAAAAAAATAATAATCAGGGTAAATTGAGTTGTATATCCAGATATAGATTACCTTTAATGCTATCAGTATGTCAAGCAATCAATCTACAACAAGCAATCATTGATTTTCTTAGTTTCTAAGTCACTCATATATACATTAAGCATTGCAAATTTGTCTACACTTCCCTGAATTCTTCTGCCTAGATAATTTGAATAACCCCCTGGAGATCTAATAAGAAAGGAGGCCATTATATCCATGTGCAGTAATCACTTGTGCATCAGGTTATAGAAAATTCAAAAAAGCTCGATGTCATGCTATAGAAATCAGGGCCAATCAAGAAACTGGAGAATTGCCTTGATATCACATGCAAATTTTACCAGTATTACACTTGTAGGTCTTACCAGATCATAATTAGACATTAAGCATACTGAATAAACTTCATTTTTTTGCCTCAATATCTTAGCCCAAAGCTCCAATGCTCAGATCAATGTTTGAAAGTCCAGCTATGAGTAGGCATGAGCCTGCTCTATCTTATCTGAGCACATATCAGAAGCTTCTTCTATGCAAAACAGTAGAGTTCATGCAGAATCATTAGCCTCACATCCTGAGTTAATTTGTGTGATATTTAAACATGCCTGGGTGCAGCAATATAAGTTGAAAAGGGCAATTTACAGGTGTATGGACATCTTTGTGACTGTGGATTAAGAAAAGACTTATTAAACTGGGCCCCAAATAACTAACCATATATTTAAAAATGGTAAATTGGACTATATTAAAATTAACAATTCCTTTCATAATCAAAGTCAGTATTAATTACACAGGACAAGAGATACACATACACCCTTAAAGTAATTTATATCTAGAATTTATGAGAATAATTAACAAAGAAAAAACATGATCAATCCAATAAAAACTAGCAGATAATTTGAAGACACTGTAATAAAAATATACCAATGACCAATAAAGATATGAAAAAGAGTCCAGTCCAATTTCATTAGCAAATAAGAAATTCAAAGCAAGACTTCTAATGTGATAATCACCGAAATGGCTAAAACGGAAAAAGATGAAAATACAAGATGTGAACTTCGAGGAAGATATGGAGCCAATAGAATATTCCTACACTGTTTGGATGTAAAAATTATTACAATGCTTTTAGAAAGCATTAATTAGTATTTGCTAAAGTTGAGTTGTTTATTTCAATGATGAAGCAATTCCATCCTGAAATATATATGTATAAGATATATATATATATATATATCTTATGCATGCGCCATATGTATAACAAAAGACATGAGACTGAATGCTATAGGTAATTGCTTCAAACTAGATATTACTCAGATGCCCATTAAGAGAAGAGTATACAATTAAACTACAGTATATTGGCACAATGGACTACTATTCATAAATCAGAATCAAATGCCTACAACTAATCAATAACCTTGGGTGAATTTTACAGAATACTCTTGAGTCAGAGAAGCCAAGTGCCAAAACCCACATGGTGTATAAATACTTTAATGTATAAACATGAAAGAAACTGAGAAGTATTCACTGTATATCAAGCTACAGAAAATCCAGAAAAAGCTGGAAGTCATGCTATCCCATCCCCATGTAATTTCATTTTTCATGTAGAACTGGATTCTGCCTCTAGTAAATCTTGCATATCACTCTGAGGGCCTTCCTTAACAAGATATAAATAGCTACTACCATTAGGGTAATGCCCCTCTGTTGTCACAATTTCTGTTGGATATGTGGGCCTTGAGATCTACACTAAGCAAGGATTTTCTATGTCCTTTCAAGATTTAGTGAGTTGTACTCTTAGTTTCTCTTAGAATAAGACTAGTTCTTATTTCTTCTCTTTTATTTTAATTTTTTCTTCTCTTGTTTTAGATCAGGTCTCTCTTGTTGCCCAGGCTGTTTTCAAACTCCTGAGCTCAAGAAATCCTCCACCTTAGTATTCTGAATAGCTGGGACTAGAGGTGTATACTACCATACCTGGCTAGTTCTTCTTTCTTGATAAGTTCATTTTAGTCTTATCTAAGCCACCAGTAGCTTATTCTTGCTTTATTTCTCTGCACACACTCAAACTCACCTTTCATATCTCAAACTCCTATAGAAGAGCCTCATCAGCATAAATATATGTCTAAAAAGTTGTTGAGTTAAGTTAGTTTTGGAATATAAATTGTAGTACAGATAAAACAGGTCCCTATGTAATTATTTATATTTATTTTAATCTTATAAATAAAAATGTCACAATTTATAGTTTACCATCTTATGTTTCAATTATATGTTTATGTGTATATGTGTGTGTATGTATGTATATATATATATGAAAGAGAAGTGTCCAGAATGGGGTTTAAGCTAGAATTGGAAGATTTTGTAAAAAAATAATCAGGATACACACACACACACACACACACACACACACACAAAGATGAAGTCAGTGTAAACATATTGACCTCCTTAAATATTGATCACTTCTTTTAAAAAATATATTTCTCTACTGTGTACTAGAACACTGGAACTATTTTCTTCAATCCATTTGTAACTTAGTACCCGTTAATCAGTTTCTCTCTTTCTGTTCATTCTCTCTACTTCCCTAGCCTGTAGCAACCACCATTCTACTCTCAGCTTCTATGAGATCAACTTTTTTAGATGCTACATATGACTGACATCATGCATTCCTTACCTTTCTGTACCTGAATTAATTCACTTCATATAATGACCTACAATTCCATACATTTTATCACAAATGGCAGGTTTTCATCCTTTAAAAAGAGTGAGAATTCATAACTTCTATGACGCCATAGCAGTTATAATATATACTACCTCTAAGCATTTAGAGGTAGTATTCGTAATAATATCTTTTCTTTTATAGTATGAAAAGTAAATATATATAGGGAGAAGTTTCAAAATCTTAGGGGGATTGCTCTTCTAAGTCTTCTTTTATTATTCCCCATATTTTATATATTACAGACACTGAATAGGTTGAAAAATTAATTCTGATAGAGGAACAATTTCATTTCTTCTGGTCACTTATTTCAAACTTGTTTTCTTAGAGACTAAATCCTCAAACTATAACTGGCATATTGGTTATATTCAATAATAATGTCCTTATATTCAGATATTTAAAAAGCACTTATTTGGGGAAATTAATATTTAAGCAAAATCTTATTCTCACATTCATTTCCAGTATTCTCTTTGAACCCCAACTCAAGCTTGATCTGCTATTTCAGGACAAGCAGTAAGGAGGGATGTTGTGATCAATTTTGACCCACTTTGTTCATTTTCTCTCCTTAGCCCCTCTCCTCCAGCCTCTAATTAATGCAGAACTAAACTAGTGAACCATTAGGAGAAAAACAAAGGAAAACATCTCTCTGTTGAGTCAATAACTATAATTGAATATTAGCTGATGAAACCTCTTTTCCTAAGCAGATATTTTAATGCTTGCTCTTCTGTGTTGTAGTATTACTGGGCTCTTTTGAAATCCCCTGCCTTTCACTGTCTCCTGTATGAAAGTAGTCAAATGGTTGATTTTCTATAGGTCACCTTACAGCAGTTACCTTATGAAAATCCATACAATTCCTTTTTTTCTGGGACCCCTTTGTTCTAATCTGTGTTCCTTTTTGGTTGAGTCCTTTTACTCTGTCAGTTCTGGCTGCCTTGTGGTTTCTCCTTGGCCTTTGAGCACTCATATAATCTTGCCCCACCAATCACAGGAATGCATCTTGCTCACATAATGCTCTCCTCTCTTTCTTTGCTGGCTGCAAGAGTCATTATAGGTCTCTAAGCCCTACCTCCTATTTGTGTTTGTAAAGTTCTCCAAAGAGTCCTCTTGACTCTATTCTGGTGACTGCCCTGGAAAAGCTGAAGAGTTTTAAGAGCTCAGTCCATATCCTCTCAGGCAGTAAGATATGAGATTCTCCTCTACCAACAGTCCGCATCTTCAAAAATGTTCCCTTGATTCCTCTTGTATTTGCCTTAAAATGTGGCAGGAGTGAGGGGATCCCCATTCTGTAATGTGGAGATGAAGGAGAAACACTGCCCAATTTTATACTTTTAACAGTTACTCCATAAAAACATCCTTCCCCTACCCTTCTCCCTGTCAAATCCTCGCCATACTTGATATTATTGTTAGTTACTGAGCCTGCTTGTTGCTTTTAATGTAAGGCACTACTATTAAGAGTTTCTTGCATATATACCTCAGAGACATCAGAATTAATGATAGATAAATTCTAAAAATTCCCAGTTGACATCTTATTATCAATCTAATATTTCAAATGCTTATTTAGAACATATATCTCCATTAGTCACTACCCTATGTCATGGTTCTACTGACCAGTGCAGTCCAAAAAGAATATAAGGAAAGCTACACATGTAAGTTTTACATTTTCTGGTACCAGTTTAAAAAATTTAAAAAGATAGAATACAATTTAATGATTATGATATTTAATAATATATACCAAAACAGTTGATAAGTATACACATCAATAAGCATTTCCTATTTTTATTTCTTCTTTAAACTCTGCTAGGTATTTGTTAGAGTTTGGTCATGAGGTGTCCTTCCAAAAGCTCCTGTGTTAACACCAAAATATTCAGAGGTGAACAGATTATGAATAGATTATGAAAGCTGTAACCTAATTAGTTCATCCTAGTTTTAATGGAATCTAGGTGATTCCTATAAGCAGGTTGGGTACGGTTGGAGGAGCTCAGTAACTGTGAGTGTTACCTAGAAGGGTTCATATTCTCTGAAGCCTTTTCCTCACCTTCTCTTTGTTTGTTGGCCACCTTGAGCTGGGTAGATTTCCTCTGCTGTTGCCTTCAGCCAAAGTAGTCCAGCTCATGTCAGTCCCCCTATAATGGAGTCTGCCAACCAAGGACTGAATCTCTGAAATCATAAACCAAAAATAAACTTTTACTCTTTGCTCTTAAAAGGTATTTTGATCACAGCAACCAAAAAATGACTAGCACAGTATATTGAAAAAAAAATCGCCTTTTATTTCTGTAGCTACCTTTCAAGAACCCAATAGCCACATGCCATAGGGGCTACTATATTAGACAGTGCAATCTTAGACTATTCCTCCTGACGGGGAAGAACTGTATCTTATTCATTGCTTCATGATAGGTAACAGGAAGGAAAATCCAATGCTGTAAGTTAGACATTCAGTTGTAACATAAAAGGAAAAGTATACCAGTAATATTGATTAAATATATCTATATAAAAAAAGAAGAGACAAAATGAAATGATACCCTAAATTTATTTCATTTACTTTAGGAAGTACATTTAGAATCAGATTGTACTCGACCTATTACCACAGTGATTTGCATCAGACTTGCCTTTTCCCTCTGACTTTCTAATGCCTACTTGATGATTTTTTCCTACATATTTGTTTAAATATCAATTATTTTTTCAGCTCAAGATGCTAGATGAATATCTAGAAAGTACAATGTGTAATAAGAGATAGGAAAAATATAAAGATAATAACATGAAAACCTTATCAAAAGAATAAAACAAATAAAAATGAACTACTTAACATCACCAATTCTAACCTTAGTAGCAATCTCTAAATAAAAAAAGTAGTCGTTTAAGTGTTATTTATAAATAGTTCGGGATTTACTGTGATACGTCACTGATGAAGGGTTAAGAATGACAAGAGCAAAAATGAATTATACTATTGGACTATGTGTGGGTTAAGTTTGTAGCATTTCAACTTAATCTGCTTTTAAAAGATTGCTTGGCTATACAATGTAACATGTAGAAATTCAGTTACAGTCCTTTAAGACAGTCAAATAAATCCTTGGTTTAATCAAGGATACTATTAAAAACACTGGAAGTTATTATTTTTCTCACTTTTATATAATAATTCATATAGTATTAAGCAATCATGCTGTCATATTTTAGGATTGAGTTTTAGTTTATTATGTCTGTTGTATAATTAAAGAATTGACATCATATTAGAGAAAAAAGTTAAAAGAAGTAATATTTTAATTCCTAATCTATTTCACTGTTTTATCAAATGATTCATTTTTATGCAGATAAAATGGAAGATTGAAAATTGAAAATTAAATTCAGTAGACAGTACAAAATGATGAAAAGCTTTCCTTAACTCCATGTAACTTGGAACAGTCCCATTCATTTCGGACAGCCCCTCCTGTGTAAAGCAGTCATTTAGGAGATGTAATTTAGTTCTGTAAAAACAACTTTTAGATTATAAGTTTCTCTGACCAGAAAATATTGTTGTTTGAAACAAACGTATTTCTGAATCCCTGGGCTAGAGTTGGATTAAGGTTCTTAAGTATGAGACAGCTATGAAATATTTTTGGCATTTGAGAATTTTCCAGACATTGCTTTGGTATTAGGTGAAAGAATGGAAAGGTTTTCTTTCTAAATTTTCAATACTTTACTGATATACTGAAGTAAACTTCAAACACCAAATGGAACACATGCAATAAACAATGACACTTAGTTTTCTAGCCATAGGTTAAACCACCTGCACAGTAAGTCACTAGCACTAATTCTTTTCTAGCTAACTATGTCTGCAAAGATAACTTCTGAGGTGCTGTTATCTTTATTTCTTTGTCCTAGGTTGTTTAACTTGTTACAACTGCAATATATTTTATGTTGCTTTATCTTGAGCTAAGGAAAGGGAGGAAATCACACCATCAAATGTTTTGAGTCAATCACCAGTATGACCTAAATGTTTTCCATATGTTTCAGTATTCTCCATATGGCATTTGTGTCAGGAAGTTGCTAGAAGGAACAAAGAAAATAAAAGCAAAAATCAAGAACAAAAAAACCTTATCATACTTTCATTGCAAGCCTCATTATCTATTTCATGTCTGTTGAAGAGAGAAACTGAAATTTTTCTTGCTGCTCCAAAATGTCTCTCACTAGCAAATTTGCCTGATTAGTCTTTCTGACCATGCCTGACATATGAATTCTCTTGAAGAACATAGTTGCTCTATTACTTTATGTGAAAACTTCTGATTATTTCTCTTTATTTAACTGACCATGACTGAATCCTTCAGCTTCACATGAAAATCTTCAGTTTATTCCACAACTACTATTTCATTTTTACATGCATTACTATCAAAAGTATTCTCTGCTTTCCTGTGTATCTGTTTCTGTTCATGTTTTATGGCACCTCTATTCATCTGTCTTTAAAAATATAATTTCATTTCATTTTGAAATCTATCCTTTGAATAAATAAACATACTATGAATATAACAAATATTGCAAATGCATACAAAAATCACACCACCAAAAACAATGATATAAAGCAATAACATTGTTAAAATTTTCTAAAAATTGTGTTTATATGTCTCTAAGAATATTCAGAGAATGTAATATGACTAGATAGGCAAGGAAAAAAAGTAAGTCGCCTACACAAGGGGGAAAAATAATCACATTCTTCACAAATTTCCATTTTATTTGATGATATATTAAAAGTCAGGTCAATCATGATGTTATGGAATGAGAAATCAATAACAAGAGGTTTCAGAAAATTTACAAACAAATGGAAATCAAACAATATGCTACCATGCATATGTATTAAAGAAGAAATTGATGGGTAAAATAAAAAAAATCTTAGACAAATGAAAATGCATACCCAAAGTTAAAGCTTAAAAGCAGTTTTAAAAGGGAAGTTTATAGCAATATATGTCTGTACCAAATCATCATCATCATCATCATCATCATCATCATCATCATCCTCAAATAAGGAACATAATAACTCAGGAAACTAGAAAAAGAAAGAGCAATTTTAACATTATTAGAAAGAAAAAATAAAAATCAAAACAGAAATCAATGAAATGTATACTATAAAAACAGAAAAAAAATCAACAAAACTTAAGAGTTTCTTAAAAAGATAAGCAAAATTGATAGCACTTTAGCTTGTGGAAGAAAGAGGGAAGACTTAAATAAGTACATTCAGAAATAAAAGGCATGAATTCCAGTTGATGTCACAAAGGATCATAATAGATTACTGTGAATAACTCTGTGTCAACAAATTGGCTAACATTGAAGAAATGAATGCATTTCTAAATGCACAGAAATAAACAAGGTTGAATCAGTAAGAAATAAAATTTGAACTGACTAATAATGTATAAGGACAAAATTAGTAATAAAATCCTGTCAACAATGAACATCTCAGAACTTGATGGTTTTACTGTTAAATTCTCCCAAATAGTTAGAAGTAATACCAATCTTTCTTAAACATTTCCTATGAAATTAAAGAAAAGAGAATACTTGCAAATGGATTTTATGAGGCCGTCAGTTTCCTGACACCAAGCCAAACAAGGATACAATAGAAAATAAAATTATGGGTCAATATATTCTATGAACACAGGTAAGCTAAATACTAAGAAACTAAATTTAACATAACATTAAAAGGATCATTCATCATGAACAAGTGGGATGTAAGAATAGTTCAACGTATGAAAATCAATAACAACAACCACATTAATAGTGTGAAGAACAAAAGCTATATCACTCTCTAAATAGAGGTAGAAACCATGGATAAAATTCACCATCCTTTAATTATAAAAACTCTGAATAAATTAAGTGTAAGCGGAAAGTATCTCAACATAGTCAATACATGACATGACAAACCCACAACTAACATTATTCAGTCATGAAAAGTCTAATATTTTTGGTAAAGATCTTGAACAAAGCAAGAAAGCCCACACTTGCCACTTCTATTTAGCATAATACTGGATTATACTGACCAGAAAAGTTAGGCAAAAGAAAGATATAAAGCCATCCAAATTGGAAAGAAAGATTGTACAATTGTCCCTGCTTGCAAAGTATATTTGATATAAAAAAATTCCTAAAGATTTCACCAAAACCCTGCTATAGCTAATTATATCAGTAAATTTTCAGGATACAATATCAACATGTAAAAAGTACTAGTACTAGTAACAGCAAACTCTCCAAAGTGGAACTAAGAAACAATCCCACGTATACAAGTAAATGAAAATATATCCCATTTTCATAGATTGGAAAATTAATATTTTTAGAATGTCAGTATTAGCCAATGCAAATTATAGGTTCCATGTACTCAATGCCAATACTACTCTAACAAGGCCTGAATATAAATAAAGAATGGACATTATCTCTTGCAGAAAAATAGCCAAATATCTCCATGGAAAACAATTGCTCTTTACTTTCAAAGACAAGATTAGCCTTGCTCCATTCTTTGTCTTCTTGATTAGAATATTAAGATATTCTACCATAAAATTACCCTGCTGTCTGATTATATCCAATTCAACGTCTTGTTTCCTTGAAGCCTTTTCCAAAGCATCTCACACAAGCTCAAATAGTGTAGTGATAACTTGTTATCGAGATAGCCCACGGTTCCCCATGCTGTGAGGTATTGTTCTGGAAAAGAGAGGATATTAAGTGACAGATATTAGAATTTTATTGACAGTCTCTCTTTTTCTAGCAGGAGCTAGAGGGAAAAGAATAAAGTTATCAGACCCCATGAATCATGTCTCAATTTTTTATTTATTTTTTATATTTTTATTCTTACCATATTTCCTATTATTTAAAGTACAAGAGTTCTTTTTGCACTTTGCTTATGATCCTGTGTTTTATGAATTTTTAAATGTTTTCAATAGTGAAGAAGGTGTTATCTGAGATATTACTTTGTAAGTATCTTTGCTTTTTTTCCATTTGTAACCAGAAGTTCACACAAAGCTTCCCCAATCTTTCAACATCTCAAAGATAATACCATTCTTTTTGTGTCTTGTATAAGTCTTTAAGACATTTAGTATTTCCTGACTTGAGCCAAAATAATTTATCTTCTGATCTCCCTGGTATGATACATTTTTTGACTCTTTTACCTACATATTATAATTTAAATTATAGCTCAAATATGAGCTCTTTAAGAATAAAAGACAATATTTTATGATCCTTGTATATTATAGAAAAGCTCAAAGATATTTAGTAAACATGTTGTTTTGGGAAGAATGCATAATAATTAATTTAAAACTATGGAAAAAATAGCAAGGTCAATGCAAACTTTGAAATGATATAAAGATAGCATTTTTTAAAAAAAATAGTTTCCTCTCTTGCTTTCCTATCCCCTACTTTTGATCTTCACAATGTTAATGTCCTGATCAAAAGATACTCCTGTGCTTCCTCATGCTTATGCACAAGCTGTATTAGCACAAATACAAATGCATTCAATGTATTTTTCTGTAATTATCCATAAATGCTAATTATTCACTATATTTATACATATATATTTTTTCAGATGATTCTCATATTCATTCTCATATCATATCACTGATATTTATTTATATGTTCATATGTCAAACAGAGCTAATTTCTAATTAAATACATTTAAATAAATTATATAATACTGAATAATAGGTCAATTGAAGGATACTTAGATTCTTACTTTTTTATTTCATTAATAGCAATAATGTCAGGTATAATATTTCTAGGTTAAATTCCAAACAGCAGTGGAAATTCACTGATGCATGATTAATATATCATCTGTATATGATGTTTCTTAAACTTTTAAGGTACATAAGTGAAAAAAAGAAAATGTTATTGTACTTTGTATTTCCCCAGCCTCCAGGCATCTATTTTAAATTTTACTAATCTTTTATAATTTAATTTAAAATTTACTGAAATTTTTGCATACATTTATGTTAACTGTATTTCTTATGTATGTTGCCTATATTATTAATCTTTTTGCTTTTATAAAATAATTAAATGTATCTCTTTTATTTTTTGGTTTCTAGAGTTCTTGATTGGATATAGTCCAAAGTTCTGTTGTAAAATATTATTATATTATGTTGCAATTTTTATTAGCCTAAAATAGTTTATCTGACATTAGAAAGGATCCCATTCATCCATTTTTTTTCGGATATCCCATTCTTTTCCTCATGCATTGAACTGCCAAGTTTTTTGATTACCAATTTTCTAAAATATACTAACCTTTCTTTGTTGAATATCTTTGCTATTAACAAATCTATTAATCTATTAATAAATCTATTAATAATATCTTTGCTATTAATAAATCAATAGATTTATTACTTTTTTGCTATGTACTGAATACATACATTTATAAATAAAATACACTTTTATTTCTGTGGTTCTATAGTTTCCACAAATTTTTGAACAATATCAAATGTTAAATACGTAAAACTCATTTATTTAGTTAGATATTAATAAAATGAGATCTAATATCATGAGTTTAACCATATTTTTCTTTGTTAAAAGAGCCTCTAAGGTTAGCCATAACAGGGCACACAGCCTGAATATGAAGAAGATGTTGCAAAGAAAGTAAATGCTTGAATAAAAAAGGAAAAGAGAAAAAGAACTGTGTTAATGATCTCCATGTATTTTCTTTTACCTCAGTTTAGGAGAAGATACTATTTCCATTTTATCAATGGACAAAGAAGTTCAAGGCCAGCTGTTTAGACTTTATTTATCCTGTTGCAAACAAATGTACTGGTTTTGAATGAGAATGTCCCCCAAAGTCTCATGTGCATGTAGGTTGGTCTTTTAGGAAACTTTTAAGTCATGAGTGCTCTGAGCTCATCAGTGGATTAATCCATTTGTAGCAGAATGGTTTACTATGAGATGAGACCTAGTTGGAGAAGATGTGTATGGTTTAGATATGAGGTATTCCCCTAAATGCTCATGTGTGAGACAATGCAAGAACATTCAGAAGTGAAATGATTACTTTGTAAGAGTTCTGACCTAATCAGTAGATTAATACACTGGTAAGTATACAGGCAAGTAGAATATGAGTGGAGGAAGTAGGCCACTAGGGTATGACTTTGGGTTTTATACTTTGTCCATGGTAAGCTGAGCACTACCCTCCCTCGCTCCCGCTCTCTCCCTCTCTGCTCTCTGGCTCTTATTTCCTGAGCGGCTTTCCTCCACCATGTCTTTCTACTATTATGTTCTAACTCATATTGAAACCAAAGCTGTGGAATCGACCAACCAAGAACTGGCCCACTGATACCATGAGCCAAAATAAACTTTACCTCTTCTAGGTTGTTCTTTTAAGTTATTTTAACCACAGCGACAAAAAGCCAACTAAAACAAAGTGAAATTCTGTGGTATATCTTCAAAAAGACCTCTCCCTGTCTTTTCCCACTCTTTGGCTGCCATGAAGTGAGCAGCTTTCCTTGTTCTGACCATTACTCAGAGTAAAGGAACTGACCAGCCATGGTTTGAATCTTCTGAAATTGTGAAATAAAACTAATATTTCCTCCTTTAAGTTCTTCTTGTCAGGCATTTTGGTCACAGTGATACCAATACATCAACTCTAGACATGCTAAGCATCTACTTTGTGGGCCTGTTGATGTGAGTTGTTTTGAAATCATATCTTTCCACACAATGAATTTCTTGAGTGTCATGTAGACTTAACTACAATCTGTTTAGCGTTCCTTACAAACTGGTTGGGACAAAAGTACTCTATTTGAGATTTTGTGATATGTAACAAAAAATAGAAAGCAATGTATTTTTAAATTGCCTTCGATGTCATTGTGATGATATGACAGAAAAGATCTGAACATTGTCTCTGATAACCTAATGTATGTGTCAATTCACCAAAATACTAAAAATAACTTAGCATTTAGTATTGACTTTCTATAGGAGTCCAATACCTTCACTAGACTTATTAGAAAAGAATCTCAGATTAACTTATCTGCATAATTAAGTAGACTCCCATCTAAGGACTACAAATATATATTGCATTTTAAAGTAAATTTTAACACTTTTTAAAAATATTTATTTTTCGTTGTAGTTGGACATAATACCTTTATTTTACTTATTTATATGTGGTGCTGAGGATGAAACCCAGGGCCTCACACATGCTAGGCAAGTGCTCTACCACTGAGCCACAATACAAGCCCACAAAATACATTAATACACTTTTAATGTACTTTTTAAATACAGAAAATTGGCTTTTGTCACTCTGGCTATTTTAAAGAATGTATATTATTGTTGGAGTTTGAAACCATTATCTTAGAAGGTATTAAGCCAAATGTCATTTATTTGTATCTGAGCCAATTTCTGAACTGAACACAGAAATGCAATGTCCTCTTCACTGCAGCAAAAGATATTGAAACCCATATAATTTACTGCTTATAAGCTCTAGCTTTGGTGTGAAATATACTTTTCTTTGAATCTGGGACTTAACTCATATTTGAAAATTTACATTTGTAGGAGTTAAATAAATTAGCTTGCTTTTTCATCTTCAAAATATCATAATGCTTCTTACTCATATAATTAAAGGGTTTGCAGTACTGGAGCTTGAACCCAAGGCCTGATACATACTAGGCAAGCATTTTGCCACTTAGTTATATCTCCATCCCTTTTTAATTTTATTTTGAAACTGGGTCTTACTAAGTTATCCAGGGTGATCAGAACATGTTATCTTCCTGACCCAGTTTCCTGAGTTGCTGTGATTACAGGTGTGCACAACTGTGCATGGATTAATATATATTTTTAATAAGCTGTGAGTGTTACAAATATCTTGTTTCTTTGTCCTCCCTTATGGCCTTAGCCAAGGGTGATATGCTAAGTCAATGAAAAACATGCAAATTCAATGGTGTAGAGTCTGACACATGATCTATGTTACTTATAATTAAATATACCAGTTCATTGCAAAATGTACCATAGCCTATTATTTGTTAAAATTTGTCCTTCAGAATTATATATGTCAGTACTTAACACTATGAGGTAAAAATATATTCTAAGTTTAAACATTTTGAGTGATTTAAAATGAATAATGAAAAAAATATAGTTCACCTAAAAACTAGTTGGCTAAGTTTTTGTCTGAATCCACAAATTTATTTCTTATTTCATTGAATTAAAGTTATTTTAAAAATCTTACTAACAAGATGCTGAGAGGTCATTTAACTGCAAACTTGCTAAAAGTCTCCACAATAATAAACAAAAAAGTTGGATGTCATAAGCTCTCTTTGATACAGCTATTTTAAATGACTACAAGCTTAGTGATAATTAATTATATTTCTTGAGACGGCAAACTCATTTTCTATACTGAGAATTGAAAGAAAATCTGATATTTTATAGCAAAATACCAACTGGCATTTGTTGTTTTGTAAGTGTTGCCTGGAATGAGGTACTTGAACAGGATAAAGATAAAAGGAAAATGCCAAAAAAGATGATTTATTTCCCAATTGTTCATGCCTTTCCAATAAACAAACAGCAATGCTACACACTGAAACAATTCATATATTTGAAACAGGAAAACAAACTTGTACTTCTTTGTGATTTGTTTTATTTCTCAATATCTAAGCTTTTCATTTCAGGGTTCAAGCAAATGTGGATATTTTGAATGGCTGGGGCATTCTGCATCTCTCTGGAGCTTGTTATTATTCTTGGTACATAGAATTTACACAATAAGTGTCCAAGGAAGGACCAAGTTATTCTACTGTTAAAATAAGTTTTACCAAAAATTAGATCGTCTAATAGAATAATATGCAAATTTTTCTTAATAGACTCCTAACATTTAAGTTATTTAGTGCTCCCATTTGATCAAAATTAGTTCTAGTATACTTGCCAGAGCAGCAATTTGAAATGAATATTAATTTGAATCAATCTTTGATTTGAACATGACACTCAGTTACTTATTAAGAAAATAAATTTCAAAAAAAAATTCATGTTCTGATTCCTTTTGATTTGATCAGCTTAGATAATTTCCCTTTTATAAAAAATTTTAAACCCTAGAAACTTGCTCTGATCACTTGGAGTTGATGATAGAACTCAAATTAATAACTAGATTTTTTTAGTTCTAATCTAAAGCCTTTTTCATGCAAAGCAGAGATATTATTAATTAGCAATCTGATTTGAGATCCCTTTTCAAGGCACATTTGCTTTAAATCAAATATTCTACTATAAACAAAGCCACAATTATCAATGAAATATAGAAACATCATTGAATTTTCTCAAATTTTAAAATTTATATGTTTTCTGACAAAATTTGTTTTCTATTGTTGAAAACTTACTGAAGACATCAAATGATATGTTACAATACAATAAGAAATTTAAACTTGATCCATAATTTTTTCCTATTTAAAATACTAGATATGTAATATGTTAGTGAATTAATAATAACAAGTAAATATATAAAGCTAAACATTTGAATTTTTTTCTTTTTAATTCCAATGTGCCTCATTTTATCACAAGTGAAATAAATTCTCCTATATTTGAGTGAGATTATTGTTGAACTTCGGATTTATTAGAGCATATTCTAGGTGACTGATGAAGTCAAACAAAGCACAAGGACAAGTTTAAGAAAATGTAAAATCAAAGTTATAATTGCCAAGCTTGCCCATTTCAATTTCCTTCAAAATGTTTTATTATATGGAATTATTACTATTTATGTTTGTTATGCTAATTTCCTTTTCTCAATGAAATATAGAATGCCAAATCACTAATTTATTAATTTTACTTACAGCTTAGATGAGTTTTTCTAGGCATATGGTGGTTCCCTTAGCATGTATTAATTTTGTTCAGAATGTGTTCCCTTTGAAGTTAAAATAATAATGAAGTGTTTGGAGAATAGTACATTGAAAATGCAACCAGAAGCACTTTCTCTGCACTAATGTCATTATTCTCCTTAATGATACGGAATTTGGGAAAATCTTGAGATACAGTAGTATCTCAAGCATAAATTTTTTAAGCATAAATTATCTCATGTTTACAGTGATACCTGTTTGCCCACAACTTTGATATAGCTCTATTTTTAAGAAAGGGCACCAAATCAGGCAGAGATCTTACTTTTTTAACACTTTTAAAAATATTCACCTCTTTTTAATTTAACATTATCATAATAATCCCTCCATATCATTTACACTAGTGGGGTGCTAAAGATAACAAAAGCTACCAGGGACCACTAATGTATTTTTAAATCTATGGAAAAAAAAGACTTATTTATTTTTTTTACAATGTATGTTTAGCTGTTTAAACTTAGTCTTCAGAATGGAATTTGATAACCAGTGTTTCTCTTTCAAAATAATATTTTGTTAAATTTGTTGGAAGTGATGTTCATATTGTAGCCTATGTACATATTTCTATGAATAATACTAACACAGTCTGGCTCTAAGGCTTAGAAGCTAATGTAGAAAATATAATGTTAAAACTCACAAAAATATAAATTGATACAGTGCATGGACAAGAAATATAATCTTGAGGGTTGGACTCCATGTTTTCTTTTCTGTTTTATTCTTTAGTTAATTTCAGTGTCTTTGTCTCAAACTCATATTTTACCCTGAAGAAATTCAGGTTGTATTTGTCCATTTCTATACAACTAGGGAGATGAAGTCAATCCTTTGGTACTGACTTGTTTTTCTCCTATCCAAAAACATGTATTGTCCATACTCTTGAATAGCTTGATAACCCACATTGTTATCTTGCAGACATTTCTGCATTTTATTTTAAGAGTTGGTTTACAATAACATATGGCTTGTTCTTCCTAACTACATAAAGCATTTATACTGCTGCTTTTACAGTTTTACTGCTCCCTGTTTCCCATTATATTGGGGCAAGATATATATTATAAGATTAATATTCTTCATTATTTTTCTAGCGTAATGTTTTATATTCATCAATAGGTTTTTTTTAAAATTATTTTGATACTTTCAAAAGAGGCCAAAGCTGCTGCAGAAATTCTGATGTAACCTGGTATGCTTAGATATATGGCTGCAGGGTCAGAAGTTATTGGAAGCTTCTAAGTTGTGAGTGTGGAGAGAGGGCACATCCTTAGACCTATGTTACTCAGTTTTTCATTGCTGTGACTTGGACCTGAGGTGAGGCAGAACACTATGGCTAAAGGGTAAAGGGTATTACAGCCAAACATTGTTAAGCTTGTGGACACCAGGAAAGAGAGAAAGAGAGAGACTGCTGACTGCAAGGAGCCAAATGCAAAATACAAACCCCACTGGCACACCACTTGTGGCCAACTTCCTTCAGTCACACATCTATTGCCTCTGTACATTCCTCCATTGCCAGTGGGCCCTTTTGGGGACACCTCATATCCAAACCTTAACAGACCTCTTGGGCCATCGTCACCCTGTGCAACCTTCCTTTACAGTCTGTACTTCCCCTGCACTGTTACCATCACCACCTGGAGACATACTTTCATCATTGGGGAGCAATCAAGCAATCCTCTCTTTTAAAAAAGGGAGATTCTTCTTCATTCATGTTGTTTTTTTAATCAGAAAGTCTGGAGATTTTTTGGGTGCCAATTGTTAGACTCCCATTAAAAAATAACCATATTTTCTTTTTTTTTTTACTGTGTTTTCAGTCAAATCATTTCAATTGAATCCAGTTTTGCAAATGTATGCTACCTATTGAGACAATCTCAAAAATGTCCATAACATCCCTTCTAATTACTGAATAATTATTTATATTCTAGTCCATGCCACCAGAACACATACTATGTATTTATGCACGTGCATGTGTGTGAGCGCACTGAATTTTCCTGATACCTGTGAATATTTTTTGCTAGGGAAAACCTCTAGTTGAGTTAAATTAATTGAGCTCAATTTAGTTAAATTAATTTAGTTAAATTTAATTCAATTTAGTGAAATTGAGTTAAATTCAATTTTCTCTCTATATGTATGTGTGTGTATATATATACATGTTTACAAATACATACATATATGTAGAGATACAAATATATAACTGCATTCATTTAAAATGTTACATAATTATGATTCAAAGAGATTTTAAATAACTTGTCCAAGGTCACAAATCACTAAATGTTAATGTCTAAACCTGATATCAAATCTGCCTGTTTCTATGACACTTCTTATTCTAGAGGAGGGCAGTAGGTTGATGACCATTTGATTCTGCAGGGTTGAAACATCAGCAGCGCTTCACAATTTGCAAAGTATTATCATCGATCTGATGCTATCTGGACATCTCAAGAGTACTTCGGTCTAATATTTTCTTTTTCTTTTCTTTTCTTTTTTTTTTTTTGCTTTAAACAAAGGGAAAAATGGAGCTTATAGGGCTATGGAGGGATGCCAGGCTCAGTTAAAGGATTTTAAAGTGATATCCAACACGCCCATGCATATTCTATAGAGATGACAACAATGAAAGGATGCATGTTTGAGAAACTGTGCCACTGTAGTATGTATTAATGAACAAACAGATGAAAAAAAAAAATGGGAAGCTCTAAGTTGTAAAAATCGGTGGTTGTCTTCTTTGCACTGGATTTATTTTGTGCCTTCAACCTACAGTAAGAGAGCTCCACTATGTACAACCAATGAAAGATCTAGTGGACGAGTTTGTTTGGTCCTCCGCATTTATCACTTTCATTTTTAAGGGCTTTCTTCATAAATCATGTTGTACCATGTATTTGCCAAGACCCTATTGTTTTCACTGTGCTGGAAGCATGTTCTAGTCACCCTGTCTTATGATTAGATCTGTATTTTTTCCCAGTTCCACTCTACGTTCTTAATGTAATAAATTTGCCAATGGTACAAACATTGATTGGGTAGCATCCTCATAAGAGAGTTATGCATTTGAAAATAATTTCTAGGAAAAAAACCTTTATCAAAATATGATAATCATAATCATTATAGGTACATTTCTCAGACACTTATGATATTAGGCACTATTCTAAATACTTTGGCATTATCTTCCTTAATTTTTTAAAATCTCTAAGAATTAGGTGTGATTCCCAATTTCTTTGTCTAAATATTCTATGATATTTAAAGATTTTAGTGATTCACAAGTCCATGTAGGAAATTGCAGAGAGATCATTATAAGAGTGATTTCTTAAATATCAAAATCTATACTTGAACTTTTATTCTGAACTTGGGAGACACAATATGATTGGATTGTGACTTTATTCTCCCGATAAAAGCTCATTCTAGCTTTCTAGGAGGTTAAAAATAGCGATTCATGATAATTCAGTGAAACTATAATGTATAGTCTTTTCCTATAAACAGAAACTGTTGTTAAAATGTCAGCTAATTATGTATGAGTTTCAGGTGGTACTGGAAATATGTATTTAAGTTTTACAGACAATAAACAAACAACTGCACCATCAAGTGTCATCACACATTCAGTATAGAAGTATGGCCAGGCACATTACCAGTAGTGGTGGCTATATTTCACCCATAGAAGATCACAACAATAACACAAAGTCACAAAGGCTGAATCTAATCATTCTCTAAACGCAATCTGGCTTATTCCATGATCTTCAACTAGCATAACTATATTCTGTGTACTCAAACACTTATCTGTCATTGAAGATAAACCATTCCTTAGCCTGCACAGTCATTGAGCCTATACAAAATATAGAAACCAGATTAACTTCAATTGCTACAAAGACTCTTTGCAAGTCTTTTTTTAAAATTACTTTTTACATACATGACAATAGTAGAGTTGTTACATTCATTTTTTTTGCATTACAATTCTTAATTCACCTTTATACCACAATTTATCAAATCTCTGTTTGTATATATGGTATGTTGACACCAAATTCACATCTTCATACATGATTGACAAACATATTCTGTTTTACTGGTCATCTGCGTGCACAGATAAATGTAAATGAACTATTCTATCTATATGTCTGAAGTATTTTGTAAGGATAGCCACTTAAGAGCTGTTTCTGCATATGGTGCCCTGACTCTTCTACTTCTCTACAGCATCTCCTAACAAGATACGTAGAATCAACAGTATCTACAGCAAAGCCCTTTAATATCTGGAGTCTTTGAAAACTGGCTGCTCTATGACAATTAGGAGATGCCCTTCCCTTAACTCTTGTTGGCAGTGTCTTTCTGAAACTCTCTCTGGCCCTTTCCTGCCCTATATTGTTCCAGACATCAGACAAGTGGCAGGAGCAACCAGTTTTGGATTCACTTCTCTAAGCCTTAGGAAAACACACTGGCCTCAGGCTGTCATTGCTACCACAATATCTGATCTCTAGGCCACTAGGTTAGTCGCTGCTTTATCACACTTTGTTGTTATTTTTTCAGTGTACCCATCAACCTGTCAAAGCTTGTTTTCCTGTTTCTGACAATCACCGAGCTATGGCCAGAAAACAAATATGCATTGGGATTCTTTTTTTAGGGAAACAAACCCAGTTCTATAGACAAGCTGTTTCTCACACTTGAGATCCATACAAATAGTTTCTGTCAATGCAGCCATTCTTTTGGTTTAGGCAAACAGTTTCTGTTGCACCACAGCTCACAAAGGTTTCTGGGTGCGGTGCACTCTTCTTAAATTTATTGATATATCCTGGCACCAAATGAAAAGCTAAGCTCAGCCTCTGTGACCCTTGGAACAAGTCTGTATTGCAAATAGCCATGGAACTTCAAGCCAGGATTTGGCTTGATGACCTGCTGACACTTCTCAGATGCAGAATGTACGGCTCCTCTTCACTGGGCCTGAGTAAATAGTGCCAAATAAAGGGAGCTTGTCATTTGGTTCTTCAGGCGCTTATCTCTAACTCTTCAGTATATTTGTAAGATTATTACTCTGGGCATGTTCACTGTTTCCTTGTTCAATATTTCAGACTGAAAGAATTCAAATAATATTTCAAGTTAAAGAATAAGGTGACCAGCTATACTTTGTAGCAAATATATTCATATATATATATAATATATATATATATATATATATATATAGTGACTATAAAGATTCTAATTTTGATTGTAACATAAACTAGAAATAATAAATTGTCCATAGCTTGGAAGCAATATTGAAAAATCAAATCACATTTTTTTTTGCAGATCTTCTTCATATTTTAGAATTCAGTACCAAAATCTATTTCTGCAATTTAGATACATTGTAATAATTTTTGATGCAGTTTTTCTAAAGAACGGGACTATTGGGCCAATAAGGTCAACAGCAATTTTCTGAATTCTTCTGATATCTTAAATAATGGAATAACCATCAATGTAGGTGGCTATTCAACCAATGTATAACCATAACTGTGATAAAGAATTTTACCTGTATAAGGCAGTCCTTTGTCATAATTCTCCTGTTTGATGGAAAGTTTATTTTAGAAAGTCAAAAGGCCAAATTGAAATGAAACAAAACAAAAATGGGACATAGGTTTTTTACTCTCTAGGCAAAGGCTGTCTTGTAATGAATATTGGCTCATTTATTCTGTATGTGAATGTTTCAATGTATTTGGATGTGTGTGATTTCATACATGCATATGATTGTGTATGCCTATGATTATGCAATCTGCTCTTTACAGTCCAAAGTTATTCAAACATGCCATCTGCTTCTTAAGCATTTTGGAATAGTGTTACACTGAACACATTATTTCAGTAGTTGCCAAGGGTTTAGAAGTCTTAGATGTCCTTACTGATCATTTGTGTGTGTGTGTGTGTGTGTGTGTGTGTGTGTGTGTGTGATCTTTGCCATATCCCTACATTCTTTTTTGGCAAGTTAATCTCATTTTAATTTATATAAAAATTATTTCTTCCTCTTCTACCTCTTTCTTCTACCCTTGATGTTTAGGAAACAATATAATCTTTCTTAGCATTTAAACTTACACTGTGAAAAATGCTTATACTTTTATTTCTAGGTTGGACAGCTAGCTGTAAGAGCCTTCCTGGCTTCCATCAAAAGTGAGAGTATCCGCAAATTTACTGTAAACTTACTTATTATTTCTTTCTTGCTTATTATTTCATTTCAAGTTGCGTTGTCTACACATTCATTGCACTTTATTCACAGTACACTGCAATGAACTCAGTTTATGCACCATTCTAGATCCTTGAACGTCCTTCCTTCAGGGTATAGTACCACTAGAAAGAGCTTGAACTTCTAACGTTTGAAGTAGGTGGGTCTTGCTGCTCTTTTATTCTCTAAAACTTAAGGGTTCTGCTTTGCTGGTTAATCTCAGGTCCTCCCAATCACAAGCAGAAAGACACTGAAAGACATAAAGTGTGATTCCTGCTCCTCTTGCTTTCCACCTTCAGCTTCAGGGCTTCCCAGAGAGGGCTAAGGCATGAGAACAGCAAGAAGTGTCTGTCACCCATGAGTATGGGCCAGGCTCCTAGGCCTGCAGCTGGCAGGTGAACAGATAGAGCTTGTTGGCCTGCGAAACTCTGAATGTGTTATCCTTGCTGCATTGGCCACTTGCGTACACAGTGCCTGAACACAGCCATGGAGCCTCAATGTGTACTTCACCGTTTTGACTATAAAGACACAGAAGTCTATAGATAATTTGTTCTCCCTCTTTAACTCAGGACAATTGGTTTAGAGATATGATGCCTTCATAAGGCCTTGAAGGTGTCCCTCAAGAAAAGCAGTACAGAATGCTCATCACGATGCTTTAGCTGGTCGGTAAAGCCCTCTGTTACTTTTGTTCTCTCTTCTCTGCCTCATTAACTTTTGCCATCTCCCGCTTCCCTGAAATTGCATTCTCAAATAACATGTTTGCACATAACCTTTGCTGCAGGATCTGCTTTATATTGTTTTGAAAAACAGACTATGCCACCCACATTAATTCCTATATTTTAAGTCTTAATTCCTTTTAAAAAATGCCTTCCAACTCATTTTTATTTTTTTATTTGCCAATTTTTTTGTCCTTGAATTGTTTTCTTTTTATTGTTTTAGAGTTGGTGATTGAAGGCATGCCTTGAACATATTCTGCTATTGAACTCCACCCCAAGCCCCTGGCTCATGAATTCTTTATTTTTTCCTTGTGAACTTTTCCCTCAGAAGTTACTATTTTACTAAAATTTTGTTTTCTTTTATCATGGAACCATGTTAATGATAAATTTATTCTGTTCTGAAAAAATATCTCTATGGAGTACGTTTACTGAATTTTGTGTTTTCTAATTTTACTTTTAAAAATATCATCTATGCTTGTTTATTTTTATTTCTACTAAAATAGAGTTGAGTTTTCTGCTGTGTACCAGGAGATTATAGGGTGAGTCCACATGTGTTCGATAGGCTGTTCAACTCGAGCACCTTCTTTGTGGTCACAGAGAAAATTGCTTCCCATGGAGACTGCTCGTCTGTGTAACTTTTGTGTGTTGCTTTGCCTCTCCTGCGTCTCTGAATTCAGATCTAGGGAAACTCTGCCAAAAGACATTGTATCTTAGGTTTATGCATTTGTGTTAGAGGAGGAGTGCAGCTTTGGCAATGCAGGGTGAACCCCTCAATGATCACAGGATATTTATGAAGACAGTTGATTTCTAAAGTACCCTCCTATCAGGTTCCTTGTCACTCTTTTTGCTTCTCCCCTTCTCCATGGCTTTTGCCTGTTTGTAGCTTCTTTTGCCAGCCCTTATATATATTACAGAATGTGTGAATTACATCTCAAAACACATAGGTATTTGCCATCTGTCATTACAGACTGGCCAACTTAGAGTAGGTGTTTTTGGTATTACATAAAATTACAGGGTACACAATGGCCACTTTTATTCAAAAATAGTAATCTACATTTTAGTAATCATATTATTTAAAAGGGCAGAGATATTAAAATGACTGTATAATAAATTAATCACAGTTAAAATTTATGTTTAACATGATTGTGGGAGCTAATGTTAATATTTGTAGGACACTAAAATAGTGATGGTAA
Organism: Ictidomys tridecemlineatus; assembly: GCF_052094955.1. Classification (NCBI taxonomy): domain Eukaryota; kingdom Metazoa; phylum Chordata; class Mammalia; order Rodentia; family Sciuridae; genus Ictidomys; species Ictidomys tridecemlineatus. The sequence goes on from NC_135479.1 coordinate 107,831,172, forward strand.
CTTCACAGAGGATTACTGTAAAACTTAAAATACTGCATGCCTTCTTTGAAAATTTGAGCACTATCTCTTCTTTACAGATAAAAAATGTAAATCGGAATCTGTGTGTACATATATACAGGAAGCGCAGCCCTATGTGGAAATAATATACATTCAATGACTTTGGAAGGAAATGATTTGTTGGAACGGGGGGCAAGTTTTTCGTTTGTGTTCTTCATCATCATCTTCCCAGACCTCAATACAGTGCTCACATAAAGTAGACCCTCAATAAATGTTTGTTACTAACTAAATTGAATGAATGTTTTTGTTATAACAAAATAATGATACTCCATATTACTTCTGCCTAAAGAAATAGCTGTCTTTGTGATAGAATAATTCTTCATGGATTAATAACTTTAGGAAGATGGAAAATGGTTGGTAAGAAAAACTGATGCATATCTACATCTCAAAAAATTGAAGCTGAAAAAGTAAAGTTTGTTAAAATTTCCTGGTTCTTACAAGGACAATAAATAATTAATATGCATATTTTTTACTTAATATATAAAGACTGAGTTTTTGTATGTTATCATATAGAAGGACAAAAGTAAAATGTAATTTTTCTGTTCATTTTTTCCATTACTGCTGGTTTTCAATGGAGATTTTATAATTACTGAGGTGAGCAGTGCAAACTGGACTTTTTGTGTCTAGAGAATTAAAACAAAATCATGCATTTATTATTAATTTTTTAAAATTTTAGTGGTTCTATTGGCATTTCTCTCTTCATTATTAATTATATTATTTTTTCCACCGAAGGACCATATTGTATTAAAATTGTTCCTTTGTGTACTTGACAATCTAAATACATCTTAAATAAGCTTCATGTTTCTAGTTATGCAGAACCCTTCCTTCCTTTTGGTTGGCAATGTCTTATGTTCAAGTATCTTTTTAATCATTTATATTTTATAAAACCAAATATGTTGACTCCCTTAACTTACTGGTGTGTATCTGTGTGTACATAGTAGCAAGGCATCAAAGTCTCAAGTGCATAATTTATCAAAATGTTCATGTTAAGTCCTTTACCAAATGTCAGTGAACACTATTAAGTGGATAATTCTGTTCTCTTTAAGGGAAGAAAATGCCTTTATCAACTTTCTTTTTAAAAGATACATTATGTTAATTAAGCAGGAAATGGGATCTAATACTATAACCTGTGTTATCTATTTCCTTCAGAAGCTATAAATCACTTGTATCAGAATCTCTGAGAGATTGATTGAAAATGCTTAAGCCAGTTTGGGATGGTGTGTTCCTATAATGCCAGGTGCTCAGGAAGTGGAGGTATGAGGATCACTTGAGCCCAGGAGTTTGAGGCCAGCCTGGACAATATAACAGTCACAATAGGGCCCTGTCTCAAAAAATTTTAAAACTATAAAGCTTATTCCCATCCTCACACTAAATAAACACATGTCAACCTCACATATGCCAAACTCAAAATGAATCAAATGTTGGACACATCAGACATAAACTTTAAAAGAGTTTTAAACATGCTCTTTGAGATAAAAGGAAAAAATCTTGAAATGATAGAAAAATACATTTCAACAGAGAAATAAAAGCTGTAAAAGAGAGCTAAATGGAAGTGTCATAACCAGAAAACACAATATCTGAAGTAAAAATTTATAGTGAATGTGTTCAATAGCAAAAAGTCAGTGAACTTCATGATATCTCAATAATAAAAAAGAATCTAAGCTGTAGAACAGACAGAAAGTATCAAAACATTTAACACTTTTGTTATTTGAGTAAGATAAATGAAGGAATGCATAAAAGTAATTTAAAAAAAATAATAGTCTTGGGCTCAGGATGTAGCACAAGCAGTAGTGTGCTCGCCTGGCATGCACTGGGTGCTGGATTCAATCCTCAATACCACATAAAAAAAATTTAAAAATAAAATAAAAATATTATTTCCACTAAAAAAATACATATTACAAAATAATAGTCTTTCAACTAATTTTATAATAATAGTTTTTCCAACTAATAAAAATATTTGAAATTAGGATGATACATAAATTAACAAATTTCAGGAAAATTAGTGAACACCAAATAAGATCAACTTAAAAGTCACTCTTAGATAAATTACATGGTACATTACTTGTTACAAATCAAAGATAAAGAAATGAAATTTTGCAAAGATCCAAAAGAAAAAAAAAGTGAAAGAAAGAAAGAAAACATGTATTAGAACAACAATTTGAATGACTGAAGCTATCTCATATAAAAAATCACAGACCCTTTGGGAAACAGCATCTATACTGTGTTGAAAAGAAAAGCAATGTCAACTCAGAAAAATTTTATATGCACCAAAAAATCTCCTGGGTAAGTAACCAAAAAAATAAGATATCACAGATAAAGGAAAAATAGGGGCATTAAATGAAAACAGTTATTTTTTTAAGAAAGGTCAGAGAACTTCCTCAGGCTGAAGGAATATTTTCTTTCTTCCAGATAGAACTGTGGAATGTTGCAACTAAAAGAAAAACAGAAATTTAACTATTCAAAAAAAAAATACCAATTTTTCCTCTAAAGTTTTAAATGTGTGTATGTGTCTCGAGAAAAAAAATACTGCTTAGTTGGGTATTAATATGCATAGATACAGAAATGCGATTATTATTAAAAAAGGCATAGAGGTAAAGAGAGCATTATGATAAAGTTCCTACATTTCACCTAAAGTGACAAAATGTTAACTTGTATGAGAAAATTAGATAAGTTTCTTTCAATCTAAAGAATCACCACAACAGGAATAAAACATAGAGCTATTGTTAAATTTAAGTGCAATTCTAAAAATGTTCAAGTAATTTGAAAGAGAAAAAAAGGAGAAAAGAATAACTATGGAGAAAAGAATAATTAGAGAGAAAAATAGAAAACAAAGAGTATAATGATCAACTTAAGCTAATATTACTAATAATTATATTAATGTTAGTCTTCTAAACATATCAGGTAAAAGTATGAGAATAGCTAATGAATGTAAGATGAAACTAAACTGTACACTGCCCTTAAGAAATTGATTTTAAATATCAAGTCTTAGGTAAGTGTGAAGGAATTCATACCCAGAAAACATGGATGGGCTGTGGAAAAGTAGGTCAGTTGTAGAACACTGCGTACCTCATATGAGGACCTGGGCTTAATTGTACAATTCAGGATCGATTAATGCTTCTTGTATCAAATGTGGTATCTTGAGGAGTCAGTAACTGGAAGTTGCTACTTATGCCCCAGGCCATCTTGAGAAAATAGATTTATCCTTCATCTGGAATCTTAACATTGGTAGCCATGGGTGAGTTAACATAAAAGTGGCTGCAGACCATTGCTGTCTGTTTCTCATTTAATGTCCTCAGTGCCTCAGGCAGATGAGTATTCCACCCTACTACAGAATTCTTTGCAGCTCTTAAGTCTTGTTTCAGCAGGCCATTTATTTATTCAATTAATCCAGCATCTGTTGGATTGAATAGCAGGTGAAAAATCCTGGTCTTGAGTCCATTGTTAATGGCATGACCTGTGAAATGGGTACTTTTGTTACTCTCAATTAGCTGTGCTATGTCATAATGGCACTCAGCTGAACTAGTCCCTTAAAAGTTAGTTTTTGATGGGCTCTGTTTCTAGGGAAGGCTTGCGTTAAGTCTGTAACTATGTTCACACAAGTCAAAACATATTTTATCCATTTTGCTAATGGGACAGAATATAGTCTATCTGCCAGAGCTAAAGAGGAAGTCCCTAAATTGCTTTGCCCCTTGGTGGCTTCTAGTCATTGCCAGTAGTGCTGAGAGTAGGCAAGCATTTTGGCAAGCAGCAGCAACATCAGACATCTTAATGGTCAGTCCCCAGCGTGCCACAGCTATCCACATAGTATTCTGGTCTGTATGCTTTGATCTACGATGTAGTCAAGTGGTAGTTTCCTTAGCTGGGGCTACCTCCAGCCATCTTATCTTCACCAGTTGTAGGACCTTGACTGGAGCTCCTCTGTTGCTGGGCTCCATGGTCTGAAGTGCAGCATAAGTGGCTCACAGTTGATTTTCCAACAGTCTGCAACATTCCTCCACCCCTTCCTTAAGTGATCAAACTCCAATGTGGGTCTTTTAACCTTTAATCTACTGCCATAGTCCCTGTCCAAAGCCCTCTGGAGTGACATGGATGATATGCTCAGAAGGTTTTAGTGTGTGTTTAGTGTTCCCAGGGCTTGTTCCTGCTTTGCTGTTCAACCTGATTAAAGGCCTCAGTATGCTGGTCAGCCCAGTCCCATACTGTGTTTCTCCTACACAAATTATTTAGAGGCCCTAATAACTGAGCCAGATAAGGATGAAAGCCCAGCAGAACCCAGTAGTTCCACATATTCTTGTAATTTCTTTACTGTTTTGGGAAGTGGAAATGCCAAATTTTATAACGAATTGAGGTATAACCTTTATACTGAACCTGGAACACCTAAAAAATTCAGATAGACCACAGCCCTGTACTTTATCTGGGTTCATGACCCCTCCCTTCCCTTGCAAAGTAGTCATGAACATGCATGGATACAGCTCTATTGACTGCACAGAAAGATTCAGAAACATCAGTGTAATAAAACATTTTTACCAGCAGAGATCAGAATCATGTTTGTAAATGTTGCACTACCATTGCATGATACACGCTGAGGCTGCAGAGTCATCTTTGAAGTAACTCCATAAACTCCCATTGCCTGCCTCTCCCATCCACAGACAAACAGGCCTTGAATGCTAGGAGCTATCTCCTTGATAATAAAGGCATTAGCAAGGTCAAATATGCAATATATTCCCAATTGAGTGCTAATCTCTTCTAGAATGATGAGTATATTGGGAAAAGCTGCATAAAGTGGAGAGATCCCTTTATTTATTTCTCTGCAACCCACTGTCCTGTGCCAAGTTCCATCTGGTGTTCTTACAGTAACACAGGGGAGTTAAAATTTTTGGTTGAATTATGTTTACTTTAGCCGGTTCATGTATCATCTCCCTTATCTCTTGATGTCCACTGGGAAGCCAATATTGCTTGGTGTAGATCATTCAGCAGGGTTCAGGTAAATTAAAAGGGTGGTGTTTGGCATGCTTCCTTAATATTGACCTTATGGTTGACATATGCTTAATCTCCTGGCAACACAAACAGAACTCCCCTACTTCCATTTGTAGGCATTTAGCCCATAAGATATAAACACTTATAATATATTCAGGAATAGGACCTATGAAATCCTGATAGGTGGTGGGCAGCAGATGTTCAAGTGGCAACATGAGTGTTACTGCCTGAACTCTCAATGTTTTCTCCCTTATCCATCAATATCAGTTAACCTGCATGAGAATTTGTCAGTAGTATCATATGTTAATATACTCTCAGCTTCTGTGTCCACCAGTGTTGTGACTCTATAAAGAGTTTTTTTGAAGACCAAGGTATTTTCAATTCTATATATAGCCTCTAGTCCAGAGACGTGGCTCAGATCCCTGAACCTTGACATTTCTCTTACTCATCCCAGAACCAGGGACTCAAATTCTCTTCAGGAGGGAGCTGTAGGTTCTGCTTTTATTGCACCTCCTAATAACAGAGGCTTGTCTTTGTATCCCTTTATAATAAGAGTGAATTACTCTACATTTCTGATTGTCTCTTTTTTCTTTTCCTTATTGGGAGATAATGATTGAAATCATTCATCTTTTGACAATTGCTTCCATAACTGTACCAGAGAGGAATTAGGTTGTTTATCTATTTTCCTTTCATCTATTTCTGCTGCTAATAAACCTATCCACATCTATTTATGGAAGAGCTGAAGAGTCCCCATTTGGGCTGGGTTTAATGAACTTCTGTTTTCTGCAATAACCTTTCCATTTTCCTTAACTGTTCCTATATTCTGGGAAACTGAGCCTGAGTGTCTAACTCAGCATCTGTGGCTAACTTTAATGCACACAGATGGAGCCTTGCCACTATTGCAGTGACATTCTTTTTTCCATTCCAGGATTCCTGAAGATGCTACTTGCAAAACTTCTAGCACCCATCTTTGCATTTTCAAGGTGTCCCCACCTGTATGTGGTGGTCATCATCTCTCCATTGTGGTGCTGGGGATTGAACCCAGGGCCTTGGGCATGCAAGGCAAGAACTCTACCAACTGAGCTCTATCCCCAGCAGAAGCCACTTCAAACCACATCAAGGCTTGTGGCCAGCTGAAGATTTCCCCTCAATGTTTCATATCTTTTTCTGACTCCAAAGGCAACTCCACATGTTCCTTTTTGGGATCCTGCCTATTCTAATGATTGTTAATCCTAGGATCGCAAAGGCCCCAGCATACTGTTTGCTGATCCCAAAGAAAGAATTTGGTGGCCTCAACATTGTGAGTTTGGATATCTTCTTGCTCAAGTGTTCCTTGGCTACTGCATGTCAGGATAAAATGGAGGGCCACAGTGTGCCTACAGGAAAGGTAAATATGTATAGAATGAATTACATGCCAACTGTGCAGATGGAGGTCTTCAGATGTTTTGTTAGTAGATGACTTGACTTTACAAGGTGCTTCTACTTTGATACCCCACCTAGAGATTGGAGATCAGGGAAGTAACCAGTTTCCATTCTTCTTGTCCCTCCTCCAACACAGTTTTGAGAGTCCTTCTTAGTTCTTCAACAGAAATAACGTCTTCTAGGCATTGACTTGTGCTTAGTCCAATGCCTTGCAAGACACAAACTATAAAAACTTTCTCAAGAAGAAATAAATAGCCTATATCTTTCAAAGTATTGAAATCAATGGAGAAAAATCATCCATCAAAATAAAAAATGAGCACTGGTGATCTCAATAGTAGATTTTTCAAAACTAATAAAGAAATAATAGCTATTCTATATAATGTCTTCCAGAAAATAAAAGAGGGGAAAATATTTCCCGAGTTATTTTTAATGTCCAGAAAATAAACTAATAGCAAAATAAGACAAAGATACATTACTAGAAAAACATAACTTAGTATATATACTAATATTCCTCTTGAAAATGAATTGGGATTCCTCTCATTTTTTAAAAATTAGGATTGGAAATGTTCTTTCTGCTGATTTGTTCATAATACCTGGACATAGTAATGATTGGTAGCCATGTTTACCATTTCTCTCTCCCATTTGTGGATGTTTGTGGGAGATAGAATAACTTTGCTTCATAGGGCAGAGGTTAAAAGTTAAAAAGAGCCCATGTGGGATTCCGTATGTTCATAGTGTTTAGCAATCCTCATATTCTTCCTGGGTTCATTTACAAGTGAAAACATTTTTTTTTCTTTTGTAAGTGAGAGACAAAAACATTGTTATAGGTTATTAAAGTAATTAATTGGGAATCCATTAGGGTGAGGAAGTTGCAACTGTTAGAATTCATTATAAACAGATTGAAACAAAATATTTACAGTAAAAACGTAACTTAATCAGAAAATGCCAAATTACCTCTAGATTTACCAATTGGAAATCACCCCTAACCTCCCACCTGGAACTTTCACTTTAACCAATCAAATATTTTGTTTTGCTTCACAGAAACCTTACAAGATTTTCCTTTATAACCCCTTAGTAGAACTGTGAACCACTTGGAATTTGGCACCATTCCATTTATAAATCTCTGTTTGCTTTACCTTTTAACAATGTAATTTACAAACTTTGACTAACATCATTATTTCACATTGCTTAATGGATCAGTTAATAGGTTATTTGATTTCTGAGATTTTGAGAGCACAGCATTACTTCTGTATATTATATCTCAATAACATAGTGCCATCTTGATTCTGTGTAAAGTTCTCTAATTGCACGTATTCCTTACTGAGTATGAATATTTATGGAGTATTTTCTCCTGGCAATTTTTGAGTCTTTTAACACTAGGATTCTTTGTGATTTTTAAATCATTAATATAAATGACAAATCATATATATCCATTTTAGTACATTTCTTATGCAACAAAAATTATTAAAATAAGTTATTTAGTAAAATTGAAGGATACCAAAATTAACATAATAATTAGTTATGTTTCCTTTTCTAACACAAAGTATTTGACAAGGAAATAAAGAAAACAATTTTATTTACAATAATATCTAAAAAATGAAATAAGATACTTACAAATAAATTTAACCAATATGGTAAAAGATTTATACACTGAAAACTTGAGGACACAATCAAATAGAAAGATCTCCCTGGCTTATACATATAGAATAATGAATATTGGTAAATGTCTACACTAGTCAAAGAAGTCTATAGATTCAGTGTAGTACCTACCACATTTCAATGATATTTTTCAAAAAAATAGAAAATAAAACTAGACTTATATGGAAAAATAAGTTTCCAAATACCTAAAATATTATTGATCAAAAAGAACAAAGCTAGAAGCATTACATCACTTGACTTTACTATATTATGAAGATACAGTAATAAAAACATCATGGTATTGACATAAAAATAGTCACATAGACCAATGGAAAAGAATAAAGAGCCCAGAAATATACCCACACATTTATGATGGTCTTTGTTCATCTTAAACAAAGATCCCAATAACAAACAATAGAGAAATAATAGTCTCCTCAATAAATGATTTTGGGAAAACTACGTATTCATCTTCAGAAAACAGAAACTGGACCCTTGCCATTAAGCATATGAAAAATCATATGGAGCATTTTAGGTTAAAGACAGTTAAAACGGGTGTAAGACAATCATCCTGACTTTCCTTTTGTTTATTAAAAGCAAGAGATGAGATTTCCATGTGAAAGATTCCTCTTGTACCAGGAGAAAAGTGTTATTCTTACATTTTTTAAGGATAGGAAATTGAGACTGAGAAATCTAAATAAACTTATCCAAGTCCCTTTCACATTTTTAACATTTACTAATTAATTTTTAACATTTACTATTCTTTGTCTAACTCAGTGTATAAGTGCAATTCTAATTGTGCCTTAGAGTATTTATTTCTTCATGAAGGCTCTTGGACCTCATAAAATTTGTATCTCAATACATGTGTATGCTTTTCTCCTATCAATCTGTTTCTTGTCAATTTTATTCTTAGGTATAGCTAAAAAACAAACAAACAAACAAAAACAAAAACAAAAACCCAAGAATGTTAAAGTTTTGACACCTCTCCAACATCACAGAATAACTTTATTATTAAAAGGATTTCTATCTTTACTTTTTGAGATAGCATACCATATTTTGCAACAATAAAGCTACTATCATAAACACAAATTTAAACATGGCATTATGTGATTATTTTCTCAAAAAAGCTTTTATTCACTTACATTTTTTCTTTTTATTATAGCAAAGTGTAAATGATGTATTTTGAAGATTTTTTTTATCTAATTGAATTATTATTATTTTATAATGAAACCTAATTTTACCTCATAGAAGGAGTTTAATCATTTTAACTCAGAAAATTACTTTAAAAAGAAAGTTTTGAGGGCTGGGCTTATAGCTCAGTTGTAGAGCACTTGCCTAGCACATGTGAGGCACTGTTCAATCCTTAAAAACACATAAAAATAAAATAAAGGTATGGTTCATCTACTATAAAAATATTTTAAAAAAGAAAGTTTGGACATGGAGTATGAAATTTATGAAAATAATTAATTACGTCATAAAGTAAAAAACATGTTCCCTATATATTTCAATCTCATATATAGTCTTTCACTATAAGTCAATACATCTATTAATATTAAATTTGCTGAAATATCCACTACAGCAAGGAAATATCTTATTTTTTTATGTATTCTCATATTTAAGCATATTTCCGTTACTCAGCAGGTACAATAGGAGCCTTGATAGTTTATTGATTCTAGTTTAATTGACATTTTGTGTTGAATCCTAAATTCTTGCTTTAACTTGCTTCATACCACAGGTGTTAAATATACTGTCTTGTGTGAAGTAACCTGTATTTTTTTTAACTCTATGTCAAAAGATAGCAATCTGTCTTTCCCTTTTGGATCTAGGATGACCTTGTGATTTGCTTTCTTATAATACAAGGTGGCAGAAATGACAATGTGAGTTTTGGATCCTAGGCCTTAAAATGTTTTTGTGACTTCCATTTTCATCTTTTAAATATTGCCATTAGTTACCCTGTTAGGTTCCAGGCTTGCTTACTGGAAGATGAGGAACCACAAGGAAGAGAATTGATTCCTTCTTTAGCAGTTCCCCAATACAAACAGGCAGATATATGAGTGAAACTGTCTTGAAACTTTTAGCCAATCTAAGTAAGACTGATGCTGATGAGACTACTTGTCTGAGTCCAGGTGCAAGCAACAGAGGAATCACTCAGCTGATCAACAGAACTCTGAGAAGTAGTATTTTTCACACTTTAGGTCCCTTTAGGTGATTTCTTATGTAGCAACAGATAACTGATGTAATTGTAGCAGCAAAAATAGGTGGTAGAGAAGTTTGAGAGGAAATAATTTTCTCAATTAAGAAACATAAAGAAAATGAGCTAAAAAGGTACAATCAATAGTACATTTTTCTCTAAGGGAATGCAAAATCCAAGACTAGATAAAAATTTACTTTGTTTTGAATAGTGAGTTGGAATAAACCTAAGGGAGTACACAACATGCCTTTTGTACCACTTTAATTGTTATAAACATTATAGTGATGTAAATGTCATGAAGATAGAATTATATAGAATTATGTATATTTATTTTATAGTATATAATGAGCATTTGTATACTCTTTTATATAGATATGTATGGACAAAGGTGTATATGTTCATATGTGTGAATATGTGTGGATGTATGATAATAATCATACACAAATTTAAGACTATTATTAATATATATATATGGTTTTATATATAAAACCATATATATATATATATATATATATATATATATATATATATATATATATATATATATATGGTTTTCTGGACTCAGAAGCCAAAACCAAATGATTGTGTTTGGGCAAATGTTAAGGTTGAAGTAAGTTTTCAACTTGGTTACATTATAAAGTATATTTTCAACTGTGGGTCATTGTCAAAATACTTGACATTAGTATAAGGGTTGTCCAAATAGGACATTGAGTTTAAGCTCTTTGGCAGATGAAAAGAGAAGAAAATATAAAATACCAGAAAAAAGCAAGTTCTAGAATGGATAGTGTTGACAGCAGTTACTTTGTATTCTGGACTTTTTGTCTTCCAGACACTATTCCAGGTACTTTTAATAAAACTTTCCTACTTGTCCAAAACAATTGAAATACTTATTATTCTATATTACATACCAGAACATTAAAGATCAGTGAAGTTTCATGTTTGTTAAGTGGACAAAATTTCATTAAGTGGAAATGACTCAAGATCACATAAAACACTGAAAGTAAACTACAATTCAGAAATGACAAGGAATTCAGAATATTAAGACAGAATGAGTTGGAGAAAGCAGAAATAACCTCTATTATCTTCAGCTCCATTAAAGTCATTTGAAAATAGAGCCTATTTAGCATTACAGAAATAGTGTCACAGCTGAGAGTACTGAGAGTTTTTTTCAGAAATATGTCAAAAACATAAATTGCGATTCATAAATTTTAAATAATAAGATAATAATATTTCCATTTTTTCATAAAATTTCAGATTTATTTATGGCTTGCCAAATATTCCTTCTGTAATAGTAGATACAGTGCTGGCCTCTGTTTCAGACTAATTTTTATTTTAAAATTGGGGCCGTTGCCAAAATAATAAAAGCGAGCACAGGTATAGAGCTTACTATATGCCAAATATTATCCACGGCATTTAATATATAAAAACTCATTCTCAAAAAGCTCTAAGAGGTCATAACTGCTAATATTTATGTTTTATGATAAGGAAACAAAGTAATAGAAAGGTGAAAAAGTTATCAACTTCAAACTACCAGTGAGTGATGGAACAAAATCATATCCAGAATGCCCTAATAAACAACACAGAATGGATTCTATTCAGTTGGTCAAAATCTAAAGGTGAACTTAACCAGTATTTCCTATGTGGAAACTAAGACTTTTCATAGAACTCTATTTTTCCTTCTATTTCTAGTTAGTCTATTGTATTTTAAATGCTGACCATTATTCATTGAGCTACTCTATTGTCTAGGCTACCATAGCAAAACCCAGCAAACTGCATAGATGGAAACTACATAAATTTATCATCTCATAGTTCTGGAGACTAGAATCAAGATATTTGTTGGACCAAGGTACTAGTGAAACTTCTAGTGGAGGATCCTTCCAGGCCTTTTCAAGTCTGGTAGATCCAAATGTTCCTTGTTTTATAGCAGAAGAACTGTAATCTTTGTCTCTATCTTTACCTGGTTGTTTTCTTTTTGTGTGTCTGTGTCTATTCAGACCCTCTAAAATCCATCTTAGCTTCATTATACCTGTGAAAATCCAATTTTCAAAGAAGACCACATTCACCAACACTGGAATGCAGGGGAGGGGGTGTGGGTATGAGGATTTCAACATCGTTTTTAGAGATGTTAATCAAACTCCAACAACTAATGAAATCCAGGTCTCACTATATTTTCAAAACATAGCTTTCCACCATATTATCAAGAAGTGATATTCTTAAACTTTAAAGGAAAATAGCACTGGTGGTCCACATACTATATGCAATGCTTCCTAAATCATATTAAGTGATTTAAAATCTGGAAGATAATGAAAATTCCTGTTGGGCTTTTAGTCAAATCACCTTTTTCTTTCTCTCCCTCTCTTCCTCGCCCCCTTTCTCTCTCTCTCTCTCTCTCTCTCTCTCTAAAACACACACACACACACACACACACACACACACACACACAGTGGCAGATACATTGCTGGGCATAAGACCAAAAATTGTCAAATGGAAACAAATCATCTCTTTGATTTCCTAGTATAATTATTTCTTGGTAAACTTTATCTATCAGAAATGATGTATGATTCTACAAAATAGTAACAAGACATTTTATTTTTTTAATCATGAATTTTTAGATGAAATAAGTTATTTTAGAATAATAATTGCATGAAAAATAAACTAAAATTAAGTAAGCTTTCCTTCAACATAAATTGATTCTTATGCAAGCATTTGAATTTTTTTAAGTGGGAAAGTAACCTTTATTTTTTTATTTTTTTAGAGCTTCTTAGTTTTATATATATATATATATAATAGTTGGTTTCTTTCTGACAAACTCATACCTCCCTGCATGATCAGTACATGACCCCCCTTTCCTCTTGTCCTCCCTCCCATCCCAAGTTCTCTTTCTTCTACTCAACTTCCTTTCATTCATCTGTTTACTTATGTTAGAGCCAGACCCTTTGGTAGGCTTAATGGGTCATGCCTTTGCTTTAAAAATATTTTTGCCTTTTGTCTTTGTTTCTGACATATTACTTTCATAGCTTTTATTTCATAGTCAGCCCATCCCTCCCTACAGGTACCCATTTCCTCGCCCATACAGGATGTGAGTGACACATTTGACCTTAAAGTATCTGAGAATGGCTTATTTCACTTAGCATGATATTCTCATTTCCATCCATTTATTGGGAAATATCACAATTTCATTCTTTCTTATGGCTGAGTAAAACTCCATTGTGTGTACATGTGTGTATATTTATATTTTTATATATGATTTTGTACAGGGTGAGAGATAGGCATCTAATTTCATTTTTCTTCATCCAGTTTTCTATCCAGTTTTCCTGATGCCACAATGTCTTAATCCATTTATCTATTGATGGGCATCTGGGTTGATTCCCTAATTTAGCTATTGTGAATTGTGCTGCTGTAAACAGTGAGGTTGCTGTATCACTATAGTATTCCAAGTTTAGATCTTTGGGAAAATACCAAGGAGTAGGATATCTAGTTCATATGGTAATTACATTTGATTTCTGAGGAATCTCCATGCTTCTTTCTAGATTGGTTGTACTAGTCTTTAGATCCACCAATAGTGTATAAGTATACCTTATTCCCCACAACCTCATCAGCATATATTATTGCTTTTATTCTTTATTGCCATTCTGATTGAAGGAAGATGATATTTTAGTGCAGTTTTGATTTTCATTTCCCTGATTGCTAGAGATGTTGAATAATTTTTTTTCAAATATTTGTTGGCCATTTCTGTTTTTTCTTCTGGATATTAATCCTATATCAGAAGAGTAGCTGGTAATGATTTTCTCCCATTGTATATTGTGTCTCTTTCTGCTTTTTATCTTCTTTGTTGTGCAGAGATATTTTTTAGTTTGATGTTATTGATTCTTGGTTTTATTTCTTGCTCTTTGGGTGTCCTGTTAAGGAAATTGGTGCTAGCACCTATATGATGAAGTGTTGACCCTATATTTTTTCTAGCAGTTGCAAGGTTTCTGGTCTAATTCCTAAGTCTTTTTTCTACTTTGATTTGAGTTTTGTGCAGGGTAAGAAACAGGAATCTAGTTTTATATTTCTACATACAGTTATCCTGTTTTCCTAGCACCAGTTATTTTATAAAGACTGTCTTTTCTCATAAATATATTTTTGGCAGCTTTATCAAATATCAGGTGGTTGTAGGTACATGGATTTGTCTCTGTGTTTTCTATTCTTTTCCCTCAATCTTTATGTCAATTTTGATGCCAATACCATGGTGATTTTGTTACTATGACCCTGTAACATAGTTTCAGATTGGTGTCATGATGATTCCTGCTTTGTTTTTCTTCCTTAGTATTCTTTTGGCTATTATGGGTCTTTTAATTTTTCAACAGAATTTCAGAATTGATTTTTCTAATTCTGTGGAGGATGTCATTGTTATATGGGATTACATTGAATCAGTATATTGCTTTTGGTTGTACAGCCATTTTGTACAATGTTAATTCGGTTTGTCCAAGAACATGTCTTTCCCTCATGTAAGATTTTCAATTTCTTTCTTCAGTGTTCTATATTTTTTACTGTACCTCCTTGATTTTCCTGATTTCTTACTCTGCTGAAACACTGTTGAAATATAGGAAACTTATTGATAAATGGGTGCTGATCTTGTATCCTGTTGCTTTCCTGAACTAAGTTCTGGAGGTCTTCTGGTGGAGTTTATTTTTGGAGAGGACAGCGTATAGAATCATGTTATTGGCAAATGGATTATTTAATGTCTTCTTTTCCTATTTGTATTCTTTTGATTTTCTTTTCTTGCCTGATCATTCTGGCTAATGTTTCATACTCTGTAATTAATAGCAATGCTGAGAGTGGGAAGGTTTGTCTTCTTTCTGATTTAGAGAAAATGCTTATAGTTTTTCTCCATTCAGTATGATGTTGGCTTTGGGTTTGTCATAAATGACCTTTACCATGTTGCAGTAAGTTTCTTCATTCCTTAGATTCTCTGGTGTTTATAACATGGATCAATGCTGGAACTTTTGTCAAAGACCTTTTCTCTGCATCTGTTGAGATGATCATGTGATTCTTGTTCTTAATTCTGCTTATGTGGTGAAATTACATTTTTTTATTTATGTATGATGAACCAAACTTGCACTCATGCAATGAAACTCAGTTGGTGTTTTTGAATGTGATTTGCTACTATTTTATTTGGAATTTTTGTGTCTATGTTTATCAGGAATATTGGTTTGTAGTTTTCTTTCTTGATGCATCTTTGTTTGCTTTTGGTTTCATAAAATGTATTTGGGAGTGTGCCCTCCCTTTCAATTTCATGGAATATTTTTTTTTTTTATTGGTTGTTCACAACATTACAAAGCTCTTGACATATCATACTTCGAACAATAGTTTCAAGTGAGTTATGAACTCCCATTTTTACCCCAAATACAGATTGCAGAATCACATAGGTTACATATTCACATTTTTACATAATGCCATAATAATTTGAGGAAAATTGGTGTTAGTTCTTTTATAAAGTTTTGGTAGAACTCAGCTGAGAATCCTTCTGGTCCTGGGCTTTGCTTTTCTCTAAGTCTTTTAATTTCTGTTTCAGTTTCATTACTTTATATTGGTCTGTTTAGGTTTTCTATATCTTCCTGTTCAATTTGGGCTGGTCATATATGTCTAGAAATTACTCAATGTCTTCCAATTTTCTAATTTATTGGAGTATAAATTTTTAAGAGAGGTTCTGATAACACTCTGGATTTCTAAAGGGTCTTTGGTTATATCTCCTTTTTCATCTCTGATCATGTTGATTTGGGTCTTCTCACTTTTTTAGTTAGTTTGGCTTAGGGGAGTTCATCTTTTCAAATAACCAGCTTTTCATTCCTTTTCTGATTTTCAATTTCATTGATTTTGGGCTCTGATATTAATTATTTCCCATCTTTTTTTTTAAACAATTAGCCAGGTCAAATTGTCAACTTTGTTGACTTTTTTTTTTTAAGAGAGAGAGAGAGAATTTTAATATTTATTTATTTTTTTTTTAGTTTTTGGCGGACACAACATCTTTGTTTGTATGTGGTGCTGAGGATCAAACCCGGGCCGCACGCATGCCAGGCTAGCGCGCTACCGCTTGAGCCACATCCCCAGCCCCAATTATTTCCCATCTTTTAATGGTTTTGAAGTTAGTTTGTTCTTTTCTTAAGGTCTTAAGGTGAAGCATAAGCTCATTTATTTTAGGTCATTTATTTGAGATTGCTTCATGAATTATATTTATTGATATATGTATGTTGAACAACCTTATGTCCCTGCAATGAAACTCAATAGCACTGGATCATGTGATGATCAACATGTTCACTGATGATCTAGATGTCTGATAGATTCATATAGAATCCTGTAGGTTGTAGATATCTTTATTGATTTTATGTTTTGATGCCATATTAATGATAAGGGTATTATCACCAGTATTGTTTTGTTAGTGTCTGTGATTTAGTGTCATGGAGTTTTTTTTATGTAATTGGGTGTATTGACATTTGAGTATAAATTTTTACCACTGTTATATTTTCTTGTTGGATTGTTTCCTTCACCAGTATGTACTGTCCTTCTTTGTCTCTTTTGCTTGACTTGTGCTTAAAATCTGCTTTGTCATCTATGAGATTAGCTACTCATTCTGGTTTCGAGTGTGTGGATGCATGGCATATTTTTTTCCATCCTCTACATCATTATAAATGGAATAATTTGGGAGAAAATTTTGAGATTTGGTGATATATTTGTTTGCCTATTTCATCATGTTTTTGGAGGTGTTAATTTGTGCATTTATTGAGATGAATTCCCCTTCCTCTTTTATACACATGTCCTTTTCTATGCATTTATCTTATTTGTTTTGGGAATATGATAAGGACAGATGCCAAAGGATGGGATCTGAGCTCCTCTCTGAATGTTCTTCCTTGGGTCTGTGTTGTTGATTTGGAGCTTTTGTCTCCTCAACTCTGAGTTGGAGTAATGTCTGGGCTCAGGTGTGATAGATTTTGTGTGGCATGAGATTCAGTTTCTTAGTTGAGATGTGATTATTTCTCAGCTAGAGGAGTTCTGCTCTGTGACACTGAAGGGCTCCAATCTCTTTCCATTTCCTATTAGAAAGAGTGAGAAGCCAGGAGTGGCACCAATGTCAGCAACAAATATACAGCTTTGTAATAATTTTCAGTTGCTACTGGATGTCTATACTACTAATTCCATCTGTACAGAAATGGTGGGTGTATCACTATTTAACAACAACAGTACAAGAATAAAATACTTTAAATTATATGAGGAATTCAACAGCAGATGTCTACTGTTGTCTCATACTTTAATTGTCATGCCAATTTGAATGGGATGAAAAATATGATCTAATTGTTAGTTTGGAGTTTTGTCTCTGCTACACTTTGTATTGAAGTGTGCCTGAAAATTGAATGTCATTCATTTGAGCAAGGTGTATTCGTTTTGGGCTGAGTTTAATTCAGCAGTAAATTTTCTAACCTGTTATATTTTAGTGTACCCATAGGTTCCCAGAATCTCATAGGATAGGGTGTAATAATTAAGAGTAACAACCATTGCAAAAAATACACAGCATTAAAGTACACATCTATTTCCTACAATGGCATCAATATTAATTACCCTCCCCAAAAAAGAAAAATTTTAAAAAAAGAAATGATGAGGTCAGCAATTGGCAAAAATAAAAACAATAACCATTAAATTAGATGTGGCTTTAAAGCAAACAGCAGGTGTCAACTACGTCATCCATAGCAGCAAAGATTGCACAAGCATTAATGGTGAAGCAGGAGTTTTATAAAACCATTAGTTCTGAAAGTTGGTAAAAATACAGTTAATTTTAATTAGGAGAAAAAAAATTTGTTAGGAAGGTAGAAAAGAATTTACAATTTCAAAAAGTGAACAGAGAGGATGCAGAAAATGTATACCAGCTAATGTTTATAAGGAAAGATAGGGAAAATACAAGAAAGTAATAAAAGAAAATAGGAAAAGGGAACAGTAGAATTTGGCCATTAGTAGGAGAAGAAAAAAAGATAAAGAAGCAAATGAAAACAACACTAAACAAAATAAAAATATGCAAATCAGAAAGACCCTGTCAAAAGACAAGGCCCCCCCCCAAAAAAAAAACTACATTGAAATGCTAAAAATGAGTGGAGGAGGGAAGTATATGTATCCATATCCCTGAACCAATAAGTACATCAAGAATTCACAGACACACACACACACACAAAAACAAACACATTTGTAACAAAAAATGAAGGGGGCCGCACACATGCCAGGCGAGCAGGCTACCACTTGAGCCACATCCCCAGCCCCAGCTTTCTGATTTTTGTAAATCTAGAAAATGGCCTCATTATTCTTATATATGTATTACTATTTTTATATTAAATAAAAATTGATAATGTTTTTATTCTTTAGTTTTTGTGATTTCTTATAATCAAATGTGCACGTAAAGAAGGAAAAATTTTAAAAGTTTTTGGAGTAATCACAACCAATTTTGAATCCTGAACTTGGCAGTTGTTATCTTTGCAGCTTTAGGTAAGTTATATAACTTCTTTTAAGGTTAGTTTTTTGTATTTTAAAAGTAAGGGTAATAATGCAAAATGTTCGTAGATGACAGAATCATTAAATGTGTGTGAACATTTCTTAACCTACCACTCTACCCTTGTCTTTTTTCACCTACCATTGTCAACCTGGATATATATTTTTGTTTTCTAGCAAAGTGATTCACAGGTGTCATAATTTTCTCTATTTATCCAGTTCTGTGTTGCCTATACATTAATTCTATCACACTTGAGGTCCTCAGTAGGTTAAAAATATTAAAGCCTGAATAGATGGATACAAAGCTATTTCCCCCACATATTTCTGCCTCTTGTCTTGGTTCACTTTCTGAAAACTGGAAAAAATCACTATGTCACAGCATGATTTTTTCTCTAGATTTTCAGAAACAAAAGAGAAGCTTCCAGTTTCTTCTCACTTGCTCTCAAATTAATGAGTCTTCATAAACACAGCTAGTATTAAATAAAGTCTATGCTTAGCAGTAAACCTGTGGTACCTGATCCATTTCTATATAAGGGGATGCAAATGTAAAATAGAACAAAGTGGATCTCAAATTCAAGATTATTTTAGCAGTCAAATAGGAAAAAGTTTTAAAGAACTATGTTTAAATCATTTAATTTCCCATCAGGTTTTTTTTAGATAATTAATTCTACACAAACAGGAATGTGAAATTTTGCCACAATGTTGTCATGAAACTTGTAAAATTAATGATGTAAGAAATTACTTCATAAAAACTGTCAAGTAATGATATTTGTTACTAACTCATTAGGAATGACAGTGAAATGTTAAGCTCTAATTCAAATTCCTGGAGAAAACTATATAAAATGTTATTAAGTATTATTGTTTTCCTGAAAAACTTATATGAGTCACTTGCTCCAGATTCTTCAAGAATAGACAGGTTCCTAAAATGTCCTCCTGATGTAATAATCCTGAGGGATTATTTACACTGCATGACACTATATTACATTCATAATATTATATTAAATCTGACATGAAAAATGTTTATTATTCAGCTAATTTATTACTGAGAAACCTACATTTGTAATAAGAAACAGTAATTATAAATATAGTGTGATTAAAATATTTATGTAAGAATAATCTTTTGTTGGTGGAACTAACCAATAAGTATTTAAATTATTTTAAAGAAAAAGATGATTGCTTATTTTCAGATAGTTAGCTAACCAAAAAACTGTAATTAAATAGCAGAAATGTCACTAGAATAGAGGGAAAGGAACAAGGGGAAGGAGAAGAGAAAGGAAAAGGGAAATACTGGGGACTGAATTAGAAGAAATTTTATTACACACTTTTATAATTATGTCAAAATGACTACCATTGTTATGTATAACTAAAAAGAACCAGTAAAAAAACAAAGTAATTTTAAATATTTTTAAATTCACAAGTAAAAATTTTATGTATTCATGGAGTACAACCTGATGTTTTTATACATTGTAGACTGGCTATTCAAGCTAATTAACATATGAATTAACTCACTGCTTATTAATTTTCACTGAGAACAATTAACTGCTGTTTTAGCAATTTTCAAGTATACAAAATATGTTACTAATTATAGTTACTATATTGCACAATATACGTCTTCAACTTAATCCCTGATATATACTATATACACATTGGCTCATTCAAACACACTGTCATAATAAATATTCATGTAAATAAATATTTATGTAAAAATTAAAAATTTGGGATAAAATTTATTGATTTAGTTAGGTGAGAGGAATGGATAATCAGTGACAATTTCCTGGTTTTGATGTGTTTTAATTATGCAGGATGTTACTATGTGGACAGACTGGGTGAAGAGTGTAACAGGACCTCCTTCCACATTTCTTTGCCTTTATATTTAAATCTAAATGTCTTCAAAATAAATGCTCACTTAAAAATGGGATGAATTTGAACTGAAATGACATTTTTCAAGGGAAAAGAGTATTTAAAGGGAAATTGTACTATCACAGAGAAAACAAAGAGTATTAACTATCAATTAACAATGGACAAATTATTTCAGAAACTAAATTTGATTATAAGATTTAGCATAGGACATAAAGGATCAATAGGAATATTAAAGTCCATTCTTCTGTAGGAATCGAAAATTTCTTTTCTGTGTTTACCTGGAGTCTATGGATATAATCACAATCTAGAATTTCATGTGAGAAGCATGAGAGAAGAAATAAAAACTATTTTATTTACAAAAGCATTTGAAAAACATTTTCTAGAAAAAATTTAAAGCAGGATTATGAAACAATTATTTAATTTCCATCTTGTATTGGAATGTCCAGCTTTATCATTCAACAGTATAATATTTTTTCAGGACACTAAGCATCTTAACTCTATTTATGAACTTATAAAACAAGGTAGCCCTTTGTCTAATTTTCCTGATTTGAAAACTAGGGTAATAATATCTTTCAAATTGTTATATTTATATACTGCAGCACTATAAAATATTTGTTATTATTAATTTACAAACTTACATTTAAGTGAAATATCAATTAAAATTATCTGATAAACTATTTATGACAAATACCAGGAATGCACTTTAAAACAATACAAAAAGGTATGAAAAATTTAGAAAAAAGAATTTCAATAAAAAAAAATACTGAAGTATTTACTGGGATATGTATACTGAAGAACATTGTTTTATTCCTAAAGTAAGCAAAACAGTGAAACTTAATCAAACAATGTTGACTCCTGACCTTTATTTAAAATGTATAATAGCTATCATCTAATGAGATACATTAGATGATAGCTATTATAACAGGAATGTTATAATAAATAACATTTAATCTTATTTATTAATGTTATAATAAATAATCCATTTAATCTTTGCTCATCTCTGTATAATAAATATTATTGTAATATTTATTCCATTATGCTTTTATTTAAAATTATAATTTAATAAATAAAAAGCTATATGAACAAATAAAATAAAGTTGCATGATTCATTTGCATAGATTAATTTTTAAAAATTAAGCAATAAAACTTTATGGGAAAACACGGTGTAGTTTTATATTTTAAATTTTTACATTTTCAATATTGCTATTGGTTTAAAATAGCTTTGAAGTTTATCCTGAGTTTGAGATTTTTCAAACCATACCTGGAAACTAGCAAGATTTCCATATTGTGCAGATAGCATAGCTTATCATAGAAGAACAAGCTATTGAAGTAGTTTGTCACTTATATAATATTCCAAACTATTAGCCATGGTAACTTCTAATATGACATTTAATCTTAATTTAGATTTTTTTTCATTATTCCACCATTCTGATTATCCTGGTTAAAAATTTTAGCTCATGGAATTCAGGAAATTCAGCTCATAAACTTGATAGTTACTTGATGTACAAATTCTAATAGTTTTTTTTTTTTTTTGAGCTTTTCAGTTCACTCTGTTTTAAAACGGGAACAGCATTCTTTCACATAGAGGACATTTGGACAGTTTTGGAAACTTATGTAGACATTAATATGGAAGAAGAGTTGGAAAGAATGGCAATTGAACTGCTGAGATAATTCCCATCAGCTGCAGAGCTCAGAACTGGCTTGTGTCCATCTGACGCCTTCTGGTCCTGTGGTCTCACTGAAGGCAGTGTTCTGCATATTATCTTTGATCGAATTATGCTTGAATGATTTTGGCTGAAGATGGAACATTTTCCCACTCTTCAGAACTTCATATTATGCTTGCTACTCAAAATATGAACGTATTCATTTTCCTTTTAAGCATAAGCTAGTAGTGAATTAAAGTTTTGAGTTTAAAATTCACACTATAAATTTTTATTTGTAAGAATGGAAAACATCTATAGTGTCTAGACAGTATAACCCAATGGAATCCAAATTATTTTTTTTTGCTTTTAAATCACTAAATTGAAATAAATCATCATTATAACATATTATATTATTTTAGTCTGCTATAATAAAATACTGTAGACAGGAAAGTTAAAACAATAGAAATTTATTTCTCACAGTTCTGGGTACAAAAATTGAGAACTTAGTATGTAAACATGATTGTTGTCTGGTGAAGATGCCCTCCTTGGCATGGCACATTCTTATTGTGTCCTTACACAGGGCAGATAAAGAAAAGGTAAAAAGGAGGGAGGAAAGGAGAGGTGTGTGTGTGTTGTGTGTGTGTGTGTGTGTGTGTGTGTGTGTGTGTGTATATATATATATATATATATATATATATATATATAGAGAGAGAGAGAGAGAGAGAGAGAGAGAGAGAAAACAAACTCTGTTGCTCTCATAATAAGGGTTATTAATCCCATCATAAGGGCCTCATTCTCATTATTTCATCTCACCTTAATTACTTCCCAAAGGGCCACATCTCCAAACACCATCATATAGGAGAAGAAGCTTTAGCAAACAAATTTCTGGAAACTGTAAACATTCAGTTCATAAGATCTTTATTAGGAATCTTTTTAAAAGACATGTTATATCAAATAACATTGCATTTTCAAGGGTCCAGAAAGGCTCATACCATGAGATAGCTCTCCATTTTATTCACTATTTCATTGAAAATAAATTTTACAGTCTAAATTTTATGTAGTTGTAATTTTTGTTTCCAGAGAATACCTGAAGAGGTGGAAAGTCAAAGTTGTAATTTACAGCAATCAAACTAAGACTCAGAGAGTTGACATGATTTGGTCACCGTGTTTCTGAGAGATGACCACAGCTTTTGTGACACCAGTCTTCATGGTGGCTTCATGAACATTCTAATATTCCTGAATGAATTTTCTTCTTCAATAATAAAATTTTTTCCTCAATTTTTATTTCTCTTTTCAGTTTTACATTCATGAGCATTGAACCAATTTTGTCTAAACACTGAAAATATTAAATTTTTTTACCTTTTACTTTCCAGAAGTCATTATTTTTTTTCCTTTTATTTTTACTAGTGTTCTAAATAGTATTTCTTGAGTGATGACCATATATCTAAAAATTATAAGATTAAGTTTTCTTCTAATTTGCTACAAATGGGCAGATTCTTTAACATATTTCCCAAGATTATTTTCTATTATTATAAACAGTGGGAGGTTTTTTACTATTCTGTGGTGTGTAAATAGAGAAAAATGTGAAAGACTGGTTGAATATTATGTAAGTTCTTATATCTCATTTTAGCAGTTACTTCAGAATTCGTTCAGACTACATATAGTGATATAAATAATTAGCTAATAACCAATATTTATTATTAAAATTTTAGTACTAGATTCTCTGTTGTGAATGACATTGCTTTGGGCTCTGCATATTGCTTTCAGCCTTTGAAAATAATTATGTAGAAATATCAAGTCACAATATACAAATATCATTATAGGTAAGTGAGCAGTCAGCATATTAAAATATATATTAATACATATGTTGTTATAAATAATAAGAGAAATGGAATATATGGCTATATGAACATTTTTTTCAATGGTATGTTAAGACTCTTAGGAGATTACTGTTTCTAACCTATTACTCAAAATGATTAATGGTCATATTGAGTTTCTGCTCTAGTAGTTTTACCTGTATTTTAAAAATTTGTTTGGTGAAACCTCAACCACCATCAGTAGGTGACTCAGGATTAGAAAGAACACACAATCCTGTCATTATTTACATTCCAGAAAACAGATTGAAGGACATAAATTGCCAGCAAGAGGTATCATGCTACCACTATCTTTTCCTTATTTAACTATTACTTATGGATAACATTACCAAATGTTGTATTTAATGTCTTCAATGCTCTAAGATTTATTTAAATTTGATATTGGATCCTTCAAACCTAAAATGATTCTCTGGTTTTTTTTTCAATTTTCAGAGTTTTATTTTTAAAAGGGAATATGTGGCTTAAAATTTCAGATTTCACAAAATTGTTTTAAACTCATCTTCTTTAAGATGGAGTTTGGTTCCTCATTTGTCAGATATTCATGTTTTGTATCTCACCTGCAGAGCTTAGGAGTATACTCTCTTTCAGGGATAGGCTGCAAAGGTAATTTGTTAAATGAATTCAGCTTGAAATTGATCAAAATTGGCCTGGGATACAGCAGGATGTTATTCAACTTGACATGGGTAGAATGGAATGGAGTTGTCAGATCTATGAGCAACATACGAATTTTATGTACACCTTCCAAGTCAATTTATAAACATTAAATAAATCATTTAATGTAATTATGCTGCAATACTTTTTTCACACTGATTTTGATTTGCTGTATATTTAATGTAAAACTATTAATTGAAGAAAGCTAATAACTAATACTATTAATGAAAATATACTATATAATATATTATTATATTACTTTTTGCACATTGATCCCCTTGCATTTAAAAGAAAATATGTTTTGAAAAAACATTAAATAAATTTCTTCTTGAATTTTTTTCTTGCAATGATCAGTGACAGGAACAAAATGATTGTTAGCTAAATCTTTTAATTTATTTTATATGCTATTCTATATATCTTTTAAAATAGTTCCAACTTGAAGATTTGAATTTGAACATGTAAAGTAATGCCAGAATCAAAATTTCAAAGAAGAAAAAATGAGAAATAGAATAAAAAGAAGAAAATAGTTCATTTGTAAAATGGGTAGTTCAGGGATAAATACTAAATATATGCAAAATTATCATTTTATCTATAAACAAAACATTACTTTTGACATTTAGTGGTAATTATTTAGATGGATTTTTAAAAGTCATCTTTGAAAAATAACAATTTTTCTTTCCTCTTATGTTTCATTTTTTCCATAAATATTTAGTTTACATCTACAGTGAGCCAGGCACTGGAATGTTAAGGTGAAAAAAAAAGACAAATACATGTTGCTTTCATATATGTATTTGTTTATTATTACTTTTCATTGATATATGTTATCTCACTTTAAGAACAGACTCTTTCACACATGTACACACATATGGATGAAGTATTTTTAGTATCAAATGACTGTGGTGCTGTTTTCAGAGCTTTTTAATTTGCCTTTTCTTAAATTAAAGTCCACTCCACAATTCTTATTTTAACACATGCAAACTAAGATAGAAATGATCGGATTTTAGGAAATGCAATTTAAAAATATATCACATAATTTTGAATTGTTTTCCAAATTAATTATGATAATTTTATAAACTGGTAAATTGGCAACAATTTAAATTGTCAGACTTTAACTCTTTAATTTTTCCATCTGATGAATATTAAATAGAAACTTGCTGTAGAAAAATTGCATTTCCCCTTATTTAAAAAAGAATAAACATTTAAAAATAAATTTTTTCAACATTTTTATTTATCATTGATTTCTCAGTTTTATCATATATGTCTACACCTTTTTAATATGGCATATCTGTAAAGTATCTATACACGTATTTGACTTGTGTTTCCTTTTTTCTTATTGTATTTTCTTCTATTTGCATTTGGTTGTTAGATTATTCTTTGACCAAGTAATTCTTATAATATCTTTGTTTTTGCATTTCAACAGTAACCTTTTAACATTTTGATGCATATTTATTAAAATTTTAAATTATTTGAGAAGATCTGACACATCACAGTCTTGTATCCTAAAATTGGAGTCTTATATACTAAAATTGGAGTATGTCTAGAGCTAGCCTTTTATGTAGTATTTTCTCTTTTTTTTTAGAATTTTGAAGCTCATTTGTGTGGATCAGATTCACGTACTTCTCAAATTTATTTTTCTTTGAATTGTAATTCTCAGATTATAAATGTGATGCTTTTTTTCATTATGTTTTACTACTTCTTATTAATTATATGAGAGAAAATTATGTGTGGTGACTAGTGACTACTGTGTATATTTGTTGCTTATTTATACCCTTTTTCTAATGGAAAAAGTAACCAGTATGCAAAATCAGCTTCCTGATGTAAGCAGAAAGATGAGAACTCTAAGAAAGAATCACCATGAAATGTAAGAAGTCCAGACACCATAACAGAAAAAAAGAACATCTTGAAATAATCATCAGTAGATTAAATATAGTGTAGAAAAATATTAGGGTGCTTAATGATATGTTAATAAAATTTCTAAAATGTAAATAAATAGAGAAAAAAGAACAAGTGTCAAAAATCAGAATGTAATAGTCACAATATTTTGGACAATTACAAAAAGAAACAGATATGTATGACAGAAGAAGAAAGATAAGAGAGCAGAAAAAAATCTTTTGAGTAATAGCTTAGTAATAATGATTAAGTAATGGAATTTCTATCATTCTTAACTTAATGATTGATACCAAACAATTTAAACAACTAGCTCAGAGAACAATGAGAAAAATAATACAAAAAATTACATCTGTCCATATTATATTCAAACTCAAGAATCCCAAATAGGAAAATTTTGCCAGGAGCTAGAGACTAAAAATATCTTACATTTAAAAAGAAGTAAAAGTTATATCATACTTCTCAATAAATCATTCAAGCAAGAAGAGATTAGAATGAACTGCTGAAAGAGAAATAATACTTGCCAAGATTTCTAGAATATAGCAAAATTTTTGTACTCTGAAAGCAGAGAAGAGATATGGATTATATATTTTAAAATTGTTAAGAGATAGTATTTTAAATCTTCTCATCACAAGAAAATATAAATATTTAAGTGAAGATATTAATTAACCTAATTTGATTATTCTACAATGCATACATGTATAAAAAGTTCACATGCTACGTCTATGATCACTATTTGCTAATCAAAAATAAAACAACATTTTTAATGGAGTATAAATAAAGACTTTTATAGAAAAAAGTAAGGAAATCCATCACTTACAAGTGCCTTGCATAAAATGTAAAAAGAAATTTAGTAGAAAGGAAATAAGACAGTTGACCTGGATCTTGATTTTAAAAAATGAAGTGGGGTGGGGTGGAGTGGGGAGACTATTGGAAAAGGAAAAAAGTTAAAATTATTATTTTTTCTTAATATGAAAGAAAATTATTTAAAATAACAAACAATATGTATCATTATACCACACCTGTGAAATGTACAAATATATTGTATAGTTTTAGCAAATGGATAAGTAAAATCAATGATAACAATGTGATGAGATGGGAGACAGGAACTGAGAATACTTATTTTAAGATACCTGCTTTACAATAAAATAATGAAATATTATTTTAGACAGATTTTATTAGGTAAAATGCATACTGCAAACGCTAACTGGACAATTAAAATTTCTCAAAAATGTAAAATAATTGTGCTGAGAAGAGACAAAATAAAATTATATCATTAATAAATATCAAGAAATCTAGAAATGCAGGGGAGAAATAAAAAGTATATTAAATAGATGATGGTTACAATCACAGTAGATATTTACCCAGTTGTATTACTAGTGACCCTAAATGTGAATGGTCAAATTTTACAATTAAAGACAGAGACTGTCAGAGTGAGATTAAAACAAACACACAAAATCTAAGCCCCCACAACCTGTTGCCTACAAACAGCCACTTTAAATATAAATTTGGACTGTCTGAAAATAAAGGGATAATATAACATACCAAGACAAATCAAAAGACAAAATAGCTATGTTAATTCAGACAAAATTATCTTCAGAACAATGAAAATTATCAGGTATAAAAAGGGATGTTAAATAATGGGAAAGTAGTTATTGCACTAATTAATATCTGTGCATGTAACAGCATATCATTAAAATATATGGATCAAAAACAAAACTGCAGAGAAGTACGTAAATCCACTATGATATTTAGACACTCTACTGATGATCTTTCAATAACTGATAATTAAGCACATTAATAATCAATAAGGATATAGTTGAGTATCAAGAAATTTTTTCTAATTGAAAATAATTATAAATTTCTTTTGTTTTATAATGGTTGCATAACTTTTAAAAAACTTGAATTGAAATAGAAAATTTATCCAGTGCAATGGTAGGGATCATTATGTGGAAGTAGGACCCTTTTAAATAGAAAAATCCTCAGAGAAATGTAAGAATTTAAATGAATTTAATTTAAAATTTAATAGAATTTAAATTTAAATTAAATGTAAGAATTTTTAAATCTCTATATTGCATTATTAGTTATACTAATGGAGTTGAATAAAATTAGACATGAATAATCAAAAATTAATATTTTACACAATGATCTGTATCAATACGTGTTTACTATCTAATACTTTTGTTATTTCCCAAGAATCTTTTCAATTATTTGAAATATTTCATGATGTAAACCAAAGATATATAAAATAATATTCTTGTTTATTTATTTATTTATTTAGGTCCTCCAGAGTGAACCCAGGGAAACTCTATCCCTGAGCTACATTCTCAGCTTTTTTTATTTTATTTTGAGATAGTGTCTCACTATGCCACGAAGGCTGGCCTTGAATTTATAGTCCTCCTGCATCAGCCTCACAAGTAGCAAGGATTACAAGTGTGTGTACCTGCACCTGACTAAAATTTATTTGTAAGTAACAACATTAAGATCGTGATTGTAAAAGCAAAAATATCATATTTTTTCAAAACAAATTGCTTCTCTTCACGTATGTCCATTTACATATTTTCCCATAAATTGAATGAAGATGCATTCCAGTGAGTGTTTCCATTTAAGGAACACTATCATCTCCCTTTGATATTTTAATTTTATTACAGAAACTTTTATCACTAATTTTTTAACATATAGAAGAAAAAGGAACATTTCTGATGTTTTATTTGTTTAGAGATCTGAATGTATTATATATATTTTATATCATAATATTACAAACTCTATTACAGAACTGTGAATTTACATTTATTCAAAATAAAACTAAGAATATTAAAAACAATTTTGGTTGAAAACTGACCTAAAGTGTAAAATATTTTAGAAATATTTAGTTTTATGTAACCTGTTTTGTCTTAAAGTAAAATTAATAATCCTGATACATATATAGATGAAATTCATAATTTAAAAATAAAACTAGAGTATGATAAACACAAAATGCATCAAAATGTTAAATATAGCTTAATATCCACTATATTTTGGTAAATAACCAAAAAGATATATTTATTTATTTTTATTTCTAGGAGAATTATATGAAACATAGTTACTGATATTAAATCAGTTAAAAATTTAATATATTCTAGTATATTTTCAAGAGTAGAACAAGTCTTATAGAACTTTATAATTATATGTAGGATTTTAAAAAAGTAACATATAAAAATAATTTAAATTTTCCTACTTGAATATAATATGTCTTCCTTAACACTATTATAATTATTCTGTACATGATTCGTAATGTTTTTCTAACTATAACTTTGAGATATTTTATTCTGATTTCACTATTAGTAAAATAAGTATTAACTTCAATTTTGAGAGATGAGCATTCACTAAAATTATGAGACATTTTATGTATAACAGTTAATCATCTGCAATCTAGTCTCTAATTAAAGGACAATTATGAAACATTTCTTAGTGCTAATTTTAACTTTTAAGTAAAATTACTAACCTTTACAAATGAACCAATGTAGGAAATCAGCCAGCAAATGTCTTTTCATTTTTGTGGTTATCAATACTTTCTGCATCAATTACTGTGCAAATAATGGAGATTTCAAAAGACATTTTTTATTCTTATTATAATAAAATTTCAGATAACATTCACCAGTATTAAAGTAGCATCATTTAAATAGACATTAATGTAATTCAAGTTGAAGCTGAATTTAAATATTACTCTTCACTCAGAAGTTTCCATTACAGAGCTAGGTTTTACCCTAGGAGGATTATGGTATTACTCATTTCTTCTGTGCTCCACTATAAGGACTCTATTCCAGGCAGGTGTGGTTGAGAGGATTCTTTTCTACAACACAGTGCTAACTCATAAGGTGGTAGTTTACCATAGACACCACAGATAAGAATACTGGAGCACTCAATTGCACCTGCCAAAGCTTACAAAGAGGATGAAGTACCACACAGTGATATCAAGGGCTGCACACTAAGGGAGGAAAAAGAATTTGAAGAATTCACTAAGCAAAGGTAATAAATTTAAAAAAGACCAATAATTATAATAATATCAATCCTTATGGGGGATTACTATTAAGAGTCACTGTTTTTTTTTTTTTTTTTTTGGATCAGGGATTGAACTCAGGTGCACTTAACTACTAAGCCATATCCCCAACCATTTAAAATATTTTAATTAGAGACAAGGTGTCACTGAGTTTCTTAGTGCCTTGCTTTTGTTGAGGCTGACTTTGAACTCTCAATCTTCCTGCCATAGACTCCTGAGCTGCTGGGATTACAGGCATGGTGGCACACAGCTGGTAATCTATTCTTTGACTCTCAATGTCAATCAATAGTCAAAAGTATGAAGGGGCCCAGAGTAGCTGTCAGTTTTAACTTTCACTTTAATGGAATCATCATGTGTTTGTATATAGAAGCATTTCTTTATTTGAAATCAAGAACTTTAGATCACCAGAACATAGATTTGTGATAAAAGAATGCAAATATTTAGCTAGGTGATCATTAGGGATAATCCTGAGTTGTACTGCTCCCATTTTCTGTCCTCAACTCCCAAACTCAATGTAATATGGGCAGTGAATTCCATGAATGGGGGCAGGGGAATTGCTGAATTTCATTTGCTGTTAAATGAGTTTTTTCATCAAATGTAATGATATATAGGGTATCATAATGATGGTTAAGGCATTCTGTAGGACCACAAATGGAGTATTGGCAAAAAATTTGCATGCATGGAAAACAAATCCATATCCAGAGTAAATGACTATTCAAGAAAGAACAACAACTTCTGCCATGATGAAAGCAGTCTGATTGTACTAGGCAGTTGTTATATCAACACTGAATTTGATGAATGGATGTTCAAATTGCACAGTCTATTCAGACCACCATCTCTGCCACATGGCCACTTGGTTCATGAGTGTATTAGACAATGACAAAAATGGTTAAGGAAAAGAGGTTTGTTGAATTTCACAAAATGGATTATCCTAACAACTTGATCATCAAGTCCTTTTCTGAGTTGACTCATTGGTAATTATTAACATGGGATACAAATATCTTCACATTTTTGTTCATTTTAGAGACAGACACTTGTATATCTCTTCTAAAGACCTTGCTTTCACTAATATTCCAATTAAGTTTCTTTTTTAGAGTATTTTTATTTATATATGACAGCAAAATGCATTACAATTCTTATTACACATATAGAGCACAATCATTCAGATCTCTAGTGGTATACAAAGTATATTCACACCAATTTGTGTCTCCATACATGTACTTTGAATAATAATGATCATATAACATTCCACCATCATTTCTAACTCCATGCCCCTTCCCTTCACCTCCAACCCCTCTGCCCTATCTAGAATTCATCTATTCCTCCATGGTCCCCCTCCCTACCCCACTATAAATCAGCCTCTTTATGTCAAAGAAAACATACAGCATTTGGCTTTGGGAATTGGCTAACTTCGATCAGCATTATCTTCTCTAACTCCATCCATTTACTTGCAAATACCATCATTTTATTCTCTTTTATTGCTGAGTAATATTTTATTGTGTATATATGCTACATTTTTTTAATCCATTCATCTATTGAAGGGCATCTAGGTTGGTTCCATACTTTAGCTATTGAGAATTGTGCTGATTATGAACATTGTTGATGTGGCTGTGTCCCTGTAGTATGCTGTTTTTAAGTCCTTTGGGTATTGATCAAGGAGAGGGAGAGCTAGGTCAAATGTTGGTTCCATTCCCAGTATTCCAAGGAATCTCCATACTGCTTTCCATATTGGCTGCACCAAATTTCAGTCCCACCATCAGGCTATGAGTGTACCTTGTTCCTCACATCCTCGCCAACACTTATTATTGTTTGTCTTCATAATAGCTCCCATTCTGAATGGAGTGAGATGAAATTTTAGAGTAGTTTTGATTTGCATTTATCTAATTGCTAGCAATGATGAACATTTTTTATATACTTGTTGATTGATTATATATCATCTTCTGAGAAGTGTCTGTTCACGTCCTTGGCCCATTTGTTGATTGGGTTATTTGTGGGGTTTTTTTGTGCTTAGCTTTTTGAGTTCTTTATATACCCTAGAGTTTAGTGCTGTATCTGATTGTGAGGGGTAAAGATTTGCTCCCAAGATGTAGGCTCTCTATTCACCTCACAGATTGTTTCTTTTGCTGAGAAGAAACTTTTTAGTTTGAGAGCATCCCATTTACTGATTCTTATTTTATTCTTGCATCACAGGAGTCTTATTAAGGAAGTTGGGGCCTAATCCCACATGATGGAGTTTAGGGCCTACTTTTTCTTCTATTAGATGCAGGATCTCTGTTTTTATTCCTAAGTCCTTGATCCATTTTGAATTGAGTTTTTTGCATGGTGAGAAATAGGGGTTTAATTTCATTTTGTTGCATATAGATTTCCTGTTGGGAGCCGGCGACCGCACCCTGAAAATGGCGTTGGCCTCCTGCTTCTGATGACTTAGCGGTTAGAGTTGTTAGAAGTAAACAACTCCTTGTAAGGCTGTGGGGCTGGGCTCTGGCCTGCTTCCGCTGCGCTTCACCTATTAGACTTCTCCACGTGGTGCTAGTTCATTGGCGAGGCTGGGTACTTAAGCTAGGGCAGACCGGCCGCTTGCGCTCTTTCCTTGCTTGTTCCTGTTTTCTCATCATAATTCAAAGGTCCTGAGTAAACTGCTGAAAGAAGAATCCTCGTGTTTCCTTTGCCGGCGAGGGGTCACGACAATTTCCAGTTTTCCAAGCACCATTTTCCAAAGAGGCTATCTTTTCACCAATGCACCTTTGTCTAATATAAGATAATTGTAATTCTCTGGGTTAGTCTTTGTGTCCTCTATTCTGTACCATTGGAAAACCTTTAGAATGAATAAGTGAATTCAGCAAAGTAGCAGGATAAAAAAATCCACATCCATAAATCAAAGGCATTTCTGTACATCAAATCCTCAGAAAGGGAGACGAGGAAAACTACCCCATTTTCAATAGCCTCAAAAAATAAAAAATTAAAAATTAAAAACTTGGGAATCAACTTAACAAAAGAGATGAAAGATCTATATAATGAAAATTATAGAACCGTAAAAAAAGAAGTCAAAGAACACCTTAGAAAATGGAAAGATCTACCTTGCTCTTGGATAGGCAGAATTAATATGATCAAAATGACCACACTTCCAAAAGCACTATATAGATTTAATGCAATTCTGATCAAAATCCCAATGGCATTCCTTATAGAAATATAAAAAGCAATTATGAAATTTACTGGAAAAATAAGAGACCCAGAATAACTAAAGTAATCCTTAGCAGGAAGAGTGAAGCAGGTGGCATCACTATATCAGAACTTAAACTATACTACAGAGCAATAGTAACAAAATCCAATTACTTTTTTTTCAAGTCCTCAAGCATCCAGTCAAGCCATTGTCCATAGCACATAGAATTGGCATACACTTGCACATCAGGCATTCTTTCAAGCAAAATGAATAACTAGGCAACTACATCCACTGATCAAATTTGGCCACAGGGAGAATTTCCCATTTCCTCTATCCTTAAAAGATGTCCGAGAAAAGGGATGCAATGCTGTTCACTATAAAGTGAACAGCTAAGCCTCACTTTTTCTTCTTTTAGTTCAATGATCATTAGGAACTTGACATGTGGGCAGAGGTACAGGATGGAATATAGAAGGTAATGAAGAAGAACCATGAACATTTGGAATACTTTCAGGTAGGGATTGCTTGTACCTTCAGGGCCTGCTCAAGACTTATCTTTTATATATCACTTTCATCTGCTGAGGAAGTACCTCTATGAATACTGAACTTTATGTCTTGGGTCAGTTAGATATTATTCACTTCATAATGGACAGCTCAGGTTGCATGGAAACTTGGTGGCCCAAGATGAAGCATTCAGTCTTGCCTGAGGCCTAGTAGCCATCTGATTTGACACATAACAACACTAACCATGACAACTGGGTGAGTTTAACATACATAAATCAATTAACATGGTACACAATATTAATTGAACAGAAGCAAAGCCCACATAATCATGCAATAGATTTAGACAAATAATTGGCAAAATTCAATATACTTTCATCATAAAAACAATCAACAAATTATGAATGGAAAAGTTTTTTTAAAAGAATTTCTTAAACTGATAAAAGAGCATATATGAAAACTCACTGCTTATTTCATGCTTTAAGTAAAAAATGTGAATGTTCAACCGCCTAAGATCAAGATAATGATATCCATTTTTTCAAATATAAACATTTTACTAAATACTAGACAGAGTGGTTAGACAATAAAAATAATACAAGATTCCATACTAGGACAGAAGCAAAACAATTTCCATTATTTGATGGCATTATCTTTTATATCTATAATATTTTTAAATAAAACAATAAATTATAATTAGAAATGAATTCAGCAAATCAAAGGGTATAAGATCTATGTCTAAATATCATTTGGAAGATATTCCAAATCTATAGACACTAGCAATAAAAATTCCAAAAAGAATTAAGAAAATATTTCATTTCCAAAAGTATCAAAGTAACAATATGTTTTGTATAAAATTAGCAAAAGGAGTGGTAGATTTGTATACAGAAAACAATAAAACATTTTTGAAAAAAATTAAATATGATCTAAATGAATAGAAAAACATCTAATGTACATAGAACTATACCTAATATTGTTAAGAGGCAGTATTTCCCCATTTAATTCACAGATTTAGTGTAATCAGTACCAAAATCCCAGCTGCCTTTATTTTAAAAGTCAATAAGCTTATACTAAAGTTTGAATCAAATATAAGGGAATTTGAACAACTACAACAATATTAAAAGCAAAGAACGAATTTGGAGGACTGACATTTTCTGCATTAAGAATTTATTACAAAGCTGTAATAATCAAGATAATATAATTCTTGTATAATAAATATGCATATAGAGCAATAAGATAAAAGAAAGAGTCCAGAAATAAACTCTTAACAATTGATTTTCAATGGAGATATTAAGAAAATTCAATCAGGAAAAATACTCATTTTAAAACTAATGCAGGGTCAACTGGATATTCACAAGTGAACAAATAAAGTTGAATTCCTAATTCACCTCATATCAAAAAATAAATCAAAATAGAAGAATGGAAGGGTTATCTAGTTTTATGAAATATATAGATATTTATAGGATACGGATAAAATTATAACTTATATGTTAATGATTTAATAAAATTTCATATCTACTCCTTATTAAAATTCTTAGAAACTTCAGTAGGAAGGTAAAAATTTATGTGATGGATAATAAATACTTTCAATTAAATAAATTATACTTAACTATGACAAAAGTAACATAATCCATTTAAATCAGAAATAGGACTGGAATATTTCATGCAGTTAACAAGTTTCACTACTGATAACTTTGTAGTAGGCAGCTATGCTTTTCCTTTATGATATCTCATTTCTTTCTTTTGATAATATCTCCCAATTTGGAAAGCTCAATCAAGATTTCCTATCTCCACAAATCAAGGGTGGAAAACAAATTGAGTCACATCACTAAGATTCTTCATTTTTGGAGCTAGAATTACAAACTATCTAGTGTAATATAAACTGACAAATCACAATGGAGGGACATGAATGCACTATTATTAGGGTCCTGGAACTTACACTCCAAAACCTGTTTTGCATTTACCAATTCCAATTTTACTTCCCCCAAATTCCTTTCAAAATTTAGTGATCTCATACCTTTCTAAATTCTTGATATTGACAGAATATAACCAAGTTAATTACAATAAAAAACAAAACCACCTACTTACCTATAATAGAACTGATGAAAAAAATTTATTATGTCAATTTTGTGGAGGCAATACATTATATAAAGTGTTAATGAATGAACTTTTGCTAGGACTATGTTGATTCTAAAGAGAATGATGAAAAAATTAAATCTTGTTGGAAATTCAAATCCACATACAATCGAATTATTTTAATTCAATTATTTAGTATTTTAAAATGAGAAGTCTCTTTAAATCAATTTGTTATCATTCTTTTTAATTATTAGTAATTTTTAGCCAGGTGTGATGGTACATGTCTGTAATCCTAGCAACTTGGGAGACTCTGTAGGTTGATTGAAAGTTATGGCCAGTTTCAGCAACTTAAGAAGTTCCCATCTCAAAATAAAAATAAAAAGGGCCTAAGATGTAACACAGTGGTAAAGTATCCCTGAGTTCATTCTCCAGAACCACATACACTAAAGTTATTGGTAATATTCAACAACTTATATGGTTAAAAAAATCAAGTCTCTATTTTTCCACCATTTAAAATTATCTATTTTCAATGACTTTACATATTTATTTTCAGGTGTATTTTTATTTTTCTTGTTTTAGTATTATGAAAGACAATTGTTCTGCTACTTTTTAGAGGCTCAGTAAAATTAAATAATTTTAAACCCAGAAAATGATAAATGAAATTAATTTCAAGAACTAATTACATAAGCTCATGCAGGATTTTTTTCTATAAACATAACAGGAGAAAAACATGAACAAGTTACTTACAATGTTGAAGAGTAATATCTTATAAAATGATAATATATTATTGATTCTAGGATAATTAAGATATTACATGTAATTTTTAACATGTATTTTTCATATTTTTCTTGTTTGTAGTAATTAAAGAAAGATACTGCAAAATGGATCATTTAGTTTTGAAAATTATTTGTTAACAGAAGGGATATTGTGTTCTGAGAAATATCACTGATATTGTGTGTGTTCATTACCAGTTATTTATCTTGGCTTTACAAATTGTAGTATAAAGTTTACAAATTTTACAGTATGATATTATACAAATTTATTACATTCAATTAGATAAGTTAGCTAATCCCTATGTTTACTTAGTTCAGTTCCTATATTAAGCAAACTTAAAGCTCACAATGCTTTTTATTTTTCTCACAAATCACTATTCATGAGACTTCTACATCATTGTCTTCTATTTTTTTTAAAGAGAGAATGAGTGTGTGTGTGTGTGTGTGTGTGTGTGTGAGAGAGAGAGAGAGAGAGAGAGAGAGAGAGAGAGAGAGAGAGAAAGAGAGAGAGAGAATTTTTTTTAATATTTATTTTTTAGTTCTTGGCGGACACCACATCTTTGTTTTTATGTCGTGCTGAGGATGGAACCCGGGCCGCACGCATGCCAGTGGAGCACGCTACTGCTTGAGCCACATCCCCAGCCCCTCATTGTCTTCTAAATTGACTGAATATTAAATTTTAGTTAATGTTTTTTAAGGAACATATTAGATATGATCTTTTCTTAATGATTACATAGTTGAAGATATCCAGCTGTTTGATTCATGTTTCTAGAATGTATTTTCCCTTATATAACCCAATTTGTAAAATGTAACAAATTAAGAGAAAAATAAAAAATTATACAGTTAGAATATTTTTTTCAGAAGTTGAACATATGTGGATAATGCTTATTAAGAGAAATAAAAAAGTCCTTAATTAGCAACCCAGAACCCCTCTTACACCTTCCAATAATTACCGACTCATTGCTCTCTAAAGATATCTTGAGTTCCAAAGCTATACATCGGTTTTGCTTTATTTTTGAGCTTCTTGGATTTAGAGTCAGTCATCAGAAAGTCAAGGATTGCATGGTGTTTTGTTTATTTTTGTTTTTTCTTCTTCTTTTTACCATGGAAGCTAGGGAGAGAAAAAAAAAAAGGGCAGGGCTCTTTTGAAAATAAAAGTTAGAACACTCCACTGGAGTAGGGAAGTGAGGCACAACGAAGAAAGGAGGGGAGGGGAAAAGGAAGCACTTGAAAATGAAATTGACCAAACAATATTATTTGCATGAGTGAATATATCACAATGAATCCTGGTATTATGTATAATCATGAACCAATTAAGTATTTAATAAAAATGGAATTAGAGTCACTTGGTATGTAATCTTTTATTCCTGCCTTTTTGTTCTGGATATTATGTTTGTGAGATATGTACATGCTGTTACATTTTGCAAATTCATTCATTCTTATTGCAATACAGTGTTTCATTGCAAGAATATAAAATAATTTACTTAATCATTTAACTGTATTTAAACATTTGTATTGTTACCAGTTTGGGGTTATTATGAATTGTATAGTCAGAATTATTTCTGCATATATCTGTTGATAAACATGTGAGCATTTTCATTGAACAAGAGAATTGTTTGGGTTATGACTGTGCAGATAGTTAGAGGTGACAATACTGAAGATTCTTCAAACTGGATGAACCAATTTACCAGTATTTGCATTTGAATACAAAACTGTAAATAATAATAATAATTATTATTATTACTATTATATTAATTAATACTACTACTAATAATAATCATAATTATTATAGCTACTATCTTGAGGGGATGGTGATGCTTAATTCAATTTTTCATTTGTATCTCCACGATAACTAATGAGGCTTGGAAATCTTTCATATATTTAATACCTACCTTCTTTTGTGAAGTCCCTATATAGTAGTTTTTTTCAGATGTTTAAATTTACTTTAACAGATATGTAACAACATAAAATTGTACAATTTAGTGGAATAACATTATGTTTTGATATATCTACTTTGTTTACCAATATATTTTTCAAGCTTTGTGTAATGTGTAGTTATTTATTGTATTTTTATATAACAGCACACCAGAACTTCTTGCTCCTCTCTAACTATAGCTTAGTATCTATTATTCAATGTATCCCCATCTTTCCTGTTCCCCAGCCTGTGGTAGTTACCAGTCTATTCTCAGCTTCTACAAGATCGCCTTTTTTTTTTTTTTTTTTAAGAATTAACATCATGTGTTCTGTTCCTGGCTTTTTTCACTTAACATTATGATCTCCATTCCAACTGTATTATACCAAATGACAGGATTTAGTCATTTTTTATAACTGAATAGTATCCCATTGTGTTTATGCACCTTGTTTTCTTTATCCATTCATTGGCTGATAGACACTTAATTTGTATTTATTTGTTTGCTATAGTAAATAGTGCTACAATAAACATGGGAGTGTAGCTTTCACTTCAATATGCTGATTTTATTTGTTTGGATATATACCTAACGTGGGAATGTGGATCATATGGCAATTCTATAACAAAGTATAGAGGCTTACTTTTCAACATTACCACACTAGATTTTAAAATAACAATGATAAAACCAATACATGTAAAAATAAATAATTTTTAATTAAAAAAACCTATTACTCAAGATGAAAATATTATGTAGGATTAATAAATTCAATTTTTAATTAAAATTGTATAGATGCCACACTAACAAGGAAAAGTGAGTTGTATTTTAAGATCAAAATATTAAAATATTCTAGATCATCAAGATTCATGATAACTTATGTTCTTATGTACAGTTTCTACAAATTCTGAAAAAGTAATTTTTGTGTCTTAAAATCCTAATATAATTACAATGTTACTAAGTCAATTTATTTTGTATTATTTTTAAATGTTATATTTTCATGAGCATCTTTACTTTCTATAAAACAATTGAAATAGAAATCCTTGAAACTGACTTGTTTTCTTAAATAGAAAAAGAAATTTTAAAAGATTATTGAGTAGGATTCTCTATCAGTTCTCACCCACAACAGAATTGACCTCTATTATTACCTAACTTCACTCTGCTTAAAGATTGCAAAGTAATCAGATATTAAAACCAGATTTCTACTTTTCACTACCACCAACTGGAAATAATTTTTTGGCACTGAGCAAATGAGAACCCGAAACAGCCTGGCATGGAAGTGGAAAGTAAGACGAAAACACAGACTTACTAAACACAGACAACCAGGAGTCAGAAATTTAAAGTTCTAATGCTTCTTGGAACTTACTCTTCGAGCCAAGACACTATGTGCCATCGGTGGGTGTTCATGTCAAGTAACTCAGCTGATTGTCTCTGGCCCCAGCTCCCATTGGGGCACATCCATTGAACTTCTGAAACAATTAACTTTTCATTATTCTATGTTTGACTATCATACAAACATAGAATAAACATGTGACAAAGGTTTTATTCATCAATAAATAAACAGTAGGATAGTAAAACTAGCTCAAAGTTTTGAAGGAAGATTTTTATTGTCAAAGGATTTATGGAAAGAATTTGTTAATGAAAATGAAACTGTTAAATTTCTGATAAGCTTTAAAAGTGAAACTGGAGATATTTGGGCTTATCTTTTCTACCTGACAGAAGCTTATAAGTTAACATTTAATTTCACAGTTTAAGGATTCTAATAAAATAATAAATAGCAAAGTAAAACACAGGTGCATCTTCCTAGATAATTAAATAATTCTTGAGTGAGCCTGTTAAACAATGACATTGAAAGGACATGCAGTAATCTTCCTGCTTTATTTTCAGCTTATGGATATTTTTCTCCCAACAAAAGTAATGGTAAAAGAATCTTGCCACACATAAAATGCTTAAACAAGGTTACTCAAAGACAGAAAGCAATTGATTTTGACTTTCACAATCATGTATCAGGATTGCCAGGACAGGCACAGGGACGTATTGGATACCTGATACCAGCCTTTTATTTTTAAAATATAAACTAAATTATAAATAATAAATATTAAAATAAAAAGAACAAATGTGACTAATATTATACACTTTCAAGCTATCTCTTGATTTATTAAACAATGGTCTGAAGAAAACAGGGCAAATTTATTTTCTTTATTTGATCAGTTTTATTCCAATATTATTTGGCTGATGTATAAGAAAGGTACCCTTGCTTATAATATTGTGTTTAAAAAAAAAACAGAATGTACACAGAATTGTAAAAATGGACTCCAGTAATTATATTATCAATTGTTACTGTATTTATCCATGAACCTACATAATAAAGAAATA
Source organism: Ictidomys tridecemlineatus (assembly GCF_052094955.1). Lineage (NCBI taxonomy): Eukaryota > Metazoa > Chordata > Mammalia > Rodentia > Sciuridae > Ictidomys > Ictidomys tridecemlineatus. The sequence continues at coordinate 107,872,703 of NC_135479.1, forward strand.
ATTTTTCAAATAATCAATTGAATTTCTTAGAAGATACATAAAGTTTAGGTCAAATTGGTCATAATTTCTTAAAATGAGAAAAAAAAATTCAGAACTAGTTAAACATAACTTTCTTTGTCTAACACAGATTTTTCCAATCATATAGATGGCATTTTAACCACCTGCTCTTTTAAGTGATGCTATTATCATTAACTACCAAATCTGGGTATGACAGAGCTCTTATTGCCCTCTGTTGCCAAATAGCCCACCTGCTTTTAATTAGTAAAACCATCAATGTATATCTATTGCAGGACACTTTGGCTTTTTTTATGGTAAGTGTTATAAGAACAGAACTTTCATTTAACTCAATCATATTTTTCATTTGCAAATCATAATTATTTTATATATGCATTATATATATAATATATATTCATATATACATATACATATGTTTACAGATATGTATCTGATATCTTGCTATGCAACTAGACGAGAATTTCCTTTGTCAGTTGCAATTTTCTTTGATATTTTAATAGATCCCTTAATAGAAATATTAGTGAGATTTTTCACTTATGAGAGAATTTTTAAGTCTATTTCAGATATTATCTTTGTAATTTTCCTAGTATTTTAAAAAATCTCCAAGCTAATGAATTTGGAAAAGAAAATTAGTTTATTTCAAATATTTTTTCCTGAGTGGTTTGTGTATTGAATATATAGAATTAATAAGTAAATACAACAAATATTTAAGTGAAAACAAACTTTTTTTTAGAGACAAACAGCAATCCCCACTGGATACCCAAGTAATACTGTCTTTTCATGGCAGAATAAGATTTTTTAACATCATTATTACACTTGAAAGTTTTATCAGGTATCGTCACTGACAAAATTAAAAGTAAAGATATTTCTATTAGAGAACAACTTACAGTAAGTGGCTGAGGGTGTAATTTATTTCAGGGACAGAGGTGATGAGGTGTTACATTTTCAGTGTGCTGAAATTCATTAAAACAATCCTTTCTGGGCCTGGTTGGCAGACACCTGTAATCCCTGTGGCTCTGGAGATAGGAAATCACAAGTACAAATCCAGCCTCAGCAACTTTCTCAAAATAAAAATAAAAAGGGCTGGGGATATGGCTCAGTGGTTAAGTGTCTCTGGTTTAATCCCTGGTAAAAACAAACAATCAAATAAATAAACTTAATTATAATCAGTGCAATGATTTTGGGAGCAGGGGTCTTTTGGGACATTGGTTGCGTCACAAGGTTTCTGTTCACATGAAAGGATTAACTCCATTATAAAAAGAGCTTGTGGAAGTGAGTTCAGTCCATTGCCCTTCTGGCATGTGCAAGAAAGTCTTCACCAGATGCTGGTATCTTTACATATGTGTGTGTGTGTGTGTGTGTGTGTGTGTGTGTGTGTGTGTGTGTGTTGTAGTTGGACACAATATTTTATTTATTTATTTTTATTTATTTATTTTTATATGGTGCTATGACTTGCTCACGCTAGGGAAGAGCTCTAGTGCTGAGCCAAATCCCCAGCCCCCAGACATTGGCATCTTAATCTTGAATTTGCCAATCTCCAGAATTATTACAAAAGTGAAATTTTAAAAAAAATAATTATCCATGTATAGTTTCCTGTTATAGCAGCACAGCATGCACTAAAACAAGAGGGTCCCCTGGCCTTTTTGTTATTTTGTCTAGATCAGTGGGAAAACACTTCACTTTTCTGACTGTTATGTTGTACGATTAGAGAAAGGGCAAAATGCCAGCTTTGTTTCTATGATACTGATAAATGTGACAGATAAAAAAAGCAACAATAACAACTATCATAATAGTTTTCATTATTTTTCACTCAAAAATATAACAAAACTTACTGTGCACCTATTTTGGACAGCGTCTTGGTGTATGACAGTGAAGAAAATAAAAATAATCTTTTCAATGAGATTGCATTTAAGATATTGGAGGCAGAGAGTAAGAAATTAAGTAGTCAAAGAAATATTTGTCAGATATAGATAACTGTCATCAATGTCTACTAGAAAAAAATTATTATATTCATGTGAAGTTAATTTAATTTTTTATTTAGTTTGTGGAACAAAGTGAGAGTGCAAACCAGAGGTACCTTGACACTGTCTCAGAGGAGCTAATTTTTTTTTTTTTTTTTTTTTTTTAGTATTTGGGCATGTACTGGATGGCTACATATATAAATACAGCACAGGGAATCTCACCATGGTGTACACCCACAACACTGGGATTCTAATTAGAATAAGATATATTTCATGTTTGTATAAACATAGATTCTAATATCATGTATAATCAAAAGGAATAAATATAAATTTAAAAATAAAGAGGGATCAGGAAAGTGGGGGCCAGCCCTGCACTGGTACTGATTGAATACTCATTAGTTGACAGGTATTAGAAATAAACCTCAGCTATGTAGTCACACAGATAATATTAATAGCCATAGAGTTGGATAAAAGTGCCTGATAGAGAGTAAGCATAGGAAAAAAAAAAAAAAGAGGTCAGAACAAGGAATGGAACCACTATTTGACCCAGTAGTCCCACTTCTCGGTTTATGTCCAAAGGACTTAAAAATCACGGTAGTATTGTGACACAGCCACATCAATGCTTATAGAAGCTGAATTCACAATAGTTAAACTATGAAACCAATCTCGGTGCCCTTCAACAGATGAATGGACAAAGAAATTTGGTATATGTACACAATGGGATATTACTCAATTATTAAGAAGAAAAAAATTATGACATTTGCCAGTAAATGGATGGAATTGGAGAATATCATGCTAAGTAAAATAAGCTTATCCCTAAAAAACAAAGGCTGAATGCTTTCTCAGATATGCAGATGCTAATTCACAATAAGGGGGAGGTGGTTAGAGAAGACTAGAGGTACTTTGGATTAGACAAAGGGGAATGAAGGGAAGGGAGGAAGAAAGGGAATAGAAAAAATAATAGAATGAATTAGACACTACTATACTATGTGCATATTTGGTTGCACAGCCATGTACAACCAGAAAAATGAGAAATCATACTCCATTTATGTATAATATGTCAAAATACATTCTACTATCATGTGTAAGTAAGTGGAACAACAACAACAAAAAAAAGAAGTCAGATCCCAAGGCCAAGTCCCAAACAATTCATAATGAGGAGATAATAGCTGATAGGAAGGACTGTCATGTAAATTAAGAGGAACCCCCAAAACAGTATGTCCTTAAGGCAAAGGGACAAAGTGATTGTGGAAGATTTATAATTTTTTTTATTAGTTATTTAGCAATTGAGTCCAATCCTACAGCCCATTCAAGGTAAACAAAGTATGAATAGATTAGGCAGAGTTTATCTAGAAATGACTAAGATTTTTGTTGTTGATGCATTGTTTTTAAGTAAACACATCCATACTAATATTCAATAACTAATTTTTCCTTATTCAATCATTGTAGCAATCAATGAGGTTTCTGTGCTCATTGAATCTACATGACAAAGAGATGATTAATTTTCAGTGGTTTGTGGGAGGTCCTATAGTTATTAAGTGAATCACAGGGCTCACACAATGATTTCTCACTCCAATTGTTGATTTGATTAGTATACCTAATTGAAGGTATAGACTAATAATTTTGAACTATGGAAACTATCTGCAGATATTTTAAAACATGAGCCTATATCTTATGGTTAGAGTTTCTAATTAATTATATCACTTCATTGATTTAGAATAGATTTTACAAATGTCCATTGTGAAAACCACTTCTTTACAAAAATTATACTCAGATTATTTTAATACTGATACTCAGATTTATTTTAAAGAATCTCATAGATGGGGTTTGTGAATCTTGAGATGTAGCTAGCTTCCTAATTACATCCTAGGTGATGCTCTGTGATACAAAGATTTTAAAACAACAGTGTATAAAACTGAATCTCAAACAATGCTTCATATTAAAATCATCTGTGGGGATTAGAAATATCTTTTTTTTTAGAGAGAGAGAGAAAATTTTTTAATATTTATTTTTCAGTTTTCAGTAACACAACATCTTTATTTTTATTTTTATGTGGTGCTAAGGATCGAACCCAGCGCCCCATTCATTCCAAGCAAGCGCGTTAAGGCTTGAGCCATATCTCCAGCCCTAGAAATATCTTTTATGCACAGTTTATGCCACGTGCCAATTAAGTCAGATCGTGGGGGAATGACAATCAGCCTTTAGTGGTATAAAACTTCCCAGATGATTTCAAAGTGCAGCCAAATTGACAACCGTTGGTATAATGACACAAGCAAAATAAATAAGTAATGCAGGTTATATAAAGTGATTATGATGAAATTATTAGTTTGAAACATGAAACTATTATTTGAACTTTTGATATTTGAAATGACAGTTTCATACATCTTAATTTAAAATAATATAGTGTTTTATGAATATCTTTTCAGAAGAATCTATTTTCTGTTTCTTAAGTATATTGCTCAGATCTTACCTTTATTCTAGAGAGTACAGATAATAATAAAGTTTTATAGGCAGAAAAATAACACCTAAATCTGAATGCAATTTTTGCTTCACATTTATATTTCTTTTATTCTTTTTTTAATCTCGAAGTTTTATAAAATATTTTAAAGTTTTTACATTACCTTTCTCATAAACAGATCAAAATGTTGCACTTTAATATACCTTTGTATTTATCATTTTTTCAGAGTTTGAATTATATTATAGAAGTAAAATTAACTTCTCTGGTTAGTTGAGACATTTTGAGCATTTTCTCTCCTGATTTCAAAACTCACATTCTAAGGCCAAATTAATGGCAAAATAATTGAGCCCAGAGAAACTGAAAATGATGAGAATTAGTTTATCCAAGTGTTACATAAGTTCACCCCTCAGGATCCTTCTGCTGATAAATCTAAAGTTTGTACTCTGCTAAAAACCTGCCCTAAATGTTTTAGAATAATGAAGATGCCTTCATTGTAAGCACCAATGTCTCTCTGCTATAAAATGTCTTGACTCTCTGATAGGTTGGAACAGACACTTTTTTTTTTTAATATGAAGCAAGTAAGGGTTACAGTGTTGTGTGAAAGACAATGTTGATTCAAGTCAAACAATATAAAATTGATAATATTGTAGCATAAACCAGGAGAATTTTTTTGAGCTTTAAAAAATTCCAAAAGAAAATTTAATACTTAAGTAATATAATATATAAACAGAAAAAATGACTGGATTTGGCTATATGACTTCAAAGAAATTTATTAAAAGCTATTTCCATATTTTATGTAAAATCTCATTTTCATTGGCATTAGTGCATCTCTGTAAATATTCACTAGTATACATATATTTGAATATGCATACTTACCGAGATGCCATTTATATTTTAATCGTTTTCCATATGAATTTTGAGATTTGGAAATATAAACAAAAGGAAAAAAAAGAAGGGGAGGAATTCAATTAAATAATGACTAAAATACACAATGTTATTTTGTTTTATCTTTTCCTCTTAAACTGGTTAAGGGATTTCTTTCTGACCTGGTTTCCTTCCTGTTTTTGTTCATTAGTTTAGTTTTCAAATACTTTGGAATCCAGTTTAGCCAAAATTCTGTATTCTCTCTATTACCTCCTTTTTTATTTGAAGTTATTGTTTGTTATTCTTAGTGAGCCAGCTAAACTAGCTCTCAGTCTTATGGAATCAACAGACATCCCAGAAAATTGGGAGTTCAAAAGTAGACCAATGTTTGAAGGTATTAGGATAACCTACAGAAGTCAGCTCAGCCTTTTAGACTGTGTGTTCAGCAGAGATATCAAAATGCCAAAGCCAGACAGTCACAAAAATCAAACTGGTGATACAGAACAATAGTTTTCCTAGATATGAAAATAATGTTCAGGACTCTCCGAGATAATAATGGGAAAATTTCAAGTGATGAGGGCAAACACATGTGTCATTAATAAAGTAAGCCACAACTGGTACCTTTACTTTCTTCACATTGTAAAAAAATCATACCCCTGGGTGATCACATAAGATGGTAATGTGATATCCATCACATGAAGAGGCCTGCTAAAGCAGAGTGCAGGTGCAACTAAAACTCCACCCCCATGTGTCATGACATCAAAACACCAGGCCCCTGCCAACTCTGCAGATGACATAACCACTGTACACCTTTAGCCTTAATGGGAGTCAGCCTGGAATTTCTGTCCCCCACATGTTGCTTCCCTTGTGCTGGAATATAAAATCAAGAGCCTTGTTCATGTCCCAGGTGTGCTTTTATCTGAATCTTTGAACAGCAGAAAAACCCATGGAGTTGGCAACCATAGGAAAAAATGTTTTTAAACAGTTACTTCAGATATGAGGTACCTATGGCAGCTTTGATTTATTTAGTCCAATATGTTTTTCTTTAAAAATATTTGAAATGGGGACTGGCGATGTAGCTCAGTGTTAAAGTGCTTGCTAGCATGTGTGCAACCCTGGGTTCAATTTCTCATACCAAAACCAAAAATGATATTGTCTCTAATTAGTGGCATAATACATGATTGTTCTAAATATTATTCTCTGCAGACACTAGTCTAGGTGTTTTATACTTAGTATCCTACATCATCATCTTAATAATCTTATAATCATGATCTTAATAATCTTATACTGAAGCTATTATTAGCTTCAGTTTTTAGGAGAGGCATTAAGACTCAGAGTCTATATATTTGGCCAAGGGTTAATGGCTAAGGTACAAAATCCAGTTTTGAACAAATGCTTATTTGATTTGAGGGGTTGTGTTTGCATAAAATAGAAAATTTTATGCAATGAGTGTAAGGGTTCCAGACTGAAGATTTTTTACTTAATATAAAAAAATAAAAAGTTAAACTTATGGAGCAATTACATTTTGATTTAAAAAAAAGTCTGAAAAGATCAAATGTTAAATCTGAATCTTTTAAAGATAATAAACAACATATGTGTGTGTTTGTGCATGCACATGTGTGATTATACAGTATAAAATGTTTCACTTGACACATACATCTAATATACATAGTGGCTGATTTGTTATAACCTATAAGACACTTAAATTATATAATATGAGAGGGCCATCAAAATATAAAATTCTGAGGAGATGCTTGTTGTTCATGTTCGCTAATCTGATATGGACACCAGGGCAGAGAGAGAAAATGCTGCCTTTATCTGGATCATAGACATGATTTACTTAGGCTTTGCCAAAGCCTCAAAAAGGTAGCATCTGGATAAAATAAAAATAGCTGTGAGGCTTCATCTGCCTAAAAAGAAAAGCATCTGGAGAGCTGGCAAATGCTATGCCTGTTCCTTCATTGGGAACACATGCCTTTCCTGTATTATTGAGCGTGGAATGTTAAACAAGTTTGAATTTTTCTTGGTTCCCAGAATTATCTGTTATAGCAACATTAACTTGCATAGGTCAAGCAGCTAACTTTGATAGTCAAAATGCATTCTTTTCAAATTATCAAAAGTCCCTTTTTAAAAGTGATTTCATCAGTGCTCATGAAGATGTATCTTGTACATGTTTCAAAGACACATATGTATTTTTGAAGCTAAAGCCATCATTACTCTATGAAAATTAATATAAATACCAACACTATTTATTAATATTTTCAAAAAGGTAGATTCCTTAGATATGTGAGTAGATTTTAAAGTTACTTACAAAGTTTAAAAAAATCAATATAAGAGCATTAAATAGTTTTTTATGGTATTTTTTTCACCTTGAGCTAATATTTAATTTCTCTATTTGGCTAAAGATGGAAACAAAGGTTGCTTCATCTATGGATGTGGAAGAACATGACTTATCCATCCATCTATTCATTCATTTATTTATGCATTAATTTGCTGATTAAGAAAGCAGTATTCATGCCCCATTTGGTTCAAATGTATGATATGTCAAAATCATTGTATTGTCATGAGCAACTAATAAAAAAAGCAGTTACATAATGCCTAATATATTCCAATATTATATTAGAAACAGGAAATTTGTTTTAAAACAAGACCTATAGTAGAGAGTTCTGAAAAGTAATAGTTAAGCTGAGATCTATAGGAGATCAAAGCAACAATTTTAGGTATTGAGGGGTAAAATGAGTCTTTTAAATAATAAAAGACCTGAAGATTTTATGGAGAAGAGAGAAATAGTGAAAATATAACATGATAAGTAGGAGAAAGGCATGGACTGGGATATGAGGTATGTGCTGTGTTATAAGATGAAGTTAGAAAGGTCAGAAAAAAATCATGGTGGCTAATTACAAGCTCAAGTAAGGCATTTGGATTTTATATTGAGAGTCATAAGAAGCTACTGAAGTTCTTAAGCAGAAAAATAAAATTACTTGGTTTATATATTTTAAATGTTGCTATAATTGCTGTGTAGAGAATTAACTCTTTGGATTATGAATTGGCCAAGGAAATATGCTAGAAGCTATTTTAATAATGCAGATGGGATACAATTATGGTGGCAGTAAAGATAAAGTTAAGAGGATGGATTTGAGATATAAATTTTAGAGAGAAATGCCGGACCATTAAGGTAATTGATATTTGGGAAAGAGAGTCTTAGCAATGGTCCTCAAAATTTAGTATTCAGAAATGGGCAAAGATTTATATAGTGTTCAGCATGTTACACAATAGGGAAAGGCCAGGAAGAGAAATGTTAGAAGGGAAGGAAATGGAGCAAGAGCTTCAGTGATACAGTATCCTTAAAGTAAAAATGATCATTCCCAGAAAACATTTAGAGAGGAGTCAGCAGGTTCAAAACTCAGCTCAAAATTAGGAAAGAATAGAGAGAATGACATAAATAAATAGTACTATAAAGTAGTGGCCAAAGAGATGAAAGAAGATGCAGAGAAATAAAGCACCAGAAAATGCAAGAGAAAAGAATAATTTATAAACAATGAGGTGGTTAACTATATCAAATATTTCAGAAATTCAAGATTAAAGATAACCACATAATTAATATTATTTGGCAATGTTCCAAAAAATCCTTGGGGATGGGGTTGTGGCTCAGTAGCAGAGTGCTTGTCTCACACATGTGAGGCACTGGGTTTGATCTTCAGTGCTACATAAAAATAAACAAAATAAAGATAATGTGTCCATCTACAACTAAAAAAATTAAATCCTTATTCCATAGCTTTTATAAATTATTTTCATAAAAATACAGAATTTGACTCTTTCATTTATTTGACTCACTCATTCTAAAATTAATGTCTCAATAGATGTAACAAAATTTCCTTAACTAGGAAGTTTGAAAGAAAACAATAATTCGAAACATCATTAGGGGCTGCTCCTTGGTAGAGCACTTGCCTAGCATGTGTGAGGCACTGGGTTCCATTCTCAGCACCACATATAAATAAATAAAATTCAGTCAAAAACTAATAAAAAAATTATAAATTAGTACAAAAATCTTGCCTTGTGTTTAAGAACACGTTTGTATGATTACCAAGTTTAAGAAGAAATAAACCAAAATGTAGACATTAGAAGAGAAAACCTAGAAACTTAAGAGTGAAATAGTTTCTGTTATATGTGGAAGCTAGACCAAGAATTGAAGAAGAAAGAGGAGGAGGAGAAGTGGGGAGAGAGGAAGAGGAGAAGAAGGAGGAGGAGGAGGAAGAGAAGGAGGAGGAGGGAGGGGAGAGAAAGAAGAAGGAAAAGAAGAACAAGAAGAAAAAGGAAAAGAACAAGAAGAAGAAGGGAAGAAAAAAAGATAGGGAGACATACCTTCAAAATAGAAGAAAAATCAGTGAATCAGGAGAAGGGGCCTGAGGGGGAGGGATGAATAATGGGTACAGGGAATACAAAGAACAATGCAATGAGTGTGATCAAACTTTCCTATATATATCTGGATAAATCACAGTGAATCCTATCTTTTTGTAAGAACACAAGAACTCATTTAAAAAAATATATAAATAAAAAATATCAGTAAAGGAAAGGGAACTGGGGAAGGGGGGAGAGAAGGGTAGGGAGAAGTACTGAAGATTAAATTGATACAAATTATATTCTCTGCCTGTATAATTGTGTCAAAATGAACCCCAATATTGTGCATAGCGAAACCAAACTAATAAAGATAAATATAAAAGAAAAACCTATCCAATTCTTATATAACAATATAATTTGTTAAATAATTTCCTAGCAAACATGTCAAAGAGAAGAAAACTCCCAAGGTACTTTTTTTTTTTAATGTTGCTACACAGGACAAATTAGAAATAGAAAAGACTTCAAATTTCCAAACCCAGGTACACTGAGACAGAAGAAAAGAATCAAAGAATGCAGTTTGGGAGTTAAAGGAAGAGATGACAAATTTACTATTACCAAAAAGTTTTGCTAAAAAGAAAGTAATCCAGTTACCAGTTTAAAGAATTCAGTTTTTAATTCTAGCTGAAATAGTTCATTATTCTGTAACTTTTACCATGTAATGAAAGTAGCAACAGAATTCTAGGTAATCTATTGCAAAATCTCCATTTTTCAAAGTTGTCCATTGAAGACCCCCTTTGATAACTATTACGTAGTGACAGCAAGATTGTGAATTGAACCATAAATCTACAACAATTTAAAACAAAATTTGTAACTGGTAAAGAATAGAGACTGTTACTTTTAGTTCTATATAGTGCTATACATAATTTATAACAACCTTAGGCAGTTGCAACACCTGAAATTAAATAGGAAATAAAATTATTCCCGGAAGGTAGTGGAAGTTGATGTCAGGAATACATTTAGAATGAGTACGCAAATAGTTTATACTATTATCCTGTGTGTTACTTAGCAGCTGTGACCTTATTACAAATCCCTCACACATTTCTCATAATATCACTTTAACCCATTTAGTATGATGCTTCTAGCATTTGCAATATTACTCTTATAAAAATACATTTTATATGAAAAATGTGACTGGTTGCTATTGTAACAATCTATAATATCAAAAAAGAATATACAGGAAGGACTTTCTTTCTTTCTTTCTTTCTTTCTTTCTTTCTTTCTTTCTTTCTTTCTTAATTGTGATGGATTTGTTCATTCAATTGACAAATACAGAAAGTTTCTACAGTATACCAGATACCCTTTTAGATGTGGGAAACTATTAGTGAGAAAAAACATTTACCCACTTTCATAAGTTTATAAAAGATTTACATATTTGTTCATTTATTTTACGTATACATTAAAGAAAAGTTTTGAGTGAGAATAGAATTAGGAAGAATGAAGGTTGATTAAATTTTTATTAGAATCTAATATATTTTTTGTCTTTCTGGTACCTGATATTATATATTAATCCCATGGACTAATACTATATCCATCATATTATAATCAATTTATACTTCATTTCATACGAATCTACCTCTCGATCTTGAATCAATTCAGGACATAACAAGTTTACTATGTCAGGGGCTGTGCTTAGAGGATCAAGGATGAGCATAGCCAATTATTTCCCTGCCCTCTTACATGAATTTCATTGGTCACAAGATAAGAGTATGATTCACCCCCCCACACACACACAGACACAACACACTACACAGTGTGGTTAGTTTTACACACTAAATAAACTTGATGATTAGAAAATAAAAATGTTCTGCATAGCATAATTGTAGATTGTCATCTATCAAATAATTAGCATTTATGTTCTCGGACATTTTAGCAACAAATCAATAGCAGAACTATAATGATTGTTTTGTTGTGAGAGCCATGTTGCTTGATGTCCCTCAATAAGTACTTCATATCCACTTAAATGATAACTTGAGATGACTCAGATAATCCTAACATTTAATTTTCCATGATAAGAAACCCCAAATGTGGTATGTATACCAGAAAATTCTAGATAATTGATTCAAAATCAACTTAAAATTATGAACTGAAAATCATTCTAAGCCTTTTGCTAGATGCCAAGACTATAACTGTGTTACACTCAAATATTTACATATGTGAGGGCTACATATTAAGAGATGGGCACATATTAAGTGAATTCCTAATGTAGTATGAAGAGTTTTGCCTTAATTGCCAACAGGTGTTTTTTTTTTTCTCTGCTGGCACTGAGTGAGATACACTATTTTCCAGGCTGTATTACTGCTCCAAGAAGAGTGATAGTAATTGCTTTTCTATCTCAGTGATATTACACAGCACCAAAAATGTCATCAGGTATAGATATTTTGCCAATAACTCATTCTTCTTTCTCTCCAAGCACAAAATTTGTCATTAAATTTGCTATATTGGTTTTGCAAAATTCTTGGCATAATAAGACTTTCTTGTATGTCTGAGAGGAGCAGTGTTTTTGTGGTTTTGAGCTTTTCTCTTAAAAAAAATTCATCAACTTTATACTGAAAAGCATCATCTTGTCCTCGTGCTTCTGGGAGAATAAAGTTCAATTGATGCATCAGAGATAACTGTACTTTTTAAAAATAATGCAAAATTTCTGTTTGTTTCATGTTACAATTTGACAAAGTTTAATAACAGAAAATTCACAATATCCTGGGGCAAATGGATAACCCCAATAAGAAAATCCACTTTGCAGATGTTTGTCATTATACCTACTCACAATTTTTTTTTTTAAGCTGTTTGCTCAAAACCACGGACTTTTCCTAACTTACTGTATTTTATCTTTAAACCCAATGCAAGTCTCAGAGAAGTCAAAATAATTGCCCAAGGTCACAAAGATAGAGGATGCATTGAAACTCAGGTCCCTAAGCACCAATATAATTTATTTTCACTTTCTAGTATTCTAAGGGGTAAAAATATTTTTTTATCACATCCTAAACATTGCATGAATACTAAGATATGATACTATAGGAAAGACAAGGCTTAGTTTTTTTTTCCAGTAGATGAAATAAGTCACCAAGGTTTTGAAAATAAATTATCTCACCAGGATATAAGAAAGCGATTCTCAGAAGACATTTTCTTTACAAACCATAGTTTATTAAATAATCTTGTTAGCCAGTAAAGGGCTAGAAAAATATCTTGTAACTTATTTTACACAGGCTTGAGTTGAACTCATGCATCTTGTCACTTAGAGGATTCAAGGAACAAATCATTGTAGCTCACTTAGGAAGGAGGGCATGATACTTCAGTGAGAGAATTTGGTTAGTCTTTTAATTGGTATCCTGCAAATACAGACCTGGATAAAGAGTTGAAGAGTTCCTCAGACAGAAATTACTGTACTCAATCAATGTAGGTATGGAGCATTTTTCTACAATTTATCCAACCAGCATATATTGAACTCCTTCATCATCCACAATGATCATACACTTCTGATTTTAAATACACAGGCTGAGCTGCTACTGATTTCACTAATGAACTTTCAGTTCTGATATTCATCATGTTAATTAGTAAAGCTTCCAGTTGATAGCTCAGACCCTTGTAGTGTGTTCAACTGTAACATTATATTATTTATGCTTAAATATTTTAAATCAATCTGATGTAGCAGAACAGTTTTATTTGTCTTTTTTAAATAAAAAAGTAAATTTGAGGGATAAATAGTGAGAGAAGTAGGTCTTTTGAATCATCTTTTGCATATATAATTCTTATTGGGTTAGTTAATTATTTTTTTTGTGTGTGTGTGTCTTTTCCCAACCTGCAAGGGGAGAGGTATATGTGGCTTAAGCATTTAGCCACAAATCAGATATGCTAAGCACTCTTGGGCTTCCTTATTCACTCCTGCAATTTATCTTCCCACCCTCAGATCACAACTAAAAATTAAATTGATGTACAGATATCCAAGTTGTATTTGTAATGTGTAACAAATATTTACTCAGTAAAGTCTATAAAAATTAGGTAGATTTTTTTTCTTCAATTTTAGGTTTAATGGCAAAGGAAATCAAATGTAATAATCTAATTTCTATTAATAGTAAAATAAACCAAAGCTTTTATTATTTTTCTGCTTTTTGTTCCCATAATGTATATTTTCTGCATCCATAAAGTAACTAAAGTATAAATAAAGTTTGTTTTTTTGTGTATGATAAAGATTAGAAACTAAATTTATAATGGTTAATTAATCCACATATACCTTTCTAAATATCTAGAATTAATACTATATAACCTGAAACTCTATTTTCAGGGATTACCATATGATAACAGAAATTTTTAATGATATGATGTTTAATGAATACAGTGTAATTTCTAATCACATATACATAATCTTTATCATCCTAATTTAGACACAGCACCTTTGTAAAGCTGGTGGTTCTCAAAATATGTTCTGAGGACTTTGGGGGATTCATAACACTCCTTCAGTGCAAAGCTAGATGCACTCACATATAAAATCTTATTCAAACCTGAAAAAGATTGATGAGACTGTAATAAAACAACCCTCAAAAATTTTATATATTTGAAAAGACTCTACATTCCAACTAATTTGAAAGAAATACAACTTTGTTTAATTTTAGTGTTCTATCAAAAAGTATCCTCAGGCCTGAAAAGACCTTATATCACCCCTATTTTTTCCAACAACATATCTGTAAGAGGCTGAGTTTTATTTATATGTTTCAACAATAAGAACATGTTCCGACAGTCTGGTTGCATATGCAGATATGAAAATTCAACAGAATTTATTAAGTCAGATAAAAAAAGAGATGTGAAAATAAAACAATTCCACTCTTTCAATATTTTTTGTTATGGTAGTTATTTTTAATAAAGAAGAATTACAGAAACAGTTCCAAGTGTAAAGGGATTGTGTGTCTAGATAGTTTCAAACCACTGAGCTTGGGTATTTCTCTCAGTTGCAAATTTCACAGGTATAATAGGTTTTGTGGGTCTTTATTGCATTAAATGATGCATGTGAAAAGGTTAAATATTTACATAATGACCATATTCATAAACAACTCAATTTATGCTGCTTAAAAGATTGAATTAAATTTTAAAATAATACAAAGAAGAAGATAAAGCCCTCAAAGTGAGTGTATTTGCAAACAAGTACCAGTTTATTATGCATTCAACTGGTTTAAATACATAAATTGTGATGTCAGCAAGAGAGTAAGTACCAGATGCTCTTCCTTCACAGAAACAACTTAATAATCATACACAAGCCAGTTGATTTTGTAAGAAATAAGGAAATCTGTTATGAGATTCTGGCATCACCAGTGAGCCCAAGCCAAGGGTATGGTAACCTAGTTGGAAAATTCATAGCACTACGCTCCCAGCTTGTTTGTCCTTAATATTCAACTGATAATGTATTTAGAAAAACTATCCTTCAAAAATAAAGGAAAAATTAAAACTTTTCTGGTAACCAGAAGGTGTGAGGGCTGGTTACAGGAGGATTGCCCTTATAAGAGAAATCTGAGATTAGTTTTCATTATTTCCCCTACCCCCAGTCTTGGAGATTGAATTCAGAGCCACATGCATACTAGATTCTAGGCATGGGCTCTACCACTGAGCTACACATCCAGTCCATTTTATATATATATATATATATATATATATATATATTGAGACAGGCCTTTCTAAGTTCTAGAGGCTGACCTCAAACTTGCCACCCTCCTGCCTCAGCCTCTCTAGTAGCTGAGATTATAGGAATGTGCCACTTGCCCAGGTAAAAGAAATCTTTGAGTTGAAATGAAGGGGTAATAAACAGCAACACAAAACAGGCTGGGTTGGTGATGGATGTTTGCAGTCCTCACTACAATTTTAGGTAGTGCGCATCGAGACAGGAAGAACACAAATATAAGGCCAGCCTGGAAAACGTAGTTAGAGTATACTTCAAAAGAAAGTAAAATTGGCTCATGTTTTAACAGCTTTGGCACTGCTGTGACTAAAATATCTGACAAAATCCACTTAGTGGAGGAAAAATTGGGGGGGGGGTACATGATTTCAGAGGTCTCAGTCCATAGAGGGCTGACTCCATTGCTCTTGGTCCAAATGAGAGGCTGCACATCATGGGGGAAGTATGCAATGGAGGAAAGCTGCTCTCTTTATGGCAGCAAAGAAATAGAAAGGGAGGGGGAAGGAACTGCAGGGAAGATGCACCCTTGCAGGGAACACCCTGAAGGATGTTATACAGTGATTTTATAAAAGCAATTGATTTACCAAAAAGATATAATAATTGTAAGCATATAGGTGCTAACATTAGAACTTCAAAGTAAAAGAAGCAAAAATTGATGAACTGCAGGGAGAAATAGCAATGGAATAATATTAAGAGATTTCTCCACTTTCAGTTATGAACAGAACAGCCAGGCCAATAAGGAAGCAGAGGACTTAAACAACACTGTAGACAGGATCTAACCAACATGGACAGAACATTCTACCAAATAATAGGGCAGGGAACATTCTGCCAGATTTACCACAAGGTTTTAGATAGATAGCAACACAAGTTTTTACAAATTTAAGAAGTGAAATCATACAATGTATTTTCTTTAGCCACAATGGGAATAATACCAAAATTAATAGAAAACAAGAAAAGCCAAAATGTGGAAATGAAACAACCCACATTTAATGACTATTGGGTCAAAGAAAAAATCACAAGAGAATTTTGAAAATTTCTATGAAAATGAATGACCATGTACTAAAATATATGAAATGCAGCAAAAGCAGTACTAAGAAGAAAGTTTTGATGATAAATTCTTAACCTTAAAAAAATAAAAGAAAGTTCTTAAATCACTGATAATGCTTTACACCTCAAGGAACTAAAATAAAATAAACTAAAATAAAAGTTAGAAGAAGGCAGGAAATAAAGATTAGATCACAGAGCCCTAATATCCAGAATGTACAAAGAACTCAAAAAATTAAACAATAAGATAACAAATAATCCAATCAACAAATGGGCCAAGGACCTGAACAGACACTTCTCAGAGGAGGACATACAATCAATCCACAAGCACATGAGAAAATGCTCAACATCTCTAGCAATCAGAGAAATGCAAATCAAAACCACCCTAAGATACCATTTCACTCCTGTAAGATTGGCAGCCATTATGAAGTCAAACAACAATAAGTGTTGGCGAGGATGTGGGGAAAAGGGCACACTTGTTCACTGCTGGTGGGACTGCAAAATGGTGAGGCCAATTTGGAAAGCAGTATGGAGATTCCTGGGAAAGCTGGGAATGGATCCACCATTTGACCCAGCTATTGCCCTTCTTGGACTATTCCCTGAGGACCTTAAAAGAGCACACTATACGGATACGGCCACATCAATGATTATAGCAGCACAATTCACAATAGCTAGACTGTGGAACCAACCTAGATGCCCTTCAATAGATGAGTGGATAAAAAAATTGTGGCAGCTATACACAATGGAGTATTATGCAGCACTAAGAAACGACAAAATCATAGAATTTGCAGGGAAATGGATGGCATTAGAGCAGATTATGCTAAGTGAAGCTAGACAAGCCCTAAAAAACAAATGTCAAATGTCTTCTTTGATATAAAGAGAGCCACTAAGAATAGAACAGGAAGGAAGAGCATGAGGAAAAGACTAACAGTAAACTAAGACGAATGGGGGGAGAGAAAGGGAGAGAGAAGGGAAAACATATGGAAATGGTAGGAGACCTTCAGTGATACACAAAATAATAAGAGGTTATGAGGGGCAAGGGGGTGGGGGGAAAAAAAGGGGAGAGAATTGAACAACAGCAGAGGAGGTAGAGAGGGATGTTGGGAGGGGAGGGGAGGGGAGGGGGGATAGTAGGGGATAGGAAAGGTAGCAGAATACAACAGTCACTAATATGCCATTATGTAAAAATGTGAGTATGTAACAGAAGTGAGTCTGTATTATGTATTTGGGGAGTTCAAAACCCAATTGAGTCGAATGTATGAAAGATGATATGTCTTGAGCTCTGTAATGTTTTGAACAACCAATAAAAAAAAATTGTTCAAAAAAAAAAAAAAGAAATAAAAGCAATATAAATGTTAAAAAAAAAAGATTAGATCAAAGGTAAATAAAATAGAGAATAATAAAACAATAGAAAAAAATCAATGAAACCCACAATTGTTTTTGAAAAACTACCAAAAATTACAAACTCTTAGCTACCCTGTTTTTCTAACAACAAAAAATAAGACTCAAATAATTGTAATTATAATTGAAAGAAAGAACATTACCACAGATGCCACACAATAAAAATAATTATAAGAAATTATTATGGAAAATTATAGAGCAACAAATTGGATAACTTGGAAGATATGAATAAATTCCTAGAAACACAAAAATTACCCAAACTAAGTCATGAAAAATTTTTAGAAACCTCAACAGACTTATAATAAATAGTAAGGAGATTGAAGCAATAATTTAAAAACCTTTTCAAAAAGACAATCCTGAAAACAAGTGATTTTACTCAAAATTTTTTATCTTTCTAAAAGAAAAGTCTCTCCTTAAAGAGTTTGCCTTGGCCTAGTCTTGACTGGTCATGTTTTCATCCTGCTGCATACCATCATCTTGGGAGAACCCATCAATTCTGCATTTCTATACTCTGCTCTTGTGTAAGATCCCTGTTTCCAGATTCCACTGTCTTCCTTTTTCTGGATTGTTCTGTTTGTATGGGGCATGTACTCTACAAACATTTTTCAAAATGTATCTGTAATAATCTTATTTTAAAATCCCATACATTTGAAATATGCTCTTGTATCTTTACATTCCCTTCAGAGTTTGAATGGCTATAAAATTTGGGGCTGGAAATCATGATTATGTCAAAAGTTGAAGATGATTTTATTCCTGATCTATTCTACTTTGCTTTTTTTTCTCTTATTTTAAAGCATTTTTCTCATTATCATCTTTTTTTTTTTTGGAGTGCTGGGGATTGAACCCAGGGCCTCGTGCATGAGAGATAAGCACTCTACCAACTGAGCTATATCCTCAGCCCATTTTCTTGTTACCTTAATTTCATGTACTTTTTTACAGATCAGTTCCTCTTTTATGTTGCACAAGTATTTGATGGTTTATTTAGATGAGATAATTCATGTGTTTTCATTCTGAAAAAATGTTGAAATATTTTTATTATTTTCTTGTTTCCCTAACTTCCTCTTTCCAGCTTCTAATTCTCTCTCTCTCTCTCTCTCTCTCTCTCTCTCTCTCTCTCTCTCTCTCTCTCTCTCTCTCTCTCTCTCTCTCTCTTCTTGGAGCTCCTTAGCTTTTCAGCTCAACTATTCCATTGAGTTTTTCCTTTCTTCTTTCACTTCTCTAATTTTTCTTTGGCTTCTCTTGGTTTGTAGTTGCCATGAATTCTATGACCTGTTTATCATAGTAATTATTTTTAGTAATTTTCACTTATTTTCCAGTGAACTGTTAATTCTTTTTAAAATGTGTTATTTTATCAAATCTCTGGTGAATTTAATTATTTGGTTATCTTTATAAGGCACTAAGAAGCTAACTATAGCCTCTGTTTGAATTTCATCATCTGTGGTCTTCACTGAGCGGTTGACTGTGTGCTGTACAGTAGAATTGCTGGTATCCATATGCTTGTGATCTTTAGAAAGATCAGAGGCCTTTGAGAATAATTTTACAAATATTTCTAGATAGGATATAATTTTTACTGGTTAAGAGTTAACTGATTTGGAGGGAAGGAGGATTCTGGATATTTTACCATGTCTGTCTGTAGTGAGCTTTGAAAAAAACATAAAAATATTTATTTGTTGTAACTTATGCAGTATTAATCAGTTGGATAGTTCATATTATCTAAGCTACATCACTAGAAATCCAACATTATTTTAACTAAATATGATAAAATTTTATTGTCTAGTCACTAGAGATATAGATCCATGGTGGAGCACTTTCCTAGTATGTGTAAGGCCTTAGGTCTAATCCCCAGTAAAACACACACACACACACACACACACACACACACACACACAAACATACAAAAAATAATATAATGAAATGTTTTAAGAAATTGTTACAAATGATCTGTTTACATAAAAATATTTACCATAATTTTATGTTAAGTCCTCAAAATTTTAGTTTCTGAAATGAATATTATCCATCTGATCCTAAATTGTTACTCTTAGTCAGACCATTACAAAATTTTCCTTAAGTTACAGGTTTCAATAAACTATTTAATTTTGTAATGATTCAAGTCCAGTATTCTCATTTTTTCATCTAGATAAAAATATATATTGGTTCCTCTATAATATCTTCAAGCATATATACTTGAAAATATTGATCTAGAAAGGAAATATAAATTCAACTAATGCAATTGATTTAGTTTTTTTTAATTAGTTAATTGAGTCAATAGATAAATCTTAATTTCATCCCTAATATGACAGGTAATTTGCTGCTTACTAAGTTTTCAGTGAATACAACATGGTGTGACCATTGGGAAGCATAATTCAATTTTGATAGCATGCCCCAGAACAAAAGCCTCTCACAGAAGCATCTCTCCAGGTTAAAAAAAACAAAACAAAAAACCAAAACAAAACTAGTATTAACAACCATACTTAACCAAAAAATATATTTAGAACCTTGCTAAAATATAATTTTTCTTTGTCACATATAGTTTTTTGCATTTTAGTTTTATATTGGTTCTTTTCAGTTATACATGATGGTGGAATCCATTTTGACGTAATTATAAAAGCATGGAATATATCTTGTTCTGATTCAGTCTCCAGTACCTCTTCTTTTCTTTTTCTTCTCCCATTCTCTGCTTTCATCCTTCTATTGATCTTTCTGCCATTTACATATAGTATTTCTTTAAATTCATTTCTTGTGAACATACCTGATGGTGAGATTCCACTGTGTTATATCCATATGTGTACACAAGACAGTTACGTCAGATTCATATATCCCCTGTCCCTTCTCTTCATTCCACTTTGTCTACTCCACCTTTTAGTTTAAAGATGTAACCTAATAAAATACTAAACTTCAGAGAAAAATATATATGCCATTCTTCATCTTGGAATAATTTGTTATGAGACTGCTAAACTCTACATTAAAAAATGCATAGGTGATCTGGGTGAGGTGGAGCATGCCTGTAATCCAAGTGGCTCAGGAGGCTGAAACAGGAGGATCACGAGTTCAAAGCCTCAGCAGCTAAGCAAGGTCCTAAGCAACTCAGAGAGACCCTATCTCTTAATAAAATACAAAAAAAAAAAAAAAGAGCTGGAAATGTGGCTCAGTGGTTAAGCACCCTGAGTTCAATCCCTGGTAAAAAAACAAACAAACAAAACAAAACAAAACATGGGGCCTGGCACTACATTGCACACATGTAATCCCAGTCTCTTTGGAGGCTAAGGCAAGAGCATCACAAATATGAAGCCAGCCTAGGCAACTTAATGAGACCCTGTCTCTAAAATAAATAAATGGTGGTAAGGATGTAAATTAGGGATAGAGCACACCTTGGTTTAATCCATAGTATAATAATAATAATAATAATAATAATAATAATAATAATAATAAATGGGGATTTGAGGAAAAAGAAAGAAGAAAATAAGTCAAAAAGGAGCTAAAACAACATTAAAAAACCTGGTACACTCTATTACAAATTCAAATAGCATATTTTAGTGGTAATTGGTGAAACAGAAATTAAGATGATTGTAATCCAAGTCAATTTTTTCAAAAACTCTAGAGAAAAGAATGCTATGTAGGAAAGAAAGTAAAGAGTTTACAAGCTCTTCAGGTATTATACACTGAACAAAGGGGATTATATAGCCTTATAGTTACAGGAATTTGATTTGGTTGTAAAGACTGTATTTCTCACAGAACATTTGCTGAGAATCAATTCAATAGTTTATTAATGTTAAACCAACTTGTTAAACCAACTTGATTCCAGCATAAATATGAATTATAAAATATGAATATATTGGTATGAGAATCCCAAAGGAAAACAGACTTTCTAGAAGATTTTGGAAAAATTTCAAATAGAGGGTAGTAGTCCTCTGTGATGTTGAAATCTTGAGTTGATTATGAAAGTCAAAAAGTAGGAATATTTATTAAAAGATTAGTGAAAAGCATGTTTAAACTTTCAAAGGGGGTATGGAGTATGCAAATAAGTCCTTAAAGCTGGCTGAGACATGTATACAAGGAAGAGTGATAGGAATTAAAGTTAGAGAAGTGGGCATATTTTGAAGGGGTTTAAATGTAAAACTAAAGACAGTTTTTACCATTGTGCACTCTGGGATTGTCTGGACTGTAAAACAGTCTGTATACACTTTTCATAAAATAACTCTCTTTTTAGAAAGTTACTTTACAGATGCTGGATTGGTATATACA
The DNA here is from genome assembly GCF_052094955.1 of Ictidomys tridecemlineatus. Classification (NCBI taxonomy): domain Eukaryota; kingdom Metazoa; phylum Chordata; class Mammalia; order Rodentia; family Sciuridae; genus Ictidomys; species Ictidomys tridecemlineatus. The sequence goes on from NC_135479.1 coordinate 107,894,745, forward strand.
CAAATTTCTTACAGAGAATTCAGATTCAATTGGAATTAGCAAGATACAATAACTTTGAGGAGATAGTATTGGGAATGGGAAAGGAATTGTGTGTACCAGAATTTTTCTGAGATATAAATTGGTGATTGAATACTTAGGTGTTTGAACTGACCTAGAGATATGTTTCCTATTTTACTTTATTTATTTCAAAGTTTACTTGGGTATATCTAGAATTGGTCACAGGTGCATTAAAGTGGAATATAATTATTTCTTTGCTATCTTCTGGTACCTAGCTATCTTCAACTCTATTTCTCTCTATTGTGTTGGCAAAGGGCTCTTTCAAACTTCTTAGGTTGCATAAGGTAATTCAATATTCACTAAATTCTCATGGAATTTTGGTTTATAGGATAAAAGCATTCAGCAAACAGAAATTATTAACAGTATCTTTGCACAGTTTTATTGAAATAACTTATCCATATTTATCACACTCCAAATCAATTTCCCTCAAAATTGAAGTTATTACACAAGGACAAACATACACCTTTCTTTTAAAGATAACTCTCTAAAAAGCACTTAGGGAAATAGAAAGTGGAAAGGTATAAGGGTGATTATTTTTAGCAAAATGATGAAAAGAAAATTTCACTGTACATAACTATAGAAACAAAATGTTTCAACCATCTCTACACAAACAATATTCCTTTTATTTATAGTTGGGCTGTTTCTATTTGCTTCCTTTTGTATACAAAGGAAAGAAAAGATTCATTTTACTGAAGTCATATATGCATGTAACACTATTATAAGAATATAAGTTTTTGTATTTTTTAAATAGAGTAGTATCTTCCCAATACTTGGTATTTAAATATACATATTAATTGTAGGAGTGTTCTTGCTGCTTTAAAATTGAAATAGAAAATTATTAATGGTATCCATTTAATTTGCTATTGTGATTAAAACATAATAAAATGTCTCTTATTTTTCAAGTTGTGCTATGCATAAGCTAAGTATATGTCTAAATATTTTGCCTACATAATAGTGTATTTTGCTTTTTTGTCAGTCTTTTTGAGATTTTATCTTCCATATTCCTACCCTTGCCTTGATGTCATATATGATAATATATACAAACCACTAAATTACTTGATTTCTGTTAGCTAGTCCTAAGACAATCACTGGATTCTAAGTGTTTATTTAGAAGACTTGGAGTTACATTACGAGGTTATGTATAATGAAATTAACCATCTTGGGGTGTCTACAATTCTTGGAACATCAATGTTATTAGCCAGATATTAACATTCTTGTAATGATGAAGTCAATTACCTATATATATGATTAAGTATGTTTTTTTTTTCCTCTCTGAGAAGTGATCTGAAATGGAGCAGGGGAAGCCTACCTGATGAATAATATAGGACTATTTTTCTTTACCTAGAAGGCATTAATGTAAATAGAAGTAAGCTCTGTGTAATTGGCAGAAGTCAACCCATTGTTTACAAAAGCAACCTTAAAGAATCAGTATATTGGCATGTGAAAATATTCTAGCCTTATTTTAACAATACTGGGGAGACTTCCCAGGTTAGTCACTGAATATTACAGGATGCATAAGGTCATGAAGCAGAAGTTTCAAACAGAACAGATATTATATTTCATATTTACACTAACTCTATAATGCTACTTTGGTTTTAGGAATTTCTCACATTAATTATTTTTCTCTCTCTCTTTCATACTAAAGCCATCTAAGATTTATAAGTTAAATATGATAGATAGCTGATTCTATGTGCTGCAAAAAATCCCAAATCGCACTGCAAAAACACAATAAAAGATTTTTTTTTCCATTTCTGCAAATTCCAATGCAGATATTTCTACTAAGTAGCTGTTTTCTGTACAATGACTTAGCATACTAAAACTCTTATATGGACTACCAACTCTTCTATATGTGACAACTGAAGAAAAGGAAGAGTGAAGATTATGTTTGGGGAGATTTTTTTCTTAACGTGTTAAATTGGAAAACATGATTGTTTTATGTTATGTTCTTACTGTATTTTGTTGATGAGAACCATTTCTATACTCTGTTTAAATGCAAGTGCACAGGGTAATGTTGGTGCTTACTATGTCTAGAAGTAAAATCTAAAGATCATTTGAACAAATAGCTAACAAGGTAACTGTTTTAAGTCTGAGGTTACAGATTATAAGAAGTATAGTAAATATCTGCAAGTAAGCATGCCCATCGCAAAAAATGAAGCAAAGTGGATAAAGCTTACAATTGCACACAATTTAAAGGAAAGGGCATACACACTCTTTCAGCTATCTTCTGGGCTCTAAATCTTAGAAATTTACTTCAGAAGCATTTTACTTAAAAATATAACCCTTTAGTTTTTTTGAAATTATTTTGTAATGATTTTATAAATTATTTCATAATTCCAGTAAAATTACAAAATTCACAGTAAAATTAAAGAGTATATTTCAAATTATTTTTCATGAATTGGTAGTGCCTAAAAATGAAAAATATTTCACAACTGTAACTTTTATTTTTGACAGTCAATATTTGCATTGGGTTTATCTGTTTTGATATTTGATTTGATTATTGAATCATGGTATTTATGTTTCATGATCAATTGAATATATTTAAATATATCTAAGTTAGATAACTTTTTATGATTTGGATTATCATTACATTCAACATATGACATTGCAGTTTATTAAAGTGCCAAAAAAAAGTAAAAAAGAACTTTAGGGATTATGTAAGAATACCTGTATTCAAATAATTTTATTAAAGTGTCATTAATAAATGTACTCAATGGATTATATATTGAGGTTTCAAATGCAAATACTGAAGAAAAAGATGTAAAACAATCAACATAGTTGTAAAATTTTATACTAGTTTAACATTTTAGCCTAGATATTATTTATAATTTTTTAATCATTGAAAATGTCATTTTTTGTAGTCAACAATACATAAGTACAATTTTAAGTAAGATTTAGGATTGACTGCTGATTTGGGGGGATTAGGTCATTTTTCTGATTATTTTTACCATTTAGATTGGTAAATAAAATATTACAAGAATTTAGCCAATTCTTCTATGTTAGAAATTCTTTGGTCCACTTTTGGTCACATATTTAGACCAGAATTTGATTGCCAGTATCAAAGTCATTTTTCTTCAACAAAATGACATTGGTGACTGGACATAAATAACGCATTCTTTATGATACACTGGTGCACATTTCTATATACGATTACTTGTTTTATTTAGTATAAAATATGTACCAGGAGATTCTCACAAAAGCCCCAAGAAATAATTGATATTCATAAATCATGTGAAAGTGTTAATTATACCCCCAAATCTCTACTAAACTAAGATATTACCACTATCAATTTGCCATTACTCCTTCAAAATACCTGCTCTGTGTCATTTATGTGAATTAGGATCAGGATAATACTACAATAGTCAGATTCATATATAGCAGTAGTTTTATAGAACATATTTTATACATATTACTGTTTATATAACTTGAAAATCTATATCAATTTCTTCTGCAAATAACTTTGCTACTTAGAACCCTCATAAAGGTGTTTTGAAGGTGAAGAGTACTTATTCTCTTATTATCCTTTAATTTCCTTATTTGTTTTTTTCTCCTTGCCAGTGGTCTGAAGAACCCAGATTTTCCGCTCTTCCTTCTCTTTGAAGAAATGTGATTCTTATACCAGTGTCTTTTTTGGCTCTTTTCCTGCCATATCTCTGGTCCTCATTTTCTCTCTCTTTGTGAATAACATTAATCAACTTTTCCCCTCCAGGATTTACTTCTCATTTTTTTCTCCCCCAATCCATTACATATCATTACTTTACTGCTAAGGAAATTATTATAAAATATAAATCTTCTTTAATCATTAATTCATTCCATTACTTATGTGCTCCATAGACCCTTAAAGCCTTTTATATGGAGTTTCACAAGGACAAAGAATACAAATAAGATTTGACTCCAGCCTGTTATACAACCTTACCTATTATCATATCTCTACCTCTGTTCTCTTTGTATTTCATTTAGTTAGAAACCCAAGCAGTTTCCTAAGTGTGACGTGCTTATCTCATTTTTCGCCCTGCTACTCCTGAAAATATTCCATCCCTAAAACTGCTTTCCTCAATTATTTTCCTCCTCTAAGTCAGATGCACATCTTGACTTACCCCCTCACACACAAGTTAGGGGTCACTGGTCTGGAATTTCAAATGCAAACTTCCTTTAGAATCATCTATCATTCTCTTTCTTCTCCTGAGGTTCTCATCTCTGAGACATTTACATGCATATATTTAGAATTTAAAATAAAGAAAATGGTCTGAAAATCTTAAAAACTCATAGTTTCAGAGCAAAATAAAAATGAGGTGAGCAAAGTGGTACACTTTGCTCCTGGATAGTTGAAGTTTTTCATGTGTTATTCTCCTGATTAAAGCTCACTTTTTTTTTTCCTAAAAGTTTTTGTGAGATAAGGGGTTGCCCCACTTCTCACTTTTAATACTATTCATTCTTTAGGAGTCTTGCCCAAAGACATCAGTGAGTTAGTCTGGAAAGAAGATCTTGAAGGTTACTCTTGTTTCAAATATATATGAAACTACCTTTGCTACTTCCTCTCCCATTCCTGTTGAACCACTGAAAAATGTTACAATCCAAGGTAAAAAAATTTTGAGCAACATCATTTTCATACTATTATTCTAAAACGTTTTTTTTTGTGTGATCTTATCAGTAAGTGTTTGTCAGCCTTTTCTTAAGAGAAAAAGATAAGACATACTTTATGACTTAAATGAATGTATAAGTCCAAGAGAAATCAATGATTGAATAGTTTTTCTTGGAAAACAGCTCAATCTAATTACATTTCTACTTGAAACTTTGCTGATTATGAAGATTAGATTTGGTAATATTAAATTTGAAGAACTATGGATAAAACATTAATGTTGTGGTTTAGTCATACATACAGTTAAAACTCAGAATGCATTTGTCAGGAATGAGGGGACACAGGTGGTTTAGAACTACAGATGATAGACTGTTGCTGAATTTTGCCTACAAGCTACTTTTAAAGAATAAGAGAAAGACTAAGAAATCTTCCAGATTATAGTTTTATGAGAAAAAAATGAAGAAATAAGTCCAAACTACGACTGAGTTGGATCCCATACCCCCAAAATAAAACTTTCTGTTCTTTTCTATTATTAGGCATTATTGGGACTATTGATGAAATTTGCATAATATTAGAAAAATTAGATAATCTCCAAAAACTGGTAATATTTTTTCTATCAATAATTCTACTGTGGTTATATAAAATAATATTTCTATTAATTTTTGTTAGAATATACACATTGAAATACTTAAAGGAACATATTTATAAGTTACAAATGTTTCAGAAAATAGTGTATGTATATATATGCAATATATACCTATCTGTGTGGTATATATAGAGGAGGAAAGATAATTTTTTAAAAGTATAAGACAAGAAATATAGACTTGGTACTACTTTTACATCTTTTCTGCACTTTTGAAATAGTTAAAAAAATTTATTTATTTCAAAATAAGGTGTTCAAAATAAGTATATAAAAGGTACATTTATAGGATATAAGAACGTGTTGTAACACTGCTTGAAGAAAATTTAATATTGTTTGTTTCTTGCTACATGTTTTAGTTAAGATTTTAGAAAACATGTTTTACTTTCCTAACTTTCAAAATAATATTTTGTCATACTTATTCTCTATATATGCTATATATATATATGTACATAAATATGTGTATGTAGATGCTGCTGAGATTTTTCTTTTGCAAATAACTTGATTAGTGTCTTTCATCAAAACTCATCTTAGAATTCTCCTTCCCTGTTGGTTAAATGAATCTTTTTGTGTGTGTATCTGAGGAAGTGGGTGTAGAGGGGACTGATATTGACCATCTCACAGAGGTTACTGTAGAAGACCTAAAGTATGACTACTATGCTGAATGGTGAAATTTAAATTTAATTCAGTTTTATCAATATCAGTTGTTTTCGTTTTAAAATGTTGTAGTGGTATGAAATGCTTTTCCCTTAAACTCAACTTTGTTTTGGCAGTACTTCTTACAGTTTAACTGTTGAATTGACTAAAACATATTGTGTTGTAATGAAAGCTTTGAAGGTAGAAATAATTTGTAGTGTGAAAATTAAGCATATCAGTAATAGATCTGGTGTCAGTGGACTAATTCAAGTGGAACAGTTTTTATGTACAATGTAATATATGATGTTTATTGGAATGATTTATGCAAATAGTATGAAATATAATGATGAATATTCAAATTTTAATTGGTGATACATATAATTAGATTAAAAAATAGGTGTGGATTTTAAAATTTATTTTTAATAAAGATATCATAGTGATGTAGAATTGAGTGAGGATGCAGAAATGATGCCCCAAAGGACTGGTAAAGAAAATAAAGACACTTGAAAAAATGTACAGCTAATATGTTGCATCCTAATTGCAAATAATATGTAGTGAATTTGATGTTTTCAAAATGAATTTGATTTCCACAATCTACACACCCAATTTCGTGATAGCACTATTCACAGTAGACAAGAAATGTCAAAACCTAAGTGCCCATCATCTGATAACTAGATGAAAACAATGTGCTACATGTAAACAATTGAATACTATTCTGCCATAAATAAGAACAGAATAATTTCCTTTGTGGCAACAGAGATGGAACTGAAGAGCATAATGTTAAGAGAAATAAGCCAGACACCAAAAGAAAAGTACCATATGATTTGATCCATACGAGGAATCTAAAAAAAAATTAATATCATACAAGTTAAGAATAGAATAGTAGTTTCCAGGGGCTGGAGATAGTAGTGGGATTGGTTTGGAATCAGGAACTTTGGCCAATGAATGAAGAGTTATCGTTAGAGAAGAGCAAAAAGTTCAGATGTGCCATTGCACAACTGGGCAACTTTAGATACCAATCATTTACTGTAGATATCAATAAGTTAGAAGAATTTTAAAATTTTTCACCATAAAGAAAATGACAAATTTTGGGGGAGATAAATATATTTAACCTGATTTAGAGAGTATTAAATGTATGCACATATTTAAATATAAAATGGTTCTCCATTAATATGCATGTTTTATGTTTTAATAAGATACTCTGTTGCTTGAAATAAAAGCATTTGAAAAACTTAAACAGAATTTGAGCTTATAACTTTTCCCAATATTTATTCTCACACCAATAAAGGTTATTTTAGATGAAGAAATAGTAAAATGAATTACTTAAGTTGTTGAAATTTTGTTAGAAATTATGAGGAATGACATTTGAAAGATATGTTTAAAATGTCTTCAATTAGCAACCAAACCATACTGGACAACTCCAGTCATTTCTGGAAATATTGAATGAATTGTTTCAAAAACTAAAATATTGAAATCACTTTTCTTTAGATTGAGAATAAGCATGTGATAAAAGACACACTATCCCTTTTTAATATCTTGGTTTTTCATATGTATTACAACTTGTCAAGAAATATTGTAGATCTGCATCATGAAATAAAATTTGTGACATGATATTTGGATATTTCAACTGTCAAGAAAGAATTTCAGCTACATAAAATTATTTTCTATCATGACAGATGGTACTCATTTTATTGTAAGCCAAAAATTAAGATTTATTGAGATTTCAAAACAAGTGTGTAACATTCTCTTGTAGTTCCATTCCATTGTTTGGTACATATTGAATGCATTTATGCTCAATTTTCTGAAGCAGATGCTTAAAAAGCATCATAGATATAGTTGTTAAAATCTTTCAGTTTATCTGTGCATATGTTATAAATCATCATTAGTTTATGGAACTGTGCAGAAAAATAGAAGACAATGGATTTAAGGGTTTTTGTGTATTTTGTCACTGCACATTGGTTGCATACTAGAGAGTTTTATGAAGACTTCCTCATTCTGTTTACATCCAATCCAAGATTTTCTTGAAACAAAGGAAATCCATGCCAGATATTCAAAAATCAAGACAAATATCTCAATGTGGTTTAGGTATTCTTGTCAATATTACCCTGCATGCAAGTAAGGTCCAGGGAAAGAAAATGTCTGTTTCAGACTTAGTCAATAAGAGATTTTATATTGAAAATTTTAAATTATGGTATAAATCAATAGCAATTTTACTCATTTTTTATTATAGATTAAGGTGTGTATCTTAACTGTAACAGTGTAATTATATAATAGAAATTGGTAACATTAGGTTATTATCTAAATATACTAATAATATTTTGCATCAGAATCCTAGAAACATGATAAATGCACACAAAGCAGTTTTTTATGATATAATATGAGGTATATAAAGTATATAATACCAATTATTTGTATTAATTATATGTTATATTTTATACATATATTTGTAAAAATAGATATCTCAATTCTTGCAATGAACTGGAAAAATTATAAAATTACACATTTCCTTTTGGACATATTGGGTTAAATACAATTAACCAATAAAGTTAATTTTACTTGTTCTTTTGTACTTCTAGAATTGTGGCTCCTGGGCAGGGCAGGGTGATGCATGTTAGTTATCTCAGATACTCCAGAGGCTGAGGCAGAAGAATCACAAGTTCAATGCCAGCCTTGGCAACTTAGTGAGCCCCTGCTTCAAAAGGAAAACTAAAAAGGGCTGAGGATATAAATTTATGGTCACATCCTCAGCACTGCAAACAATCAAATTGTTTACTGGAAAATTCTTTATATAGCTCTCATTATAGTCTATGGCATGGTTATATTTTATGACCAACCTAACTTAATGCTAACTAATGTATTGTGGAAACAAGGTTCTATGGAAACAAAAAGTTAATACTATTTTAATTCCTCCTGCCCTCTCGAAAGGACATGTAGCAATGCTGTTACTGGTTTGGGTAATTTATAGAAGTTCTCTTAGTTTCTTTTCCTGTGCTCTATGGACATGTGAGCATAGTGCTTTGCAGTTTCCTAAATTATGGGTTTGATTGTTTTACATTGTATACCTCTTTACCTTCTCTATTTGAATATGAATAAAATTCTGATTAAAGGCCAATATAAATGTTTACCTTTGAAAAACTAAAAATAGAATTTCATCAAAACATTACAAAAGGGAGCTATTTTTTTCCCAGTTCGTGACAGGAATTGAGAAGTCAGCATGTAGAAAATGAAGTGTTCTGGTGATTGTTAATATTGAGTAAATGAGAATATAATGATTTTAACTTTTCCTAAGAACAGTATGTGGCATGCATAAATGAATAGCTAACTATAAAATTATCTAAATCCTAAAGCTGTACGTAGAGAGAATATCACTGAATAAATATTTGCATTAAACAGTATACAGGAGGGAAGAACATGGCTGCCAGCGAAGAGGCAGCACATACAATGCCTCCGTGGTAAGGGGATCAGAGAGACTCATTAATACACCCACATGTGTCCTGCTGGGAAACTTCAAGCAAATTTCCTCTGAAAGGAGACCTTCCTGGAACTAGTAAGTTTAATAGGAGGTGTCAGATTGTCACAAAATACTGAATCTCGGCAACCCAGAGGAGGGGCACAGTCCCGCCTGGGCCGCCGAATGGCCGCTGCCTACACATTGCAGTGAGCATAGGAGCGGACACTAACTGCCTGGACCCCCGCGGGCGGGCTCTGTGAACCCAAGAGGACCGCTGCCCACACGCTGCAGCGTTCGTGGGAACGGTCGCTGCCTGCCTGGGTCCCCGCGAGCTGGCTCCGTGAATCGCAGCCGGTGCAGGCCACACGCTGCATTGTTCTTGGGAACCATTGCTGCCTGCCTGGATCCCCGCGGGTGGGCCCTGTGAACCCAAGCCGACCGCCGCCCACACGCTGCAGCGAGTTTAGGAGCAAGAGCGGCCTGCCTGGGTCCCCGCGAGCTGGCTCTGTGAATTGCAGCCGGCCGCAGGCCACACGCTGTAGTGAGTTTAGGAGCAGGAGCTGCCTGCCTGGGCCCCCGCAGCCGGCGCTGCCTGCTTGGCTGCTTGGGCCCCCGCAGACCAGCTCTGTGAACCGCCGCTGGCTACCGCCAAGCGGCCGCTGCCTACACCCTTGCAGTGAGTGGGGGAGCAGGCGCTGCCTACCCGGCCCCGAGGGCCCGACTCTGTGAACCTCCTCTGGCGGTTTGGAGCTGCAGACGACCACCTTCCACCTGCCAACCCAGTGCTGCAAACGACCCCTGACCAGCTCTGCAAAAGGCCCGCCCACACAGCGAACAGCAGGAATGGAGACCCGCCCAATCCGGGAGGAAGTACCGCTGCACAGTGATTGACTCCCGCCTACTGAGAGGAGAAACTTGGCCCAGTGGGCATAGCTCCACCCACTGGAAGAGCAGTTAATCGAATTCTAGGACTGCATTTATAAAAATTTTTTTTTTTTGCTGTCTTTTAAATGTTTTTTAATCCATCTTATTTTATTTTATTCTATTTTTTAAATCTCATTTTCCATTTCTACTATTATTATTTTTCTTTAAATCCCTTTTAATCTTCTATTTTTTTCTATCCTTCTTTTCTCCTGTCTTTACATCCCTTTTTAAATTTCTTATTCCCCCTTCCTTGAATTCTACCTGCTTACTCTTATTCTCTTCAGTGACTTCTACCCATCCCTTCTAATACCTTTCCTCCCAAGCTTCAAATATATTTATAGGAGTAAACAATAACTCAGCAGTCAAACAGAACAAGAAACAATATGAACAGCATGAAAAAGCAAGGAAGAAAAGGAGTGCAAACAATGCAGGGCAGCCTAAATATTCAGGAGGATATAGAATCACCAGAAAAATGGTCATATAAAGAACTCATGGAACACCTGAGACAGATGGAACGGAACCTTAAAGAGGATACAAGACAGCAAATTCAAGCAGCGAAAGAACACATTGAGAATGTATTACACAAACAGATAAAGGAAGAAGTTAAGCATCTTTATCAGGAGATAGAGACTATAAAAAAGAATCAAACCATAATCTTAGAAATGAAGGAAACTATAAACCAAATTAAAAACTCAAATGAGAGTATCATTAATAGAGTGGAGCAAGTAGAAGCTAGAACATCAGATAATGAAGACAAAATATATCATCTGGAAAAGAGTCTAGCCATCTCAGATAGGATGGTTAAAAATCATGAGAGAAGCATACAAGAGATATATGATAATATAAAAAAACCAAATTTAAGAATCATTGGGATAGAGGAAGGGATAGAGATTCAAACAAGGGGAATGAGTAATCTACTAGATGAAATAATCACAGAAAATTTTCCAGAAATAAAAAAGGAAACAGATATACAAATTGTAGATGCATATAGGACACCGAACATACAAAATCACAGTAGACCAACGCCAAGACACATTGTTATGAAGATATCCAATATACAGAACAAAGAGAAAATATTAAAAGCTACAAGAGAAAAGAGAAAGATTACATTCAGGGGTAAACCAATAAGGTTAACAACAGACTTCTCAACTCAGACGCTGAAAGCGAGAAGATCCTGAAATAACGTATTTCAAACACTGAAAGACAATGGATGCCAACCAAGAATTCTGTACCCAGCAAAATTAAGCTTCAGATACGACAACGAAATAAAAATCTTTCACGATAAACAAAAACTAAAAGAATTTGCAGCCAGAAAACCAGCGTTGCAAAGCATCTTGAGCAAAACACTTCACGAGGAAGAAACAGAAAACAATAACCAAAGCCAACAGTGGGAAGTACCTCAGTAAAGACAGATGGAAGGGGGAAAACTAATCATGGTGAAACAAACACAATTAAAAAAAAAAAAAAAACGAGATAAATAATCAAATATGGCTGGAAGTACAAACCATATATCAATAGTAACTCTAAACATTAATGGTTTAAACACTCCAATAAAGCGACATAGGCTGGTAACATGGATCAAAAAACAAATCCAACAATATGCTGCCTCCAGGAGACTCACCTGACTGGAAAAGACATACACAGGCTGAAGGTGAAAGGTTGGGAAAAAATATACCACGCACACGCTCCTCGCAAGCAAGCAGGGGTGGTCATCCTCATATCGAATAAAATCGACTTCAAGACTAAGTTAATCCAAAGGGATAAGGAAGGACATTATATACTGTTAAAAGGAACCATTAACAACAAGACATAACAATTATCAATATTTATGCACCAAATAATGGCGCTTCAAAGTTTATAAAACAAATTCTCCTCAAGTTCAAGAATCAAATAGATCACAACACAATAATTATGGGTGACTTCAACACACCTCTCTCACCATTGGACAGATCCTCCAAGAAAAAGTTGAATAAAGAAACTATAGACCTCAATACCACAATCAATAACCTAGACTTAACTGACATATATAGAATATACCAACCATCATCGAATGGATATACTTTTTTCTCAGCAGCACATGGATCCTTCTCAAAAATAGACCATATATTATGCCATAGGGCAACCCTCAATAAATATAAAGGGGTACAGATTATACCATGCATTTTATCTGATCATAATGGATTGAAACTGGAAATTAATGATAAAAGAAGGAAGGGAAAATCCAATATCACATGGAAAATGAACAATATGTTACTGAATGATCAAAGGATTACAGAAGACATAAAGGAGGAAATCAAAAAATTCTTAGAGATAAATGAAAATGCAGACACAACCTATCGGAATCTATGGGACACAATGAAAGGAGTTTTAAGAGGGAAATTCATTGCCTGGAGGTCATTCCTCAAAAAAAGGAAAAACCAACAAATAAATGAGCTCACACTTCATCTCAAAGCCCTAGAAAAGGAAGAGCAAAACAATAGCAAATGCAGCAGAAAGCAAGAAATAAATAAAATCAGAGCGGAAATCAATGAAATTGAAACAAAAGAAACTATCAAAAAAATTAACAAAACTAAAAGTTGGTTCTTTGAAAAAATAAACAAGATTGACAAACCTTTAGCCATGCTAACGAAGAGAAGAAGAGAGAGAACTCAAATTACTAACATAAGGGATGAAAAAGGCAATATCACAACAGACGCCACAGAAATACAGAAGACAATTAGAAACTATTTTGAAAACCTATATTCCAATAAAATAGAAGATAGTGAAGACATCAATAAATTTCTTAAGACATATGATTTGCCCAGACTGAGTCAGGAGGACACACACGATTTGAACAGACCAATATCAATGGATGAAATTGAAGAAGTAATCAAAAGACTACCAACCAAGAAAAGCCCAGGACCGGATGGGTATACAGCGGAGTTTTACAAAACCTTTAAAGAAGAATTAATACCAATACTTTTCAAGTTATTCCAGGAAATAGAAAAAGAGGGAGTCCTTCCAAATTCATTCTATGAGGCCAACATCACATTGATTCCGAAACCTGACAAAGACACATCAAAGAAAGAAAACTACAGACCAATATCTCTGATGAACCTAGATGCAAAAATCCTCAATAAAATTCTGGCGAATCGGATACAAAGACACATCAAAAAAATTGTGCACCATGATCAAGTAGGATTCATCCCTGGGATGCAGGGATGGTTCAATATACGGAAATCAATAAATGTTATTCACCATATCAATAGACTTAAAGATAAGAACCATATGATCATCTCGATAGACGCAGAAAAAGCATTCGACAAAGTACAGAATCCCTCTATGTTCAAAACATTAGAAAAACTAGGGATAACAGGAACTTACCTTGATATTGTAAAAGCTATTTATGCTAAGCCCCAGGCTAGCATCATTCTGAATGGAGAAAAATTGAAGGCATTCCCCTTAAAATCAGGAACAAGACAGGGATGCCCTCTATCACCACTTCTATTCAATATAGTTCTCGAAACACTGGCCAGAGCAATTAGACAAACGAAAGAAATTAAAGGCATAAAAATTGGAAAGGAAGAACTTAAATTATCACTATTTGCAGATGACATGATTCTATACCTAGAAGACCCAAAAGGGTCTACAAAAAAACTACTAGAACTAATAAATGAATTCAGCAAAGTGGCAGGATATAAAATCAACACGCACAAATCAAAGGCATTTCTGTATATCAGCAACAAAACCTCTGAAATGGAAATAAGGAAAACCACTCCATTCACAATATCCTCAAAAAAAAAATAAAATACTTGGGAATCAACCTAACAAAAGAGGTGAAAGATTTATACAATGAAAACTACAGATCCCTAAAAAGAGAAGTAGAAGAAGATCTTAGAAGATGGAAAGATATACCCTGTTCATGGATAGGCAGAACTAACATCATCAAAATGGCGATATTACCAAAAGTCCTCTATAGGTTTAATGCAATGCCAATCAAAATCCCAATGGCATTTCTTGTAGAAATAGATAAAGCAATCATGAAATTCATATGGAAAAATAAAAGACCCAGAATAGCAAAAGCAATTCTAAGCAGGAAGTGTGAATCAGGTGGTATAGCAATACCAGATTTCAAACTATACTACAGAGCAATAGTAACAAAAACAGCATGGTACTGGTACCAAAACAGGCGGGTGGACCAATGGTACAGAATAGAGGATACAGAGACTAATCCACAAAGTTACAACTATCTTATATTCCATAAAGGGGCTAAAAGCATGCAATGGAGGAAGGATAGCATTTTCAACAAATGGTGTTGGGAAAACTGGAAATCCATATGCAACAAAATGAAACTGAATCCCCTCCTCTCATCATGCACAAAAATTAGCTCAAAATGGATCAAGGACCTTGATATCAAATCAGAGACTCTGCGTATGATAGAAGAAAAAGTTGGCTACGATCTACATATTGTGGGATTAGGCTCCAAATTCCTTAACAGGACACCCATAGCACAAGAGTTAATAGCAAGAATCAACAAATGGGACTTACTTAAACTAAAAAGTTTTTTCACAGCAAAAGAAACAATAAGAGAAGTAAATCGGGAGCCTACATCATGGGAACAAATTTTTACCCCTCACACTTCAGATAGAGCCTTAATATCCAGAGTTTACAAAGAACTCAAAAAATTAGACAATAAGACAACAAATAACCCAATCAACAAATGGGCCAAGGACCTGAACAGACACTTCTCAGAGGAGGACATACAATCAATCAACAAATACATGAAAAAATGCTCACCACCTCTAGCAGTCAGAGAAATGCAAATCAAAACTACCCTAAGATACCATCTCACTCCAGTAAAATTGGCAGCCATTATGAAGTCAAATAATAACAAGTGCTGGAGAGGATGTGGGGAAAAGGGTACACTTATACATTGCTGGTGGGACTGCAAATTGGTGAGGCCAATTTGGAAAGCAGTATGGAGATTCCTGGGGAAGCTAGGAATGGAACCACCATTTGACCCAGTTATTGCCCTTCTTGGTCTATTCCCTGAAGACCTTAAAAGAGCGTACTACAGGGATACTGCCACATCGATGTTCACAGCAGCACAATTCACAATAGCTAGACTGTGGAACCAACCCAGATGCCCTTCAATGGATGAATGGATTAAAAAATGTGGCATTTATACACTATGGAGTATTACGCAGCACTAAAAAAATGACAAAATCATGGAATTTGCAGGGAAATGGATGTCATTAGAGCAGATTATGCTCAGTGAAGCTAGCCAATCCCTAAAAAACAAATACCAAATGTCTTCTTTGATATAATGAGAGCAACTAAGAATAGAGTAGGGAGGAAGAGCAGGAAGAAAAGATTGACATTAAACAGAGGCACGAGATGGGAGGGAAAGAGAGAGAAAAGGGTAATTGCATGGAAATGGAAAGAGACCCTCATTGTTATAAAATACTACATAAAAGAGGTTGTGAGGGGAATTGGAAGAAAAATAAGGAGAGAAATGAATTACAGTAGATGGGATAGAAAGAGAAGATGGGGGGAGGGGGATAGTAGAGGATAGGAAAGGTAGCAGAATACATCAGTCACTAGTATGGCATTATGTAAAAATGTGAATGTGTAACCTGTTTGATTCTGCAATCTGTATTTGGGGTAAAAATGGGAGTTCATAACTCACTTGAAACTATTGTTCGAAGTATGATATGTCAAGAGCTTTGTAATGGTGTGAACAACCAATAAAAAAAATGAAAAAATAAAATCCTGTTGAAACCACTGAGATGAAGAACAGCAGGCAACCACTATTAAAAAAAAAACAGTATACAAAGAAATGTTTATAATTTGTGAGACCTTTAAAAGATAATGGCTAAATATTACCCTGGTTTTCATATTATTTGAATGTAAGATTTTCACATTATTTAGCATTTCACAAAAGCAACAGTAATTTGGTTGGTAGGGCAAAATAAAGCAAGAGTGTTTCTCTAATATGGGTAGATTATTCATTAGAGGCAGGAATGAATGGTACTCCCCATCAATGGAAAAGTCTTCTCGCCTTTTATTACCCCTAAGGCACCTTATCTGCTGGTTTACAAGCTAGGTAAGGTGATAACTATATTTTGTTGTTCAAGACATTAATTTCCTCATATATTTCTGTCCATTGTAGTTCTTTGACCCTTCTCAAGTGTTTTGAGACTATTGTAGAAGAACATTTTTAACATCCCAGATTTTTCAAGTACTTACTAGATGAATTCACGAGTGTAATTTAATAAAATAATAATTAAATTTTCAGATATACCATATTCTTGGGGAAGATGACAAGTTTTAACATAAAATAGTATATATTCCTCATGTTCCAGCAGAAATTTGGAATGTGATGGCTAAAATAACAAAAGTGATGATGTCATCAAAATCTTAGTCTTGTGGAAGAAATTTACTAAAATACTTAAACTAATATACATTAATATAAGCAGTGAAATGATTCTTAAAAGGATATAACTTTGTTTAAGGGGACATAAAACGTTTCTGTGAGAAATAAAATTTTAAGAAAAAGATTAGCAGAATTTTACTATATGACAAGTAGTGTTGAGAGTTAGAGATGGAATAGTTTTCTTGACATTGAAAAAGTATTTCCACATATTCTCTGGTGGTCAATTGGGTAGTGGGAGGGTAAGAAGGGAGGTAGATATGTAATACTTTAATAGCAGTTATTGGACTGAAATAGATAAGGCATGAACACTGTCTTGAGTTCCCAAGGAAGAAAAGCCAATAAAACCATCAATGGGTGCTTTTGACTTCTGAATACATTTTAAATTGAAGACTAACTTTCACTTTTTAAAAATTCATAATAATGTCTTCTCAGATCTCTGACATCTAAAGTTAATTCACAGCTCAAGACTCACATTTCAAAAAAAAAAATTACACACATCTCTTTTAAGTCCAGAGACTCCAGACAAAAGATCATTTTACTAAATTTTTGACTTTCTCTGGGAAGAATTTCAAATAAACTAGATTGATTTTTTAATAAAATGCTATCTTATTTCTATTTTCATGAAAAGACTGTTTCTGACATTTTTAAATAATTATTTATTTATTGTGGTTCTGGATTTTAATCTCAGGGCTTTGTTCATGCTAGGCAAGTACTCTACCACTGAATTACATACCCAAACCATGTTTCTGACATAACAAAAATCTTCATTCTCTAGACCCTTAACAGTTGGAAAACACATTAATAAGAAATATATGACAATTCAGTGATCAAAGGTCTGTAATTATCACAAATATAATAAACAGTATGTGAAACAAAGTAATATGAATTTTGAATTAAATTCAAAGTATAGTATCAGCAGAATTATTTTAATAATTTAGATATGTCATTCCTATATGAGACACAAAAGCATACATGTATGACAAATTCCACATGTAGCAACAGAAATGTCTTTTTATACATTTTATGATTTGCATATTTATTTTATTTTATGAAAAAATGTTTTTAGATTAAATGATTAAATGTTATGAGAAATATTTTATTATCTTGCCCTTGATAAATTGAGAATGATTGAACTTCCTCTTAGAAAATATCTGAAGTAACCCTATTGATATTTCTGGAAAAAAAAGTGTTTAGATAAGTAGCTTCATGAATGTGCTTTCCAAATTATTTTAGAATAATGAATATTCAAATATTATTTTATAGATTTTCACTATATGTTTGCAAGTTAATATTTTTTTAAATCAGAGTTATCATAGAATGTATAATGCTCAAAACTATTTTTTTAAATTTTTAATTTCCAATGGTAACTACTTTATTGAGAATGGATATCAGGAATGCTGATGAGAAATACATCTGATACAATTATGAAGCTTTTGGAAATTAAAAGGTCTTAGTTTTTTTTTAAAGCTTTAAACATATTCATATGGAAGACTTTGTTTGCCTTTGATATATCCTTAGTTGTTCTGTCAAAAAAATGGTCAACATGTTTAAAAATAAACATTTTAAACTGTAGTAACCCTCAAATTCATTTTGTAGATAGTAAGGGAGTACATCCTCCTTATGATGCTAAGTCACAGAGGGGGAGGGAATAAGATGTTACTTATAAGGTTTTGCAATCATGGATACAGTTACTTAAATCATTTCTTAAGATGAGAATATGATTAAAATTCTGCAGTTTGTGGCATAATAATTTGAACTGGTGAATATAGCTAAGTGAGAAATTTGAAATTCATATTGTTAAGGAAACCATTGTTTGAGAAGTGAGTTATTTGCACCATTAACCATCTATTCTATTGCCTTGAGAGAAGAGCAACTTTCCCAAGAAAATTATTTTGCATGAAATATGTGAAACAAACACTAAAATTGTTTCTTGGTTTAAAACCTTATCTTCCTGTGTAGAAATCACCACCACCACTCCCCCAAAAAATAGTCAGGTTGACAAAGACAGTATCTGTTTTCACTGAGAGATTAGAAATGATTCTAGGTCTCCACTCCTTCCCTTGTAGTCATGATTTCAGCCTAAGCTAGAGGGTAGATTGTTATCACATTGGAAACTGATCTATTACAGCAAATTTCAGGGGGTTCCTTCTTTTCTCTGTAAGCAAATTTTTCTGTTTTTGTTGCTGAATGACTATCTGATGGCTCATTTGAAGAGCTCCTGATTCTTCAACAACTATTGAGACTTTAGATATTGTATTTTGACACTAAAATATATTAGATAATGATAATAATGTATAGTTCACTTCTGATTGAGGAGCCAAGGATGTCTGTGTATTTGCTAAATTTTGTAATTTCATGATGTTTCTTGGATATTTTTACTTAACATAAAAATTACAGAAATGTGTTATGATTAATTTAAAACATTTCATCCATAAGATATTTGTTACCTCTTGAGGCATTAGGACTATTTGTACAGTTATTCTGTTAGAAATCGTCACTTATCCAATAGCATGACCCTTGCAAGTGGGGAAGTCTTAGTGAAATTGTCCTGTTTGTCTGCAAGTCATGTATATCCCCCATTATAATAGGCTCCTTTTTAATCATAAAAAGAAAAGGCCTGAGAACGTAAGTTACAGTCAAGACTTTCTCTTGATCATTCATAGTTTGTATTAAGATTTTTATGCATTCTTCAATTAACCTAAGAAAAAATTTTTAATGAGAAAAATTTATGGGCCCAAATAGAAACTTAGTTGAATCAGAGAAGGCAGAAATAGTTTGCAATGACAGGAAGTTCTTATTCAATGTTGGTCGTAGTAGCCAGTAGGCTTTTATGATGTAAGTCATTCTGTATATCCTGGGATCTTATTTTATTTCATGTACTTTTGTTACGATTGTTGGATCTACTGCTGTACTAAATGATGAAGTTTTAGCTTAGGGATCATCATATATAGAGCAAGAGAACTTGGAGCTGAACTAGGTTGTATTTCTTACTTACAGGTCTCTCTGTAGAAGCAAAACATTTCCAAATATGCAACAAACACTTTGTAGTTCTTTTCTAACCTTTATTTCTATTAAATCTCAGTGACAAAAAAAAATAGTTCCCATAGAAGATTCCAAGATCTCTTTAGGTGATTGTAAGAAATTTTTATAGGTATGATGTGATAAAGTATTAATATTTGTATCATCTTTTACATATTTACACTCTTGCACAGGGGAGCCCAGAAAGCTGTTTCCTCAATATTCATTTCACTGTGCTCAGCTGCCTAGGCACTAAGATTCCCTGCAGCTATAGTCACGGGGGGCCCAGCTACTGTTCCTATGAGCAGCAGAACTTGGTGTCAGCCATGTGTTGCTGATTATGAGAAATAAAGGATGCTAGAGTTAATGGGTCAGAAAGGCTTCCACTGAGATTTCAATGAAAGGTCTGAGAGGCTAGAAAAAGTGTAGCAGTGTCAGAGCCCCTTTGGACAGCCTCTGAGAGGGCAATGCACTAAGCTGTGAAGGTGAAACCAAAGTGAGAAGGCAGATCTCATGAATTAAGAGATGCCAGTAACATGTACCATCTGCAAAGGGAAGCTGTTGACTGTAGTGAAAACTAAGCTAAGAAAGATACCAGAAGCACGGAAACTGGCCAGGACAAAGGAATAAGACTACACAAATCCTTTGGAGATCACATTTTCCCAATATGTATCCTAGATGCCAGAGGTGGAACTTTAGAACTTGTTTTCCCAGATGGCTTCAAACTTGTTTGAATCCCATCCCTCTCTTTGGAATGGGAATATTTACTCTGTGCCATTGTATATCAGATATAAGTGAATTGCCTTTGATTTTTAAAAGGGCTCACAGACAGCGCCTTTCTTCTATCTCACATGAGACTTTGAGGTTGGACTTTAGGCAATGATAAAACACTTAAGACTATAGGGCTTTTGCTGATGGACCAAATGCATTTTGCATTGTAACATCAACAAGAGTTTTCGGGTCCAGGGGTGGAATGTTTATTTGGGATATGAGGTGTCCATGAAAAACTCTTTGAGTTAATGCAGGAATATTCAGAGGTGAAGTTATTAGACTATAAGAACTGAAACCTAACCAGTCCACCAAGTTTGAATGAACTAATTGGTGTTAACTATAGGTGGGTAGGGTGTGGCTGGAAGAGATGGATCACTGGGATGTGCTCCCAAAAGCTTCAACTTCCTTACCCACCCACCCCCACCCCAATTCCTGGTCACCACGAGTGAAGCAGAATTTTTTCATCATTATGTGCTACCTCATCTTGGGGCCCAACAAAGGAGTCAGCCCACCATGGACTGAACCTTTAAAACTGACCCAAAATAAACTTTTCCTACTCTACATAGTTCTTTGTTGGGTTTTTTGTCTTACTGGGTACATAACCGAATTGAGAGTATTTTCCTTTTATCACATTAAAAAGATTCTGTGATAATCTTATAGCATACAGTTTCTAAAAAGAAGTCAGCTGTATTTTTTACCTTTCTTTTCTTCTATGAAATTGTTGTTTGTATCTGCCTGTCTTGAGTATTTTCTCTATATTTTCTGGTTTGCATAAATTTTAATGTGCTAAGTCTGTACATGAGGTTTTCTGTTAATTGGTAGGTTATATGCTCAGATTCCTTAATATTTTTTTGAGTTCTTGAAACTGGTTTGGTGTCTATCATCTACTTGGAAACATCTTAGCTGTTATTTCTTTAGTTATTTCTTCCATTTCCTCTATTCTCCTTTTAAGAAGTTCTTTAATAAGTTCTGTTATTTCAGTGACATATATATTAGAGTAATTGAGAGTATTTTCTTTCATCACGTTAAAGAGGAAATACTCTTTTTAAAGATGTTAATACTCTTTTTAAAATCTTTTTCCAACTGTGTCAAAAATTTTCTGTATTGGGTCTACTGATAAGGCCTTCAAGTGGATTCTTCATTTTTGTTACTCTATAACTTGCCAAACAATTCCATTTCATTATATTTTCTATCTCTGTGACAAAAAGTATAGCCTTTTTTGATTAGTTACATATACATATATAATTATATATGCACATTATGTATATATAATTTATTGTACCCACTGGAACATTTATTGTGCATAATAATATTATCACTAGACGACACTTCAATGTAGTATTGTATTATCTGAATTTGATTCTGTTGCTGGTTTTCTCCTTTGATGGTGTGTGTGTATGTGTGTGTATGTGTGTGTGTGTGTGTGTGTGTTGTGTGTGTGTGTGCGTGAGTTTTGTTGCTACATGGTATGCCTCATAGGTTTGTAGATGAAAGGTACACATCATGTAAAGAATAGTAATGACTGAAATACATAGCTTAGAAAAGGATGCATGGAGGCTATTGCTGGCCTTTATTATGGGGCTTTGAGCTCATCTAGTCAGGAGAGTTAAAGTGGGTTTGAAGTTATTGTTGCTGGTTACAACATTGGCCTTCAAATTTTTTCTCTTAGAATATTTTTCTCAGTATCTGCTTCAATTTCAATTTAGAATTTATCTTTTTCCCTTTATGATTATAACCTTATTGTTACTCATTTCTTGATTAGTAATTGAAGGGTTTCCCTCATTTTTTAAAAAATTTTTCTGTATAAACTGCAGTTAGTTGTTACTCATCTTTTTCATGTTAAGGGGAGGAGCTAGTGGTGTTCTCTCTTGGTCTGGTTTGGTTTTGGTCTTAGGCAAGTGCTATTGTCCTGGAGATTTTTCTATTCTTTTTGCCTACCTGAAATTGGCCTTTACCTGTTCTTTTAAGACAACTGTGTTTGACATCTTTTCTCCAGGGGTTTACAGCTCTCCCTGAAACTTTCAGAAAATAAGCGGAAGAAGAATCTGGGTGAGGCTTCATTCCTTATCTGCAGTTCCTACCATGACAGAGGTTGTCTCAGGTCTCCTTTTTGTCTGTTTTTCTCAAGGACATTAGGCGAGGTTCATGCATAAAATCCTGTGATGGGATGTAATGGCTCTTTTATCTACAGCTCCCAAAGCTCCTGTCCATGTCTCAACTTCACAACTATCATACCTATCTATCCACATGTGCTTTTTCATAACTCACTAAAATTTTCTTTTACTCACTTCTGGATCATCCTGTATCTTCCCTAGGAAAATACATTCATCACTAGCCATCTATCCTTGTAGATACTTGTATTTTTCCTAGATTTCAAGTTACTTGGTTACCCCATGACCTCAATGCTGTGTTGTGATCATGAAAAGTTGTGATTTTACAGAGCATCTGATGTTTGTTTTTGAAAATGAGAAAAATATTCTTTCTAGGTTTCTATATCCTGAGAGAAAACTGAAAGCCCTCGCAATCTCCTTAGGATACATTGCAGCATACATTTTTTTCTGTAATCTTTTGATGGTTTTAAATAAAGTTTCTACTAAAGTTAAGAACTCACATTTTTGTAAAAGCAGTTCTTAAAAGTATCATGAATTTTCTTGCCTCAAATAATCAATATGTGCTGTTCAATTGGACTAATTCTGCTATGTAGGAAAAATTTGGCTCTGGTAAGGGTTCATATTGAAAGGCTGCATTGACTTGGACAATGGTATATCCTGTATGATTGTTTCCTATTTCACTCTTTATTATATGAACCCCAAATATACAATATTAAATCCATATTTTTTATAGTCTTTCTAATAAATATTTTATGAACACAAAGAGGTCTCAGACCAAGGGTATAGAGATAAAATTTCTCTTCTTCAGGTAGTAAGAAAACTTTTTGCTAGGTTTAAGACATTAAAATGATAAAATATAAATGCGTAAGAGAAAAAATGAACAGGTAGAGGGCATATTTGCTCAGAAATTTGTTTAATTTTTCTTGCTATTGCAAGATGACGAGTATTTTGCCTCTGGATCAGGAGGAAGGCTGTGGAAAACTATCTGCAAAGATTCCCACAAAGATTAGGTAAAACATTGAAAAGTTTACCAGATTGATAGATTAATACTTTTACATCACCCAATTCTGAAGTCTTGACAAACTGTACTTGCATGTTGGATGTAAACATAATGTCTGGGAAATTTATGGTCCTTAGAGGTTTATTCTAGAGATTGGAAACTTAGAGGGATTCCAAAGTAAATATCTGAAACACAATTGCTTATTTTTACTTTCTGTATATAAAGGCACTCTTAAAGAAATCAGAACTGTCAAATATATAGCCTCAGGTGGTACTAGAGATAAAATAATATTTGATTCTATTACAGGTGGAAAACAAGAAATAGCTATTTATTCATAAACTTGAGATCCTAAAACAATATAACCTTACTTCTGGTGTTTTTCAGCTATAAGTACTATAAGAACTGATGTGTTCTTTCTCTATTGACTATTGGTTTAAGTCTTCTTAACTTTGTATTTTATGAGTTCAGCCCTAATAGTTTTGCCAATTCAAGTAGAAAGTTTAGTATATCTTCCAAAAGTTTAGTCTACCATCCAATTTAGTTTCAACTGAATGAAAAACTACAATAACTGAAGGAAGTTTTTGAGAAAAGAGATGAAATAAGAGAAATACTTTGTCCCTGATTGAACTCCAGTGAGCTTTTTAAATGTATGTGACAGAGAATAATCATATTTTAAATAACAGCTTGAATTTCAGTGCTGGAAATTACAAATCCTTTTTGGATTCAATGTAAGTAACACAATTTTTTTCTATAAGTTATTGAGCTAACTTGTGAGTTTTCAATGCAAAATGTTGATTTTTATCACATTTCTAATATTATGACATTTGTCTGCACGTAATTTCTTTCTGGTTTTATATGGACAATCATCCCAATGTATATAATATATTTACTAACATATGTTCCCTTTAAATGTATATTGTTTACATTTTCTATTTCAATTTATATAAATTTATATTCAATATTTCACATATCATACAACTGTATATGTGTATATCTTCTCAGAAGTGTCTATTCAGTTCCTTGGCCCATCTATTGATTGGGTTATTTATTTAGTTAGTTAGTTAGTTTTGGTGTTTAGCTGTTTGCATTCTTTATATACCCTAGAGATTAGTGCTGTATCTGATGTGCGAGTGGTAAAAAAATTTGCTCCCATTCTGTAGGCTCTCTATTCACTTCACTGATTGTTTCTTTCGCTGTGAAGAATGTTTTTAGTTTGACTCCATTCCATTTATTGATTCTTGATTTTAATTCTTGTGCTATAGAAGTCTTATTAAGGAAATCAGGGCCTAATCAGACATGATGGAGATTTGGCCCTACTTTTTCTTCTATTAAGTGCAGGGTCTCTGGTTTAATCCCTAGATCCTTGATCCACTTTAAGTTGAGTTTTGTTTATGGTGAGAAATAGGGGCTTAATTTATTTTGTTGCATATGGATTTCCAGTTTTTCCAGCATCATTTTCTGAAGAGGCTATCTTTTCTCCAATATATGTTTTTAGCGGCTATGTCTAATATAAGGCAACTGTATTTAAGCGGGTTTGTCTCTGTGTCCTCTATTCTGTGTATACAGTATTTTTATCCACTCTCTTTCTTCATATTTTGAATAATACATTTTTTCAATTTTTGACAATTCAATAGGTATAAGGTACATCATTGATTTAATTTGCTTTACCCTATGTTTGAAGGTTGAGGAATTTCTTAAATATTTCTTTTAGTCTCTTGGATTCTCTCTTTCATATCTAGCATTTGTGTATAATATTTGCCCATGTATGTCAAGCGAAAATTCTTATTTTATGTTTATTGTTTTGTAGGAATCCCTTTTTTTCTAAAAATAGTCAAATTTTAGAAAATGGAAATATTTTTTTCATAATGTATACTAAGTCTAAAAACTTTATCCATAATATCATTTATTGAAAGATATGTTTAAATTTGATATTATTATAAATTTTTTTCTAGGAATTTGTGTTTCAAAATGTTAAGAAATGCTTTTTGTTTATATTACACACAAAAAATCATATTTAAAATTAATATTATAATTAAATTTAGATTTATCTTGCCTTTAAGTTGTGATTTCCTTTATGATTCACCTATGTATGCACTATTAAGTAGCAGGTTTTAATTATTTCTATTCTTCCCAATAAAACATAATGAATTAATTATCACTTCACCAACCATTTTTTGCATTACATGCATTCCCTATTTTTCCTTCTTGCACATGTAGGTCTATTACTTAGCTGAGATTTTGTTGGTATATTTATTTGCTTTTGTGATAATATCACAAAATCATTAGTTTTTATTGTATGTGGTAAATAAATTTATTTTTCTTCCTTGTATTCTTTTACCCAACTCCTTAAGACTAATTAACTTGTATATGTAGTTTTATTACTCCACGTGACCTGTGTTATGTAGTTCTTAAAAATCAAAATGAAATATTGATAAGATCATTATTAAATACTTTTGGCATTGTAACATTAATATTACTAAGTGTTTTAAATGTTTCTCCATTTATTTAAAACATTTTCTATGAATTTTATAACAGTTTTAAAGAATTTTTCTGCTTAGATATTTTATACATTCACTTTTGTGTTAATACCTAAATGATTTATCTTTTCTGCTTTTATTAGCACCACAATTCTTTTACTAGAATTGGTAAATAACTATTTAAAGAAATATTATTAAATTTACAAATTAATTTTATTTTTGATAAAGTCATTGTATTTTTTTCTTAGGTTTAAGATATTGAAATATTGACCATATAGTCTATAAATAATAATAGTCTTATAACTAATTGATCCTCTCACTTGTTTCCATAAACCTTTATCAGTAATTCTGCTGTGTTAGACAACAATGGAAGAATATGCTTTCCTTTGTTGTCTTAATGGTTGTTTGTTGCTCTGATTTATTTTAAATTTTTTTTGTGTTTTGTTCTATCTCTTATCTAAAGAAAAAAACACATGAACTTTTTGTATTAGCAGTTATTTATATTTTTAATTAATACAATTTTTGTTTTAGAGCAATTTTTTGTTCATATGAGAATTGAATAGTAAGTAAAGAGTTCATGTATACTTTCTTTCCCTCCAATTGCACAGACTCCCTCAGTGTGGACATCTTGCACCAAGGTGATACATTTGTTAATAACCCACAAGCCTACACTGATATGTCATTATCACCCAAAGGTTCACACATATTTATGAGTTAACTCTTTAGTATTGCAAATTTTGAAAGTGTGTATAACTTTATTTTATTTATTTATTTTTATGTGATGCTGAGGCTTGAACCCAGTTTCTTACACATGCTAGGCAAGTGCTCTACCACTGAGCCATAAACCTAGCCCCATTTTAAGAGTTTTGACAAATGCATAGTTACATGTGTTCACCATTATACTGCCATGCAATGCAGTTTCACTGCCCCAAAACTTCCATGCTCTACCTATTCATATCTCCCTTCCATAAAACTTCTGATGATCACTGATATATTTTCTATCTTCACAGTTTTGCATTTTCCAGAATATTATATAATAGGAGTAACATAGTATGTGGTTGTATTAAGATTATATAGAGAAACAGAATGAATAGGATTCATACAGATACAGAGATATAAATGTGAATATATGATTAGGAATTTGGGGTCTTACAATTGAATTTTTTTTTCTCTCTGCTGGAAATTGAACCCAGGGCCTTGTGTGTGCCATGCAAATGTTCAATATTGAGCTGTACCTTTTACAAAAAGCAGGTTGTGGGATTTCTTGTCCACTTGGATCACATAATTTTGAGGCCAAAAATTCCCACAACCTGTCTTATGCAAGATGGAAATTGAAGGAAGTCAGTTATCTATTTCAGTCCCAACTCCAAGGTCTGATAACAGGGGAACTAATCAAATAAACTGTAGTCTGAAGGCAAGAGAAATTGAGATGAGATGTCTTAGCTCAAGTACTGAGTCATAATAAAAGGGACATTGTATACCTCCAATTTCCACCTTTTGTTCTATTCAAGTCCTCCACGGATCAAGTAAGTTCCAATCATATTAGGGAGAACAGCTTATCCAGTCTATTGGTTCAAATTCTACTCTCATCCAAAAGCTTTCTCATAATCACATCCAAAACATGTTTAATCTGGGTACCATGGCCCATTCAAGTTGACACACCAAAAAAATCTTCACTTCAGTCTTTTCTGATTGACTTTTTTCAGAATAATTTCCATTTAAATTTTCTCTATGCCTCCCATGGCTTGATAAACATATTTCTTTTTAATGTTAAATAATGTTTCACTGTCTGGAGGTACCACAATTTATTCATTCACCTATGGAAGAGCATCTTGATTGCTTTCAAGCTTTGAAAATTTTAATAATGCTAATGTGAAAAAATTTTGTTTTGGTAGATTTATTATATAATAGTATGTTCAGATATATGAGAAGCTTTCAAATTATCTTCTATCATGGCTGTACCACTAGCAAGAAGTAAAGACACTTATTGTTCCAGTCCTCATCAACATTTGAAGTTGTCAGGTTTTGCATTTTGTCTATTCTAACAGGTATGTTCAGTCTCTCTGTCTGCCTGTCTCTATCTTTCTCTCTTTTTAATTCTCAAATACCAAATGACAAGGTGTTGAACATGTTTTCATATACCTAGTTGTCATCTTTTATCCTTCTTGCTAAAGCTTCTGTTACAATATTTACTCATTTTTAATTGGGTGGTTTATTTTCTTCTTATTGATTGTTAAGTATTCATTGTGTATTTTGTGTAGGACACTTTTATCAGATGTATCTATTGCAAATATTTTCTCCCAGTTTGTGTTTTTTTTTTCATTTTCTTGACATTACTTTATAGAGCAAAAGTTTTTAATTTTAATAATTTAATAAAGTACTGATTATCAGTTTTTCTTCTTTCATGTGTCATAAATTTCTTTGATGTTGTATCTAAAATATCATCACCATACCCAGAGACATTTTGATTTTATGCAAAGAATTTTGTAGTTTTACATTTTACATGTAGGGCCTATAGCCAATTTTGAGTGAATTTGTATAACTCATATAACACCTTCGTCCAAATTAATATTTTTTTCCCATGAGAATATCCAATTATCCAGTACCATTTGTTAAAAGACTGTTTTCTCCATAATATTGCTGTTGCTTCCTTGTCAAACCTAAGCAGAATATGTTTTTTGTGCAGCTATTTCTGGTTTCTCTATTCTGTTCAACTGATCTGACTTTTCTCTTGCCAATAACCATACTATCTCAATTATTGTTTCTTCATAGCAAGTCTTGAAATAAAAAATCACCAGTCTTCCCAGAAATATGATATTAGAAATAGGCTTTTTTTGTGTATAAAAATAGTAATGACATCAAACTAGACTGTATATAACCATGATGACTTCTTATCAGAGAAATAGAAAATAAAACTATCAATTTCAAGAGAAAATTGAAAAAATAAAGACTCTGAAGAAACTTTTGGAATTTAAACTATAATTCTGGATATTAACAACTAAAAATGGACAGACTGTGCGGGACCCAGGCTCACAGTAGGTCCAGGTCCACCTGTCCAGGCACACATCGGAGCCCAGCCTCCAGCACAGGACCAGCTCTTCTGACCAGCAGACTACCATGGGAGACCACGCCCAGCCCAGACTGCCCACACCAGCCCACATGGGACCCAGGCTCACAGTAGGCCCAGGTCCACCACTCCACTGTCCAGAGCCTGGCCTTTGGCATAGGACCTCCCCTTCCTATCAGCAGATTACCATGGGAGGTCAAGCACTGCTGCGCAGATCCACCCACACAGGCCTTTGTGGACCCAGGTACACAGTAGGCCTGGGTCCACCCATCTACCTGCAGGTACTCACTCACCTTCAGCACAGGACTCCAGCCTTCAGCACAGGACTGCATCTTCTGACCAGCAGACTACCATGGGAGTCCAGGCCCAGCCCAGATCTGTCCACACTAACTTGTGCAGGATCCAGGTTCAAGGGAGGTCTAAGTTTGCCCCTTAACACCTGAAAGCCTAAGCTTAGCCCACTTCCATCTTGGGACACTGGAATCATCATCATAGCCTTTCCCACGCACTTGTCCCTAACTTTATGACAACAGATGGGGCCTAGAAGCAGCTGCATTGCAACAGCAGGCATCCCAAAGGGAGTATGAGGCCCACCCTTTCAGCCCCATCTCTGTAAGACATTGCTTCCATCTTTGGCACCTTAACTATTATATTGAGTTACCTTGGCTATTGCTATTGAGTTACCTTGGCTATTGCTGTCACCAACTTTAGATGAAATACCATACACTGAGGGACACCTGCAGGGCCTGAAAGCCCAACATCAAGGTGAGGTACAGACAATCTGCACAAGTACTACAAGAATATAGGGGAAAAAACTGTAATATCTCAGATACACACTGCAAGAAAGGAAGATATATAGACAACATAAAAAAATAAAAAACAAGGGAGGAAAGTTCCCTACCCCCAAAACCAGGATACTAAAATAACAGAACCCATGGACAGAAAAGTTGATGAAATTACAGAGAAGGAGTTCAGAAGGTTCATAATTAAAATGATCTGTGAATTAAAGAATGACCTAAATGAGCAAATGCAAGTAAAAATTCATCATGCCAACAAAAAGAGAGCAAATACAAGTATCCAAGATTACTTTGAGAGAGATACTGACTCTGAAAAAAAAAGTCAGAAATCCTTAAAATGAAGGATACAATAAAACAAATATAAAACTTAATAGAAAGCATAACCTACAGACTAGATCACTTGGAAGAAAGAATGTCAGATAATAAAGACAAAGTACATAATTTGGAAAATACAGTTGATCACACAGTAATGATAGTAAGAAACCATGAACATAACATTCAAGAATTATAGGACAGCATCAAAAGACCAAATCTAAGAGTTATTGGGATAGAAGAAGGCAAAGAGTTTCATACCAAAAGAATGCACAATCTCTTCAATTAGGTAATATTAGAAAATTTCCCCAGCATGAAGAACAAATTGGAAAACCAAGTACAAGAGGCTTACAGGACACCAAATATTCAAAAATTACAACAGATCTACACCAAGGCACATTATAATGAAAATGTCTAGCATACAGAATAAGTATAGAATCTTAAAGCAGCAATAGAGAGGAATCAGGTCACATATAGCAGGAGACCAACTTGTATCTCACAGATTTTTCAACCCAAACCCTCAAAGCAGGAGATTGTGGAACAAATATACCAAGAACTGAAAGAAAATAAATGCCAACCAAGAATCATATATCCAGCAAAACTAAGCTTTAGATTTGATGATGAAACTAAAATCTTCCATGGTAAACAAAACTTAAAAGAATGTACAACTAGAAAGCCTGCACTACAGAACATCCTCAGCAAAATATTCCACAAAGAGGAAATGAAAAACAATGATGCAAATCAGCAGAGGGAGATATTACAAAAAAGGGAAAAAATAATCAGAGGATAAACCAAGTCATGTTAAATACCAAAAGTAAAAAAAAAAAATGGCTGGAAATACAAATCAGGTCTCAATAATAGAAATGGCCTAAACTCACTGATCAAGAGACATAGACTAGCAGATTGGATTTAAAAAAGACCCAACAATAGACTCATCTCAAAGGAAAAGTCATCCAGAGAGTGAAGGTGAAGGGTTGGGAAAAATCATACCACTCACATGGACTGCAGAAGCAAGCAGGGGTTTTCATCCTTATATCAAATGAAGTAGACTTCAAACTGAGTCAATCAAAAAGGATAAAGAATTACTCTACATACTACTCAAGGGAACCATACATCAGCAAGACTTAACAACTATAAATATATTTGCCCCAAAGAATGGGGCATCTACATTCATCAAACAAACTCTTCCCAAGTTCAAGAGTCAAATAGACCATAACACAATAATTTGGGGTGACTTTAACACATCTATTTTATTACTAGATAGATCTTCCAAACAAAAGCTGAACAAAGAAACTATAGAGCTAAATAATTTAATCAATAACTTAGACTTAACTGACATATATAGAATATTTATCCTTCAACAAGAGAATACACTTGCTTCTCAGCAGCACATGGATCCTTCTCTAAAATAGACCATATACTATGCCAAAAAGCAGCTCTTAGCAAATATAAAAAAGTAGAGATATTACCCTGCATTCTATAAGATCATAATTAAATGAAATTAGAAATCAATGATAAAATAAGAAATAAAATCCACTCCAACACCTGAAGACTAAATAATATGCCACTGAATGAACAATAGGTTACAGAAGACATCAAGGAGAAGATTACAAAGTTTTCAGAGGTGAGTGAGAACACAAATACAACATGGAAATCTCTGGGACACTATGAAAGCAGTTCTAAGAGGAAAGTTCATTGCATGGAGTTCACTCCTTAAAAGAAAAAAAAATATCAACAAATAAATAACTTTACATTACATCTCAAAGTCCTAGAAAAAGAAGAACAAATCAACACCACAAGCAGCAGAGGACAGGAAGTAATTAAAATCAGAGCTGAAATCGATGAAATTAAAACAAAAGAAACAATTGAAGAAACTGACAGGACAAAAAGTTGGTTTTTTGAAAAAAACAAATAAAATTGATAGACCCTTAGCAATGCTAATGAAGAGAAGGAGAGAGAAAACTCAAATCACTAACACACTAGCATATGTGATGGAAAAGGAAATATCACAACAGACACCACAGAAATACAGAAGATAACTAGAAATTATTTTGAAAATCTGTACTCCAATAAAATAGAAAATATCAAAGACATTGACAAATTTCTAGAATCATATAATTTTCTCAAATTGAATCAGGATGGTATACACAATTTAAACAGATAAATTTCAAGTGACAAAATAGAAGATGCCATCAAAAGTCTACCAACCAAGAAAAGCCCAGGACCGGATGGGTACACAGCCAAGTTCTACAAGACCTTTAAAGAAGATCTAATACCAATTCTCTTCAATTTATTTCAAGAAATAGAAAATGAAGGAGCACTTCCAAACTCATTCTATGAGGCCAATATCATCCTGATTTCAAAACCAGGCAAAGACACATCAAAAAAAGAAAATTTCAGACCAATATCTCTAATGAACCTAGATGCAAAAATTCTCAATAAAGTTCTGTCAAATCAATACAAAAACATATCAAAAAGATCATGCACCACAATCAAATGGGATTCATCCCAGTGATACAAGTTTGTTTCAATGTACAGAAGTCAATAAATGCAATTCATCACATCAATATACTTAAAGAATTATATGACCATCTCAATAGACACAGAAAAATCATTTGACAAAATACAGCTTTATATTCTAAACACTAGAAAAAATTAGAGATAATGGGAACATATCTCAACATCATAAAGGCTATCTATGCTAAGCTGGAGGCCAACATCATACTAAATGTAGAAAAATAGAAGGCATTCCCTTTAAAAACTGGAACATGACAGGGATGCCCTCTCTCACCACTTCTATTTAACATAGTTCTTGAAATGCTGGCCAGAGAAATTAGACAGACAAAATCAATTAAAGGGATACACATAGGAAAAGAAGAAATCAAATTGGCGCTATTTGCTGATGATATGATTATACTTAGAATACCCTAAAAGTTCCACCAGAAAACTTCTAGAACTAGTACATGAATTCAGCAAAGTAGCAGAATATAAAATCAACAGCCATAAATCAAAAAGCATTTCTATATATCAGTGCAAATCCTCAGAAAGGGAAATGAGGAAAACTACCCCCATTTACAATAGAACCAAAAAAAAAAAAAAACAAACCCTTGGGAATCAACTTAATGAAAGAGGTGAAAGATTTATTTAATGAAAATTATAGAACCCTAAAGAAAGAAATCAATGAAGACCTTAGAAGATGGAAAAATTACCTTGCTCTTAGATGGGCAGAATTAATATGATCAAAATGACCATACTTCCAAAAGTACTATACAGATTTAATGCAATTCTGATCAGAATCCCAATGATATTCCTCATATAAATAGAGAAAAACAATCATGATATTCACTGGAAAAATAAGAGACCCAGAATATCAAAAGCAATCCTTGGCAGGAAGAGTCAAGTGCATGGCATCACTATACCAGACCTTAAACTATACTACAGAGCAATAGTAACAAAAACAGCATGGTGTTGGCACCCAAACAGACTGGTAGACCAATGGTACAGAATAGAGGACACATAGACTAACCCACAAAATTACAATTATCTTATATTAGACAAAGGCTCCAAAAACATGCACTGGAGAAAATATAGCCTCTTCAACAAATGGTGCTGGGAAAACTGGAAATCCATATGCAACAAAATGAAATTAAACACCTATCTCTCACCATGCACAAAACTTAACTCAAAATGGATCAATGACTTAGAAATAAAGCCAGAGAACCTGCATCTAATAGAAGAAAAAGTAGGCCCTAATCTCCATCAAGTGTTATTAGGCCCCAATTTCCTTAAAAGACTCCTTTGGCAAAAGAATTAAAGTCAAGAATCAATAAATAGGACGTACTCAAACTAAAAAGTTTCTTATCTGCAAAAGAAACAATCTGTGAGGTGAATATAGAGCCTACATCCTGGGAACAAATTTTTACCCCTCACACATCAGATAGAGCAAAAATATCTAGGGTATATAAAAAACTCAAAAAGCTAAACATCAAAAAGACAAAGAACCCAATCAATAAATGGGCCAAGGACCTGAACAGACACTTCGCAGAAGATGATATACAATCAATCAGCAAATATATGAAAACATATTCATAATCACTATCAATTATAGAAATGCAAATCAAAACTGCTATAAGATTTCATCTCCAGTCAGAACGGCAGCTAATATGTAAACAAACAACAATAAGTGTTGGCCAGGATGTGGGGGAAAGGGTACACTCATGCACTGCTGGTGGGATTGAAAATTGGTGCAGCCAATATGAAAAGCAGTATGGAGATTTCTTAGATAATTAGGAAGAGAATCACCATTTGACCCAGCTGTCCCTCTCCTCAGTCTATACCCAAAGGACTTAAAAACAGCACTCTACAGAAACACAGCCACATCAATGTTTGTAGCAGCACAATTCAAATTAGTTAATCTGTGGCACAAACCTAGATGCCCTTCAATAGATACAAGGATAAAAAAATGTGGCATATATACACAATGGAATATTACTCAGCAATAAAAGTGAATAAAATCATGGCATTTGCAGGTAAATGGATGGAGTTAGAGAAGATAATGCTAAGTGAAGTTTGCCAATCCCCCCCAAAACAAATGATGAATGTTTTTTCTGATATAAGGAGGCTGATTTATAGTTGGATAGGGAGAGTGAGCATGAGAGAAATAGATGAATTCTAGATAGGGCATTGAGGTTGGAGGGGAAGGGAAGGGGCATGGGGTTATTAATGATGGTGGAATGTGATGATCATTACTGTACAAAGTACATGTATGAAGATACAAATTGGTGTGAATATACTTTGTATACAACCAGAGATATGAACAATTGTGCTTTATACGTGTAATATGAATTGTAATGCATTTTGCTGTCATATATAAATAAAAAAATAAAAACAGCCACGTCTAGAAAAAAAAAAAAAGATGAGACCATGGAAATATTCAGACTGTCCTAAGAAGTGAAAATGAGTGTGAGAATATTACAGCAGCCTGATTTCTCTAAACTCTGTCAAAGACCAATGTTACCTAACACTTCCCTTTTTCTTCTCAAGTTGTATTGAAATTGAAAGTATTTTAACCCTTTAAGGGAGATCTGCTGCTTTTCAGTCCCAGAAGGGGAGGATTAGAGTGCAGGAGAATATGTACCAATAGCATTTTTGTCTTCAGTGATCTCTTCATTTTTAGCCAGATCTAGTAATGAAAACTGTAGCTGTCATTTTATTTTATTAGTTTCCTTCTTTGAAAACAATATTACATTAAAATTTTGACAGAAAAAAAAGAAAAAGAACTACAAATGTTTGGATCTAATAACAGTTTATAACAAAATGAGAACTGGATTTTCAAACTAGAACATAAGACAGGATAAAACATATAATCATGAATGATGAAGAATAAGGATAAATATAGAAATGAAACAAATATAGTATTTGATGTAAAAGTTATAGGGATGAAGAAAAAATTTCTAACATATAAGTATTGTTAAAATTCCAGAAGAATGGTATAAATAAGAATTTAATAAGCAGAAATGACATTTTCCCAAATTTGTAAAGATATCAAGCCAAAAATACCAAGTATGCAACATAATATTTTTTCAAAGCCATTGGGATAGGATTGGGTGGTGGTGGTGAGGAAGAGAAAACAGAAGCAAATTCATAAAACAAGCCCCCAAATAGCAAGTAATAATATCTTTCACAAATTAAGTTGAGGCTGTTTTTCTCAGATAAGCATGAAAATAGAAATTAGAACAAGGAAAATAATCAAACAAAAACAACCAGTATCAGTTACCTATGCATCCAGGCAAAAAAAGTTGAAAAATAGAAGAAAATATAACACAAAAAATAGAAAAATGTTAAGGAGAGGAATTAATAAAATAAAGAAACCAAACATAAAATAAAGAGTAAATTAAATGAGAAGTTGATGTTCATAACAGCTGATTAAAATTGAAAAGCATATAGCTACATTGCTCAGTACAAGAGTAGGAATCAAAGAACAAACATAACAGTGACAAGGAGAGATTATATATACTGTAAGTATATTGCAAGCAGTGTTACATCCAAACATATGACAATTGAAGTGAAATTAATAATTCCTAGAAAATGACATCTCAACACTGACATATTAGTCACAGTGAGGTACATAGTCAAAAATCTCCACCAAGATATTTTTAAACCAAACTCAACAAAATATTAACAAAGAAATAAAAAACAATAGAATTGTCTATTTTAAAAAGTAGGATCATTGAACATATTTTTTAAAATTGTAAATCATCCTGTATCCAAATATGAAGAAAAATGCTAAATGAAGAAAATTATTTATTGTACTTAATTTTTTTGTAATCAATGCTTTTATCAAAGTAGAAATAGAATAATCTTCCACAAACTAATGAACTGTACCTTCATGCCTTATGAAAACTTATAGCAAGCATTAAATATCATGGCAAAAAGTTAATCGCTTGTACTCCCAGGTTGCTAATAAAAATGTAGTGATCTTTTTACCTTTTCTATGGAGCTTTGTAATTAGGGGAATGCAACAAGAAACGGATATAAAATGCATTATTAGAAAATAAAAGTTTTGTGCTATGGGAAGAATCGTCTTCTCACTCCACCTAAATTTTCAGTGTTGAACCTTTAACCCCTTGTGCATCAGAACTTGATGATATTTGGTGATAGGTTATTCACAGAGAAAATTAAGTTAAATGAAGTAACTCAAGTAGATCTAGATTCAATATGACTGGTATTCTTGTAAGAAAAGGATATTTGAACACTGACAAGTATAGAAGAAAGTCATGTGAAGACAGAACACCCATTTGAACAATCCAGCCCAGAAGATTGGATTGGGACAGACTGTTTTTTCACAGCCCTCAGAAATGAACCAAACCTCCTAAAACCATTGTCTTGGGTTTAGAGTCTCCAGACATAAGAAAGTACATATCTTATTTTCTTACAGAAGTATAAAAAAAAGTATATTTCTGTCATTTTCTTCACCCAGTTGTGAAAGCCCTAGCAAAATAATACATTCTATAATTATTGTATCAATTGTGTATTGTCTTATAAAATAGGCAACATTCAAGATACTCAACAGATTATCAAGTTTTATAAAGAAGATTAGGATGTTCAATATAAAATGAATAATGATTGAGTAGAAAATAACATTTTTTAAAATATAATAAAAGTTAAATTCTCAAAAATAAATAATAAATATCTGTGAAACTTCCATAAAAGAACTATAGTGTTATTGTAAAAACTACTGAAGGACCCAAAGAAATGCACAAATACTGCACATTCACAAATCAAAACATTCAGCTACGTTTTTTGAACTCATTTTACAAAATACTTGCAGATTCTTTTCAGAAGCTTAAAAGCCAATTTTGTAATTTTGGAGGAAATAACGGACAGGACACTCTTGGGGAAGAGCAAGTTAGAATGATTGCTTTACCAGAAAACAAGATTTGTTTTGAGGCTATAGTAATTAAAGAAAGTGTGATATTGGCAAAAGAATAGTCTAATACCCAAATGGAATAAAATAGTGTACAGAAATTCTCATCTATAGACACAAATGGGACCAAAATATCAAAATAGATCAGTGGAGAAGGGACATCTAAAGAAAGGATTCTGGGTCATCTTCATATCTTTCAAAGTGTCATATAGATAAATGGTCTCTCTCATACACAAGTATCAGTTCTGGTTGGATTGTGGATCTATATGTGGCAGACTAAACTGCAAAGATTTAGAAATACAAAATGAAGGTATATTCTTGGTATTTAGCCAGTAAATTCTTACACAGGACACACACACACACACAAAAAAAAAACTGATATTATTTAGGACTACACAAAATCAATACTTTTGTTCATCAAAATGTTATAGGGCCAAGGCCCATGATGGAGCCAAGGAAGCCATAGGCCTCAGGTACTGGTTATTGTAATTCTACTTAAAGAATTTGAGAGACATATATACTATAGCAGGCAAAACTTGAAGAGACGTGAGAAGTGAGGACAATGTATAACGCAGGAACTGTGCAGACCACTTTGGAAAGAGGACAGTGTGGTGTTCAGAGTTAGAGTTTTTAAGGAAAATTTAAGTCCCCTGTTCCTGCCTCAGTATTTCTTTCTACTCAATTGATTATTTAGCCTTTGGTTAGCCCTCAGCAAACTTTGTTTGTGATAGTCTTGATGCCCTGATTGCCAGGTTGAGTGGGCAGTTGTGACATAGTTTCACTGATAAAGGAGGGTCCTAGTGACGTGGTTACAAAGGATAATGACAACAATATATGGAAGGAGTAATGTCCCTTGAAAGGTTATAATTAACTATTCTAGGGGGAGGTTTTGACAGATCATGCTCCACTTTTCTGAAGTTCCTCTCCTTTAATTAAGGTTCCCATTATTTTATGTAATAGTTCCCTATAAGTAATAGTAATAGTTCCCTACAAAAGATTATAATTATCTACAGCTTGGGGAAGGTTGGACATTCCAATCTCATTCCCCAAATGTTTGTGTGTTTCTAGAAGCTTCCTGGCAGTTTCAGTTTTATGATCCCTGTATTTTCTTAATGCATAGATCTAATGTCTGTCCTTCATTATCCTTTCTGCTTACTCTCTTCCTCTATTTAGAGTGATATAAAATGACAAAATAAGGTGTGTTATATGCCCTTTGTTTTTGTTTTTGTGTGTGTGTGTATATAGGTATATCTATCTATCTCTAATCTATATAAAACAACATTTCCAATGAGCTTTACATTTAGTTTCACTTGGTTATATGTATTGATATTATTTATATATATTTATATGATGTATGTGTATTCACTAATTATATATAGGCAGAAATTTGAACAGATAGAGTAGATATACAAATAAATAAAGAAATGTTACATTTAGCTATGATAAATGTATTAGTCAACTTGGAAATGCAAATTATAGTCATAATATTGTGCAACACCCATTCCATTGGAAGGAATAAAATGAAAAAGATAACAGTTAGTGGTGGAGGAGCAATAGATCAACTAAAATTCTCACTAGTTTTATAGAGGAGGCTACAAAAATTTTGGAGTATGATTAAATATATGCATTCTTTATGAAACAACAATTACATTTCTCATTGATATTCAATGCATATTTGTACCAAAATTTCATGTACAGAAAGTATTCATGGAAGTATTATGATAGCTCTAAATTGGAAACAATTAGAACAATAGAATAACCTTTCATTTAAATGAGACAATAGAGGGTAATGTACATGCATGAAGTACTCTTACAGCAGCAATTTGAATGTTTTACATTGCTGCAGTTAAAAAAAGTATATTATAAAACAATGCATAGTGATTTGCTTCATTTATGTAAAGTTTAAAAGGAAGCAAAACTAATCAGTGTTTCTAGAGGGAGGTAGTTGTCACTACTGGATAGGAAGAATGGAATGATGATTGGAAAGATGCACAATTAGAAAATGGAGTTCTGGGTTGTTGGAAGTGTACATTTCTTAGTCCAGATGATGGTTATATGGATTTGTTCACATTGGAACAATTCATAGTGATATAAATTTAGATTTTCTAAATTATTCTGTAAGTCCACTTAAAATATTGAAAATATTCCAATTATGAGAAGAAAACTATTATTAGGAGAAAAATAGCAAATAAGTGGATTTATTACATTTGAGTTAGAAAGTTTTTCTAAAAACTGGGAATGGAACCACCATTTGACCCAGCTATTCCTGTTCTTGGACTATACTCAAAAGACCTAAAAACAACATACTACAGGGACACAGTCACATCAATGTTTATAGCAGCACAATTCACAATAGCTAGACTGTGGAGCCAACCTAGATGTCCTTCAATGGATGAATGGATAAAAAAAAATGTGGCATTTATGCACAATGGAATATTGCTCAGCACTAAAAAATAACAAGATCATGGCATTTGCAGGGAAATGGATGGCATTAGAGCAGATTATGCTAAGTGAAGTGAGCCAATCAAAAAAAAGCAAAGGCCAAATGTCTTCTCTGATATAAGGGAAGTGACTCAAAATGGGTAGGGAGGAAGAGCATGAGAAGAAAATTACCTCTAAATAGGGAAGAGAGGTGGGAGGGGAAGGGAGGGAGAAGGGGAATTGCACAGAAGATGAAAGGAGACCCTCATCAATATACAGATTACATGTATGAGGATGTGAGGGGAAAAAAAAAGAAGTGTGTCACATTAGATTGGGTAGAGAGAAGTGATGGGAGGGGACGGGAGGGGAAGGGGGATAGGAAGGACAGCAGAATAAAATAGACACTACTAATGCTGTATATACCAATGTGATTCAGCAAACTGTACACTCAGAAAAAGGAGTAATTATACCCCATTTGATCCAAATGTATGATATGTCAAGACCATTGTACAAGATCATTGTACTGTCATGTGTAACTAATTAAAACAAATAAAAAGATCTTTCAAATGGGGAAAAAAGAAAGTTTTTCTAAATTGTAAGATAATAGCCATAAAAAGCTATATTTGACTATGTAATTAGTAAATGTTTAGAGTGAAGATTCCAAAATGAAAGTGAAAACGTAAAAAATTGACTATAAATTAATACTTTCTTGTGGTAAAAGTTGTAGAGCATATTGTATAAATACTCAGATATCTATAAGCTATCAGATATTCATCATAATTTAGATTTTTGTTAAAGCATTAAAATTTATCTCATTTTGTGGATAAATAAAATTCAAAGATCTTTAGGGACTTTTAAGGGTTATGGATGCAGTAAGTGGCAAATTCCATCTTCAAGTTCCTATCTTTAAATTACATATTGTCTCTCATGGCAGTCACTTTTCAATTTTAAGGAGATATAAAAGATTTTGTGAACTTGTTGAAATTCAGATTCTATTTTACTAGACCTGTAATGGGGCTTTTGATCAATATTATTTATTAGCTCCTAGATGATGATAATGATTGCTATTTTATGAACCACACATAGAAGAGCACAATCTTTGAACTCATCACTTCTTTATTGTCCATAATATGTTAAATTTTTTCTGAAGGCATTTGGAAGAATAAAGTTAAATAATTCAATATTTTTTGTCTTTAGTAAGAGATAAAATAATAATAATAAAGTTCTATAATCTATTTGGAATTTTGCTGATGCTACGAAATACATGATTCAAAAAATAATAATAAAAATCTAATACTTTTGGGTAACAAGATTAAGATTATACAGCTTTGCCATGTATATTTCCTTGGAGTAATATCAAAACAAGATCAATTTATACAGATAGGAAATACACAGACAAATATGATCATTTGGTTGTATGTATTGATATATTTAAGACTTTTTGTAAACTATCTTCTTTGCAGAGTAGTGCAACTGTGTGAACATTGATATATTTAAAGCTTTTAGTTCTTAATAAACAATACCATATTCTATATTATACAATATGACTGATTTGCATAAGTTTATTATTATCTGACTCAGCCTCATTTTCAAATGTTTGAACAAGTTCATATTACAATCAGTAAACATTAGAAAATTTAATCTACTGGTAATAGATTTCCCTAAAAAAAGCATGTTTCAGCTGTAATCAAAGGATATTGTAGATATCCTATTATTTCTATCATCTGAATTTTAGTCTAATTTTGCAAAGCTCATTACTGAAATGTGGATGGTTTGCTAATTTGCATTATCAAGAGTTTTCTTAATGTACTAGATTTCTTATCTCATTACTTGTATGTGTAATTTCTAGTTATAAATTGATATAAGCAGCTTAACGTTTAATTAGTGTAAGCAAAATTACAGCCATTCTTAAAGCCAGGCAAAGTATTTATTATCTTCTTACTTTTGCTACTAGATAACAAATATATTTGATATTTCATTTGATATTTGATATTCCAAAGATAATTTGGTAAAATATTAGCTAGAGAAAGAAAATAAAAAGTTGTGACAATATAAGCTCAATGATCAAACAAAATATATGGAGAATAAAATATGAAGCTATTTACTTACAAGATATCTAGAAAAATATTTGTATTAAAAATATTTGGATTAAATAAGTCCATTGTATCAATATGACAATGCTTTAACATATAAAAGGAGATTACTTGCCAATTAAACAAAATTAAGCAAAAGTGTTTAAACATGCTAGATAATTTAGGTTAAACACACATTTGTAAAACTAGATATTATGTTTATTATATATATATATATATTATGATATAACATTGTTTATCTTGAAATTGAATGAAATAAATGAATGTTAACCAGAAGAGATTTCATTTTAACATTTGTCATGAAAGTTATACTAGAGATTGGAACTTTTGACTCAGGGTCAATTAAAAGATATTCAAAGTCAAATGAGCAGGAATATACAGGAAATATTTTAATTGGGAAAAGAAACAGGAGAAAGGCTTCACCTTCAGGTGAAAGGGCAGGTCTGGTTGAGAGAAAAGTTAAAAAAAAATTCCCTATGAATAAAAGAATGACCCAGTCTTTTACTGAGTGGCTAGAAAATTATAATTTATTTATTAAAAAGTTTCTATGGAAAAACTTTTCTTGATTTAAATGAAGATGCACTATATATTAGATACCAACTTTAGTGCAATTGGACTGTGCTGCATTCATAATTTGAATAGGCAAGTGATACCTCCAATTAGAGGAAAATCTTTAAAATTAAAAAAAAATGAAAATATATTGAGACACTATCATTGAGCTTTCCCTGTCTTTCAAATTAAATTTAAATTGGTATATCAGATATTTTCTAAAGAACTATTCAGTATCTAACGGGAAATATGGGAAGACTATAGGAGACAATTAAGAGAAGGGGTAGTAGGAAAGCTGACAAAGAAAATAAGGTACCTAAAATAAGAATTGGCAACATTTCTGATGAGCTTTACATTTAGTCCCACTCCATAGTTTGGCTACGATGTAGATACTAAGTGGTCAAAAGAAGTAGTGAGTGTAAGAACCTGAAGCTTGTGACAATTGTTCCAATGTTTCATGTCTCAACTATATAAGGCAAATGAACTTTCTTATATCTCACCTTGCAACTGCAAAATGTAGTGTTTATAGATTTTAAAAGAAATTACATATTTAGAAAGAAAAAGAAGGAATTTGAAAAGTATTTTGGTTAAGAGCCCCCACCCCCCATTAAAAATCAAACAAACAATGAAAGGCCATTGTTCAAGTTTAATATATTTAATGATCTTCAAGATTAAAAGATTAAAACTCCACTGGCAACTTCTGCAATCAGGTAAAACTATGGGTCATTTTTCATAGTTATTAAATTTAACAATCTAAAAGACAGCATAACTACATAGTTCTAGTTACTTGTAACTGGCAACATTTCCAATTACTTTTATTCTAGTTAATCAAAGGGAATATTGAATGTCTTTTTAAAAAAATGACCAAAAATAAGTGTCAGATTACCATGGTAGTAAGCTGTCTGAGAAAATGGAAAAGCAAACAAATTACATGTATATCACTAATATAGCTTCTTTCCATATGTTCATTCAACATCCCATTTCCAAACACAAGTAAAATATGTTGTTAGAGTTTCCTTTGAATATTTTCGAAATATTGCTTTTCTCAAAAAGTATTTTCATCAGAAGATGGCAGCAAAATCTCATAATCCATAATGTTGACAAGTTTTTTTTTTCCAGGAGTGTAATCAAACTGTTTGGCATATTTATAAAAATCTATTTTATTTTTACTTAAACTGCTAATCTGTTGAAATGTGCTTGATATGAATAATGCATCAGCACAGTGATTTTTGAAGGCAATAGGATGAGAGACACTTTATAATTTGAACAACTCCTCAGCAAAAATAAACAACTTATTTGAGCCTTTAAATTAGTGGAAATAGTTATTTCACATTTTTAACTTTTTTTTTATTTTTGCTTTTTTCAAAGAAGCACTTCAAAAATTCCTACTACAGAGATTACGTAGTTTCTTTTAAAGACTTGTTAATTTAGAACTTATGTAAACATCCATGCATACAACTGAAACTGAATATAACTAAAACAAACCCTTTTTTATTTCCTGAGTTCAAAAAAATGGGAAAAATATCATTTTGTGATAAATATGAATTTTTAGATTTGTTAAAATCTAAAATGTTATTTAAAATTGTCCCTTTTAATAGTTTGTCTTTTAATGATATCTAATATGCTTGTTAGCATATTAATATGCTTGTTAGCTAAGTATAGTTGAGCATGAGGAAAATGGGGTCTGGAAAAAGGTTATTGTTAAAATGTAAGTATATAATGAAAAATTAGTTAAGAACCACATAATGAAAATTTCTATACAGAAAGTTACATTGGGAGAGAAAGAATATGTTTTAAAGTACATTTATTAGCTATTTACTTGTCATGGACACCTATTGATTACATGTTGGTTATTTATATATTGCCTCTCAGTCTTTTCCTTACTCTTCTCTGCT
The DNA here is from genome assembly GCF_052094955.1 of Ictidomys tridecemlineatus. Classification (NCBI taxonomy): domain Eukaryota; kingdom Metazoa; phylum Chordata; class Mammalia; order Rodentia; family Sciuridae; genus Ictidomys; species Ictidomys tridecemlineatus. Next base: position 107,939,381 of record NC_135479.1, read on the forward strand.
GCATGATGTGAAGCTGGCAAGTCTACAGACCACATATCCAAATGTCTTTTTAATTGACTTCCTCTGAAGAATCTAGTCTCAGGATGACTCCCTCTGAGATCCAAAACTAACCAAACATATCCCCGCACAAAACATCACTGGATACATACAGAGGCTATAAGAATAATGACAGACATTCAGACATAATACCCACTCAGACATCTCTCAGAACTGACACTATGGTATTCAGTAGTAGGAAGCAAACAGCCCTTGGGATTTCCAAACCTAGTCTGAGTATTTCCAGGAGACCAGATGCAACTCGGATGAATCTTAAAAACAAAACTTACCTTTGAAAGATCAGCTTAGATTCCCATGTGAAAGAAATATCTGGTTACTGACTCTGACGAAATGTAAGGATGGGATAATCCTTCAAACTCTGAGAATGTTATTCTAATGGAGAGGTCTTGGTCAGGCATTCATTCAAATCACCCCACTCCTCAGGCCAGCCTCACAACTATATCTGGCTCCTGCTGCATTCTGAGAGTGCCATCAGACTAAATCATTTGAACATCAAATAGTGATAAGATTTATCTTTGATACAAATTAGACCTAAGGCAAAAAGTTGGCAATGGGGAAACTAAAGTAACTAGGATCACTCCACACCCTGGAATAGGGCACTAACACTTTCTCTTATTTATCCAGCTCCAGAAATGTAAGCTGTTTCCTGCTTTAATTAATCCTGAGGTTCCTCCATTCACTATTGTTTCTTTCAACCACCAATATCTGTACTAAATTCCCTGCATTTGAAATACCCAAAGTTTACAACTAGATCCCAATGACCTAATAGGAAAATACAATTAAAACTCAGAGAGATTGCAATTGCAAAAAAACTAAGGATTGTCACTGGTTTGTATTGTTTTGTTTCATTGCTATTTGTTAAGGTTCATCATAATTATACAATTTATTTTTGTACTGCAAGGAAAAATCCTTCAGAAAGAAAAATACTAGAAAACATTTTAATCAACTAAGGCTTTTTACTTTTTACTGTAAGAAGTGCTCTCTCTTATGCTTGAAAAAGATATTTTAAGAGAAGTGGACATTCTATGTTCCTTGAGTTATGAATGCATATGTTTACATAGTCAGGGATTAGCATATTTCAAGATTTAAATGGATCTTGCTCAATTACATTCTGCAAGAAAAATACAGTCTGTGTGTTTGAAAATTCAGGCATTCTAAATTATCTCTGCTCTCCAAAAAAAAAAAAAATAAATAAAGAAAATAAAAATAAAGAAACAAAAATAAAAGGGGAACTTTTTCTTTAGATTCCAGTTAGTTAAGCAGGATTTATGTCTAAAGGAAAATACAAGTTACAAGGTAACATGTTAGCTCTAAGATGACTTCATTGAATATTTTATTAGTTAAAATATTAATGAACTAAAACTTTATAAGGTGCAATATCTAGAATTCATGAGGCAAATAATGTGCCTTAAAGTGGAATTTCAGAATATAAAAACATGGAATCCATGAGAAATATCTAAGAGAGGGCTCTAATCCACTGAATAAGTACAGTAAGAGCAAGGACAAATTCTGGTAAGAGTGAGACCAAGATAAGACTCACAGAATGAGACTTATTAGTTTCAGCATTCAGGAAAACGAAAAGATATGAAGTTGATTGAGGAGACAAGGACTCCTATTTTAATGACAGACTATTCTATTCCAAGAAGCTAAACTAATAAAACAAATCTGCAATATTGTAGGTTATAAATACTTAAGGATGAAAATCATTATTCTTTTATTCAATGAAGAAATCTGAGTATTGAGCATTCTCTTTAAATTTATTCTTACCAAATTAACTCAAGTAATAGTTCAGTAGTAGAATTATTCTTATGAATATTTTTTCTTCTCTATTATGTGCTTAAATGTAATGTGCTTCAACTAGTTCCTGTTTTATAATAATAAAATTTCTATTCAATATTAATGTTTGGAAATTTAATTTTCCCATTGAACTTCAAAATTCTCTACCTACAAAAGAATATAATTTCAATAAATAATTTCTCCTTTTTGACTACATTTCAAAAACTGCTTTTAAATAAATTTTATCCAAAATAGAATAATTTTGGAACATATTGGAGGAATTCAAACAATTGTAGAAAATGAGTAATCAATATGCTAGACTTTTATACTCCTAGTTTTATGCTTTTGAAAATTTCATACCATGGGAAATCAATTTTGCCATAACAAATTGAATGTATTTTATTCATTTTATGCATATTAAACTTGATTTTGTCTTGAAAACAAATAGATTTTTCTTATTATAATCAAAAATCAAGTTCATTTAAATTAAAAAAAAGAAAACTTTTTTTAAAAAGAGATAAGATTGCATTATTTTCCTGAATTAAAAAAGTATATTTAGTTTAAAATAGGGCAAGTGTTATTTCAGCTATGAATATTATTTCCATTCCCATATACAGAGATTAATGCACAAAAATTATAAATAGGTCTTTATCTGACACACACAATAGCTTGATACTAGCTATGTGTCTGTCAACACTGTCAACAGAGATTGTTCACTGTCAACAGAGATTACTAAAACTTTTGAAACATTTCTATTTTTACCAATATGTTTCAAATCTCTGATGTTCTACTGGCCAGTACTATAGTTTGAATGCATCTCCTTTTGTGGAAACTTAACCCTTAATGCAACAGTGTTGGTAAGTGGGACAGGTGATTGAGCTATGAGGACTCTGCTCTTCATGAAATGTTAACACTATTATCATGGTAGTGGGTAGTTTATAAAGGACAAATTTAGTCCCCTGTTCTCACTTTTCACCCTCTCTTTACCCTTTCACCATACCAAGAAGTCCCTCACCAAATGCCAGCCTCCAGAAACATGAGCCAATAAATTGCTTTTCATCATAAAGTGCTCAGTCTGTGGTTTCAGTTATAGCAGCAGAAAATCAAAGCCTCAAATAGCCAATAAGCCTTGTTTCCAAAGTTGCTTGCCATGGGGTAGGGATATGGGGTAGGGTGTGAGGTGGAGTGGGTGAAGAACACATGAATAAAACTAAAATAAAGCATATTGACCTGGAGAACCATATCCTCCTCTCAACCTCTCTCACTCCATCCACAACAATTTTTGAAAATATCTTCAAATTAGCATTTGGGTCCCTTAACAGGATGTTCTGTTTATGAGAAATTGTACCTGAGTTTATAGGTGGTATCTCTGTATATTTACAGGTGAGCATGTTGCATCATATCTTGAGATGTGGGCAATCAAAGTGGACACTCGGGCAAATAAGGAGCCATGACCAGATTAGAAAAGTGCAGACATTGAGGTTGCTCAGTTGCTAAGTCCAACCTCTGCTTTCTGCTCTATCCTGGACCAGGTATAGATATTTAATGGAACATCTCAATAAATGGACAAAGAACCCAAGCAGGCACTTCTCCAAAGAAGAAATATGAACAGTCAACAAATATAGGAAAAAAATGTTCAATCTCTATTAAAATGCAAATTAAAACAACACTGATTTCATCTCACTCTAATCAAAATGGCAATTATCAAGAATACAAGTAACAAAAAATGTTGGCAGGGATGTGGGGAAAAGGGCACATTCATATATTGATTTAAAATCAGCATACTATAGTGACTACATCAATGTTTATAATAGCATAATTCACAAAGGCTAGGCTATGGAGTCAATCTAGGTGCCCTTCAACAAGTGAATGGATAAAGTAAATGTGGTATGTACACAATGGAGTAATACTCAGCCAATAAGTAAGAATGACTTAATGACATTTGCCACTAAATGGATAAAACTGGAGACTATCATACTAAATGAAATAAGCCAATCCTTAAAAAATCAAAAGCCAAATATTTTCTCTGATATGTGGAAGTTATCTCACAATAAGGTGAAGGAGAGGAGAAATTAGAAGTTCAGTGGATTAGACAAAGGGAAGGAGAGGGATAAGAAAGAAAAGACAGTGGAATGAATCTGACATAACTTTTCTATGTACATTTACCATAGTGAATCTCACCATCATGTACATGCACAAGCCTGGGGTCCTCATTAGAGTAAGGTATATCCCGTGCTTGAAAAATTATATCAAAATGGACTCTACTGTCATGTATAAGTAAAAAGAACCAATAAAAAATTGGAAACTCTCTATTATGCACTCTTACATTGCTGCCAAGGAATCTCAGAATTGAAGATTTTTCTTTTTTCTTGTAGTATCATTTTCTATTTTCCTGAAATAAAATGAAACATCTTTTAAAACTGTTTTGTATTTCTAAAACTGTACAAGTAAAATAAACTTGTGAAACCTAGCTTATTTTAAAAATTTCCTTAACTGATTGAATTTAGCTTTGAACAAAAATTTATGGTAAGAATAATTTTTCTTCTAGCTTTCTGTGTTCTTAGATGAATTTAGTTCGTATTCTTTTGAGAGCAAACTACATTTTTTCTTCCATTTTGCATACTCATTTCTTAATCATGTATTTGTTTCAGTTTCCTCACTCAGTATGTTCAAGTTCTGAGATAATCTATATATCTCTGTATGGCTTTAAAGTTAGTGAGAATTTTAAATATTCTACCTTCTTTCCCATATTATCATTTTTGTTATTTGGTTTAATAACCCTGTTGGTTTGTTTTGGTTCTCTATTTTTATGTTTTATGTGTGTTTCCAATACTTTGTGATTTTTGTTTGTAGTACTGCTAACAAGTAGGTAGGTCTGAGTATTGTCTTTTATTACAAAGATGTTCTGCATTTAAATGAAATTTATTTTTGAATAGAAAGACCAATATATAGAGCTACAGTTGTAGTTGAGCTGCCTCCAGTGGCTGTGACCCAACCCACTACATATTAACACACTTCCTATCCCTCTACCTTGCCTTTTGTTCTCCACATACACTATATACTACTTATTTACCTGATTTTTTGTCTTCTTTTCTATTTACAAAAATCTATATTTCATCATCCAGGGGATTTTGCCTGCTTATTCACTTTAATATTCCCATTATCTAGGAGACCACGCAAACAATTATTTATAGATAAAAATGCATTAATCAATGGCTAGCAATTGGGAAAAAGAATATGGAGAGGCACTCTGTGGGGGTATCAACACTTAAAAACCCTGATATTTTCAGGTATATTTTGCACTTGGAAAAACAAAACAGAGAAAATGATTTTTTCTTGGAAGTAGATTCCATGCATGGGTAGACAGGGATGTCAAGCGGCAAAGCTAATTTCTAGACATTCCCTAGAGAGGAACCTCTGTAGCTTCCTGTCCCACATTCTTAACTACCCTGTGGACTCACTGATTTCTAATTTGCAGGTTTATAATTTTCACTCACTTCAGGTTTCAGCAGAAAGATTAGTTCCTATCTCTGCTTTATGTCTCTTCTGAGCCCATGGCTTATGCTCCTTCTTGTTACTGGAAACCTACCAATATCTGATCACTTTCTTCACTGTAATTATTTGTAGTTTGATTGGGTACATTTTAGACCTTAAATATACCTTAAGGGAGAAAAATATATACACAAATTTAAAACAGTTCCTTTTATTATACTAATACAACAAGAAGAAGGCTACAGGCCCTCATTTTACCATTTTACTACCTATTAAATAATTTTTCTGTAAATGTGTTCTTTTTCATGCATTAGTTGATTAGAGTATTTCAACAGTGATACACATAGCTTGCAAAGCAGTCCTCTATAGCAGATAGTACAGAAAATAGTCTTTATATTTTATTAGCAGCAAAATGAAGAATCAGGCTTTCCAACTCAGTTTAACTATGCAGATCTTAATTTTCCAGTAACCTGTAATAACATAATCTAAGAGTAGTTCAGGAGACACACCATTTTAAAAACACCAGCAATTTTTTGAAAATATTTGAGCTATTTTTAAACTGTGTAAAGTTATAAATTATTTTCCATTATTAAGTGTTTAGGTGAGAATATTTAGAAAAAAATAAAGAAAATTATATTCTAAAAGAGCCTCAAATTTTATTTTATTCACGTGGTTATGAGCAAGATAAGATGTGGTCCTAATTTCTTTCACATACCACTCAGAACAGAGTATAAGAAAAGTCATTATTTGATTTGTAAAACTATTTATGCCTATCTGCCTTTTTAAAAATGGAGAATTCTAAGATAATTTTTTCTCTCTAAAACATACCATGATTCCTTTGATACCATGCCAACCAAGAAGTTAAAAGTGATGATGTTATCTACTGACAAATGCCTTGCTGTCTCATATTTAATATTTCCTTTATATAGGGGGTTTGTTTTTTAATCTATCCCTTGGGATAAATCAAGAGATGTTTAGAGAGTGATTGCAAGTGAGTCTCTGAGCTTTCTGGTATGTATCAAGAAAAATATTGAAATCAATGCTGATAAACAAAAATTGGGCATTTATTGCACTTGAAATTTCTAACAACAACAGTAATAATAGTAATTTTATTTTATTAATTAAATGTAAGAAACTAACATTTAGAGTGGGTCAGAAGTATTTAAAGTGTCACAAACCTTGTAAGTGAGAGATCTGGAATATGAGAGCCACTGGGTCTCAGCTGAAAGATTATGTTCTTCCATTTTCTAATAGAACAGTCAATATTTCAAGGTATTAGAAGTTATGAATTCTCTCAATATATGAGAGATCTCATGAGAGAGAATATAATTGTATGAGAGAAGTTAATCATTCACTTATATCTGCTAATAATTCACTTATATCTGCTAATATAGTGGTATAGACATAATTGCTCAATTCTCTTTTTAAATCCTACAGTTGTAATTCTCAGTATCATTTATCATATCTCATGGTGGAAACATCACTTCTGTCCTACTAATGTATTGGTTAATCACTTTTCTCATTATTTCTTCAAAGCCCTATCAAGGTTTTCTTTTAAAAAATTTATAGGTCAAGTATTTAAAATTAAATCTTTACATAGTGATTGACATGAAACACTAATAATCTTTGTGTACTCATCCATCAACAATATTTTCATTATTAAAAAGTATGTATTACATATTTATGCTTCAATTCTAAATTTTGGTTTTAGTAGTTTGTTGCTAATATAAAGGTATGCATTTTGTTTTGTATAAATATGAAAAAAAGATAATCTATGAAATTTTCTCTTTTGCTCAATAATTATAATAACAGGTATCTTAGAATATCATTATAATGATCTCTGGTCTCCATTTTAGCCTAACCCTTCCATTTTGAATCTTTAATTGGTTGGTTACTTTGTTTGTTTGTTTTTAATGTGGAAGTGTATAGGCCTTGGCTGATCTTTAAAGATATATAAGATGTATAAGTAAGAAGAACTGGTTCAGAAACATTAATGGGATATGCTAAAGAGTAATTTAAAATTACCAATGCCATTGGATTTCTGTGAAAATTAAAAGAGAAAAAAAATGTTAAGCAATGCATACCAACTAAATTAATGATAGTTTTCTTTCTGTTTCAATTTAGTAAATTTAGGTATAAGTCACACAATTTTAATCCCTGAAACTCCAGGTGCTGAAGCAGCATGATCACAAATTTGAGGCTAGCCTGGGTAATTTCGTGAGAAACTGTCTCCAAATATAAACAAATAAACAAACAAACAAATGACAGATTATATAGCTCAGTGGTAGAGGACCTTTCTGGTCAACCCCTTGTACTGTTAAATAAATAAATACACAGAATAAGAAGTGTCATTACAAAAATTTCTATGTTTATCAGCAACAGTGAAGGAGAAAAGATTTTCCTTTAAATCTAAAACTATGCTGCAAAATGTACAATGCTTTATTTAAAATAAATGCATTCATATCAAAACTTTTGGAATTATGACAATGACCCAAAGTCAGAATCACTTTAACTTTGAAATAGTCTTACAAAGTAGTAAACTTTTTTTGTAACTAGCATCATAAGCACATTCAGTACTCAAGGAACATTTTTTTTTTGTAGTTTTATAACCTGCTTCTACTATCTCACATCTCAGTCTCTTCTAATCTGACTTCTGTCCACTGCAACACTGAAAACTTAATTATGACTTTACTACTAGGTGCTAAATCCAGTAATTCAGTTATTACATCATTTAATCTGTCAGAATTGGGAGAGGTAATCTGTCATGGCCCTTGTTATGGACTGAAATATCTCCCCTTAAAATTAGTATGACTAATAACACTAAATGTCATGGTATTATTTGGAGATGGAGCTGTTGGAAGGTAATTAGGTTTAAATGAGATCATGATAATGTGGCCCACATAATGGGATTAGGAACCTGATAAAAAGACACACCAGCGATCTTGCCATCTCTCTCTCTTTCTCTGTCCCCTCCTTGGAAGGATACAGTGAGAGCAACTTTCTCCAAGCCAGGAATCACCAGAATCTACCATGTTGTTGCTCCAGTCTCAGATTTCTATCCTTCAAAATGATTAGAAAATAAATTTATATTCTTTAAACTTATATAATTTTGTTATGACAGAAGAAACAAAATAATATAGAAATTAAGTAAGCATCTCTCCATGTTCTTAACAAGAATGAAAGATTTTGACTGCTGTTTATCCTGGGTAGGAAGACAGGTCCCCAGATGGCCTTGTCCCACCCTAATCTCTTACTCTGAAGTTCTTTGTATAGATGAAGAATGTTTTCATAATGTGGTCTCCTGAATAAAGAGGAAGTGTTTAAAAACAACTTGGTCTAGGTCCTCATTCCTCTGAGACCCAGGATGTTCTCAAACTCTTAAAAACTCAGTGAGCTCAGTGGTATCAGAGTGTATCAGCACAAGACAAAGTGCTTATGAGGTCCCTCAGCTGTGGATGCAAAATGGGTCATAGAAGATGAGATTTCATCTTTCCTGGGCAGCTCTCCTGAGCCTTGGGAGACCAGATTACTATCCCAGGCTTCTGTTTTTTCTTGCTGCCTATCTGTGTGAAATAAATTTGCTTTGCCTGACTTGTCTGAGTATTGTTTCTCACTGGACCCCCATGAGGCATACTCTGAGCTCCTGCCACACTTTGCACACTTTGGATCCTTTTCACTCAGGATCTTTGTCAGGGTTGTATTTTTAACTTTCAGGGTTGGTAAGTTTTTCTTTTCCCTCTGGTACATACACGCCCCCACATATACACACACAAAAAAAAAAAAGAAAAAAAAAAGAAAAAAAATAGGGCTTGCTTGTCATTTGCTCTTAGGCTCCCCAAACATATGCTCCTCACCTGTAATGAAAATCACTCACTGCCCACGCGGCATCCTTTTGGGCTTGTGTATCATTGCTGTGGGACAAAGGGAACTGATGCACATATTGATGCCAGGAGCATAATATGTGTCCTAGTGGTGTTTTAGTACTCTCTTGAGATTTTGTCAAAGATTAAACTCCATCATTGGATTGTGTTCCATATTGATACAATTTTCATTATGAAACTTTGTTCTGTCCCCTTCATTCAACATACATCAATCCCCTCATGTACTCTCCTGCTAACTGCTGAAGTGTGTTCACTTCATTATCTACTGTCTTTTCTCACTCAGCAGAACCAGCATTCACCAGGGAATCTAAAGAACATCTACTAGAGTTAGAGAATTTGACAAGATGACAGGATGCAAGCTTAAAATACAAAGGTTAACTAAATATCACGTATATACAAAGTGTCAGCAAACTTTTTTTTTTTTTTCCAAAGGACAAGACTGGAAATATTTAAGATGTGGCAGGCTGTACATCTGTCACATATTCAAGTCTATAATTATTGCATGATAAGAAGACATAGATGATATGTAAATGAATGGGAGAGCTGTATTTTATAAGATTTATTTACATAATAGGCTGTGGGGTCAGATTTGTTTGGTTAACTATAGTCTGCTAATCTGTTATGTGAACATGGATTAGAAGACTTGATAGTATATCTAAACAATTAATTTTTAGGTCTTTTAAATTTCTTTTTTCCCTATGTTGTATTTTTAAATGTAGAGGTCTTACAAAACTTTTGGTAAACTTATTTCTAAAAATTAAATGGTTTCTGATAGTATTATATGTGGAATTATATATCTAAATTAATTTTCTAATATTTATGGCTGCTATAATGTTAATTAATTTCTGCATATTAATCTGTAAATTTGGTAAGTTCCCGTATTAGTTCAAATTTCTTATTTAAGATTCCTAAAGATTTCTATTAAGGTTTCTATTAAAGGAACAAAATAAAACAAATAAAAACAAACAAAAAAAAACCAGTTTCAATTTCCAACAAATTTTCAACAAATCTAAACTTTATGCCTTTTTCTTTTACTTTATTCCAACATATCGGATCTTTAATATAATGTTGAATAAAATGTTCAGGCTGCATATTCAGTATTTGATCATTGAGTATTTAGTCATAGAATTTTAGTTAGAACTCCTTTTCAGAGTGAAGAGGTTCTCACCTATTCCAATATTGCTGAAAATTTTTATTTTTGTCCAAATAAACACTTGCTACTAATTTTTGTTGAATGCTTTTTTATGCCTATATACAATTTTATCCTCTATTCTGTCTGTTAACATAGTTAAAAAGGCTAAAATTGGATTTTAAATTTAAAATTAATTTTGTATTCTTGTTTAAACTCCAAAAGGTTATAATCAATTTTTTAAAATACCTTTTTAGTTGTAGTTGAACACAATACCTTTGTTTTATTTATTTATTTTTATGTGCTGCTGAGGATCGAACCCAGCATCTGGCATGTGCTAGGTGAGCACGTTACCACTGAGCCACAACACCAGCCCTCAATTACTTTTTTAATGACTGATTTCAACATATGCTTTATTGAGGAATTTTGTGTATGTGTTGTTGAGGAATATTGGTCTGTGAAAATTTTTTTATTGTTGTATAAATTTTAGTATTCCAGACTCAAGTTGAAATTGCTGCCATGGCCTCTATTTTCTATAACAGAGGTACAGAGTAGTTCTTTCTTATGTGTTTGATGAAGTATGAAAATTAAGCTACATGGGAATAGAGTTTTTGGTTTGTTTTTTCTTGTAAATATATTTAATTAAAAATTCAGTTCCTCTTATGAATATGATTTCATATTATCTATTTCTTCCTGAGAAAACTTTGTTTTCAACTTTTGTTAAGATTCTCCAATCAATCAGCCATCAGTTATGTTATATGTTTTACATTATATGGTCAAGTGACTTATGAAAAGAAAAATTGTCTTTTACACAGAGAACACATGATGTACTGCATTCATCTTCATGACTCTGAAAACTAACTTGGTCAGACTTGAATGCATTCTGTAATGGAGTCACACTTCAGATCATATATTTGTTTTTCCCAAAAAATATTTTTATTTGGCCCCTTGCATACCAGGTCCTTATACAATTTTATAAATATATATACATATATATGTGTGTATATATATGTATATACACACACAAACATATATATACATATATATGTGTGTATATATGTGTATATACACACACAAACATATATATATACATATATAATATAAAGTATTATTATTTAATATGTTATATATGCTTATGTTTATACACTTTAATACATATTCATAAATTATATGGCTATATGTTTTTTCATATATATATATATATATATATACTTATGCAATATTTCCCTTCTGTAACTTTTTTATTTCTTAATTTTTTAATCACACTGATTGTTCTGGATTTCTTCTTGTATTTCCTTGTTTAGAAAAATAAAATATTTTCCAGCAGCATTTAAACTGCTTGTTCCATCACTGCTGTGGTAACAGAAAGAGACATGTTCTAGATTTTGGTACTCATCCAAAATCTGCTTCATTTTGTTCCAGAACAGAAACTGGTAGTATTTATTTATTTATTTTCCCAATTCAAATATTTATGTGAAGGAATACTTCATGATTTCATGTGGTAAACTCGCATTGAATACTACATGATAAACATTAAATACAATGATATAGTTGACCTTGATTGCACTTTCACATCTGGAATAATGAATGATTTGTATGACATTTTTTACTCAACTTTTCTATTTGAGAACATTGAGATTAGCATATGGTTATAAGAAATAATACAAAGGGATACCACACACTCCATCCTATTTCAGCCAACATTCATGGTTCACCAAATTATAGTATGACATGCAAGAAATAGGCCACATAATTCACCAATATTATTTATTTTCTCAGTTATATAAGCACTTATTTATGTATGCACTTAGTCAATTTTATCAAAGCTGTTAAGTCATATATCCACCGACTCAGAACATACAAAACTTTGCCTTTATCACAAAGATCTTCGCACTGCCTTTTATAACCACACTACTTCCCACTAATGCCTTGTAACCTATAATTTTTCTTCCTATCATCTTTTTTTCACTGCAAGGACATTATTAAAAAGTATGTCATGGGATGAGGATGTGGCTAAGTGGTAGCGCGCTCGCCTGGCATGCGTGCGGCCTGGGTTTGATCCTTAGCACCACATACAAACAAAGATGTTGTGTCCGCGGAAAACTAAAAAATAAATATTAAAAAAATTCTCTCTCTCTCTCTCTCTAAAAAAAAAATAGTATGTCATTCCATGGAAGCTTAAAGTATACTAACTTTGGGAATTGACATATTTTATTCCTAATTTTCTTGTAGTTGATCCAAGTTACTTTGTATATTAGTAATTTATTATTTTATGTTTTTATTTTCAAGTATTCCCTGGTAAATATATGTCACTGATGGTTTAACCATTTCCATTAGAGGATATGTTGACTGTTTCCAGATTTTTCTGTTATAAATAACATTGTAGTGAACATTTATCTACAGGATTTTGTATAAGCATGAACTTCTATTTCTCTGGGACACATGATAAGATTTTAGTTTCTGAGTTATATCATAATTGCATGTGTAGTTTTAAAGGAAATTGGCAGTCATTTCTTCCATGGGTCTGTACCATTTTGCATTTCCCCAGGAGAATTTATTCTATTTTTATGCATCCTAACCAGTGTTTATGTCACTACTTTTTAATAAGCCTTTCTGTTATATTCAGAGTACGATTTTGTTGTAGTTTTAATTTCCATTTCCATGAAACCGACTCATGTTGAATAAGTTTCCATGTACCTATTGTCCATCTTAAAATCCTCTTAAGGGAAAGGTCAGTTTGTCTTTTGCCTATTCTCTGATTGTATTGTTTCTTTTTAATGTTGAATTTCGATACTACTCTTTTGTTATGTATGTGGTTTGCAAACTTTTTCCCAGTCTGCACTTATTTTTAATCTTCTTAAAGGTTCTTAATTTTGATATGGTCCAATTAAAGTAGTCTTTCTCTTTATGTGTCTAAGAACTCTGGCATACTTAGATTCTGAAGACTTTCTCTTATGTTTTTAAAAGTCTTTTTGTTTTACATTTAATATTTAAATTTGTGATTCAAACTTTTAGTTAATTTTTACACAAAGCATGAGAATTTGGTTGACATTCTATCTCCTCCATGAGTTTCCTATGAGGAAACACTATGAGGAAACACTAGTTTCCTCAGTGTTATTTGTGTAAGTGTCTCTCCTTCTTCCAAAAATAATTGCTTTTTTACCTTTGTAAAATCTATTGGGCATGTTTTGTGGTTAAATTCTGTGTTCTGTATTCTGTTCCATTGATTTATGTGTTAATCTCTTTGTCAATACCCTGATTTCTTGATTACTTTAGCCATGTAGTAAGCCTTAATATTGATTAGAATCATTGTTCCTAATTTAGACTTCTATTTCAAGATCATTTTGGATATTTGAGACTTCAGCATTTCCATCCAAATATTGGAATAAGCATGTTTATGTTTCTAAAATCTTTCTAAGGTTTAAATATGAATTACATTTAAACCATAAATGAATCAAGAAAATAGTTTCTCTATGTGAATTCTTCCAGTGTTGAAGATAGCACATTTCTCCATTTATTAAAATCAACATTCATAAGAACTTCTAACTTTAACGTACACAGACTGCATGTTTTATTAAGTTCCATCTATTTCATTTTCTTTGGAGCATTTGTAATTGATATTGTGATGTTAGTTTGTGACTTTATATATTCAGTGTTGGATGATTTTTTAATTAAATAACAATTATGCTTAATATAGTAAAAAATGAAGTTTGAGAACACCAGGAATATCCCCTGCTACAAGGGCTTCAAATGTATCCAATATTGTGTTAGTCAAAACATTAAAATTTTCTTCTAGAGCATTTTTAATTTAGATTGAGTATATGCCTCTATCCATTAAGTTTTGAGTTTAGAAATGATTTATATGCAAATGTATCACAAGATTAAGATCTGGCAAGTGAGGTAAGGAGTACTTCTAGACTCACACCTATGCCATAAATAAATAAATATATATATATATATATATATATATATATATATACACACACACACACACACACACACACATACACACACGCATATATATATATGGCATATATATTATATATATAAATAAGGCATATATATTATATATAATGTATATTACATATATTTTTATTTTTATTTCAGCATTTCAAGTAGAACTGTGTTAGTAGGGTAAGTTTTCTTTATTATCTGGATAATTCAATTGTCCAGGGAATGAAAAGATACTATTTAACCATTATTGGAAACCAGGGTGGAGTTGAGCTTATTTTCCTGCAAGTTTAGAAGGCAGGAATGTGATCATTGAACATTAGCATCATGCTGAAATGGTTCCCTTAGGGTGTCTGGTGCTAGTTTGTTGAAAGATGCTCATTTGCTCTAAAAATATCCCCTTTTGACTGCATTCAAAACAGAAATGTGGATTTAAAAGAGCAGTCATGTTCTTTCTTTTCCAGTTGTCCCAATTACCTTTTTCATTTATATACAGCTACATTAGGACTTCAGCATTTCCATCCAAATTTTATGGAGATGATGTAGCAGATGCTGAATAAAAGACTTTACAGTGAAAACACAACTATATCCTGTGTAGGTTGTTGACAGTTTTATACAAGAAAGTCATTTCCTAGAAGTAAAATATTTCTCTAGCAATAGCTGCAGTAATTTCTGTAATTTGTATCATCTGTCTAATAATATGACACCTTGAATATATAGCCAGAATCAATTCTTGACTCCAATCTGAACACTATGAAAACACTATTCTTGAAAAATTACTAGAATAAGAATCACATCTTCCTGTGTCTTAGTGTCTCCATCTTTAAAGTTGAACTGTGATATATAACATGTTTGTGGATTAATTGATGACTAGTCTATGTGTTTTTCTAAAAAACAGAGAAATTATATTTTGCTAACTTAGATTTTCTTAATACATGTGCACACATACATCCATCCAAATGTACACCTTTGAAGACATAATTTTGATCATTCTTACAGTTCCTATTTTACCATTTCAATGGTTTCGGTTTTCCACTGAATATATGATTGAGTCCCAAGCTGCTTTCTTCAGCAGTGAATACCTATAAGAAACAAGTATGCCCCAGAATGGCTTCCATTAACTGGGTCTCCAAATGAAGTGCTGTATATCAAAGCCTTCGGGCTGGAGACACACTGCAGGGTTCTTTCTCTTGGTAAATGAAGCATGCTTTTTGGAGCACTGTGAATATCCATGAATAGGAGTCTAGGGGAAAATAAAGTGTTGATTGTCTTAATATCTAGTCTAGAAAGAAGAAGTGAACCAGGATGTAAGCTTCAATAAACAGAAATATACTCAAGATATTTAAAAAGAGGGTGGGAGGATTTTATGAGTTAGAATGTCAAACAATATAATCAACTAAAATAGGGTCAGATGATCTCATTTCACTGAATAACTTGTTGGCCAAAGGATATTAACTTCCTTTACAAACTGTTTTCATAATGCAATTAACACACCTGCTTTTTGAAATCATTGGAGAGGTAACTGAAGAAGAGGATGATTAAATATTAGAATAGATATTGGTTTTTATTTTCCCTAAAACCTCTTCTGGTATTTAATGTATGCAAATGTACTTAAAAGTTTCATTTTGTCTCTAGAACTTGGGCTAGAAAAGTAAACAGCACTTTTTTTTACTTAAAATACTCCAGTGCTTCTGTGCTGAGTGTTACTAATAGCTTTGTTGTTCTAATATAATTCTCTAGGTGCTCTTCTTTCCCTTTGTAATCTGCCTTTCATTAATTGAAGCAGATAGTCTTATGATTTGAATTCAGAGGTATATGAGGTGTGAAAATATATTCATATCTATCTGCTAATGAGACTGATTCTGTAGCAAACACACAAGGTCTAGTGCATTAGGTATGTGTTTATATTTCAGAACAGTCCTGTTAGGTAAACTACACAATTTTTACCCATTCTATTATTGTTATTTGAATTATCTAGTTGAAGTTTTTATTTAGAATTGACTTTGGAGGCATTTGACCATTTTAAAAAATATCTATATGTGATCTGTTTTCAAAATCTGAGGGTAGATTTTTTTTAGAAGTGGTTAGAGCTTTCAAAGTGGGACCTAATGTGTAGGTGGAAAGGGTATATGAATATGGAGTACTTTTACTCTGAACTCAGGAGCTCTGCACTTACTGCTTTCCTCTTTGTTGACACAGAGGTAAACAAAAGAGATAACTGAGATGGCAGTCCTCAACTCAAACAGACCCTAGGGATGCTATCAGTAAAATGAAGTCCACCACCTCTTGAAGCTGAGTTGTTCTGAATTATTCTAGCAGATATAAAGGTATGGATTAATACTGCTGTTCATCACTATGATAACAAGAAACAATTATGAATGTAGTTTGTAGAAATTCAAATATCATCTTCCCAGTGCTACTACATTTTGTTCTATTTTCTTCCACTGTCTTGTGTTTGTGGATGTCAAGAACTTCCTTTTCTCATGCCTGTTTCTATGTGTTTGTTTACTAAAATTTTATTCTTGCTCTCTGAATCATGTTCAATTAATTACAACAGTGTTATGGTCCTTTTACAAAAATTCCCAAACTTAAATAACCACCCAGTTATAAAATTCTCTTTACAAATGCATTTTAAATATTTATCAGTTAATTAAATATTCTGACTCTATTGCAATATATTCTCTTCTTGGAACAATGCATCCCATTGTCTTGCAGGCTATGAAATTAATTATAATAAAATAATTATAAGAATTGATTATCACAGATATAGGGCTTCTCTTCCCTCAGGAGTTAAAGCAAATGGCAATATGTAATTGGTTGCATACAGCTTGACAATTTAAAACATCTCCATGCCTTATTATAAAAGCTTAAATAAAAAAGGATATCCCTCAGATTTATGTTTTGTTTGCATTTTCACCTGGCTTAATTGAGGTTTGCAGTCATATCATCTATATGCAAGCAAGTTTCTCCAACATCATTTCATGGCAACACAATTTCCAATTTGAACTCTGTCCAAGAAAGCCTTGCAGAATATAGGCAGTCCTCCGATCTTGTCCTCTGTTCATTTATTAATACTGCAATATTTCAAATTCAAAGTTCTGTTGTGTTTGTAACTCCTTTTCCAAACTTATTTTAATGTTTTTTTAAAATCAGTATCAGTGATTTAATTTTGCTTATACTTACATAATATATGGCATTGATATGGAAATTTTAGGGGGAAAAGATGCTTTTCTACAACAGGTAAGTGTGACAAATAGGACAGAATTATCTCTATTGCCACTTATTTTGACAATATCATTAAAATCTATTTAAGATCATATTTATTTCTGGTGAACCATTTTTATACTGTGGTTTTATAAAAATAACACACGTATCTCCATTCCTGCTTACAACCCCCTAGGTTTTCTTTTGACCATAATGCCAAAACCATTTATATAAATAAATGTATAGGAGGCATTCAAATCCTACTTATCAAAGATGATTAATCTAACTTAATGGTCTAGATTAGGAGTTCAAGAACATTGTCTATAATGGGAGAGATAATAAGTTTTAATTTATTTTTAAATTTATAGTCCATATAGTCTCTGTCTTAACTTTGTCTTAACTAGTCAACTCCTCCTTATAGCACAAAGGCAGCCTTACACAATATGTCAATGAAGGGACATGACTCTGCTTCAGTAGATTTTTACTTATAAAAAATAAATGGCAGTCTACATTTGGCCCATTGACTATAGTTTTCTCACTCTTTGTTTTTAGAGATAAAACTAAGTGTCAATATTTCCTCTAAAATTAAAATAATAGTTATATTTAATTTATTTTAGCTATGTTCATTGGCTCAATAATTAATATTCACTGGATCATAATAATGAGATTAATTGGAATGACTCTCAAAAAATTGTTTATTCTTATTTATTGGGTGACAGTATAGTTTTTGAACAAGACATACATGAAGAATATGTTATATAATCAAGAATTTATCACTTAGTGTTCAAGGCTTTTCTTTTGAATTTTTATTGAAACATCATTACTGTTTGATGCTTTAGAACTTTTAATTATTTTCAGTTAAAAGCTCTCTAATCATACCTCAAAGACAACATTTTTATAAAAGAACACAACTGAACAGAGATGTCGAACCACAGTGTTTTATTACAACAAAATTCCAATGCTTTACAAGTTGATAACTTGTAATGATTTTTAAAAGTAATTTTAGTTATAAATGGACACAATCTTTTATTTGTTTATTAATTTTTTTTATGTGGTGCTAAGGATCAAACCTAGTGTCTCACACGTGCTTCGCAAGTGCTCTACCACTTAGCCACAACGCCAGCCCTTATAACCATTTTTTTAAAAAGCAACGATATAAAACCAAAAATCCAGCAAACTTGTACTTTAATATTTTCAAACAATTACTTTATTTACATATTTACCCCATCATGTATTTATATATGCCCCTTTGTTGTCTACAGAAATGTGAAGAAATATAAATTCCATTTGTCTTAGTCTACTTTGTTTTCCTAAAACAAAACAACTGAGGTTGGGCAACTAATAATATGTTTCTTTGGCTCAAACTTCTGTGGCTGAAGGGTTCAAACACCCTGGCACTGGTGTCCTGGTAAAGGCTTCCTCGCTGCATCACAATATGGTGGGGAACCAGAAAGGCAACTGACCACATGCAGAAGGGGCCTCTGTGTGAGCAAGGAAGTAAGAGACTGGAGAGGAGCCAGGTTTGCTCTTTTTATAACAACTGTGTCTCAAAGAAAGTGCATTAATCCCTTCCAAGGGTGATGCTGTCAGTGACATCATAATCCTTTCCACACACACACACTAGGACCCACCAATTAATGCTTCGGACACCCTGGACATAACCAAACCGAGTATTAAACTTCTAGCATATGAAACTCTGGGAGACAGATTACATACAAATCCTATCACAATGTGACTTACTTCAGAAGGTAGGTTGAAGAAAGAGTTCTCAAAAAAGCTTTAAAAAAGAAAAAAGGAGGACATCTTCTTCTACTTTCTAGACCAAATGAAATGACATAATAAAAAAGCCCTGTGAGAAGGATTTAATTATATAATTTAATTTAAGTCATCCGTTTCTATTTTCTTCAGAAAAAGCCTCCCTGAGGATTGTTATAAAGTCCATTCCCACTGGGCGTGGCGGCACATGCCTGTAATTGCAGTAACTCAGGAAGCTGAGGAAGGAGGATCACTAGTTCAATGCCAGCATCCTCTGCAACTTGATGAGTCCTTGTCTCAAGCCAAAAAAATATAAAGAACTGGGGGATGTAGCTCAGTGGTAGAGTATCCCTAGGTTAAATCCCTGGTATGCCCCCCAAAATAAAGCCTATTTCCTTTCCTCCAGGTAAAAATCAGAAATAAAAATGAGCATGAAACAATAAATATATTTAAAATGTATTTCTTTGCCATATGCCTATAGGGAATGCAAAGTAAACTCACAAATGTATATAGATGTGTGCTTATGTATTAATCCTAAATATAATTAGTTTAGAAAGTAGAATTTTAATATCTAAACATTTCCAAGTATAGTAAAATGGAACCATTTTTTATACTATGAATAATAGAACTGTGTTGACATTCCCAGTAAAATGTTGATGACAGACACCACAAGGTTGGTATTAATGTTTATGAGAAAGCTTTGGCTTTTATTTTACTAGTGGTGTTAAGTAAAATGTCTTCTTGGATTGTATCTACTACACCTATTACACTTTAAACACAATTTTAAAAACATATATAATTTTCCCACCTCCTCCTGAAATAGAGACATACTGTAGAAAAGATAGAACAAAAAACAACCATTAAGTTTCTAAGAAACTATACATAATTTTCTGGATAACTAAAAGAAAGCATTTACCCTAGAGTCAATGACCTAAGAACAAAGGTAGGTAATATCTGCTCTTAATTCATTGGGAGAAAAAAAAAAGTCACATTTTATTTTAAATTCTGAATCCTATTTATAATTCTAACAATTTATTCCTCCCCTTCTTTCCATCTTTCCCTCTTCCTTTCTTCTCCCTTTGATCCTTCTCATCCTCCTTTCCTCTCTTATCTCTCTCTCCTTCCCTGTCTACCACTGTTTTCCTGCTATTTCAGCCACATTCTTTTTTGTTCTCCTTGTAGACAAGAGCAAAATTCCATAAGGTGCGGTAGCTCAAGCCTGTAATCAGAGCTGTTTAGGCGGCTGAGGCCGGAGGATGGCGAGTTCAAAGCCAGCTTCAGCCAAAGCAAGGCATTAAACAACTCAGTGAGACCCTGTCTCTAAATAAAGCACAAAATAGGGCCCAGGATGTGGCTCAATGGTTGAGTGCCTCTGAGTTCAATCTCCAGTACCCCTCTGCTCCAAAAAGTAGCAGAATTCCCAGCCTAGGGTTCCAGGGGTGACAAATACAAGACACCCTACACTGCATAGATGTGATCAAAGCTGCTTTTTACTCATATATTCTCAGTCAGGTGAAGCCGACCAGGTACCCCCACCGAAAAGATACTTGCCATAATAAAGACTCACCCTATAATTATGCTTTTGTCACAAAAATTTTTACAAAAAATTTCAACAAAATGTCAACAGGAATTCCTGCAGTGATCTCTATGTGATTTGAAGCGTCTTCTTTGTTGTAAATGCCAGGTTTGCAGACAAAATATGTGAAACCTCTGTCTAGACTAAAAACATGGGACAAAGAGTAACTGATGTGTTCCCATCTACTTCCACGGTCATGTAGTCATCCACCCCACTGAGTATAAACCTAAAAGAGTTTCCAGCCGGAGGGTCCAGATAGTTTTAGGCATTAGCTGCTTTGGACAGCTACAGCTTAAATAAACCTATTTCCTGAACATTCCTTGGGTGTTCAGCCTAACCTGTCCTATATCATGGGGAAGGAGGACACTGTGCCTTCAGGGCCATGTAATAATTGCATTCAGGAACATAGGTAGAAACTACAGGTTTGGGAGGCAGGTTTGTTGTATCAAGAGGAGGAAGTGGGGGCTGGGTTTGTGGCTCAGTGGTACAGTGCTTGCCTAGCACATGCAAGGCCCTGAGTTCAATCCTCAGCACCACATAAAAATAAATAAAGAAAGATATTGTGTACAACTAAAAAATAAATTTAAAAAAGAAGAGGAAGTGTCCCTGGTTCCCAAAGAAAGATGTGATTGGCTTCTTTGAATTTTACTGTGGGCATGCACATATCTGAAATTCACTATTCTGGAATAATCAGGATTGTTGTTGAGTTATGGGATCTTATCTTCAGGAGCTGAGTGGGGGAAGGTGAAACAGTTCTTAGGTTTGAGTAGATAAAATACCTATAAGACAAGTCAGGTGAATATTTATTACTCGCCAGCAGTAACTATAAGCCAAAGCCTGAGGTTCATGATAAGGCTGATCTTATGGTTCTCGAAAACCATTCAAGGCGAATGGAATCTCATTTGCATGTGTTCCTTTTCATTGTAGCTGAGGGACTCTGAGAGTACTCCACCCTGGGTTTTACATCCTGGGCATGGCTTGGATCACTGAGCTCAAATACTGTAGAACATCCTAATTTGGGAGAAGCAAGAGCACATCCTGGGTTGTTCTGAATATTTTCTCTTTCTTTCAGAATGTTGCATTCTTGGTGGAGTCTGCCTGAAAATTACAAGCAAAATGAGGAAGATAATTGGGTTGGCCAAGGCCATCTGGGAATCTGTCTTATTGAAAGTGTAAAATAGATACACATTAAATGAGATCCTTCAATAACACCACACATCAAAACAGCACATACTATTGAGACTTAACTTTAAGGATTGTATCATACGGATACCTTTGATGCCTTGATATAGATTTAAAATTTTTTAATGATTGAATCTTTTATGGAGTTGGAAAAGTGCTGCTTTGGGAAAAGAAACTGGATTTAGACCAGAAACGAGAATGCCACATTGAAATTGTTATCAAAATAAATTTTAAAGGGACTTTATTACAAAAAATGCCACTCAGGAGACTTGTATGACATTGGCAACACATATCCCTGGGGGTCATGAATAGTATGCATTTAGATTTATTAATGCCTATGGCAACAGAGGCACCCACATGATGGTCCATTTGTCATGCTGTGACTTAAATAGCAGTTCTCTGAATAGCACATTGTGCCTCTCAATTATGCAGGCTTCCTGGAGCCCATAGGCAGAGTAGAAATTCCATCAATTGTGCACCTTTTTCAAGATATCATTATTGTGAAATCTGTGTACAGTGAGTGCCATGATCAATGCCAGAAACATGTTAGGAACTATATTAGAGAATAAAGAATTTTGTCCTGGTGAGGCTTTATATTGTTGTGTCAATACAGGCAATGTCATCCCTGTGCTGCTAGAGAAAATTCAATGTTAAGGTCTTGTTTGGAAAGGCCATGTAACAATTTCTGTCACTCATGCAAGAAAGGATAGATACCATCTCCTGTGCTTCTGCTTCCCTTACTGCTGTCTTAAATGTTTGCTTGACTCCCATAGTTATGGTGTACAGATACATGGTGGCCTGAGGGTACAGAGGCACCCCATTGGTAAAGGCACCCAACGTTCCTTCAGAGGTGAAAAGACTGTTAAAATAAAGACTGAGTAAAACGTATTAGCCAAATCTTCAATCACAAAATTTTTTCTAATTGGAAGGATTCCACAAAGTTAATAACATTGGGTATTGTTAATGGGGCCTTTATTGGTGGGCTCACAATATTAAACTTGTGATAATTTACCATGAGATGCTAGTCTTTCCTATTTAAAAGAAGACAACAGATTGGGCTATTGAGCACAGAAGTGGAGGTAATCATCCCTTTACTCACCTGTTCTTAATAACAAGTTTCAATCCTTGAAGTCTCTGTTTTGATTCACTTTAAGAAGTATTAAGTATATTATGGGTGCCAATGAAAATAGTTTTGCCCACTATATGATATTTTAAGGCAATGTGTGTTACAACATGAGGAATTAGACAAAATAGTATTTCTGACAGTTAAGGTAAATTATATATGGTATGTCTACATCTATGAAATTCATTTTCCCTATGAGTGATATACAGCCAATAAGCCTGGTGATTAGAAGATAAACCCATAGGGGCTTGTAAATGTCAGCATTAAGCAAATCTCAGCCACATATTCTAGATTTTTTGCATTGGAAAAACAACTTTGGACATACCTTTGGACATTTGGCAGTCAAGGAAGCAGGCCTGATAGCAGCAAGGGAAGCAGCATAGGAGGTGGGCAAGTCCTACCCTTGAATGAACGATTGGTCCTGTTAGGTATCCAGGATGCCATGTTTAATTCAACCAGAGTGTTGGACTCCTTTCTTTAAATCACAGACTACACCATCTGCCCCATCACAGGTGACAACAATCATAAAAAATTGTGATTGGTCCAAGCAGCCATTAACTGTTGAGACCTCTAGCTTTATTATTGGTAAGAGGAATTCAAGCACTGTCAAGGTAGGGTGCTCTATTTTCACTACTCTTCTAACTGGAAACCTCAGAGACCACCTTCCAAACCCAAGCAGAATATAACAGTACATCATGCTAGAGTATGGTCACTTATCTTTCTTGGGACAAGAGCATTTTAGGATGGGAAGAAATTGGCAACAATTAGCAAAGACAATACCTCATAGGGCAAAGAGCAAGTCCTCCAGTGATTGGCAGTTCTTTCCCAGGCAACCTTCACCATATCCTGGAGCCAATTTAGTCACTGAGCAGTTAAAATTAGCTAAGAAGTAGCTCATTCAGCAGGGAGCCATTAGTTAACCAAGTGCCCTGTTCATGATTGGGCCATCCTGTTTATAATGCCAGTTATTTCAATTGTCTTTAATTTACCTCAATGAATATGGAAGGATTCTTGCATTTGGATTAGGGGGAATAGGAAAACACTGGAAAGATGATATTGTGCGGGAAGTCATCCGTGAAATGTGTGAGGGCCTTTTCAGCATTGTAGCCAAGGACGGGGTAGATCTGGCATTAGAAACTTCCAGAGTCAGTCCCACTGGGATGGACGGCCCCATGGGAGTGAACTTCCCCTCTGCTCTGTTAGAGAGTCCGGAGTAGTACAAGAGATGGGCTGTGACCCACTAGGAACTGAACAACCTACCTAGGCCCACATTTTCCTGTTTTTTGAAGAACTTTTCATACAATTTCTTTGATTTCTTCCAATATAAATAAAGCAAACACAGGCTACTTTCTTTGTTAGAAGGTAGTCATCTTTGCCTGTCGCTGCCACTTTTTTAAAACTTTCTGTGTTCTGTGGTCATTTCACTGTTCTTAGCTTTTATTTCTCAAGCAGTCTATCCCACTGAAGGGAAACCCATTCCCTCACCTGTGCAGGATGTGAGTGATAATGTTGATAGCAATTTATTAATCCCATATGTTCACAGTCTGGAGGAGAAGGACCCTATGTCACACTGATGTCACATTGAGGTTACATACTGTTACAAGTGAAAATCCAAGGATGGGGTAGGCCGATTTGTTAGTATCAAGAAGGTGAGGTGTCCCTCTTATATCCACCTGAGGATTAACTAACAGGGAACTGAAACCCACTATTCAGGGATAAGCAGGTACTGAACCTAGTCCTCCTGGTAAGTGGGATTGTTTTGCTAGGGGATTTTATTCAGTGGAGCCAAGGCAAGAAGAGGATTTTCACTTAGACTTCTAAGGCCCTGTCAATTTACTAGATGTCAAGGCAGCATATAATATTAATCTTTATGCTCTTTTTTTCTTCCTCCTACCCTCCTTCCTCCCTCCCTTCCTCCTTCTTTCTTCCCTCCTCCCTTCCTTTTCCAGCATTTTCTTCTTTCATATATTTTCTTATATAAATTTATTCAACATACAACCAGAATTCTTATTCTGCAGATGTATAATACAACCATATAGAATATTTAAAACTATCATTCTTCCTAAACATTCTGCACACATAATATACCTGCTACAAAGCTTATTATAGGTTGAATTTTGTCTCCTCAAAATTCATATGCTGAAGTCCCAAACCCTATATTTCAGAATTGACCTTGTTTGTAGATAAGATCCTTATAGAGGTAGTCAAGACAAAATGAGATGAATAGGATGGGCTGTATTGGATACAAATACACATTGAGGGAAGGCGATATGAAGATATGTGCAGAGTGCCATGTGAACATGAAGATGGCCAGCCACTTCAGGCCAAGGAGAGAGACCCGAACACATCCTTCTCTTGTAGTCCTTGAAGAAATTAATTCTGCCAAAATCTTGATCTTGAACTTCCAATCAGAATTGTGAGATAATAAGTCACTGTTATTCTAGCCATCCCATTTGTGATTCTTTGTTACAGCAGTCTGAGAAAATAAATACACAAGTCTAGGTATGAAAAACTGAATACAGTAAAAAACTGCTAAGCTTACATTAATAAGATACTATATATTCAGTAGTAATATATATTTGATATTATAAAATTCTCTTAAAATTATGAATAGTTATGGACAATTTTTAAATGTACGCATGGCTGGAATTATATGTTGTCAATGGATCATCTCAAATATATATTGCCCTCATTTGATTGGACTGAAAATATAAAGAAAACACTGGGTTTATATAGTTATGTAAAATGCTGAAATTTTTAAGCTTTTGTGAATTTTAAGAAAAATTCTGGACTTTGAATATTCTGTCATCAGCATGCTAATTTAAAAATTATCAAATCAAAATATGTCAAAGACTGTATGAAAGCACACCTCCTAAAATACAAATTTTCCACTAGGATATGGTTTTCCTTCCATGACAATCAAATCTGGTAAGTAGCTAGAATTTTCTACGAAGGTGACATTGTCCTTAAAGCATTTTACCCAAGAAATTTAAATTTTAATGTGGTACATTGGAGATACTGGTCTGTTGAAATTCCATATATTTTGGGGTTGAAAGGAACCTCAAAACTTTGTCAGGATGTCAGGGAACTGGTGCTTTGTTCTGAGATTACAAGTGGCATCAATGCAGGTTTTTCCAAATGAGGAGGGGCATGAGAAACATACACTTTAGAAAAATTACTCTGCGTTCAGAGAGATGAACAATTTGTGGAGTGAAGGGAAGGAACTTGCTGAAGAGACTTACTGGTTATTCTCTCCTCCACCCTTGCTTGAATTATTTCTGCATTTTAAATTCATCTTATAACGGGCACTATCAGAAATCTTCCTAAAAGAAAGTTTTACTACTCTATCATTATCCTTTAATATCTTTTTCAGTGGCATCTATTTTTACAAGTAAGGTCAAATGCTTTGAGCTTACCATGAAAGCTTTCTAGAAAAACAAAACAAAACAAAACCCGGATATCTGGTATAGATTCGCCAATATTTTCTATAAGAATATTAACTATATTATTACTGTTACTAGATTCTATTAATCCAAATGGAAGTACACAGTCCCAATCATTATTCTTTTGTAGTTAATCTATTTTTTTCTATTTATGTTAAAAAACTTTTCTTTCCCTTATTATACAATTTATGAATATAAATTCCAGGTTAAATTTATTTTATTTAGGAATCAATTGTCAAATCTCTGAAATTCTTTTTTTAAATTTTTTTTTTAGTTTTAGAGGACACACAATATCTTTATTTATTTTTATGTGATGCTGAGGATCGAACCCTGTGCCTCACGCATGCGAAGCAAACGCTTCACCACTGAGCTACAGCCCCAGTCCAGATCTTGGAAATTCTTACCCATTAGTTCTTCAACTATTTTCTTTCTGGCATTCTATTTGGTCATAATGGAAGACTTATAAAAAGTATGAACTTTCTTATCCTGTTTTCTGTTTGTTAATTTTGTAATGCTATTTTGAGATCACATTAAATCTCGAAGCTAGGTTCTGAATAATTTTATTATTGGTGTCTTTTAGTTTTCAAATTATCTTCAAATACCTGATTTCATGTTTTTAACCTATAAGACATATGAAAATATCTAGTTCCCATGTACAGGAACAATGAGCTTTTAGAATAACATGGTCAGTACTTCAAAGGAGAAGGAATCAGAACGCTGCCCATGATCCAGATTCTTCCCCTTGTACCACTCCCTCATAACTGACAACACCTTCCAACCACAAAAGTAATGCCAATTATGACTTACCACATTGATTATTTGTACATATTTTGGAAATTTATTCAAATAGAATGATTCAATAAATTCCTGACTTCTATTATTTAATATTCTATTTGAGATATGAATCTGTTTTTCCATGTTACTAATTTATTTCTATTGCAAAATTTTGTTGCATTGTATCTTCTATATCCATGCATATTTATAGTATGTTTATCCATTTTATTGTGAATAAGCATTTGGAGTGGCTCCACTTTTAAGACTAGAGCAGAAAATGTTGCTATAAATATTCCATGCATGCATTTTCATGAACATAAAAATATGTTAGTGATGATTTTGTATTGTGTCAACTTAGTTGAGCTGAAATTCTATTTTCTGGAATTGTCTTTCCTGTATAGCTCCAGTTTAGGGTTGGCCACAAGAGAAATTTGGATAAAATTAAAAGGAAGAATGCAGCTATTTCATGGTTGCAGCTCATTTTCAGCTTCCACTTTTCTGAATTCTAGGCCAGGTGTATGTGCATTCTGGGGTGAAGCACACCAGCCAGTTCTGCATAAAAACCTCATCATTGAGCTTGCATTGGTTAGTGTCAGAAAAATATTCTGATCTGTCAGTCCATGCTTCAGATTGTTTAATAAGTTTAGTTTGTCCTTATAGCCTCTAGTTTTTCATTACAATTTCACGTATTGTTGCTAAACCTTAATTCATGTCCATTTTTCTTCCACACCTCCAGGACTCTGATCATAGCCTGGCACCAGATGCAGAAACAAAAGCCTTACATAAAGTATGCAACCAAAGTCTACTCCCATTAAGAAACTGCATACTGCTTGTGTTTATACTTCTTCATCAAATCCAGAATAATTCAGGTATATTCCTGGGGTTGACCTATAATCCTCTATATTCAACTTGTTAGCTAAATCCCAATGTTAAAATATCAATCCAAACTTCTTTTTTTGTTTGCCCTCATTTTAGTGGGTTAACTACTTGGTCACAATATACATTGATTTTTAACTATTTTGTAGGTGCAATAGACAGAAGTCCCTTGCCAGTTACATTTTGCAGATAATTTGTCTCAATATGTTGTTTGTCTTTTACCCTCAATATTGCCATACTGAAAAAAAGATTAATTTTAACAAATTATAATTTCTCCAGATTTTCTACATTGGTTTAATTATTTCTATATTGTAAGAAAACTTTTCCCAATACCAATTTTTTGAAAATATCATCCCATATGATTATCAAGACTCATTTTTCTTATTGGAGCTTAGATCTAAATTGTACTTTAAACAATCTACTGTGTGTAGGTATCAGTCAAGGACAGATTTCCTTGACTGATACCTATATGGATGTGCAACTTGTCTAGTATCATTTATTGAAAAGATGGTCTTTTCCTTGCCACTTTGAAATGGCTCTTTTTTCATAATTCCATTACCAAATGTCCTGGGTTTATTTTGGGGTCATGTTCCTGGTTTTTGAAAAAATACATTCTTACACACTATTCAGAGTAATCAGTGGCACTGTATAACTATTATTGATGTATATGTAGCCATTCTGCTTTCATTTTGAAATATCGATATTCATAATCACCTTTTTATTATGATTTTAAACTGTTTTTTCATTGATGATAGAGAATATATGCTGTGTAACTTCAGTTTTTTGTCACTAGTCACATCTTGATTAATGCCATGACAAAACTTAAATCTTGCTAAATATTGAATATGATCTTGCCATAAATATGTATTTTTTTTTAGTCTGGGGATATATTATCAGCTATGTACACATTTTTAATCACCTTGTTCAAATCTGCAATTTTCCTACTAATTTGTGTTTGTATTTGTTTTTAAGATAGTGGTGTTGAAACACTGGACTATAATTGTGGAATCATTTATTTTTCTCTTGTTCCCAGAAGGTGACTAGAAACACTAGTATTTCCAGACCATTCAGTTTATTCTGACCTAAAGATGTGCTTGAGTTTTTAAAGTGACCAGGATCTATCTCCAATTCCCATTCTCCTTCACTTTGAACTGACAATCTAAAACCAAGGACTTTAGCAGTACCAGAACCGCCTTCTCTACTTTTGGCATGCTCAAATGTTGTTAGTAAGCCAAGTTAATTTTCTCATATACTTGCTTAATTCTTAACTGAAATTACCAGACCACTCAAAGGAAATAGCATCTGCCAAATTCAATGTGAAACTTTTGTCTATTTAGGTTTACTCTCTGATTTTAGTGTGTAATACCTGCAAATTAGAGTGCTTGAAACACACACACACACACACAGAGTTTTCTCAGTAACTCTGATGTCGATTTTATGTAAATTTACTAATTGTTTATTACTCAAAGATGAAATTCTGATTTTTCCTTATTTTAATGTGTTTAATTTGATTTTTATTCTATTTATTTGTACATAGTTAATCTGTGTTACAACCCACATAATGTTTACTGTTTCCCTGAGCTAGGACCGTGAGTCAGATTCGAATATTAAAGGCATGAGAAATTTAAGAAATAAGACAAAACATGAAAATAAGTGAAATAGCGGGATTCCATGGGGACCAGTTCTCATGGAAACTGGCTGTAACTCCCCAAAATGGGGTCCTAGGGTTTTATGTAAATGAATGGGAACAACAATGAGGTTCAGTGTGAAGAACTTCCTGAGGAAATAGGAAGAAGATGTCAGAAACAACTGAACTGGAGTTTAGCAGGTTGGGCCTGCCTCCTCCATCTGTGGGGCTGCTGCATTTGGCACCTAGGGCTGCGGCGTAATGTTATGGGCTGATTTGAAAGCTATGTCAGGCTGACCCCATTCTGCTCAGACATCTCATCCTGTGCAAATTAACTCCCCTAACTGAAGAGTGCTCTCGCACGCATAGAAGCTGACATCCTCACCCATTTGTACCTTGACCACAATGTCTTTAAACTATGGATCCGGTGCTAGCTTACTTCCTGAGTGGGTATGGGAGATGCCAATTCTGAGAACTTGGTAACATTTTATGAAATGTATCTTATGATTGTACTTGCCTCTCCTGCCTGCCTCCTTTGTGTTGTTCTGTTTAAATGGCTCCTCCACTGCATTCAGTGTGTTTGGCTGCAGAGATGTCTGCTTTATGCTCCCTTGGCCCTGGCTAAAATAAATCCTTTGTCTTTTCTTCAAAAACACCTGGAGTTTTATTCGAGATTTTAGAATCTCACCTCAACACTAAGGCAGGGCGTCAGCATAATCAGGTCATTTTCCAACCTGGGAATTTCACCCAGGCGTTCCCAGAAAAGCAGCCTCCTTGCCTTGTGATGGCTCCATATTCATTCATGGCCTCCTCTATGTTGTTTAGTTTCTAAATGCTTTTTTCTTGGATAGTTTTGAAGAATATCTCCACTGCAGATTCCTTTACTTCATTAATTACTTCAACATTTTTAAACATGCATATTTTATAATTTTATAAAATTGTCGTATCATCTCTACTTTTGCCTAGATATTGATTCTTCTATGATTTTATGTAACATTTTTCATGCTGTGCTTTTTACATGTTTTATTAGTTATTCGTGTTGTCCTTTTCATGTTTGTTTTATTTTTTTCCCCCCATCCCATGAGTTCTGATTTGTGAATGAGTCTCTAATGTGAAATTTTGTGTTTCCTTTTTTCAGAAACCAGTTTTGTGGACATTATGTCTGGAATTTGCTCTTTAGGTTTTATTTCAAGTAAAACAGAACAAATCCTAGGCTAATCTTTTTGACAAAAGCCCCAGTTTTCCTAGAATAACACTAATTTAATAAATTCTATTCACTTAAACCAATTCTGTTGGGTGTTGTTGTTGTTATTTGATATCCAATTTTGTGTCCCTAGTAACAGACAGAAGACCTAGAAACTCATATTCTGAGACTGTAAAATCTACCTAGGAAATAAAAAGGACTGGATTTTTTTCATATTTTGGTTAGTCTAGGCAAAACCCTCATGACTTTACCCTGTTTATAAAGACATCCTACATCACTCATTTCATTGTGTCTTCTTCCAGAAATTTAAACTCCACATTGCTATCAATCTTGCACCATTTGATTACTCTTCCCTGGTGTGATGCACCATTTAGCATTACCTCCATGCCAATTTCTAAATGTGCCACAACACTTTTCATTTGATAGATCAGGCAGTCCATATATCATTCAGAAGACTCACTGGTTAGGCTCAACTGATCCTGAATGCTCCATTGTATTTTTTGTTCTTGTGTTTTCTCTCCTTATTATTGTTTAGCTCTTTGGCAAATTTTGTAAAACTGAAGGAAGCTCTCTTCTGATGTCTTTACCAACTATTAAATGCACTGAGAGTAACAGTAATTCTTTTGTTTTCTTTATCTTTCTCATAACACCTTCATTTTAAGACCATATTAACTGCATACCTATTAAAGTGTTATTCATTTATCTAGATGCAAAAGTTGTAGAGATGAAAAAGTTAACTTCACTCAAGAAATTTAGAATCTATTGAAAGAAACAGCAGTATATGCAACTAGCATAGCTGTATGAGAGTTTAAAGTGCTATTGAAGCGGGGAAGGAAGCAATTCATTCTGACTTAGGAAGCTTGGAAATGCTTCATGGAACAGGTGGAGCAGTGTTCAGTAATTACTCTATTGAAAAAAGTAATCTGTTCAATGCATCGACTTGCCACTATAGTTTCTTAGACTATTTTTGCTGGCAAAGTGAGAGTTTTAAGACATTTTTCATCCCCAACTACATCTTGAGACATCTGTGAGTTTTAAAACATTCCTTTTTCTGGCCCATCAACAGTAAATTTACAACCTACAGGTCAGAAACCAAAGCTTTTCAATTTGTAATTGACAAATAGCAGGAAGCATCTCACTTTATCACAGAAACTTTAAAACTTCAAAATGAACCTGGGAAACATGGGGCACATTGCCTTCAATCAGGATCACTTCAGACAGTTCTCCCAAACTCAGTGGGAAAGAAAGAACGAATTTCAGGAGGTCAAAATAATCCTAAAAGCTTCTTTCTTACAATAGCATTCAGCAAGCAATACTGAGTTCCCACAGTCTCAATATGGGACAAATTTGTATCATATGTCAAAACCTTAGAACTAATTTTGAAGCCCACTAAATCTGGTGCTACTTCAGATTGCTGTCTAAAATCTACACACATTTACTTTATTTCCACTCTGTTATACAAAGGTTTTAAACCTATTTTCTTCTCATTAGGAATTTTTACAAGTCAGTAAGGAAAACATTTGTGATGTATAATTATAATATTTGTAGAATATTTTTAACTAATAATAACTAATTTTACTTATTTTTTATATTTTGTATATTTTTATTTAAATTTAATTGATACATAAAAATATTAATAGGATACCATGAAATGTTTCCATACACGTATGTGTTATATGGTATTTAAATAGGTTAAAGATATCTATGTACTTAAATATTTATCATTTCTTAAAAACTTTAAAAATCATTTCTTCTAGCTTTTGAAATGTACTGTATATAATTGTCATTTATAGTTCTACTGTGCAATAGCACACCAGAACCTTTTACTTCTAACTATAATGTAACACACATTGATACAAATTTCTCATCCCTTTCTCTCTCCTTCTTTCCCCAGTCTCTGGTAACCACCATTCTACTATACTTATGTCATTACAAACTTGTGTTTAATCAGACAAATTTACAATTTTTCTTAGTAAGTTCTTTTAATTAATTTATTTATTTTAATTATATGACAACAGAATGCATTTTGTATCACTGTACACAAATGAAGCACAACATTTTATTTCAGTGGCTGTATATGATGTGGTGTCATACCATACATGCAATCATACATGTACCTAGGGTAATGATGACCATCTCATTCTACCATCTTTCCTGCCCCCATGCACCCTCTCCACCCTCCCTCCCCTTTGCCCAGTCACAGTTCTTCCATTTTTCCCATGCCTCTCCCCTCCCCATTATGGATCAGCGACCACTTATCAGAGAGAATATTTGGCCTTAGGATTTTGGGGATTGGCTGACTTCCAACTTCATTCATTTACCGGCAAATGCCACAATTTTATTCTCTTTTAATGCTGAGAAATTTTCCATTGTGTATATATACCATAGTTTCTTTATCCATTCATGTTTTGAGGGGCTCCTAGTTTAGCTATTATGAATTGAGGCTGCTATAAACATTGATGTGGCTGTGTCACTATAGTAGGCTGATTTTAAGTCCTTGGGGTATAGAATGAGGAATGGGATAGCTGGGTTAAATGGTGGTTCCATTCTGAGTTTTCTAAGGAATCTTCATATTGCTTTCCATAGTGGTTTCACCAATTTGTAGTCCCACTAGCAATGTTTGAGTATGCCTTTTCACAGCATCCTCACCAACATTTATTGTTGTCTGTACTCTTGATAACTGACATTCTGACTGGTGTGAGATGAAATCTTAGAGTAGTTTTGATTCGCATTTCTCTAATTACTAGAGATGTTGAACATTTTTTCATATATTTGTTGATCAAATGTGTATCTTCTTTTGAGAGATGTCTGCTCAGCTCCTTAGACCATTTATTGATTGCATTGTTTGTTTTTTTTGGTGTTAAGTTTTTCAAGTTCTTTATATACCCTGGATATTAGTGCTCTATCTGATGTGTGTGTGCATGTGCGTGCCTGCACGAGCATGTGCCAAAGATTTCCTTCCGAAATGTAGGCTCTCCTTCACCTCATTGATTGTTTATTTTGCTGAGAGGAAGCTTTTTAGTATAAGTCCTTCCTATTTATTAATTATTGGTTTTATTTCTTGTGCTTTAGGAATCTTGTTAAGGAAGTTGGGGCCTAATGTGTGATGAAGATTTGGGTCTACTTTTTCCTCTATTAGGCTGAGGATCTTGGGACTAATTCCTAGATCCTTTATACACTTTGAGTTGTGTTTTGTGCATGGTGAGAAATAGGGTTTTATTTTATTTTGCTGCATATGGATTTCCAGTTCTTCCAGCACCATTTGTTGAAAAGGCTATTTTTTCTCCAATGTATGTTTTTATCATCTTTGTATAATATTACATTATGTGGGTTTGTCCCTATGTCTTCTATTCTGCACCATTGGTCTACACATCTATTTTGGTGCAAATGCCATTCCATTTTTGTTACTATAGTTTTGTAGTATAGTTTAAAGTCTGGTATTGTAATTCCTGCTTCACTCTTCTTGCTAAAAATTGCTTTGGCTCTTCTGAGTCTCTATTTTTCCAAATTAATTTCATGATTGTTTTTTCTATTTCCATAAGAAATGATGTTGGGATTTTAACTGCAATTGCATTGAATCTGGATAGCACTTTGGGTAGTGTGGCCATTTTGACAATATTAATTTTGCCTATTCAAGAGCATGGAAAATTCTTTTCATTTTCTAAGGTCTTCTTCAATTTGTTTTTGTTGTTGTTGTTTTTTAGTGTTCTGTAGTTTTCATTGTAGAGGTTTTTCACCTCTTTTGTTAACACATTTTTTTCTTTTTTTTTTTTTTGAGGCTATTGTGAATGGGGTAGTTTTTCTAATTTCTCTTTCAAAGGATTCATCACTGATGCATAGAAATGCATTCTATTTATGGGCATTGATTTTTATATCCTGCTACTCTGCCAAATTCCTTAATTAATTCTACAAGTTTTCTTGTGAGATTTTTTGGATCCTGTAAATATAAAATTATGTTGTCAGCAAATAATGATATTTTGAGTTCTTCTTTTCCTATTTGTATCCCTTTAACTTATTTTGTCTATTTGTTCTGGCTAGATTTTCAAGGACTATGTTGAATAGAAGTGGTGAAAGAGGCCATCTCTGTCTTGTTCCAGCTTTTAGAGGGAATTCTTCCAATTTTCTTCGTTTATAATGATGTTGGCTTTGGGTTGAACATAGATAGCTTTAAATTATTGAGGTATTTTTCTACTATCTCTAGTTTTTCTAGTGTTTTGAACATGAAAGAATGCTGTATTTTGTCAAATGCTTTCTCTGCATCAATTGGTATAATATAATTCTTATCTTAAATCTACTGATGTGATGAATTATATTTATTGACTTCTGTATGTTGAACCAAACTTGTATCTCTGGAATGAATCCTACTTGATCATGGTGCACTAGTTTTTTAAATTTATTTTTGTATGCGATTTGCCAGAATTTTATTGAGAATTTTTGTATCAATGTCCATCAGAGATATTGGTATGACATTTTCTTTCCTTGATGTGTATCTGCCTGGTTTTGTTTTCAAAATGATACTAGCTTCATAGAAAGAGTTTGGAAGGGTTCCTTCCTTTTCTATTTCATGGAATAATTTGAAGAGTATTGGTGTTAATTCTTCCTTGTAGGTCTTATAGAACTCAGCTGTGAATCTCTATAGTCCTGGACTTTTCTCTGTTGGTAGGCTTTAAATGGTGTCTTCTATTTCCTTACTTAAAATTGATATGTTTAAATTTTGTATGTCCTCTTCACTCAGTTTGGGTTGATCATATGCCTCTAGAAATGTGTTGGTGTCTTTGAGGTTCTCTGTTTTATTGGTGTATAAATTTTCAAAATAGTTTCTAATTGTCTTCTGCATTTCAATTGTGTGTGTCATGATATTTTCTTTTTTTAAAAAATAGTTATTATTCAATTTTAGTTGGACACAATATCTTTATTTATTTGTTTGTTTGTTTGTTTGTTTTTATGTGGTGCCAAGGATCAAACCCACCTCACACATACTAGGCGAGTTCCACCCTACCTATAAGGAAGAATTAATATTTGAGAAGGGGTTGTTTGACATACTTAGATGCCCCATTGTTTGGGGCATAGTTACTCATGATTGTTATGTCTTGTTGATGTATGAATCCCTTAAGCTGTATAAAATGTTCTTCTATATCCCTTTTCACTAGCTTTGAAGTCCACTTTATATGAGTTTGAAAATCCCTGCTTGTTTATGAGGTCCACTTGAGTTGTGCTTTTTTTTTCCTCCCATCTTTTCACCTTCAGTCTATGAATATCTTTTCCTATGAGATGTATCTCTTGAAGGCAACATATTGTTATTGTTATTATTATTATTATTTTAATTCGATCTGTCAGTCTATGTCTTTTAATCGATGAGTTTAGGCCGTTCACATTCAGGGTCATTATTGAAATATGATTTGTATTGGGATATTTTGGTTTACTTTTGTTTTTGATTTTGTCATGGTTTCTCCTTTGATTGGCATTTCCTTTAGTGTAGTCCTCCCTTTGCTG
Organism: Ictidomys tridecemlineatus; assembly: GCF_052094955.1. NCBI lineage: Eukaryota > Metazoa > Chordata > Mammalia > Rodentia > Sciuridae > Ictidomys > Ictidomys tridecemlineatus. The sequence goes on from NC_135479.1 coordinate 107,975,924, forward strand.
ATTTTCATTGTTGTTTATCATTTTCTTCTCCTGAAATATTTTTCTGGGAATGCTCTCTAGTGTGTGCTTTCTCACTATAAATTCTTTTATCTTTTGTTTATCATGAAAGATTTTTATTTTGTCATCAAATCTGAAGCTTAATTTTGGTGGATACAAGATTCTTGGTTGACATCCATATTCTATCAGAGTTTGGCATATGTTGTTCCAGGATCTCCTGGCTTTGATGATCTGGGTTGAAAAATCTGCTGAGATATCAATTGGTCTCCCTCTATATGTTGTATGATTTTTCTTTCTTCGGGCCTTTAAGATTCTATTCTTATTCTATATGCTAGGCATTTTCATTATACTGTGCCTTGGTGTAGATCTGTTGTAATTTTGTATGTTTGGTGTTCTGAAAACAGATTGTATTTTATTTTCTAATTCATTCTTCATGTTTGGGAAATTTTCTGGGTTTTTTTATTATCTAACTGAAGAGATTGTGCATTCCTTTAGTTTGAAACTCTGTGTCTTCCTCTATCCCAATAGCTCTTAGGTTTGTTCTTTTGAGGCTATCCCATAATTCTTTGATGTTCTGTTTCTTAACATCATTACTGTGTTGTCAAATTTATTTTCCAGATTATATACTTTGTCTTCATTATCTGATGTTCTATCGCCCAAGTGATCTACTCTGTTTGTGATGCTTTCTATTGAGTTTTTTATTTGGATTATTGTTTCCTTAATTTCAAGGATTTCTGATATTTTTTTCAGAATCTCTATTTCTTTCTTGAAGAAATCTTTGGCTACCTGTATTTTCTCCCTTATCTCTTCGTTGGTGTGATCAATGGTTGCCTATATTTGCTCTCTCACCTCTTTGTTAGTGTGGTCAATGGTTGCTTGTATTTGTTCTCTTCTCTCTTTGTTGGAGAGATAAATTTTTGCCTGCATTTGTTCATTTATGTCATTCTTTAATTCACGGGTCATTTTAATTTTGTACATTCTGAACTTCTTCTCTAACATTCTGTTAACTGTGCTGTCCATGGGTACTGTTATTGTAGTATCTCAGTTTGGGTCACTTTCCTTGTTTTTTATGTTTTCTATGTGTCTTCCTTTCTTTCAGTGTGGATTTGAGGTATATAGTTTCTACCCTAGAGTATTGTAGTATCCTTGCAGATTATCTGTACTTCATTTTGGTGTTGGGTTTCAAGACCCTGCTGGTGTCCAGACCCTACTTGATGCTACTGCAACTAAAGTTGTTGGTGGCAATAGCGTAGGCAACTTAGAAATAGCAGTGGATGTGTTCCAAGATGGTTGCAACATCTTTCAAAGATGGGGCTAAAAGACTGGGCTTTACACTGGTTTTGGAATGCCTGCTCCAAGATATAGCTGCTTCTAGGCCCTGTTTGCTATTGCAAGGTAAAGGTTACTGTGTGAGGAGGGCTATGGTGATGGCTGCAGTGTCCCAAGATGGAAGTGGGTAAGGTATGGTCTCCCAGTTGAGGTAGGCTGCAGACCCTAGCCTATGCTAGACCTGGCTCCCAAGCTGGATGGAGGAAGTAAGCTTGGCCTAGTGTCTGAGCTCCACCAAGTTTCTGCTGGTGGGCAGGATGGACCCTGGCCTACTCTGGGCCTGAGCTCCTACACAGGTCTGTGGAGGCAATCCTGAGTCCAGGACTAACCTCTGGTGGGGGTCTGCTGGTCAGCCTTAGTAAGTTTTAACTGTTAGACATGGTTTCTAATAAAAGAATTACTCAATCTTGTATTATGCTTGGACATATATGTTTGGATAAAGATAATTGTGGTCACAGAAATAGTGATTCATAGAAGTAACAATTTGAAATTTTAAATTAAGCAATACATCCAGAAATATGAGACTTTTGCAACTTTATTCTCTGTTAGAGGCCAACTAGCATGTACCTGCATCTGTCTCCCCTTCTGATTGGTGTGGCATCATCACTGGTCAATCTGTGATCTGTTTGCCTAGGTAACCACAGACAATAGTCCCAATCTTTAGAGTGGAGTCACTGTGTCTTTGTGCATGGGTGGGCCTTCCCCATGGGTGGAGCTATGCTCACCTATTCCTTTGTAATATTACCCTTTGCCCTGTTTAGGATGGAATGGTCCATGGAAATGCCCTTTGGGTGTCCCCTTCTCTCACTGTGCCCTTGGGTGTGGCCTACCTAGATGTCAGTCAACCTACTGACAGCAGACATCATGAAGCTAACTCAGCCTCTTGAAACCTGACCCCTTGCCTCATTCGAATGGCTTCTCCTTAATAAAAGGGGTCAGCGCTCTCTCTCTCTCTCTCTCTCTCTCTCTCTCTCTCTCTCTCTCTCTCTCTCCCACACACACACCACACTTGAGGTCAGAGGAGCCATCACAGTACCCCCAAATAAAAAGGTATTTCTGTTTCTTGTGTGATTATTGCACACAGCCCAGTTCCCTTAGAGTGACCCCTGAGTGTTTTAGTGCATGCAACTCTGCAAGTGGCGTTCCTGGGTGGGCAAAAGGTCTGAGTGTTTATGTCGCTGGGAACACAACAATTTTCAATATATGTAGTTTTATTTTTTAAATATACATTTTGGGATCTAACAATTGCTTTGTTCTTGACATTGCTGTGCTAAGACTCAGTGGTTTATCAGTTCTTTTTATTTTGAATATTTTATACTCTTTGGTACTTGAGTAGCTTCTTGCAAGGTCAAAATAAGACAATATAGTTTAAATGTATATAATTTAAAATATATACTGAACTTGTGAAAATAAAAATTAAACCTGAACTGTATTTTGTCTTGATTTTCCTTTCTATTGTTTATTATAGTTTCTCATCAATATCAGTACAATTTTTATTGCTTTTCTCAGATATTTCAGAGAATAAATGCATAAAGATTTATGGGAAAACAAAATAAATTTGTTTTAATATGAATCTTTCCTTGGTAGGAGTTATGGCATAGTTTGGTTTGAAATAACTATTATGAACTCTCTTCTTTTTGGAATATATTTTTAAAAATTTTTAAATATTCTATTTTTCCTTTTTACTATTTTATATATACTTACTAAATGCCATGTTCACAGACAAAATGCTTATAAATCAAATATATGTATATTTTTCTAATATTATATTAAATGAAATATTTATGGTGTTAAATTATTTTATAATATTTTCTTTATGTAGTCTTCATTAAAATAAATAATTTTGAAATAAAAATTGTATGTACCTCTATAAACAAAAGCAAGAACACATTATTTTCTCAATATTTAAAAGTAGATATTTCACTTTTTTTTTTTTTTTTTAGAGAGAGAGAGTGAGAGAGGAGAGAGAGAGAGAGAGAGAGAGGATTTTTAATATTTATTTTTTAGTTCTCGGCGGACACAACATCTTTGTTGGTATGTGGTGCTGAGGATCGAACCCAGGCCGCACGCATGCCAGGCGAGCGCGCTACCGCTTGAGCCACATCCCCAGCCCTGATATTTCACTCTTATTGATATTAGTAAGATAGTTTGTGACAAAATTTTTTAATTATTTATTTATTTTTTTAAGTTGTAGGTGAACACAGTGCCTTTATTTTATTTTTATGTGCTGCTGAGGATCGATCCCAGTGCCTCACACATGGTAGGCAAGCGCTCTACTGCTGAGCCACTACCCTAGGCCCAAAGCATTTTTAGAAGCCCTCTATTACTCTTCATTGACTGTTGTCCTTTCCATTATGAGGACAATAAGAATTATACTTTAAATGACATCTATGAAATAAATAACAGCTTGATTGATAATACATTTTTATATTTTATCATAATTATGAGTGAATTGTTATTCACTGGGTCTAGGTTTAATAAAGACTTATTGTCTATGGAAAAGACAAATTCTACCTTGTTTGTCTGGTATTTGGGACAGATAAAAATCTGACCTAGCCAAGTCTGGTGGCATACCTGTAATCCCAGTGATTCAGGATTTTGAGGAAGGAGGACCACAAGTTCAAAGACAACCTCAACAATTTAGCAAAACCTGTCTCAAAAAAAAAAAAAAAAAAAAAAAGTAAAACTGACTGGAAATATAGCTCAGTGGTAGAGCACCTTTGGGTTCGATTATCAATACTGAGAGGAAAAATAAAAGAAAAAGAAAAAACCTGGCCAAGATATAAAACTGCCTCACTCCTCCACCCCAGCCCCACCCCTCAAGAACATGGAAGATCAAAATAATAATGGACACAGATTAGGCCAATAGATGTTTTAGAGAAAGCAGTTCCCTGAGAGATAGTGGGGAGAGAACTACTTTATAGGAAAGGGACTGTTTGGGAAAATTCAATGGAAAGGATCTATTCTGTAGAAATCTAGAACATAGGAAAGAAATAATGGGAAAAGAAGCAAATGTGAAAGTATGTGTGAATAGAAAAAGTACTCTATTTGCATTCTTTCCTGTAGTTATCTTCCCCTGAGGCTTGAACACAATCAGATGCTGAATGAGATAATTTGTATGTGCAGATTTATATTTCATATGGGTTCCTATGTAGCTATAGTGTCTTGCCTTTTATCTAGAGAATCTAAATATAGATCTTTTAAATCATATCCTAATTTTTGTTGTTGTTGTTGTTTTCTAAATGAAAAATTAGTTCTTAATCATTTCATGGCAACGGTGCTATTAGAAAAGATTATTTTGCTAACAATTGCAATATACTGAGAAATGATTGCATCAAACTTAATTGTAAAACAATTGAAATTGTATTAATTTTATGAAAAATCATAATGCACCACCATTATTAACAATTAATGCTTAAAGAGACTAAAGAGTCATTACAGCACGAAACACAAGTGTCAAATATTAAAGGGAAAGTGTGACTAAAATTTTAAGAGGTTTTGAAAATGAAAAGTGTGTCGGATAGTCACAAATCCATGAAAGTCTTTGCAAGGATGTGGATCTGTAACTGCTCTCTTTTCTAGTGGGAGTAAAGATAGTTTATCCTTTGATGTTTGAGCTGTGAATGTTAATGGATTTTCAGTATTATGGATAAGTAAATGCTCTGGGTGATGACATTTTATAAATGATTTTTAACTTTAATAATTCAGTTTGCCTCTCCCCTCTCATCCACTAGCATTAGGAAACAGTATAGTTGTTAGCTAGCCCACCAGATTGTATCTGATTTTGAGGAGGTGCCAGCCTGCCCTGGAGTGTCCTCTCAGGGCTCCCAGAGATGAATTTCAGGGCTGTTTTGGAAGATAGTGACCAATATAAAAAAACAAAAACAAAAACTTCAGAGCTTCATTTAAAACAGCCTGACTTATAATTCAGTCTGACTCCTTAAGGGTGTTGTTCTCTTTTTGTTAAGAGATTACATGTTTAAATAATTCTTTAAGCTTCTATTAAATTTCAGAAGTTAAAAACTGAATCTCCAGTTGAGAAATTCACTTTTTTAAAAAATAAAATGTTGAATTACAGTCTGTGAGTACCTTCCTGTGCTATTCTTCCTAATTGCTTGCCTCAAGGACAGTAACGAAGCTCCATGTCAGGTTGCTGAGGGCATAATGAGTGAAGGATGCTGTACATTTGTGCATGTTATGGATGTACTTGTGTTTCCTTTCAAAAATCTGCTTTTATCAAAAGTGTAAATTAAGTACGCCTTCCCCTTTATAGGTTTATTGGGGAATATAAAATATAATTGGCTTTCTTTGGAGTTTTGCATCATTGAAAATAGAATAGTCAAAAGCCTAGGTTTATTTAGATTTTATTGACATCAATGTTTCACATGAGTAGAATTGGAAAGAAAATCAGACTTTTTGGTTAACATAATTGAAACTGTGAGAGTAAGTTATTTTTATACATCTAAAAGTGAAGCAATAATGACAATGGACAATGAAGATCAATATTAAACAGTCAAACTCATTCATGGACAGAATATGAAGACTGATTGTATTTATATAAAGAAAGGTGGTTTAATTTTAACTGAAGTAAAAATAACTATTAATACTGTCAATTTAATGATTGAATGATTATTACTTTTTTTTCTTCTTCTTCTCTTTCTTCCTTTTTATGTGGGGGGAGTACTGGGGATTTAACCCAGGGGTGCTTAACCACTGAGCCACATCTCCATCCCTTTTATTTTTTATTTTGAAATTCTGCTGAGGGTGGCTTTGAAGTTGGGATCCTCCTGTCTCAGACTCTTAGGCAACTGTGATTACAGGAGTATGTCACTGCACCCAGCTATATATTCTTTTAATATCAAGTTTTATGTAATATTTCTAGTTCACATATAGTGTTACCTAAACTATAATATGAGAATAGATGTAAAACTATTTCTGGTCATATATATGTCATACGTTCTTTTTAAAGTATTATTTCTATTACATTTATGTAACAATCCAGATGAATATTTTATACTATCATTTTTTCTTCTTCTTTTATTATTTTGCTAACTCTGTACAATATTCTTGTAATATTAATAAAACGTTCTCTTTAAATGTCACACAGGTTCAGTAGTGAGCAAAATGTTGAACTCTGAAATCTAGTTTTCTTTCTGCCCCTTCTGTTACTGTGGCTTCCATCCACGGCAAACCTAATGAGAGGCTGGATGACATAAATACTGAGGCTGAGGCGTAAAACCCTGTACAATCTTACTTAATCAGAACATGGAGATGAGAACTATTATTTCCAGGATCATATTGAGAAATAAAGATATTTTATGTAAAGCACTTATTGAGCTGCATTCCTTAAAGTGGAGAAAGCAATGGTCCCATAAAACAAATATATTCATGGGTGTGAAAACAGTTGAAAGTAATTTTAAAGATAAATTAATCCAACAACATATTTTGAGTTTTGTGGTTATTTTAAAGATTAATGATTGAAGCTAAGTTCATAAAAGTCTAGGGACTTCAAGTACAGACACATATTAAACTAAAAAAAATGACTACTTATACCTTATCATCACTTATTTTCCATTAGTCCACATTTATGTAATCCATTAATGTACTCATTATATCAAAATTTCATCCTCTGCGGGTACTCAAAACAACATAGAAATTCAATGACTATTTAAAATATATTGGCTACATTTCCCAATCAAAAGAACTAAAATGTAAGTTGTTAAAATACATATGCAAATTATTTGAATTGGTTTATGTTTCGATGCAGTATTTATATATAAATTTTACCCAAAGCATATAATTTCAATAAATGCTTACTTCATATGTTAGACAGAGTTAAAGGACCAAAGCAACCTATCATATTTCAATTATAGAATTATCACATTGCTCTTTTTTACTTACTTTTCCTATAATTTTAGTTCTCCAAGTTATTCTAACACTTGTCTTATGAAGGATGCTGAAAAATTATAACTAGACTAACTTTCATGTCCTTTTATAACCCAGTTACCTAGTTAATTAGAACTTTGCTTGGGATTTTGGAAATTAGAATAAAATCAAAATAAAACCTTTTCAATGGCAGAAAATATATATTATAAAATATAGGCATTATCAGTATCTTCATATCTCTGTACAGAAAACTTTCAATGGGAAAAAAAACAAAGAAAAAAGAAAAGGAAAAAAAACCTGTAGTCCTAGCAATATTTTGCTGTTGTTGTTGTTGCTTCAGTTTGCTGATGTTTAAATTTTCTGCAAATTCAGGTAGTTTATTTTCAAAAGCTACTATATGAATCTTTCTCTAAAGCTATTTTCAATTAGACTCTGTCAAAAGAAAATGAATTATTACTGTCCAAACAGCATTTTAGAAGAATTAACATAAAAGAAATCATCAATGAGCTAAAACAGAATGAAATATATAAAATAATAATCCATATAATATTAGAAAAACCAACATTCAAAAGTTCTCAACTATATTCTAAACATATTAATGATTTAGAACTAGATTTATTCTAAATTATTATTACTCTTAAGTTGGCACTTCAAAAATATTTTAAAATGATCTGAAAATGTAAAACAAATTATTAACTAAATTTGAATTACAAAGAATTATATAATAGAACAAAATGAACATGCACATATCTTTTACGTTGACACCACTGGTTATGGGTGAAGAGTTCTGCTCCCTCATATGTTGAAGTATATAACATTAGAGAAGCACGCAGAGGTAAGCATACAAGGCAGGGTTTATTTAAAAAGGATTAACATAGACTTCTCCCAGCAGGGAGAAGTGGGCCATAGCTGGTATCCTGGGATCCCCAGAAGCAAGGGTGTTTTGCCTTTTTATATGTCCTAGTCTTCCTTTGTTCTCCTGCTCTCTTTCCCTTAACTCTCTCTTTCCTGCATAAGTGGAAATTCTCAGAGGGATGGCTAAAAGGTGAGCAGCAGATGGATGGGGGAAGGGCTGGATGGAGCAGCCCAGGACATATTAATTAACAATTAATTAATTCCCTAACTGGAAAGGACAATTCCTGGGACAGGTTACCTTAGCAACAGGTTGGAGCAGGAGCAGGTTCTTGATAAGGGTGAAGGAAGGGCTCTGAAGGAAATAACATTTCAATCCCTCAGGGGACAGTCTCCAACTTCCTGGACTCACTCAAATTGACCTCCTTGATCAGATCTGACTTGATTTGACACTATCTATACTGACTGCCTGTCTAATTCTGACTTCAATGTCGTATAACAAATAAAATCAAAGAAGCATAAAAGTTATATAATAAGGATAACAGAAAACTATAAAATTACTTTAATAGTATTTAGTTTTTGTCATACTATTACAAAGTGTTTCAGATCAAAAAATTGGAAATATAGGAAATCTTGCTAATAATTATAAGAAAAAAACTAAAACCTTACAGAAATATCATGTACTAATGTGGGCTATATAATTAGTAGATGAATAAATTAAAGCTTAGCAATAATGACAGCATAAATTCAGAAAAAAATTATATGAAAGGAAAATAAGTCAACTAGTATATTTATAATTTGATAGCCATTCAAATTTACGGTAAATTCAAGAATGCTGAACCTCACAGGTTGAAATAGCATTCAAATATTTGAGAAAATGGTGTTCCTACTGATGTCACTTATAAAATGTTAGGTTATTTTTTAGTTGGTTGATTTTGTTTTTTACATTTATATATGATTTGCAGCTTAAGGTTTCTCTGTAATATGCCAAAATACCAAATATGAAATTGAAAACTCATAAAGTTATTTTAAACAAATTGTATATGAAAAATATAAATTAAATCAAATGCAAATAAAAAGAAATATGCAAGATAATAGAATAATGGAAATTGCAACTGAAATCCAACATAATAGGCCACAGAACCCATATATAAAACTTAAGAAGGTTAGTATTTCTAAATCATCTTCTATGATCACCAGATAGTCAATAATCAACAATGAATAGTTCTTTTGCTACTGGATTTAAGTGACCTGTTTTACACAGAGTTTGATATGTCTCTGAAAGAAATAAACTATTTGAACTTTGCTTTCTTTATGAAAAATCATACTTACCCTAGAAATTCTTTTTAAATAAGAATAATCAGATTTAGGAATTGTTATGGTTTGAATATCCCCTCCAAAAATCATATGGCAACTAATTGATATGATCATAACAGTATTAAGAAGTGAGGACTATATGATGTCTTTAGGTCATGAGTGCACTGCCCTCTAGAATGAATTAAGGCCACAATCATGGTCATGAGTTAGTTATAAAGGGGGAGTTGATCTCCCACCCTTTTTCTCTTTGTCTCATGTACTCATCATTCTGTGTTCCACAGTGGAATGATGCAGAATGAAGACTCTTACCAGATGTGACCCCATGATCTTGGACTTAGCAGCCTACAGAAACAAGAAACAAATTATTTTTCTATACAAATTACCCAATCTGTGGTATTCTCCAATAGCAATACAAAATAAAATAAGACAAAAAAAATAGTATCAAGAAGGAAGGCTGTTTGTATTCAAATACTTGAAATGATGGAAATCTCTTTGACACTGGGTAATAGGTAGAGGTTAGAAGAACTTTGAAGTGAATGATGGAAAATTCTGTTCATTATTTATGGAGCTTTAAGGGCAATTCTGGTGAAGGCTCCTAAGAAGAGATAACTAGAAAAGGTTGGAAACTTCTCAGATTATTTAAGTCTTCATGTTCAGAATTCTGTTGAGATCTTAGACAAAATTGAGGATCAACATATTAGAAACAAGAGTAAAGACCATACTTGCACAATCTCAGAGGACTTGGCTTTATCTTGTCTACGCCCTGGAGCTTTAGGAAAGGTAGAAGTTTAATGTAATGAACTAGAATGTAAGACAAAATAAATATCTAGCGAGCAAAGCATTCAGGCTACCAAATGACCGTTCTAACTGCTTATAGTGAGAATTGAGAATGAAGAAATGATTAAAGATGGAAAAAGTAAAACAGAAACATTTGAAAAACTCAGCCTTATCATGTAAAGGGCAGAAAAGGGTGCTTGGGAAAAAAATACCAGGGGTGTGGCCAAGTGAGCACTTGAATAAAGACATTGAGATAGATGAAAGAGAACTTAAGTGCTATTTATTTATTAAATGATGGGAGAAAGATCCCAAAGACATTTCTGAGATGTTTGAGGCTGCCTTTTCCACCACAGTCCCAGAGCTCAAGGAGGGTAGAATGAGATTATAGATGAGTGGGAGCTTTTTCCACAATCTCACTGCCCAGAGCTGCCTCAGGATTTTGCTGCCACCTTAGCCAAGGCTCAAGCAGGCACAGGTTTGACTTGATGGGCTGCTCTGGAATGAGCAAGTGGTTAGACCTGGTGGTATCCACATTGTGCTTACTCTGTAAGTACACAGAATTTAAGAGCTTTGTGGCATGGCTTTCTTCCACATAGATCAAAGGATGTTGCCAGCTACCTGGTAGCCAAAGAAGAGATTTGTTGCAAGGCCAGAGCTCCAACAGAAAGTCACTATTAGACCAATGCCAAGCAGATATGTGAGGTCAGAGGCAGAGGCTATGAATAGCTGCTACTAGGGGAATCCCTGAGGAACTGTAAAAGTGGGGCCATCCTAAAGAACACAGAACTGCAGAGCTACTATTATGCAATGCCAGCTGCGAGGACTGTCACTTGGGCTGAGCCTAGTGGGGCACAGGAACTAGATTCTGCAAGACTTTGGGGGCCTAATCTGGCAAGTGTATCCAAGAAGTGGGTCATAGATTCAAGGAAGATTTTTTTTGAGCCCAAAACCATGGTGTTTTGTTGTTGTTGTTGTTGTGTTTTTATTTACTTGGAATCAGCTACCTCATTACCCTTTTCTCCTTGCTGATTTCTCATGTTTTGATGGGATTATTTATTTTATGAGAGGTACATGGCACTTTGGAAGTAAATAACCTGTTTAATTTCATAGGCAAATGACTGGAGAGAAAATTTATGTAGAGATGACTTGTGCCTTGATCTCACCCATATCTGATTCAGAGAAGACACTGGACTTTGGACTTTTGAGTTGGTACTGGAGCCAGATAAGGCTTTGGCGCTATTTGGATGGAATTCATGCATTTTGTAATTAAGAATAAGATAAAGTTTGGGGTCTAAAGCCAGAATTCTATGGTTAGAACATGTGCCTTTTAATATATTCACATAAACATTAATATGTCAAATATGCTATGTATTTCTCTTGTGAGATATTCTAATTCATTGCTTTTACTTCCACCTTCCATAAAGCATAGACCTAGGCATAATTCAGCCAAGTTCTTTACAACTATATATACTTTCATGGCATATATACATAAACGCAAAAATGTATCATTTGGAGGTAATTGGGGTTACATGGGGTGGTGAGGATGGGCTCCCACCATGGGATTAGTGGCTTGATAATAAGAGAAAGAAATTACAGTTGGCACACCAGCTCCATACTACCATGTGACGCCTTCTACTATGTTATATTTCAGTATGACAAAGTTCACCCAATGCTTGTGCCACATTTTTCGACATCTTAGTATCCAGAAATGTGAGCCAAATGAACCTCTACTTTTTACAAATTATCCAGTTGTATTATTCTCTTACAGCAACAGGAAATATACTAAGACATAAATGATCCTTTAAAAACATATACCACAAATGATTGTTAAATAATATATGAAGGTTAAATGAGGGTAGATTCAGCATAAGAATACTAATTTAGTTTAGATTTTTACTTTTCTCTACATGAGAAATAATTTAGCTTTTCATAATTTATATCTAATAAACAAAGTACTATATATTAATTAAATAATTAGTATTTTGTAATTATCACAATAATTTTACAACAAAGTGACAAATATGGATGATGGGTATTTGATTTATTATACAAGCCACTATTATTTTTTATAATAGGAATTTATTTCCTTTTGTTCTAGATCTTTATTACTTTGTATCATGTGTCATGATATATCATACTTTGACATGAATGTCTTTTAATTTGAAAGTAAATACTATCATATAAATATCCTTTTTATTATATAGAGTGTAAAACTTTACTATTCATTTTTAACTGTTTCTGTAAGTTTTATAGTTACACTCTATAGTTGCATTTCTGTAGCATTTTAATTTTTATTGGTTCATATTAATTACATAGAATGATGGCATTTATTGTGACATATTTGTACATATATAAAAACATAACTTGATCAGTTCCACTATCTAATATTTTTCTCTTTCTTGCTATTTGTATTCTTCATGATTACTATTCTAACTGGAATGAGATGCAATTCCATTGTAGTTTTAAATTGCATATTCTTTTTTTTTTTTTAAGAGAGAGTGAGAGAGGAGAGAGAGAGAGAGAGAATTTTTAATATTTATTTTTTAGTTCTCAGCAGACACAACATCTTTATCAGTATGTGGTGCTGAGGATCGAACCCGGGCCGCATGCACACCAGGCGAGCGCGCTACCACTTGAGCCACATCCCCAGCCCTTAAATTGCATATTCTTAATGCTAAAGATGTTGAATATTTTTTCATAAAACTGCTGGCCACTTGTACTTAATTTTTTTTAATGTTTATTTTATTTATTTATATGTGGTGCTGAACATATAAATAAATATGGGCCAAACACATGCTGCACGAGTGCTCTTCAGCTAAACCACAACCCAAGCCCCGTATTTCTAACAGATGCATAAAACATAAATATTTATACAGTGATGGGGAACCATGTAATGTTTCAATGCATATATATATATGGCATAATCCTTAAATCAATTTAAACATATTTATATTCTCAAACATTGATTTTTAACTAGTTTCACATTTTTAACTATATTTATCATTTCTTTGTGGTTAAAACCTTCAACATTCTTTCCTCTAACTTTCTGCAATGAATTGTACAATTATGTTGTGGTACATGTGGTATATGTATCACGTTTTCTTTAGTCATTTATCAGTTGATGGACACTTAGGTTGTGAAATTTTACTTTAAAAAATTTCTATAAGACACCATATTTTTTCCTAAAAATCATGCTTAATAATGAAAAAAAATGACTACTCCCCATCAACTTCATATATTTTATATAAAAATTGCCACTAATAAAACAAGCACAAATATTAAAATCCCACTAAAAGCAATTTTATAAGTCAGTGAAAAGAAAATTGGTAAAGAGTATATGGATTAGATTTGCTATTTTGTTATTTGTACAAGTCTTCAAATAGAGTTGGGGAAAAATTAAATACAGCAATATTTTTATAGATTCTATTACATGCTTTCTTTTACAACATGCAGATGATGATGAATATAGAATGAAATCCCATTAGGTTGCTATGACTTTTTTTTCTGTTTATAAAGTTCTTCCAAAAATTAAGCTCTTTTAATACCCATATGAAATACCTTATTAAAATCAGAATATAGTAATTATAATTGATTAAGCTTGTTTTTCCATATATTTTAAGAATTAATTCATTTATTCTCATTATATGTTGAAAACCTCATAGAGTAATAAACTTATGCTACTTCTTTTTAAAATACAAGGAAGTTAAGACTAACAATGATTGAATAACTAAAGTCACAACGTTTGCAAGTGGTATAGCCTGAAATCAAAGCCAGTTCAATTAAATTCCCAAAGCCTTAAGTCTTTGTGCTGCTTCAAAAACAAACCAATTTGTACTTGCCAAAAGCCAATGTTCTTTGCTAGTTAGTGATCAGATGGAAGAGAATTTCAATCACCTGAATCCTAGAAAAAAAATCATCTTTATACTATTCTATCTATGATATTTTTGAGAATGATTAATAAGGCAACTACTTTCAAATAGTTGACTTACCTATATTTTATAAAGAATATCATATTTTTACAAATCCCTTGGACAATAAACTAATAGTTTCATAACATCTTTTGTGGTATTTTTGAAATGGCTATATAATCAACTATAACATTTTTTAATTAGCAGTATTGTCATATTTTTTAACATGATAGCTTTGCCTACATTGTGAACAAGAATAGAAAGAATATACATACCCCATTCTTGATGACAAGCTTAGTAGCAAAAGTGGACTTACAAGACCATTGTCAACCAGGTAAGAACTGTATGTAATGTGAAAGAAGCTGAATAATAGGGTTAGAGAAGCGAATAATTGTTCAAATCATTATCTCCTTTTAATTGGAATTTCATCACACAAAAAATTATGAAGATAGCACTCTATGACATTGGAGAACATTAGATTATCTTCAATAAATTGATTTTGATAAACCTCAGAAATCCTAATTTTTTTTGACATCCAACATACCAGCAGAAAGCACTTTGTAGGATGTGAAATGAATGTGATATAGGCTCCATTTTAGTTTCTTTATCATTGTATTCATATGTGCTCAATTTGGAGTTGGTTTGTTTTCTTGCATTTGTTGCTGCTTCTTGCTATCGATCTGACAATCATCTAAAAGCACTGGATTAAACTAACATTTGCATTAATCTGAAATGACATTTTTAAATTAGAGGGATATTTTCAGGTTTTCTACTTTGGGCCCAAGTTTTCTTATGTTTTTATTATATAGGTGTTATTTATCCTAATAGATGATGTTACTTCATTGCCATGTGAAAACTGTATCAAATAGTAAATCACATTAAAAAAAAAAAAACAGAAAAACTGCCAAGGTTATCTCTGAATTTTCATTCATTCAGTTTTTGAGTTCTCATATTGAGTTTTAACATACACACAACAACTGGATATAAACACATGAATACATACATGTGCATGTGTACATGGGCACGCGCGCGTGTACACACAAGAACCAGACCTTTGTGAAGTGCTTGGAAATAAGTGGTTGCAAAGATAAATCCTTGAAAATATTAAGGTACTTTAAGATTAAGATTGGTATTGGTGTGGAAAGATAATCTCACTTGCTTTGAGGTAGAGGAAGGGACAATGCTGTGTAGACTGGCATTAATACAATCCTCTGTGTGATTTAGGAATGGTATGTAGTTGAAATTTAAAAGCTAAATTTCTAAAAAAAAAAAAAAAGAAACGAAAGTAAAAAAAATATTTCCAAACCAAAAGTCCAGACATACACTAAATCAACAGCATCAACAAAAACTGGATAGATGACAGAGTAACCAAAAGCCCAGGTTAGGTCCTTTTTATTTTTACATAAATGAGTGCAATAAAATGTGTTCTGTGTAGAATTCTTAGCTTGCTGCTGGGAACACTCTGAGCATAATGAATTCTATCATCATCTCTTTTGAAAGGACCTAAATTTAGAGTTGTATACATTTCTGCCTTTTCAATGATTTCGTTCAGTGTCAGCTCTTTATTCTCATCATTCTATCCTCTGTTCACCCCCCAACAGTTCAAACTTATCTCCATACCAGTGGGGTTACAAAGAGTCTCCAGAGACTACACAAAATTAACTTGGATGTTCTAAATGCCATTAACCAGGGTACAGCTAAGTTCTTGTGATTCATCGGTGGTGTGCAGCTCTTTTGGAGAACATGATTTTGCTTCCTATGAATGGAGTAGCTTCATGAGCTCTTACTGAACACATTTAAATTAATTCCTTCTGGTTCAGTTCTTCAGTGTATGAAGTATATATGTATGTACCAGTGTCAAATCCTATAGACACACATACACACACACAAATATACACACACCATATATATATTATTTTTACTCTATTTTACTTCATGTTGTTGAGTATTAAGGAAAAGCTGCATTTTAATTGCGTATTTATCATCTCAGGCTGAAAATACCACTAACTGTGTTGTGGAAGGCCATCCTTGCATGTGATTCGGGTTACCTCCCTGGCTGGGGGAGAGGTGCTTAGGCACAGCTGTGTCAGAGCTTTCCCCACCCTTCTCCAGGTCCCAGGGCTTGTCCATTCAGAGGCCTGTCTGGCCAATACCACCAAATTTTTTGTTCCCCAATAAAAGTCCACTCCCTGGAGTGTTCTCTCTCTCTCTCTCTCTCTCTCTCTCTCTCTCTCTCCCTCCCTCCCTCCCTCCTTCCCTCCTCTCCTCCTCTCTCTTCTCTCTCTAGGCTAGCCTCTTCAGTGCTGGAGGCTGGAGCTAGGAGGCGCCCTCCTGGAACTGGTTTAAAGGTAATTAGAGTCTTGTTTCTTTAATTCAAAACTCCCTAGCAGTTTCTCACATCTGAACCTTCATTCATGAAGCTGGCGCAGGTCGCAGGCTAAACTGTGTGGCTCAAACAGGCAATATCTCTTCTCTTACAATTCTGGAAGATAGAAGTCCAAGATCTAGGTGACAGCAGAGTTGTTTGCTGCTGAAGATTCCCTCCTTTCAAAATGACCTTTCCTCTGTGTGTGGAGAGATAGAGGGAGGGAGGGGGGGGGGTATCTCTTATTATCAGCATACCAACTCTATCAGATTATGGCACTGTTTTTATTCAGTGCTTTTCCACTGAATGCCACTGAATACCAGAGTCTTATTTAAGAAAGGATTTTGATGTTTGTTTTTTTTTTTTAACCAAAAATAAAATAATAATTTTTTAAATTAAAACATTGCATGATTCTTACATATAATTAATACATTCCATGGTACCCATGAATATGTTTAATTTTATAGTTTAATGTATCTGCTACAATAAATTCAAAAGATCAAAGTCTATTTATTCTTACATAAGGATTGCAAAATTTGCTGTTCAGTTTTGGGTACTTAGAAGATCTTTCCCACCTACTCAGGTTAGGTGCTGGTTTTCTGATCTCAAAGCTCCTTCAGTGTTAATGTGGTGTTTTACATTTGGGTCTGTCAAACAGAGACAGACACTCACATGAGATTAGGATGGGGAAAGGAAGAGAGAGAGATCATTGTTTCCTAGAGTCAGTTGTGGATAAATATGTGGATGTGCTTTCTTAAGCAGCTTGTGGATGTACTTCCAGAAGTTCGACAGAAAAATTCATGCAGTACATCTTGTACCCAAGGCCATGTCAAAATGTAGGAACTTCACAGTTTTTAAGATCTGTTATGCCTTCATCAGTTATCTTTAACAATCAACTACATCATTTTGTGACCTTTACAGATCCAGCTGTAATAAGCTCCTGATTCTCTATACTAAAATTCTCATTCATTTCCCTAACCAAACTCTGACCAACACAGGATTTTATTCCAGAAGTGACTCCAGAAAATAGAAGCTCAAGTTCTAGAATCTGCAACTTGTTCTCTGTTCTGAAAGATTTGAAGGCAGTAGTACTTGCATTGATAATGGAAAACAAGACTCTGGTATTTAGTGGCATTCACTAGCAAAACACTCTCTTAAACACGCACAGTGAGATGCCTACAATTAAGTACTTGCAGAAGCAAGGTAGTGGGAGACCTCCTGGATCATGAAGTGAACAAGAGGGAAAACAAAGAGTTTAAGAACTCTGGGTTTGGGGTTTGCGTAATTTAAACCCTTGAATAATTTGCATGGAAAAAAAAATTAACAAACATGAAATTTTAAATTCTCAGCTCATGGATAGAGAGTTTTTTCTGATTACCCAGAGAAATCCCTAATTTTCTAAAGTTACAAGGCTGAGTTTTCTGATGCTAGACAAATTTGATCCAACCTTAGGCTAAACATCACTATGTATAAGTTTAATTTATGGCCTCCATAGATATTTTAAATTAAAGCAACCTTGTTGATCAGGAGAGATTTAGACTTGGAATTACAATGTGGACATATGAGTGGGTTCTGATGAATATTATGATCTTGAACTTACCCTTGAGTTTAATTAGCCAAAAGAAGTAGCCATTCTTCCCCAGTCTAAATTAGCTAGTCTTGCTTTATATCCCCATAATAATCTGACCTAACAAATTAGCCTTTCCAGTAGATGCAAATTTTCAATCTAACATTCATTATTTTTGCCCACTTTTGGACTCATAACTAGATTCAAATTCCAACAGACCCAAAAGAATGACTACAAAAATTAACCTGATGGAATGCATCATATACACTGAAGAATGGTAGGTGTTTTTTTGTTTTTTTTTTTTTTTTTCAGATATATCAGCACAGGCCTGATAAATATAAGTGAGAATAATTTCTCAGTGTATTATACCAAGAAAGAAAAATAATTTATTGTTTGAACTGGTTGAATTTATTGATAATGGGACTTTCGTGGTTTGAATGTGTCCCCTAGAGTTGATGTGTTGAAAACTTATTCACTAATTAAGTGTTAATCACCAATTAAGAGAAGTTTGTATTGACTGTTCACTACAAGATAAAGATTAGAGCCAAAGATACTGTCATTGCAAGAGCCATCAGACTTGACTGTGATTATAAAATTCAGTGTTACAGGTATTTGTTAACCATCAGAAACAACTTGAGCTTGATCATTGTAATGGGCAATAAGTCTAGCACTCTAGCAGTAATCAGAATATTTTGACTCATGGAGATCTTTGGTAGTCGATAACTTCAGATTTGAAACAGATGAGCATTTTACTAAAATCAAGTGAGAAAATGTTGTGACTCACCCAATTCCCAGACTTGAGCAAATATTCTGACCTAGATTAAGAAAAGTGATTCAACTTGATTATTGGTTCAATTCTGAGTTTGTGCTTCTATGTTAGCTTTAAAGACACCTACTCCAATTACAACCCTCTGTGGAAAACATGAATGCCTAAAGGAAATTTAGGGTCAATAGTTTGTTTTTTAAAGGAAGTTTCACATTTTGTACATTCTCATCTCTTTCATCTGAAGCTGATATCATTCTTGGAAATTGAAATCCCATCCTCGTTTCCCCTATTGAAGATTAAATACCCAAGAATTGCAGAGGCAAGCATAGAAAGCAAGTTTTATTTAAGAAAGAGAAAGAGGCAGAGATAGCATACTTCTCCAGAGAGAAAGCCTGGGCCCAATGCTGAATGTCCATGGGAGTGGCTGTGTCTTGCTTTTTTATAGATCTTAGATTTCCTCTTCCTCTCTCCTCTTTCTATTCTGCTTATGGACCCAAAGGCAGTAAAAGATCACCCCAGGTGTAATCCTTAGCAAATCCTTGTTGTTGGGAGGAGCTATTCCCTGTTAACAACAGGTTGAGCAGGGAAGTGCAAAAAGGAGTTTGCAAACTCTGTTCTTTTCCTTGATAATTAGCCCTCATCTTTTAGACCCATCATTTATTATCTATGCTGACCTCCTGTCCTTTGCCCCTGTCTCAAAACTACTATCATGGCAATATCTGACTTAAAAAAAAATGGTGTAATTTATAGTTGAGAAGCTATGTGCTTTGTTAAAACCCCAAGGATTATATTACTAAATAAAATAAAAGAAAAATGGGTAATAAAGGAAAAATAGTATTATCTAATGCAACCTTTATAGTACCCTTTTTAAAATTATTTTCGACTGAAATTAATATAGGTTAGCAGCTTTTTTTCCCTCCAGTAATACTACCAGTTTCTGCCTGATTAATATGGGAAATATATTTAGAATTCCAAACACCAAATATTAAAAGATACACATTCTTTGCAAACATATTCAAAATATTTTCTAAAATTAGCCATGATTTTTTGCCATAAAGCAACTCAGTAAACATCAGAGGAATAAAATGATAGAAACTAATCTGTTTGATCATAATAAAAGAAGCTAAAAATCAATAATAAGAGATGATTGAACAAAAATATATTTTTTTTCAAATTTAAAATCACCACACTTGAAAGAATAGCATGGTTCTAGAATAAAGAACAATGCCAATGATTCAGAAATATGCCTCATATCACGCTAATGCAACACCTTATAATACAGTTTGTATAAGGAGAGATGGAATTCTGAAGATAATGAGGTAGGTGCTCATCTAAGAAATTGAGAATAAACAAAAATAAAAGGTGAGTATGAACTTTGGTGTTGTATGATGAAGGATTTTCTTCAGTATGCTTTTATTCTTATTACTTTTTAAATAAAACAGCAAAGACAATACATACTATTTGACTTATTTTTTAATCATATCCCAAAATTTACATGCCTAAGTCTGAGCTACAGCCTACTGATATCTTTGTTATCTTCATTTCAGCAAAATTTAACTCTGTACTTCCAGGCACTCATGACAAAAATTTTAGTGACTAAATTGAGTTCTTTTCTCCTTCTTCATAGTTGATACATAGACAATATTTTCTTTTCTGACTTTTCATAAATACAGAATCTAGTCATTTTTGCAATGCTTACATAAAAAGTAACCAAGTACTAAGAAGAGCATTACCACTAATGTTTCAAATCTGAGTGTAATAACATGGAAGCAAAGCTCCACATACTGTGTGATCTCATTTATATTGAGAAACCAGCCTCTACCTCAGAGCAAAGCCTGTCCAAGGAAGGGGGCGTGACCCTTGTCCTTGGAAAAACCCACAGAGCAGCCTAGGCACATAACCACCCTGCTGAGTTGTTTGTCTACAAATAATAGGAGAGATCTGTGGTGCCAGGTGTCCCTGACTCAGTTAGGCTAGTTGAGGACCCATGGCAACCCTCCTAGCAACTTCCAATCAGCATGAGACAGGGAAAATACCTGGGATGCCAAATGACCCCCCCAGTAGTTTATGGTGGTTGATAACATGTTGGAAAACCATGTAGTTTAGCACATACGCCCCTCCTGGCTTAAACTAATCAGCTCAAACAAATCCCCCTCTTGTACTAACCAATCACTCCTACCCAATTTGTTCCCTCCAGTGAATGTGCTAATCAATGTTAAGAGTTGTTGTTTGACTTTCCTGCGATGTGAAATGTTTTGCTGTGTGATGTTCTGACACATAGAGTATCCCCCCAAAACCTATAAAATCTCACTGAACAAAGGACTTGGACTCACTCCCTGAGACGGCTGTGTCGGAAACAGTTGTGAGTCCAGGCTCCAGCTTGCAATAAAGAATCTTGTGTGATTGATTACATCAGATTCAGCTCCTGGAGGTCTATTGGGGTCCCAGGAATCTAGCATTACAATAAATGTCTTAGAATTTGTCTGTGTAAAAACAAATTAGAATAATGTTTTTTAGTCAGAACAGTAACAGACAGGGTCATGAAGAAACTTTTGGGTTAGAGACATTTTATATGTATTGATAGAGTGTAGGCTATATGAATATACACATTACTGAAAACTCAGCGAACTGTCCTGTTAAGATTTTTTAACTTCACTATATATAATTTTACCCAACACAATGGAAACAAGTGTGTTCCTAATAAGTAGGTTTGCTTTTTATGAGGGACAGCATAAGCATTTTTAAACCTACCATTTGTTGAGCAAATGAGTAAAGATGTGGAGAATAAAGTTAAATTTCTCATTGTGATGGAAAGAATTAAAAAATAGGGAAGGTAGAAAGGCTAGAAGGAAATCTGTATTTCTTTGTATTTCATTGCAACTGGAGTTATCATTACAGACTTATGGTATGCATGCATGCTGTGTGTTTGTGTGTGTGTGTATGTTCTCTATTTCTTACTACCTTTATTTCCTGAAGAAGCCTAAAAACAATCTTTGCCAATGACACTTGAGCATCCAGTTCTTGGTTTCTAAATATAATTCTCCACCAAAATGAACCAAAAAATAGCTGATATGGGTTATGTGTATATGGTAAAATAAAAGCTGAGCCTGGTGATTGTTTATGCACTGAAAATAAGGAAGCACATAAAAGATTATAAATATATGTTCAAAGGACACAGGACTAAGCTTACAGGTACTTCTGCTGGGTAATTTTGGGGAAATTCAAGCAGCACTATTAATATCCAAATAATCATTCACTGAATAAAATATAAATTCACAATATCATACAGGTAGCATAAATATAGAAGTAGTATAAAAAAGAAAGGTATTTTTTATGGTAGAATGGAAACTAATAAGTGTAATAGGAATGTTGAAGTCAGAAAATAATCAAGAAAGCGAAAATATTCAATGATTTCTGGCTGCAAATTCTTTTAACTTTTGTTTATCATGAAAGATTTTTATTTTGTTGTCATACCTGAAGCTTAATTTTGCTGGATACAAAATTTTTGGTTGGCATCCATTGTCTTTCAGTGTTTGAAATACATTGTTCCAGGATCTTCTCCCTTTAAGCATCTGTGATGAAAAATCCGTTGTTAACCTTATTGGTTTACCCCTGAATGTAATCTGCCTCCTTTCTCTTGTAGCTTTTAATATTTTCTCTTTGTTCTGTTTAGGGAGGAAGAGCATGAGAAGAAGATCACCATTAAACAGGGTTGAGAGGGGGGAGGGAAAGAGAGAGAGAAGGGAAATTGCATGGTAAAGGAAGGAGACCCTCATTGTTATACAAAATTACATATAAGAGGAAGTGAGGGGAAAGGGGAAAAAACAAGAGAGAGAAATGAATTACAGTAGATGGGGTAGAGAGAGAAGATGGGAGGAGAGGGGATGGGAGGGGAGGGGGTATAGTAGAGGATAGGAAGGGCACCAGAATACAACAGACATTAGTATGGCAGTATGTAAAAAAGTGGATGTGGAACCGATGTGAATCTGCAATATGTATATGGGGTAAAAATGGGAGTTCATAATCTGCTTGAATCAAATGTATGAAATATGATATGTCAAGAGCTTTGTAATGTTTTGAACAACTAATAATAAAAAAAGAATCAAAAATAAAAGAAAATTTTAAAAAAGCAAAGAAAGAAAAGAAAATATTCAGTGAAACTCTGATGTATTCTTATAGTTCTTTCCAGGAAGTGACTTTTAAAAACAACAATGTCAGAGAGAAACTTGAAAGATACTGCTTGAAGTGATTAATGTCATCATCTATAATGGAAATCATATGCTTTCTGAAATGACGCATGGGGGAGGGTATAATATTTAAGTGGTAACCATGTCCCAAACACATAAGCTAAATGCAGTCATGAAGAAACATCAAAAGAACATAAAGTACGAAATGTTCTACCAACTAACCTACATTCTGCAAAAATATTAAAATGAATAAATAAATGCTGAGAGACTAATCTAAGTTAAAAAATCCTGAAGAGATATGAAAATAAAATGCAATGTGGGATCTCAGATTAGATACTGATGAAAGATACATTAAGTACTCGCTGATCTTAGATAGTTTTGTTATATTATTACATTTTGTTTTTTTAATAATTGTATTGTGATTAAGATTCCTAGGAAATCAATCATTAATTATTTGAAGTAAATATTTTTAAAACTTTCTATTTTTTTCATACCAGGGGTGGAACCTAATGGTGCTAAACTGTTGAGTCACATCCCCAGCACCCCCTTCCTTTTTTTTTTTTTTTTGTATTTCTTTGTTTCATAGAGTCTTGCTAAGTTGTTTGGGCCTCCTGGAGTTGCTGAGGCTGAATTTTCCATTCTCTTGCCTCAGACTCTCTGCTCACTGTGAATAACAGGCATATACCACTGCCTCTGGCAATACTTGCATTTTTATTATCAAACTATTCATATGATAACATACTGTAGAGAATAATAAATGGAGAAAATATTAAAAATTGGTGAGTTAGTTTAAAAAGGTTTTTGTAAGTTCTTTGTATTATTCTTGAAAATTTCCCATAAATTTGAAATCATGTTGTTTTAGAGTGATTCAGAGAACATTATCCTAAAAAATACAGAGATGATTATTAAAAATGGTTTGATGTCATCAAAGTAACCTGATAGATCTGTATAACATTAGATTAGTGGAAATAAGGCAGGTGTGTGAATAACAATCAATTAAAAATAGCAATATGAATAAAACTCATAATGCTTTGAATAGAAACAAATTAAAAGATTATTATGTACAGGTCAAGCTCAGTTAAGAATCTTAAGTATAGAAATGTTTAGTATTTATGTAAAAACATGTATCAAAGTAATAATTGTGAAAATGGATGACAAAACTGATTAAATAAATCAGAATAAACATGTATGTAGAAAGAGGTCTGAGGTTAGAGAATGAAGAAGGAAAGTAAAATAAAAAATAACAAAAAATAAAACCAGTAAGTGGTGTTGCATAATATTATCACTAGTATCTATCATAAATCTATGGGTGTAGTTAATTAAAATTTCTTTGCATTTAAAACAATTTTGAAACATAAAGACAACAAAATGTGCAAATGTGTCTGTTCAATTGAGATAGATTACAAAAATAACAGGTTGAATATTTAACACAGAAGTTCTCCAATGTAGTTTCCTGCCTAAACTCCTCACTCATTCATACCCACTGCTCTGGATCATGAAAGAATAGCAAATAACCTCAATTCAATAAACACAGCACACATACCATGCTATGGATATTTATATGTAAATGCACCTAATAAAATGCATTGTTTCATGTAAGGTGACAAATAAATTGGCATCAAACATATTATTGGAAAATATTTTGGGCTAATAACATAAAATATTTCCTAGGTAATAATGCAAAAACAATGATAAACTGTGGAAAAATATTTAATTTTATTCAGTTTTCCTAAATTTCTTTAGGTGTTTTTTTTTTAATTATTTAATAATAGTTAAGTAGATGTGGTTTCTTCATCTTGAAAATCTCTCAAGCATACTTAGGGGTCATTTTGTTGTCAATTCTAAATTTATTTATATTTTAAATGTATTTTGATAGTTGTAATGCAGTGGAATAGTGTTGGATACATTGTGAAGATCATTGTAAAACAATTTTGCAGGGAAAAGTATGTGGATTCACTGTACCTTGGTGACGTGACAAAAACAAACAAATCACAAACAAATCAGTCATCAATGACATTTTTGTCCTGACCTAGCTTTTGTCAATGTTATAAAAATTGCAGAACATTGGAGATTTGGACCTCATAAGGCTGTGAGCATTCAATTTCTCTTTTGCAGTATATTTCTACCTCATTTTGATGTATTTTAAATGGACTATGTTTCAGTTTCCAACTTCTGGGTATCTTACAAGAGTGAAATTCTCATACAATGTTTTCAAAAGACTCAAACAACTTCAGTGATTATTTAGGCTTCACAGTTTGTGGGATAATAAGTTGGAGTTTATCACTGCCAGAATTTTATATGAGTGAACTTCATTTAAGATTGGAGAGGTCAGTAATTCAAAATGTTCTGTTTCAGTTGGAGAAGAAAAGTAGATAGCAAAGAGAGTCCCTGTAGACTCTGTGATCAAGCAGAAAGCAGAGGATGAAAATTAGGAAGGCTGCAAATCTAAGGAGCAGTAGTAGCATTTCCAAAAAGAGAGAGAAATAAAATAGAAATAAAGGTTGGGAGAAAGGCTGTAGTTTAAAGGTACCCAGGAGAAATTATCCTGGAGTTTTGAGTGATGATCCTTTCATGAGCAGCAGGAGGTTGAGTAATATACTTTCATTGGCCATTGTAACCACAATTACTAGCCTACCTACTTTCTGCATTCCAATAAGAGAAATGATGCTTAGATTATTTTTGTTTGTTTTATTCTAATTGTTACAGAAATCAAAGGGACTCTATACCAATGTTTCTTTGTGTAATAGGCCAAGATAAAGGCATTTAACTGTGATGAATAAATTAGGGTCAGGTAATTTGGTTAGTTGTGTTTTTAGCAAGACATATTGACAAATTGCTTCATCAAGAAGTGGAAATCCACCAGTAACAACCCATATTAATTATTAGGTATCTTGACTCAAGCTATAGAAATCAGTTCAAAAAGAAAACAAAGAATTTATCACTTGGGAATTAAATGCTCTTAACCCTTATAAGGAGAGCCATAAGGGGAGTGGGATGGAGGAGATGACAAACACAGAGAGAAAACAGGATTTTGAATTGGAAAAACACTGGTCAGTGCATTATCTTTGTGTTTTAAGTTATGTTACTTAAGTAGTTTTTATTTCTTTGTTCAAAAATTATATATTTCTACCACTTCTTTCATACTCATAAGTTCTGTCAAACAATGATAGATAACTTTTCGCATTAGTTTAGCATTAGATAACCATTTTAGTTAGCTATTCTATTTCTGTGACCAAAAGATCTGATGAGAACAACTTTAAAGCAGGACATTTTTATTTCAGCTCATGGTTTCAGAGATTTAGTTCATGATGGGCCCAGGCCACAGTTGGCTGACTCCATATCTCTGCATCCAAAGTGAGGCAGAACTTCATGGTGGAATATCATGCTGAAGGAAAGCAGCTCCAGATATGGCAACAAGGGAGCAGACATGGGAACTCAGCACGACACAAAATGTGAGCTCCAAAGGCATGCTTCAGGGATCTGCTTCCTCCAGCTATACCCTACCTGCCCATATTATGCTCAGTTAATTCATGTAGTGGATTAATCCATGTATTAGTTTGCACCACTCATAACCTAATCATTTTGTCTCGGAAAACTTTTACATTGTCTCATAAAATGAACTTTTTAGTAGTTTCTAGGTAATGGAGAATGATTGAGATAACTTTATGATTTAAACTTTAATATAACTTTGCTGCCAATTTACTAGGATCTGTGGGGGTTTGAGATAAATAACTTCTTACTAACATGGGAGGAGAAATTGTATAGCTGTCTTAACCTGAACACTTTCACTGAGGACCCCCAAGATTCAAAGAATAGAACAAATTTTAATTTATCCTTCCTATTTTAAAGTCTTCTAACAGAATATGGCATCGAAAGCTCTTCATTCTTGGTGCTTGAAAACTGAATACCCACAAGCACAAAACTGAAACTTGAACCCTCTCTTACACCCTATATAAAAATCACCTCAAGAAGGAACAAAAACCTTATGGTAAGACTGGACACTTCAAAAATACTAGAGGAAAAAAATTTAAGAAAACACTTCAAAATATTAGTACAGGCATTGATTTTCTGAATAAGACTCCATTTTCACAGGAAACAAAACCCAAAAATTAACAAATGGGATCATATCAAATTAAAAAAAGCTTTCACACAGCAAAAAAAAGCAATCAACAAAACAAAAAGACAACCTACAGAATGGGAGAAAGTATTTACCCACTAGTCAGAGGGTTAATATATAAATAACTAAACATAACAGAAATATAAGTAATTCAATTTAAAAATGGTCAATTTGAATAAATAGTTCTCAACAGAAGAAATATAAATGACAAATAAATTTATTAAAAAGTGCCCAATATCATTAACCATCATGAAAATGCAAATCAAAACTACATCTCATTACTGTTACGTTAGAATGGTTATTATTAAAAAAAACAAATATTAACAAATGCTGGTTAGGATGTAGAGAAAAATGAACATGTATACACTGTTAGTAAGAATGGAAATTAGAATTGAAACTGTGAAAAATATTACAGACTTGCCTCCAAGAACAGAAATAATCAATCAAAAATAAATAAATAAATAAATGAGCTGTTGGAAGATATGTAGAGAAAGGAGAAAAGTGGGAGAGAGGAAGAAAGGAAACCAGTGGAGAGTGAACTGAGGTAAATCAAATTCTATTCATGCATTATTTTGTCAAAATGAAACTACTATGTATAAATATAATTCTCTAATAAAAAGAAAAAAAACTGAAAGTAAAGTTACCATATAGGTATCTTACTTCTGGGTATATATCCAAATAAAATTAAGTCATATACAAAAGAAGTATCTGTATGCCCAGGTTTCTTGTAGTACCTTTTAATAGTTAAGTTGTGAAATCAGCCTAGGTATCCATCAATGGACAAAGAAAATATGTTACATAGACACAATAGAGTATTATTCAACTTTGAAGGAGAAAAAAATCCTGTCATTTGCAGGAATACATGGATTAATACATGGATATTTTGTTAATTGAAATAAATGAGACAGAAAAAGACAAGAATCCATGTTCTCTCTCATATGTGGAAACTAAAAAATGAAGAAGAAGAAGAAGAAGGGGAAGAAGAAGGGGGGAGAGGAGGAGAAGAAAAAGAGGAGGGAGAGGAAGAGGAGGAGGAAGAAGAAGAGGAGGAGAAAGGAGAAGGAGAAAGGAGAAGGAGAGGGGAAGGGAGAAGAGGAGAAAGAGACCAGTAAGTAGAAAAGGGATTACTAGAAATTCGGAAGGACACCAGGAAGTGAGAGAACAAGGATAGGAAAGCATAATAGAAATGATCAATGCATGACTTACACATGTATAAATATATCACAGCAATTTCCATTAATTTGTGCAATTAATATGCATTAATAATAGTAGAAATGTAAAATGAAAAAAAGAAAGTTATCTATACAAAAAGACAAGGGCTACAGAACTATTGAAAACTTTAGTTTTAGAACACCTACCTTGAAGCCACTGATCCGTCTTCTTCTTCTATATGACCAGGAGAAAGTTTTTATTTTTTAAAGAAATAATACATTGTGAGTATTTGAGATGTATATGAGATGCAAAAGATGAATAATTCACAATTGATTAAACATTGTCCTTATTTTTAAGATAGAAAAATTGCATGCAAAATTCATATAATAAAGTTTTATATATATGATATGTAAATATATATAATTTTCATATATAATATAGATCTCATATATAAAGCTTTTTAGGTGAAGATACAGATTCTCTTAGTGCTTGCCTTATTCTTACACATCTTTATAGAATGACATATAAATACATACACATAAAGCTTGGTAACTTGATATTTCCCTAAACAGTGTTCAATGGATTTATTTCAATTTTGGAAAACTTGCCTTTAATTGCATTTTGTGGTTTAAAACTATTTACCTTGTTATTAATTAATAAAATGTAAGCAGTTAAAATATTTCACTATTGTAAAAATGCTACAAAATATTTTTATGAGCTGGGCACCTTGGTAAATGGGAGGCTGGGACAGCGGAATTGCAAGTTTGAAGCTAATCTCACTAACTCAATGAGATCCTGTCTCAAAAAGGATTATTGGTATAGTTCAGTGAGTGCTAAAGTGCCCCATACATAATCTAGATGTGTGTATATAAATGTGTGTATATACTTTTAAGTATATATTTTTTAGATACTTTGAAATATTTTTTTTTCTTTTTGATGGAGGGGGGTATCAGTTCTCTTTTTATTTTTTTGAGTTAGGTTTTTCACTAAATTACTGAGGCTGACCTGCAATCCTCTTGCCTCAGGTCTCCAAGTTGTTGGGATGACTGGTTTTCACAACTGTGTCCCGCCATACTTTCAATTTTTAAAGGCATTATTAAAGCAATGATTATTCTGCAGATAGGTTATCAAAGCATTGATAGTGATAAAGACATAGTAATTGGTTTCTATAAATATCTGTAAAAATTTTGGATTATAGCCATAGGATAGATCCCTTGAGGTACAATTGTGTTGTTCTGATATTGCTAATGGATTCTCACAAAAGATTATATGAAGTTCTTACAAAGGCTTTATGGAAATGTCGTCACACACTTGAAAGACACATACTACCAATATTTTTGTATGTCAAATAATTTCATTTTTTGCAGTTGGTGCTGGTAAGAATTGTTTATAATTTCTGATTTGGAAATAATTTCTAACTTACAGAAAAGTTGTAATAATTTGTGCAATGCAATTGGCAAATGAACTATATAACTTTTACTGTATTTACTTATGGATTTCATTTTACACCCAAGCTTTTTCATTCTCTTTCTCTCTTATCTTCACCCTCTCTACTGAATCATTTGAACATAGATTTTGTAGATCACAAGCTGTCACTTCTAAAGCACACAATGTTTATTTTTTAAGAATACAGATATTCTTTATTTCTGAGAATGTTAAAGTGTTAATTTTGCTTTTCCATATTTTCTAAAGTTTTTTTTTTATATCCTTGACTTTGGTTTTGAGTCATTTATCTTTTCCTTATTAACCCATGAAGTTTACTGTGTGCTGGGAAAAATTATTTTAACAAATTTTGTTTATTATTTTGTCTTTATGAATTTTGGGTTCTTCAGC
The DNA here is from genome assembly GCF_052094955.1 of Ictidomys tridecemlineatus. NCBI lineage: Eukaryota > Metazoa > Chordata > Mammalia > Rodentia > Sciuridae > Ictidomys > Ictidomys tridecemlineatus. Next base: position 108,005,977 of record NC_135479.1, read on the forward strand.
ATATAAAATTTTCAATACATACAAAAATTTCAGTGCTGGTAGTGGAGAAATATTGTCCCATGATGTTTAGTACATTTTATTTAATAAGTTTGGAGAGTCATTGTCTGTGCAGTATGGCATAAGGAAAATATTTTAAAGGGCCAAATTTTATTATGAAAACTCCAGCTTACTTTTTGTAATTCTTCCTATAGCATTTACATGTCAATTTTATGAATCTTACAATATCTATTAAGTGCCTAACATAAACTGAGCACTGTGTGAAACTTTTTAAGAAGAAAAAGATATGGAAAATATCCTCAAAGATCCTTAAAAGGAGAAATGGCAGGCTGTCCTTCACTTTTTCTGCCAACAATGTTAGTCTTTTTACTCTATTCTTAGATACTTGGTATCCTTGCTTTGTTTCCTGATGTGAGACACTGTGGTATACTATCCTGTAAAGATATATTTCCTTTCCATCATCAGAATTATCCACCTCTTCCATACCTTTATTATAATCTGATAGGTGACTACCATCATTAATACCTTAAATCACAGGTTTAGTTCAAAAGCACCATACCATTGATGATTAGAAGATCTCAGGTATGGCTGTATTAGACTCACTCAAGAATTCTCAACAAATCCCTACTGATAAGCCATGCCTTACTGCTACCCAAAGAGAATCCTGAGAAGTTTCTATATATTCCTTATTTTTGAGTTTTAGGGATCACAGTTAAGCTAGTAGATAAATCATTTAAGGAAATGTTCAATGAATCAATTGTAATTACTCCCAATTAACACTAACAGAAATCATGGTTATACAAATAATATTATTCAATAATGAGTTTTGTTTATATAATCGGAGTGTCTAAATACTGTTTTGCATTTATATAATATATTTTGCTTGACTTGAAACATAAAAAAGATAATAAATCATGAATCTTGTTTTACTTTACTACAATCCTTGTGAAAATAAAAAAAGACAAATTTTTCAAAAATTTGGTCTTTTAGAAATATTTTTACTTCTTGCCTATGTCTCTGTGTATCTCCAAGAGAAAAACTCTATTTGGTTAGTATAACTTGCTTTCTCCTTCATCTTTGCATCATCTTTTTTATTAGTGAATTATAGTTACACATAATGTTCAGATTCATTTTGACATAATTGTAAAAGTATGGAATATGATTTATTTCAATCAGCCCTCAGTACTTTGCTTTTCTCTCTAGTCCTCCCTTCCACTATTCACTTTTCTCTACTTTGGAAATAAATATATATATATATATATATATATATATATATATATATATATATACACACACACACACACACACACACACACACACACACACACACATACATATACACACATGCATACACATATACATATATACACATATATACACACACATACATATACATATACATACATACACACATTTTTAAAAATATTTTTTAGTTGTTGATGGACTATTATTTCATTCATTTATTTATATGCACTGCTGAGAATTGAACCTAGTGCCTCATACATGCTAGACAAGCACTCTACCACTGAGCCACAACCCCAGCCCCTATTTATAGTTTTTTTTTATTAGACCTTTATCAATATACATAAAGGTAAAACTCACTCTGGTATATTCATATATGTACATAGAAACTTTTGGTCCTTTCATTCTACCACTCTTCCCTTTAACATTCCTCCTTCATCTTTTTCAGTCCTCTTCCTCTACTGAATTGATCTCTCTCCTATTTTCATGGGATTCCCTTTTTATCCTTATTTTTTCTAGCTTCTGCATATGAGAGAAGGGGCTCAACATCAGACTTTCTGTGGCTGGATTATTTCAATTAGCATGGTGTTCTTTGATTCCATCCATTTACCAACAAATACCATAATTTCACCCTTAATAATGGCTGATTAAGAAGTCCATTGGGTATCTTAATTCATTCATCTATTAACAGTCATCTGGGCTGAGTCAGTAATTTGGCTCTTGTGAATCATACTGCTATAAATATTAATATGACTGTATTACCATAGTATGCTGAGTTTTGAAGTTTATTTGGATAAATTCTGAGGTGTGGGATAGCTCAGTTTTATGGCGATTCCATTCTCACCAACAATGTAGAAACACAGCCTTTCCCCACATTCTTGCCTCTCTTTCATCATCCTGAGCCACCATTTTAAGCAGGCAATTGAATCATACCCACCCAAGTTATCAATGCTAATTTCCCATCTGCAGATTATCATAGTTTTATATAACATCTATAAAATATGTTCTTGGCAACAATCAGAAGAATGCTTGGTTGAATACTTAGGGGTGCAGCCTGGCCAAGTTGACATATCAACAAGAATTTGAAACTTACTTGTCCAGAAAGCAACTCAATGATACATTCTTAGTTTGACTTTTTATATGTTCTTCCCTGACATACCAGTCCTTGTCCCCAGAAGAATATCTTTACATAAAATAGCTGCAAAAACCCTTGTTATAGACTGTGATATGAGAGATCAGGAACAATCAAGTGATAATTGGAATTATGATTATTATCAAATTGAGATAGTATCATAGAGGTCTTAGAAAGATCCTGTTCAAATAAGATTCTGGAAGTGAATTACCCACAGATAAGATGGAAGTAAGGACTCAGTCAAACGGATTCCACTGTGATTGATGGAAGTAATATTGATGATACTAGTGATCCTTAGCATGAAGTAGCATAGACATTACCAAGAATTTCACTAGCGGAACATTTCAATAAGTTTTGATTAATTTCCTGTGCCTGTCATGGTAAATTACCACAAATGTGTTTAAAACAGCACAAATGTATTCTTTCACAGTTCAGAGGGCAGCAGTCAAAATCAAAGCACTTGAGAAGCTGTCGTTTCATCATGGGACCCAGGATAGAGGGTGTTCCAGGTCTCTCTTAGCTTCTGGTGCCTACCAACAACCATGGCCTATAGCTTTCATCTTCACTTCACATTCTCTTTTGTGTATGTCTTACGTCTGTGTGTCTCTCCCAAACAACATTTATGTGTCTCATAAGGACACATTATTTTAGTTAAGGCCCATCAAGTGATGCAGGATAAGTCTTCTCCTAATTCCCTAACTTAATAACACATTTTGTCATATAAATCAATAGTGACAGGCTCAAGGGACTACAATATGGACAAATATGTTTGAGGTAGACTTTTGGCACTCTATAAAGTAGAGGATGAAACATTGTTTTATAATATAATAGTTATATTTGAACATTAGAGGAACAATAGGAATTATAAGGATTGAGTTGAATGACTTGAGATTGGTTTTAGAACATCTAAGAGGAAAAAATATAAGCTATAACAACAAACAGTCAATAAAAGACTGTGAGTTTGAGAATACCATTATGGGAAGATTTAAAGAGACCCTGGTCACCTATAGCCATTTAGCTTCAAAAGATAACAACTGCACATCTTTGTATATCCAAATTTAGGACTCTGGTAAAAATGAAGAAGAATGCTGATATGTAGTATGGGGAGATTTGTGTCACCATAACTGAGAATTATGAATCACCAAATACTAACCAAACAAGAGAAAAAAACTACCTTCTTCCTCTTATTAAGACAACAGTTTTCTCTCACCTAAAAGCCTTTTATGGCAATTTTTCAAAGATGCTGCTAGTCCACCTTAACATTTTTATTTCCAATTTAATTTTGTCTGACAAGCCATAAGTGGATTAGATTGTTAACAAGGCCCAATTTAGGAATAAGCACAACTTCACTATGTTCCCAGGTTGGTCCTAATAGAAACTCTTTATATGAGGGTGATAATATATTCACTGATGAGGGTAAATGAAGACATTCATACAGCTCAGCATGAAATAAACACACAGGCCTATGAAATAGAATAGAGATCATAGAAGTAAAAGCACACATTTATAGCGAACTGCTTGTTCACAAAGGTGCTGAGAATAGACCTTGGAGAATGTACAATAAATGATGCTAGGAAAATTGGATATCCACATGCAGAATGAAACTAGACCCCTATCTCATCAGTTACAAAAATCAACACAAAATAGATTAAAGACTTAAACATAAGATGTGACACTATGAAACTACTGAAAGAAAGCATCATTAAAATGCTTTAGGTCATTGTAGTAGGACAGGATTTTTTTTTTTTTTGTAGAATACCCTAAAAGCACAGGAAACAAAAGAAAAATTATTCAAATGGATTATATCAAACCAAAAAACTTCTGTCCAATAAAGGAAATGTCTGCAAGACAAGCACTCTACCAGACTGAGAAATGTGCAATAAATACATAAAAATAGCTGTTAGGCTGGGGATGGGGCTCAAGGGTAGCATGCCCCCCCCCATACCACATAAATATATGTATCCACAAAAACTTGAAAAACAAACAAATTTATAAAGGTATGATACCTTTTTTATATTTATTTTTTTTTAGTTTTAAGTGGATATAATATCTTTATTTTTTATTTTTATGTGGTATTGAGGATTGAACCCAGCTCCCCATGCATGCCAGGCGAGCATGCTACCACTTGAGCCACATCCCCAGCTCTAAACAGCTGATTTTAAAATGTTTAATACAGCTGGGGATATAGCTCAGTTGGTAGAGTGCTTGTCTTGCAGACATAAGGCCCTGAGGTCAATCCCTAGCACCACACATACACACACACACAAAAAAAAAATGTATAATAGATTGTTTCTTTTGCTGAGAACAGTTTTAGTTTGAATCCATCCCACTTAATGATTCCTGATTTTACTTCTTGAGCTTTAGGGGTCTTGTTAACGAAAAGAAACTATGTGAAAAAAGAGCCTATAGATAAAGCATTAATCTCTAAGATATATAAAGCACTCAAAAAGCTTAACACCAAAAAAAAACCCCTCAATAAATGGGATAAGGAACTGAACAGATACTTGACAGAAGAAGAAATACAATCAGTCAACAAACATATGAAAAAATGTTCAACATCTCCTGCAATTAGAAAAATGCAAATCAAAACTACTCTGAGATTTTGTCTTACTCCAGTCTGAATGGCAATTATCAAGAATAAAGGCAACAATAAATGTTTGCAGGATGTGGGGAAAAGGGTTCAACTATACATTGTTGGTGGAAGCTCAAATTGGAGCAACCACTATGAAAACCAGTATGGAGATTCCTTAGAAAACTCAGAATGGAACCACCATTAGACCCAGCTATCCAACTCCTCAGTTTATCTTAAAGAATTTTAAATCAGCATACTACAGTGATGTGGCCATGTCAATGTTTATAACAGCTCAATTCACAGTAGATAAACTATGGAACCAACCTATGTGCCCCTCAATAGATTAATGGATAAAGAAAATGTGGTATATATATATATATATATATATATATATATTGTTGGATTATTACTCAGCTATAAAGAAGAATGAAATTATGGCATTTGCCAGTAAATGGCTGGATTTGAAGAATAGCATGCTAAGCGAAATAAACCAATCCTCAAAAGACTAAGGATGAATGTTTTTTGTGATATACGGATACTGATTCACAATAAGGGGGTGGTACTAGGGAAGACTTGAGTTACTTTAGATTAGGTAGAGGGAAATGAAGGTAGGTTAGGGGATATGGGCATAGGAAAGATAGTAGAATTAAACAGAGTTATTATTATTATTATTATTATTATTATTATTATTATTATTGAATGACCAATGTGATTTTACAACATGTACACAATCATAAAAATGAGAAATTATACTCTATTTATGTATGATATATAAAAGTGCACGAATGCATTCTACTGTTATGTGTAACTAATTACAATAAAAATAATAACAGATATTTTAAAAAATGTATAATAAATTCAGACAGTTCTCAAAAGAAGTGGTTAGCAGGTCTATGAAAAATACTTGACATCATTAATTATCAGGGAAATTGAAATGACACGACAATGAGATCATCTCACTCCAAATAAGGATGGCTATTCATCAGAAAGGGTAAAAATAACAAGTGCTGATGAGGATATGGAGAAAAGGAAACCCTTATAAACTGTTAGTTGGAATGTAAATTAGTATGTCTAATGCAAAGATAATATAGAAGTTCTGTAAAATTTACATAGAACTACCATAGGATGCTATAGTACCTCCCCTGATGTATATACAAATGAAGTCAAATTATTCTGTCAAAGAGACATCTGAACTCCAACGTTCATTGTGAACGTTGCACCATGGAATACTCTTCTGTCATAAAAAAGAATCAATTCTTATGATTTGTGGCAGTATAGGTGGAACTGGAGATCATTATACTAAGTAAAATAAGCCAGCTGTGGGAAGATAAATAGTGCGATCTCACACATATGAGTAATCTAAGTTAATATCATTGAAGTGAAGAGTAGCATAGTGGTTACCAGAGGCCTGGGACAGTAGTGGGAAGGAGGGACAAGAAATAAAGAAAAGTTGATGAATGGGTATTAAGTTACAGTTAGGAACAAAAAGCTCTGGAGCAGTTTTGCACAATATGCTGATTATAGATACCAATAATGTACTATACATTTAAAAAAAGCTAGAAGAATGGCTTTTAAAAGGCTTTACAGCAAAGGAACAAAAAATATTTGAGAAGATAAATATATCAAAACTAAACACTGCAATGTATATGTTACAATATCGCCTATTAATATGTACAAACTCTATTTTATGTATCAGTTAAAAATAAAATATAAAAGTAAATGTAACAAATGATTTTAAAAATAAAAGAAGCTCAGTATCCCAAGATTGGCAGTAGAAACTGTTCTCCCTTTTATGAATGATATTGTATTTTCTGAACCCAGAGACCAAAGATAGCATTTAATCATAAATTGGGAAGAATAAGAAAAAATATAATGTGAGGATGGAGTGTCTTGACCTACAGGGTCACATTGTTTCTAAAAGTGAGGTATTTAATCAACTAGAGTTTTACTAGTCTACTATAAAAGACATAAACCTACTATCCTTTTATAGAAAACTCTATAGTTTCAAATATCTTTCAAGAAATGGTAACTGAATTATTAAAATGATAGATATGATAGACAGAAAAGATATAAAAGTAGAATATAAATTAATATTAAAGTTACAATTATTTTATTGCCTTGAAATTATTTTATGCTGAAGACATGTACAGATAAGACTAGATATGGAGAGTGCTTCTGCAATCTAATATGTAATGTGACTCTAAAGATTGTATGATTTACACTTCGTACAATTCTGAAGACAAGTCACTTTTTCTGTATCTCCTCTCCCAACATCCCAAGGAGTTTTCTGACATCTGTAACAATGAACCCATAAATCTTCTGTGAATTTAGCTACTGGCTGTTTAAGGAAAAAATTGCTGATAAAAGAATTTACTCTTTCAAAATTTGCAAGTAAAGAAAGGAAACATTTCAAAACTTTACCTTTAGTAACCTTTGAGAATGTTTATTGCTGATAAAAACCTTTTTTTTTTAATCTTAAATTTATAATACATCTTAATCAGGTTTTTAAATCTTCTCAAAAATACATTTAGTACATTCAAAGAAAGGAAAGAGTAATCTAACTATAAGTTCTAGAAAATTTCCTACAAATAAATGCAGTTATACATATTTTAAGTGAGAATTACCTAAGCTTTGAGTAAACACTGATAATTTTCACATTTGAAAACAATCTATATTGCCTGGTATGTTAATTTTTATCATTAATGAGAAGAGTATTGTGCTCTAATTAATTTTATAATTAAAGGGACGGTATTTAACATGTCAAATAATCTAAAATTATGAAAGGGAGATTTCAAATAGAATGTATTATCATAATGCAAATTATCTATCATAAACATAAGCTAACTCGGATCCGTTGATGCTTATTTAAGGTAGACATTTTAATTGCTGGAAAAGAATATCCTCTTTGGGGAGAAACTGAATATTATGAAGTGATGCAGGAAATCAAAGGTAAGTGCATTAATGTTTTCTCTATTAAGAGAGATGCTCCTTAATGTTTGTGCTAGTATCTGTTTCTGAATAGATTTATAATCTGCTGCTGTGATTCTGAGCAATTCTAGTCTACAGGTCTTAGTATCCAGTGAAGGGATGATTGCTCCCAGCTATACAATTATATTTACCTAAATTCAAACTAATATTGCTATATTACAATCAGTGTTCCCCACAGTATTATTGAAAAACAGAATAAAATGTATGTGGTGACTGACTCTCACTAACTATGGCAAGAAAAAGGGCTGGTCTGAAGGAGGTCCAAATATACTTTTCAAACACCAATTTTTTATGCATGTGGAGTACTTCACAGTATTTCCATTAATAAAGACAAAGATGAGTAGAAAAAAACTGATCCATTAACACAGGAAGAGCATCTGCAGATTCGAGTTTTTACTACGTAAGAAGACTAATCTCTTCTTCACTGTAATGTTGATAGGATTTGCTGGCTGTGGGAACTGAGGAACAAAGAGTGCCATGGCTGCGTGGCCCTGCACTTGGGTCAGCAATGGCAGCAGAGTATCCCTGGTGCTTTTTCTCAGTGGAAAAGAATAGGTCTATTTATTTTTTATTTATCTGACAAAGAGAAGTTGCACATTACATGGGGCCATTTTCTAACTAACAAGATTGATATGATAAACAAGCTGTAAATCTTCTTTGTCCTTTTGCTCTCTTTAATTCTTTCTTTTTTTTAACTTCCTTCCATTAAAGAGCTTCCTTTCTTCACTTTGTGTAAATCATGAAAAAAATATAATTAGAGGATATTAAACTATAATTTCATATGTGCCACATAGATTAGGTTGGTTGTACTTTCTTCTCATGTCACCTGGAAATGAGCAGAGACACAGATAATTTACAGAGGTAGCATCTTGTGATGATATCATTATAAACAGAAGATCCATAATTTCCTTCTGCTCAAACTCCTGGGTCAGCTCTATTTATTTTTCATAGTTCTAGTTAATTCCTCTTCCTTCAATCTTTTGACCATGTATCCTATATCCAATGAGTTATTTTGTTCATGATTGATTGATTGATTCATTGATTTTTGTAGAGTTGTGTATTTCCCAATTTTGGTCTAAAGTTCAAAACTCTCAGTTCTAATTTTCACAATAAGAAAAATTAAGAAAAGACCAGGCGGATTGAGAGATTTGGACAGGAGAATTGTGAGTTCAAAGCCAGCCTCAGTAATGGCGAGGCCTTAAACAACTCAGTGAGACTCTGTCTCTAAATAAAATACAAAATAGGGCTGGGGATGTGGTTCAGTTGTGAGTACCCCTGAATTCACTGCCCATACCAAAGGAAAAAAAAAGAAAGGAAGAAAGGGAAAATTATTAGAAGAGTAAAAACTAGATAAACCTTAAAATAGTTAATGTTTTATGTACTATAATATTTATGTATGATAAAATAGAAAAATAATTATTAGCTCATATTATCTATATTTTAAGGTTATTATGTGAAGTAAGACTAATAGGAAACAAACTGCTTTATTTTTAAGAAAACATAAATAAAAATAATAAATAGTATTCTGATATGAAAAAAATTATTAACAATGTTTAAGTTTGCAACACTAATAAAATGCTAAGAAAAGGTGTCAAATATTATAGTAATTTAGAAAATGATTTTTTTTGTGTGTTTATATGTGTGTATACACAGACAAACTCAAACTTATGGAGGAATAAATGGCTAATTTTGGCTTAATTCAGTTTATAATTCACAAGTCATTTCTATTTTCTTGTTAGTAATTTCCATGTAGAAAGCATTTTTAAGATTACACCAAGAACATTTTCTCATTTTTTGATATAGTTAAATCAAAAAGTATAAAAGGGTCTTATAATTTATCCTTGAGTACTAGTTTTTGTATCTATGGAGATGGATGATAGAAATTGCACAGGTACTTAGATATATCCTAGTAGAAACATGGGGTCTCTGGGTCAGAGATTTCACAGTTGTATTTATTCACAACAAAATAAGAGCAAGTAACATTCTAGCACTGGATCCTGTGTTTGGGTTTAATAAAAAAACAGAACCAGTATTGGCTCATGAGTTTATTTAGGCCCAAAATGCCTGTGACTTGCAAACTAGAGATCCAGGAAACATGGTGGTTCAATTCCAGTCTGAGTCCCAAAACCTCAGAAACAGGCAAAGCTATTCTGTAAATCCTAGTTCAAAGTCAAAACAAGACCAAATCCCCTGTTCAAACAGGCCAAGGGGTTGAGTTCCTCTTTCTTCTGATCTTTGTTCTATTTAGGCCATCTGTGGATTGAGTGACATCCCCCACACATATGAGAGGACAATTTATTTTACTGAGTCTACCAATTCAAATACTAGTCTTATCTAGAGAAACCCTCAAAGACATATTCAGAAATACTATTCAGTCTCAAACTGGGCACGAATATCCATATAATTTGTCACATAAAACTAACAATCACAGACTGTGTGCTCAAGGAATTGATTCATTTTAAGTCATCAAATGCATTGGCACATGGTTGTCAATAGAATACCTTAATTGTCCTTTTGATTTGCATGATATTTGTAGCAATTATGCCCCCTATTTCTGATATTAGTAATTTATTTCTACTCACTTTTTTATTTTTTGGTTATCCTGGATAGAAATTTTATTGATCTTTTCACAGAGACATTTTTTATTGCTTACATTTGCTTTATTATTCCTGTATTTCCAATATCATTTTCCCATATTCTATTTTGTTTCATCATAATTTGTTTTTGTTGTTGTTGTTGTTGTTGTTTTTGTTGGTATGTTTGTTTTTCTATATTCCCAGATTGAAAGCTTAGGCCATTTATTTTAGATATTTCTTGTCTTTTATTTCTGAGCTGTTTAGAAGTGTTTTGCTTTCTCTAATAAGCATTGTAGGATCTTCTAGCTATCTTTCTACTGTTAATTTCTTGCTTTATTTTGTTGTAGTCTCAGAATATGCTCTATATGATCCTTATTCTTTTAAGTTTGTTTTGATTAGGCTATGGCTTACCATGTAGTCCATCTTGGTGAATGTTTCTTATGAGATTGAAAAAGCTATTCATTTTTCTGTTTTGAATGAATTTTTCCGTCAATGTCATTAGAGCAAGTTGAATGATTGTCCTATTACAATGATCTATATCCTTACCAATTTTTTTATGAAGTGCACAGTCTTATAGGATTTTTCTTCTAGGAGAATTGACACATTTTGCTGTATATAGTTGCTTTCTTTTTAAAATTAAATATTTAAAAAATTTTCTCTTGACTTTATTCACTTCTTTCTCCCTATTCAAAATTAAACTCCTTTATCCTTGATATTCTTTCTTGTCTTTAGGTCTTATTGATTTATATTTCTTCATCCTTTTATCTTCAACTTAACTTTTATCATTGTATCCAAAGCAGATTTCTTGTAGACAGCATATAGCTGAATCTTGTTTTTCTTATCCACTCACTCTTGACAATTACTGTCTTTTAATTGCTATATTTAGACCATTCACAGTTAAAATGATTATTGACATTGTTAGATTAATATCTATTATACTTGAAACATTTTTATTCAGAGCTCTTATTTTTCTCCCTATTTTCTTCCTTGTTTAATTGTACTTGAGTTATTTATATTATTCTATCTTTCTCTACATATATCAGTTTCATTACTTTCATGCTTAATTTTTGCCCTGTCATTTACAATATGTATTTTAAACTAATATAAATTTATTTTCATGTACCTTATGACCTTTCTCAAGTAGTATAAATAATATTTTTAAGTTGTAAAGAAAATAGGTTTATTTTGGCTCATGATTCTGGTCCAGGGTTAAGGGCTTACATCTGGTGATGATCTTGTTGCTGGAAGATTTCAAACATAGTGCAGAGCATCGCATGGAAAGAGACAGGAGTGCACAAGAGACCTAGTCAAATTGGCTTTTATAGCAGACCTTGTCTGTCTCTTAAAGGTATTCCATCCCCAGACATCTAAAACTTTTCTCCACATTCTTCCAGAAAGTTCTCTCAATTCCGCTCCAATCATCTTTTATTATTTATAAAACTAATCATAATATATCTCTGTGTATATGTGTATGGATTCTGTATGACAAAAAAAATAATATCTTTTACTCTACAAATAGGAATTTTTCCACACAGACCACTGGTTCTCACTCTGGGAGCTATTCAAATATACTTGTATCTTGGTCAGTCTAGAAAGTAATTGATTTCTTTCACAGTTTATAAAGAAAAGGACCAGAAACTACTATGTTTTTTATGAAACATTTTGGATATTAAAATGTGAAAGCAAAGTTATAAATTGGTGTCGTATTGCAACACGAGATTTCCTTGAAAATAAATACTTTATACTTCAAAAGATACTATTAGTGTCAGGGGCGGTGTTGTTACTGCTGTGGCTCAAGCACAAAATACCACAAGTTTAAGGCCATTATGAGAAATTTAAGACCCTGTCTCAAAATAAAATAGAAAAGATTTGGGATATTAGCTCAGTGGTAGAGTTCTAGCCTATCTTGCACAAGGCCCTTGGTTCAATCCCCAGAATCACAAAAACAATGAATGAATATTAAAATGATACCATTAAACATGCATAAAGGCAAACCACAGGATATCAATTATATTGGCAAATAATGTAACTCAAAAGAGACTTGCATTTCAAAAAGAAAAGCATTGCAACCTAATAATAATGAGATGATCAAAACAACTAACATTTAACCAAACAATTTTAAAAATGGTTTCACCAAAGATATAGGAATGGCTAAAAATCTTATAAAAGTTGTTCAACTTTGTTTTTATTGAAAAGTAATTAAAGCATAATGAGGTAAAATCTCACACCAAAAGAGCTATAACAAAAAGTACAGATATAATAAAATATTGGCAAGATTTAGGAGAAAGTGAAACACTCATATATTGTTGATTGAAATGCAAAATAGCTCAGTTTCTTTGGCACATAGTTTAGAAGTTTTTAAAATATTAAACATGCATGTCATTTATGATCCAGCAATTACACCTCTACACAAGAAAAATGGCAGCATAGGCCCCCATAAATACTTAGATGTGATAACTGAGAAGTCTTACTCAAATAGTAAAGAAAGTAAGAACTGTCCATCAAGTGGAAATAGATAAATGTACTGTGGTATATCAGACAATGGAGGAATACTGAGCAATGAAAGAGTGAGGTATTAATACATGCTGCAATGTGGACAAACTTCAAAAACTCATTAATTGAATGAAGCCAGATTTTACAAACCACATATTGTATGATTTATAATACATATTGTATGATTTAAAATGTTCAGAAAATGTAAATCTAGAAACAGAAAGTAGGTTATGAATACGTTAATACAAAAGGCAGTGACTACAAATGACAGATGAGCTCATTTGGGGGTGATGAAGTCATCCAGAATTATACAGCAATGATGATTGCCATATGTAAGTTTACTAAAAATCACTGAAGTTTACACCCCAAATACCCAAAGTTTATCATGTGTAAGTTATTTTTAACAAACCTCTTACTGAGGAGTGGAGGTTTATGCTGAAAATTTGCACGTAGTATAATAATAATAAAACTCCACATGCCCATCAGATATATAGTCGGTATAAAATCATTACTACAAGAAAAATAATCCCCTATCATATTTTCACAATCAGATACAAAATACAAGAGAAATTAACATCTTAGTCCCCTATATATGGCATAGAGAGATTTTGGAGGTACATGCAGCTACAGTCAGCCACATATCTGCTATGTGTAATATGGGACATCTGTGTAGTTCAGTTTATTTTTCTACAAATTGGAGATAATAATGTTCTTCACATTTATTATTGAATATTGGGATGTAAAATATTGACATAAAAAGCTACTTAAATGTAACAGGAAATCAATGCTAATTTTTTTATATTCTTCCAAAATGCAGATTTGTCAATTAGTTCCTAGAAGATTTCTTAGTGTCTTGAAACTGTGATAACAAATTAAGAACAATTGGGTGACTTTAAACAATGGAATTTCTCTGAGAATTTTAGAGACTAAAAGTTCAAACTCAAGTGGTTGGTAGAAGCATGCTTTCCTTGAAAGCTCTAGGGAATGATCTTTTCTCACCTCTTCCAGGATTCTGGTGGTTGCTGGAAATCACTTGCATTCCTTAGTGGACAATCACCACATCTCGGTCTGCGTAATCAGACAGTTTTCTCCCTTCTGAGGCTTTACATTGTTTTTCCTCTATGTCTCATATTTTCTTCTTTTTACGAAAATATCAGTCATTGGAGTAGAGCACGTCCTGATAATTTTTGACCTTATGTTAACTTCATAATATCTGTAAGGACCCAATTTCTAAAGTAAATCATATTTGCAGATAATGAAGGTCAGGAGTAGAATATACTTTTGGGGGAACACATCTCAACCCACAACATAGTTTAAAGAAAAATAGTGACATAATATTTGACTTGAAAAACAAATTTCTCGCATTAAAACCAGTTTCCCAAAAGTAATCCATTGTGATCAAAATGATTTCCTAAAGGCCCTTTGAAAGTTATTCTCAATAAATTTTAAAATATATCAGAGTCATTAAAATTTGCTTTATATCCTTATATATGAACATTTCCTAAGGACTGGATTTTTTTGTTGTTGTTGCTTCACATTTGGAGTTTGCAAAATCTAGTTATATAAAACAATAAATCTTTCTATTGTAATATTTAAATTATTTACATTTACCACAATATCAGTTTTCCAGAAAACATTTAAGAGAGAGGATTTTACAACAATGTAGATATATTTAATTAATAAAATAAAACCTAAGAAGAATCAAAGAGTGTTAAGTTTTACTTGCTTCTAAGATGTTTTACTGTTTGCTAACAAATAAATTGAACATAAATACATGTACAAGACTGTATCATTAACTTAACAGGCAGGAATTTATCATGGTTTAATGTTTTGTATTTAGTTCAATGTAACTTCCATTTAGTTCCTAACATAGCTTTAGTTAACTAATGAAAATAAGGGTTACTGGATGATTTCCATTGAAAATTAATCAGAGAGAAATGATATAGTTTTTAAAATTTTCTTTCAAGATATAAAACATTTAATTTGATTATAGATATGTCTATTTCTACAAACATGTCAGTTTTACACACTTTTCAATATAAACACATTAAGATCAATTTATGTAAGTAATATAACCTAGACAATGATAATTCCTCAAGTATATAAAAATGAGAAAGTTTTAAATAATTAGAAGTATGATGGTATAAAAGCAATCACTCATTGATTTACAATTAATTTAAAAATGTTAACGTATTTCCCTATTTGAAGAAAAGACAACTCATGTACCTTAATTTTTCATTCCTCAAAAGGTCAGCATTTGAAGCCTATGTACACTATCTATTCCATATTTTCTCTAAATATTATTAAACTGACAGCTGACAAACTTTTAAAGTTGTTTGGCATTTATCCATTAAAATATATACCTCTAGTTTTGAAGTGACCATTTTAAATCTGCTAGAAAAAAAGTCTTTGTCTCTCCTGTCTGTTATCATTCTCAACATCACAATCCTCAAGTTTACTGGGAGTTGTCAAATTATGAAGCAATACACATGTAATGAAGCACATTAGGGACAGATGTTTAGAACAAATCACCAGTGGCTTTAGAACTCCAGCTTACCAGACTTTCTCATCACAGCAGCAGACAGACATGTGCACAGGCTTGCCTGCACATACTGCTGAACTCCTAGCTGTTCAAACTGAGCACATTCAAAAAAGACAGCTCTATTTTACCAAAGATAATGTTCAGTTATGGTTTCAATAGATTGTACCAAAATAGTTCTAATACATCTTTTTAATATATAAGGTAGAATGTTATTGATCCAGTAATCTTTCTGGTACATTTTGTAGACTCAAGTAAAAATCAATAGTTTATATTTAAAGAACATTGGTTTTGATGGATTTCTATAAAACATTGATGGGCCAATCTGCAATTCAGTTGTTCAGAGTCCTCCTGCAAAAATCTCTTCCATGCAGAACATTTGCCATTTTTGCTGCTAAATATGTTTTTTTAAACAAATTTTGTGCATATTCGTCATTTTGAATTAAATAAAAGCCATATTATGTAGTAAAATTAAAGACAAAGGAAAAGTAAACAATTGGAGCAAAATAGAATATCAAGAACAAATGTGTGTGTGTGTGGTTTGTGACAAGAGTAGTGCCGGAAATATGCATGCCAATAAATAATTTTGTGATATAGATTTTCATGTAGAAAATTAAAAATAAGCCCGATCCTCTTCCTCTGTTCCTAATATAAGACAGTCACTATTTTGGTAATATCTACTTGAGTTGAAAGTAAGTATAGTTCTGAAACAGCACTTAAATTCCTAGATACATATGCAATAGAAATGCATGTATGTGTGTAATGAGAAGCACATACCAGAATGTTCACAGCTGCTTTATTTTTAAAAGTTCAATAATGAAAACAATACAAATGCCCATTGTTACAACAAAATGTTACTTAGAATGTATTATTTATTTATTTACTTATTAATTTTATTAATAACTAGTAGATACAAAAATGTAATAACACTATGGAGAGGCAGAAGAAAGTGGAAGATATTGGTTATAGTAATAATAGGTTATAAAAGTCAGGAGAGGCATGGCATGCCAAAGTGGGCAACACTGGAGAAAGGCCAAAGGCATAAGAGAGGACCTGTGGGTAAGCTACTTTATTGCACATCAAGAGGGACTTGAACAACAAAAGCAAGGTGGTTTTGCTCATGCATTTGAATGTTATAGTGAAAGGTGTACAAGAAAGGAAACTGGCAGAGACTAATCTTATCATGCTACTAGTACCTGGGAGTCTGGACAAGAAGTTCCCAGCTTGTCACTGTAGATACTGAAGCATGAAATAGGAAATTTAAAAATTTTTGAATATATGTATCAATGTTAAATAGATAAGTCAATGAGCGTGAAATTATATACAGGAACGAAAATCATTACACCTAAAATATATAAAAACATCACACATATGAGAACACAATCTACATGATTCTGTTAATATATAATCCATATTAACCTTCAAAAAAGACATGAGTACTTTTGAAAATAAAGGGAAATTAATGTTTCTGATTCTTATAAGAGTACTTCTAGAATGCAAGAAACATTCTAGGATGTTGATCATATTTTATTTGTTGACTTGGATGTCCTTCCACTTGTGATAATATAATAAACAACAAATTTTAGTGTGATCTTTTATGCACTGTGTTGTCAGTATAAAGGTTTTTAAACACATGTGACATTTTAATATTTTAGGTGCTCTAAAGAGAATAAACATTTTTAAATAGTTGGTTTTATTAACATAGTTCGTATTTTTTTGTCATATGTTGGTTTTCCTACACCTGCTAAATTTAAAATTAAATAATTTATTTTATATTATTAAATGATGTGGGGCTGGGGATGTGGCTCAAGCAGTAGCGTGCTCGCCTGGCATGCGTGCGACCCAGGTTCGATCCTCAGCCCCAATACAAAGAAAGATATTGTGTCTGCCGAAAACTAAACAATAAATACTAAAATTTAAATGATGTATTATTACATGTCTATTTTCTTAATATGAAAATTTAGAACATGATAAAAATATATACACTGTTACAATGATTCTAAAAATTCAGAAATAGTTGCCAATAATAAAATGAAGTAGCTAAGCAATTGATCATAATGGAAATAAATACAAGGAAACACCTTTCATACATATCTATGAAAAGAAATGTGTTTCATGATATTAGAAGGGGTGGTGCATACCTGTAATCCCAGAGGCTCTCAAGATTAAGGCAGATCACAAGGTCAGGGTCAGCCTCAGCAAAGTAGCAAGAAGTTTAACAACTTAACAAGACTCTGTCTCAAAATTTAAAACATAATAATAACAAAGTAAAAAAGTATTGGTATATAGCTCAGTGATAAAGAACCACTGAGTTTAAACCCCGCCCCTAAAACTAAAAATAAATGGAAAAAAAAGAAATAAGAAATTTGTAGCTTGAAATACAGCAAGACCATCTGAGCATTTTATTTGATTCAGGGGACTCTAAAAACGATACCTAAAAGTTTTGCAGTGAGAACTAAATCTACAAACTACGGATGCATGTGATAGACTCTTTCATAGGAATTGTTTGCAATTTAAATGGGCATAAATCTAGTTAAACATTTTAAAATGTGCATGTAAATCTTAGAGATAAAAGGCCTTCATTTCTTGTGAGAACAATGAGTTTTTATTTAAAAATAATCAGAAAAAGATCTGAATTATTAATTAAAGCCATTTTATTTATTCAGGATTTGTCAACATAGTGAAGTATTTACATTAGCTTCATAGAATCACAATGTTGTAAACCTAGAGGATATCTTTTTGTAAAGTCCAAGTTTCTTATTTTTAAATATTTAGAAATTAAAAACTTTTAAAATTGGAGGACAGAGGCATGATAGAAACCACAAACCTGTATTCAGGCCTGGAAACATGAATCTGTTACAGGGAAAGTACCTTGTATACATGAGGGCTTAGGGTTCAACACTCAACAGTACCAAAAAAAAAAAAAAACCCAAAAACAATGTGTATTTATATGATGGAAATCAGATTTACTATTTCTCTCCATGTAGGGTAATCTTACTAAACTGACAAGACACACACATGCATAAACACATGATTTAAAAATTACTAGCAAATTAATTCTAGTCAAATACATTTGAGAAATCTGCATTCTATAGCATCCTCCTAAAAATTAGCCACGGACATTGATAGTGATGAATGAATTACACACTAGGCATTAGTAGGTAGTAAAGAATCACAAAAATTTTATAGTTAAAAAAATAATTAACTCAGATTGATTTTGAGATTATTTATCCACATAATGTATTCTTCCTTTCTCAAAACCTTACCAGAGAAGTGTTGAGGATGAATTCCTTAAATTTAACTGGAGGGGTGAAGATGCAATGGTAGGAAATGTTTTCCCAATCCGCTGGGTAAAAAGATGTTACTTTGCAAGGTGTCATGGCACATACCTGTAGCCTCAGGGACGTGGAAGCTGGGACAGGAAGATTGCAAGTTCAGAGACAGCCTCAGCAGTTTAGCAAAGCCCTTAGTAATTTAGCGAGAGATCTTGTCTCAAACTAAAAAATAAGAAAGATTTTATTCATATCAAGAAGAATGGACATAGAGAATGGGGCATGCTGGCCTAAAAAAATTTGGAGAGAATAATTCACCTCTATATCTACCTAGTAAAATGTGAAAAATTATAAATAATAAAAACATGGAATTAGCTCATATGAAAATATGAAGGTTGAAAAGTCCCAATGTCTATAGTTGTGAAAGCTGAAAACTGAGCTGATGGCACAAATTCCAGTCCCAAGATGTCAAGTGGAAGAATCAAGAGCTTTGTACAGTACAGTCAGGTGTTTTACTTGCCATTTTTGTTCTATTAAGTCCTTAAATTGATTGCACAATATCTGCAGAGAGGACATTCTGTCTAATTATTGAAACATTAATATTATCAAAAACACTCTGATATTCATATCTAGAATAATGTCTGATCAAATGTCTGGGCACCCCATGACCCATTTAACATATAAAATTGATTGTCACAAAGTCTCCCTGTATCTGTCATTATTTCTCTTAGAAAGTATCAACCTTCTGTTACCTTGCTCTAGTTATCAAAGTAAAGATTCAATTTTGAACTTCTTATAATTTTGGAAAGCAGGGGCTTTTCATGGAAGAATTCTTCCATGAGAGAAATATATGATTATGCTTTGCAAAATTAAAAGTGTTAATTAAATCTGTGTGTCCATTCAACAAATTATTACTGATTGTCTATTCTAGGCATAGCTTCTCAGTTACAAAAGAAATATTAAAAAATCAATCCTGTCCTTAAAGAATTCAAACATAGAAAAGGATTTTTGTAGGTGAAATGAATTATATTCATTTAGAATATCATGGACAATAAAAAATATTTCTAGAGGAACATATGTTAAAATTCAAGGAAGAATAACTTCAAGGAGAAAAGATTGGTCCAGGGAACATTTATAGAATAAAGTTTCTTCCCACTGTTTTAAAAGTAGGAAAAAACATCTGGGATGAGAACAGTATATTACATATAGGTACTAGATATTTTTATCCAATACATAAAGACAAAAGAAAAATATTACTACGTATATTTACATAAGAAAAATTTTCTGTCACTTCCATGAAATTTTTATTCCTTACAAAATGCTACAATAAGCAATTTCAGTATTCGTTATGAAAATAAGAAAAACTAAGATTGAAATGGGGGGAAGGGGTTATTTTATTAAGTAGGATGTCACCAGAAAAAAAGCTCATTTAGTTTCAGCTTTTAAATACTATTATATTTAGTGTTCATATTGGGTCCACTTTTGATTTCTCTATCAGGAGAATAAAGTCATGCTGGATTAAAATAAATTTCTATCAGAATATGTCAATATTTTTGAAAAAGAGACAAATTCACTGAATTAGCAAAACAGCACTCACTGAACAAAATTTGTAAAGAATATGGTGAAAATATTTCATTTTTGTTTTTTTTTAGAATTAAAAGTAGCTAAATTCAAAACATATATCCAATTATTCTGTTTCTGATTTCAATGTCTTGCCTTTTTATGAAATAGATATTCTAGCACTATTTTATGAAGAATATGAGAACATATTTTAAATGATATTATGATTAATTAATCACAACTCATTTATAAAGAAGTTGAAGGTGTTATTTTATATGAACTAAAGTTAAATACTAATTAGTATGGTATTATGACCTTCTGAGCAGAGTCTATATTTGAAAAATATTTCAAAGTAATTTTATTTTATATTTGGAAGCCCTAAAAAAGAAAAGAAGAGCTATTATCCACACAATCAAAATCCACTCAGCTAGAAAATATTATGGCTCACTTAGAACAGTTTACCAGAAGAAGGAAAAAACAACTACTAACATTAAGGCTTAATGGGATATCAGTTGTCATAATATTTGCAATAAAATAATGTTTTGTTTATTTGACAATCCACCATTTCAAATTCCAAAATAAATTCAAGAAAGTCTATATGCTGAATTATTAACATGGCTAGGCATCCTAGAACACAAAAATGAAATGAGTTTGAGGTATTCAAAAATTTTTACTTAGACTGTGGTGTGATGATTAACAGTATGATTTTATGGAATTATATAGAACATATATTTTTCAAATAAATTGTGTAGTTGGAATTATGTGTATTCTATTATCTCAGATATTTGAATTGTAATGAAAAGTATATACAATGAATGTCATTATAAAAAACAAAATATGAATCTTTTTAAAAAGTCCAATAATTATTATTACTCGGCTGAACTTACAGAAGAGATATTTTAAACTAGAAAATTTGATTGCTCATTCAAGTTTGCATAGCTATTAGTAGTCAAAGCAAAATAAAATTTCAGGTATATTATCTCAAAATTCCAATTTATCATACCATGATAAATTTCCAATATTACTATTTGAAATTAGGGGGAAGTCTTTTTTTTAGTATTTTGTTCTTTTTTTATGTACATCACAGTAGGTTATATTTTGAAATATTATACATATATGGAATATAACTTCCCATTATTGTGGTTGCATATGATGTAGACTTACACTAGTCATGTATTCATAATGTTCATAGGAAAGTTACGTCCAACTCATTGTACTGTCTTTTCTATTCCCATCCCCTCTCCCTTTCATTCTACTTTGTCTAGTCCAATGAACTTCTATTCTTTTCTGCCCCCATCTTATTGTGTATTAACATCTGCATGTCAGAACATTCTGCCTTTCTTTTTATGGAATTGATTTATTTCATTTAGCATGATGGTCTCCAGATCCATTCATTTATTGGCAAATACCAGAATTTTATTCTTGCTTATGGCTAAGTAATATTCCAATGTGTGTGTATATATCTAACAGATTTTCTTTATCCATTTATCTCTTGATGGGCACCTAGGTTGATTTCATGTTAGCTATTATGAATTTAGCTTTTACAAACATTGATATGGCTGCTTCACTGTAGTATGGTGATTTTAAGTTCCTTGGTATAGACTGAGGAGTGAGATAACTGGGTCAAATGGTGGTTCCATTCTAAGTTTTCTGAGGAATTTTCATAATGTTTTTCAGAGTTGTTGTAGCAATTTGAAGTCCCTTCAGCAATGTATAAGTGCACCTTTTTCCCCACATCCTCACCAACATTCATTATATTACTTGTATTCTTGATAATTGCCATTCTGAGTAGAGTGAGATTAAATCTCAGAGTAGTTTTAATTTTCATTTCTCTACTTACAAGAGATGTTGAACATTTTTTTTCATATATTTGTTGACCATTGTATTTCTTCTTCTGTGAAGTGTCTCTTCAGTTCCTTCTTCCATTTATTGGTTGAGTTATTTTCTTTTTTTGTTTTTAAGTTTTTTGAGTTTTTTTATATATCCTGGAGGTTAATGCTCTGAGGTGCAATGGCAAAGATTTTCTCCCATTGCTCTTAGCAGGAAGTCTTTAAAAATGGACTGGATTGTCACAGATTCTTATCAATAAGAAAGGAGGCATTGAATTTTTCTTCCACATAATTGGACAATATATTAAGCCTATTGAGGCTTCTGAAACGTCTTTCAATTTATGTATTGCATCTCACAGGCTAAACTAATAGTAGGATAAAAAAGAACAGTTTTTAAAGTGCCATATAACTTGAATATAGAAAGTGTGTCTTGGACTATTTAGTCTTGCTATATCCAAATATCTGAGACAGGGTAATTTATAAAGAACATAAGTTTATTTTATTCAGAGTTCTAGAGTTTGGGAAGTCCAGAAACATGACATGGGCTTCTTCTAGGTATCTGTTAAAGACATTTTTGCTACATAATAACATGACAGAGGGGACCACAAGACAAGGCAGAGCAAGCATGCGTGCTTCAAATCTCTCTTCCTCTTCTGATAAAGGCACTAGTCTCATCATGAAGTGCCATTCTCATGACTTTATTTAATCTTAAGTATTTCCCAATAGTCTCACCTTCTAATAATAGTAATATGTAATTTGGCGATTAAGCTTCTAGGATGTAACCTTTGGGAGACTTATTTAAACCATAGCAGAGTGCTAATGGAACACTTGTTCCAATAACTTTATTTTGTTTTATTCTGTATCAGTGATTCAGGAGTATTGTGTTGGCTTTGCATTTCAACATACATGGGATTTCTGTTGCTCAACATACTCCTATAATTACACTGTGCCTCTCTGTGTCAGGAAGAATGGTGGTAATATGAGTGTCCAGAGACAGGAAGATAATACAGTTCAGTTAGAGCATGTGCCTTATGGAGTAGTTATATTAAAGGAAACCAATAAAAATTTTAAATTAGAACAAAATAACTACAGATTCTCAAATCTATCAGAAACATACAAAGCTTTCTGCATCTAATTTTAAAAGAAGTTTTTTTCCAAATAAATTGATGGAAAAAAAAAGACTATTCATCCGCATAATTGATGTACAGGACATGCTCTATAAAACAGAGAAAAAATGGTTAAAGTTATGAGGGAAAAGAAAAGAGACTAGAAAAATAGAAACAGGGGTTAGTACGTAAATAGTAGAAGTTGAAGAAAGAGAATAAAAAATTGACCAAGTAATAGGAGTAAACTTCACTGAAATGAAAAAAGAAACAAAAAAGAATGAACAAAGAGAAAATGAATGAAAAAGAAGGAAAAGAATACTTGGATTTTCCAAGTGAATACACTTACAAATTTCCAAGAAAGTTGATGATACCAAACTAATATTAACAACAAAAATGACAATATTAATAAACATGATTTAATAAACTATTATTTGTAAGGCTTACTATGTTCCAAGCACTGTTTTAAGTGTTCACAGTATATTGATTCATTAAACATTCCCATTAATATTGTAAGTTTAATGCTATTTTAATATTGACTGATCAGTGCCATAGACATAAGCAGTATGCTCAAGTAGCCGAATAAAAAATCATGTTCTTAATATCTACTGACTCTTGGAGCAATATTTTGATATCCTGTGATATATTTCTTACAAACTGGGGCTGCAAGAACCACCAAAGGAAACCAAATTAGATGAACATCACATTTTTAACCACCATGTTGTAAACGAGAAGATAGTTGGGTGAATATTACTCATTCACATAGTTTATAAAAAGATTGTTCATGATATACAGAAACTAAGAATCATTGATTCACTGAGGCATCTGGTCCAAAAAAATATAATCAATCACAACTAAACAACAGAGAGGATATGTATAGAAAAAGATTTTAAAAAAAGAGGAAAGTAGATGCACACAAGCTATTTAAATCACAAAATGCATATTTAAATTTGTCATAAAGTATTTAAAGAAAATTTACATTAATTTTTTTGAGACCAAAAGGACAAATTCTGTGAAAATTTTATGGTTTGCTCAAAAATATGAAAGCAGTCCTATGATATCAAAATTTGAGAAGAAGACAGAAACTGAAAAATTTTTTTGTGA
The DNA here is from genome assembly GCF_052094955.1 of Ictidomys tridecemlineatus. NCBI lineage: Eukaryota > Metazoa > Chordata > Mammalia > Rodentia > Sciuridae > Ictidomys > Ictidomys tridecemlineatus. Next base: position 108,030,384 of record NC_135479.1, read on the forward strand.
GATAGAAGGAAGAATGAAGAATAAATTATTTTGTTGAACAGATATTGTGTGTGGATAGGGAAAACAGTTTATGCTGTTTTCCAGTGACTACAGGAAAACATGGTTGTGAAACAGAAAATATTTAACACTCGATTAGAAAGTTTATTATTTAATTTCCTGTTTAACAATGTCTAATGGTATAAAAATTATTTTTAAAATATATCTGGGTAACATATGTATTTATTTTTGGTGAAGATTATTGTGATGGTAGAAGTTAAATAGCAGATTAATCAGACACCACATTAGCAGATGATAAAATTAAGTATAAACATTGATATGATTGATTGTATATCATCTTCTGAGAAGTGTCTGTTCAGTTCCTTGGCCCATTTATTGATTAGGTTGTTTGTTTGTTTGGTACTTAGCTTTTTGAGTTTTTTATATACCCTACAGAATGGTGCTTCATCTGATGTGTGAAGGATAAAGATTTGCTCTCAAGAAGTAGGTTCTCAAAGATTGTTTTTTTTGCTGAGAAGAAACTTTTTAGTTTTTTTTTTTAGTTTGAGTACATCCTATTTAGTGATTCTTGATTTTAATTCTTGTGCCAAAGGAGTCTTATTAAGGAGGTTGGGGCCTAATCTGTTATGATGGAGATTAGGGGCTACATTTTCTTCTGTTAGACACAGGGTCTCTTGTTGTATTCTTAAGTTTTTGATCCATTTTGAGTTGAGCTTTGTGCATGGTGAGAAATAGAGATTTAATTTCAGTTTGTTCCATATAAATTTTCAGTTTTCCCAGCACCATTTGTTGAAGAGGCTATCTTTTCTCCAATGCATGTTTTTAGCACCTTTGTCTAATATAATTTTGTGGGTTAGTGTCTATGTCCTCTATTCTGTACCATTGGTCTACCAGTCTGTTTTGGTGCCAGGCTCCTTTTGTTACTAGTGCTCTGTAGTATAGTTTCAGCTTGGTATAGTGATGCCACCTGCTCACTCTTTCTGCTAAGGATTGCTTTAGCTATGCTGGGTCTCTTATTTTTCCAGATAAATTTCAGCATTGATTTTTCTATTTCTATGAAGAATGTCATTGGGATTTTGATCAGAATTTCATTAAATCTGTATAGTGTTTTTGGAAGTATGGTCATTTTGATCATATAAATTCTGCCTATCCAAGAGCAAGGTAGATCTTTCAATCTTCTAAGGTCTTCTTTGATTTTTTTCTTTAGGGTTCTGTAATTTTCATTTTATAGATCTTTCACCTCTTTCATTAAGTTGATTCCATGTTTTAAAGTGAATGCTTTCAATTTTACTTATTTATTTATTTTGATGCTCTTGTAAATAGGGTAGTTTTTCTCATTTCTCTTTCTGAGAATTTGTCACTGATATACAGAAATGCCATTGATTTATGGGTGATGATTTTATATCCTGCTATTTTCTGAATTCATTTATTAGTTCTAGATATTTTTTGGTGTGACTTTTAGGGTCTTTTAGGTATATAATCATATCATCAGCAAATAGTGCCAATTTGAGTTCTTCTTTTCCTATGTGTATCCCTTGAATTTCTTTCATCTGTCTAATTGGTCTGGCCAGTGTTTCAAGAACTGTGTTAAATAGAAGTGGTGAAAAAGTGCCTCCCTTTCTTGTTCCAGTTTTTAAAGGGAATGCCTTCAGTTTTTCTCCATTTAGAATGTTGTTGGTCAACAAATATATGAAAAAATTTTCATCATCGCTAGCAATTAGAGAAATGCAAATCAAAACTACTCTAAGATTTCATCTCACTCCAGTCAGAATGACAGCTATCATGAATACAAACAATTATAAGTGTTAAGGATGTGGGGAAAAAGGTACACTCATACACTGCTGGTAAGACTACAAATCGGGGCAACCAAATTGGAAAGCAGTATGGAGATTTTTTGGAAAATTAGGAATGGAACCACCATTTGACCCAGTTATCCCTCTCTTCAGTCTTTACCCAAAGAACTTAAAAACAGCATAACTACAGGGACAAAGCCACATCAATATTTATAGCAGCATAATTCACAATAGCTAAACTGTGGAACCAACCTAGATGCCCTTCAATAGATGAATGGATTAAAATGTGGCATATATTCACAATTGAATATTATTCAGCAATAAAAGAGAATAAAATCATTGTATTTGAGGTAAATGGATGGAGTTAGAGAAGATAATGCTAAGTGAATTTAGCCAATCCCCCCAAAACAAATGCCAAGTGTTTTTTCTGAGATAAGGAGGCTGATTCATAGTGGGGTAGGGATAGGTAGTATGGAAGGAATGGATGAACGACAGAGGAGTGGAAGGGGAAAAGAGGGGGCATGGGGTTAGAAATTATGGTGGAATGTGATGGACATTATTACCCAAAGCACATGTGTAAAGACATGAATTGGTGTGAATATACTTTGTATACAACAAGAGATATGAACAAATGTGCTCTATATATGTAATATGAATTGTAATGCATTCTGCTGTCATATATAAATAAAAATAATAAAAGAAATAAAACAAAAAATTATATGATAACTGATCATGAATTTAGTGGAACAGAATAGATACTTCACAAATATATCTTTGAGAATTTATTATTTACTTATCAGAACAGAGTAGATGGATTATTTAATAAGGTTGCTTGTTCAACCAGCTAATCATCTGAAAATACAGTATAACAAAAACCCCTGAATGGATTCACATTTTGAAATGATCAAATTTAGTATAGTATTAGTCAAGGTTCTTCAGAGAAATAGAGCAAGTAGAATCTTTATTTAAGGAGTTTTATAGCTGGGCACCATGGCACATGCCTGTAATCCCAGAGGGTGGAGATACTGAGACAGGAAGATTGCAGGTTTAAAGCCAGCCTCAGCAAATTATCAAGGCTACAGCAAATTTTTGAGAAGTAGTTGTCTCAAAATAAAAATTAAAAGGGGTGAGTATGTGGCTCAGTGATTAAGCCTCCTTGGGTTCAATCATCAGTACCTCCCCCCAACAAAAAAAGGAGTTTTACTGTTTTGATTGGCTCCTACTATTAAGCAAGTTCATAGAACAAAATATACAGTGTAGGTGGATACCCTGGAGAGCATGGAGATGAAGCTTAAAGCCAGTCAGCTGAAGAATGTCCCCTTGCTTAGGAAAGTCTGTCTTTGCTTTATTCGGGCTTTCAGTTGACTGGATGAAGCCCACTCACAGTATGGAGAATAAACTTCTTGCTCCAGGTTTACCCATTTAAATGTGGTATCACCTCACACAAGTGACATCCAAGTTGGCACATATAAGTAGCTGTTACAACTATGCAACACAAGGTACTTAAGAAGAGTAGGAGGGTAAACATTGACTAAGACGAATGGGGGGAGAGAAAGGAAGAGAGAAGGGAAAACATATGGAAATGGTAGGAGACCTTCAGTGATACACAAAATAATAAGAGGTTATGAGGGGCAAGGGGGTGGGGGGAAAAAAAGGGGAGAGAATTGAACAACAGCAGAGGAGCTAGAGAGGGATGTTGGGAGGGGAGGGGAGGGGAGGGGGGATAGTAGGGGATAGGAAAGGTAGCAGAATACAACAGTCACTAATATGCCATTATGTAAAAATGTGAGTATGTAACAGAAGTGAGTCTGTATTATGTATTTGGGGAGTTCAAAACCCAATTGAGTCGAATGTATGAAAGATGATATGTCTTGAGCTCTGTAATGTTTTGAACAACCAATAAAAAAAAAAAAAAAAAGAAACCACACATCATTCTTCTGTCTAGAAATTGATGTAATTGGCAGTAAGTGGAGTATTTCCTCTCAGACCATCAGCAGAACACTGCTGAAAGCATATCTTTGATTGTCTGTTCAAAGGTAGGGACAGGGTATTAAAGAGGCAATCCATGAGGCATTGAATAACAGGCACTGAACAATTCTTTCTCCAAAGTTGTTACTGAAAAAGCAGGGAGTTAGTTTTATTGAGTCGTTTACTCTTGAGAAAGCTGCAAAAAAAAAAAAAAAAAAAAAAAAGCTTAATTTTTGTAGTTTGTGGTCACAATAGCTTTCTCCCCTTCTTAGAAAAAAAAAGTGTAGTCATTCTAAGAAACAATGTTTTTTATGTCTAGGTATTGCTCAAAAATATAATGCTTCCTCTAGTTTATCTCCTTTTATGTTCCTAAAATTACATGCTTAAATGAGCAATTCTATGCTTCCCTCATGAATCAAATACCAAGAATATTCATGTTTTTTATTGTTATATTTTAAAAATGTTTTTCTTATATAAAAATTGATTCAAAATTAGAATGAATAATATGTTTACATTTTTTCTAGCCTACCAAAGAGATAAGAAAATAGTACTTGACATTACAATATAATTATTTATAATGTTCACTAAAACATTATAAATGGTATCAAAACTCAGGTATTTTCTAAAGGTAATTAGAGCTTTGTTTAAAAAGACAAACAAACAAACAAACAAACAAAACCTCCTGCTGAAATATTCAGACTCCATGGCTCCCATAAAATTGTTTAAAAAATCATTTACCTTAGCCTTAGAATAACATTCATCTTAAATTTGCTCGAGAATAAGAAGTATACTAGGGATTAAAAATTGTTAAATTGCTAGTTGTAAAGAGAAAGTTATAATTAAGATTTTGTTGAAATACAATAATTTTACATTATAAAATTTTTGAATTTTTAAATTATTACTTTCTCTTTTCAACTACATTTTAGTTATGAGTGTGTGTGTGTGTGTGTGTGTGTGTGTGTGTTAGTTACTGTGATGCAATACAGATCTGTGTGCATTCTAAGCAAGCCCTCCATCACTGACCCTCAGCCCCTGTTTAACTATGTTTAATCCCTTATAAATTTCTTATTCTAGAACAATCTTGAGAGGAACATACTTTTCTGACTAAGACAAATTACTTTGGTAGTTTTTTATGTTATGGTTTAAATATGAGGTGTCCCCCAAAAAGGTCATGTGTGAGACAATGCAAGAGGTTTTAGAGGTGAAATTATTGGGTGTGAAAGTCTTAACCCAATCAATGCATGAATCCTCTGATAGGAATCAACTGGGCAATAAGTGCAGGCAGGTAGGGTGTGGCTGAAGGAGGTGGATCCCTAGGGTTGTGCCTTTATGGTTTATTAATATCAACCAGTCATGGCTTGATGAGCAGAGCTGTCTCTCTGCTTCGTGACCATCATGTCCTTAGCCACTTTCCTCCACTATTCTCTTCTAATGATGTGTTCTGCCTTACTGGAGACCCAAGGAGTGAAACCAGCCTTCTATGGACTTAGATCTCTGAAATCATGACCCCCGAATAGAATTCTTCTTCTCTAATTGTTCTTGTTAGGTCTTTTGGTAGCAGCAAAGAAAATGGTGACTAAAACACTTTATAAATTAAAATATAGATTAATTGGTTGGGATCAATACAAATATTTCTTACCTTATACGTGTGCAAAAAATAGAGGCATTTTATCACTTAGAAATATAAAGTGTACAGAAACAAATATCTCAACTGACTCATCACCCCTTTATGGTTGTTTTGCTGACTTTGGCTATAGCATTCTGCCACAATCCAGCAGCTATGCTAGTTCTGTTATGACATCACCTAGAGTAAATTCTATTTGTTGGACATTTTCCCAAACTTTGAATTAAATTGAACAAATAGATAGCAAACAAGTGAAAAGCAGAGAAAGAATATCAACTTGAAATGTGTCATGTAATATTTCTATGGTTTATCCTTACCTGCCTATTATAGATAGGCATTCATCATTGGTGTTTTGTAACTTTCTGAATTTGCTGCTTCTTTTTTAATGGTGTTCCATCTTCGGCCTACTTCAGTTTTTCTTCCAGAGTTTGTACAGATGGATTCCCCAATGTGTTCTCTGTCTCTTAGTTTCCTGTATGGCTTTTTCTATACAAGTAAGTGTTGCTTATCTCTTAAGATGGGTATACATTCTGAGAAATGAATCATTAGGCAGTTTTACTCTTAGGCAATTTCATCATTTTGCAAATATCAGTGTGGACTAACACAAACTAAAGTGGCTACAATGTCACTAGATTATATAATCTTATGTGATCACCCTCATACATACTATTTGTTTTTAACCAAAATATCTTTATGCTACTCGTGGCTGTACTCTGCATACTACACTTCTGTAGAGGTCTCTCACACTGAAAGGTTGTAAGAGGTACCTTTGCTATTTTAATAAGAAAATCTCTTCAACCAGTTCCTAGAACTTCATACAATCATGGAATATTCTTCACTAGATAATAGCTTCAATTTTCTTTTCCTATTCTTTATTCAATTATTTCAATTTAGATAGATTTTCCAAGTTTCATTTATTTTTTGTCCTGTGCTTAAGCACTGGGATGGAAAATGAAATATATTTGCCTTGCTGCCTGAGCTCAATTATATTCCTTTGACATTAATTAAATTTTATGTGTCAACAAACACATATTATGCTGGGAGCATGCATCTTTATGGTGTCTTTCATAGAGGGTAATTATAAAATGATAAAATTTAAATGAAGCATATTCAATTTAAGTATACAATGTATGGAGAAAAACAGAAGGGAACCTTATTTGTCTCTTTGTTGACTACCTCCTGTGGAGAAAGATGGATGTTTGCTCCAGTATTCAGGTATTCCTGTTTCCAATTTATAATCCCAGTAGTGAGGTGATGAGTACATATTCATTCTATTCATCTCTAATTTCCAAATAAATTATGATGGACAAACATTTATAGAGTGCTTTAGACGTGAAAGAAGAAAAATAATACATATGAAAGGATTTGTTTGGTAGGAGATTTCTGCTTCATTCATAATCTGATTAGGCCAGATTTCACAATGTGATTTTGTAAAAGCACCAAGGTGAGGATTCTATGAATTGCACAATTTAGTATTATAAAGTTGTGAATGCTTCTTTAAGCAGATCTGCAGGTTTAATTCAATGTTTCTCAAAATTTATATAAGAATGTATTTTTATGGAAATTGGAAAACTGGTCATAAATTTGATATAAACACTATGGGTCAAAAATGGCTGAGCAAATCTGAAATAAAAAATAAGTAGAAAGATTTATACATACAGATATAAAGATTATAATAAAATTATATCAATTAAGACAGGTTAGTATGGGTTTTGAAGACAGATAAATGATTGGAGTGTAATTCAAACAAATGTACACATATTCAGTCCTGATTTACTGAATCCAAAAGAAAAGGATTTTTTCATTAAGTTAATAAATATCAATTTGGATACACAATATGGATATGGGAAAAACACTAACCTGTATGTTATGAGATACACAACACACACATACACACACACACACACATTCATTGTGGATGTAGATGTAAATAAAACAACATAACTTCTAGCAATAACAAAATAATGGCCTTGGTTTGAGTATTTTGGAAAAAAAAACATACATGTATGCACAAAACATACAAATATACTAATCATAAAAAGGAAATACTGATAAAATGAACTTCAAAAAACCAAAAACCTTCCAATCACCAAAAAACAAAAGCAAACAAACAAAAACAGGAACATGATTGATTCTGCAAACATAGAACAATGATGGTAGGTGATATCTGCATTATACATATCTGACAAACTCAGAGCCAAATCACATGAAAAAAATAAAAATTCTATTTATTAATATAAGAAAGCAGAAAATAATTTTCACTGAACAAAAGTTTTGACCAAGCACTTTAAAAAAAGTGTCCGTTTTGTAACTTAACATTTAAAAACTGGTCAACATCACTAATCAAGAATAAAATGCAAAATAATGCTTTATATATTTTTAACATAACTCTATGTATCTACTTATTGTTCTGGAAGCAAAAAATTTTCTAGATCAAAATAGACTATTATTAATTACAATAGCCAAATACATTTCCACACTCATTGATTCCCTTTACAGTAATACAATGGCAGCCAGATGATTACAAATGTGCATGCAATAAAAAGGGTGTCTTAAACCATAGGAAAGGAACCCCAACATTATTAGATTGGGAGTTTATGTAGGTTGTTGGATGCCCTCTTCCTATCTTGATGGAAAGAGAAAAATCTTTGTTTAGTAATGTTTCCCAGAGGATTGAAGTGTAAATCCATGTTTCCACTGAACAAAGAGTAAAGCAGCACAGAATGACAATTAGCTCTGTCCTTACAATATGTACATTTTCTTTGCTCAGGAAGCCCTAACCATTAAAGAATTTAATAGAATGCATAATTCACATGAAACATGGATGCACAAACATCAAAATGAATGCATTTAAAAAAGCAAATAAAACAAAATCCAAAACCTACAATTAATCAGCATTGTTACGGATGTGAAGTAATTAAAATTCATATAGTGCTTATGGGACAAAAATGGTTATAATTACTTTGGAGAAATCTTTGGCAGTATCCACTAAATAAATTACAACTTCTAACATACTCAATGGAGAATGTTTATATATGTTGATTAAAAACATGTACTAGAATATTTGTAGGATCATTTTTTACTATTATCAAAATTTGGAAAGAGCTCAAGGGCCTATTAATAGTAGAATGGATAAATACATTGTGCTATATTCATATAATATAATATTTATTATTATTTTATATTTAAAAAAAGGATGCAAACGAATGAATTATTTCCAAAGGTAACAATATAGAGGAATCTCAGAAATATAAGTTTGATGTACAGATACTCATACATGATGGTAGTGCATTAAAAAATATATTTATGATATTATTGCTTATAAAATGAAATATTACGCAGCCATTAATACAAGAAATAAACAGTCATTTAAAATATTTGCAGGATATACACTGTAAACTTCAAACAATTAAATGTGCAGTTGGTGTTATGTGACACCTGAGAATTCAATATGATCTGAGAATTATGTCTGCATGTCATGGATTATCTGTGTTTTTGACAAGCTGTTGCTTGGGAGGATAGATGCAGGACAATATTAACAGGCAGTATGGTAAAATGTTTAGAAATATTGCTTTTAGATCAATAGTACTTAGGTCTAAACTCTGACTTCAACATTTATTTCATCTATGAAGTAACTATTTTCACATATTTTTCAACCTGTTACCTTAACTTTCAATTGCTTGGTTCAAATACAGGTATGATGGGAATAATCCAATTAACTGTCATTAGATTTTGAGGGTAATTGGTAAAACACAGGCTAGAATCTGATACAATGGAAATTGTAAGAATAAGAATAAGAATAAAAATAACTACAGGCTAAGATCCTCTTGTTTGAAATGTTCCAAAGTCTGAGACTTTTAGAGAAATATAGTACCATAAAGTGAAAAAATTCCACACCTCAAGTGACAGGCCATAGCCAAATATAGACACATTAAAAGTATTGTTTAAAGTTACTTTCAGAATATGTATATATGATATATATATATATATATATATCATATATATATATCCTAAATGATGAATTTTATGTTTAGACTTTTTTCCCATCTCCAATATATCTTATTATGTATATGTAAATATTCCAAAATCAGGAAAAATCCAAGATCCAAAATGCTCTCCTTCCTAATCCTTTTGAGTTACCTTGTATTACATCTATTTTAAATATATTCTATATTTTATAAGCTAATTATTATTGCTACTTTAGTAATAATAGTAACTTATTCCTAGGAAATTTAGTGGAGCCAGGAAAAATTAAGGCTCAGGTCCAAAATTAGATAATCAGAGTAGCAGAGCTAAATTTAAGGTGGAATTTTCAACTGTGACATTCTGCTATGACAAGGTAAAGACTTGGGGAAGAGAAAAATCTTGAGACTTGGGACAGGGACTAAAAAACCTTGAACTCTCAGAATCCCCTAAATGCCCTAAAAATACTTAAGTGGCCCACTTCTTTCGCCCTGATGGGAGTTAATATGTCTCTTTAGTTAAAGAAGGTGCATAGGCAATTACTTGTGTCTCTGTCAGAATCTATACCCCTATTCCCTCCTGCCTTGCAAATCAGCAACTAGGACCATTTAATAAACAATTTGGAGGAGAAGTAGTCTTGTTGTGTGGAAAAATGGCCAGTATGATGGACACATGGTTAATAGCAAATGGTTGACTAGTTGATCAGGGTCTTGGAACAAAAAACAAGAACAGACTAGGGACAGAAGGTCTTGGAAGGAGACATGTGGATCCACATATGTGAACACATTTGTATTGCACATTTTGCTTAAGATAAGAAAACTAAAAGCACTTTTCTGCTCTCACACACTCAGAACTCACTACTTCACCATTAGTCAACAAAATATGTAGTTGGGATCAATTCTTGAAGTCAGTTCTTCTGCAGATACTGACTGTTTTGCAATTTAACTCAATTGACACTAACTTCCTGGAGAGAAGGTCAGATCCCACAGGGTGAGGGTTCAGTCTCATAAGATTGCTCCCTACTTCACAAGCCCTAGGCTGCAAATTGTGTTTTTGATCAGTAGTTTTTAAAGCAGAGTTCTCACCATTCCCTGCTAAGTCTTGATTAATTTGCTAGAGTGCTCACAGTAGTTGAGAAATCACTTTACTCAACTTTTCCAATTTATTATGGGGGTATTTTAAAGCATATAAACCAAAAGTCAGTTGAAGAGATACATAGAAGGAGTTCCAGGAATGTCCCAAATGCAGGAGCTTCCATTCCCTTGAAGTTGATATGTACCACCTTCCTGGCACATTGGTTTGTTCTTGCTTACCATCTTTGAAACTCTCTGAACTACATAGTTCAGTGATTTTATTTTATTTATTTTTTGGTACTGGGGACTGAACTCAGGGGCACTTAATCAGTTCAATGATTTTTTTTAATATTTATTTTTTAGTTGTAGTTGGACACAATACCTTTATTTTATTTATTTATTTTTATGTGGTGCTGAGGATCCAACCCAGGGACTGGCAGATGTTAGGCAAGCTCTCTACTGCTAGGCCACAACCCCAGCCCCAGTTCAGTGATTTTTTGATAGAGGCTTCATCCCATAGCCATAATCAACTATGAACTCCATTTCTATCCTTTCTCTCCTCTCTGGATAATAGAAAGAGGGCTGAAAGCTTTCAAGCTTATCATTATGCCTTGATCTTACTGGTGACTAAAAATCCCACCAAGATTGGGAAAAGAAGAAATATTGTCCTAGAAGTATACAAATCTTCAGTGTTCAAGCTTGTTTCTCAAAGAACAAAAGTGCCCCCAATGTATTGTACTTAGGCACATAATATTGAAACTGTTGAGAAACAAAAGCAAACAGGGATTTTAAAAGCTATCTTTAAAGTGTCAAAAAGAAGACTGCCAGCTGACTTTCAAACAGGATAGATGGAAAAAAGAATTAAGTGAAATACTATATTTTAGTGCTGAAAGAAAATATACCCATGTAGTATAGATGTTAAGGGAATACAATAAATAAATGTGAAAATAAAATAAAATCATCTTCAGAGAAGCATGAACTAACAAATTTGTTGTCATAAACGTTTACTAAAATAAACACAGAGAGTGCTTTAGGGAGAAAGATGATGACTCCAGACAGAAACCCCAAAGTTCATGGACAAAGAACAATAGAAACTGAGTTAAATATTTTAGGTTCCTGCTGGGCATGGTGTCACAGGACTGTAATCCCAGCAATGTGGGAGGCTAAGGCAGGAGAATGGAAAGTTCAAAGCCAGGAACGTAGTAAGGCTTTAAACAATGAAGCAAGATCCTGTCTCTCTCTCTCTCTCTCTCTCTCTCTCTCTCTCTCTCTCTCTCTATATATATATATATATATATATATATATATATATATATATATATATATATATAAAAGTGGGGAGTACTGTGGGTGTGGCTCTGTGGTTAAGTGCCCCTGAGTTCAATCCTAAATACCATAAATAAATAAATAAAATAAAATAAAATAAAATCTTATGTTCCATGATCAAAGTTCTTGGAGTCCTTCTCTTTCAGGTAGTGAATTAAAAAATTTAAAAAGCATATTGATAAAGATATTTTTTACTTCTCAGCAGCTCAACCTAGAAGTGACATTTCCAATCACATTGCAATGGTAAGAACAGTCATATAGTCATATAGATTTAAGAAGACTGAGAACTGTAGAGAGCTACCAAAAAGGATAAAACTGCTTCAAAATTACTTCTTAAGCTGACACCATTCATTACATTCACCTGTCCCAAAGTAACACAAAGTAGTTGTGTGAGGATAAAATACATGCTTTTGTTATAAGTCCTAAGATTTAAAATTTTATCTGTTTTACTATTTAGTATCACTTAAGTTGACAAATAACTCATGAAAAAAATTTAAGCACATTTCTCCTTCTGCATAATAGGATGAAAACATTATTTAATTCATTTTTTAAACATTTGAAGGTTTTGTTAGTTGACAAAAGCACCCAATTAAAATGACAATTCTGAGGATTGAATGGTGTACAAACTAGTGAAGAATTTTCATGAATGATGGTGATTATGTCCTCTTTGCTTTTCATGAATTTATAGAAGAGTAGTAGAAGAGGATAAAAACAGATAGGTATCTCTAATGAAAGGAAGAACAAAATGCCATCTACCACAATGGTTCAAATTAATTTAAATTGGGAACTGATTTCCAAGTTGTGTCCAGTAGATGGGGAATGTCAGATCAGGTATGTCAAGTCTGGAACATGCTTCTTATAAACATTTAGTTGTATTTATAAATCCATATAGACAACTATTATCTATTGATTGATTTGGATTCAGTGACAGTTTGTGTGGGATAAATATCTATTTTTTTATGTCAACTTAAATTGAATAATATTTCAGTGTTATCTTTTTTAAAAGTTATTTTTTATCTTTGAAATTAAATAAACTATTTTTATATTTCTATTTAAATTATAAAAATAAGTTATGGCAGGGTAAATCATAAACATGTGATTAATGGGGACTTATCCAAAAGAAAAAACAAAACTATATGTATTTTTTGGTTTGGTAAATTGAATTTTATCAGTGAAGAATGTAATTTCTCTTGTTTAGTTCCAACTTCTTTTTTCAAGTAAAACAAAAACAATTTAAAGTGACTGATGAACCTGTTGTGAAATGAAAGTTGGGCATAGTTTGGGAAAACAATATAGTTAGTTACAATACAATGTAATGTTCTGCCATGCAAGTCTGCTAAGCAATTATTTGCTGGCAGTAAATATCCTTAATCTTTATTAACTTTTATGTTTGGTAATACTAATGTAAAATCTAGTACAAGCAACTTTTTTTCCTGCTAATTTAAAAAAAAAATTAAAAAATTTTTCTAATTACAGTTCTGGGTAACATTTTAAATATAAAAAATTATTGAAATTTCCATTATTTTAGTTTGCAGAAAATATAGATTTAAATAAATACCTGTTTCTGCAACATTTAAGTTTGAGGGAAAATTTTATATTTATTTGATTAGCTCTATCTGGCAACATGTTGCTGATATTAGGAAGAAGCCTCATAATGTATGCTGATTTTAGGAAATAATTGAATGATAACTTTCCAATAGAACATTAGAAGTTGGAGATATTATGTCATAATGAGTGTAAGTTCTGTCATTGCTTATAGTGACTAGCTTTCTAATGACACATTTGCACTGCAAATTTAAAAGGAGCAATTAAATTCTTCAAATATAATTTGATTTGTTTAATATAATTTTTGGTTTGGATTTTTCTAGAATAATATCATTAAGTATATTTTCATATAAAATAAAAAATAATTTTTAAAATATTTTCACTTTTAATTAAAAATTTAAATAAAAGCTTAAAAATATGCTTAACATTAAATCAACTGAAAAGTTACATACAAAGTTAAGAAATAATGTGCAAATTAATATATTTCAAATACATAAAATTAAACCTAAAAAGATATGCATTATTTTTAGCTATGAGATAATTTATTGAATAGAAAAGTTATGCTTGTTTTATTTTTCTTCATTTTCAGGGGTTAGGAAGTACTTCAAATATGGTATGACAATCTTCTAGAATGGTCCAAATTAAATATGTTGTGTAAAATGGGATTTCTCCATTTTATAAGCATCTAAAATATTGTTATCGAACTTCTGTTTTCCTGAAATACATCAATGTAAAAAAACATCAAGGTTTACTATATAACTTTAAATTTTTAGTTCTTTCTGTTTTTTTAATAGAAAAAGTCTAAATATATAAATGTGTTAGAAATAAAATTATAATTTTCATAAATTTAGTCATCAATTTTTCTATAAATTTGAAATCTATTTTTTGAGAATATTTTAAGTTTGCTGATTAAAAATCATGATTTTGAAAAGTTAGTAAGTACCATATGTATTTGAGAATTTTTTTTCAAAGAAAACTGACTAAACAGCAATATGCAAGGGACACGGAACAGAGAGTGACAGGAAGTGCAAGAGGAGTTTACACTCATCTGGTCAAATATTTGAGGCTATTTCTACCTGATTAGTGATAGATATATGTTTTATATAATATATATGTATTTTATGTATTATATATTTTTCTGATTTCTTATTTGTAAGTAAGATGTCTGAATTATATATTCTGTAAGTTTCCTATTAAATTTATTTTGTGCAGAAAAATCATAGAAGTAGTCACTATTCGTTTGGATATAGCACTATATGAATTTACTATTGCTCGTGAGAAACTTTGGGATTTAAAGACACACAACTTAGTAGCTGACTTCTATAGTTCAGAAGTTCAGAGCCCATTATACCACTGAGGCTCTCACAAGATGTGTTCTAACTAGGTGTTGACTATGCTGTTTCTCATTTATAATTAGAGATTTTCTACCAAATTCAGTTGAGTTGATGGTATAAGTCAGTTTCTTTGCATTCCAGAAACAAGGTCCGTGTCTAGTCATTTTCACTCCCAATGCCACCCATGTCCTTACCCTATCTTTGAAGTCAGCAAGGAAAAACTTCCCTCACATCAAAGCCATCTCATGCTTATAATCTCTCTGAATTTGAATCTCCTCACCAGGAAGAGTTCAAACTCTTTTAAGGGCTCACCTGATTAAGTGAATTTCATCAAGGGTAATATTCCTACATTAAGATCATATGATTCGGGGCCTTACTTATAGCTGAAATATCTCATCACAGCACCACCTAGAATGTTGTTGAACTGAACAAGTAACAAAAGGTATGAATTCCCCAGTGGGTTTAGAATCATAGGAGATATTTTAGAATCTTGCCTGCCACAATAGTGAACAAGTCAAATATTATCTTTTCTTTCTTAATGTATGGAATTAAATTTGGGAGAAAAAGTAATGCCCAAATAACAATTTAAGTGTGAAGGGTCATGGAAAATAATGTTCCTACAAGACACTCTCCTCCCCACCACAGAGAAAAATGGAGACATGGTGTGGCTAAGGAGGAGGAAGGGAAATTAGCCAAACATTAAACCTCTCCCAGTACATCTTTCCTAGTAACTGTGGGCCCCATGGGTAAAAGCAAACTTTCATTTCTCTCCTGATTCATCTCCACCATCTCCACCAAAAGCAAACATTCATCCCTTCCCAAACACAATAAATCCTGAAGGAAGGTGGTGGATACTGAAACACTGGGTCCTGAACTTTTTATCCTTTCCCATTGCCTGTTAGTCCTGGAAAGAGAAAAGCAAATAGTGAAGCTCCAGGTAACAATGAGTCCCAGAAGAAAAAGAGAAGCAGCGAACACCTAGTTCTGAGCTTTTCCCAGTGATGATGAGTTTCGGAGTTTTTACAACTTTTTTCCTGACTGTGCAAACTGACACATTCTGCCTCAGCCTCCAATAATTAAACCATCCCCATTGTAAACTGTAAAGGTCAAACCCCTTCTGTAACCAACTGCAATTTTCGTACCCATAAAATAAGTCCTTCAGTGCTTGATTGATTGACTTTGCTGCAGAATAAACAAAAGCCTGCAGATCCCTTTGAGACCTGCCTCTGTCCAGGTTATTCGTGTTTTTATAAAGGTGCCAAAACTGTGTTGGTTATTTTTGCTTACAAAGTTTATATTTAAAAAGAATTAAATAGGATAAGTTTAGGTTGTTTTTGGTGAATTTAACTGAAATCGTCTTACATGGACAATCCAACTGCAATAGCTAAAGCATAATCATTCCATAGGTTTCACTTGAAGACATGTATCTCCCTCAATGTGTCTTTGGTCATCATTTATTCCTTTCTTAACAAGGTATTTGGATGTTGCAACAATGGTTTTTCATGTGCCCTTCCAAAGCCACTTCTTTCATTCTGCCTCATACTTTACTGCCCTTCCCACCTCCCTCAGGATATGAAAATATACAAAAGGTGTCCCTCTCCATTGTTTTCTGGTTGGATTTGATAAGTGGCAGACATCAGCAACAGCTCACAGGTGGCAGGATAGTGATTTGGGGGTACCCATTTTCCTTCCCTGCTAGACTGAAGATTGACAGAACTCTTTGTCCAGGAGACCTGGCATACAGTTTTGGTTCTGTTTCTCTGGGCAATAATTCTTTTCATTCTTTTTCTTCCAGTGTGGGCAAGGTAAGAGCTCCCTGATTTTTCTGATATTGGAATTCTGTTTTTCATTTCTCTTATCTAAATATTGTAAATATCCCCCTTCTCAATTATCCTATTTTAGTGTGGAATGTTTCCCGATGCCCTTATACAAATTATTTTATCACTACAATGTATTCTTTTTTTGCCAAAATACTCCCAAATTTTGTGGTGGCCATGTGCTACAGGAACTATTTGACACTGTAAAACATAACTAGTCACATGGGCATTTCAGGGAAAACATCTGATTTCCATCAGGGAAGACAATCATTCCTCATTCTTCCTTCCTGCTTCCTCCTACCATAGTGGCAAAAGATGTAGCCTTAGAAGGCTGAAAGTATGAAAAGGTAGAATGATAACTTTGAGACACTGAACTTCATGAAACAAACCAACTCCAGGGTCAGTAGGATTTGTTGTTTCCATCAGACAGAGGCATGTATTTTTTAAATACCTTAATTTTACTTGTTTATTTATATGTGGTGCTGAGGATTGAACCCAGGGCCTCACATGTGGTAGACAAGGGCTCTCCCACTGAGCCACAACCCCAGCCCAAGGCATGTATTCTTCACTAACATATCTACCCACTTGGCTCCTCTCATGTTCCTTTCCACATAGTGATATCATCAGAAGGTTCAGTAAGGAAATATGTGGTTCTGGAGCTCTACAGTTTATTCTTCCTAAGGGTGGCCAGAGGAGGGACAGGTAAAACAGGCTCCCCAGAGGGCCCTAAATATGAAGCTCAAGTTAATCCTTTACCTCCTGCTTTTCTCTTGTTTCTTTCTTTTAACAGAATAGGACTCCTCCTACTTTTTCATAATCACCCTTTGTTTTGGCCCACCTCATACTTTATATTGCTGTTGGTAAAACGACAAACCATTGTTTCTCCCTGTTTTTTTTTTTTTAATTCTCCAAATCACAGGAAGATCTATGTATTTTGTCCTTAATTTGTTTACTTAACTCATAGTGTTTCTGTCAAGTATTTCAGAGTTTTTTCCTATCACATGATTAAGTACACCCCAATTCTTTTTCTCACAAATTTGGCTCATATCACATTTTATCTGTGTTGTGTAATACCTGATAATTTTAATGACTGATAGAAATGAGATGAAGAGAAAATGTATTTTCTGTATTACATTGGTGCGCTCTAATTATAAAAGCATATTTTAATATGTTTTTATATTTAATATAAATATTTAAATTTTATATATTTAAATTTATCATATATTTAAATTCCATATAATTTTTATATATTAATATACACTTATAATTTTTATATATTTATATAATTTAATATATAGATAATCACATAATTATATATATATAATTGTAGACATATAATTACACATATATATATACACTATACATGTATTATATCAATTATATATATATATATACATTTATATAATTTCCAGCAAACCTTTATTTTTTTTACCATAATTAAGGCCAAATGAGAAATCAAAGATTTTATGCTGTCTTTATACACATTTGGTATAATTAAGCCTGAGAAAGGTTTTGTTTTTTTTTTTAATATACATGGGAAAAAAACAAGTTTGAAAAGTAGCAAAAAGAAATAACCAAGATAATAATAAGTTGGATTTCAAAAAAGATAGGAGGGAAAGGAATTTCATAGTACATAATGCCTGATAAATAGTAATATTTAATAGAAAAGAATCTGCTTTAATCCTGAAAAAGATATTTTGAAATTAGGCTAACCAGTAAATAAATGCAACTGAAACTTTCATTTATGTGATACTCTTTCACATAATATTCATGCGATCTCAATTTCTGAGGCCAACATTTGCTATTCACTATTAGGTTTTGAGTGTGAACTACCTATATGAGACAGGAGTAAGATTAAAAAAAAATTAATGTGAGAAATTGACATGGTCAACTTATTGAACTTCGTTACATTTTACTAACATCAATGAATATAAAACCAGTTGCTGAAGTGCAAAGGAAATTAAAGATATTGTTTTTATAAATTGTTAATTTTCTGTCTCATTTTTATTATGGTAACAATTAAAACTGAAATTGCATTACTAGCATTATTGTTGCTACAGTGATATTTCATAGATACTATTTGGTGTTTTAGCGCAGAGACATTAGCATGATAAAGGGAAACAATACACATTTTATGCTTTTGTGTAATAAAGACATTTCATGTTTCTCTTTAAAATTTGAGATTACTCTCATTAACAAAATTAAACAAAACAATGATTTGGGGAATTCTGTCACTGCTTTTCTCTGGTTTATTTGTACTTTGCATTTATAGAAAAGTTTACTAGAGTAATGTAATAAAGTACAAAATCCAACTTTCTTTTCTCTCCAAATGTAAGTATTCCCGTTTGTCATATCCTGAGTCACTTTCAGAGGATTGTGGTACCAACATAAAAAAATGCCCCCATTTGTGGCTTCTAATTTTTTATTGACAACATGCATTTAGCACTTTGGTGTCAGAATCAAAGATGAAACAAAAACAAGAGAATAAATTGGAAGTGATGCCAAAGTGGCCCCAGAGGAACCAGGGTTTGGTCATGAGATTATAATGTATATTCTGAGACCTAAGTCATAACCTCAGACCCCCAAAAGGTACGGGCTGGACCTTAGTTGACTAAATCCACTCCACTACCCCTTCTAGTAGGCATAAAGCCTGTGGTGCCTGGTAAAAAGTGGGATAAGCACTCAGATCCACAAGCACTTGTAAGCAATGACAGTTAGGAGTGGGATTGTTTCTATCTTTCTGCCTTATCTAGAATCTAAGGCATATCCAGGAAGAGCAGGATAGCTATGTGACGTTGAGGTCAGGATTTTATTTGTTGTATTTCCTCAATCACTTCAGTGACTTACACAGAAATAGGTGTTCAGGAAATGTTTACTAAGTGGTTCTAGTTTTCCATGTGTTTTATTCTTCATATAGCACATATTATATACAAAAAGACAAATATAGACATACTAAAAAAGCTTTGCAGGAATGATATCACATCAAACAAACAAAATACAGGTGACTCAAACTTCCTTGTCACATTTCAGTATTTTTAGCATCTAAATATATAGAAATGAAGAATTACTATTATTCATCTTACACAAATGTTAATTGAAAGATCATTTAACTATAAAAAATAAGACAAACTTTCATATCACAATTTTGTTTTTCTTGAAGGACTTACACAAATCCAATAATAATTTCCATAAAAATTATTTCAGTCCTAAAAAAAATGAATTTTGTACCACAAATAAGCTACTTTTATGCATATAGACTTAACATGGTCACTTCAGCATCTCATTTTATAAGATTTTAAGTATATTTTTCAATTCATTCTTGATCCATACCTATCAAAAAATAATTTTATAGTACTAAAAGCTATTTGTACTTTAAATTTCAATCTTAAATACATATTGTTAGATATTTTCCATCTTTTTAACTCTATCCTTGTAATTAATTTGTAAATAGTAAATAAATTTAAAATTCTGAGAAAAAAAATTATAATAATAGGGAAGGATTTTTAAACACAGAATTATCCTCAATAACTTAATGCAATTCCTAAACATAATTCATGGAGAGGACATAGAATCTTAGGAAAAAATTATTATTTTCAATCATTATATTAATATGCTTGCTCACTCAGGCACATATTTTCACTTGAATGCACTCCTAGTATAAAAGTTTGCAAAATTAGAACATTTATTTTACTGTTATTTTTGTTATTTAAAAAAAATTCTAGAAATAAAGCAGCAGGAAATATTGCTTTATGATTGGGGCATAAATAGACACTATTACTTCAATGAATATGTCATGATTTAAATTAAATATACTTTACAAAATTAATGCAGAATCATTACTATCATGGCTCATTTTTGCTACCTATTCTCAATAAGTCATTCCAAAGATATTAATTTTAACAATTAAACTGTTCCAGTTATGAATAAGCACAATATCTATCATCTATGCCTCGGGTTTTTACAATCATTAATTTAAATATTAATTTATTACTTGCACACACATATGTCCATGTTTTTCCCATCTATTTTTCACTGGAACAGAAACAGAACCCTGGCTCCTCACCTTTAAAGTCAAAATCCATTTTGTTATGACATGTAGTCATTAAAGTTCACTTGTTTAAATCAGTACTTTTGCCCTTTAAAATGTTTTGATCAATAAAAGTATCATGAGAAGTATTAATATAAAAAGCCCTTTTAACTCAAGATCATTTTAGTAAATTGAATATGTGTTGTACAATCCCTTCTCCTCTCCTTTCTCTCCTTCCTCCCCTCTTTTACCTTGTTTTTCATCTCCTGTCTTTGTTTTTAATCAATAATATGAAACTGTACTAATTTGTTATAAAATAAATTTCACATCCTAAGGAAATAATCCTTTTGAGATAGTAACTTGAAAATGCAAAAGTAGGTATCATTACTTAATATAATATTTTATCAGGGGTTAAAAAGAATTTCTTTCAATACTTCATGCATTATAGCTGAAGGGTCAATCTTTGTAATAGACTGTATTAGTTATATAGCAAGTATTACTTTGGCTAATAACCTAATATAAAATGATTATGTTTCAATTTTTTTCCAAGGGGCTTGGAGCTTCAATCCTCTCAGCTTCAATCCAAGTTAATTATGAGGTGAGAATATATCTAGCTCCTAGCAATATCTCATGCTTTTGCCAGTAATATGACTTTGGGAGAGTTATTTAATGTATCACAGCTCTTATTCATATATTAAGATATGCATTGGAAGGTTAGGGGTTTTTTTCATCATTAAATATTGAATCATTCTGTTGTTCTCAACTGTTCTGTATTACTGAGAATGCTATGTATCCAAATTCCTTTGAGCAATTTATTTTTAACCTACACTTTCTAAATTAAACTATCTTTGTAATAAGAACTGATTTCAGTTAGAAATTGTTTTCCTTCATTCTTAGTCTTTAGATGTTCCCTGGCTCTTCTTTGCATTGGCTCATAGCTTCCTGGGATCACCTATAAACTCATTGTTAGTAATCATTGGAGAGTCATTTAGTGTGATTCATCAGCCTTTAGAATTTGGTATGGGATAGTTGATGAAAAGAAAATAGAAGGGTGATCAAACAATATATTTCACTCAAGTGGAACTTTAGATTACTCTTATATTTTTTGCATATGAATCCTCAGTTTGGGCTCTAGAGGACAAGTTCTGCAATGAACTGGGAGGCAACAATTGTTCCAAAGAAAGAAGAGAGGATGTAAAAGATAATTCAAGGACATTTTGTCTGACCTTTGTTCTACCTGTCATAATAAGTAGCTTATTGACTAGATTATAGCCTTTTCCAACACAAATATATTAGTGAAAGATGAGAATTTGCTCCAAGGCTCAATCCTATTGTTTAAGTTTGTAAGATCCAAAATTCTCCTTAAAATTATCAAGGTGACTTGGTAGGAAGTGGTGGTAGTAGTTCATTCTAAGTCCCCAATTTGATAGAAATTAGGAAAAGTTCTTTCTATTAATCCTTTTCCTCTCGTCATTCAATAAATGCACTGAGACACATATTGTTTTTTATTTATTAATTTTGCCTATAGCATCAAACATTTCTTATGAGCTATTCTAGATTTTACTGCCTTCCATTTTTTAAATTAATTTAGATGTCGGCTCCTATTAACTATGAGTCCTTACAATTTCATAAGACCTCCCCCAAATGCTAGAGAATTAATAAACAATAGTACAAATTTTTAAACAATGAGCAATAAAATCTTGTGCATAAATTCTACATTTTCTGATGGATGGGCTGAATTGAAAAAGACTATTTAGTTTATTAGAAGATTTCACTGAATGGAGCATTTAGTGGGGGGGAAAAATCAATAACACTTCCTCATATAAACCTTTCCTCCTTATCAGCCTTACTCTTGTTTCCTGGGATTTTCCATTTTCATAATGTAGCACATAATGTAGCACAAAGGCTTTGACTCAGAGTCTTGAGTTTCGAGCAACATAGTGTAAGATTTCTACTGCATGTTGATCATGTATCATCTAAAATATACATATTCTTTAATGCATAAATTAACTTTACCATATGTTTACATATATATTACATACCATATAATTAAGAATGTATATGCATGTATTAATAATTAATAATACATAGCATGTATCTTATTACATATTATAATATATAGTATATTTATAAGATTTTCTCTAAGAAAATATATTATTTTGCGTACTGTCTGATTCTATAAGCTTTAGTTGAGCAAGAAATGAAACTATTAGTAATAGCAATTTCTGCATGTGAATGATTCTTATAAGTAATGAAGGACATTAATATACCAAAGATACTGCTTCAGAAAGCCAAATTTGTGATACAGAAGGCAGGTTTAATAATATCACAAGAAATGTAAAAGAAGAAATATTATTTTCTGCAATAAAACTTTGTAAATGTATCTATTATCTCTGAAATGCTAGATTAACCTAAAACTTGCTGTTTGATGTCTTAAAATTGTTTTCTAGGAAGAAGATATCAGTAGAGCAGTTATTCATTTAAAACATGCAAATGAATTGTTTTAAGGCCCCTTTTTGTATGCTTGAACATTTTAATCAAAACTCAGTGATAATGATTTATATTGTCATTTCTGTGATTTACTAAATTGACAAAAGTATAGACAGATCTGAAGTGATGGAGTGCAAAAATTAATCTTTATATTATTTTGAGAACCTCAAACTTGAGATTTTCTTATCTTGCTGTCTCTTTTAGTTGACCTAGTCTTTAAATAGTCTCTCTCCTTGAGCTTGAATTTTTTTATCACAGGTTCACTTTAATTTTAAATTTTTAATTGAGTTAAAAAATTGAGCATAAATCATCAATAACTGGATTTCTAATGAGACAAATGGCAGAATTTTATTTATTTTTCATCTAGAGGACTTCTAGTATGTTCACAAAAAATGTAACTGCTCTAAATTTGAAGTAATACCATTGCACATCATAAGGCAGTGTTAAAAGTACATGGCTACCTAAAACAAATTATTTCACAGATAGTGAAGTACTAGTCTTTTTTATTGTTACTATTTTTACCAAGCATGTAAGTCATAATACTACTGTTAAAATATGAGTAAAATATGTGACAAGTTATAAAGTATGGTTGATATTCAAAAACTGCATTAAATTCTCAAACATATATTTATGCTGCACAATATGGAGCTTGAAAATAACTATCATGTATTGAACAAACTGGGAAGTCACAGTTTATCACTTTATTCTTTAAATAATTGAGCTACTTTTCCTTTGAAGTTAAATGACATAACACTTTTTTAAACTATGCCTAATTTTAGTATTTTGACCACTGATTAGAAAATTTCTAAGAATTACAATGGAATCAATTTAATCTGTTTTTAATGCACATTAGAGATTCAGAATTACCAGGAATGGAGCATGTACATCATGTCCATCATCTTGATTCCTTCCACACAAATTACTTAATAATATCAAAAGAAACTAGAGTGACTATTAAGTAGAGAGACTAGAAAATACTTAATGATCAAAAATAACAAAACTACTAATGGACAAATATGTGTAATGTGCCTAAACATGTCTGAGAAGAATTATAAATTTTATATTATTGTAGCCAAAATACATAGCCTGAAACAAATAATGAGAAAGAAAGGCAGACAAGAAAAATCACAGATAGAAATAACTGATGCTGAAAATTCTAATAAGGATAAAAAAATAATTGGGGAAAGTTTTCAGAGTAAAGAAGAGTAAGTGAGCATAGCAAACACTAGCAAGCTTTTGTTCTTCCTGGATTCTTTTATCAAACAAACACAATCTTATACAGGACACTGTAGTAAAATATGATGAATAGCAATATATACTACAGCAAAAAATAGTGTGGCATGTTGCATTGTCTAGCCATAATAACCATGGCATTGTTAAACAAATCACTTTGGTTTAGTAAATATGCCTGTTAAATATTAAGGGGCATGTTATAATTTGTTGAATCTGGGCAAAGTGTATATGTGACTTCATATGTATTTTTTCAGCCTTTTTAGATGTTAAAAGATATAAGTATTCAAATAAAATAAAGTGTATACCCAAACAATATGAAAGTTCTTAGCAATTGAAGTATAAACATCTCAGTTTGGATTATTTATTTCCTTTTTTTAAAGTATGTGCATATTTTGATTTTTTAAAGATAAATATGGCAGATTTATTCACATAAGATTTAGTAGAACCTATCTTATTCAAGAAATGTATGCATTAAATCATTCAGATATCTGTAAGGATATTATAAAAAAATTAAAAGAAAAGGTAAACCAAAAAAATATGAAGATATAGAAAATAGAGAAAAACTATTGTAAATAATGTAAAAAAAAGAGCAAAAAAATATCCAGGTAACTCCAATATGGTTGTCATTAACTATGTGCTTTAAAATAATTATGATAATTTTATTCAAGAAAATAAAGGGAATCTGGGCTAAATATACAAAAAATTGAAGAATTTATACAAAAATAGCATATATATTTTGACAACGGTATAGAGATTAAAGGCAGTCCCCAAAGAGAAAAGTGAGCATATCAGAAAACCGGTGTAGTTCTGAGAATTCCACTATTTAATAGACCATTTTAATCCAGCTTCTTCTATTGCACTATAGTATAAATTTTGACACCTTTAGGAACAGGAAAATAAAGTTATAATAAAATAAAATTTCCACCTTTAAATGTCAGAAAGTGGGCACTAAAGCAGGCAGACTAGAATGACTCTACTAAAAAATAAACAGCAGAGAATCAAAACCAAAACAGTCACAAACAAAAATAATGGAGAAAGAAACAAAGTTCCTTAGGTGGAAGCTGTGTGCCTCACATTGTCATCAGCATGCTCTTATGTGTACTTGGTTCTCTTTCTTTCTAAGTCCTCTGTTTTTGAGACACATTTAAGAATCTATAGCTTGATTTCTCACTAGGATTAATATACATCACAAAAGTGAAAACTAGTGTTGTGTTCTCAGCTTAGGGTTGGGAACACAGGACCCTACTTCCTGTTGAGTAACTACTATGCCAGTGGTTAAACACATATGTTAAAGTCTCTTCTACTTTAAACACAGCACTTTTTTTTTGTCTTTTCCAAAGAATGAAATATTCAGTTTTTCAAGGATGTGAAGTCTACTTGGAAGGATCTTAAGAAAAGAAAGGTTGTAAATGCATGAGGTTGAGAATATTTCATGAGTCCTTTCAGTACTTTATTTTATTATCCTGAATTAATGTAGAGTTCAAAATTGGGAGAGAAATAAAATACTTCAGAGAATACCCCCTCATAAATTTTCTTATGAGTATCAATAATTCTTGAAAATCAGAAGATACAAAGAAAATATGATTGGTTAAGTATGCTTAATTGTGTATGATTGCTTGCACAAATTTAAAATGGTAGTGGCTCTCTCTTCTTTTCCTAACCTTTTAGGTGAAGGGATTATAACATGTCTTCATTGTTTACATGACTTTGAAAACCCCTTCCTATATTCTCAACAAGATGGTTGACTTACTTTTATACTTTTCTAAGATTATCTGGTGATATATGTGACATATATGAGAGATATCCCCTCCAATTTTGTCCATTGATGTTGATTGAATATAGTGTCAATTCATTTCACTTGGTACATAATTAGTTGTAAATTCTTTTTTTGTAATATTTTATTTGATGCCCTCTTGTGTTATCAAAGTTATCTTAAAAGTGCCACAGAGATATTGAGAACCATAATTTTCCAAATTCCTAGATTCTAGAGAAAATTGATGACATTTCATAACTGGTTCTTTGAAACTCTCTAAGGGGAAATTTCCAGTATTGAATGATAAAGTATTAATAAATGCTGTCTGTCTGTCACAATTATCAGGCAAGGAAGCCCTCTCTCTTATTCCTTATTGTGTAGTCCTTTAGCTTTATGGATATGGACAACACAACACTTAAATATCTTTAATCTTAGTGAATCATCTGCTGAGATCAAGAAACTTCATGGTTTCCATAACAGCTCAAATTATGGACTAACCCCCCAACATTGCTGCTATAATAAATATTTTAGCTCTTTATTTCTAGAAATGCAGCAATACCCCATGAGTGCTGGAATCTGAAAAGTCTGTTTTGGTAAAGAGCCATATCCTAGGGATAAGTTAAGGTCTATTCTGTCATGGGCTGATGTTTTCTTGATGCTGTCATAAATTGTTATTCCCTCAAATCTAAGGCAAAAATAGAAATATTCTAGACAATGAATTTTTAATAAATGTACTTGAAATATGGATGTATGTCAGAAAAGATGCTAGGGCACTTATGAGTTTTTACTTCTTTTGGTAGTAGTAGAATTCTACAGAAATGTGTGAAGAGAAAAATGGTATAAGAATTATTTCCTAGTAGATTAATTTTATTTGATAATATTAAAACAATATTGAAGCTTAAAATTTTGTCTTAGTTAAAATAGCAGACAGATGATTATAATCTGTCTTGGAACTCACATCAAATTGAGTATGTATCCAGAGGTCATTTGCATATTTGGATTAGAATAGAATTTTAGGAAAATCTGGTACCTTACATTCCTGGCTAAGTGTTGGAGAAAGTATCAGTTACTAAGCTTCTGAAGCATAATCTCCTGATATATTGCTATGTATTCTAGAAAAAGAAATGTGGATATTTACTCTTCTGTTGTAAAGAACACCATATGTAAGATTATAGGCTGAGCCATGGAGAGTATCTCTAGGTTACTAGGAACAGACACTTAACAGAGTTTAAGTTAAGACTGTCAGGTATTTAAGGTTAATATTGCATGCTTCTATCCATCCAAAAGCCATACGAATTCTTACGGAAAGCCCCTTTGTTTGTGAGCAGCTGAATTTGATTCCTCTTTGGGTTTATTAGTGAACACAGCACAATTGTTTGATGCTGTTTTCTACTTGTAACTTCTGCAAGGGTGTTTTTTGTTTGTTTGTTTATTTGTTTGTTTTTCAAAAGGCTCTCTTGCCTGGCACTTAGGGACCTAGATGTTTTGGTTGTAAGGCAATCGGTATCAATTTTTCCTGAATCTTATGCGGCTTTTTTTCTAAACTCTTTCAAAATACACAGAAATTAGTTGGAGATGGAGCAACTAGTTCCCATTCCATATTTTTTCTGTGTTTTCAGTTCTATTTCTGACTCATGGCTTGCAACTAAACATGAAGAGAAAGACTAAAGAGATCTGTTTTGGATTTGTACCTGATTATTGCATAAAGGAATTAAAGAAAAAAACAAAAATTCCTTAAGTGTTCAAAGAAATTATCTTATCTTTGCTTGTGGGGCTATAATTAAATATAAAACATTTCACATTAAAGAAATTAGAGGTTCTAAAGAATATTTTCCAGCTTTTTGAAACCAATCTAATTCCCTATACAGAACAAGTTCTCTTAAATCTGTCTTATCGTCTTCCCGCTTTGTGTTATCTATCCATTGTTTGCATTTCATATTATTAAATTATATTCCTAGAATTATACTTTTTCTATAAATTTCCATTTTTCTAGATTTGGGGACATTGTTTACAATACCTCTGATCTCTTACCAAGATTAGGGTTTAAAAAACCAGATGTAATGAACTCTTTGTATTCTAATTATGAGTGAATTTTAAGAGCCAATTGAGCAGTGGAGTTTCTTCTGGGTGATCAGCAGATTAAGTGATTAGTCAGAAGGTAGTATGTAAGATAGACATGTTAGCATAAGAACTATTATGTTCAGCATATTTGGAAACGATTTAAAAGAGAGATTTAAGTTTTTCTGCATATTTTTCATGATCTCAAAATAGAATTTTTTGAAAAAAATATTTTGTAATCTGAATTTCTCTGGAAGCATTCTCATACTAATCATCTGTATCATTGGATGCTTGAGATTTTTTTTTCTCACTGTAAGGTATACTTCAAATGCATACTTTAGTTTACATTATAAATTTATAATTCGTGAGCACAATAAGAAAGTGGTATTTTTTGAAAAGTCAGCAGCTTTTTCTTTTGAAGTATGCAATTTATTGCTCAATAAGACAGATATTGCCCAAATGAGAAAACTGTTTTCTGGATAAATTAGTTTTCAAAAATTTGCTGAAGCAAATTATAAAGCTATGTATTGGTTTACACGTGTATTTTCTGGGCAAGAATTTATTGAATTAAACATGTGAGTTAGGTTGATGAGGATTATTTGTGTACCAATAGATGAATTACATTCATGATCTCAATTTGACAGAAAAGCCTTACATAGCTTTTCAATTAAAGAAGATTATTGATAACATTTGACCTAAATTTATTTGCAAATCAAAGGCAGAATATGAATGCTATATGATTGAAAACTTTTATAGATATTTTATCTCCCCCCAACCTAAAATGCACATGCATTATGTAGTAAAGAAATTAACCTTGCCCAGAATTAGGTCTACCTTTGTCCTCAGCTCCTAGGCAGCAATCAATAATGTTTTGGAATGTCCTGAATGATAAAAGTATTTGCTTACATGGTGGCCTTGGGACCACCACATAAAATAAGTATAATTTTTCGTAGAGGCCTTGGTTGTGTGGTATCAGGGAACAAATGGAGGACCTGGAGAACAAAGTCATCTTTGTGGGAGCCAGCCATGTCTGTATGACAGAGCTTCCCTAAAGATTCTGGACTTCATGCCTTTGGTGAGTTTTCCATTGTTGCTAAAATTATGTACATATTGTCACACAATTTATTAGGAAGAGTTAATATCATTTATGACCCCATGGGGAGAAAACAATTGGAAACTTCTTGTTTGGCATCTCCTTAACTCAGGCCAGATACCTTTTCTCTTTGGTGATTTTGGTCTTATTTTTTCATTATAATAGAGCATAATCACAAGTGAATTCTGTAAGTACCTCAAGTGAATTTTTTTTTTTGCAAATTATCAAAAGGTTTGTTTTGTATAAACAATATTGACAAATTTGTACAGGCTTCCCTTTTGTACATGTTAGACTCCATTCCAGGACTATGTTAACATTTGTGTGTTCTTTTCAGGTTTGATTAAGGATCAGCATCATGGTTACTCTTTCAGTATCATATTTCTTCCAAGGATGTTTTAATGGCAATATTAAAAATTTTCCTTTATATATAGCCCTTAAATCTCTGGCATTCTTAGGACCCCATGAATTTGTTATTGGATTATAATTGGTTAGAAGTAAAAGTGGTCCTATGGACTTATCTTTAACTTTTCACCTAGAATATGCCTTCACTCGAATATGTACTTGCCTTCTCTACTTCTAGTATATAAGATATGTAAATCAAGTTTTCTTGCCATATACTACTTATTTTTCATGTATATTTAGCAGGAATTGTACTTGCCTTCTCTACTTCTAATATATAAGATATGTAAATCAAGTTTTCTTGCCATATACTACTTATTTTTCATGTATATTTAGCAGGAATTGTACTTGCCTTCTCTACTTCTAATATATGATATGTAAATCAAGTTTTCTTGCCATATACTACTTATTTTTCATGTATATTTAGCAGGAATTCAATAATGGATATCTGATAGTTCTGCCTTCATAGTTCAGTCTTAACAGAACTTTTTATTGGAAAATGAATACTAAAACATTCATTATTATTCCTCTGAGATTTTCTAATTTGTGTGGGGAAAAAAAAGCATTCAATGATACTTGCTAAAGCATGGTAAAGCCAGAGCATCTCAACAGGTTCTGGACTACAGCAATGGGATTCTGGTGGGACAGAGATTTGGGCTCTACTTTTGAATTTGGAAGGCACAGGCAAGGGAGAATTTATAACCAAGGAGCTCTGTGGAGATAGTGAATAGATTAATCACAAAGTGGAAGTATCAAGGGTAAAAGGGAATTCTGATTCCATTGACTTCACAGTCAATTTTTGATAAAGGTAAGTCAGGATGATCAGAAATAAGCTGTGGAATGGTGCATGTCCAAGAATAAGAAATTATTGCTGACCCTACTTAGCAGGGCTCTTGTTAAATTCTATTAGGTGCATAGCCTAGGAGAAAGTTCAGGAGTCTGACTACAGTTTGTTCAAGCAAAGAATATTTATATTCTTGTAATTGAAGCAAAATCATGTAAAATGTTGTTTCAATGCTTTGTTGAATGCCTGTACCTTGTTAAATTTCTATGCATTGCTGCTCCTCTACCCAATTTAAAAACTTTCCCTGAATATTTTTTTATATTTTCCTATCATATTATTCGATGTTTTATGCAAAAGAAATTCTTTCTTTAGGTAAAAAAAAATTCTTTCTTTAATTAAAAAAATAAAAACCATTCTTTTAACTCAAAAGTTGTGTAATAGTGTCTATAGATATTTTTGTAGTTGTTTTATTTTCTTTAAATTAGGAAAATTTTATGGAATTTCATAATTCTTTTTATGCTGTAGTTCTATAAAATTGAGTCAGATGTAAAACGTAAAATCCAATGTAAAATGTAATAACTTCAAACAGATGCTGAGTTTAAGTTTGAAAATATCTATGTGTATTAATATTATCCCAAATGCTAGCAAAAGATTTTGAAATAAAGCAGATCATGAATTACTCATTACAAATATTGCCAGAGGACTGCTCCAGAAACTCAGGAAGCTGAGGAAAGAGGATGATAAGTTTGAGGATAGCCTAAGCATCTTAGCAAGACCTTGTATCAAAATTAAAACAATAAAAAGGACTGGGGTTAGAGGGATGGAGTTCATTTGGTAAAGCACTCCTGGATTAAACCCCCACTACCAAAAAAAAAAATACTGGCAAGGTTTTCTGTACCATAATTTTTCCCTCCCTGGTTCAAGTGATGAGAACTACGTACATTTAATACCAAGTTTGTATATAGGCAAGGTATTATTCCTAAATGGACTGTGTGTTCATAAGGTTGGAAGGCAGCTCCTATGTGCCCAGTTTCCCTTCTGAGTCTCTTTAGAAGTATAATGAGAAAAAGATTTTTATGTTTTGGAATGTAAATAAATCTCTTTGGGGCCATATAATAGAGGAGATAAATGAAACTAGACTCTCCAGTTTTACAACTCAGAAATATTTCCAGGGTCCCAGAAGTCTCATGCCCTTTTGAAAATATGAACATAATACCCCTGGAGTGGTAACTCTCTTTGATGTTTTTATTGATTCCAAAGAGGGTATTCAGTCACAAATATACTTCTAAGTCTTGCCTTTTAGCCTTCATAATAATTTTAAGTAAAATTTATCAAAAGTACTTTTATATGCAAATATAAAATATTTTATCTACAGTCCTCAAGTTGATAACATCTGCACCTCCTCCAATATTTGGTTAGCTTTATTTTTGCTCTGATAATTATATGGCTTAAACTTTTGACTAGCAGTTACAAACATTTATAGATAAATAGATCTTCAACAAAACATCATGCAGGTGACAAAATAAATTTCGAATTAACTTCACCCCAAATATTTTCTTTTTCTTTTTTTATTTTTAAAGAGAGAGTGAGAGAGGAGAGAGAGAGAGAGAGAGAGAGAGAGAGAGAGAGAGAGAGAGAGAGAGAATTTTTAATATTTATTTTTTAGTTCTCGGTGGACACAACATCTTTGTTGGTATGTGGTGCTGAGGATCGAACCCGGGCCTCACGCATGCCAGGCGAGCATGCTACCGCTTGAGCCACATCCCCAGCCCCCAAATATTTTCTTCAAATAATCAAAAGATCTCAAAAACTTCAACAACTTAATAACAAAGATTGGTGTTTCAAGGCATAATTTCAGAACTTTCCACATCTATAAATATTTTAAAATATTAAAAAAATGTTTTAAAATTTAAATTAAAAATTTTCAATTTCAAGACAGTTAATAGATAGGCATGCAATTGTAAGAAATGAATACAATTAGCCAGGTGTAGTAGCACATGCCAGCAGCTCAGGAGTCTGAGGCAGAAGAATTACAAGTTCAAAGCTAGCCTCAGCAATTTAGTGAGGCCCTAAGCAATTTAGCAAGACCCTGACTCAAACTAAAAAATAATAGTAAAAAAAGTGCTAGGGATGTAGCTCAGTGGTTTATGCCCCTGGATTATATCCCTCTTTCCAAAAGAAAAAGAAATAATACAATGAGGTTTGACGTCTGGTATACCCTTTAATCAGTCTACCACAATGGTACCCTTTTGTAAAATTCCACACTATCAGAAACAGAATATTGATACAAATGCAGTCAATATCAATATCATGAACAGGATTTTGATATTGAAGAAAGATATTGACTGATGTTGATAGAAAAAAATTATCTCACAGGATCTCTTACACTGCTCTTTGATAGCCACATCCAGTTCCCTCCTGCCACTACTTCCTAGCTCATGGCATTTCTATAATATTGTCTGTCTATAATGTCATCATTTCAAAACTCATTTTTAAATCTTTAAATCAAATCATATAATATGTAATCTTGTAGATTTACTCTTCTAGAAGAGCATAAGTTTCTTTTATTCACTTTTTAAAATTCTGTTTAATAAGTTATATGTGACAAAAGAATGCATTTTGACACATAATATTTAAATAGAGTATAACTTCTCATTCTTCCTGTTGTACATGATGTAGGTTTACACTGGTCATGTAATTATATAGGGTCATAATGTCCAATACATTCTATTATACTTCCTACCCCATATCCTCTCCCCTCTCTTCCCTCTCATCTGTTTAAAGCAAAGTACCTTTATTTTTCCCTAGCCACCACCTCCTTATTGTGAATTAGCATTCAAATATAAGAGAAAATATTTGGCCTTTGGTTCTTTGTGATTGACTTGTTTTGCTTGGCATGATACTCTCTAGCTCCATCCACTTACCAGCAGATGCATTAATTTCATTCTTCTTTAATGCTGAGTAATATTCTGTTGTTTATATGCACAATACAATATGCAATATAATTTCTTTATTCATTCATCTTTTGACAGGCACTTAGGTTGGTTCCATAGTTTAGTTACTGTAAATTTAACTTCTATGAACATTAATGTGGCTGTCACTGGAATATGCTGATTTTTAGTCCTTTGTATATAAATCTAGGAGTGGGACAGCTGGATAAAATGGTGGTTCTATTCCAAGTTTTCTGAGGAATCTTTACACTGCTTTCCATAGCGGTTGCATAAATTTGCAATCAAACCAGTAAAGTATGAGTGTACCTTTTTCCACATTCTCGCCAACATTTATTGTTGCTTGTATTCTTGATCATTGCCATTCCAACTGGAGTGAGATAAAATCTTACTTTTGATTTGCATTTCTATAATTACTAAAGATGTTAAAAACTTTTTCATATATTTATTGATTGATTGATTGTATTTCTTCTGTGAAGTATCTGTTCAGTTCTTTAGCCCATTTATTGATTGGGTTACTTGGGGATTTTTTTTTTTTTTTTTGGTGTTAAGTTTTTTGAGTCCTTTTTTATCCTGGAGATTAATGCTCTCTATCTGAGGTGCATGTGGTAAAGATTTTCTACCATTCTGTAGGCTCTCTCTTCACTTTACTGATTATTTCTTTTGCTGTGAAGAAGGTTTTTAGTTTGATTTCATCCCATTTATTGATTATTGATTTTACTTCCTGCACGTTAGGAGTCTTGTTAAGGAAGTCAGTTCCTAAACTGACATGGTGGAGATTTGGGCCTACATTTTCTTCTATTAGGCACAAGGTCTCTGTTCTAGTTCCTAAGTCTATTTTGAGTTGAGTTTTGTGCAGGGTGAGAGAAAGAACTTTAATTTCATTTTGCTACATCTGGAATTCCAGTTTTCCCACCACCATTTGTTGAAGAGGCTCTTTTCTCCACTGTATGTTTTTGGTACCTTTGTCTATTTTTATAGTGCTAAGCATTGAATTCAGTGCTTATTCCTGCTAGGCAAACACTCTTCCTCTGAGCTGAATCCCCAACCCCACTGCATAACTTTCTGGAGATGATTCCATGTTGTCATATGTGTCAATAGTTAATTTATTTTTATTCTGAAAAATAGGATTCCATTATATAAAAGTACCATAGTTTCTTCAACCATTCATCCATTGGAGGACTTTCTCTCTGGCACATTGTTAAAACTAAAGCAACTATAGGCATCATGCTCATGTTTTTCATGTTAATTAATTTCCTTTCTGTAGGATAAATGTCTTGGAGTACATTGTCTTGTATATAATAAATTATGTGCTTAGTTTAATGAGGAATCATTCAATTGTTTCTTGAATGTTGTAGTAGTTTACTTTCTTACAGGAGATGTGTGAATGATTCAGTTACTATGTATCCTAGCCAGCTTGGTTAATATTTCCTTTGCTAAGTCATCTGGACTGGAGATTTTTGTTTTTATTAATTTTATATGGAAGTTTTCCTAACTATAAATTTATTTTCTTGGAACAATATGAGTTATCTACATATTTGGAGGTATTTGTGCTAAGCTGTTTTGTCAACCACTCACTTCAATTCATATAAGTTGCCAAATTTTTGCATGAAGAATTTTTCATAGTATTCATCTAGTATAATTTTGAGATCTCTTTTAGTTCTCCTAATATTACTTTATGTCTTTTTCCTTTTTTTCCTTTGTTGTTTTTGGAGATCTGCCTAAAATTTTATTGAATTTTAAAGAAACAGCTCTTTTTAATTTCCTATTTTAAATTTTGTGATTTCTACATTCAACTTCATTGTTTCCTTTTTTCTACTTGCTTTGAGTTTATGTACTTTGTTTAGGCTCCTGAGGTAAAAGCTTAGATTATTGGCTTATGATTTATATGCTTTATTCATGCATACTTTAAATCTCCATATCCATTCTCCAATTTTGTATTTTTAAAATTATCTCAATTTTTTTTTCTCATGAGAATTCCCTGATGTCTCATGAATGACTCGGATGTACATTGCTTAGTTTTCAAGTGTTTGGAAATTTTCTCATCATTTGTTGTTGTTGTTGTTGTTGTTGTGTTGTTATTGCAGAGCTTGGAAGTAAACCCAGGGCCTCATATATACTAGGCAAATAAACTACCAGTGACGTGCCAGTCCTCATTACCTTTGTGTTATTGATGTCTGTTTTAATTCTCTGGTGAATGATGATGTACCCTGTGGTTCACATTTTTGTAAATGTATTGAAGTTTGTCTTAGGATATGGTCTACTTTCATGTCTTGTGCATGCTTGGAAAGAATGCTTTATCTGTTTTGGGGTGGGATGTTCTATCAGTAACAATTATATTTGGTAGTTGATGATATCTGTATTTGTTTCCTATGTCTTTTCTAACACACTACCACAAATTTGGTGCCTTGAAACAACAGAAATGTATTCTCTCACAGTTTTGGAAAGCAGAAGTCTGGAATCAGTTTCACTGGGCTGAAATTATGGTGTGAGCGGAGTCACATTCCCTTTGGGACCTGATGTGGAGAATTTGTTTCTTGTTTTTCTCCAATTTGTAATGCTGTGGGCATTCCTTGACTTATGGCTGTGTCACCTCAGGCCAGCTTACTCAAACCTCTTATTCAAACCTGTGAATTAGCCTTTATGTAAATAAAATCTTCCTCTCTTATCTCAGTTAAATCAAAATTAGGTATGAGTGAGGTTCTGATTATAATTCACCTTTGAGAAAGATTTCTCTCTCTGTGAAATTATGAAGCTAGAAAGTGTGTTGTCTGCTTCCAAACAATGGCAGGTATACTAGTCATCTTTTTTTTTTTTTCAGGATAATGAAATACCTAGATAATTAACTTATACAGAGGAAAAGCTTCAATTTGTCTCAGTGTTTTAGAGGTTCTAATCTGTTATGGTTTGTCTCAGGAATGTTCCCAAAGACTCATGTGTTGAAGTCTTGGTCCCCAAAATAGCAATATTCAGAGGTGGGAATTTTGGAAGTAATTGGATCATAATGGCTCTGACCTCATTAATCCATAAATTGGATTAAGGATTGATGGCATTATTGGAATATGGAGGTGAGGGGACTTGATCAAAGAAGTGGGTCCTTGGAGGCATGCTCTTGGGGACTATTTCTTATTCCAGTCCCTCCCCACCACCTCTTTCTTCCAGGCGGACATAAACTCTGCTCCTTTTTTTCTGCCACACCTATCTGCTATGGTATTTTGCCTTGCCTCAGACCAAAAATAATGGAGCCAAATGACCATGGACTGAAACCTTATGATTTTATTTTATTTTATTTTGATTCCAGGGATTGAATTTAGGGGCACTCTGTCAATGAGCTACATCCCCAGCCCTATTGTGTATTTTATTTAGAGACAGGGTCACACTGAGTTGCCTAGTGCCTTGCCATTGTTGAGGCTGGCTTAGAATTCATGATTCTCCTGTCTCAGCCTCCTGAGCCACTGGGATTATAGGTGTGTACCACCTCACCTGACTGAAATCTTATGATTTATGAGCCAGAATAAATCATCCTTTTTTCCCTTTGTTATTGTCAGTATTTTGTCATAGCAATGCAAGGCTGACTAACACAGTCCAAGATCAGGCAGCTCCATTGCTTTGGGCCTCTGTGAAAATGCTGGATAAAAATGGAAAGTGTATGGTACAGTAAAACCACTTACATCCAGAACCAGGGAGCCCAGGGAAATAGGAAAACATAAGAGCCCCTAATCTCCCTGAAGGTACTCCTCTAGGAACCTAAGGACCTCCTACAAGGCCCTGCATTTAATACATGGACCTTTTGGAGACACTCATGCAAACCATAGCAGTAGGTAAGGTTTACACCATTCTACTATCCCGTGCCAAATGGGACAACACAATATAAATACAGGTGTTACTATAATTGTGAAATCAAGGAAGAAAAAATATATTAGATTTTAAGATCTAAGAATAACAACTTCTAAATCACACAGCTGCTCCTTTGGCTCATAATTCTATCTTCAGACATTTAACTTTGTCATCTGAGTGACACCCCCTTTTGCTTGAAAGGTGACAAAGGTAACTACATTTGTTAAGCAAGTTTACTGTATTCATTTTTGTTTTGTGATGATGAATGGAGATTGAGCCCAGGGCTTCCCTTTTTCTCATTTATTCCTATTTCTATTCTGCTTTTCCTTTCATTACAAGTAATGCTGCTCCTAATATAAAATTCTCAAAATCTTTTGTGGATTTCCCATGTATGTCATAAGGAATTCCCATCATTAGACAAGAGGATTCTCTACAATTATTATATATATCTCTTCAACAGTAGCAAAAGGCAGTCAAGCACAAAGTTGTTTTCTCCTATATCATATCTAATTCTTAATTTAATTCTTGAGAATAAGTGTCAAAATCTACTTTAATTATGGATTTTTAAAATATATGCTTTCAATTCCAGCTGTTTCTTTCTTTCTTTCTTTTTTCCTTTTTCTTATATTTCGTAGCTCAGATGTTTGACAGGTACACATGTCAGATGGAAATGTATTTTTGGTGTGATAAGCTTTTTTATGTTTTTATTAGTGCATTACAGTTATACAAGATATTTGGGGTTTATTCTGATATGCCCTTTTAAGCAGGAATACAATTTACTCCACTTCATTCTCCCTTATCTCTAGTCCCCTTTCTCTCCTCTATTGGCCTTCCTTCTACTTATAGTTTTTTAAAAATTATTTTTATAGATAAACATAAATGTGAAATTTACTAATTATATAATTTCTCATTGTATCTGGCACTTTGTTCTAAAAAAGAACACCACTATAACCATGCCCACTTTCTTTTTGCTAATGTTTCAATGATATATTTTATCCATGTATTTTTAACTTGCCCGTATTCTTATATTTATAATGAGTGTCTTATAAGCAGTATACACATGTGTCAAGCTTTAAGTCCATTTTGAGGACCCCTCTCTTCTTATTGGTATATTAAGTTTGTTTACATTTAATATAATTATTGGTATGTTAGGACTTAAGTCTGCCTTTATAATTTTTTTATGAGTTCATGTGTGTGTGTGTGTGTGTGTGTGTGTGTGTGTGTGTGTATGTATGTATGTATGTAGTGGGGTGGAGGAGTCCCTCTGTTTACTTTTCCCTGTCTTCCTACAGTATCCTTCAACATTTTTTAGAGTTCTATTTTGATTTATTTAGAGAAGACCTTTTATTTTATCGAATGGTTGCTTTAAATATTACATTATGTCAGATTCTGTGTGTAGTAAATACATTGCATTATGTCATATTAGATTCTATTAGTGTCATCATTTTGGAGTTTAAACTGTAGAAATCTTTGTTTTCATTTATTTTGTCCTTCTTTGTTTATATTTGTTTTAAATATTTCAGCTAAATACATTTAGACCATATCAGGAATATTTTTTTTATCATCAAGCAAAATTTAGGAAACTCAAAGAAGAAAAGCCTGTTATATTTATCTATATTTTTACTTTTTTCCTGTTCTTTATTAGTTTCTGATTTTCCAAGTTATTTTCTTTACCGCTCTTTCAGGGTAGGTTTGCTTGTGAATGATTCTCATAATTTCCCCCTATCTGAAAATAACTTGACTTCCCTTTAATTCCTAAAGATTATTTTATATTGATACAGGACTC
This sequence comes from Ictidomys tridecemlineatus, assembly GCF_052094955.1. NCBI lineage: Eukaryota > Metazoa > Chordata > Mammalia > Rodentia > Sciuridae > Ictidomys > Ictidomys tridecemlineatus. The sequence continues at coordinate 108,069,232 of NC_135479.1, forward strand.
TGGAATGTCAGTTTTTTTTCTTGAAAAACAGTATATTTCTTCTTTTAGCCACCACGGTTTATGATGAGAAAGTCATTGTTATTTACATTGTTTCTCCCCTGTAGTTAAAAGCTTTCTCCACTCATTGTTTCCAGCTTCTTTCCCCTGGCTGATAGCATGTGGGAGAGTTGATATCTAGTCACTCTATATGATCTTTTTTGGAAAGTGGTGACAGTGACTGGGAGACCAGTGTCTGAGATTGGAGTCTCTGATGACTTCATGGTTGTGGCATACTTGGTGACTGGGAAAGTTTCTGTGCAAAGTCATAGGATGCCCAGTTGCTATGGAGATGTCCTCCATGCTAGAGTCTTATCCTCTTCGACTTTATTCTCAGGCACAGAAGCTCCTGGGAATGAAGGAACTTCCTTGCTAAGATAACCACAATGTTACACCAGTTTGCTGCTGCTGCTGAATCTGCCAGGGAATTAGTAACTTTAAACAATGGACTTTCTTGAGAGCTGAAAAATGCTTCTAACATTGCACATTGCAACTTAGAATGTAACTGAGCAAATGGCTGCATACTGTTGCTAACTCTGTAACTTTCATGAACACAAAGAATAATGCTTGCATAGCCTTTTACCTGATTTAGAGACATATATAATAAAGATTGCTGGTGTAATTCTTTAGTCCTGCTTCTCCATCAGAGAGCAGTGCTCCATCTGACCCTAGCTTTATCTTCAAGATCTGTGTATGTGAATCTTATTTTTTTCCAGTATCCCATCACTCCTTCCCAGAACCTGCTAGTTTGGCCGCACTGGCAGCGGCAGTCTTTCATAATACCAGGAAATGGATGACCTTTTATCACTTTTGCCCTGACATCTTGCATTGCTTGCTAGGGGATGACAGTTCCAGCTCCCTACTTGGCCTACTCTGACATTACCTGAGAGAGGGTTGGGAGTGGTTGGGTTCTGCATTATATTGTGAGAATGGAAATCTAGCCTCTCTACCAGTTGGTGATATGGATTGGGGTAGGGAACTGTTTTCCTGTGATATCTCTCTGTGTTCTAATAGTTTTAGTCTGAAAGTTGTCTTTCTCGGCCTGGCCTGTATTCTCAGGAAGCTAAATCAGGAGAATCACAAATTAAAGGAGCAGCCTTGGGAATTTAATAAGGACCCAAGCAATAGAGTAAGACTCTATCTCAAAATAAAAATAAATAAAATAAAAAAGGCTTGGATGTGATTCAGTGTTAAAATGCCCCAGGAGTTTGGCTCAATGGTACTTGCTTATAATCTCAGGAAGCTGAGATAGGAGGATCACAACTTCAAAGACAACTTCAGCAACTTAGTGAGAGCCTAACAAATTTAGTGAGACCCTGTCTCAAAATAAATAATAAATAAATAAATAAAATAGGAATGGCTGGGGATGTGGCTCAATGGTCAAGCACCCGTGAATTCATTCATTGGTACCAAAAACAAACAAATAAACACACACACACAAACACACACAGGACAAAAAACACCTCTTGATTCAATTCTCAGTATAAAAATAAACAAATAAATGAATTAAAAGTTTTCTGTCTTGCTAGGCTCTCAGATCCTAAGGAACTTACTCATGTCTTTCCTGTGTAAGTTACCTAATCAGTATGCCTAATTGTCTACTTACATTGGTATAGGACACCTAATATTTAGGACTGTACTTAATGACATAAATGTTGAAAAGTGTGTTTTCTCTATCTTTCTGGAAAGGAAATCCTACTTTTGGTTTGTAAATGTTATTATGGCTGTCTATCTACCTATCTCATCTCTTACCTATCAGTTTCAAGATGTACATTAGTGTTCTATAATAATTTTTGATTAATTATTTTACAATGACTTACACATTTTCCTCAAAATTGTCATTTTAAGCAGAAATTCTATGCAAAAACTTTTCAAGAAAATCTTGATATAGATATCTATTATTTTGAGTTTGTATTCAGAACAAATTATATTCAGTTTGCTACTCTTCTTATATAGCATACAAATAACCCTATTTATTTATAGTCTATTATTTGCAGAATACTTTAAGCACAAGAGGGTTAAGTGTTCAATGACTTCCAAGGTGTATCTAGGTAATGTAATCTAATAAGATAACTAAGATGTGCCCTCCAGCAAGAAGAGTATATGAAACTGTTGACCTAAGGTCAGAAATAATTTCAGAGGAAATGATTTCCAATTAAATGTAATTCTTGTCTCAATGTAAGTGGAATCAGCATTGTATATGCAATTTTCTGCTCTGTAGAAATAAAACATCAACAAGTAATCAAAGATTATAAAGCCTCTCTGACCTTTTTGTGTCTTTTTCTACATAAACTATGTTTAAATCTATTTAAGACTTTTATGATAACATGAAAGCTTTACTAACAGTGGTATCTATGATACTAGACCTGAATGACTTACAGAATCAGCATATTATCAGAGATTCAATAGTCAGGACACTTGCAAAAAATAAAAAATGTCTTTTGCCAGAAATACTGTGTAAACAATGCTGCTCATACCGTGGTTTGGTAATAGTGACCAGCTGCACCTACTGAACAATCTCATTTGCTTTTTATTACTTTTTATTTTTAACTTTAGTACTAAAGTGCTGAGGCAGCTAAGTAAGCACAGTGGCACTTTTTGAATACTAATCTCTTAGACAGCAACCTCTGTGAGATCAAATGCATTTTTATGGGGAAAAAAAAGAAAATAGAAGTTTCAACACTAACTTAATTTAGAATTTAACATTTTTTCTTATGAGATGTAAATTTCCACCACATGATTATTCTTTTTATTACTTTAGTAGGGTAAATGTCATTTGCAGAACTCCTGAGCTGCTACAGAACACTATTTATAGCAAAAAAACAACTGCTACTTTAATCATATTGACACACTTTATAGCTATGCTGTAAAGTATATTTTTATACCTGACACTTATGACAGAAAACCAAATCAAACTAAGCCTTAATGATTGCTGTTCTCTCTGAATATATGAAGCAGAAGAATGTAATAATGACTGAAATATATTTGCAGGGATATTTTTTAAAGAATCAATCCACTATTCAGGAATAAGAGAATGAAATGCCTAAATTCTATCTGAAACAATATATGATTAGATAATAAAAACTCTATCAAGGATGTATGTGTGCCTTACATTTCTTAATACTAATTAACTTTGAAGTAGGGCATATTTTCAATATTTGTCTCTTAACAGAGCACGATAAAAAGACAGAATTAACCTAAACATCATCAAAAAGTTATTTTCTTTTTCTTCAGGCTTAACTGAAACTAATGATAAGTTAATTAGTGCCTATGCTATTAAAATAACACTCAAAATGTCCAATTATTTTAACTGTAAGTGTTCATTAGAAATAAGTCTAGCAAACTTTTCTCTATTATTAAGATGTTTGTAAATTTCTTAAGATTCCTAATACTTGACAAATCCCCAGGAATTTGACCATTTTTTATTAAAATTGATTATGAATACTTGTCTCTGTGATGTGTATTGTTTTAGTAAGATTTTTCATTGCAGCCACCAAAACACCTGACAAGAAGAAGGTAGCAAAGGGAAACTTTATTTGGGGCTCAAGAGAGACAACACATTATGAGGAAAGGCCCAGCTAAAGAAAGTTGTTTAAATCAAAGTGGAGGTCAGGAAGCACAATGACAGAAAAACAGGAACTGACTGAAGAAAGAACAACCCTTGCACACCATGGCCCCAATGACCAGTCTTCTCCAGTCATTCCCCCTGCCTACAGTCTCTACCCAATCAGTCCATTCAAACTAGAATAGATTGGTTAGTTTACAGCCCTCATAATCCAATCATTTTACTTCTGCATATTGCTACAATAACAGGAGATTTTTGGGGAGATATATTTAAACCATAAATTATCAGTGTATAATTAAATGGAAACTGAATAAATTCAAATGTTCTTCCCAATAATTGATGTCATTTAAGGATGAGATATATGGTTGGCTGAAGGGAAAAAAATTCTACCAAATATTCATTGTTGCTCTCTAGGCCATCATTTCGTATGAGCAATCATATTGGTTGGGAGACACAAACTCTTTTGAACATTATATTGTATTTATTAGTGAGATAATATATATGTATCTTTTGATATCTATAGGGAGAAAGTGTAAGTTTTTATTTTGATCATCAACACATTATTCAAATTCTGAAATTAGTGTTACAATATATAAAACATTTCATTGTTATTATTACATGTTATTATATATATTACATTGTTATTATATTACCACAATGCACTTATATTATTTATATTTTATTGCAATTTCACATTTGTTTTGAAATATTTTAATATGCAATATGTACTATATGTGTGCAAGTTTAAATATTGTAATATGTATTTATATCTAAAAGTTTCAATTTTAGCTTTTATTCTGCATTAGTGAATATAGATTTTTCTTTAATTCTCTTTATAATGCAGTCTAATTTTCACATAAATAATATTTTAAATTCAATATATTTGCTAATAATACTTTTTATAAAGCACATAACTTTAAATAAATAAAAGAGATAGTGTTTCAATGTTTATTTTTGTTACACTGATTATTTCAGTTACCTAGTTCCTGGATCTTTTATTTTTTTCATTGTTTTTTGTTGTAGGTGGACACAATACCTTTATTTTATTTATTAATATGGGCTGCTGAGGATCAAACCCAGGGCCTCTCATGTACCACTGAGCCACAACCCCAGCCCTAGTTTCTGGGTCTTTGAAAGATATTCTAATTGGAAATTTCTAGAAAATGATTGCCTATTTTGCAGTCAAGCAATAATGGAAGTAATATATGCATGCACATTTTTATTCTTTGTTAAAGTTTTAAACATTTTATTTTGAAGTACTTATTAGACTTACAAAATGTAAAAAAAAAAAAAGTAACAGAAAATCCTAATATATCTTTCACTCAGTTTCACCAGGATTCAAAAAGAAATATGTACAATACAGAAACTCATGGAGCATGACTTCATCTCAGAGGCAGCCTTAACCTGGATCTTGACACCATACAAGGCCAAAGCTACAGAGCTGAACTATGCTGCATGATTTATAGCTTTGAAAAGAAACTGTATGGCAATATGATTTTGTCTAAGCTATTTTTCAGGGTGAATTTTTCACTAGCACAAGTAATATTTTCACTTCATTTATTGTTCTAGGCATGATTAGGGAGTTGAAGATATATATGACTCCAGATTAGAAGGTAATGTGGTATTAGTGTTGTGAAACTGCAAATTCCAAAAGAAAGAAAATTCCTCACACTTCCTTCCTCTTCTTGGTCAATTTATGGGCATTCATAGTTCAGAAATTTTCTAAGACCTACCTAAAGAATTTACTTAGTTTATTAGAGTTCATTAGAAGCTATTTTTTTCCTATTGGATTTTGTAATACAACTGTAATGCATTTTATACCAGCTTGTAATAATACAGAGAACGTAATTTTACCAAAACTTCAATTAGTTAATATAATTAGAATATGGGTGTTATTTTAAATTGCAGCATCATTTATTTCATTAATACTGTAGTCATTAAAATGATAAATTCAAAGCATGTCTATTTGAACCATATAAATATATATTACTATTTCTCCAAATTGTGAAATCTCACATATAAATAATGTGTACTAGGCAAAACTCTTTAGCATAGTACACTTTTCTTCTGAGCCCAATTTTCCAATCATATTTTCTTTTTTTGCATGTACTTTGGTATTGCATCAACATGTGCTTTTCTCTTGTCCTTGCCTCCATAATAACATGTGCATATTATGCCACTATCCCCTCCCCCTCTATTGTAGATTTAAATGTTGTCTGTTCTCTACTCTGAAATTACTTTGGTCATAACACAGGAAAACACTTATCACATTGTATTATGTTTAGTTTAATGATCTTATTTTTCATCTGTTAGATAATGAATTCCATCAAATAAGGGACATTTAAGCATTTTTGTATCCACAGAAGCACAGTGTAATTTCTGAAATGCGCTAGAAGATTTTTGATTCACTAAATGAATAAGTGATTTTATTACTGAAATTTAAGGCAAAAACGATGGTCAATGTACAGTTGTTTGGCAAAATTAGCATATTAAAAACTTAACCAATTCAATGTTACCCAAAGCTAGATGCTCAGTTGGGAGTTTGACAATATATTTTATATGTGGAAGTTACCTGGAAGGGTGATTCTTTTTTTTTTTCCTGAAGGGTTTAATATTATGTTCAATCTCTTGTGTTGAAAATATCAAATAACACTGCATAAATTAGAAATACAAAAGTGTCAGCATTCGGTATCTTTGTTCTCATTCTTGAATTAAAATTATGCTTAACAATGATAAAGTGTTTATACATTAAAAAGTATTTATGAGTATAAACTTTTAATTCTCACATGTTTTATACTGTTATATGACAAGCATAATGAAAAAAAATATTTAACAGTATTGGGAATTCAACCCATGGGAGCTTTATCACTGAGCTCAATCCACAGCCCTTCTTAATTTTTTATCTTTTTAAAAATGTTTGACTAATTAATTTGTTCTAATTTATTATACATGACAGCAGAATGCATTTCAACTCATTGTCCACACATGGAACACAATTTTCATTTCTCTGGTTGTACACAAAGTAAAGTCACACCATTCTTATCTTCATACATATACCTAAGATAGTGAAGTCCATCTCATTCAACCATCTTTTCTACTCCCCTGCCCCCTCCCTTCCCTTCCTTCCCCTCCTTCCCCTTTGCCCTATCCAAATCTCCCAGGCTTAGCCTTGGATTTGCAATCCTCCTGCCCTAGCCTCACAAATTGCTGGGATCACAAGTGTATACTCCTTCTCCCAGCTAATAAATATACTTTAAGTATTATTTCTATTCTCAAGCTTTATGAGTTTCTTTAGATTATGATTCAGGAAGCACTAAATCCAGAAGTACTTAAACTGGAAGCACTAGAAGGAAAGTAGTTTAGGCCTCTGTTGAAGAAGTACAAATAATTTACGCTTCTTATGGGTAGATACAGAAGCAAACTAAAGCAAAGTTTTGATTGGTTACAATTATACTTAGTTCCACTTGGATAGACATTCCCTGATTTTGTGACCATAAGTCAGTTGGCAGCTTCTGACTGATTAAATTTACTTTTTGTTTTTGCTTTTATACGGATGTGTACAGAAATTGTTCAATTTAAAGAACCATCATTTGACCCAGCTATTTCCCTCCTTAGTCTATACACAAAAGACTTAAAATCAGCCCACTATAGTAACACAGCCACATCAATGTTTATAGCAGCTCAATTCACAATAGTTAAACTGTGGAACTAAACTAGATGTCCTTTGATAGATGAATGCATTAAGAAACTGTGATATATATATATATATATATATATATATATATATATATATATGCACACACACACACACACACAAATATTACTCAACATTAAAAAAGAATAAAATTATGGCATTTGCAGGTAAATGGATGGGCGTTGAAGAATATCATGCTAAATGAAGTAAGCCAATCCCAAAAAGCCAATAAGTGGATGCTGATCCATAATGGGGGTGGGGCATGAGAAAATGGAGGAACTGTGATTGGGCAAAAGGGAGGGAGGAGAGAGGAGGGGGTATGGGGGTAGGAAAAATGGTGGAATGAGGTGGACATCATTACCCTAGGTAGATGTATGACTTCATATATGATGTGACACTACATCATGTACAACCACAGAAATAAAAAGTTGTGTTGCAATTGTGTACAATAAATCAAAATGCATTTTGCTGTCATATATAACCAATTAGAATAAATAAATAAATTTAATAAAAAATAATGGTTCAATTTAAGAGTTTATTTTTGCTAATCAAAGACATTTAGAGTCAATGTGAGGCATAATTGGCTTTGTTTGTTAGATTCTTTAGGTCCATTCTTCATTTTATTTTATTTTAACACTTTGAAGAAAATACTATTTTTTAATCCAGTTTAAAATATGCTGAGCAAAGCAGGGTATGGCAGCACACCCATGCAATCCCAGTGACTTTGGACGTGGAGACTAGGGGATAACAAGTTCAAGGCCAGCGTCTGTAACTTAGCATAGCACTACCTCCAAATAACAAAGGAAAAGGACTGGAGATGTGGCTCACTCAGTGATAGAGCATGTCTGAGTTCAATCCCCAGTACCACCAGAAAAAAAAATATATATATATATGCAGAGGCATATAGAAAATTAACAACGTGTCAAAGGACACACTCACCAGAAGTTGTTGAGCTTAACAGCCCTGGGATCTTATTTTAGGTTCTATGCTGTTGATCCTATAGTACCCAGCACTGAGAGCATCAAACTGTAGAAGCAGCAATGCATAATAATGTATAAATGTCTAATCTTATACATTTATGTAATTTCTGAGGCAAAATAAGAGTTTGAATTATTAGATCTACTACATAATTTTCAAGTCTTTTCTATTTTGAAAATTTTAAAATCTTTCATTATTATTTTCCATTTACTCCCTTTAATTCTCACTACAAAAGAGATTAATCATTGGGAATATCACTTCCCAATGCTGAAGAGATGATTGGTGTAAGTTCTATGGACTTGCTATAAAATCTTATGAGTATTAGTACTAGGTGACAGTCCTATTTCAAAGTGTTTGCCTTCTCATAGCTCACTGCCATGCTGAGATCTGTTCTTTTCAGTGACTGGCGGGTATTTCAACTCTGTGTGTACCTCTTGCAAAAGTGCTAATTTTCTTGGCAACTGAAAAAGAGAACATCTGTTTATATTGATCCTCTAGTTGGAAAACCATAAGAAAAACATTTTTTTCTTTTCTTTTTCTATACTGGTGATATGATTGTAATGCCCTGTTGCATATTAATGACTCTTGAGATGCATCCTTCTTTGAATTTCAATGGTCAGAAATAAAATGAAGCAATATTGAGTTATAAAAAAGAAATAGACCATATTTGCTAAATACTTTCTTTACCACCAAATGAAAACATATACATATGTTATAAAAGTAAAATGAATGAAACATTTTAAAAGGAAGTTGTTCTTGCTTATAATCTTCTTTCCCTAGTAACATGACAGCTAATGTAGTATTCATGGTCAATTTTAACTTTTGAGACCATCTGCTCTATGCAAGATGTCATGGAAATAAAAGCTGTTTTGAAATGAAAAGAGAACAAAAATCTTATTCAGAGAACACCTCCCAGCTGTGTTACCAGTTACTGTGTAATCATCTTTCATTATACATGCTGTATGGGGGTATGGAGGATGATTAGAAATGCAAACCTGATGTTCTGAGTTTGTACATCTCTTTTAAGGCCAGATCTGCTCAGCAAGAAATTTAGTCTCAGATTCCAATTGAATCTTATGAAATGTTTTGCTAAGTCACTTAGTATTAACTTACTGATCATTCTAGTATTCTGAAAGACACCCTAAAGACAAGGATAAGTACTAAAACTCTTACGTTTACAGAATACTAAGGTGCTAAGCAATGCAATACCAAGGAAACTCGGGATCATACTATTATCACTTGTGTTTGCGTTTCGGTTTTTCCTAGCATTTATTTCTACTAAAAAGGAAATACAGCATACGAAAAGTTTGTGGCTATAATCTTTTTTTCCAGTCTAGTCAAAGATATTTTCTCCTAATCCCCAAAGCTGAGCTTTTTTCCAAAATTCAAGAGCACATTTTAGGTCTTGCATTTCTTTAATAACATGACTATAATATATAGCTAGATAAAAATGCTGTCTTAAGAGAACCAATACACATGACAGTTCATAGTTCATTTTTGTATTCATTTTATTTCATAACACAGGTAATATATTTTGACATAGTTTGATACTTAATTTGTTTTAGGGATCATCCCATACCTGGTAATGAGAGCTGACTCATTTGATTCATAGTTGCTTATTATTCCATTATAGACACACTGTCTCCAGTTATTAATTGCTGTATAAAAAAGTAGCCTAAAACTTATTGGCTAAAACAGCTGAATAAGGAATACACACAGGGATCACCTGAGTGATTTTCCAGCTCCACATTGAATAAACTAGGGTTACTCTATAATTTTTGAAGGTGGCCAGACCACACTAGATGATAAAAAGTGGATGCATTCACCTGTTTGGGCTTTGGTGAGGACAGCTGGTAAGAACTAAACTGGCCTTTCTCCAAGTAGTCCAAATGCTTCTCCATATAGTACCTTTAACATGGTAATTTGCTTTCTTAAAAAACAACTCAAAGCTCCATGATACTAAGGTTGATGCTTCCAGTGATCTTTAAACTTTTCTCAAACCAGTATAACATCATAATCCATTGATTAGAGCACTCACAGGCCAGTACAGGTGGGGAGAGAGGGGCAAGTTCTTAATTAGGGGAGAGTTAAAGGATCTATGTTCATGTTAAATGTACTATGCCAGTCTCTGTCTAACAATAGACTTCAGTAATTATTTCTGTGTATATATATATATATATATATATATATATATATATATATATATGATTATTCTTGTAGAAAACATTCTTAGAAATGTTATTAAGTCAAAATGATGACCTGCACTTAAAATTTTAATACAGACAAGTATTTTGCAGAAGTAACATTCTACTGTATCAAATTCCTCTTCATTTCAACAATGCTAACCCCCACCAAATAAGGTGTTCTAAAATATTTAAAGAAACGAAGAACATAGAACTGAAGAGGTATTGTGAAAGAAAGAAAAGAAGAGCAAGAGAGAGTAATAGAAATTCAGAAATAATAGGGCCGAAGGGAAACCTAATGTTGCATATCTAATTCAATTTCTCATATCTGTTTCTTGGATAAATCACAGAGATAGATCGGATCATTTCTCACCCTCATTCTTCTGCTAATGTTAAATAATAACATGATTGCATTTCTTTTTAATTTTTGAAAATGTTTTGCTAAAGAGCAAATTTAAATTATTTTTACAGTTGGCATTTTAGAAAGAACATGCAAAGAGAAAAGACCTTGAAGAGTTTTGATGTCCCCCTCTCTGTAACAATAAATCATTTAAGTGTAAAGGAACACTATTCCTGTTTTTGTCAAAAGCTTAGCAATTAGATCTGTTTAATTTTTTTATTATCATGTATACAAAGCCAAATATGGAGAAAAACTCCTCTTAAAAGTTGTTAACAGCTATAGTTTAGTTACATTAGGATTTGTTTAAGTATTGCTTAACTATTGTTATTTATCATAACAATCAAAAGTAAGTCAGTCAAAAATAAATCTGAAGAAATCAGCCCAATCTAGAAAGTACTACATCTTGTCCATAGCTAACATTACTTCATTTAAGCTAGAGAAAATTTTTAAATATGTGAATTTCAAATAAATATATTTATTTTATATATCTGAAGTTGAAGCTGTCAGGATAAATTACAAATCACTACTAAATTATCATATGTATTCAAAATAACCCAAAGGAAATGACTTGAATATAAATTATCTTATAATTTAAAAAAATTTAAAAAGTCTTCAAAATTCCTTACAATAATTGAAGTAACAAATGCGAACATAAATCTTCTGAAAATAATTGCTATGTTCTAATTTTGAGGAACTATTCAAGGAAACATCAGTTGACACACTATCAAGTAATTATGAAAAGGACCTCATTTCTGAGAATTATTTACCAGTTAAATGCTATTTTATTTGTTTAATACATACATTGATAAAATATTATGTAAAAATGAAATAAGGAAAAGTTGAAATTGAAAGTTGCGAAAATACTGATTATCCTGCATCTCCTTTAAGTTTTATTATTTATTTTAAATGGAATCTATATTATTGACATAATCTAAGTTGTATTTTGGAACATTCTTTTGTATTGGTTTATTAAAATGAGGGAGTAGAGTAAAGGGATAGGCATGATAGTATTATTGGGTAACTGAAATTACATTTATGAAAACAATATTATTTTAGAAGTATCTAAAAGTTTGAAGTTTGAAAATAACAAAAATTATATTACTTTTTTCCCCCTTGCTCACCTATCCTAGTTTTTGTCTGACCCCACCACTTTTCTCTCCAGCATAAACTTTACTTGAATTCTAAAAGCCCCCATTGACTTAGAATACAGTTGTTTCCCACTGTTTATCAACTCTCACTGTAGCAGGAACTCCGACCACCTTGCTGACTGAGTAGTTCACAACTGACTATGATCATTTATACACTGATATTCCCCAACATGAGTCACCTTTAGTTGGACATTCATTCAAGGATGACTCTCAATTTTCTATTGTATCCTTCATAGCAGAAATTAGCCTTTTTTATTTTAAAAGAACAACTTTCTCTAATCTTTTCATAGCAATAACAAAATGATGTCATCTATGGCTTTTTCATTATATGCAGATTTTCATTGTCTTTCATATAGCATGTCTTTAATTGTAGTCTTAAAAGAAATTAAGATAGAATGTTTCTTGGGCTGGGGTTGTGGTTCAAAGGTAAAATGCTCGCCTACCATGCATGAGGCACTGGATTTAATCTTCAGCACCACATAAAAATAAAATAAAGTTATTATTATAACTGAAAATAAATATTTTTTAAAAAGATAGAATGTTTCTTTCATTATTTTTCACCTCAGGAAATTGAGACCACAAACAGCTAACTGACTTGGCTGCACACACACACACACACACACACACACACACACACACACACACACCTATATAAGGAAAAGTTGAAATTGAAAGTTGCAAAAAAAATACTGATTATCCTGCATCTCCTTTAAGTTTTCTTATTTATTTTAAATGGAATCTATATTATATATATATATATATATATATATATATATATATATATATAGAGAGAGAGAGAGAGAGAGAGAGAGAGAGAGAGAGAGAGAGAGAGAAAGAGAATATGAATGGTGAGGAGAATAGTGATAGCAACTGGGAGACCAGTGTCTGAGATTGGGGTCCCTGATGACTTCATGGCTGTGGCATACTTGGTGACTGGGAAAGTTTCTGTGCAAAGGCATAGGATGCCCAGTTGCTATGGAGATGTCCTCCATGCTAGAATCTTATCAGCCTTGACCTTATTCTCAGACACATAAGCTCCTGGGAATGAAGGAACTTCTTTGCTAAGATAACCACAATGTTTCTCCAGTTCGCTGCTCCTGAATCTGCCTGGGAATTAGTAACTTTAAACAATGGACTTTCTTGAGAGCTGAAAAATGCTTCTAACATTGCACGTTGCAACTGTAGAATGTAACTGAGCAAATAGCTGCATACTGTTGCTAACTCTGTAACTTTCATGAATACAAAGAATAATGCTTGCATAGTCTTTAACCAGATTTAGAGACATATATGATAAAGATTGTAAGTGTAATTCTTTAGACCTGTTTCTTCATCAGAGAGCAGTGCTCCATCTGACCCCAGCTTTATCTTCAAGATCTGCTTGTGTTGACTCTTTATTTCTTCCAATCTCCCATCACTCCTCGTCGAACCTGCTAGTTTGGCTGTGCTGGTGGCGGTATATATGCTTATATTTAAATTACTAAACTCCTATGGCCCTCAATGCTGCTGTCAAAGCCAACCACAGTTTCTATGACAGCTCTTCCATACATAGGCCTTTCTCTAAGCCTACTGTATTTCTTACATATCCTTACACTGAGATGATGATTCTAATTCCTACTAGAGTAAAAATTTATTTTCTAGAAATGGAAACTTGTGAAAATTATCTTCAAATAGCTATATTAAAGATAATTTTTGTAAGCTTATACTGCTGTATTTTCCATCCAAGATCATACTATACTATTCTCTCTTCTGGCTACACAGACCCACATTCAGGGCAAATGGTACTGATGACATATCATGAATCTCCTTTTAGCTTCTCAGGAACATTGCTCCCCTATTCTTGCCCTTTCTTCCTGTCTATCTCTTTCTCTTTTCTGCATAATCAATCTTATCAATCTGTTAACATGAAACATGTTGACTTTTTTACCTCACATCTTAAAAACAAAACCAAGCGAAAACTCTTTTTACCCCATGTCCTCTTTCAATTACAAACTATTTGTTTCTATTAAAACAAAAGCCTTTTTAGGAATTTTTAAATTTGTTTTAATTAGTTACATGGGACAGTAGAAGGCATTTATGCACTTTGATATATCATGCATAGATAGGATATAATTTCTCAGTTTTCTGAGTGTACATGTTGCAGAATCATATCATATTGGTCACATAATCACATATATACATACAGTAATAATGTCTGTTTCATTCTACTATCTTTCCTATCTCTACATCCCCTCCAGTCCCCTCTCATCACTTCTCTCTACCTAACCTAAAGTAATGTTATTCTTCCCATATATTAGAGAAAACATTTGGCCTAACAAAAAATTAATAAGCTCTAAAGACTGTCTCCAGTTTATTCTGCTCATGTTCTCTTAAACCATTTTATTCATATCTCATATCTTGTGACTTATATCAAATTGAGGTCCTGAAAAAATATGGGTCTTTATTTTATCTATCAGCAACACTTAATATGTTTGATGTGTTTTTGACTTGAAATCTGTACTTTTTGTTTACCTCTACAACCATTTGGATTTTCTACTCTCTATCTGGCTGCTCCTTCCCTGTCTCTTTTGTTCATTTATCTAAGATCCTTGAAGTCTAATTATTAGTACCAAGAAGAAATATAGTTTGACTTCTCTTTTTGATCCAAATAAACATCTACAGTGAATCTATATTGTTTCAAAACTTTAAATGTTATTTGTACACTGATGGTTCATGATGATGAATAAATGTTCACATCTTATCTGAATTCTTTCTCAAAAATGAAATTAGTTTTTAGCTCATACAAATATAAAAAATATTATTATTAATAGGGTGCAATATAATGCTTCAATACACATATGCATTTTTAATGCTTAAATCTGCTTGAACATATCTATCTCAGACATTTGACATGTCTTCATAATAAAAACTTTTAAATTTATCTATCTTTTTGAAATGTATAGAATATAATTGTTATGTATAGTAACCCTACTGTATAATACAGCACACTAGAATTGGATAACACAGCACACCAGAACTTCTTGCTTACATCTAACTGTAAATTAGTAGTTACTGATCAAATTTTCTCCATTCTTCCCTTCTCATTTCTCTCCCTAGATTTGGTAGCCATCATTATACTCATAACTTCTATGAGATCAACTTTTTAAAACTCTATATATGAATGAAATCACAAAGTGCATGTCTTTCTGTACCTGGATTATATGATCTCTAATTCTATTTGTGTTGTTGACAAAGAGAGGATTTCATTCTTTTCTTTCTTAACTTTATTTTATTTATTTAATTTTTTTATGTGATGCTGAGGTCTGAGCCCAGTGCCTCACACATGCCAGGCAAGCACTCTACCACAGAGCTACTGTGACTAAATAGTGTTCCATGGTATGTCTAGATATACTATTTTCTTTATACATTCCTCAGTCGATGTACACTTAGTTTTCCTAACTTGGCTATTAAAAATAATGTTATGATACATATACAAGTGCATGTGTCTCTTCTTCATATTGATTTGAATTCCTTTGGATATGTACACAACATTAAGATTGGTGGATCATATGTTCTATTATTAATTTTTTGAGGAAGCTATTTTCCATAACAATTCTACTGATTTACACTCACACCAACAGAGTGCAAAAATTCCCTTTTCTCCAAATCCTTTCCAGCACTTGCTGTCTTTAGTTCTTTTGATATTTGCCATTCTTACTGAGATGAAGTGACATCTCATTGTGGTTTTGATTTGCATTTCCTTCACAATTAATGACTATGAACATATTTATATGTATTTATATGCATGATTTCTTTTGAGAAATATAACCTAGAACTTGCCCACTTTTAAAAAAGAGATCTTTAAAATTTTAAAAAATTTATCAGAAGTGATATGGGTTTGGATGTGAGGTATCCCCTGAAAGCTCACATGTGAGACAAGACGATGCAAAAAGGTTCAGGGGAGAAATGATAAGAATATAAGCATCTTAAACCAAATAGCAATTTAATCCCCTGATAGGGATTAACTAAGGGGTAACTGAAGTGGTAGGTTGTGGCTGAAGGAGGTGGGAATTGGAGCGTGACTTTGGGTATATATTTGAATCTGGCGGCTGGACTGTCTTTCTGCTCTCTGATCACCATGTGAACTGTTTCCCTCTGACACATTCTTCTGCTATGATGTTCTGCCTCACCTCCAGCCCCCAGGAATAAAGCCTGCTGTCTATGTATTGAGATCTCTAAAATCGTGAGCCTTCAAATAAACTTTTCCTCCCTATACAGTTGTGCTGGTTGAGTCCTTTCAGTCACAGGAGTGAGAAAGCTAAAGAAAAGAAGTATAATTTGTAAATATTTTTTTCTCCATGTTGTAACTATATCTTCACTCTGATGATAGTTTACATGGCTGTGTAGAAGCTTTTAAATTTGATGTTATCCCATAGAATATTTTTTTAATTTTGCTTTCTGTTTATCTAAAGTCTTGTCCAAAATATTCCCATGCATTCCAGTGTAATGAAAAATAGTATTACTGCTATTTCTTTCTTTCTTTTTTTTTTCTTTTTTTTGTACCAGAGATTGAACCAAGGGGTGCTTAAAGACAGCCACATCCTGAATTCTTATAGTTTTTCTTATTCTGAGACAAGGTTTTGCTAAATTGCTTAGGGCCTTGGTAAGTCGCTAAGGCTGGCCTTGAACTTGTTATTCTTCTACCTCAGGCTCCTGAGCTTCTGGAATTATAGGCATGTTCCACCATGCCTGTAATATCATGGTTTTCAGTTCTACTCTTTAAATCACTTTTTGAAACTAGCAGATGATGGGGACCTCAGTAGATTCTTCTGAGGTTTTCCCATCACAATTAAGTGTTCTTTCTTGAACACATGTTCTTAGTATCTTTGTTGAAAATCAGTTGATTGTAGATTTGTTTCTGGGATCTGTTCCACTGATCTATGTGTCTGTCTTTATGTCACTGTTGTGCTGTTTTGATTTGTACAGTTTTGAAGTATATTTTGAAAGCAAGGACTATAAAGACTCATGCTTTGTTCTTTTTGTTCAAGAGTGCTCTATTTGGGATATTTGTGGGTATTTGTCTGTGTGTGATTCCAAAAATATTTAGGATTTTTTTTCTAGTCTGAGAAGAATATCATTATTTTTTGATAGAGATTGTATTGAATTTGTAATTGTTTTTTGTAGCATGAACATTTTTACCAATATTGATTCTTTCATTCTATGAATTCAATAAATTTTTTTCTTTTTTTATAACCATTTCAATTTTTTTCATCAATATTTTATAGTTTTGGTTCTAGATATCTTTCCCCTCTTTGGTGAAGCTTATTTCTAGGTACTTTAGTAACTACTGTAAATGGGATTATTTTCTTCATTAATTTTCAGGTGTAAGTATCTTGCAACTTTGCTGTTTCTGTTTAATGACTTGGAATAATTTTGTGGTGAAGTCTTTGAGGTTTTGTAAATATATCATGTCATCTACAAACAATGAGTATTTGACTTTTTTTTTTCCTTTCAATTTGGATGTCCTTTATCTGTTTCTTTTATCTGTTTGCTCTGGCTAGGACTTGCAGCACTGTGGTGAATAGAAATGGTAAAAGCCAAGATCCTTTTCTTGCTGCAAATCTTAGAGATAAAACTTTCAAATTTTCCCCATTCAGCATAATGTTAGCTGCTGATTTATTATATGTGGTTTTAATTATGTTGATGTATGTTCTTTTATAACTAATTTTTCAAACTTTTTGTCATAAAGAAATGTTGATTCCACAGTTTAGCTATTGTGAATTGTGCTGCTATAAACATTGATGTGGCTGTGTCCCCATAGTATGCTGTTTTTAAGTCCCTTGGATATAGACCAAGGAGAGAGACAATTGAGTCAAATGGTGATTCCATTCCCAATTTTCCACGAAATCTCCATACTGCTTTCCATATTGACTTCACCAATTTTCAGTCCCACCAGCAGAGTATGAGTGTACCTTTTTCCCTACATCCTCACTAAGACTTATTGTTGTTTGTATGCATAATAGCTGCCATTCTGACTGGAGTGAGATGAAATCTTAGAGTGGTTTTGATTTGCATTTATCTAATTGCTAGTGATGATGAACATTTTTTCATGTATTTGTTGACTGATTGTACATCATCTTCTGAGAAGTGTCTCTTCAGGTCCTTGGCCCATTTATTGATTGGGTTACTTACTTGTTTTTTTGGTCTAGCTTTCTGAGTTCTTTGTATACCCTAGTGATTTGTGCTCTATCTGCTGTGTGAGGGGTGAAGATTTGCTCCCAAGATGTAGGCTCTCTGTTTACATCACAGATTGTTTCTCTTGCTGAGAAGACACTTTCTAGTTTGAGTTCATCCATTTATTGATTCTTGATTTTAATTCTTGTGCCACAGGAGTATTATTAAGGAAGTTGAGGTCTGATCCCACATGATGGAGATTAGGGCCTACTTTTTTTTTTCTATTAGATGCAGGGTCTCTGGTTGTATCCCTAAGTACTTGATCCATTTTGAGTTGAGTTTTGTGTATGGTGAGAGATAGGGTTTTGATCTCATTTTATTTGGATAAAAAAAAAATGTGGCATATATACACAATGGAATATTACTCAGCAATAAAAGAGAATAAAATCATGGCATTTTCAGGTAAATGGGTAAAGTTAGAGAAGATAATGCTAAGTGAAGTAAGCCAATTCCAAATAACCAAATGCAGATGTTTTCTTTGATATATGGAGGCTGATTCATAGTGGGATAGGGAGAGGGAGCATGGGAGGAATAGACGAACTCTAGATAGGGTAGAGGGGTTGAGGGGAAGGGAGGGGACATAGGGTAATTAATGATAATTAATGATGGTGGAATATGATGATCATTATTATCCAAATTACACGTATGAAGACACGAGTTGGTGTGACTATATTATGTATATAACCAGAGATATGAAAAATTGTGCTTTATATATGTGATAAGAAGTGTAAAAAAAAGAAATGTTGAATTTGATACACTCATGAGTTTTGTCCTTTATTCTATTGACTTGGTATATCACATTCATTATTTTGCATATGTTAAACTAGTCTTGTATACAAGGATGAATTATACTTAATTAGAGAAGATAATGTCAAATGATCATTTTAATGTGATCATTAGATTCAGTTTGATAGTATTTTTGGAGGATTTTTTTAAATCTATATCCATCAAGGTTATTGGATTTAATTTTATTTTTCCTTTTTAAATGTGTCTTTTCCATGGTATTGAAATAAGGTCTATGCTGGCCTTGTGCAGTGTATTTGGCCCTACGTAGATTTGTATTGGATATTAAGTGTCTTGGATATTCAAGTGTCTAGAAGATGAAGAATGTCCTAAATAATTAGTCTCCCCTTGAAAAATTCCTTATTCTAAAACCTTCCTAATGCCTATTACTGTTTCAAGAAACGTGAAATATGTACGTACAGTTAGTACTAAATATGTGTCAATAGGAGATAAGACAAAAGAGAATTGAATACTAATTTTACTAATTGTATGTATGATACTATTTAACCTGTCAAAGTGAGAATGAAATGGCTGCTTGCTTCCATGGTAGATAGGCAGGTACATAGAGTGAAATACTTCTTAAGGCCATTCTCACAAAAGAATCATATAATCAAAATACTTATATAATTCAAAATACTTTATATAATCAAAATACTTCTTAAAACCATTCTCAAAGAAAAATCATGTTTATATAATCAAATTCTGAACATAATGATTCTCTTTGTAGCCTTCTTTAACAAAAGAACAAGTATCATTATACAATAATCTGTTTAAGAATGTTAATATGAGTGTAAAACGAAAATCAAGTAAATATTTATTTAGACAACTTGAGATGGGTCTGCTTATTTAGAAAGTTGTGTATTATTAGAGTCACATCCGCAGAGTATTTCTATTTACTTTGCAAAGTGTTTGATGTATGATACTCAGGTCATGGCTGGGCACATAGTATCATCTGTAGTCCTCATGTGAGAAAACTAGTCAAGTAGAGGTTTTGAGGATTCTATGTTATTGGTGTTCGAGTTATATTCCCCAGACTACTAGTCTCTGGGCAACAATATTCTCCCAGAGAGTAAATCTGATTGAACCCAGCAATTTATCTTCTGTAGGTGTCTGTGTACCAGATACCTACTGATGTGGAAGACTAACGTCTTTTTGATTATGAATGAATGACTCTTCTGCTAGTTTCTAGAAAAAATATACAAGAACCAAGGCCTGAGGTAAAAACTGTTTGTTCAGTGAATAATAAAAAATAGTTTATTACTGTAATAATAATTTACTTATTCATGGACATATATTCAACTGAAATAAATGCCAGATTGGGTTTGCTTTTATATATAAGGTAACAATGCAAGCTGCCAGAAGGGGGAAGAAAGGAAGAAAAAAAGTCATTTCCTTGCTGGTGAAATCAAAACTGCAACATCTGCTTGGTTCACCTGCTGAAGAGAATACTCCAGCTTGTACTTTATTGTTAACAAGTCTGAACACTTTGAAACACACTTCTTTAGTCACCCAACCTGTAAATTAAATGCATCAGCAATGCAATTATTGCGTTGTGCTTTTTTCAAAGATGTAAATCACATATAAAGGAGTCGCAATGTTAAGCAACAAAAAAAATTACAATTAGCATTTTACTGTTAGTGCTTGAAACTTCACAATGTGAAACAGTGTTGCTAAAGATGTAAATAGGTTTAATGTCTGCTATGATGTGTTAAATTTAGGACTAACAAAGAAAATAATGCTAGAAAGCAATAACAATTTAGGAAAACTCTTTTTTTATAACTCTCTCTCTCTCTCTCTCTCTCTCTCTCTGTGTGTGTGTGTGTGTGTGTGTGTGTGTGTGTTTTATGTACCTTTAGTAGACTGACTGTATTCTTTTCTATAGTTTAAAATACTGAATTATATAGTAAGTTATTTATAAAGTTGTAAAATGAAGAAACAAAATCATATGACTGTCAGTCAATTCTAATGCTAGAGTGGTTAACATTATTAACAACAATATGATACATACAGATTTCTATATGCAAGTTAAAATTACAGTTTTACTATGTTCTGCACAAGAAATCATTAAAAAGACAAAGTATATAACTTTAAAAACAAAGAGCTTTCACACAATTACTGAAAGTCAAAATCTTTCATTTTGACATTTATTTCAAATAACTCAAAGTATATCTCATATTACTTAAATAATTATGGTAGAAAATATTTATACATGAGTTCATGAGAACTAATTAACCAATATACGAATGAATGAGTTATGAATGAATTTATATACACATATTTGTGTGTGTGTATTTGTGTGTGTGAATATCCATAAGTACATGTATAGAGAGAGAACAAAATAAAAAATATAGAGGTAGAATGAATTCACCTTCGGAATATACTACAATACATTATCCTGAGATATGGGAAAACATTTGTGACTGATTGGAAACCTCAATTCTAGCTTGTCATGGCTCATCTGCAGAAGCCAAGTTATCACGAATAAAGGAAAAGCTGTTTTGGTGGATACCATGTGAAATGGCTCAAATTGATGGTTTAGAATTAATGGCTCATACTCTCTTACAGACAAAACAACAAATCAGCTAGACTCTTATGTCTTCCACAGAAATTATTCTTATCCCACCTCTACTAGGTAGCTTGGTAAGGCAAAAAAAGACACTTTTTATAGAAAAAAAAAATCAAAAACAACAAAATAAAAACAAAACCATCCGAATAGCAGACAGGACAAAAAGCATAGGAATAAATCATTTCCTCAAATATTGAAAGTGTAAAAAGTAACTCATAATCTTTTTCTTTTAGTTTTGTCAACAATTGCAAGTGGTAGACAGATATAGCTGTGCACACCTTTAATCACAGTGGCTTGAGAGGCCAAGGCAGGAGGATTAAAAATTCAATGCCAGCTTTGGAAATTTAACATGGTCCTAAGCAATTTAGTAAGACCCTATATCAGAACGAACAAACAAACAAACAAACAAAAAAGGATTGGGGATATAACTCAGGGGTTAAGCATCCCTGGGTTCAATCCCTGGCACCTAAAAAAAATAATTGTGAGGTTGTGAGGGGTCTAAGATTTCCTATCATGTGCAAGTTAATAAGTTAAACTTTTCTTAGGATGGAAACAAAAGATAGAGACTCTTTGATGGTCAGAAACAAAACAATTTATAACTCATAGCAATAGCAGTAACCAGAGAAGCAGAGGTGAGATATAAGGTAGATGAAACTGGTCTGAAATAGTCACGAAATGACCACAAGATAAATTTTCACAACTGTGAGTAACTGGGACTCAACATTTCTTAAATATTCACATAAAAATATAACTTATAGAATTGTCTAAGAATTGAGAGAAAAGCATTTATTTACTAGTTTCCATACCCCATTGTTTGAGAGTTTCCTGTGTGGATGTTAATGCACCTGAACTTTCAGATTCCTGCTAGCATCCCATGTAGAAGTATTAGAGAAGCCCAAGGGATTGAAAGTACATTCATTAGGCTTTAGAGGAAAACACCGTCAACATAAAGTGCGTTAAAATCTATCCAAAAGTGTTAGCTGCATTCCTGGTGCTGGTTGCTGGTGTTGTAAATGGTGGCCCAAGATTCAAGGTGATGCACATGTGGCATCCAATATATAAAAATGTGGGAATATGCACATACATGAATGCATATCTGTATGTTACAATCAAACAGGGAACCCTGAAAAATGTTTACTAAATTTTTAACATTTATTTTCTGTTGAATACTGTGACAATGAGTAAGTGGATGTATTAGCTATCTTGGGCTACAGTACCAAGTGACACAATCTGGTTTAATTAAAATAACAGAAATTTATTATCTCAAAGCTCTAAATGCTAGAAATAATAATGATGACAATGATGATGATGATGATGATGATGATGATGATGATGATGATAATAATAATAATAATAAGAAGAAGAAGAACTAAGAGCCACTCTCCTCCAGTGGGCCTCTTTCTAACTCAAAGACCCCAAAGGACAACAGTAGTTATGCTGGCAATTGGATATGCCAGATATGCTGATGGTCTAAGGTATGCATGTACAGAAAAATAGTATATATAAGAATTGTTATTATCTGTAGTTTCAGGCTTCTAATGGGAAAGGGCTGTTGAAATGCATCCCCTACAGTTGTGAGGAACATTACCACATTTATTTACCTAGCTCCCCTTGCTACTATCAGATCCCTGTGACATAGCCATGGTTAAAAGACATATACTGGTTAAAAGTACTGACCCTTCTTCTCCTTCCCTTCTTTTTCCTTTGAAAGAAAACAGGATGCCTCACATTTTATGACCACAGAAAGAGCAAGTTTACCTACACAAACAAAAATAAGAAACTAAAAAATATATTGGTTCTAGCAGAGTAAGATATTTTATCAACCACTAATTTTAAGATTTCTTATTACATGTGAAAGAAAAGAAGCACTATTAAAATCATTGTTATGTGTGTTTTATATTACTTGGAGATATACTAGTGCCTATGTGTGCATGTTTCTGGTGAATCTTACAATTTTTCAGAGACATATTCCAACAAAAATTGGTCTTTATAGTATAAATATTTATATAAAGTTTGATAAGCACAAATATCAACATGCTCTCACTACATGCTGCTAGATGCATATTTCTATATTTGAAAACACGTAAGATAAATTTGAGTTAAAAAAGAAAAACCTACATAGTAATTTTCTGTCAAAGAATGACATATTTACTTATTATTTCATTTCATGTGTACTATAGATCATTTAAACTTATTTGTAATCTACACACTTTAACTTGGGGTTATTTTGCTGCGTTTTATTTTAAACTTTTTATCCTTGAATGGTTAAATCTAACATTTTGAAATACTATTTTAAAAGAAAATAGAACTATAGAGACATTTGGGTCCACTCATGATGATGTTACCCCAAATATATTGGGCACTGAGAGTTGTAAAGATCACATTAGAAACTTGCCAGGAGTATAGATAATGAAAAAATATTTTCTATAAAGTTGATTTTAAGGCACACATGTGGCATTAAGAGATGATTCCTGAATGTATGAAAAGTAACCAATTAACTGAGTTTTTCCTTTTTATGTATTTTCTATATTTCTAAAAAATAAAGTATCCCTCAAGAAATAATGTTTATTTATGTGTATAGATGCATTCATTCAAGAAAACTTCAATAATTTATTTTAGAATTAGCCTAGAGCTCAGTAAACTAATTTAGAAAAATATTTGCTTTGAAATTTTACTAGAGTTCCATAAATTAATTTGCCTATGGTTTAGTAAATTAGTTTCGAGATGTTATTGTCATTGTTAATTTTAGTTTTCTATTTTTAAATCCTGTTTTTTAAAAATATTTTAGCCTTATAGTGTTTGGTGTTGGCTGATTACCTAACTACAAAAATATTTATTATTAACTAAGAATATTTAAAAATTACCTTCCAAGTGGGTATCTACAATATCATAAAAGGAATAATGGAGACACTATCCCTTTATAGAAATTTTGAAACTCCTAAAATTATTTAACATATTTCTTTAAGCATCCGATTAAACTTGAAAGTTTGCCTCAGCTATTGATGACACTGTAATAGGAAGATCATTTCTGATAGTAAACAGGTTTGCATTCATAAGGTCAGTTTCCCACATTTCCTTTGATTGATTTGACTGTAATTACAAAAAGTCAACAATATTATTATTATGTATATGTAATGAAATAATAAGTTATTCAAATATAATATTTCTTAGATATAGATAATTCTAAAAAGATAGCTAAAAGTATCTGTTAGAGTCTATAAACAAGTCTGGATGGCGCCTGGCATTTTGCCAGAGGGAGTGGTTTGTGAAGTAGCCAGGGAGTAATTAAGTGTGGAGATTCCTTATTGGTTGACTGCTGTATCTAGTTTATGTTAATTAAGATAAGCTGTGTGGAATGTACAAATACCTCTGTTGTCCTACAATAAACGGCTCCCACTCCTGCTGTATCAATCTACACAAGCTGCTCGTCACCCCCTGGTTATTTTGCCCAGCCAGCCGGGCTGTGGCGAGTATCTCTAAAAATTTGATCTTTAAAATCTAGCATATCCTGGTCCCTGAATTGCAAATATGAATTAATTAAAGTCATGGTGCTCAGGTACTATGTAAACTCCAAGTTTATGTACTAATATTTGATGACCAATGTGATAGTATTAAAATGTGTGAGGGCTTTATGAGGTGATTAAGTCACGAGGGAATAGCATTTATGGATGCTCATCTGCTCCATCCCACCCCTTCTACTATATGAGGAGAGTACATTCCCTCGAGGGAATGCAGGATCATGGCACCATCTTAGAAGAAGAGAGCAGACCTTCCCAGAAACAGAATATAAGAATATGCCAGC
The DNA here is from genome assembly GCF_052094955.1 of Ictidomys tridecemlineatus. Classification (NCBI taxonomy): domain Eukaryota; kingdom Metazoa; phylum Chordata; class Mammalia; order Rodentia; family Sciuridae; genus Ictidomys; species Ictidomys tridecemlineatus. Next base: position 108,094,597 of record NC_135479.1, read on the forward strand.
ACATTGATTTTGGGTTTCCCAGGCTTCAAAGTTGTGAGAAATAATTTTCATTGTTTATGAATCACTCAGTCTATGCTATTTTTATAGCAGCAAAAATAGACCAAAACATTAGGTAATAACAGAACTATAGTCAAATAGTTACACTTATTACAGAAAATAATAAGTTACTATGACTTGTTGATGGTGTTGCCCACTATCTTTCTTGTTCTATGCATGAAAAATATTTGGATATTTAAAACAATTGAAATTTGAAATTGACACCATATAGACAGACTGCATTCCTGTTCATGAATGGCCCAAAAGGTCAAGAGATTATCAATGGTGAACAGAAATTTAATGTCTTATAATTAAAACCAGAATGACTCTTTCAGTTATTTCATGGAAATTTAAAATTTGATTACATGTATTTATCTTATGTGTATTATTCTCCTTCTGTAGCAAGTGCTCCAAATATAAAAAAAAAAAAAAAAAAAAAACGGTAATGTATTATGTTCCATATCACTTTTGGCAGTTCTACATATAGCAATTAAAAATACTTTATATATTCTATAGCAGAGATCAATGTATCATTTGAAACATCTAAGATAAAATATGTGCTGGCAGTTGTTTTTAATTGGAATAATTCATATTATTACACTTAAGTTGTCTCCAAACCTTTATGATTATTATCTTCCTGCTAAGAATTCCCTCTGGACAGTCTGGCTTCATGGTCAAACATACTTGCTTAGTTCGCTATGGTTAGATATGGTGTAGTTTCTCTTCTATTCAAAAGTGAGTATTGAATATAGGGAAGTAAGATAATTTAAAGTCTATGTAATAAATATATGAGCTTGCTAACCAGGGAAGTCTTGACTTTAATGAAGGCCAAATATTTTTTTTCAAAAATCAGGCATCAAATTTGAAAACTCAAAATTAGGAGATAATATTAGCATTTTAATTATGTGAACTGTATATAAGATTATAAAATTAACCTACATATATTGATATACTTTGATATACTTTCTAAGACTTAATGTTAACATTTTCTTTTTGAAAACCTACAGATTTCAAGTAGTCTTCAAGTTTCAATGTGATTTTTATATTTATGACACTTTCATCATTTTCAATGAATTCCGAATGAACTCTGAAGAATATGAAATGCAATTAATTTAAACCTAAGAAAAATTTAATGACAGTATTTATTTATTTATGTATTTATTTATTTATTTTTCGTTCCAAGAATTGAACACACGGGTGCTTAAACAGTGAGACAGATCTCCAGTTCTTTTTATTTATTTTTTTAATTTTTATTTAAGTTGCTGAGGCTGGCTTTGAACTTGTGATTCACCTGCTTTAGCCTTTCAAGTCACTAGGATTATTTTTTTTTAATTTTTTATTTTTTTATTGGTTGTTCACAACATTACAAAGCTCTTGACATATCATATTTCATACATTAGATTGAAGTGGGTTATGAACTCCCAATTTTTACCCCAAATGCAGATTGCAGAATCACATCGGTTACACATCCACAATTTTACATAATGCCCTATTAGTAATTGTTGTATTCTGCTACCTTTCCTATCCCCTACTATCCCCCCTCCCCTCCCCTCCCATCTTCTCTCTCTACCCCATCTATTGTAATTCATTAGTCTCCTTGTTGATTTTCCCATTCCCCTCACAACCTCTTTATGTAATTTTGTATAGCAATGAGGGTCTCCCTTCCTTTCCATGCAATTTCCTTTTTCTCTCCCTTTCCCTCCCATCTCATGACTCTGTTAAATGTTAGTCTTTTCTTCCTGCTCTTCCTCCTTGCTCTGTTCATAGTTGCTCTCATTATATCAAAGAAGACATTTGGTATTTGTTTTTTAGGGATTGACTAGCTTCACTAAGCATAATCTGCTCTAGTGCCATCCATTTCCCTGCAAATTCTATGATTTTGTGATTTTTTATTGCTGCATAGTACTCCATTGTATATAGATGCCACATTTTTTTTATCCATTCATCTATTGAAGGGCATCTGGGTTGGTTCCACAGTCTAGCTATTGTGAATTGTGCTGCTGTGAACATCCATATGGCAGCATCCCTGTAGCATGCTCTTTTAAGGTCTTCAGGGAATAGTCAAGAAGGGCAATAGCAGGGTCAAATGGTGGTTCCATTCCCAGCTTTCCAAGGAATCTGCATACTGCTTTCCAAATTGGCAGCACCAATTTGCAGTCCCACCAGCAATGTACAAGAGTACCCTTTTCTCCACATCCTCGCCAGCACTTGTTGTTGTTTGACTTCATAGTGGCTGCCAATCTTACTGGAGTGAGGTGGTATCTTAGGGTGGTTTTGATTTGCATTTCTCTGAACTAGAGATGGTGAGCATTTTTTCATGTACTTGTTGATTGATTGTATGTCCTCCTCTGAGAAGTGTCTGTTCAGGTCCTTGGCCCATTTGTTGATTGGGTTATTTGTCATCTTATTGTCTAATTTTTTGAGTTCTTTGTATACTCTGGATATTAGGGCTCTATCTGAACTGTGAGGAGTAAAAATTTGTTCCCAGGAGGTAGGCTCCCTATTTACCTCTCTTATTGTTTCTCTTGCTGAGAAAAAACTTTTTAGTTTAAGTAAGTCCCATTTGTTGATTCTTGTTATTAACTCTTGTGCTATGGATGTCCTATTAAGGAATTTGGAGCCCGACCCCACAATATGTAGATCGGAGCCAACTTTTTCTTCTATCAGACACCGAGTCTCTGATTTGATATCAAGCTCCTTGATCCATTTAGAGTTAACTTTTGTGCATGGCGAGAGGAAGGGATTCAGTTTCATTTTTTTGCATATGGATTTCCAGTTTTCCCAACACCATTTGTTGAAGATGCTATCCTTCCTCCATTGCATGCTTTTAGCCCCTTTATCAAATATAAGATAGTTGTAACTTTGTGTATTAGTCTCTGTGTCCTCTATTCTATACCATTGGTCCACTCGCCTGTTCTGGTACCATTTCCATGCTGTTTTTGTCACTATTGCTCTGTAATATAGTTTGAAATCTGGTATCGCTATATCGCCTGATTCACACTTCCTGCTTAAAATTGCTTTTGCTATTCTGGGTCTTTTATTTTTCCATATGAATTTCATGATTGCTTTATCTATTTCTACAAGAAATGCCATTGGGATTTTGATTGGCATTGCATTAAACCTATAGAGAACTTTTGGTAATATCGCCATTTTGATAATGTTAGTTCTGCCTATCCATGAACAGGGTATATTTTTCCATCTTCTAAGATCTTCTTCTACTTCTCTTTTTAGGGTTCTGTAGTTTTCATTGTATAAATCTTTCACCTCTTTTGTTAGGTTGATTCCCAAGTATTTTATTTTTTTGGAGGATATTGTGAATGGAGTGTTTTTCCTCATTTCCGTTTCAGAAGTTTTGTCGCTGATATACAGAAATGCCTTTGATTTATGCGTGTTGATTTTATATCCTGCCACTTTGCTGAATTCATTTATTAGTTCTAGTAGTTTCTTTGTAGACCCTTTTGGGTCTTCTAAGTATAGAATCATGTCATCTGCAAATAGTGATAATTTAAGTTCTTCTTTTCCTATTTTTATGCCTTTAATTTCTTTCGTTTGTCTAATTGCTCTGGCCAGTGTTTCGAGAACTATATTGAATAGAAGTGGTGATAGAGGGCATCCCTGTCTTGTTCCAGATTTTAGAGGGAATGTCTTCAACTTTTGTCCATTCAGAATGATGCTAGCCTGAGGCTTAGCATAGATAGCTTTTACAATGTTGAGGTATGATCCTGTTATCTCTAGTTTTTCAAGTGTTTTGAACATAAAGGGATGCTGTACTTTGTCGAATGCTTTCTCTGCGTCTATTGAGATGATCATATGGTTCTTATCTTTAAGTCTGTTGATGTGGTGAATAACATTTATTGATTTCCATATATTGAACCAGCCTTGCATACCAGGGATGAATCCTACTTGATCATGGTGCACAATTTTTTTGATGTGTTTTTGTATTTGATTCGCCAGAATTTTATTGAGGATTTTTGCATCTAGGTTCATTAGAGATATTGGTCTGTAGTTTTCTTTCTTTTAGGTGTCTTTGTCTGGTTTCGGAATCAGGGTGATGTTGGCCTCATAGAATGAATTTGGAAGAGCTCCCTCTTTTTCTATTTCCTGAAATAACTTGAAAAGTATTGGTATTAATTCTTCTTTAAAGGTTTTGTAAAACTCCGCTGTATACCCATCCGGTCCTGGGCTTTTCTTAGTTGGTAGTCTTTTGATGGCTTCTTCAATTTCATCCATTGATATTGGTCTGTTCAAATTGTGTGTATCCTCCTGACTCAGTCAGGGCAAATCATATGACTTAAGAAATTTATCGATATCTTCACTATCTTCTATTTTATTGGAATATAGGTTTTCAAAATAATTTCTAATTGTCTTCTGTATTTCTGTAGCATCTGTTGTGATATTGCCTTTTTCATCCCGTATGTTAATAATTTGAGTTCTCTCTCTTCTTCTCTTTGTTAGCATGGTTAAAGGTCTGTCGATCTTATTTATTTTTTCAAAGAACCAACTTTTAGTTTTGTTAATTTTTTCAATAGTTTCTTTTGTTTCAATTTCATTAATTTCCACTCTGATTTTAATTATTTCTTGCCTTCTGCTACATTTGCTCTTGTTTTGCTCTTCCTTTTCTAGGGCTTTGAGATGAAGTGTGAGCTCATTTATTTGTTGGTTTTTTCTTTTTTTGAGGAATGACCACCAGGCGATGAATTTTCCTCTTAAAACTGCTTTCATTGTGTCCCATAGATTCCGATATGTTGTGTCTGTATTTTCATTTATATCTAAGAATTTTTTGATTTCCTCCTTTATGTCTTCTGTAACCCATTGATCATTCAGTAACATATTGTTCATTTTCCATGTGATGTAGGATTTTTCCTTCCTTCTTTTATGATTGATTTCCAGTTTCATTCCATTATGATCAGATAAAATGCATGGTATTATCTCCACCCCTTTATATTTACTGAGGGTTGCCCTGTGGCATAATATATGGTCTATTTTTGAGAAGGATCCATGTGCTGCTGAGAAAAAAGTATATCCATTTGATGATGGTTGATATATTCTATATATGTCAGTTAAGTCTAGGTTATTGATTGTGGTATTGAGTTCTATAGTTTCCTTATTCAATTTTTGTTTGGAGGATCTGTCCAATGGTGAGAGAGGTGTGTTGAAGTCACCCATAATTATTGTGTTGTGGTCTATTTGATTCTTGAACTTGAGGAGAATTTGTTTTATGAATGTCGCAGCGCCATTATTTGGTGCATAAATATTGATAATTGTTATGTCTTGTTGGTGAATGGTTCCTTTTAACAGTATATAATGTTCTTCTTTATCCCTTTTGATTAACTTAGTCTTGAAGTCGATTTTATTCGATATGAGGATGGCCACCCCTGCTTGTTTACGAGGACCATGTGCATGGTATATTTTTTTCCCATCCTTTCACCTTCAGCCTGTGTATGTCTTTTCCAATCAGATGTGTCTCCTGGAGGCAGCATATTGTTGGATTTGTTTTTTTAATCCATGATATCAGCCTATGTCACTTTATTGGAGAGTTTAAGCCATTAACATTCAGAGTTACTATTGATCACTAGGATTATTTTATGCAATTTTGTTAAAAACATTAAAAAGCATGCAAGATTATGATTGCATACAATAAAATAGTAATAAAGTGTTATTTATTTCAATATTTGCTTAGTGATATGTATAAGTAAAGGAAGGCATCGGTAAATATTAAGGATATCAAATAAATGAGTGTGGAAGTTCCAAAAGTTAAAATACATTTCTTTCATTTTTTATTTATTATATTACTATGTTAAAAATATATAGCACCCACTCCAAAGCACACCAAAAATAAAATAGATACAAAAATGAATATTAGTTATTTCCTATTCTTCAGATTTCCATATTACACTGAAAAAGACAGACAGAAATTAAAATCATTTGTATTTATACATTTTCTCATTGATGGAGGATGGGAATGGAATCATAAGAAGAAAGAAAATTGCCACTATTTTAATTAGGAAAAGAATAAATTACTGTGTTACTGTGTTTCTGTTTGTTTGTTTGTTTTAGGATTTTACTAAATTACCCAGGCTGACCTGAAACTCTGGATCTTCTTTCCTTAGCCTCCTGAGTATCTGGGATTATATGCACATGCCACTGTGCTCATTAATACATTTAATTTTTCTTTCCATGTGTTATCCCTTTTCATGATTTTGTGTCTTAAGTAAAAATTATATTCATATTTTAACATAGTTATTACTTATTCTTTGCATGTTTATGAACAGTTTCCATACAAGGCAATAGAAGCTTTTGGATGATAGTTTGATTTTCATATTAGTCATAATTAACTTCACAAACAAGGCAATGTCCATTTGCAGGAAAAGATTTTATTTTGTAAACATTTTAGAAAGATATTTTGGATAAAGAGTTGCATTTCCTTATGGAGAATTGAGTTTGTAATCAACAAATCAGCTGTCAATACCTACAAATAGCACAACATAAAACAAAGTTCCAGCCTTACTACCACATTTTAAATTTTATTTTTTCTTGAGTACTAGCCACAAAAAAAGCATTAATTGTTGAGATTTAAGGAGAAACATCTAGTAGATATAGAGTACTTAAGAGTACGAAATGCTTTTAATAGAAAGAAAACTTTGTTAATATGTAAAGTACAGTTGAATGGCCTTATTAAACATTATATTTTTCTGACAAGGTAGAAATTAAAATTTGGCGTGGCATACAGAATTTGTGTTTCTATAAAGGATTCTGTGCATATATCATCTTAAGTATTTGTTTTTTGTTAATTGCTTCTTGCTTTATTTTAATAGTTTGAGTTTAATAGTTTATTTTAATGATGCTTATTGCTTTAATATTTCAACAGTTTAATTAATAATCTATCAATTTAGTTTCATTTGATTCAAATAAAAGCTTTATCACAGATAAAATGTGATTAACATTAAATTATTTTGTAAGCCTGAAATTTTAGATCAAATTAATTGTTAAAACAAGTGTTCTATTCTGTAAACTCTGACAATAAAGTACACCACTCAGATATCCGTGGACATCATTTAATTTTACAGAGTTAACAATAGAATTTTTAAAATATTGTAATCTTCAAATTATAGCTTTCTCTTTCTGGTGAACTTAGAAAACTTGACCACATGTCTGAAAAGTACCAAAAGTTAATATGTTGATATAAATATATACAAACCAGCTGGATGATGGTGTTATTTTTTAAAAATTGCCATTTGATTGATAGAAATAATTTTCCTTTCTTCATATAATCACATACATATTTTACTACAGATTACATAATAAAGAAAGCAGAAAAGGCAATTTATCTATCCTAAGAAAACTAAAATATTTTAGAATGTGTTTTTAAACTAACTTATATCACCAATTCTCATTATATTCTTGAGCTATTAATAGTTTACTCGTGTCAGAAAAACTAACTCATGTGTAGTGATGTAATTCTTTAATATTTTGTTTTAGCATGCATATTGATCCATCTGGACATGTCTCACTATGGTGAAGTATAAAGTGTATGGTTCTCTTTGTCAAATACTAAAGGGCATCACAATGTGAATGTGATGTGGCATATGCCACACGGATGTGCCATCTTGGAACATTTTGAGAAAGGTGAGGTATCCTGATCTTTAATTGCATCTACCAAGTACAGAATCACCTGAGGCAGAGTAACATCAGAAATTTCAACCCACGCACAAACTCAGATTGTTTCTTCTCATCATTATAAGTAATCAGTCTAACCAAATTTTTTCCATAACATTTTACATAGTAAAAAACATCAACTACTTACATGTTTATCAACACATGAAAAATTCTGGCTATCTTGCCCAAACCAATAAAAAAATTGTCTACTTTTATCTAAATTTTATCTAAAGAAAGGACTCATGAAATTGGAGTAAATATGACAATATTCTAAAATGATTTAGGATTCAACAAATGAATATACAAAGTTTGTTTTATCTCTTCCAAGTTTACAAATTTTTTTTTTTATTTCATGCCTTAGTGTTGCCCAAATGGTATTTTCCCCCAGTGATAAATTAGGAACAAACATATTAAGGTGTTAACCATTTTTAATTTTTTTTATGAAATTAGTGTTTCCTCTTTTTGAAATCCAAAAATGGGTTTTAAACCATAGGTAAGCATAGCTATCAATGAACATTTTTGATATCTTCTCCATTTTACCTCCTTTTATGAAGGAAAATGAACTATTAAATAAAGCATACAATTTCTTTGAACCAGCTAATTGCAGTAGAGTAGAATCTAAATGGAACTACATTTTTTTTTTTTTTGGCATGGAGGTGGTATATGAATGCTTACCTTGCTGAAGATTGGTCTAGGGTATGACCAGAGCTTAGCTTCCAGGATACTATAGCAATAAGCAAGCTGAGGAAGTAAAAAGGCTGACTAGGAGCTTTTATGTGAATACTATAAGTAAAATGAAGCAAAACTATTCTTTGCCTAAAAATGATTATAGATAAATTTTAAAACATTCTGCAATTTTATGTGATGGATTATTTTAGAATACAATAAGATTTCTAAATTTATTTTGGCTAGATAATAACTTATTACAAAATTTATGACTAAATAAATTTAGTATATAAGTAATTCGTGCTTTATTTATGTAAATCATATTTTTTCTCTTGGGATTCTCTCTTAGTTTTATTGATTTTATTTTATTTTTATTTTTACATGAAAGAAAACACATGCATCATTTAAATTAAGTCAAGCGATTTTGCTGCCTCATATAAACAAAGCAGGAATAAGGATCCCTTATTAATATGATACATCTAGAGAGATAGACATATATTTTATGCCAATGTTTAAAAGGAATTATTTATACCAATTTTTTGGGGGAGGGGTAACAGGGATTAACTCAGGAGCACTTGACCATTGAGTCACATTTCTCACCCTTTTGTTGTATTTTATTTAGAGACAGGTTCTCACTGAGTTGCTTAGCACCTTGCTTTTTGGTGAGGCTGGTTTTGAATTCATAATCCTCCTGCCTCAGCCTCTGGGACCCCGGGATTACAAGCGTGCGCCACTATGCTCAGCTACATACAAATTTGAGAGCAAAAAAGACTGAGAAACAAAACTACATATATAGATATTTTTTAAGCTATGTTAATCATTTTGATCATCTTTAACATCTATGAATTATAATTATCTCTAACATATATGAATTATTTTTGGAAAGATTTATTCCGTAATTTATAAAACTGAGAAATCTTTAAAAATGAGAAAATACATTTATGCAGGGATGAGTAATAATTGACTTCTCAGTAATTAAATTCCTCTTATAATTTATATTATATTGTTCTTACCAGCAGCCACCACAAATGGACATTTAGAAATATGTCATGGTTATTAATGTATGTTATAATTACATTAAATCACATTAAATAAATCAAGTATTTTCAAATATATTTACTTTAAATAGCATTCATAATAATGTTATTTTTCAAGTGATTCACTTAGAACTTGTATTATTTTTCATCTCTGAGAGTTGTGTAAATTGCATTTTATCATACATAGAGATGGCTATGGATGTAAAACTATACTGGATTGTTTTATTTGGAGATATCTAAAATAATTTTATTCAAATGTTGACTTGAAAATCATATTGAGTAGCAGTGGTGAAAGTGGAATTTTTGTCTAGTTACAGATATTTTTTTAGAAAAAAATTTCAGCTTTTTCACATTTGTTATAACGTTAGATGTTGCCATACATCTACAGCCAAATGACTTTCAACAAAGATGCTAAGGACAAACATTGGACAAAAGACTCTATTTTCAATGAATGGTGCTAGGTAAATTGGAAATATACATTTAGAAGAATGAAATATAAGCCCCACATCTCAACATGAATTGGATTAAAGACTTAAATGCAAGACCCCAAATTATCAAGAAGAAAGCATAGAGGACGCAGACAGGATATTAGAATTGGCAATGATTTCAGACAAGACCCCAAAAGCACAAATAATAAAAGCAAAAATGGACAGTTATGATTACATCAAACAAAAAGTCTTTTGTACAGCAAAAGAAACAATCATAACAGTGAAGAGATAATTTCAATGGAATAAAATACTTGCAACCTATATATCTAATAAGGAATTCAATGTCTTGAAAGCAAAACTACAAACAAACCTATTAGAAAAAAATATATAAGTAGACATTCTCAAAAGAAGACAAATAAGCAGTAGACATATTAAAAATATATTCAATGTCTGTATTCTTTAGTAAAATGCAAACAAAACAATGAGTTACCCCCTTACTCCAGTAAGAATGGCTATTCTTAAAAAGGCAATAGATAACAAGGATTGACAAGGATGTGCAGAATAGTGAACACTTGCACATGATTGGCAGAAATGCAAATCAATACAACCATTGTGGAGAAGAGTATGGTGGTTCAGTGGAGTGAAATAAGGTGGGCACAGAAAGTCAAATACATGATCTCCCTCGTGTTTGGAATGGTGATTACCAGAGGCTGAGAGGTGGGGGTAGAGAAGAGTATTATATGGGAAAAGATTGATTACTGGGCACCAAATTAGTGTTCTGGGTATGCTATTGCCTGATAGGGTCACCTTAGATAATAATAACGTAGATTGTATTTCAAAAGCTAGAGTAAAGATTCTGAATGTTTTTACATAAAGAATCAATAAATGTTCAAAGAGACAGATATGTTTACTCTGACTTAAATACATTACATAGTGTATAAAAATGTCACATATAATTCCATTAATATGTACAATATTGCTTTATGTATCAGCTAAGGAAATAAATATGAAGCAGACATGAAAAATATCTTAATCCTTTAATCTAATGTAATAAACCACAAATAAATAAGATATAAATTAAATAAATAATACTGTAAACCTTCTTAATCTTTTTATAAAATCTGCTATCAATTTTGATGGGTAGACTTATATTTCTCTTTCATGTGATATGCTTAGTTAGCTAGTGTGTAATGAGTCATTGTGCTGGATTGTTCCCCCTTGATTCTTAATGTCTCTGGCCTATTGCTGCCATGAATTTGACTTTGGAATTCTTTTATTTCTCACCACATCTTCCAGTTTATTATTAAAATAATTTTTATCACAATCCTGATATTCCATGTCTTTATGAATATGTGTGTGTGCGTGTGTGTGTGTGTGTGTGTGTGTGTGTGTGCGTGTGCATGTGTCTGGGTGTATGCCTATGTGTATATTTGTGTGTGCATGCATATAAAGATAGTGAGTGAATATATTGCTATTAAAATGCATTTTGGTCCTCTTGCTTGGGTGGTTTATTAACTTGGAGAAAAAGAAACATAATTGTCATAGATGAGTACTGAAAGAAGGCTGACATTGTCTTCCTAATTGCACCGTATACTTTTTGTAAGCTTTTGTTTTCTGGATCATTTCTGAGCCTGTGGTTATTCAAATATATGTGCATATAATATAATTTGACACAAAGCATTATAACAGCAGTTACCAATTCCTTGGAAGACAGTAAGCATCAGTAGTGTTTCCATATTATTTGCATTTGTACAGCATTCCTGTACTGCACATACAGTTTCACATCTGTGGGGTGAATGCTGAATAATTGGAGCCAAGGGATACGATGAGCACAATGCTTCCATGCTTGACATAATGAGCACCAAATTAGTCAAACAGTACGAACCACTAGTTCTTCATCTGTGTGGTTGTCAATAATAGAGTACGAGGCAGTAGAAATGTTCACGGTCTGGGAGTTAGAGTGGTGGCTGGGGTCTGATTAGACTGTATATCTGCATATATCTGTATATCATCCTGGGCGGTGATGATGTGTGGTTGGGCCTTTCTGCAATGTATAGAATAATGTTTTTTTTTTTTCTTCATGGGCAAAACCTACTCTCTGTGGACCTGATCACTTGAAAAATAGGGATAATAATGCATAGTTATGATATTTGTAATATATGTCTACCAGAAGGTATTTGAGAAGATTAACAAATGTGACCTTGCATAGAGAAGTCCCACTATGTTATGGGGATTCAGTGAATGAATCTCTGTCTTGCTGTATATCTGAACGTTAACATATAATTACAGAGGAAATTATATGGAGAAAATTTATTTGAAATAAACAGTACCTTGGTACTATTTAAAATATTGCTCTGATCTTTCAACAATGATTATTAAGTGCTACAAAACAGAAACTACTCTTAACTCCCTTCAGTTCTCCTAGGCTGATTCAGTTTTCATAATCTAACAAACTCCTAGATTTTCCCCTTCTCTTTCTTAATTCATGCTACAATATGTCCAAGTTTATTTGCAATGTTCCTCATAACCTTTGATTAGGGAATTATCCCTTAGAATAAGTTGTAGAAATTATACATAAAATGTTAGGAAAATTACTTCAAATGGAGCAGAAAATGACATGTTTGGCAAATGCAGTTTAGGTCTCTAAGATTTTCAAACCAAATATCAAAAATCTAAATTCAATTCTATCACATGTATTTTAAACTTCACTTCTTGTGTATAAATTTTTTGTCGCATAAGTATGCATGAAAAAAATTAAAATTTCAACCTTCTACAGTTAATTTGTGAAATGCAGATTCAGGGACAGTTCTAAAATGAGGCTCCATTAATCATTTGTCAGACTTTAAGCAACTTTCTTCTCTGCAGTCTAGTGTTCTCATCCATAACATGAGAAAATAATAGTAACTCATTACTAATTAAATACTATTACCTATTAAAGCATATGAGTTATCTAAAGTACTAATGGGCATCATACTAATGGATCCTATCTTATTAGGGTTACTTGTTCATTTTATGCACTTTTACCTAAGAAATATTGAAAATATAATACCATGACTCACCGAAGTATTCCATTTGCATAAGAGACTTTGGTAGGTTTTCCTCTATTATACTCAGTGTATAAAAAAATTTAATTTGAACTAGTCAGAATTGATTTATTGGCAGTTTACAAGTGAGACTTGTACATTTTTTTTCCTGAAACATTTGTTAGGTTCACATTCACAGAACATCTACCGATGGCCCACAGAGGGAATTATTTACAAATGTCAGCAAAAGAATAATCCTAAAAGCATCAAGGATTCACCTACAAAGGCTATAAAGTTCATGTAGGAACAACAGTTACATTGTGTTTTTTAGAGTAACATTTAAAGCTTCTTAAGGGTGATTTGGGGATATTTAATCTGCACTTAAAATATCTCTGTGAAAATATTGAAAGCTTGTTGTAGGCACATGTGTATACAATTCAACTTTCTAATTAAAAACTAAATCCTGCATATATATCAAGTAAGATTTCTTAGAATTTGGTGCAGTGGAGCTAGTCAATCAGCAGCTAGATTCTCCACTTAATTAAAGGCCTAGGGATGCAGTTCAAGGGAAAGCATCCCTGAGTTCTATTCACAGTAATACAATAAATAAAGGAGTGATTAAATAAAATAAAATTAAATAAAACAAGCCTAAAATAGCATACCAGAAAAAAAGCATGGGATGGAATATGGATGGCTAGACCAGGAAAATTTGAAGACATGCTCCAAGGATCCTTGAAGAAATCTAAAATATTTGGATAAGGAAATCCAGTTAGGTACAAAGCAATTGGAACATGAGCATGGGGGATCCACTAGGATAAGCAAGGATTCTGGAAGGAAACCTATGAAAAACCTACTTTCATCACTGAAAATTTTGGTTTCTCTGTCTTGCATAAGCCAAAATACCAGTTTTAAACGTAAATAGGTACAAAGAAGGCTGTTTTCTCTATGGCAGTCAAGGTGAAGATCCCTGGTTCTTGACTTCCTCCCTCATGACTTGAATGAATTTTTTAATATCAGAATGAAGAGTCACAAATATAAGGTCTTCAACACAGAATATCCTTGGAAGGAATGTGGCCCTGAGCTCTGTGGATATTCCCAACATCAGAGATTACAACCCACATTTTTCTCTCCCATCCCAATATGACCAATAAGGAAACAAATGTACAGATTCACATAGGAGGCTCCCTCTGGTATTGGAGAAATTTGAGGTCACAAAGAGTAAGCAATTGCTCATTCTACAGCCTTGCAAATCTATTTATAACTGTGGGCCCATGGTAAGAAGTAGTCTGTCACTTCCAGTCTAAAAGATTGCCACTATACAAGATAAAGCAAGAACCATTCCTAAGTTCCAATGGGTCACAAAGAACAGGTTCCATATATCTAAGCAGGCTCATTAATTAAGAAAAGATGTCACAAAATATGCATATTAGAGAAGGTAGGGAAGAATAAACAAAAACAAAACTTAAATAAAAAGCACTAAACATTTTTTAAAAAAATAACACTAAAGGAAATTCTGAACGTCAAACCTGTATTATTCTTCAAACATGACATTCATTTAATAAAATAAAGCATGGTCAGTTTTATCACCTAAATTAGTTTCTTGGACATATTAAAAAATATTGCCCACAGCAGAAAAAAATATAAATTTTATAAAGCACACAAAATACACAAGAAAGGATAATTCCAAATGAGCAGTAAACAAAGTTTTGGAAGAAGAGAAAAAACAACTATTTCTAACTGTTGCCCTCTGTGTAGACAGAATTATTATTGCTATTAAAGACACAGTTCGCAAGTGTAGGTTTAAATCCAAACCATGAGAAACACACTTAAAAACCAATAATAAAGAAAGGTTAGAAATAAAGTTGTCATATAGGCACCTAAAAAATGAAATAAGAGAGATTGCACCACACAGACACATAATGTAGTTTAAGATTAAAGACATGAGACAATTAAGTGTTCTGTGATGACAAAAAAGTTAGGTATAGAGAAGGCAGAGCAACAATAAACATGTTTGAACCCAGCAGCTTAGCAGCAACATTCACAAAGCAGAAATCATTCAACCTACAAGGAGAAACTCATGGGGAGAAAAGTTTTAAAGGAAAATTTTACCAGAACACAGGGAAGTAGACAGAAAAAGTAGAGATCCCCTGAGAACTCAGCCCAAGGTTCCATTATAAATGAGGAGGAAGCAGTCAAAATTATCTGCCAGTTCAGATGATCAGTATGATATCCTCTGCATAAAATCACTTCAGCGATGACAGAAATAGAAAGCCAGTTGCATAATGTGCCAAAAGCAGAGCTGCAGAATGTACAGGGACAGCCCTGGTAAGGACAGAGTAACCTGTGCTGTCTCAAAACAGACACACTCTATCCCTTTATCATAGGAGAAACATTTATTCTTTCAAAAGGAAAAGTGTACAGAATGAAGGGATATAGTGTATTCCTATCATAACAAAACTTGAAATGAAAACATTCTGAAATACTTATTTGCTTATCAGAAAGCAGAACTTAAAATCACATTAGACTTCTTACTTACCTTCATCTAAACTTAATGTACACTGGCCATCTTACTAAATAATCTGGAAGATAAAAAAAATGTATATGACATTATGTTTTGGATGACTTCTGAGTTCTAAAGGAATGAGAAGGGGGAATGATTTATTTCAATAGTCACTAAGTCATACCAAGAAACAGATTGGAACAGGAGGAGGAGAAAGTAAAGAAACATCTTATTGGTCACTGTCTTTAAAAAAAAAAAGAAAGAAAAAAGATGCCCTCTTCAATATGATATAAGTAAGGTAGAATGTACAGCATAGGAAGCCAAAGGAACATTTTTTTCTGATTGGAATAACATCAGGAATGGACTTGGTAGGACATCTATTTGTGCTACAGATTGGAACAGAGTAACTCATAGGAAAAGTGCCTGCCTTCTCCTGGTGGAAATGAGCCTGCAAATGAACAGACACGTTTCAATATGCAGGGGACAGAATTGACAAGTGCAGACAATTTATTAAATTTGTGAAAAGATATAATTAAATGAGACCATGAATATGTTACTGAAGAACTGTTGAAAAGTAATGTGAGTAGTATATTGAAACTTCTTAAACCTCCTCATCTTTCTCCAATGCTTCTTTCTCATAAATTATGAGAATCACAAGTGATTCAGCTCTACCCCAAAGTTCTGGATCCTGCTTATTTTCTGAACTTTTATTGTTTCTGCCTCCACAGATGTTAATTAAATAAATGATATTTTAAGGTAACAACCCGACCTAAGAATACCTGTTTTTCACCAGAATAAAGCAGCAGGTCAGAGAAAATAGACAGTGATACAAAGCAGTAATCATAGTATTTGTAGCTTTTTAAATCGATTTCCCAATGGCTCTCCCACAGGAAAAAAGTGAAGACTTCCTATTATATATAATATAATATAGATAATCTATATTTACAAAAGAAATAGTAAAATCTACAGAGTTGTCAGAAACTATAAAATAGGAATTTCTTTAGTTTTAATATTCTTAATAAATGGATCATGTAGCATAATTTGAGATATTCAGATTATTTTCAGCACAATAAGTTATCAGAGTATTTTATCAATTTAAATAAGTCAATTTTTGTTATGGTTTGGATGTGTGATGTCTCCAAAAGTTCTTGTTGTAATGAAGAAAAGTTCAGAGGTAAAATGATGATGTTATGAGAGATATAACTAATCAATAGATTAATCCACCTGCTGTATTAATTATGTTAATGGACAAACTGGATAATCCAGGTGAGCATGGTTGGAGGAAGTAGGTCTTCGTTTTATATTTTGTCTCTCTCCCTCTCTTTCTTCTTTTCACTCTCTCCATCTCTCCCCCTCTTCTTGGCTGTCATGAGCTGAGTGCTGTCCCTCTGCCACACTCTTCTGTGAAAATTCTCTGCCTCCCTTTGGATCCAGAGCAATGGGATTGACTGACCATCAACCGAAACTCCGAAACGTGGACCCAAAATAAAATTTTCCTCTTCTAAGTTATTATTTTACTCACAGAGGTGAAAATCTGACTGATACTATGTTATAAGAAGAACAAGTAATAAAAGAACAAATAATTCTATATAAAACTGTTAATATATCAAATATATTTAACTATTAAAATCATGTTTATATGCTAGTTTTTAAACCCAATGCTGTTTGGTTTATGAGACACTTTAATTAAATTATACTATAAATTAGGAGGTTTTTTCCATGTTAGTGTTGATGAAAATAAGACCCATATTAATTAGCTATCTAGTTTTAAGTAACAAAAATAGTAAATGAATTATCTAAGATTCAACCCTCCCCCTTCATTGCAAAGAAAATGTTATTTACTAGTTATCTGTTACTCATTTACAATATTGGATTTGGATCCATGCACATAATAGTATAGATTGGCATTCTCAAGTAGGTGGAATTTTCTATTTATAAACAAATGAGAAATTAAAGGAATAAGTATAGGAAAAAAAACCTAAACTAGCACTATTTGCTGATGATATGATTCTATACCTAGAAGAACCAAAAACTCCACCAAAAAACTTCTAGAACTATTAAATGAATTCAGCAAAGTAGCAGGATATAAAATTAACACCCATAAATCAAAGGCATTTCTGTATATCAGTGATAAATCCTCTGAGAAGGAAATGAGGAAAACTACCCCATTCACAATTTCCTCAAAATAAAAGAAAAAAGATACTTGGGAATCAACTTATCCAAAGAGGTGAAAGATCTATACAATGAAAACTATAGAACCCTAAAGAGAGAAATCAAAGAAGACCTTAGAAGATGAAAAGATCTACCTTGCTCATAGATATGCAGAATTAACATTATCAAAATGACCATACTACTAAAAGCACTATAAAGATTTAATGCAATTTTTGTCAGGCATTCCTCATAGAAATAGAAAAAGCAAACATTAAATTCATCTGGAAAAATAAGAGATCCAGGATAGCTAAAGCAATTCTAAGCAGGAAGAGCAAAGCAGGTGCTATCGCTATACTGACCTTAAACTATACTACAGAGCAATATTAACAAAAACAGCATTGTATTGGCACCAAAACTGACCATTAGACCAATGGTACAGAATTGAGGACACAGAGTCTAACCCACAAAATTACAATTATCTTATATTAGTCAAAGGTGCCAATAACATGCACTGGAGAAACGATAGTATGTTCAACAAATGGTGCTGAGAAAACTGAGAAATCCATATGCAACAAAATGAAATTGAACCCCTAGCTCTCACCATGCACAAAACTTAAATCAAAATGGATCAAGGATCTAGGAATTAAATGAGAAACTCTGCATCTAATAGAAGAAAAAGCAGGCCCTAATCTTCATGATGTGGGTTTAGGCCCCAACTTCCTAAGTAAGACTCATATAGCACAAGATTTAAAAACAAAAATCAATAAATGGATGGATTAAAACTAAGTTTTTTCTCAGAAAAAGAAACAATCTGTGAGGTGAACAGAGAGCCTACATCCTGGGAGCAAATTTTTACCCCTCACACATCAAGAAGCTAATTAAGCACCAAAAAAACAAATAACCCATTCATTAAATGGGCCAACTACCTGAACAGACAATTCTCAGAAGAGGATATAAAATCAATCAGCAAATATATGAAAAATGCTCATCATCTCAAGCAACCAGAGAAATGCAAATCAAAACTTCTCTAAGATATCATCTCACTCCGATCAGAATGGCAGCTATTATGAAAACAAACAAAACAAGTGTTGGTGAGAATGTGGGAAAACAGGTACACTCATATATTGCTGGTGGGACTGCAAATTGGTGCAGCCAATTTGAAAAGCAGTATGGAGATTCCTTGGAAATCTGGGAATGGAACCACCATTTGACCCAGCTATTCCTCTTCTCAAACTATGCCCAAAGTTCTTAAAACAGCACACTACAGGGACACAGCCACATCAATGTTTACAGCACCACAATTTACAATAGCTAAACTGTGGAGCCAACCTAGATGTCCTTTAGTGGATGAACAGATTTAAAAAAATGTGGCATTTATACACAATGGAACATTACTCAGCATTAAAAAAGAACAAAATCATGGCATTTGCAGGTATATGGATGGCGTTGGAGAAGATAATGCTAAGTGAAGTTAGCCAATCACACACAAAAAAATGCTGAATGTTTTCTCTGATATAAGGGGGGTGACTCATAGTGGGGTAGGGAGGATTAGATTAATTCTAGATAGGGAAGAGGGGTGAAAAGGAAAGGGAAGGGGAAGGGGATTAGCAAGGATGGTGGAATGTGATGGTGGTCATCATTATACAAAGTACATGTATGAAGTCTTGAATTGGGTGTTAACATACCTTATATACAAACAGAGATATGAAAAATTGTGGTATATATGTGTATTAAGAATTGTAATGCATAAAGAAGTACATGTATAATGGCATAAATTAATGTGAACATACTTTATAAACAGAGATATGAAAAAAATTGTGCTCTATATGTGTAATAAGGATTGTAATGCATTCCACTATTGTCGTGTATTTAAAAAAATAAAATCTATAAAAAATAAAATAATGAGTTACTAGAGCTTAGGACAGTGACTGGCTATTGTCATGATAAATATTAGTTGAATGAGTAAAAAGTTAGTGTTATAAAATTATAGTATAATGAGATATTGAATATTAAATAATAATATAATATAGCTGAACATTTTAATCTCCCCAGATGTAGGTTTTATAAATGTAAATATAAATCTTTAGAACCTATGGCAGATTCAATACTTTTAAGATTTCATTCTTTAGTACTTTCTAAATTCAGCTTTAAAGTACACATTTTAGCATACAGTATGGATAAAAAGTGGAAAAGTGTGTATATGTAAGGCTTGTGATAACTGACAGTAATTATAATTTCAAACCAATATATTCCAATAGGTTATTTTTAATATAAAGTATTTCAAGTATAATTTTACCACATGCTGTTTTTTTTTAATTCAGGCTCATTAGAAATCCTGAAGGATATATCTTTCTTAAACTATCCTTGAAGATAAAGAATCAGAGGCACCCTACTGATGACTAAGAAAAAAAAATGTTTAAAAGACTAATATATTTGTAGATCCAGTCCACTTCAAAAATAAAAGCAAAATATTATGCAAAAGCCACGTTCCAAGAAGTAAGAATCTAAACTGATATATTTTCTCCTCATATGTTTTATATTAAAGAAAAAAAATGCTGTTTTCCCATCATACTCACAAAGGCCAATCAAATGCACTTCAAAGAATTCTTATATCTTTATTGCTTTGTTCTTAGTGACACTGACAACAGCTGCTATGTAAACTGGATAAATACCTTGGACTGTAGACAGGAGGCTGGAGGAATATATCCCTGGGGTTTCTTTATTTCTTGGCTGCCTTACTGATTATCTGCTCTGCTGAAGACACTTCTTTAATAATTGATATTCCTGTGTGGGGTTTGTTCTGGAGCAGAAGCATCATAAATGCAAATAGAGCTGAAACTCAGAGACTTGCATATACATTTATATGGATCTCAAAGCCCCATAGAATATTAGATACTTAATGAAATTTGTATTTTATGGATCTTTGCTTAGTGTGTTCCTTAAAGTTTGGGTAGATATGCCTCTGAACAATAACACCTAACTTTTGAGAACTGAGGCAATAGACTTGAATTACTAAATAAATAGAATTTTCACAACAAACTTATATGCCTAAACCTTTACAACTTTATTTTTTAATATTTTTAATTAATTATACATGACAGTAGAATGCATTTATGCACTTTGATATTTCATACATAGATGGGATAGAATTTCTCATCTTTCTGAGTTTACATGCTGTAGAATCATATCAGTCCTGCAGTCACATACACTTTAGTTTAATTGTACAAGTTGAAAATTTTTGTGCTACATTTGACATCTTGAAATAATAAGAAGAGAATAGTAGATATTATAAACTTTATTTTATATAGAGAGATTAATATGAATCAGCACGCAGTAATACAACTCTTTTATTAAGCATATTAGTCTCCATATGCAAGTTATTTATTTTCTCACTCCATTCATACTTATTCGTCTGATTCTGTGTGTTTTAGGGATAAATTGATTGGTGGTTTTTCAGGGATTTCCAAACCTCAAAATGGGTACATGTAATGAGGTGAAACCCTGAGCTACAATGCTTCCAGAACTCTGCATTTCAATTAAATTAAAGCTTCCCTTCTGTGCTCACTAAATGCTGCATCAAGATTGGTAGTTTGCCCTTCTTGAGAAGAAAATGTCAGCTTCTTCCTCTAGATTTTCAACTTCTCCCACATTCCCTAGCTTCTTCTCAGCTCCAGATTCTCCTCGCAGGGTTCACTTAGAAGAGAGCTGATCTGGGGCAATGGATGCACCCTAATCCCTTATTGATCAGCTGCTGACCCATCTTTAACTTGGCAGATACACAACACTGACTTTTTTATGGATGTGATTTTTCTCTGAGTTTTTTCTCAAAATCCCTTCTCACTCCGCCAGGAAGCTCTTACTGCAGCTTCCTTGTTATTGCTGTCTCCTCCAGCAGACCATTTATGACTCCCTTCATTGTAATTCAGCTTGAGCTCTTCAAGGACACCCATGGAGTCTTCTCAATCCTCATTCAGCTGATTGATAGCCTTTCAAGAACTATTTTTATAATGCATATCTCCTCCAAGAGAAATATGCCTCAGTTCTGCCACTTCATCCAAATAATTACATTCTTCCTGTTTTTCAGATATGTTTTAGACTTGCTTCTGTGGGCATATCTCTAGAGATGTAGGAAGGAAGTTTTGCTAGTGCTTCTCATGAAGCTCTTTCCATTTGGAAAGGTTAGGTAAGGATGAGCAATGCCACAGCGTTCCAACAATTTTTGTCAATGTAATTCCATTTGCTTCTTTAGTGGCACTCTCCATTTAACAGCTAGCCACCCCACACATACCCTCAAAATAGATAATGAATTTAAAAAGTATGCTATGCTTCTCCTTTGCAAATTTCTTATCTTCTAGTACATGCCATTAGCATATGAGTTCTTGGTCTTGAACCCTCAGTTGGTTGATCAGTGGTGGACCCTCTCACAAGATGGTCACAAGTGGTGGTAGTGGCACCAATGCAGCATTTGCTTCCATTGTCACCGAGCATGCTGGGTTCTGATCTTCACAAACCCAAGCAAGATCTGTTTTAGCCATTTTAAGAAGATGACACTATTGTGCACTAAATATTTGCATTACCCAAAATTCATGTTTTGAAGCTCTGATCTTCAATGCTCTGCTATTTGAAGATGGGAATCTTTGAAAGTCAATTATTGTTAGATGGCATCATGTGTGTGAGGCCCTCATGATGGGATTGATGCCCTTAGAGGAAAACAAATAAAAAAAAATCTCTCCCCGTGATTCATACACTAAGGGAAGACCATTTGAGGATGAGGCTGGAAGATGCCTATCTACAAGTCACAAAGAGAACCCACACCTGGAAGTGAATTGGCTGGTGCCTTGATCTTGGACTTCAAACCTGCAGAATTGTAAGAAGCAAATCTCTGTTAATTTAGCCACCCAATATGTGGTATATTTTGAGGGCATCACAAACTCTCTAAGACAGATACAAACTCTTGAAAATTTGCTAAAAAATTTCAAAGTAAGTGGTTGAGTCTGGATTCAAACTTATGCCTACTTGAATGTAAACCGCGTTCTTTTGGTAAAACTGTCACCTCCTGCAATTTTAAACTCCTTGAATTTTTTTTTTTTTTGGTAAATGTTTAACAACCTTTTTTCTTTTCTTTCATAATCACATTCATCCCATTGTATACATTTCCCAGCACCTCAAGTTTTAAACTTGGACCCACTACTTGTCCCAGCAGTACCCTATTTACCATTTATTTGCACATACATATTGTTTCAGTCCGCAAATATGCATATATACATTATGTGTATAACATGTCTATATGCAAATATATTTTTATTTAGAGTGTTAAAATAATGATTGTTAGATTTTATTCATTAATAATACTGGAGCCATGAGGTTGGTGTCTACCTATTCCTCTGTAAAAAAAATTAAAAAGTCCACATTTGTAATCCTTCTATTAGCAACATGAACAGACTTAAAAACATGATCCTACTGTTATTTAATTTGGCTTTTCAGAGGCCTTCAAGGACTCAAGATTTGGGGGCTAATATATGCTGAATCATGACATTTAAGAATATGTGAAGGTTTATATTTTGTATAAATATAGGAGAAGCCAGAAATATAACACACAGTGATTCTGTATGAGTCCCAACAGGTTATCTCCACTGGTTTCCATATTTGAGAAGTCCTCTTTCACAAACAGTGAATGGAATGGACTAACAGAAACCCATTCCTAATATTACAGCTCAGCAAACTGCATAGAAAATCCATTCAAATTGTCTGAATCCAACTCAGTTGTTCACATACTTATCTGATCATAAACAGTTTAAATTGCTGCTGAGTAATTTAAATAATCCACATATCTGAAATCATTCAAGTATTTCCATATTTATAACTTTTAAAGATGATATTTACTTGGCATTTATTCAAGTGTATGAGGAAGAGCAACAGAAACGTTGAAAGAGCCTGTACATACTGATCACAAAGCTTATTATAATTAAAATATTCCTCTGAAGATCCTAGTGGGATGTTAAACTTCAGAATATGTAATATATTTCGGTTTTCTTTTGATCATGCTCATGTTAACTAACTAAAAAGTAAGAAAGTACTTTTTTTCTAGTCACCTACTTCAAATCATTTGAAAAAAATAACTGATATACATTTCTTTTCTATAAAAGAGTTGAAATTAATCACAAAAAGTTATTTCTAGCTCAAAAACTATTCCTAGTTTTAATTCTGTATACAAATAAGAGTCTTTCTATAAATCCAATTCATGGTTTTTGGAAAAGAGACTAAACTGGCAAAAGTCTGTATAAATACAAGCTATATATGACACAATATGGTTACAAAGTCTCATTTTCCTGAGCAAGTGCTATTCAAAAGAAAATACTAGACTTCAGATGAGGAGTCATGGTTATTTTTAACATTTTTAAAGGACTGTATATGTTGTGTCTTATAGTGTAGACTGCACACATTTCATTGCTAAAATTTAGGTGATTTATATTATAGTATTACACTGGATAAAAAGCAGTATGAAAAGCAAGCTATCATTAACAATAATAGAAACAATGATCAAACCCCTGACTCAGTGCATGTATGATATCCTCCTGTGTTTAAAATTTTAAAGCAGTGTTTATTGTCCCCAAGAAGTTTGAGAAATAGAGGGACCTGCTGCTGTTGTTCCATATTAATATTCCATTAGCAAGTGGCATTATTCAAGCCTCATTATTGCTCCTAATGAATCAACACACCAAAGCTAAAATTTTAGTGAGTATAAAATATTTGAATGAGTTCCTGCCGTGCATTGAACTTGGTGAGAGAGCTTTTGAGAAAAGGGCAAAACCAGAGAAAAATCTTTTAAGTATCATAATTTTAATGATAAATGATCACCCTCCTGTTTTAATATTTGTGCTTAAACTGATACGGATATAAATAACACAAGAGCTATTTGCAGGGCCAAGACTTCTCTGGCTGTTTTTGCAAACACCAAAGTCTAAGATACAGTTTGTAGGCAAAGTGACACACAACCAAACTGTTTTCTTGAAACTTAGAGATCACCAGGTAGGTATAGCTGTCAGGAAAAACAATGGCAAAGACTTTGCTGATAACTATAGATGCTCCTCAACTTATTATAGTTCAATTTACAACTTTTGGACTTTATGGTGGTATAAATGAGTACCCATGAAATACTTCTATTTTTTATGGTTAGCACAATAAATTGCACATGCTATTCAACATTTTATTATAGAATATGCTGTGTATTAGATGATTCTGCCCAAACGTAGGTTAAAATGTTATGATCTCCTTTAAAGTATCTTAGGCTAAGCTAGGATGATTGGTAGGTTAGGTATGTTAAATGCATTTTCAATTTATATTTACAAGACTCAATAGGTCTATTGGGATATAACTCTATCACAGGTCAAGAAGCATATTGCATGCAAGTTAAGTTTCCCTGTTTAGAATTTTAACTGTTTAAAAACTCCATTATGGAGACAAATATGAAAAGTGCCATTTTCATGTGTCTCTGTGACTATATGTGAAGGAAAAAACAATGACCTAAAACATAAATGTAAAAAATGATTCTGATATCAAATTTTAAAGTAGAGTTAAACTACGTTAAACAGTGCTTTCCAAGTACAAAAATTAGGAAGAACTTTTCATTTACAGGCATACTGCTGTTTCATCAAACTGATTGCATGTAGAAATATGTATATTTTATATCTATATAATATTTAATTGAAAATATCTCACAATTATTAATCCATTCTTCTATCAATGTACATTTTGTTTCATTCAGTTATTTTGCTAATACAAACCATTTTTATTATGTTTTCTTTAATATCTGTGCAACAGTTTTCCTTGAATAAACATGTCAGGGGTAAAATTCTTGGGTTTTATAACATTTAAATGCTTGATAACTCCAAATGCTTTTTCTAAGACTCTTTAAATTATACTCCTATACGTAATGTATAAGGAATCAACTTTCTCTCCAACTTGGTGTAGATTGTTTCCATTTGAGAGTTCACCTGGGGATGGATGATTGAACAATTTGACCCCTGGGAAATATTTAAAGCGGTAATAAATATTAATGTGATCTCAGTATTTGGAGCCTGATGTAGAGTCTGATCTTGTTATAGATAAGTTTTTAATACAAAATAACTACCACAGTTCTTGTCAGATCTTGCTGATATAAGCCACATGAAATCACTACATTAATAAGTTAAAAAAGTCCAAATATTAGTTATTTCATATCATTTAACCTAAGAGTTACCTAAAACATTTAGTAAATGTCTCTATTCCAACATTCTTAATTAACTTTATTAGTCATATATATACTTAATATGTATCTATATCTGATATATATTTGATATATATACACCTATAATATACATTTATATATGTACAGTTTCAATCATTTTCACCATAAACCCATTTCAATTTATTTTTCATATTTATATAAAACATTAGTGTAAGACATTAATGTAAAGATCTTTAACATTCAGTAAATGTGTCTGATTTTGTTTTTAGCAGTGTATTTTTATTGTTTTATGTCTAATTCTGAATTCTTTAGTTTGTGATTTGTAAATGTATTTGAAAGCCAGAATTAACATGACTTTTTGCTCATTAAGAATTCTAAATATGGAGTGTAGATCTCAGTGGTATAGCACTTGTTTATTTACCAAATGAAGACCCTGGATTCAGCCCACAGAACTGAGGAAAAAATCTCTATGGAATATCATTTTTTAAAAAAATTGTTTCATTTTTAATTTATAAGTTAACATTGTATATACAGATGTCTGATATACAACATGTTTTAAAATATTTATACATTACTCTATGGCCAAATCAAGCTAATTAACCTATAACTTACCTCAAATAATTAACATGATTTGTTTGACATGTTGTATCATAGCTTTCTTGGGTTGATCCCTTTTGTTTAACTGAAATGTTGTATCTTTTGACCAACATCTCCCCAAAACTCTGCCTGTTCTTCTAGTCCTTGGTAACCATAATTCTACTCTCTGCTTCTATGAGCTCAAGATTTTACATTCGACTCTAAGGAATTATATTTCAAATACATCATAGACCTGCTGGTAAGGAGTAAATTAATCATTAATGAGAAAGGGCAAGATACATAAACTTTTAAGGATAGACTACTTTTTAAACTAAAATGACAGTCAAATGTAACTACATTTTGACTCTCCAAATTTTTTTTTTTTTTTTGTGCTGTGTGTAAGTGTTGGAGGTAGGATAAAACATGAAACAGGGGGATACTATTTTAGCAATATATTTCAATATTTTATTCTGGGTAAATGGGAAAATAATTAATTAGGAGGGAGACAATGGATTAAAAAATACAAAAAATAGTGGCAGCCTTTTTTCAGAGAAATAAAATTACATTACTTCCATATTAAATTTTACTTCTCCTATTTTGAAATTGTTCAGGGATCATAGATGAATATACAGATGTTGGACCTAGTGCCTTTTATAAAATCAGGTATCCAGGTTTTTATTTTTGATAGATCCTTCAGATTCGGGACACATTATTTACTTTGTTATACAGCCATGCTATTCTCCATTAAGGCTTTGGTACAACAAGATCCCACTGACAAAAAATTAAATTAAATTAAATCAGTGTACCATTCCATAGATGTTGTCAGTACAGTTTTCAATTTAACTATTGACTTGTGAAAGAAATATATCCAGTTTTAGCAACAAGTTGTGACTTGTTGGTATAAATCAATTTTGCTTTAGCATTCACACTGCAGTCTTCAAAGTGCTTTTCCCTGTGATCTATTGTTTTATAATGTATGTCAGTGCCTTAGGCACTTGATGGAATGATAGCATTAATAGAAAGAAAAGATACTCTCTCTAAAAGTAAGCAGTGTCTCTATCAAATAGAAAATTATGTTTTCTGACATACACACTATAAAGTTGCATTTTTACAATGAAATGAGGTTCTAAAATAATACAACAACCCTGACAAATACTAAATTGTTAGTTTATAAGTATAATAAAATTTAGAAGTTCTTGAATATTTTTTTGCTCAGGGGATCAACAATGTCTGTAGTTTTTTAATCATTAAACAAGCATTTTTAGAACACCCACTCCTTATCAGGAATTGTGTAGCTTTAATCTCTGAAGAGCTCAGAATTGAATATAAGTAAGTAAGCATGCACAAAACTTCAATGAAATCTGACAGATGGCCAAATGAAGGACTCAGCCAAGGAAGAGTGGCTTGTGATGCCTCTTCAAATAGTTTTCTTAGGAAATGAAAAATTATTTTGCTACTTTTAAAAATAAATACAATATCTCTATTCATAAAATATTTTCAACAAGGAAGTTACTTATCTATTCATTCATTTCATCTATAACACACTTCTCATTCATTAAATATATGAACCAGATACAGTTATAGAAAAGGCTTTTATGCTCATGGGACATATCTGACAAAGGCTTTATTTGGGTAAAGAGGAAATATTTTTCCTTAAAATGTCATAATTGGAAAATAAGTCCCCAATTTCTGCTCACATCACAACTTTATTTATTTATTTTTTGGTTAATATCTTTGCTCATTTCTTGCCTTTATACCATTACCCTCATGAAAGCAAGAGCCTTTTATATCTCTACATCTGTCTCAAATATTAAATGCATGATGGCCTTATTTAGTGTTTAAATGAACAGACATTTTCTTTCATTTATAAAATAAGATTATTTTATTTTATTTTATTTATTGGTTGTTCACAACATTACAAAGCTCTTGACATATCATATTTCATACATTAGATTGAAGTGGGTTATGAACTCCCAATTTTTACCCCAAATGCAGATTGCAGAATCACATCAGTTACACATCCACATTTTTACATAATGCCCTATTAGTAACTGTTGTATTCTGCTACCTTTCCTATCCCCTACTATCCCCCTTCCCCTCCCTTCCCATCTTCTCTCTCTACCCCATCTACTGTAATTCATTTCTCTCCTTGTTGATTTTCCCATTCCCCTCACAACCTCTTATATGTAATTTTGTATAGCAATGAGGGTCTCCCTCCATTTCCATGCAATTTCTCTTTTCTCTCCCTTTCCCTCCCATCTCATGTCTCTGTTTAAAGTTAATCTTTTTTTTTCCTGCTCTTCCTCCCTACTCTGTTCATAGTTGCTCTCATTATATCAAAGAAGACATTTGGTATTTGTTTTTTAGGGATTGGCTAGCTTCACTAAGCATAATCTGCTCTAGTGCCATCCATTTCCCTGCAAATTCCATGATTTTGTCATTTTTTAGTGCTGCATAATATTCCATAGTGTATAAATGCCACAATTTTTTTATCCATTCATCTATTGAAGGGCATCTGGGTTGGTTCCACAGTCTAGCTATTGTGAATTGTGCTGCTATGAACATCGATGTGGCAGTATCCCTGTAGCATGCTCTTTTAAGGTCTTCAGGGAATAGTCTAAGAAGGGCAATAGCAGAGTCAAATGGTGGTTCCATTCCCAGCTTTCCCAGGAATCTCCATACTGCTTTCCAAATTGGCTGCACCAATTTGCAGTCCCACCAGCAATGCACAAGTGTACCCTTTCTCCACATCCTTGCCAGCACTTGTTGTTGTTTGACTTCATAGTGGCTACCAATCTTACTGGAGTGAGATGGTATCTTAGGGTGGTTTTGATTTGCATTTCTCTGACTGCTAGAGATGGTGAGCATTTTTTCTATAAAATAAGTTTATATCTTAAAAATATATGTACCTAATATCAAACAGTATTGAAAATATTTCTCTAAACTTGGCAACAACAATATGCAAAATATTTTAATAAACCCCTCAGGAAAGAAAATATGTAAAAATCAACAAAAGCACGAAAATCGCTCAGGATCATTACTGATCAGAAATATGTGAGAAATTATGCTACCATTAGAGTGACAAGAAATGAGTTATAATATCAAATTTTGGCAAAGATGAGGAGAAAATAAACTTCTCTTATTTTTGGAAGGTGTGTAATGTGTTATAAACAAATTGAGAAAATGATTCAGCTATGCTCTCATAATGTTAAATATACAATTAACCCATAACCAACAATTCCATAATGCATACTTTACTCAAGAGAAATGAAGATCTATAGCTACACAACTTGGACAAAACTTTAGGAATATGTTTCTGAAATGAATGACAATTTAATAATGCCAAATTATCCATAAAAGAGAATGATGGGTATTTGAGATATATGTGTACAAAGGAATACTACTTAGCACTAAAAAGAATGAACTAATGATGATATAAAAGAAAGGATGAATTACACAAACTATGGTGAGCGAAAGAAAGAACAGATAAGAGTCATTTCTGTATGAGTCATTTTATGTAACTTTCCAAACAAGTAAAATAAATGGGTGATAATAGAAACTAAAACTGAGTGATTATGGGAATGGAGGCCAACTGTAAGGGAACATGTGAAAACTGGAGTGATGAAAAAGGTGTTATGTGTGCATTTTCATTGTAAGTTTCTATAATTGGACAAACATCTTCAATGTATACATTGAAGGTACATGTATCTTAATGTGTGTAAAATCTCACACATACACTCACTGGACACATTTTATAGCAGATACAAATATGACATGTTAAAAAATATACTTGAGAAATATTTACAGAGGATGTTAAATGAGGATATACCTGAAAATAAAGAATAGAAGTTAAGCAGTGGAAAGGCACACTGAGAAGATTCAAAATACATGTCAATGGACACAGAGTATAATAGTAACAATGACAATAATAATAATAATAATAATACATAAGTTATATTTAAAGAAATAAAGACTGGAAATTTTCTCACACTAATGAAATAAATCAGATCAATTGATAGGTTATAAGAACCAAACAATATGGGGTGAATATAAATTATCCATGTGGACCATTTGTATTTCTTCTTCTGTGAGCTCCTTTGCCTATTTATTGATTGTGTTTTTGTTGTTGTTGTTGTTCTGTTTTGTTTTGTTTTTTGGTGTTCAGTTTTTGAATTCTTTGTATGTCCTGAAGATGAACAGTCTGTCTGAGGTGCAGGAGGCAAAGATTTTTCTCCCATTCTGTAGGCTCTCTCTTCATGTTTTTGATTGTTTTCATTGCTGTGACAAAGGGGAATCAAGAAAAGGGAGGGGAAATGGGAAGGGGAAAGACAGTAGAATGAATTGGACATAATTTTCCTGTGTTCACATACAAATACATGACCAGTATGACTCCATATCATGTTCAACCACAAGAATGGAATCCTAATTAGAATAAGTTATATTCCATGTATGAATAATATGCTCTATTGTCATGTCTATCTAGAAAAAAAAATTAAAAATCCATGTGGAAAACTCAAAACAAAATAATAGAAATCATAGGGTAAAAAGAAAATATTTAAAGATGCTATTCAAAGGACAGTTTGCCTTTAAAAACATAACAAGCAATCTGACAGCTGACTTCTTAATAGAAATCATGACAGGCCAGATGACAATGTTCTGATTTCTTCAAGGGATTGAAAGAAAACATATGACAGCATAAAACTACAAATCTCCAGTAAAAGAAAAAAAGGTGCTTCATGAAGAAAAGTGGGAAATACATTTTTAACAGATTGTAGTAAAGAAAATGATACTTGTGGGGTTTTTTTTTTTTCCTTTTTTTAGAAGCGAGCTACCTTAAAGGAAATACAAAAAGAAGTTTTTGGAATAGAAGTTAGGGCATTGGATATAAGGCTGGAGATTTATTAAGCAATAAAACCTAAGGAAAAACAGATATTTGTAGAAGAATCTAAATTACTCTTGACTACATAAAATAGAAATTTTAGCATTTTTATATGGCTTAAAAATATAAAAATTGAAGTTTATATATTACAGTTTCCAAGAGGAGAAAAAGAAAATTAATGACCTAATCTCTTATACAACTAGTAAAGATGGTAAAGTAAAGACATACTATTATACAAGTTAAAGACAGATGTTGGAATTCTAGATCAATTATAAAAAGGAGAGGAAAGACAATTTTAAAAATCTATCTTAACAGACAAATGGAATAATAATAAAATAAATTTTTAAAGAATGTAAAAAAAAGATTTCTACATGGCATAAACCAGTTAGAACAAACAGGAGACATTATGTAGAATGTTAGTATTGAAATCAGTCATATAAATAAGTGCACTAAAAATAATGGGACTAAATTGTCAAATTTCTAAAAAGTATGCTTTTTCAGATTTGAGTCAGAAATATCTAAAAAACAAACATGTAAGTTTTCAGGAATAGAGATTTTAAAGAAAATAATATTGAGAATTATGTTTAATGAAATCATGAAACAAAAGAAAGCCAGTGTAAATATGTATTCACCTGAAAAAGGAGATTTTTTTTTTTCCAGTTGCTCACTGATGTTCTTATTTTATTATGTGGCTTCATTTACAAATTTTAAAATGTATGTTATACAGTTTTTAAAATTTTCTTTATTGCTTCTAAAATTTTAATTATAGTTTAAATAATGTTTTTGTTCAGATTATAGAATTATTTGTTTACACATTTTAGTAGTACTATTATTTTGGCTTATCTTTTTAAAATTTCTATTTGTTCTTCTTAGTTATACATGAAAATAGAGTGTATTTTGACATAGTTATACAAACATGGAGTATATCTTATTCTATTTATGATCCTACTCTTGAGGTTGTACATGATGTAAAGATTCACTGTGGTGTATGCATATGGGAAAGTTAAGTCAGATTAATTTCCTCCCTTACCTTTATTCTCCTTTGTGTAAATCTGACCTTCTATTATTCCTCTCCCCCTTTTTGTGTGTTTAGCTTTCATATTTGACTTTTGATTGGGGGGGGGGATTAGCTTATTTCACATAGCATAATCGTCTCCAGATCCATCCATTGCTTGGCAAAAGTTATAAAGTCATTCATTTGTATGGTTGAGTAATATTCCATTATGTACATAGACCACATTTTTTTTTACCAATTTATATGTTGAAGGGCACTTAAGTTGGTTCCATAGTTTAGCTATTATGAATTGAGCTGCTATAAACATTGACATGGCTTTGGGTATAAACCAGAGACTAAGATAACTGGGTCAAATGATGTTTCCATTCCAAGTTTTCTAAGGAATCTCCTACTGCTTTCCAGAGTGACTACACCAATTTACAATCCCACCAGCAATGTATGAGTGTACTATTTTCCCCACATTCTCACCAAAATTTGATTGTTGCCATTTTGACTAAAGTGAAATGAAATCTCAGTGTAGTTTTAATTTGCCCTTGTCTAATTGCTCAAGGTATTGACCATTTCTCATATATTTGTTGAATATTTGTATTTCTTCTGTCAAGTGCTTGTTCAATTCCTTTGCCCATTTATTGTTTAGGTTATTTGGTTTTTTAGTGTTAATTTGCTTGAGTTCTTTGTACATCCTGGAAATTAATGACCTATCTGAAATGCAGGTGGCAAAGATTTTCTCACATTCTGTAGGCTCTCTCTTCATATTCCTGATTATTTCCTTTGCTGTGAAGAAGCTTTCTAGTTTGGTAACATCCCATTTATTGATTCTTAATTTTACTTCTTGGGCTTTAGGAGTCTTGTTGAGGAACTTTGTTCCTAAGCTGACATGTTAAGAGTGTGGGCCTACATTTTCTTCTAGTAGGTATAGGGTTTCTAGGTCTTTTATCTGCTTTGAATTCAATTTTTGCAGAGTGAGAGATAATGATTACAATTTTTTTCACTACATATGGATTTCCAGTTTTTCCAGCACATTTTGTTGAAGAGGCTATCTTGGAAAAAGTAGATTTCTGAATGCACCACTTGAGCTAAAAATTTTTTTTAAATAATAGAATTTACAAATAATGAAAATTAGAAAATTTTGAAATGTGTCTGAATTATAACATTTTAAAAACATACCAGTTAAAATATAATGAATTTATAAGGAAAAACAGAAAATTCACGATTGTTGCATATGTTTTCAAAGTATCCCTCCTAGTAACTAAGAGAACTATCAGACAAAAATCAGCAAGGATATAGATTATTAGGAAAACACAAATAATAAACATTGCCTATGGACATGTATAGATCATGCAAACGCTGCATGTTCTTCAAGTAAATGTAAAAAGGTTGATAATAGGGACGATATACTGTATCATAAATCAAGTCTCCAAAAATATCAAATGTTTGAAAACATTCAGAGATTCTCTAGACACAAAAAATAAACCCAAAACTCAACAAAGAAAATAATTAAAATATGTATAACATACATATATATAAATAAAATGTGTGTGTACTTGGGTTAATTTATGTGTGTATTTGGATAAATGGATTATAGATAATTAAGAACAGCAATACTAATGGAAATTTCAATAGAAATTAAAATATTTTTAATTTTGTGATAATAACTACATATAAATATTTATGTGGCTTCAGGTAAAACAGTGGTAAGCTGCAAATTTGGATGCTTAAATTCATTTATTTCAAAATGAGCAAAAGCATTAATTAAATATTTAAGTATACATTAATTTATTAATCATCAACTCAAGAAATTAGGTAAGAAAAGACCTATAAACAGAAAGTATTTCTTCTGTATATCTTTTGTCATGAGATACATGACCAAAAAAATGAATAAAGTAATGAAATAGAATGTAAAAGTGCTAGCAAAGATAAAAATACAAAATTTAGTCCTTTCAAGAGACAAATAACTTTGATGAACTTCTATCAAGACTGAATAACAAGCCATGCATGGTGGTGTATGCCTGTAATCCCAGTGGCTCAGGATGCTGAGGCAAGAGAATTGCAAGTTCATAGCCAGCCTCAGCAATTTAGTGAGGTCAAAAGCAACTTAAGAAGATCCTGTCTCAAGATAAAAATAAATAAATAGCACAGGACATATGGCTCAGTAGTTAAGTGACCCTGGGTGCAATCTCTAATAACAAAAACAAATACAAAAACACCTGAATAACAAAAAGAAAACAATCTAGAAGCTAGAAATAAAAATTACTAGGAGTTAAAAGAGTTAAGATTATGAACTACTAAATAATTTAAACATTTATATGCACTATTAGATTCCTAAAAAATTGCAGTCTACTAAAGTGATTTGAGAAGAAACAAAAAGAATTCATTGTAAAACACAACAATGTTGCAGACATCTTAAAAATTTTCTAACAAATTTTCTAAATACTATTATGATTCCAATGAGCTTGACCAAAGAATACCTATTATACACATTTAATAAAATATAAAATAAGAAAACACTCCAAACTGTTTTAACAAAATCATTCATACCTAATACCAGAATCCAAGAAGTAAATTATGAGGTGGAAAAAGTACACAACCCAATCTATGAATATAGATGCAAAAATACTTTACCAAATGATACCAAATCTAGCAATATATAGAAAAAATAATGTGACACCATGACTCATTTTTTTCATTTTATAGAAATGAAAGTTGGGCAAAAAAATGAAAATTTAGTGATGAAACTAGTTTCATGAACAAAGTAAAGAAAAAAATGACTATCCAAATAGATGCAGAAAGTATATATAGTATGTGATTTCATGAACTACTGTGTGATTAACTCATATGGAAGTAGAAATAGAAAAAGACTTAAAGTGACAAAGTTACCTACAAAGACTTTAATGTTTCCTACCAGATGGTGAAATTTCGCTCTGAAGTTGTAGATAAAATATGGCAGTATATTTTCACCACTTCTATTAGTCATTTCACTTAAGGGTTGAGTGTTTTAATAAGGAAGACAA
Organism: Ictidomys tridecemlineatus; assembly: GCF_052094955.1. NCBI lineage: Eukaryota > Metazoa > Chordata > Mammalia > Rodentia > Sciuridae > Ictidomys > Ictidomys tridecemlineatus. The sequence goes on from NC_135479.1 coordinate 108,129,802, forward strand.
TGAAATCTATACCAGTGGGATGGTTGATCAGTTGCAGCAGAGATCACACCATGGCTGTGAGGAGGCCCCAGAGACTCTCTTGTGTACCCAGACTGTGAGCTGAGACAGGGACAGCTATAGGTTTCAAAGAAATGGCAGAATTTATTCAAGGTTAAGGACTGTCAGTCCCTGGAGGAAGGGCAGTTTTCAGAATAGATTTTCATTCCTGATGGAGTCAATTTGAGCATTAACATGGAGCCTGTTAATAGACTCATTTGAAGGTCATAGTAAAAGCTAACTTTAGGCAAACTTAGGGAAAATTACATAGTACAACATTGGTTCTAGAAAGCAGCAGGGAGTTCTTGGGTCTTTGAAGGGAAGGGAAGATTCAGGTTTTCTGGTCTCACTGTAGGAAAAAAAAAATGAAGATGAAGAGTCCACAGAGTGGAGTTCTTTCTAGGGCTGAAGCAATGGAATTATCAACTGTTATCTGCATATAGTTGCATTATTCCATAGCACAAGTGACAATCACCTCCACATGTCAGTAGACACTAGCTCCAAGTGCAAAGTATAACTGGGAATATTATAGCTGGGCACAACAGTAACACATTCAACAAAGTCATTCAAGTTTCATCCTGATACTGAAATAAAAATAAAAGTTCCCCCAGTCACCATTTGGGAATGGGAAAGGAGGAGTAAAATCCATTGTAGAGGAGATTTGAATAGCCTGAGAAGAGCTATAAGATTCTCAAAATTTATCCAAAAAATGTATTTCACTCACACTGTACTATTGGGGTTATCTTTAATAGGTAAGATTATATGCCTTTCTCTCCCTTACTATCCATAATTAGTGATAATGGAGGCTCTAAAATAAGATGTATCTGTAACCTGAAATAGAGAAAATAACATTCTAAAAAAGGCAGTTTAGAGTTTTAAAGTTTTGACCTCAAATCAGTAAAGGCAGGTGAATGGTGATTAGTAGTGGAAAATTGGTGAGGTAAATGGTATGGCTTAATGGGTGAAGGAACTAGAATTAGTAAGCTGGAAGGACTAGATGAAAGTGTCAGGCTGGAAATGATGTTAGCTTGATTGGGTTGATGATGATAGCTTTCATGAATATTTATTGAGCATTGATGTTTGCAACTTTGATAACTGCTACAGCTATTGAAGTAAAAAGAGTACCCAATCAGATTCTGGGAAGCTTATATATGATCTCAACACATAACAGTGTTAAGAAACATAACAAAAATATATTGTCTTTGAAAACCATAGTAAAAATAAAAATTGGAGAGCAGGACACGTAGATCAGTGGTAAAACATTTGCCTAGCATGCTCAAGGACTTGGGCTCAATCTCCAATACAGCAAAATAAAAAAATAAAATAAAAAGAACAGCATAACCATGAAATTCCAAACATGGTTTAGTATGCAAAGCACTGGGTTCTATCCACATTTCCAAAAGTAAAAGGTATTTCTTGAAAAGATCGAGGTGGACAGACAAGTATTGCAGGCTATTGGGATTTTATTGTTGAAGCCCAAGAAAAGTATTGTATTAAAAATAATAGTGTTTTTATACTCATTTGTAAACTTCATCTCAAATAGTATTTGTTATTTATTATTAGAAAAAATGGAGGTGAATATATTATTTAAATCCTTAATGGATGGCAGTAGGGTGGCATTATTATGGGGACAGAATGAAAAAAGAAAGGAGACATCAATATTTCACTTTACTGGAGGTCAATGGTTGAATTTGAAAATATGCAATTTTGTTTCTTTAGATTAAGGAAATCAATCCCCTGTTTTATCAAATATGTGCTTAAATTTTTCTTTAGGTAATTTTTTTGTAACTAAGGACAAGTACACTTTTATTAGTTTAACTCTATTTTGTGTGATTATATATCTCTCAAAAATATTGTAGGCACAATTCTGCTGACTGGGAAACAATACTGAGCCAAACCACCAAAATCCCACGTCTTTGTAAATTTATGCTCAAGTGATATATGCGTGGTTTTCTTACTTCAACTTTTGTAAATAAACTTTATCAGTCTTATAAACTTAGTAATATTTCTTAACATAATGGTAAATGCATAATTACTAAAGGTTAATAATAATAATAAGCAGTAATAAGAATAACAAATGTTAGGGCTGGGACTGTGGCTCAGTGGTAGCACACTTGCCTGGCATGTGTAAGGCACTGGGTTCGATTCCCAGCACCACGTTTAAATAAATAAAGTTATATCAACAACTAAAAAAACTTTTTTTAAAAAGAATAACAAATGTTAAAGTAGATGATAATTTTAAATCATATATGTGTTTTTATTTTTTAAATTTTCATTTGATCTTTTTAGTTTTACATGAAAGTAGAATCTATTTTTATATATTTATACAAACATAGAATATATCTTATTCTAATTCAGTTCCCAGTCTCGAGGGTGTACATGATAGTGAGATTCACTGTGTGAATATATACTTAGGAAAGTTTGGTAAGATTCATTCCACTGTCTTTCCTTTTCCTTTTCACGTCTCTTTCCTTCTTTCCCCTTTGTGTAATCCACAGAAATTTTATTCTTCCATATCCCCTTTATTTCTGTATTTTCCCTTCAATTATTTTAACAATTTATGAGTTAAATAGTATTAAGTTCTTTTTTTTCTCTTTAACAATTTGACTATGATGAGATTTCTAGTGGTCCTTTAATTTGGTACAGTTCTTGTAGCAAGTGACAAAAGCAGTAGTTAAATGCCAGAATATATGCTTTTTTCATTAATTAATTTTTTAATTTATATATGACAGTGGAATGCACTACAATTCTTATTACACATATAGAGCACAATTTTTCCTATCTCTGGTTGTATACAAAGTATATTCACACCAATTGGTGTCTTCATACACATATTTTGGATAATAATGTCCATCACATTCCACCATCATTTCTAACCCCATGCCCCCTCTCTTACCCTCCCACCCCTCTGCTCTATCTAGAGTTTGTCTATTCCTCCCATGCTCCCCCTCCTACCCTACTAGACATTAGAAGATGAAAAGATCTACCTTGTTGTTGGATAGGCAGAATATGTGTTTTAACTACTTTGAAATACATATGTATCTCAATTTTCTGATTTGTTTATCTAGGAATGACCTATTGCTAAGTCTTATCATGTAGCAGTCTGTTATATTAACTTCTGTTATGAAACTGAAACTCTAATAAGAATAAGACATTGATGAAGGTGTGGACAAACCCAGACATAAATTTCTTAAATACCTACTTGTTCAAATTTTTCTGTTTATTTTTACCTCATTTAAAAAAAAAAAACAAAAAAACAAAAAACATCACATTGGGGCTGGGATTGTGGCTCAGCGGTAGAGCACTTGCCTAGTACGGGCGGGACTCGGGTTTGATCCTCAGCACCACACAAAAATAAAGGCATTGTGTTGTGTCCATCTACACCAAAAAATAAATATTAAAAAAAACACATTTATCAATGCATCTTAAATCTTAATTGTATAAAATAATGGTGTTTATTGTTACAGTTTCATAGATGCATGTGACCTATTTTTATTTATTTTTTATTTTTATAAATTTTATGTTACTTCATGTGACATATTTTGCTCATCTCCACTGTTCCTATTTCCCTCTCCCCAAGTCAGTCCATCCTCCTGCTGACCTTCTTTTCCTTCCATGATAGTCCCCCTTCTACTTTTATGTTGTTTTTCTTTTTGGTCTACATTTCACACATGAAAATGAAAAGAAAAATGTAAAGCTTGTCTTTCTGAGTCTGAATTATTTTGCTTAACATTATAACCCCTAGCTCCCTTCACTTTCCATGAATTTTTCTTCTTTTTTGTAGTGTTTACCTATAGTCACCCTCATTCCATCACTTGGCTATTGTGAATCGGGTTGCAATACATATGGGTATCCAGATATTATTTTTATCTTTTTATTTTTTGTGGTACCAGGGATTGAACTCAGGATCACTCAACCACTCAGCCACATCCCCATTCCTTTTTTGTTTTTAATTTAGACACAGTGTCTCACTGAGTTTCTTAGTGCCTCACTTTTGCTGAGACTAGCTTTGAACTCATGAGCCTCCTGATGAACTGCTGTGATTACCACACCTGGCCTCCAGGTGTCTTTACAGTATGGTGACCTTGATTCCTTCAGATACATATCTAGGATTGATACTTAGGGGATTATATGTTAGATCTATTTTTGACTTTTGAACAACCTTCATATTGCTTTCCTTAGCAGCTATACTAATTTATATTTCTACCAACATTCAATAAAAGTCCCTTTTTCTCACAACCTTGCTAGCATTTGCTATTTTTGTTAATTTTCCTGATAATAGACTTTCTGTTTGGGATGAGATGGAAACTCAATGTAATAGTTTTCATATGTGTGTGTGGTTGGTTGTCTATATAAAATGGTAGGTTTATTACGTTGTATTCATATGCACCAAAAATATAACTTAATTATTTTCACTCTCCAATGTCTTCCCCACCCTTCTATTCTTCTTTCCCCAAACCCCTTCCTCTACTCTATTGGTAACTCTTCTACTTTCATGACACCTCTTTTCTCCCCCGTTTTTCTCCCTTTTTCTTCCACATATGTCAGAAAACATACATTTTTCTGAGTTTTACTTGCTTATCTCAATACTATGGCCTCCAGTTTTATTAAATTTCTTGGAAATAATACAGTCTTATTCTTTATGGCTGAGTAAATTCCTAGCTAAAAATAGAACTACCATATGATCCATTTATAGTATTCCTTGATATTTTTCTAAAAGAATTAAAGTTAGCATACTTTAGAGATGCATGCTAGCCCGTGTTTATCACAACAGAATTCACATTGGCCAAGTGATAAAATCAGCCTAGATGTCCATCAGGAGATGAATGAATAAGGAAAATGTGATATATATATTCAATATGTTTTATTTTTTAGAGAGAGAGAGAGAGAGAGAGAGAGAGAGAATGTTAACATTTATTTTTTTAGGTTTTGGCAGACACAACATCTTTGTTTGTATGTGGTGCTGAGGACTGAACCCGGGCCGCACGCATGCCAGGCGAGCGTGCTACCACTTGAGCCACATCCCCAGCCCCAATGTGGTTTTAATTTGTATTTTCCTTATGACTAAAAACATTGAGCATTTTTTCATGTATTTATTTACTACTTGACCTTCTCCTTTTGAGAAATGTCTGTTCATCTCTATTACTGATTTTATTAATTGGATCACTTCTTATTTTGTTTAATTTTCTAAGTTTTTAAAAAAGTTCTGAATATTAATCTTAATATTAATTAATATTAATCTTTCAGATAAATAGCTGGAAAAGATTTTTTTGTTGTTGTTCTGTAGGCTAACTCTTCACTCTGTTCATTATTTCCTTTGCTATGCAAAACTTTTAATTTGATGTAATCTCAATTGTCAATTTGTGCTATAATTTCCTGAGTTATTAGAGTCCTGTTCATGAAATTTTTGCCTATATCTCAAATTGCTTCCCTTATGTTTTGCACTAGTAGTTACAAACTTTCATGTATTACATTTTGTCCATTTTGATTTGATTTTTACATTGTGTGAGAAATAAGTAATATGATTCTATACCTAGAAAACCCTAGAGTCCACCAAAGTCTCTTTAGAACTGATGAAAAAAATCAGCAACCCATTGTTTGACTCCAGATAAGAACACAGCCTAATGATCTTTTGTCTTTTTTCTCAACTCTCAGACCCTAAACTATTCTTTGCTATGCTATAGACTTTTAATCTCCAAAAGTTATGATAACAAATTGACACTGTTTTGCATTCTCTGAATGTGTTGTAATTTGAGTTACATAGAACAAAATTACTTTTTTTGTACTTTTACACTTTAGAAGAAAAAAAAACTTTTATACCATTAATTAAAGAAGATTGATTGTGTAAACAATAGTTTCTTCACAATTTATGAAGCATTACAAAAAATCTCTATTGCCATTGTAAGACAATTGAATTATAAATAGAAATAATTTTGTGTATTTCAAATATACCTTGTTTATTGTTTGACATAATCTTTTTTGTATTAGGCTTATGTTTACATGCCATCTATAGAGTTTTAAGTTTCCTGAACAATTGATGGATATGATTGCTATAAGTGTATACTGTGATAATGACTTTAAAATATTCTCTATGTTAAACAGAAGGTTTTGTGGTATTTCTATGACTCTATGATGTCAGAAGAATAATCCTGTCAATAATAACTCTTCAAATAAAGCAATTAACAATTATGCCCTCAAAAATCTTCTTATTTCCAAGGCATTTTATCTAAAGAATTTAAACTTCTTCTAAATTTACCACCTGGATCTCAGTTAATTATATGCATCTTATTTAGGCTGTTACATTAATTCTTTCACTTATAAATATGTTAAATATGATGATTTCATGTGATTCTTAAGAGCACCACATATTTTCAGTTCTAACTAGTCAAGTGAAAGTAACATGAAATTTAGCTCATAATATTTTTATTTTCTGTTATATATATTTAAGAAACAAGCTTTGCAATTCTATTTCTAAGAGAGTTATGTGCAAAGTGAAAGTACTAGAGACATCCGTACATTTTCTTATGCATCAAATATAGGTTTTCTCTAAAATTAAACAAAACTTCCAGTTAAAGTGAAAAAAATTAAGGTGTTCTGCTTATGTATAAATAAGAGAAGAAATCTTCTCACTTCTCTGTTATGCAACCTTGTAATACTTCATTACCTGCAACCTAAACTGTGCTAGGAATTTCTCTTTGAAAGTACTATATTATGGCAACAAGGCAGGGGGTGATTTACATTATTGTCATATGGTGGTCTTTATAAAAATTATTTTCTTTTTAATTTGAAATTCAATCTATTTTAATTTGAGAGTTTCAAAGGAAGTCAAATAGAATTGAAATTAATTGATACAACTCATTGTATCTTCTATTAAAGTTCTTGGCATAATTGCTCACACTTAAGTCTGATCTCATTTAAGTCTGTATTTATTATTAACTTTAAATTGTATGGTAATTAGGTTAACAGCACTAGGGCTGGACAAATTAAGATACTTTCACTGCAGGTTTTCAACCTGTGCCCCACTGTGTGTGACTCAATTCATTATTCTTTTTGATTAAAGGGAATATATCAAGCTACTGACCCATAGGTTTTTAACTAAAGTCTTAACTGAAATCCTGCCTCCTGATGCTTAAAATAAATATTTTATTAGATATGATATTAACCAGCATAATTTATTAACCAATGACAAATATTTGGAAAGGCTTTGCATATTTATAAATTTTGCAGAATGTCAACCTGCTGGGAGGATAGCAGCTCTGAAGATTTGTAATGAGCTCCATATTCACATATCTCTTCCCAGAGAGAAAAGCCATTAGCACATTGTGATTGTTAGGCAAATTTTTATATTTGGGGCCCTGAAGAATTAAAAATGTTTTAATAAAAAGCAATTCTGAAATGATCTGTAACTTGTCACTGTTGTTTTTAAATAACACTAAATCTCAAGTTAAAACCTCACTTCACCTAGGACTACAAGAGAGAAACCTTAAGTTAGAACAGAATTTCTCTAGTTTGCATCAAATGCATATTTGCACCAAATGTTCCTTGCTAAGGTTGCTACTACACAAGCTCTTACTTTAAAAAGCCTAGATTTAAGAGAGAAATTAAGAGACAACTTAAAAGAGAGAGAGAGAGAGAAAGAACTCAACAAAGAAATCAGTGCTCAACAATATTTCTGGATAAGGATATATTTATTGAATTACAGTTTCTATTTGAAAAATCCTTTTATTTTAAATGGGAAATTAAATTTGTTCATTATTATCATTAATATAAAATCTAATATATAGTATTTGTTATATTCGAATAGTAAAGGTTTCAGTTTCAATAGAGTTGGCTAAATCCTGCCCTGCATTTACTAACTTAATAGCAAGGAACAGATCAATTATACCACTATACAAAGGGAAGTATAAGTCTCAATAATGCCCTTCCAGTGACACCGAAAGTCAAGAGTGGAAAGAATCACACTGTCCCAAGGAAAAAATCTAAAGGAGATTCTCCCTGAAATGAAAAATGTTTGACTATTCTACATTAACAGAACTTCAGAGAGGTTATCATTAAGTATTATTATGAGGCATGGAAAACAATAAACTAAATTGTGTTTACTCTGACATATTTATTGTCATTACATCATTTGGAAATTAACACCAGAACCATGTGGTACATATAGGCAACATTTTATTTGCTTTATTTCATTTTTATATAATTATTTAAAGGAACACAGGAAAGATGTATAAAGTTCTAATTTCATAAATAAATTCATTAGTGTATAATTAATCACTCTTGTTACTATAAAGTAGAAAAATTCATTATCCTGGAGTGCAGTAAAAAATTTTACAAAATAATTATAGCTATAATGTGGTAGCTACATTCTAAACAATCCGTTGGCTGATTATCATGTCCACTTATTTCAAAAGCAATTGTGCATCTTTTGTCTAATCTGTGTCACTAAAATCTTAAATAACTGGTTTTACATTGGCTAGTTAATAATATTTTACGTTGATATTATATCCTATTGAGATTTTTGAATCATAAGTCAATGGCAACCTATGTCATTTTAACTGTGTATTTTAGAATTTATACTAAATACTATAATAATAATTTTTGTTTTCCATTGGATTTGTGTTGAAATTTCCTAAGTCAAATAATTTTACAAAATATTATAAATCATCATCATGGTAGAATTTAGTTTGAACTAATTAAAACGATGGAATTTGCTTTACTGCTTTATTTCTAGTATTATTAATTGAAAATTTTCACAATTTAATCAATTTGCTTACTGGTAGTCCCATAGCTCACAAATGGCTGAATTCCATCCATATTCTTTTTTTTTTAATTACACAAAGTGATAGATTTACTTTTGGTGTTGTACATTCTATGTGTTTGGAAAAATTTATAATGGTATGTATCCACCATTATACTATCATTCAGAATAGTTTCACTGCCCTAAAAATCCTCTGTGCTCCAACTATTTATCCCTTCCTTCACATTAGTCCCTAATAACCACCATTTTTTAAAACTGTTTCCTAAAGGTTGCTTTGTCCAGAATGTCATACAATCGGAGTCATAAATATGTAGCCTGTTCACTTTCCCCATGTCTTTTCATGGCTTTATAACTCTGTTTGGTTCTGGGGATTGAACCCAGGGGCACTAGTAACCACTGAGCCAAATCCCCAGCCCTTTATTTAATATATATATTTAAATTTATATGACAGCAGAATGCATTACAATTCTTATTATATAGAGCACAATTTTTTCATATCTCAAGTTGTTTACATAGAATATTCACAACAATTTGTGTCTTCATACCTGTACTTTGGATAATAATGATCATCACATTCTACCATCATTATTAACCCCTTGTCCCCTCCCTTCCCCTCCCACCCCCTGCCCTATCTCTAGTTCATTTATTCCTCCCATGCTCCCTCTCCCTTTCCCACTATGAATCAGCCTCCTTATATCAAAGAAAACATTCAGCATTTGGGTTTTTTGGGAATTGATAACTTCACTTAGCATTATCTTCTCTAATTCCATCCATTTACCTTCAAATGTCTGGCCATACTCTTGCAATACCGAACTGTGATCTTGAATCCATCTTTTCATGATAATATAATATGCTATTCTCCTTCTGAAGATTTTTAAATAATATTTACCTTACTGATTTATATATCAATGTTCAATTTGTAAGAAAGAAAAATCAAAATGACAGAAAAAGAAAAGGGTCATAAATAGTTTATTCTTGTCTCTTAGAATAATCAATCTTGTGTTCTTGATATCGCCTAGAGGCAAGTGAGGGTTTTTTCATTTCTCTTTCTTTCTTTCTTTCTTTCTTTCTTTCTTTCTTTCTTTCTTTCTTTCTTTCTTTCTTTCTTTCTTTCTTCCTTTCTTTCTTTCTTCTTCTTCTTCTTTTTTTTTGACATGAACCACAGAAAGCAAACTGAATTGAGTTGTGCACTGGAGTTTGATATACATGTTTATTATGCTATTCTATACTTTAATAGTACTAGGAATAGCTTCAAGAAATAAAGTAAACCAAGGAATCCAACCATTTTAACCCAGATGATAGATATATAGAGTATTTGGGCTGGTACAGACTAATTATAAATAGGACTGCAAAAATTTAATCCCAATATTTTGGTCACCCAAGGATTTTTCAAAGTATCCAAACTATTTAATCATTTCTTTTACTTATGTAGCCCTAACCAAATTCTATTATTTATTCGAAACTTTTCCCTCAATCAATTCTAGATGATATGTTTCTCTTTGACGTGCAAATATTTGCAAGTATCTATTTCACTCTAAGAATGTTCAGAGATGTCTTTAATTGCAGGCAGACAACCTTTGGACTATTTCATTTTCCTCTAAACATCCTTTGTATTTCTATTCTAGTACATTCCTGCTCTAAAATAGTTAAAAACCCTTCAATTCTAGGGTTCCTCTAAGATATTTTAAGGTGATTATTTGGAAAATATGTGTTAGAAATGCAGAAAGTAAAATTTCTGATAGTCTGATACAGCACAATATTAATTATTTATGGCAATAGTATGTGAGAACCAGAGATTCTCTTTTCTTCTCCAGCATAGTTTTTTTTCCAGATGATTTCTTTGTTTATTCATGCTTAATAAAAGGAAACTTGTTTCCATTGAACTGTGAATCAAAGCTATAGCAGTGGATTTTTAATTAAGGAAAAATAAGGTAAACAAAGTATCTTTAAAATATATCCTAAAATTAGTGTTTTAAATATCATAAATTAGATTAATGTCACTTGTGTATAAACTCCTAAAGCTTCCTACTAAATTTAGAAAAATTTAAAATTCCTGGCTGACAAGCATTACATTTCGCTGCCTGTTTTTTTTTAAGTCTCTTATCCTGCTATATTGAATCATTTTATACAAGTTATACTGAACTTACTTTCACTCCATAAAAACACAATCTCATTTTTGCCTTTGATCCTATTTCTTCTACCTGAGGCACTTTCCCTTCTTATTTGCATGGATGACCCTTGTCATTAAGCTGCTGATTTTAATGCATTCTGCTCTAAAGAGTGACTCTATTCTCTAGGCAAGTGGAATATAAATATCCCACTTTTGTAGGGGTGGGATATAAATTTGTGAAATTTCAAATCTCTTGCATTGGTTACACCAAATTTGAGAACCCTTGAATTATAATTCTCTTTTCTTATGGATAGTCAGTTTCTGCTCTGCACATCTTCTCTCACTAGAATCCATAAAGCATTGAAACAGGCATCCAGGCTTTCTTTACTTTCACCAATAATTTGCCCAGAAGAATTCTTTTCAAGAGCACACAGCATAGAAATATTTAATCGAAGAAAATAAGACTATTTCAGTTTTAACAGTTATCTATACTTGGGTGATTTAAAATGTTCAGAATACTCTGCCTCCAATTTGTAGTTTTAAGAAACTAATTTTATTAAGAATCGAAGGGATACTCATATTCACATGTTAACTAGTTTACAGTGATAGTTTAAACCAAATGGCATTTAATTGAATTAGAGTGATAGATCCTGTTAGTTTTGAACTACTTTCAGGAACACAATAATTCACAAGACTCTTGATAAGCAAGAAACCACATCATAAATATTTGGGTAGTGTCATACTTTTGATTTTATGATAATGTTGTGTTTCTACACTTATAATTTCCAAATATTTTATGAAATTAGGTTGAACTATAACATTTAATTGAACATTTTTATTGAAATCTATTCATCCTTCATATATTTTATTTTTATATACCTTGTCATTATGAATGTTTATGAGAGGGGTATAAATACTAATAAATCTTGTTAAAGTAGACTGGAAATCATAGGCTGGTTAAATCTTGCTTGTGTGAGTGTGTGATATTGGGGACTGGGGATTGGACCCAGGTCCTCAAAAAATCTAGGCAAGCACTTTACCTGAACCACATTCCCCAATCCTTAAATCCACTTTTAATCACTAATAGTAAATACTATATATTACTAGATGCACAGTGGAAACTAAGGAAAACTTCTTCAAATGACAATTTTAAATAATCTGCAGAGTTTGTTATCAGGTATCATGCTTTGTGTGACTCACATGCCAAGGGGCTTTTATTCAATTTTGGGGAAAAATTACATGCACTGTACAGTAGAAAGAAATGCTCTTATCTCCCCTAATAAAATCTTTTATCATTTTTCTTCCCTCAGGAGTAAGATATATATAATGATGAACTTTGAGGAATATTTATGGCACTCTTCTCACTGTTACCTTGAGTTACTGCTTAAAGCAGGATTTGCAAAGTCAAATGCCTGTAGGGGTTTGGCAAGTAATATGAATGTTTGAAATATGCCAAGTTGAAAAATATTCTTCACTTACAGGGGGAGAAAAGAACTCCTTATCTTTTCTTGAAACATGTAGCCCTCTGGGTCAATTTTTACTTTCCCCACTTGTGCAATTGATAAAAGTACAGGTAGTAGTTTGCTTTCCTCTTCACTCTATTATAAGAAGAGTAAAAGTGAAAGGGTGATGCCCACAGCCCCTGCCACTTGACTTAAGCTCTGCTGTGACAACAGGGAGTGATAGGTAAGGTAGCAAATTGGTCTCTCAGTTCCTTATCCAGAAGTACAATAGTTGTTCTTTTCTGGGAAACTGTGCATGCTGACAGGCCATGTTTCTAAAGTGCGAAGACTATTGCAAAGTGTGTTGGTTTACACTAAAGAGCCTATTTTTATGGAAACTGCTATGTCAATTTTGCCTTTAAATGCTTGCAATGTAAATAAAGCAGAAGTGCTCTGTCAAGCAAAATTAGCTCTTGACCCATCGTTTTGTACCCTCCATGTCCAATGTTTAAGTTTTATAGATAAACACTACTTTTAAAGAAAAATCATTATCATATTTTAGAGCTATTCCATCTGATTACTTGCTCAATTTAGAGAAAAATTTTAGATTAAATTTAGTAAATCCCTTTCCTTTTTGACCTTTATTAAATGCAAAATATATTTGTAAATAATATCTGTTTGAACTAGGAGGAGAGATAGACATGTGGTCACACAAAAGGAATTTACCACAAGGTGTTTTAACATTGTCTCATGACAACTAATTGCAGTGTTATAAAGATTTAATTGAAGACTCCAGTCACTGAGGCTACATTATATTTTATGAACTTAAGTAAACACTTCTAAAGGAAAATCCATGATTTTCAAAAAGAAATTTGCTCTTAGAATTCACAGAAAATAAAAAGCATAATTTCAATAATAGAATAGTAGTTAAAAATCAGCACTAACTTTCAAAGTCCTTCTGTGGTTTTGACACTCAAAGTGTGACTACAAATTCAGATCTTGGGAATTCCTGGTTGTCTAAAAAGAAATGTCACATGAAAAATTTTCTTCTTCAAGTGTAAAATTGGGAAATATAAGATTAAATGATTTGAGACAATTTCATTATTATTTTTTGAATAAAGAGGTTTACACACACACAAACACAGACACCTATAATTCAGTATCTGCTTTTCTATAACTCAATTTTTGTTATCTAATTAATGGTATTACTTATGGAGAAATTAAAGTTCTTTTCTCTTAGAAATGCTACTAATTCCTGTTATTTAATACTCTTTTTATTTAGAAATATCTTTAGAAAGAATAATATTTTCATGAAATCTACTAATGTGTTTTCAAATACCTAAACTCAAAGGGGAAAATCTAAAAATTTCCTCACCCCTAGATCTTAGTCTATTTAAGTTTGTGTCTAGATAGAAAGCATTATGTTACCCAAATCTTAACATTTTCTCCATTATTATAAATAATTATAAGAATGGATATTTTTTCTTTAATATGGAGTCACATTCTATGCCTTCCACATTCCATTTGAGTATAGTATTAAAAAAGAATGAATTTTAAAAGATCAGAATAAGTAAAACTTTTATTATTAATACTGCAATTTATAAGTTCATGCTTGGGACATCCCGCAAAATTTGAAGAATAAAAAGGTTTATTTTCTGTAAAGAACATTAAGTTGAACTATTCTAATTCACAAGCATGTTTTTAGATATTGATTTTGGATATGGAACACTGAAGACTTTAGGAAATCAAGATAAAGACAAAAAAATAATTTTCATGCCCAAAATGATCATACTGCAAGCACCCTGGTGAATATCCATCATATTCACAAATAATACCAGAAACAAATGATCTTATATATAGCATCTTTATTCTTCATTACATCCTTTAGTTCTAGAACCAGGAAAAAATATATAATAATGTGTAATAAAGTACACTGTCTCATGACAACTAATTGCAGTATTATAAGGATTTAATTAAAAAATGTTTAATAATATGTAATAAAATACACTGTCAATAATCATAGATTATTGGATAGCAATATTTAACTTTTTCTTATATTGGCAAATGATTAGCTCAACTGTTAATGTCATTTTTTATTTTTAAATTGTTTTTTAGTTTCTTAAGTGTTGACTCAATTTTTTAGCTATTGATAATACTCCTTTAAAGTATTCTTTATAAACCCTGAGTATTAATATGGGAATCAACCAAATAGTTTTTCAAGCAATTCCTCCGAGTATTTAGCAAAGAAGGATACTTGATGAAAACGCTGCTGGAAAGGTTATAGAAACCCCCATGTTTGAAAAACAGATAATGAAGTTATTTTCCATTGCTCACTTTTTGCTGGAAATGAAGCCATATATTGGATACTAAAGATCCAAAGGATAATTACAGTTTCACTACACACACCTGAAAAAACGTCTTTGCATTTTTAAAATATGAATTACAATAAATTTAAAATATTTATAAAGATAGTGATAATTATATGGATATATATATATATATATATATATATATATATACTTTTGAAAATGTATAGCAGGATAAATTGTGATCAAAGGTACATTTGTTATATCTTCCTGATAGATTATTATTCTCATTTACCAAAAGTCTAGCTATATTACATGAGCACCACACTTACAAACAAATAAATTTACAAATGTTCTTAACAAAAAATTAGTACAGAACATTAAATAAGAATCAAATGTTTTTAAAGTAAATTCTTTTCTAATTTTATTTTGATATTTTGATTATTTATTCTGCTTAGGGTATATTGTTTTAATATGTATATCCTAAAGGTCACAAAAAAAAAAACAATTAAATGGTTCCTTTGTATTTTCATTCCAGGAAAATTATATCATGTTATTCTTACCATATTGAAATTTGTACCTTTAGTAGAAATAATAGTGATGAATGGAAATATATATTAGATACTTACATGGTGCTGAATTATATGTGTTATATAATGTTATACTCTTAGAATCAAGAGGGCCAGATGAGGACACTCATGCTTAAAGGTCATTTGACTTTTGCTCATATAGCTACTGAGAGCCAAAACTGAATAACATCAAATCAAATATAATGGTGAAGAAAACTATATGTTATTAGGCTTCTTAATATAAAAGTAAGATAATGAGTTATAATTTTAAAATTCAAAGTTTCCAAAGAAATTTTAAGGATAGTTTTAGGTTACAAAGAAATTTTAAATACAGCAGAGACAGAAAAAAAATGAAAAAAAAACAAACCAGGGTTATAATAAAGTTGAAAATAATTTATACTGCCATAAGTATATAGTAGAAGCAAAGTTCAATCCTTTCTTGAGGTAATAGATCACAAACCAGGCTTTCATAATTTTGAAAAAAAAGAGGAAAAGGTACTACAAACAAACATAAATCATATTCAATTGAACTGTAATGGTACAAATGTGTTAGGTCACAGTTTCATATTTTTTAACATAATTTCATGAGTATATTTATATTAAATATGAAATATGTATTAAAAGTCAAACAAAGGAAGAATTATCAAAAGAAAGTGATCAGATGGATTTGTACAAAAAGCAAATCAAATTCTAGAAAAGAAAATTTAATGGTTAAATATAGAAATTAAATTAATAATTTGAACAGAAGATTGGTTCATCCTGAAGATCAAGTAATCAAACAAAAATTTAGAAGCAAAACAAAGAAAGAACATATGAGATGAAACTAAAGGTCACAGATAATGGAAAAGGATGAAAAAAATCTATCATAATGCCAGACATATCATCTGAACAACAAGAAACAAAAACAATCAGGTGAAAAGGAGAATATTTGAAGAGATTATATTCAGCAAATTTTCCAAATTAATAAATGAGAATAGTTTTCATATTCTGAAATCACAAAATGAGGAAAATAAATATAAATATAAGGAAATCCACATTGTGGATTCATTGAAATTTTAGATCACCAAAGGAAAAACAGAGAGAGTTCAAAAGTTGCATAGATAAGAATGGCAACTTGACAACTCCCATCTTGAGAGAGATAGGAAAGTGATAGAAAATGGAATAAGACCTTCAATTGCTTAAAATTCTTCTATCTAGTATTGTAAATCTCTTTGAGCTGTTTTTCAGATAAACAAAAACTGAAGGTACACCACTGAGATTATTACCAGGTCAGTGAAATTACTTTTGAAACACACATTTCAGGAAGATAATAAAGCAATCTAGAAAAGGTTTGCTTGCAGGAAGGAATAACATACAAAATAAAATGTAAACTTGAGAAAAGCCTCCCTACATTTATAAAACAGTAATAATTTTTTATCTGATAGGTTTAAAACATAAATTTAAAGTAATGAACAAAAACGGTATGATGGTAGAGAGGAGAGGTGTCATTGAAGAGCAAAATCAGAAAACAATATTTTAAGGAAAAGCATTCTACAAAAAAATTTTAAAAATCAGTAAATAATGCTGTGACTTTCACTACTCCAGATGAGGTAATAATTCAAAACATATTTTCCTAATAAATTAGCACAAGTTTTGTTATAAAGGGGAATTCATCATAGTCTACCATCATATTATGAGGATTTAAGACTGTTCTCTCAGTAAAATATAGATCAGACAAAAGTTCAATACAGTATAGACTTAAATCAATTCCTGAGTGACCTAATACATTCAATACAGAAAGAATCTGAAATTCAGAGAATGCATGTTTCTTAAAGCAGAAGGCACATTTTTGAAAATTATTACTTACTAACCCAAATGAAAAGGGTCCAGAAAATATCAATGCATGGAGTCATCAATACTCCTTGTGACAGCCACCAGTTAGTCATGTATAAGACCAATAAAAGAAAATATTATGTGCTTGAAATTTAAACAACATATGTCTAAAAACACTGGATTTTTATCTACTACAGCATACAATAATACTGTTTGAATGCTGTAGCCATAAACATTTCTAAATGATATTTGCATTATTTATGATCGTATCACTTTAAATGATAATATGAGAAATAGACTTCAATGTGTATTCATGACATAAATTATTAATTTTATACAATTATTTTTTCTGATTTGATGATAATGTGAAATAAAGCTATTCATTTTAATATATATGAATACATTAATATTTAAAATAATCTATGTATACAATAGTTATATATTCAGAAATCTAACATAAATTTCTGACGTTTTCTTTTTCCTCTTGTGTCAGATTTATTTCAGGAGTAGCCCTTAACTAAAGAGCAAGTTAAGGGCTTTACTAAAAATAAATAAATAAATTCTCAATTAAATAAAAAATAAATTTTGATATCAATGAATATTTCTTCTCCCTTACATCAGCTGTGTAGAATACTGTATACTTTGTAATATGTTCTAGATAGTTGTTATTGAATTTTTGAAATAATTTTTTATCAAAATAAGAAAATAATTATGACGAACATGTATTTAAAATTTGTCCAGGTTTCATTAAATCTTAACATTGTGTCCTATTTATTTTAGATTTTTTATATGAAAATCAACTATCAAATATGATATATCAGTGAGGATCCACTTTCTCTTTCCTTTTCAACTTTGCTTCTCTTGGACAAAAACAATTGAATAATTTTCACATTTTTGTTACTATGAACAATAAATGACAGTAAGAATTTCTTGTGAACATTTCTGGACTTACACTTAGTATCTTTAAGTCATGTACATGGAAATGGAATTACTGAGCCAGGGGTAGGAGCATTTTCAGTTTTAACAGGTATTTTAAGTACTGCTCTACCGAGAAATATACTCTTGTAAACTAATAGAGAAGTGTAAAAGATTTATGTATTTTTACTCTTTAGCAACATTTGCTATCTCCAGATCAAAACTTTGACAATACTGATTTCAATTCACTTTCAGTTTGAGATTATATTCATAGTTTGTGGTAGATAAAAAATGGCCACAAACTCTTTGAATCTCCTATCTATGTTGAAAATATGGTAGTGCTAGTGGACCTCTTGATCTTGTCCCTCATATAATGGATAACTTATAAGAAACTTCCTGAAATGGTTTAGATCTCAACATGTTCTTCAAAGAACTTGTGTATTAGGCAGTATAAAAATAGCAATGTTTAGAGGTTTAGCGGCTCCCCCCCTCCAACGCCACACATCCTCTACAATGATATTCTACTTCAACTCAGGCCTAGA
The DNA here is from genome assembly GCF_052094955.1 of Ictidomys tridecemlineatus. NCBI lineage: Eukaryota > Metazoa > Chordata > Mammalia > Rodentia > Sciuridae > Ictidomys > Ictidomys tridecemlineatus. Next base: position 108,148,292 of record NC_135479.1, read on the forward strand.
GTAATGGAATTGGCTTACTGAGGATTGAACATCTGAAATCATGAGCTCCAGCTATTGTTCCTGTAAGTTGTTCTTGTCAGATATTTTGGTCACAGCAATGAAAAACTGACTAACACACTTACTGTAAGTATAACTTTTTTTTTCACTATTACCGAGTGTTCATATTTTTTAAGGAAGTTTGTTTATATGCCTGTTTGCTCAGAAATTTGTATAATGAAAGAATGATGACTTTTCCCTAAAATATTTTTTACCTTTATTAATATGCTTTTCAGATATTTCCTCTTTGGTTCATTAAAATATTGTATTACATTATTTTCTACATTGAAACATTCTTATATTATTATAATTAAGTATGCTTTGTTTTGCTTTCTTAAAATTTATTTAATCTTACATACCATTGATCATGAGGAGCTTTATTATTTAACAAACATCCAAGGAAGAACAAAAATAAATGATATCATTTAAATTATTACCCACAACTTTATATCACTTAGAATTATTACTTCACACTTTTTGAAATATTGTTGGGTTTACAGAAATACTAATATTATTTATTACATTTATATATAAAAATAAATTTCTTGATATTTATTTATTTATTATATATTCAGAGTATAAATGTGTACAGATATGTGAACAGATTTTACATCATTTCTGTGCATAGTTAATATTAGTTTTCCATTGCTATATAAATTTAGTATACACTGCCTTAGTAGCATAAGATAAAACTGATTTATTTTATATCTAAAAATTGATGTGAGGTCTAGAGTTGGAGCTCAGTAGTAGAGCACTTGTCTAGTATGTGCAAGGCCCTGATTTTCAACACTATCCCTGTACATGAATAAATAGATAGATTGATGTCAAAATTTGCTCTCATCATGATGCATTATAGGTACAGTTTTGAAAAAAATCTTCAATGGAAAGCAGTAAATACATTCCCACACCACATACAATGAGACAGTTTGATTTCTACTATGAAATGATAACAGTATTTATCTTTTTGTGAGGGGGGTCTCTGGTATGTCATTTATTTTCTTTTATATTTTCTATCTTTTAAATATTTTAAACTACACATTTATCACTTTTCTGTTATCTATTCAAATACAGAAATCTAGGATATATTACCCCTAATTGCATATGCTTCATTTTAATAATAATAATAATGACAGTAATAATAATAGACCAAGAGATTTTGTAGAAAATAAAATTTACAAAGCACGGGAGCTCTTCAAGGAAAAAATTAAAATTAGAAATGAAAGTGAATATTTCTAGAATGAATTAACAATACAATACTACAAACTTAAAAACTATCATTCATCAGACACATATCCAAAAAAGAAAACAATAATACCTTTTTTTTTTTCTTGAATGTTCTAGGAGCATACTTTTGCCTCTTTGAATGACCAAATTTTCTGGAGAGAAATATGATTTATTTTTTTCTATCATTTAGAATTTAGAATTTTGAAAAGTTTCTTTTATCTTCTGTGCTCATTATTACTATATAAATTTTTAGGTTATTGTTAAACTTGGAGAAAATTCTGCCAATTTTCAGGTATGCTGTCAAACTTCAAGGCATTTCAAAATTTCTTATGTAATCTTTTATTTATATATAACCATAATTTTATCACCAGCATCTAGGCCACATGTAATATAATTAACATACTGGATCTGCTCTTCAGTTTCAGGGTGCCTACAGAATCACTAAGGTACTGGCAATTATTTTCATGAATGCCAATTCTCGTCTGGTATGGCTAGCTGTAATTAAGTATGGTTAGAAAAATCTTGAAATAAATTCTGAGACTTCAATCCACTGGCATAGGTATCAGAACCATTTTTACCTTTTAAGAATGGGCAGAACTATGAAAACGATAGAAATCACTTCCATGATTAGGTTTATTTACATGAAAAAAGATGTGGAATGCTACGAATATAATTAAGGTCCTAATAAGTGACCTTTCAGGTAACTTATTATACTGTTTTGGACTGATATATTCAAGTATTCACTAAAGAAACTGAACTCTTTCTGACAGGAAGAGAGAGACAGGCTTTAATGCTGCAAGCTCAATGAGCTGAATATTGCCAAAAATACACAGAAGTCTTGAAGGAAGACTCTTAGTAACAAAAAAGAATGCAGATTAGCCAATAATTTTATTTCAGCTTTGTAAAATCCTAGTCATTAAGCCCAGTTCAACCAGCTGCAAATTTTGACCGATATCTATTTATCTATCTATTTATTTATTTACAGTGCTGGGGATGGAACTCTGGGCCTACACATACTGGGAAAGTGCTCTACCACGGAGCTTAAACTCTAGACTTTACATCAATTTTTAGATGTAAATATAAACCAATTTTGTCTTATGCTACTAAGGAAATCCACAGTAATTTTATATAGCAATAGAAAACTAATATTAACTATGTACAGAAATGATATAAAATCTACACACATATCTTTCAACTGTAAACTAAGTATACTTCAAATTCAATTTGCCCTTAATTTGGTCTAAAATGTGTCCACATATATTCCAATGCACCTATCATGGGAAGAATAATGGAGAAAAACATCCAATAATAATGTTGTTATGTATAACCAATGTGATCCTGCAATTTGTACACGTGGAAAAATGAGAATTCATACCCTATTTGAATCAAATGTATGACATTTCAAGATCATTGTATTGTTTTGAGCAACTAATTAAAAAAAGAAAAAAAGAATGTTATTATAATAATATATGAGTATCTGGAGTTAAATTATTTTGAATTTGTAAATATTATGACACCCATAAGAAAATGTGAACATGCTAAACACTTGGATAAATATTTATTCATTTAATAATTAAAAGTATGGGCAGAACTATGAATATGATGGGAATCACTTCCATGAAATCATGGCATTATGATATTCTCCAGCTCCTTCTTTTACTGGCAAATGCCATGATTTCATTTTTTTCTTTAAGGCTGAGTAATATCCCATTGTGTCTATATACCACAATTTCTTTATCCATTCATCTGTTGAAGGACATCTAGATCAGTTCCATAGTTTAGCTACTGTGAATTTTACTGCTATAAACATTTATGTGGCTGTATCACTATTTTATTCTGATTTTTAGTACTCTGAGTATAACCTGAGGACTGGGTTAACTGGTGGTTCCATTCTACGTTTTCTGGAAAATCTGCATTCTTATTTCCATAGTGGTTGCACCAATTTGCAGTTCCATCAGCAATGTGTGAGCGTTCCTTTAACCTAACATTCTTGCCAACATTTATTGTTGCTTATATTCTTGATCATTGCCTTTCTGACTGGAGTAAGATGAAATCTCAGTGTAGTTTTGATTTGCATTTCTCTAATTGCTAGAGATGTTGGACATTTTTTCATATATTTGTTGATCAACTGTGTATATCCTTCTGTGAAGTGTCTGTTCAGTTCCTCATTTATTGATTGGTTTAATTGTAGGGTTTTTTTTTTTTTTGGGGGGGGGGTTCAGTTCTTTATATATCCTGGAGATTAATACATTATCTGAAGTACATGTGGTAAAGATTTTCTACCATTTGTAGGCTCTGTCTTCACTTTACTGATTGTTTTCTTTGCTATGAAAAAGCTTTTTAGTTTGATTCCATCCCATTTATTGATTCTTGATTGTACTTCCTGCACTTTAGGAGTCTTGTTAAGGAAGTCAGTTCCTAACTGACACAATGGAGATTTGGGCCTACTTTTTCTTCTATTAGGCCCAGGGTCTCTGTGCTAGTGCCTAAGTCCTTAATCCACTTTGAGTTGATTTTCGTGCAGGGTGAGAGATAGGAGTTTAATTTCATTTTGCTAGATATAGATTTTCAGTTTTCACAGCATCTTTTCTCCAATACATGTTTTTGGTGCCTTTGTCTGGTGTGACATAACTGTACTTATGTGTTTTTTTTTCTCCACGTCTTCTATTTTGTACCATTGGTCTACATGTCTTTTGATGCCAATAACATGCCTGTTTTTTTTAAACTGTGGCTCTATAGTATAATTTAAATTATAGTACTGTGATTAATGGATTTCTTTTGAAAACATGTAAAAACAACTATAATTCAATTATAATTCAAATAGAGGGCACACTAGATTCTTTATAATATTTTTGTATTAAAAAAATTATCAATTCAGTTGGTTGAGTCTTCTCCAATATTCAACTTATGTTTCATAGAAACGTTATATTTTTACAGTAATATTTTTGGCAGTGCAAATTCAAATACATCAAATGCTTGGCTAACTCTACTCTTCTAAGTTTGTTTCTGTATATTTTACAATGAATTTAAAAGCAGAGACTAATTACTTATAACTAAGAGTAGAGTTACAAATATACTTTGCACATATTCAACTATTTACTGGCAAAATTAGGACTTTTAAAATATTTCTATGAAAATTATTTTTATCTCCTGGGAATATAGCAGAGATGGTTTTCTCAGGCATTAACTGTACTTTTACAATAACAATATAGTCTTAATTTTGAATTTACGATAACTGATTTAAACCACTTGGACAACTTTTCTAATAATTTTATTAAGAGTAACACTGCAGTGCTCTGCAAATATTGCATAGTAATACTCCTATATTATTTGTCTCTTAGTTATGTCTACTCTCTTAAAAAACTGACTGAAGTTGAGGCTTGTCTCAAATTGAGGACAGCTTCCTCATGCTAAGCGTGGAAGCTGAATGGATGTCTGACCTCTTTCTTCTTGGCCTGCAAAAGCTAAGGAAGCTGAGAATGGAGGTTGTCTCTCGTCCTGTCTAGCACACCTAATTTAATATATATATATGTGTATTACCTGCTTTTTATTTCTATAAATCATAACTGCTTCTGTCGAAATGCGGGGAGAAGCAATCTTGCAACTTCTCCTGATGAAGCTGCATAAAATTCATGCTTGCTTTTTCCATTGTTTGCCTATTTCTTATACAGGTGGATGCTATTCCAGTCAGTCAAGATCCAAACAGGGTCCATTGGCTAGGTTTTTGGAGACAATGTATTTTTGTATTATTCTTTCTAAATAAAATAAATTGAATTTTTAAGTTTTCATGACTTTAAATTATTTATTCATCAATTTAATTTGCATTTATATAATTTAAAATCACTTTTCTTCTTCTTTAATTTTGATTAAAACAAATTTAAATATTATTGTTGTCAAATAAGCATGTAGAGGGTTTAATTCAATTTGAATTTCAGGCAAAAATAGATTCCAATATTACAAAATACTGACACTACAGAAAAAATTATTTAAAATTCAAACTGAACTGAGTATCTCCTATTTGATCTGGCTACTATACTCTATGCTTTTTAATTGAATTGCATCTTTTGAAATTTTCATATTTCTAGAAATTATCATCTAATGATGAAGTCATAAAACTCTGCACTTGCCTCCCCAAAACCTCCCAGTAATATGATAGGATGTTAGCACTGTTTTTATTTAAACATATTATTCCATTTATCCTTTTGATGAATTTTTTTACTGTTGCTATGCAGATTTTAAATGTGTTTGTGTACATACTGAAACATTCAAAGTTCTACAAAATTATTTAAGCATTTTATGGCATTTTATCTGATAATATATCATGTACATTTTATAATAATTATAGAAAATCAGTGATGGTTTCCTTGTTCTTAGTATCAATAATGTTCTTGGAAATAGAAACCTGATCAAATATAAAACTCTGTTCTAAATAATGTATAAAGAAATCTTATATGAAACATAATATCTCTATAAAGAGAATATTACTTTCATTTTATAGATAAGAAAATTAAGTTTCAGAGAGTTTAAGAAACTTGCAAGTAACTGCTCAAAGTGTCATATTTCATATTTAAAACAGTTGTATATAAAACCAGGCCTTTCAGAATACAAATGCTGAGTTCAACTGCAGACCCAAGAGATCCAGAAATGTAGTCCTAGATACTGTCAATAACAAGAGCTCAGAAACCACAGTAGCTCTTCAGCATACAAGATAGCATTGCTCCTCCCTGAGTTTTGATTAAGCAGTGGTGTTTCATGACAAAATTGATAACATGCAGCTCTTAAGTTCACCCTTTTTAAAATTTTACTGATATTGAAGCTGCCATGTTCTTATTTGGGATAGAATAATTCTCAGTTTCCTGCAGTTTCCTGCATCCAAAAGATTTCAGACTCAGAAAAAACTCTTCTTTGTGAAGTTCATATGGTATAAAAGCCTGTCCGTTATTTTTGTCTTTCATCTATGCTAACATTTTTGATGCCTTGTTTTCTACAATTGGATCTTTGACATAGTCATTTTTCATATCTTTTATTCTTGGATAGAAGAATCTAGCCACTCCAACACTGATTCCTTACATAAATCACTCCATTCTTTCTCTAGCTATAATATCTTCACAATAATACCTAGGAAACAAATGTTAAAGTTGAGTCTCAGAATATAAACAATGTCTTCAATAAGATTATATTTCTGTATATTTTTTAGTTTGTTGGATTTTCAGTTTGTTGGATTTAGTTTTTTTATAGAATATGATTATAATTCCAGAATATGTTTTTATAAAATTTAATGTTATTATTTTGTGTACAACCATTTCAGTTTGAAAATAGTTGTGCTACATTGAATTGTGCTGGCCTTAAATTTTAATTTGCATAATTTTATATTCTTTATATTTTTTCCATTTTTTAATCATTACATCCAGTGCTTTTGCCTAGGTTGTTATTACTAAATGAGTAAAACAAAATTCACACAGTTCCTTATCTTGGATTTGCTCTTGTCTATCGTATTCATAAAAGACAGCAAAACATAGCTTTCTGCAACACTAACAAAAAACCTCTGACGTCTTGTTTATATGATAAATGCTATTTAGAAAATGAGGTGTTATGTTAAAAATAACATTATTTTAAAAACCTTAGACTTATCATAATAATTTTTTGCAACCTATTTTAAAATATTATGTCATGTTGCTTATTTATAATTTTAGAGTGTTTGAGATTTAGAAGGTTCAATGATCTAGATAATACTTTTTTACTTTTATGTGAACAATTTAGAAAAGCAGAAGGCACTCAAAGTTCATATGCTAGCAAAATCCATAATATATTCTCCCATATTTACCTAACTTGTTACTACATACAGATTAACTTAAGTTAAATGTAGTTGCAACAGAACTTTGTATTTTCATTATAAACTCCAAAAATTTAAATATAAGTTTCTAAAATTCAATCTGGCTTTACTCTGTTACTTACAATAACTCTTTGAATATGTCAAATAAAATATGATTAGCTGCTATGAGCAGGTTAATTACACTGGCTTTTTGGAATACTTTTCAGATGTAACTAAGCATTAAAACAACTCAGGAGCATAATACTATCAAATAATTATTCCTCTGAAAATAATAGAATATGAAATGTGTTCAAATTCCAGATGGCTGTAACAAATAATAGGACACTAAGCCAAAAGAGGAAAATTTTATTGACTTTTAAAAATTACTAACATCTATGATCTACCTCTAAAATAATTTTATTTTAGAGCATTTATTATGATATAATCATCCCTCTTGGATTTCTGAAAACTTTGCTTTTCTCTTGTGGGTTATAATCTAAGGCTATATGTATCTAATAGCTTTTAATAATCATACCATATTTGCTGTCCAGGTTACATTGTTTATTAATCTCCTGGTATCTGAATTACATTATTACAGATGAAAATAAAACTCTAAAATATTTTTAAAATGAAAGCTATCTTTTAGATAGCTATGTTAATTTCTCCAAATAAAAGACATATTTAGTTAAGAGATATAAAATTTTGATCTTTTTTATCATTTTAAAAACAACTGAGTGAAGTTCCCACTATTACTGTGAAGTAACACATCACTATGATCCATTAACTTGTACAATTAGCAATTGCTCTCTCTTCTTTCTTAGAGAATTGGATATGACCCCTGAGTTTTTAAAGGTCTGTATGTGACAATTTTAATACAACTTGTATCATAAAAAATATTCAATTTCTTAAATTAATATCTAAATGGGAAATTAAATTTAAGGTTCTAATGCAATGTAGAGGGGAAAATCATTGAAATAATGATTTTTGGAAGTCATGTTTTCTGGCTTTTCCTTGTCAATATTGAGGAATTTTAGTAGCTATCTGTATTTAATGACATGATAGCCTACCATTAACAACATTGATTTGAGTTAATATTTTCAAATAATATCTTATAATATATTTAAAAATTATGAAATCCTTTTGGGGCATTTTAAACCAGCAAGATCATGTGCTTAAAACAAGAGAATGTCCAATCACTTCAAGGACAACATGATATAGTCAGGAAACTTGCAACTATTCTCTCAAAAAAACAAAAGATGTTGGCTTTTCTAGAAAAACTTTATTGTCAGTATATTAAACCATAAAAAATGTTATATTGAGGAAAATTGAGAAAGATATTTTCCACAAGAAAAATCATCAAAGGTGTACTATAGCAATTTTCAAAAAAAGATAGAGATAGTTTATTCACTATTTCTTCCTCTGAACATATGTAGAATTTTCTCACTGAGAATTCTGAAGAGGAGGTCTTCAGAGGTTTGAACTAGTTAGCATGCAATCTCACAGCTAATATCCTTTAGCATAGAATACAGAATATAACATTTAGTACTCCAAAGCACATAGACCATTCCAGAGACTTTCTGAGACTATTGTTAAAACTCATTTAGTGAAAGCTTTATAAATTGTCAACTGTTTACTATTATTTATTTATTCCTCCTTGCAAATAGTCCATATTTAGTAGTTTAAAATGTAATAAAAGCAAAAACAATTAAAAAAAAATCTTTGCCTTCTCTCATGTTTCAATATATTTCCTGAGCTCAGATGAGTCATTTCCACTTGAGGTCTTTTATGGGGTACAGTCAGAGAAGGTGGCCTAGTGACATAGTTGGCATCTTGTTCTGCCTAATGGCTGGAAATTGAACTGGGTTTATAAACCAGAGTTCCTTTATGTGTCCTCATAACATGAGAATGAGATATTGTATTATACAGTAAGCTATCATATACCAATAAATCAGATAGCCTAGGCCAAATGCACAAATTTCTACAAGCACAAAATCTACCAAGATTGTATCACCACACAATGATAGAAAATCTGAATGGAACTATGTCTGATAAGAAAATTGAATCTGTAATAAAATAATCTCATGACCAAAAAAAAAAAAAAAAAGTCCTGGACCTGATGGCTTCACTGAATACTACAAACATTTTAAGAAGAAGCGATGTCATCCTTCTAAACATTTTACAAAAAATTAAAGATGGGGAACATTCCCTTACTCATCTATGAGGCCCATAATATTCTGGTACCAAAATCGAAGATACTACAAGAAGACTAATATCTCCTATGAACATTGATGAAAAAAATCTCTAAAAGAATACTAGCAAATAAAATTCTGAAGCATTTTAAAAGAATTATACATTACTACCATATGCAATTTATTCCTGAAATATAAGTATGGTATAACATGAAAAACAATCATTGTAATATACCATGCTAAAAAAATAAAGTAATATAATCTTTGATTCTGAAAAAATATTTGACAGTACACTCTCTCATAGTAAAAACTCTCAACTAACTAAAAAGAAATTACATTATAAAAGCTGTATGTTAAACATACATAGCAAATACAATATTCAATGGTGTATGCAACCGTGAATCTTCAGTCCTAAAAAGAGATGCATTTCTTTTTGTCTCAAGGAATGTCACACATTAATGACACTATGACAAGTAAACTTGGATTTTTGCACATTGATTCGGGTTTCTTTTGTGTTGGAACTAGACATCTGCCAGGCACAGATGGTGTAATGTGACCACTATCTAATGGGAACAGCAAGACAACACATACACTTCTGTTTTGTTGACATTATTGGTTTGGAACAAGCAGATTTGCGTGAAACTTTGCTTTTCCAGTCTCGTTTTGCTCCTGAGTTATCTTTTATTTTATTTTTCATCTTTCATTAATTCTTGGTTATAAGATATACAAATTCAGTTTATATGATATGTGACTTACATAACAATGATTTTCTTTTCTTTTATCTTTTTGGAAAGCACAATGCTTTGTGGTTGCTGTTTTTAGATGTTTTTATAGTTTGTTCATGAGCTGCTTTGTGCTCTTGATCATCTCACAGTGTTTACCTCATTTTGTCATTAAGCACCACTTTTTTTCTGCAGAAGGGCTCATAAATTTAGCTGATAATGTGTCAAGCCAATTTGGTTAAAAAAATCTCTTCATATTTTCCTGTGAGTTAATAATTTCTATGTACTTAAATTAATGCTGTGTACTTTAATTAATGTTAAGTATGTGTGTGTGAAAATTCTTTGCAAAATTCAGGGAACTATAAATAGGTAAGGCATAATCGTCATTAATACTCTTTTGTACAAGCACATGTGAAGCTGAGAACACTCTTTCTTAGAAGTTGATTTGTTTCCTGTTTATTTTAGTTTTAGCTTACTAGTCCTTTGTAGGTACAGTTTTTCCCTCAAACATTTGAAAGAATTTCAGTCATGTCATTTCCTCATTCATAGCCATCCAATGGACGGCTATTTTTAGAATGAGGACCAATTTAATTAACAGCCTACAAGGCCCTGAGGATTTCGCTCCACCAGGATCTATCTCCTGCAGCTTCAAGCTCTTTGCTTTCTCATTCTTCTCACTATTCCAACTGTGGCCTCACCAGTCTTTTTTTAGCTTCAGAAAATAAATTAGATATTTTGCCATATGAAGATTTAAGAAATTTTATTGTTTTATCAGAAATTGTGCTTCCTTCCCCCAAGGCCTCAGCATAATTACCTCCTAATAAACCTTTACACACTTTTATATTAAAAGGTAATGTAATTACCTAGCTTAATATTTCTCAACAGTAGGTTTCAAAATATGGTCCATGAACCAGAAACACTAGAATCACTTGGGAACTTATTAGAAATTAAAAATTCTCAGACCCCCTTGCTGAGTTACCAAATCGGACACTGGGGGATAAGACTGAGGGAAATTATTTAATTACCCAAGAAAAGGATTCCGATGCTTGCTAAAGTTTGAGAGGTACATTTCCACAATATCTTCCCATTTGTTAAGCAGAAAAATTAAAATCATTGATCATATGATATGCCACAATCACTTTGAAGACTTTTTCAAGATATAGACCCTGGTGCTTTCCATTCTTAGATGAATTCAATAAAGTTTATGGAGAATTCGCTCTTGTTCAATGGCCTAGTTATTCTTTTTCAGTACTTGGTATTTTGACTAGGCTTAAAAGATGATGTTCATGCTATAATTCAGACAGTGCCTCATGCTACCACTTTTTCCCCATTGAACTCCACATTAAGGACCTTTAATCTCCCTTTGTCTAGAATGGATTTAACTCAGATATAGTTGTCTCCCTTACCAAGTTCTTAATTCAAAAGTGATCTTAAAAAATCCATTCCCTGGATTTAACAAGATGGCGCAGTAGAGGAAAGAAGTAGTCCCACTTGCTTTGCTCTTTGGTATTTGAATGACAAGTGGAAGTTTCATAGTGAGGTGGGTGTCTCAAGAAAACCATTAAATATTATAATTTGTCTATCAAAGATTAGGAGAAGTCCACAGATAGTGGTTGTAATAAATGGATGATACAAGGAAATACAGCCAGCAGGGTAACTGGTGCTGTCAGCACAAACCAAGGGGCAACACAAAGGGACAAAGAAACATAGCAGAAGAATTTGGAACACAGAATGTGCTCCATGTTTCTCAACTTTTAAATGAAGAACAGAGGGGGGAATTCAGCTCAAAAACTTTATGCTAAATCTCTTTCCATGGGAATCCAAGAGTCCTTAACAAATATTTCCTCCTGTCTCTTAACCAGTGCTTACTGTGTGATCCAAAACAAAAGTGTTACAGAGAATAGTGAATCCAGGAATATTTAAGGAAGACATACAGAGGAGAGTACAATCTGACATTTCTTTCAATGTCACAGTGTGGAAACAGATTGGAAAAATCGTCCAGGCAGGGAGGTATAATTACAGGACAATGAAAACTGGTTTCCTTTTGAGCTTGGTGGTGCAAATGACTTAGAAAAATGGAGGACATTGATAAGGTGGGAATGATTACATTCTGAATGAAGAATTGGGAATTTACATTTGGGTGGCTGGTGGGCTACAGGAGACCTACCCTATACCATACACACGGGTTGATCTGTCACTGTGCTCCACAAGTAGAACTCTGGGAGATTACAAAAACCCAGATGCCTAGCTGAGATTGACATCGTCTTAGCTCTATGTTTACAAAGATTTAAGCACTCTGTAGCACATACCCCAAACCAAGATCAAATTTCCAATAAGAACTCATCTGCAACAACTAAAAATTGCCAAACAGATCTCTATACCACTTCCATCTAGGAAGAGCAGTGGTCTGAACCCTCTGTACAAAAATCCCAGTAGAAGATATTTCCAGTTCCATTCTTCTGCACTGGTGAACAGAAAAATTGAGAGCCAATTGAGCTGTCCACGCTTCCAATCTCCTCCATCAGGCAGAGTGGTGAAAATCACAACAGGAAGTTGTGTTTAATATTACCTGCCTCTGGTTCCTCTTAAGAAGCCCAAAGTCTAAGATGGGATAGAAGGATAAGAATAAGCTATAAATGATTAACTTCATCTATCTCAGTGGAAAGATTTAAGCATTTTTAATTTTAAGATTTTTTCTTTATTACTAACATTTTAAAATTTTTTATCATTTTCTACATAAAACATCATGATACATTTTTACATAATCACAAAGACATAGAGTATAATTTGCTTTAATTTCATTTCCAGTAACTTCTCCCTTTCTTACTGCTCCCCTTCCTCTACTCTAATGATCTTTCTACAATTCATTGATTTTTTTAAGTATCTTGTGAATATAAAAGTTCTGTCAATTCATTTTATTGCTCTTCTGCTTCCATGTCCCTGGTTCCTCCCCAAAAATCTCCCTTCATTTACCTAATATTTCCTCTATTTTTATGAGGTTTCCAGTCCCTTGTTTTGCTACCTGACCTCCCCTCCCTCTGCTGCCACTAATTTTGGATTACCTTCCAATATGAAACAAAACATTCGACGTTGAATTTTTGGTGGTGCCTTATTTCACGTAGCATTAGGTTTCCAGATTTACAGGCAAATAGCATAATTTAATTTTTCTTGATGGCTGAGTAATACTCCATTTTGTGTGTGTGTGTGTGTTTGTGTGTGTGTGTGTATCACATTTTCTTTATCCACTTATTTGTTGAAGGATACATAGATTGGCTTCATAGCTTAGCTATTGTAAATTGTGCTGCTATAAGCATTGGTGTGGCTGCTTCTCTATAATATGTTGATTTTAAGTCTTTGTATATATACTGAGGAGTGAGATAGCTAGGATGTATGGTGCTTTAATTTATACATTTTTGAGGAATCTCCACACTGCTTTGCAGAGTTTTTGCACTAATTTGCAGTCTCACCTACGATGTATGGGTAAACTTTTTCACCCACATCTTCATCAACATTTTTTAGGTTTTGTATTCTTGAAAATTGTAGTCCTGGCTGGAGTGAGATTAAATCTTAATGAGTTTTGATTTGTATTTTCCTGATTGACAGATTATTTAAATTTTTTTTTCAAAAATCAGTTATAGGGGCCTCACACTTGCTAAGCACTTGGTCCAATCCTCAGCACCGCATAAGGGGAAATTAATAAAATAAAGGTTTTGCGTCCATATAGAACTAAATAGTATTTTTAAAAATGGTTGACAACTTTTAATTCACCCTCTAATAAGTATCTATTGAAATATTTCTCCCCTTTATTTATTTGGTCATTAGAATTTTTGTTGTTAAGTTTTTTGAATTATTTGTTTATATTAGATATTAATGCCCAATCTGAGAGGCAGTTGGCAAAAATCTTCTTCTATTTTATAAGCTCTCTCTTTATACTCTTGTTTCCTTTGTTGTGCAGAAGGTTTATAATTTGATGACATCACACTTATTGATTATTTTATTTTATTTTTGTGCTTTAGGAGTTATGTTTAAGAAGTCAGTTCCTGAGACAACATGTTCGAGTGTTGGGCCTACATTTTCTTCTAGCAATTGCAGAGTTTATGATCCAATTCCTAGGTTGTTGATTCACTTTGAGTTGAGTTTTGTGTAGGGTGAGAGAAAGGGATTAAATTTCTAGGCTATCTTTTCTCCAATGGATGTTTTTGGCACTTTTGTCTAGTATCAGATAACTATATTTATGTGGGTTTGTCTGTGTATCTTCTATTCTATTCCATTGGTCTTTATGTCTTTTTTTGGTGGTAGTACCATGCTGTTAGTATTACTATAATTCTGTAGTGTAATGAACATCACTCATTTTGCTCAGTCTGCTTTAGGTCTCTTATTCTTCCAGATTAATTTCAGCATTACTTTTTTTTTTTAGTTTTCTGAAGAATTTAATTGGAATTTTGATGGGAACTGTATTAAATCTATATAGTGTTTTTGGTGTCTATGGCCTTTTTGACTATAGTAATTCTGCCTATCCAGAAACATGGGAGGTTTTCTATCTTCTAAGGTCTTCTTTAGTTTCCCCCCCCCCCTTTGGTGTTCTATAGTTTTCATTGTATAGAACCTTCATCTCTTTTGTTATAATGATTTTTTTTTTGAGATTATTGTGAATGGGATCATTTTCCTAAAGATAGTTTTCCTAACAGATTCACTACTTCAGTATAAGATTTTTCAGCCTAGACCCTAAAAGACAAGAAGGCTTGAATGATATATATCAAGCCTAAAAAGATAATGTGTTACAACCAAAATGGCCATGTGGAGTAAAAGTATACTTTAGGATTGAAGATGGCATAAAAACTATCCATGATAACTGGAAAACAATTCATAACCTCTGATAGAAGGTACTAAAATGGCAGAATAGAAGAGGTTGCTTCCTGGTTGCTCTGTGGTGTGAAACCAAGAAAACAAACAGGTGAGAAAGGGAGACTTTACTGGGAATTAATTCTGGACACTCAAATCAGATTGGGGACTGAGGCGGTTGAATTAAAAACAAAACAAAACAAAACAAAACAAAAAAACAGAAACATAGAGAGAAATCCCCAGTACTACTACTGCCACCTCTGGCTGTGTTTGCTGGTCCAATCCCCTCCCCCCATCCTTCATACAAAAAAAATAGTAAAGGGATAAGTAAATTAAAGGAACTTACATTTTTAGGAGGCCTGAGGCACATCTGGGTAGGAAGATGTCAGAGTTCAAAGACACTGCCTGACTAATGGAAAAGGTGTGTTGCCCAATATCCTTATGCAGGAATATCCTTTATGCTAGCTGCCAGGGAGAACAGAGGAAGGAGCCATTTTGCAGCTGTGGCACAGGGTCTGACAGCTGATTACTGACAACTGAGCTTGGCCTGGAATTCAGGCCTGGCAAATCCATACTGTACAACATACAATGTGTCTAAGTGACCAGGAAAAAGAATCAATGTGGAAAGAAGTTTACCTAGAGGAATATTGGTTGGGGAAACACACCCAACTTCTCTCTTCTCCCTCCAGACTAGTTGTTGGAAGGATTGAGTAGGAGAGAAGCGACAGCCAGTAATTTGAAAGGGTGAAAGAGGGATTGATTGAGTTTGGAGATAGAACCAGAAAACACAGGGCTCACCAGTGACTGAGGGATGCAAGGATTGGCTCCTCCACCACATGAGTGACACTCAGAGGAACTTCCTGGTGTGCAATCTCCCAGAGTGCAACTGCTGGGCCCAGGAGGTGCACTGATCTGAAATCTTCAGTGAAGCTCCTGGAGCCTCCCTAAGCCTAAACAACCCCCTGGGACCCACCATCCTGCCTGTGGGGTTTCCCAGCAAATTACAACCCCCCCCCGCCATAACAGCTGAGAAGTGAAACCAAGAATTTTTTTAATTCCAATGAAAAAAAAAATTCTTTAACTTTTCATTGAGACCTTTCTAATTATTTTTCTTTGTTCTTTTTTCTGTTTAATTGTGACCTGAATAATTCATGCACACTGATACATATTTATATCTATTTCTTTTTTCTCGTTTATTGCATTTTTGAAGGCAGTTATTTTCCATGGATCAGTATTTTGAAGACTAGAATGTTTGGTAAATATAAATTGGCTTTGTTCTTGCATTCTTTTATTTTTATATATTTTGATTTTGATTTTATACATTTTTTCTCTCACTTATCTATTCTCTTCCCCTGTTAACAGCCACTCTCTACTGATCACTCCTCACTTCCCCTTTAATTTTTTATTTCTTTTTTGTCTCCTCCTTCCTCATAATCATCACATTCTCCATCACTTCTGTTCAATCCAGTTTCACCACTTGAAATTATAAGCCCATTTGTAAACTTACTGTTTTTACTTTGGGCAATAACAGATCATATGATTTCTGTTTATTGTGACAATTAATGTTGGAGAAGTCATAGCAGGAATTATTTGGTTTAATGCAGTAAATTGTTTGCATTGTTTGTTGTTATTATTTGTCTCCCCCTAAACTGTGACATACTGGAAAACTTCAGGGACATTATATGTGCACAAGGTATAAACACTACTGCCTCAGATCCATACTTTTAGATGGGTTGACACACAAGCAACATGAAAAAGTGAGGGAACAAATCACCACACACACAAAAAAAACAAGTTACTTTAATAACAGCATCTATTGACATCACAGTGGAATAAATGTCAGAGAAGGAATTAAGAATATTCATAGTTTAACTAAACCCTGAGGTAAAGGGTGACCTAAAGAATGATATCAGAGACAAAATACAGGAAGAAAAAAAGATAACTTCAATAAACAGAGATTCTGAGAAAAAAAAATCAAACCAAAATGAAGGAATAAAGGAATCAATAAACCAAATTAATTTTCATTGGAAATCACCACAAGCAGAATAGACCACTTAGAAGACAGAGTTTCAGACAATGAAGACAAAAATATATAATTTTGAAAATAAAGTTGACCATAGAGAAAAGAATAGATTATGAAAAGAATTCTAAGAAATATGAAATAGCATAAAAGGCCAAATATAATATTTATTGGGAAAGATGAAAGCTTGGAGATATAGAAGAAAGGAATGCACAATACTTTTTTAGATATGATTCTATTTTTAGTTATACATGACAATAGAATATATTTTTGCAGAATATACATTCATGATGTATAAATTATTCTATTAGGCTCCCACTCTTTTAGTCATACATGATGTGGAGTTAACTTGGTCACATATAAATATACAAGGCTAGGAAATTTATGAAAAATTAATGCTACTGTCTCTTCTATTCCCTTCCCTTTATGATATTTTATCTAGTCCAATCTTTTCCTATTATTCTCCTGTCCAACATCCCTTGTTTTGAGTTAGCATTCACAAATCAGAGAGAACATTCAGCCTTTTTTTTTTTTTTAAAGAATTGGCTTATTTCACTTAGCAGTATATTCTCTAGTTTCATTCATTTACTGGCAAATGCCATAATTTCATTTTTTGTTATGGCTGAGTAATATTCCATTGTGATATATACACATACCACATTTTTTAAATTTATTCATCGATTGAAGAACACCCAGTTGTTTCCATAGCTTGACTATTATGAGTTGAGCTGTTATAAACATGAATATGACTATATCATTTAATATGCTGCTTTTAAGTCTTTGGGGTATAAAATGAGGAGTGGGATAACTGGGTCAAATGGTGGTTCCAGTCCAAGTTTTCTAAGAAATATCCACACTCTTTTACATAGTGTTTGCACCGATTCACAGTCCCACCTAAAATGCTTTAGAGTACCTTTATCCTCACATGCTCACCAACATTTATTGTTACTTTTATTCTTTATAACTTCCATTCTGATTGGAGTGAGATGGAATCTCAGTGTAGTTTTAATATGAATTTTTCTAATTCCTAGAAATGCTGAACATTTTTTCATATATTTTTAGACCATTCATATTTCTTCTTCTGTGAAGTTCTGGTTTAAGGTCCTTTTCCCATTTATTGATTGGGTTATGTATTTTTCTAGGGTTAAGTTTTTTTAGTTCTTTGTTTACCCTGGAATTATCCTAGATACAGGTGATGAAGATTTTCTCACAATCTGTAGGATCTCTGTTCATGTTCTTGATTGTTTCCTTTGCTGGGAATGTGCAATCTTTACAATGCAATAATATCTGCAAATTTCCCAAACCTTAAGAAGGAAATTCTAAATCAAAGACATGAGGCATAGGAACCTAAATATTCAAAATTACAATACCCACCCCAGGCATATTATTATGAAAATACATAACATACAGAATAGAGATGAACATTTAAATATTTCCAGAAGAAATTAACAGGTCACATATACAGGGAAACCAATTGATATCTCAGCTAATTTCTCAATTCAGACTTTCAAAGCTAAGAGATTGTGCAATAATATATACCAACTCTGAAATAAAATGGAGGCTAACCAAGAATATTATAATTAGTAAAATTAAGCTTCAGAATTGATAATGAAATAAAAACAATCCATGACAAACAAAAGTTAAAAGAATTCACTACTAGAAAGCCTGTAATACAAAAATACTTAATAAAATATTTTTTAAATAAAATAAAAAATAAAGACCAGATAAGGAAGAAACTTTAGTTAAAAAAAAGTCAATCAAAGGAAACAAAGAAAACTGAAAACCAGAAATAACTCAAAATGGCAGGGAAGAAAAATCATATCTCAATAATTACATTGGATGTAAATGGCATAAACTCATGCATCAAAAGACATAGACTGGCAGATTGGATTAAAAACAAGACCCAACAATATGCTGTCTTCAAGAGATTCATCTCACAGGAAAATACATCACACACATGAATCTCATAAACAAGCCAGGGTTTTTATCCTTATATGAGTCAAATTAAACTTCAAATGAAAGTTAATAAAAAGGGACAAAGAAGATTATTTCATACTACTTAAGTGAATTATAAATCAACAAGACATAACAATCATAATATTTATACCACAAACAATGGAACATTTTCAAACATCAAACAAATCCTCATCAATATCCACAATCAAATAGACCACAACACAATAATATTGGGTGACTTTAAAATGCTACTCTCATCATTAGATACATTCTCTAAACAAAAACTAAATAACAAAGCTATAAAACTAAAAATGCAATTAATAATTCAGGCTAAAAAGATATATATAAAATATTTCATCTATCAATGAATGAATACACTTTTTTTTTTCTCAGCAGCACATGGATTCTTCTCTAAAATAGACCATAAAGCAACTCTTAACAAATACACAAAAATAGAGATAATACCTTGCATTCTATCAGATCATAATGGAATGAAATTAAAAATAAATAATAAAATAAAAATAGTAGCTACTCTAACAGCTGAAGACAAAATAAAGTACTATCAAATCACCAATGGATAGCTGAAGAAATATGGGATGAAATAAAAAAAAAATTCTTAGAGTTAAAAAAAATATAGCAACACGAAATATCAAAATATCTGGGGCACCATGAAGACAGTTCTAAGCAGAAAGTTTATAGTATTGAGATCACTCATTAAAAAATAGAAAGTCACCAAATAAATAATGTAACACCACATCTCAAAGCCCTAGAAAAAAAAGAAGAAATCAACACCCAAAGCAGAAGAGACAGGGAATAATTTAAATCAGAGACCAAATCATGAAATTGAAACAACAACAACCATTTTTTTAAAATCAGTGAAACAAAAAGTTGTTTCTTTGAAAAAAATAAATTAAATGAATAAACCCTTAGCATAACTGATGAAGAAAAAGAGAGAAAAAACTCAAATTACAAAAATTCATGATGACAAAGGGAATATCACCATATATACAGCTGAAATATAATAATCAGAAACTATTTTGAATATATATATTTAAATTAATTAGAAAGTCTAGAAGACATCAACAAATTTCTAGAGACATGACCTACACAAATTAAATCAAGAAGGCCTAAAAATTTAAGCATATCAATTTAAAACAATGAAATTGAAGATGCCATCAAAAGCCCTCCAACAAAGAAAATTCTAGAACTAGACATATCATCAGCTGATTTCTATCATACGTTCAAAGAATAAAACACCAATCTTCCTCAAATTATTCCATGAAATAGAAAAGAAAGAAACACTTTCAAGCTCATTCAATGAAGCTATTATTACCATGATGCCTAAATCAGACATATACAGGAAAAAAACTTCAGACCACTATCCCCCATGAATCTAGATTAAAAAAAAATCCTTAATAAAACACTGGAAAATCACAAACACAAAGAGATTAAAAAGATTGTGCACCATGATCAAGTGGGGTTCATCCCAGGGATGCAAGGTTGTTTCAACATACAAAAATTAATAAATGTGATACAGCACATCAAAAGACTTAAAGCAAGGGTCACACAATTACCTTAATAGCAGAGAAGGCACTAGTCAAAATTTAGTATACATTCATGCTTACAACACTAGAAAAACTAGGAATAGTAGGAACATACATTAATTTTGTAAAAGGTATACATGCTAAACTCAAGGCCAACATAATGCTAAATGGAGAAAAATTAAGAGCATTTCTCCTAAAAAGTAAAAAAGGTCATGGTTTCCCTATTTGACCACTTTCATTCAACATAATCCTTGAATCCCTAGCCAGATCAAATAGTAAAAAGAAAGAAATTAAAGTGATAAGATAGAAAAAGAAGAGCTCAAAATGTCCCCATTTGCTTCTTTATTTATAAGATCAAAAAATCTCAACCATAAAGTTTTTATAACTTAAAAAAAAATTCAGTAAAGTAACAGGATATAAAATTAACACCCATAAGTCAATTGTGTTTTTTACATCAATGATAAATCAATTGAAAGAAAAATTAGGAAAATTATCTCCTCATTTATAATAGTTTCCAAAAAAACTTGGAAATCAATATAACAAAAGATATGAAAGAACTCTACAATAAAAACTTCAGATCTCTAAAGACAGATGAAAAAAATCTACCATGTTCTTGCACAGACAGAATTAATATTGTCAAAATTGCCATAATATGAAAAATGCTATACAAATATAATGCAATTTCTAAATATACAAATTAAATTCTTCACAGAAATAGAAAAAGATGTCAGGAAATTCATTTGGGAAAATAAGAGGCCCAGAATAGCCAAGGCAATCATTACTGAGAAAAGTGAAGCAGGAGACATCATAATATCAGACCTTAAATTAAATATCATAGTATTGGCACTGAAACAGACATAAAACCCAATAGAACAGAATGGAAGACACAGAGAAAAACCCACATAAATATAATTATCTCATACAAAACAAAGGCACCATAAACATACATTGGAAAAAAGATAGCCTCTTCAACAAAGGTGATGGAAAACAGGAATTACTTATGCAGCAGAATGAAATGAAGCCTCTATCTCTCACCTTGCAGAAAACTCAACTCAAAGTGGATCAAGGACTTAGGGATTATACTAGAGTCAATGAGCCTAACAGAAGAAAATCTAAGCCCAAATTTCTATTGTGTCATCTTAGAAACCAAATTTCTTAACAAGAGTTGTTAGAGTCTGTAAACAAGTCAAAATAACACCTGGTATTTTGCCAGGGGAATGTTAGAGTTTGTAAACAAGTCTGGATGGTGCCTGGCAAAATGCCAGAGGGAGTGGTTTGAGAAGTAACAAAAGCGAGCTATTAAGTGTGGAGATTCCTTATTGGTTGACTGATGTATCTAGTTTATGCTAATTAAGATAAGCTGTGCAAAATGTATAAATACCTCTGTTGTCCTACAATAAATGGCTCCTACTCCTACTGTATCAAAGTACACAAGTTATTCGTCACCTCCTCCCCCCCGCCCCCCCGGCTATTTTGCTGCAGCCAGGCTGCGGCAAAGAGTCCTATAGTGTGAGAAGTAAAATCAAGAATCAATAAATGAGATGGTATGAATGTAAAAAGCTTCTTACCAGTAAAGGAAACAAACAAGAACATGAAGAAAATACTTACAGAATGGGAGAAAAATCTTTGCCAACTGCACCTCAGATAGAGCATTAATCTCCAGGATATATAAGAACTCAAGCAACTTAACACCAAAAAACAAATAACCTAATCTATAAATGGGCAAAGGAACTCAATAGGCACTTCACAGAAGAAATATGAATGGTCAAAAATATATTAAAAGTTATTCAGCCTCTCCAGCAATTAGAGATCTACAAATTAAACTACACTGAGATTCCATCTCACTCCAGTCAGAATGGCAATTATTAAGAATACAAGCAAAAATATATGTTAGTGAAGATATGGGGAAAGAGTTCACTTATACATGGCTGGCAGAACTGCAAACTGGTGCAACTACTCTGGAATGCAATATAGATTTTCCTTAGAAAATTTGGAGTAGAACAACCGTTTGATCCAGTTATCCCACAACTCTGTATATAACAAAAATAGCTTAAAATTAGCATAATACAGTGATATCATATCAGCCATATCAATGTTTGTAGCAGTTTAATTCACAATAGCTAAATGTGGAACATAATAGTTGCCCTTCAACAGATGAATAAAGACAATATGGTATATACACACAATGGAATATTATTCAGCTATAAAGAAGAATGAAAAATGGCATTTTCCAGTAAATGGATGGAACTGGATAGTATCATGGTAAGTGATATAAGCCAATCCCCCCCCAAAAATGAAGACTGAATGTTCTCTTTGATGTAGGAATGCTAAAACAAAATAGGGGGTAGGGAGAAAAAAATAGAAGTTCATTGGATTAGGCTAAGTGGAATGAAAGGAAGGGAGGGTATGAGAATAGGAAAGACAGTAGAAAGAATCAAATATAACCTACCTTTGTTCATATGTGAATACACAACCAGTGAAACTCCACATCATGTACAATCACAAGAATAGGATCTTGGTTAGAATAAGTCATACTCTATTGTGTGTATAATATGTCAAAATACAGCCTACTGTCATGTATATCTAAAAAGAACAAATAAATAAAAGATAAAAAAGAATTCATAGCCCCTAAGTGAGCACTATAAAATATTAAATGAGATATATCAAAAAGAAAAAATGAAAGATAAATATTAAAGCCAGGGTTTGGATGAATCTCACTTGAAAATTTGCTAATTGAGGGACATTTGAGTCTGTTTAAAATATCAGAAATAAATCAAACTGGCAAAAAATAAAAATCATCACTCTATAATAACACTGGGAATAAATGTCTTAAAAATGATATAGATTGACACAATGAACAAAAAAACAAGACTAAACCAAATATCATTTATAGGTGAAATACCTCAGAGACAAAGATATCCAGGTAAATGTATGAAAAGATACATCAAGCACACAGAGATAAAATCAAGCAGGAGTGATTAGTTTCAAATATGAAAAAGTAGTCTTCAAGGCAAAATTAGTTGGAAGAGACAAAGAAGTCCACTTCAAACTGATCCAGCAAGCATCAAACCACTAGATATAATGATTGTAAATATTTATGGCCCTAAAATTTCTGCCCTATGTATATTAAACAAACACTACTCAATATAAAGGATCAAATAGACAATAATAATGGGTAATTTCAACAGACCTTTCTCATTAATAGATAAGTCATTCAGACATAAACTCAGTAAAGATCTCAAAAACAAACAAACAACAAAAATCTATTTTTAATCAAATAAACCAAACAAGAATCTATAAAATATTCCATCCATAAATAACTGGCCCCACTTCCTCCTCCATTGTACATGAAATATTGTCTAACAGATCATATTTTAGAACACAAAAAAAGTTTTAATAAGTACTAAAATAGAGACAATTCTTTATACTGTTTCAGTTTATTTGGAAAAAATGGAAATCAATAACAAGATAAAAATAAAAAAAATTTAGCATTTCAATATTAAGTAATACACTTTTGAATAAAAATCAAGCCCCAGAAGAAATCAGTGGAGAAATAAAGAATTCCTAGTAACAAATAAGGTATAAATAATACCAAAACTTTGAAATAGTATGAAGGCAGTTCTAAAAGAAAAGTTTTTAGCATTCAGTGCCTACATTAAAAAAATAGAAAAATCCAAAAGAAACAATCTAATGTTACTTCTAAAGTTCCTACAAAAGGAAAAACAAACTAATTCAAAAATAAAAGAGAGAAACTAATTACTATAAGGAAAAAGGAATGAACTTGAGAACAACACCAACATCACAAGACAAAGGACCAATTCAGCAAAGAGCTGATTCTTTGAAAAGAGATGACCCAACTCAACACAATTAGAGAAGATAAGCAAAATATCGCCACAGATACTTCTGCAATTGAAAGGTTCATTAGGAACTATTTTTGCAAATTTATACTCCAATAGGAAGGAAAACCAGAAGATTTTGACAATTTTAAGACACATCTGGCCTACTCAAATTGAACCATGAACCTGTGGAAAACCTAAACAATCCAATATCAAGTAATGAAATTGAAGCAGCAATGAAAAGTCTTTTAACAAAGAAAAGTTCAAGAGGCAATAAATAGATCCCCAGTAAAATTCTACCAAAGTTTTAAAGAAGCACAAATGTTAATTTTCTATAAATCATTCCATGAAAGAGAAAGGGAAAAAACACAAACATTATGATAGTCATTCTATGAAGCCAGTATCTCCTTGATACCAAAACCAGACAAAGACACATCAAGGAAAAGAAAACTATAAACCAGTATACCTGACATAAAAATCCTTAATAAAATATTAGCTAACCACATTCAGAAACATATCAAGATAATAATGCACCACATTAGAGTGGTTTTCATTACATGGATCCAAGGTTGGTTGAACATATTCAGTCCATAAAAGTAGGTAACCAAATTAGGGAGAAGAGTCACATTATCATCTCAATAGAGGAAGAAGAAACAGCTTTTGACAAAATCCAATACTCACACCCATTAAAATGCTGGCAAAACAGGTATTGTGGCACATGCCTGTAATCCCAGTAGCCCAGGAGGCTGAGGCAGGAGGATAGCAGGTTCAAAGCCAGCCTCAACAAAAGCAAGGCACTAAGCAACTCAGTGAGACCCTGTCTCTAAATAAAATAGAACATAGGCCTGGAGATGTGGCTCAGTGGTCAAGTGCCCCTGAGTTAAACCCCTGGTACCTGCCGTCTCAAAAAAACATTGATGAAAAAACAATAATAGAAGAAACATTCCCTTTTTGACAAAACCAAAACCACAGTAAATGTGAAACCAGAGTTATGAGATGAAATTTGATTCACTGCTTCTGCTGAAAGGTGGGGTCTGCACAAGCTACAGGGCTCTCAGCTAAGAAGTTCTGCAGCTATTAATGGTGAGCCATGCCCTCTAGTGTTGCAGCAGACCCTCACAGCTCACCTTCAATTAACTTTCTTTCCTTCCCTCCCTCCCTCCCTTCTTCCTTCCTTCCTTCCTTCCTTCCTTCCTTCCTTCATTTCTTCCTTCCTTCCTTCCTTTTTAAATTGGCTCTTTTCGGTTATATATGACAGTAGAATCCATTTTGACATAATAATGGAATATTTTTAATTCAGTCCTCAGCATCTCTCCTTCCCCTCTTTCCCCCCAACATCTGCTTCCTTTACTCTGCTCTACTGATCTTTCTGCCATATGCCCATAATTATTTTCTAATTAATTTCTTATGGATGTACACAATGATGGGAATCACTGTGGTATATTCATATATGTACATAGAAAAGTTATGTCAGATTCATTCCACTCTCTTTCCTTTTCCCATCTACCTTTCTTTCCTTCATTCCCTTTTTTCGACTCCACTGAATTTCTATTATTTGCTTTTGATCCCATCTGTTATTGTGCATTAGCTTACCCATATCAGAGAAAATATTTGACCTTTGGTTTTGGGAGATTGGCTTATTATACATAGCCTAATATTCTCTAGATCCATTCATTTATCACCAAATGTAATAATTCCATTCTTTATGGCTGAGTAATACTCCATTGTGAATATATACCACATTTTCTTTTTCCATTTACCTGTTGAAAGGCACCTAGTTTGGCTCCAGAGCTCAACTATTGTAGGTTGTGGCTGCTATAAATATTGATGTGACTGTGACACTGTAATATGCTGAAGTTAAATTATGTATGTACTTACTAAGGGGTGGGATTACTAGGTCAAATGTGGTTCTAGTCCTAGGTTTTGAGGAATCTCCACACTAATTCCAGAGTAGTTGAACCAATTTGCAGTCTCACCAACAATGTGTAAATGTACCTTTCACTCACATTCTCACCAACATTTATTGTATTTGTATTCTTGATAATTGCCATTCTGACTGGAATGATATGGACTCTCATTGTAATTTTAATTTGCATTTACAAAATTGTTGAAATTTTTCTTTAAATATTTGTTGATTATATACACACACACACACACACACACATACTTCATTTATTTCCTTTGCCCATTTTTTGATTGAGTTACTTGTTTTTTGTTGTTTAGGTTTTTTTTGAGTTTTTTTTAATATCCTGAAAATTAATGCCCCATCCCAACTGCAGATGGCAAATAATTTTTCCCATTCTGTAGGCTTTCTCATCACACTCTGGATTGTTTCCTAGGCTGTGAAGAAGCTTTTAGTTTGATGTCATTACATTTATTGCTTTTTGATTTTATTTCTTGTGCTTTAAGAATCTTGTTGAGGAAGTCACATCCTGAGCCAACATTCTGGAGTGTTGGGCATATATTTTCTTCTAGTAGTTGCAGACTATCTGGTCTAATTCCTAGGTGGTTGAGTGCAGGGTGAGAGATAAGGGTTAAATTTCATTTTACTGCATATGGATTTCTAGTTTTCCCAGCACCATCTTTTTGAAGAGGCTATCTTTTCTTTAATATATATTTTTGGTGCCCTTTTTAGTATGAAATAACTGTATTTATATGCATTTGTCTCTGTGCCTTCTATCTTGTTCCATTGGTCTTCATGCTTGTTTGGGTGTCAATACCATGCTGTTTTTGTTACTATAGCTCTGTGGTATAATTTGGGGTCTGATATTGTGATATCACTCACTTTGCTTGTCTCAATATAAAATGTTTTGGCTAAATTAATTTCATGATTTTTTTCCTATGAAATACATTATTGGAATTTCAATGGGAATTGTGTTAAATCTGAATAGCATTTTCTATAATAAGGCCATTTTCACAATATTCATTCTTCCTATTCAAGAACATGGGAGGTCTTTTCATCTTTTAAGTTCATCTTTATTTTTCACTGTTCTATGATTTTCAATGCAGAGACCCATTACTTCTTTTGTTAGATTGATTCCAAAGTATTTTATGTTATTTTTTACTTTTGAGGCTAATGTGATACTTATCTGATTTCTTTTTCATTCAATTCCTCATTGGAATGTGGAAACATGATTGATTTGTGGGGTTAACTTTGTATCCTGCTACTTTGCTGGGTTTATTTATAAGCTCTAGAAGTTTGCTGGTGTAGTTTTTTGGGTCTTCTAATTATAGGATAATGTCATTGGCAAACAGAGTGTATGAGCTCTTCTTTTCCTATTTGTTTTCCTTTAATTTTCTTCTCTTTGGCATAATTACTCTGGCTAGAATTTCAAGGACTAGGTTGAATAGTTATTGGCAGACACAACATCTTTGTTTATATGAGGTGCTGAGGACCAAACCCAGGCCGCATGCATGCCAGGCTAGCACACTACCGCTTGAGCCACATTCTCAGCCTAAAATATATGTATATTTTTAATTGCATTTATTGATTTATATATGTTGAAACCAACTTACATTTCTGTGATGGAATTGATTTGATCATGTGGTGCTATCTTTTTAATGTGTTATTTCACCTCCTGAATTTTATCTTTAATGTCACTGCTTACATCGTACTTTATATTGCAAATCATTTTAACTATTACATTATAAACTTCTTCACTGATATTTTTTCTACTGTGTTGTTAATGAATTCTATTATCAGAGCATCTTGGCTTGTTTGGGGTGATGTTTTCCCTTGTTTTTTTCATGTTGTTCGTGTGTCTACCCATATACCAGTGTTGAGGCAATATTTGAGACCCTGTAAATTTATAATGACCCTGAAGATTTTCAATACCTTGCCTTTAAAGAGGAGTCAGATCATAACAGCTCTCAATGCTAATAATATACTGTCTTATACCAAATAGCTCCTACTACAACATCTATACTTTTGTCACAATAAATTGAAATCATGTGTTCAATTATTGTCTATAATAAAAACAGTAAGTTTAAAAAAGGGCTTACAATTTCAAATGGTACACAAAGAGAGAATAGAAATGACATAGGATGTGATGTTTGTGAGGAAGGAGGAGATAAGATAGAAGTGAAAAATTATAGGAAGAGTGAAAGAGGGATGAATAGAGGTTGGATGTTAACAGAAAAAAAGAAAGAAAAAAAAATCCTGGGGAAACACATAAGTGAGAGAAAAATTATATGTATAAAGCAAAAATTAAAAAAAAAAATAAAAAAGTAAAAATAAAAGATTACACAACAAAACTGTAATATACTTTTCGGACATCCCAGTCCTCAATAAACTGTTGCATTTTGAAAATGAAAACTACTTGGTTTTAAAAAGGGTTGAAACATGAGAGGAAAAAAAAAGCAAAGCAAAAATAAATAAATAAATAAATAACAAAAAAATTTGGATGAAAATTTGAACAGTTGTTTCCATGGAGTTTAAAACTTTCTCTTCTTAGCAGTTATGTGGGGTTGTCTGGAGTATGATGGTAGCTCCACTCTCAGCATGAGTGGGGTTGCTAGGATGAGAAGGTTAGTCCTGCAGGTGGAATTCCTGGAGGTGGAGTGTAGACTTAAGTATGCTCTGTTCTCTTCACTGGATGATACTTTGTCTGGAGATTTTAAGTCATGCACACCTCCAAGGCCCAGAAATTGCTAGACCATGCTGGAAGACTGCTCTCCAGGAATCTCCTTTGGGTTCCACTCGTGTGGTATAGCAGCATATCCTCAGCCCACTGCTTTGCCTGCAGACCACACAATTCCTTCTCTCTGATTCAGTCTCTGAATTCAATCTCTGCAACCTTTGCCCTTTCAAATTCCCTGCCTGGTGCTTCTCTCCAGGCTGTTCCTGGAAGCAGCCAGATTGGAAGGAGAGGAGGAAGCCAGGTGGGTTTTCATGATCAGTATTCCTCTGTATAAACCTGTCTCCATGCTTGATTTTCTTCTTGTCACTTAGGAACACTCTCTGTCATGCAATATGGGTTTTTCCAGCTTGTTTTTTGACCTAGACTCAGATATATATGCCAATGGTCAGATCCCCTAGCTCTGAGTTCCCATGCCATGGCTGAAAAATGGTTTTCCTCCATGGTTCTTTGTGCACACTGCAGGGAGAGATGATGGATTCTTTCCCATACATGTAGACTGTGCAAAACAGCTTACTATTTTTTTTTGGGGGGGGGTCAGGCAATGACTTGCATCTGTAAACTTTCTGTACCCCAATGTGCCTCAGTTTTCCTGAGAATGTGGGTTACTTTAATTTCATTCTTACTTTACTGCATTTATAGAGGGACCATTCTGGCTTGTGCTTCCAGCCATTGCTGTGGCTATGGGGCCAGCGATTTTTCCTCCTTATTTTTTATTATATAAGATCTCCTTAATCCATGATCTTTTTTTTAGTGTCCAATATTAAATTCCTGTAAGGTCCTCCATAATTCTCGATCATTCACCCACCTTGCTGAAAAGCCACCTGTCTGCTTTTTATGACTCACATCTTGTAGCCACCGAATAAAAGACCCCTCTATTTCTACATCTTGCCAAAAACCTCCAGAGCCTTCTGTTTTGATCAGGGCCTTTGCTATTAATAGGAGATAAAAGAAAGTATGGATAGAAAGAAGACAGAAATATATTTATTATAAGAAGCCCTTCAATCTGCTGTCTTGAAACTGAAGATCCAGGAAAGTCAGTGGTATAATTCCAATCTGAGTTTGAAGGCCTAACAACCAGAGGATGCAATTGTATACATTCCAGTCATGAAGCAGGACAAGATGAATTTTAAACAGACAGCCAAGAAGAGAATGTGGTAATTACCCCCACCCCTTTTTTTGGTTCTATTAAGCCCTCAGTAAATTTGATGGTGCTCATCCAAGTGAAGAATAACAATCTACTGAGTTCACTGATTTAAATAATAAGTTCATATGAAAACACCCTCAATAATGTCCCCAACAATAGTATTTAATCTGGGCACACATGGCATAGTCAAGTTGACCCCATAAATTTTAAAATCATACTTGCTAGAGTTGGAAGTCTGTGCTTTTGTCTTTTAGTTTTTATTCAAATTTGCCCTTTTCTATGCCTTGTTTTACTTGTTTGAGTTTTGAATGTTATATATAAAACTTATGGATTCAGATTGAAACTCTGGTTGATAATATCATCCTGTGGAGAGAGTATACTTTGATTCTGGCAGGCAGCTATACAAAGGGTAGATTTCTTGAATTCAATCAAAGATAAAGATAATTCCACAAGTATCTTATTCCTTTTGAAATTTGTCAATTTGATGTTCATCTTTATTCCTATTCTGTTGATCTTTGAAGTCTACAGAAAAGCCTGGGTTAAGAATCCAAATCTCTTTGGACAGTGAATTATAATTTTTCCCACATCTCTGTGGAACTGCCACAAGATCTGCTCAGCTTTGAAGCCTCTCTAAGCCATTCTGGTTTAGATGACCTTCACTAGTAATAGCATATTCAGACTAGAGATGATGTGGCAAATGATAGAACTCACAGGAGCCAGTGATATAGGTGGAATGTGAAGTACAGGACGGCAATTGTAGAAAGCAAGAAATAAGAATGCTGTGGATACAAAAAAACATTTGATGAAGTAAAGATGAAGTGAAATTTATTTATTTAGATTGTTAGGTTTTGCTTTTCAGCAACTAGATCTGGCAATGAACATCACTTCTGGGAAAAGCCACACTGTTTTCATTTGAAAATGTTTGCTTCCTTCTCTTCCATGTAAACACACAAAAATTCATAATATATTAATTGTTCTCAATTGCCAGTAAACAGAAGAATTTTTTAAAAACTTCTGATTCATACAGCCCTAGACTAGAAGGTTGCGGTGAATCATTTGAGTCTGTCATTCACAGAAGCATATGTCCCCTGAACTATATATTCCATGGCTTTAAAATCTTTACTTGCTCAACTTTTCTTCTCAGATTCCAACCATGTATCACATTAGCTATAGGAAATAAATATCTAATAAAATTTATTAAAAATAAAGAGGTAATGAAATAAGCAATAGATTCCAAGAGATCAAAGAAATTACAAGGCTCTTAAATGTAAGAATATATGGTTAATCTCATTTAAAATGAAAGAAATCTCAACTCAAATTTTAAGGTGATGGAATTCTTTACCATCAAGTTTGGCAAAGAACAAAATGTTTTACTGTTATGTTATAAAGAAGCAGGTATGTTTATTGATTTCTGGTGAAAAGTCACATAAGAGAGTAACAAACTTTTCAATTTCAAAGTATATTTTCCCTTTTACTCATTAACTTACTTCTAGAAATTACTTCTACATATGCCAACACATAGAGAAGAAGTTACATATTTTGTGGATATTTGCCATGCAGAATTATTTTAA
The DNA here is from genome assembly GCF_052094955.1 of Ictidomys tridecemlineatus. Lineage (NCBI taxonomy): Eukaryota > Metazoa > Chordata > Mammalia > Rodentia > Sciuridae > Ictidomys > Ictidomys tridecemlineatus. The sequence continues at coordinate 108,179,828 of NC_135479.1, forward strand.
TAACAAGAAGTAGAAAAGAACCAATAAAATGAACCTAAACATTGCTGTCAAAAATGTTTGGAACCATTACAAATTAATATAGAAACAAGACAAAACGTGTACAAAAATGATTACTTTAGTATACAATCAGTATTTAAAATTACATATAATTATAAATGCACATATGAATACACTCTGTTAACATTTCTATATGTATGAATTATTTCTAAAGGACAGAACAAACTTAATCGGAATCATCAGCATGAATTGAAACTTAATGCCTGAAAAATCTAAAAAGGGGGAGTAATTTTGCATAATTTGCAATAATTTTGCAAATTATTTTTTCTCAAGTTTTTAATAATATGCATTTGTTAACTATTTAAGCTATAAATAAATCAATATACTAAAACTCTAGACCTAAATTTAAAACTTGTAACAATGAAAATTCCAATAGAAACTATAAAGAGTATTAAAATTTTGAATAGGTACAGATTATTTAAACACTCTAAAACTGCTCTTCATAAAAATCATATATTAATATCACTAAAATTAAGAGTTTTATTAATTAAATTACAATATTAAGAGAATAGGAAATAAGCCACAATTTCCTTATATTTTGGAATTTTAATATAAACTATGTCACAGATATAAAATATTGCATATATACACATATATAAACAATAAAACAAAGAATCAAAACTCAATTTAAAAAAAATGGGTAAAAGAAACTTCACAAAAGTAGGCTTTTGTCTACTTTTTGGACAGTGAATTAAAAGCATATGAAAAGTTGTTTAGTATTATCAGTTATGAGGAACAGGAAAACTATATGCCAAAGTGAAATACCCTGACCAAAATGTGTAAAAGAATTAACAATATCAAGTTTTAAAAAGCAAGTGGAGAAAGAGGAATTCTCATTTCTAGTGTGAATGTAAAATGATAAATCCTTTCACAAGACCTAAGTAAACCCGAGCACAAAACGGTTTTACACGTAATATGTTTCAAAATTTACAAATACAAAAAAATTAATCAATGAATACATGCAAAGAATGCACTTATGCACAAAAGGCATGCTCTATATTATTAGTAACAGCTGTAGTTAGCTATTAGTTAAATAATCTAAGCTACCCAAATGCCTACCAATATTAGAATGGATAAATTTAAACAATAGAAAACCTTGTAGAAAGACAATGAATCATTGCTATGTGAAAATATCACAGAAATAGTTGAGAAACAGAGTCTTCAATGGAAAGTCCTTGCTACATGACACAATTATAAATTTCAGAAAAGTAAAGGTAAGTTAGGTGAGTGACAGCCCCTTGTTACTGTTATTTGTGTGTTTGATAGTGAATAGCAGCAAGTTAAAAGTAATCTTTTGGAGTATTGGGAATATTCTATATTTTAATTTAAGTGATAAAATTTTGTTGAAGCACTCTTCCCTTCCTTATATATGAAAAAATATTTTAAATTAAAGTTTTATTGAGAAATACTTAATACACAAAGAAATGCAAAAATTTACTGTGTACAATTTAATGAGTGCAGATGGGGCAATGCAGTGAGACTATCACCTTTCCACAACCAAAGTAAGAAACATACTCAAACTCTCCCAAAGTTTGCTTGTATCTCTGTGGTTTTGGTTTGTTCGTTTTTAGTGTAAGAACACTAAAAACGAATAGAATACTAGATCACTTACTTTTCAAATTTTGAAGTGCATGATACCATATTTTTAGCTCTAGACACTAATTTTATATACCCTTTTCTACATCTATGTTAAACATTAATAAAAATATAATGCATATATGAGTATTTAGTTACCATGCTAAAATTTATGCAGTGTTTTCTTACTTTTAAGAAAAACATTCAAAGTTCTTACATGGCTATCAGATCTATATGATCAGGTTTCTTCTGGTTATCTGCCTATAGTTCCTCTTTCCAACTTCCCCTCATCTCTCCCTCTCAGGCCTCTTGTTTTAACTATAATTATCATAAACTTTCTTCAGTTCATAGAATTCATCAGGCCTGAGCACATCCTCTCATTTACTTCTACCACACCTTCATATGTTCACCCTTCAGTTTTCTGGTTACAAATTATGTCCTTACAAAGGTTTCCCTGATTTAAAGATTATATAGGCAACCTCCCTAATCAGTCTCCTTATAAGTCTATGTAATGCTTATTATTTGTAGCTCAATATTTTGGTTTTCCACTTTCCTCTCTCTTCCAGATGGCTTAGTGAAAAAAAAGCAACATATTTATAATTTCCACCATTAAATCTCTATTATTTAGCATATAACAGGGCATAAAGCAAACAGTAAAGATCTTAAATAGTAGAAATAATGATATTTAATAGAGTTCAGTATAACACTTGAGGTGTTCTATCTGTGGAGAGACATAAGTATTATAGTTTAACAGTGAGCAGTTCTTTCATAGTTTTATTTCTGTGTTAATCAGGCTTCTATTATTGTGGGAAAAATACCTGAGATAATCAACTTATAAGAAGAAAATATTTATTTTGGCTTACATGTTTGGAGACTTCAGTCCATGATTACTTGACCTTTTTTTTGGCAGGAGTTGTGGCAGAAGAGGTCTGTTCACCTCATGGCAACAAGAAAGCAAAAAGAGTAGAGACATTGCAATTCCAATATTCTCTTATATATTCCCAATAACCTAACTTACTTCCACTAAGCTTCACCTCTTAAATATTGCACCAATTCCCAACAGTGCAACAGGCTGCCAACCAAGGACTTGACATATGTGCTTTTGGGGGACATATAATTTGAATATTCAAATTATAACAATCACTATACAATTAACACAGAGTTAGCAATATATGAGGGTTTTGAAATAGTCATTAGGCCATCTGTTTATTTCAGTATTTTTCATGCAAAATTTCTCAGAGCAATGTCTCTCTACCAAATATTCTACTATTTATTTATAGCAAATTTTACCTTCTCTCATGATTTCTTTCTCTTCCTTTGTCTCACTACTTTAGTAAAAAAATCACATATGCACAAAATGAATTTGCCTATAGCATTCTTTGGAATAATACAGCATTCTTTGAATAATGTGATGAGTAAGTTTCTTAATATCATTAGACAGTAAATTTTACTTTATTATACTGTGAAATAAAATTAAGATCAATGAACAGTGAGCTTTCAATTTAAAATTTCAAAAGTTTGTTTTAATAGATTTTATTAGAAGTCTCTGTTTTTCTTCAGAGTCTGGGGATCCAAATAATATCAGTCTCTTCTTTCATTAGGAAAGTATGAGATAAAGAATGTGAGCCTCAATTAAAATTGTATATGATTCTATTAAAGTGAAACATTTAGGCTAGAGTAAAACTTAGTGGTAGAGCACTTGCCTAGCACATGTGAGACCCTGAGTTTGATACCCAGAATTTTTTTTTGAAAAAAGTAAATTTATAAAAGAAAGAGAGAGAGAAACTGTAAAGCAAATTTCTTGGGGCTAAAAATATTCAAGCGCTGTGTTAAAGTCTCTTTCCATTCGTGATAAGGCAAGCTAAGAATACATTTGTTAAATAGGGAGCTAAATAAAGAATTTGCCTCTATTCAGAACTACACACACACACACACACACACACAGGCAAAGGTTTGACATTGTGTATGTATGACTTTATGTGTGTTGTGTATATATTTGCATATATATGTGTACACATAAATATTCATAATGCCTGATCATAATTGAAGGTTTTCTATGTTATTTTTACATGTTATTCAGTGTAAAGGCATAAGAGCTTTCTTTTTATAAATTTACTCTCTTTGATAGCTACACCTACAATTCAATTTAAAATCCACTGGCTTAATATAATTTCTTGGGAACAAGAAATATATTTTTGTAACAAGAGAGAATCCATAAAAATTCATGCGTATTTTAAAAATAAAAATGACATCATTATATATTATCTCTGCATTTCTTTTTTATTTTAAAACTAATTTAATAATTTAAAAGAGCTTCAGGGTTTGGTAGGTATCTACTGTTTTATGCTTCATGTATCATTGCAAAGTAGATATTAAGCCACAAAGTAAGGCACAAAAGTGGTTTCTCATACTCGCCAGTATCTATACAGATCATAAAACATGGTTTGTATCTTCACATTAACTGCCATTATATTATTTTAAATTTTCATATAATGATATCATAAGTTGTTTATTTTTAGTTTCTATTCAAGTAATGCACAGAGTTCCCTGAGAACTGGGTACTCTCAATCTAGAAACAAAAGTAACAAAAGGCACATGCTTATTCTCAAGGACCCAAAGTCTAGTGAGTAAGATATGCTAATAAACAAGTTATAGCGTCCAATTAAACAGATGAAATGATCCAGATATGCCTTAGATGTTATGGATATATATGAATGGACTACAGACAATATAGAGGGCAAAAAATTCTTCAACATTCATTCAGCAAAATATTTTTTAATCTCACACAATGTCACAGGTATTATTTTCATTTCTGGGGACAGTAAGTAGAAAAACAAAAACAAAAATAAATGTCTTTACAAAGTTTGATGATGGGGAGAATAACGATTAACAGACAGATACATAAGTTGTATGTCAGACTGTGTAATTGCTTCATACCTGAAAGACTTCCACTGTGAATTTGACAAATCATTTGAAATGTGGAAAGACTAGTTTATGGCAACTTAACAACAATTAAAAGTGCTGTCATCATATTTCAGCCTTTTGGTTAAGATCAAATATAGAAATCCTGTCAGTTGTCACTCTCCTTATTTCAATGTGGGAAGAATACAAATTAAAAGTAAGTGAGCCAAGGCCCACTACCTATGACTGGCATACCTACACCAAAGCCCAGGTCCAGGCCTAGGATCACCCCAAAGAAACCACAGGAGGTCAGGCCCAGCGCCACCCTGCCAACCCAACTGGGAGCCCAGGCCTAGCCCACCTCCATCTTGGGACACTGAAGCCATCACCATATTTCTCCACACATAGTAGCCTCCACCTTGGAACAACAGACAGGGCCTGAGGCAGCTTAATCTCTAAACAGGTAGCTCAAAGCCATTGTAAGTCCCACCCTTTCAGCCCCATCTCTTAAAGTGGTTGTATTCATCTTGAGACACTCACACTACTATCTTGAGTTACCTCCACTATTGCCACCAACACCTTTGTTGCAATAGCATGCATCATGGGACATCAACCTAGGACTGGAAACCCAACACCAAGATGAGATACAGAAAATCTGCAGGGACACTATAAGATTATAGGGTATAAACTGTAATACCTCAGATCTGCACTGCAAGAAAGGAAAACAAATAGACAACATAAAAACAAACAAATTAACAAACAAACAAAAACCAAGGGAAAAAAGGGCTCCAAACCAAGCAAGATACTATAATACAATCCACAGACAATGCAGTTGATGAAATGTCAGAGAAGGAGGAGTTCAGAAAGTACATAATTAAAATTATCTGTGGATTAAAGAATGACCTAAGTGAGCCAATACAGGCAAAAATTGACCACTCCACCAAAGAGATAAGAGAGCAAATACAGACAACCATTGATCACATAGACAAAGAGATAAGAAACCAAATACAGGTAGCAAAATATTACTTCAAGAAAGAGATAAAGATTCTGAAAAAAAATCAGGAATCCTCAAAATGAAGAAAACAATAAGCCAAATAAAAACTCAATAGAAAGCATTACCAACAGACTAGATCACTTAGAAGACAGAACATCAGATAATAAAGACAAAATACACCATCTTGAAAATAATGTTGACTACATAGTGAAGATGGGAAGAAACACTAAACAGAACAACCAAGAATTATAGGATAGTATCAAATAACCAAACCTAAGGTTATTAAAATAGAGGAGGCACAGATATTCAAATCAAAGTAATTTACAATCTCTTCAATGAAATAATATCAGAAAATTTCCCAAACATGAAGAATGAATTAGAAAATCAAATATAAGAGGCTTACAAGACACCAAATTTATAAAATTACAACAGATCTACACCAAGGCACATTATAATGAAAATGCCAAGCATACAGAATAAAAATAGAATCATAAAGGCTGTAAGGGAGAGGAATCAGATATCATATTAAGGGAGACCAACTCCGATCTCAGCAGATTTTTCACCCAGGCCCTCAAAGCCAGGAGATCATATACCAAGCTCTGAAAGAAAATGAATGCCAACCAAGAATCTTATATCCAGAAAAATTAATCTTTGGATTTGATGATGAAATAAAAACCTTTCATGATAAACAAAAGTTAAAATAATTTAGAGTAAGAAAGCCTGCTCTACAAAGCTTCCTCAGCAAAATATTCATGGAGGAGGAAACAGAAAACAACAAGGAAAATCAAAAGGAAGAACTACATTAAATGAAAGACCTATCACAGGAGAAACCAAGTCAAGTTAAAATCCAAAAATAAACCAAAATATCTGCTAAGACAAATCATATTTCAATAATAACCCTAAATGGAAATGGCCTAAATTCATCAATTAAAAGACATAGACTGACAGAATGGATGAAATAAAAAGACCCAACAATATGCTGCCTTCAAGAGACCCGTCACACAGAAAAAGACATCCAAAAACTGAAGGTGAAAGGGTGGATAAAAAAGTACCACTCACATGGACCACATAAACAAGAAGGGGTTTCCATCCTCATGCTAGATAAAGTGGAATTCAAACCAAAGATAGTGAAAAGGGATAAAGAAGGACATTTCATATAGTTTAAGAAATTTTTACATCAACAAGACATAACAATCATAAATATCTCTACCCCATACAGTGGGGCCTCTATGTATATGAAACAAACTCTTTTCAACTACAAGAACCAAATAGACCACAGCACAATAATACCAGGTGACTTTACTACACCTCTCTCACCACTGGATAGGTCTTCCAATCACAAACTAAACAAAGAAACTATAGAACTTAATAGTAAAATAAAAAACTTAGACTCAACAGACACATATAGAATATTCCATCCATCAACAAGTGAATACAATTTCTTCTCAGCAGCACATGGATCCTTCTCTAAAATAGACCATATATTATGCCACAAAGAAAGTCTTAGCAAATACAAAAAATTAGGGATATTACCCTGCATTCTCTCTGACCATAATGGAATGAAATTAAGTGTCAATGATAAAATAAAATTAGAAGCTATTCCAACACCTGGATAATAAACAATACACTATTGAATGATGCATGGATAGTGGAAGACATCAGGGAGGAGATAAAAAAACTTAGAGATAAATGAGAATTCCTATACAACTTATAAAAATCTATGGGACACTATGAAGGCAGGGCTAAGAGGAGAGTACATTGCATGGAGTTCATTCATTTAAAAAAAAAAAAAAGTCAACAAATAAACGACCTGATATTACAGTTCAAAGCCTACAAAAAGAAGAATAAACCAACACCCAAAGCAGTAAAGGACAGAAAATAATTAAAATCAGGTCGGAAATCAATGAAATTGAAACAAAAGAAACAATGCAAAAAATTGCCAAAACAACAAGCTTGTTCTTTGAAAAAATGAATAAAATTGACAAACTCTTAGCCACCCTAATAAAAAGGAAATAGAAAATTTAAATTACTAAAATTTGTGAAAAAAGAAAACATCACAAACACTAATGAAATTAGAAACTATATTGAAAATTTATACTTCAGTAAAATAGGAAACCTCAAAGATACAAATTTCTAGAGGCATATGACGGTTGAGGATATACACAATTTAACAAGGAAATAGAAGATGCCATCAAAAACCTACTAAGAAAATATCAGGATCCACATTTGAATTCTACAAGACCTACAAAAAAGAATTAATGTCAAAACTCTTCAAATTATTCCATAAAAAAGAAAAGGAGGGAACCCTTCCAACTCATTGTATGAGGGCAATATCATCCTGGTACCAAAACCAGACAGAGACACATTATTAAGAAAAAAAAATTAAGACTATTATCCTTGTTGAACACAGATGCAAAATTTCTCAATAAAATTCTGGCAAATCACAAAAACATATTTAAAACATTATGCATTGTGATCAAGTAAAGTTTATTCTTGGGATCAAGGTTGGTTTCATGTACAGAAATCAATAAATGTAATTCATCACATCAATAGATTTAAAGATAAGAATAACATGACTATATAAATTTATATAGAAAAAGCATTTTCCAGAAGACAGCACCTTTTAATGTTCAAAACACTAGAAAAAAACACTAGAAAAACTAGGAATAGTAGGAACATATCTCAACATTGTAAAAACTATCTATGCTAAACCCAAGGCCAACATCATTCTAAATGGAGAGTGATTGGAATCATTTCCTCTAAAAACTGGAACAAGACAGGGATTCCCTCTTCTATTCAACATAGTCCTTGAAACTCTAGCCAGAGCAATTAGACAGACAAAAGAAGTTAAGGGGATATGAATAGAAAAAGAAAAACTCAAAATATCATTATATGCTGATGACATAATTCTATACTTAGAGGATCCAAAAAAGTCCACCAGAAAATTTCTAGAATTAATACATGATTTCAGCAACTAGCAGGATATAAAATTAATATCCATAAATTAAATGCATTTCTATACCTCAGTGATGAATCCTCTGAAAGAGAAATTAGGAAAACTACCTCATTTACAATAGCCTGAAAAAAGAAACAAACAAACAAACAAAAACCTGGGAATCAATTTAACAAAAGAGGTGAAATAATTCTACAAAAGTGCTATACAAATTCAATGTAATTCCAATTAAAATTCCTTATAGATATAGAAAAAGTAATCATGATATTCATTTGAGAAAATAAGAAATGCAGAATAGCCAAAGCAATTCTTAGTAAGAAGAGTGAGCAGATCTTAAACTATACTACAGAGATATAGTAACAAAAACAGCATGGTAATGGCACCAAAATAGACATGTAGACCAATGGTCCAGAACAGAAGACACAGAGACAAACCCACATAAATATATTATCTCATACTAGACAAAGATGCCAAAAAGTTACATTGGAGAAAAGATAGCCTCTTCAACAAGTTATTCTGGGAGAACTGGAAAGCCATATGCAGCAAAATGAAACAAAATTCTTATCTCTCATCATGCAGAAAACTCAACACATAGTGGATCAAGGACCTAGGAATTATACCAGATACCTTGTGCCCAAATCTTCATCACGTTGGATGAGGCCTAGACTTTCTTAACCTGACTCCTAAATTGTAAGAAATAAAATCAAGAATTAATAAATGGGATGGATTCCAACTAAAAAGCTTCTTCTCAGCAAATAAACAATAAATGAGGTGAAGAGAAAGCCTACATTTTGGGAGCAAATTTTGTTTTCCACATGCACATCAGATAGAGCACTAGGATATATTAGAGCACTAATATCCAGGATATGTAAATAATTCAAAAAACTTAACACCAAAAACAACAACAACAACAACAACAAAAAAAAAAAACCAAACAGACATACTGGTCAATAAATAGGCTAAGGAGCAGAACAGACACTTTGCAGAAGAATATATACAATTGATAAACAAATTCATAAAAATATGTTCAACATCTCAGTAATTAAAGAAATGCAAATGAAAACTACTCTAAGATTTCATCTCATGCTAGTCAGATGGCAGTTTTTAAGAATACAAACTGTGGAAGCAACCTAGATATCCTTCAATAAATGAATGGATAAAGAAACGGTGGTATATATACACAGTGGAATATTGCTCAGCACGAAGAGAATAAAATTATGGCATTTGCAGGTAAATGGATGATGTTGGAGAATATCATGCTAAGTGAAGTAAGTCAATCCAAAAAAACTCAAGTCTGAATGTTCTCTGATAAGTGGATGCTGATCCATAATTGGGGGACCACATGAAAAAAATGGAGAAACTTTCATTGGGCAAAGGAGAGGGAGAGAAGGGGAGGAGACATGGGGGCAGTAAAGATGGTGGAATGAGATGGAAATCATTAGCCTAGGAACCTGTATGACTGCACATCTGGTGGGACACTACATTGTGTACAAGAAGAGAAATGAAAAGTTGTGCTGCAATGGTGCACAATGAATCAAAATGCATTCTGCTGTTATATATACCTAATTAAAATAAATGAAATAATTAATTTAAAAAAGAGTTGCAATTGATAAAAAAAGTAAAGGAAAACTTATTGTTCTGTAGAAGCTTCTGTACACAGTATAGAAATCATGCTATTAATCAAGAATGATTAATAAGAAATCTATATAATATTGCAATAAGTGAGCAGTTAGAACAGTAAACAGAGGAAAAAAATTGACTCAAGTAGTCCAGGTGAATCGAAACAATGCTCAACATAACAGTGCTAAATGGAAGAAAAAAGTAATGATTTTTAATTCTCTCACCTCATAAAGAGGGCCCATTATTTTAACCTGATATCTAGTATCTTGAAAAACTTTAAGGTGGGGTGGCATAATGGGTAAGAAGTCCAAATGCTGTCTTTTTAGAGAAAGACAGAAAAATTTAGATTTGATTTGTCATGTGAGAACTGCAATTAAGGAAAGAAATTTAGAAGAAAGGGTCATTTAGATGAAAACCTTGAAGGTATTGTTTTGTCATAAGTATTATAGTTCCTACACATGTATCCTCATGATATTGTAGATGAATATCTGCCTTAGTCCTGAAGACTTTTGTTAATGGATCTACTACTGTGTTGAGAACTCAAGAAAATGCTCTTATAGTAAAATTGACAACAAGTATATGTGAAATATTTCCTGAGTGTTTCCCAAGTTTGGATCTCTAGAATGTCCTCTGAAGGGCCCATGTTAAAAGCTTAGTCACTAGCTCAGCAGTATTGGGAGATGATGGAACCTTTAAGAGTTGGGTGCATAGTGAGAGATCTTTAGATCATTGCTGGAGCTGGGTAATATCCTCAAAGTAGATAGTGGAACTCTGTTTTTTTCTTTTTCATTTTCTGACCTTTGGGTCAGTGGCTTTGTTCCACCACATGCGCCCACCATAAGATGCCACCAGAGATCCACAACAATGGCTCCAAGAAATCATGAACTGAAATCTTAAAAAAAAAAAATGAGCTAAAATGAATCTGTTCTCTTTATAAGTTTATTATTTAAAGTTTTTGTTACACTAATAGAAAAATGACTATCATAGTGTTTCTAGTACTGATTTTTGGAAATATGCTAGAACAGACCACTTAATTGTGCAGGGAGGTTGGGGTCATATCCTGACTTTATTACTTACTGTATAATCCCTCTGAATGATTCAATTTCCTAAACTATAAAATAACAATCTATAAGTATAACCAATTATGATTGCTGCAAAGTTTAAAGTAATGTATCCTATCAATACAAATTCTCAGTAAAGTTTAAAATTTCTGTTAGTTATCTCAACAAAAATATTTATAAAACCTTCAATTCAAGGACTTCTCTTTAATTCTATCTTATTTGCAACTTGAAAGATTATAAAGTAAATGAGTCAAATTATCAGGAATACCAAAGATGGTCAAAGTAAAGAAAAAAACAGGGCAATGATGAAATAATTTTAATAATATAACAATATTTTTAAATATTTCCATAAAGATTTTAAACACTGAATACTTCTAGTTAGAGATAAGATTTAATTGTCTCTAGTGTATATTTTCTGACAGTTGGTGACTCCAAACTTATCATCAATTCAGGGTAATTAACATACACCCATCACCTTAAATTTTTATTATTTCTTTATAGTGAATACATTCAAATTCCTTTCTTATAACTACTTTGGGATATATATTCTTTTAATTATATTCACCCTGATGTGTCATAGATAAGACTTTACTCCTCCTCCTATCAAACAATGTTATTTATGTTGATTTAAACTATTCCCAGTTTCTTTCCCTCACTCTTCCCAGTCTCTAGTAACCATTATTCTGCTTTCAACTTCTAAGTCTTCATTTTAAGATCCCACTTTTAAGTGAGATTGTGAGTTTTTTTTTCCTGTGCTTGTCATTTCATTTCACATTATATTCACCAGGTACACCCATGTTACCTCAAATGAAAGGATCATATGCTTTTTTATTGTGGAATAGTATTCTACTATGTATATATATATACCACATTTTCTTTATATACCAGTGGATATTTAGTTTATTCCATATCCTAGCTATTTTGAACACTGTCATTATGTATATGAAGGACACAAGCATCTTTTTGACATGTTGATTTCATTTTCACTTTCTTTTTTCATATATTCCTGTGTGTGTGTATATATCCTACTGTGTGTGTGTGTATATATATATATACAGCAGTAGTATTGCTGGATCATATGATAGATCTATTTTTATTCCTTTTGTAAAATCTTCATATTGTTTCTATAGTGACTGTAATAATTTATATTTCGACAGTGTGGAAAGGCTGTTTTCAACAGTTTCATGTGAGTATGTATTTTTTTGTCTTTTTGTTAATATCTATTATTATTATATCATCTTACAGTGGTTTTGATTTGTGTTTCCTTAATGGTTAATGATACTGAGCCTTTTTTTCAAATATTTTTGGTTATTTGCATATTTTCTACTGAGAAATATCTATCAAGTCAAAAAGTATTTAAAAAGACCAATTAAGCCATTATATAATGGTAAAGGAGTCAATACAGCAATGCAATATAACAATTGTAAATACATATGCACCCAATATCAGAGCAAATAAAAAATGAACATTAATAGAACTTAAATAGGGGGCCAATATTGTAGCTCAATGAGAACATGTATGAGACACTGTTAGTAAGTCCCACACATAGACAAATAAATCTTAAAGAAGAGATAAATTGCAATACAATAATTGTAGGAGATTTCAGTACCCCTCTTCATCTATGGAAAAATTATCAATACAAAAAATTCAACAAAGACACATGGGATTCAAATCAGATGCTAGACAAAATGGACCTATGTTAATTTTGAGGATTGTTACAAACATATACTTTAAAATAATGAAGAAATTTCCACAGAAAATCTTCTATTTTACACCTGATAGGCATATCACAGGATGAATATAGACCAGGTAAGTAACAACATATCCTAAATAACCTCATGTTTATTGTGATTTTTTAAGAAAACAATATCTATATTAATATATATTAAAACTAAAATGCTACAGGGAGTATATGAGTGGTTTCTTAATCTGTTTTCTGCTGCTATAACAAAATACCACACACAAAAGAAAAATAATTTTATTCCTCATCTTTCCAGAGCCTGGAAAGCCCAATATCAAGGTAGTAGAACCAGGTGGGGGCTTTTCTGCTGCACCAGGACGTGGCAGAAGGCTTCTTATAGTGAAAGCAAGGGAGCGAGGCCACTAGCATCCCTCTTCCACTTCTTATATGAAGACCCGCCCTTATGTACTCATCAAACCCTGATTACCTTTCAGAGGCTCCAACTCCAAATACAATCAACATATAAGCTTTTAGTACACCAAATTTGGGGGACATTTTAATGGCTACTTCACCCCCTAGGTAATAACAGTGTTCAAGGAAGTATAGAGTGAAAAAAGAGCAAAAGAATAAACACACAATTAATCTCCTTTAAAGAATATTTTCTGCAAACCAATCCTACTGATTCTAACCTTTATTTGTTGGCCATAACAGTCTCTAGCTCACTTGGTAAGCTTTCTGAATAAAAAAGGAGGAAGAACTGATGTTCTTGTGGATAGATAGAGTGTTCACCTGGCTAAATAAAAATTCATATCCATATTTGAAAGTATAACTTTTTAATTTTATTTTAAAATTTTATTTTTATTTTTTATTGATTTTTAAAATAAATTATAGCAGAATGCATTACAATTCTAATTACATGTATATAGCACATTTTTTCATATCTCTGGTTGTATATAAAGTATGTTGACACTAATTCGAGTCTTCATACACCATCCTTGCTAATCCCCTGCTCCTTCCCTTTTCCTCCCACTCCTCTGCCCTATCCAGAATTCATCTATTCCTTCCATGCTCCCCCTCACTACCCCACTATGAGTCAGCATCCTTATATCAGAGAAAACATTCAGCATTTGTTTTTGGGGGTTTGGCTAACTTCACTTAGCATTATCTTCTTTAACACCATCCATTTACCTGGAAATACCATAATTTCATTCTCTTTTTATTGCTGAGTAAAATTCCATGTGTATATATGCCACATTTTTTTATCCATTCAACCACTGAAGGGCATCTATGTTGGCTTCAAGTTTATCTGTTATGAATTGTGCTGCTATAAACATTGATGTGGTGTATCTCTGTAGTATGCTCTTTTTAAGTCTTTTGGGTATAGACTGAGGAGAGGGATAGCAGGATCAAAAGGTGGTTCCATTCCCAGATTTCCAAGGAATCTTCATATTGCTTTCCATATTGGCTACAACAATTTGCAGTCCCACCAGTAGTGTATGAGTGTATCTTTTTCCCCACATCCTCACCAACACTTATTGTTGTTTGTCTTCATAATAGCTGCCATTCTGACTGTAGTGAGATGATACCTTAGAGTAGTTTTGATTTGCATTTCTCTAATTGCTAGAAATGATGAGTATTTTTTTTCACATATTTGTTTATCCCACTACTGAGAAGTGTCTGTTCAGGTCCTTGGCTCATGTGTTGATTGGGTTATTTGTTTTTTTAGTGCTTAGCTTTTTGAGTTCTTTTAACTATATCTCTAGCACTATATCCTAGAGATAGTGCTCTATCTTATGTGTGAGGGGTAAAAATTTGCTCCCAGGATGTAGGCTCTCTATTCACCTCACAGATTGTTTCTTTATCTGAGAAAAAACTTTTTAGTTTGATTCTATCCCATTTATTGATTCTTGGTTTTAATTCTTGTTATATAGGAGTCTTATTAAGGAAGTTGGGGCCTAATGCCACATGATAAATATTAGGGCCTACTTTTTCTTCTATTAGATGCAGAGTCTCTGTTTAATAATTCTTTAAAATTATTGCCATTTACACAAATTACTATTATAAGATGAAAGACCATTAAAACAATGGGTTTTTACAATTTGAACATATAGAATATCCATTGTTTAGGAAAAATAAGTAAATGTTCTCTAGTAATTTAATAGTCTAAGAAAGTCTTATACATAGTGAGCCAAACCATAGCTATCATGTGTCCTGCTAAAGAATTAAGTAAATATCTACAGGAATAATTTCTTATAAACTTTTCTATAGATGTCACCAAGCTATTTCTTGTTAACATAAGTGTCAATTTCAGACACTTTCATCTGGTCTCTAAAATACAAATGTAAGCAAATGTATTAAACAATTTAAAATATGTATAAGCATGTAAAATATTATCTACCTACCAAATATATCACAATCTATTGTGATAACTTACCACAAGGGATATTTGTGATACTAAATACATCACACTACATTTGAAAATGCATTAATCTATTATTTCCTTGAACAAATATATACTTAGAAGTTGTTTTGTATTTCATATATCAATGTGCAGTGTTGTTATTGAGAATCTAATATACTTAGCATTTGGAAATATGATCTATCTAATTAATCATTTTGTACTACATGAAAGTAAAAAAGAATAACTTTTAAAAAAATACTTTCATCTCATTTGATTGAAAAATTGAGATGTCAGCACTAGGCTTAGTAAAATAATATTGATAGTGTTAGGTGGCTCAGCCAGGGCATATGCCCCATAATATGACACATATCAAGGAAGGCAAAATATAGAGATTGGATAAAATACCTTTATTCCATAGGTAGAATATAGGAAGGACAGTGTTCTACATATATCTATTTCGGTATAAATGCAGTATAAAGAAAGAAAATATCAAGAGTACCATCCCTTCCAAAATCAACCTAGAATAGGTTTTTGTGGTGAAAAGCAAGTATTCTCACTATAAATCAAAAGCTACATCAACTAAATGATATTACAAAAGATTGGGTTTGCACAACTGTCATCTGCTGAAATGGACATGTGGCTAGTTCAAGTGGTCATATAAAGTCATGATATAAAGTTTGCAAGCATTATTCAAAATTCTGAATTAGCTGAAACTTCATTTGAATGAAATAAATTTTGCAACATCTATTAGCCAAGGATATACAAGTAATTATTTCATATAATCCTCAAGAGACAAATATACTTTTTGAACAATAGTATATTTTCCATAAGTATAGAATAGCCTACAGAAAAAGATCAGCTCAGAAAATTTCAATTTCTACAGACGGATGTTATTATTAAGGCAATACAAAAAGAAACATAATATAGTTCCCTTTATTAAGGGTCTTAACATTACTTAAAAATCTCCAAAGAGTTGGAAAACATAAAATGGTAGGATTACAAACACAGAGTATAAATACATAAATTTTATACTAAAGTATGTATTTTTTTACAAATAATATAACTCAATGATTGAAGTTACATTCCCCATACCAGAATGTGGGAAAAATTAAAATCAACTGAGAAATTTGGAGGCATTTTTAAAATTTTGCTTATGTGATTGGTTGGTTTGCTAAATTTTGTACAAATTATTCAAAGTATAATAACTTTTGAATTGAGTTTTATTGGAAATCTGGATTGGATATTGCAAACAGAAGCTAAGGCAAAAAAAGAGCTATTTCCTTCATTCTGCTCCCACACACTGGCCTCAGCGTTCTAACAGGCTATATAAAACAATGAAAGAAACCCACTGCTTGTTTTTGCTAATGGTAAATAATGTACACCTTTGATTAAATAACAATTCAACTTTGACATGAAATAAGAAGAAGAACATATATAAAATCTTAAACTATGAGATTTCAGAAAACTTTCTTTTTTCCAAAGATATTATGGGCTATGATCTGCCTGACTCTCAAGGAACATGACCTTATTCTCTAAGTGTTGTTAGTTGTGAGAGACAGAGGGGAAAAAAAAGATGAAAGAAAGAAAGTGAGATTGAGTGGAACATTAAAGTTTTTTCAAGTCTAGTATAATTGAAAAGTGTGCATACTGGCAATAAGTAGTAAAGGCACACATTTTTTAAATTTGAAAAAAGAAGGAAAGGTGATTGAGACTAGAGAAGATGTGGAAAATTTTACAAATAAAATAAATTACTTGTCCTTCAAAAGATCTGTTTCAATACCCTATAGCAATAGCTAGCAGACAAATACACATTCACCAAAACTTGCCATCTGCTATTCTGAATAAACCTGGTCTTACATACAATCAAAATACTTCTTGTTTGTTTACTTTGGGCAAACCCATTGATTAAACCCATATAAAATATACAGGATCAGAATGAATAGAAGCCAATGGAATAGTAGTGTGACAATAATATTTGACATCTATGAATCTATGAATAAAAGTAGAAATACAATATGAAATAGCAACCTACTATCCAAGTAGAAATCACAGAGAAATGAAGGAAAAAGGAACTCTGTTTTGGACATTTCAGAGACTACTGAGTAAATGCATGGTACTTATATTGAATGTCATTTATAATGTGGTAGCAAGAAGAAACAGGCTTTGAAAAAAATTACACTTGTAGCAAGTTATAGAAGCTTAAAAGGCAGGCAATCATTACATAACTTGATAAAATATAAGGTTTTATGAAGCTTATTCTCATAATTGCCAAATGACTTCATGGAAAAAGGGATAGCATTTAGAAGACAACTTCAGTATTTGTAAAAGAGGTAATGGAACTTTCTGGACATGCCATGGTATTGGATTTTATCCAGAATGAAATAAAAAGTGAAATTTGCATCTTGAAAATTTTACTTTTCACAGTGAATAATACATGCAAGTGAGATCAAGCTGGAGATGGAAGAATTAATTAATATGAAGATGTTAATAAAAAAAGAAATAATAAGGTTGGAGAGATTATAGATTATAGATTAAACAATTTTTTTCAGAGTTTGATTTGTCAGTATTCAATGACTGACAGTATTCAATGATTTGTCAGTATTCAATAACATGATGTTATCGACAAAGAAGATGGATTCAGAGAAGAATCACAGTTTCTGATTTGAGCAATTGCAAACAGCATATCATTCTGAGATATAAAAGGAAATCAGCAGGGCGATCTTTCTTGTATTGGGGACGGTAACGAGTGATGAGTTTAGTCCACAACAAATTGCTTATTTGGTATCTATCACTATCAAGTTGGAATTCACAGGATCACCTAGAATATTATATTTGGGTCTGAAGTTAATGGAATATTTAACATTTTCAAAGTGATATTGTTGAGAGTAAATATTAAAGATCATGAGAAAGGTTTAAAACCAAGAAAGTATTATTTCTCAGAAAATAAAGAAATGAAAATTATAAAGTCCAAAGGTAGACATGATATTCCACATATGGTATATTTTAAATGTTCTGGCTTTCCTAAAATGTGATATTCATTTACACAAAAGTTACATGAAATATTTGAAATTACTCAATAATCAAATGGATACAACTTTGTAAAGTGGATAATTCATATAAAAATAATATAGAAAGGGCTGGGGATGTAGCTCAAGTGGTGGCGCGCTCATCTGGCTTCCGCAAGGCGCTGGGTTCGATCCTCAGCACCATATAAAATAAAATAAAGATGTTTTGTCCACTGAAAACTAAAAAATAAATATTAAAAATTCTCTCTCTCTTTAAAAAATAATATAGAAAAAGCTGAGGATATGATAAGATTTGACTTGAAAAAATATGTAGTGAAATTATTCAGAATTCTAACTAAGCTGCATTGGGTTTTTGCTTTTAATATTACTATTAAACATTTGTGTGCACACAACTTATTTTATTTTTGTAAGATTTGCCAATCTTACAATCTGCATATGTTTATCTATGTATGACCACACTCTTCTAAAGAGAATGCTAGCAAGCTAAAAGAAAATATGAATTTATATCTATCTCTATATTTTATAAGATAGGAAAAGAAAACAGAATGGAAAGATAGGTGGGTACAGAATTAGTTAGTTACAAAACTAAAGCTATTCATAATAATTATCTCCTCTCCTTCATGGACCACAAATTTGGCTTGAAGTTTGTTATATATTCCTGTGGAAAAGGTAGTCTGCACATAAATGATCACAATATTAAATGCATTCTCAGAGGAACAATAGTGATTATTCATAAAGTCCATGAAGACATTATCTTTGAAGAACTGCAACAGTGCTTTGCGCCTTGAACTCCTGTCCTGGTATCTTCTCCATTATGGACTGATAAGGAATTTCACAGGAGCAATTCTACAGGGAGGTGTAGTGGAGCAATAAAATGCAGTCTAGGCACTAATGCTCTAGATTTGATTTAGTTCAGTGAGTGAAGACATCATAATATATCCCATATGAAGGACTCCATGTACAGATCTGACAATGAAACAAATGTATACTCAACCAGTCTTTGCAGTGTAACACTTGGTTGAACACACACCGTCTGTGAACATAATTGTCCAGGCATTTGGAGATGAATGGCTTTAGAATTTCTTATGCTTCTGCACCTTGGGATGCATATCTATGTTGTCTATCAGCAAGGAATTCATGCATTGAGGGTTGAAAAAAGAAAAGGGGATGTCTAGAGCAAAGGATAGCAGCTTGCTTCAAGTTTAAATGTTCTCACAAGTCCTAAGTTCTCTATATTTACCTGTAAACACATTTTCTTTGCTTATACCAAAGTAAAGAAACATTGCAAACACTTCAAATAATTTAATATATCAGATCAATGGAATATTTATGTCTACTGTAGACCTAAGACAATATTACCAATTCATGTACTTAGAAAATTAGTGTAATAAGCTGTGTTATATAAATTTAATAGCACAAACTATACTCTGATGTACATACAAATGTTCTGCAAAAATTTCAACATTTTATTGTAACCTCTGATTTTATTAATGCCATGAAGAGACAAAGAATCTCTCCCCATTTTGTCTTTTATTTTTAAATTAAATTTTCCATTTATTATCCTTTGTTTGGATAATGTTGGTGAGTACTTTAAACATATATGAGAATAAATTGTTCTGCTTCAAGAAATACACATATTTAATTTTAGTATCTTAAAAATTAGAAGCCTTAAAACATTAAAGATTCATAAAATTCATTCTGCAAAATTCAGTCTTGCTAGTGGCATACTGTATAATATTTTAGTCTATATGGATTTGAAACTCAAAGACCAACAGATGTCATGCAGATAATTTAATAGTACAGTTCAACAGTTTGGATCTGTGGTGAAAAAATAAAGACCATCAGATATTGATTTCATAGAAAAACATGAAGCTTAGTTATGTCATATGTCCTGAATATATTTCTTGCTTATTTAAAGCTTAAATTTATTTTTAACTGATACATAAAAACATAAAACTTGTACATTTGGTTTTCAGAAGTTAATCTGAAAAATTCAAGGTTTTATATCTGCAAAACTCACATGTAAATTGCACGAAATTATTTAAAGCATGTAATTGAAATATATACATATACATGTACATATATATATATAAACATTGTTTTAGAGAAGCAAAATACATTAAAGTATTATATCTATGTATTAAGAAAAGTAGATTAATTCACTCATGTTCTGAAATCTAAGTATTTACAAAACAGTTTTTACATGTAAATTGTATAGATTCATGCCTTAAAATGTAAACTTTGATTGTCGACTCATAAAAATGAATGTTGAAAAACTTGTTATTAAAATTATGAAAAATTATATAACTGGCAAAAAATGATAAGATAGTTTGAAATTTTTTCTCTTCTGGTAATATGTATTTTAATTTATAAGTAATATTAGTTAATTGTAGAAAACATTAATAAATTAAAACATTGAGACCCATGAAAAAGTAATGAGTGTTGATATTTTGGTGAATTCCTTTCTTGTCAATTCATATTATACATGTAACCAATTGAAAAATTAGAATAATACTGAGTTATAGTTCTATGATCTGACTTATCGTCATTTTAATATAATGATTTTCTATGTCATTAAATAATATTTGGTTATTTTTAATTTCAAGGTAATATTGGATTACATAATCAAAGTATAATTTATTAAAAAATTCTATTACTGGATATGTTTGATAGTCCCGATTTTTTACTATTATGCAAAATACTACAAAGACATTTTATTCATCAATATTTCTTGGTATCCTTAGGATAATTTGCTAGAGAACTCTGAAAAGCACAAACATTTATTTACAGAAGTCTTTTCACTTTTTTTTTTTTGCTTTTCACTTTTCTATAAAAATTTCCATATCTGCACAAACTTGTCAACCATAAGCATTAATATTACATAGAACTTTGTCAATTTGATTGATGAAAATCATACAAACACTATTTGTGATTGCTTCCTGGAGAGTATTTTTTGCTGTTTCCTATTTGTATTTCTTTTCTCATAATAATCTTTTTCATGATACTTGTTCATTTTTTGAATGAGCAGAAAGAGATTGAATACATATTTTTACAGACTCATTTATTAAACACAACATCTCTTTCTTATCACATTTGTTGAATGTACTCTCCTTTTTATTGTCTAAATGTTTATTAAATAGAAGAAATACAAAAAGAGCTATAAATAGTTATACATGTGTCATTTTTCAAAATGAGGTTTTATTTCCTGTGTCACTGTTAAAATGAACAGCCTTTAAATTTTTCTAATGGATATGAAATAATAAGCTTCATAAAAATATAGCAACGAAAACAATTCAAGCCACAGAACATGATGCAGAATTTGATATGGAAGTGGGGCGAAACCACCAAATATAGATACACTATGAAGATTACCTTAAATAATTTAGATCTCATTTATTTTATATATAATTGAATGTACAGTATGGAGTTCTGTAAATGCTTTGTATCAGAAATACATCTTGATTCTAGTTTTAGTTGATATCTCTGCTGTATAATTCAGTATTAAATTGGATCATGATAAAAATAGCTCTGTAACTCCATCAATATTTTAGAAAGCAGAATTTAAAACCATCTTTACTTTCTAGAAGAAAAAAAGAGAAAGAAAGTGATTTTAAACACTTAACCCACATTTAACTGGTTCCAAAGTCATAAGCATACAATTGTGCTTGTCAAAGAATGCAGTTCAATTGCAGAGCTGTCCTCAATGATTGTAGCACTGCAGTTGAGGACTTGGCAGTTGAGAGAGTGGCAGCAAAAGGATCTGATGCAATGTGATTTTAAAGTATGACCATAGCATCAAGCAGAGCTTTTAAATGGGTGCCTCCTGCATATTTTATTCAAACACGTTTCTAAATCATCTAAAATAAAATAATGTATCATTGAAATAGATGTCCTTGGATAATCTATGTGACTTCTACATGATATATTATAAAATCCAACTTAAATTTAAATTGCTTTACACAACTTAACCCTTCTCTGTAATGAATTGCATTATCCAATAAGCAGTAAAGTAGGGTAAGTAAATAAGATAATATATCACACAGGGTATGGGTGTCTTTAGAAGAAAAAGGTTATGTGTTGAGCAATTACCATGCTATTTGCATTTGTTTAATAAAAACAAATTGTTTAAATGAATAATAGAAATTGCTTTTTTAAAATCTGAATGAAGGTTAATCTTATTTTAAAATACAAAACAATTTTATTAGTTTTCATTTACTCAGTAGATCTTAGTTAAAACATACTGGCTTCATTAACAGAACCATAACAAATCTTGAACCAAACTGACTGCTTTCCCCAGAATATACCTGTAACACTGAGAAGTATTGCCAGGAAAGCATGACCATAGGTGATTAAAATTTTAGAAAAAATGTTGATATTTTTCATATAAACAAACTTAGGGTAAACTCATTCAAGTGTGTAGGGAAAGAAATAAGCATTTTGCAATACAATTGATCCTAACTGGTTGGAGTTAAAATTAGGAAAAAAAAAAAACGGGGAGAAAAAATGAAAGTAACACATGGCATATATTAGAAATTTAGTAAGTTTTAAATAAAATTTAAGACTGAAAATAGGTTAGGAAATGAAGATAAACACATCATCTACTTCTGAAAAGTGTTTATTGAATGTCAAATTTAAAATAGCTACTCAAATATAAGATATTTTAATCAATTAATTGACATCTAATTTGATATTTATATCTTGCTTAGCACAGATTAAACACCTGTATATATTCCTGAAGGTTAATACATTCATAGGAGTGCAGTTATAATTTTAGTGTTTATAATGCTCCAAGTGGAATGACACAAAGACTAATTCATAGCACACACTTAAATGCAGCTTTCAGTATATTATTGTGACAATTTTAGTTTCCCATTATCTGAAAAATTTCCATTTCTTCTGGGCACATTTGCATGGTAAACAGGTAATACAATCAAATATGCTGCAGAAATTGTAAAATAAGAATTAAAACTTTATTCACAATAAGTATAAAAATAAAAAATTCAAAGAATCTTCATTTTAATAATGATAAAATTGAAATAAAATTTAAAGTGCAAGAAAATACTCATTTAACACTTCATGATGAAGAGCAATGAGCCTTAATTGGCATAAATATATAATTTATATATTTATCTGTGTGTCTCAAGTATATTATTATAAATTCTTTAGAATTGCATAAGTCTCGTAACTTTGGAATGAGTAATTTTTTTTGTAACAATATTATTAAAGCTATGATGTGGCAAAAAGCAAGGATAAATGACCTGAATACAATTTTAAATGTGATATAGAAAAAATAAATGAGCGGAAGTTCATGAACATCAATGAATAACTACTATATTCTAGAAAAATGATAGGTATTTTCACAACATTTAGTCCTCCAAAATACACTAGCAGATACTTTTAGCCTCACTTTTTCTATAAATAAATGTGTTTGATGAATTTAAGAAATTATTTTTGATTTTTATAGGTGAGGGAAATGAAACAGAATTATTAACACATTTTCTAAGATATGCAGCTATAAGATGACACAAAAGTATTCAATCACACTAATAACATCATGTCATGTCAAATTTTATTACAGTAGAATTAAATTATTCTTGAACCAAGAGAAATTTTTATCATTGTTACTCCTGACAAGGATTGTATTAAACCCCCCAAACTGATGAAATAAGGCCTATCAGAAACTCAGAGAAAACCTAATTGACCCGATAACTAAGTAACAAAATTTAAGAGTGGATATAGGTTCCCAGAGAAAGGAAGAAACCCTCTAATCATGCTCAAATAAAAAACAGTTAACTCACCTGAACATTAGGCCATTTATCCTTGTGTCTGTGCTCATTAGTTACCCCAATCTTTTTTACACTAAACACAAAATCAAAACACTTTCACTGACTTGCAGCATCATGTTTAATCTATCTTTATTACAGAATATAAATACTTATTTTCTAAAATAAAATTT
The DNA here is from genome assembly GCF_052094955.1 of Ictidomys tridecemlineatus. NCBI lineage: Eukaryota > Metazoa > Chordata > Mammalia > Rodentia > Sciuridae > Ictidomys > Ictidomys tridecemlineatus. The sequence continues at coordinate 108,204,053 of NC_135479.1, forward strand.
TCTTATCTTACTGGAGTGAGATGGTATCTTAGGGTGGTTTTGATTTGCATTTCTCTGACTGCTAGAGATGGTGAGCATTTTTTTCATGTACTTGTTGACTGATTGTATGTCCTCCTCTGAGAAGTGTCTGTTCAGGTCCTTGGCACATTTGTTGATTGGGTTATTTGTTATCTTATTGTTTAATTTTTTGAGTTCTTTGTATACTCTGGATATTAGGGATCTATCTGAAGTGTGAGAAGTAAAAATTTGTTCCCAGGATGTAGGCTCCCTATTTACCTCTCTTATTGTTTCTCTTGCTGAGAAAAAAAAAAAAAAAAAAAAAAAAACTTTTTAGTTTGAGTAAGTCCCATTTGTTGATTCTTGTTATTAACTCTTGTGCTATGGGTGTCCTATTAAGAAATTTGGAGCCTGACCCCACAGTATGTAGATCGGAGCCAACTTTTTCTTCTATCAGACGCAGAGTCTCTGATTTGATATCAAGCTCCTTGATCCATTTTGAGTTAACTTTTGTGCATGGTGAGAGAAGGGGATTCAGTTTCATTTTGTTGCATATGGATTTCCAGTTTTCCCAGCACCATTTGTTGAAGATGCTATCCTTCCTCCATTGCATGCTTTTAGCCCCTTTATCAAATATAAGATAGTTGTAACTTTTATGAAGTCAAGCAACAACAAGTGCTGGCGAGGATGTGGAGAAAAGGGTACACTTGTACATTGCTGGTGGGGCTGCAAATTGGTGCGGCCAATTTGGAAAGCAGTATGCAGATTCCTTGGAAAGCTGGGAATGGAACCACCATTTGACCCAGCTATTCCCCTTCTTGGACTATTCCCTAAAGACCTTAAAAGAGCGTATTATAGGGATACTGCTACAAAGATGTTCATAGCAGCACAATTCACAATAACTAGACTGTGGAACCAACCCAGATGCCCTTCAATATATGAATGGATAAAAAAAAATGTGGCATTTATACACAATGGAGTATTACTCTGCAATAAAAAATGACAAAATTATGGAAATTGCAGGGAAATGGATGGCACTAGAGCAGATTATGCTAAGTGAAGCTAGCCAATCCCTAAAAAAACAAATGCTAAATGTCATCTTTGATATAAGGAGAGCAACTAAGAACAGAATAGGGAGGAAAAGCATGAGAAGAAGATCACCATTAAACAGGGATGTGAGGGGGGAGGGAAAGAGAGAGAGAAGGGAAATTGCATGGTTAAGGAAGGAGACCCTCATTGTTATACAAAAATTACATATAAGAGGTAGTGAGGGGAAAGGGGAAAAAACAAGAGAGAGAAATGAATTACAGTAGATGGGGTAGGGAGATAAGATGGGAGTGGAGGGGAGGGGACGGGTGGGGAGAGGGGATAGTAGAAGATAGGAGAAGATAGGCAGCAGAATACAACATACACTAGTACTGCAGTATGTAAAAATGTAGATGTGTAACCGATATGAATCTGCAATATGTATACGGGGTAAAAATGGGAGTTTATAATCCGTTTGAATCAAATGTATGAAATATGATATGTCAAGAGCTTTGTAATGTTTTGAACAACCAAAAAAATATAAAATAAAATAAAATTTTCCTAACTTTCAGAAACTATATATATATGACCAATTATATTTACCCAGTAAATGAAAATTGGCCAGAATCAGGTTCTTTGTGACCATAACTCATGAGATATAAGCATATACATAAGAATACACACATAAAGGGAGGAAAAGAAGAAGAAAAAGAACAACAACAACAAGAGGAAGAAAACAGAAAAAGAAACATAAAGAAGAGGAGGAAAGAAGAGTGAGGTGAAGGAGGAGGAGGAGGAAGAAGAGGAGCAGAAAGAACTTTGCTTAGCTAAGAGCATGGTACTAGCTATGGTTAGACTCTGGTGGTCTCTGGCTATATCTCTTGACAGTTGTAATCATGGTGGGAGCACATGCAACAGAGACAGATCACATTGAACGTGGGAAACCAGAGAATTTAGGGGTTAGATATGCTCTCATAGGAACTAATCTGGATCCAATGAGATTTTTTTTTTTTTTAATCTGTTCCCAGGATGGTGCTCTTGACGGCCTCACCACATTCTACAAGATTTCACCTCTTAAAGATTCCACCACCTCAATGCTGTCAGAATTTGCATTAACCTTTGGGGACACGCTTATACCATATGGAAACCACAGCAGCTTTGTTGAATGAAATTCCAAAGCTATCATACATCTATTAAAAGAGATTTTCAGTCAAAGGATTTCACAGTTCTTACATCTTTCCTAAGGAGCTAAAATAAACAGAAATAAGCTTAAGCAAAATTATCCTTGAATGACAAAAAAACACTGAAAATATTTAAAAACTAATATATTTATTAAATATTTTCAAATTTTACTTCTATGGAGATTGGGCCACTTTAAATTCCAATTTGTATTGTCTGTTAGTATGTTTCCTTGAAATTTGCAAGAATGTGTTTCCAAATATATTGTTGCTTATTCTTACAATCTGATAGGTTAGCGAAGTATTTCCCTTTAATTTTTATTTGCATTGCTTCTATGACAAGTTAGTTTTCAGTCTTTTCACATTTTCAAGCCTTTTATATACATATTCTTATGAACTATCTGGTCATGGATTGGTAATACCTAACAGTGTTACATACCAATTTGCCTAATGATCCTTGTCTAGAAATACATTATTTAGTTCTAAAATATCAAAATACCTATATGCAGTTTATGAGTATCCTTTTATACTTTGGAAAAGTTTTCTCATGGAGAATGTATTTTTAATAGCAAAATATTGGACACATGTGAATAAGGCAAGGGATTCATTTCTCAGTAAAACTATTCAATTTCTATTGAATATTCTAGCTACTTTAACAACAAAATGAAAAGATAGTTGTACAACAGTGGTGCACAGCTGTAATTCCAGAAACTGAGGAGGCTGCAGTAGAAGGATTGCAAGTTTGAAGCCAGTCTCAGTAACTTAGTGAGGCCATAAGTAAATTGGTGAGACCCAGTCTCAAAGTAAAATTTAAAATAAATGAGGAGCTGGGAATGTGGCTCAGTGGTTAAGAATCCCATACCAAAAAAAAAGAAAAAGGTACCAAATTGGAAAGTAAGAAATTAAGAAATAAAGCCCTTTTATTTACAGAAGAAATGATTTCCTATATAAACTGCTTCCCAACACCTACTTAAAATGCACAATACAATACATATGAAACTAATAAGAAAGATATATCATGGGATATAATATGGATAATATAGAAAAGTTGGTTGTTTTCCTATATACCAGTGATGTAAAATTGAAATTTAAAATTTTAAGAAAATATATAATACCAAAACAATGCTATAAAAACAACAAGCATGTATAGAATTTGTATGCAAAATAGTTAGGAAACAAATCAATGAAGATCTAAGAAGTAAGGATATATTCTATGTTTATGGGTGAGAAGACATACTTCTAAGGTTTTCATTTTTTCCAGTTTGACCCATACATTAAAAAAAACCCACCAAGATCTCAGAAAGTGATTTTGTAAATATCAATAAAGTGTTTCTAATGTCAAAAGACCTGGCATAACCAATAAAATGATAAATAAAAACAAAGTTGAAAGACTGACTTTCCTAATTATAAGAATTACTATAAAGCTGCAATAATCAAAACAACATGATATTGGTGGAAAAAAATAGGCACAGAGATATACTAAATAGCATAGAAAGCCCCTAATTATGCTCAAACAAATAGTAAACTCATAATGGACCAGAAGAAAGTTAATAGAAAAATCTTCCCAACAAATTAAACTGAAAAAAAATGGGTGTCCTTATGCAAATAAGTGAAACTAGATATGGAAATTGCAGCATACACATACACACACACACACACACACACACACACACACGAATGAATACTACATCTGTCAAATACAAGAAAATGAAGTTTCAAAAACAAAACAGGAGAAAAATCTATGGGACCTTGAGCTTCATGTTGAATTTTTAGATGCAAAACCAAAAAAGTATGATACATGAAAGAAAAAGTGATATATTTATTAAAATTAAAACTGCTTCTTTTCAAAAAAGAATGGAAAGAAAAAAAAATCCACAGACTGGGAGAAAACAATTCTGAAATCTGGAAAGTTTAAGAGTTGGGCGACAGCATCTGATGAAGTTCTTCTTGTGGGATGTGGAAAGTCCAGATGTGACATGAGCCTCTGGTTTCTCCTCCTCTTCTTATAAAGCCCAAATTTATAAGACACATCTTTAAACCTCATTTAATTTACATAATCTCTCAAAGGTCCTGTCTCAATTTACTATAGTTGGAATGTTTCATCTTTTTAAAAAATCTCAAAATGAATTCAAATAGGAACAATATTTTTGATAGAAACATTCAAAGCAAATCAAAAATTTTAATTTTAGATTTTCAAAACTCACTAAGAAGAAAACAAATAACTCAAAAAATGATCAAAAGATCTGAACAGATACCTCATTAAAGAATATATAGATTGAAAGTATCATATGAAAAAAGGTTCAGCATAATTCATTATTAATAAATTGCCAATTAAACATTAATGAGGCTTTACTACATTCCTAATAGAAAATCTAAAATTCCCAAAATAGGACAATACCAAATTCTGGTGAGAATGTGGAATAACAGAAACATTCATTTATTGCTGGCAGGAGTGAAAAATAATACAGCCACTTTGAAAGACAGTTTGGAAATTCCTTTATAGTGCTAAAGATAATCTTACCACACGAACTGGAAATTATTGCACTCCTATATTTAACGTTTTATACTTGTTGGTATTTACCTAAATGAATTTAAGAACCTGCATCTATATACGAATCTGCTTGACAGGATTTACAAAGACTTTTTGTCTTTTTCTATCTTTTATTTTGTGAAAATTTTTGTGGTTTTTTTGGTGGTGGTGGGGTGGTTACTGAGGATTGAGTTTAGGGTACTTTACCAACTAGCTATACCCCCAGTCCTTTTAATTTCTTATTGTAAGACAGAGGCACACTATATTCTTGAGGGTCTCCCAAAGTTGATTGGGATTACTTCAAACTAGCAATCATCCCGCCTGCCTTGGCTTCCTGAGTCCCTAGGATTACAGGAATGTGCAAATACTCCCAGATAGACTTTCTTCTAATGCCCCAAAATCTGAAATCCACAAGGTGTCGTTCAATAGGTGAGTAGAAAAACAAATTCTGGTATAGCCATATAATGGAATAATTTTCATCAATTTTAAAAGGAACATCAAAACATAAAAATATGAATTGATGGATGTAAACTGAAATTAGCCTGAAAAGGTTACATACTATATGATTCTAATTATGTGACCTTTCTTGAAAAAGTAAAATTAGGTGACTGTAACAAGATTGCCAGTTGCCAAGGTTTTAAGGGATTGGTGTTGAGAAGGTTGAAAACAGAAATTTTAGGGAAGTGAAACTATTTTATATGATAATGATACATGACATATGCATTGATCAAATCCCCAAAACTTTACAGATTAAAAAATAAACCATGATGAATGTAATTTTATGAGTATCATTTAGGAGGCCAGACTTTCCAGGATAGAGTGCAGATTATGACAAAACAATACAATTTTATTATAAATATACAATCACACACAATGAAGGGGAAGGGCAAGGAGGTGTTAATCCAACTAACTTTGTAAATAAGTAGAATCTATAGGTGTAAAACAAAAAAAAATGTACATAAATATTGTATACAAGCACCCCAAATAAGCAAAATTGTTAAAATTAATAGTGTGGTAGCAATGAGTGAGGCACTGGGTTCAATCCTCAGCACCACATAAAAATAAAATTAAGGTACTGTGTTCACCTACAACTAAAAAATATATATTTTTAAAAATAATGTTTTCCTATAAAACCATGGGCAAAGAGTCTGATAACATTATACATCAATAAATGAACCATTAAGCAAATAGTGAATTATTATTTTTTTTTACTCCTGGAATAGGAAGTTACATATGAACATTAGAAAAACTCTAGCATAGAGATATCAAAATGAACTCATGTTTAGCTCAATATAAAAAGAACTGTCTTCCCATAGAAAATTGTGTAGATATGTGTGTATTGATGGGTAGTATATACACACATTTCTTTCTTCTTTCAGCTGAGAGGGCCTGAAAGCAATCACACCACAGTAGCAATGAACAATTCTGGCTCATAGATATTGGTTTAATATACCATAAGCTAATTAAAATATTCACCCTTCCTGAAAAAAGTGGCCATTTATACAACAGGGACAAAAAATATACAAGATTATCCTGGAACATCTTTTATGGTCACAAGTTAAGGAATCATTAGGGAAAGAAATTGTATTGACAAGGCATATGTTAAAGCAACACAGGACCAGCAAAAACTACTGGATCGTCCCACTGGAATACTTTTCAGGGCATGTTTATATGATCTTGAAAGTAAAACTAATTAATAGAAAGCATTCTAGTTTTAGTACAAATAATTTGGGGCAGTATGTTAAAATTACATCATATATAGGAAGAAAATTGAGAATACACAGATGAGGAAATTCAGAGGACCAATAGAAGAAATCATGCTTTTACAAACAATATCTTCAATATTTTAGTTTTCTGAATTCTTCACTGTTATTTCTACATTTATAATAGTATATCTTAATTACATGAAACACCTTTTGAAAATGAGACTAAGACAGAAAACATTAATAGTAGACATCTATATATATTTATTTAGAAAACAAAGATTGGTGCTTAGAGTTCATTTTATATTGCATTTACTCTTTCTGTTTCTTTCTTTCTTTTCTTTTTTTTTTTTTTTTTTTTTTGGTTACAGGGATCAGTCATTGGTCTCAATTACTGGCTAGCCTCAACACATATCATTTTTCTTGATTCATTCCCAATCTTGTCTGTTCAGAGTACTTTAATATACAATAGACTGTGTAATTTATGCTTATTCCTTGAAATTATGAAAGCTTGAAAGTACAACATTAATATCTAGTAAGGGCCAAAATTTTGAACAGTAGACACCCCTTTCTCCTTCTGTCCTCAATAAGCTGAAGAGTCAAGAGAGCTCTTCTGGATTCTCTTCATAAAAGGCTCTAATCTCAGTAATAAGGGCTCCAACCTAAAGATTTAATAAATTCCTAAAACCCCACATCCTAATAGCAACAGTGAAGATGAAGATTTCAACATAAATTTGAAAAGGCATAAATATCCATTTTTAAGTAGACATGCATGGGTATCTATTGACTGGCTGACATTCTTATAAAGAATGGATTTGCAACATCAGTCATACCGTTGAGAACTGCATCTCAAGGTATTTTTACCGTCACGTGAGTAAAACCTGGGAAACAGACAATAAACAAACAGAAAAATTCAAGGTAGTGATCAGTGTTAAGATGAATTAAATATTACAGGTCATTTTACATGATCAAAAAAGACTCTCTTAGAAGTTTATATGTAACATAAAATGAGAATGACATAAAGGAAGATGTTTAATAAAACTTGGAGAAAGATATTTTGAGATAGAATATATAGCAAGGAACAAGGCAAGTGACTTGATAGGTGACTTGACACGAATGGCAATACTATGGCTAAGTATAGGAGTGAAAGGGTAAATGGGCATGACCAATATCAATAAAGGAGACCAGGATAAAGAATATGCTTGGACTATATGGTGGTCTATATGGATTGTTATCCACTTGTTTTACAAGGCATAATAAGTGATATACTTGTTGTTGCTATGCACCAGTTATTCTCAATTGCAAAAAGGGAGACCTATTAAGGTGATTGACTATGGTATGGGATGGCATGTGAGGGATTCTCCTGCACTAAGAACATTAAAAGCATTTTACAGTGATATGTGGCTATAAAAAATGGTTTCATTACCTAAATTGCTTTGGTTGGCTTTTCAGTTACAGTTATAATGTGTTGTGAAATGCCAACCATATTGATGCCTAATACACAAGTTTAAGGTTTATAAAAAGGCAGTTGGTTTTAAAAATGGTGAGAAATACAACATCATGGACTGTTATAGATCATAGAAAAGCCACTTCCCTGTATAAAAGATGCCTAAATGTGATTGTTAGTATTGAAGTTAGCCTGGAAGATGCAGCAGAGCTATGTCCCATGGTAAACTGCTAACCTATATATATTGACGAAGAAAGGAGGAAAAAGAGCTTTGGGCATACACAATATGGTTGGAGGAAAATCTAGACCTTAGAAAAAGCATCTTGTATGTGTCTACAAAAAAGAATAAAGCACTTGCTTCATTTTAAATATTTGCTGATACATGGAAGGCAGGAGGCAGGTTTTGAGAAAAAACTAAGGATATGAGGAAAATGTGGCAAAAGAAGAGTGCTGTACAAGTTTATCAATCTCTTAACTTAATATTGAGCCAAGTGCTTATTTTCAGGTGGACTGAAACTGCAATTAAACACCACTAAGTTATACTAAACAGACCGAAATATTTAACTAGTTAACAAAATTTCAAATCCTTCTTTTACTTCCCATACTATATAGGATAACAGGCATTATAATCATTCTTCTTCAGTCATATGAACCAGGGAGATACAAAGGTATATTTTCCCAGAGTATCGTACTGTATACAGTACATAGTCCCAGAGTGCAGTATACTCTACTGCACCTTCTTCCATAAAGTTTTAGTTTCATCACAACACCATAATATAGGGTTGTTTCTTTGTAAAAAAAAATTATAATTGTAATATAAAGGTTATTCCAAGACACTACATGAAGCTCTGACAAAGAGCTATATGACTTTTAGCAGTTCATTTAACTTCTAAATTTTTGTCTCTTCAAAATATTAGTTTAGTATGACCTACCTCATCAGGTAAGAAGTAAGTGATAATTGTCTACCACTTGCTTTTCTCATATTCCTTATTTGATTCAGAGCAGTGAGACTACAGTAGAACTGCCCCTAATTTTTCAAGGCCATAGCTATGCTGTGGTCATTCTCAGGTCCCAGACACTGGAGAGAAAGTAGCCATCTCCAGGGAAGCTTATCAAAACACTGGACCACTAACGGACCAAGGCCTGGACCAAGAGCTACACTTCCCAATGCCTAAGGTAGTTACTGGTCTCTAGCAATGGGGAGAATTTTAGCACTCTTTTCTGTCCTTGAATTACTATCATGGACTACAGATGTGGGAACATTTTATTAAATTAAGAGTTTAAATAGAACAATTAATCCTCAGTTTAGCTCTCTTTTAGGACCTACCCACAACTGACCATGCAAATTTTCATTAGAAAAGGACAGCAGGTATCTCTGAGTTAATTTGACCTATGAGGTAATTTGAATTCAGGAGAAGAAAACTACTAAACCTACTTTTAATACAAAACCAGGTTTTCCCATCTACTTGTACTCTGATTTCTTACTAAATCCATTTTTCCATTGCCTTACAAATTACAGAGTACATATTGTTACTCTGTATATGCATAAATTTAGAAAAATTTAGAATATTTAGGAAAAAATAGCACCTGTAACCTATGAAGTGACATTTAAATGGAATTCATGAGCATACTCATGGATTCATGCAAAAGACCAGGGTTTTCAATCACACATGTATAGGGTCTAGGTAGGTTGCATAGATGTCTAGATCCAGTTGAGAATAAAAGTAGTGAATGTGTCTCCACAACACTATTGATAGTGTTGTGGAGACACATTCACTACTGTTGACAGGTTGTCAAACAAAGTACTCAAAACGTTAAAGGCCAAGGTCTGCTAGTGGAATCTGTTTTGCTAAGAGCACTTGCTTTAGAAATAGGGATTAATTAATTCATTTTACTATCTCTAGATCTTATCACTAGAACATGTCTGTAATAATACTCAATTAATATTTCTTGATTAATTGAATAGGGAATGATTGTCTCAAATCTATCATTTATTATTTTCAACTAAAATTTCCCTAATCAAATGTTCATCTGCTTTTAACATTAATGTGGCTTTAATGTTTCACTGTGCAAGAGTAAAATGGATGCACATATAAATTGAATACAAATCAAGAAATATGAGCAATTAGTATCATTGTTTATCTCAGGCATATAAAATGTTGAAGTGTTGTTTTATAAAACAGATATAGTTTTGTGTAATAAGGAAATTGAAATGATTTTTTCTAACAATGCAAGCTATAAGTATATGAAAATGTAACTATCTTTTGCTTACATATTTTATATTGAAAGAGCAAAAACTCAATCATAGTAGGTCAAATATTTTCTTTCACATTTTGTCAACAATTGCTGATGGCTATGCCATTTCGAAGAATATCTGATTTTATCCTGGTAAATCTGAGCTATCGAGAAGTTCATCATTTTCAATTTCATAGTGTTTGCTAGTCCTGAGTAATAATACTTTTTGTGATAAAGTATTCAGATGCTGTGGATTTCTGAGTTCTTTATCTACCCAGGAATGTATCAACTTAAATTCAAATGCTAACAGAATTGTCATGTCTAAAATTTTTACATTATGAAAACCTGCTGATAAAAATGGATCGAAATAACCGATATGTAAGTATACCTTAAGGGTAAACACTTTAGATGCAGTTTGAAATATAACTAAATCTAGTCATTATAAGCAAAATAGCATTCATCTTATTTAAGAGAGCTTAAACATTACCACAGTTCAAGAATTCAAAGGTAATCTTTCAAGTTCTAACCAAATTTTATTACTCTTTGATTTTGAATTTCATCAAATAAATTTTCATATGTTCTTATATTGTTAGGAGGGAAAGCTGACACCATTGTGTTCAGCAATGCTGATATATGAGATTATTCATTCAAATAAATTCAGAAAGTATAACATCAAAATGACACATTTCCTCTTTTCCATGCCCCCAAATTAATATATACATAAGAAAATATAGGGGCTGGGGATGTGGCTCAAGCGGTAGCCCGCTCGCCTGGCATGCATGCGGCCCGGGTTCGATCCTCAGCACCACATACCAACAAAGATGTTGTGTCCGCCGAGAACTAAAAAATAAATATTAAAAATTCTCTCTCTCTCTCTCTCCTCTCTCACTGTCTCTTTAAAAAAAAAAGAAAATATACTACAGCCCACATACATAAAATAATGCATATAATTTCACTTGATGCCATTTCTTCCTTTTTATTGACAATTTGAAGCAGTAAGAAGATGATTTTTCAAAGGCATTCCACACTATCACCACTTATCAGCATCAAAATTACATATTCTTCCATTCTGGTTATTACTAAGGATCGACTAACTCTACATAATCTTATGTGGCACTCAGTGCCACCCTACCTCACCTGAGGGCTTGGTCTTAAATTTCTCCTTTTTCTCTCTACTACATCAAACTTTCCCTTTTAACTGGATCATTGTCATTACTAATCAAACACTCTTTAATTTCTTCCACTGAAAAGAACAAACAAAAAAACCTTCTTGATCACATGTAAGTCACCACATGATTCTTTAAAAGTAAAAATCATAAAAAGAATTCCTAAAAAATGATTTATACATTTACTGTCTTTAATTCCTCTTTTTCCATGTTCTTAAATACATTCTTTGTGTTTCACTTCCAGCACATCAACCAAAATGTTTTTATTACAAAAGCTAATATTCCCCATCTGGCTGATTCCAGTGGTCAGTGTCTGGACCTCTTTACTCGGGCTTTTGGCCAACTTTTGCTAAAGTTGCTCACTCCTTCTTCCTTCATGCGCACTCGGTTTCTAGGACATCACATTTCTTATATTATTGTAGGACAATACTCTGAATTGCCATGGACAGACCCAGTTCTCTTCCTTTTCTCTCTTGCAATTCTCAAGAATCACTAGGATATGCTTAGAATGTAACATTCTGTGACATGAAGGAGCTGGACAGAATAGCTCATGCTCTGTCGTAGTTTTCTTTAGGAATAAAGTCACCCTTCAGTGTTCTGGTCCACTAATTCTTTTTGCTACAGACATCAAATTCATTGTGAGCTGCTTTCTGAGATCCCTCCTATAGGGCGCCAGGAGGATGCATGCATTCAGGAGTCCATCCCCTTGGGAAACTTTCCTTTGCAAACCAGTTCACAATGAACCCTCAGAGTCCCTTGTCCTTTGCTGCCATGTGTGATAAGCCTCCGTGATGTAACTGGTGGAATATTATCTCACACTGGACTCAGACAAGTTGATGATGGGTGCTCAGTGAACCAGCTTCACTTTATTTACCACTCTTTCCTAAACTCCTGTAAGTACACTTTGCTGCAATCGCTTTAGTGATAGCCATGTTCATCGTCAATGTGCTAGTAGCACAACAGAGCCCTACACGACAATGACTGCTTCTATCATTGCGAGGGCGATTCTTTAAAACTCTTTCACAGCTGTCTCTTCTAGCCAAGACCCCACTATGGCACCCATACACCAGGCAATAAAAGCTTAAGTCCACAAAATGGTCAATGAGGTCCTACATGGCCTGTGGCTTTACACTTTCTTTGATCCTTGTTTCACTACTCTTCCCCTCAATCCTTTTGCTGCTTTGGTTTCATTGATGTTCTTTGAATACAGAAGACATTTCCCTGTCAGTCTTTCCACTAAAATTTGACTAGTTGTTTTTTTTGTTTGTTTTTGTTTGTTTGTTTTTTAGCTATTTCTAACTCTATCATCTTACCCAAAAGTTATCAAAACATTTCTTATGAGAGGGGGTTTTCAGTTCGGTTTGCTTGCTTTCTTTGGTTTTAGTTCAACCCTCATCTCAACCCTGGCATGCTAAACGGCCCTTAATATTCATTATGTAACTTTTCCCCATTCATTTGAAAATCACCTTGCAACAAGGTGATTCGTGACAAGATCATAAAAGTGAAATTTGTGCTGGACGTGGTAGCACACACCTTTAATCTCAGCAGCTCTGGAGTCTGAGGCTGGAGGATCATGAGTTCAAGGCCAGCCTCAGTAAAAGCGAGGCACTAAGCAACTCAGTGAGACCCTGTCTCTAAATAAAATACAAAATAGGGCTGGGGATGTGGCTCACTGACTTAGTGCCTCTGAGTTCAATTCCCTGTACCCCTGAAAAACGTACTGTTTGTACTGAAATATATCAAATGCCCCTGAGCCTGGATTTCAATGGTTGCTTCAACAATATTTATTAAATAAATGAACATAAGTTCAGATAGCATGACTTTATTTATGCTATGTCCTTATTAACGTAATTGTAACATTTAGCATTTATTGAATTTCTGTGTGTGTGTATGTCCTTATAATTTATTCCAGACTTGTGATTAGTGTACTGTAATAGCAGATGGATTTCCAATAAGTGTGAAACAATACTCAACAGGAGACTCCAAAGTTGTCTGTTTTCCTCAACTCATACTTCATTATATTAGGAAAAGTTTTTTCTATGCTCATTCACATCCTGTGCCCTAATTTTTTACAAGGTTTTCATATTTTCCTGTACAGTCTCATAGCACAATGCTTAAGTGTACATTCTAGAACTAGAGGACTGGCTTAAATCCCATATCTATCTGTCCTATTATGGCTGTGTGTCTTTGGGCATGTTACTCCATATCTTTATGACTCAATTTCTAAATCTAGAAATTACAAGAAATAATCATACCTCTTATAGGATTTTTGTGAAGATTAAACAAAAACATTCAAAACTCTTAAGAGTGCCTGACACATAGTATTATTATTTTGTTTCTCATATTAAATTAATCTTGCCCTAGCTTTCTGTTAGAGTATCAAGTTCTTGCTGTTCTCTAGATATTTTTCTTGAAATTTTATTGTCCCCCCTCAGAATGTTGGCCTAAAGTAACCATGTAACAATTGAGTCCTGTTATCTGTTTTTTTTTTTTTTTGAGAGGAGAGAGAGAGAGAGAGAGAGAGAAAGAATTATTTTTTTAATATTTATTTTTCAGTTTTTCGGTGGACACAGCATCTTTATTTTATGTTGTGCTGAGGATCAAACCCAGCGCCTCATGCATACCAGGTGAGCGTTTTACCGCTTGAGCCACATCCCCAGCCCAAGTCCTGTTATCTTAATGACAAAAATTGCTTTTTTGATGATTTAAATAAAATGTCACTTGTGTGTTTCAATGCTATGAGTCCTTTTAACACTCATTTTCTCTCAAACATCAGTATTTTGCATTTACCAAGGGTGGCTTTCTTTGGTGTCTTAATAATTTTTATTACAGTATTTATTTTTCAGATACTGTGGCTATAAGCAGAGAATTTAAAATCTCAACCTTAGTAGAGCCTTCTCTTTTTTGAAGTTTAACATGTATACATTTCTTAATGCCAAGAAATGTAGATATCTTGATATTTTTATTAAATACCGCCTGGTTTTCTAAGTCCTTTTAATTAAGGGTATAAAGGGCATATAGTTCCAGTTTCCGTGAAAATTCAGTAATACATAGAATGGATATATGTTATTTTGGACTACCGAATGTTCTATTTTGATAATTTAATGAATACTCTAGTGCCAAAATCTTAACATGAAATTGTTTTATTAAATCTAGAGGATGATTGTTGAAAACAGATGTGTTAACATATATATACACATACATATAATTTTAAACACATGTATGCTATAAATTCAAACACTTGACACATGTATGTCAAGTGTTTGAATTTATAGCAAATCAGCCTTTCAAAAGTTTTTAATATATCCATATGTGCATAAAATATTAATTTTTGTACAGGTTCATTTAGACTTGTATTAAATATATTGCTAAGGATTCTGATCTAAAACAAGAACATCACAATTTTTTTTTCAGTTTTGTTCTCCTATGAACACATTTTTTACATTTGTTTACCATCATTATTCTTCTATAAACTGCTGTCTTTTACTCATTTATTTTTTGGAGTGTTCAATTTTTATCTTGTTGATCTATAAGTTTTCAATATATATATTTTATAGTAACATTTGTTAATATCAACTTGAAAATATCCCCCCTTCTGGGCATAAATGTATGTGTGTGTGTGTGTGTGTGTGTGTGTGTGTATAAATTTCAATGTAGCCAAACATATTAGTCTTTCTTTCTTGGTTTTTAGTTATTGTCCTGCTTAGTCTATTAAACTTTAGTGTATCATTTTCCTCCTGTAACTTGTAAGTCTCAAATGCTTTCAGTTCATTGAATATTTAAGTGTGCTTGAAAATTCCCCGTCATATCAATAGAAATCTAATTAACAATAAAAAGGAAATGTTAATCACCAGAATTAAACAGGATATACTATTGTTTTATATAAATGAACCAGTAGTGGAGTGATATCTTGTGTTTATAAAAATACAATTAATTCATGCCATAATTTAGAAGACAGTATTCATTTTGTTTTTCTATTTGTAATAATTTAACATGTTTCTATTTCAATTAATCTTTTAAATATATAAAGATTTTTCTTTAGGGAAGTATGAAATAAGTTGAGGATAATGAAACAATAATACCTCATACATGTCATGTAAAATGAATATTTAAAGTAAATAATTTTCTAGTCACAAATCAGAGTAACATAATATTGTCCCCATTCATGTTTGAAAGGCTTATACAAATATTGTTATATTTCTATATTGCCTAAGCATAATTCTTACTATGAAAATTTGCTTCTGCTTCTTTAAACAATTATTTGTGATATGTATAGGTACACCTTACCTGTGAATATTTTGTATGATATATGTAGTTACATGACATTTGTTCATTTAAAAAAAAATAAAGAGGAGAAATTACTCAAGACAATTTAAATTTATTTTAAATAATTATTTATTTTCTCAATTACCTTCTTATCTCCCATGTATAAGGAGATAATAATGTTTGTTAATTAAGTTAAAGTGATTCATAATGGAAATAATATGACATTAATTTAATAAATTTATTCCAAAAACAAACCTATTCCTATACAATATAATGTGGAATCAGTGAGAATGTTGTACCACACTGAATAATTTAATCTTTCAATGCTAGTTTCAGTGTCCAAATTTCAAGATCTTAACCACTGAGTCTTCAAAAATGCCCTTCTACTTACATCAACTCAGTACCATAGTATGCATACCTTTGTGAAGCTTGGTTCAGTTACTTTTAGAAGTTATAGTATGAACACCTGTTCTAGTTGTTGCTTATATTCTCTAATGCTCTATTTTCTACTAGCTATCATTATTCTCTTTTACTGGTTACAACATCACTTTCAAACTTCACCCTCTCTACTAATTCCAACATTTCCTGCCTAAGGAAGGGCCACTATTATTGTAATCTACATATCATTTTTTCCTATCTTTTACTTCTTGTTTTTTGGGGATTGTAATATAAAGATGGAACTTCCATTTTCATTCTCCATGTTCAAAATCTTGAAAGTCATCACTTCTATTAGAACAAGATAAATGTTGAAGAAGCTGAAAATCAATGATTTTCTTGTGCTCATCTGTGAAATTGAGGTTCTGTGGAAAACTGCCACCTCAGAGTACGGAGAGATAGATGACTACTGAGAATCACAGCTTACCTAAGGTGAAAATTTCAGGCAAAATAAACTAAAGGAACATTTAAATGGTCATTCTGATGAATTGCTGGTGGCCTAGTTTGAACAATTCTGAGAATGAGATACTCCTGGGGAAATGCAGACTTGAGGGTGGGGGGTAAGCTACAACACTTTTGTGGGGAGGCATACGTGCCCAAACATCAACATTCTCATTTCAAAGAATTAAGAACACGTAACTGGTTTTTAGTTACTGTCTTGCTTATGAAAGTAGCCATTTGAATGAAAGTAGCCATTGGGAAATATACCTACTATGTTACTCTAATGTAACTTTCTGGAAAAGGCATAACTATAGACGGTCAAAAGTCAATTCTTTCTGATATGTTGCCTTGGTTCAGGAGTCAGTGTGGATGATTTAAATAGGTGAAACATGATAGATTTCATGAAACTATTCTGCATTATATTTTAATGGTGAATATATGACATTATGAGTGTATGAAAACTCATAGAAATTAAATTTAAAAAGCCAAACTTGACCAAATTATCATATTGTGTGCATGTACAAATATGTAACAACAAACTTATTATCATCTAAATTCATAATGCACCAATAAAAAAATTAAACAAAAACAAAGACTGAATCTTAACGCATGTGTATTCAAAAAGAAAAAAGATTTAGAAGGTGGTGGATTTCAGGGAGGAGTGTTGACTGTATCGAGATAATGTAACTATGTCATAAATGCATTAACAAATCTCAGTAAAAAGGATGGCAGATAAAGGTGCTGACTGAGGTAACTTTGTAAATAAGATGGAAAATGAGTACTATATCCTTATTAATAATGTTTTCTCCCCCAAGGGATAGTGGTAAATAATTTTGAACTGCAGTGCATGTATACTGAACTTGCACAATTAAGTAAATGGATGTTCCAAGGTGAAATTTAGGTCTAATAGAGTTAGAGAGCTGAAGTGGAAATTTACACCAAAATAATGGGAGGAGACCAGAAGGACATATGTGTTCCATTAGATTATATGTGAAGATATCAATATAAATTTATATTTACCTTAATATAGATATAAGATGTTGCTTGTAGAATTAGTTATACGTATGTAATTCCCACGTTTCTAAGAAATTAGGTTGGTACTATGACTCAAAATCTGTTCATATATAATCACATTTTTTTCTATTATATAATAAAAAAATAATCTTTAGTTAAAATAAGGATAAACCTTTGAGAAGCTACCCATTATTTCAGCCCTGAGAGTCAGGAAGTATTAATTAGAAACTACAGAAGACCTTAGGGCAGACCATTTTACTGACCCAGGCATTTCCCAGGTTATTGTGGCAACAATGCTTACTTTACCTCTGGGTTGCAGTTATGTTGCCACCAATTGACCTCTGTCTTTTGAGGGCCCTCTCATTCCCTTAAATTTAGTGATTCAAATCCTTTCGACCTACATAACATTCCCTCAATATCTAAGGTCTATCAAAATTGCCACAAAAACATTTTTAAAGATGATGACACCCTTGGGCTGAGGATATAGCTCAGTTGGTAGAGTACTTGCCTTACATGCATAAGGCCCTGGGTTAATCCCTAGCACCAAAAAATAAAAAAAAGATGATGACACCCCACATCCCTCTCCAAACAAAGTCTATTCCTCCTGGCCCTTGATGAAGGAAGTATCCTCCAGACGCCAACGTATAATTTTAGGAAGTGTGTGGGACAAATCAGATTCATCCCAGCATTTTTTCTCTTTCAACATTGTTTGGATTTATTTATCAACATAGTGACTTGGAATTGCTGGTATTTTTGTTCAATTTGCCACAGGCTATCAGTGCAACCAGACCAATAATGTGGACCACTCACAGCTGTTTATGTTACTGCAGAGAGTCCAGAGACTCCATCAGACAGACTATTATTGATTAATTCAGCCAAATTTCTCATTATATTCTCAGAACTAAATCCATTTTCCCATATATTTTCCCAGACCTATGGAAATATAAGTAATTTATATAAATTGATAATATAAAATATTGCAAATCTTTTTGTATAATAACTTTTTTTTTAATGTTGTCTTTATGGGACAATCCCAAGAAATGTTTAAGCTGTTATCCTAATTCAGTGTTTATCAATCTTGATTCAGTTTAAAGTTTGGCTTGGAAGAGTTGAAGATTTCTGATGCTCAGCCAATCTCCAAACTAAATAATTCTGTATCCCTGGGGAGAGACCTGAGCACCATTACCTTTTATACCTCTTAGGTAATTCCAAGACACAGACAAACTGAATAAATGCTGTTTTTTACATTAAATATCATGATAGATGGGGAGTGTGTTATACTAAATGGTGGTCTCCCAGAAGATATGTACAGGTTCTAATACCCAGAGTCAGTATCTAATAACTTAGATGGTTAAGAAAGTAAATATTGCCTTATATAGCAGAAGATGTGATTAAGTTAAAAATCTTGCAAGAAGGAGTTTTTCTGGATTATCTTGGTGGTCCTAAGTGCAATCACATGTGTCTTCATAGAAAAAAAAAAGTAATTTATAGACACATAGAAGAAGGAACATACACTGAGAAGGAATGTGACAATGGAGATAAAGATTGTAGTGATGTGAATACAAACTAAGAATGCCAAGGATTTCTGGTGGACTGTAAGCATGATAAAAGAATGACCAGCATACATTAAGTCACATTCAACTATGTTACAGTGGACACTTCCCAAACAAGGAATAATCTTCAGTGATCTCAAGAGCTCAAAAGAGTTTGCATACAGTATTGCTCCTACTGGTCTGAAGACCTCCTGAACTAGCTTCTTGACCAAAAGAAGGGAAGGAATCAACCTCCTTGGGCCTTAAGAGTCTGTGCATTTTTAGAACTTCATACATTGAAGGCTTAATGACCCTTTCATGTAAGTATTATCCTCATTTACAGATTGTTAAATGAGGTTTAACATAGCTATCTAACTTTCTGGATGTTAAGGAAATATCCTTGACAAAGCTAAGAACTGAGACCAGTAGACTGGCTTCCTGCCTGTGCTGTTAATGACAATACTTCACCATAACAATGAGAACTCTGGGGCTTCAATGTGTGGGGTATGATGAGCCAGAACCACTTCCCCCACAATGCTGCAGCGTATGTGCTTTCTCTGGGCCCCATCCTTAGAAGGGCTCCACAGTTGGATTAATGCTCTGTTTGGTCTAAGACATCTTGAAATCATTAATCTTTGAACAAAGAGTCTCACTTTTTTTTTTTAATTTTGCATTGGATTGAACATAATATATAGCCATGTGTACTTTGAATCTTCAGAATTTCCTTTCTTTCATTCTTTTTTTTTTTTTTTTGTACTGGGTATTGAACCCAGGTGGGCTTTACCACTGAGTCACATCCCCAGTGCTTTTCATTTTTGAGACAGGGTCTTGCTAAGATTTTTGCTTAGGGACACACTAAATTTCTGACACTGGCCTTGAACTGGAGATCCTTCTGTCTCAGTCACCTGAGTGGCTAGGATTACAAGCATGTGCCCCATGCCCATCGTCATAATTGTCTTAATTCCTTTATTAGGTGTCCATTCCTTACTAAAATGTTTATGTTCACAATGACATCTAGTAACAGATGCTGAAGTGCTATCTCAGGTATTTTAATGTCAGTGAGCATCCCATAAACCTTTCATAAATGACATCTTACATTCAGTGTCAGGTGGTAGTCCTAATTTAGTTTCTGTTACCCATACTTGTGCAAAAATAACCATTATTTTTCATTATGTTCTCATTAAGTATATTTGTTTTCATTATTTCAACAACATATATAATATGTAATTGTCACTCAACATTTCTTCCAAATGATTAAGTTCCAATTTTCTTAAAATTGATGAATTATCACCAAGTTTGATTCAAAGAAAACTAAGTTTATTTGTTGTCACTGCAATAAGAGAAAAACCCTCACATGAAAGTCTTTTAACTATCTCAGTAGGGGAGTCAGAAATGGTACACATACAAGGTTTTGGGGAAAATGATGTCAAAAGATGAAACTAATGGGAACTGGTAAAGTATGTTGGACATTTTTCTCATTCATGTGTTTCAAGAATTCAGGAAACAAATTGAGAAGTCATCAATGACTTTAGCATCTCAGTTTACATGAAATAACAACAAAAAAAGGATATAAGTTGTCTTATTTTTAAAATTTGTTTTTAAAAATATAGTTTACCATGTTTACAGCAAGTGTATATTTTATACTACTTAGGGCATTACTACAATTCCATATTTTTATCACAAAGCAAAAGCAAGAGTTTTTGCTACTTGCTACTCAATATATTGGCATCATCAGAAATATGTAAAAAATACTGAATCTTAGCTTCTCCTCTATACCAGGAGTAATAAATAATTACTAATAATGATTAGTATTAATTTAGTTATGATTATTAATTAGTAATAATCTCATAATAAATCTGAATCTATGTTTTGACAAGATTCTCATTATTCATGTATACATTTTTTTTTAAAGAGAGAGAGAGAAAGATGAGAGAGAAAGATAATTTTTTAATATTTATTTTTCAGTTTTTCGGTGGACATAACATCTTTATTTTATGTGATCCTGAGGATCGAACCCAGGGCCTCGCGCATGCCAGGCAAGTGCATTACCGCTTGATCCATATCCCCAGCCCCTCATGTATACATTTTAAGAATAATTGCATTAAGTTACCATAAAAATAAAGCAACCCACAAGTAGAAGAAGTTGTGTTAACTTTTGTCTCTGAATTGGTAGCTTCAAAGTTACTATCAAGCACCATATAATGTGATTTAAAGCAGAAAAAATTGCCAAATCCCTTAGAAAAGAATAACTAAGTTTAAAAAAATCAATTAGTTAAGATGATAGATTCATGTGTCAGGCATTATTATTGTTGAATTGTGGACAAATTATCTCATAGTTTGTATCTTTGAACGGAAGTGTTTAACTTCCATGAGATTCAATTGAGCAAATGAGTAGGAGTTTATTAAAGTTGAAAAGAACTAGTATCAAAAGAAGAAGGAATATGAGAAACTTGGGGAAATACCACAGAAGTTATAATTAAGACTTTAAAAATATATTCTGACACACTGTCAGCACTCTTAGGAAAATCATATATCCATGATTCCACACTAATAGGTGATAAAAAGATTTAGTTATTGAATTTAAAGATATTTTGGTAATATCTTACTGCTTTATCCCATTACCATTTCCTTTATGGATTCTAGAAGTGACCAATAGATGAGAACAAAATGTCTAAATAAGTCTAGAGCTCTCAAAGTATAAAACAATAATTTATATCAAAACTATATAGTTTGTAATTTTTATTTCTTTTTCAAAGTTATATAAAATAGTTGCATGTTATTTTAATAATTACTGTCATTTCAAGTTGATAAAATGAAGGAGTAAATCACCTAATTATAAAATAAAATCTTTAATTTTATTTCTGTACCCTGAAGCTACAGTAGGTATAATATTCTTCAGCAAAGCTTCAGAAAGTTCCTGAGTTGGTGAATAACAAACAAAATTTAGCATGGTATTTTCTTTCTCTATATTTTCTCGTGTCATTGTAAAAATCAACTTACCTTAAAATATTTAAAAAATTTCTCCTGTCTTTTTTATTATTTGAGGAAATAGTCAACCAAAATCCCAAAAGCTACAATGAGCATCTCATTCTAGTAGATCCTAAAAATCAATTTTATTAACTCTTTTATTAGTGCATCTCGGCATTGCCAGATTCAAATATGAAAAAGTAAAATTGTACAGCATTTAAGCAAAATATTCAATATCATATTGCCACTGTTTTCTGGAGATCTCTGGCCAGAAATTTAAACCTTTTTTTTAAGAGAGAGAGAGAGAGAGAGAGAGAGAGAGAGAGAAGAGAGAAGAGAGAGAGAGAGAGAGAATTTTTAAATATTTAATTTTCAGTTTTCGATGGACACAACATCTTTATTTTATTTCCATGTGTGCTGAGGATGGAACCCAGCACCCTGTGCATGCCAGGCGAGCACGTTACCCCTTGAGCCATATCCCCAGCCCCTGAGCCACATCCCCAGCCCCTAAACCTTTTTAACATTATCTACATTAGAGATCTCAGTTGAATACATGAGAAACCAAATAACATTAACAATAGAGTCCATAAACTTATTAGAAAACATAGTTTAAATAAAATGATGAATCTTTATGCCACTGTCACTTGGATTTAAAGTCCCAGATGATATGTCAAATTGCCAATTTGTAGGTCAAATATTCATATTCTGCATGACAGTTGTCAAAGCAGTGAGGATATCTAGCGTTTGAACCATTTGGCCTTGGTAACAAAAACAGAACACTCATTTCCACTAAGAACTACACTTTGGTCAATTCCTCAAATGTAAGAAATTGTTTTAGATGCCAATCTGCATGCAAGGTTTATTAAGTCTTGAAATTAACCTATAATTTTTTTCAGGTATGTTTTGAGCTTATGGTAAGGGATAAAGAATATTCCAGGCAGCAGGAATAAATTACCATACAAATCAAAACTATAGTTCAGACTTCTTGTTTATAATCAGTAAGAAATTTGATTTCCTCTTCTACCAAAATCTCACTTAAAATGACAGAAAATTAATGAAGAGATAATAAATATATAATTCCATTAAAAGTTTTTTGAAAAATGTAAAGTAGTACAAAAACATTTTTGAAAGTCACAAATCACATGGACAGATTAATGAAATTACATAAACCATGCTGGTTGTGTTTGGTATAGAAAATAAGAATGAATTGTCTGATATAAATGTAAGTGATTAAAAAAAGACTGTATAGGGTGCAGCAGAGCTCTTATAAGACTTCTTATTCTTCATATACTTTCAGGAAAATAAAACACTGGAAACACCAGTACTAAAAGCACGAATTGCATAATCTGTCTGGAAATGGATTGTATTCTGACTGTGATACTGGGTCCTCAGAGAAAATTCTCATTTCTTTTGGCATTCAGTGATTAGTGATTGCTTCCAATTATGTGAGTGTAAAAACATACCCAATCTATTTAGATAGTCACCTACATTAAATAGAATTTTTTTCCATTAGTAGAAGAAGTCTCGTAAGGAAACAGACCCATATAACTGGTAAAACATCTCTGCCATTTGTCCATATCAATAAAAGTTCATTCATTAATACAAAGCACAGAACAAGGAGAATTTTGAAGCTATTTGCCTAGATGAGAGACAGAATCATGTGGATAAAGAAAAAAAAAACTTTGAGTACTCCAATATTTTTTTTGTAGTTGTACACAATAACTTTTATTTATTTTTTTTTATGTGGTGCTGAGGATCGAACCCAGGGCCTTGTACATGCGAGGCAAGTGCACTACCGCTGAGCCATAACCCCAGCCCAAGTACCCCAATATTTTAATCCTACTTTCCTTACTTCCTTAGTAAAACTGTGTGTGTGTGTGTGTGTGTGTGTGTGTAGGTGTGGAAATGTGTAATTATTACATTTACTTATTTAATAAAGAAGCATTGCTGCTTTTCAACTCAGAATATCTTCATGAAAACATGAGGCCTTTAGATTTTACAATAAAAAGTGCAGACCCTGTAATTTGTGAACTGTAAATATACTTCCAAGACTAATTAGAAGGCCCTCAAGAGGGTTATTAGAAGCAATCACGAGGTGTGCCCTCTTGTCTCTCAAGAAAATGAGAGAAGTTTTAATATTCTTCCTTTAACTTTCTGCATAAATTGTGTGAAATTCTTTCCTGACTCTGTAATTACTCTTATGCTAACTTACATGCACATAATTTTTCATCCTTAACTGATTTTTAAATTGTTCTTTCTCTCTCCTACACTGGTAGGGAAAATAATTTTGTTGGCAGGATTATTTATATGCACTAACTATATATGTGAGATTGGCTCTAGCCATCTAGGCTACTATTTCTGGAAGCAGAACCTTTAATTTGAATCTGCTTTCAATAAAATGTGTGTTTAAATGGGATATGCATATGTGGAGCAGTACACTAAAACAAAACAAAAAGGCTGAATTCAAGTGCTTCAGGACATTGCAAGAGATATTTGAGGCAGGCATAAATTCTCCAAAGCTTCTAAAACATGCTTATACCTGAAAGGATGGCCTTTTTCCTCAGCTAATTATATATCAAGGTTTGTCTATTTCCTGTTCCAACCATTATGTGCACCACTATTAGCGGTGAAACGTAAATGTGGAAATGAGTTTGTTAATCTGATGACAGTCTACTTTTTTAGCTCCATTTATTTCCCCCTATTTAAAATGTTTTCAACCATCAAAGTGGCAAGTCAAATTTCTTTCTTTCTGTAGTATAGATATTAATTTAATCCTGCAAATGTGTCCAAAATTTTTTGTAACATTTAATGGATTGAAAATCATGATCTGTGTTTAGAAAGCATGTAATTGCATCACTAGAGTTTATTTTTAGCCTTCTATCTAGAACATAAGGTTCCACTTCAATTATTACATAGAGGCCAATTTTACTGTGATTCAGAACATTCATGGGCCCATAGGGAAGGCTTAAGATGTGGGTATTGGTAATATGAATTTTATTGTTCTTCCTTCCTCAAGAAATAAAGATAGTAATTATGTTCTATTGAGTGTACGTGCCTGTTGGATTGTCCTGCATCTCCTTCACTGTGAATGTGTCCCCGGACTAGGGGCAATATTGAGTGAAATTTCATGCATGTTTATACTGCTTCATCAAGCTCCATGGGTATAAAACCAGCACAAGAAGATCATTTGAACAAAACATATACCCAGCATAGGGGTCAGTTCCTTTAAGATGACTTGTTATCCCTCTCATGATGATGGAACCCAACAGAGCCACTCTGTACTAAATACAAAGTTTGACTTCCTGATGAAAAGTGCTGTACTGGTGCCTCAAAAGTGGTCTTTTTTCTCAGACAGATTGAGTATTCTGAGAAGGCAGAAGCTAGATTGTGAGACTCTTTGCTGCTGGGCTCATGTACAGTCTCTATCTCCACCATGACTTTTGCATGCCAACTTAGGCATGGCCAGTAACAACAGAAGTTCAATGTCAATAAGCTGAGCAATTTGTCAGCTTAGTGGTTCAATGTCTCTTTCATGGTGAATGATGTAAAGTAGCCAATAATATCTAAAATGAAAATTTTCATACTTGGTGCCTATATGCAGATGTGTTTTTGCATCCTTTTCACCTAGACCTTCTTTTATCTAATTTTCCTGTCTTTTATTTTTCATAGAATTTCCTGCTGCCCATAATTGCATATATGTATTAATGGTAGCATTAGAAACTATCTATTGTAAAGATTTTGAGTGAGTGCCATTCAGTCATCACTGAACGAGACTGTAATGTGTCATTACAGTTATTTGGGGTTTAGCCTTAAATATTGAGCCAATATACCCATAAACCAAGCTTGAGTTTTATTCATTCTCTATACATCCATAACTTCAAGATGGGAGAAAGATGAAAATAAGGTTGGTGAAATGAGAATATCTGCTATATGTTCACGGAGTTTATTTATTCATTCTAGTTTTGCTCAGACCAAATTCTCAATGCATCCTTTCTGTCCTATAGTGAATTGTTCCTGAATATACCCAATTTGATTACCTCACAGGTTTAATTTATAACTGATCAAATTGTGTATCTGCCTATCTGCTTATTCATAAATTTAACTCTATTTCCAACCTGTAAATCATAAGAGAAGAAATGGACAGATCTCAACGGATATCTGTTGCCTTCAAGAAAGAGGCTTCCACAGGGTCTTTGATGGGAGCAGTTCTAGTTCTTTATTGGGAAAAAGAGGCTCCTTTGAAGATTCTGAAGACTTAGTGACTAGACTGAACATTCAAAGCATTTCAATAGTCTTTGTGACTCTGTGATCCTAACAGTAATATTCTGAATCTCTGCTCCTCAGTTGATCCTACTTCACATGGTAACAGATTAAAAAAAAAAAAAAAAAAAAAAAAAAAAAAAAAAAAAGACTTTTTGTAAGGTCCAAAACTTGCCATTCCCAGTTTATCAACATCTCTTTTTGGATGTCAGACTAGCCAATTCCATTATCCTTGTATGTATTGTTTCTTCTGAGCTTTTCTTTTTTTTTTTTGATTATTTTTTTATTGGTTGTTCAAAACATTACAAAGCTCTTGACATATCATATTTAATACATTAGATTCAAGTGGGTTATGAACTCCCAATTTTACCCCGTATACAGATTGTAGAATCACATCGGTTACACATTCACATTTTTACATAATGCCATATTAGTAACTGTTGTATTCTGCTACCTTACCTATACTCTACTATCCCCCCTCCCCTCCCCTCCCATCTTCTCTCTCTACCCCATCTACTGTAATTCATTTCTCTCCTGAGCTTTTCAAAGGCTTAATTCATCAACACACTACACAGTGTACCTTTGAACACTATCTTCACTATTATTCCCCGGAGTGCCCATGACTTCACTTTTTAAAGTGGAGGCAGATCTTGTGGGCTCACAACTAGATGCTGTAAGATAGCAACCCTCCTGGGGAGAATTCCTCTTTGGAAAGGAGAGAATAGCAAGTTACTTTCAGAACTGTAACAATTTACAAATTATAAACTCTATATATGCTCCCTATAATATTATGAAATATATATTGTGAAAATATATTTATTGGGCATTCAGTATATTTTGTGAACACCTGCCAAAGGCCAATGTCTCGGCTTGGCACCAGAATCACGAGTCACTCACAGCTTTGTAGGTTCAAACAGCAATTCTTTATTCCAGCTCTCACACCGCTTCCACACAGGTCCAGGGGCAAACGCGTTCTGCCGTCTACCCGCACAATTCACCTACTCCACGAGGCTCTCTCCAAATCCCATTTTAATCTCACGAGAACTCAACGGGAACAAGCAACAGGAACACCCTAATCCCAGCAATAATCTTCAACCTCTAACTTCCCTAAAACCCATTGTCTTAAACTGGCAACGCCTTAAACTCAAGGAGCCGGTTACTTCCTCAAACCTGATCAGCTCTAAACCCGGATCCGCCTTGGTCCTTGAGCAAGGTCACCTTATTAAAGCATGCATGCAATGTCCCATCAAATGTCCTCTAAGCAGCATGGGGTACGCTTGGCAAGGAAATTTCGATACGTCATTCCTACTTGGTAATGGCCCTCAGCAAACACCAACTATGTGAAAATTGTAGAATGCATGATCTCCAATATCAACTAATTTATTCTTGAAATAGAACTTGTGTTATGAACAAGTAATTATCACTAAGTAAATTGCTTATGGCAAATTTCACAGGAGACAAGCAAACTTATGTTAGGGAAGGTTGTTTGGAGATCAAATTTACTTGAGAAAAACTGGAAAATGTTAATGTAAAGCTTGAATCTCAAATGACAGTAAAATTAGGGAAAATTTAAAATCATGAGAATACAGAGAAGGTGCAGGTGTTTCCATGAAAAGAGATTGAGCTCTTTAGTTGGATGAATTATACATAGTACAAAGAGTTTTGAACCAGTCTAGGCTGTGGCCAACTGTTCGGAGTCTTAATGATGAATCTCAGATGAGCACCAAGCAGGTGTAGCTATGGGGCTTCATTTTTGGCCCAGGTAGAGTCACTTCTCTAATCATTCTAGTTACTGAAATTTTCTGATTTTATTAAGACTTACCAAAGCTTCATCACAGCGGATTCCATGAAAGGTAGAGTGTTATTTGCAAATTTTAAGCTCTTGCTCACATCTGCAAAAGTTAATAATACTATAGCAACAGCAATAAATCTATCTTCGTACAAATAGCTTCATCCATTTGATGGAGTACCCCCTTCAAAAGAGTTGGCAAAGTGCTGAGGGCCATTACCAAGTAGGAATGACGCATCGAAATTTCCTTGCCAAGCGTACCCCATGCTGCTTAGAGGACATTCGATGGGACATTGCATGCATGCTTTAATAAGGTGACCTTGCTCAAGGACCAAGGCGGATCTGGGTTTAGAGCTGATCAGGTTTGAGGAAGTAACCGGCTCCTTGAGTTTAAGGCGTTGCCAGTTTAAGATAATGGGTTTTAGGGAAGTTGGAAGTTGAAGATTATTGCTGGGATTAGGGTGTTCCTGCTGCTTGTTCCCGTTGAGTTCTCGTGAGAAAAACATGAGATTTGGAGATAGCCTTGTGGAGTAGGTGAATTGTGCGGGTGACGGCAGAACGTTTTTGCCCCTGGACCTGTGTGGAGGCGGTGTGTGAGCGGGAATAAAGAATTGCTGCTTGAATCTACAAAGCTGTGTGGTGGCTCGTGATTCTGGTGCCAAGCATTGACCTTGGCATTTTGGTGGCCCGTACGCGGAACGTCTGAAATTTGGAGGTGAGTAAAATCGCTCGCCCCTGAGGGAAGGCAAAAAAATGGGTGACCATTTCAAAAAACAACGTGTTCTTGTTTTGATTTATTTTGTTTTTATTTCAAGTTGCCTGTTCCTAGAACTTTCTCAGGCAAACTGGGGAAAATGATTGACTCAAGGTTTAAAGTTTTTCGCCTCCGAGGAAGAGAGATTGTTAGAGGAAGGAGGCACCCCAGTAAGACCACGAAAAATTAGGGCATATGTTGATACAGTACAAAAATGTAGCCCATGGCTTTTTAAAGATGAGTTATTAAGTATATCAATAGGACCATCATGGTATCCTGTAGACGGATTTTTCTTCAACAAGAAAGAGATGGCTAGTTCTGTTTACTATACTTGTCTAAGATCTTGGTTTTTACAGACATCTGATTAATTTACAAAGCTAAAGTGTTAAAATATCAACCACTAGATATGAAATCAAGTACTCTTTACTTATTAAGTTCCATAAGGTAATATATTTAAACATTATGTGTTTTTTCATAAATTGGTAAATAGAAAAGTTTATTGCTTTGGTCTGTGTCTTTGCTAAAACAAGGTTACTAAGAGTTAAGATTCTATCATGTGTAATTTATATACAAAGAGTATAAGAAATTTCAGTTGGGTTTCAATTACAGTATAATAGTACCTTAAAAAACATGAAAGTATTTCATCTTATTAAAGTGGAGTAATTTTATAAGGGTTGTTTCAGAATGAGATTTTATAAAAAGCGTTAACGGTTAAAAAAGGGATATAAAAGGTTCAAGATGTGGAAATATATTTTAATATAAAAGGTTAAAGGTTAAATAAATGTTTCTAGATGAGATTCTCTGTATGGTAAAGTAAAAAGTTGTAAAATGCCATTTAAAAAGATTTTGAGGAAACTAGGCTTACTTTAAAAGCTTGAGAAAGAAAGAAAGAAGAAATAGGTGTTCGTACATGGCAGATTGAGACAAAGCTTCTCAATGAAGTAAATAAAAAAAAAAGGCCTTTAGTTGAAGGGCAGCCATGTAAACTAACATTAAGCGATTTAAGCTTCTTAATGGAGTAAAGAAAAAAAAAAAAGCCTTTGGTTGAAGGGCAGCCATGTAAACTAACATTTAAGTGATTTATACAGAATCTAAGCCTCGTTTAAAAGAGTGAAGCTGTAGGTGGAGAAAAAGTACATTTAAAAGTACAGTATAGATGATAATTAAAAGGTTTTAAAAGGTTAAATTGAAGGTGGTTGAGATACCTTCATGGCGGGAAAAAAGATTGCTTTACTCATCAAACTATTAAAATGTACTTATTAAACTAAAAAGAGGGAGATGAGATAATCTTTGTTTGGTAAAGTAAAAAGTTGTAAAATGTCTAAGTACATTGCAAAAGGCTTTAAAAGGTTAAATTGAAGGTGGTTAAGATGCCTTCATGATGGAGAAAAAAAATATAACCCATGAAAATGGGAAGATAATAAGATAAAAGATTTAGATAAAGAAGATTAAAAATTTGAAGTGGAAAACTTCAAAAACAGAAGTACAGAAAGGTAAAAAAAAAAAAGAGAAGATGTAGAAAGATAAAAAAGATATAGGAAGATAAAAAAGATGTAGAAAGACAAGAATTTTAAGCCCACAAAATAGGAAACAAAAAGAAAACTAGGAGAGAAAAAAGCTACTAAGGGTAAATATAAAAACCTTAGTAGAAAACTAGAAGATAGAAATAAGATAGAAAAGGTTGAAAATGTCAAGTAAAGGTATTTCAGATAGAAAATGCAAAAGGCTAAGACAACTATGGTTTAAAAGCACATCTAAAAATTATAAGGACTAAAATAATTCTAAAAAGTAAGGCAGAATGCTTTTGAAAGACTTAAATTTAAAAGGACCTTAAAGGGGTATTTATCCCCCAAAGATAAACTTAAAGTAACCCTTTTCACTCTAAACTTTCTAAATTTGGATTCATCAGGACTTAGTGCTGCGGAAAGACATATGTATCCGAAAAATGTACATAAGCCTAAGGTACTTTGGAAAGATTCTAACAGGACAATGGAAAGGTCCCCACCCAGTTATTGTCTGGAGTCAGGGTTCCATTTGTGTGTTCCCACAGGGAGAACAGCAGCCGATTTGGATTCCAGAGAGGTTAACCAAAACAATTTCTACAGAAAAAGAAGATGATTTGACTGAAATCCATAACAGCTGAAATCCAGAGCTCCAGCTTGGCTATTCTTACATCTGTGACAGTGATTTACCATGGTGCTTTTTTCAATATCTATTTTATTATTGCATTTTTCCCACATCATAAAGTTCTATTTTATTTTTGAGCTCATACAAACCTAGGTTAATGTTTTTCTGATCAGTTTTGTTTTTTGACTGTTTTTTATTTTTTGACTGTGGAGTTTTTAAACATTGCAATGGAGATTTTACCTAGGTAAAGCTACAAGGCCATTATTATTGTCTTATGTGTTGTATGTTATGTCTGCACTGTTTTGTGTTGCATGTCAGTATGTGTGTATGTCCATATTTTTATATGAAAAGTGCTCATGAAAAAATGGATCCGAATTTTCTTTTTTTTTTTTTATTCACTTGTGCTGAGGGCCATTACCAAGTAGGAATGACGCATCGAAATTTCCTTGCCAAGCGTACCTCATGCTGCTTAGAGGACATTTGATGGGACATTGCATGCATGCTTTAATAAGGTGACCTTGCTCAAGGACCAAGGCGGATCCGGGTTTAGAGCTGATCAGGTTTGAGGAAGTAACCGGCTCCTTGAGTTTAAGGCGTTGCCAGTTTAAGATAATGGGTTTTAGGGAAGTTGGAAGTTGAAGATTATTGCTGGGATTAGGGTGTTCCTGTTGCTTGTTCCCGTTGAGTTCACGTGAGATTAAAATGGGATTTGGAGTAGCCTCGTGGAGTAGGTGAATTGTGCGGGAGACAGGAGAACGTGTTTGCCCCTGGACCTGTGTGGAGGTGGTGTGAGAGCTGGAATAAAGAATTGCTGCTTGAACCTACAAAGCTGTGTGGTGGCTCGTGATTCTGGTGCCAAGCATTGACCTTGGCAGCAAAGCAAAGCTGATAATTAGTTCCTTCTTGTTATTTGTCTCAAGATATCACTAATGAAACCTAAAACAAAATCAGGATAATGGGAAAGAAAAGGCAATGACAAATTTTTAAAAATCCTATGGCAGTATAAACTACAAGTATTTGCATAAAACACAGTATGCAAAGTGGGGGAGACAGTGTGGTTTAAAATCAAGCAGTTCGTCATAAGACTAGGAATGAAGCAAAGCAGCAAATGCAACCCATTACTTGGATCTGTAGATTTGAACTTGTTTAGTTTTAAACAGTTGGTGAGATAAAAATATGCAGTGAGGCTGGGCTGTAGATCAATGGTAGGCTGCACACAAAGCTCCAGGTTCAATTTCCATAAAGAAAAGTGAAAACAAAAAACAATGCGGTAGCCTGGCACGATGGTGCACACCTGTAATTCCAGCAGGTCCCGAGGCTGAGGGAAAAAAATCACGAGTTTAAAGCCAGCCTCAGCGAAAAGCCAGGCACTAGGCAACTCAGTGAGACCCTATCTCTAAATAAAATACAAAATAAGGCTGGGGATGTGGCTCAGTGGCTGAGTGCCCCTGAGTTCAATCCCTGATACCCCCAAAACAAAAACAAAAATAAAAACAAAACAGCAGTGATGATTATATATTGAATATATATATTTACTCAGTGAAAAAAATATTTTTAGCTTTTTTTTTCCCAACAGGGATTATGAAAAATTCAGTAAAAATATCCAAACACACATAAAGTAAGAGTGCATAAGTAGAATACAGCACCCAACTTGATGTTTGAGTTTGATTTTCAAAGGATTTGATTAGAATTTCTTAGCTAAAAGATGTTACTTGTATTGAACTTGATACTGCACATAATGATTTATTTGGAGAAGTGTACATCACTGTTCCAGCTTACTTTTCTGTGTCACAATATGAAAGATCTTCCTATTATGATATTAGTATAATTCTTAATATTTTTAAGAATATATAATATTATTATAAATATATAATAATTACTTGTAATTATTATAAAGATACACACAAACACAGGCTTTTGTTCAAATTGAAAGTACTGGACATTTTCTTTTTTTTTCTTTTTTTTTTGTTTTAAAGAGAGAGTGAGAGAGAGAGAATTTTTAATATTTATTTTTTAGTTCTCAGCGGACACAACATCTTTGTTGGTATGTGGTGCTGAGGATCGAACCCGGGCCACACGCATGCCAGGCAAGCGCGCCACCGCTTGAGCCACATCCCCAGCCCCAGTACTGGACATTTTCAATGTTTAAAAAATATGATGTTTGAACAGTTCAACAAAT
This sequence comes from Ictidomys tridecemlineatus, assembly GCF_052094955.1. Taxonomy (NCBI): domain Eukaryota; kingdom Metazoa; phylum Chordata; class Mammalia; order Rodentia; family Sciuridae; genus Ictidomys; species Ictidomys tridecemlineatus. The sequence continues at coordinate 108,237,099 of NC_135479.1, forward strand.
TTCAGCAACAATAGAATTTCCCCTTAACAGTAGTGATGCCTAAGCAAATTGTTTAGTTGGTTATAACTTCTTTGAATGGAAGAATAAATTTTGACTTTTATTTGAAAGAAAAAGACTCTTACAAAAATAGATATTAAAGCTGTAAATTTTGAATGCATTTATTATCTAAGTATTTATAAGAATTTTTGTCTTGGATTTTTTTATAGTAACTATGTGAATATTGAGGAATTAAGGATTTTTTTTTATCAAACCCACTCATTTTTCAAATTCACTTGTACCTTTTATGTTTCAGAATCACAATTAATTACTTGTAATTATTATAAAGACAGGGTGATTTCTGGTTCTTTCCTTAGATGAAAGGAGAGACAATTAATTGAAAAGCATATATTTATAAACAAGGAATCTCAAAATTTGTTGATTAAAAAAGATAGAGGTAACAAATACTATATATATAATTTTCATTTTCATTTTTCATGTGTTTCTTCCTTATTCTCCACATTCTTTTTTCTACTTAAGTGAGATTTTAAATATTAAAAGAAAACCCTTTGGGGAAATGTACATTGGTTTTATTTTAATGTATAATTTCCAGATGTTCATTAATGTAAAATAGCAATAGGATGAACTTAGATTAATGCAACAATAAAAACAAGAAAATAAAAGGCACACAAAAAAATCCCAGTTTCTCTATAATATTCTATTGGCTCCATTTTCAAATGAAAGTAATTTATCAGATAGAATTTAAGTACTTTAATTTTGTTATTGATACTCAATCCTTCTCCATGTGACTTCTTCTGCTGCTTTCGACAGACACATTTAGTCAAGGAGATTTGTGGTTGCTATCTTTTAATTTCTTTTATATTTTACATTTTACAGTCATTTATTGTGCTGAGAAAGCAGCAAGTAATAATTCCTTTGGGGTTTTTTGGGTTTGTATTTGTTCTCATGAAATACCTTACTATGAATTTGACTGGTTCCATGTGATGTTATATTCATTTCATCACCAAGACTATGTCTCAGGAACGCAGTGAGCAGAGCCATCCAAGGATATATTTGCTCATTTTTACTCACTAATATCATGTCAAAACCCACTGGTCATCTCTTGGGTGACAACAAATCAATAAAAGTACACATGAAAGAGGCCAAACAAGTGTCCTTGATTAAGAAACAAACATTTAATATCAAGACTACCAGGACAAAAATACTTGCAAAGAATCATCAAAAGGCATTTGCAGAACACCTAGTATATTGGCTTTAAAACTACGTGACTATTCATACCAGATGAGGAAACACTCCCTGAGAATTCTGAAACCTATGGTACCAAGTAAGTGAAAATCTATGGTACCACATAAGTGAAACTCAGAAAATGAATAAAATAAAAAGCTGGTTAAAATAGAGCACTACAAAGTAATGTAAAAGTAGGCTATGGCATCAACAGTCATGTCAAGCTGAAGTTCAGAAAATTATTCTTTACCACGTAACTGTCATGATTATAAGAAAATTATAGTCTTACTAAACAATAAAACCAAATGAAACTGCTAAAAAACTAAAATCAAATTTTTTTCCTCCATTTTATAATTGGTATAATTTTATTTTCAGATTTCTGAGTTATAAAGGAGCAAATATGGAAATACTTAAAGACTATCTCTGTGTATGGATTTCTTAATCTCACTTCTATTGACTAATTGAGTCTCTTTGTTATGAGAGGTTATTCTGTGCATTGTAAAATGTTTAGCAGCATTCCTGTCTGCTATCAAGAGAGGCCAGAGACAACCTTCAGTTTTAACATTAAAAATGTCCCAGTCATGGCCAAATGTCCTCCAGGAGCTCAAAACCATCTGGTAGAGAACTACTAGTCTGGATGAATAGTTTTTAACAGGAAAAGTGTGTGTGCGTGTGTGTGTGTGTGTGTCTGTATAAATTTGCGTAAAACCTGTTTTTTTTGTTTGTTTGTTTGTGTGTGTTGGGGGGTATACCAGGGATTGAATTCAGGGGCACTCAACCACTGAGCCACATCCCCACCCCTATTTTGTATTGTATTTAGAGACAGGGTCTCACTGAGTTGCTTAGGGCCTCACTTTCATTGAGTCTGGCTTTGAAATCACAGGCCTCCTAAACCACAGAGATTTTACAGGTGTGTCCCACCGTTCAAGTCTAAAATCTGTTTCTTATAGTGAGGGGAAAGAAACAGTTGGTGGCATCCAAATTAACAACATAACAGTCTTTATTTGCAATTCATAAGATGCTCTTATTTCAAATATTTGGCTTTGTTTATCTTCTCTACTATAGACTGCTATACTGAAACTCTAGTTATAATATGTTGCTAAAATAAACACAATTAAATTTTTTACAGTATTTATATGTAGGTATTAGTAACATTAATTTTTTTCTTATTTTTGCTTTTTATCAACAATATGTTAAAAGTCAAATATATATAAATAATTGGGAAAACTTCTGCATTACTTAAGTTCTTGAATTAAAATTTTGAAAAGCAAAATACAAGTTTATTATTCTGGTATGAACAATTAACAGCAATAAAACATGCCTAAGGTATTTTGTCAAGTTTCTCTTCCTGATATCAGAATTAATGGACTACTCAGAATAATTCATTGATTCAAGAAAAATGAATTGAATGCCAACTATGTTCCAGATATTGTTATGGTACCAGGAAGAAAATAACCTTTTAACTGTAGTGGAACTTGCATTTTTATGTAAAGTAATTTGAGGAGACAGAAAATAAATAAATTTTTGAAAATATATTTAAAAATATGTTTGTCTAACAAGATAGCTTCATTATTTATGAAGTAAATGAAACATAAAACTGACATAGGTAGTGTCTTCAAGGAGTTTGGGTAGTAATGCCTTAGGTAGGGTGCTCAGAAGAGCCTTTAAGTACAGGTGACATTTGAGCCAAGAGATAAAAGATGAGCAGTAGGCAGAACTGTGAAGAATAAATATTTGACCCAGAGAAGTGACAACAAGCAAAGTAACAGAGACTCACAGAATGTGGCATATTTTGATAATGGAAATCCCTCTAGTGAGGCTGAATCTTTTTTTTTCCCCTTTTTTGTGGTGCTGGGGATTGAATCCACAGCCTTGTACATGCAAGGTAAGCACTCTACCAGCTGAGCTGTTTCCCTAATCTGTAAGGCTAAATCTAAGGCAGAAATGTCAGGACATAAATTTTCTCATCATTTCCTTAAAATAGTTATATTTTATTTTAAATATTTATTTTTTAGTTGTAGGTGGACACAAAATCTTCATTTCATTTTTATGTGGTGCTGAGGTTTGAACTCAGTGCCTCACATGTGCTAGGAGAGCGCTCTACCACTGAGCCACAACCCCAGCCCCTAAAATAGTTATCTTAAATAGCTCATGTATCCATCTTAAATGATATTATCCTTTTCATTTATTAAGAATTTCCTTTTTGGAATTATAGATATACTTTTAATCTTCACTCTGAATTTCATACAAATTACCAAACCATATCATATCTTTCTGAACTCATTTATTTCAACTTGCTGAAATGGGATCAAACTAAATGAAGTGCTTTCCTTCTAGAAATTTGTTTTGACATTTTATGAATCTGATATTTCTATCTTTTTCCTCTATCTAAATTCTCTCTCCACTTTTAGTTCTTTCCTAAAATCTATTTTATACCCTGTCTTGGTTGCTATCTCTTAGGGTTTAAATGCCAGTTCTGATGTGCTAATCGTCCACTAATCATCCACTGTGGAAAATATCCAACCCACACTTAGATTCAAAGATTATGTAATATATTTAGCTTCTTTGTTCTCCTAACATCTGTCACCATGGAAATGATCTAAAATCGTTAAAGTTGAACAAACTTGCTTAAATCCATACATAATAGACTATAAAAACTATATCACCCCCTTTTAGGATCCCTTGTAGTAAGGTGTTCATTTACACACTAATATTTATTGATGCCAGAGTCTGCTATAAATTTTGGAATGCACCTTTTAATGAAGCAGAGGAAAAAAATAATAAGATTGCCTTCATCCATTTATATTTCTGAGAAATGAAACAGATTAAAAACTACAAATATGAGGGTCATGTGGTGGCTGGGCCAGGGAAATGGAGGCTTCAGGAGAGAGCGAGCCTTCAGAGGGTGGAAGTAACACAGAAGAAGCATTTATGAGCTTTTACAGTGAGGTGAAACAAATAGTGAAGAGAGATTCAGTTCTGATATCCAAAAATCAGATTGAAAGATTGACCCACCCCAGTTCCTCTTATTTCAACTTGAACCCATTTGAGGTTCTTCAGATAGACCTGGAAGTAACAGATGAAAACATAAAAAAGAGGCTTTGGCAGTTGTCCATATTAGTGCATCCTAGCAAAAATCAAGGTGAGGCTGATAGAGCACAAAAGGTGCTGTGGACAAAGCATACAAGTTATTCCTGGATCAGGAACAAAAGAAGAGGACCCTGGAGTTAACTCAGGCAGGAAAAGAATATGTGGGATATACTGTGAAAGAGCGGGGGGGAAAAAAAGCAATTAAAGAAGGAAGGAAAACCTGGAAATGTAGAGGAAGATGATCCTGAGCTGTTCAAACAAGCAGTTTATAAACAGACCATGAAACTCTTTGCTGAGCTGGAAGTTAAAAGAAAAGAGAGAGACGTCAAAGAAATGCATGAAAGGAAACGACCAAGGGAAGAGGCGATTGAGGCTCAAGAAAAAGCCAAATGAGAAAGGGAGTGGCAGAAAAACTTTGAGGAAAAGTCGAGATGGTTGGGTGGACAGCTGGCAAAACTTCCAAGCAAATATAAAGGGGAAGAAAGAGAAGAAAATCGGATCTTCCTGAGACCACTGAAAGTAAAAATGGAACAGCTGAGTGACCCTCCCTGGGTCACAGCTACAGAAGCTCCCCCCAGCTCTCTCCTTCCTGCTCTAAAGACTCATTCTTTTCCCCCCACCTGTACCCCAACATAGAATAGTTTTTGCTTTTTAGTCTATTTTGTTTTTAATACAATTGAATATCAATCAGAATAATTCTTTTGTAAATTGAAATGAGAGGCTCTGTTTAAAAAAGACTCCCCCGACCCATTACCCTTAGAACAACCAGGATTGAGAGGTGCCTCCATTAGTGCTGTCTTCTTTCCCACAGCCTGTAACTTAATGCTTTGTACTTCACTGAATTGTGAAGGTTAGAAACTCCATGCATAGTTTGTGGAAATCATCTAATGAAAACATATTGCTTACAGTGGTGTTGCCGTGACTTCAGAGACAAGACTGGGCTGCATTAGGAAGCCCCTTTGCTTCACTTGTTTCTGGGTGTGCCATCTTTTGAAGCCCCAAATCAGAAAAGGAAGGCAGTGTGGGCATACAGAGCAGTCATTGGATGCCCTGAAGTCCTCTGTATTTCACATGTGCCCTTCTGTCTGACTGACCAATCACTGTGGCATGAAGTGCTGAGCCCCTTTCAAACCTGTTCCAAAGAGCTTCCTTCCAGTACCATTGTGTCCTAGCCTGTCTGCATTTGTTAGTTGTAATATTCTTTATGTATAATAAATCTTTATACCCACCACCCCCAAAATACAAATGTGATAAATAGCTAAATTATATACCATCTTAGAATGTAATGAGAGCTATGAAAAAAATAAAATTAAACTCATTGAAGGTTTATGAGAATATATGTATGTGCTATGTGCTAAAATTGCAAAAACTATCAGGCTATGCCTATTGCAAATGATGATATTTGAGTCAACATTTCAGGAGAATATAACCTCTTTTATTTAACTCATATTGAAGTAACCAGACAACTGATCAGTGAAATTATAATTCAATATACTCAGCCAGTAGAAAATGCGTATCTGGAAGGCAGACATAAATAAGAGAATTTGCAGTTACTTTAAATGTAAGTTATAAACTCCGTTTTTGCAATCATCTTTTTCTTCGCCTGTTAGGAAAATTATACCTTTTGTTTCCTTGATCTTAGATTGTGTCTCTTGCTAGAAAAATTTAAAGTTCATGGATCTCATTTCTGGAGAATGAGCACTTTGTACTAAAACAAATTGCTCTAGTTGCCTAGATTCTTCCAATAAATTAAGAATAGGAGTTTAAGCCGAATAAACAAAGGGAAATTAAGTTCATAAGAGAAATTTCACAAATATAAGTCTATGGAACAATTATAAATTTTATATATAATAGTTTAATCAGAATATTTGGCTTCATTTCAACACCAGGTGATATCAATCACTGGAGAAAATTGTGCAACTTAATTGTATTTAGTAGTATTTTTCCAATGTAGCATGTGATTTCTCACATTAAATTTAAATGTTCTAATTCACAGCCAGGGGTGATGGCACATGCCTGTAATCTTAGCTACTTGGAAGTCTGAGGCTGGAAGATGGCAATTTCAAGGACAGCCTGGGCAACAAAGTAAAGCCTTGTCTCAAAATAAAATTTTAACAGGGGATGGAGATATGGGGTGTAGTATAGTAGAAGAGCGCTACTGGTTTCAAACCTCACTGGAAAAAGAAACTAATATACAAGTTAAATTGAATTTTAAATTAATAACCTGATCATCTTTGTCTGAATTGTGTGTGAATAAGGCAATCCAACTGACACTGTATGTTTCAGTGATTAAATCAAATAGGAACATTTTGTTATATTAAAGATCAAAAGATTAATTTTTTATTTTGTGAATTGCTTTTCTGAGTAATTAATATTGTTTGTGTTATACACAATTGTTATTACACTTTCTGTGAGTCTCAGTATAAACTTTCATGACTAGAGTTACTTCCTTAATTATTTGTTATAATTAATATTATTATTTATTAATTAATTTTGTTGTTGTTGTTTTGGGGATTGAATCTACGGGCACTTAACCACTGAGTTAATATCGCCACCCTTTTATTTTTATTTTTTATTTTTGCTAAGTTGCTTAGGGTCTCACTAAGTTGTTGACATTGGCTTTGAACTTGAGATCCTCCTGACTCAGCTTCCTGGTCCTGTTCCTGAGATTGCAGGCATGTGCTGCCCATTAATTTTTAAAACAATTCTATTTGTCAGTTTCAAGAGCTTTTACAATACATCCTGCAGGGTCAGTTCACATTTGTTTCCTGAGTTAGAGCAGAAAGTACCAAATGGCTAAGTAATTTCAGAAATGGCAAAAATTACCAAAACTTGGAAATGTTACAATTTATTTCAATCATATTATATTAGTCAAAAATACATACAGGTAAAAAATATACTAACATTTGGAAATGATAACTTGCAATCATATTTCAATGTGGCAATCAGGAACATATTTTAATAATCTTCTAATTAAAATTATTATTTTTAAAATTTCCTCAAGATTTTTGAGATAATATAATGAATAATCTTTTGCAAAAATGTAGGTTGTGGTTTATTTTAGGCTTGTCAACCATTGTTGATTTATTATAATATTAATAAAATAAGTTGAGATATTTTAGGTTTTTAAATGATGTCTTTAACAAATAGCATGACAACTTTATTCTATTCTCAATGTCCTTGAATATCCACTCTTTCTTTGGCTATACAACACATGAAATAATACTATCTATGAAAAACTATGTCATTCCTTAGAACATTTATATAAAAATTTTAAAGTAAAAATTTTTACTCTATGATTTGTAAGAAAGCTCATGAAAATTGAAGTTAGAAAACTTGAACCAAAAGCCTTGTTGGATTTAATATATATATTATAATTTACATATGTAGTTACATATACATATGCACACACACGCATTTCTTTTTACACAAAAAATGATGGTTTACCAATGGTCTTTTCTAATTGAAGATAGTCAAATTGAAACTAAAGCTCATATGAAAAAAAAAATGTGCAAGCACAGCTGGGCATACACTGAAAGGGTAAAGATATAAGGAAGTCAATAGCCTTTCCAGATATTACATCATACCATAAAGACTCTAATTAAAATAATGTGTCATTGGCACACAAATAGTGTAGTGAATCCAGAATAGACTGACTCATGTAGGCATGTAATATATCATAAATAACAATATAAGAACTATACACATACATGATTAATACTGTTCAATTACTTGATTGTAATTTAATATGTATTATATTACCTTTGCAAAAAGAAATGCAAAGATCTTTTTTACAGACATCTGGATAGCTATTTAGAGAAAAATGGATAAGTGCCTCTTATGTTCACTAGCTTTTTTATTTTCTATTTTAATTCACTGATCCTGTCATTTGCTGTTCTTCTATAATAATGCATTTTTCTTAACTTTCTTTAGTTTTCCATTGGTCATTACTCAATTTCACTTTTGTTTCTAAACAACATTATTCTGTTTAAAATTTTGACCCAATTTTAAGATACATTTCAGAAATGGTTAGCTAATATGTTATAAACCAGGCAAAAACAACTAATAATATCCAAATAGAAATACCACATATTTAATCAGTGCTCAACAGTGAACATTGTATTTAGGGATATTTCATTAGTTACATGAAAAATGATATATTTTATGCAGTCTAACTGAAATTGTGCACTATTTCAAAGTTGCAGTGTAATTTAAAAATTGAAAAGCTGTCAATTTCAAGTAAACTTTAAGCAATGCATTTGTAAAACTGCTTGTGCCCTTGACATTCATCTCTCTTTGCTAAGGTTTATTTCTCATGTTCTTTTTTTGTATAGCTTATCCTAAAAGAAATATTAATGTCCATAGAGTTTGAATAAGAGCTTAAAATATCATGGATTCTATTTGATTTGCATTAGACAGTCAGGATTCTACTTTGTGCTTCTGTTTGTTTGAACCATATTATTAACAATACTTTCCTAACAGTGCTACAATGATTCTATTATTTAGGAATAAAAGAGAAATAAGAAACTCTTCCATATCAAGACAGCCTCACATTATTCCTTCCTGAAATGCTAACACTGTACTCCATTTTTATTCATTGCTGAAGATTAGAAATAGGAAATTAAAAGAATAAGATTTACATTATATGTGGAAAAGTTGTAGAAAATATCACTGAAAGCCATCATTAACATATAAGGATATATTTTTGTTGAAGACACTAACTTGGAGCAGTTTGGCTTTTTCTGCTAATTTTAATTACTGCCTTTGTGAGCTCCTTTATAACTGCCAAATTTTCAAGTAATGATGTATTCTGTGATGGCAGTCATCAGGTTGTCATTCATTTTGTGAAGTTTAAACTAATTGGCATTGCTTTCAAGAGCAGCTTGTGAAAAAAAAAATTCTTTAGATAGATGTGTTAGCAGTGGGGAAAAAAAAAAAGCCTCAAACTGTCCAGCAAACAGATGGTTCAATATAAATAAAATAAATTGCATGTTTACCAAGCTGCATGCATTGCCCTGCCATGTGAATGAAGAAAACATTAGAAAATGCTTTTTAAGTATCCAAGGCTAAAGATATGAAGACTGAACATAATTTTAACAAATAAATAAAATAACTATGGATCTTTATAAAAATACAACAAGTATGTAGACAATTTACTATGAGAATTGTATGAATGTCATGTAGATATCAGAATGTTCTGGAAGTTTATATAGTACTTCACATAGGTCCATCAGATACGTATCCCAGGCCTGTATGTGAAACAAGATAGTTACTGATCGTTCAATTAACTGAAGTCATCCAGAAGTACATTGTACTATTCTGCCAGGAACAAGAAGAGAGAAAGTGCAGTTATAGGGAAGAATCAGTGCCAGGAGGTACCTGGGCTCACATGTGTTCCTCATCTTACCTGTGTCCCAATTGCTTACAGTGAGCTCCATTTACTGATCAAAATTCCATTCACTGAGAAACTATTTTTTTTTTTTTAAAATGTGAAACTTAAGGAAAACATTAGTAGACCAATCACTGGTGGTGGTTCTCCAAGTGAGGTCTCATTCATAGTATCATTAACTGGGATTAGAAATGCAAATTACTGAGCTTCAACCTAAGTTTTTAGTGTTATAACTCTGGGAGTGGGCCCAGTACCTGTTCTTTAATAAGCTCTTTGGATTATCGTGATACAAGCTGAATTTTAAAAATCATTGTCCTACAACAAAATCAAAATCAACAAAGAAATTTAAAATTCTTCTAGAAAGTAATGAACAGAACACTGCATAAAACTTTGAGCACTGAAATCTGTACCAAGAGGAAAGCTTATGTGCTCAACTCGTTTTCTATTTTTTTTTTTTTAGGCTCAGTTTCTTAAAAGGCTTATATTTGCTATTTTATAATTATAATTTATATATTAAATATTTAAGGAAGCATAAATTCTTATAAAAAGAATCATATCCCCAAATATTTTTAGAAATATAGCAAATGTTTATGTCAATATGCATAACAGGATATACACATCTACACATATACACACATAATTACATGTGTATGTATCCACACATACATGTACATATGTGTATTTCACATTTAACCTGAAAATAAATCAAGCTTGGTTATTAATACATAAATAAATGTAAAGAATGCTACTTGTTAAAATGGAGTTTATGTAGGCACAATATACATAATGTAAATAGAACTCAATTTTAATTCCCCCAATGCTATTTTTTCTATAACTTTTCCTCCTAATTAAACATTGCATTAAATTATAATTTATGATCTCAGATTTCCTGAGAACAAGTCACCTATCATCTATCTTTGAGAATAATCTAGGCATTATCAGAGTATGGGTAATTCAAGAAAATGAATCTAAGATAATCTTTACTCAAGTTTTAACCGGAATAAATGTTGAACATTTTTTGATGTTAAATTTTTCAAATGTTGAAAAATCTGGTTACAAAATATGCACTTTTTGTTTCCAGGAGAACCTGCAGTGTTACCAAATATATTTTCCTTGTCAGTTGTTGTCTATTTAAATAATAGTTGCTCTCTATATGGTCTGCTTTTGAGGTGCAACGTGTCAGAAGGCTGCCTTGTGAGACTAGACATTATCTGTACACAAATAACGTTAAATATATAATTTTTTCTGTGTAAGTGCTGAGAATTGAACCCAAGGCCTTCTAAAAGCTAAGTACAAACTCTTTCACAAGTTATGCCCAAGCCCTGCATATAAAATATTTTGAGATATAGAATACATATCTACTATGCTTACATTAATAGAGTATTCCCAATTTTGCCACTTTGTTATTGGTACTAAATCACAAGGAATGTTTAATTATATGGAACACAATTAGCAAAATAGGAAAAATAAATCCTCTTGGTGTAAAAACTAATGAATGTTTCAAATCTTAAATTATCTTTTGAGTTATAAAAATAGTAACTTACCTATATTAATTAAAATAGCCATGAATATAAAAAACGGTTACAAGAGCAATTTATGTGAGTAATGTCATTATATAAGTTATGACATATTTAAATAATTAGAAATTCAATAGAAAATTTGATAAGTATAACTGGCACATTATCGATATGTTGTCAAAACTCAATATATTTCAAAGAATATTAAGAAAATGGAAAATGTGACAGAACTTAGATTCTTTCACATATTTTTCTTTCATCTCTATTTTTATGACATACCACTGCCTGCACAGTTAGTAAACTATAAAATTAGTAAATTAGAATTTCAGTTAAGTAGCAAATTAGTAAAATTCACAAAATAATCTAAAGCATAAAATAACTTTCTTAACAAGTTATGTGTCACACTGATTAGATAACAGGACAAGTTGTGAAAAATAAGAATGCATGCCTCTGCTAGTTATTGATGTAGCCTGTGAATAATAAATTCAAATGCACTGAAGTTGTTATCTGAATTAAACATACTTCAAAACTTATCAATTTATCTATATTTTATATAAACTTATTTTAACTGATACACAAAACCATAAAATTGTACATATTTGTAGAAAACTGTGTGATGTTCTGATATACATATACATTCAGTAATGTTTATACCAGAGTATATATTTAAGTTAAATACTGCAAATCTGTGTTCCAAAGAAAATACTCTTAATTTGTTTACTGTTTTCTTTTCCTGCTAAGAATAATGTGGTATTAAATTTTCTTTAAGTACTATGGAAATATAAAAACTTTTAAAGCAATGAATGAATATCAGTATTAAAATAAACTTACCAATAGAAAAAAATAGAAAAATATTATTTTCAAGATGGATATATGAGAAAAGGATGAAGTTTTAAATTAACATAGTTGGTCAATTAAACATGGTTTAAATTTAATATAACAAACTTGGTTAAATCTTAATAAAATATAAATGTATGTACATATATTTCATATTTGTATATTTGTGTAAATATGCACATAAAAATACTCCTTTAAAACCTTGATATTGATATTAATGATATCAATATTTCATGGTTGAAATATAGCCAGTTTTGGAAAGTCATCCTCATTTTGTCAACCATCTATCCATAACAATTTTTTTCCCAACTAGGTGAATTAACTTTACATATTGTCTTCCCATTAATGGTCAAAATCTGTGTACAATTTTCCCACAGAATTGATGGGTTCATATGCCCATCACAGATGGTGGTAATATCACTATCAATGACAATGGAGTCACTCAGTTTGACTGAATATTATGTCTAAACCACCCAGCAAACTAAAATGACATCCTGTCAATTTCTACATCTTACATATGATCAACAATAGGCTATTACAGCAATAATTAAGCAATAACTCCTCATTGAAATGGGAATGCTATTAAATCCAGACAGCAAGGGGAATGTAATAGTGAAAGATTATAAACTACAGTGACTTTCATTTTACCAGGAGTTAAATGTTTAAAGATCAACTAAGGTAATACCAAGAATCCCAATTCTTCCCAATATCTCCACAAAAGTTTTGACATAAATAGTATTTGTTCATGTATATTAGTTTAATATTATTTCTAATAAATTTTAATTCATTAATATGGAAATATTTTCACCAATGGATGCTTTTCATACAAATTTGGATTTATATATAAAAAATAAATTGAAAAAGAATATTCTCACTCAAAATTGATTAGGAAAGGAACTGAGAAACTGTTTTATTCATGTATATACTCTTAAACTGGTCAGTGAACAAAATATTGAATTGCATTTAACCATGCCATCCTCTAATATAATGGTCACTGAATTTAGGCAATTATCATAATCTGTTTTTCATTAAGTCCTTATCCTGCCATTGTTAGTTGTAAAGCATCATAAATCAAACAACTAAATAGGAATATTAGCCAGGATCACAGTTCTCAGGAGCTATCATCAGCAAAGATCAAATACTCAACTTAAATTTTGTATTTTCTGAAAAAGGAGAAAGAGAAATTAAGTAAATTGCTTAGATTAACATACAGAAATATCTTCCTATGCATACATAAAATACCAAAGTTCACACTTTGTGTAACTCAGCTTTTCATTACTGGAATAATATACCTGAGATAATTAACTTTAAAAAGAAAAGATTTCAGGGTTTTTTGTTTATGTATATAAAAATATATATATTTATTTTTTAATTTATTTTTTAGTTATAGGTGTATTTTATATTTATTTGGTGCTGAGGTTCGAACCCAGTGCCTCATGCATATTAGGCAAGCGCTCTACCTCTGAGCCACAATCACAGCCCCACAGAGGTTTATTTATTTTTGTTGTTGTTGTAGATGGACACAATCCCTTTCTTTCTTTCTTTCTTTCTTTCTTTCTTTCTTTCTTTCTTTCTTTCTTCCTTCCTTCCTTTCTTTCTTTCTTTCTTTCTTTCTTTCTTCTTCCCTCCCTCCCTTCCTTCCTTATTCCTTTCTTTTTCTCTTCTTGTTTTTTTTTTTTTTTTTTTTTTTTGCGCTAAGGATTAAACCTAGTGCCTCATACATGCCAGGCAAGCACTCTACCACTGTGCCACAAACCCAACCCCAGTTTTGAAGTTTTGGAGTTTTTTGTTCCATATTCTATCTACCCATTGGACTGGCAAGGAAGTACAATCTAGCTAGAGCATGTGGCAGAGGAAGCTGCTCACCTCATAGATAGACAGGAAACAAAGAAATAGGAAAGATCAGGATTTTCACTCCACCTTTCTAGGGCCTGCCTCCAATCACCTAAGATTTCTTACTAGACCCCACCTCCTAAATGTTCTACCATCTCCTAATAGTATCACACTAAAGACACACCTGAACTTTTGTGGGGACACTTAAGATACAATAAGATACAAATGGTTAAAAAAAGGGGGGGTGCTCTAAAATAGATCATATATTATGCTACAAAGCAACTCTTAGCAAATATAAAAAAGTAGAGATATTACCCTGCATTCCATTAGATCATAATGGAATAAAATCAAAAATCAAAGATAAAATAAAAAATAAAAGCTACTTTAACAGCTAGAGAATAAATAATATGCTACTGAACAAAAAATGGGTTGCAAAAGACATCCAGGAGGAGATTATAATATTCTTGGATATAAATGAGAACACTGCTACAATGTATCAAAATCTCTGGCACACTATGAAGGCAGTACTAAGAGGAGAGTTCATTGCATGGAGTTCATTCCTTAAAAGGATATAAAAATTCAACAAATAAATGACCTGATATTACATCTCAAAGCCCTAGAAAAATAAAAAAACAAATCAACACCAAAAGCAGTAGAGACAGAAATAATTAAAATTAACTGAAATCAATGACTTCAAAACAAACAAAAAAATTGAAAAAATTGACAAAACAAAAATTTGGTTCTTTGAAAAATAAAAATACAATTGACAAACTCTTAGTCATGCTAATAAAGAGTAGGAGAGAGAAAACTCAAATGACTACCATAAATGATGGAAAAAGAAATATCACAACAGACATTACAGAAATACAGATGAGAATTATAAATTATTTTTAAAATCTGTACTCCAAAAATAATAGAAAATATCAAAGGCATCAACAAATTTCTAGAGTCATATGATTTGCCCAAATTGAATCAGGATGATATACACAATTTAAACAGATCAATTGTAAGCAACAAGATAGAAGATAGCATCAGATGCCAACCAACCAAGAAGAGCCCAGTAATGGATGGAGAGACAGCTGAGTTACACAATATCTTTAACAAAGAATTAATACCTATACACTTCAAATTACTTCATGAAATAGAAAAAGAGGAAACACTTCCAAACCTATTCTATGAGACCAATAACACCCTGATTCCAAAAAAAAAATGCAATGACACATCAAAGAAAGAAAATTCCAGACCAATATTTCTAATGAACATAGATGCAAAAATTCTCAATAAAATTCTGGTAAATCGAATACAAAAATATATCAAAAAGATAATGCACCACGATCAAGTAGGGTTCATCCCAGGGATTCAAGGTTGGTTCAACATTAGGAGATCAAAAAATAAAATTCATCACATCAATAGACTTAAATATGAGACTCATATGATCATCTCAATAGATGAAGAAAAAGCATTTGACAAAATACAGCACCCCTTTGTGTTCAAAACACAAGAAAAACTAGGGATAACAGAAATATATCTAACATCATAAAAACTATCTATGCTAAGCCCGGGCCAACATCATTCTAAATGGAGAAAAATTGAAAGCATTCCCTGTAAAAATTGAAACAAGAGAGGCATGCCCTCTTTCACCACTTCTATTTAACATACTTCTTGAAACACTGACCAGAGCAATTAGAAAGATAAAAGAAATTAAAGGGAGGCAGATAGGAAAAGAAGAACTCAAATTACCAATATTTTCCAACAATATGATTCTATACCTAGAAGACCCAAAAAGTTCCTCCAGAAAACTGCTATAACTAGTAAATTAATTCAGCCAAGTTGCAGGATATAAAATCAACACCCATACATCAAAGGCATTTCTGTATATCAGTGACAAATCCTCTGAAAGGGGGAGGAGACATTTACAATAGCCTCAAAAAAAAAAAAAATCCTTGGGAATCAACTTATCAAAAGAGGTGAAAGGCCTCTACAGTGAAAACTACAGAATGCTAAAGAAAGAAATTAAAGAAGACCTTAGAAAAAGGAAAGATCTACCTTTCTTGAGGATAGGCAGAATTAATATTGTCAAAATGACTATACTCCCAAAAGCACTATACAGATTTAATGCAATTCCAATCAAAGTCCCAATGACATTTCTCATAGAAATAATAAAAAAAAACAGTCATGAAATTCTTCTGGAAAAATAAAAGACCAGAATAGCTAAAGCAAGCCTTAGCAAGAAGAGTGAAGCAGTTGGCATCACTCTAACAGATCTTAAACTATACTACAGAGCAATAGTAACAAAAACAGCATAGTATCGGCACCAAAATATACTTGTAGACCAATGGTACAGAATAGAAGACACAGAGAAAAACCCATACAACTACAGTTATCTTATATTAGACAAAGGCGTCAAAAACATATATTGGAGAAAAGATAGCCTCTTCAACAAATGGTGCTGGGAAAACTAAAAATCCATATGCAACAAAATAAAATTACACCCCTATCTCTCACCATGCACAAAACTCAACTCCATAGTCAAGGACCTAGGAATAAAACCAGAGATACTGAACCTATTAAAAGAAAAAAATAGGCCCAAATTTCCATCATGTCAGATTAGGCCTCAACTTCTTTAATAAGAGTCTGATAGTGCAAGAATTAAAACCAATAATCAATAAATGGGATAGATTCAAACTAAAAAGCTTCTTCTCAGCAAAAGAAACAATCAGTGAGGTGAATAGGGAGCCTACATTTTGGGAGCAAATTTTTACCACACACACATCAGACAGAGCATTAATGTCTAGGATATTTGAAGAACTCCAAAATCTTAACAACAACAACTACAACAAAAAACAAATAGCCCATCCAATAAATGGGCCAAGGAACTGAAGAGACACTTCTCAGAATCAATAAATATATTAAAAAATGTTCAACATCTCTAGCAATTAGAGAAATGCAAATCAAAACTACTCTAAGATTTTATTTCAGTCCAGTCAGAAAGAATACAAACAACAATAAGTGTTGGCAAGAATGTGGAGAAAAAGACACACTCATACATTGCTGGTGAGACTGCAGATTGATGCAGCCAATACAGAAAACAGTATGATGAATCCTTGGAAAACTGGGAATGAAACCACCTTTTGACCCTGCTATCTCCTTCCTCGGTCTATACCCAAAGGACTTAAAAACAGCATACTACAGGGACACAGCCACATCAATGTTTAGGGCAACACAATTCATAATAGCTAAACTGTGGAATGAACACAGAGGCCATTCAGTAGATGAATGGATAAAGAAAATGTGGTATATATATATACACAATGAAATATTACTCAGCAATAAAAGAATAAAATCATGGCATTTGCAGGTAAATGGATGGAGTTGTAGAATATAATGCTAAGTAATTTAGCCAATCTCAAAAAACCAAATGCTGAATATTTTCTCTGATATAAAGATGCTGATTCATAATGGAGCTTGAAGTGAGCTTGGGAAGGTTAGATGAACTCTAGATAGGACAAAGGGGAGGAAGAAGAAGGGAGGGGCCATGGGAAGAGAAAAGACGGTGTAATGAGATAGACATTATTACCCTAAGTACATGTATGAACATATGAATGGTGTGAATCTACTTTGTGTACAACCAGAGATATAATAAGTTGTGCTCTATATGCATAATATGAATTGTAACTCATTCTGCTATCATATATAACAAATAAAAAATTTAAAAAATAAATTAAAAAAGCAATAAAAGGCCTGGGAATGAATCTTTAAGCCCTGGGTTAAGTCCCAGTCTCCTATCCCTGTCTCCTTGTAAAACATTGTTGTGTAGATGATAGTCTGAAACATTACTACCAAACTTGGAGTGGGGAGATGGCCAAGGTTGACTCCAACATCATTCAGGATCCAGCTGGTGGGCACATGCTCCTGCAATGAATACAAGATACATGTCAGACTACATCTCATCAGATCAGTGCAAAAATTGACAACGTTGGTAATCACATTTGTAATTGGAGAAATACACTCTACAGCTTATAATTCAGGTTTGAGTTGAGAGTTTAAAAACAGAAATAAGATATTGCCACACAAAAGAGCTGAATGTTGCTAATGGTTTACACTGAAATTTGGAACACCATTTTCCTAAACTAAGAAGGGTTTCTTGCAGCTAACTACTATGTAAAGAAAGTTTTTATATTATAATGTACATTCTTATCACATATTATGTAGTTAGTTTATAAAATGATTTTCCCCCAGTTTCTTGAACATAGTAACTTCATGTCTTGAATCTGCTCAGTCATGCTATTAATTATTGAACACTGAAATTTGGAATAATATGAATTATGTAGTATACCATGTTAATAGTGAAGGAAAAAAATCAACATGATCATTTGATGCAGAGAAAGCATTTGATATAATCTAATACCTTTTCATAATTAAAAAAAAGACACACACACACACACAAACACACGCACAAAACAAAGATAAAGAAAAACTTCCTCAACCTAATAAAGAACATTCATGAAAAATCTAACATCAAATTTATTACCAGTTAGAGCCACAGAAATTAGGCAAGAAAAAATCTTTGTAAATATCCACTTGAGAAATAAAGAAGAAAAATTATCTATTGCAAGATGGCAAGATCTTGCAAATAGAAAACACTAAGACATTTATCACAGCGAAATCTTGTATCACCTTGGGTTGTAGGCCAGCCTAGTCAATTTAGTAAGACCATGTTTGAAAATAAATATGGATGTAGCTCAGTGGCAGAATACTTGCCTATCATGCACAAGGCCCTGGGTTTGATTTCATCTCCAGTACCACACACAATCTCTGTCTCTGTCTCTGTCTCTGTCTCTGTCTCTGTCTCTGTCTCTCTCTCTCTCTCTCTCTCTCCCTCACACACACACACACACACACACACACACACACACACACACACACACAATCCTAAAGAATACACACAAGTGCACACATACACTTAGAACTATTAATAAATAGGTTCCATTTCTATTTTGTGGAATAGTTTGTGAGCTTGGTATTGTCCCAGCTGGTTGTTTTTTTTTTTTTCTTTCATCTCCAGGTCTTGCCAGGAAGCCAGCCAGGTCAGTTTCTATGATTAGTACTGTTGCTACATTTTAAGGATGAGAGAAATGCTAAGTATCTTGCCCAAGGTCAAAGAGCCAGACAGTATTGCTTCCTGAGCTTGGGTCTCCAGAGAGCAATACTCTTCCCTTCCAGGAGACATTGGTCCTAGCCCCTCAGCACCTCCCTACATCCCCAGGAAACAAGCTTCTCTGAATGTAGAACAGACAGACAGGGCAGCCATAAAAAAAACAGCAAAAAAAATTATGAGGATTAAACAGTCATGAGGGTCATGGAACTCCCAAGAGGGGAGTAAATGAGGACTCAGGCCCAAGGAGCATCCATGTGGGGCTCACATCTTGGCATTGCATGAATATTATGGTGTCATTGGGTGGATGGGGCCTCCTGATGCAGCACTGGGTGGATGGAAAGATAAAAAAAGGAGTCAGTATATGGGGGTACTCCACCCTGCAGCTCATAGTCAATTCCCTGGGCCCCTGAAGGCAGGACAAAGGAGAAGGCTAGCATCAAAAGTTACTGCAAGGGCCCTTGAGGAGCACTGAGGGTCACTCCATATGTTTCACATGGGAATTAAAGTAAAAATTTTCAATAAAAAAGGATCTCTTTTAAAACATTATAAACTACTGAACTAGTCTCAGTCTTCATTAACAGCTGAGGAAACTGAGGCCCAGGAAGATAAGGGGCTGGCCCAAGGCCAACCAGCTAGTTAGTAGGGCACTCTTTTTCTTTTATCTATCCAGAAACACCTGGGTGTGCTCTGAAGCCCAGTGACCTGTACCTCTACCTGTACCGTCCAGGTGTATAATCCTGCTCTTAAGCTACAAAACAGCTTTGGCTTCAGGGCCAGCCCCACCTGAGGGGCTTCCCCCCCATACATGTGCAACCCACAGACACCCCTCTCCCAATGCACACCCACTACTCCACACCTCTCAGATATCATCATCCTTGCCACTCCCTGGGGGGCCCTGCCCATCTGAGTCAAAATCCATAGTTTGAAAGTTGGTCCTAGGAAGGTCTGTGGGATGGCTTGCTAGGAAGTATCTTGGTGAGAAAAGGGCCTCCATGGGCTCCCACTCATTCCCTCGTCCTTCTGGAGCCACACAGCTTCCAACATTTACCTGGGGCATGACAGCCCAAATGCAGGGAGTCAAAACCTACCTTGGCATAGACTCCTTAACCACACTCACCCCACATCTTGGAAACCACAGAGTGCAGGGTTCTCATCTGAAAGCACCACCAGGCTGCAGTTCCCCTCTACCTCATTTCCTGGGTCAAGAACCTAGAAAGTCAAGAATAGTAAAGTTCCCAGAGATTCTCAGAGTGCCCTGGAGAAACCCCAAAGGAAAGGAACTTGTGAGTGTCAGGGTCTAGCAGATGGGGTTAGGGACCAAGAAGGAGTCTCAGCTTCACCCCACCCCACCAGCCCTAGGGTTTGTCATTTGAGACTTTGGCTTACCAACTCACTTGGGTCCCAGGGGTGCAAAGAGGGCGATGTAACAGTTCCTGGCACAGCTCTGGTTAAAGGGATTGTCCCCCTGAAAGAATTGGCTCTGAATGGAGATGGAAATGGGAAGAGGAGCTCTGAAGCAGCAGGACTGGGCAAGGCCATCTGCCAGTGACCCTCACTAAGTTGGTCATCTAAGACAGGGCTTAACCCAGGCCTGGAGGAAGACTCCAAGGCCAGGGAAACCCAAGTGTGAATCAGGGTCTCCTGCCTTCCTGGACTTCTAGGAAGTGTGTCCTCCCCCAACATATTTGAGAGCAGCTCTCCCCAGACACTGCTGACTCTGCACCCACCTCTCCTGCCTTCTCAGGGCTCCTCATCCCCTTGTGCCTCCCTGTGCAGCATCCTTGCTCTGTCTCCATTGGCCACACCTGTCCTCCCACCACGTCCTTCCAGATGCCTTATAAGCTCTTCCTTGTGCTGCTTCACAACTGCTCCAAAGACAATTTCAGCACCACACTCTCACTTCACTTTCCCACCTCTCATTTTTTTCCTAAACATGTGCCTTCACTGAATTTCACTATCCAGGAGAGCAATGGCAGCAGGAATGCGCAGTCATATTTTCCTGATCAAAAATCACATGGCCCAGGAAAATCTGGGCTGAAAGCCTTCCGTACAAAAAGCAGTAAAGGTCAAGCTCAAAGGTTAAATCCTCTCTTGAGCACTGACTGCCTTCTCATCTCTCTTATTCCACTTTCTCCTTTCTCTCTCCATCCATCCACTTTGCCCAATAGCCCCCCTCACCCCCAGACTAGGTTGAGTCTCAACAAAGTTTCAAGGGCTTTAGCTAGCAAATATCCTGTCACACTGGGAAGTGGGCCATCAGTATGTGTCCATCCCCAACTCTCTGATGGCCCACACATGAAGACTTTGATCTTCAACACTATTCTCCACTAGAACAAACTGGGATTACACTTGAGGACAGCTCTAGAATGTCCCACCACGTCCGAAAAGCAAAATGAACCATTGTGCTCTATGAGGTTCTGCCTCCTTTAACATGTTCACAGCACTTAAGAAACTAGCATCATGCCAGGTTCAGTACTGCATGTCTGTAATTCCAGTGACTTGGAAGGCTGAGGCAGGAGGAATTCAAGTTCAAGGCCAGCTGCAGAAAGTTAGCAAGACCCTCAGCAACTTAATAAGACCCTATCTCAAAAGAAGATATAACAAGAATTGGGGATACAGCTTCACTGGTAAAGCACCTCTGAGTTCCATCCCTAGTACCAGAAAAAAAACAAATAACAGCAGAGTACAAGATAGTGCCCCACGATCAAGTGTGGTTCATTCCAGGGATGCAAGGTTGGTTCAGCATACAGAAATCAATAGATATAATTCATCATATCAATAGACATAAAGACAAGAATTATATGATCATTTCAATAGATTCAGAAAAAGCATTTGACAAAATACAGCACCCCTTCATGTTCAAAACACTAGGAAAACTAGGGATAGAAGGAACATACCTCCACATTGTCAAAGCTATATATGCTAACCCAAAGGCCAACATCACTAATAAATGGATAACAGTTGAAAGCATTCCCCCAAGAACTCACCAAGATAAGGATGCCCTCTTTTACCACTTGTATTCAACATAAGACACTAGCCAGAGCAATTAGAAAGATGAAAGAAGTTAAAGGGATATGAATAGGAAAAGAAGAACTTGAACTATCACTAGTTGCCAAAAAACATTATTCTATTGAGAAGACCCAAAACATTCCACCAGAAAACTTCTAAAACTAACAAATAAATTCAGCAAAGTCGCAGAATATAAAATTAACATCCACAATTCAAATGCATTCCTATACATCAGTGATGAATACACTGAAATAGAAATTAGGAAAGATATCCCATTCACAAATGCCTTAAAACAGAACAAAACAAACAAAATAATATGTGGAAAACAATCCAACAAAATCAGTGAAAGACGTCTACAATGAAAACTATAGAACACTAAAGAAAAAAAATTGAAGAAGACCTTCGAAGATGAAAAGATCTCCCATTCTCCTGGATAGGCAGAATTAACATTGTCAAAATGGCCATACTACCAAAAGTGTTATACAGATTTAATGCAATTTCCATTGAAATCCTAATGACATTCTTCACAAAAATAGAAAAAGCAATCATGAAATTCATTTGGAAAAATAAGAGACCCAGAATAGCCAAAGCTATTTTCCTTAACAAGATAAGATCCATAGTAACAAAAATGGAATGATATTGGCACCAAAATAGACTCATAGGCCAATGGTACAAAGAAAAGACAGAGATAAGACCACATAAATACACTTATCTCAAACTAGACTAAGTCACCCAAAATATGTATGGATAAAAGATAGCCTCTTCAACAAATGATGCTGGGAAAACTGGATATCCACATGTAGCAAAATGAAATTAAACCTCTATCTCTCACCCTGCACAAAATTCAGTTCAAAGTAGATCAGGGACTTAGGCACTAGAACAAGACCATGAACCTAAAAGAAGAAAAACTATATCCAAATCTCCATCATGTCAGCTTAGGAACTGAATTCCTCAACAAGACTCTTGAAACACAAGAAGTAAAACCAAAGAATCAATAAATGGGAGGGAGTAAAAAAAAAATATCTTCTCAGCAAAGGAGACAATCAATAATGTGCACAGAGAGGCTACAGAATGGGAGAAAAATCTGTATCACACCCACATCAGATAGAGCATTAATATCCAGGATATATAAGGAACTCAAAAACTTAACACCAAAAAACAAATAACTCAATCAATAAATTGGGCTAAGAAGCAGACACTTCAAAAACAAAAATACAAAGGATCAACAAATATGTGAAAAATGTTCAACATTTCTAACAAGTAGAGAATGCAAATTAAAACTACTGTGAGATTCCATCTTACTTCAGTCCGAATGGCAATTATTAGGAACATAAGTAACAATAAATTCTGGTGAGGATGTGAAGACTGGTGGGACTGCAAATTGGTGCAATCACTCTAGAAAGCAGTGTGGAGATTTCTCAGAAAACTTGGAATGGAACCATCCAGTTATTTCATTCCTTGGTTTATACTCAAAGGACTTAAAGTCAGCGTACTACAGTGATGCAATCACATCAATATTTTTAGCTTGTCAATTTACAATAGATAAACTGTGGAACCAACTTACATGTCCTTAAGCTGAAGAATGGATAAAGAAAATGTGGTACATATACACAATGGAATATTACTCAGCCTTCAAAAAGAATGAAATCTTGGGCATTTGCTGGTAAGTGGATAAAATTGGAGAATATAATGCTAAGCAAAATAAGCCAATCCCAAAGAATCAAAGGCCAAATGTTTTCTCTGATATGCAGATGCTAATTCACAATAAAGGCTAGAGAAGGGACAGCAGGGAATGGAGGGAAAGGACAGGGTATGAGATTTAGGAATCGTAGGAGAAGGCATTGGACATTATTTTCTATATGCACATATGATACTTATCCAGTGTAATTCTACATCACATACAACCAGAAGAATGAGAAGTTATACTTCATTTATTTATGGTGTGTCGAAATGCATTCTACTGTCATGTGTAATTAATTAGAACAAATAAATTTTTTTTAAAAAAAGAATTCTGAAGTGAGGTTATAAGATACACAATGCAAATTAACTCTATGAAATAAAAATAAAATTTGACAATATTTTAAAAAGTCTATATAAGCAATTTTCCTGAAAATCCTAATTCTAAAAGAGTGTACTATGGTGAAAGGTGTATATAACCAGTCCTAGCAACTAAAAAAATGGAGAGAAACAATTCCTGAAATAGAATGACTGGTGATACATGAAAAAAACTTATAAAACCACATTTTCAACCAGAATGGTGGGTTCTTTGTAAGGTAAATACAACTAACACCAACCCTAAATCCATCTGAGTAAATTGGCTTAAAATAAAAATCAAACAAAAATGTTTAACAGTAGTCAAGTGAGAAAAGTGAAATGATAGGAAAAAAAATGTATCCTATAGACAGGAACAAAAAGAAAGCTGGCATACTTATATTAAATTATAGTAAAATTAATTAGAGTTTTATACTAAAAATTGTTTGTGGGGATAGAAAAATTCATAAGGAAGCTAGGATTAAACCTTTGGGATCATATATAAAAAAAAAATCTATATTTGTATACTCCCTAAAGTCATGGCTGCAAATTTTTCAAAATGAAAAAATGAGATAATTCAATGAAGTAATAAACAAAATCGCTATCAAAATTTGAGATTTTAATACATGTCTCATAGTATGTGAACAAGCAAAAAACAAAATCAATAAGGATGAAGAGTTCAAAAAATTGTAAAAATTAAAATAAAGAACATCTATAGGAGATTTCACCCAATACATTACATAGTATCTTCACACACAGAACATTTAATAAATTTAGGCACACATTGAATTATAAATTTAATAACAAGTGATATGAAAGGATTAAAACTGTGAACTCTGTTTTGTTTTAACAAAGTTGAATCAGACTACAAATTAATCACAAATATTTGTATATTAAAATATGTTTACACAAGTCAGAATACTTCTGTTTTAACGCTGAATCAAATGAGAAAACACAACGAAATTCATGTAAAAGAGTACTGTTCTCTGAGTAGGTAAATCTGCATATGTACATCAACTGAGTTTGGTTTCTATATGTTGTAAGGGGAGATGTGTCAATCTAGCTGCTTTCTATCCAGATTGACGAAACTGCATAAGATTTGTTTCTTCTTTTAACATTGATTCTTATGTGGGCAGACAGTTGAATCTGGCCAGCAGGGATCAAGGCAGTTTTCCTGGATTGGCTGCTGGTGACAGAGTCATATTTGGGGAAAAAAACAAAACAAAACAAAACATTTTTTTAGTATTTAAGCTACATTTCTGGCCTTTGGGTTTTTTAACACAGTTTCTAATGTAACATAATTAGCAAGAAAATAATGATTTACAAGTTTTTTTTTTTAATGTATGTATTCACTCCTTATTTTTAAAGGTATAAATGAACAATAAAAGAGCCAATTCATTACTGTTATTAAATATTTATTCCTACTAAATGTTTATTTCCTACTAAATTATTGCCTTTAGTATTATATGACCACTTATTATAATTTATTTCTGATGTCAAAGTAATATCTCACTGTGCAATCCCTTGATTATACAATTTTGTTTTAGTTTTGATTAAATTTTCCTTCATTTTATTGATGTTCTTTTGAATAAATGAAAATATGCAAAATAAGTTACCTTTCATATGTATCAAAATCAGAACACCATAAAAAAGAAAAAAAAAGAATATTTAAGCACTACCGTATATGTGTGAAAATGTTGAAATAACCAAAGGCTGTCAACTTTAGATTTGGTACATAATCTTTAGTACATTCTACAATGAACTATTATGTAACAATTAGAAATAATGAAGTATAATGTATTCCTATCTTAAATGTTTATCAAATGTGTTGTTAAAAAATAATCAGATGCCAATATGCAGATATTATATGATTTCATTTATATCAAGTTTAAAAGGAAAGGCAAAACTAATCAGTAGAATAGAAGTGAGCTTATTGGTTAATTTGAAGAAGAGAAATACTCATATTTGGTAATGGGACATATAACTAATATAATAAGTGCTCCATAAATAGGCAAGGATCTCAATGTATTCCTATACTTCTTAAAATACCTTTGCTTTTTAACATTACAAGGCACAAAGTGCTTTTAAAATTAAATGCTCCCTCAGTACATTACCCTACATCTCATGACAGCATTGACATTATCTACAACTTGCTGCACTTTACTGTTGCATCTTTTGTCATTAATTATAGGACATACTGTTTTCTATCCTAATTTAGAATATAAATTCTCTAAGGGCAGGAAGTTTGTCCTCTTGCATTCTGCCCTCTTGATGTCCAGAAGAGTGTCTGGCATATAAAGGTGTCTTTATAAGAATTTTTGAATAAAACAAAGAAATTATCAAATTAGTTTTTATCTATCTTCCTCTCCTCTTAAAGGAATTTACTTAATATTCAATGAGAACATTATAAAATAAACACATAAAAGAGAAAAAAAGAAGCAGGAGACGTAAGACTTAGCAGATGACTCCTAAACACCATCATGAGTTCTATAATATAAGAAAGCAGAGTGTGATAATATATTTTCTAAAAAGGTTATTTTGGTAGTTAGGCTACATATACCCACATATACCCACATATTTTGGTAGATAGGCTACATATACCCACAAGTGGTTGCAAATATTTACTGAGCTCCTTATTTGAGAATGAATTAACATGGGAAAGTTTTAACAATGTTCTCAGTACTTGTTGACTGATCTGTAAAAGGAGAATAGCTTAGCAGACTTGGAATTGTGATTGATGGTAAGTACTAATACTTATAGTATCCACTAAAGATCAATTTGTTGAAAGTTGGAAAATAATCTTTAGTCATAGAATGATGTTGATTTGAAAGAAATGGATTCTTGTCATATATTATAAATTTTGTTTTTCTTAATAATGGTATATTTCTTACTTACCAACAAGTATGTTGCTCAACAAAAGTTTATTTATTGACTCCCTCACCTACATGTGGCCATGGGATGACATTCTAGCCAAAAGAATAAGAACTGAACATTCAAGAACAAGATATAGGTTTTCAGGATCATATCCCCAGAGGGAATGAGGGATCATTCCCTTTACACTTCCTCTTTCTCCTGGTGTCAAATAAAATTCACACGGTCCAGTAGGTTCAGCAGCCACTGGGACCACAAGTTGGAATCCACATGAAGTCTTTGTCATCAATTTTTTTGCAACATCATTTTAGGCCTGTATGTTCTACCTATAATTTGATGGTAGAGTAATACTTTCTGTTTTTAAGTAACTGTATTTTTAAATCCCTTTGATACATCAGCTTAACAGATCCAGGCTGATAAAACTGTGAAGCATTGTAAGGCTTGGAAAGATTTGGGTTGATAAAGGGAAAATTTTTGTTGTTTAAGTTCTCCATATGCAAAATGATGATTCCTGCTCTCATTTTCAACCCTAGTCAGTCTATAAAATATAAATGAAGAAAACAAACTCTTTTCATAAATTTAAGGTAAAAATAACCTGTATGTGAAGAAACAGATTTGCAATATAATGTTTGAAGTGCAAGTGATCCCCAGTTTATGATGGTTCAACTTGGTTCTTTCAACTGCAGGATGGTGTAAAAACTACTTACTTTTCTGTGGCAACTACAGTTTGAATTTTGATGTTTTTCTTGGGTTTGTGTTGCTGGGCAGCAGGTCCCAGTCTCATGTGATCACATGAGTAAACAACCAATACTCAAAGTTAGGTATATTAAATGCATTTTTAACTTACTAGGATCTTATTGGGATGTACTCCTATTGTAAGTTGAGAAGCATTTGTAATTTAAGTCATGCTGTAAAGATAGACAGACTAGGCATTCAAGTACAAGTAACTGCTGAGTTCTTGAAAAAAGTTAGTTGACCTCTTTAAGTCTAAATTTTCTCATCTCAAAAAATGGTGGCTTTTTTTTTGGTTATGATCCTGCAATCTGTACACATGGGAAAAATAAGAATTCATACCCCTTTTGAATTAAATGTATGATATATGATATGTCAAGATCATTGTAATGTTTTGAGCAACCAATTAAAAAAAATGGTGACTTTGCCAGGGACAGTGGTGCAGGCCTGTAATCCCAGCTATTCTGGAGGCTGAGGCAAGAAGATAGCGAGTTCAATGCCAGCCTTAGCAAAAGTGAGGTGCTAAGCAACACAGTGAGACGCTGTCTCTAAATAAAATACAAAATAGGGCTGAGGATATGGCTTAGTGGCTGAGGGCTCCTGAGTTCAGTCTCCAGTACCCCTCCCCCCACCTCCATCCCCACCCCCCAAAGAAAAGGAGACATTAAGTTCTTCTACCTAAATAGTCTTGGGAGGAGTCATACATGTTACACTCATGCTAAATAAAGTACATGCTAAGTATTTTTAAATTATAATGAAAAATAGCTATTTTAATTATCATTTTTGAAGGAGGTTGTACATTTAATGTTCATACTAATTCTCCATAAATAACTATTAAAAAAATTAATAGTTTAAACTACAATTCTCCCTAAAAGTCTAGGTTGTGAAACAAATACATTTTTGTCTATATATATCGTGACCATCTTGTGTCTGAAAGTTATGAGAATTTTAAAGCCATACTTTCATCATTATTCAACATATGTTAATTTTCAATACCTTAGAGTCTGTAAAAAATCTTCAAGAAATCTACAATTCCAAGAGATATCTGGGGAAAAATGTGTGAAAACATTGATACCTATTTGAACTAGAACACTAAAATAACCAATTGCAGAGAAATCAAAAAAGAAATTACATTGTCAAAATTCTTTTTTTTTTTTAGAGAGAGACAGAGAGAGAATTTTTTTAATATTTTTATTTTTTAGTTGTTGGTGGACACAACATCTTTGTACGTGGTGCTGAGGATCGAACCCAGGCCACACGCATGCCAGGCGAGCGCGCTACCGCTTGAGCCACATCCCCAGCCCTACATTGTCAAAATTCTTAGTTGAGTGTGATAGCTGAGCATGATGGCACCCACTTGTAATTCCAGGCATGCATTATTTTATTTATTTATTTGTTTGTTTGTTTGTTTATTTATTTATTTATTTATTTTTAATTTGTTCTTTTCAGTTATACATGAGAGTAGCAGTTCTTTTCTGATAATGAGGTCAGTAATTAAAACCAACAATAAGGATGCCTTGTGTTTTCTTAAGTAAAGGGAGATTAGTGTAAAGAAGCAACTAAGACATAGGCATTCCTAGAACAGTAAGATAAAGTGGGCTGGGTGCAGAGACAGATGCCTGTGATCCTAGCTCATTGGCAGGCTGAGGCAGAGGATTGCAAGTTTGAGTCCCACCCAGGAAACTTAGTGGGACCCTGTCTCAAAATAAAAGTTTAAATAAAGTGTGAATACTGTATACTCCTATTTTCACCCTTGTACCTTAAAAATAAACAAAAGGAAAATGGATCATAATGAGGGTTATGTGTCCATGAAAATACAGGATGAGAGCACCGCTGAAATACAAGCCATTTTATTAAAGTTGTGCTTTGGGTAGTTTGGGAAGATATAAAGATTTAAACAGCTATACTTTGCCTTGGTTAGAAAATATTTTACCAAAATCATTCTGAAATTCAGATTCCCTTGGAAATTTCTATATAAAAAGTACAGATCATTAGATGTCAGGAATTTCACTCTCAGCCTCCTGTATTTTATAGGGACTTCTTAAGTGAACATTTCATTTATATGAAAAGTTTTCCGGGGCTGGAGATGTGGCTCAGTGGTAGAGTGCATGCCCAGCATGTGAAAGTCCCTGGATTCAATCTTTAGCACCACATAATAAATAAATAAATAAATAAATAAATAAATAAATAAATAAATAAATAAAATTTTTTTAAAAAGTTTTCCAATAGGGGCTATTTAGTTCTCAACTATCCTCAGTACACTTTTCCCATTTTTGAATATTAGCACAAGAAGTAAACAATAGTTTTATTAGACACAGGAAGCGGTAATCTAATAGAGAATGTACCTAACCTGTGAATGAGATAGATCCATGAGTGTTACCTGCCAAATGTCCATTGACTTCGTTGTTTTTGGACTTTATGACTCAGGTCCCTAAACTTAAATGCTGAAATAGACAGCACACTGTGCTCTTCTCTGAATTACATCATGTTGACTAGAACAGCTGTGCTTTGTCCTGAGTTACTCCATTTTTAAGGCAGCAGTTTCACTTAGCTACTCCATTTTGTGTACAGGCGCTAAGACAGAAAGACTTGGTAACTTGTCTGGGTAAATTGATAAAGCCCAGATACTGGGTATAGAGAACATATCAAAAAGAAAAACCTCCAGCTACACAGCACAATCATAGGGCACAAACTGAAAAATAAATTCATCATGCTTACAGAAATGGCTAACTGTAAATTTACTGAATTCCATCAGAAACAACTAGGCCTAAGAGCTTATCAGACACACCAAAAAAACAGAAAACCATGCAACCGACTCACCTGATACCTGTAAAAAGACAAATACCTAAGGTAGTGGTATGGTGGTACACACAGATCTGCCATCTATCAGACCACCTGGTGCATATGCCATGAGGTAGACACAACAAAGTTCCAACTCTGTCCCAGGGCCTTCATTCCAGCTCAATTTATGATTATAGTTTAGATGATATATCCCCCCAAATTTTACTTGTGAGAAAATGAAAGCGTTCACAGATGAAATAAGTAGATTATGATAACTGCAATGTAATCAGATTATTCTATGGTTATGGATTAACTGGATGATAACTGTAGGCAGGCAGGGTGTGTCTGCAGGTGTTCCTTTAGGGTTTATAATATGTCCCTGGTGAGAAAAACTCTCTGTCTTGTTTCCTAGTTGCCACATCCTGAGCAGCTTCCCTCTGCAGTGTTCTTCTGCCATGATGTTCTGCCTCACCTCTGGCTCACAGCAGTGAAATCAGCTATCAGGGAACTGAGATCTCTAAAACCATTATCCAAAAATAAACTTTTCCTAATGTCTAAAGTTCTTGTCAGGCGTTTTGGTCACAGCAGCAAAAAAAAAAAAAAAAAAAAAAAAAAGCTGAGTAAAACACTATGTTAATGGCATAGTTCACTCAGAAAAACTGACCACCTCTTTATAGAACCGGCAGTTCTTCAATTCCCAGGCAAAGGAACTTTTAGATAGGACATTGCTTCCAATAAGACCATGTTGAAAGAGTTTTAATAATCTTAAGGAAAAGTTGGTTGGCCATGGGAAGATATTTTTACTTTTGAGTTTATGCTCAAATGGTTTAAGAAGATTCAAGGAATAAAACATTAGAATAAGACAAAATCAACAATGTAATAGTTTAGGATTGATGAACCCTATAAGGCGAAGTTCACAAAGAAAATATTAAGTAATTTGAATGTGAGTTGTTCACTCAATTGGAGTGATTTTT
This sequence comes from Ictidomys tridecemlineatus, assembly GCF_052094955.1. NCBI lineage: Eukaryota > Metazoa > Chordata > Mammalia > Rodentia > Sciuridae > Ictidomys > Ictidomys tridecemlineatus. The sequence goes on from NC_135479.1 coordinate 108,268,542, forward strand.
GTCCAGATAGACAGTGATTCTATGGCAATAAAGATAAGTATTGATTTTTAAGCATAATATACAGTGTGTTCCTCTAAGTTGAACTGAGAAAAACTGAACAAGTTGCCCAAATTCTTCAATATTATCCTGTTTAGGTAAATTTTTATATCACATATTTTCACCAAATACTTGATGAAACCTCTTATTTATGAAGCCCTAACATGAGGACATATCTATATGGCTTTAAGTCTTTTGGAAGGAATAAAATGAACTTTTAAATTAATTTATTTTTATAAAGTAGGTTGGAGTGGGAATAGAGAGAAATTTTTATTTATCATTCTTATAATAAGAATGAAAATTTTGAAAATTAAAAATCTCAAGGGCTGGGTCTGTGGCTCAGTGGTAGAGCGCTCACCTAGCACCTGTGAGGCCCTGGGTTCGATCCTCAGCACCACACAAAAATAAAAAAATAAGGGTATTGTGCCAACTACAATATATTTTAAAAAATCTCAAAACCATACACAAAAAGAAATAAACATTAAAAAGGTGAATTATATATTTAGAAGCAAATCATGAATAGAGATTTTTTTGTCCTTTTCTTCAAACCTTCATTTATAAGGACATTTTCAAAGCTGGGAAGTTTTTCAGTAGCTCTACCCATTAATTAATAATCCACTAGTAAAAGAATCGATTTTTGAATTTGCATAGACAAATGACATAGAAACATCACTGAGGAATTTTAGAGGACATATTTTCATGCCAAAATGCTGTGCATTCACATTAAAATACATGTAGTCCAGATAAGGTTGTTAAATAATTGTTGGAAACACAAAGGCCTTATATTAAATTATCACATCTTAAAAAAGAGAAACGCCTACCATTGTGTTGTTTCTTTTTTTAACTTGTACTTACAGCAACAAAACTTGAATCAGGAAATTCTATTTTTTAAACAAGAACCTTCACAGAAAAGTGTTCAACAATTAACTCTTGGTAGCTTCAGATGCTGGGTTGATTCCTAAGTCTTCGTCTTCTGTCCTTTGGGAAATTTAGATTATAAAATTCAAAGGCTGACCTTGGTTCTGATTTTATAAGGAATATTATATTCAGTTCGGCCTTCACAATCTAGATTGGAAGAAGATGAAAGGATTTGCTGAAATTGAACACTATGCCTACAGTCCAAGGAAGAAAGAAAAAAAAAGTTAAACTTGCAGCATCATAAATTAAACATGAGCTACATGCTAATAGCATAATCCAAGAGCACCAGATTTTCTGCATTAAGTGAAAGTGTAGGTTAGTTTAATGGTAAGACAAGTGAACAACTTGGGTAGAAAAACATATAAATTGAAATAAAAATTGTGATTCTACATTGTATGAAACACTTGCAAATGAATTAAATTTCTACATAAAAGGTAGCTAAAAATAACAAACTTTTAAATCAGATTAAATCATTTTGTATGTGTACTGTAAATTCAATTTTATCTTCATAATAAATTTTATAAAATGTTATTTCAAAAGTATGCTTAATTACCAATTTATTTAAAAATAATTCTAGGAAAAGTTACCAATGACTTATATTAAGGAGGGCATCTTTAGTATTAATTGACAGTCCTTGGACTCACTTAGGAAAAGTTACTTTGTTTAGAATGAAACATCAGCAGGACTGGGGATGCCGCTCAGTGGTAGAGATAACATCTACCAGGCCCCAGGTTCAATCTGCTGCACTGCTGGGTCAGGGCATGGAGTGGCAGATGCAGCCAAATTGATTCTTATTTACAGTTAAAAACTTTTAAAATTCAGATTTATAAAACTTACCATTAAAATTGGAGTTTCTGAAGATATAAAGTCACAAAAACTAAAACGTGGCATGGTAGACGAGGCAAAATGTCTTTCCAACTTACTAAGAAAAACATCATTTGTCCCATGCTGAGAAAACAGGCTTTTTGTCATCTTTAAGTGTCATGCACAAAGGTGTTTCTGTCCTTGCTGTCGCATTTACCACTGATTAATGTTTTTATTTATTAAATTCATTGTCAAAATTGCTTCTTTTGAAGAGAGGTGGAAGGGCACCATATGGGTACCATGTCCCACCTTTCTTGTAAGTGCAGCTCTGTCCACATTCAGGCTTTGTGATGCCAATAGTTGATAGTAAAATGTAGAAATCTGCTTTACTTCATTAATTAACACTAACTTCAATGTTTTCCAATTAAAATACATTCTTCACTTTAGAAATGTTTTGGAGTGAGTAAACACAGCTTGATTGTAGCAAGAGAGTAATGTGATCAGAGGATGATGGTTACAAGAATTACATATTCATTCCTCAATATTTGGATGTAAATGAATCCAGAATCATAAAAGCCAAATGCTGAGAATCCAAATAAACAATGTCAAAGTCAATTTTCTAGGAATGACAAATTGGACTTTGATTTATTCGATGCTGTGTCATTCCATTTTTTTTTAAAGTGTTTATCATTGTGACAGGATAATTTAGAAAAATAAGCTGTTTTCTATTTATCAGCTCTAGGTATTTTCCTTATCCATTCCAAGGCAGACGATAGACATGCACACACAAGCTTCTGCCTCAGGTGTATCACAACTCAGACCTGAAGGTAAAAATTGAAATAAATTTCCTCAACCCTCAATCTTCATTCAGGCTCCTTCCTTCCTTCCTTCCTTCCTTCCTTCCTTCCTTCCTTCCTTCCTTCCTTCCTTCCTTCCTTCCTTCCTTCCTTCCTACCTGGGACTAGTTTTAAAGCAATATATATTTAATGAGTATTTAGTAAATTCTCAGTGATTTCAGGGACAGAGGACATAACACTGAAAAGGACACCAGAAAAATGTGTTACCAGAGAAATAAATTATAAAATTTTAAGTTATGTTACTAAAGAAAAAATAAAAGACACTCTTCACATATGAGCCACATCTCTCTTATATACATTGGGAAATTAGTGGCAATGATTTTAGTAACTATGTATGTACCAAGTTTTAACTATATGTCATGTACTGGGTGATATGGGTTTTACTCACAATATTTATGCAGTTCTCATGATGATAACATGATCATTTCAGTTTTACTACCGAGGTAAATGTGAAGCTTTGAGAGTTATAAAACTAAAATTTTAGCTCAAGATCTGTGTGATCTCTGAAAGAATAAAAGGTAATTATTAAATTGTTATATATGTATATAAACATAACCAAAAAAGCAAGAGAAAACATTAATGTTACTTCAACAGTAAAGTAACGCCTCTGATTTTAGTGACCCTTACTAAGTGTAAAGAAAAGGGGGGAAAAAAAAAGAACAGAATACTCTCACAAAGAGGAATTAAGAAAAATGAGAGCATCAGGTGCTGAAATGGCCTTAGGAAATGTTGATTCTTAAAAATTTCCTCAAAAGTGGGAAGTCCAAGTGAGAAGAACCCATAATCCTGTTATTGATAATAACCCCAGGACACTGAAATGATCATGTTTGGTAAACTTATGGAATCTCAACACACATACTTGACAACACTTGGATCCCAAAGCAGAAGACTCACTATTAATGAGGCCTGGACATTCTGAAAGGGCACAACAGAGGCCTCTGGTGTAGACTGAGGAGAGGTCGGTTCTCCTCAATGTGTCCTAGACAGTATCAGATCCCTGCAGTTGTCATTTCTTGCTGTTAGTGGAGGGGGTGTCTTTTCAAAGACTAACTTTGAATTTCTAACTAACATAATGGATGGGTTAAATAAATATGATATTTTTATTTTTAGCAATGATATAAAGTTCCACTTTTCTGACTATGGAGGTTGCATCATCTAATATTTTTATAGGAAACTAAATTATAACACCAGTAATTAGAAAACATTAATTTTGAAGCACTGAAAATTTAGAGAAGGTGAATGTCGTACTTCATAAGAGAGTGAACTATGCCTAAGGGATGTCTGAAACATCACTGCATAAAGCACTGTAAGCCTGGTGGGCACAGGATGCTCTACAGCCGTCTAAGCAGGAATGAGTCTATGGTAAGTATAGAGTCATAACTGTCTTATAAAGTCTGCTTGGTGATTCCCAGTAGATTGTCAAGAAAAGGAGGGGCAAGGATGATGCACTTTAAATTTTCTCTTATGGACTAAATTAAAAATAAGCAAATAAGCAAACAAAAACTTCAACTTTTCCAGGAAATGGATAGAAATCTCAAACTTGGTGTTGCCAATGTTCTGTTAAAAAAAAGTCCATCTTCTTTTCCTTTGAGGGACATGTTCATCTAAGACAGAGGCTCATAACCAAGTCCATAAAAAAAAAAAAACAATTGCAATATCGTGCGAATACCAGAATTGGTGGTGACTTATAGAAACAAAATTCCTTCAGTTAGAACATAGATGTTGTCTTGATTATGTTGTTCTGTTTTCATTCTGAGACAATAAGAATATTTACAGAAAGTGATGTGTTTTCTTGTCATATCGAGGTGGCAACATGGGTAGGAGGCATAATTATGAGATAGAAAAGGATAAGCAGTGGAGAACAGGGAAGCGACAGTCAAGGTCAACAAGAGGGAAAAGACAAGAACAGTCATTTTATCTATCTATCTATCTATCTATCTATCTATCTATCTATCTATCTATCTATCTGGTTATTTATGGTACCTTGGATTGAACTCAGAGGCACTCGACCAATGAATCACATCCCCAGCCCGATTTTGTATTTTATTTAAAGACAGGGTCTCACTGAGTGGCTTAGTGCCTCACTTTTCCTGAGGCTGGCTTTGAACTTGCAAACCTCCTGCCTCAGCCTCCCAGACTACTGGGATTAAAGACATGGGCCCCTACACCCAGCTAAGAATTGCCATTTTAACATGACTTGACATGGCCCAACATGTTAAAAGACACTCCTGTTTCTCAGAAAGGGTGTAAGTTTCCATCTTGTAAAAAGTGACAGTGTAATCTGTATTGCACTTGTGCATGGGGCTTAAGTCTCCATCTTGCTGAAAGTGACTGCATAGACCACAATCTGACCTGTGTCTACTGCAAGACAATTGAAATACCAAAACAAATCAAGAGGAACTTATCAACTTCTCCTTATGTGCTTTTAAAAGGAGGGGCACTGTGAGAGTTAAAGAACACTCCTACCCCTCCCAGGTGCACTACCCAGGGGATTCTGAATCTCTCAGTTTCTAGTTTATATTTTTAGTAAAATTCTTGCTAGTTTGCCTACCTCAGCCCTGTTCACAGTGTTAATTATTTGACTTCTTGGAACATGAACCCAATCCTGACTCCTGCTGGTAACAATACTGCTTCAAAGTCTTAAAAGTTCAGAATTAAATTTGTAACCAAGCTACAAGTACTCAAAACAAACATATTCAACAAGAGTGGCTGAATATCTGAAAACTTCAAAATATGCTTTTTTGATATTCTATAAATTTCAGAGAACTTCTGGATAATTTCTTGATGATTTACCAGAAACTGGAATAAATTGGATTATATTTAATTTTGGTGTTACAGAATTATGGAGGACACTGGATTTGGGTGTTGTAGACTGATGAATTTGAATCCCACATAGAACATATGTGCCTTCAGATAATGTTGAGCACAATAGTCCACGTCATGCTCCATGTTATTAAAATGTTGTCTTCTGCTCCTTACAAATACTGAAGCTGGTAAAAGGAAAAACAAAAATAAAAACAAACAAACAAACAAACAAAAAACACCTTTTTTGAGTAACTATTCCATAACCCACTTTAGGAACATCAGAAACTATCACTACCCATAAAGACTGGTCAGAAATTTTCAAGATTTGAAGTCATTTATAACTTCTCTAAAGTCCAATGCTTAAATGACTAACTTCTTAATATAAAAATGATATTTATTTTTTTAGCAGTTTGAAAATGTACCAAATCTAAGAAAGAAAACTTCAAACTCTGCACTGTTGCTTGCTCTGGGTTATTTTAATAAAGATCATTTTTATCGCTTTGTGTATAGTTTTTCTTCTTCAATATATCTTTTAAAATATACACTCTTTTCATATTTTAAAACATATTTATTTAAAGATCTGACCATAAAGCAGAGCACAGTGCTACACACCTATTGACGCACTGAATGGCACGTGAACCATCACCTCCAATCCCTGTGAATGGCGCAAACTTTGAATGGCGCACCTCCAATCCCTGAAGTGGCAGGAACTCTTGGCCAATGAAGAAGTAGCAGCCCACTCGTCTTGCTCCTCCTCATCCTGCTAAGCCCATAAATATCAATACCCTGTTTGTGCTCCCTCTCTCTCTTACTTTACCTCTCTTACTCTCCCCCTCTCTTCCTCTCTCTCTGTTCTCTCTCTCTCCGCCCCCCACACCCCCTTCTCTTCTGTGACTGGCCTCTATAGTCCTGCTAATAAAATCTTGGACAGGTAAAGGTTGTTTTGGCATGTTGAGTTTACGGAGCTTTTCCACCATTCCTTATATCTATAGTTCCAGCTAATGGGGGAAGCTGAGACAGGAGGAACACTTGCCCTAGGAGTTCAAAACCAACATTTTCAGTATGACAAGACCCCATCTATAAACTATGTCTGTCTGTTTGTCTTGTCTGTCTCTCTCTCTTTGTAGTTCTGTGGGTGTGTATGGAAGGGAAGGGGAAATGCTGACCAATAGGCACTGAATGGCAGGTAGAAGGAAGGTATTCTCTTGAACTACTGCACAATAATATAATTATGTAAGGTCAGGAAGTGGAGACAAAAGATTTTAAAAGGCTGCTGAATGAGGCTTTATTGAGATTTCACTCTCAGACCCACAGAGCAGGTCTAAGGAGAAGCTCACCTAGGTGTGACCTGACTGGAATTTTTATTGGGCTTAGGACCAGAAGGGAGGGTTTAGGAGAGAAAAAGTTTGTTTTGTTTGTTTGTTTGTTTTGTTTGTTTGTTTTGTATTAGAGTCTCTTGTTCTACTAGGGTTGGTCGGGGTACTGGCTAAGATCCAAGGTTGACCAGGAGACTCTGCTGATTGACAGGCAGTTCCATCAGTGTCTGATTGGTGTTTCTTTTGCTCACGTGCAGGTTGCTTGGTGCTTTGTTCTTCAGCCACCTCCATAGACTTAACAACTTGTTCATTTCAAAAAACTAGAAGAAAGAACATTAATATGTCTTATTTATCAGCATAAAATTGCTTTAAAAAAAGTTTAAAGTATGAATATTCATAATAGGGAACAAAGGAAACAATTTGATTGGACTAGGATTTTAAGAATATGTCAAAAATGAAAGGTATCCTAAAGGCTTTCTTTTAATTTTAATCAAAGATTAAAGTAATTTTAAAGTACATTTAAAATTTTAAAGTAAATCTTAAAGTAAATCAAAGTAATTTTAATCAAAGATTCATAACATATGCTTGGAAATAGAGTGATTTATTTGTTATGAGAATGAATTAGACTTCAAAATTCTCATTTTCAGGAAATAAATTCAGTTTGGTTTCACAGATAACATTACAATATAACGTATGAAAAATGAAGATATTATATTGTTAGAAAGAAGACTTCATAAAAGTAGTTTTTCACTTGAGCAACTGAGCCCATGCTCGTGAAGCCAGAATTAGGCAGTCAGTATAGACAGGTAAATCTAGGTAAATCAAGTCAGGTCAGATCAAGGAGGCCAATTTTGAGTGAGATAGCAACTTGGAGAATGTCCCCTGAGGGACTGAAATGTTAATTACTTCAGAGCCCTTCCTCCATCCTTATCAAGAACACGTCCTGCTCCAGCCTGTTGCCAAGGTGACCTGTACTAGAAATTTCCCCATCCCTACAGGGAGCTATAAGGTTATTACTGTGTCCTTGGCTGTACCATCCTGCCCTTCCCCCTTCAGCCTACCTGTTTCCCACCTTTTGGCCCTCCCACCAAGAATTTCCTAGGCCTAGTCACCTATGCAAGAAGGAGAGCGATTAGGGGAAGAGGGCAGAAAAAAGGAAGCCTAGGATTTATAAAAAGAGCAGAGCACCTTGCTTGTGGGGAAACCAGGATACCCCTTTCTCCCTCCCAGGAGAAGTCTATGTTACCCCTTTTTAAAATAAAAAGATGATTAGAAAGTTTTATATTGAAAGCTTTATATGCTTGCCTCTCTAATGCACGCTTCTCTAATGTTCAAACTTCAACATGAGGAAGCAGAACTCCTCACCAAAAACCTGTGGTATCACTAGTACCCTGCTTTAAAATGGGAAATAACAGGAAGCCATGAGATTTAGAAGAATCAAAAGCTTAAGATTTGACATATTATCTTAAAATACTTTCAAAACAATCCAGTGGAAGTGTCTAAAGACAGCTAGACAAAGAATTCTAATGTCACAGTAACAAAGTGAAAATATATCACAAAACATCAGCTCAAATATATTATTAAGGATAAATTCGGGGGTGGGCTTCAATCCAAAACAGAATCTTGGGGAACCTAACATTTAGAGGTAGAAAATTCTGAAAGCAAATGAGAAGGAATGCTCAGAATGGAATTTGGAAAAAAATCAAAGAATGCCAGAACCCTATAGAAGGAAGCACTTCACAGCAGATTATAGAATACTTGAAATTAGATTGTGCAGAAAGACAATAGCAGAAAGAGAAAGACATAGAGAATATCTTGAAGATAATGGAAGAAAACAGAGAGGAATAACTGGGCATATTGGCATATCCCTATAATCCCAGGAATTTAGGAGGCTGAAGTAGTAAGATGACAAGTTCCAGGCAAACCTCAGCAATATAACAAGGCCTTAAGCAATTTAGTGAATTCCAGTCTCAAAATGAAAAAGGGCTGGAAATTCAGCTCAGTGAGTAAAGGCTCCCGAGTTCAATCCCCGGTACAAAAACCAAACAAAACAAAAACCTAAATGCATAGCCTATGTTAGCTTGTGGGGAGAGGAAGGGGAAACTTAGGAAAAGAATGGCGTGAATGTTAAAAAGTGCTAAGAAAGCTGATAAAAGATGGATAAACTGTTAGGTGGAGGTGACTAAGGAACAAAGCACAAAGCAACCATGAAAGAAACACCCATCAGGCAGATGAAACCACCTGTCAATCAGAGAGGTCTTCTGGCCAATCCAATATCTTAGCCATCTCCCCCACCCACCCCACCAACTCCAGTAGAACAAACCCCTCTTCCTGTCCCAAACCCTTCCTTCCTGTTCTCAGCCCAACAAAAATTCTAGTCTGGTGGAGCCTTACTTCTCCTCAGACCCTCTTCTTACTCTGCTGATCTGAGGGTTCTGCCTGGGGAGAAATCAGTCAGTGGCTTTTTAAAATATGCCTCCTTTTGGTGGCTGCTGCCTGACCTTACATAAACTGTATTCATTAGAATTAAAAACAAACAAACAAACAAAGATGATTAGGGAGTTTTATATTGAAAGCTACTTGTCAGTTAAAGGAAAAAAAAGAAAAAGAAATGCAGAGCAGCTGCAGAAAACATAATGAATTTTTTTAATGAAGTTGCTGTATATATAAGCAGCATCCTCAGTGTTATGAAAGAGTTCAACTCTGATCATTCAATTATGGGGGTAAATTTTAATCCACTTGTTAATTGTCTTCATCTAGGACTGCAAAATTCCTCTATATTACTTCCTTTCTTTTCCTTTTCTTTCCTTTTATTCTCTTTTCCCCTTCTTTCCTTCCTTCTTCCTTTTCTTTCTTCCTTCCATTTTTTAAATGGTTCATTTTAGTTATACCTAACATTAGGGCTTATTTTACATAATTATAAAACCATAAAATATAAATTGCTAATTCAGTCCATGTACTTCCCCCTTCCTATTCAGAAAATGTCCCATGGAGATGTCTATTAGGTTCTTAATATTTATTGCATTTTTTTAGTTCAGTGGAATGTTTACTTCGCTTATGTTTGGATGATTTATCCAATGGTGATACAATAGTGTCACTGATATTATTATATTGTGGTCTATTTGATTCTTAGTATTGAGAAGGATTTCTTAAATTCCGTAAGAGTTATCTTTATTTGGAAACTCAAAGAAAATAAAATCCATTTTTACAATATACAGGATCATAATTTTATTAATAGTTCAACCATTGTCCTTATCTTCCCGAGTTGTCATTGTGATTTACTCATCAGTTATTTCCACTAGGCCATAAAATCCTTGAAAACAGATGCGTTATTTTGAATCTCTACACAATCGATATATAGCACACAGTAGGAGGCAAATAAATTTTGTCATATTAAATAAGGGATTTGACATTCTCTAGAGCCTTGTAAAAATACAAAATATGTTCTTATTCTACCCATTTGATTTTTCTCAATAATCACATAGATCAAAATTTTCCAGATAAATAGTCTTACATGTAGAAAGATTTTCATGATGTAAAACCAAGAAGAGGAGCTAGCCTTTTGCTTTTCTCAAAGATTTCTCATAGAAAATTGAACTTTTGTGTGACAGAAGAGTTAAGACTACTCTTATTTATTCAAAAGAAAAAACAAAGGATGACCAGTTTTAATTGTTTTATTCAGGAAGATGTAATTAATTATTAACATACATATTATCTTAATAGGCTCAAAATATAGATGCTCATACTGACTCCAGACAGCAAAAATCTAGCAAATATGATCAATCTCATTAAAGTTCCAGTTTGTCTTTTACAAATCATGGAAGTGTTGAAGAACAGTGCTCTGTTGACTAATAATTTTACATTTACTAATGATGTGTAAAATGTCATACACACACACACACACACACACACATTATCCAGACATAAAAATGAATTATATTCTCCCATAAGGCTGAATTTCCAGTGTTGGCTTCCTATATCCAGGAACTGTTCCCTCTTAATTTTAAGAATAAAATAAAGCATTAAGATTCCTTTTGAATTCCAAAAACTTAAAATAATATTTTAGAAAACATAAAAATAGGACATATCTTGATTTCAGCTTAACTTACATAGGGAACATTATAAAAAAAAAAAAAAAAAAAAAAAAAAAAAAACTTGCCTAAGCTCCAGGCTTCCCTTCAGTGTCCTTGTTCACCTAAAGCACATCTTGAGGACATCAGTTCAAAAGAAATAGCTACTGAGAGAAGAGGTTTTTTTGTTTTTGTTTTGTTTTAAATTTTAATGTATGTAGGTGCTCCATTGTTTGGCACATAAGAATGATCATTGTATATTTTTGATGTGTGATTCCCTTAAGCAGCATGAAGTTACCTTCTTGTTTTTCCTGATTAATTTTGGCTTGAAGTCTACTTTATTTGATACACTTACTTGTTTATGAATCCCATGTGAATGGTGTCTATTTTTTTCCCCATCCTTTCATGTTCAGTCTGTGGATGTCTTTGCTTCTGAAGTGAGTCTCTTGTAGACAGCTTATATTTAGTCATGTTCTTAAATTCAATCTGCCAAACTATGCATTTTAATTGAAGAATTTAGACCATTTATATTCAACATTTTTATTGAGAGATACTTTTTACTTCCTATCATTTTTTATTTATTTCTAATGTTTAAATAGGACTTGATTATTTTTTAATTAACTATTCTACTAGTGTAAATCTTCCCTATGCTGGCTTTTATTTTTATATTTCATTTCTTCTTCATGAAATGTTTTTGGATTATGTTTTATAATATAGGCATTCTGTTCTGAAACTTTTCATTTCTGTTTACTTTGGAAGGGTTTTATTTCATGTTCAAATTCTGAAGCTTACTTTTTCTGGGTATAGTATTCTTGATTGGCATCCATTTTCTTTCAGGCCTTGGTATATGTTAGTCCAAGATCTCCTGGCATTAAGGGTCTGGGTTGAAAAACAGCTGAGATCTAGAATTATTTACCTCTAAATGTGACTCCTCATTTTTTCTAGCAGTTTGTAAAATTCTTTCCTTATACTCTATGTTATGCATTTTTATGATCATGTGCCTTAAAGTGTATGTATTTTATATAAAATGATTTCTATATTGGAGTCCTATATGCCTGCTGTATTTTAATTTTTACCTCATTCATAAGGTTTAGAAATTTGTTGATATTATTTCATTTTAAAGATTGTGTTTCCCTTTAACTTATATTTCAGAGCCTTCATCTATCCCAATGAATCTTAAATTTGTATCTTAAATTCCAGATTTCTTAAATATTCATTTAGTTCATGATCTCTTAACATCTTTTCTTTAGGGTCAACATTATTTTAAAGATTATCTACTTAGTCTTCATGGCCTGAAAATCTATCTTCAAAGTGGGCTTATCTATTAATAATGCTTTTCATTACATTTTTAATTAGGTTTTGCCAAGGCCAATGTCTCGGCTTGGCACCAGAATCACGAGGCACTCACAGCTTTGTAGGTTCAAACAGCAATTCTTTATTCCAGCTCTCACACCACCTCCACACAGGTCCAGGGGCAAAACGTTCTACCGTCTCCCGCACAATTCACCTACTCCACGAGGCTATCTCCAAATCCCATTTTAATCTCACGAGAACTCAACGGGAACAAGCAGCAGGAACACCCTAATCCCAGCAATAATCTTCAACCGCCAACTTCCCTAAAACCCATTATCTTAAACTGGCAACGCCTTAAACTCAAGGAGCCGGTTACTTCCTCAAACCTGATCAGCTCTAAACCCGGATCTGCCTAGGTCCTTGAGCAAGGTCACCTCATTAAAGCATGCATGCAATGTCCCATCAAATGTCCTCTAAGCAGCATGGGGTATGCTTGGCAAGGAAATTTCGATGCGTCATTCCTACCTGGTAATGGCCCTCAGCAAGGTTTATTGAGTTGTTCATTTCCAGCACTTCCATTCTTTTTCAGAATCCTTATCTCTTTATTAAAGTGATCTTTCACTTCCTGTAGTTTCTCTCTGATTTTATTCCTTACATCTTACTTTAACTCAAAGAACATTTTGATGCCACTGAATTCTATTTACTATAATCACTTCAGAGCCATGCCTCATTCTATTCAAACTTATAAAGAATAACACAACAACAACAAAATAACTCATTGCTATGTTGCTATAGTTCTCCAACTTTCCACAAATCTATGTATAAACTTGTAATACAAGTTCTGGAATAGGTAAAAAATTGGTTATTAAACTTAATATACTTAGTATAACTTTAAATGAGGGCTAAAAGGGAGGGATGCAGAAAGATTGGACAAGAAGAAAAAAAGAGAAAAAATATGAGAGAAAAATGAAATATACAGAAGAATAATTCACACCAAGATAGAAAGGAAAAATAGATGAATGCTTGGTATTTGAGGTAGTAGCAACCAGTGCAAAAGGAAGGACAGGGGTAAGAAGAGCACATATAAACCAGAACCAGGAAAACAGACATAAAGTTTGACTCTAATTAATGCTTTAAACCATTAGATGAAGTACATTCATCGCTTCTCAGCCTTTTGGCTAAGATCAAGTGTGAAGTATATTCAAATGAATTAAAGATACAATGTTGGCTATTAGGGTAACAATGAGCATTCAATTTAAAGAGTTATTTATGTGATCAAAGTTGATGTTAGAGTTATCTATAGTAAACAATGTTAAGGTGAAAAAAAATTCTTGTTGAATCTTGGTTTGGATTTCATTGGGCTTTGGTCATTTAGCAGATGTCCATCACTCTTTATAGATTGCACAGGGGCTCAGGAGTCAATTCCCCAGTTCCTATGAACCTCCCACCAGCAGCTTCTAGTTTGTCAGCTCAGGGGCCTGCAGCTGGCTGCTGGGAGGTTACAGTGTTGTGGCTTGGCTATTTCTCTTGTTTGCAAGAGTTTAGAATGCAGTCTCTGAAGTGTCCCTGTCACCATATACCTGTTCGCCTCTACATGATCCTTTTTGCAGTGTTGATGGCTCTCTATGAGTGCAGGAACACTGGTTTGAGGAATATGTCTGTAGGCAGACATATTCCCCTGACTAATGTTGCTTTCTAGGGCACCATAGTGAAGAGACTGAGGTGGTTCAGGTGGACAATAGTTTCTGCTGCCCCAGTCTATGAATGGTGGATGTTGATTCCCTTTGCTTACTATGGATGATGCAAGACCCCAGCAGGATGCAAACAATGCTCTTTCCCTCGACATTTGTGATCACAGATCAGTCTGGGTTCCAGTTAAGTTTGGAAGCAACCACTTCCTATTTTCTTGGCACTGGTAAGCTTCTGCCTTAACTTATCTCCCTCTGGCTGTCTTTGTGGGTGCCTTCAGCTTAAATTTCCTAGGGTATTCAGGGAATTTATCCTACCACTCTTCTGTTCATGGATACCACCATCTGGGAACCAGGTCTCTATGTCACTGGATATTCAGGCAGCTTCCCTCTGCTGTGGCCTTACCATCCTGGGGACTAACCCCAGGCTTTGCATGTGCCTCCCTCCCAATGTCAGTGGTCTGGGCCTGGTGAATACACTTTCCTGTGTTCAGGTCTAAAGTTGCTTTGTTGCTGTTTCTCTCTGATTTGAAAGGATGCTGCATAGGGCTTTCCATCCTCCTGTCAGTGGCAGAGGCTGAGCAGGGCTAAGGGCACTTCCCCACATAGGTCCCCACCATCTCATTCCCTTTGTTCAAGGAGACAGGGAGGGAGAGGGGGTTTCAGTGATTTTCAGTTAGTAGTGGTCCATCTAGAAGTGCTTTCTGGCTGGATTTTTAAGAGGTCTCACTGCAAGGGACTTCCCTCTGATTTAAATTGCATCTGTCTGGGCAAATTAAAAACAGAATCTTCCCAGACTCTGTGCTTATTTAAGGGGATGACTAGTCCACCGAGGGCACCACAAGATGGCTGAGGATCCTCAGTTTCAGTCGTCTTTTCATGATTTAGTTTTAAGCTGTTGGATCTGTTTTAAGGACCCTGTTGTTACCACTGGGAGAGATGTATAATGGCATAGGCAGCCAGGACAAGATGGTAGTGAGGAGGTCAGGGGCAGGAACAGCCCAAAGGAGCATGGAGAGGATCTTCCCAGTTGATGCAAGTGTTTATGGGCACAAACAGAGACCAAATCAGACTGGCACTGCCTCTAACTGGGAGATCCAATAGAAAAACTAAAACAGACAAGTGGACACAATGAATAATAGTGAGGACAACATGGACAGGGGAGGAAAGGGGAATATTCCAGAGACCATAAAAATAACTCACCCAAACTTTCCCACCAGACTCCTGGTCCAAGGGTCTCTTCTTTTTGGAGAATTGTGCTGCTTCTTGTTATGCCTGCATCCTGTTCTTCAATTCTTTGCTAAATGGAGCAACAAACCCACCACCCAAAACTTTAAGTTTTGTCTATCTTTCCAAATTCTTTTACATGTAGGAGCTGAAGAGATTCTTCCCACCCTGCTACTCTTCGTCTACCCTGGATTGGGTTTGGGATTAGGGGACTCTGCACTTATTTCCTACTCTGATAACCTATCTTCAAGTTTCTCCAAGTCTAAGACTTTGCAATATTGAATCTTAGACCACTTATTTTATCACCCACCTCTCCATCCTGCTTTTCCTTCACTGCTTCCTTTCTGTGTTGTGAGAAGTATAGGACTTACTGCCTAGCTTGCTTCTGCCATCTTCTCACAATCCCTTTCTTTTAAAGGAAGAAATTAATTTAAGGAAATTTGATCAAAAACTTGGGAAAAGCACCTAGTGTATCTTCCCCTTTGTAGGACTTTTTCAATACTCTGGTCACTCTTTTGTCAGTCTCGTTGGTGAATTATATATATATATATATATATATATATGAATTATATATATATTATATATATATATTTTTTTTTCTTTCCATGTATGGTAAGCTTCCAAGGATAGTATGAACAGAAATCCTACATCCTAGAATGTTAGCTAACTAGACCCCACTTGAGTTTTCATACGTGGTTAATAGCATTTGCTAAAAATTTGAACTAATGGAAAGTGTAAATGATCAGAATATATAACATGCTCTTGTGTATTAATTACCATGGTCATTTTAATTACAAGGGGATACTTTGCAAATAAACAACTGTTTAGGGTTTCATGCCTAACATTACTGTGGTACAAATTGAACAGCCCAATATAAGTCTAATAAGCCTTCTCCTAAAAAAAAAAAAAAAAAAGAGCATGTCCCTGTTGGGCCATCTGCATCAGTATGCCACAATTTCAAGGGGCAGTGACTGTCAGGAACTCAATCAGAATCTCTTAAAATTATACCAGGATCAAACCTGCACAACAAAATAAGAATCATTTTCTAATCTGCTTCTTCTCCACTTTGTTATTTAAAAATTGAGTAATGAGTTTTATGGATCCCATGAATTCTATAAACGTGCCCTTCAGAGATGTTCCTGTATAGTTCTTCATCTATGCTGATTGGGGGATTTGAGGACGAAGATTCCAGTTCTTTTTAGGTAATCCCCTTGTTGAATGCAAGGCTCTTATATTCTGCATGATAGGCAGAAGGTTCCAAATGGAACTAGAAACTTGTTTATTCAAATGCAACATTGACCTGCTTCATACATGTTTTGGAAAGGTAAGTGATAAGTCAAGAAAGCCAATATTTAATTTATATTAATAAAAAAGTTTAAAATGTAACATCATTGCTATGATAATTTTATGATAAAATTAAAATCCACAGATGATTTCTCAAGTCTTGTACCCTATAAATTTTACCCCTATATGTGGGTTTATCATTTTCTAAACTTATTCTTGCATGGAGAATATTTTGCAGTCTCTTTAGCTGTAGCAAAAAGCCTATCCTGGAGTACAGGGTATCTATTTCAGCAGGATTCACAATAAAAGAAGAATGACATCCACATGGATCCAGAGCTCAGCCAGTTCCATCAGACTGATAATGCCTTCCAAGCTTCTCAGTCTGAAATATGTCCTCCTGCTGGTCCTCATTATTATCACCTTCAGTGATGCCTTTTCAAGCTTGTTGTCATACAGCGTGCAGAATCTCAGTGCTGTCAGAAGCATCATTATCATCTCTGTCAATGAGTACACAAGCATCTGACCCCAGAACCTCTAAAAGCTCACTACTCCCTGCTAGGGATTTTGAGAGGGGAGTGGGGAAAGCATGTGCCTGTATCTATCCAAATATTTTCTTTTCACTTAAGTTTTCTCTCTCTCTCTCTCTCTCTCTCTCTCTCTCTCTCTCTCTCTCTCTCTCTCTCTCTCTCCCCTCCTCGTCTTGATACAAATATATTTAGAGATATATAAATAGATCCATTTAATGCATATGTCTATTATACAGAATGATGCAATTTAAACAGAAAATAAAAGTCTTTGCATTTTCATTTCTTAAAATAAATTGAGAATAATGGTCTGAATATTTTCTCTGACATTTATTCTACTTCACCTTTTTATGGGTGTTATACAATATACCAAAATAAAATAAAATAAAATAAAATCCAGTTTTAATGGCAGAAGCAATCTCAATTTTCTTTAAAAGTTTTTAAGTAAAATATTAAAAAGGATACATCTCAGTGCTATTTCTAGAACTAGTAAAATATCACCACTTTAAAAGGCATAAAATCGTAATGTCTTTGTAGCAGCATCTGCATAAAGGAGAAGATGAATGGTGATTTTGTATAATTAAATTTATAGGAACAGGAATAACAGAGAATTAAAAATGACAACTTGTTCATATTTTTAATGTTGATTAAAAAAACAAATGCTTTACTAGCCTGTTGAGCACTCAATTTGAAGAAATACTGTTTTGGACTTCAGAATATAATATGCACTGAGGATGAAAGATACAGTTTTTGAGGGAAAAAAGATGGTGAAATTTTAGCCTAATATTTCATTAAATAAGAGTTTTATTTTTATATTGAAGTATAAAGCATATTTATCTATATATACAATAGACAACTAATAAGTAATACTTATATAAACTTATTCTGAATTAGAGAAATATTGTATAAATATTATTGCTGTCAATGAAAATATCTTTGTAAGAATAGAGGCTCTTAAAGAAACCATGGTCCAAAACCTCTAATAAACAAAGAGTTATTTGCCAAAGATATTTTATTCCCTATAATTTCATACAGATCTAGATAGATATCAATATATGTTTTAAATGTATTACAAATCTTTCATCTGGATTCATGACTATTTGTTATGATATTTATGATCTTTAGAAAAACATTTTTCTTTCTATTTAGAAAGTAGTAGTCCTTTATATTCCTCATGAAAGTATAATGGAATTATTTTAGTAAAAAACATGGCACACTGCTTTACTATAAAGCAATTATCTTTATATAACATAGAAATCTATTATTGGCAAATTATGATGATTGTATTAATTCCATGAAGATAAATCAGATAACACATCAGATGTTCAATTGTGTGGTGACATATTAGGAGAACACCAATGTCTGGAAGGAAAGTGACTCAACGTGAGAGGAAATTTTGAAACTGATTAAGAATCCTCTGCTCTTTACTATACTTACTATACTTAATGCATTTATTTAATGTTTCTGAAAAAGTAGGAGACGTGGACATGTTAAATTTTCTATTATTATATTTTATAAATATTTTATAACAAAACTTAAAAGTAAAATCACAACTTTATAGTTTTCTTCAAAACATTTTCAAGAAATGCTCTCTCTCTAGACTAATTCACCACATGTTTACTAGCTGGCAAATTGCCAATATATAAAAACACACAAACTAAGGTTTAAAATATATTCATGCTTTTAGCTGAATTCTAAATCAACCAGTTACTTATTAAGGAACTATTTTTATAAAACTTAATATTTTAAGGAAGATGTATAAATTAAATTTGGCAATAATGAGCAAGTATTTTGATATGTATAAAGTTCATATATATGCACACACAAACTTAAGCGATTTAACTTAATTTCTGTTTGCCAAAGTATGTGGAATGTGTCTTAGTCCAGTAGTCTGCCCTGGATCTGTCTTTTGCCTAAGGTAATGATTCAGATTGTTTTGTATTTTGCTGTCCATGTTTCTATGAGACAGGGAGAATGAAAAAAAATTGCCAGACTGAGGAGAGAGGGATATTTGCTTTCTAAAAGAAACTTCACTTGAAGCATTTCCCCTTTATTGCCAAAAAAAAAAAAAAAAATGAAAAAGAAAAGAAAAGAAAGAAAGAAAGAAAAAGAAAAAAATTACTGAGAATGTGAAAAAAGTAAAAAAAAATTGAAATTTAATTAAAATTTACACACATTTCATGAGGGTATATTGAATTTATGAACTCTATGAAATTAACACTATGGAACAATGAGAAAAGATACAAATCAGCCTAATATTCATTGGAGCTAAAATATGCAATAAAATAGATCTGTAATGACAAAAATTAAAGAGGTTTTTAACTAGAAAATGGAAAGTTCTAGTACATAGAAAAGTACCATCTGTTCTAATACTAGTCATAGAAAAATGCAATATAAAGGGAATTAACAAAGGTTTAGAATCACTCTGTTTACACTAGATAAATTTCCTAAACCACACAAGAAGAATTTTTAAATATTGTTAGAGAGCCTATAGGAGAATATACAATAAAATAAAAATTGTAATGCATATAAATAAGCAATGATGATATTTACTTAATTTATTCTCCTTAATGGCAATTATATAGCCAAATATACTGTGTCCAAGGTCATTCAGGGAAAGTAAACTACCTGACTTATATCAGAGTTCTAACTTGCATTTATCTTCTTATTGGAGAAAAAAATAAAGGTATTACAAAATGCAAAAGGCAATTACAATTTAAAGTGGATTTTATAGACAGTTTTCATTTTGTCTATCCAGCATCCATTCTTGCTTCCTGTAGAAGTAATACATCACTTTTGCTTTGGGAATTTGCCTTTTCCCCATTGAATAACATGTATTGTATGGGTTCAATGAATTAAATCCTAGTATAATCACTTTGGAAGTAAATAAAAAAAGCAAACGTATAGATTTATTCTTCAGAGTTGCTGAGTTAACAAATGAATTCTTTAACTCCTAAAAGCTCATGCAAAGTCAATTCACAATCCAGTAGTATGGGATAGGAGAATAGGAACAATGTATTAATAAAATCCTCCCTATTCGGAAAAACTAAAACTCCCTATTCATTGCCTGGGATTCATAATAAATTTGATTTCAAGATAAGAGATCAAAGTTTAATTTTGATAATCTTGTTTTTTCTTTCTTTTTCTCATTTTTTCTCCCATTGATTTGGGTTAGAAGTGAAATTCTTTTTGCTATCTTTCCAGTCTTTCAAGGCTCCCCACAATACAAGGACAACTCCACCTTTATGGACAGGTATAGTTGAAAGGGTGCACAATAAAGTAGCATCTGTTCTAATACTTAACTATTAAAAAGAAGAACTTGTTGAGTTATTCTGTTTAACAATGTGACATCAAAATTTAATACATTTTTCTACTCTTTGTTTCTGAAATTTCTCATATTTTTGCCTGTCTCCTGTTTTATGTCATCTTGCCTTATTCTTCCAAATTATTTTCCCCTCATGGTTTTCACTATTTAAGGAACATCATGTCTATTGAAAAGGCAATTAAATTTCTAATTTTTTTCTTATCATCCTCAATTTTATAGGTGAAGATATTCTGTTGTTGTTTAAAACATATTGCATTTCATTTTATCTTTACCCAAGATTGAAGGTGGTAATTTTTACTAGTTGATATTAATGAACATCAGTAGAGCACATATTGAATACTTTGTTGTTTTTTTTCTATTTACTGTACATATATTTGCTGATTTAACCTTTTAAGATGATAGGGAATAAGTTAATCTATGTAATCCACATTACATTCCCCACCCGCTAAAATATCATGTGTGCAAGGCAGGTTTCTTGTGATAAAGTTGAATACTTTTCTACATTTGCCAAGTAATAACTGAGTAATTTCATCTGCTTTAATTAATGCCTGAATTTATAATCTAAACTCAATTATTAGTCAACACCTAAAATCTATGATATAGAGAATGTATAGCTAACACCAGTTTTTATTCTTCTGAAACTATGAGGATTACTTGTTCTATATGGCAACATATCACTTTCATCCTCTTCTATTGCCCCAAGTTCCTCAATTGTTTTCTGCCTTTTTAAAATGTTTTCACTACTGCATTATAATCATACATATTAGTGGGTCTCATTGTGACATATTCAGATATACACAGAATTTACTCCCATTCGTTCCCTAGTATTTCCTCTTTCCTTCCTTTCCTCTGTTCCAATTTTTCTACTTTTCTGGTCTTCCTTTATTTATTTACATGCAGACTTTTTTTTTCAATTATGCACTATAATTATACATAAAAGTAGGCTTCATTGTGCTATATTCATACATGCATATAGCTTAACTTGGTCAATTTTATTCCCCAGTTCTTCTTTCCCTCACTGCCTCCCACAACCCTAACCCTTTACCTCTCCTCTACTTCTGCCCTCTATTTTTGTGAAATCACTTCCCCATTTTTTCTCTCTAACTCCTTCTGCATGTGAGGGGAAACATTTCATTTTTGATTTTCTGAATCTGGCTTATTTTACTCCTCAGAGAGAAGTATCTGTGTAATGGAGAAAGAGCCTTCCATGCTTGGAATCACTGATAAGGGGAGATACACTGAAGGTGTCATAAAAGTTTCCCCATGCATATACAAAATTCACATTTTTTTAATTAAAATATCTCTCACTCGATTTCTCCCTTCACAAATGCTTAATTATATTTACCTCCATAATTTTTAGAAGAAAAATGTCTGTTGCTTAAGCTGCCCCATCGACAGTATTAGCTGCCCAAATTGACTAATGCCATTTTATAGTGAGATCTTAATGTACGTTCAACTTGATTTCCTTAATGGGCAATGATGTTTAATGTATATTAATATACTTATTTGTCTTCCAAGCATCCACTTGAATGACTGTTCAAATCATCTCATGATGAAGCACATGAGGCAGGCAATGATATTCCACTCTCTCTTAACCTGCTGTAGGGATACATAAACTATTTTGTTGGTATGGAGCTTTGGCAAGACTGATGATTTCCCAGATACTAAACTGTGGGAGGCTGACTAGCACAGGACTGTGTCTGTCTCTGCTGCTGACTGGTGTGGCATTGTCAGTCACCCTATGATCTGGTGCCTAGGTAACTGAGACAATTGCCCTGATCTTTTAGGGTGCAAGAGACTGTGTCTTCGTGCATGGACGTGCCTTCCTACATCCCCATGGGTGGAGCTACGCTGACCCATTCCTTTGTAATATTACCCCTTACCCTGTTTAGGATAGAAAGTTCCATGGAAACACCCATTGTGTGTCCCCTTCTCTTACTGTGCCCTTGGGTGTGGCCTACCTAGATGTCAGTCAACCTTCTGATAGCAGATATCATGAAGCTAGACTCAGCCCCTTGAAACCTGACTCCTTGCCTTATTTGAATGGCTTTTCCTCAACAAAAGGGGTCAGCATGTGCTCTCTCTCTCTCTCTCTCTTTCTGTGGACCCTTAAGATCAGAGGAGCCATCACAGCGTCCCCATAGAAAAAGGTATTTCTGTCTCTTGTGTGGTTATTTTGCACAGCCCAGTTAGCCCAGTTGCCCTGGAGTGACCCCTGAGAGTTTTAGTCATGTGCCACCTGGCAACCATTTTGTTGGTATAAAGCTTTGGCAAGACTGATGATTTCCCAGATGCTAAACTTCAAAAGATCTTCTTGAAATTAAAAAAAAAAAAAAAAAGTATTTTTTTCTGGTGGCACTGTATTTTTGTTTTATTATTTAGCCACAACATAACCTAAACAATCCTGGCTGATACTATTATTTATGCTAACAAGAAAACAAAAACAAAACACAACTAATAAACAATTTTCATCATATCTTGTGTTAGACAGTTCCACATATTTTGTTCTCAGTTTCTCTAAATATTTTTGTACTTGCTATTTCTATTCTTCAGTTCTTCCCCTTTCCCTCCATTCTTCCCTCTCCACTGATGTCTTGCTTTTCCTTTACTGATATCCCTTCTATTTTTATGAAAATCCCTCTTTTTTAATTTCTTTTTTTTCTAGCTAGCCTCTTTTAAGTGTGCAATAATATTTCACTATGGTTTTAGTTTGTAGATTCTTTAGAGGTAATGAATTTGCACATACTTTCATGTGCTTCCTTCCATCTGATTAGCCTCTTCAGTGACAACAATAAATGCAGAACAGAACAGAACCCAAAAACAGAGGGATAAATATAGTCAACTGATTTTGAAAACTGACGAAGAAAATTAATAGAGCAGACAGAGAGTTTTTCAATAAATAGTGCTGGAACTACTTGATATTAACAGGTTAAAAAAAATGAATTCAGACATCACTCATGCACTTCAGAAAATTTAAACTCAAAATAGTTCATGCATCTAACTATGAACAATAAATCTTCTAGAGTTAACATAGGAGAAAATGCATGTGATCTTTGGTATGACAATGAGCATGTTATATCTTTGAGATATAACACTAAAGATATGATTCATGAAAGAAATAATTGATGAGCTGGATATCCCTAAAATTACAAATCTACTCTACAAAAGATATTGTAAAGAGATTGAAAGACAAGTCAACAACAGGGAGAATGCATTTATAAAAGATGTATTTAATTAAGAATAGTCTTCTTAAATATAAAAAAAACTATTAAAGCTCAACAATGAAAAATCACATTAAAAACTATGCCAAAGATCTGACCTGAATAGATCCCAAATCAAAGAAGATTCACAGATGCCAAATAAATATGGGACTGTTTGTGTCACATTTCATCAAATGCTATGATTAAAATGTGAACAACAACAACAACAACAACAAAAACACTAAGCAAAGATAGTGTTTCAGCCTATGAGATTCACCAAAATCATGTACTCTGGTGGAGATGTGTAGCAACAAGAACTTGTAGAATGAAAAATGGTGATCATTTTACACCATTTTGTAATTTATACCAAATTTTGTACTTTGTACCATTTTTTACTTTTTATATTATACCCTAAAATACCATTTTATTGTATACTTCTTTGTACCCAGGCTGGTAGTTTCTTACAAAACTAAAAAAACTCTGACAATATGATTAAGCAACTTTACTCCTAGGTACTTACGTAAAAGAAGTAAAAAACATAACATACATCCAAAATCATCTTATGTATCAATGTTTATGGCAGTTTTATTCATAATTACCAAAACTTGGAAGCAATAAAGATATCTTCAGTGGATTAATCAATTCTGGTACATCCTGACAATGGATATTATATTGTGGTAAAATGTATGTGTTATCAAGTCATAATAATACATGGAAGTAATTTAAATATATACTACTAAAATGAGAGAAGGCAATCATAAAAGCTATATGTGTCTGATTTGAAATATATATATATTTGAACCATATGAGACCATCAAAAATTAATGGCTGCCATGGTTTGAGGGTAAAGGGTCAAGCAAAGATGAATAAGCAGAGCACAGAGGATTTTTAGGGCAGTGAAAAATACTCTATAAGATGCTAAATGGTGAATAAATATCATAGCTATATTCAAGTCCATAGACTATCCAAAACCAAAGTAAAGCCTAATGTAAACAATGAATTTTAAATTTTTTAAGTTTTTAAGTTATGATGCAGAGTCATCAATTATAACAAATGTACCACTGTAATTAAGGGAAGCTGGTGATGGGGGAAGCTGTGTGCATATGTGGGAAATTTTTGTATCTTCCTATCAGTTTTGCTGTAGGCTTAAAATATCTGAAACACATCAAACAAACAAACAAAATGTAGTCTCTAAAAAATTTGGAGGGAAATGACTCCCCAAATTACTAGCCCTTAGTCTCCAGTTGGACAATAATTTAAGTTGTGACAGGATGTTTCAGATGCACTTACAAATCATTTTCTTTCCAGATGGATTATTCAGGTAAGCCTGACCTAAGCACAAGACTATTTAAAGGCAAATTTGTAAGACAAATGATAACAAAAGAGAGAGAGAATCAAGAACACCAAGCCCAGTCATTTTCACTGGTATACTCTAGTGAATTTTTGTTCACACCAAAATTTGCACAATCTCTATACCAGCTTCATTCATAATTGCCCAAACTGGAAGCAATAAAGATGTCCTTAAACACCTACACAACTGAATATTATTAATTTACTAATTTGTTTTATTTTTTAAAAAGCCATTGAAACAAAAATGTAGAGATTTATGTTTGTATTGCTAAAGAAATCACTCTGGCTATATTCTCTATAATCTCAGTTATATGATATCTGGAATAGTCAAGTTTTAGAAACAAAGAAAAATGCCAGTGGTTTCCAGGAATTTGGAGGAGATGCAGGAGAAAAATAGATGAAGAACTGGGAATATTTGAAATGGTGAAACTATAACTTTGATAACATAAAGAATATTTGAAATTCAAAATTTGTTCAACCACATAGAACCTCACAAAAGTTAACCTTCATATATGCAGAATTAAAAAAAATTTATGAAGTCAAGAACCCCAGGTTAGAAAAAAAAAAAGAACCCCAGGATAGGATTCAGACTGTGAAAAAATAACCTAACTATTGCAAATGTATGAAACCATCAATTTAAGGGGTGGCAGTGGAGAAAAAGGACAGACCTACATGACTTTAGAAATAATTGAAGTCTGTTAGGATATAAATTTTATAATTTTATGTTTTTAAATTTTTATAAGGATACAAATTAATAACTCTGATATTGTAATACATGAGAATTTTAGTTAAGTAAATTGATGGTAGATCATTGGGGCCAATTTTCTCACTGTAACAGTGAAAGTTCATAATAAGGCAGGAAAGGATAGAATAATTTATGGTGTAAGTAGTTAGCGTTGTGGAAATCAGTATTAACTCATATTTAGCATAATATAGAAGGATTTATTTGAAGATAAATGAACAGATAGGTAAATAGATTAAAATAAATAAAGTCTTGGATTATAACCCAAAATATAAGTATTTAGGATTCATAATGATATAAATAAATGATTGAATATATGAATAAATGGGAAAGAAAAAATAATCTCCCATGCAAAATTCCAAATAAATTTACATAGATGCTCTGTCCTTAAGTGGGCTGTACAAAGTCTTTCTTTCAAAGAATGGAGCATGGAGAGAAAAAAATTAGAGAAATTTGCAGTGGTTGAGTTTGATAAATACTAGTATTATTTATCTAGATTATCAAATCAACATCAAAATGATAATCCATTTGACAGTATTTATTGTGATGTAAGGTCACCATACTTTTATGATCATCCTTCCTAAACCACGAGGAAAAAAAATCCTAAGCTGTGAGAAGGTAATTTTTAAAAATTCTTGACTAGTACTAGTCAGATCATCAAAAATAAGAAAGAAATCAAGACTTTTATAGCTTAATTGAGCCCAAAGAGTCATAACCTCTAAAGGTACTATTATATGTTGGTTGGTGTCTTGAAATAGGAAAAGGACTTAAGAGGAAATCTATGCCAATGTCAATAGTATGTAGACTTAAATTATGGCTTATCCATATTGATTCACTAAGGTTGACAAATATGCCATAATGATATAAGATATTCATACTGCAGGAGTGCCTAGGGCCAGAATTTTTGTGAGTCTAAAATGATCTAAAAATATTTTTTAAAAAAATTCCAATTTATTCATCCCAACAGTACTTCTGATGACGTCTATATTTCTATTTCCCAACATAATTCTTAGTTCTCATTTTTCAATCTGTCAATGGCATCTGACATAGTTTCTTTCTCACTCTTCCTTCATTTGATTTTCAGTGTATTAAAATTTTTATTCAATTTTTACTAGAGTGTTGTTCCTTCACATCTTCCATTCTCGTCCTCCCCCTCTGCTGACATAGTGCCCCAGAACTAACCACTGATCCTATTCACTTTAATTATACTCATTCCATGTTAGCCATAATTCTAAGTAAGGTGATCTTCCAAGATTATTTTCCCTCATTGTTCAATTGTATTAAGGAAGTTTTGTAAGAGGATTATTTAATATGTGTTTAAATTTCCCAATATTTTTTTTCTTGACACAAAATGATTAAAGTAAGATTGACCTAAGCCTAAGACCCTTTTAGAGCAGATTGATTCCTCTGGCTTGTGTCAAAAAAGAAAGACAGAGTGTCAAGGAAGCAGAAGTATTTAGCTCAATGTCGCTGGCTTAAAGAAGGAAGGGTTCATATGTCATGAAAAACAAGCAGCACCTAGAGCCAAAGAGTGTGCTCTGGCTGACCACTACCAAGAAAACGGGAGCTTTAGTCTTTCAATCACAAGCAAATGAGTTCTGCCAATAAGAATAATGTTGGAAGCAGATTTTCTTCACAGCATTCAGACAAGAAAACAATTCAGCAGACAACAAGATTCAAGCCATCTGACAGAGAAGTGAGATACCTGGTTTTGAGCCCAGCTACACTATGCCAGATACTTATTCTCAAAATCTGTTTGGTAACATGTTTGTGTTGTTTTAAACACTGTGTAGTCATTTGTTATTTAGCAATTAAAAAAACAAATGAAACATATTCAATTAACACATACCAAGATGGATGTTTACGTCCTTAATTTCCCTCAACTTCAGTCTCACCTTCATTAACATGTATCCTAAACCCAGTATGTACAAAACTCAACTCCACATAGTTACTCACAATGAATCCCCTCTCCCATGTTTCTCATTTTCAAATTAAGTCAGAATAAAAATTCACTTGAAAATCTTCCACTTTGCCTTCATTTATTCAATTTCCTCCATTCTTGATTTCTTTGTGTGGTTCAAAATTTCTATATGGCATCACAATCTTACTGCCTTGAATGTTTTCTCTGTTTTTTGTTTCCATCAGTGCAGACATAAAATGTCATTCCATTGCCTTCTATTTGAATAATTTTCTAGTTCACTAAATATGTATATATTTGCTTATGGATGTAATGAGTATTTTCTCTTTCTTTTTCTTTTTTTTTTTACTATTGCTGTCTTCACTGTTTGCCCTGTCATTTGGTTATGTCAATGTGAACATGAGAGGTATATATAGCTAGTTTAATGCCACAAATTTTGGAAAATTTGTGGCCATATATCCCTTATATCTTCTGCCCCATTCTCTTTTTCTGCTTGATATCCCAGTATATTATCTTAGATATTGTCCCAAAACTCTTGGATACTTTGTCCTATTTGTTTGTTTTGCTTTGATTATTTTATTCTTGCTTCTTCTTCAGACTCAGTTTGTATACCTTATATTGACTGATATTCAAGTGCATTGCTTCCTTATTCCACTGTGTTAAATCTACTAGAAAACCTAGCAACTGTTTTCTTCACCTTATTTTGTTTTTATATCTACCACTTCTTTGATTAATTTGTATTTTCTACTTCTCTGCTAAAATAATTCACTTGTCTTTCATGCTACTCATCTTTTCTATTATAGATTTTGACACATGAATTATAAATATTGTCAAAATTCTTTTCATTAATTATGATTAGATTATTAAAATCAATATTTTAAATCCCTAGCCAGGGAGGGTGCTGTGGCACATGCTTGTCATCATAGTGGCTCAAGAGGCTGAGGCAGGAGATCATAAGTTCAAAGCCAGACTCAGCAACAGAGGGAGGCCCTCAGAAACTTAGTGAGACCCTATTTCAAAAATAAAAAAGGCCTGGGGATGTGACTCATTGTCTGAGCCTCCCTGGAGTCAATCCCTGGTAACAAAAATAGATAGATAGATAGATAGATAGATAGATAGATAGATAGATAGATAGATAAACAAACTTCAGCCAGACTTCCTATATCCATGTCACATTTCTGTAGGTTTCTCTGTGCTCTTGTCTTTTGGCAGTATGCTTATATGCTTTTCAGAGGCCTTCTAACTTCCTGTAAGATACACGGCATTTTGTATGGGGCACTAGAGACTAACACAAGTAGATTTGATGTGAAGATATTGACACAGTTTTTCTGGGAGGACTTTATTTGGGTGGTTTAAGTATTTAGGAGTTGTGCAGAAACTGGTTTGTTGTTTGCTTTTGTTACCCTTGGGGTATCACTGGTGTCAAATTCCTCCTGTGATTATGATGCATTCTCTGCCCTGTCCCCATATTTGTTTCAAGATCTGTGACTTATATGCATGTTCCTGTTACTCTTTCAGAGATATTCCTCAGTTACATATGACTTTGATCCCTGTGAGTATGCTGGTGGGATGTGGGAGGAGGGAGAGATCTTTGGCCTTCTGATTAAATCTTGTCTTGAGTTGGCTCCATGTGGTCTTTGTAGTGGGTGCACAATGACATCTCTTTTTGATTTTATTTGTAGTTTCCTAATAAAAAATAAGGTGGGGCTTCTTTTCATGTCCTTATTTGTCATCTCCAGATCTTCTTTGCTGAAGTGTTTGCTAAAATCTTTTGTTGACCATTTTTAACAACTGAATTATTTATTATTAAGCATTTAAAATATAAACTAGATACAACTCTATTTTCAACATGGAATTTAAATATGTGCTCACTCAATCTATGATTTAAGTAGGAGCTTCTAATTTCAATGAAGTCCAAACCATTTTTTTTTCATTTATTTCTTTTATAAATGATTTTTTTAAAAAAAATTTGTACCTTTGGCATCTTTGCTAAGCAAACTACTCCTATTTTAAAAGCACACAATTTTTACTAATTTTTCTTTTTCAAACATTGTTTTAGATCATGTATTTTATATGATTCATATTTGACTTAAATATTGTATAAGATTTGAGGTGAAGATCCAGATTAACTTTTGTCTTGTTTTGCATAGCAATATCCAGATGTTCCAATGTATTTGGGAAGATTTCTATTTCATTAAATAAACTTTGAAACTCTGTCATAAATCAATTATTTCTGCACTCATTTCTGTTCTGTTGATTTATATGCCTATCCTTATGCTAAATACATGCTATTTTTATTACTTTAGCTTTATATTAAATTTTGAAATCAGGTAGCATAAATCAAATATCATTATATATCCTTTTAAATTGATTTATCTATTCTAGATTCTGTGCTTATAAATAAATAAGATACATATATAACTTACTCTAATAATCTGCTAAACTATTCATAGAAATTATTTATAAATTAAGTTGGAAATTGTGTATATATTAAGTTGGAAAATTAGCACTTTGGTCATTCAATATAATGTTATTTAGATCTTCTTTGATATATCTCAGTAGTATTTAGAGTTCTCAGTGAACAGATTTTATCCTACTGTATTAAAGTTATATCTAAGCATTTTATTTTTTATGCTATTGCAATTAAATCATTTTATCAATTTAATATTTATAATGATTATCTTTAATACATAGAAATATAATATTTTACATTAATCTTTTTTCCTGTGACCTAGTTATTTCTTTCAGTTTTTTTCTTGTAAACTCCTTAGAATCTGCTACTTGTAAAATTTTTTTATTTGTAAAACAAAGAAACAAACAAAAAGAATAGATGTACTTTTTCAAGCCAATATGGATTCATTCTATTTCTTATTATTACCTTGGCTAAATTCTCACCTATAATGTTGAACAGATGAGGTAACAGTAATCAACCTGTCTTTTTCACAGCCTTAAGTAACACTGAATCTTTTATCATTTGTTATGATCTTTGCTATAGAAAGATACAGAGATCTCTCCATGCTCTTAGTTTTGAATATATTTTTTTTAAAGTCATGCACGAGGACTAGATTTCATGAGATGTTTTTATACTCCCATAGCATAAGGATTGAGGGTAGAAACTAATCATGGCCAGCAGCCTGTAAGATATCCTCAGGCACCTAAATTCTGCTTTTATACTCTTTCATTATCTCCTCCTTTTGAATATGAGCTGGACCTAGTGCTTTGCTACTTAGTAATAAATGTGGCATAAAGAATGGAAGAAAACTAACAAATGAATAAAGGTGTATGGAGGATAAAACAGAAAGAAGATGATTTTGTAGAATTAATTGAGTGGAGATTGTTGAAAGACATTTGGGGAAATTTTTGCTGTAATGAGTTGCTAATGTTGAACACAAAACAAGTATAGCAGAACAGAAAATGTAGATGAAAACATCATGTGTAGGTTGCACATGTTTTATGGATGCTATTTTATTCTATAAGCATATAAGTATTTATTAAGCAAGCACGTACTTATTCTTTCACATAAAATTTATTTCTAATGCTACTTTCACTGAAGTTCAATAGGAACCTTAAGAAATATAAAGATAATATTTGAAAATTTTCCCTTTATGAATTTATAGTATAGTAGGGACAAAACATACATTCAATATAGTATGAAAAGAGTAGTAACTATGATATACATAATAGTGTATGAAAAAAAAATAGAAGGAACAATTTTTTAAAATGTGTTTCTTATAGTGCATTTAATAACCAAGGACACTTGAGTTTACCTTTGAGAATGATGAAATTCTTAAATGTGAAGATAAAGATATTATAAGTTATGAGCAGAAGTACCAGAATGGAAAATTACAATTGTTTATTAGAAGAAGATGAAATCACTTGAGTTAAATATTGGATAAGTGGAAGAGAGTCATAAGAAATAAAATCAGAAAAACAATAGTATCTAAATTAGTATCAATATAACAAGTCACAGAATAGAGAGAAGTTTGTGTTTGCATGTATGATGGCGTATAATTGCTGAATTATTGAAGAGTAATGGATTTATATTAATAATCAAACTACTTTAGTGTTTTCTTAATAGATGTTTCAAACCTGAGTTTAATAAAATAATAAGATAAAATCACAAATATTTCCATACCAGAGTACTTTTTGCTTGTAACCGCTGTATTGCTATCCACATTGACCCACAGAATCTATTGTAGCTCTCAGCCCACATTCACTTTGAACCGGAATGACCAGTTTATCTGGTGGTAGAAGCTACCTAAAATGCTGTAGTGAGAATGATTTTGACCCAAATCCAAAATGCAGAAGGAAAAGGCCATTAATAGATTGAAATTGCTTCTACTGGTGCAGGAATTAGCAATAAATGAGGGGCAAGCCAAGTGGTTGCTACTTTTGAACTAAAACCATCAGAATCTGCCTTATCCTTTGAAGGTAATGGAATAGTAATGGCTGCTTTTATGAGTTTTCAGATATCACATCTATATGACATTTTCAAACTGATGAAACCACTCTTTACCAGTAGGGGTAAGAGACATTGTTTTAAAATTTCCATGGATTTCATACAGTCTGTGAAGCTAAGTAAGTGGCAACCACATTTTAAATCCTGAGGATTATTGGCGTGACATTATTTGATTTTCAATTAACTTTACTAGCAATACTATTTGACTTCAGTAACAAGCAAAAAGGTCAAAACATCCATTGGGAGATTTTTCATTTTCTTCGTTTTTTATCACAGAAAAATATTCAATTTATTTTACCACTTATTCTATTCATCTAATTGTAGTTTATTTCTGCTTAAGATTCAGTGTACACCTAAAGTTGAGAACAGAGATTTTAGATTAATTCACTGTTTTCCTCTTGTTTAAATTTTCTTTCTTTTTACTGTTTCAGAAAAACTTACAGACAATCCAGCCTACCATATATGTTAATTTGCGCTTATTGTTTCAATATTTCAATGCAAATAAGCTTCTATAGAGTGAAAGCATCCATTTTATAAATACTAGTGTACAAACAGGTTTCAATACATTCTTGTTTCCAGCATCCTGGCCCAATTATTATTTTTATTTGATAAAAGTCTGTTGTTTTCAATACAATATGCTTCAGTTTTCCATTTAAAAAATATTAAAGCCTGAGGGTCTGGGGGTTGTAGCTCAGTGGTAGAGCACTTGCCTAGCACATGTGAGGCACTAGATTCAATCCTCAGCACCACATAAAATAAATAAAAATAAAACAAATGTATAAAAATATTAAAGCCCAAGTAAGACACTTTAAAAAACATTTGGGCTTTTTTTCTTTCTTTCTTTCTTTCTTTCTTTTTTTTTTTTAGTTATAGAAAAAGATAGGAGACCATAGAAGTAACTTGTGAGAAGCCCAACATATCAACTTTGCAAACCAAGTAATTTTAAGCTCTTTTATAATATAGAAGTTCAAAAATAATTTTGTTATGTGAATGGTACAAGATGGGGGAATTCTCATCTATTTTGAAAGATACGTTGATGAAATTTTCTCTCCTACCCGTCAGGAGGAGACAGGGAAGCTAAAATCCCCTACACTTTTCTATCCTAGATACACTTTTCTATCCTCTCTTAAAATTTATTTCAAAAAAACAACTAAAACTTCTGGAAGAATTCCTTAAGCATCATTGAATGAGTAACTATTTATTAGCACATATATGATTTAAAATCTAGTCAATTGCACTGTTATTTGTGCTTTGAGCTTTCTTTATTGGTTTCATGATGACTTTTGTTTCTTTCCAAAAGAAATAATCAATGGTAATCATAGGTTGTCATTAAAAGAAATGAAATGTGTGATGCTCTCTCTGTAACAGATTGGTGAAACTCCCCATTTTTGTAATAATTGACAATAGATACTCTGCTGAATGTCATTGCATATCGAAGAATTGCTCAAAAATTTTCTGTCTTGCCTAGGCTGTAAAAGCAATGATTTCTTTGTGATGTAGTAATAGCTAACAGAAATATTGTTTGGTACTAATAAAAGTTTTCATGTATCTCTTTGAGATGTTCAAGTAAAAATGCTTAGGGCCATTACCAAGTAGGAAATTTCCTTGCCAAGCGTACCCCATGCTGCTTAGAGGACATTCGTACCCCATGCTGCTTAGAGGACATTTGATGGGACATTGCATGCATGCTTTCATAAGGTGACCTTGCTCAAGGACCAAGGCGGATCCGGGTTTAGAGCTGATCAGGTTTGAGGAAGTAACCGACTCCTTGAGTTTAAGGCGTTGCCAGTTTAAGATAATGGGTTTTAGGGAAGTTAGAGGTTGAAGATTATTGCTGGGATTAGGGTGTTCCTGCTGCTTGTTCCCTGTTGAGTTCTCCTGAGATTAAAATGGGATTTGGAGATAGCCTCGCGGAGTAGGTGAATTGTGCGGGCAGACAGGAGAAGCTGATTGCCCCTGGACCTGTGTGGAGGCGGTGTGAGAGCGGGAATAAAGAATTGCTGTTTGAACCTACAAAGCTGTGTGGTGGCTCGTGATTCTGGTGCCAAGCCGAGACATTGGCTTTGGCAATTAAATATTCAGCATGCTTTAATAAGTTAAGCAAAACATTTCCAATTATTAGTCTTTCTTAATTGCAGATTTTTAACCATCATAATTATCCCTTCCTAAGGAATTTTTAAATGGTTAGATGTTCCAAAAATTCTAAACTATTTTTCCTTTAAAAATATCAATAAGTGGGGCTGGGGATGTGGCTCAAGCGGTAGCGCGCTCGCCTGGCATGCATGCGGCCCAGGTTCGATCCTCAGCACCACATACCAACAAAGATGTTGTGTCCACCGAGAACTAAAAATATAAATAAATATTAAAAATTCATTCTCTCTCTCTCACTCTCTCTAAAAAAAAAAGATTTAAAAAAAAATATCAATAAGTAAACATTATTCAAAATTATTAGATAAAGTAAGATATTTAAGCAACACATCTTTTATGAGGTACTCATTGTTTTTATTTCAACTATTTGCACAAAAAGAAACTGTCTTGCAAATAGATGTGACAAATAGATGTGACACTATTTTAGATGTGACAAACTTTCCAAATAGATGTGACACTGAGACAGGGTGAAAGACAGGTAAATGATCAGATTGCAAAGATGAGAGATGGTTATCAAAGTAAAGGAATGCATTGCTAACAAATAATCTCTAGGATCACACTTTTCCTTCCAATGGGTTGCTAACACCTCTAGGGATACACTCCTCAACACTAGGATCACCCCAATGTTCCTGCTCCTTCCTGCCCTTAGGCACATACACAGAGAAGAAAGAGAGATGGGGATTAAAAGGAGTATTCTGAGATCTATAAAAGAGACAAGGCCACCCCCAGATACCAGCTCTGGACATCCTTCTTTTCAGAGAAATCTTTCTCTGTCCCTTTAATAGGTTGTTTTATATGCTTATCTCTGGTTCTCTCAGGTGTTTCATCTGAGGAAGGAGGACACCATCCTGATCTCCAAGACTGCTTGCCCCATGGTACCCATCACATTTAATATTCACATTTAATATTCACCTCTTAAACTGTTATGTAATCATAAATAGAATTTGGATCCTGGTCGTCTCCTTCTTTCTTTTCTTTCCCCTCCTGCTTCTTTTCTCCCTTCTTTTCTCTATCTCCTTTTCATTTTTTCTTCCTCCTCTTCTTTTTCCTCCTCCTCCTTTGCCTCCTGCCTCCCCCCCTTTTTTTTGGTACCTGGGATTTAACCCTGGAGCACTTTGCCACTGAGTCACCTCCCCAACCCTTTTTACTTTTATTTTGAGACAGGGTTTCACTAAGTTGCTTAGGGCCTCCCTTAATTGCTGAGGCTAGCCTCATACTTGCAATTCAGCCTGCCTCAACCTCCTTAGTTTGTGAGATTACAGGCACACGCCTGGCTGGATCTCAGTTTTCTTCTTCTGGCTGTGTTTCTCATCATTTCTAAAATACTTTAAAACATGCCTAATGTCCAAGGTTGTTAGGAGAATAGAAGTATTCCTACTGCACAAAGAAAAAGGGATTATGACCTTTGCTTAACTCCCTTCTCCTCAGTGTTTCAAAGCATAAGAATTTTTTTAAAGTTTTAATATGATATTCATTAATATATATGACAAATGTTTGTCAGAATATGGAAATAAGTGTATATTCCTTGAAAAAATGGATAGTTTCTCCCATAAATTAAAAATCATTAAACAGTTCCTACATCAGAAAATGTAGTATTTGACCATGAAAAAGCATAGAATTCTGTCATTTGTGACAATATGGATGTACCTGGAGAATGTTATATTAAGTAAATTAAGTCAAATATAGAAATAGAAGTATTACATGATGTCACTTGCATGGAATCTAAAAATTTCATGGAGGCTGAGAATACAGCGGTTCTACCAGAGACTGGGAAGAGTAGGGGGAGAAAGAGAGATGGGGAGAAGTCAAAAAGTGCAATGCTATACATGGTTAAAGAGGGGGAATTAATTTTGGCATGGTGAAGATAGTTAATAATGCATTGTACATGCAAATAGTTAGAAAGGGGAATTTTTAATGTATTCATCACAACAAAATGACAAAGAAAAACATTGTATCTCATTACATGTGCAAATATTATGTCAATAAAAGGATGGAATTAATTAAAAATCAAAGTAGTAGTAAACATGCATACGTACCACTCAGATTTCAATACACGTTATTAGCTTGCTGTATCTGCTTGACAGGTTTAAATAAAATTAACTGTTCAAATGCAGGTAACTATCCTCATACTTCAACATTAACATTGTCCTCTTCATTTATCCAATAAACATATACATTTGTTTTTTCTGCAATATTATTTTTGTCACTGAAAGTTATATTTTGTGCTTCAGTCATACTCACATGTATAGTGACTTTTTTTAGAATTGGAAAACATTTCATTGTTTGATATGAATGCATGGTTGATAATTTATCCAATTATTTATTGATTCACATATAGGAGATCTCTGATTTTAAATAATTTTGAATAACACTGTAATTAACATTTTTGGCTTTAACATTTTGTAATTGACATTTTATACATATAAACAATTTTAATGTCCAATGAACTTCTTTAAATGTATATTTTGAAATGCTGGGTTAACAGAATATGAAATTAAATTTTGTTAGATTTTGCAATTTAATTTTCCAAACCAGTTGCAATTTAATTATACCTTTCAAGAGTACAGCATTTTTCTTCTCATTCCTTTCAAACTTGACAAAACTTGTAACCATATTTCTAAAACTTGGTCATTTGGCATTTAAATTTGTTTTCTCATTAGTATTTTTTCTTTCACTTATTAAATAGTGAAATTATGTTTTAATATGTGAAATTCCTGTTGGTATAATTTTCCAACACTTTTGCCTAGTTGTTATCCATTTAGAGTATATATTATGATTTCTAATCCTCTTTATTTTATATGTATAAAATATTACCTTCTATATTATGGTTTTCTCCCTTTTAAAAATATATCTTGTGACTTTTTTAAAGTTAATTTTCTCATTATTCTCTTTTATTATTTGTGAGATTATTAAATTTATACAATAAATTATTCTATACAAGCCTCTATAATATTATTTTAAGAATATTCTTGGCATTTTGCTATATTAGTTACTTTGCAGTTTTATTATTATTTTTCACTGTAAGTTTTAAATTTCATTTTCTAAGTAGGTTTCTGGTATACAAAAACTCTAATGACTTATATGAATTGATAATGCACTTAGGTATCATGCTAATTTATCTTAAAATTCTTCTTATGTGCCTATTAATTTTTCATGATTTTGGTGCAGATTGTAATTATCTGAAAATAGCAATGATAGAATTTATTTCATTTTATTATTTTTTACCTCATTTTTTCGTTTGTCTTTTAACACTGCCTTGGGAAGTATTATAAGAGGTTTCCTTAGTAAAGACAGAAAGTAGCTTTTTTATATATCTTCCTTTAAAAGAATCTTTATTTTTGACTATTGAGATTGATATTATATCTGAGCATGGTGGTGCATACCTGTAATACCACAAGCTGTGGAAGCTGAGGCCAGAGGATTCCACGTCTCAGGGAAGCTTGGGCAATTTAGAGAAACCCTGTCTCAAAATAAAATAAAAAGACCTCAGTCATTCAATCCTATTATTTCAAACAAACAAAAAAGATATATTCTCTTACCTTTACTTTCTATGGTTAATGGTATCCTTTTCTGTTTCTTCATAAGAATTCATTGGTATGAAATAGATGTTTAATTTTATCAATAATCTTTTAAGTTCTGATTATTTCCATTGATTTTTTTTAACTTGCAATGTGTTGAAATTTGTTTTCATTTCTCCGTACAGTGAATCACCTTAATTGGTTTCTTGAGGTTGTCAATTTTGCATTCTGAGATAATACTTAAATATTCATAAGGTATTTTTTTAATTTAAGGATTTAGTTTGTTAATATTGATTTAGAATTAATGAATCTATGTATATTTATAAATGAGATTCATTTAAATATTATTTCTTCTATTATCTTTAATATTGAAACTATATCAGCCTTATACTTTTTCTAGAGTCAAGAACAGTTTGTCAAGGATACAGATTATCTGTATAATCTTCCCTAAAAGTTTCATATTTTCTTAAGTTCTGAGTTGGTGTTAACTTTTTTTTTCTTTTTTCTTTTTTTCTTTTTTTTTTTTTTTTTGTGATGCTGGGGATTGAACCCAGGGCCTTGTGCATTCCAGGCAAACATACTACCGACTGAGTTATATTCCCAGCCATGTTTACATTTTTTAAACCTAGATTTTAAATAATTATTTTTAAAAAATGTTTTAATTATTTAAAATAATTATTTAATTTTTTTCAGTATAATTTTAGATCTACCATCACTTCCTTATTTCTGTGTAGGTGTAATTGATTCTCTGCATTTTTTCTCAATTCTAGAGTCAATCTTGAAAGTTTATTATATTAAAGTCTGGGCTCCAAACTCTTAAAAATTTGCCTGGAGTCAAATACATTTCTACCACTTACTCATTTAC
Source organism: Ictidomys tridecemlineatus (assembly GCF_052094955.1). NCBI lineage: Eukaryota > Metazoa > Chordata > Mammalia > Rodentia > Sciuridae > Ictidomys > Ictidomys tridecemlineatus. Next base: position 108,306,889 of record NC_135479.1, read on the forward strand.
TTAGGCTCTGACTTCAGATAATGTACTGAGGATGACCCTGTATACTTTCTTATTTCTCATCTACATGTTCATAAGGCTGAGTGGTGGGGATTAAGTAAAATAGTTTAGTAAAGCACTTGCTGCTTTTTTTTTTGGAATCCTAATTGGATTAATTTACAGCCCTTCTCTGTTCTGGTAATCTGATTCTACACATAATAATTATTTCTAAATTATTAAGCCCTATCAGAAAGAAGAAATAATGGCAATCCAGTGTAATTGTATCTTTCTATTCCTATATCTGTGGAACCAAGCTCTAAATTCTTACTGAGAAATTCTCATGTTAATTATAATCAATTATCTACAAAATTATGGTGCTGACTGAGTGCTGATAGAGAGTGTTTTAGTTCTGATTCTTTATGCAATGATTTCAGCACCACTAGGAGCAATCTTTCCGTCCATACTCTAATTGTAGAATGTCTCAGTTCACCTCTTAAACTTGACCAATACTGATGGAAGAAAAAGCTTTTTTTTTTTAAAAAAAAAAACTTTTTATTAAAAAAATTTACATAGAAAATATGTATTTTCATATCTATGGTCTCATACATTGTGTATATGTATCTATGTCAGTTCTGCAATGACAATCATTCAATTTGGGAGTGAGAATTTTATCAAACTTTAGATGTATAATTCCATTTTAAAACCTCTTTTCTGTAAAACTGGGTACCAAGAAATAACTGATATTATTCTAATTCCCTCATTCAAACTGAAATCCACTCTTCTGGATTATCTCCAGTGTAATAACAAAATTACACTTTTGTACTCAAGTTAATTTTCTTTTGTTATTCTACAGCATTTTTCACTAATAAAAGTTCCCATGTTATTCCAGATACAAAAAAAGGAATTTGTTGGTGTCAATTACTAGTTTAGTAATTGGTAGCTTGAAAATTATAATTGACAAATGCATCAGTTGACTGCCTCCATGCCATACTTAGGTCAGGTTAGAGTGACACTGAAATAGTTTAATCAGGACTCCAGTGTTCTCTTAGGATTATCCTAAACAGCATCAGATATTAACAGGAAGATCATCTCTGAAGTGTTGGGAACCAAGATCAATAAATTCTGGAGGTCGAGGGGGGATGGGTGTAAGTATTGAAAGCACAAATTTTAGAGTTGACTCATGTGTGTTCTATGCACAACTCCACACCTTGTACTAATTATTTTTATAAAGTCTCACCCACACTTTAAACAGATGTAATAATGAAACATAATGTAACTATTGTTGTGAGAATTATAATAAGTGTCCACTTCAAGCTTTAAATCTAACCCTCCTTGCTTTGTTATTCTGGGTTTTATTTCTTTTTCCTGGAGTACTGGAGATTTAACCCAGGACCTCATGCATCCTAGGTAATCACTACCACTGAGTTACATTCCCATACCCTGCAGCTTATCTTAAAATCGACACATTTTCCCTTTTTCTCCTTCACCCATCTCTAACCATGGAGGAAGCAAGGCTGTCTTTCTTTTCTCCTAAGCTGAATTATCTGTACTTTGAAGCTCACAGGAAAGAAGGAATACAAATTTCCAGGCTTGCACAAGAAAATCTAAGAAATATCCATTACTCAAGACTACAAATGAATTATGACTTTGGACAAGGCACAGTCATTTTACCTCTCTTTAAAAGTCCACTGTCCCCCATGGGCAGTTAGAATCACAGCCTTTGGGACAGAAGTCTATTGTGCATTCTTTGCTAGCGAAGCTATACAACTTCTTTTTCCTTTTTCTTAAAACCTTGTCTTCATTATTGGATTGGCATGGGGCCTGGTTGGGGACAATGTGCTTATCAAAGTGACTGACACATGTTAAGCACACAATAAGTAGTGGTTATCACTTCAGTCTTATTATTACTCAGTTGTTTGGGAAATTACAGAAGTGTTTATTTTAGCAGGTTGAGGTATTCCAGATTTCCTAGTGTTTCTATATTAAATAATTGGCTTCTATGGGCCCAGTGACACACTCTTGTAATACCAGCAAGCCAGGAGACTGAGGTGGAAGGATTGCAAGTTCAAAGCTAGCCTGAGCAATTTAGCAAGGCTCTGTCTCGAAATAAAAATAAAAGAAAAGGCCTTGGGATGTGGCTCAGTGGTTTAGCACCCTGGGTTTAATCCCTGGATAATAATAATAATAATAATAATAATAATAATAATGATAATAATAAATAACAATAATAATTGGCTTCTTTGAAAAATGGTTCAAAAATATATTTCTGAAAAGGAAAGAAAAATCTTTGATAATTGGCTTCTTTGAAAAATGACTCAAATATATATTCCAGAAAAAGAAAGAAAAATCTTTTATAGAAAATTTATATCAATGATAAAAAAGGTAGACTAACTCAAAAACATATAGTTTATAGAAATATAAGGTCTCTTTACATTATAATAAATAGCCACATGTTTATTATATTGTTGTTTGGGACTTAAACCTGTTCAAAAGTTAAGCATAATATTTATTTATTTATTTATTTATACTGGAAATTTTTTTAATTGGTTGTTCAAAACATTACAAAGCTCATGACATATCATCTTTCATACATTTGATTCAAGTGGGTTATGAACTCCCATTTTTACCCCAAATACAAATTACAGAATCACATCGGTTATTGAAGAGATTTCAGTAGAATATTAAAGTTTATAAATAAATTAAGTAATATCATGAAGAAAACTCAAATTCAAAGGTTTTAAAAATAAAACTGAGTCATACTATAAGATTTCTTACATATAAAAAGTTATTATTCTATAGTTAATGATGAGCTATTTTTTTTTTTTACCAGTTAGAATAGGAAAAAAAAAAAGAGAAAGTTGATTAAACTGCAGCATGGTGGGTATAAGCTATATATAATGAAGAATTTCTTAACAGTTCAGGATGTTAAACAAGAAAATAGGTTCCCCAAGGAAGTCCTTTACTAGAAAGGAGATTTTTATTTCCTAAGTTAGTTTCAATGTGGTCTTGCCCGAGGGCTAGAAAATGGACTTGACAGGCTCTCAGGGTTTCAGGCAGTCCTGTGATTCTTTGAATAAATATTTGAGTAAATGTTATTATATTTTTTACAGTGGAAAGGTTTTGTGCTTCCAGGATGGATTACCAGTCATATTTTAGCATCGTCTTCACAAATTCACTTTTATGGTACTCCCCTGAAGAGATATTTACATCCTCTTACAAATGAATTTCCTATAGAGACTTTAAACACAAACTCTGTTCCATATTGCCTTTATCAGGATTTGATGCTGAGCTCAGTGGGCATTAGAGTTTTTAAATGAATATATTACAGAAGCACTGAGAACTGAACTTTAAATGGTTTATATTGCTCATAAAGCCTCTAGGCTTTGGGAAAAAAAAATACCAGAGCATTCCCAGGAAATATTTTTAGTTATTCTGTAAACACGAGAAAATAAAGCAAAATGTTAGAAAGCATAGTTTTTGTTGCAAGAGGAGGGAAATACAAAAATCGAATGCAAAAGGAAAGGAAGAACCCTGTGCATTTGACTGAAATTGAAGATATCAACATTATATTTAGCCAGATAATTTAGCTAGATATAAATAGATACTTAATAAAATTATATGTATATAATTCCTAGCCCTGTGTCTGCAATTACCTAAAAGAAACAAAACAATAGTAACATCCAGAAAAGAAATATCCTTATAGAGATTAATAATTCCATAACTGAGATACAGAAAATAAGAAATGTTCCTGAAACATCTTATGTCAGAATATCAGAATGTATAAAAGCCTAGAATTAAATTATCATCACTGAATAGTGATTGTAAATACTACTTACTCCAAGAAGTCTACAGAAAGGAATTTTTAAATTAATTTTAATTAGTTCATCCTCTGAAAACCTACAGAACAACATTCTGAATAGAGTAACAGTGATTAACTTTTTCTGATAGTAGATTAACAAAAATATTTTTACCTTTCTAATTCAAATCATAATACATAGAAGAATGGTATTCTTATTCATCTTTATCACACTCTCAATACATATAGTCTTTAATGATGTTATTTATTGTAATGAATATATTTAAAATAAGAAAGAGTTGCTTGAAACCTTTACCATTCCAAATAAATGAAGTTATAGAGGATTGACTAAAGCCTCAAAGTTATTGCTCAAATTTTGAATAAAAAAAATAAATGCAGAAGTTAGAAAATATGCTTGTTACTATTTTCCCTTTTAAATCTTTGAGGGATTTATGTTAGAATTCAGTGTGTGTCTATAGGTGTATATATGTATTTACATATAGATAATAAAAACATTCAAATATAATTTTATCCATTGCAGCATTACTATGTTGGTTTTAGAAATAATCACTTTTAAATGCATTGCATTAATTTGCAAGAGCTACCATAATAAATTACCATAGTCTGGGCAGCTTAAACAACAGATATACGCTGGTTAGTTTATTCTCAGGCTACTCTCCTCAGTTTATAGACAGTCTTCTTCGAGAGTCTCCATATGGTTTTACTTTTATGTTTGTCTCTGTTCCTAATTACTTCTTATAAGGACAGCAGTTATATTTCATTAGGGCACACCCAAATTACCTCATTTAATCTTAATTATCTCGTAAAAACCATATATCAAAACACAGTAACATTCTGAAGTACTGGTTAAGACATCCACATATAAATTTTAGGAAGACACAAATTGGTCCATAACATACATTCTTTTTTGTTTGTTTGTTTGCTTGTTTATTTATTTATTTATAGAGACAGGGTATCTCTTGCCCATGTTGGCAGTAAGCCAGGAACCTCCTACCTAAATATTTTGAGCAGACAGGATTACAGGCATATGCCACCACACCAGACACATGTCGTGCATTCTTACATCTCTAATAATGTCCATGGAAACCTCTAATAAACTGTGATTTTTGAGTCAAAAAATTGAATAAAGAATTATAAGTATTCATGTTATTTCCCCAAGAAGAGAGAAATCACCCAGATTCTGAAAATCAGAAATCACACAGATTCTTACTGACTAGCTATATCTTTGGATATTTTCCCACATCTTAGGTGAGATTTTAAAGTACAGGTAAGCTTCACTCGCAAAGGTAGGCAGATCACCCAGACTGAAAAATAATGTGGAAATACTGAGTTTGAACTATACTTTAGAACAAACAGTTGTATATGAAACATTATACAAAAAAGAAAAGAATATACACCTTTCTCAAGTACACATGGAACATTCTCCATGATAGATCATATTAGACAATATAACGTTGTTTCAAAAAATTTAGGACCATAAAAATTATATCAGGTGTCTTTTCTGACCATATTGGAACAAAATACAACTAGAAATCAATATCAGAAGGAATTTCAGGAAATTAACCCATTCACAGAAACTAAATAGTATAATTTGTGGAAAAATCAATTCAGTGAAGAAATTAAGAGACACATTTAAAAATAATTTAAGATAAATAAAAAAAATAAAAAGTAAAACATGATTAGTGAAAATGGAAACATAATGTAGCAAAATTTGCTATTAAGGGCACCAAAAACAATTGTAAGTGAAATTTATAGTAATAAATGCCTACACATGGAAAAAGAGATCTTAGGATAAAAATTTATAAATTTAGAAAATAAAACTTAGCTAAAAATCAGAAAGAAGGAAATAGTAAAGATTAGATCAGAAATAAATTAGAGAAAATGGAAAAAAGAAAATATCAGTTAAAATGAGTCAGTTCTTTGTATAAACAAATTGATAAATTTTAGACAAAGAACAGAAATATGAAAAGTTATGAGACTATTTTGCATAATTATATGGCAGGATGTTAGATAACCTAAAAGAAATGGATAAATTCCTAGAAACAAACAACCTTATTGGTATTGAAATACCAATAAGATTTCAAAAATCTAAACATCATTAATGATTATAATGCTAAAAACAGTGAATTTCACCTAACACTTAAATAACTAATAACAATTCTCAAACTTGTCCCAAAAAATGGAAAAAAGGGAATACTTCAAAATTCACTTTAAGAGGCCAACATTACCTCTATTAAAACCTCAAAGTACACAAAGAGAATTATAGGACAATATTACTGATGGGCATGGTGGAAACATCAACAAAATATTTAAAAACTCTATTCAATTTTACATAAAAAAGGGCCTTTCTAACATGATTGGGTGGAATTTATCCTTGGAATGCAAAGTTATATAACATTTGCAAGTAAATAAATGTTTTCAACCATATTAACAGAATGAAAGATAAAATTAATATGAATGTCTCAATTTATAAATAAAAATCATCTGAAAATTTTTAACATCCTTTCACTTAAAGATTCTCAACACATTAGGTATATAAGGAATATTCTTCGATGAAATATGGATGACAAAGTCACAGATAATACAATATTCATGAGGAAATCTGTATTTCCTCTAAAATCAAGAAAAATACAAGGAACACCACTCTCACTCACCATTACTATTCAACATAATATTGGAAGGTATAGTTGAAGAAATTATGGAAGAGGAAGAAATCAAAGGCACACAAATAGAAAGGAAAGAAGAATTATTGTCTCTATTTGCTGACAACATGATCTTATATATAGAAAATCCTAAAGACTCCACCAAAACTGTTAGAACTGATGAATACATTCAAGAAAATGTCAAGACACAAAAACAAATAGCAAAAATAAGCAACATTTTCATACAGTAACAACAAAATATCTGAAAAAGAAATCAAGACAAAAATGCCTTTATTATATCATTCAAAAAACTACACTGTAGTAAATTTATTTAAAGAAAAAAATCTATATCCTGGATGCTATAAAATATTCGATAAAGAAATTGAAGATGACATACATGAATGGAAGGATAACCAATGTTCATGGATTAGAAAAGTTGATAATGTTAAAGAGTCTATATACAAAAAGCAATCTATAGATTCAATAAAAAAGTAAAAACCAACACAACACAACAACAACAACACAACTCTGGATAATCAAAGACAAAGCTGAAGGCCTTATATTACTGGTTTTTAAAATACTCCACAATAGTGCAGCAGCACAAAAGCAAACTGGAAACCCAGATCTGTGAGTTTGGGGCTAGGTCCACCTAAATATATCTGAACCTAGCAAAAATTTGAATGAACCTAACAAAAGCAGGGAAAATCAGAAAATGACAGCATTTCTCTGGGGAAACACAAGTTTAAGATGCTGGGGAGAACCTGGCTCTCTCCAACCCTATCAATCTCATTTCTCACAAGGGCTTACAAAGTTAGCTACAGCTAGTCCGGAATTTGAAAGGGAGGGTGTAAAGGCACTTGGATCTCAACTTGCCCAGCATATCTAGTCACCAATGCCCACTGTCTCCAGTACCTGCTCAGTCCCAGCCTGCCTAGCCTTCTGGCCCCAGTCCTCTGAGCCCCCAAACCCCCACATGGATTCCCACTTGGCTTGCAAGGCCCATTACTTGGCTGCACAGCTATCTAGCCACTTCACTACCCAGCCTGCAGCCCAGCCTATCCAGTCCCCAGTTTTGTCACTTGGACCACCCAGCTACTGCTGGGCCCATTGCCTATCATTGGCCAGCCTGGCTCCACCTTGCTAGGCCTGCCCAACCCACCACTTCATTACCAGGCCCAGCCAGCCACTTCATTACGATTTTGGTGATTGATCCTGGGAAGCCAGAAAGGGCAGTATCCAAGAGCAGCAGAAGCAGGGAATGAATGATAAGTTCCCCGACAATGAACGGAACCCTGGAGAGACTCATGAGGTGTGGTCTCCCAACATACATGGGCATACCAGTCCTCTGAGCCAGGCTTACCAGGCTCAAGACTCAAGAGGTACATTGATTGAAAACTGCCAGCAACTTACCACAAGTAAAACTACTGGAGTCCATACTAAACCTAAGTTCCTGCAACCTAAGGAATTCCTCTCACAGAATCCAGTGGTGAACACACCTTGGGAATAGAATGCACAGCTCCTCCCATGCCACTCCTCACCAATCTCCCAAGAAGAAAAATTGGAAAGTCTTAAACCCCAACTGGCAACTCAGTGAGCAACAAAATAATAGGGAAGGACATGACAACATATGGCCTGTACTCCAATGGTCAGTTCATACCTCAAGAAGAAATGAAAAAAAAAATTAGTCAGGTACAGACAGTGAAATAATATGACTCACTATTTTGTCTACTGTAGTGGAAATGACTCCTTAACTTCCTAATATTTCCCCAAGATTTTTCACTTTTTTTGTGTGTTTATTTTTTTTTTGTTTGTTTCAGTTTATTTGTTTATGTACTTACTGATTGATTCAAGAGCATCTATACATATACATATTTGTTTATCTTCATTTCTAGGCTTTTTTGAAGATTTTTCCATGCCTTTTTTTTTTGAGGATTAGAGCTTTTGATTAGCATAGTTTGATTTTTTTAAAAATTTCCTTTGCCACTACTCTATTTCCCTTGTCTCCCTCTCTTCTTTTCTATTTCTAACAGCCAAATTCTGTTTTAACATTAATTGATTTATACAACGTCGACTCCCACCACCAATGCTGCAGCAATAATTAATATGGTGGAAGTCATAGAAAGTACCTGTTATTTGATTTTATGATAAACATAATTTATGATCATTTCCTGTTCTTACTTATGGAAATTGCTGATCCTACTATCTCTGCTTACTGTACTAATTAACATTATATATGTCAAAATAAGAACTAAGTACCTAGACTACTATTATACATTGTTTGCATAACTTGTTGCTATCATTGGGCTTCCCCTCAGTCTGTGAGTTATACTAACATAAAGAAAGAACATGAAAAGATAATCAGTTGGAAATTCTTGAAATAAAGGAATCAATAAACCAAATTAAAAATTCACTGAAAAGCATCACCAGCAGCATAGACCATTTGGAAGACAGAGTTTCAGGAAATGAAACAAAATACATAATCTTGAAAATATAAAAACAAAATATATAATCTTGAAAATAAAGTTGTCCATGAAAAAAAGATGATAAGAGACCATGAACAGAACTCCAAAGAAATATGGGATAACATTTAAAAGGCCAAACTTAAGATTTATTGGGATAGATAAAGGTTCAGAATTACAAACCAAAGGAATACACAATCATTTTAATGAAATAATGTCTGAAAATTCTCTAAATCTTAAGAACAAGATGGAAAATCAAATATCAGAGGCATGCAGTATCTCAAATATGCAAAATTACAACAGACCCACATCAATGCATATTATTATAAAAATGCCTGACATAGAGAATATACATAGAATTATAAAGGCTGCCAGAGAAAAATGATGGGTCACATAAAGAGGGGAAAACAATCTAGATCTCAGCTGATTTCTCAACTCAGACCCTCAAAGCTAGGAGGTCTTGGAATAATATATATCAAGCTTGGGAAAAAAAATGAATGGCAACCAAGAATGCTATAACCTGCAAAATTAAGCTTCAGATTTGAAGATGAAATAAAGACTTTCCACAGTAAACAAAAGTTAATGAAAGAATTTACAACTAGAAAGCTGGCACTATATACAAAACTCAGTAAAATACTTCATCAAGAAGAAATAGAGAATAAAAACAAAATCCAGCACAAGGGAAAAAAAAAACACTGAAAGAATACTCAAATCAAAGGAGGAGCTAATTCAACTTAAAAGTAGAAATAAACCAAAATCACAGGAAGTAAGAAGCATCTTTCAATAACAATATTAAGTGTAAATTGTTTAAATTTATCAATCAAAAAACATAAGCTTGCAGATTGGATCAAAAAATAAGCCAACAGTAGGCTGTCTGCAACAGACTCACCTCATAGATAAAACATCCACAGACTGAGGGTAAAAGGATGGGAAAAAATTTATCATTCACATGGTTCTTGTAAACAAACAAGGGTTTCCATTCTTATATCAGATAAAGTGACTTCAAAATAAGGTTAATCTGAAGAAACAAAGAAGATCATTCATACTGCTTAAGGGACTCATACAACAAGAATAAATAACAGTCATAAATATGTATGCTCCAAATAAGGGAACAACTACATACATTAAAAAAACTGCTAAATATCAAGACTCAAATATACCATAACACGATAATACTGAATGAGTTTAACATAACTCTCTCAACAATAAATAGATCATCTAAACCAAATCTAAATAAAGAACCTACAGAAGGAAAAAATATAATCAATTATCCAGTCTTAACAGATATATATCAATGACTGAATACACTTTCTCAGCAGAACAGGAATCATTTTCTAAAATATCCCAATTTTAGGCTACAAAGCATCTCCTGCCAAATAAAAGTAGAGATAATACCTTGCATGTTATCAGATTAATGGGATGAAATTATATATCAAGGATAATACAAAAAGTAGAAACTACTTTAACACCTGGAGACTAAATAATACACTTTTTAATGATGAATGTATAGTAAAATAAATCAGGGTTGAAATTTAAAAAAATATTTAGAAGTAAATGAGAATAGTGACATAATACATGAAAACCTCTGGGATACTCTGAAGGCAGTTCTAAGAGGAAAGTTCATAGCATTGAGCTCATTCATTAAAGTTAAAGAGAGATACCAAATAAATAATCTAACATTACATCTCACGGCACTAGAAAAATAAGAACAAATCAACACCAGAAACAGTAAAGACAGGAAATAATCAAAATTAGAGACAAACTTAATGAAATTGACATTTTAAAAATATCAACTAAAAAATGGTTCTTTGAAAGAATAAACAAAATTAATAAACCTTAACCAAGCTAATTAAAAGAATGAGAGAAAACCTGAATTTTTAAAATCTGTGGTGAAAATGGAAATATCACCACAGGTACTATTGAAATGGAGAAGATAATCAGAAACTATTTATTCTCCAATAAGCTAGAAAATCTCAAAGATACTGCAAATTCCTAGGGACGTATATCCTACCCAAATTGAACCAGGAGGATATAGAAAACATAGATAGATCAACTTCAGAAAATAAAATTGAAGACACCATCAAAAGCCTCCCAACAATGAAAAGAGCAGGATGGATAGATTCTTAGCCAAGTTCCACCTGGCTTTTAGAAGAATCAACAGGAAACCTTTTCAAATTATTTCATGAAATAGAAAAGGAGGGAACTCTTCCCAACTCATTCTATGAAACTACTATTACTCTGATACCAAAACCAGAGAAAGACAAAAGAAAAGCAAACTTCATACCAAGATCCCTGATGAACACAGATGCAACAATTATTCATCCTATATTAGCAAATTGTATACAAAAACATTCAAAAGACAGTGCCCCTTAATCAAGTGGGACTCATCACAGGGATGCAAGTATTATTCAACACAAGAGAAAAAAAATGTAATATATCACATAAATAGACTTAAAAACCACATGATTATCTTAATAGATGAAGAATAAAGCACTTTACAAAATTGATGTTTAGACACTAGAAAAACTAGGGTTAGAAGGAATATATGTCAACATTATATAAGCTATATATGACAATTCCAAGGCCAACATCATTCTAAATGAAAAAAAAAAAACCCAAAACCGAAAGTTTTCACTCTACAACCAGAAACAAGAAAATGATGACTGCTTTCACCACTTCTATTCAACAAAGTCCTTGAATCCCTAGCCAGAGCAATTAGGCAAAAGAAAAAAATTAAATGGATACAAATAGGAAAGAAAGAACTCAAACTATCCCTATTTACCAATGACATAATTCCATATTTATAAGAACCAAAAATTCTACCAGAAAACTTCTAGAAGTGATAAATGAATTCAACAAAGTAACAGGATAGAAATTTAACACTCATATGGCAATTGCATTCCTGTACTCAAATAATAAATCAGCTGAAAGACAAAGAAGGAAAACCATCCCATATATAGTCGTCTCAAAAAGTAAAATAAAATACCTAGGAAAGACACAAAGGATCTCTATAATGAAACCTAGAACAGTAAATAAAGACATTGAAGAAGACCTTAGAAAATGGAAAGACCTCTCATGTACTTGGAGAGGCAGAATCAACATTGTCAAAATGACCATACTATCATAAATGTTTTACAGATTCAATGCAATTCCCATCAAAATTCCAATGATAGTCTTCATAAATATAAAAAAAACTGTCACAACATTTATTTGGAAAAAAATGAAGAGGCCAAGAATATCTATAGGAATCTGTAGCAAGAAAAAGGAATCAGTAGTCATCAAAATACCAGTCCTTAAATTATTCTACAGAGGTATAATAACAAAAACAGCATGGTATTGGCATCAAAATAGGCAAGGAGATGAATGGTACAGAAAATACACAGAGAAAAAAATCATAACAATTTAGTTACCTTATACTAGACAAAGTTAAAAAAAAAAGAACAAAAGAACAATGGCAACACTGGAGAAATGATAGCTTCTTCAATAAATGGTCTTGGGAAAACTGAAAATCCATATGTAGTAGAATAAAAGTAAACCCCTATCTCCTACCTTGCATAAAACTTGACTCTAAGTGGACCAAAGGCCTAGGAATTAGACTGGAAATCCTGCACCTAGTAGAAGAAAATATAGGCCCAATATTTCAACATATTGGCACATGAATTGACTTCCTGAACAAGACTCCTTTAGCACAAGAAATAAAATGAAAAGTCAATAAATGGAACGGCATCAAACTGAAAAGTTTCTTTGTATCAAAAGATTCAAGAATGTGAAGAGAAGGTCAACAGAATGGAGGACATCTGCCACCTGCACCTCAGATAGGGCATTAATTTTCAGGATATACAAAGAACACAAAAAGCTTAACACCAAAATTAATTTTAATAATGATAATAATAACAACAACAACGACAAATTAATAAATGGGCAAAGAAACTGAGCAGACCCTTCTCAAATAAATATGAATGATCAACAAATATATGAAGAAATGTTCAACATCTCTAGAAATTACAGAAATTCAAAATAAAAATACACTGAGACTTCATCTCATTCTAGCCATTCCATCATTGTGCTTACCCACAAAATGGGGTCCTAATATAATACGATATATTCAATGCTTGTATAATTTTATCAAAATGGAGTCTATGTCAGGTATAATTAAGAAGATCCAATAATAAATTACCTGTGAAAAAATTGTACTAATCAAACAGTATTGTGCAGGCATCAAAGCAGACACAATGACTAATGGAACAGAATGAAAGTCAGTCAATAAAACATCTGTGGTCAACTGATTTTCAAATAACTTGATGGGAACACACACTATGGACAATCTCTTCAATTGATGGTATTATAAAACCTGAATATCTACATATAAAATAAATAAAATGACCCTTATCCCATTCCTGTTTCTTTTTAATTGTTTTTTAGTTGTAGACAGACACAATACCTTTATTTTATTTTATTTATTTTTATGTGGTGCTGAGGATCAAACCCACTGCCTCATATGTGGTAGTCAACCATTCTTCCACTGAACCACAACCCAGCCCTAGCTTACTCCTTATATAGGAATCAACTCAAAATAGGCTCAATATTTAAATATGAGACCTTAGCCTATAAAAAAACTGAGTTAGTTTTTGTTTTGTTTTTTTCTCTAACACCATTTTCCCTAGAAAGAACTCTGGAAGGCAAATTATGGTTATTCAGATTTGCATATTTTGGAAGCAAAAATAGAGGAAAAGGCCCCTGACATTTAGCTAGGCAGTGATTTTTTTTGACATGACTCACAAAACACAGGTAGTGAAAGCAATAACACACAGAAGTGCAGAGAACTGAAAGTTTCTGCATAGCAAAGGAAATAATAGAATGCAGATACACCTACAGGCTGAGAAAAAATATTTTTAAATTATATACCAGAAAAATGGTTAATGTCTAAAATACAACAGGAACTTAAAATGCTTAATCACAACATCAAAATATTATCATATTAAAAATGGGCAAAGGATTTAATATACATTCCTCAAAAGAATTGGTAATCATCACAGAAATGGAAATTAAAATCACAATGAGGTATCACCTCACACCTGATGGATTGGCTATTATCAAAAGGATGAAAGATATGTTTTAGTGAGAGTTTGGAGAAAAGATAACCCTCATATACAGTTGCTGGAATTGTAAATTGGAGAAAACAATGCAGAAAATAATATAGAGAGTTTTAAAAAATCTTCAACTAAAATTTTTTAATCTAAAAATTGATTTTTTTATAATGCAATACTTCTTCATAAATACCCCAAGCAATTGATTTCAGTATATGGAAGGGATATCTGCACTACCTTTTTCTGCAGCATTAGCCAAGATATGGAAACAACTTAATGACCATCAAAGGATGGATACATTAAAAATATAATCTAGATACACAACTGAATACTATTCAGCCTTAAAAAAGAAAAAACACAGGAAATCCTGTCATTGTTGACATGAATAAAATTGGAGGTCATTATGTTAAGTAAAATCAGGTGATATACATAGGGAAAAAGGCTTTAAAACTTCATTTGTATGTGGAATCTTTATTAAAAAAAAGACTCATATAAGTAGTGTTTCAAAAACAATTTTGGGTAAAAATGGCATCATATCATAAATGAATATAGTTTCAGTACACCATTTCATTCATTATATTTTGACCTCCAGGAACTTGCTGTAAAGGAATGCAAGTTTAAATTGAGAATGTACTTTATAAAGCAGTGCAAATTATTGATTTGACTAAATTTGACACTTAAGTGCACATTTTTCACTATTTTGTGTGAAGAAATGGAAATTACTGCTGTCTACCCAGGTATGCAGTTATTGTCAGGAAATTCACCCGTGTGATTGCTTCAGTTGCAAACTGAATTAGTTTTTGCTTTTTTTTTTTTTTCTCTAACACCATTTTCCCTAGAAAGAACTCTGGCAGGCAAATTATGGTTATTCAGATTTGCATATTTTACAGACATTGTCTCAAAGAAAAATGGAAGGGACTTGACTATTCAAGGGAAACAAATAATAGTACTTGTTGTCAATAATAAAATTTGAGCTTTCAACCAAATATAATATTGGAAAACTTGCATCTGCCCCCAAATTCTTGACAGATTCACAAAACAAAGTATTTGTTGATAAAATTGGTAAGTAATATTAACAAAGGCATTTGCTATTACATAAACATAGTTTTCATTATATAGCTTATTTGTGTATGAAATGGAAGTAGTATTTCCCAAAGGACTCTGAAGTTATAATATCAAATGTTGGTAAGGGAGCCTTTCAATGGTCAAGATAGTATAATCAAATACAAAAATTTAATTTGTATTGATTATGATTCTATACGAACTGCCTCCTGTTGAAATTTGGTATAGCATACAAATTACATATTCATAAATTTCTGTCTGAGGGTAAATTTTCTTCATGTACTTCAATAAAAACAACATACAGTTAACTGAATGCAGAGGTAGGAATGCGAACCCAGCTGCCTGTTAGGTCAGTCATTAATATATTAGCAGAAATGAAAACAATGTCACTTTAGGTGTTTTGGCTTTGGAATACTTAATCAATGTTTATATAAATATAAACATATTTATATGTTGAGTTTACTGTTGTGGATTTAGAATAAATTAGTGAATTAATATTTTTAAATTCCCAATACTAACTTCTAATATAGCAAATACAAATAGATATAACATACATTAAAAATAAATAAAACAGATGTATTTGGGGTCATAAATCATTTTCAAAGCATATATGACTATTTATGAAAACTAAAAGTTTGAATATCACTATCTTTCACAAGAGATTGTTAAATGTTAGCATTTTAAAATATATTTGATACACGTTAGGTCATAGGGATCATTCATAAAACACAATTTTAAAGGAGTACAGTGATAATTTTCCAATCCTATTAAGATATTTGAGTATAATTTGATTTCAGAAAGACTTATAGGACTCTAACATAGAAATAGAAAAGTGATTACCAGCGTTGCACATTTCAGAGGTCTCCTTGCCTGGCATTCAGTGAACTGTAATTGCACCCTACATTTCTCAAATTCAAGCATCACTGTCTGTCTAAAGACTAGGCATTTTACCCTGAAATTCTCCAAAACCTTTCTGACTATAACCCTGTTTCCTGCTTGCCTCTCAAGCTCTCGGGACGCATAATGAAATTGTTACAAGACATCGAGCTTTTATTATTTTTCTTCAAAATTATGTCAAGAAAGTTGTTGTTCTTCCTATGGAATCAAACTCGCCCCTCAACATGGGTCTACTTGGTCCTACCTCCTCTGACCTTTTCTATTCCTTGGTTTTCTTCTACTCTGCTGCTGCCCACCATCAGCTTTGCTGATTCTGTTCCAGTTACTCTGGCTTACTTTTATCTAATAAATGCCAAGATAATTCTTGACTCAGAAGTTTGGCCTGAGACTATAATTGCTTGTAACACACTTCTAATATTATGCTCTTCAGTGTCTCATAATTACTTTTTCTTTTGTTTCTGTATTTATTGTCCATCTCATCCTCTGAAATGTGTTTTGTGAAAAAAAGAAACTTTGATTCTCTTACTTTGTAATGTGTTGGTTGTCAGGGCCTAATTCATGAAAGGCAGCTGAGAAATATTTGTTGAATAATTTGTTGTGTAGATGCAGATACCATATTTGAGAATGTCATGTCTTAATACTATTAGTATTAATTGTGAACTTTTTTTTTTGTATTTATGTGTGATTATTTGAAACAAAAAAGTTTCTGGCTTTATTTTTTCCTTAGGTTTTGTCAACCCTGTTCCAATTTTCTCATTAAAGTAATGGAGCAGGATAGGATCACGCAAGTTTTAGTTTTTGTACTTTATAGATACATTTTAAGATATTATATGTGAAAAAGTGTCTAAATTTTACAGGCAATTTCCCTCACATAGTTGCTTGATCCAAAGAATATTTTAGAATCCCACTGTCCAATACATTTTCCAATGTCCATAAATGATATTTGAATTTAAATTAATTTGAATAAATAAAATTTCCTTTTTAATTTACTCTGGCCAAAAATTAAATGTCTAGTGGCTGAAAGATCACATATATCTAGTGGTTAGTATCAGGCCACATACAGAATATTGTCATTGTCAGAGAAATCTCTACTAGAAGCACTACTCTGCTCTAGAATCTGTAATGGGCAATATATTAAAATCATAATATAGAGCATGAATAGGAAGAATGGAAACTGGTTCTTTTGCCTCCCTTCTAAGGATTATTTTATTTCTTGATTTTTAAGTGATAAGTTGCCAGAAACTTATCAGTTCTATCTGAACTGAAAAGTCTATACTTACATGGTTGATTGTTCTTTTCTACCCTGCACAGCTGAAATCACTCATGTGGGTGCAATCAGAATATAATATAAATTCAAAATAAGATTAGAAGGGAACTATAAAAAGCCCTGTATCAACCATCTTGAGCTTCCCTAACAAAATAGTTTAGACTGGATGTTAATAATTCAGAGTCATCAGAAAAGAAAAAAAGAACAGGTATCTGAATTAGAAAAGCAGAAGTCAAGTTTTCTTTGTTCAAAGATGACTTAATCTTACCTGCAAAAAATAAAAGATACCACCCAAAATTTCTTAGAACAAATGAATACATTCAGGATACAAAAATAGTAGACACACATAGCTAGCGTACCTTTTGTACCAATAGCAAAATATCTGAGATTAAAAAAATCAAGAAAAAGCAATGTCTTTAATAATAGGTGTAAAGAATTAAATACCTGGGAATTTGACCAAAGAATTCAAAGAGCTTTGCAATGAAAACTGTAAAACACAGATGAAAGGCACTGAAGAGGGCCTACACATACACACAAATGAAAAGATATCCTGTGTTCAGGAACTGGAAGCATCAACATCGCTAATATGTTTATGCTTTCAGGGTAAACTTTCCATGTATGTGATCAAAATCCAAGAAAAATAAATTATAGGAGTAAAAGGTTATTTTGGCTCATGGCAGAAGGGGATGGAAGAGGAAAGTTTCCCAGCTGATGACAGCCACATGGCAGAAGGGGATGGAAGAGGAAAGTTTCCCAGCTGATGACAGCCAGAAAAGTTTCCCAGCTCATGAGAGCCAGGAACCAGGGACAAAATATAAATCCCAAGGGTATACTTGCAGTGACCTACTTTCTATGTCCATGCCCTATCTACCTATATTAGCAGTTAGTAATTTACTTAAATTAAATTATTAATCCTTCAAATGGATTAATCTATTAATTAGTTTGGAGCTTTCATAATCTAATTGTTTTACCTCTGAACTTTTCTACATTGCATTATGAGCTTTTGGGGGGATATTTAATATCTAAACTATAAGGCTTCTCAGCCTGCATCTCTAAACTTTTCAAAACTCCTGAAAAAACAGTTCCCATAGTCTTAACAGTGTCTGCATTGTTCAAAAGTTCAAATCTAAAGTCTCCTCTGAGACTTGAAGTGAATCTTTTGCTGTGAGCCCCTGAAAAATCAAAGGCAATTACACATATCCAATATACAATGACACAGAGTAAACATTTCCATTCCAACAGAGAGGAATGGGGGAATAGAAAGAAGGGATAGAACCAAATCAAGACTAAAACACAGCTGGGTAAACAAAACCTATACCTTCATATCCAGGGCACATGGCATTGAGATGTGAGCTCCAATCATCTCGGGCAGCCCTGTCCCTGTAACCTGGTTGTAGTCCACAAGCTAGCTCAATCTTACTTTCTTCCTTCCTGCCTTTCTCCCTTCCTCCCATCCGTCCTCACTTTGTTTCTTCCTTCCTTCCTTTCTCTCACTCTCTTTCTCTGGCTGGCCCTGTCTGCAGACAGCAGTTTTTCCCCACAGGTATTCTATATTACTGGCATCTCTTAATTCCAGAGGTCTCCATTGCATCTTGAGCTTTATCCTCACAGTTGTATTCACTACCCTATCAGGAGCTCCCTGCAGAGATTTTTTTTTACCCTGCTACACTTTGCTTGGCCTCCCAGGCAAATCTTGGTGGAAGTGCCTGCGATCTCTTAATTCCTGTAAATCGAGGAACATGTGGACAACAACAAGGTCTGCTATCAGTTTAAACAGTATCCAGGCCTCTTTGGACCATAGCTACAGTAGCCTTTGAGTGCCTGAGCAGATGATAGCACTGAAATGAATCCTGGGGAAATAACTTCCTAGGCACCATTGAATGAGCAAGGCACCCACTCATCTCATCTTAAATGAGTTTTCACTTTTATGCCTGCAACAGGTGTGATCTAATTCCTGAAATGCCTTCAAGGATTTGTCTTTGTGCAAAGCACTTAGCTTCTTCATACTGTGGGTAATTTCTTTAGCAACCACTTTCCTTGGCTCCAATTTGCACTCACTTTTCTGGCCAAATTACAAGTTTTTAAAATCATTTTTCTTTGCTTTCTGCTAGCAAAACCTGGGTAAAATCTATGAGCAATACCCATGTCACTGTCTGAATGCTACTATGCCTTGAAATTTCCTATACCAGATTAATTAGCCCATCACCTTTCAATTCAGCCTCACACAGAATCTCAGGATATGATCAAAACATCAATAAGTTCTTTCTCTGAAGGTAACACAAGAATAGTCTCTGGTCCAGTTCCCAGTGGAGTATTCATTTCTGTCTGAAACCTCACGAACGCAGTCTACTTCCACATTTCTATCAGCATTCTGGTCTTCAGAGCTCCCACCAGAATTGCTCATTAAACTCTGCTTACAACATTCTAAGGCTTCTCCAGCCTGTATCTCCAAACTTTTCCAAATTCCTCCTGAAAAACAGTTCCCAAGGCTTCTGAATCAAGTGAGTCACAACCATGACAGGAATTCTTGGTACCAATTTTTAGTTATTCAATTTGTCTTTAATATGAACAAAATATATGATAAAAGCAGCTTTAAGGAAGAAATATTTATTTGGGGCTCAAGTGTCAGAAGTCTCTGTACATAGTTGACTGACTTGATTGCCCCAAGGCTAAGGTGAGGCAGATCATTATGGCAGAAGGGCATGACAAAAATAAACTGTTCAGCTCATAAGAACCAGGAAGTAGAGAGAGAAAGAGAGATCAAGGAGTCGGGGCCAAAATATAAACCCCAGGGCATATATCCTCAGTGAAATACTTCCTGCCTACCACCCAAAAATCTATTCAAATTATTAATCCAACAAATGGAGTAATTCGTTCATTACGTTACAACTCACATGATCTAATTGTTTTACCTTTGCCTGTTCCTACACTGCATATGAGTTTTTTTGGGGAATATCCCATAGGCAAACCATAATACTTCCTGAAATAATCAGATTTAATGAGTGGTTCTGGGAAAATAAAAAAATAAAACTTGGACACAATTTCTCACAGTTATAAAAATCAAGTCAGAATGGATTAAGGACTTAACTGTAAGATCTGAAATAATGAAACTGTTAAAAGATAACAGCTGAAAGGCTTGAGGATAATGTAATGGGAAAAAATTCTATACAAATATTTTGAAAGTCAAATAGACTTTCAGAAATTAATATGATACTTTGAATTATAAATAGCAATAATGAGTCAATATAATTGTGTTTAGTTTTTTAAAACAAATTATTTCAATATTTTACTTTGATTTTTCTGAGCTATCAGGAGCAACTGAACTTGCTCATTTGATTTCAATAAGTAAGGGAGATTTATATAGATTTAAATATATATATATTTTTTTAATACCTAATAATTTTTCCAAGGAAGCAAACTTTATTGTGTAGTTTTGAAAACATCCCAATTCTGCCCTATTTTATAAACCTTAAGCAAGTAATGGGATTTTATTTCTTGTCCCAAATTTCTCCCTTATTTATAAATTTGGTTCAGCATCTGTTGGTCTTCATGAACCTTCAAAATAATCATAAATATAATGTTTCAATACAGAAATAACATCGGGGAAAATATATAACCATAAAAAATGATTATAGTACTAATATTATTATTCAATTGAATACTATATGCATTGTGATATAGTTTTAAATTTACTTTGATTATATTGGTCTTATAAGAAGAAGAGTGTTCTGATATCAAATGAAAACTAAAGTAAATTGTTTAATATACTGAATATACCATTCTGCTGACAATAAAATGGGACCCAACTTTATTTTTAGAAAACAGAATGACTTACGTTTTAATTAAAAGATGATGAGCTGGTTATTATTGCTGCCTAGGAAGTCTGCAAATATGCTGGGGGTTATCACTGTAATAACCTTAATTATCATCTTTGGAATCTGTACAAATTATCTGTGCTTTAGCTAAGCTGATGACCAAATGGAAGCATTCTCATAGTGCTAAATTGCAAATTCAGTGCCAAAAAAAGCTGCAAATAAGACATTTTGTAGCAGTTTAATAGACTTCCTAAATATTTTGAGATTGCTGATTATCATCCATGTAATGTTTCTACATCCATAATTTTAAAGTTTTATTACAGATATACAGTATGAGCAAATATAAAGTCTCTGGACCACAGCAGTTAACAACTGCTATTGATTCACTATGCAACTTTGTTAGAAGAAAAAAGGAGTATATAAATGTAGTACTCCATAGGGGAATGTTTTTGCATTAGAATATCAGGTTTAAGCTGGAGTTACATGTAATTTTCATTGATTTAAAGTAAATGAAAATCATTTTGTGAAAGGTGTGAAAGTGTGTTAATTGGGTTTTCTGTGTAATAAGAAAACTTGAAAGTCAAGTTTTCAGCTTGTCTCTTTGGTTATTTGGTTCTCACTTTTCTAATGGACTCTCTAGGATTTGTCAAGATTCTTTTTATGTGTTTTTTTTTCCAAGATTCTCATACTTTTCAAATTATATTTTTGAAAAATATATTATTTATCAATACTTTGATAAATCTTGTCATTTTTAAGAAAATATATGATTGAATAATAGCAATAACCTCAAATTAATTACATTAATATAACTTTAAAACTACTATAAGCTGGTGATAAGTATCTTTGTATAATATCTCCTATATTTTATGAGTCAATAAGATTTTGACATAGACTTTAAAATGTATACAGAAAATTTAATAATAAATACATACTGATAATTTCATTAATAATGTTTATTTCCTAAGCTCCAAAAAATGGGATTTCCAGACCAACTGCAGCATTTTGTCTTATTTTGAGTCTTAAATAAGAGGACATTTATTTCAGTCTAAAGAAAATAGTTATATAGGGTATAGGTTAGTAAGTAACATTCTGTTATTTTTATTAAATATTTGTAAATCCAGTTCTATAAATTGCATTCTTCTAAGTTGGAATTATAATTTATTGCCGGTGACTAAAACACTCAGGGGTCACTCTAGGGGAACTGGGCTAATTGGGCTGCACGAAATAGCCACATAAGAGACAGAGATACCTTTTTCTTTGGGGGTGCTAAAGGGGGGAGGAGAGAGAGAGAGAGAGCTGACCCCTTTTATTGAGAAGCTGTTCAGATGAGGCAAGGGTCAGGTTTCAGGGGGCTGAGTCTAGCTCCATGATCTCTCTCTGTCAGCAGGTTGACTGACATCTAGGTAGGTCACACCCAAGGGCAGAGTAAGAGAAGGGGGCACACAAAGTTTGTTTCTATGGAACATTCTATCCCAAACAGACCAAGCAGTAATATTACAAAGGAACAGGTGAGCATAGCTCACCCATGGGGAAGTAGGAAGGCATGCCCATGCAGGAAGACACAGTTGCTCCACCCTAAAAGATTGGGGCAATTGTCTCAGTTACCTAGGCAACCAGATCACAGAGTGAGCAATGATGATGCCACACCAATCAGCAGAAGGGGAGACAGATGGGGTCACATGCTAGTTGGCCTTCTACAATTTACCCTAACTTTTTTGGTAATTTAGGAATATTTCCTATGAGATTTTGTTATCCTTCTTTCAACTAGTTTTCCATTGGATTGCACACTTTTATTTAAACATGCTAGAGCAATTTTGGTTGGTAGATATGTGAATACAGATGTATGACTGAACTGAGATACAGAATCTAATGGCTGTCCCTAAATAGGATTTGCATAACAGAAGAAAAAAATGTTTATTCTAAAAGAGACACATATCATTTCAGTGAAGAAATCAGGGATTTTTTCATGGTAGATTTCTTAGTCCTAGAAGATAATGATATAACACTTAGGATTAGGGGATTATCTCTCCTGAAGATGTAAAAGGAGACCTATTATTTACAAACAAAGGTACAATGCCATAGAATAAGATATTTAGAATTATGGAAGCTAACAGTGGAGAAAATTGCAGAATATATAATATAAAAGACAGTAAGGTAATAGGCCACTGTCCCAATAAAATATTTATAGGAAATGAGTGATTTTAAGTCAGAGAATTGATAAATTCTATTCTTAGAATGATAGCTATAACATACTTTTGGTTGTTTTTCAAGTTCAAATTAACATAGTATAGTTACATTTGATTTTTGTTGTTCTTAATAGTTTACTTTTGAGGAGGAGTTAAGATAGCACATATTCCAAATCCAGATTGCCTGGGTTTGCATTTAGTGTTTGAAAAAAATTCTTATACTCTTTGTATTTTACATTAGGATAGTGAATAATGAAGTATATCCACCTGATAGAATTCCTGGAAAGAAAATGGATGTTCAAAATTTCCCTCTGAAGTTTCAATAATTGGATCTGTTGAAAGAAATCGGTAATGAACAGATTGACAAACAAAAAATATACAAATTTATTAATGGGCATATTTGCTAATGTTTATATGGGAGCCATGTAAAATATAAAACTCAAAGGCAGGCCAGATGGTTAAAGTTAAATACTCCCTTTATTAAGGGAAGACAAAACTTAGGTAGGGTTTAAGCAATTTTATATTGATAGTAAATTATTTTTAGGGGAACTGAATGAGTTTGACAATATTTTATAAATGATTGCTTTTGGAACTTTAATGGGCCCAGGAGACAGAGATTAGCTTGTGATAAAGTCTTTCTGGGTGTGCTGACATTCCTGTCTTCTTCCTCTGCTGTATTTATTTAATAAAGCCTTAGGGAGGGAACAAAGACAATTGTTTTCTCATTTGCCAAGTCTGGTGGTCTTTAAGCAGATAAGGGAATATCATAGCAAATCCTCTCCATCATCTACTGCTCTCTTTGGGCTTTTAAATTAAAATAATCAGCATACCAAGATAACATATTTTAAAGTGAGACTCCCTGAACAGCTTCAGGGCGTTCAATGGATTGTACATGAAAAGACCCTACAACAGACCCTATTATAAGCACTATGTGTTTATTATAAATATCATATCATCAGTCAGTTAGCCAGATCTTAATAGTGTGAGCTAATATACAAATATCAGTATCTATTTGATAAATTCCCTAGTAGCTGAAATTAAGTTTCTATTGATGACTCAGGTAAAAGAAAAATAAAAATTCTGGCCACTGCTTCAGAAAAAAAACACCTCTAAATACAAACACACACACACACACACACACACACACACACACACAAAATAGTTACAAAGATTTGTAATGTATTTTATATATCAACTTACTAATTTCTATGAGAAATTATAGTTTTTAAATATCTTAATTTTCCAACTAAATATTATTTAAAGTATTTTGTTAGCATTTTTTAATATTTGATATAAAATTAGAAAGAAAAATGAAATAAATGAATAAACATTTTTTAGTATTCTTTTAAAATTAAGCCAGATACAGTGGAACATGCCTATAATCCCAGTTTAGGAGGCTAAGGCAGGAGAATCACAAATTCAAAGGAGCCTAGTGAGGCCCTAAGTTACTTAGTGGTACCTGTCTCTAAATAAAATATAAAAATAGAGCTGGCAATGTGGATCAGTGGTTAAGCACTGCTGGGTTCAATTCCTAGTACAAAAAATATAATTAAACTAAATCAAACTGTAACACTTAGTTGAATTTTAGTGAATGTTCTTAAATTTAATGGATTAAAACATGTTTTTTAAAAAACTATATTATTATAAATACTGATTCATAAAAATATTAATTTGTAGCAATACAATATATACCAAATTTGTCCTAGCAAAAATAAAAAGAATGCAATTCATATAAAGTGTTCTGTCTTCAAAACCTTTAAAATTTTAAAGTATCCTGTATTGTAGCATAGGTAATAAGTTTACATGATTTGAAAATGTTACAGGTTACGCAGTCTTAGAAATGTAACTATTTGAAATTCAGAAACCTCTAACTCACTAGTTAATTAAACCACTATGACATAGAGAGAAAATATTATTTTCATCAATCAATACTATACTTGATTTCAAGTGAGATTTTAATCAAGAGAATATTCATAAGATTGTTAAAATATAAATGTCAGGAAAATATCCAGAAAGTTACAAGTGACCATATGTGAAAAATATTGTAGAGTGATTAAATATTTATATTTTACCTAAGTAATATAACAAACATCGAAGTAATGAATAAATATAATACTATTATACTTGGTTATTTCTAAAAACTAAAAGCTAACATGTGAAAATCTACTTATAAATAATGTGATTTAGAAACTTCAATTTGTTTTCAAACTGAATGAACAAATACATATTATTTTGAAATTGTTCTTTTATTAAAGTATGAGAATCAGAAATGGAAATTTTGAGTGGCTGAATAAAATATTTAAATATTTTATAAACAAAATCCACTACATTAACATTTGTCATCTGTTAAATATTGAATTTAGTAATGACTAATTTGACCTTCAGAGAGGATTACAAAAAATTTAAGGAAAACCAAATTGAGAACTTGTTTTTATTGTAGCATAATATAAATGATGCAAATTATATTATGTTGTCATTTATAGTGTCCAAAATAATTTGATAAGTATTTAATTAGACCAAAGAAGATATTATTATTAGATATAATGTACAGTATACATTTGTATCCCTGAAAATTGCTTTAAATGCTATCTGAAACAAGATGAGTTATGAATAAATATTATTATCACTATAAAATGTAATGCTTTAATAAAGAAACTATATGCCCAAAATATATTATATGCCTGAAAGTACATTGATATGCAAAAGTAAACAAATAAAAAGGAATAGTTTTCATATTTCCAAAACCAGTGTGTTCATGGGGTGTAAACTGTTTCTCTGAGGCACCCTTAACTCAGTATAAAACATTAGAAATACATTCATTCATTGTCATGGATGCTAGCACCCTAAAATCAAGGTGGTGGCAGGATCACACTAAGGAAGAATTAATTTCTAATCTCTTCTAGCTATTGGCAATTTCCCAAGTATTCCTGAACATGAAATGAGGAATTTTAGTCTGTCTATGTCACACTAAAAGATATAAGATGAACGTATTTATTTTTATAAAAGGTAAAATGATTTACTGCAATTGAGCTAGGGAAAAAAAATCCCACAGAAATTTTCTATTTGGAAAAAGAATTTGGCTTGAATTTTCAGAATTCCATAGAATGTTTAAGGACGAGGAAAGGCAAAAACACATAGAGATTCTGAATCTTCCTGGTAGTCAATTATTTAATTCCATCTACTCATATTGCCCTTTTTGCTTGGAAAAAAGTAAATAGATCACAGATTATTTGTACAATGCATTAAAATTGCAGCATATACCCACAAAAAAAGTATTTTGCCTCCAAATTCTGTAACTTTCAGAATTGAATCATAATCTATGGAAAAATTGTAACATTAAAACAACATTCATCTAAAATTCAAAAACATTTCACAGATATATATTTTAAACTATATCATTCTCAATGTTAAACTATAACATTCTAAACTATAATATTTAGCTTTGGAATACAACTAGTATCGAAGCTCAAATAAAATAGGACAAGAAAATGTTGAAATATAAATAGTAAATAAAAAATAGTAAACAAAAAATCCTGAATTTTTGGCATAAAGTTAATATCATGATGTGGATATAATATGTCCCCAAAAGCTCATGTGTAAAACAAAGCAAGGAAGCTTAGAGGTGAAATGATTGGGTCATGAGATTCTTAACCTAATCAGCGCATTAATCTGCTGATAGGGATTAATTGCATGGTAACTTTAAGCAGGTAGGGTGTAACTGGAAAAGTGGGTCATTAGGGGCATGACTTTCCTGGTGCCATGTCCTGAGCTTATTTCCATTGCCACATTCTTCTGCCATGACATTCTGCTCACCTTGATCCTAGAGAAATAGAGCCAATCACTTATGGACTGAGACCTCTGAAACTGTGAGCACCAAATAAACTACTCTTCCTTTAAAATTTTTCTTCTCAGATTTTTGATCACAGTTTTGAAAAAAACTAAGACAGATAATATTTGATAATGCTAAGTAAGATATATAAATATATAATATGGATATGTCATCAAATCCATTAATTTGTACAACTAATATGAATAATAATAATAAATTTAATACTAAAAAATGTATTAACAACCTGGTTTTATATATAGTAAGGTCATTTAAAATGCTTTCAACTGATGCTCAGTTTAGAAGAAATTACCTGCCTAAAACATGGTTGGTATATAAAAGGCCACATCAGAGGGATTCACTTATTACAATGAATCTTGAAACATTTAGTGTATAAAAGAGGAAAACTAATCAACTAATAAATATTTTTGGCCTGCCAAAACTGTAGAATCATATATTTTTTAAGCTATTTTCTAGACATATTTATAAGATTATTAATTATTATTATTTCTCACTACTCCCACTGAGAAGACTCAGACCATTGCCAGTTAGTATGTATAATATCCATTTTCTTCTGTATTAATTGAAATGGCCAAAACATATTCTGAAATTACATTTTATTTTAAAAATACTTCTAATGAAGCCAATGTTTGCTAATATAAATTCCTTGAACCTCATAAACATGCATACAATTATTAGGAGTGAAAAGTGGGTGACCGAGTGGGGAATGGGTTGGACTTAGGTCCAGGTCACAGTGTGGTCTAATATGAAGTTTACAGTAAAGTCTCTATTCAAATCTGAGCTACATGGCCAACAGCCAGTGTGGACCATCCTAAGACCTAGGTGAGATATGTTTACAACATGTTTTTTACAGAGGCATTTGGTTTTCTTCTAATTTATTCATTAAAGATACATCAAGAAGCTTAAAAATGTAATACCATTGAAATAAATAACTTAAGTGAAAAAATTTATTTGAAGGCTCAGGGTTTCAGAGATCTTAGTTTAAAGAAGACCAGTTCCATTCCTAGACTGGAGGTGAGGCAGAACATCATGGCGGGAGAGTATGGAGGGAAGCAGTTCACATTATGATGATCTGAAAGCAGGGAAAGAGACTTCGCCTTACCATATACAAATATATACCTCAAAGCCACTCCCCAATTCCCACCTCCTCTAGCCACACCCTACCACTTCAGTTACACTGAGTTAATCCCTATCAAGGGATCACTGATTGGGATAAAATTCTTACAGCCCAATCATTTCTCCTCTGAACCTTCTTGCACTGACTCACATGTGAACTTTTGGGGGACAGCTCACATCCAAACCATAACAGTCCATGAAAAGACAAACAATTCAGCAGGCATAGAAATGTGGAGAGAAACTATAGATTAACTCTAAGATTTTAAGACTACACAAACAATTGGAAATAGAAGAAAAAAATGGAAGCTTCAGAAAAAAAAAGCAAAAATAATTCTTAAGAATTGAAAAATAAAATATCTGATAAAAAAATAATTAGATGAGATTAAGAAAAGACTGGGGGGCTGGGTTTGTGACTCAGCTGTAGTGCACTTGCCTAGCATGCATGAGGCACTGGGTTCAATTCTCAGCAGTACATACAGATAAATAAAATAAAGGTCCACCAACAACTAAAAAAAAAAAAAAAAAAGAATTAAAAAAAGAAAAGACTGGGCATTTCACAATAAAGAATTAGAAAATTTAAAGTCAAATCAATTGATATCATTGAAACTGAAGAAAAAAGACAAATAATATAAAGATCTCTAATGGTCCATAGAGCAATCTAACATACATGTAATTTCAGTTTCTAAAGAAGAGAGAAAGTGGGATAAAATATACATATTTGAAGAAATACATGCTAAAAACTTCCAAATTTGATCAAGAACAACTTATAAAATCAATAACGCAAAGATAAAGTAAGTGTTGAGTCTGGTGCTTTTCTGCATGCATTATGAGCAAAATTATTGATTTAGCCTTTCATACTATATTTTTCAAGGAGATATGGTTAGTGAGCAGCCTTAGAAGATGGAGAGAGTGCCTTTATCTGGTCAAGGGATAGAATTTTTTTTTCTGCCTACTATAATAATAAGTCTTCCTGCATTGCAAAGCATAGGAATATTTACTACCCATTTTAGAAAATTCAGTACCCCTAAGCTCAGAGTTTATCTTCTGCACAGGGACCCACTGTGTGCATAGATAACCTTAAAACTCTTTGTAGCATCATGTGTGAATTCTGGGAACCAATACAAATACTGATCCTTTGGCTGCTGCTTTGCTGTAATAAAGTCCTTTGCCTCTGACTCAGAGGTTTTGGTTTTCTGATAGTAACCTTGAAACTAGGGCAGGCTGAGGTGTTAGGTATTAGATGAAATCCTAGATCCTTCTTAGTTCTTCATCATGGTTAGAATTCCATAACCTAGAAAAGAAGAAGGAAGGAGGGAGGGAGACAGAAGGAGGAATGGAAGGAAAGAAGGAAGGATTTATAGAATTAAATTTTACAAACACAAAATAAATTACACTTTGTAAAAAAAAAAAAAACTAGAAAAATCAGTATTTCATATGCAAGCAGCATTGGCTAGATACCAAACACTTTAACTCAGGTTAATATGAATGCTTATTAATTTCATGTGAGAATATGATGCTCAGTTTAAGATGTTTTGATTTAGGGGTAATATGGAAAAATTGGTGAGGCATAAATGATGATAACATTGTTTTGTAAAAAGCAAGGGAAAACTTGAATTTATGCACTTTGAAAAGAAGAATGAGAAGAAATGTAAGTTTCCTAAAGTTTTGAAGGATCACAATTCAAATGTGGTAATAGAAAACTTTCTCTTACCTAAAGGTAAAACTAAGACAAAAAGTTATAGCTAACAACATATACTTGCTGAATAGTGTTACCTATTCATGGACTAAGCTGTTGTGGAATATAGCAGGTTCCCTTTTCTAAAAGGCATTTTCATGAAATCAAATTGATCAGACTGAATTCTAGCTTGAACTCTGAAGCTGTGTACATACATGAGGAGTTAAACACAATACCACTGTCACTGAATCCGTGAAACAACAGATTTAGTGATCTCAGAATCACTAGCATTTGCATATTATTTTATCAGAACACTTAATATGAGACCTACTTTTATAACAATTATCTTTAGTTTTATTGGTATAATTGAGAAAAACTGCATGTAATTAAGGTGTACAAAATTGTATTTTGGTATATATATATATATATATATATATATATATATATATATATATATAAATAATAAAAATGATCACCACAACCAACCTAATTAAAATATTCATCACCTCATATAGTTACTTTTTTATGTCTATGTGGATCTATCCTTTTTGAAAATTTCAAATATACAATAGATTATTACTAACCATAGTCATTATGCTGTACTTTAGGTCCAAATTGTTAGCCATTGACCAATATGTCCCCATTTTTCCCACTGACAAACACTTGTCATTTTTTTATTATGTTTCTGTGAGTTTATAGGAAAAACAGCAGTAAAGAAACATAAGAAAACTTTTTGATAAATATGTTTCTTAAATTTTGTTGATGATATGCATATCTAAGCTCACCAAATTGTATATATTAAAATATGCAGTCTTTCTTTCTCATACATTGATTAAGCTACAAAAATAGAAACGACATCAGAAATATTATATCTTGTTTCTCTTTATATTTTTTTGTATGTTTATTAAAAGTGAATCAATATTTTAAAATTAAAAAAGTATTTATAACAGCTTATTCTTATATATTGTGCTTTTAGGGGATTTCCTAGGACAACATTTATTTGAACTAAACTCTATGTTGAAAAGCCACAGTCAAGACGGAGTTGGGACATGACTATTGGTGAAGTGGGAGATCAAAAACTCAGAATGTAATAATTGTTTTCTATTGAGATAAATGATGGAATCATAATATTAACTATAATGTGATCTTCCAGGGAATGGATTTCTCAGTGAAGAGTTGGAACAATTCTCTCTCATTTGTTATTTCTTTAATCTTACGGAAGAACAATAGAATTGATGAGAGACTGATTTGTTGGTTTGATTTTGTCATGGCTTTGCTTATTCAGTACTCTACCAGGAAAATAATTTTTTCACAGAAGCCAAGGAAGTGTCTATGCATTAATAGACAGAGGTAAAATATAATTACATTAACCCCCATTTATCTAAAAATTCTTAAAGTATGAACAACTATATAACATTTTATTTAAAGTGAGTAGACTGGGGCTGGGGATGTGGCTCCAGCGGTAGTGAGTTCGCCGGGCATGCATGCGGCCCGGGTTCGATCCTCAGCACCACATGTCAACAAAGATGTTGTGTCCGCCGAGAACTAAAAAATAAAAAAAAATATATTGAAAAAATAAATAAATAAATAAAAAATAAAGTGAGTAGACTATGGCAAATTCTAATTTGGACACTAACTACTATAGATTTTTTTTTCCAGATTACTTGGCTTTGTGACTTCTATTTTACTATTTTCATTTTAAAGCTAACTTGCCATGTTAATTTTGTTCTGAGGAAGGCATTTGAATATTCCCAGTATGACATTATATTTATATTGCCAAAAATGAAAACAGCTTTAAATTATTACAAAGTTTAACAGTTTATAGTAATTGGTAGAAGAATGAACAGGAAACTGTCTCATAATGCTTTGGCTTTGGTTCAAAACCCTGAATATACTCTGATTTTATTTTAGGAGCTTTAGAAAAAAATATATATATACCCATAAAAGTGTTATATCTCTAGTAGATAAACTGAACTATGGTGTACCCTTGTAAATAATTTTTTACAAAATTTTTCACCCCACTGACCTCAAGCCCTGGGACATGCCCATCTGTAGTATCAGTCACACAAGCCACATGTAAACACACATAGGGCATAGACACAAGCAATGTTTTTACTCTTGGATGAAGATATTCCTGAAATCCATAAAAACAAAATATTAACTTTAAAAATTTAAAATTTAAAGAAGTATAGCAAAAAATGAAAAAAGCCAGTAAAGAACAAAAATTAAATGGAAAGTTGAATAAACCTGAGAAATACTGATGTATGTTTCAGAAGCTAACTCCTATAAACAGAACAGAAAAATTTGTGTTATGAGATAGCAATGTGCTATCACTTGAGTGCTCAGAGAAGATAGTATAAAATCCTAAAAAATGTTTCATTTCATCCCCAAAGAATCAGAAATTAGATGTTAATTTGACACAACGTGTTAATTGTGAAGCAGGCTGAATAAATGTTAGCTGCAGGGTGGGCTGAACACTGTACCCTCACCCTCACCCATCTGGTTCCTTATTGCTTCTTTGCCTCAAGTCTGAACACTCAACCCCACTCAAGGCTGAACTCTCAGCTCCCACCCATCACGTGCAACTGGAAACCCACATTTGACCCCTGCCTGGTCTGCCTGAGGGCAGAAGATGATACCCTTAGTAAATACTGTATGATCCAATCATTGTACGTCAACAAGGCAGCTTCCAGACCCAGAGACTATATTCAATTTTGGCTATAAAAATTCTCCTGCCAGAACTCTCTCTCTCTCCTTCTCTCACTTTCTCTCTCTCTCTCTCTCTCTCTCTCTCTCTCTCTCTCTCTCTTCCTGCTCTCTCTCTCTCTCTATTTTCTCTTCCTTCCCTGTTAATCAGACACTGCCCACTGCCGTAATAAAGATCTCTTGGTCGCTCCAAGTGGAGTGTCATGGTCACTTTCCTTTCACATAAGCTTTCAACAAATAAAATAGTTTTTAAGGGCTTACATTTGCCAAAAACCATTCTCCATTCTAGGCATGAAACAAAGGTCAAATAGACAAGTTCTCTGATTTTATGAATTCTACATTCTAGTGGGCAGGTCATGTGCAAATGAAGAATAAATAAAGATAAATCAACCTTTATTTACAACAAAATACCATCTAGGAAAGTGCTATAAACACACTATTGAAGAAAATAGTACATGATATGGAATCTAGAATGGCTTGTTTTAAAAAAAAAAGTTTTCTGATTAGTGATTCAAAGGGAGTGAATGAGCAAAACTGCAGGTAGCTATGGGAGGAGAGTTTCAGACAATGAGGATGGTAGATACTAAAGTGGGAAGAAATATATGAAACAGATCCTGGTGTGTGGAGCAGAGCACCTGAAGTTCCAGTCCACAAATGATAAAGTCCAAGAAAGATTATGCCTAGCAGATGATGTAGGATCTTTTATTCTTTGGTGGGCATTGGGAATATTAGTTTAAATGGTAGGAAAAATGATAGATGATTAAGTGTGTGTTTGTGGAGGGAAGACGATGAATGGATTTAGGTTTAAAAATGAGCACCAGTTACAACTTCATGGACAAGAACAGATTAGTTGGGAATCTACAAAACTAGTTCAAATGAATATTATGGAAGAATGGTCTAAGGTAGAGATGGTAAAAAGTGGTCTAGTTGTAGAACTAATTTGAAAATGAATATGATGGTAAAAGAACACCTTTGGAGAAATCCTGTGAGGAGGCACACACACACACACACACACACACACAAACACAGGGTATAAGCCCTCAGACAGAGGTGGAGCAGAGAGGAATGAAGTGAAGAAGTGAAAAAGAAGTGTAGAAGTGAATTGTCTGCTCCTTTTTTGAGTGAATAAACTCCCTCCTGCGGAGTTTATTCACTCAAAAAAGGTTACATATTACCCATCATCATGACTACATTCTAACCAGTATTCCTTTAATTGAGTGCTAGCTAGCTGAGATAAGGCCCAGGTTAATACAAACACAGAGCCTCTCACACCAAAGGATGTTACTATGGAAAGCAGGTAGTGCGCCTATATAGTTATCTTAATAGCCTCAGGGGAAACTGCTGGGCATTCCAATCCCAGGAATCTGGGCACCAGTTACCTCCTGGGAGTTTGCTCACCAGGAAAACGCTTCCCTGACTATTTCCACAGCCAGAATACCTACAAATGACAGAATGTGATGATGTGTTATATGTAGAATGGATGGAAAAGAAGAGACCTAGATGGCTCCAGTTTATTTGCTTCCTGAGGCATCCAATGTCATGGGGTTGATCTGAGGAAAATAAGAATATTCCAGCAAAGGTGACTTAGAAGAAATAGCCAGTTAATGAGGAAGAAAACCAGAAAAGAAGCAGAAGAGAAATTATTACAAAAGGGAAGGGTGATACCAAAAGGTGGGGAAAATAAGAAAAAATAATCTAATTTTACAACAAAAAAGTCATTCAGTACTCTCATATAAATGGGTTTAAGGAGATTTTAAGGGTTTAAGGGTTTAAGGAGGAAAAGAAATGGACAGGAAGGGACTTAAATTCTCCCCAGGAGGCTTCATCTTTTTATCACTTCATTATAGCCATTAAGTCATAGAAGTGTACATTCCTGTTATGGAAAGATTGGAATAAATCACTGAGGTGATCTTAAAACAGGAGACAGAACCATTTTATTCACCAGCCAGTGGTCCATGTCCACCAGCTGGCAGGCTAAGGGGCAGGCCGCAAGTCTAGATCCTTCAACCCCCTTCAGGGGTTTGAGTACACCTTTTTATACCATAAAGTAAAGCATGTCAGTACATTAATCATAAGTGGCTGCTGCTATTATGCAAAACCATAAGCAAATATTATGAGATCTAAAATCATAAAAAAATGGGGAAGTGGGTCAAAATGACCCTAGTTGAGTACAAATTAAAGAATGGTTATTAATGTCTATATAATCATTATCTGACAGAATACATTGTCTAAGAAAAATGGTAACCAAGAAGAGAGCACTTTTACACTGTATAAGAATTGCCATTTTGTGCTGGGCACGGTGGCCCACACCTGTAATCCCAGTGGCTTGGGAGGCTAAGAAAGGAGAATCATGAGTTCAAAGCCAGCTTCAGCAACTGTGAGGCACTAAGCAACTTAGTGAGACTCTATCTCTAAATAAAATACAAAATAGAGCTAGTAATTTGGCTCAGTAGTCAAGTACCTCTGAGTTCAATCCCTGGTACAAAAAAAAAAAAAATTGACATTTTGTGTTGCCAAACATGCTACGCTAAGCAACTGTTGATGGGTAGAGGTGGGGTGTTCCTATGGGAGAAGTATTTCTTAATGACATTGAGTCTTAGGGCAAAATGAAATCTGTTTAGTCATTGCCCATATAACCTGGTCGATAATGTTGCTACAAAAACTATGATTGTCATTCTTTTTAACTGTATTCCTAGCTAAATCTTCTGGTATATCAGAGTCACAAATTCATTTGCTGAATATTCAGGCTCCAAGTTTCTTCCAAGTGCTAACAATTTTCCTGACAATTTTTTTAAGCCAGGTGGGACTATTATGGCTAAAAAAAAAATAAAATAAAATTATCTGGGAAGCTTTAAATAGACAGATTTCTGAATTCCAACAAGTGAAATTCACTTTTAACTGACCTGAAAATAGGGGCAGATATTGCTTAATTTTGAACACCTCTGGAGAATACATCTAGAATCTGTGTCTTGAATCAAAAGTAAGAACAACAACAATAGCAAAAAGGTGGGGAATGACAATGATACATATTAAAGACTATGTGTCTAGCATCTGTACTAGATATTTTATATATTTATTTGTATTCAACTTTACATATGAGAAAATATAAGACATAGCAGAGAGCTTAAGTAATTGTTCCCTGAGTACCTTTGAAACTCATAAATCTTAAAAATCTGAAGTACTACATTCTCTATCTTGCATTGTAACCTTGATTCACATCTTAACTCTCATTATTTTTGTTTGTACTAAACTTCACAGCAGTCTTCTTTCTCCTTTTTTGTTGGCCTGAAGCACAGATAAATTCTCTTGTCCATATGCCAGAGACACATGTGGTGAAGGCTTTATGAGGAATATTATACTAAATTAAAATAAACAAAAAATACAACATTGTATTTTTACCAAGTTGTTCTTGCAATGCTGGCAAGAACAACCTTTTTTTTAAATATCCAAGTTGCAATTGAAAAACAGCCTTTTGAAACCAATTACTCAATTAAACATTTTTTTCTTGAGCAAACTAAAAATACAAAAAAACCCCCCACAAAACATTGTCTTTTAAAATTCAGCTCACTATAAATAAAAGATTGTTAAAATTAGAATAAGTTTTTCTGCATGTTTTCTTTACAACATGCCTCACTTAATTTGTATTACAATGTTTAAAGTTACTTGCAAAAATGATTTTTCATAAAATCGTATATCCATCAATTTTCCATTACTATAATGTAATATGTGAGGCATATAACTTAAAAAGAGAAAAGATTTATTTTGGCTCATGGTTCTAGAGGTGTCAATCCAATGTGGGGGGTGGGGCATTGCTTTGGGACTCTGGTGAAGACAGCATGGTACAGCAGGAGTGGAAGTACATTGAATAGGAAACCACTTACTTCACTAGCCAGAAGCACAGAGAGGAAGAGAGGAACAATCTCAAACTTCCTAATAGGGGCAGAACCTTCAGCAATCTAAGGACCTGCCACCAGACTCCATCTCAGGATTTCTGTCACCTCCCACTATCATAACCCTGGGGAATCAAACCTATAACAAAAGTAACCCATACACCTTCAGAGAACACTGATCCAAACCATAACAACTATGAGCAAATATTTTTTCAACAAAGTCAAAGGAAATAAAAGACAGGAAGATATAGTTATAAGAGAGATTGTGACATTCAGTGTTGCTATTAATTCCTATATACTGTTTGAAGAATGTAACAAATTTAGAACTAAGCTTTTCAGCAGCCAATGGGAAAAGTAGAACATCATTACTTTGTTTATAATGCAGTTAAAATAAAAACAAACAGGATATTCCATGTAAGAATGACTATACCTGGTCCTAAGAGAAATTTCTCCCAAGATTTCTTGCAGTGAAAACTATGTAATATAGTAAACATTTTGAACCAAATTATATAGGAAGTTCAGCAATAGTTTTTATAAGCTTTTACTGATAAAGTAGCCTAATGACAAGAAGCCAAAGAAGTTTAGTTAAGTGTGATTGTTAGGGAGACTAGAGCAATATACAAAATAACCCTTTATACTTTTTCTTTCTTAATTGAGTTCTAAATTTACTTCTCAGAATATGCAGTGTGGAATAGTGGAATAGCCATGATTAAATGCCATCTGTGCCTCAGGTAAGACATGAAATTATAGAGGCCAGACTTATTAATATGCATTCCACTAACCCATGAGAATGAAAGGTAGCTCAAATATTTGTAATTGTGTTAGGTTTTCAAAATTATGTTATTTTTTTACAATTAACAAGAGAAAAAAATACCTTTACTGTTCGGGCAGTACATACTTGTAATAATACAAACATGTTATATGATTTTTTTTATATAAGAATTGGACAAAAATTATGCTTGAGAAAAAATTATTGTTTTCATGCATTAAATATTTCTGCTTGCATTGTAAAAATTAGTTTATTATGTATAATATATAAGCCATGCTCTGAAGTTACCCATTAGTCATTAGTGTATTTTTTCAAGTTTTTTTTAAATTGGTAAAAATGTAGTTAAGTAATTAATAAAAAATATTTAAATAATTTCAAATAAATAAAATTCATCATCATATTTAAATTTTATTTCTTTATGTTACCTGCTGTAAACTTCATGATAGAAAATTAATAAACATTAGAAGTAAAATTACAAATGCAAAATTTTAAGATAATTAAAATTTATGATGCAAATTATACATTTAAGACACACTGAGAATTTCATAAATATGTAAAGATTCACAAACTACAGTAATATACTGTTTTAATGTGTAGTCAGTGCAAATGGGTTATAAAATCTTCATTATAAGAAAGAAGTAATTGGAAATCATTTTAGTACTAGATCTGTAACCTGAAAATCAACTTAGAAAGTTTTTACCAAGCACATTTGTTTGCTTTATTCTCCTTCATTTTATGTTTCAAGGTAACAAATTCTCAACTCCAGTGACAATAATAAAAACAGTTACTTGGAAGAGAAGGAAACAAAAATGATATTCTTCTAGTATATTTCCCTATTGTCTTATTCTCCTGAACATTTAAATATATATTTGTGTTGGGTTATGTTATTAATATATTTCAGTTGTTAATATTTTGATTGTTTACACTTTTATTTTTTCATGGGGGAAAAAAGCAGAACCCATCAAAAGCTAACAAGAAAAAGACCCCTCTTTGTGGTAATAATCAGCATGTTGCTAATTGACTCCCATTCTGGTAATGGCCAACATGAACAGTTAGCAACCTAAATGATAACTAAAAACACTCTCTTAGATCATTTTCTTGTTATAATGATATTACAGGCATAAATATGCTGGCTAAGATGTAGTAAGCGTGTTTCTCTTCAATGCCTGAACTCTACCTTGTCTCTCAGAGTGTGCACTTCTTTCTTCTTTCTCTCAATAAATTCAATTTATGTTTCACTTTGACCAATGCTTTCCGTTCTGACATAAGGACCCTCATGGTCTGAGATGAGGTCCTCCTTTCTTTTGGCGGACCTCCTCAGACCTAACTTCTTGGTGAAAATGCCAGTTTTTTCACTGAAAACCTTTGATGAAGAAATGATAGACTGGTTCTTACTGCTATGGGACAGGAGTCTTCTGGGAAATGGAGGCAGTTTGAAAGCCCCCTTCAAACTCTGATTTTTGTAATCAAATCAGAAAGACTTCAGAGATGTCCCTTAGAGACATGAGTTTATTAGAAGGGGTAGAAAAGAGGAAAAGGGGATTCTCTGAAGGAAAAAAATTGAATCCTCTCAGAGAAGTTAGGGACAGTATGTCTCTCCATCCTTCTAGTTTTATTAGGAGTCCCAAGGAAGTTTGCAAAGAGTCTAGCCCAGATTTAGCTCTTGACTTTTGACTGACAGCAGGATGACATCAAATCTTCATCCACTGCCTTGGCAACTCTAGGTCACTCTAGCCATGCTGACCAGTTCTAATTGAAACATTTTCTTATAGATTTTATGGTTAGGGATAATTATCCTTATCTCCCAGAGTTCTGGGATCTGGTCTGTGAACTGGTCACAAAAGTCCCCCTTCAGAGCAACTTGTTTTTCTCTTATCAGAATTATTTCAGGCATGCATTTCTTGAGCAGATAAGAGGTAGTTTGCTGAGGAATGTATTATATCCTGTCCACTTAAGCCAGGCAGGACTTCAGGTAAATTGCTTTTGGAAAGTAAAGGCACGTGAGGATCAACACAGTGGGCTCAGTTCATTGAATTATTCCCTGAACCTCATGTTTCTATCACTCACAACTGTCTGTCTCCTGTCATTACCAGGATGCAACACCTTCCCTTTTTATAAGAGTTCTTGACTGAATTAAGATGATTAGTCATCACTTCATTGCTCAATTGCTTAATGGAAAATGAGTGCAATATTTTTGAAGGAAAATAATGACATAAATATGTAACTTTCTATATGTAACGTGCATATTTTCAACACATCAAAGATTAGACCATAAGAGCAATAATCAAAAGAAGAATAAACATAAAAGAATACACATATGAATAATTTAAATGTTTGCATTAGATAATCAGGATTTTAAGACGACGTAAATTATGTATCCGAAAAAGAAGCAACAGAAATGGAAAATAGATTAATCTTTAATAACACACGGAATGTTTAAATAAATAGGAAATGGAAACTTTAGAGTAGAAAATATAATAAATATAATTAAGAGTTCATCAGATATTTACCAGATATCTAATTTTTCAGAACATTACACAGAGCAGAAGTTAGGATAGATAACCTGAAAAAAACAGGTCAAGAGAAAAACATTCACACCAAAAAATAACAATATTTATGAGGAGGCATTTAGAAGGGTATCAGAGATAGGAAATTTGAGAATATGTTCTAACATATTGCAGAGGAGAAAAAAAAATATTTTCTTTCTCTCTTTTCACAGCTTTAAGTTGAAATTGGTCCCTGTAAAAAGCACAGGTTAATGTGAAAAATGTGCTCACCTGTTCAAGTCTAATAGTGGAATAAAACACAATATACAGCAAAAAGTAAGGCTTTAATGACCATCTTGCAAAATCAGGTGACTGGTAGTCAGGTCACACAGATTAGGTACAACCAGAAATTTATTCCCTAGGGCACCAGGTCCCTCTCCCAGATCCTCACTGACTGAGTACTATGGAGTGTACAGTCTTCCTGAAAGTCACCTGGGTTTTACTGTCTCCTTCTGGGTTATTTAAATAAATATACCTCTTGTTACATCCACCTCCCTTGTTCTCTTGTGGAGGGAAAGTCCCTTGCATTGGGCATGCTCTTTGGGCATGTACATAGTTCTTCAGGTGTGTGTGGAGAGGTTTCCTTCTCACCTCCTCTTTGTCAAGGGGCTGCACATTTTTACACTCCAGTACAAACTGCTTGTAACTTTCTATTCTGCTCTCTCCCTCCTGTCGCCTTTCTTAGATCTCAAAGTCATTTTCCATTTCAAGCTAAATATTCTAAAAATGTACCAATGGACTTTCTATTTCTTACACTAAGTAAGAGAAAAACATTTTATAAACATATATGTGTTATGTATACACTAGAACCACCATGGGTAAATAAGTAAATCTAAAAGAGTTTAGAATTAAATATCATTACTTACTAGGAAAAAAAAAAGAAAAGAAAAGAAATGAGGAGGCTTGTATTTAGGATGTGACCAAGGAAATTTGATAAGAAAGGGAAAGTATTTTATGATATTTAAGTCAGCATCTTATTCATTGATAAGAGACTCTACTGATCTCATCATTTTTAAAACTTTTTCTTTTCCTGGCACAGAAAGAAAACAACCTTATAAGTGGAGATTTTCTTTATAGATATAAATTCCTTTTAAAAAACTGCAACTCATACTTCTATTTTTAGAAGTTCTCCTATGTCTACAAGTGTCTCAAAATAATCAGCTCAAAATAAGACTTATGCAAAGAAGAATATTTTTGGTGACACATATTCGGCTTTTTATGTTATTATAATATTTGATTTATAAAAGGAGAGGGTGGAGAGAATAAAGATAAGCATTTTTCAAATTAGAAATAATCAAGAATATTTCCAAGAATTTAAATGATAATAACCTATAGGCACAAAAGTACTCGAGGCCACAAACAGAGGAAATAGAAATAAAGCTATTTCTAGGTGCACTATAGTAAACAACTCAAAATAAAGAAAAAATAAAAACAAAGTCAGAGAGATAAAAAGACACACAGAAATTCTCTGGAGGCAATTCTCTCAGTAGGAGGAAGTTCCCTTTAATTCAGAGGGTTGCACCCAAATTCACTATTTTAATGTTGCCATGTTTTCAAAATTCATAACCTGTATGTTGGTGAGAGTAATACTACCAGTTTTAACCAAACCATTTCCAAGAGGCAGTTTAGTGCCACCATCAGCCTATCCCAGGGAGTTTTGTCCAAATCCCAACTGTCTGAATTTTGCTACCTGCCAAAATGGAGAAAGGAAAAATAAGTTTTTTGTAGTTTGATCAAATTGGGGAGATCCAGCTACATCACTTCTCTCCACAGGTTCCACAGAAGTAGTTAGAATTTACAGAAACAAAAGTCAGTTGATAGACATATGTAGATTTTTATAGGCTATATGAGTCAGAAGTACGACAGTCTCAACTTTCTTGGTGCCAAAAATGGGTGGGGGCACCTTCAATCTTTACTCTCAAGCATGAAGAAGTTGTCATCAAATTCGAAGGGGTCTTTAATTTTAGTCCATTTCGTTAGAATGTGTACCTGATACTTTAAAAAATATGTGTTGTATATAGCCAATATTGTAACTTAGAAAACAATACCCCAATTTATGGTTCTTCGGCATGTGAAGTGTTTTGAACTAAAGAAGAACCAAGGTCTCTCTGACCCCCTAACCTCCTGCCTCTCACTTCTTTTTGTCTTTTGAAGCACACAAAAGGACTTTCTTTGAAGTTCCCTTATTTACCTAAAAGCCAGATATTATAGAAGCCAATCAATTATTGTGAATCCCTTCCCCAAGTGATCTCATCAACCAGGTAAAAATGTTTCACATTGCAGGAAAGAAGACTAGAGTTGATACCACACACAGAACAAAGATAGACTTTATCCCAGGTTTATTTTTGTTCTTTGAGTCCATTCATATTGAAAGGTAATAAAAAGATATGAGTGGTAAGAATATGAAGCTAAGGGAATAACTCTATAACTGGTCCTCCTCTGCTGAGCCCCACAGGCTTTCTTTTTATAAAAGCAATTTACCTGCAGCCTTTCCTGGCTTAAGTCAATAGGATACATCTCATGCTTAAGCAAACAACCTGGTATCTGTTGGAGAAATGTAGGCCTGAAAGACTCCTTCCTGTATTCTTCATACCAATAAGGAGAACTAAGTCACATTGAAGGGGGGACATTTTATGACCCTTAAACCAGATTACAGAACTCAGGGACCTATGATAATTAGAAACAGTCAACATGGGCCACAGTGTCCTGGAATTACCTTGGACTTTTATCATGCACAGTGGGGACTTGGAAGTCTGATCCAATCTGCTGTCATTCAAAACTTCAGAGGTGGACCTGGGTAAAATTTTCTGGAAACATGTATCTGGAACACATAATAAAACTGGAGGGCAGGAGGACCATACTTTTCTTCTCCTCTCTGAGAGGACCTAATAT
Source organism: Ictidomys tridecemlineatus (assembly GCF_052094955.1). Classification (NCBI taxonomy): domain Eukaryota; kingdom Metazoa; phylum Chordata; class Mammalia; order Rodentia; family Sciuridae; genus Ictidomys; species Ictidomys tridecemlineatus. Next base: position 108,349,538 of record NC_135479.1, read on the forward strand.
ATCCCTTAGAATTTCAACATTTTTCTTTCCTATTCCTTCAAATAAAATCATGCCTGCTATTCGGAGTCATATATCTGGAGTCTTTCTAGCATGAATGCAAGAACCTGTAAGAGAAGACTTCTCTCATACTATTTTGGCTCCTCAGGAGGACCCTATTCTGTAACAATACCCACTAAAAAAATCATCACTCGTCTTCTAAAACTTCATGTACCCCTCCACTTGCCTCTTCCCTGTTGAGGCAGGAACACCAGCCATATTAAAACCATAGACTAAAGCTTGCTTTCTCTTTCTTTGTGGCTTCCTGACTAGAAGGCCCCACTCACACTTGGATGACCATACTTTTTGTTGTTACCCCAGGTTTCCTTGACTATCCTAACATTGGTCAACCCCAAAGAGTTGTCTTGAATCCATACATTTTTTTTTTTTTTAAGGAACAGGTGCAGGACAAATGCAGGTTAACAAATACACTAAATCATTCAATTTGAGAATAAGAAACTAAAACCATACACTTTCAACAGAGTCAGAGAAAAAGAACAATCAAGGGGGACTCTCCAAGAAAGGTTACTTCTTAATCAGAACAGTGTAAAAATCTCTAGACAGAGAGCCTCCTCTTTGAAACCCTCTTTGGGATCACTGTTATGTTGTAGGAGCCTTCCTTGTTGGCTTCTAATAAATCTATTTCTAATAAATCTGTTACTGAATTCTCACTCTCTATCATCAGTGTTCTTCATCCTTTTGGTATGTGAGACAAGAAACTTCCAATGCTCATATGACCCTGTGATGTACTATTAAGAAGGTATATAGACTTCTCAACCTCATTGGGTCACTGGCTTTCATTTTCCTGTGATTTTACCTTGCATATAATGAACTTGTAAGTCTTTTCTCCTATTCAACAGTTATAAGTTTATTACAGCAGATTCAATTATCAAACCTTCAGAGATTTGTGGGAAAATTCTCTTCACTTCAAAATCACCTTCTGTTTTTTTTTAATTGTTTGATTTGTTATATGTGATAGCAGAATGTATTTTAATTCATAGTACACACATAAAGCAAATTTTTTCATGTCTTTGGTGGTACACAAAGTAGAGTCACATTTTTGTCTTCATACATGTACTTAGGGTAATGATGTCCATTTCATTACATCAACTTTTCTACATCCATGCCCTCTCCCTCCTCCTCCCTCCCCTTTGCCCTCTCTAGAGTTCCTCCCATGGTACCCTCCCCACTTCCCCATTATAAATCAGCATTCTTATATCAGAGAAAACATCTTGCATTTGTTTTTTGGGATTAGCTTGTTCACTTAGCAATATATTCTCCAACTCCATCCATTTACCTACAAACAGCATGATTTTGTTCTCTTTTAATGCTGAATAATATTACATTATGTATATATACCATAGTTTCTTTATCCATTCATCCATTGAAGAGCATCTAGGTTGAAAAATCTTTCTAAATAATCACATGTGTGACTACAAAATCATTATTTATAATAGAAAGAAAAAGAAAAAAAACATGCTATCAAAATATATTTTTAAAAAGTCATGTAATATCAAAATAACAAAATACAACATAGCCACTAGGAATCATGATTTAATCCACTATAAAATATTATCTATTCTTAGAGACTCAGAAGGAGGAGGTAAACAGAAACTGAAAGTTTTACTCATTACATTTTATAGTTACTCATATTCTTGTTAACTTATTTATATTTCATATTTTAATTTTTTTTGGAAAATGGGATTTATTGAAATATATTTCAAGGAAATCAATTGTATTTTCTTTTTTTTTTTTTAAATTTTTTTTTAATATTTATTTTTTAGTTCTTGGCGGACACAACATCTTTGTTTGTATGTGGTGCTGAGGATCGAACCTGGGCCGCACGCATGCCAGGCGAGCATGCTACAGCTTGAGCCACATCCTCAGCCCTCCAATTGTATTTTCTTATCTTCCATATTTAATGTGTTTTTGAAGCCAAGGGACAAAAAGCCAGTCAGTAGATAATAAATAATTGGGTCCAATCGGGAAGGTGAGGGCCAAATGGTAAGAAAAACAAATGCTGCCCTTCCCCCTCCTACTTCCAAAGCTCTTCTCCCAGCTCTGGCTCCCACCTGTGGCTAAGGTAACCTGCCTCACCTTTTGGTGATTACCTTACTGCCTGGAGTGCTCCACACTTTGGCCCTTCCCCTGCCCATTTGCCTTACCCTGGCACTGGTCAGGTAGATAACATGGGGACAAATAAGGGGAGAAGAGGGCAGGAGAACAAAGGGAATCTAAGATGTATAAAAGGGACAGGAAATTCCCACTTCTTTGTTTACCAACCCTGACTCCTCTTCTCTGTGAAGTGAGTTTCAATTTTTTTTTTTTTTTCAATAAAACTCGCTTTCTACACTTGCTTCGCCAATTCTCCAGAGTTCGATCTTCAACATCTGGGTCTTTGGTAACCAGTGGTATTATTTTAATTGAGAAAAGAATATATACATAAATCCAATAATCTTTCAGAAAGATATGCCTATTATTAATTTATTTGATTGCCGAATTCCTTTAATAACTATGGCTTAAAACCTGGAGGATTTTAAAGTGTGTATGAAGGTTATATATCCAAAATTACTAAAAATTTGAAAAACAATGTCCTGTGGTAGATGATGTCATAGATGATTTCAGATTAAAATTAATAAAATTACTTGAATTATTTTCCCTATTAATCTTAATTAAACTATGGCTGCCTCATTGTCTTTAAGATTAAACTATGGTGGTAAACACAGAGAGGGAGCTCTGATGTAAATTAATCTGACAGGTAGAAAAATAAATTATATTGGTAATTTGCCCCCAGTTTCCTAAACTTTAATTTTTTTTTTATTTTTTAGGGTCTTTCCAAAATGCTCAGGCTGGCCTCAAACTTGTTGTAATGAGAAGATTTCCCTTCCATCCCACCCCTCCCCACATGCAACTGTAGGGCCAAAATGCAGTTCTGAAAGTGTTTGTGAGTTTTCATCAAGAAACCAAGACAAAAAAGGGTAGTAAAGAGCTTTGGTTCTTTGCAGTCTCACAGGAAGAATTTCTAGTAGATACCAAAGACTGTCCTTCCAATCAATTTGAAGGATGTAGTATGCAGACATGCAGGACAGACTGAATGGGTTATCTCTAGAGGTTGACACATTCCATGCATATTTGAAGTATTTAAGGACTTTGAGCCTTTGAATTGTACTGAATATGGAGGTTCCTCCCCTCAGAAATTTGGGAAGATTCAGAGGCTGGTTTTTAAAAATTTTCTACCTTTAGATGTGATAAGGATGGCTTCTAGCATTCAGGATTTAGATCTGTGAAATTCCTTTGTGCTTTTTTGAAATATATGAAATTCTACCTTCTGTCACAAAGCTCTGTTCTCCCAGATTTTTTTTTTTTTGAGATGAAACTTTTGAAATACCATTTTTCAACTTTATACTGAATATCTCTAAGGCAGAGATACTTAGCTCCTTCTACACAGGGCCAGTATTAAGGCCACCTGATAACAGTTTTCTTTGGTTTTGATTAGTTTTGATAAGGTTCCATGTGGTTTTAGTTGTTTGGCTTATGATTTTTTTTTTCTTTTTTGCTATAGGGAATTGAACCTAGAGGTGCTTTACCACTGAGCTATATCTTCACTCCTTCTTATTCTTTATTTTAAGACAGGGTCTTACTAAGTTACTTAGAGCCTCACTAAGTTCTGGAGGCTAATTTTGAATTTGTAATTCTCCTGCCTCAGCCTCCCAAATCACTGGGATTACAAACATGCACCACTGCACCTGGTGACTTTTGGATTTTCTTAATGTGTAAGTATGATTTCCTCCCAATGAATTTTTGTCCATTATTGTCCTTGTGTCTAAATATTAATGGATGACTAACTGTTATGGTTTGTGTTATGTAGAAATGTTCTGATGTAAAGTGATTGGATTGTGAGAACTGTCACCTAATCTATTGGTCCCACTTTGAACCTGCTGAGTTGGGTATGAATGGAGGGGGGGGCTTCTTGGATATGCCTTGGAAGGGTTCATATTCCCTGTATCTCTTTTCCCTTTCTCTGCTTCCTGGCCATTATGGGTGGAGAAGCTTCTCTCCACCACAACCTTCTGCCATGATGTTACCTCTCACCTTGGCCCAGAGCAATGGAGTCAGCTGACCATGAACTGAAACTGTGAATTCAATGTCTGAACTGATGAATTCAAATAAACTTTTCATTTGCTAAGTTGTTCTAGTCAGGTATTTGGTCATGGCAACAAAAAACTGAGTAACACATTAACCTACCTTATTTTGTGATCCTCTCACTTTAGTCTCCCAAGTAGCTGGGATTATAAGAATGTATCAACATGCCCAGCTAGGATTTTGTAAGCTTTTTAAAGTCAACTTGTAAATGTTTAAAGTCTGAATGTTTATTTACCAGTCTAATTTTTATATACATTGTACTTGAATGCTTTGTTAGCTGTCTAACTTAGGTGTATATGAAATATAGTTTTTAAATATAAAGACCTCTAGTTTTTTTTTTTTTACCCTCTCCTTCCTTCTCTCTAATCAATTGATTAGGGAAAACTACCATTTCAAATGATTTGATATATTTTCCATGTGAATCACACTTCTCAGTTATATGACTGTGTGTTATTAATATATATTATACACATTTTCATTTGGAAGAATAAGGAAACAGAGTAGAAGCATAAAAAAAAACTATGGCCATAAATATTGAAATAGTGCATTTTTGACAATGTCAAGAGTCTCCACACATAAGTTATTGTAGTGAACTTTATTGGACCAACAGTTTCAGAGTCCTTCTGGATGAACACATGTGGTGTCATACAGCAGAATCCCTAAAGGTCTTGGCTTCTCAGTCTTTGAAACACTATTTCAGAGAAAGTGTCAAGTGATTAATTAATTGCCAAGCTGTCAGTAACTACAGGGATCTATCTTGTCATAGAAATGGCTTGATCTCTATTCTCAATAAAAATTTTCCTGAGATTAAATAAACCTCTCCATAGCATGAAAAATAATCTATTGGTAGATAATGTCCCCATTTTTCCTTACTATTATTTCTTCCATCATTTCCTTAATAAGAAATGTTGATTAAGTAGTCATGGGTAATGAATGTAGTTTATAGTATAAAATACCTTGGGTTTAATAATAAAGACTCTTATTGGCTTTTCTAGAAATAAGATTTAATAATTTTTTTTTCAAATTTGAATGTTGACATACACTGTCCAAGAGTAAAATAAAATAGCAGAAAATTAAACATTGCAATCATAAGTCTCTTTTATTCTTATATGTTTGCTGGTTTGTCTAACTAAAAATATATTGCTATGACTTACACATCCTGAAAAATTTTGCTTTGCACAAGATCTCTGTGAAGTAAACATCAATCTATTCATATTTGGAGAATGTGTTTAGTAAGGCATTATCTCTAAGTTCATGGTAAGAGTTTCATAATTTCACTAAGATGTGCAAATTTCCATATCTTCATGGCAAGAAGAGATGGAAGATATTAAAGTGATAAAAAACATAGTGGAGCTGGGATTGTAGCTCAGTGGTAGAGTGCTCTTCTCGCATGTGAAAGGCACTAGATTCGATCTTAAGCATCACATAAAAATAAAATAAAGGCATTGTGTCCATCTACAACTAAAAATATATATTAAAATTAAAAAGCAAGGAGTGTAGCATATTTTTTATTATATGATGCAGAGTTATTTAAATAAAAATAAATAGATATTAGAGGTGTAAATTAATTATAAAATGGATGCTAATTTACAAAGACAACAGTGTATTATATTTTGTAGTATGTTTATGAATTACTAATACATCTGGACTGTTTTTTCAAAAAATAGTATAATATAGAAAGTTTAATGGAGCTATCACATAGAAAAGCAAATCAAGGTGGATATACTCTATTTAAAATACAAAAGGAAATATTCTTATCATTATTTAAAAAATATTCTGGCAGATTATTTTCTGTTTTCTTACTTTAAATCCTTAAATATTCTACCTATAAGGTATGGAAAATCCCAAAACAGTGTGGCCTGGGAAGAAGGAATGAGGAAGATGGTAATACATTGATAGCATTGATCCTTTTTCAATACATTCTTTCCCAGTGACAGTACAATTCCTGGGAAGGAGATATTCATCAAGTCTAAAATGGCAGTCTCTGGGAGGAAGCCAAAGCATTGATCTTTCCCCAAATAAATCCTTTTTCAGTGACAGTACAATGGGACCCTGTAGGGAAAGAGATAAGCACTGAATGCTGAACTCAGACCCTCCATTCTTTCCCAAGTAAAAACAATGTCCAGTAAAAACAAATTTCACATACTCTCAAACCTGTTTCCTGCATGCCCAAACTGACGCACTCTGTCAATAATTAAGTCACCTCTCAGTGTAAGATACAAAAACACAGATTCATCCTTTGGCCAGTGGCTCATTTTCCATCCAGAAAGTGGATCCACCAGATGAATGATCTCACCACTGAATAAAGACTCTGCTGATCCTTGATGTGTGCACCTGGTTCAGTCATTTTGGGCTAACACTAACTTTTGTGATTTCTTTTTTCTTTAATTCTCACAGACTAGCCTACTTGATTTATATCTAAAATTGCAAATACAACACATAGATTAAGACCACTTCTTTTAATACTCTTGGGTTTTTATAACAAAAAATATCACAGAGTTCTGTTCTTAAATGAAGTAGAATTTATTTTCACAATTCTGGAAACTGGGAATTCCAAGCTAAAGGTATTAATAGATTCAATGTCTGGTATCTTCCAGATTCACGAAATGCAGTCTTCTCACTGATTCCTCACTGGAGAGATGGGACTAGGGAGCTCTCTGGGAATCCTAGGCATTAATCATATTCAAGTGAAAGACCAGATCACCTCCCAAAGCCACATCCTCAAATAACATCACTTCAAAAATTAAATTTAGCATATGAACTTTGGGTAAACATCAGTATGCAGTTTATGACACATGTCAATGTAGTATCTACCAAAAATAAATAACCGAAGTTTTGGTTTTCTTATGGTTTTCAAGTATTTCTCCCCTATTCCTGGTTTTGCCATTTCATTTTATTGATTTTTTCCTTTTGATTTGCAGAAGCTATTCAAAATTATTATAATTATTAGCACATATTACCTGTATAAGGTAATGGGATTCACATACAGTCATGATATATTGATCATGTCCATTCACCCTTCTTCTACCTTGCTTTGTGCCTCCTATTCTTCATCCTTCTTTCTAATAGCATCCTTCCCAGACTCTAGTAATCCCCAGTAATTTTTTTCTCTTTTCCATCAAGTTTAGATTTTTTTCTTTTCTTTCTTTTTAACTTTCTTTTCTTTTTTTTTTTCTTTTTGGGCATGAAAAATGTTTTTGATTTGTCTTTGAGTTCCACATTCTTAATCAAACTCATGGAAAATTTATTTCAAAAAGTACCAGTTCCCTAAGATCATAACAGTAGAAAATTATTTGAAACTATTCCATTGAATTTTATCCTAAGTGTGGAAGCTGGTCATCCACTGCTAACATATATTTCAATTGCCCTTACAAATGTAGAATATTTAAGGGCTCCACAGTATCCCTCTGATGTGCAATATCTTCTGTGTTATCTATCAGGGCTGGACTCCTTTGGACCCTGTACCTGCCTTTTATTTCAGTCTAAACATGTCTTCTCTAGACTTTCTCTAATCACACAATGTCAGACTTACTATATAAATTTTCCCAAATGCAGAGAGAGTTTATTATTCTTGTGCCCCAATAAGTTATTTTCTAACTTTGAAATAATATTGATCCTAATGTGAGAATTATCCATTTTTACATTTGATCTAAATCTTATAATAACATTATTTCATTTTTATAAAAACATCATTTATCAAAGCAATTTCTTGAAACAATGGATTGTAATGTTTCTTTCTATGTTACAAGAAGCATATAATACTGAAGTTTCTAAATTTGTCTTAGAAACACATGAGACAAAAAGTTGAAGACAAATGAGGCTCATATTAGCAAGAAAGAGTTTCAAAGTGGTGGAATTTCTGTAGATTCAGAAAATTGTTTGAAGTTGCTAGAAGTTAAAGTCTTATAGCACGCTTAAGAAGGAGTATTGAATAGTCATAGAAAAAAGAAAATACTTGAATTCATATACATAGGTATATAAGTAAACAAATTAAATATAAGGAAATAAATATATAACCCTTGTATCATTATTTCTATCATTTGCCACATGGCTGTAGCTAACATATACAACTTCCCTCTTACATTACCTATTCAATGTTTAGAATGTACCTTGACTAATCTTGGTTCCTTGCTTGGTGGAGTGACTCAATGTATATTCTTAAAATATATTGAGTGATTCCACTTTTATAATGATTCAATGATTCTTAAAAATTTCATGGCCTAGTATATTAGATGATATCCAAAGGGATTTTCTGTTTTCCTTATATGTTTCTCCTTGGTCCTATCATATAGTGGCAATCAAAATTAGTCAGTCCAACTCATAATCTGCCTGATAATTTGATGGTTTGAAGAGCCGTAAGAAGCCAGGTGACAGATTCAATGAAAAATTCTTGTCCTCTGTTGAAAACATGACTTGTTTAAGAATTAAAATGTTTAGCAAAGCAAAACTTGAAATTGTAGTTAGAAAAATGAAAAATGTATTTCTTTTGCAAATCTCAGAGTCACTCGAATTCCTATCCTTAGGTTCCCAGATTCAAGAGTTTTTACTATAAAATAAACAACACTCAATATATCTGTCATTTATTTAGTAACCACAATCTGGAAGATATAACAGTAGATTGGGAAGCTGTTACTATTATGCTGGCACTGAAATTAAATCTTACAAAGGCTACTGTGCTGTTACGTGAGACCATAAAATTCAGCATAATGATGTTATATTGTTGAACTCTATGTCAGTTTGACTGGGCCACAGGATGTCAGAATGCCTAGATATTTATGAAAACATTTTTCTAGGTATGTGTCTTATTCAGCTTTTCATCACTGTGACAAGCTTAGGTGAAAAAAAGATTTATTTTTTCTCTTGTTTTCATAGGTTTTTAGTCCATTGCTTTGGGGTCTGAGGTGAAGCAGAACCTCAGGGTAGCAGAGTGTGGTATAAGAAAACTGCTCACTTCATGGTGGACAGAATGGTGAAGAGAAATAAAGAGACTGGAAGAAGGAGGAGGATAAGGAGGAGGGGGAGAGAACAGGAGGGGAGAAGGGAAAGGAGAGGAGGGGATGGAGAAGGTATCCGGGGTGGCTGAGGACAAGATGTAGTCTCCAAAGGCATGTCCCCAAGGATCCACTTCTCCAACTAGGTTCCATCTCCCAATAATGACACCAAAGTAATAATTTACTGATGAGGTTAAAGGCTTCATGAATCATCACTTTCCAAAAGCCCTATCTCTGAACATATCTGCACTGAGGATTAAGCCTTCGACACATGAGCTTTTGGGGTACTTTCCAGATCCAAACCATAAGAGCATGTCTGTAAGGAACATTTCTGAGTAACATTTGAATTGATGGGTCATCCTTATTGAAACTCTTATCCATTGCTAAGTAAGGAAGAACTTGCTCCCTGACATCAGTGTTCTCCTGCCATTGAACTTGGACTTTGACTTGAACTGGAACTTACACCATTGGCTTTCTTAAGTCTTAAGTTTGCCAAATGCAGATCTTGGTATTTTTTTCAGTTTTCATATCACATAAATCAATTTCTTATCATAAATCTTTTTTAGTATTGTTAGAGTCTATAAACAAGTCTGGATGGCGCCTGGCATTTTGCCAGAGGGAGTGGTTTGTGATGTAACTCCAGCAAGCCATTAAGTGTGGAGATTCCTTATTGGTTGACTGATGTATCTAGTTTATGTTAATTAAGATAAGCTGTGTGGAATGTATAAATACCTCTGTTGTCCTACAATAAAGGGCTCCCACTCCTGCTGTATCAATCTACACAAGTTGTTCGTCACCCCCCGGTTATTTTGCTGCAGCTGGACTGCGGCAAGTATTATTTTTTATTTGTTTTAATTAGTTACACATGACAGTACAATGACCTTGACATATCATACATTTGAATCAAATAGCATATAATTTCTCATTTTTCTGTGTGTACAGGTTGCAGAATCACATTGGTCATGCAGTCAAATAGATACACACATATTATGCTTATGCAGCATAATAATGTCTGTTTCATCCTACTATCCTTCCTATCCCCCCATCCTCTCCTCTCCTCTCCTATCTCTTCTCTCTACCTAATCTAAGGTTATCATAAATCTTAATGCTGTGAATCTATATGTATGTATATGTATGTGCATAGAAATAGAGCATGTGTGTATATATGTGTGTGTGTGTGTGTGTGTGTGTGTATACATATGTATATACATTTACAAATTTACAAACCCACTTAACAAGGACAGGGTGACTAGGTATAAAGGCTTACTGACAGCCGAAAAGTAAACATCTTTCTTTCTCCTTCTTTATATATATATGTGTGTGTGTGTGTGTGTGTGTGTGTGTGTGTGTGTGTATCAGATGGACACAATATCTTTATTTATTTATTTTTATGTGATGCTGAGAAATCGAATCCAGCACCTCACATATGCGAGACAGGCACTCTACCAGTGAGCTATAGCCCCAGTCCTCCCCTTCTTTTTCACCCAATTTATTAAGATGTAATCTGTGTAAAATCTATAGTTACTAATTTCTTAGCCTTATGAAATTTTGCTTATGCAGTCTTGGCTCAATATTCTGCCAGTGATTCGAGGTAACCCCTGTGCAGAGTTCCAGGGTCTTTTATCTACAGTGCTTCGCATTCTCATGTATTCTTATTCACAAATTCTGCTACCTCAACTCTCTTTAACCCTGGCCTCCAATCTTATGGTGTTTTAATATATTCCCATAAAAGCTTACAGACACAAAAATGTGGAAGTGGTACTGCTCACTTTATTTCCTTTGTCTAAAGAACTAAAACCTAAAGTAGATATATGCATATATGTGCGTATGACTGTGTATAACTCATATGTATGTGATATATATGAAATCCCATATCACATATTATATTTAAAGTTTTATTTTTGACATAAACACATATATAGATGCGTGCCCTACAACATCATGTCTGAAAGAGAAAGTCCCAAACATCACATATCTCACACAAGTTTTATTCACAGTATCACATTCATCAATCATTTGTACAGTGGTTGAGGCAATTAATTGTACAATTTATTAAATATTCAACTGCATTTATGTACATTCATAAGGGAATACAGATAATGCTAAGTGCTGTAAACTATTTTCAATATTTTCTTTTATACCCGATGAAATTCATGAAAAATTTAAAATTTAAACATTTTAAAAACATCCCTTTGGAATACACTGCAAAAAAAATCATGTTTAACATCAATTGCATGTCAGAATATAGTGATACCTTATTGTGAAGTAGAGGATAAGTTTGAACGTTAGTAAACACTAATATGGGAAACAAATATACTCCCTCATCACCAATATTCTAACCATTTTCTTTCTATGTCTCTGACCATCTAGGAGAGGCTATTCCTTATTGATAAAATAATAGAACATTTTGCTATCTCTCTTCTGGGGGAAAAAAATTATGATCAGATGAATTTTTTATAGTTCTTCTCATTGGAAGTATTTCTTTCACCACTATATTTAAATGTGACCCAGGGAAAGGTCTGTAATGAAACTATGTGTGAACAATACTGAATTATTTTCTTCCTCAGGCACTGGTCATAGGAAAATCTATATGTGGCCATAAGCATGGGTTGAGAGAATAAAAGGCAATCTAACTTCAGTTAGGGCCATGACACTTAAAACCGCTTGCATCTTACTTGAATGCTCATCTCCTGCTTGAGGTCAACTTTGTATATAACACTTGCTTTTGACCATGAAGTACTGCTGTGCTTGGTAGGTCAGGCAACACCTCCTACATCAGCTACAGTTCGGTTCCAAAATAGCTTGTCACCTCATAGTCAAGAATTCAGCCGAAGTCAAAGCTGATTCATAAATGGAGAATAGTTCTCCAAAGAGGATGGCATGGCTTTTCCCCAGTTCTCAAGGAACTACATTATGATTCACCCATAGGGACTTTATAGAGGAAGAGTTAATGTAATGTGACTGTTTAGTTTATTAAGGAGGTCAAGATATCTTGAGTTGTTAATTGCAACCTGAGTATATTTCAGTAAAAATTGATTTATAAAAGTGGATATATTTGTACAAACCATAATTTTCTCTGACATAAATAGTGATTGAGGTTATATAAGCAAGCATTTTGATGCTTTCTGTTGCAAGGTTACATTATTCAGACATCAAACGTAATCTGTTTACAACTACAACTAAAAAATAAACATAAAAAAGCAATCTGTTTAGCAAATTTTTGGTAAAAATAAAAAATAATATTTACAGGTGAATTTAGAAGATATTTTTGATATGTAACTACTATTTTGGTGGAAGAGGTAAGGCAAAGTTGTTTGAAGGGCCCAGAATTTTCAAATATATATATATATTACAATTTCCTATTCTTATGGGAACATAGAGGAAACTTCTTTTAGAAGAAAAACTGTACTGGGGTTATAGCTTAATGGTAAAGTACTTGGCTAGCATGAGAAGACCCTGGATTCAATGTCCAGCACCAAAGAGAAAAAAAGAAAAAAAAATTGGATTGATTATTCCCAATGTGCATATTTATATAAATAATTCCATTTTTGAATGTTTCATATATCTTTAGTACAAAGAAGGTCTTGTTTACAAATCTGTGAATAATAATATAACCAAAAATATAATTAAGAATTATTGCTTACTGAGCTTTTACTGATGAGATACATAAACAGTTTTACAACAATTTATCAATTAATGGAGCTTTTAGAGTTATTATGAAACCAGATATTATTTATCTGTTTAATAATGAACAGGGAAAGGTTTAAAACTGAGGGCAAAGATACACAATATTGTAAGTTGCAGATACAAGAGTCTGCGTTCTTAATCACAGCAGTTTACTTTACCTAATGAATGTTATTATTTATTTGTTATATGGTTATTATTAATTATTTGTTCAATTGTTTGCTCAATACTCATATTTTACGAATGTCCTAAAAGGCAGATAATATGCTAGGTAATGTATGAATAGAGAGTTTTAAAAGAGGCCTATTACTTCAATTTAGTCAGTCAGTCTCTCAGCAGACAAAAATCTCAAAAGCAATTGAAACACTGAGAAAAGTAATAAATGCAGAACATTCATCACCTGTCCTCCTCAACACCACTTCTCTCACAAACAACATAAACACATAGGCCATGCATGTGCATAAGCATGTACTATCTAAAAGATTGGATTCTTACAGGATCGTCTCTTACTTTGCAGAAACAAAGAATAAGGATCATGTCTTATTACTGAGAGAGAAAAAAAAAAGTGATTGAAAACCAGTCTATGGTTCAAGGATCATCATGGCAGACCCAAAATAATATGTGGGTTTGTTTGTGTGAATATTTTTGTATGGATATTTATGTCTCTCTCTCTCTCTCTCTCTCTCTCTCTCTCTCTCTCTCTCTCTCTCTTTCTGTGTGTGTGTGTGTGTGTATGTATTGTCTGAGGCAGAATTATAGATAAAAACAGATTTAGCTAGAGGTATAATTGAAAAGTGGACACAAGATACACAAAAAGACATGGAGGTTGAATTTTATTGAAAAATTTGAAAGAAGACTACAGACAGGATTTGAGGGAGAAGGTGCTAGAAGATAATACCTTTTAAGATTCCACTATATGAAACACAACTCATAACTTTATCTCTCAAGCCAACAATATATGAAAGATGTTCAAATTCATTCAAAATACATTTTCCTGTTCAATTATTCTATGTATTTTCTCAATTCTAAGGTCAAATGATTGTAATTTCATATTTCAATTACTTTTATTTTCTTATGTTCATGCTCCTTGCTAGGTGACATTGCTTAAAAACTGGATCACAAGAATACTTGCATGAAATTACAGTTAAATTATTATCATAAGATATTAAAATCCTGAGAATTATGGGCAAATTAAGAAGATGAGGAAAGCAGAAAACTGTTGAGGGAGGAAGGCTAAAGTGTCTGGGATTCAACTTTCTTACAAGCCTATTACAAGTATTTAGTCCTTTATAGATATTCCCCTTATATTTAAAGGTTGCAAATTTTCCTACTATTTTATTTTATCTTTGTATTTATTTTTGCTCCTAATATTTTTTTCATTTTAACCATGTCAAATTTATCACTTTTCTTGTTGTTGTTTTAAGTTTTCCACTGGAGTATTTTCTTCAGTGGATCAATAGTCTCTCCCAAGTACTGTCTATACATTTATTGGTACTTTATTAAATGTACAAATTAGGTTAGGAAGCAATGATATTTTATGATACTGAACATTTCTAACTATTATATTCCTTTCTAATTAGCCAAGTACATTTCACGTCATTTGAGGCTGTACTACAGCTCTTTTCATAAAAATGGATCTTCTATTTTAAAAGAAAAACTGTTATTATTTTAGAAAAATAACATAATTTTATTGATATTTGTAAAGAGATTTTTAAATATATTTCTGTTATAATTGTAAGGATGTTTAACAGAATGTAAAGACTGAAAGTCAGAAAACTAGTTTAGCCCTTTAGTAAAATAGTCCAGGAAAAAAGCAGCCAGAAATGGAAAGAGATTTGAAAGGGTGCAGATTTGAGACTATAGCACTTGCTCTATAACCATATTTTAGGTAAAGAATTTGATCCTTGCAAACTGTAGATAGCATACTTGAAAATGGTTCAAAAATATTCTATGCATGGTTTTGGACAGTTAGGTAATTCTTCATCATCTCTAGTTATTCTATGTTCAATCCAAAGTAATTTTATGTGAATTCATTTTCCAATTATGTTGTTAGTCATCTTCCATTGCTTACAATTAAGAAGTTTGACAAGTATCCATGAAAATACGACAAATGGAATTTGGCTGAGATCCAAGTCTAACTACGTGGACAAGGTACACAATTTGGGATAGAATAGTCTCATGTAATCCTTGCCTTTTGCACATACGTGATTCTGACTTCAGATATGTCAAGCTCAACAAGTCCCCATCTAACTCAGAACCTTATCCCTCAAAACTTCCACTAATCTGCATCTTCTACTTTTATCTTTTGAGTTAATCAAACTCTCCTTTTCTTGAAACTATATTGCAAACTAAATTCCTTTAAAAATAAATTTGGTTTTCTATTTTCATATTCCTTCAATAGTTCGCTGTCTCCTCAACAAGATGAGATTCAGCCTCTTTAACAGAAGCATTAAAGGTCTATGTCTCAGCCACAATGTCTCAAGTGACCCCATACTTTTCCTTTAGGTATTGGATCTCTGATCCCTGTGGTTTTCTACAGATCTTCTACTGTGCTATATCTCTGAACATTTATACACTGTCTTCCTTTTTGCCTTTCCTTTGTCTATCTTTGGTAAGTAATATCAGGATATTTCTCTCAAGTAGACTTCCCTGATTGTCTGTCTTAAATACGTGTTATGTTTACATTCCCAAAGCACCTTACCAAACTTCCTGTCATTAATTACACTTCTATTATGTATTTTATCCTTGTGTACAACAATGATTTTTTATTTGGTTCTTCCAGAATTCAAATATTTCTAAAGTGAGCATTGTATCTTATTCATAGTTAGTCCCTAGTGTTTATTAATTGGTTCGATATGGGACACAAAATTATACTTATGATACTTCCTTGATTTTAGGCAGTCTTTCCAGACTTGGAGGATGGAATTAAACAATTTATTGGAAGTCATGTTACAAACTCTAAGGTATCATCTGTGCTTAGATTATCTTTGTCACCATCTTGACAGTATGTTTTACTGAATAAGGGAGTTAATATTAAGATACGAGTTATACCTTTAGGTTATTTATACCCACAATGTAGAAATATATCTAGTGATTAAAATAATGTGTAGCACACTTTGTTGAAATTTTTTTCAATGAAAATGTTGAAATATAATGTTGCATTTAAAATGTGAACTTTTTATTTTTTAATTACTTTTCCTTTAGAAACATAGCACTCTAGGATGTTTTCAACTTGATTTTGAAAATGTTCTGACATTTCCAATTAAATATTATAATATTGGATAGTTTTATTAGATTTTCACATGAAATGATTATGATGTTTAAAATATAGAATTTATTACAAACATAATAAATTTTTCAAGTACATAATTTTTGTATGTGCAAAGCTAAAATAGTAAAATATAACCAAATCTTTAAGTATGTATTTGTTTCCCCTGTTCTAGGCATTATGTATTGTGAAATCACCTTTTGAACCACTTTATTAGCTGAGGGAAATAAGTGTTAACATTGCTTGTGGTGCTTTGATGCACATAATTATAAGTTCATATTTAAATCTCTCAGAAATAAACACTAATAAATTATCTTCCAATACAGGAAATTAAAAGTTACAAATTGCTTCTCAGAAGACTTTAATAAAATACTACGTGTGTGTGTGTGTGTGTGTGTGTGTGTGGGTATGTACATGTACATATATATATCCATTTCATAGGAAATTACAAGAATCCCTATTTAAAAATTTATGCAATATTTTTTATAATATTTCATCATAAAAAATTTGATTTTGAAAAAGTAAATGTGAATATTCTCCATTTTCAAGAAATAGTTGGTCATTTCATTTATATCTTTACAAAATCAAGAAATAATCATAAAGTTTTAACTTTCATTTAAAAATGTCTTGTCTGTGATATGTGCGTGCTTTATCATGTATTCAAATTTAGAAATAGAAATTTTGACATGTGCATAACTATTCAACAATATGGGATAAAATAATTTATTTATGTATCTTGTATGTTTGTTATCGTTGGAGTGTATAAAAACAGGCAATACCTAAAGCAGAGATAAAGCAAATTAGACTTAACTCCTCTATAAAATTGCTTATGTTCTGATTTTTTCCTGACCTTGAATATTGCAAGTCTTCCCATTGCTTTAGTTTCCACCCCTTTTTCTTCTTTCAATTTTCTTTGAAACCAAGGTCAGACCTTCTATATCAGTTCCCTACAGAGTAAGAAATGGCTTATGAGAAAGTACAGAAGCTATTTGGGGTTGGAGTTATAACTTAAAGGGAAACATCTAAAGACAAAAAAGTTGGAAAGGCCCAAAGGTTTCATGTACAACCCTTAAAGGGGAAAAAAAATAAAGAAAGGTCATATAGATAGTAAAACTATAAATGATTTGATTTCAAATTTGATGGAAAGTTTCTTCAGAGCTTGGGTAGGAGAAATTATAAGTAATTTCGGTTTTAAGAGAGTTCTTGCTTATTATTATATCTGCACTGTATTGTACATTTTTATAGTCCATAATATTTTCACCTATAATATCCCTCACTGCTTTGGTTATTCATGGAGGCAAAAACAGTTTATTCCACAAGCTCGTAGAGAGTCAGTGATAACAATACAATTTATAAACTTTTATGGTTAAGTGAATAGACATGGAAATGAGGAGCAGATCATAGTGCTCTTTGCTCCCAGTGCTTAAATCGAATGAAAGTCAAAGGTGGAATGTTTTATCTGTTACATAAAACTACAGAGAAATAAAGAATGTATAAAAAGGGGGAGAAATCTCATGAAAATAGAAGGAAGAGCAGTAAAGTAGAGGAAGGGAATCAATAAGGAAAAAAAAAAGGGAGTAACAGCAGAATAAAATTGAGTAAATTTTGGTATGTACACGTATGAATATACCACAATGAACTTCATTTTTATGTGTCCGTATAAGGCACCAATTAAAGAATAAATAAATAGATCAGAAGAGTAGAGGAAATGTATTGAGGGAAAGGCAGAAGAGAAGAAAAAGGAAAGTACTGAGGAAGAAATGGAGCAGATTACGTTATGTGCATACATTATTGTCACAATGAATTCCACTATTGCAAATTATTAAAATGCATTAATAAAATATAATAAAAATTTAAAATAAAAGGGCTAACAAAAAATAAAATAACTTATACGCATACTCGAAACACACAGATTATTATGTGCTAGATTTTATAGTTGGAGAGTTTTGCAAGTATGTGTGTATATCTGAAGACTCAAAAATGGTATAGAAAAAATAATGTAATTGTATCTGATTTTTAGGTCTACCACACAAAGTACCACAAAATAAGTTACTTAAAATAATTGATGTTTCTTGTTTTACCATTCTGAAGCCTAGAAATTTGAAATCAAGGTGCAACAGAGACATGCTGTTTCTGCAGACTCTAGGAAAATGTTGCTTCATCTTAGCTTCACATTACTGACCATTCTCTACATCCCTTGGTTAGTATCCACCTACTCCAACTGGTGCCTTTTCCTTCCTGGCTTTGTAGCTGTATGTGTGTCCTTCTATAAAAATTTCCCTCTTCCTATAAGATCATTAGTCATTGCATTTAGAGCCTATTTGAATCCATTATGAACTCATGTCAACATCATTCCATTTGTAGACCAATTGGTCATCCCTTCATCCCTTGGTATCTATAGGGGATTGATTCTAGGATTTCTATTTACATCCAAATGTGCAGATATTAAAGTCCTTTATAAAAAACAATGTAATATTGGCATATAACCTATGCATTTCCTTCTGTATATTTTAAATTATTTCTAAATTACTCCTAAAGCTAGATAATGTAAATACAATGTAAACAGTTGTGATGATGTATTGTTCAAGAAATAATGATATGTCTGTACATTTTCAGTACAGATGAAGCCATTATAGTCCTAATTAGATTTGCTGTATGCAAATGAGATGCCAAGTGAACAATGTTCAAACAAGTGTTGGAGAAAGACCGTAAATCTATGAGATTATGGGAAGCTATAGCAGGGTATACACACATAACACTTTATCTGCATAATTCAGCATCATTTTCAGTTTGTGGAAAATTCAAGTTTTGCTTTTCAGAACAATGTGAAACTTTTGTTTTAATATTTTCAGTTTGCAGTTGAAATGCAGAACCTGTGGATATTTATGGCCAATTGTACTCCCAAATAAGACAGCATTCACAGTTACAGATGATTAGGAGTTGGCTATTGTTTTTAAGAGATTGACACAGTAGACTAAATGTAACACATAAGTTATTGGAATTTAGTTGGTTTTTGTCTATTTGACAAATGGGTTTTGCTTATCCTTGTATTTAGTGATATTTAGTCTAACTGATCTAATATGCTGGGAATGAAACTGAGAGCCCCACACATGCTTATGCTGTGCCACTGAAATACATTGAGTCCTATGTTTGGTGAATTCTTAATAAACGTGATAGCAGAAATCTGACCTAGAAGATGTGTTTTGATGGAGAGATATGCAAATGTTAAAGCATGTAAGCTTTGTGTTAGAAAAGATGGAAAACTTTCCCAGATAAGGTGATAACTGAGCTGATTTTATGAGGAAAAGACATGAACTAATGAAAAGACATGAACAAATGAAAAGACATGAACTAATGAAACCACATCGAACACTAAGTTTTTGTCTGTTTTTTGGTACAGGGAATTGAACCCACTTAACCACTAAGCCACATCTTCAGCCCTTTTTAGTTATTTATTTATTTTTAAAGTTTGAGACAGGGTCTCACTAAGTAGCTTAGGGCCTCACTAAATTCCAGAGGCTGGCTTTGAACTCGTCATCCTCCTTCCTCAGCTTTCCAAACTGCTGGGATTACAAGCATGCACCACCATACCTGACCACATTGGACACTATGAAAACCATTTTTCAGCGTGTGAAAAGTAAGTACATTTAAGGAGATGAAAATTAGGCAAGTATCAGATTCTGAAGTATAGTTAAGGATCAATACTATAAATGTATATTTTACTTTTATTTATTCAGCACATTTATTATACCAAATAAGAAATACTCAAAACACACTGTATAAAAGTTGAATACATTTCATCAGTACCAACGTATAGTCTAACTGATCTAATATGCTACTATATAAGTCTACCCAAATCAGTTGCTTTGAAATTTTTTTCCAAATCCCCAGCTTGCATTTTTAACAAATTATATCTTAAAAGTTTTAGATTTATAGAAAAGAACTGAGAAAACAGTAGATAGTTCTCATATAGCCAAGCCAGTTTGCTTGTTATTAACTTACATTAATATGAGACATTTGTTGTATTGAGAAACTAATCATATTACATTATTCTTTAGTAAAAACAACATTCAGATTTCTTGTTTTGATCTGATACACTTTTTCTACTCCAGCATCCTAATTGGGATACCACATTTTAAGTGGTACAGTCAGCCAGCACACTGTCAGTAACTATTAATGTTAACAATATCCTCACTCATTATTAATAATAACCAGGCTGAGGAAATGGCTTAAAAAATTAGCATTTGTAAAAATGCTATTTTACCTCCTTTATAAACTGTACTCATTGGAAATTAGTCACCATATGCAGCTCCCACTTAAAGAATGGGGAGTCATATTCTGCCTCTTTGAGGACAAAAATATTTACAAAAATGACTTGGAATGCTTCAAAGGAGATCAGTCTTTTCTCTCCTAGTTATTTATTCATCTGTAAAAGTATGGGCTCGTGAATGGTTATTTTATATCTTGGGTTTTAATCCACAATTACTTGACCTAGTCACTCAATCCTCCCATGTACCCTTATTAGTTCATCTTTTAGTTCTTTGTTTCTGAGTAGCTCATACTGTATATTTATCTCACCATTTCTTTAAGCTTCCATTTCTCCAAAGAGCCATAATTTTGTTTTGTTTTGTTTTGTTTGTTTTTGAGAATGATGCTAGAACCAAATCTTAGGTAGGTAGGTATACTTGTTGCTGTTGGGATGTGATTATTCATTAGCTATCTTAACTGTGACAGCTAGAGCATATATTTGTGCACATTGATCTGGGTATTTGTATCTATTTGCAAATATGAGTTTAAACTGGTGTCTTTAAGACTAATTCACCAACACATGAGTCAGTTTTGTTTTCACTTTTTTTTATAAACTCTCACTCCAACACTGAGAAACCTACTATCTGACATTCATTTACTTAATTATTTAATTCTAGTATAAATTTATAGTAGTATGTATTAAACATTGTACTGCAGAAAATAGCTATCAAATGAGTTTTCTTAAAAATGTACAAGTCTTTCAACTGTTTAAGTTTATTCCTAAATTTTTTTATTTTTATACAATTAAAATTGCTGTCTTCATTTCCTTTTTAGATTCTTCATTGTTGATGTTTAGAAATACAAAAGATTTTTGTTTGTTGATTTTTCATATCTTTGATACATTCATTTATTAGTTCTAACATGATTTTGGGGTTTATGTGAAATCATTAACGATGTGAGTGCATATATCTGATTTCATCAGAAAACAAAAATAATTTCCTTTTTTCCTTTATAATTTGAGTAATTATTATTTTTTCTTTTTCCTAATAGCTCTGAATACTACCATTTGTATGTTGAATAGAAATGGAAAAAACAATATCTTTGTCTTGGTGGCCAATAGTTAAATAATCTAGTCTCAGCTAAGGATGATATATAAGCCAAAACTTTTTGTCAAGAGAGTACTCTTAAGTGCAGAAGATGGCAATATTTTGTTCCTAAATTCTCAGTGCCCACTCTTTGATTTACCTGTAGAGTTTTAACTGGTACTCCAAATATCCTATCTATTTGCCAATAACAGATCTGCTATACCAAATACTAAGAGGGCTTAACAACAGGTGCAGCTACTATGCAAGCTGAATAGTAACTCCTCTGAGTTGTTTTTGTCAGGTATTTTGTTAACAGTGACAAAAAAAAATCTGCTCATATAGTGGCCTGGATGTGGTGTAAGGTCTTCTCTGAAACCCACTCAAAATCAACACATTTTTATTCTACTCTGTGAATGAGCTAGAGTAAGACAGAATATGTTCCTCCAAACTTCTGAGACCCTTAGTTGGTATTGTTTCTCTCCTTTAGTTGTAGGAAGGGTCAGATGTACCATTTATTCTTTATCTTAAAATGGATATTTTGATATTTTCTATACTATTAGAACCCTAGAATTAATGAGGTGGAGCTTCATGAGTTCTTCTCAAATCTGTTTATGACCCTCTGACATTCAAATGTCCTAACAATTTGTCAGGAGTAGTTGCTCTTTGCTGAAGAGTTCCAATCCCCATAGTCTTATCAGTGTAATAGAGCAATGCTATATCTAGAGGAAGACAAAGTTTTGACACATAGCTGAAGAGTTAGTACAAACTTGAGATAGGAGGAAGTATGAGGGGTTTGTCTTTAAAAGCACCTAGTCTCTACTTTCAAGAAGTTCTGGTGTCTAAACAGACTCATGCTTGTAAATTAATTCACATATCATGATTCCCTCTTTTGGTGATTTACCTTAATTAGATTTCTTTACACTTAACCTAAAATTTTTCTACTTATACAAATCAAGTAATGTTTTAGTAGACTGTATATAGATTTCTTTTCTGTGGACCCCATGAACAACTAGCCAGAATCATAGGTCTCCGTGAGTCAAATGTTCTGATGTCTGCTATGTTCTGGTGTTACAGTAAGTTTACTATATGGTTTGGAGATGAGGTGTCTTCCAAAACTCCTGTGTTAATGCAGGAATATTCAGAGGTGAAATGATTAGATTACTAGAACTGTAACCTATCAATGGATTTATCCATTTGTTGTATTAACAACTTGAATGGACTAACTGGGTGATAACTCTAGGCAGATTGGTCATGGAGAGAGAAAGTAGATGACTGAAAGTTTGTCCTGGAAGAATTCATCTTCCTGTGTACTCTTGTTCCCTCCCTTTCCCTCCCCTTTCCTCCCATCCCCTCCTCTCTCCTCCCATCCCCTCCCCTCTCCTTTCCTTTCTCTCTCTCTCTCTCTCTCTCTCTCTGTCTCTCTCTCTCTCTCTCTCTCCCCCCCTCCCTCCCTCCCTTTCTGGCTACCATGAGTAGATCAGCATGTCTCCTACGTGGTCTAGAGTAATGGAGTTAGCCAACCATAACCAAAATATAAGAACAAAAGAGATGAAATCAAAGGTGTATTTGAGTACAAAAATATATAGGTGGTAATTCAAATCCATAGGAACAAATGAGAATCAGAAGTGGTAGCATAAAGTTTACTGTAACATACTCTATGAGTATATATTTGCTATCCTTTCTTGTCTCTGCTTCTTTAAAAAACACAAAATTTATATAAAGTAGTACCTACAAACAATATATTATTAGGCTACTAATGTATATACCCATTCTAATCTCCTATGAATTTGAGTGTTCAGGAAGGTATTAAGGGGATGGAAATTCCTAGCAGATTCTCTCACAGAGACTAAGGTATCTGCAGTTGAAGTAAGTGGCAGATATCTTGGTCAAGCACACGTTACAAAACAGCAGTACACTTTTTGGAATTGTATGGAGAACCAAGGCTATTTACCCGAGTTATGTGCTCCTTTTCCTGGACTGGGAAACAAATTCAGTCTCTGCATTTTGTGTGCAAGCATGGCCTGCTCATCAGTTGTACTGGTCTCCAAAATTTCCTAGAAATACAATCTCTCTCTTACCTTCCAGTTGTACTCCCGCCTTAGTGTAAGGCCTATCGCTCTCCCCTTGGACAGAGAAACCATAGCATAATACCTAGTCCCACTTATTTTGGAAAATACAGAGGTGCAGGAAAAGAATCTCATACTCACTGAGCTGGGAGTAGAGACTAACACTCATATATTCATGGGGGCTGTCATTGGGTACAATCTTTTGGCTTAGTATCTAAACACAGGTTTTTAAGGGGGAGCAAGAGGGGAGACAAATGAAGCAACAGGTCTAGGGTTGGCAGCAGTTATTTCCTAGCCCAGACCTATGAGAGCAGAATTTTAATTTTCATCTTATATTTGGTATTTAAATACTTGAAACATGAAGATAAAGATTATAAAGCTTTAAAAATTTTAACCTTTAAAGAAAGAAAAGTAAGCCTACAGAGGTGTATATATACATATATTTTCTTGCAGCTCTATTTCCTTCTCTTTAACAAATAGAATGTACCTTTCATCACTTTATATTGAGTTCCCTGAGCACCTGGGGAGATTCCTTCTCAATCTACCCAATGCAGAGATTCCTAAAATAGTCATATATGCCAACTGTGAAAACAGTTTTGTTCAGAGTGTTGGAAGTAAGGAATGTAGATTAAAAATTATGTACAAAAAGTTATGTAAAAGTGTCCAACAACCATTATTCTTACTTGATTCTTAAGGTTTCTTATTAAGATTGATTATATTTTCAAAACTTGAAGCAATATTTTGTTGGTAAATTTAGAAGGAGGGAACCAATCATTTTACATACAATGCTTGCTAATAATGAATACAGAATTTAAAAAAATAAAACAGACAGGATATGATTTTTTAATATTAAATATTCATTAAGTGTAATTTAATGGGTGTGGAGGCACACCCCTGTAATTCCAGCAGCTACGGAGCTGAGACAGGAGAATCATGAGTTCTAAGCCAGCATCAGCAATGGTGAAGTGCTAAGCAACTCAGTGAGACCCTGTCTCTAAATAAAATACAAAATAGGTCTGGGGGTGTGACTCATTGATTGAGTCCCCCTGTATACAATCCCCAATACGAGCAATTTTAATTGAAGATTTATTTATGAGCTGTATAATTAATCATAAAGATGAAAAAAATCAATGAAAGCAGTGAAATTTTTATTTTTAACTTATTTTTTAATTTGTTCTAAGTTATACATGACAGTAAAATGCATTTTGACACATCGTAATAAAAGGAATATAACTTGTCTTTCTTCTGGTTGTACATGATGTGGAGTTATATTGGTCATGTAATCATATTTAAATGTAAAAATGTCCAATTCATTCTACTATCCTTCTTACCATATCCTCACCCTTCCCTTCATTTGCCTCTGTCTAACCCAGAGTAATTCTGTTCTTCCCTAGCCCTCCACTTATTGTGAATTGGCATCCACATATCAGAGAAAACATTTGGTTTTTTTTTTGGGGGGGGGGATTGGCTTTTTTCACTTAGCCTGATAGTCTTCAGTGCCATCCATTTACTGGCAAATGTCAACATTTCATTCTTCCTCAAGGCTGAGTAATATTCCACTGAGTATATATACCATAACTTTCTTTATCCATTCATCTGTTGAAGGTCAGCTAAGTTGGTTCCATAGTTTAGCTATTATGAATTTTTAAGGAAAAGAAAATCATCTATAAAAAAGCTCACTACCTACAATTTTTTGTTCCTTTTTTTGTATTAGAAAGAATTATATCTTTAAAAATTTCAAAACCAGTAATGTGACTTCAATGGCTACTTTAAATTTGTAACTTGTAGAACGGGTTTTGAACAACTAATACTATTACATTAATAAAGACTATCATCATCAAGTTTTGCTGCTATAACAAAAATAACCCAGATGGGTCATTATAAAAATGAAAATCAGTTGTAGAGGTGAAGAAATCCAAGATTACAGCATTATCATATTTGAAGTCAGAGAAGTCTTATTTCCTCATGAATGGTGCAGTTTGTGTTTTCTCATACCAGAAGGGTAATAGGAGCCATCAAGCCTTTCAGATAAGTACGTTAAATCTTTTCATGAGTGTTCTGCCCCATGCCAACATTTGTGCCACAATGAAGCCTAAACAATTGACTCCATTTATTATTTCTTAGAGAATTTCTCACTAATAATAGATGTTATAGACAAGTTACAATAAGAATAGAATAGAGAATGTAAACATTCTGTATAGTTTTACATGCTCTCTGTAGTTTTTGTTAGTTTCATTAATTAATATTTTAGGAAATAAATGAAAAAAGAAAATTTAAGGATTGTGTATATTATTTTTGCTGTTACAACAGAGTTCCAGAGACTGAGGTATTTCTTAAAGATAGAAATGGATTGTGTCACAGTTCTGAAGGCTGAGAAGTTTAAGATCAGTGGTTCACTCTCTGGCAGGGGCCGTCTTGCCATGTCATCCCATAGCTTAAGGCAAAAAGACAAGAGAAAGAATACACACTCAGAAGTCCTCTTTATGAAGGATTAAATGTACCTACAAGAGTGCATGCAATGTTCATTGCCTAATCATCTTGCAAATATTCCATATTAATTATGCTATAATTGTAATTAAAATTAATATTTTACAATTCTTTGATACTGTGTCATAGACATCATTTCCAACCTTTTCATAGAGCTATTTGATTCCTTGTGTAAGCTCAATACATTGCATTATATAGTTATATTATAACTTGTTCAAATAATTTCCTATATATGAATATTTTGATGTTTCCAGAATCTTGCTATTATGAACAAGGCTGTAATGAATAACTCTTAATGTAATTTTTTTCTTTTGTATATACACATGTATAGGATATATGTTTAAAATAAAATTCCTGGACCAGAGGGCATATTCCTTTGTAATTTTGGTATACATTACCAATTGCACTCTACAGGGGCTATACCAACTTACATTTCTTCCATCAGTGTTGAAAATGTTATTTCCCCATGCCCTTACCAGGAAAGACTACTTTTTAAAAATTGCCATCTTAGTAGGTATGAGTCACCCCTTAAGCTGTTTTCACATTCCTCTAATTATGAATGAAACTATACATCCTTTCACATAGGGGAAGGCTATTCATGTTTATTTTTCTACACATGTTTTATTTTTCCATTAGTCACTTTTTTGACAATATGTAGGCTTTAATATCTTTGATTTCTTTCATTCAATTTATATTTTTACAATTAGACTTCAATATGAATTTTTTTAAAGCACAGCAAGCATATATCAGAAAGGTTAAAATTTTTAGAAAAAAGGAAATGCCATGAGTTAGAATAGTAAACAAACAAAACACACAAAAAAAATGTTTTTGAACCTTAACGAAATTTGGACAAAGCAAAAGTGGTACTCCTGAAATTTAGCAGTAACAGAATCTCTTGATTACCTAAAAGAAAAACTTCAGTTTTAAACTTCAGTTTGGATAGCTTACCTGTGATTATCACACTTCCTTTAAAATCAATTATTACTGTGTGTATATATGTGACTGCGTGACCAATGTGATTCTGCAACCTGTATATTCATAAAAATGAGAAATTATATACATCTAATTCAAATGTATGATATGTCAAGGTCATTGTACTGTCATGTGTAACTAAGTAAACCAAACCAAAACAAAACAAAACTTGTTTGTGACTGCTAGATCTCATTGCTCCATCTGCTCAATTTTAAACAATAAGCAATATTCCCATCTTCCATAGAATGAAAGAAATGATATTAGGGTTCAGTTTTAAACTTTTGACTTACACTTTTATCTTTAGTCAAGCCTGGGACAATATGTGTTTCAGTATCCAAATAGTTAATTCATTAATGGAGAGAAAATTAATACAAGTTTTAATCTGAGAGTCTCATTTCCACTGCAACATATTGAAAATAGTTGCTGATCTCCAAATAGCAGCTGCTGACATCTCAGGAAGAATTTGAAAATATCTATTTAGAAACCAATCTGCTTACACATAACTTATGTAAGTTGTTTACCTCACTCTTTATTGCAGAAGATATCTGCATTTAAAAAAGTGGCATCCTTATTTCTCCAGAATTCATCTGTGATAGCTGTTTTGCCACCTGAAATGGCAATTTTCTCTCTGTGACATCAAAACTGTTAGCTTTGGAAAGACTAGGACTGGCAAGATGTTTTTATTTGTACATAAATAATACATAGTTTCTCTATATGGTTTCTTTCAAAATCTTCATGATAGTAATATTTCCGTGAAAATGTTACAAGATTTCTCAATAATATTTACTTAAGACAATGTTTTCTTTTTTATCCTTGGCATTTACTTATACACATTTATGCCCATTGTAACTGTTGTTTGTGATTTACTATTTTATTTTCAAAAATATTTGCACTATATCACTCCTTTGATCTTCTGGCAATATTACAAAGTAGGTGTTATTTTCATTACAATTGAAAAGATTGAGATGTTGACATAAATTTGCCACTGTAAGTGAATACTTGACCTTCTGAGAATAAAATTCAAAATCTCCTGGACATTACCTCTTTAGGCATTATAAAGTTACAGACAAAGAATATAGAATATACAATCCATTTTTTTCTATGTTGCTTACAACTTCCTTGAAGGAAGACTATTTTATATTTATTATAGTATCCCCAGCATCAAGAACACACTACTTCATTAAATATAAATGTAATCTATGCACTTTTTATTGGAACGTTTAAAAAGCACTTTATATAAACTACGGTGTATCGAGATGGTGATAGAGAATAAATGTTATTAAAAATAAACATTAAAAGCTGCTTCTCTGTGAGTAATATGTTCAATTTAGAATAAATATTTGGAAGTAGAAACTAAACTAATAATTATGCTGTAAGTGATGTGAAAGCAGAGACTCATAAATCTTTAAAAATAATTCAATCTATCTCAGATGCTGCATATGACTCTTTCATTTTGTTCAACCTGTCGAAACCAGAGTTTTGAGAGGAGACTAGAGTCTCCGCTTTGCCAATTTACTTGTGAGTTCATGTCTCAAATTTGAAGAATAAAATTCATGGGTAACAATGGAAGGTAAGAATACATGGAGTAGGATTTATTTCAATGAAAAGAGATGGAACTCTAGCAATGCAGGACGGGACCTGATAGTAGGAAAACTCCTTTTGTTGTGCTACCCTATGGGATTCAGCGGTTTTGGGGGGTGGGTATGAGCACTGACCAAAATCTATGTCAAATAGGCATTTACAAAGTTCCAAAGTCATTAGTCAAAATCTATGTTAAGTGAGTGAAGTATCAAAGACTTAGAAATTAGACCAGAACCCCTGCACCTGCTAGAATACAATGGAGGTTTAACATTTCAACATGTCAGCCCAGTTACTGACTTCCTTAACAAGAATCCTAAAGCACAAGAAGTAAAATAAAAACTCAATAAATGGGATGGCAACAACCTAAAAATCTTCTGCTTCTTCACAGCAAAGGAAATAGGAGCATGAAAAGAGAGCAGAGAATGGGATATCTTTGTCACAAGTGCCTCCAGTAGGGCATTAACTTCTAGGGTACGTAAACAAAAAAAACCTCAAAAAACCTAATAATCCCCCCCAAAAAATCAATAAATAGGCAAAGAAACTAAAATGATACTT
Source organism: Ictidomys tridecemlineatus (assembly GCF_052094955.1). Taxonomy (NCBI): domain Eukaryota; kingdom Metazoa; phylum Chordata; class Mammalia; order Rodentia; family Sciuridae; genus Ictidomys; species Ictidomys tridecemlineatus. The sequence continues at coordinate 108,378,654 of NC_135479.1, forward strand.
CCCCAAAGAAGAAATACAGTCAAAAAATATTTGAAAAATTGTTCAACATCTCTAGTGATTAGACAAATAAAAATTAAAACTACACTGAGATTTCATCTCACTTCAGCCAGAAAGGTAATTATCAAGAATAGCAATAACAATGAATGTTGGCAAGGATGTGGGCAAAAAGATACACTCATATATTTTTGGTGGGACTGCAAATTGGTACAACCACTCTGAAAAGCAGCATGGTGTTTCCTCAAAAATCTAGGAATGAAACCACCATTTGACCCAGTTTTTCCACTCCTCAATACATATCCAAAGGATTTAAAATCAGCATAGTACAGTGACACGGCCACATTAATGCTTACAGCAGAGCAATTCACAGCTATGGAGCCAACCTAGGTGCCCTTTAATGCATGAATGGATAAAGAAAAGGTTCTTTCTCTCTCTCTCTCTCTCTCTCTCTCTCTCTATATATATATATATATATATATATATATATATATATATATATATATACACACACACACACACACACACACACACACACACACAGGAATATTACTCAGTCATAAAGAAGAATGATTTTTTAATGATATTTGCTACTGAATAGATGGCTCTGGAGATTATCATGCTAAGTGAAATAAGCCAGGTTGAATATTTTCTCTGATACGTGGAAGCTAAACCAAAATAAGGGGGAGGAGGGAGAATAGAAGTTCAGTGGATTAGAAAAAGGGGAATAAGGGAAGGGGGATAGGAAATTAAAAGATAGTGGAATGAATCTGACATAACTTTTCTATGTACATATATAAATGTATCACAGTGAATCTTGTTATCAGTTACATCTAGAAGATTATATAATTATACCATCATGTGTAACTAAAAAGAACCAATTAAAAAATATCAAGGCTATTGATTCTGTCCTTTAGAATTGAGTTTTTTTTTTTTTAATATTTATTTTTTAGTTTTCCACGGACAAAACATCTTTGTTTGTATGTGGTCCTGAGGATCAAACCCGGGCCGCACGCATGCCAGGCTACCACTTGAGCCACATCCCCAGCCCCTTCCTATAATTTCCATCTGGTTTGTTATGGGGCAATAGCTCAGAAAACACTCTAAGTCTGAATTTGAAGAAAAAAAATAGAGTCTTTATTATCTGGCTAAAGACTGTTCCTCACAGGGTCCAACTGACCCTCTGGGACAACAGTCCCCATCTGCAAATAGGCCAGAGTATTTAAAGAATTCCTATGGATTCCTATGGAATCTGCAAGTAGTAAGCAAGCAGGATACAAGGGCTGAGAAAGCAGTTAGCAGAGCAAAACCAGACAACCACATCCGGGGAGTTCAAGTACATTTGTGGTTGTATGAAGTACAGAAAAAACATTATTTTTTAATACCTTAGAAACAGCTTATATAACAGTTTCACATGGGAGTCATAAAAATGGAGTCACTATGGCTATATTTACTTATACTTGTCTATAGCTATACCTTGTACTTAACTCTTGTTCTATTAACCTATCTGTAACTATATTAACCTATAGGCTTATACTCATCACTTCACACTGTTTTATATCTTATTTTTACCAACTTAAATCTTGTGTCTTATAGTTACATGATTATACTGTCCTACTATTACTTCTTCTAACTTATAACTAGAGCAGCTTAACATTATTTATTCTATAACACTTATCACATGATCTTATTATCCTACTTATTAATACTTCGTAACTATAATCGATAATCTATATTGATTAAACTCAGACCATAACAGGTTTACATCTGCCTTTCATTTTCATGCTGCTCTGAGACCAAGAAATTGGAGTTGGTAGAGATGCTCCCACTGGTAAGGTCATGGGCTTTACTTTTGAAAAAAGGCCTTGATGAGGCCCATTAATGTTTCTACTTGTTAATTTTATCTAGCCTCATATGTGGTCTTCACATTTGAATAAGACCTATTACCATGATTGCCTGGCCATTATCTATTCTTATTCATTGTTAGATAACTTCAAAAAAATGATAATTGTCAATCAAAACACTCTTTTAACACTGTCTAATAGAAACAGTCTTAAAAGCTGTAGAATGTATGCATTACTTTAAAAACTGTAATATCTTTACACTGATATTTGAAAACAAGTATTTTATGACTCCAATTACACAAAGCAAAATAGGTAAGGCTGAGAACTGGGGCTAGATAAAAAGGAGCAGATACTGAACAACTGTGTGGTGTTAGAAGTCCCTTGGGGACAGTGACCCAAAATAGCTGTATTTTGCTATTTTCCTAAGAGTCTATTCTCGATCTTGGTGCAAATTTTGTTGGTGTATTTATTTTGCAAAAATTATATTTGCCTAACATTTAGAGTTTGTGAACATATACATGCTACCTATTTATAAATGTGTGACCTATAAGAGTTTAGTAGAATTTAAGACGTTTTTTAAGCACTTACATAGGTACTCATTTTAAAAGTTTTAATAAATAACATGAAAAAATATAAAAAAAAATGTTACCAGCTGGAATCCTGATCAAGTTTGTGTTCCACCTGAGAGAGGTAAACAAGCAAGGAAAGTGAAAGAGAAAGCAGAGAAAGCATCAGAACTCCTGGTGCAGGGTACCTGAGAGGGGCAAGAGTGCTGTTTAAGTGTTATAGCAATCCCTTCCTTTAAAGGTACAAAAGCAGAAGTTGATAAGATTCTCCTGATTGGTTCTTCACCGTTCCTAGGGGTGTGTGCTTTGTTGATTGTTTCTTAATATTTTAATTGTCCCATGAGCAAGGGCAATAATGATTACATAGTCACCTTCCACAAGATGGAGACAGAAACTGTCTTATAACAGTTTGAAGCATGTTAAAATCTCTGTCCTCATGCATGTCCTCTTGGTGACCTTTGCTGTCCCTTCCTTATTCCAGGCTGCCTAGCCTTTTCTCTCTTAGAAGCATTTCCTGTCCTTTGTGATGGTGCAGGTCTGTCACCCCTTTGGCTCAGGAGGCTGAGACACAAGGATCTGAATTCAAAGCCAGCCTTGGCATAAGCAAGGCCCTAAGCAACTCAGTGGGACCCTGCCTCTAAATAAAATACAAAATAGGGCTGGGGATGTGGCTCAGTGAGTGAGTGCCCCAGAGTTCAATTCCCAGTACTCCCTCCCCTGCCAAAAAAGTTTCCCATGTCTTTCCCTTAAATCTCTACATTTATGAGATATATATGATTTTCTCTTATTTCTACTTACTTTGTTCACCTATTTTTTCCTAGTGTAATCAATAATAGTACACAAATAATAATAAAAGTAAAATAAATTATTTATATTTAAAATGTATTGCTTACAAAATTAGCTTCAAATACTTAATTAACATTATATCCATTAATATTTTTAAGTGGCATCCCCTTTCTCCACAGAAAAATCTTAATTGGGCTTCTCCAGAAATCTTCGCCACGGCTGATCTTAGGACTATCAGCAAAAGAGTCTCTGCAAAAGAGTTCAATGTAGATGAACTTCCTATTTTTGTGTTTTACTTGGCCACTGGCTGAAATGATACCAGCACTCCAGGTGCTAGACACCCCCTTACTCGTTTTTCACAAACATATCCTGTATAGCATTTTGTAGAAATGTGCAAACAAGGCCTCTAGCCTTGAGCTGGAGCTTCACAGAGAGGTCTACATTTTTAAGATAAGTTACCAATTGGGCTTCATGGTAACATTTGCTTTTGATTTAGTTGTCCAAAATATTGGGGCCTTAATAAATTATGAAAAGTAAGGTATAAATTATAGGCACAAAAAAATAAAAATAGAATTCTTGGGTTTTTTTTTTTCATGGTCTTATGTTGTGATGAAAACTGGTAATGATGTTGAAATTTAAACTTGAAATTTTTATGTTTTCATGGAAAATGAATTATTTTAATGGTCTTCATTATCATCACTTTTAAGTCCTAGTCTATTTGATTATATTTGAACACACTGAACATCATAATAATGATTCCAGCAACTGACAGTGTGTGAGCTGAATCTTCCCACATTAAGCCATTTTTCAGCTTTCAGTTTTATAATAAAAACAAAATCTGAAATAGTTGCCCAAACTTAAATGTCAAGGGATTTCCGGTAAGTGTCTGGATTTTTTGTTTTATTTTTCCCCAAAGAATTCTGAATCTACATTGACCCAACCATAAAATTTGTTGAACCTGAATTATGTACATTTCCCCCCCTTAATCTGTACTGATGGTTCTAGTTCACTGTATCCATTATCATATACCAATAACTGTGTTGCTTAAACTAGTATTTCCCTTTGATCATTTATGTTGACTTTCACTGTATAGGCATCTGACACTGACAGACTATATAGGTAGTTAAATTCCTTGACTCAGGTTTCCATAATAAAATATCACAGATGGGGCTCATGAAACAGAAATGTATTATTTTTGCATTTCTGGAGGTTAGGGATCTATGATCAAGGAACCATAAATTAAATTGCTGGTAAGGGCTCTCTTCCTGGATTGTAAGTTACTGTCTTGTTGCTGTGTCTTTGCATGGTCTTTCCTTTGTGTATGCGGAGCAACCATTCCTGGTATCTCTTTATACAAGGATGTCAGATCTACTGATCCCAATTCTTATGGCTTCACTTAACTGAATTATCCCTGCAAAGGTTCTATCACCAAACAGAACAGCTTTCAACACATGAATTTAAAGATACACACAATTCAGTACATAAAATTATGTAATTTATACTTTTCTATATAATCATAACAGATCTTCACCAATGATCCCTTTAGCTATTTATCATAATCTCTCAATTAAATCTATTAAATGTTCACTAGTATTTTATCCTAAATTTTTTAGCCATCACGTGGTTCGACTAACATGTATTGTACTGTTCAAAGTCAAAATTCTGTTTTTTAGTTGGAAAATCTCATAAATAAAAAGGCGGATGCTAGTCTTAGAGGTCTTTCATTCTAGTGAAGAGGTGAGAACAAAATTTTAAAAAATGAATAACATGTTAAAAGCTAATAAGTACTATGGAAAAGTAAAGAAGGGAAAGATATAGAGCATAATAAAGGTGGAGTTAAGATTATAATTTAAAATCGAGTGAACAGGAAAATTTTCTGTGAAAGGGAGATATTAAACATAATTAAAGGAGATAATAGACTGAATCATGTAGATATTTGGAGGAAGACTATGTCAGACAGAGGGACCTACAGTTGTTAAGGTTAAAATTCAAGAGGATTCCTGGCTCCTTAAAAAAATAGGAATGCCATTAGGTACAGAGCTGAATGAGTGGCTGGAGAGAGGAAAGAAATGATTTAGAGGTACCAATGGGTCTTTTAGATGACTGGGATTTAGGTGAATTTTTTTCTTCAAGATATTTTCAGATTTTCTTCCATTGTAGTCTATGTAGAATTTTCCCATAGAAATATTGACTTTTAATATTTTTTTGAATAAAAGTTTAATTTTCTTATTTTTCCAGAAAATTATTTAATTATTTGTGGAATTGACTGATTTTAAAAATGGATTTGGGAATACAGTCCACCATTTTAAAAAAAGGTAAATTAAGACTTTTATTTAAGATTTGGATATTTAAAATATTATCTTTAAATTTTATTTTTATTTCTTTATTTTGGTTTAATTTAGTTTTTCTCTTTGGCATTTGTTAGAACCCCAAATGGTGAACTCCTTTGGCAATTTTACATATATACTGTTGTCCTAGCATTTTTTTTTTTTTTTTGAGAAAAATTGGATTTATAGGAACCAGACACAATTTTAGTTTCATTACATTCACTTGTACTAACAGAACAAAATATCACATAAGTATTCTATAGAAGTAATATCTTTGTAACGCATCACATGTATAGAGGTTTTTAAGGGAAATATGTAGAACTTATCACAAAATAAAAACAATTATGGAGGACATAAAATATTCCAATATACATACCATGTGTTTAAATAAAACTTATCATTGCAAAGACAATCATTTTATCTTATTTGATGTATAGTATTATCCCATCAGAATTTTATCATGCTTTTCTTTCAATAAATGAATCCAAAACTATTTTTTTAAAAAAATTTACCTGGGAAGTACAACATGGAAAATACTCTCAGGCTTCTAATTTAAAAGACCCAAATAAAGTAGTTATTTTTACGTTTCCCTAGATTAGGTAGAGAGAAGTGAAGAAGTGATGGGAGGGGAGGGGAGGGGTTGGGGAGATAGGAAGGACAGTAGAATGAAACAGACATTATTATTACTGTGTGTATATATGTGAATGCATGACCAGTGTGATTCTACAACCTGTATACTCAGAAAAATGAGATATTATATCCCATCTGATTCAAATGTATGATATGTCAAGGTCATTGTACTGTCATGTGTAACTAATTAAAACAAATTTAAAAAAAATTCCAAAAGTTGACATATATAAATTCAGTTTTGCTCATGTTATGATTTATTGGTTTGTATTATTGCAATATAGCTTCTTAATATACATTAATGTCACATAAAACTATTTTATTTGTCTTAGCATTTTAACACTTATACATAATTTTGTTTAATTTGCTAATTATCATTTTCTATATTGACTTTGGAGAAGTATTCATTCTGTCACAAGTAACTTATATTTACTTCTGCTTTTGAAATGATTATATTGCTTACCTGGTCTGAGAGCTCTTTTTGTTCATAATTGATTTCCCTGTCTTTGACACGTGTTTTTGTAATTTGCTGTGCATTATTGCCACATAGGGACAACTGCTTCAGTGTGAGTGTGTGTGGGGAATTATATTTATGGAGATTTAACTATTTCACAATTTTTGTAGGTTTGAGAAATATTTTTAGTGATTTCTTTTGCTTACAAATTTTATATGTACTTTTCAATATTTTTAATGGGGGTCTATCTATTTGATGTTTCTAGTTTCCAGAATAGTCATTTATGGAATGTATATGTTTAGATGCCTATGACAGGAGTTCATAGCTATGGAAGATATGAGAGCTTCAACCTAATCAGTGGATTAATAATTTCAGAGGATTACTAGGTGGTAATGGCTAGAGCAAGGTCACTGGAGGCATGAATATTTACCTCTCACATCCTCTCTTTCTCTTTGCTTCCTGTCTGCCATGAGCTAAGAAGCTTTCCGGTACCACACAGTTCTGCCCTGATAGTCCGCCTCATCTCCAGCTCAGAGCCATGGAATATAGACTGACCATAGCCTGAGACATCTGAAAGCATGATCATAAAATAAACTTTTTCTACTCTAAGTTGTCCTCGTCACATAATTTGGACATGGTGACAAAAAGCTAACACACAGTTTCTTCTGAAAAGTCTGATTATATTTTGTATTGTTGTCATATACAAAATATATTAATCTGCTGCCTTAATATGTGAATAAAAATTTGATAGGATTTAAAAGTCTTACACATTGATATCTTCTCCTAAGGACATGACTGACCTTGCTCCAGTATTTCCATGTAGTACACAACACTGTAGAGTTGCTTTGCTTAGATCACTGGAATATCCTCTTCAAGAGAACGTCATGTAAAAGGCTATGTTTCTCATTTTAACCACAATGTGCATGATACCTGGAGAAGATTGATGTGTATAGTTATTTGTGGAATATGTGTTTTGCTGTTACAAAACTGTAAAAAATGATATTAGGAGCTATTGTGTATTTATACTCTTTATACTATTAATACTAAGGGTGCTAAGCAACTCACATTTTTCAGAAATTTTGCAAGCTGATAATTCATTACATTATTACAATTTAAACTTAAAAACTAAATTATGTTAATATAAAGAAATACACAAAGCCCATCAATTCTGAGTATTTAACCACTTTTACCATTGTATATGCTGTTAATATTATTTGTGTCTATTGTTTCTATGATGGAAATACTATAACTATTATGTATCTCTCTCCAAATGTGCATCCAGTGATATTATACTGGCAATTTGAAATCATTCTCAATGGAAATTTTGTCATTTTGAAGTAGTCAAAACTTTAGTCATAGCTTGGCTTATTTTTTTTTGTTTATTGTGTAGTTTAAAGTGACTGAGAAAATGTTTATATTGAAGATTAATTTTAAAAAGTGTTGTATTTGCAACCATTGCATTGTGAGTAGTACAGACATTAATGAAATAATCTACCAGTATTCCAGAATTTGTATCTGGTTCAGAAACAGTCATACACATCAATGACAAGTGATTGAAGTTTCAACATACTCAGAACTAAGACTGAAGCTGAAAGCATTTTGAATTTAATGAATGTAATATAATATGTATGACAGCATGAAATAGTTCTGTAGTAGATCTCATTTTAGTTTTAATGGGAAGGATCTTCTTGGGAAAGAAAATTTTAGATTGGATAGTAATTCCATTTCTCATGGCTAAATTTCAGCTTTAAATTACTAAGACTACAAGGATATTATTTTTTTCATAATGATAAAATATATCATTTTTATTTTCATAATTATTTCATCAATACAATTTGTAGTACATTTTATTATATGCACATATATTTTATTATATGCACATTTTTCTCAGAATTAGTTATAAAACATTCTCTGACACACCCCTGTCTACATAACAGGGTTCTTAAGCAATTGTCGTATCTATCACTGTGAAGCACTGTGACAATAGGCATTGAATAAAATTATTTGGTGTAACTTTTCCTGCAAATCCTTAATTTTCATTTGCTGTACTAAGGCTACATGATTAATATTGGAACATGAAGCTGAAAGTTTTCTTCTTTGAACTTTGAAGAACTTGAAAAAAATCCAAAAGAGAAAGAGAATATCATTTTCCATTGCCTCAATAAATCACACTAATAAGCAGAGTGGTATTTAGTTTTTCTTCATTTGCTAACTCACCATCTAAATTAAACTTCTTAAGGTATTCAAGAAGTGGAAATGGTCCACATTTCATTTATGTTTGCCTCCATTGTTAAAAATGAGAAGGGTTTCACAAGAACTTGATAAATGTATTTAACAAGAGCACCAATCCTAGTCAAGGACTCTTCTTGTTTCTTTTTGAATTAGGAGAGAGAGAGAAGAAGTATATTTTCAAATTATTGCTTCTTATTAGTAAGTAAGTTCCAAAATCTAAATGAAGGAAAACTATTAGCTCTTAGAAATAAGAATATAGAAAGGATTAGAGACTGATCTCTAGATTTTCGTGATGTTAAAGCATTCCATTTATACCAGTAATAGCAAATTGATGAAATAAAGAGAAACAATATCTTACTGAAATTTTTATTAGTATTAATTTTTATCTTAATTTGAGTCATAGAGTCAAATATTAGTAGGAGAACAAATTTGAAACCAAAATTTTAAACATCATCTACTTTCCTGCACCATCTCAATCAGATTATACTACTGTTTCCCCAACATCCCTTGAAAATAACTTTGAGAAGCCAATCTGTGTAGCTACATGTGAAGACACAATAGCTATTGCACAGTGAAAAGCTCTGCCAAATAAACGTTGACTTCAATGCTGACAAATAGGAACTTACTTGGTTTGTTTGTTTAGTGTTTGCAATAAGATGCTAAACATTGCTAAGGGCTTTGTATGTATTTTGTGCTTTAATATTTACATTTGTATTATAATTTTGATTATATTTTTTAAGTTTTCAAATACTTTCTAAAAGTTTCTCCTATAATGATGAATTATAAATTGTCTTGTTTTGAATTAAATACATATATGCATACATATAATTAACAATGCACATTGGCAACCTTTCAACTTTGTTAATATAAAAGATATTACGCACTTAGTCTACAATAATGCGTAAGGCAATATGCTGATACTGAGTAAATTTTCATGGGTGAAAATTGCTGTTAATTGAACACAGGGTCTAATGGTATAAGAAGTTAGATATTTCTTTTCATTCATTTATTTATTTTTTTATTTTTTGTGGTTCTCAGGATTAAATTTGGGGTCTTGTGCTTGCAAAGAATGCACACTACCAGGAGATTTAACTTTAACCCAAGAAGTTAGAGACTTAGAGATTCTAATCCAAAGCACATCGTAGTTACAAGGTAGTCTTCTGGAAAGAAAGCGAAACAAGCAAGTATTTATAATGATCCTTTCATTTAAAAACTGAAATATAAGCAATCACAAAAAATATTTACATAAATTAATTTGCAATTTTCATAATGGGAAAGTAAGATTGTGGGAGACAAAGAATGAGTTAAAAACTTCATTGAATATAGTCTGTACAGTTATCAAAATAAGGGTAATGCAAGGAGAGGGGTTTTTCAGATCTAACACAACCTCAACATTGTTGTGGCTATTTTTACCATTTCCTTGGTGAAAAGAGCCATCTGTACAAAACAATATATGTTTCTAAAACCTTTCAGTCAGTTTTAGTCAAATTTATCTCTACAAACATTCTAGTGTTCTAGAGCAATTTATATCTTTATTAAGAAAGGATTTTGAAAGTTCCCAGTAAGTAGAAATGATATATGTTTAAAGAAATGAGACGTTAATTACCTTAATTTGATTCTTACACATATGTTCATGTATAATCATCACGTTATATATAATCATATTATGTGTGTACAATTGTGTCAGCTTAAACAAGTTACTTAAGGACATCTGTATTTAGAATTTTTCCTTCCTTAACCCCACAAACACCTAGTATATAGTACATGGTACAACTTAATCGGTGTTACCTGTTAATTATTTGCAGTTAATTCTTGGGATATTTAAATATTCCTCTGTGTGTGTGTGTGTGTGTGTGTGTGTGTGCACTCACAAAACATTGTTGTCTGTGGTATGAGTTCAGTCATTCATAGGAATATCTTGATCCGTTTAAAAAAATTTCTACATGGACTCTTGAAAGGTATTGTTTAAATTGGTGGTGATTATGGGTTCAAGAAAGAAAATCTTAGGTAAGTGAAGGCTTTTACAAATAATTTTATTTATAAAATTTATTTTTGTTGAGATTTTACACGTAATTTTGATAAACCAATGTTTTCCATTTTTATGTAGATACTTAAAGGGGAATAGTTTACAAATGCATTTTTAAAATAATAGGCAAATGAGAGACCATTCAAAGAATAAAACGTATTAAAATATAAGCTTTTGAAATGAAAATATGCACACACAGAGTTACCTGTCAAAAACATTGTTTAGGGGAGCAATCTCTTGCTTCTCCTTCCTTCACTCAACAAAGCCACAGATAATTTATGCTTTAAAATATGAAGACATTTAGCTATTGTTCATTCTCTCCTAGGTGAAGAATCTTCTTTAAATACATCACATTTATTTTTCTTACATAAAAACAAAGCAGAAACTGCACCAATAACAAGAGGACACTGCAGAGGCTTATGTACAATGTATGTCCTGCACTAGCCTTGAAGGACTATTCACCCCAGAATCCTTTGGAGCAGAAGGACAGTGTCATCTGGGTAACAACTTTTACACTCAGCAAGCCAAAGACAAAAAGGACCACCTGAAAAAAAATATGTTTTGAAAATCTGAATTTAAAAAAGAATACTCAATTACATCTGAAATTTCTGTATATTTTTTTCTTTTCCTGCGAAACACGATGAGATTTGGCAAAAAAAAAAAAAAAAAAAAAAAAAAGCCTGAGATAAGCTGGGACCTGATACATCTCCTGTGAAGGCACAACCAGCATTGTGGCCTGAGGGAGGCCCTCCTGGGACCATGCACTCTGCACCTTCCTGTCCCCATGGGCACTGGCCTTGAAAGGACTTTGGCCGAGGACTACATGTAAATAAGAACACCTGTTGCTGAGAGAGGAGGCTCCTCCAGAGCCTCTGGCAAATCTCATTCTCTCTTGCCCTTTGTTCAGTACCCATGTGTCCAAGGTCAGCATGCAAAATCACAGCCACGGACTTGAAGAGATGTATAGAGGGAGAGGAATTGGTGATCATATGAAAGTCAAAGATTGTCTACTTGAAGAAAATAAAATACCCTGAATGGAAAAGAAAACACACACACACAGACACACACACACACACACAAACTGAATAAATAAATAAATAAATAAATAATTGTTCAAAATTTCAAACACTGTACAACTGTTTTTTCATATAGTTGAGAACCATATTAATATACATTGGATATGCTTCTAAATTGTGTATCTGTTTGTAACTTAATGCATAGACCACCAATAACTGAAAACATTCACATTAATATTCCTTTGGCTCCAGGATAAGGTACTTGAAACAGAGACAAAATTCCATGAAGTAAATTTCTTGAAGATATGAATTATTTTCTTGAGACTGTAAGTAAATTAATATTTATAAACTCTGCATGCTATTCTTTACATATTAGTAATCTTTATTGATTATTTTCCCCTTTATTTAATCTCCTTTAATCCAGTTATATAAAAACTTCTAAACAGCCAAATTGAAATGCCAAATTTATATTTCATCCAGTGGTTTTACTGAAATTTCCCGATAGAAAGTTTCACTTCACAATGCAGAAAGACTAGTTGGAAAAATTTAGGCTGTCATCCCAAGAAGAGACTTTATATGATAGCATTTCTGTGTATGCCAATTCGCAGACTCAAGATTGAGTCATATTTTAGACTTTCACTTTAAACAAAATCTCAAGATTGAAGTATAAAACAAAATGCCAACATCAGAATTTCCAAGGAGAAATGCTACTATGGGAGAAAGAATATTCATGTCCACATGGCTAGTGTATTTTCTGCCTATGACAAGATTTACGTAGGGTGGCACAGCATAATACAGAAGTTGCTCTGTTAAGAAATCTGAATAAGAATTTAGGTAATTATTGGTGTTTGGTTAAGTGTTGAATTAACTTGCTTTTTCTTATGGATCAAAGTGGAATGCACTAAGCCCTTTTCCCTGGATTCATATGCCCAGATAATGACTGAGGTAAAAATGTTAGTCATTGAAGATTAAGAATTATAGTCTTAATTTTCAATGACTAACACATTGTCAAAGAAAAATCTTTTGAGGAATTAAATTTATCAGGATTTATTTGTGCAAAGAATGATTTGTGAATTCACCAGAATCATGAACCCATGGAGTTTCAGAGAGCTCCGCCCAGTAGTAAGCAAGGGTTTTCAATAGGCTAGATGTAGAAGCAATGTAGAGAAAGCAGCTCATTGATTACAGTTCAACACCTGCATAATGTTGTGAGTTGGCTGCCTTTGATTGGTTAAAACATTGCTGTTTGTTATAGTCCTAAGGTTTCCTTTGTTTCCATACTGAGTTTGGAATGTGGGAACTCTAGATAGAAAGGGCTTTAGGATAAAATCCATTTTAACAAGAGTTAGTGTGTTCACTCTGGCTAGGATAGTTTTGAGTATCATTTCCTTCCTGGAGGTGACATTGCCTCTCCCTATTTTGATTGTTTTACATCATGAAGTCTAATATTTATTTTATATAGTAATCTTATTTTCTTAAATCAATTTATTAAACTTTCTTTTCAATTGTTGATTACCCTTGTTTTTTTGACTGCCTTGTATGTCATATTACTGAGAGTCCTGTATTAGTTCTTCAAACTAGAATAATGAATATCCTGTTTCTCCTTCTTGTTCTAATTGTGATATAGTTTTTAAGGGTATTATTAGGAGTTTAGAATTAACATATATTTAGAATGTGTGTGTATACATGTTCCTGTTTAATTGGATATTATGTAATTATTTAGCAACACATCACCAGTAATGTATTTTATACAATATAATTATAATTACATTAGCATTATATAACTTAGTATTTACAAATGTATGTTTAGTAAATGCCTTGATTTAATCATTCTGGTTCCTTTTATTTTAATTGTATCTTATTCAATAGAAGTTTTGTAATCCATTGTAACAATTTTTGTCACATAAATATACATTTTAGTTTTTAAATTTATTGATATTATCAAATAGATTAACTTTTTTATCATCTTATTATGTTTTTCTTTTCCAAATTTAAATGAGGGTTCATTTATTTCATAAATGGTTTCCAACACCCTACAGAACACATACAAATCTGGAAATTTCTTCTTAGAGATTTTTTTTTTCTATCGATGCTTCATATTTAATCGTTTTAAGGCTTTTCGGTTATTTTATTTTTTATTTATCTCTATTTCACCAACTTTTATTTTCTAGAAATATGATGCTGTTCATAAACATTTTATATTTGCCTTATTTTAGTTCAGTAATCTCATACTAATTTGTCAATGTGTATAATAGCTTTGGTGTTATTTTCTTTCCCTATTTCTGATATTTTTATTTTTCTGTCATTTTTTTTTTATTCAGTCTTTCAGATTTTTTTAGCTTTAAAAGATCTAATTTCCAGCCTGGCACTGTGTTCCAGCGACTCAGGAAGCTGAGGCAGGAGAATCATAAGTTCAAACCCAACCTCAGCAACTGAGTGAGTCCTTAAGCAACTAAACGAGACCATGTCTCTAATATATACATAAGATTACATATTATATATTATATACTATATTATATTAGGGCTGGATGCGGCTCGGGTGGTTAAGCACTCCTGGGTTCAATCCCTGGTACAAAAAAAAAAAATCTAATCCTAGCATTTTAAAATTCCACATTATATGTAGGTTTGTTTTGAATTATTTTTCTTCTAATGACTTTTAATTTCTTTATTTTCCAATTCTCATTGATTTTGCTTTTTTTTTAATCGTATACAAATAATCAGTTTCCCTGTTGTGTTTCCTTTTCACTGGCATTTTCCTATACTACATTTGAATTTACTGAACATAACCACTGAGTGACATCCCCAGCCCTTGTCTGTATTTTTATTTAGAGACAGAGTATCACTCTGTCTTAGAGCCTCTTAGTTGCTTAGGGCCTCAGGGAGTTGCTGAGGCTGGCTTTGAACTTGCAATCCTCCTGCCTCACCCTGATAAACTGCTGAAATTATAGGCCTGTCCCATCTCACCCAGCAAGCACTATATATTTAATATGCAGTCTTATAAATTGCCTAAAATGTATTCTAGCTTCCATTATTATCCTGATACATGAATTTGCAAATATTTCTTAATTTATTAAAATGTAAGATATTTCTAGACCTTAAAAAACATGATATTTAGCTTATTTTCATTGAAAATTAGAGTGAATCTATTGTGAAAATTAGTGTACTTATAAATTGTTTATTTCTGGAATTTTCTATAGTAGTTTCAAATTTCAATTGACTACAGAAAATTGGAGCCACAGAAAGTGAAGTTGAATAAATTGTGGGGAAACCATGATAGATCCAAAGGAAATAATATCAGTACGTTGAAAAGGTACATGCATTTCTCTGTTTTCTGCAGCATTATTCATACTAACCAAGATATAGAAAAAAAAGCATGTGATACAATAAGGAGGTATTTAAAAATTCATTTTAGAAGCTTTGATATATATTTTCATTGGCAAAATGGTAAATATCACATTGTTTGCTTTTGACATAATAACATATGATATGTTATTATGTTGAGAAATTATTGTATACATGTCCACTAGACAAATTTTGAAAAAAATCCATTATTAAAATCTTTTCTTCCCTATCTATCTCACATCTTTTATCTTTATATTTGTCTCTCTCTCCAGCTTGTTTTATTAACTAATGAGTGAAAGTGATTAAATTTTTCATTATATTTATAGTTTTACTATATTTATTTATGGATTTTATCTTTTTTGATTAATATACTATAAATGTATGCAAGTTTTAAATGATATACAAATTTTCTATTTTTTTTGAATATTACCAGTTTTTGCACTAAGCAACAATTTCCAATATGCTTTTTGCCTTAAAATCAGTTTTTCTAGATATTGAAATAGTTTTCTTTACAATTTTTGTTTGAATTTCAACCTGTATCATTTTATTTTTAGATTTACAACAAATTTACTATTTATCTAGGAAATAGACTGATTACATTTTCTCAAAATAAATCAATCCATCACATTTAACTAGTTATTAAATGTAGTCATTATCATATTTTGTCTTAAACTCATCATCTTGTTTTGTCTCTTCAAATTTTTTCTCTATCCTATACATCTTCTTTTCTTACTGTCTTCTTCTGCATTACTTTCTTAATTGATTCTGTGTTTTCCTACTGCTAGTTAAAGGTTTTAAGCATTTTTCTTTTTTAAAATGTTTCTGATGAAATCATTAAGTTATTAATTGTAAAATCCCTAAATTTAGAATTAACTCTCCTCAGCCTAATGATCTTACTTCACTCTAGGTTTATTCCCTTTCCTAAAGCATGTGCATTATTATTGGTTTTCTAGAAATTAATGTTAATTTACATTTATAAGTCTACATTTCAAAAGTTTTCTTTATTTTAGATTTTTTATACCTTCATTATTTTCTATTTTAAATCTAAATAGTATGTCATTGTTTATATGCTATATTTTCTTCATCTATTCATTCATTGATAGACACATTTTCCCCTATATCTTGGTTATTATGAATAATACTGCAGAGAACAGAGGAATGCATGTAACTTTTAAATGTACTGATTTTATTTTCTTTGGATCTACCATGGTTCCCTCACCCTTTATTCAATTTAACTTTCTGTGGTTTCAATTTTCTGTAGTCAACTGAAATTTGAAATTATTATAGAAAATTCCAGAAATAAACAATTTATAAACTTTAATTTGTGCCCTGTTTTGAGTGGCATGTTTAAATTTCATTCCAATCTGCTCTGTGCTGCCCAGGATGTGAAACTTCTCACCATTCATTATGTCCCATTTCTCAGAGCAGCTGTCTTAGTTATCATACCCTCAAAGCACAGGAGTAGTGATGCTGTCAATTTGGGTACACCAAAGAGAAGTTGTGAAGTGTTTCCTTTAAGTAAAAAACAAAAGCAAACAAATAGAAACATTGTGTCTATGTGTGTGTGTGTGTGTGTGTGTGTGTGTGTGTGTGTGTTATGATGCTATCCCTGGTTTTAAGTGTCCTCTGGAAGTCTTGGAAAGGGCAACTTCTGTATAGTCAATAGTGTAATTACTGGATCTGATTTTTATTTAAGTGTAGTACATCTATAATACTAATATTTTACAGTCTATGTTGATTAATAGTAGGCTAATGATAATACAAATCTGTTGCTACGGATTATTTTTGTGATAATTTCTCATTTTAGTTTACCTCCTTAAATGGTTGTCTTTGATAATGTGTAAGTTATCATATTTATTTTTAGAAAAAAGTCTGAAACCTAAGAAGCAGATATTTTCATTTATATTTGCCTTTTGTTCTTACAAATAGAATGACTATGATCTAAATTGGGAAAATTTGATGTAACTTGGACATTCCTGCTGATGTGATATCAGATAAAAAATCTTCAAAACATCTGACTTACACCAAGGTTATCCTTCCCCGAATTTGTAAACTTTTAGATTCTTAAGTTAAATATGAAAGAGAGTATTTATTAGTTTCTTAAATTTCAAGGGCTCTAGACTTTCTTTACTTATTATGCTTCACTAATGAAGTCATCAAAATAAATTAAATTTTGCCAAAATTCTAAACTTTCTCAAAACAAAAAATAAATAAAAGTAGAAGTGCTTCGCTTAACAATATGGGTTATCCAATTCCTTTCATTATCGATTAAATATTTCCTTAAATTTTTTATTCTTTGTAAGATGTACAAGATGAATATTTCTTTCTACATTAATTGTGTAATTTTTATACTTTCTCTAGACAGAGAACTTTCTGAAAAACTTGACTTGCTTTTACTAGATACCCAAAATTTTATAACAGATTTTTTTTCTCATCTTTGCTCTACTTTTTTTGTACTTGTTGTTCTCTGAATCTTATTACTAACAAATATTAGATTGTAAACGTCAAACAGTCTTGAAAGAATCAGTTTAGGTGTTTACATAAAAGAACATTTTTAAATTCTCAACTTGAGCATCTTTTAAATTATTTCCCCATGTATTTTTTGTTACCAGAAACTTTGCAGCTTAACACTATCTGGATTTATTATCTAACTGATCTATTTATCAGAAATACAGGTGGTTTCAGGTGGGTTTCTTATAAAATCCTACAGACTCTGCTTGAGCTCTCACAATGCTGAAATCAAGATGTCATTAGGGCAGTTGTTTCTTATGAGAGGCCATTGGGGGAGAATTTGCTTCCAGTCTCATTTAGGAAATTGGCAATATTCAGCTCCATAGACTGTGGGACTGTAGTCCCTGTTTCTCAGCCATATGCCAGGCATACTTTCTATTTTTTTTTTTTTAAGCCACTTGCATTCCTGCCCTTAGCTTGCTTCCTCCATCTTTGAAGTCTGAAATACGTTGGGTTCTCACTGTTTTATTTCCTCTAACCTCTGTTTTGCCTTGCTCTTTTACTGCATCTCTCTCACAATAGCTGTTAAGAATTTCTTTGCTTTTAAGATTCAAGATATTAAATTGAGCCCATCCAGATATCTAAAGTAATCTCCTATTTTAAGATCTATAACCTTACTTTAATTTGCAAGTCACCTTTTCTATAATATCTAGATTAATGTCTGCACATTAGGAAAAGTGAATTGTAGAGGAACACTTTTAGAATTCTATTGTGGGCAGGGCTTCTATTAGGATTCAAATTGGTTCTTCAAACTGAAAACCTCAAATTTTAATAGCATAAATCAAATAAGATTTATATTCTCTCAAGTTTGTATTTTAGTAGTCTAAAATGTATGATGTCCAAATACAAACAAATATAGAATTTTTTGTCTATTCAATATTACACATAACATTTAGTCACAGAGTCATTTGAAGACATTCAAAGGATTTTTAAGTCCCTGCTATCATGTCAGCTTACTCGATATTAAACATAACATACATGGGAAGAGAAGAATGACAGTATTAGCCTCTATATCTATACCTTTTTTGAGAGGATGAAATGATGGCTTCAACCTAGTCACCTGCTCACATAGTTTTTGATTACTATAATGGATATTAGAAAACATAACCTGTAAGTTAAATCAATGTTACCCCAAATAAGACTGGATTTCCATGAGAAAAAAATAAGAAATTTGCATTGGTGCTTAATCACATTTGCTACCAACAGTATAAAGAGAATTTTCTGCTTTATTTAAATTGTCTCAGGGTTGGCAAAAATACTTCACTGCTTTCAAATATATATATTTTATTAACATTTTAATGAGAATATTTTGAAGTACTATTGACATTTTCTTCAACAAGAGATATTACCAATTAGTGTCTTCAGTGGGTTAATGACTTCCCTAACGCTGTGCACACTCATGCACTAATGATTACATACTTAAAAGTGTGAAGTTAGAAAACAATGAAGGTGAAAATCTTCTAACCAACTCAAGTTTTTCACCCAAGAACCAATTTGAAATTACCTGTCTTGAGAGATAACAAGTAAATCACATTAGAAATACATCAAATACTTCACCTCTCCATTATTCTGATGTGAACTCTCTCTTTTCCATTAATATGAGTATTTCCAAAATGTGTCATAGAGTTCTGACAATTTAAAAGGCATTATGTGAGAAAGCATCATTCTGCAACAAAAAAAGTATAATTGTTGTCTTGACTGTGGTGACATTCTCATCAATGAGGTAATGGTCTGAGTCACCAAAACAGTTGTTCTTCCTGTTTGCTTCATTTATACTCACTTTCTTTTAAAAAAATTAGTAAGATCCAGAAATGTCTTTAAAGTAATACATCTCTTTCAAATTTTCTATATTTGTCTTTGATCAAGTAATGCTTCTTACGCAAGCATTGAGAGGTATAAAAGTTAAATGCACTTGGTGACCTCAACTCAGAACAAATAAGGGATTGTGGCAGAAATTACCAAACTTTTTGGTGAAGACATGTTGTTCTTATGGGTAAGTTAAGAAATAATATAACTTCCCTCCAGTAAAAACTAGAATCCATATGTGGTGTTTAGGCTTACAAAGCCTCATAAAATGGAAATATACCATCAGCTATTAGGTCATTAATAATTACATGATGACATAATTTATTAAGAGGAGATATTGAGTAAATGGGAAGAAGAGGCCAATGCCAGAGGATATTGAAAGGCTTGGGGGTGGGATTTATAATCGGAAGAAGTATGGGTACACATTCAAGAAGCCCAAAGAGAATAGAAAACATATACTGTGATAAACTAGACTTTAAAAGGCATATCATCTTTCATTGGGTATTCAGTGCATGCATACTTTGCTTTGTATATGTGATCTTCAGGAAAATACTATAAGTATGATTCAAACCACCTCAACTTGGATAATTCCAGATTATTTCTTCAAAAAAAAAAAGCCTATTTCTTTGAATTTAATAGGTGGTGTCTAGATGTTATGATAAATGTTTTTTCTCATCTCCTCTTGATTTTATTTAATATGTCAAAGTGACTTTTTAAAGTTTTATTAATAAAATGACTTTTTATTTAATAAAAGAGAAATAAAAGGAAATCCCTTTTCAACCTTTAGCATGTTTCTTGAGTGAAGAGTTGATAACCAGTGATAATTACTGGGAAACATAGGATCCTACCCAGAGAGTACATAATCTTTATTCCAGTTATGAGTGGGGCTAAATCAATCTGTGTAACTATTAATTCCTGTATGATCTTGGACAAATTATAAATCATCTGTATGTTTTATTATTTTCATCTTTAAAGTAAACTCTTTAATAGTATTTAACCACATAAACTTACTATGAGGAAAAATATGACCAAGTATATATAAAATGCATAAAGCAATGTAGAATATAATATCTACTTACATAGCAGATATTATGCTAATGATTACAATTATATTATTAGGTATATATTGGCATCAATTTAATGATGATAATATAGATAATGGACTGGAAATAGTTAAATATGGCTTGGAAGGAAAAGAATGAGGAGTCATTACAGTAATCCAGACAATATATGGTATCCCAAAATAAGCAGAGAACTTCTGGGAAGCAGAAGTGGATGGCAGATTTGATACCAAGAGGAAATATAGAGATAGATCCCAAAGAAGTGAAATAGAGGAAACCATGTACAGTTTGAGAAATATATGGAGTAGAAGATTATTAAAACATAAACTAGGAGAGGGGAGTTTTGCAGTAACCTTGTGTGGTCTGGTTAATAGGATATAATTAATTTGACCAATTGGGTGTCCACAGAATCCAAATTAATCATTTGCTAAATAATATTTATGATTCAAAGTGCCTTTATGCTGGTGAGGAGGAAGTTTTACCATGTATTCTGCTGTTTCTATGATTACTTGAAAATATTTACTTAATTTTATAGTATAATACCAAATTTCATTTGGTCTTGATATAAAGATCGAATGAAATTTCAATCATTTTATTCATCAAAACATTCATATGCTTCGTGTTTTGCTTTCCAAACTAATTTTTATCAGCATTCAATAGTACAATTTCTATCAGCTATTCAATAGTACAATCTACAGCACACGGCTTTTTTCTCCTTATGCACTTAGTTTTACACTGTTGTCAATTGATTGCCTATGCTAATTTATGCTTGCTTCTCTCAATGATTATGCTTGCTTCTCTCAATAATTAGGATAACACATAACCTTTCCCTACTTCTCTGTGACTGTTTTCACTCTTCTTCTTTTCTCTTTAAGATTATATAAATTGTTTGATGCATAGAAAGTCTCATACAAATACACATGTTTATGAATATTAAAACCCAAGGCTTTTCAAACAATTCAACAAGAAAAATATTATTGATAGTATTGAGGCTCCCTGTATGTGGTTTATTTTTTTCTTATCTCACACATACAGAGAATATTGAATGTGCTCTTCAGTATATAACTTTGAATTGAAGGTAATTCAATCAGAGCATAATCAGGATTAAAAGCAAAAGAAAAGCCTATTTTATAAACTGAAAAAGTGAGGTAGATTGTTGCTTTTTAAATCTAAGTATTTTCTAAAACAAGTACTACATTGAATTTTGAATGCTAGTGGATCAGCAGAGATTTTAGCAATAACACCTTAATAATAGTGAGCAAAAGTCCTGAAGCAATGAGGGAAATAATTCCACAATTTTCATCTAAAGTAGCAACTACATTGTGTTCTTAAAATGGGGAAGGAAGAGATATAAATCCATTTATCTTAAAAAAGAAATGTGGAAAATGGTAAGATGTTGTAAAATGCAGGCAAATTACTAGAAAATATCTCTAATAATGAAGGTTAACCCGCATTACTCAACTCAGGTATTTTTGTTTAGTAGTAAAGAGAAGATGGATTGAATATCCTCAATCATGCTAAAAATTAATAAATAATTCCTTACATTGGGATAGACATGGAATTGTTGACTCAATTGAATCTTGGTATGATCAGTATTTGAGATATGACATTATTTCAATTTTAAAAGTTCAAGTTTTATTCTTTATTTACATGTTGTAACCACTGGAAAGGGAGCTTACAGTTTCTCTCTCTCTCTCTCTCTCTCCCTCTCTCTCTCTCTCTCTCTCTCTCTCTCTCTCTATATATATATATATATATATATATATATATATATATATATATATATATATATATCACAATGCTTGGATATATTTTTAATTTTATTTTTCCTTTAATTAAGAACTTTATAGGGGCTGGGGATGCGGTTCAAGCAGTAGCGCGCTTGCCTGGCTTGCGTGTGGCCCGGGTTCGATCCTCAGCACCACATACCAACAAAGATGTGTCTGCCGAGAACTAAAAAATAAATATTAAAAATTCTCTCTCTCTCTCTCTCTCCTCTCTCACTCTCTTTTAAAAAAAAAGAACTTTATAGCACCAACAGCAACACTAATTTCAAATAATTCAATCATATTAAGGCAATGGAGAATAATTTTACATTATTATTAATTACAAGTAGTCTCAAATTATTCTTGTCTCAAGTAGATTATTTTTATGAAATGTCATTCTTTATATTGGTATCATTATTTTATTTTTAAATAATATATTCATGGATCAAATTATATCAATTACTTCTGCAAACTTAAAATACTAAGAAAAAAAGAAAAACAACAGAATAACAATGACATCCAACAGTTATTTCATGTTCTGACAGCTTTCATGATCACTCCCAAGAAATAATGGTTCTTAACAATTTTAAGCTACATATTTCTTCCAATATTTAAAGTTACATAATATGATATACTCATAGAGCAGAATCTATAACTATAATTCTGTTGCATTCAAGAATTTCTGTCGGTGTCTCTGTCACCCTCTCTTTCCTTGCATTTTGATCCTCTTCCTTTTCTTCCACATCCATCTTTCTGTTAGCAATGAAACATATTATTTTGTTAAGTTAGTGGACATTATATTTAATTATGAACACAAAATGATAAAGAAAAGACATAATTGGACTTGATATTTTTATTTGTATTTTATTTATATTTTAATTTTTTAAAAAATTATTTGTTCTTATACATCACAGCAGAATGCTCTTCAATTCATTGTAAACAAATGGAGCACAATTTTTCACTTCTCTGGTTATACATGAAGGAGGTTCACACCATTTGTGCAATTGTACACATACCTAGGGTAATGATGTCCATCCCATTCCACCATTTTTTCTATCCCACACCCCCTATCCTCCCTTCCTTTTGCCCAATCCAAAGTTTCTCCACTCATCCTATGCCCCTCCCCATTGTGGATTAGCATCTACTTATTAGGGAAAACATTTGACCTTTGGTTTGGGGATTGACTTTGTTTGCTTAGCATGATATTCTCTAACTCCATCAATTTACTTTCAAATGCCATTATTTTAGTTCCTTTTATTGCTGAATAATATTCCATTGTGTATGTATACCACAGTTTCTTTTAAAAAATATTTTTATTTATTTTTTAGTTATAGGTGGACACAATAGCTTTATTTTATTTTATGTGGTGCTAAGGATCAATCACAGTGCCTCATGCTTGCTAGGTGACCACTCTATCTCTGAGCCACAAACTCAGCCCATATACCACATTTTCTTTATCCATTCATCTATTGAAGGGCATCTATTGTCATATCTAACTAATTAAAACATATATAAAATTAAGAAAAACACATTTGGTACAAAAATAATGGAAACAATAAACATATTTTTTAAGATATATGTGTTTGCCATATAAAGACATTAGTTTTACTTTTTATTAATCTAATTTATGGTGTGCAAAACTATTTTATAATTTAATTTTGATCTATGAAACATGTATATTACTTAAATTTTCATTAAATTCAAGTATGTGATTTTTAGCACAAAATAATTGTTTAGTATGAACACCAATGTTTTGAATAAACAAAACATTGTTCACTTGTTTCTAATCACAAAGGTACTTTTGTGTTATCGTGTGTGTTTCATTTGTTCTGAGGTAATGAAGACAGACTTCTATAAAAACTAGAATTAGAAAAGAAAGAGAGGTAATAAATAATTTGTTTTATGCTTCTTAGATTTCTGCAGTATTACAAAATTTTAAACAGCTACAGGAAGTTTAGGTATACTTTGCTTTGTTTTTACTTTTAAAATGTCTGCAAACCTAGGCTTATATTGTTATTTTTTACACCTTGATTTTTAAACATTATTTTATTTAAACATTTCCAGGTCCATATAAAATAAGTTTAAGATCATCTGAGACGCTTAATTGTACCTATAATTCTTTTTACACTAGAGAATTCTGGTTCCGTGAATTGTCTTTAATGATCTGTTTCATAGACAATGTCTAATTTCAGGTTAAAAGTCCCTGGGCATAGTCGTCTTCTTATTCTAAATGAGTCATGGTCTACAAACATTCTGCCTAGATTAAATTCCCAGAGAAGATGGCCCAGGTATGAATATACTGACTTCATTATCGTTTTACCTCAAGAGAATGTATAAAATAAATCCTGAACTGGTGAAAGAATGAATATGGGCAACAGCCAGCACAAATGGAATTTTTACCTGTGGTGGAAATATTTTTAGTATGATAAACCCTGGGTTTTCAATGAATCGTGGTTTCAGAAATATATAAAATGGAAAAAAAAGTATTAAAAACCTGGGTTACCTCAGAGTGTTTAACAAAATACCAAAGAGTAGGTGCAATAAAGAACAAACAATTATTTCTAATAGTTATAAATTTGGGGAAGTCCAAGATTAAGATGCCTGCATATTTGGTTCCTGGAGAGGTGCTTCTTCTTTGCTTGAAATTGCTTTTTCCTTACACCCTCACATGGTTGAGGGAGAACTTTGATCTTTCTCCCTTTTATATAAAGATATCAATCTCCTTATAGAGTTATCATCTTCCGTGACCTCATCTAAACCTCATCAACACTAAAGGTCCCACCTTGAAATACCATCATGTTGAGGGGTATGGCTTTATAAATATATTATATAACATATAATATATGTATATATATATATATATAACATATATAAATGTGTGTGTGCATATATGTGTGTGAATGTGTGTGTATAGAAAGAAAAAGAGAAAGGGAAGGAAGGAAGGAAGGAAGGAAGGAAGAAAGGAAGGAAGGAAAGAAAGAAGGAAGGAAAGAAAGAAAACAAAGAAAAACAGAAAAACAAAAACAAAATTAAGAAAAAAATCCATGGCCCATGAAGTGTCAGTTTTATTTTGTATAGAAGCTCACACAGGCCCGGAGGGAATGCAAGCTCTGCAGGCCCATGCTTATAATTTGGGTCCCATTTCTGATTAAAAAAAAAAAAAAGAACTACCTCATATTTGGAAACATTTACATATTAATCATACTTTCTTTTAGAAATTTATGTATGGTAGAAAGTAGCCATTTATCAAAGCCTAAATTCACTCAATCGGCATAAGCTAGAAATGAATTTTTAATTTTTGGTCAAGAAACAAGTTATAGAAAAGAATTCCAAGATCTTTTAAAAACTTATCAACCATCATATTGTCATGTAACTTAAATGTTGTGAAGTAAGGAATCCACTTCTTACTTGTTTTATTTTGATGGTATATGAAATAATTATGTAAATGGATCACAAATCTGATAATAATTACTGTCAACACATATTTGAAAACTGTCACTTTGATGACATTATATCAAATTATATGCTAAATCAAAAGATTACAAAATGTTATTACTGCAAAGAATATATTTTAGCAATGCCAAGTGTAACCTAAAATTCATAAGGACTGTCTATAGCATAAGATTTAATTAAGATACTTACAAGATAATATGAGATTAATTTCATTACATGATATGTTTAATGAACATTAAATTTGTTTACATCAGTAATTGTTTGAGTTGCAAATATCTGGGGAAAAATCAACATTGATTTAAATTCATTATGGTTCTTAAGAAGGTCAAATTTACAGAGTACAGGACCCTGTAAAAGCATCAGAATGCAGAGTTCTGTTATTAGTTCAGTAATATTTCTCTTCCTCTATTGAACATGTGATTGTTTTATTTCTACCCACAGGTACACAAGATGATTGTTTCATCTTCCAGTATCAAAGTCAAGGTCATAAATGGCAAAGATGAGGGGAAAAAAATTTGTCAGTTTTCTTTGTTCTTGTTTGCCTCGTTATTAAGAAGCAAAAAAAAATAATTTTATTTTTCAAGCCACCTGCAAGTCTTATTCATTATCATTCATTCAAATATCTGCACTTTGCTGCAAGAAAGGTAGAAGATATAAATCATTAAAACTATACTTCTGTAGTTGAGAAATGTAAACTCACTGTAATTTTCAAACTTTTATCTAATTAAAATTATGCCTCCAGATAATCATAGGCATAATTTTATGGGCCTTCCACAGGCTGGTATATTTTCTGTGAAGGAATCATATGCCCCTTTCCTTTTAAACTTTAAACTATAGTTTTTTGATATTTATAAAAAAACATTTAGAGATTAATAAGAATATGAACTCTCTAGTGAGGTTTTGCAGAAAAGACAATTCAAAGTAGTAAGAAGACTGTGAAAATTCTTTAAATAGATTGTCAATGAATAATTTATTATACCTAAAAATAATCAATAATTTTTAATAACCAATAGTTTTTCAAACATTATTGATACACACTTATCAATGCTAATTAAATGCTGTATTAAAACTTAATTAGTCTAATAAAGTAAAAATATTCTATTCTATGTAAATATGGATTAATAGAACTTTTGAGATAAAACTAATAAAAAAGACATGCTGATATAATCCTATATAATACATTGAAGATTCAGTGAAAACAATTTAACTGATTATAAATAGATTAGTATAAGATTTTGTGGGCAATGTGTTAATATTATTTTAAATATAATGGAATTATGGATTTATCACTGAAGTATTATTTGGATGGGGAGCTGAAGGTATAAACTAATTAAAAGAGAAAATACATTGTAAATAATAATAATAATAATAGTATTTATAAATAGTATCCAGTGATGTGCTGATAATGGTTTAAAAGGAAGGTTTCAAAATAAATAATTAAAAAATATATTAAAAATGCTTAAACACTAAGCATGTTAATACTCTACTCTAGAGGTTGATATTGGGGAATTACAAGTTCTAGACCTGCCTGGGCAAGTTACCAAAACCTGTCTCAAGAAAAAGGGAAGGTGTAGCCTAGGGGAGGAACTCTAGCCTAACTTTTGTGAGGCTTTGGGTTGAATTCCCAAGGAGCATTTTAACTTGCGCTAGTGTTTCACTGGACAAATTAATATTATAATTCAAATACATGTTTATCAATGTTCAATAAGGATAACCAAAACAATAAAAAAGGGTTAAAAAAAGGAAAATATCTTCAGTATAAATCTAGAAAAAGAATGACTTACAAAATTGTTTAAAATATTAGAGGAACAGAAGTCAGGAAATATCCACTCAGAAAACTGCTGAATGACCCAACATTGTCTACATATGTGAAGCCAGAGAATGAATCCTTCCTGGGTTAGGTTGTATCCTATGTCTTCCAAAACTCACCTAACTATCTCTTAATAAATTTGTTATGATTTAGAGGTGGTGGTCCCCAAAATCTCATGTGTGAGACAATTCAAGAAGGTTTGGAGGAGAAATGATGGGTTTATAGCCTTAAGCTAGTCGGTGAATTAATCCCTAATGGTATTAACTGAGTGGTAACTGGAGGCAGTTGGGGTGTGGCTGGAAGAAGTG
The DNA here is from genome assembly GCF_052094955.1 of Ictidomys tridecemlineatus. NCBI lineage: Eukaryota > Metazoa > Chordata > Mammalia > Rodentia > Sciuridae > Ictidomys > Ictidomys tridecemlineatus. Next base: position 108,406,583 of record NC_135479.1, read on the forward strand.
GTTCATTGAGGATGTGACTATGGGGTATATATTTTGTATCTGGCCAATGGAGTCTGTCTCTGCTTCTGATCATCAATTGAGTTGCTTCCCTTTGCCATACTCTTTGCCATGATGTTCTGCTTCACCTTGAGCCCTGAGAAATGGAGCCAGCATTCCATGGACTTTAGACCTCTGAACCTATGAGCCCTCAAATAATCGTTCTTCCCTCAAATTGTTCTGATTGGGTCCTTTAGTCATAATAGTGAAATAGCTAACTAAAACAAAATTTAACCAAAGCAACACACTACAGGGAATGATTGCAGAAAATGTATTCAGCCTTTGCATCACTTCAACACACAGAGTGTGGGGAGGTAGAGTTGAGGATACTTTGCAAGGCAGCTGGCCATAACCAAAACAAAACAACATAACATTTAAATTTACCAGTAGACTGTAGGACTTAGAGGTCTGCTACAGTGTATTAGGTTATGATTTCCATTGATAATTGTTTCTTAAATTCTAAATTCTGTTGGAACTTTTAAGTGATAGAAATTAAAACATGATATGTAGGTGCAAGTTGAGTGAAAGTATCATGGAAAAATACACTTTCTTTATTATTTATTTATTTATTTTGGTCATTGTAAACAGCATGTCTTTATTTTATTTTATGTGGTGCTGAGGATTGAACTTGGTGCTTCACATGTGCCAGGCAAGTGTTCTGCCACTGACCTACATCCCCAGCCCCCAAAATGCACATTTCTTAAACTGCAAATAGCACCTTACTCTATAAATTCTCACATCATGAACCACAGCCACTGAAAGGAGGATCCATGCATAAAGTCAATGTATTATCTTAAACTGGATTCTGCAAGCATGACTTTATCTTTCAGTAAATTTTACTATGAATTGAAATGACATGGTCAAAAGTATTTTTATTTAGTTGAAAACTTGAGTTTCCTTAAGATTTTCAATCTTATATTATGGAATATGACAGCATTGTGATATGAGGCTAAAAAGGTCTACAGTTTATAGAATCCATAGACTGCACTGTCATAGAGTTCAAAAGGGAGATGAAAGCCGATAATAACTTTGAAAGGGATTTATTAGTGAAACATGGAGGAATCTGAAACTCTTTAAGTTAGCTGTACTGAATTTAACAATGAAAGGAGACACATGTTTGCTCTCCTTATCAGTGCTAAGGGAGTGCTGTATTCTAAAATAAAATGTAATTTAGTGTAAGTAAAGATTTGGGAAGAAGTTCTACATGTCTATTAAAATAATGTTTATATAATTCTTTCTCCAGGGGAAATATATCAATTCAGAGCTCTTTTTGAAAAGAACTATTAAAAAATTTCAAATCCAGACAAATATTTAATCATTCATTATATATTTATATATTATGTATATAATAATTTATAAGCTGATAATTATGGAGTCTATATTATATAACCTATACAATAATATATACATATATAAACAAATACATATAAACAAATACATATATATTTTGCATGATTTGAAAAACATGCTTTTCCTTTGTCAAAATAAAATAGAAAGTATTAATTAATGATATTATCTTATAAACTCTAGTTTTCCTAGATTATTTTAAAACTATAAAATTAAACATTTGTATATTTGTTTGCATTTAGTATTATCTGTGACTCCTTTATCACTTTCAGCTACTTTTAATACTTATTAGTACCCGTTTTTTGTTTGGATTTCACAGCTTTAGTAATTTAGGTTTCTATGAAAAATATATATGTGACGATCTATAGGGAATAAACTGATTAGGTAGATAAACTGTTAAAGAAACTATGTCTTTGCATATTTAGTTACATTGTGAGACACTGAACTAAGTTCAGTCAATAAGAAATAAACTTCATGCTTCAGTTTAATTAGACTCCTGATAGCCTTAAAAAGAAAAAAAGAGAGCAATCATTGCTTGTGCTCATAAACTGAGGGAACAAACCTTCTCTAACATGTAGCGTCAGGATGGAAAACACTTTTAATTCCAGGCTTATCTAGTTTTCAATGTATTTCCTCTCACCTAAAAGTTTGATTTTTTATTGCTTGCTCTGTGAAAAAGCAAATTCAGTTGTGTAGTTTGTTCAGTTTTTCTAGAACTGCATTCCAGGCAAGGCCCAAGCTTCTCCAGCATCTAGCTACTACCATTCAGCAGTCACTCCCTTTACAGTTCAGGCTTTTTAGTGCAATTCTGTTCCTCAAATCTGTGGGTTCCAAAATGTGAAAAAATACTTATAAATGGTTTCTATATGCGCCCCAGAGTATGAATTTCCAGAAAGTTCCACCACCATGCCACTTCAGTGAATTCTCTGTAATCCAGTGAGCTAAATATACTTGCACATCTTTTAATGAGAACGCAGTTGGTATTTGCTGTTTCTCTACCAATACTCTATATTCTCTGCTCTCCTTCTTGAGGATTCCTAACTTGCTGAAATGAGACAAATTATCAGTCTTAAAGGCCCAGATTTCTCAGTTTTCATGATTTTTTTTAAAATATAGGGGCAGTCTTATTATTATTTTTTTCATTATCTACCCTATTGAGGTGAAAGTAAAACAGTGACTGCAAATCCATGTTTCTGGTCACTTATCACTTTATCCATAGTAAACACTAAAATCTACTACTTAAATTTCTGCACTCTGGAAGTATTTTCCTCCACTATTGTCATTTATGGCAACCTCTGGGAGTATCTAGCTACTTTCATATCAAATTAGCATGTAATGCATACTTATTTGTAGATCAGGATCAAGATTTTTCTTTCTTAGTCAATTGGTAAAGAAGAATGCCCCAGCAGTAAGTGAGCATGGATTTTGGGAGAGAAGACAATGGTATAGGAGTTGGTTTTGAGAAGCATGAGTTACAGCCCAGGCAACTTTTTCATATCTTCCAGATCTAGCCATGTTCTTATTAGGTATCATTTCCATTAACTGATACATTATTATAGTACATTTACAAATTTATGGCCATATGGTGGAGAAAACATTATATTTATGATGAGACTTTAGACTTCAAGAACACCAATGCTTTGCCTCCTCAGCAAGGTATGCAGAGAGAAAAAATGGTGGGTGTAGATTTGGAGAGTCACCAACCAAAAGTAAACTTGATTGGAAATCCAAGTTTATCAAAGTAATTGGGGCATACTCTAAATTTATGTTGATGTCTTATAATATATTAAGTACATATAATGGCTTTTGAGCAATCAATTTTGCTGCATAATTTTAGTATATATGCATGACTTTTATTTACCTTGAAAAATTGCAAACATTGCAATATGCCTTTGAGAAATGCTCTGTGAGAGCTTCTATAGTTAATAAAAGTTTTATAAATTCCCTAAATTTATGTAATCACAGAGTAAAGATTATTAAACATATATTCTATTTATTAAATCAGTCTGAGGATCATGAACTCTCCAAAGTTGCACATACTTATAAAACTAATTTAAGAATAATATTGATGCTATCAATGTTCAATAAAATATAAATATATTTTGCTTTAATATAAAGATAATAGTTGTGCAACTACTGTTATAACACATGGATTTTTTCCTAGATTAAATTTATATTTGTCTTTAATGTACAATGATTTTTACATACAGTATAAATTATTTTAAAACAGGAGTTTATGGACTGTTTTAATCATTATGATGTAGTGAACAGGAATGTAAAGAGCTTTATTTTATTTTATTTTATTTAAGAGAGAGAGAGAGAGAGAGAGAGAGAGAGAGAGAGAGAGAGAGAGAGAGAGAATTTTTTAATATTTATTTTTTAGTTTTCGGCGGACACAACATCTTTGTTTGTATGTGGTGCTGAGGATCGAACCCTGGCCGCCCGCATGCCACACAAGCGCGCTACGGCTTGAGCAACATCCCCAGTCCAAGAGCTTTATTTTTGTCATCATAAAAATTGTAGATTTGAATATTTGGATGAATAAAATATATATAATATAAAAATCTTTTTTCACAAATGTTATTAAATAATTCTGAGGAATTAATAATTTCCACAAAATAGTTAAATGATAAAACTGAAACCTATACCATAATAAATAAATCACACAGATTCACTTCATGACATACAAACATTTCATATATAATATGACTAACATAAAGCCTTCAGCAACTCAATATAAAATGATCATGGTTTCAATTCCTAAACTCTGTAGTTTGTCACAGAATGGACTAGAAAGGTCAGCTCATTCAGGTAAATTTGTATTATTGAGGAAAACAGATATTTATTCTACTCTGTACTCCAGTGGAAAAAAATGATACATGATAAATTATATAATGTATTTAATATATATATATACTTATAATTACATATATAATTATATAATTTATTTTATATATATGCCTTTGTTCTTTCTCAGTTTTGATCCAAGATTTCTATTCATTGTTAGAAATATAAGAATGATATTTTATACTTAGTAGGGGACATAGTTCTAGGTGCTGTGCATTGAAGTGAAGAACAACTTTGTATGTGAAAGTGAACATTGTGCCCAAAGTCGGGCATTCAGGTTCTATGCTACCAACCTGATAAGGCATCAGCCACCCAATATCAAATTTTTAAGACACATAGATGAATAAGAACCACAAGTGAAAGTATGGAAGATATCTGCCAAAGAGAACATTGTATGCCTGCTCTTGTAGATCTTTCATATCATTCATAGAAATTCATAATTTATCCTCATTTCTCAGAAATATATGACCCACCAAATAGTCATGTAAGTTATGCAATCATACAGGACTGGCTTTATAGTTACATACCTGATGTTGGTATTTTTTTTAAAACCTGTGTGCAAAATAGTTCCTTCGTGATAAAAAGCCCAATATTTACCCAAAATTGTCTGTACTATTTACTTAGGCATATTCTTTTACTACTCTGCCCATCAGTTTCCCAGTAGAGTAAACCAAATTCTCAGTTCTTTATGATGTTCTAGATGACATGCATTTTCAACAATATATACGCATCTATCTATATTTTAAATAAAATAGTGTGTTTTATTATACATATATATAATAATTTATTATCAATATTTCTTGTGTCACACTTTGCTAAATACTTATGCAAGTCCATTGATATACAAAATTTCTAAAGAATAATAAAACCATTTTCGAGGATGCCTTTAAAATTGTTCTGAGTTCCTTTTAATGTGCTTACAAGTAATCACAGAAAGAAAAGGCCTGTGTAATGTAGAATATTGTTACTAAAATTAATGCTTCCATTTATTTTCTCAAAATCCAGTTGTCTATCAACTATATTCTAAACATTTTTTCTAAGTACAGAAGATATAAATATTCATGAGACATGATTCCTGTCCTTCAGACACTTACTGTACAAGGAAGAAAGACAAATAATAAGAGAAATCCTAGAGTTCTGAATTACAGAGTTGGGATAAAGACATGAAGAGAGTGCTGTGGAAAGCCTTTGGAAATTAACTGTCCTCAGGGAAATGAAGCTTGCACATTAGAGCATAAGAAAAAAAAATCTCAAGAATTAGAAAGTTCTCAAAATAATTTTTATTTCATCCTTCATGATTTATCAGGAGTATATGTGTGGGCTCTCTCTTGTCCAGCAAAGAGGTCCACAGAACAGGGTAGAGGACAATGTGGCTGAGGAGTCGCTATTCAAGACCTCCGGAGACCAAGCAGGAAGCAGGTCTGACTTTATTGCACATTACTATGTATATATACTCAGGCAGTGGGTATATTAAGGGAATTAACATGTTATGGTCTTAATTATGTTGATAAGGTTTCCTTCCTTGATCTGAATGAGCACGCAGATGTAGCCAGTTTGCTAAAATTCATCAAGCTGGATCATCTGAACCTATGCATGCCTTCTTTAATTGCATTTAAATAAAAATCTTACCCCCCCCCAAATTCTTGAGTTTAAATAATTGATGTAACTAAAAGTGATTTCCCCCAACCCCATGGTAGGTACTTTCATACAGCCATATATGTATGTATTCATACATCACCTGCAGAAAGAACTTTATATTAAGATTCAATTTATTGTAAGGTCTGTATTAATCTATTACAAATTATAGAATTTGGGATAAATAAATTCTAAGTGTTCCATTTCTTCGTCTTGAAAGTGTAACATCAATTGTACATTCATTTAAGACTGGATGGAAACACTATAAACAGATACATGGTAGCCATGCTATTAATTCTCCTTCATTCAACTGTGTTGTTTAAAGTATTTGAGATTGCTCATATTGTATTTCTACTCCATTCATAAATTTTCATTTGGATGAAATTGGACAAAAACATTGCCTAATGTTTTCCAAACCCTTAAAATCTCCCATTATATAATGGGAAAATTGAAAGTCTTCTCTAATTGTGTTGGCCAATAAGACATGGTTAATCAGCAGGTTTGTCTAGCTTTCTCTGCCAGAGGAAGCAGTTGTGGTGTAACAACTGGGTCACCTCCTTAACAACTTTATTATACAGTAGTTCATCTATTTCTTGTTGACAGATTTAGTGCACTTTGTGAAAGCAATAATTGTACCGGGACTACAGCTGGCAGGCTTCCTTAGTGAAAAAAAGTAGAATAAAGTTGCTATAATGTTTTAACCGTTAAAAGGCAAGTAAAGCAGTCTGTGTAGTTTCATTAAAGAATTACAGAGTCTCCAACATTGGAGCTAATTAAAATTGTTTTGAATAAACACAGTGAAATACGATGAAACATCATTCTAAGTATAAGTTAATGTATTCCTCATGCAAATGTATTTTTGGTTTACATGTACCAGAGGGATGCTTTCAATACAACAGCTAAAGGAGCAACCCAATGATGGTTAGGGTGTACTTAATTCATTGAAATTCATCCTCCAAATAAAATAGAACAAATTTTTCAAACACTGATGTAAAATTGACTTGGTGTTTTAGCTTTTTTACTGATTTTTTCTTTCTTTAATATTATAGCATATTGAAAGTTGGTTATTCTTAAATAAATATTGTGTGTACAGATATGTAATCACATTTTTAAAAAATTTACATTCTGCCACATTATTTATTGTTTTTTATTTACATATGACAACAAAATGCATTACAATTCATATTACACATATAGAGCACAATTGTTTACATGTCTGCTTGTATACAAAGTATATTTACACCATTTGTGTCTCATACATGTACTTCAGATAATGATGTCCATCTCATTAAACCATAATTTCTAAGCCTATGTCCGCTTCCATCCCCTCCCACCCCTCTGCCCTATCTAGAGTTCATCTATTCCTCCCATGCGCTCTCTCCCTACTGCACTATGAATCAGCCACTTTATATCAGAGAAAACAATCAGCATTTGTTTTAGGTGGGATTGGCTAACTTTACTTAGCATTACCTCCTCCAACTCAATCCATTTACCTGCAAATGTCATGATTATGTTCTCTTTTATTGCTGAGTAATATTCCATTTTGTATATCTGCCACATTTTAAAAATCCATTCATCTACTGAAGGGTGTCAGGGTTGGCTCCACAGTTTTTAGCTATTGTGAGTTGTGTTGCTATAAACATTGATGTGGCTCTGTCCCTGTAGCATGCTGTTTTTACAGTTCTTTGAATATAAACCAAGGAAAGGGATAGCTTGGTCAAATGGTGTTTCCATTCCCAGTATTCCAAGGAATCTCCAAACTGTTTTCCCTATTGGATGCACCAAATTGTAGTTCCACCAGCAATGTATGAGTGTACCTTTTTTCCCCCCACATCCTCGCCAACACTTATTGTTGTCTGTGTGCTTAATAACTGCCATTCTGACTGGAGTGAGATGAAATCTTAGAGTAGTTTAGATTTGCATTTCTCTAATTGTTAAAGATAATGAGGGGGCTGGGGATGTGGCTCAAGCGGTAGTATGCTCGCCTGGCATGCGTGCGGCCCGGGTTCGATCCTCAGCACCACATACCAACAAAGATGTTGTGTCTGCTGAGAACTAAAAAATAAATATTAAAAAAAAAAAGATAATGAGCATGTTTTCATATATTTGTTGATTGATTGTTTATCATCTTCTGAGGGGTGTCTGTTTAGGTCTTTGGCCCATTTATTGATTGGGTTATTTGTTTGTTTGTTTTTGATGGGGGGAGGATGTTTAGCTTTTTGAGTTCTTTATATATCCTTGAGATTAGCGCTCTATCTGATGTGTAAGGGGTAAAAAATTGTTCCCAAGAAGTAGGCTCTTTATTCACTTCATAGATTGTTTCTTTTGCTGTGAAGAAAATTTTTAGTTTGAATCTATTCCATTTATTAATTATTGATTTTAATTCTTGTGCTATAGGAATCTTATTAAGGAAGTTGGGGCCTAACCCCACATGATGGAGATTAGGGCCTATTTTTTCTTCTATTAGACCCAGTATCTCTGGTTTTATTCCTAGGTCCTTGACACACTTTGAGTTGAGTTTTGTGCATGGTGAGAGATAGGGATTTAATTTCATTTTGTTGCATATGAATTTCCAGTTTTCCCAGTACCATTTGTTGAAAAGGCTATCTTTTCTCCAATGCATGCTTTTGGCATCTTTTCTAATATAAGATAGTTGTAATTTTGTGGGTTAGTCTTGTGTCCTCTATTCTGTACCATTGGTCTACCAGTCTGTTTTGGTACCAATGCCATGATGTTTTTGTTACTATTGCTCTGTACTATAGTTTGAGGTCTGGTATAGTGATGCCACCTGCTTCACTCTTCCTGCTAAGGAATGCTTAACTATTCTTGGTCTCTTTGTCTTTCTCTATTTTTTTTTGTCAGATGAATATCATGATTGTTTTTCTCTTTCTATGTGGAATGCCATTGGGGTTTTGATTGTCATTGCATTAAATCTGTATAGTGTTTTTGGTAATATGGTGATTTTGATAATATTAATTATGCCTATCCAAGTGCAAGGTAGATCTTTTAATCTTTAAAGGTCTTCTTTGATTTCTTTCTTTAGGGTTCTGTAGTAATTTATATATATGTGTATATGTGTGTGTGTGTGTGTGTGTGTGTGTGTGTGTGTATTTATTTATTTCAAGGGTTCTGTAGTAATTTATATTTATATATATAAATTACTACAGAATTTATATATATATTTCAACTCTCTCATAAGTGATTCCCAAGTATTTTTAAGTATTTTTTTCCTGAGGTTATATCCTGCTACATTGCTAAATTCATTTATTAGTTTTAGAAGTTTCCTGGTGGAACTGTTGGGTCTTCCAGGTATAGAATCATATCATAAGCAAATAGTACTAATTTGAGTTTTTCTTTTTCTCTGTGTGTCCCTTTAATTTCTTTCATCTGTCTAATTGCTCTGGCCAGTATTTCAATAACTATGCTAAATAGAAGTGGTGAAAAGGGCACCCCTGTCTTGTTCCAGTTTTTAGAGGGAATGTCTTCAATTTCTCTCTATTTAGAATGATGTTGGTCTGGGGCTTACCATAGATAGCCTTTACAATGTTGAGATATGTCTCTGTTATCCCTAATTTTCCTAGTGTTTTGAACATGAAGGGGTACTGTATTTTGTCAAACAGTTTTTCTGCATCTATTGAGATGATCATATGATTCTTATCTTTAAGTCTATTGATGTGAATAATTACATTTATTGATTTTCATATGTTGAAACAACCTTGCAACCCCAGGTGAATCTCACTTGACCATCATGCACAATCTTTTTGACATGGTTTTGTATTCAGTTTGCCAGAATGTTATTAAAACTTTTTGCATCTTTGTTCATTAGAGATATTGGTCTGAAGCTTTCTTTTTTTTATTTGTCTTTGTCTGGATTTGGAATCAGGTGATATTGGCCTCATAGACTAAGTTTGGAAGTGTGGCCTCTTTTTCTATTTCCTGAAATAAATTGGAGAGTATTGATATTAATTCTTCTTTAAAGGTCTTGTAGAACTCAGCTGTATATCCATCAAGTCCTGGGCTTTCCTTGGTTGGTAGACTTCTGATGGCATCTTCTATTTTGTCACTTGCAATTGATCTGTTTAAATTGTGTATATTTGATTTAATTGGGGCAAATCACATGACTCTAGAAATTTGTTGATGCCTTCAATGTTTTTTAATTTAATTGGAGTATAAGTTTTCAAAATAATTTCTAATTATCTTCTGTATTTCTATAGTGTATGCCATGATATTTCTTTTTTCATTATGTATGTTAGTAATTTGAGTGTTCTATCTCCTTCTCTTTGTTAGCATGGTTAAGGGTCTTTCAATTTTATTTATTATTCCAAAAAACCAACTTCTTGTTCTGTCATTTTATTCAATTGTTTCTTTTGTTTCAATTTATTTGATTTCAGCTCTGATTTTAATTATTTCCTGTCTTCTACTACTTTTGGTGTTGATTTGTTCTTCTTTTTCAAGGGCTTTGAGATATAATGTTATGTCATTTATTTGTTGATTGTATTCTTCTTTTAAGTAATGAACTCCATGCAATGAATTTTACTCTTAAAACTGCCTTCATAATGTCCCAGAGATTTTGATATGGTGTATTGGTGTTCTTATTCACCTCTAAAATTTTTTTAAATCTTCTCTTTGATGTCTTCTGCAACTCATTGAACAATGGGTTTAGTAGCATATTATTTAGGCTCCAGGTGTTGGAGTGGATTTTATTTCTTATTTTATCATTTATTCCTAATTTCATTCCATTATGATCTGATAGAATGCAGGGTAGTATCACTACTTTTTTAATATTTGCTAAGAGATGATTTGTGGCATAATATGTGGTCTATTTTAAGGAAGGATCCATGTACTTCTGAGAAGAAAGTGTATTTTCTCGTTGAAGGATAAAATGTTCTGCATATGTCAGTTAAGTCTAAGTTATCGAATGTATTATTAAGTTCTATAATTTCTTTGTTCAGCTTTTGTTTGGAAGATATATTCAGTGATGAAAGAGGCATGTTGAAATCACCCAAAATTATTGTGCTGTGGTCTATTTGACTCTTAAACTTGAGAAGAGTTTGATGAATATAGATTCTCCATTGTTTGGGGCATATGTATTTATAATTGTTAAGTCTTGTTGGTGTATGGTTCCCTTGAGCAGTATGAAGTGTCCTTCTTTATCCCTTTTGATTAACTTTAGTTTGAAGTCTAATTTATTTGATATGAGGATGGAACCCCCTCTTCGTTTCTGCAGTACATGTTAGTGGTATGATTTTTCCTTATCCTTCACCTTGAGTCAGTGGGTGTCTTTTCCTATGAGATGAGTCTCTTAGAGGCTTTATGTTATTAGGTCTTTTTTTGTGTGTGATCTGCTTGATTGATTTGATTGATGAGTTTAGGCTAATAACATTCAGGGTTATTAATTAGATGTGATTTGTATTCTCAGCCATTTTTGTTTATTTTTGGTATTCAACATGACTTGGTTTCTCCTCTGATTCAATTTTCCTTCAGTCTAGTACCTCCCTGTGTTGATTTTCATCATTATTTTTCATTGCATCTTCATGGAATATTTTGCTGAGGATCTTCTGTACTACAGGCTTTCTACTTATAAATTCTCATAATTTTTGTTTATCATGGAAAGTTTGTATTTCATCATCAAATCTAAAGCTTAGTTTTGCTGAATATAAGATTCTTGGTTGGCATCCATTTTCTTTCAGAGCTTGGTATATGTTGTCCTAAGATCTCCTGGCATTGAGGGTTTGGGTTAAAAAATCTGCTAATATATGAATTGTTCTCCCTCTATATGTGATCTTATTCCTCTCTCTTGTGGCTTTTAAGATTTTATCCTCATTTTGTGTGCTAGGCATTTTCATTATAATGTGCTTTGGTGTAGATCTGTTGTAATTTTGTATATTTGGTGTCCTGTAAGCCTCTTGTATTTGGTTTTCCAATTCATTCTTTATGCTTGGGGAATTTTCTGATATTACCTCATTGAAGAGATTGTGCATTCTTTTGGTTTGAAACTCTGTGCCTTCCTCTATCCCAATAACTCTCAGATTTGGTGTTTTGATGCTGTCCTATAATTTTTGAATGTTCTGTTCATTGTTTCTTACTATCTTCACTGTGTAATCAACTTTATTTTCCAGATTGTATACTTTGTCTTTATTATCTGCCGTTCTTTCTTCCAAGTGATCTAGTCTGTTGGTGATGCTTTCTATTGAGTTTTTTATTTGGTTTATTGTATTCTTCATTTCAAGGATATCTGACTGTTTTTTTTTTCCAGAGTCTATCTTTATCTTAAAGTAATCTTTTGCTACCTGTATTTTCTCTCTGATTTCTTTGGTGGAGTGATTAATTTTTGCATGTATTTGCTTATTTAAGTAATTCTTTAATTCACAGATTATTTTAATTTTGAAACTTCTAAGTTCCTTCTCTGACATTTCATCAACTTTCCTGTCCATGGGTTCTGTTATTTTAGTATCCTGGTTTTTTTGTTTTGTTTTGTTTTTGTGGGGGGCACTTTCCTCCCTTGTTTTTTCATGTTGTCAATATGTCTTCCTTTCATGCAGTGTGGATCTGAGATATTACAGTTTCTACCATATATTCTTGCTGAATATACGATTCTTGGTTGGCATCCATTGAAATGTCAAGATATTATTTTGAAACAATATGTCATTGTATATAATCTAGAATTGCATTCAAAAGAATGTAATAGAAACAGTGTTGTAATAGAAACATAGTGTTTAATAAGATTTATTGTAAATACACATTAAATAAAAAAATTAAAAACAAATTATTATATTTGTGCCGATATTATCGATGTGAAACATGCAGGTTATCTGTACTTCACCTTGCTGTTGGGCTTCACTCAATTTATGCTACTGCAACTAAAGGTGGTGGTGGCAATAGTCAAGGTAACTCAAGGTAATAGTGGAGGTGGCCCAAGATGAATGCAATTCCTTACAGAGATTGGGCTGAAAGGGTGGGCTTCACACTCTCTTTGGGATAATCACATTTCTTACACAAATTTAGTTGGTTATATTTTGTGAAGAACTCAATTTTATTATTCACAAAATTATTTATCATCTTACTGAAAATTGTTCATCATTTTCTTATTTGAGGAAAATGTACATACTTTAAAATAAAATTAAATAGTTAATTACTTTGAAATAGAGTCTTTCTGTGTTGCCTAGAGTGGTCTGGAACTCAGGGGCTCAAATAATTTTCATAACTCAGCCTTTAGTGTAGCTGAGATTATAGGCATGTACACCACACTCAGCATAATCTTTCATTTTAATGTCTATTTATTTAGGACGTGAGACATGTTGTCAAATGTGGTAAAACTGTTAACATTTGAAATAATTCTTTACTGAGAAGAAGTTGATAAAGAGCAAGTTTCTGTATTCTCTAAAAGTGGTGGTGTAAGGAAGTAAGTGCAGATATTATAGATGTGAAACAGCAAAACTGACTACATTCCAGAATGGACCAACAAATATTATCAATTTTCTAAACATTAGTGTCATCATTTTTTAAAATTTTCAAATAAAATACATTTCAGTTGATATTTACTTGTTGAGAGTATACTGAAGACCTTGAACTGTCAAGATATTATTTTGAAACAATATGTCACTGTATATAATCTAGAATTGCATTCAAAAGAATGTAATATAAACATCATGTTGTAATAGAAACATAGTGTTTAATAAGATTTATTGTAAATGCACATTAAATAAAAAATAAAAATTAAAAACAAATTATTATTTACTATGAAGACTTGCATAATACTGAGACATTTAATCATTTTAGTTTTTTTGGGGGGGGACACTTCTATACTTTTGCACAATTTGCATTTTTAATGTTCTTTAGAGATTCTTTGGAAAAAAACAAAATAGTCAGATTTTATCCAATGTTTTCTGATTAAAAAATGTTAAAATAACGTGTAATCATTTTACATTAATATAATGCCTAAGCATTTTAAAGCAATTTTCTATATGCTCAGAAATCAACTATCTTTAAAGTAATGTAATTTTCATTCAGTTTTTCAGTTTCATATTTTCTAATGTAAGATCATAGTAAAAAAAAAGTCTTTGGTACACTTTGCTTGCTATATGTATATTTAGTTTCTCCTTCATAAGTAAGGATAGGAAAAAAGAGAACTGTAAAAGAGTAACTGAATAGTTAAATTTTGCATTAGAAAAAAATTTAAAAGTGCACATATACATAATATATAACTATATAGAATATATCAAGTAAGTTAGGATTTTTTTTAGAGATACTTACAACATTAAGCAATTAAAGTGAATACTTATTTTTAAATCCACATTCTATTTTCCTCATTGAATTACTTATACCACATATATGTATTAACTATTAAATATCTTCTGACTTAAAATTATGTACAATTATTAAAAAAGCTAAAAATATAGAAATGTAAGTTAGTGCCAAATTTAAAAGGCAAAAAACTAAAACACCAACATGAATCACCATTATAAAAATACTGCTTAGCAGTTTGGTCAGCAAGTTCCCCCAATATCAAGGATGAGTCAGTTTTTAGAAGCTGAAGATAAGTATTTAAGTTGAACATCTGAATCACTCCAGTGGGAAATATAGTAAAAGTAATACACGGGTGTCATGTTGGGATTTATGTCTGTCTAAGTGAAGCAAATACGTACAGCATCATGTAGAAGATCTCAGGGGCTGATATTTCCTCCTCATGCTGGGATCAAAATGTTCTTAAATAACCAGTTGAAAATTGATAGCTCATTTCTTTGGAAGTACTCAATTTACTCAAAAGTAATCATAATGCAATTTTTTAACCACTAAGGCAAACTTCTCAACTGAATTTGGTGATATTTTATTTCATATTATTTTAAGATAAATTTGTAAATACACTAAAATAATGTGGCCAAGCAGGACCGACCAGGAAGTTTTCATACAGTGTAGCTAATTTAGGGACTCCATCATAATTTTCTGACTGTATCAGTAAATGCTCTTATTTCCCTCCATGAGATGTAAAAACTTACAGGTAGCCTAAAATATGAGGATAAAGATCCATTTACCAGGAACTTAATTCTACCTGAAGAGCTTGTTTCATTTTACAAAATCTGCTATCATTTTCTCAAGCAAGGACACATAGTGCATAACTAAATCTTTGTAAAAGAGAAACCCTGCATTTAAGTATTGACTAATTCTGTTTTGAAACCAGGTTTTACTAGATCCAGCAGAAGTTAAGTGTTCCCTTCTTGGAGAAGGTCATATTTGAAAATTTAATAGTATGTGCATGATACACAAATATTATCTGTTCTGCTCCTGCCTTCTGGTTAATGATGAAATGTGTGATGATCTGAATATCCCAGTACCTCACTGTCAGTGAAGATTATATGACAACGTAAGCATTAGTAGAAGTAATTGTGTACTACCTGCCAATCAGAGCTCATTCCAAAGACTCTTTAATCATTTATTTTGTTCTTTGATCAGGGTTCTCTTATTTGTAACATAGAGGTTTCTGTTATTGTTAATATTATTTTATATATGTGAAAAATAAATAGTATAAATTTCTAAGTAATTCTCAATATAAAATTTCTAAGCATTCCATTTTTCTTCCTTCTTACTAATACTGAAAATCAGTGCTTATGATTTGCTGTATTCTTCTTTAAAAAGATAATAATCAGTTTTTAAATTATATCTTATTGAAGAATAAGCTATTTTTGATATTTTGCTCTGCCAGAGACTTTACTTCCTTATTTATAGAAAATAATTCCATGTATTGATCAATACATAACTATTAAAATTTATTAGATTATTATAGAGATTGTGTCTGTGCACATTTCTGGGACAAATGGCCATGATACTACATGTAGAAATACTAAGAAAATAGAATGAATAATTAGTAACTGAGATACCTAACTTTAACTGGTTCTCCTTTTTCTAATAATGGATTACATATATGAATGTATCTTTAAATAATGCAGTAGTAATATCATATTTATTATTTACTACTAGGATATTTAAGTTTGGATTTTTGTTCATTAACAAATCATGGTCTTTCCATAGAGATACACAACAAATATTTTAAGAACCATGATTTATAACCACTTCATTAAAAAAAAAAAAGATCAGTACTCTTAGATGAACATCTCTTTAGTAACAAAGAAAGTAATGCCATGATTTCTTGAGCTGAATCTTGTGTGGGGAAAATAAATTATATGATTCTATAGTATCAAGCTGAAATTTAACAAAAACCTTAAAATTTCAAACCTAGAAATTGCTGACAAGGATGCAGAAAAATAGCAAGTTTCATTCACTGTTGACAAAAATTGAAAATGCTATAATCACTTTAGAAGACATGACAATTTTCTCTATGGTTATCTATAGTCCTAATGCATAATCTAGAAATCATGCTGAAAAGTATTTACCCCATGGATTAAAAAATGTACATCCACACTGATACCTCTATGTGAATATTTATAAGAGCTTCATTCATAATTACCAAAAATTGGAAGTCATGAAAATGGCTTGTCATAATCCATAAAATAGAAATCTGTTCATCAATAGAAGAAAATAAGCTGTTAACCCATGCAAGAGACAAACTGGATCTTAAGTGTGTGTGTTGGTAAATGAAAAGGGAAAAACTGCAAAGGGTACATATTGTGATTTCATTTATTTGATGCTCTGAATATGCAAAACTAGAGAGAGGATAAGTAAATGAATAATTTCTACATCATTTGAAATAGACAAGAATGGATTGTTATGTAAAACACAGGAGAGCTTTTTAAGTAGTACACCTATTATGTGTGTCACTGTAATGGGGGACACATGACACTAATACATTTGTCAAAACCTATAAAAATATACAGCATAAAAGAGCAAACCTGAATTTATAAAAAGCTATAAGATATCATTTAGGAGGTTAAAGGGTCTAAAGATGAAATTTGAAATATGAAAAAAGAATCTGGGTGTACAAAATGTATGAAATAATATCACTGACAGGGGTATGGGGAAAGAGCATGAACCTAAATAAAAATAGAATTGGGCAACTGCAAGGCTCAAGGCATAAGGAATTGTACATAATCACTCTAGTTAATGAAGTTGTTTTCCTATGATTTTATGGTTTAATAATTTTGAAAATATGCTAAATGTTTACTATAACTGAGGAATTAAGTAAATGAATGGCATATATTGACAGTTCCATTTCTCACTGATAGAATAGGAGGTTGCAGATGAGTAAGATAAAATTACCAGAAAATTCGTATAGTAATTGATTAGAGTTAAAGACAGCATTCGTATTTAGCTTAGTATAGATACACATGATTATATACAGAAATATTTGCAGATACATGTACATGTAGATTAGTGCATATGTATGTATTTCCTTCTGATTCATTTGGAAAACCTAGATGTAATGGTACCTCAGCAGCAATGAGCTGTTCATGAATGTTGGTTTCTCTGAGCATTTCCAGTGAAAGTAACCAGGGCTTCTATGAACAATGGCTATCTCTGGGAAGGACTGTGGAATAGATAAAATGAGTCTAGAATATCTTGTAGTGTAAAAAAGTAAGGAGGTTCTCAAAAAATCGTAAATAAAAACACCAAAATTACGGGAATATATTAATGGTACCTAGGAGCTAAGACAGCTGCCAAAGTTGGAAAAATTCTAGCAAAAATAAAACAACTAAAGTAGTACAGTCTAATAATATACAAAGTAAGTGCATGTGGCTCTATTTTTAAATAAATAAAATGGTTGAGTAAATAAGTTAGGGAGCATATATGAATCTCTTACCTAAAACTATTCTGTGTAATGGATACAGATACCCCATCTTCATAAAAGAGGATCATAACTTTCACTCTGGAAGTGTGAACTTCATATAATGATTTCCTTTCAAAAAGTATAGTATGGAAGGAATGGTAGGAACCAGTAAATAAAAAGGTGTAAAAACTACCTTAGATGCTCAAGATTAAGGTCAACAGTGATATCATGTCAATAATATATACCCTTCATATGATGTGGTGAAATGACATTTTACTCTGTGGTCTTTCTCCCAGACACCCATAATCCTAGCCTAATCATGAGAAAAACATCAGATAAATAATATTTTAGTGACATTCTATGAAAAGATTGAGCAGCCCTCCTCAAAACTCCCAGTGTTAACATAAAGAAACAATATCTGCAAAACCATCATATTTGAGAAGAGTCTAAGAGGTAGGTGACTGAAAATAAGTGGTAGTCTTAATAAGAGCTTGAAATAAATAAAGAGCATTAGGTAAAAACTAAAGAAATATAAATAATCTACACACTTCATTAATAGTATGAATATTATTTTGTTATTTGTGACAAATGTAGTATTCAAATATAGTGTGTTATTAGGAGTGTAAATGTGGTATAAAGCACATGGGAACTTTATCATGTTATTTTCTGTCATTTGAAACCACTTTAAAATAAAAATCTTCATTACAAAAATAAACTATACTTGCTGAGGTATATTTACAGTTGTGACAAAAAAAAAAAAATTCCTTCTCAAAAGGCAAAATAGCCAAGAATCATTTTACCTAGGACTAGAGAAAGAAGAGCAAGCTTTATCTTGTTCTCAACCTTTGAAAGGAAGCTATAATTATAGAATTGCATTTGGATCAGTTGTTGCAAACCTAGACAAGTTTGCATTTATGTGACAAATTCTATAGCTTGTATTATAAGCAAGTTATTTCATATTAAACTTTGTTTTCGGGAGAATGTTTTCTTGGGGCTGATGATAAATGGACTCTTCCTAGAATATGGGAAACATTCAATAGCAGTGAATGCAGCCATAGTTAAGAATTTGTGAGGAGATTTCTAAAAGTGTTAGCTTCAGACAGGAAGTATAATAAAGTTTCTTTCTTTTTTGCCCTAACCTGAACTATTTGGTATGGATATTCTTAGAGGGCTTCCATGATGGAAACATAGACTGCTTCAAAGGTACATGAGCAGGGCCATAGAAGAAGCAACTCCCTGATGAGACACCCAAAGGAGCTCTCAGAAGTTTGCATTTTATTTATTTATTTATTTATTTATTTATTTATTTATTTATTTTTATTGGTTGTTCACAACATTACACAGCTCTTGACATATCATATTTCATACATTAGATTCAAGTGGGTTATGAACTCCCATTTTTACCCCAAATACAGATTGCAGAATCACATCAGTTACACATCCACAATTTTACATAATGCCCTATTAGTAATTGTTGTATTCTGCAACTTTTCCTATCCCCTACTATCCCCCCTCCCGTTCCCTCCCATCTTCTCTCTCTACCCCATCTACTGTAATTCATTTCTCTCCTTGTTTATTTTCCCATTCCCCTCACAACCTCTTGTATGTAATTTTGTATAGCAATGAGGGTCTCCCTTCATTTCAATGCAATTTCCCTTTTCTCTCCCTTTCCCTCCCATCTCATGTCTCTGTTTAATGTTAATCTTTTCTTCCTGCTCTTCCTCCCTGCTCTATTCATAGTTGCCTTCATTATATCAAAGAAGACATTTGGTATTTGTTTTTTAGGGATTGGCTAGCTTCACTAAGCATAACCTGCTCTAGTGCCATCCATTTCCCTGAAAATTCCATGATTTTGTCATTTTTTAGTGCTGCGTAATATTCCATGGTGTATAAATGCCACATTTTTTTTATCCATTCATCTATTGAAGGGCATCTGGGTTAGAAGTACATGAAAAAATGCTCACCATCTCTAGCAGTCAGAGAAATGCAAATCAAAACCACCCTAAGATACCATCTCACTCCAGTAAGTTTGGCAGCCAATATGAAGTCAAACAACAACAAGTGCTGGCGAGGATGTGGAGAAAAGGGTACACTTGTACATTGCTGGTGGGACTGCAAATTGGTACGGCCAATTTGGAAAGCAGTATGGAGATTCCTAGGAAAGCTGGGAATGGAACCACCATTTGACCCTGCTATTGCCCTTCTCGGACTATTCCCTGAATACCTTAAAAGAGCATACTACAGGGATACTGCCACATCGATGTTCATGGCAGCACAATTCGCAATAGAAGTTTGCATTTTTACAGCAAGTGTAAGCTGTTCTCTGATTTGTGCTTGCTTCTTTATTCATCAACCAAATCCTTGGTAAGTGGTTAAGTACTTGGTATGTGGTTGGGCCCATACATGGTTTGAATAACAAATGCAGAACCAAAATACTCTGCATAAGAATTTCAGGCAATGACAAGAAAGAAGACTAGATATAGCTAGCTTAAGAGCTTCAGAGATTTAAGAGGAACAGAAATAGTCATATTAAGGAAATGAAAACCAAAATGACTATATGAAGCATACAGCTGTTTCTGTTTTTTTGAGGAAGTATGCTTACTAAGAGGCTATACTTATTAGAAATATGTTAGATTGGATCCTAAAGTTATTAAAATTCTAATTTTAGAAAGAACATGTTGTTGAAGATGCATTAAAGTCAGTTTAGGATATTTATAAAACATGTAAATTATCAATTTTAATTTGAATTGTACAATACTTACTTTCTCTTATGTGGATTACAATGTATTATTCCTCATTTTTATTACTCAATACTGTGTATATCTCATTGATTATTTATATATTGTTTATATTTTGCTGTTGAATTACATGTATTATATTTTATTATATACATTCCTCTATGTTGCTTTTCTCTCTATTCACCCATCTCTCTCTCTCTCTCTCTCTCTCTATATATATATATATATATATATATATATATATATATATATATATATACAGTGAGAGAGAAGATAGACAATGCATACAAATATATATATATATATAGGGAAAGCATACATGCCTTACATACATGTGCATATATGTATGATACAAATATTTAAGAAGATGAAAAAGTTAATTCTATTTAGTACAATAGCTTTTATAAGATGCTCAACAGGTACTTTATTGCAGTAAAAGTTACTTTCAAATCTTTTCAATACAAAGCTTGTCTTGCCTAAGGTGGGTAACACTGAAGGTCTAGGAATCAAAAATCGACATCTCTACAAGATAGTTTTACGTATTTGTGTTCTTGTCATTCCAGCTATATATGGCAGCTTATTTATCTTATCTGTGATTTAAAAGATGCTCAAAACCTTTGGCACCTTGTCAGCTAGATTTTACTTTCCAACTAATCTATCAAAGTCACAGGAAATATTTTTCTATTTTTCTCACAAGGGAAAAGGAAGATGATGGTCTTTTCCTAATATTGCTATACTTTTCTTTGCATCATATTAGAATATTATCAGGACTTGTCAATGTTTCCATAAATACAACTAATTCCATTTCCTGTACATGTCTTCAGTCATTTGATTTTTAATTTCCATATATTTGGTTTTCAGTAGGAAGAAAATATAGCAGTCTCATTATAGAGTCTTTCCTATGAACTAAGAAAAAAATTGTATGGAAAATGTTTCTGGATCCTTCTGGCCTCGTACAATGCTAAAAGAATGTCACTGAATTTCCTAGAAGTTAAGAATCATTGATCAATTTCATACATGCATATATGTGTACATGTTTATAGTTTATAAATGTATGTGTTTTTGTCTTACAAAGACACTCAATTATTAAAAAAATATTTGAAAGGGCATCAACATTCATATTTATACTTCCAATATTCATGGGGCCTTTCAGATATTGGAGAATTAAGAGTATAATCTCTGAATTGAAAGTTCAAAAATTAGATGTAATTGCCACATCTCTCACATTCCTTAGACCCACACCAAGACCAACTTTCTCAACCATTTGGTAGTCTAATTGTTTTTCCTCCTCCAGGGGCGACAACCAGTCAAGTCTCATAGGTATATCCAATGTCCATGTGTTGCAATTTCTCTATATTCCTAGTGAGGCACTAGGGTCCAGGGAGGATGGCAGTCTTAAGGTAGAGAGTATTTCATGTATCAGTCTGATATTGTTATAATTTTGGTGAGTGTGTCTAAGAGGAAGCCTCTCATCTATTTCTTATCCAGATAAGAGAGATTCTAGTAGAGAGACTGTAAAATTTTTGCATTTAACTACCACCATGGGTGAGAGGTGGCTGGGCTAATGAAAGTGCAGACAGATCTATCTGTCCTCTTCCACAGTATGCTATGTTATTTTCTCTGCTAGCAAGAAAGAAAACTGGAATTCACCCTGAAAATTTCCATTTAGATTTTATACAGCTTTGTGCCACACTTTATCTTTTAACTAAATTGTTTGAGGCATTGACATAATTTTTCTCATTTTATTTAGTAATATGGGAAATTACAAGTATCTATTTTCTATTGTTGAATATCCCTAGAATGCCTTTAATAAATTATAATACATATATGTGTGTGTGTGTGTGTATATATATATTTGTTAAAAAAGCATCAAAAGTATGAAAGTGTTCCACATTTGGCTTTCATAAAAATCTAACTTGCACAAGCAAAACAAACAAAAAAGTAAACAAATAAACAGAATCATGTTGGTTTTGAATATGTAGCTAAATATGACAAAAAAGTGAAAAGAAAATCATCTTAAAAGGTGGAATAGAAGAAAGAAAATGCATCTCAATAGCTAGAAAGAGTTTTAATTAGAAAATTTAATACCAACATATATTATTTAAATAGGACAATAGAAAAAGGTAAAATATCAAATAATTAAATGCAAATATAGATAGCTGATTATAAAAATTGATTAAGAGTAAATTTAAAAGCATGGCTAAAACTCTCATTAAAATAGAAAAATAATTCTCAAATATGTCCTAAGATAGTAATCAGCAGCCTTTCAGGAACTTAATTGTTAAACATTAAAGTCATTATCATGGAAATTCTGAGGGAGATAATAATATACACTGACATTTTGTTGTGTTCAAACAAATATGATTAAAACAAAATATACGACTATTACAAGTATCTACATCAACCAGATGACAATTTTTTAGTCATGTACATCTTGTTTTATTTGATAATAATGAAAATCTTAACAAGTCACAAGAAAAAATAATTCAATAAGATGGCATATTCACAGACCATTACCTTTATTTGGAAATAATAAAATAACTTATTCTGATCAACTATAAGGAAACATACAAAATTTGAATGAATGGGACCAATATATCTAGATAAAATAATATTTTAATCATCTTAAACTAATTAAATGAATACCATGCTTATTACCTCAGATGATTAATAAGCTAATATTAAAGATAAACATCAAAACAAATATTCTACAACTACAGAGGTAAATAAATATTTCATGTGTAAATATATTGATGGGGAAGAATATATTTCTTTAGTTGTACTGTTGCATAATGGTTGTAGATTGGTTATTTGAAAGCTTGCATAATTCACTACACTTTTGCAAACAAAAATAGACTAATGCCTCATACTTTATAACATAGTCAAATCTGAATTTATCAAAAATTTCTATTTGAAAATATATATTGAAATATAAAGTTTATAATTTTTAAAATTAATATAGATGTCCAGATAATTTATATTTTTAAAAATGATACTCGTATCTAAAGCCATATATGTTAGAAATTTCATGCTTGGTTGCAATAGCATACTTAAAATCTCTACTTTCAAAGCTATATAAAATGTATATACAAACAACAAAGAGAGAAATCATATAACAGCATAAATATCATTCTCTATAATACACAACAATGTATTAGAAAAAAATCAGAGTGTATTCTCCAAATTAGAGATATTCACGGAAGAGGAATAGACAAATTTTATAAAAATTAACATAAAATCATACAAATTCCAATATTTTCCATTGTCAAGAATGTTAGAAACTAACAAGTCTACTAAAATGCACTGTGAAAAGGCATTTTTATTTAGCATCATAGTGAGTGTAAGCAGCCATACAGTTTCTGCTTCACCATCAGATAATGTGTTTACTAAAAAATAATGAAACATATCAAAAAGTTAAAAAAATATTCCTGTCAGTTGACACAGTAATGCCACTCTAAAAATTTATACCAGTTGTATTTTCAGAATGTTAGTAATCATTAAGCTACAAGAATTTTATTACTAACAAAGTTGATGTCTGTACAAGAAACAAGAGGATCATGTATCATGATGCATCATTTTGATAAAAAAATTAAAGCTCATTAAAATGAAATTGGCAAGAATATGAATATTGGTGATTAAAGCAAAGCACTTGGAAGATATCTTTGTAGTATGACTTGATTTTTTTTAATGTCATTTTTATCAATTTTGTTAGAAAAAATCCAGTGGTCCATATGTATCTGGAGCAAGGAATCTCTCTCTCTGCTTTGTGATCATGGTGATGTGAACTGCTTCCCTCAGCCACACTCTTCTGCTATGATATTCAGCCTCACCTCTAGCCCTGAGGAATGGAGCCGGCCTTTTTGGGATGAAGATATCTGAAACCGTGAAGTCCTGAATATTCTTTTCCTCCTTCAAAATTGTTCTAGTCACGTCCTTTAGCCACAGCAGTGAAAAAGCTGACTGAAACAGCGGGTAAAACTTTCCTAGAATCCTTAAGTAGAATTCTACCAATAGGTCAGAGACTAAAGCTGCAACATTGACACATCTATCTGTAAATGCTTATCTTTACAGTTTTTAAAATCTGCACTGAGGATTGAATCCAGAGATAAACTACCACAAAATATACAGTTAGTCTTATTTGGGATCTCACTCAATTACCTGTGCTGTTTTTAAGCTTGAGATTCTCCTGCCTCAGCTTGAGATATAGCAGGGAAAAAAAGGTGTATGCCATTACAACCTGCCAGCTTTTAAAGCTTTGGATTGAGGAAATAAGAGAAAAGACAGCTAGGGAATGCTATTTGGTAATAAATGCCATCTACAGAATATGACATACTTACTGCCAGAGGGAAAAAAAAAATCTGAGGTCAGCAACCTTCATGAAGACTACCAACTTTTCTACCTATTGGCATTCACATGGTTCTGTTTAATGCTCTCCCTTCTAGAGGGACCAGGAACTAATGAATCACCCCAAATAACTGAAATAAGACAAACCTATGGAGACAAACATTCAAAATTAAGTTATGAAAAGGAAATTGCTCCAACTTGGACTCTTTCTTTCTCTCTCCCATTCTCTTGCTCCAATTTCCTTGTTAAGAGTTCTTCTAAGAACAGACTCAGGTATCTGGGAACTTACATGACTAGTCAATAGACATGGGAGAGAAAGTGATAGCAGATCCTCCTTTAAGTGAGTCCAGAGATGAAGGTGGCCTTGGTCAAAGCCTGGAATGCAGCCCTCTGAGACAGTCTACACTAGAAGGCTCCAATTAAATTTGATCAGAATTCCTGAACCCCTTAAAAGGTGAGGTTAGGTGATGTTTTATTCAAGAATCTAGGTTTGGGGGTAACTTGTTACTTAAAAGTACCCCCATGTAATGTGCTGATTTATATCCATTGATATTTAGATAAAATATGCAGAAAAGTCCTTTATCTCTAGGTAACACTTTAAAGAAAAGAACTACATTAACTCTAGGTGAAAGACCCCAGCATAAGAATAGAGAAGTCTAAGCCTTGCAGCATAAGAATAGAGAAGTCTAAGCCTTGCAATATAGGAACAGAGAAGTTCAAGTCTTGCACCCCGATACTGCAAGATGTCCCAAGTAGATAACTCAGAAAGAAAGAAAAAGTAAACTTAAGCAAACTGGGCAGAAACAGGAACAGAGGGGGACAGGATGCAATCATATGGTTTTTCCGAGAAGTAAAGATGAAAAAAACAAGTTTACCCCCCAGGTGACCTAAATGCTGGATTCAGAGGAACCAATAGAGAGACTGTTGCTGTGCTAAGCTGAAAACTAACCCCAAGTTCCCTATAAAAACTCTGTACCCCAGAGCCCAGGTGTCACCGAAGCTTCAGTCACCGAAGCTCCGGCTGAGGTATTGCTGTGCACCCGCAGGCGCCTGTGTAAGATAAACAGCTTCCTGCTTTTTGCAGCCAGTGTCTCGCGTGGTTCATTCCGGGTTGGGAATCTGTGGATCCCTCATAGGTAATTGAATTTTTGATACTTTATATTTTGGCATATATATATATATATATATATATATATATATATATATTTTTTTTTTTTTTTTTTGGGAGGGTACTGGGTTTGAACTCAGGGGCACTCAGCCACTGAGCCACATCCCCAGCCCTATTTTGTATTTTAAATAGAGACAGGGTCTCACTGAGTTGCTTAGTGCCTCACTTTGCTGAGCTGGCTTTGAACTTAAGATCCTTCTTTCTCAGACTCCCCAGCCACTGGGATTACAGGCATGCACCACCACACCTGGCTTGGCTTATATATGTGATGATTGTTTAAATGAACATATATCACTGGTGAAATCAATATATACACAGCACAACCCTATGAATCAATTAAAGCATTTATCATACAAGCAAAGTTTTTAATTTCATGCTTTGAACATGATAACTTCTTTAACACAAACTATTAAACTTAAAGGATATCATTTTTCTTTTAAGTTGAATCATAACTTAAGAATTTTCTGTGAGATGACAATAACCACAATGAAAGAAAATTAGCATTGAAAAACAATTCACTTTGAAAAGTTTGTAGCATAACATTGAACCAGACAAAACAAAACAAACACACACAAAAGACTGAACTAACTAGAAATATAACTAATTATTATCTCAATGAACATTGTTACTATTATCATTTATCAAGAATTAGTTACAACCAACCTCCTCAATACAGTCTTATAAGAAATCATTCTCCTGTTGATCCTTGATTTTCATTCTTTGATTTTTTTAATTATCAAACTTTTTTATTTGTCTAAAATATTTTTTGCATTTACTGGCTTACCTACAGATGTTTCAATTTTTATTCAGTGACTTAGCTTCTATTTCATAAATTGTCATTTTATTAAATACTTTAATGAAAATAGGCTTAAAATTTTAAAATATAATTGTTCAAAATTCATTTGCATACAAATTTAATAGGTATTATATATTCCAATGTGCAACATAATTACTTATTTAAAACAAAGGCAGTGTTTCAGGAATTACAGGATAGTCAGTATTCCACTTAATCAGTATTGAGCAATTATAAAGATACAAGTACTATGGTGGAAACAAGAGATACAGTTACATGTATTGCATATGGTTAATACCTAGGTAGAACATTTTAGATATATATCTACATATATTTATTATTAAAAGGAAATTGCTCCAACTTGGACTCTTTCTTTCTCTCTCCTCTACTCTAAAAGTAGAGTCATTGTCTTAATTAGGTAAACTGAATGAATCGTTCCAAAACATTAAGTTGTCTTTATCATGGCTAAATATTTTAGAAACTTGAAAACTGTGGGAATGAATTTATGTCCTAGCTAGCTTACTAGTATAATAGATGGACCTCTCCATATTAGCTGGAAAAGCTAAATATGAAAGGTAAACAATTCTGTTCCATATCCATTTCTTACACTTACCTCACTTCTAAACTTTGTAGCATTCTCCATTCTATCTCCTTTCCTAATACATATGTATATATTATTTTTCATTATGATTATCCACTACCCATTACAGAGCAATAATTTATTTTAGGTGTCTCATTACATGCTATCTGTCATGGACTCTGGTCACTGTTCACTATTGGACTGTTTTTATTTAAGCCAGTTTTCTTCAGGATCTTTCAAAAGACTGTGTCATTTCCTCCCCATATCTCTTTCTGTCCCAGTTGTGAGCAAGCCAGTTTTGCCAGTGGGATTTTCCTAAAATTCCCTCCTCTAACTGTAGATTTCATTACAACTTTTTAAAATTTTGATTGATCCTACATTTGTCAACGTAAATGAAATTCAGAGCAGGGTAAAACTGGTCCAGGAAATTAATTAATTTCATATACTTATTAAATTCAAAGATATATATGATACTGGAACCAGAGCAGAACTCTACTGAAAAGGCATTTACTTTTGCCCTCTTTGAGCTATTTTAAAAAAATTAGTGGCCCAGAATTAACATCCATAGGCTGTCATTAGGCTATTCTAAAAAAATTCAACATTATTGTTACAAATATGAAATATTATGTACTATAAAGATATTATAATGTTGCCATTCATTAAATTTCATAGAGTTATATATGTACAATAGTAAGGAGAATTTTATACTTTAAATAAAATTCAAATAATACAATTTTATTTGTCTTGTGCAACTGCTTCTTTTCATTTTATAAGTACAGAAAATTATGTCATTGACAAGGTTACTTTGTCCTTCCAGGTGTTCTGTAACTGGCACCTTAGAAAACAGTTTAAATTACTTGCTCCATGTCACTCTCCCTGGCTTGACTCTTAGCTCAGCCATCCAAATTAAAAAATGAATATAATGGTATCTTACTATAATGCTAATATCCATTGCTTTCAAAATAAATATAGGTAATTATTTTTTAAGAAAAACATTAAAACTGATTTTTATAATGAAATATTTCTTCTTGCATCTCATATCAAATTATGTGGTTTTCTTATTTTCTGAAACACTTCTGATATATAAATTGTTTCTTGTTAATAGGCATTGAACATTAACTTTTCCATTGTTAGTTTTATTCAGTTTTGTTTGGAATCTTTGCCAAATAAACATTGATAGATTTGGTTTTATTAATAATTTATGATTCTTATTCATATTTTTCTTTTACATAAAATATAATTTTATTCTTTTTAATTTCACTTTTATGCCACTTTTTATTAATTTTTCTTTTATAGACAATAGTATTTTAACTTTCTATTCATTCTAGTGTTTTGATTTTTATAGGAATGCTTAGCACACTCTAAATTTAATGTAAAACTAATATAATTGCATTTAGGTGTTGGCTTTTCATTGTTTTATGTTTCTTTCACCTGATTATTTCTCTGGCTGTGATGGTTTTTATACCTTTTAATATCCACATTTTTATCATTTTTCTTTTAATCATATAGATATTCCATGTTAATACTTTAATTTTCAGTCTAGTTATAATAATTTACATTATATTCAAATTAATGGTATATTGATTAAAGAATAAATTTTACTTCACTTATAATTTAGCTAGAGTTAACACTGTTAAAACAGAAATTTCGTGTAGTATATATTTTTCTTCACTTTTTTCACTATTTTCTTTTCATTTTGAATTTCAGAAGATTAACTCAAATTAGCTTATGCATGGTTTTCCTTATATTCATTATTTTTGAAGTCTACAAGTTAATATTTGTGTTCTAATCTAACACTTTCCTTTTCTCTTTCTTTCCTTCCTTCCTTCCTTCCTTCCTTCCTTCCTTCTTTTAATTTACCCTATCAACTGAAAATCAGATTGGGAATGGCAAAAGAGTCAGTGAACTTGAACAATGATTTGCCACATACTTACTATATAAAAAATTTAACAGTTCTTCCCTTAAAACTTCTCATGTCTTAATCTTCCCTGGTCTAGCAAAAGGATTTTGTTTGGGTCTTTTTTTGTTGTTGTTTATTGAGCCAACATCTTATGTAGATTATTTTTTACATCTGATATAAGCAATTAGCATTCAAGCTATATAGAGGATCTAAAATATATGCGGGGTTCAACTACTTCCCATTCTCTACTCACTTTAAATATCTGCATGGTGAGATTTTTTTTCCTATCTTTTAAAAAATCTCATTTCTTATTCTATGATCAGTCTTCTACATCTACTAGCATTCTTGATTTTCCTCAAGCTATTGATATTATCTGAGTCATATTACTTGTTATCATCTATTATATTGTATATTTACATGTTTGTTTTTTATTTCTTTGAATACAGTCTTGTTCAGCACCTGTATGTCAGAACTTGTTAATATGAATGACACATAATAAGTTATCAATAAGCATTCACTGAAAAGTAAATACCTGAATGAATAATCAGGTCTAAATGAGTATCTGAGAAATTCAAAGAAGGTGCTGTTTTAAGAGTTACGGAAAGGACATTGATTTTAATTTTGTAATATGAAAAGGAACAAATATCTGGTTAAGAGAAGTGCACAAAGTAGTCTATGCCAGAAAAATTATACCTACTTGTTATGTCAATATGACATATTTGATAGTCTAGTGTCATTCTGCAAAGAGTATGATGGTTTAATTTCAGCAAAGAAAATAAGAGCAGGAAGACAAGATGACCAGTTAATGGAAAAGAAAAAAAATATTATAATAGATTCATGCAACTAACAGTAGTTAATATTTTGTCACAACATTCTCTACCATTTTAGAGAAGTGTTTGGTATTCAGTGATTAAAGTTAATAATGGATCATGTAGTAGGAATGAAAATGCTGGTCTGTCAAATCTTAGAGTTCATGCTATTTTCTCAAAATCATGTTGCCTCTTACCTGGATAACTTACATGATATGGTTTTCAATATAAAATGAATCTTATTTATTTTAAACCAATTTTATACTCAAGGGACCTTCCTATTTTTGAAATATGTAATAGGAATAAAATAAATGTAAGCCACTGACACGTTAGGAAACTGTAGAAATCAGTTAAATGAAAACAAAACCAACAAAAATCATTGCCAATGGTTTCTCTTATCTGACGCACTTTGAAATGTAGGATATCTTGATAACAGTCATTATCAAAAGTAAATATGAATTTTGTCTCCCATTTAACTTGGAGGCCATATACACACTCAGCAATTAATCAGATGTTGAGAAATAGGTTGCCTGTTTGGTGCTTGCATATAAAATAAATGTACAACATTATTATTTTGAAAATTTGGTGATTTTTTTGTTTATTGTATCAAGACTGACAATCAAATCTGAAAGGAAGACTAATTATAGAAAATATTTGGAGAATAATCAAAGTACAGTTGAAAGTTTTCATTTTTTAACTAAAGAAATTTAATTTCTAGTGGAAATTTGTAGCACTGATAGCAAATCAGAGTTAATGAGATCAGGATAAAATAAGTGGAGTAGGCTGGTACTCTGAAATGAAGTGTTAGGCAGAGTTTATGTGGGAAAGTATATTTTCCAAATAGTGCTCAAGTAGATAAGAATACATTTAGACGGGCCTTAAAGTTTAACTGAAAATTTAAAATATGGCAATAATCTGTGTGTGTGTGTGTGTGTGTGTGTGTGTGTGTGTGTGTGTGTGTTTTTCCTACTGATGCTATACAGATGTGAAGAGTATCACGGGTCATCTAAGGAAGTGGCCTTAATTGGCTTACTATTTACTTGGTGAAGACATGTCCCTGAAAATCTCTTATGAGTGTGTCAGGAATTAATAAAATTTGATTCTAGCTCAAAAATTTTATCTATACATATCCTAATTTTTCAAAATGTACTTCAAATGAATTGTAAAATCTATTTGTTTTCATTGGTTTATTATAATTACACATAATAGTTGGATTAGTCGGGCATCTTTACTCATGTGTACAACATAATTTGCTCAGTTTCCTTCCCCAGTTCATCCTCTTTCCCCCCCTCCTCCCTCCCCTTATTCCTCTCCTAGGATGCTTTCTATTTTATTAATTGTTGCATTAATTGTTATGTATTAACCATACATAAAGATGGGATGCACATTTGATGTTTTACATATGCACGTAGCATAGTTTGGTCAGTTTCATCCCCCAGTCCCTTCCTTTCTCTCCCCACCCTCAATCCACTTTCCCTACTCTACTGTCCTCCCTTGTAACATTCAAGTTAAATCACATCTTGGCAACATACTCATTTTAAATTTACATGAAAATATCGATCTTACTTGTTATGAATATTACTTTGACACCTCATTAACAAATTGAATACAACTTTTGACTCATGCTTTTATAGACTGAATGTTTTTAATCATATGTTTAAATTCTATTCCCTAATGTGGTGGTATCAGAAGGTGGGTTTTTGGAGGTGCTTAAGTCATGAGAATGAAGTCTTCATTAATCAGGTTATTGCCCTTATTAAAGAGACCACAGAGAGCACTATTCTCACCTTCTTTCTACCCTGGGAGGATGAGGATGGGGAGGATGGAAGGGGAGAGGAAATGGGGAAAGAAGGAGGAAAATGGGGAAAGGGAGAAAAGGGAAGGAGAAAGAAGGAAGGAAGAAGGAGGAAAGAGAAAGAAAAAGAAGCAGTGAGAAGTATGCAAACCAGAAGGAGGCCTTCATCAGAACCAGATATGCTGAAGTCATTCCACCTCCAGAACAGTGAAACATAAATTTCTAATGTCTAGAAACTGCCATTCCGTGGCATTTTGTTACAGCAACCAAATACTAAGACAAGTTTTCTTTGTATCATCATAATTTTATCATTTTGAGTATTAGGGTTTTTGGGGGGTATTTCCTCAAAAGAAAACAATATCACCAGGAAAATCTGCAGGGTGTCAGATGATTCAAAAGCTGATAATGGAATGGTAAATAAATAGGGTCATTTGTTAACAGGAATGAAAACATGAAAGAACGAAATGAGGAGGAAGCAGACAAATCAAGTATTTCTAAAAAAAAAAAGATAAAAAAGAGATATTCAGAATGAAAAAGGGATGGAAATTACCTTGTATAGGTTTGTTATGTGGCATTTCAGTAGGGTATAGTGTTTAATTGCTGGCTCTGAAGAAGAGGAATGTATTTGTCAATTTTGAAAAGTATTGACAGATTCATTGGAATTCTCATTGTTTAAAGTTCAGGGGCCCTTTGTTAATTTAGTGTGTATAATCCCACTAGAGAGAAAGCCAGACAGTCTAATTGGCTGTTTTATATGTGTTTCTTTATATGTTTTGACAAAATCTCCACTGTCTGCTCCATGTTAGCAGGCACTTAATGATGCATGTGCATTCAGAATCCATCAAAGAAGATTGGAAATAATAGATGTTTCATAATTGAATGTAAGTGAATATCAATTTCTCTATCATACTGAACTCACTAATTTGGTAACTTTCCAAAATCTTTTAGCTTCTACCTTGTAGAGGTACCAGAACCACAGGTTTTCTGTTATTTTACTAAAATGTGCCTTTTTCCCAGAACCATCCAGCCCTCTATCTTCTATATAACACCTATAGAACATTATGTAATCATTCTATCTATTGCCCAGAAAATGGTACAAATATCATTAATAAATATTAGATGAATGTTAGTGTTAATGTTAGTGAATGTGGTTTTCTCTAATTACAGATAGTCAACAGAAACTCATATTCTTTATAAATTTGTATGTAAACATACACACACTATATAATGTTTACACTCTCCCCTGAGTAGTTAAATTCATATATCTGCAATCTCAGCCAATGATTGGCAATCTTATATTAACTTATACCTATAAACTTTTCATTTGTCTATTCATTCCTATATGTTTATCACATTTCCATTCTCTTCACCTTATTTGGCATTCTATTTTTTTATTTTAGTTCATAATTTATGGTAAGAATTTCAGAGGTTCTCTCAGTTCATGTGGGACATAAAACACAACAAATCATAACAAAATATATGAGCATAATTTAATTTCATGATAATTAGTAAAAATAATGACAAATCTGAAAAGTTCATCAACTTTTAATAAATGACATTATGATAAATTACAAATTATGAAACACCACACAGAGCACTTACAAATAATCTTTTATGTCTATGTCTCTTCCTTCTATCACCTCTGGAAAGGACAGTTGGCATTTTCATTTGTATGTCTCCTATATGCAAATATAAAAATAATTCAAGTGAGATAAATATTTTAGTTTCTCAACATTATTATGCAATGGCATGTGTTTTCATATCAATTCTTACCAATTTTCAGTGACTTATACTTTGTTCTGTAGAATTAACAGGTCTATGCTAAAGAGTTAAATCCTAGTGAGCAGCATGAATCTTAAGATTCAGTTTAAGTGTAGGAACATCCCCAGAAAAATAAATTTTAGTAACAGCTCAGCTGCAATATTTGAATATACTCAGTGTAGCATCGTATAATGTCTAAATTTATGTAGGATTTTGGGAGAGGATATGCTTTACAGAGAATTGTAACACTGAAGCAACATATGGAAGAAACTCTAGGAAAGGAATTAAGATTTTATATTTAGTATACTAAAGAAGTATATGGCAATCAAAATATGTGTATTTCATAAATACTTGTTCTATGCAAGTAATTTTGTGCTTTGTATGAGACTCTGAATTAGATTGCTTTAAATGATCACACCTGTTAGATTTGCATTTTATTGCAGTCTTGTTTTAACACAAACCCTACAGTCAACAACTTAAGGTGTTTCCAGTGTAGAATCAGAGCATTCTCTTGTAAACTTTCAACATATACTATTTAGCAATTGGTAATTAATATACAATACCTTTCAAAATGGCTTCTTCATCATAATTTCATTTCTCCCTGAAAAACTTTTACTATATTCCCTGATAAATTGAGCAATTAAAAATGTTAACAATCAGGGACATGAAAGCTTGCCTTGAAAACATTCATCACCCTTTCTCACAGTGATTAAAAGGCATGTGTACTGTGACCTTAGCATCTGTTTAAGAGAGAAAATGACATTTTCTAGAGGTAGTAAGAAGTAATAATGAATTGTGAAAAGGAATATTATGTGATTTCTCTAGAGTTCTCATGTGAAAGCCCATTCTACTTTATCAAGGAGCTTGGTAGAAAGATTCAAAGTAAATGAGCATCATCAATAACATTAATTACTGGCTGCCTCCACAGATATGTATATTAGAGACACCAGGCAAGATGGGTTTTACTAAAGCAAGACAAACCCCTGAATCACACAGCCATGAAGGGCAAGCTGTGCCATGCATCCAGTTAGAGCTGACTTTATCACTAAAATAGATATGCTGCCAGATTAAAAATACAAAGCATTCCACTAAGGCTGCAGAGCTATACAAAACAATGCACAGCACAATAGAGATGTCTATTTAAAAAGTAACTAATTTCTAGCCCTGAGGAATGCTATATGCATTTCAGAAAGAAACAGAAAATAATGATGCTAATGATGGCCACATGCTTAAATAAGTACTTGTTTTATAATTTGTCCCTAATTCTAGGATCCTCTATGACAGATCTAAATGTTTTATAACACTCTTCCTCACTTATTTGCTATGTGTATTTACCATTTTTATTATTATATTCAGTGGAAATATCAGGAAGTGATATATTGTCTTGGATATAACAAGTTTAGTAAGTACCTCTGGGTAAAATTACTTCAATTGAAAAAAGCATATGCATTTTCTTTTGCAAAACTTGAACCTATTAATACATAGAACATCAAAAATATGATGGCATCACATTCTGGAGAACTACAAAGAAGAATAATTGATTATTGGGTGAGGAAACTAGAAATCTACACATGGGACAAAATGCAATAAATACTCAGAGAATTTGTAGTGTTGTAGCTTAGGGTTTCCTGTCCCACAAGTCTCTGAAACAGGCATATAGGTTGTGCTGAGCTAGATTTACTATTAAGAGCCATAAGCTACAGTTTCATGTAATGACTTAGCGAAGAATCCTGGGCCAATCTCCTTGACACTTTCATATAGTCATTTTACCTTGGGCAAATTACTTAATCTTTTGCTGCCTCAATTCGCTCACATGTAAAATGGGAATAATAATACTAACTAACACAATAAGTTGTTGGGAGAACTAAAAATCATAGTGCCTTTGAAATGAGCATATGGTTTTTACTGTATAAGTGTTTATTGATGATAATTATTCATATAAAAGATTGTGTTAGGGTCTGCAGATGTAACTTACCAAAGTCTGGCTGCAGCAAAATAACCAGGGGTGGGGGTGGGGTGGGGGGAGTGGTGACGAGCAACTTGTGTACATTGATACAGCAGGAGTGGGAGCCGTTTATTATAGGACAGGATCGGTATATATACATTCCACACAGCTTATCTTAATTTACATATACTAGATACAGCAGTCAACCAATAATAAATCTCCACACTTAATGGCTCACTGGCGCCACCTCACAAACCACTCCCCCTGGCAAAATACCAGGCGCCATCCTGACTTGTTTACAGACTCTAACAGGAACTCAGTGGTAAAACATTTCAGAAGAATGCTGTAGGCCCTGGGTTTGATTTCCAGCACCACAAAAGTTGTATTGAAAATATCTACATAACCACTACATATTATTCTTTACTTCTGTCCCAACAAGGCAATGAGGTTACATGGAATAAGGATGTTATTTCCAGAAAAGTGAGCTATAAAGACCCTCATGAAAACATTACATGTAATGGAGAATTGAGAATGATACCATAATGAAGAGAAATAAAGGAATTAAGCAGAAATCTAAATGCTGAAAGTACATATTAAAATTTTACTGCCTTAAAAATCTTTTATGTGCCTTGATTTCTCTTCCTTCTCCCCAGACT
Organism: Ictidomys tridecemlineatus; assembly: GCF_052094955.1. Lineage (NCBI taxonomy): Eukaryota > Metazoa > Chordata > Mammalia > Rodentia > Sciuridae > Ictidomys > Ictidomys tridecemlineatus. The sequence continues at coordinate 108,442,656 of NC_135479.1, forward strand.
CCTGGAAAACAATTACCTTTGCAATTTCTTTATAGTTTTTCCTTTTACACAATATTCTACCTTATCATTAATCCTGTAAACTTTTATGAAATAACATTTGAGTAACTGTCATCAAAAAGACTATGGAAACCTGATGATTGAATTCAATGTGGTATCCTGGATGAGATCATGGAACAATGAAAGAACATTAGGGGAAAACTACTGAAAACTGAATGAAGTTGGATTTAATTAATAATAATATACTGATGTCAGTTCCTTAGTTGTGACAAATGTATTATACTAATGTAAGACATTAAGGGAAACTGGGTGGGGGTATACAACAACTCACTCTTTCATCATTAAAATTTTTCTACGACTCTATATGGATTGTGAAGCAAAGAATTAATTGCAAAGTAATAACCCTTTTAATTTTATGTCTTCTAAGCAATTATTTTATATAATATTTTCAATCTATTAATACTACTTAATGCTTATTTACTGTATCAAATAGGATAGAAGACACGTTTCATTTATGTGCAAGCATTTACTCTGATGTATTAGTTTTCCATTGCTGCATAGCAATTTGGTACAAGCATAGTGGTTTGAAAAAAAACACTCATATATTAGTACAGTTCTGTAGGTCAGGAATCTGGCAAAGCGTAACAAAATTCTCTGTTCAAGTCTCACTGGACTGAAATCATGATGTGACTTGGGCTTTGGTCCTTTGAAAGCCACTAGTTGTCAGAATTTGTTTTCTTGCTGTTGGTAGGCTAAAGTCAATTTTTCCTTGCTGGCCATCAACTGGGACCAACCTCTGTCTCCTTTTTATCTGACACAAAAACACCTTAGTATACACAGCATTAGCCTCTTAAACTAAGTAAGTGTGATTATTCACAGTCTTCAGTTAATATTGTAAAAATCCAGATAGAAGCTGATTTGGGAAGGCATAAAAATGTAATAGAAATTTCTGTTCTCTCTTAGACTTTTACTCTTTTATCAAGTCTAGTTTGGATATTGGAAATGTGTAAGGCATGAAATGGTTAAGTCTGTCATTTAATGTCCAAAATAGTCATAATCAAGAATGCATCAGTTTTGGGACTGGACAGTACAATGTTAAAAATAGCAATAGACTTTAATAATTTTCTTAACAATTGTAAAAGCAAATCTGCCTGACGTTTTTGAGTCTTTAGTAGATATGTTTGTCTTAGAGCTGGCTTCACAGCCCATGGTTCACAGCCCTTGACAAATATGAATGATGATAATCACCACCAGGAGTGCTTTACAGGCCTATGTGAAGAGTGGTAGCTTGAGGGATTGCCTGGGAACAGAAGAGGAAGCAATTCTTGTGATGGCAAATGCTACTAAAAGAGATTAAATAAAAATATGAAATTCATGTCTTTTTATTTAGTCCTTAACTCAATTATTGATATGGATACCTAGATAACTTATTGTCAAATGCCTTTTGGAATTTGTATAGGTAGTGAGAACAACTAAATAATGTGAATTGAATGTTTACAATGCATTTATGCACAATTTGGCATCCATTTTCTAAATTCCCAGATATTCCTTTGTAAATAATTTATCCAAATTTTGTTTACAAGGAACTAGAATATAATAATGATTATGTCATTTTTCTCCTTTTGTTGTGAATGACAAGTAGATATCTTATCTCAACAGAAGGCTTTGGGAAACTAATATGCAGTGAGAATAGAAGTTCATTTTCCATTCAGTAAAATCAAAGTCATGTAATCCAAATCAACCAGGTATACAAACAATAATTTTTATAAACAGAAGAAAATAAATTTACTTAACATTTTTAATATATTTAATTATAAATAAAATACATACAAAAAAGGTATCAAATGTTAATGCCAAGCACTATGAGTATCCACAAACTGAAAACATCCATTCAACAGTATCTAATGCCAACAACAAAAAAATAGAACTAACCAGTGACTTAGAATCTCTCCCCTATCTTCTTCCAGTCACAATCCATTTTATAAGCTAAATACTTACTTTGAAGTGCCATATAGCAGTTTCTTTGTTTTTAGACTTTGTATAAATAAAATCATTCCATACTCATTCTTTTAGATGTAACATCATTTTTGAAAATACTGTTTGTGAGATTCATTCACATCAATACTAAGTTGAGATTAGTTCTTATTGCCATAATGCATTGATTTGATTGTTTCAATATATTGCATTCATATATCCATACCTCAATTAAGAGAATACTGTATTGTGTGAAATTTTTGACTATTAAAATAGAGCTACTGTATTCACTTTCCTACTATTCATTTGTAAAATAAATGTAAGCGTGTCTAACAAGTACATAAGAGAGTACTTCCTGGTTCGTAGAGCTGTATTTGGTATTCTCTGGCAATTAAGTCAAAGAAAGTCTTACCTTGGGTTTGCCCGCATATAATTTTGCTTACAACCTTGTTTTATTTATCTTTTCCCAAATTGAACTTTAAACTCTGAGTGATAATATGTTGTTTGTTTGTGTTTTTTTTTTTTGGTGTGTATGTGCTTGTGTGTTTACATGTGTGTAAGTGTGTGTTAATAAGGATATAATGTTTGTGTATGTGTGCATATTTTTATGTGTAAGGACATGAAAGATTTGATACTCAAATAAATATGAACTTGGCCAATAAAGGAAACCTTGTTACTCCATTACCTTGAATAGGTCTACAAACTACTGTAGTGCCAGGATATTTTTTTCCCCAGCCTATATGGGCCATTGAACCCAGGAGAACACTACAACTGCTATATATCCCAAACCATTCTAAGTTCCAGACAAGATGTTGCTAAGTTACACAGAATGGCCTTGAATTTAACACCCATCCTCCTGCCTTAGTCTCCCAGATAGCAGGGGTAACAGGTGTGTGTCACAGTGCTTGACTTAGGGCTAGTTTTAAACTAGAATTAAGTTCATTCATTTTTGTTTCAGATAAATTTTCCCCTTTATTTCTATTTTGTGAAAGAGTTTCAAAAACATTTTTTGTTTCACTTGTAGAACTTGTTTAAAATGCTAATACAATTTAGCTTTTCTTTTTATGGATCAATTTAATTTTATATATGTATATATATGTGTGTGTGTGTGTGTGTGTGTATATATATATATATATATATATATATATATATATATATATATAATATGTGTAATATATATGTCAAGTTCATAGATAACTATATCTGTAAAGATCAATTTATATGACAGGGAGAATTGTTAGCTATTTTCCCTTATCAATTTATTGTTTGTTGTATTATGATTCTCCAGAGACACAGAGCAATAAGATAGGCAGATAGAAAGATAAAAAGGTATATAAGGAGATTTATTATGAGAACTGGCTCCTGAGATTATGGAATCAAAAAAGTTTCTCAATATATCAACCATAATCTGCAAAACCAAGAATGGTATCATTCAGTCTGAGTTCAAAACAAATGCTTCAGGATATCTGCTGATGTAAGTCCTAGAGTGGAAAGCACAAGAATCATGAGTTCCAGGATCCCAAGCAGGAGAAAATTGATGCCCTTGTTCAAGAAAATAGGATAAATGCTTCCTCCACTTTTTAATTTTCATTTAAGTTCTCAATAGATTTGATGTATCCAGTACACTTGAGTGTGGGTAAATTTTCTTTAATTTGTCTGCTGATTCAAATGCCAATCTCTTCCAGAAATACAGTCAGGAATGGTTTACCAGTTGTCTGAGCATCTCTTAGCTCATTCAAGTTGACATGAGATTAATCAGCATATCTGTGTTTTTGTTTATTTTAGTTTGGGGACATGGTGGTAGGGGGTTAGTGATCAGCTTCTGAGGACTAAATCATGATCATTGTTTCAAAGTCAGAAGTATTTGAAAAATTTTTTTGGTTAATATTTTTGTCTTATTTTCTAATCACATTTCCTTGACCTCCTCATTTTTTACCTGGCTTCTGTAATGCTTATATTCCAAATTATTTATTACAGGGATGATTCAGAAACTTGTACAATATTCATTATTACTCTGCCTAATTAAAATTTGCCATCTCTCAGGGCTAGAACTGCAAAGCTTTAGGAAGGCTGCATAATAATATTTTACAGAAAATTATGGATTAATTCTTTCAAATGAACGTTAGTCATTTGCACATACAGCTACAGAAACCTAAGGGACAATTACCACTAAAGAACTCACAATTTAGTATAGGTTTTCTATTATACCTATATAACTATGTCCCAGGCCTCGATTTGTAGCTAAGAGAAGTAAGAAATCCATTCTCTTTGCTGCTTTCCTCCCGTGTGTGTGTGTGTGTGTGTGTGTGTGTGTTCACACACACGTATGCACATGCATTTCCACAATGGTAAAGATGGTGATTGCTCTCCCTTTTATTTGAATTTTGAATCATATAGAAAAATTGTAACAATATTATACTTCAAAAACAACAAGTTTTAAATTTTTATCCCTTTTTATTCAGAAAATAAACATGGAAAATATTTCATAATAATTTCCTCACCAATACCACTTGAGGTAAATGGTTAATAAGTTTCAGTTGTTTGATATTAGGCAGTTAGAAGATATTTTAAATAATTTTACTATAAAATGTTTTTTTCAGTTAATGTATATCCAAATGCACATGAATTGAATATATAACTGAACTTTTATAAAAATTCATAGTTTTCTTCCAAAGGATAACCATATTTAGTTTGCAATATTAGCTCCTTTTTAGCACAAATCATTTAAATAAGACATTTAAGTGAACCTAGCTTTTCTTTTTGCCCTTGAAAGACATCTAGTAGATTAATAAGAATTAAAGAAAACTGTCACCTTTCCCCTTAGCTAAATATTGTAGGATTGTATGAGTGTTCCCATTGATGGTCTTAATTTGAAACCTGGAATTTCCTATCAAGAATAAGTCTCCAATTTTAAAACATTTGAGTTTTGTAAGGAACTATAGAAACATATATTGAAGGCAATTATGCAATACATATGCCAAACTATCATTTAAACTTGAGAAAATTTGATTATATTCTAATACTATTGGTTTATTTGCATAAAGAAATAATTTTTGATAAAATTTTTTAAAATTTTGCATAAAGGAATAATTTTGAAATTCATAAAAGTTTAAATGTGTATTCTTTATGGTACAGTTATATTCAATCTCTTTTACTTATTTTAAAGATTTTTTTTAATATATATATTTTAGTTGGAGACAATATCTTTATTTTATTTATTTATTTTTATGTGGTGCTGAGGATCTAACCCAGGGCCTCGCATGTGCTAGGGGAGTGCTCTACTGCTGAGCCACAACCCCAGCCCTTCTATTTATTTTTATAATTGTTTTACATAGAAAAGACAAATTGTTGGCCTCAAATTAGATTAAAGTGTATCTCTCATCACTCTTTTTTTCTTTTTTTTGTCATGAGTTTCAATGAATTTGTCATTTAATTATGAATAGTTTGGGGGGCATATTGAACCAATATGAACTAAGTTTTAGAGCATATTGATAAAATACTTTATTTCATATCTGTTTATAATTCTACTATACCTTTATTGCACTGACACAACTGATTAGATAACAAATGGTATACAGAGGTTGAAAAGTGTGTATAACATAAAGAATTGGCTTTGTGAATGAATATTATATTTTTCCCTCAGATTTATCTAAAGGTCATGCAATAGCTTTGTTTCTTTTTTTCCTGATTCTTGCTGCCCTCCGTGTCTCCTCTTCCACCTTCCACTGTAATACAAAATTATCTTTACGTTGAGGATATTGATCACAAAATAATGAAGCTTTGTTTCAGAGATGCCAAGTAGAGTTGGGGAACAACTGGGAGAGCAGGGTTAACTTAATATCTTTAAATGGGCTTTTCTGGACTGGGTCAAACTATAGAAACAACAGTATCCAAGAACCTGGATTGCTCCTGCTTTACTTGCAACTGCTGAATAAGATCTAAAAGACTTCAAACCCATAAACCAACCATTTGCCTCTGCCAATCATGCTTTGTGGAAAATATTACAAAGTTGAAGTTTTTATTCTTTTAACCTCTTCCATTCTCCTCCATCCCTCAGTGCATGGTCCAGATGCAACTGAACTCTTTCTCTCAGTACTGCAATTTCTCATTTGAGCTTGTTATTGGTTTTTACATTAGATTTATTGACAGACTATAGAATTAAGTATAGAAACAACAACATTTAAGAACATTTTTTATATTACAAGCACTGATGATTCAACATGATTAGAAATGAATTGAAATTTTGGTAATTTTACCTTTTCTATTTTTATCTTTCACTTAAATCAAGGAGGTTATTTATTTTTAAATAAATTCCAGTACTTGAAGTTAACAAAGGAAGTGTTTCCTTTGAATTTGAAGGTCTATGTTTTCAGAGAAAAGGTAGGCCAGAAAATTCAGTTCAGATGATGAGAAAAAACAGTATATCATTTTAAAAAACTACTCAGTTTACTTTACAATTTTGTGATGTCAGTGGCTTACTATATTTAATGACCTACCATATGACTTCTACTTAACAAATGCTAATTAATTATAAATCTCTTAGTACTATAATTTTTTCAATGTAAAATGCTTTTCATACTAAATCAGAAAACTTCAATGAAATATTGGCACAACTTTATTTTGAGAAGAATGCCTTTCCTGCAATACTGTTGAACTCCCATGAACATAAATAATATAGTTTAAAATATTATTATTTTTTGATTTGGTGGTAAAGAAATGTTCAAATACTGTCATAGCGCTTGGCATATAACATTAAGTGCATTTTAATTGATTATATCAATTAATAAATATACGTTCTTATTTGATTTACAGATGACATTTTTGGAACACACCCCAAGAATTGTTTTACCCTATTATGAGTGCCATTTGTGCTGTGGAATATTTGCTTGACTAGACCAAGATATTTTGTGAGGAAGTCAGAATCATCTCATGAAAAAGACCACATCAATAGTTTTGTCCATGAAGGAGAGAGAAATTTGGAGGGTAAAAGCAGAAACTAGTCCGGAAGTAGATTTCTCTAGTAAATGGATTTTATTTTGCCACATGGTTCTCATTTTGCCAGGAGACTGGTGAATTTTTTGTTAAGAACATATCCAAGAACATATCCTTTATTACCCTAAATTTTAAAATAAAGAGGATAAAGTAAGAATTGTGCCCAGATCAATGATATCAGAGGAGAAAAAGATTTTGAATCTACATTTTTTTTTCTTTTAAATTTTTACTTTGGAACTTTTACCAAAAAGAAAGTTAATATACTATTCCTCAAATACAATGACATTATCTTCAGCTAATATTGATTTATTTATATATTTTCAGCTAATTGATTTAACAACATTTCAGGATCATTATTGGATAGATGGACACCGTGTTTTATGTCTCATGCTTTTTGTTCCATCTGCACATCCAGTCTGTCACTAGACAGACACTCATTAACACATAACTTATGTTATAGAAAGGTCATAATGAAGGTGTCTCAGCCCTGCCTTATGGTTGAATTGACCCCATTGTCCTTCCATGCCCATAAGTATTCAATAAATTGCCATGTTTAAAAATATGTAAGAGATGAAGTACTCTATTGTGTTGGCATCTTCACAGCTGTTCTACTTCTTTTTTGGCAGACTCACTGCCTCTTGACCAAATCATTATGAGACAGATTCAAGAGCTTTTAATTGTACTATATTTTAGTAGCTTAGGAGAGAGAAATGTGAATAGGGTTAGTATCAAAGGACAGAATCGCATCTTTATATTTTTATATTTAAAGATTCATATGAAGAAGAGTCAAAACTAAATTGTACTTTTCTTCTGTGGAATATATTCGAGTCTCAATTGACTAAATATCTACTCCATCCTCCACCCCTTTGGAACCAATATACTGTCTCATCAATGCTTTAATCAATAACTTGTAGTGCTCCATCGTTCGAGACCTAATTTTTAAAGCAGGAAAAGTAGTAGAGAGGATAAGAGCTATTGGTAGTTTTCAGAGGATATACAGAGTGGTTCTATGATTTTTTTTTTGTTTTGTTTTTAATTGGCATCCGACATGAACATATTTCTTCAATCTTATGAGTGTGATGCAAAATAAATTTCTATTATGATCACCTATTGATGAATACTATTCTCTTGAATTATACAGGCCCACATTAATTCTAAATCTTTATTCTGTATGCTCTATGCAACAGCCCTACTATTTCATTCTCTTGGAGAACAGAACTACTTAACTTTTCCGGAAGTTCTCTTTAATACCTTGCACTGAAAAAAGACAGATTCACAGACCAAAATCCACTAGTCTATCCCCAGGTACTCAAGGAAGAAAAGTCAACTTCATTAGTAAAATTCATAGTAATAAATTCAAACTTAAGGTTTTCTTCATTTAGAAAGTTTTAATTGAGCTCTGTTCTTGGTTCACAGTAGAATGGATGGATGTTTATAATCTACAGGTAATTTTTTAAAATAATTTTATATACTGGTTACATGCAATTCTGTTTTAAAAAAATCAGATTTTTTTTTCATGGATTGAACTTAGGGGCACTCAACAACTGAGCCACATCCCCAGCCCTTTTTGTATTTTATTAGAGACAGGGTCTTACTGAGTTGCTTAATGCCTCACTGTTCATGAGGCTGGCTTTGAACTTGTGAACCTCCTGCCTCAGCCTCCAGAGCTATTGGGATTACAAGTGAATGCCACCACACCTGACTAAAATTTCAGACTTTAATTGAGGACTTCTGGAGTAAAGCCAGAATTTGTGTATTTCATATAAGCTCTCAAGCTGGCCCATTGACATGTCTTTGAGTACCAGTGTCCTAAAAGGTAATGAGGTTACTCAAATCACAAAAGCTTCAACACATCAATGTGTGAACAATGTGGTAAGCTTTACTGGCAGAGTTAAGAGTTAAGCATTAAGAACATATCCAAGGCTAGTGGAATGCTTTTAATCCCAGAGGCTCTGGAGACTGAGGAGGGAAGATCACAAGTCCAAAGTCAGACTGAGCAATTTAGGCCTTAAGTGACAAAACTGACTATCTGAGAACAAAAAAGTAAAACGGCTGTGAAAGTTGCTCAGTGGTTAAGAAACCCTGGTTTCAATCCCAGGTAACAACAAGAACAAGAACAAAAACAAGAACAAGAACAAGAACAACAAAAACCCAAAATATATCAAAGAAGGTTTCATGGTGAAGGAAGGCAAAAACTGAGTCCCAAATGATATGTAGAATTTTGATAAACAAATTATTACAGAAAATATGCTGCCATTTATGATACAATGAATAATGTAGTAAGACAGACTCATGAAGAAGTCTGAGATACTGTGAAAGTCAGTGTGGTAAGAATATAAGCGAACCTGTGGGAACTGTCAAACTAAGATGATAGTGGGAAAGTAGGCTGGTCCAGATTATAAGGAAGAAATCAACACAATGATTTTTGTATTCTTTAATTTGCATAAGTAGAAGGGGTTATAGATCACAGAATAAAATTATTTCTATCATTTAAAGTAATAATTTTGAAGTCATTTTCAGGATTCATTGATAAGGAAAGTCTGGTGACAATAAAACACAGAAGAAGATTCTTTTTTTATTTTTATGTTTTAGAATTTGTTTAATCTGTGATACATGACAGCAGAATGCATTTCAATTCATAGTACACATATAGAGCACAATTTTTCATGTCTCTGGCTGCACACAAGGTAGAGTCACACCATTCGTGTCTTCACATGTACTTAGGGTAATGATGTCCATCTCATTCCACCATCTTTCCTATCCCCATGACTCTTCCCTTCCCCTCCATTCTCTTTGCCTTATCTAAAGTTTCTTCATTCTTCTCATGCTCCCTTCCCGGTCCCCATTACAAATCAGCATTGCCATATCAGAGAATACATTCCACCTCTGGTTTTGGGGGATTGTTTTACTTCACTTAGCATAATATTCTCCAACTCCATTCATTACCTGCAAATGCCATGATTTTATTCTCTTTTAATGCTGAGTAATATTCTATTGTATATATAGACCAAATTTTCTTTATCCATTTAACTACTGAAGGGCATCTAGATTGGTTCCATAATTTAGCTATTGTGAATTGTGCTGTTATAAACATGGATGTGGCTGTGTCCCTTTGTATGCTGTTTTTAAGTTCTTTGCATATAAACTGAGGAGTGGGATGGATGGGTCAAATGGTGTTTCCATTCCAAGTTTTCCAAGGAGTCTCCATACTGCTTTCCATATTGCTGCACCAATTTTCAGCCCCAGCAGCAATGTATCTGTGCGTCTTTTTCCTCACACACTTGACAACACTATTTTTTGTATTCTTAATAGATGACATTCTGACTGGAGTAAGATGAAATCTTAGATGAGTTTTGATTTGCATTTCTGTAATAGCTAGAGATGTTGAACCTTTTTATATATTTGTTGATTGATTATATATCATCTTCTAAAAAGTGTCTGTTCAGTTCTTTGGCCCATTTACTGATTAAGTTGTTTATATTTTTCGTGTTAGGTTTTTTGAGTTTTTGTATATCCTAGAGATTAGTGCTCTATCTGATATGCATGTGAAAAAAAATTGCTACCATTCTGTAGGTTCTGTATTCACTTCACTATTTTATTATCTATCTATCTATTTATTTATTTAGCCTAGAAGAAGCTTTTTAGTTTGAATCTGTCCCATTTATTGATTCTTGATTTTAATTTTTGCACTTCAGGAGTCTTGTTAAGGAAGATGGAGCCTAATCCAACGTGATGAAGATTTGGGCCTACTTTTTTTTTTTCTATTAGGTGCAGGGTTTCTGGTTTAATTCTTAGGTCCTTGATCCACTTTGAGTTGAGTTTTGTGCAAGGTGAGAGACAGGGGCTTAATTTCATTTTACTACATATGGATTTCTAGTTTTCTCAGCACTAATTTGTTGAAGAGGCTACCTTTTTTATCCAATGTATGTTTTTGGTGCCTTTGTCTAGTATGAAATAACTGTATTCATGTGGATATATCTCTGTGTCCTCTATTCTGTACCTTCGTTCTAAAAGTCTGTTTTGGTGCCAATACCATGCTGTTTTTATTAACTGTTGTTCTGCAGTGTAGTTTAAGGTCTGGTATGGTGATGCCACCAGCTTCACTCTTCTTGCTAAGGATTACTTTGGCTATTCTGGGTCTCTCATTTTTTCCAGATGAATTTCTTGATTGCTTTCTATTTCTATGAGGAATGCCATTGTGATTTTGATCAGGATTTCATTAAATCTGTACAGTGTTTTTAGTAGTATGGTCATTTTGACAATAATAATTCTGCCTATCCAAGAACACAGGAGATCTTTTCATCTTCTAAGGTCTTCTTTAATTTCTTTCTTTAGCATTTTGTAGTTTCCATTGTAGAGGTCTTTTATCTGTTGCCTTAAGTTGATTCCCATGTATGTTATTTTATTTATTTATTTTTCCAGGCTATTGTAAACAGGGTGATTTTTCTAATTTCTCTTTCAGAGGATTTACCACTGATCTATAGATGCCTATAATTTATTAAGGTTGATTTTATATTCTGCTACTTTGCTGAATTTATTTATTCATTCTAGAAGTTTTCTGGTAGAATGTTTTGGATCCTCTAGGTATAGAATCATGTCATTGGCAAATAGTGATAATTTGAGTTATTTTCCTATCCGTATCCCTTTATTTCATCTGTCTAATTGCTCTGGCTAGATTTTCAAAGACTATGTTAATAGAAGTGGTAAAAGAGGGCATCCCTGTATTGTTCCAGGTTTTAGAGGGAATGCTTTCAATTTTTCTGCATTTAGAATGACTTTGGACTGGGGCTTAGCATATAGCCTTTATGATGTTGAGATATATTCCTGTTATCCCTAGTTTTTCAATTGTTTTGAATGTAAAGGGGTACTGTGTTTTGTCAAATGATTTTTCTGCATTTATTGAGATGATTATATAATTCTTATGTTTAAGTTATTGATGTGATGAATTATATCTATTGATTTCCATATGTTGAGCCATACTCACAACCCTGGGATGAAATCCCACTTGATCGTGGTGCACAATCTTTTTGATATGTTTTTGTATTTGGTTTGCCAGAACTTTACTGAGAATTTTTGCATCTATATGCATTAGAGATACTGGTCTAAAGTTTTCTTTCTTTAATGTGTCTTTGGTTTTGGAATCAGAGTGATATTGGCTTCATAGAATGAGGTCAGAAGTGTTCCTTTTTTTCATGAAATAATTTGAGGAATACTGGTATCAATTCTTTGAAGGTTTTGTAGAACTCAGCTGTGTATTCATCTCATCCTGGGATTTTCTTGGTTGGTAGGCTTCTGATGGCATCTTCCATTATATTGCTTGAAACTTATCTGTTTAACTTGTGTATATCATGCAGATTCAGTTTGGGCAAATAATATTACTCTAGAAATTTGTTGATGTCTTCAATATTTTGTATTTTATTGGAGTACAAATTTTCAAAATAGTTTCTAGTTATCCTCTGTATTTCTATAGTGTCCATCATGATATTTCTTTTTTCATTATGGATGTTAGTAATTTGAGTTTTCTCCTTCTCTTTGATAGCATGGCTATGGGTTTATCAATTTTATTTATTTTTTCAAAGAACCTACTTTTTGTTTTGTCAATGTTTTCAATTGTTTATTTTTTTTCAATTTCATTTATTTTAGTTCTGATTTTATTTATTTCCTATGTTCTAATGCTTTTGGTGTTGATTTGTTCTCCTTTTTTCTAGGGCTTTTAGATGTAACGCTAGATCATTTACTTGTTGACTTTTTCTTCTCTTAAGAAATGAACTCCATGCAATCAATTTTCCTCTTAGTACTGCCTTTATAGTGTCCCAGAGATATGATATGTTATTTGCATTCTCATTCACCACTAAAAAGTTTTTAGTCTCCTCTTTGATGTCTCCTGCAATCCATTGTTCATTCAATAGCATATTATTTAGTCTCCATGTGTTGGAGCAACTTTTATTTCTTATTTTATCAATGATTTCTAATTTCATTCAATTATGATTGGATAGAATGCAGTGCAATATCTCTATATTTTGTATTTGCTAAAAGTTGTTTGTGGCATAGTATATGGTCTATTTTAGAGAAAGATCCAATCACTCATTGATTGATGAAATGTTCTATATACGTCAGTTAAGTCTAAGTTATTGATCGTATTATTGAATTCTATAGTTTCTTTGTTCAGCTATTATTTGGATGATTTACACAGTGTTGAAAGAGGTGTGTTAATGTCACCCAGAATTATTATGTTGTAGTTAATATGGCTCTTGAAATTGAGAAGAGTTTTTTTGATGAATTTAAATGCTCAATTTTTTGAGGCATATATATTTATAATTGTTATGTCTTGTTGATGTATGGTTCCCTTAAGCAGTATGTAGTGTCCTTCTTTATCCTTTTTCATTAACTTTAGCTTCAAGTCTACTTTATTTGATATGAGGATGAAAACCCTGCTTGTTTCCGCAGTCCATGTGAGTGGTATGATTTTTCCCAAAACTTCACCTTCAATCTCTGGATGTCTTTTACTATGAGATGAGTCCCTTGAATGCAAAACACAGTTGGGTCTTCTTTTTAAATCCAATCTGCCAGTTTATGTCTTTTGATTGATGAGTTTAGGCCATTAATATCCATGGTAATTATTGAGACATGATTTGTATTCTCAGTCATTTTTGTTTATTTTTCATACTTGACTTGGTTTTACTTTTTATTCTTCTTTCTTTTACTTTAATACCTCCCTCTGCTGATTTTCATTGTTGTTTTTATTTTCTCCTCATGAAATATTTTGCCAGCGATATTTTGTAGTGCAGACTTTCTAGTTATAACTTCTATTAACTTTTGTTTATCTTGGAAGATTTTTATTTTGTCATCAAATCTGAAGCTTAATTTTGTTCATTATGATTCTTGGTTAGCATCCATTTTCTTTCAGAGCTTGGTATATGTTGTTCCAGAATCTCCTGGCTTTGAGGTTCTGGGTTGAAAAATCTTCAGAGTTCCTAATTGGTTCCCCCCATATGTAATCTGATAACTTCCTCTTGTGGCTTTTGAAATCCTATACTTATTCTGTACTCTGGGCATTTTCATTATAATACATATTAGTGTAGATCTGTTGTAATTTTGTACATTTTGTGTCCTATAAGTCTCTTGTGTTTGATTTTCCAATTCATTCTTCATGTTTGGGAAATATTCTGATATTATTTCATTGAAGATATTGTACATTACTTTGGTTTGAATCTCTATGCCTTCCTCTATGCCAATTAATCTTGGATTTGGTTTTTTTGTGCTGTCCCATATTTCTTGAATGTTCTGCTCATATTTTCTTACCATCTTCACTGTGTGGTCAACTTTATTGTCAAGATTGTGTATTTTCTCTTAATTATCTGATGTTTTGTCTTCTAAGTGAACCTGTCTGTTGGTGATTCTTTCTATTGTGTTTTTTAAATTTTATTTATTGTTGCTTCATTCAAGGATTTCTGATTTCTTTTTCTGAATCTCTGTCTCTTCCTTGAAGTAGTTTTGGTACCTGTATTTGCTCCCTCAACACTTTCTTAGTGTGATCATCTTGGTTGCCTGTATTTGCTCCCTTATCTCTTCATTGGAGTGACCAATTTTTGCCTGTATTTGCTCACTTAGGTCCTTCTTTATTTTGCAGATCATTTTAATGATGTACATTCTGAACTTCTTCTCTCACATTTCATCAACTATGCCGTCCATGGTTTATATTACTGTAATATCTTGGTTTGTTTAGAGTACTTTCCTCCCTTGTTTTCTCATGTTTTCTATGTGTCTTCCTTTCTTGCAGGGCAGATCTGAGATTTTACCATTCCTACCCTATAATTTTATAGTATCCCTGCAGACTACATATATCTCACCTTGGGGTTGGGCTTCTAAACCCTGGCTGGTGTCCCATGATAAGTTCTATTGCAACTAAAGGTGATTGTGGCAATAGCAGAGATAATTTAAGATATCAGTGTGGTATCCCAAGATGAATGCAACCACTTTCAGAGATGAGACTGCAAGTCTGGGCTGCCTATTCCAAGATATAGTTGCATCCAGGCCCCATGTGTTGTCCCATGGTGGAGGTTACTGTGTGGGATGGGCTATAGCGATGACTGCAGTGCCCGTAGATGGATTAGACCTCCATTGTGTTGTGCATCTGCCAGTGGATAAGGGTAGTTCTTTGCTAGAGTGTGGCTTCCAGCACAGGTCTGCAGCTTGGTTGGGTGCTCCTGGGAGTAACCTTGTCCTTGGACCCTGTATGGGTTGGCAAGGCAGTCCTAGGCCTTGGTCTTGGTGCCTGCACAGGTCAGCAGAACAGTGAGAAGATTTTAAAATAGTTCAAATGCAAAGAATATTAGTTTGTATGAAGGCAGAATATGGGAGTCAGAGAAGAATGGTCAAATTTAAGAGATATTCACAGGTTTTATTACTGTTTATTAATAGTAATAGGTGACTGATTTGTCATGAGAAAGAGAGAAAGGGGACAATTTGTTATGATACCAAATTTTCTATCTTAGGAATCAGAAATAACAACAGCATTCAAAATTTTGGTCATGTCAAAAATTTTTGTCATTAAAATACATGTATGCAACCTAAAAGTTCAGTGTCTTTTCTATTTCTTTCTTGTAAAAGCTAACAGATAATAAATCATTATTAATCTATATATTACAGATCTGATGTTCTTTTAGTTTTCATAGCATCATGCTAACCAAAATAATTTTAAGTTTAAAATAGAAATGATTTCTCAAGGCTTCAGAATTATAAGACATTTGCTTTGGTGTGATTATAATTATAATATATGTTTTTTCATTTTTCATGTTATATGTCAATTTTTTATGTTCTTGTGGTAGTTTTATTTTCAATAGGAAAAAGAACTTTCTTATATAATTGTATCATTTCCACTTTTACTGAACTCTATAACTGCATGTGCAGCAAAAAGAGTGAAAGCACTTTCACAAAGTTAGCATACATAGTGTAGGCATAGGAGGATAAGCAAGTTTACATTTTTGTAGATAATAACTAAGATTAAAAATATAAAATAAAATTTTAAGTCAGAACACTGTTATATACTGTCATTTTCTTTTTTTGAGAGGAAAACATAAATCTTTATTATGTATTTTCTAAACTCAGTGTAGTTTATGGCAATGTGAAAGGAAAATATTTTGCTCTAAAAATGAGGTTAAATATAAAACATACTTTTTAGAAGTATCCTGCAATATTTACAATAGTTAACAGCATGACTTTTAGAAACTTGAGCATATAATAGTAATTTGTCATTTTTCTCCAAGTTCATTGACACTGTCAAGGCATATTTAACTCAGCAGGAGGATTTAAATTTCATACTTGGTGATTTCATGAGGCATTCATCTCACCCTGAGGTATCAGCTAAAAATTTCCTTTTTATTTCTTTCAATAAATTACCGTCTATTCATTCCTCATGGCTTCATTAGAATGTTCAGATGCAAATAATCAAAACACCACCTGTTTTCAAACCATGTTTATATGAAAGTTAACTTCTGATTTGTAATTTGGATAATGGCTGAAGAAATTCTCGTGAATACATTCTTCATGGGCAAGCAGAATTACAGAGTTTGGTGCAAGTCCCAAATGGCGTAATATGATCTGTTTTATCAGTGAGTTTAAATTGGTTGTGTTGTATCTGATTATTAGTACTACTGGGGGAATATAATACAAGGCAAAATCAAATGCAATATAATGACATTTGAAAGCTAATAAATATAAAGAACACCAAACTATTATTGTAGTAGAAACTATGATTTCCTACAAGTTTTATTCTATCCCTGCTTGAGTGGAGAACATTTATTCAAACCATGTACAAACTCTATTTTACTACCCCAGCCACAAACAAGATCTCCTTGAAATTCCTGTGAATTATAACTCAGTCTTTTTTCCATTTATTGCAGAAAGTGGGTCTTAATCTTTTATTTTTATTTTTTTTAATTTTGATGCTGGGGATCAAAGCCAGAACCTTGCACCTGTGAAGTGCATATTCCTCCACTGAGAAGAAACACCCCCAACTCCCATTAAGTCTTATTTTAGTATTCATAATGATAATGGTTTTTATTAAATCCGTGTAATAGCCAGCTGTTGTGCTAAGCACTATACATTGTATTTGTTCTAATTATGTCAGCAAGCACTATCATATCCAAATTATGTCATCTACATTGTATAGCAGAGGAAACTGCTCTTTAATTATATTTATTGCCCTATCAAATCACACAGCAGAGCAATGCCAGAGCTGTAACCATGTCTTTTCATTGTATTAACTTGTTTTGGTTTCTTATATTTAAAGTTTGAGAATGTTATCAAATGATATTATTTTATTTCAATGTGACTCTTGGACTTTCTTTCTTTTTTTCTTCCGTCCTTCCTTCCTTCCTTCCTTCCTTCCTTCCTTCCTTCCTTCCTTCCTTTCTTTCTTTCTTTCAAGTTTGCACTTCATAGAATCGAGTCCAAACTACTGACAGTTAACAACTTGCTTTTTCTTACCATATTTAGTAAAATTTTATTAATTAGCAAGTACCACCGATTTTCTCATATAAAAATATTATTTAAAAAAACCCTCAACATACACCATTTTGAACCCTTAGAATCTGCTCATCTGCTTTGAGAAGCTTCTTGTTGAAATGATTTTTTTTCAGTTGTTCCAAATGATCTCTATTATAAGAATAGGCCCAAAATATTGAGTTAAAAAGGTACACAATGCTTTATACAATATGAATTCTTCCTACTGTCTGTTACCCTTTTCTCACCCTATGCCACATACACATACTCATGTAGCAAAGTAAATCTGTTTTAGTAGACTTCCACTTAACTGACCAGTTGTTAAACTGGCTAATAGTGTTGACTGACACTTGCCCTTTCTTCTATCAACAAAGCAGCACAAGTCCAGGATACTCTGAAACTTAATGGTACACCAACTTCACACTTCTGTTTCTTCCAGCTCAGCTATCTGCTGAATACATGTCTATTGTTTCCTTAATCCTTTGCCATATTCAATCTGAAGAGTATATTATAGAAGATTTTTGCTTCTGTGTTCAAAATTGTGGTTCTATGTGCATATGTGGACAGATTTAGCATAAGAGATAAATCTAGCTTTGAGAAAGATGCTGAGAAACTTCCTATACTTGCTCTGATTGAATACCCTGAGGATAATATATTTGTTGAAAGCTTGGCGCAATTTGCATATACATATTATCTCACCCTATGTCTTCTACTTCTTTGATTTTTTTAAGGAAAAGGGTAGATGATTCATCTTTTCTTAGATTCTTTGGATATCAATCTATAAATATTATTATTTAGTTCTTTTTAGTTATATATAACAGTAGAATACCTTGTGATATAACTATACAAGCATGGAATCTATCATATTCTAATTAGGATCCCAGTCTTGTGGATGTATATATGTTTATTCATATATATACATAGAAACAATTATGTCAGATTTATTTCACTGTCTTTTCTATTCCTCTCTCTCTTTCCCTTCATTTCCCCTTTGTCTAATTTACTGAATTTCTATTCTTCCCCTCCTCCCTTTATTGTGGTTTACCTTCCATATATATCAGTGAAAACATCCAACTTTGGCATTTTAGGACTGGCTTAATTCACTTAGCAGGATATTCTCTATATCCCTCCATCCACTTACTGACAAATCTCAGAAAGTCATTCTTAATGGCTGAGTAATACTTCATTGTGTGTGTGTGTATACATATATATATGCAATATATGCGCATATATATGTATGTGTGCATATATATATACACATATAATTTATTTGGTGACACACACACCACATTTTCTTTATCCATTAATCTACCAAAGGGCATCTATGTTGGCTTCATAGCTTAGCTATTGTTTTTTACTTACTATAAGGGATATTAAATTCCCTTTCTCCCTCATCCATCCTTTTTATTCAGCTTTCTTTTGGCAGATATTATGCATTACATTTATGTAGTGCATGCAATCTGACCTTTTATTTATAAGACCTTCCTTAATTTTGCCCTAGTTCTTATTATAATACATTTCTTGTTTCTACAAAATACATGTCAAATACCTCATACTACTTATGCTAAGTAGAGCACCATATCTAGTCAATTTTGTGTTTCAGTCCAACTCTGAAATTTTTTGTCATTTTTATCTACATCTACATAACTCTTATCTATCCCCAAATTTAATTTGTATAATTACAAGTTAAATTATACTACTTTACACAGAAATCATTTTTATCTGTTGCTGGTCATATTTAACTTCATTAGTCAGAAAAGATTTGTCCATATGATCTGATTGTCTGATTCTTAGAGCATAAAAATTTCCCAAAAAATCGGTATAATAATATTTTTCTCAAAATATTTTTTTTTCTTTTAGAAAACTGTTTTAAAATTCTCCTAAGTAAAGAAATGTGAGTGGCTTTCATTTCCTTTATGAATAACCATCTTTTCTGCTACCACATGGAATGACTAAAACCACTGGTTGAAAAAAGTTATGATGACTATGACTCCCCAAGTTATTTAGAAACATTTTTGTTCTGTGCAAGGAAAGAAAGGCAAAAGCGATATTTTTTTCTATGAACCAAAAGAGAAAATATAAAATGCTAAATCTGATAATAAATTTAATATTTAATAACTATGCAACATTGAAGCAGCCACTTTCTTCTTGAGAAAGCTAATGATAATACCTAACTCATTCACTTATTTGAGGATTACAAAAACAGAATGTAGTTACCAAGATTCTTGGTACCTGTGAAACACTTAGTAGTCAATTCTAGAAAAACATCATACGCTCAATACATGGGCCAGACCAAGGAACTCATCAGAATATACATAAGAAATATATTTTTTTCAAATATTTATTGATAATCTTCTCCATAATGAGAGAAGTACAGATGAAGATAGATTGAAATTAATTTTATGCTATAAGTATAAAACCAGAAAAAAATGAAATTGTATGTATATACATTTTATTTAACTCACCAACATCACTTCTGTCTTAAAATGACTGCAGAAGGGACTGCAGTTTGTGAGCTCAGTGGTTGCCTCCCACATGTGAGGCCCTGGGTTCAATCCTCAGCACCATATATAAATAAACAAATAAAATAAAGGCATTGTGTCCATCTACAACTAAAAACTATTCAAAAATGACCATAGAAACTGTTTCAATCAGACACCCATTTAAATAAAAATGGATTCCCAGTGTCTGTTCTCCAAGATAGGAGTTGGCAAATTATGGCCTGCAGGCTGAAAATAAAATGGAACATCTTCATAAAGCAAAGAACAAAGAAAACTTGTCACTGTTATATTACCTCTTTGAAATTACAGAAAAAAATCTTAAAATTTACAAGTTTTTTTTTAAATCAAACTTTTGTAACCTTTAGACTTTTCATGTCATAAATAGGTTCAAGACCTAACGTGGCCTAAAACACAGCTTTATATACTCTTTTGAGAGTACATTTCTGGTTCAAAATAGAATCAAAGAGAATGAGGCCAATGAGATTTAGTTTAAAAATATTGCATGTGGCAGATCTGAAAAAGTCACTTAATGTTCAACAATAATTCATTAATTTATTTTAAAATGCATCCTCTAAGGCTTTTAGTGTTGATGAAAGACTCTATCTGACACTAAGTAAAGACAATAATGCATCTTCAAAGAAAGAAGACATTTCACAGTAACAATGCTTTAAATTACTTAAGGGAAAGATTGAGCTGGCCAAAGACAGGGGTGATCACTATAGTAATATCTGAACTTCCTTTTAGGTGTTTGATTGTTTGATTTCATGCAAGTAGCATTTTAAAAATCACAATTTCAAAGAAAATTGGCCATCTAAGTACATATGATTGTGCTTAGAGAAAAATCTTGAGCACAATCATATATACTTAGATAAGACATAGTTTTAAATATATAACATTGAATTTGTAGTTTTCACAAAAGAGCCAGAGGAATTTGTGTCTCTGCAAATTTAGTAAATTTATTCTGTATAATATATTTATATTTATAAATGGAAATTATTTTATAAATTATAAAGCATTTTATGAGACATTTTAAATATATATACATAACTTAATTTTGTTGCTATGGCAAAAGGAAAATACCCAAAACACTATTTTTATTTCCTGCTTAAATCTACTACCAATTCTACTATGCCCTTGCCTTCTTAAACTATTTTTGACTTCCCAGTTTTAAAATTCTTGTCTACTATATAATACTAGATATTTAACCCTTACATACACTATTTTTATATTTATTTTTTTCTGAAATGTATTCATACTTAGCTTTGGAAAGACTGATGATTTGAAACCCCTTGCATGATACTACTTTTGTCACACGTAAATAGCTTTATTTTTGTCATCTCATTCCTAAAACAGGTCTACCGTGTTTCTCTAAGTCTTGCCAAAATAACATTAGAGAAATTTCCTAATGTTTTTATCACTTTCTCAAATTAAATTTTTAAAACATAAAAGCATACTCTCTTGAACATTAATTTTATATTCTCAAGGGTTTTTTTCAGTACCGGGGTTTGATCCCGGAGGAGCTCTACCACTGTAGCATTTTGTTGTTGTTGTTGTTGTTGTTGTTTTGAGACAGGTCTCATTAAGTTGCCCAGGCTGGCCTGGAACTTGTGATCCTTCTGCCTCCCAAGTAGTTGGAATTACAGGCCTACAGCACTCTGCATGGCAATTAATTTGATTTTAATAAGTAATTATTAAGTTGAAATGTTTATAAAGGTACACCTAATATTTATTGAGAATTTCTAATTATTATATGCTCAGTTATATTGTGTTACCTAGGCAGACAAATGTTGATTGTAATTAGAAATAAAACTGTCTAGTTTACTTAGTAAACATAAAAAGATCAGGATAAATTCTAAAATACAAATACTCCCAAAAGAAGCTGCTTGCAGCCTCAATGTTATTGTGATTTGCACAGAAAATTTCATATCTATAGAAAAGTGCAAAAGAAAAAAACAAAAATTTTATTAAAGAATTTTCTTCTAACATTTACCAACATGTAATATCTAATCAACTAATAAAGCCTCCATGAAGATTAATACAAAAAATAATTTATCTAATGGCTAATAAGAATTACAAATATATGGTAGAGCACTTGCCTGGTATACATAAGGCCTTGGGTTCAATCCTCAGCATTCCTCCTAAATTTTTTTTTTATATAATGAGAACAAAACATAACAAGATAAAACAAACAACAAGAAACTAACCAGAAATTGAGGACAAGAAACATTTACCTGCCAATTTATATGATATAGCAATAAATATTAAGAACAAGTAAGAAAGAGTGAAAGCTAGTGGTAGAGACTTCAATGTATAAAGCAACTGGATATGAATTTTTGTTTTCAAATAATAATTGGTAAGCATCAGCAAAGTAATTTTAGTTTTTAAAATAAGACATAAGTAAATAAACCCATATATATGTATGTACAAATATATATGTGTATTATATATATTGGTATATATTTGTATATACAAATATGTAGATATGTGTGTGTAAAAATATATATGAGTTTATGTACCTATGCATATAAGAAGATCGCAATGAGAGAAATATGCAGAGTTATTCATATAACATATTTATAGTGTTATGCATTTTTTTCCTGATTTTAGGGAATTCATATTTGTAGGTTAATATAAAACTATTTTAAAAATAATTTTCTTTCTTTAAAAGTAATTAATGCCTCATATTAAATATCTAGAATATACAATAATAATATAACCCACCAGAAGATGAACTATGTTTGACTATTTTGTGCTCAATTTTATTTACACATTAATATTTGAAGTATTGTTTTTTTCTCCTTATTTTTATTTTTCTCTAGGATTACTGAGAATTTCTAATTATTATATGCTCAGTTATATTGTGCTACCTAGGCAGACAAATGTTGATTGTAATTAGAAACATAACTGTCCAGTGCTTATTGATTGGAAAATTCTTCAATTTTTATTTATTTTAAACCAAATTAATTTTACTATCCAAAGGCTCAATATATCATTAATTTTTAGAAATCCCCATTGTCTTAAAAAAGAAAAACAGTATTCTGTAGGAAGTCTCTTTAATTCATATACGGATGTCTTTTATACCTTTGCTCATTACCATCAATGTTAAAGCATTAATAAAAGATTAAGATGTTCCCTGCCAGTTCAAATATTAAATTGAAGCTCACATGTATACTTCTCCATTGCAAAATTTCATTAAAATTACAGAAAGAATATTCCCTGAATAAAATACTAAACCTACAGTAATACTGAAGTCAAGAAGAATACAGAGTTGAAAGTTTTAAATGAAACAGGATTTGCCTAGTTTCAGAATTTCCCTTTAAGATATTAGTTACAAATGAAAGATCATGGACAAACATCATTGTTGTTCTCTTCTTACCCCAAATTCCTAACTTTATTCCAATCATGTGGAAAGATTGGACAGATATAAATGGAGGTAATTTTTTTTTAAATACGGAATTGGTACATCCTACGAGAGATTAAAAGGAATAACAAATAATCAAAATGTGGGGTGCTAATTAGGATCTTAAAGGAAAAAAACAATATTATAAGGAAAAGTGGTAAAACATTTTTAAATGTTTGCTATGTAATTGATAATGTTATACTAATTTGCTTTATCCTGTTAGCACTATGTTTGAATTGGATTTTAATATTAAGGGAAGTAAGGTGAAGAACATCCCAAAGATTTCCAACTTTCCTATTAGTTTGATAGTTTTAAATAAAATGTAAAAGAAGCCAAACAAATTCTCACAAAAAAATTTAAGAGCCTTCAGTAAGAAGGAGAGTAGGAAGGGAGAAAAAAACAGCATAAGTCAGTCTAGAAAAAAAAAAAAAAAAAAACAGAAATCAAAGCCAGAATAAAACCACAGACTTGTTTGGGATCACAAGGAGGAAACCTCCGAGAGGTAACATTACTTGTTTTTCACTGTCTTAAGTACAATCAAACATAAGTGGAGTCATGAAAAATACAGGCTTAAGTTATATAATTAATGTCTCTCTTGATATTCACCCAACAATCAAGTGTCATAGCATTTTAGGCAATGTGAAGGCATCTATCCGGCAGACCCTAAATAATGCTTTGAGACAAGTAAGAATTTTCCTCTATGTGATTCTACTCCAGGTTGCAATGAAGTGGAATCCATAGTTGGAATTTTAAAAGGAAGGGTGAGGGGACAGAATAGTTTTAATTCTCACCTTGGGTTTGTGATCTTCTCTTCACTTTTCTATGAATAGTTGATTTTTTCTTGTGAGGCTATTCTTTCTAAAACACAGAACATTAAATTTTATACCTTCCAACTCTCTAGTGAGTTGTGTTCTGTCTTTATTTATACCTGAAAATAATAAGAATCATCATCATCATCATCATCATCATCATCATCATCATCATCATCATCAAGGCATTGCCTTGAAGCCTGAAATTAAAAGAATTAATTTATATAATTCGGATTTGTTTAAAACCATACAACTTTTGTTTTATCAATGACATCTATCTTCATCCTAATGTGAATGTATTAAATAGAAATATGGCCATATAACACACCCCCTATAAATGTCTTTCTTAAATTTGAATTCAATACAATGCTAAAATAATAATGTTATATTATCTGCAACTTGGTAGAGGTGGAATAAATAAAGGTTGATCACATTCTAAGTATTGTTGAGAGGTGGTCAATTTATGCAAACTTTTAGTGGTTTAATTTGCATGTAAAATATAAACCATCAGGAGAATTTTGTGTTATAAACAAAAATGAATGTATAAAGTATAAAATGAGTGTATAAAGTATACATATGATTTGGTTCATATTGTTTACAACTGAATAGGGGCTTGCAAGTCTTAAAAAATATAATTTCATTTTCATTTTCATGAAAGGATGAGAATTTATTGTCCTAATTTCTCAGATGAAACAACAGACTCAGCTAACGAATATGCTAATGCCACACTGCCAGTAGATTTTAAAAATTAAACATAGAGTTTCTTACCACAAATTATTTGTTCTTTCTGTGGCATAGTACATAGCTAAAGGATCAGTAGAAACCTAGAGCAGTGAACAGGATCTTTCCATAAGTTCATTAAGAATGAAGTACTTATTGGTGTTTAATTCTCATCAGCTTACCTCCCATGATGTTTGTTCTAGAGTTTTGGAAAACATTCTCAGGCCTATAAAAAGTGAAAGAGTAACCATTGTAATCATAACATGTGCTACCTATATTTATCCCAAACAATAACACTGATTTTGGGTGTTGCCTGAGGGAATTATGGCTACTCTTACATATTCTGAATTGATAGTGCTTTAATTACTTTATTAAATGTTGTGTTAAATATATATTTATAACAATTAAATTATAGTTAGTACTTATAATGCACACATGTGCACATTCAGAAATGTGCATAAAATCATCAGCAGCATTTTCCCTCACATATATCAAAGAAAGAAAACATTTTCAAAATCCCCATCTGTTCTGCAAACTAATGCTTGATTATGGCTTGATTGACAAGGCTTTAAATTATATTCATGGGAGAGGATAAGTTTAATGATGGACTACACTAAAAAAACAAACATAATATATAAGTACTTTGTAATTTTCCCCTGAAATTATGACCTGAATTTAGGTGGACACAAATTCATTAAAGTAAAATGCTCTGTAAGTTCTTAAATAGGTCCATTCACACACACAATTACATGCATATTGCATATATATACCTGTATTTTATATGAACATTCCCTAAATCTTTACTCCATTTCCAAAGAAAGTAGAAGAAAAATAATGGTTTGTAAAAAGTGTTTCTTTGTAGGTTAAATGTGTATAAGCAGAAAAGAAAGTAAAACATAGACCATAAAGTACACAGCTGCATCTGCTTACTGAATAAAAAAGCGAAAGTACATTAAAAATATGCTTTGTGTGTGTGTGTGTGTGTGTGTGTGTGTGTGTGTGTTTGTCTGTGTATGAAGAGCTGTACTCTACATTATCTTGTATTTTCTCCCAATGATTTTACATGTTCAGCAATGTTGCTTAATATGTTCTTCCTCCCCAAAATTTGGAATTGCTGTCCTCATCTCTTTTTTTTTTCCTTACACAGGTATAATTTAATTTTCTAATAAGGAGGACTGGAACTATTGGCATTTTAGTGTGATTTTTTTCCCCCTCAAGTACTTTATTGGGGTATAATTGGTATTAAAAAGTACAATTATTTAAAAAAAATACGATTATATATATTATTTGATAAACTCTAACAAATGTATTCATTCTTATAATCACAGCCCCAAATCCAGATACAGAATCAACTTCTCACGACCTATGTGAGTTCCTTCTGCTCCTCATTCCTGGCATCCTTCTTAGTCCTTTCCCACGTCACCCCTCAACAGATTTCTACCATTATAGGTTAATTGTTCTTTTCTAGGACATATTATCAATAAAGTTATACAACATTTTGACCAGCTTTATTCAGGATAATGCCTTTAGATGAACTCAAGTGACTACACATGTCAGTTGTCTGTTTTGTCTTCATTCTGTGTGTGTGTGTGTGCATGCACATGTGAAACCATGCTTGAGGAGAAGTATTTCATTGGACGAATGTTTCACAGTATTGGATGCAGTCACATGTTGATGGTCTTCTGGATTTTTTTTTTCTATTAATGATGTTCAATTGTGTTTAGATCTTTTTCTGAATGTCAACTTTTTCCCCGTTAAGTAAATTCCTAGCAGTGAAATTTTTAAATCATTATAGTAATTTCATGTTCATATTACAAGAACTCAACAATTATATTACAGTCCTATGAACAATATATTCGATTTCTAGTTGCTCCACATTCTCATAATATTATTATTTTTTCAATTGTAGTCCTTCCAGTATGTGTGTATCTTGTGTCAATTTTGTATTGAATTTCTGTGAGAACTTAAAATATTGAGCATAATTTATTAATGTGTTAAATATTCATTTTATATCATAAAACTTTTTTAGATACTTTGCCCACTTGTTTTTGTTGTTTGTTATTATTATTGGTTAAGAGTTTTTCATATATTTTGTATATAAGTCATATTCAGAAATCTTTACTGAAATATTTTCTCACATGGTGTGATTTGACTTTTCATTTTTGGAGATTTGGGGAAGGGATATGATTAAATTTTATGAATACTAATTTATTGTTTTTTACTATTGTTGTGTATGTCCATGTGTACATATATGTGTGTTCTTCATTTGAGGATGCTTTTTCCAATATTTACAAATATTTCTTTTTTGTAATGTTAATAATTTTACATTTGATTTTCTAATTAGTTTTAAATTATTGTGGAGTGTGATATAATCAAATGGTCTAGATTGATTATATTTTATATAGATTTTCTGTTGATTCTGCATTATTCATGACAAAAATATCTTTTCTGCCACTTAAATGCTAAGGAAAATCAATGGAAAAATACAGTGGTGTGGGCTGATTTTTTGTTTTCTTCATTGTATTCTGTTGATCTGTATGACTCTCCATAGACCTTTACCTGGCTAATATGGTAAGTCATGTAATCGGTAGATGGGGTTATCCAGAGTTTTAGGATTTTTTTGCCACCAATTTTTTTGCCTACCCTGGATCCTTTGAATTCCTACATGAATTTAGTATGAGTTTGTCAAAGTCTATAATATAGCTTGCTAGGATTTTGATGGGGTTGTATTAACACTACATATCAATTTGAAGATAAAGATGTTAGAATACTTCTCAGTAAATTTGCAAACACAGCATATCTTTTATTTATGTCTTCCTAATGAATCTCAACATACACATCATGAACATATTTTGTTATATTTAAACCAATGTATTATATTTTTAAGTTCGTCAGACATATTTTTTTTTTAAACTTCAGTTTCTTGCCAAGGTCTCGGCTTGGCACCAGAATCACGAGCCACCACACAGCTTTGTAGGTTCAAACAGCAATTCTTTATTCCCGCTCTCACACCGCCTCCACACAGGTCCAGGGACAATCGCGTTCTGCAGTCTCTCGCACAATCCACCTACTCCACGAGGCTATCTCCAAATCCCATTTTAATCTCACGAGAACTCAACGGAACAAGCAGCAGGAACACCCTAATCCCAGCAATAATCTTCAACCTCTAACTTCCCTAAAACCCATTGTCTTAAACTGGCAAAGCCTTAAACTCAAGGAGCCAGTTACTTCCTCAAACCTGATCAGCTCTAAACCCGGATCCGCCTTGGTCCTTGAGCAAGGTCACCTTATTAAAGCATGCATGCAATGTCCCATCGAATGTCCTCTAAGCAGCATGGGGTACGCTTGGCAAGGAAATTTTGATGCGTCATTCCTACTTGGTAATGGCCCTCAGCAGTTTCTAACAATTTTTGGTGGTCTCTGGAAGTGGACTTCATTTTTCATAGGTTCTACTCTAAAACCCAGCTAATTTTACAACAGATCTAGCAGTTTTTGGTGGTGCCTTTTGACTTGTATGTACTCAATCATGCTCTGGGAATACACAGTATTTTTAAAGACTTGTAATCTTTGTGTCTTATTCATTCTTCTTGCTTGAATGGATTGAAATTTCAGTATTTTTCTGAATAGTAAGAACACAATTTTTTTATCATTTTCTTCATTCAGGAAGACGTGTTTAGTATTTAACATTCTCTATGAGTTTACTTCCATGTTTTTGTGGATGTCCCTTATCAAAGACATGGGAAAATGTTTTTCTGTTCTTAGTTTTCAGATCATTTTATCTGAAATAGATGTTGAATTTGATTAATGTTTTCTGCTTAAGAAGATGATTTTTGATTTTAAGATGATTACACGTGTTTTCCATTTTTTTCCACTTATGTACTGAATTATATTAATTCCTAACTTCAAGAAGATATTTGGTGAGAAAGTATTTATTTTTGTATGTTGTTTGACTTTGGTTATATTTATTTTAAATATGGTTAGATTTTACTAATATTTTTCCAATATTTTCATGACTATTCATGAATTTTTTTCTGCATTTTGTCATTTGAGAGGACTTGATGTCAAGATAATGCATGATTTAACTTAATCTTTCCCCTCAGTTGTGTTAAGTATTACTAATTTTTGTGCATTTCTCTACTGAAGAAAAGAAAATGGTCTATCCTGATTACTTTCACAATATACCAGTTCATTGTGGTACTTTTTAAACTCATAGACTCTTAACATCATGCATGAGGTTATGACCCAACAGGTCTTGAATATGATAACCTAGCAACACACTGTCCAGAAAACAGAGAAGCAGTAAAGCACAGAGAGTATATTCTTCCAGGCAGAGGGAATGGAAGATTGCATTGGATCCTTGTAATATTTTCTGAGTAAACTTGTTTCCCAGTGTGTAATATGCAATATGTAATTTTGTCTGTCAACCCATACGCATCCACCATCATTTTCTGAACACGCTATCCAAATGTATAATTTTTTAGTAGAGTGGCATTTTGAAATTCAAGTATTTCACAATACACTGATTTTTAGCCAATGGTTACACCCACACACACAAAAAAATGCCATAATTTTCTCAAATGTGTAAGGTTTCAAGCAAATAATATCAGACAAGGAAAATTGGGCTACATAAAATTGAACTATAGAACATCATATTCATAGGCAGATATCTTGAACATATGATATGTTAACAACAAGGGTGCATGTCTGATGTTTCCTTGAAACTGAGAAAGGCATCAGAGCCCCTTTCATAGCATGAACCATTCCATGCCATGCCATGTATGTCCTGAATGTGTCTTTAGAGAATTTCATACTTAACTCGTCAGGATTTTAGGAATAAACCTCTAAAATATTGAGAAAGTACTGACAAAAATGTGGAGAATGAAGCAAAGAATAAGAAATTCAATTTTAATATAAAGAAATTCTAAATAATTTTATAATCAGAAGTAAAGTTCAAAGCACTTTACGCAGGTGTTTTACTGTGTTTTTATACATTTAGATAAATGATGGGAAAGTTCAGTGGATATGTAACACAGATATAATATCTTAATTTAGAATAAAAGTAAAGTAGACTGCTGGTTATTTCTACAGAAGCATTTGGTTTGTAAAAACTCAATAATTCCTTTAATAAGAAAATATTTGAGTTTTTAAAATTGCAACTACACCAAAGTTTTGGAAGATTAAGAGACATTTTTCCATGTAATTTTGTAAAGTTAGCTCATTCCTAAAAAAGTCTTAACTACTATTACTTAACTACTAAGAAAGGAAAATTTCACTTAGGGGTACATGTTGAAAAAATCCAAACTTAAATATCAAGTTTAGTAACATAAATATGTCCCAGGTATTATAAATAAATAAATATAATAACACATAAAAAATCTATGATCAGAATATTGATTACTCATTAAACTTTCAATACTAGGTAAATGAAAAAATAACAAAAAATGATGAAGGGATACACTAAAGTGTACTCAAATGACTTCCCCACTCCTGCCATACTGGGGATTGAACTCAGGAGTGTTCTACCACTTTTTATCTTTTAAATATTGAGACAGGTTTTCACTGAGTTATGCTGGCCTCAAGCTTTCTATATTACTATCTCAGCCTCCAAAGTAGTTAAGTTTACAGACTTGTGCCACCACACTGCTTAAAATGACATTTGATAAAACTGAATATCAGTTAAAAAATATTATGGTATATAAGTGAGTATGTGTGGTTGTACAATACTCAAAAATTTACAAAGCAATGCATCTATATTAAGCCAATAACCCAATATCATTAACATAATAGTTAAATTTTTATTAATGATTTATTGTGAGTCAAGAACTATTAGTAAATTTATATGCATTAGTGATTTGAATTTTTACAAAACTCCCCAAATTCAATATTATCAATATCTTCATTTTGCAGCAGTGAAAAGAAGTAAGGAAATTTGAGCTACATATCAAATTTCTTCTCTCATTGCTTTGTGAGAAGCAGTTTGACTCTGTAGTCACTGAATAATGAATGTACCTTGACCATCCTAGATCACCCCTTCCCTATAATTTATAAAAAAAACAATGTCTTATTTTAATTATGCAAGGTATTTGTTATCTGTTGATCATTTTATTTTGACTTTGCAGGTTAAACTCTAATGAGTCAATGATTTGATTTTCTGGTTTCAAATTCCATTAGAAACATAATCAATTTTTTATTTGCATGAACAGCAAGCACTTCTGTGAAACATCATTATATCTTCTAATTATAAGTAAAGTAGAGCTTATTTTCAGTAAGGTGGATTGCTATCCCAAGCCCCACATCATTTTTACTCATCCCAAAACATGATGGATTGCAATAATCCACAGTCACCAGGTGTTCAAGTGAAAAACAGCTGATGTTCTCAAGTAACTTCTGCAAATAATCACCATCCTAAATCTAGACTACACAAAGTCCAAGAGATTGTATATTTTTAAATTAAGTTGTTTTCTTAAACTTTTTTTTTTGTAAAAAGAAAGAATAATGGGAATTGGAACCTCTTCACTAAAACAGAACTTACACGGAATTTTCTGACCCTGTTGTCTTTCTGAGTACAGATAGAAATAAAGTTGCATTATTTATATTTCCTAATAAATAATACTTCTAGTATATCTATATATGTTATTGTGGCATTCATTCCAAATCCCATTGTACAAGAGATGAAAAAGTAGAAAATACTTGCCATGCATGACATAAACCATTCTAATTAAATATGGTGTCATTTTGGATTGATAATTTATATTATTTGTCTTCAGTTCCTTATACATTAAAATAATATAATTTAATTAACAAATTATACTTAAATTTTAGAAAAAGGTACAGTGCCTAGTAAATTATAGTATTTAATTAAATAGTATTTTTTCTTATTAACACTGATACATCTACTATCACTCTTAAAATCTATACCATGCATAATGCTATTAACTATATTCCCATTAATATAAGCATAGAGAGAGATGACTTTATCAAAATTAATATCATTGTAGAAGAGAAGAGAGAAATAAAAAAAATGAGGAAGTATACTGGAAAAAAACACATGTGGCTGATAACATCAGAACAGATATAAGAAATCATTAGAATCTAAGGAATTAGATGTCTGTAATATGCATGCAAATAATATTACAAAAATACTGCTTTGGTTTAGAAAGTGCATTTCATTATATTAGTCAAAATATTTTTTTATTTACCTTATAAATTCTTCTTTCACATAACAACTGTTTTGGAGAGTTTGTTAACTTTCTAAATATATTGGTGTAATGATTTCTTGCTATTGATTTATAACTAATTGCATTTGGGAAGAGAATTTTACTTTATAGGATTCTAATCTTATTATATTTATTGAAACTTGTCATATAACTTCTAGATGTGCTAGCACAGTAAATGTTTCAAGTACTGTTCAAAATATTGCATATACTGATATTCCTGGCAATTACATCAATTAGAAGCAATTGGTTAATACAACTCTTTAAATCTTATATAAGCTTACTGAATTTCTGTGTACTTTATGAATTTCTAAAACATAATTGTTGAAATGTCCAACTTTCAGTTTGAATTTTCATATTACTAATTTCTAAATGTCACGCCTAGAATGTTTCTAAATTATAAGCAAAAAATACAAATGAATTGGAAGCATTCTGGTGGATCTTCTGTAATTTAAAGTGAGGGAATAAATAGCATTTTGAAAGAGAAAGAATATTTCAAAGTATGGGGAATGCAATGATATAGTTATAGAACTGTGATTTTTCTGCCATTGATTTGACACAAGAGTCAATTCTGTTTCTCTGGATCTTAATAAAATTGTAAGGAAAGAGTGAAGCTGACTTTTTTTAGATCAGATGTGCATTTCTAATCCAGATATCTTATGTTTGGGGATGGGAAGAGAAAGGTTACATAGAGGAATTTTATAATCAGTTAAGAACATTTGGCCTTGTGCAGGGGTTGATGCAAACTCCAAATAGAATCTAGAAGCAAAGATCCTATTAAGAGGTTTGTATAGGAAAGTATTGATAATCATATATGCCTTCCTTTTGCAGGCCACATTTTAAAATCAATCTTTTAAAAATAATATATTAGGACACATGGATTTATTGAAAACAATAAATTGTACCTACAGTTATATTTGCCTAGTTTTCTAAGACACTATCTCATCCACAGATTCTCTATGTCTCTATTGAATTCTATTAATTACATTTAAAATTCATAGGCATTATGCATTTCCATTTCTCCTCCAAGACTCCTCAACTAGCAATCTGTCCATCTTCTTGGATTGGCCCTAATTTGACAAAAGGGCTATCATATAGAAACGTCCTTGATTTTTCATCCTCAAATTTCTCTTTATAGTCACCTATGTAGAAACAAGTAGAATTCTATGCAGAATAGTATTCTTATTTCTTGAATTCTGTGTTTTACTCTTTGGTAGTTGAATTTTCTTTTCAGCAGGATAATACAATGTGAAGTTGCTATTTAGGAGTCTTTTTGGTAGGAAAATATCTGCTTCAACTTAAATTATTCTTTTATTTCATACCAGATAAAGAATTCTGAATTTAAAACATGTTTAGACATAACATCAAGGGCATTGCTTTTCAGTTTTAATTTTTTTTGATAATATTTTTAAACCAGTAATAACTTTTTGTTTATGTGTTGTTAACACATTTTGTGGGTGCTCTTCATTATAGATACCATATCCAGGAGAATACATAATACAATACAATCAAATTCCCATAACCAGAGTAAGAAGATCAATCAAGCAATAAACATTCTTTACTGTTTGAACAATGCTTTTTAGCAAGACATATTTCTGCCTGGATATGATAGTTTTATGTGCCTGGATTCATGTAGTTCTTTTTCCAGAAACACATCAAATGAATATTATTTTATGATATTCATCAAAAGGTCCTATAAAGATAGTGAAAAGTTGCCAAGATGCTAAATTTAAAATCTCAGCCAATGAAGATAACATCCAAAGTAATAACAGTTCCAAAAAGAGAAACCAGAAAACAAAGAATGGATAAAAAGTTGAAAGGATCCTTAGTTGTGAAATTGACAAAATCACAAATGATAAAAATTGGTCCCCAAATCTGATTTATTTCCTGCCTCCCTGCCTTTTTGCCTTTCTGTGATCGATTGATATCTAAGTGACTAACCATATCATTTTCCCTAGCTTGTGTTAGAAAACAAAGAATTTACACAATACAGACATTACACTCTATTGTAAGACATCAATTCTGTTTCTTATTTCTCTATAAATTTTCTAACTTTCTGCATCTTGCTAGTGACCATGTGAACTGAAGTCTTCATCATTCTGTACCCAGATAAGGATATATTGTCCTAAATGTCATTTTTACATTTATTTTCTTGCAGAAAGATCTTCATGAGTACTCTTATTATAAATGGAAAATATTAATATAATACAATTTATTAGGTCTGTTTGCCCTTAATATAAGATAGTATTCCCTAGAGTGCCTCACGATTTTTTTTTTTGGTTGAATCTCTGATCAAGTAAAAAAGAACTCTCGTGTAGTATTTGTTGCCCTCTTAATTGGCTTTTTATTCCATCTCTACACAGTATCTTAGAAATCTCAGAATGTTCCATTATCTATGTCATCTCTTTGCTCTGTTGTGTTTCTACATATGAATTGATATATTGTCTCTCATCACTCTTTTTTGGGGGGTTGAGGTACTGGGAATTGAACTCAGGGCCACTGGACCACTGAGCCACATCCCCAGACCTATTTTGTATTTTATTTAGAGACAGGATCTCAATGAATTGCTTAACACCTTGCTTTTGCTGAGGCTGGCTTTCAACTTGTGGTTCTCCTGTCTCAGCCTCCCTAGTTGGTGGGTTTATAGGAGTGCATTACCATGCATGGTTTCTCATCACTCTTATTTAGGCTAATTCCTACTCTTAATAAGCCCTCAATTGTATTGTTAGCCTTCAATATAACCACACTCTGAGCTTTGGGTACTTCTTTTGCTTGCCCAAAGCGAAGATTTTGTTATATGCTTTATTATAATAATTATGTCATTTCCACTTAATTTTGAGTCATTTGAACGTAGAAACTGCAATTAATTTATCTTGGATTAGCAGTGAGTAAAGATACTTGACATAACAAAGACATGCTGGCCTTTTTTTAAAACATAAATTAGCAATCTAGCAAGTACATAAAGAATGAATATACTGTGTAAATAATGAATGCACTATGCTTCAAAAAAAACTAAATTAATATTAATGTCATAATTAGAAACGTGTTGCTTTCTTTGGAAAGAATTCTTTGGATGTTGATAAGCTGTTTCCAGTCATCTAGTAAGTAGGACAATTAGTAAATGCACCCTTCACAATGAATCCACTGCATGTTCTTATAAAATATAATCAGCAAGTTGTAAAATATAAGACATGTTTTTATACCCTAAAATATGATTTAAGGAAATAACTACATAGGTTGGAATCTATTAATTCAACATAAGGCTGCTCAGATCAGTATTACCAGCAGAATGAAACAACACAAATTCGTGGGTATGACCAAGTGAATGTGGCATTTGGAAGAATATTTTACTTTGTTATTTTCTCCCTCTGGTATTTATTGTAGTATCAGCTGATAATGTTAAAGTCATTCTGTAAATGAATTTGAAATTTTCAATTTTGGTTTTATATGACACATTCATGATTTCCAGGCATTATAGCCAGGCAATGTCTACTCGCTTTTCTAGTCTCTCATGATAATGCTGTGGTTTATTATTTCACTAAAGACACACACACAAAAAGCATGCCCAACTGTCAACTCATAAAACAGATGTATTTCAATAGCTTGAAATTCTTACCTAGTGAAAGGAATTTTATATTGGGGATTATAGTGATTCAGAAAGTCATTTCTAATTTTACTTATTTAATCAGGTAAATAAAAAATATTGAGAATTAAATAAAACATTGGGAAAAAAATGAGATCTTAATTTTTTCCAAAACTTGAGATTCTTTAAATACCTTTATAAACGCAATATCTATAATAGATTTCAATTAAGGTCCCCAAGAACTTCATTTTTTTTTAATTTGAGCAATTTGCAAGAATTTCTGTTTCTTTTTGAACTTTCCAAAAACCTCATATGTTAAAGTCAATGAATGGTTGCACTATTCTGTTCCTAGGAGTAAATGGAAGGTATCTTCTTATCTCTTCTCTATTTCGAACTCAGAATTTTCTAATACATATTTAGTAATTACAATTAAGAGATTCCAACAACTTGTTATAAAAGTTTTCTACCCCCCTTCCACTTTCTATGTAAATTTTGTGTTTGTAAATTTATAATACATTTAAAAAGAAAAAAAAAGCACAATTTGCATCATTACTAAAGAATACAGCTAAATAAAAAGATATCCAAGTCCTTTATTTTTTTTCTTTGGGGGTAAAATTTCTATCATATAAATATTACTTGTGGTATAAACTAATGTTGGTATACCTTGGAAAAATCACTGCACAGATGATGATTATGTGCATGCCATTAAATAAAAATTCTCTAGGTTTTTGCAGTATCTTAAAATTTCCTTTAGGTTTTTATTTTGTATCTAATTTTTAGCAGGTTTTTAAGTCAACTAACATATTTTATTGTTTTCTGGGATCCATATAAAGTGCAACTACAATTAGACATGTATATGTCAAATGGTTTTCAGAATCCCAGAAGTTAGAGATGTAACTTAAATTAGTTTAACATCTTTGTTGGTGGCATTTATTAAAAATGTTTGACATGAAAATAACCAAATGCTTAGCATTTCTACATAAACAACATACTTCAGAAAACAAAGTCAAGTATGAAACATCCTATTAAATTGTGTCAACAAAAATTTATATGATGGAGATGATTGCTGTTTCTCTGTACTTGTCTCTGCTTAAACATCTCACAGTTAAAGTTATAAATCCCATTTCAAATTATTATCTTCACTATTTTTCTTTGTGCATTAGGGTCTTTCTAGTATTTAAATCAACACATAAAGCCTCAAGTGATAAATATGCCCTGTAAAAATCTTAATAACATTAATTTATTAATTTATTGATTTGTAAACTTAAGATATCAGCAATCTGATCTCTATTTTGTTGTTGTTGTTGTTTTATGTTAAGGAATAGTCCTACATCTACCACCCTTCATGTTTTTCTCCCTTAAATTTTGGAACTTTTTTTCAATGTTTTATAATATCAAAATGTAGACTGCTTTTTTTGTAGCTTTTGTTGTTTACATAAGTTAGAAATTACATTTTTTGTCAGTCAAGTCATAGCTTCTACAAAATGTACAGAAATGTAGAAACTTTATTGTTATTATTTGCATCATTTATTCTTACAGCTGCTTTATCAGAAACCACATGTTGAGGCAAATCCTTTATTCTTGGAAAATGGTACAAATACATTCTTAGATATGGAATTTTATTTTAAAAAGAAAATCACCAACTAAAATGAATACTTATAAAAATAATTTTAACAGTTAATCAGATTTTAGAAACATTTAAGACACATTTTTTATGAACATATGATGTGCATATTTTTAAATAACCAAAAATTTGAATTTAGACTGATGCATAAATCATTGCAACACAGAGAGGTAATTCGATTGAATTTACATATGGTCATTAGGAGCAGGACAAGTACAGAGCTGGAGGACTCTAAGTAGAAGTCTTGAGAGATGGATTTTTTGGTAAACAAAGCAGAAAATTCCAATGTTAGATATGAAAATTTCATATTTTAGTAATTTATAGTGGAAATCCTAGAAACTGTGGTTGGAAACCCAAGTTGCTAAACTAAACATTATACAGCTGAACATTTGCAGTTAAGCATGAAGATCTTTATTATCAGGAGTGAATCTTGTCAGGAAAAGAACAGAGAACTTTCTAATGTAATCCAGGAACAGGTATCATTTCCAGTTATCACTATTAACGGCAAAGGGGAAAAAATCCAGTAGCAAAGGTAACAGGACTTGATTTGCTTAATTATCTATGGCTTAGATTACTCTGAGGACTTATTTAAATTAATACCCGTCACCGAATCTTCTCATATCCTATTGAAATATTTTCTCTTTGCATGGATCTGGGGCCAGGGGACAAGATTCCAGTTTATTCTTGCTGCAGGGACTGGTAGGCTATGCAATCTGAGTTACAGGCAAGGAATAATTGCCTAAAACAGGCAAATATAGTGACATTGTGAATGTGGCAGATTACATATCACATATTGTTTCACATATATTTGAAATATAAGCATATATTTTGATAATTAGTTTTGTGAAGGATGGCAATTAGTTGATTTTTATTCTTGGAAAATTTATCAAAATATATTCCAATAAATACTTCTATTAAAATGGCATATGGCATCAAATTATAAAATGTAAAATAACTCTTGCTAAGAGGCTTAGATTGTGGAACAAGTGTTTAATGATTTTGAGTTGCCTTTCTTGCATAGATTAGAAAAACTTACAGGCCAAAAAGTCACATTATTTTCTAAGTTATGAAGCAGGAATGATAGGATTCATTATGAGATGTCAAAGTATGAGACCTGATTACATTTGCACTTAAAAGATAAAGTATTTCTACAGCCAGCTGTGCATTACTTGTTTCATTATGTAAAATTTAAATTGGAAACCACCGAACATTTTAAATAAAGGCAATGCATTGCCAAGACTTTCGACATTTTATTATTTCTTATGATTTAGCTGTGTGCATTAAAAAGGAAAAGCAACAACCATAGTATAAAAAATTGTATACACAAAGTACTCTTAGATGTACTTACAAATTCTGTTAAAGTCTAGTCTTTATACCTTATTAAAATGTTCATTTTATTCTTGAAGTTCTGTTCAGAACAAGTGAAAAAAATGAAATAATTTTTATATTTATTTAATGTGTCTCAACTCATTCCATTCTAGTATATGTAAATAACTTGATCTCCAATGATCCTCATTTCCCTCTATGCTGGGTTAAGTCATACAATGAATCTATGTTTTACATGTCATGTGAGTTTCCAGGCTGCTTAAATCTTAAGAATAAAAACTAGATTGGTGCAGTATGGAACCAGGAATGGTTCATAGCATAAGAAGTCTATGATCTTTATTTTAGGTGCATTTATTTATATCTATTTCAAAAGAAAAGCAGCATGCTTAAGAATCATCCTAAACCCAAAAGGTCAGGTAAAACACGGCCATGTTCTTTTTGAAAAATATCTGTAACCTCAGAAAGTTAGAGGCAATCGCTCTAGTATATTTTGAGCTCTGATATTTTGATGCCTACATTGATCTTTTTGCTCAGTATTGTTTTGGCTATTCTGGCTCTCTTATTTTTCCAAATGAATTTTAGAACTTTTATTATAGTTCTGTGAAGAATGCCACTCGTATTTAAATGGTAACTGCATTGAATTTGTATAATGTTTTTTGTGGTATAGCCATTTTTGATTATATTAATTCTGTCTATGCAAGAATATGGGAAGTTTCTCCATATTCTAAGGTCTTCTTCAATTTCTTAAGTGTTCTATAGTTTTCATTGTAGAGATCCTTCACATCCTTCATTATATTAATTCCCAAGTTTTTTTCTTTTTAGATTATTGTGAATGTAATAGATTTCCTATTTTTTTAGCAAATTTATTATTGGAGTATAGGAAAGCCATTGATTTATGTTTGTTGATTTTGTTCACTATTTTACTAAAATTATCTTCTCTAGAAGTCTTCTGGTAGAATTTTTGTGTCTGATAAACACAAGATCATGTCCTCAGCAAACAGAGAATTTTAACTCTTCTTTTACTATTTGTATACCTTTAATTTTTCTTCTTTTGCCTGATGCTCTGGCCAGATCAGATTTTAGGATTGGTGAGACTAGGGATCCTTGTTAAAATGTTTGCTGTAAATTTGGCTCACTTTTATTCTCATCTTTTATGAAGATATTGGAAAGAAAATTAATTATTCAATGGGAAGATTAGCCAATTTTCAATCACACTAGGAAACTAATTCTACTTTTACATAAAGGGGACACATGATAAACTTAACTGGAGTCACTTCTTTAGGAATAAATCTAGTTAAAGTTCCCTGATTGATCTTACTATAAGTAATACTATGGATGATTGAAAAACAATTAAAACTAGTTTATTTTAAATTGTTCTATGGGTTAAACTGCATAAATGGTTTGAAAAGGAAAACACTATGTAAAAGCTATATGTTGTTTTCAAGATTTTCAGCTTTGATTAAATTTATTATCCATTTTCTCTTTCATAGTATCTATATGAAGATAGTCATATAGGACATAATGTTATATATTTTGTTATTCTATATACTTTCCATTTGCCATTCTCATATAAACCTATTTTATATTTTTTAAAGCATTTCAGTCTGTGATGTTTCTCATTCCTCATTTTCTCAATCAAGATAGGTAGACTATTTGGGATTTCACTATTGGGACTATGATTAATGAACTGTGTAGTACAAATACAGTCAGGCTATGATCTACCACAAAAATGAGAAAAAAAAATTATGAGACTTTGGAAAAGTAGTAGGATAAATATACATTGTGGCTCACATTAGCTTATGCATTCTTCTTTTGGTCAATATAATTTATTATTTACTGTGTGTTAGAGTGTGTAGAAATATATATATATATATATACATATATATATATATATATATATATATATATATGACAGAGGGAAAGAAAGAGCAATTTCTGTCTCTCTATGCTTAAATATTGAAAGGGAAATAACCATAAAGATTGAACATATTATGATTATCAGCAGAGAGAATAAAACTAAAATAATAAAGGTAAAATTAAAGAATTAAAAGGAACAATATCTTAGATTTTAAAAAAATCACTCTATTGCGTAATGCATGACTTTGAAGACATCAGGAATAGATAATTTAAAGATGCATGATTAGTAATTATCTAATCTGAAATGGCAAAGAAGCTCAAGAAAGCATAACACAACTAATTTTTGCTTACCTGGAAAAACAGCAATCATTCCAACACAGTGAGTGTAAGACTTAGTAGAGAAGAAGATGCCATCCATAATTTCTTTGATTTTGAGGAAAACCTCAACTGTAGGAATTTATATAAATCTTTTACAGGATAAATACAGAGAATCAGACCTATTAAAATCACAGTTAAACTGGTGAAAACAAAAAACAAAGTTGCATTGGAATCTTTTTGTTATATTAATTTTATATTCTGCTTACAGTCCATTTTCTTTTTTAACCATTGTAAAAACTGCCATTTTTCACAATTCCACAATACTAAGGGTTCGACAAATTTAGAACACTGGTAGCAAATGAAATATTAGAATCAATTTTTATGGTTTGGATCTAAAATGTCCTACAAAGCTCCTATGGTGAAGGTTTGATCCCAAATGCAGCCTTGTCAACAGGTAGGGCTTTGGGAAGTGATTGGATCATGAGGGTTGTAACTTCATCCATTGATTAATCCATTTGATGGATTAATAATTTGAATGGTCTACTGGGGAGAGGTAGAAAGTGGACAGTTGAAGCATGGATGGAGGAAGTATGTCACTGGAGGGTGGAGGTTTGAGGACGATATCTTGTCCCTGGCTCCTTCTTCTCTCTGGTTTCTGGAAGCCAGGAGGTGGGCAGCTTTTCTCTGCCAGGGCCTTTTGCCATGAATGTTCTACCTCATCTCCGGCCCAAAGCAATGGAATCTATAAACCATGGACGGTAAACCTCTAAAACTGTGATTTAAAGGGGGATTTTTGCAACTCTAAGTTGTTGTCATCAGATATTTATGGTCACAGCAATGAGAAGCTGGCTAATACAGAAGTATACATGTCAAATAAATAAAATTGAAAATGAAAAAATAGACTAGTAGTAGAGTACGGGATGTTTACTTGTTAGCCACTATTGCTTTTGTTATTTAATAATTAAGATAATAATACTGTTTAACTGTTATCTAAGTTTCAGAAAATAGGTTATTTGAGACAGGACTTCTTATTTAGGGATTAAAAACTGATGAGTAGGGAAGAATAGTTACTTTAGATTAGGTAGAGGATAGAAGGTAGGGAAGGGGAGGCGATATGGAGATAGGAAGGATAGTAGAATGAAACAGACATTATTACATGATGTACATAGATGATGATGTGATTCTACAACATGTACCATCAGAAAGATGAGAAATTATACCCCATCTATGTATGATATATCAAAGTGCATAA
Source organism: Ictidomys tridecemlineatus (assembly GCF_052094955.1). Lineage (NCBI taxonomy): Eukaryota > Metazoa > Chordata > Mammalia > Rodentia > Sciuridae > Ictidomys > Ictidomys tridecemlineatus. The sequence goes on from NC_135479.1 coordinate 108,484,726, forward strand.
ATGAATTCTACTATCATGTATAACTAATTACAACAAATAAAAAATTTAAAAAAGAAAAACTGATGAGAGGAAATGATTGAAAAAAGAAATAGTCAAAGTAGAAAAAATAACTATTGGATAACTTTTTTTCTGAGAATATCAAACAAATAGCACTGTGAGGAGATCAGGGTTAATGAGTTAGTTTTGGATGGGAAATAATCAAAAAATAGTTTTCCATCTGATTAGGTCAGTATATAGGCAATAACAGGTATTATTTTAGTAACAATTTTAAATATAAGTCTGGGAAAGTGATCAGTTCATGCCAGATTGTCCCTATTTGATCTGGGGTATACAAGGTAAGGTCATTACATAAATGACAGAAGATGAGGATAGAGATTCAGACTGGAAATGATTGTTAGAATAACTATTATAGAAATGCAATATTTAGCGCACTCTGAGTGAGGAAAAGTATTCTTAGCTAAATTCAGTGCCTTGGCATAAGATGAAAATGTTAAATACTGGAGCCAAAAATATGCAAAATTGGTGTGTGTGTGTGTGTGTGTGTGTGTGTGTGTGTGTGTGTGTTTCTGGCACCATTCAGCAGACTGAGGAAGCTGAATTACAAATTACCTTTTAAGTGTAAGAAATGCATATGATAGGTGAGAATATCACATTGATTTTCTAAGGGGAAATCTTGTAACAGAAGTTGACACCTTTTACTAATGAGTAAAAATGTTGTACATAATCATCTGGAGCTAATTGAACCCATGAAGTCACTTGTTGGTCTTGTTTGTCATGGGATTCACATAAGGGATGCTATGTCACAGTTTCTATGCCTGGAAGACAGTTATAGAAACACACTGTGAGTAAACTCATGTTGATAGTAGCACTTGAGAATTAGGTGCTGAAATTCTTCCACTTCATAATTTGCTTTTGGCACCTCTTCTTAATCTTCTACTCTGTATAAAACATAGTACTACTAGCAAACAGCATATCACAGCATTACTTGGAGATTTGTTAGGTGGCAAATTGGTGTCAACACTACTAGAATTTTTAGTACTTACAGAATGTCACAAGAAAATTGAAAAAAAAAAATAAGGGCAACTTGAAATATTCCTAAAAGAGATGCTACCACATTAGAAACAAATTAGATATTTCTATTTTAAGTAAGTGAACTATTTACTTTCAGAGTTATATTAAATGTTAAATTTTACATATTACACATATTACAAAGTAAAAGACAAAATATGTAAATGTTAATTAGGAATCTTACAGAAATTCTTTGTACATTCAGAAAGAGGGAAACCAACATCAGTTATAGTGAGCTACTTTTTAATTTATTTTTCAGCAGGGCACCTCTACCCAAATATGCATTTATTATTTAAATATATGATATGAAACAAAATATGAGAATATAATAAAATATTTTAAGTGAACTTATATAATCTTTAGCAGGACAAAAAATATTTATGGATCAAGAAAATGAATGCCACTGGACTTTAGCTTCTGTTCTTGTAGGTAATCTCCAAGATCTTACAAAATGACAGTAATTATGTTAATAGCCTTCTTCATAACAACAGTAGATGATAAATGGATCAATTTCCTGGTGTGCAGACACTGAACTAAACTTTCCTTTTAGGGCTCCAAAATTCTTATCACAATGAATTCTATTTTCTCCATGTTCATATTGTTATTATCTTACTCTTCACAGGCATTTAGATGACCATATCTGAAAAGTATTCCTGTTAGAGTATTTTCATCATGTTTCAATATCTAGATAAAATATCATTTCTATGGGAATATCTTTCTACAATTGTGTTACCAAAAGTATCTCAGTTATACTTTCTGTATCTTCATGGGATCAAGGGAAGCCAATTTGTTATTTTTATGTTCATCTTCTTGTGGATTATTTGTTTTGCTTATTGATTCATTTTTGAGAATTTTTGTCATTTTTATGTTTCATATTTGTTCTAAAAGGTCTTTTGATATTTGTGGATTTTTTCCGTTTTTTTTTTTTTTTAGTTATACATGCCAGTAGAGTATATTTTTATATATTTATATAGATAATACTCCAATCTACTTATACTAGATTTAGGGATTCACTATGATATATTCATATATGTGCATAGGAAAGTTAAATCAGATTCATTCCACTGTCTTTCTTATTCCTGTCTTCCCTCCCCTCCTTTTATTCCTGTTTGTCTAATCTACTGAACTTCTATTCTTCTCCTTCCACCTTTTGTGCTGTATTAGAATCCACATATCAAAGAGAACATTCAACCTTTGCATTTTGGGGATTGATTTATTTCACTTAGCATAATAGTCTCCAGTTCCATCCATTTAATAGTAAAAGTCATAAAGTCTTTCCTTTTATGGCTGAGTAAATATTCCACTTTGTATATATACCACATTTTTCTTTATCCATCCATCTGTTGCAAGGCACCTAGGCTAGTGCTATAGCTTAGCTATTGTGAATTGAGCTGCTGTAAACATTGATGTGTCTGCATCACTGTAGTATATTCATTTAAAGTCATTTGGGGGCTGGGGATGTGGCTCAACTGGTAGCTCACTCGCCTGGCATTCGTGCAGCCCGGGTTCTATCCTCAGCACCACATACAAAAAACAAAGATGTTGTGTCTGCCGAAAACTAAAAATAAATATTAAAAAAATTCTCTCTGTCTCTCTCTCTCACTCTCTCTTTAAAAAAAAAGTCATTTGGGTCAAAACTGGGTCAAATCATGGTACCATTCCAATTTTTATGAGGAATCTTCATACTGCTTTCCAGAGTGGTTACACCAATTTGCAGCCCCACCAGCAATGTATGAGCATATTCTTTTCTTAAAATTCTTGCCAAAATTTTTATATGTTTTGTTTTCATATTGTAATTATCTATTTATGCCAGGAATTTGTGTGTTGAAACTGATTTGCTTCCAAGAAACTTTGATTAAACCCTCTAATTCAGTTGTTTTTTTTTTTCAATTGTCCTACAAGAATGAATTTTCTATATAACATCCAGAATTTCTTTTAAAAAATAAGCAAATGTGCTCATAAAAATATCATAAACCCAAACTACTTAATCTCAACTAGTATATTTTTCATTTATTTTAACTAAAACCCAGCTCCTTCAGTGGATTATATTTTACCAGAATTCCTCAATAATATCATCTACCTTATGGGGACATGTCTCACTCTCTAGATTTATATAAATAACTAATTCAGACACAATTAATTTTGAAATGTACCTATGTGGAAATACTTCTAATACAAATTTTAAAATCATATGCACTCTGTGATTCTAATTAACTTAGTCACTCCATAAACACATCATTGAAATATGGCAACCACAGTGTTAAGTACTGTGAGTTCTAACATGATTATTTTGATTTGGTTCTTTCATCTCTCTCAGGTGAAAGGGAAGACAAATAACTGTAGGATATTTTTTTATGTACTATGGTAGAAGATTTAACACATGTCATGCTTATATAAATTGAAGAGGATATTCAAATCTCGACATTGACTGGAAATGGATTAATTTTATATTTCCTCACAATTGCCAAATTATAAAAAATATAGGTAAGACAATTCATTCATCATTTCTATGCATTTTAAATGCTCTTAGAAGGACTAGTTATTAAGGCAAAACTTATTAATCATTTTATATCAAATAAAATATACTTATAATGCAGATATTCTTATTCACTGATGCCATAAATACGAATGTTGATTTACGTAGATAATTATAACTGGAGATCAGTCACATAGCCTTCTATTCTTAGTACTTTACCCCTCTCGTATCAGAACCTCAGAACTTGAAGATTTCAATTTGGCAAGCTCTTTCCCAATGAGCTACACCCCTAGCCCAACCTTGGATTTTTTTTTCACATGAGTTAGAAATAAAGATTATATATGACATTTCCCTACTTTTTGTGTAGGCAAATGGTACTCTACAAATTATTTATGAATAATCTATAAACTCTCATTTTCTTATAGCTCTTTGGTTTGATAGTGCATTTTAAGTTCTGATCATAGACATTATCTCATTTTTAAAAGGTTGATTTCATTCTCAGAGGGTCAGAATCAACCTGTGTACATTGGGAATGATAGGATGCTTCAGTGTTCCTCTATCTCTGAGAGAAGAAAGGGATAACCACTTGGGTTTGCCTGCATCTGGATATAGTAACCATATAGTAGCTGAAATGGGGAGTGGGGAGGAATAGTGGGACACCACTGATCCCATGATAAAAACTATTTAAAAAATCCATACATCAATCCAAGTTAGACTGAGATTCTTAAATCTCCACACTTGGCTGCTACACATGATGATGAGAGCAGCCACATGGGACAGAGTGACAGAAGAGAATGCCTAGGTTTGGAATAATAAGAAGCAGCTAAGGAAGACTGTTTTAGAAATAAATTTTATATTTGTTCTACAAATTTTTCCATACACGTACACAAAAAATATAGATTGGATTTAGGAGCATATTTCGGTAGATATTACATTTCTGTAGAGGGCTGGGCCTGTAGCTCAGAGGTACAGCACTTGCCTCACACATGTGAGGCACCGGGTTCGGTCCTCAGCACCACATAAAAGTGAATAAAGATATTGTGTCCAACTATAACTAAAAAATTCTGTAGATATTAAGTAAAACATAATAAGCTACAAGAAATCCAAACCTTAAGTTATGTAAACAAGAGGTATAATATTCTATTGCATCCAATTTAGTGAGAAGCATTTTTGACAAACTATATTCCTCAATAATGGAGGTATAATAATTATGACATATAACAGAGGTGAAGATCTATATCAGTTTTTCATTGCTGTAACCAATACACCTGACAAGATCAACTTAGGGGAAGAAAAGGTGATTTCAGTTCAGCCCGTGATTGACTGTCTTAGCTGCTTTTAGTCTGAAGTAAGGCGGAACAGCATGGCAGAAGGGTATAGCTAAGGAAACCTGCTTTCCTCATGGCATCTTCGAAAAAGAGAGAGAGGGCAGAGCCAGGGCTCCAAGATCCAATCCCCAAGTGCACACCCCCATAACTCTCCTCCACAGCCAACTTGCCTATAGTCACCACACAGTTAAACTAGGATGCATTAATTAGATTGCAGTTAATATAATCTAATTATTTAATGTCTGAAAATTCCTGCAGTAACACAGGAACTTTGGGGGACACTTCCAAACCATAACTAGATATTATATTCATAGGTTTTAAAAATGTTTATTTTTAAGCTATTTAGTTGTTTTAATAGATAGGAATTAACAAATAATGGTATCCTAGAAAAGAGTAAAGTGTCATTTTAGCCAGTCCACAAAAGACTAAGCTAATAGGTAGGTGGCCTATAAGCACTTTAGTGACCAGAAGTCACACAGGTCATGCAGCTCCTTTCACCTTCTTGTGTCATCAGCCACATCTGCGTGACCAATGCTGGCCCATTTTACACCCTTTCTCCATATCAGTGCTTATGATGTAGGAAACAGAAAACAGCGTCTCCTCAAGATTGTACTGAGAAATTGAACACACATCACTTTCTCCCTCATATCTCATTGCAGTTTTTGCTGCAAAAGGGTTGTAAAATATTCTTGCTATCTAAATAACTCTAAAGGGAGCAAAAATCTTTGTCTCTTTTACTAAATGAAAAAAAAGAAGAAGAAGAAGAATATTGAGAGAATACTACCAGTCCCTATTATTGCATTCTTAAAGTTAAAAGAGACCTGTGGTATTTAATCTCTTTTAAAAAGGAAAGAAATATAAAAAGCATACCACTATCCTTGAGAATGTGGTTAAAAATTTCTGAAATTTTCCTTGAAACAAAATATATGGTGTTCACAAATGATTCCTTTTCTTCCATCTGGTTTTGCATTATATGATGTCATCATAATGCTCTTAAACTTTCTTGTAGCTTTATTTTGCAAATAATAAATTTAAATGTCAAAAAAAGGTGATAGCTTGCCTAAAAGCATATGACTCAAAGACAGAATGATGACTTAGATATGAATATATAACCTCTATTTTCTTCATCTTATTGATTATGATGGGCATTTATTTCAAAGGGAAAAAAATGAAACTACCTCACTGTGTCTATTATTTCAATTCATGATTCTCATGACTACATAATTTCATTTTTTTTCTCTTTTGAGGTATTTATTGACACATAAATTATACACATTAATGGAATTGACTGTCAGGTTTTCTTTTGTGCTTACGTGCATTGAGCAGATCCATTTCCATGGATTTCTAACTTCCCAAACTAGCACCCTACCCAGGACCTAGTTCCCTCTCCTATTTTCAGATTGACTATTTTATTGCTTTTGATTTTAGCTTCCACATTTGAACAATAATATGCAATACCTATCTTTTTGTATGTTTTATTTCACATAACATGATGTTCTACAGATTAATCCATTTGGTGGAAATTAGAGTGTTACTTTTTTATTGCTGAATAATATTCCCCTTGCTTTGTCCATTTACCTATTGAGGGCAATTAGACTCATTCCCATGTCTTAGCTATTGTGAATAAGTGTTGAGGGCCACAACCAAGTCAAGATGGCGCCTGGCAGTTTGCCAGGAGGAGTGGTTTGTGAGCTAACACCATTGAGCCATTAAGATGATGAAGATTCCTTATTGGCTGATTGCTGTATCTAGACGATGTTAATTGAAACAAGCTGTGTATAATCAGTTAGGTATATATACCTCTGCTGTCCCACAATAAAGCGGCTCCTGCTGTTTCAATCTTCACAAGTTGCTTGTCACCACCCCCACCCCCCCACCCCCGTTTATTTTGCCCAGCCAGACTTGGGCAAATAAGGCCACAATGAGATTTGTATGCAGATATCTCTTTTGTATACACACCTTATTTCTTTAAGATATATACCCCAGGACTGAATGTGGTACATTAATTAATAATCCCAGTGGCTTGGGAGCAGGAACATCCCAAGTTCAAGGCCAACCTCAAGTTATTTTAGGCCCTTAGAAACTTAGTGAGACCCTTGCTCAAAAGAAAAAAAAAAAAGGTTGGGCATGTAGCTTTGTGGCTAGAACACTTGGGTTCAGTCCCAAGTATTAAATGCCCCAGGAATGGGATTGATGATTTTTATGGCAGTACTATTTTTTACCTTTTGGAAAAAATTCCATACTGTTTTCTATAGTATCTGTATTAATTTATATTTCCACCAATAATGCATGAGGATGACGTTTCCCCTATATCCTTACTAGTATTGGTTTTTATTTGTTGTGTAGATTTCCTTTGTTTTGAATGCTGCCATTCTAACTGGGGTGAGATGGAATTTCATTATACTTTTAATTTGCATTTCTTTGGTATTTAATGATATTGATTACTTTTTTAAGTACTCATTGGCCATTTCTATTTTCATTTTTGAGAAATACCTATTCAAATCATTTGCTCATTTTTGGGTTGTATTACATAGTTTTTTGTTGTTTTGACTTTGAATTCTTATTATGGATGTTAAACCTCAATTAGATGAATGGTTCACAAAGTATTTTCTCCTAATCAGTAAGTTGTCTTTATAGACTTTGTTATTTTTTTCCTTGGATGGGTCAATGCCTTCTATTTTAATGTAATCTCGTTTGTCAGTTTTTGCTTTTCTTTCTTATTTTTGGAGTCCTACCATAAAACTAGTGCCTGCATTAAAAACTTGAAATGTTTTCCCTATGATTTCCTTTAGTGGTTTCATAATTTGATTCTTACATTAAGATGTTTAATCTATTTTGAGTTGATTTTTGTATAGGGAGAGAGATAGGGGTCAAGTTTCAATCTTATACATATGGCTAATTAGTGTTCCCAGGACCATTTATTAAAGTTGCTGTATTTCCTCCAATGTATGGTGTGGTAACTTTATCAAGAATCAGTTGACAGTAGTTGTGTAGATTTATTTATTTTTTTAACTCCATTATTTTATTCCATAGGTCTACAGGTCTGTTTTTGTGCCAAAATAATGCTGTTTTTGTTACTATGGTTGCGTAGTATGTCTTGAAAGTAGACATTGTGAGATTTGTAGCTTTGTTCTTTGTTCTTAAAATTGCTTCAACAATTTGGTATCTTTTGTGCTTCCAGGTCAATTTTAGAAATATTTTTTTTCTATTTCTGTGAAAAATATTATGGGAATTTTGACAGAGATTGTTTTTAATCTATAGATGACTTTGAGTAGAATAGATATTTTGTATGTTAATTCTTGCATTTCATGAACATGGGGCAATAGGAGTTATTTCCATCTTTTAGTGTCTTCTTCAATTTCTTTGATCAATATTCTGTAATTTTCATGAAGATGTCTTTCACTTCCTTAGTTAAATTTGTTTCTAATTTGTGTTTGTGTCTATTATGAATGGGATTTCTTTCATGATTTATTTCTCAATAAAATTATTATTGGTACCTACAAAAGCTACTGATTTTGTATATTGATTTTGCATTCTGCTATTTTCCTGATTTCGTCAGTTGTAATAGTATTTGGTGGAATCTTTAGATTTTTCTATGTATTTAAAATTGTATCATTTGCAAATGGGAATAATTTGATTTCCTCCTTTTCTATTTGTATGCTGTTTACTTACTTCTTTTGTTTAATTGCTTTGACTAAAACTTTTAATTCTGTATTGAATAAGAATGAAAGCGGGTATACACTTGTCTTGTTTTTGATCTTAGAGGAAAAGCTTTCAGCTGTTCTCCATTCAGTGTGATATGACTATGGGTTTGTCACACAAAACCTTTATCTCTTTTCCTGATCTGATTGATTCAGCTGATTTTATTATGATCAAAGGCTATTTTGTATCTATTGGTATGATTACATGATTTGTATTTCTATTTATGTGATATATTACATATGTTAATTATTGAAACATCTTTGCATACATGGAATGAAAACAACTTGGTAATGGTAGGGGATGTTTTTATGTGCTTTTATCTCACATGTGTCCTGCTTGGGCAGTGGAAATAGGATTCCCTCAGTGGAGTGGGATGGCTGAGAAAAACTAGAAAAAATAGAACAACAACAACAAAAAATCACAGGTCACTGTATTTTCAAAAGTGGGGGCAGGATGGGCAAGCCGATCAGTTGAATTGAGCTTCCATATTATGGCAAATGGAGCCTGTGCCTGCTTCATTTATATCTAGAAACATCAAAGGCTTTCCATAGAATGTTCTTCACCAAAAATGCCTAGAGGTGGGCTGTCCAGCTCCCAAAAGGTTACACCCTTCTCCAGAGATATTATGAGGGACCTTTATAGTAGAGCTGAGATAAAGGTCACATGCATTGAGTAATCTATTGCCGAGGAAAAGCCATGGGTAATTCACAATGCCAAACCTAAATCTCCCTAGCTACCATACCAAGAGAAGACCCTCATGTAATTCACGGCTGCCTTCCCGCACTTTTGAATCCTCTTTGCTAGTATTTGAGAAATTTTGGAACTACATTCAACAGGGATATTGTTCTATAGTTTCGTTTTGGGGTGTATGCATACTTGTGAATCCTTGTCAGCTTTTGGTAATAGATAACGTTGACCTGATAGAATGAATTTGGAAGGATTTCTTCCTCTTCAATTATATGAAAAAGTTTTAGAAGCACTGTAATTAGCTCTTCTCCAAAGTTTAGTAAAGTTCATCAGTGAAGCCATCCAGACCTAGACTTTTCTTCAGTGGAAGATTTTTTGTTTGTTTGTTTGTTCCTGATTCAATCTCATTATCTCCTTATTTGTTATTCACTTATTGAAGGGTGTGTGTGTGTGTGTGTATGTATTTTTTTTCATTCAACTTTGGTATGCTACATGCATCCAGAACTTAGTTCATTTACTCTAGGTTTCCCTATTTGTTAGCATAGAATTTTTCAAAAGAATTTCTAGTGATCCTTCAAATTTCTTTGGTATCAGTAGCAATGTCTCCATTTCATCTCTGATTTTATTTATTTGACCTTTTGTGGGGAGGATAATCTAATTAAAATCTTCTCTGTTTTGTTCATTATCTCTTTCTTTCATTGATTCTTAGTATTTTTCTATTAGAGTTTGCTTCATTCATTTCTGTTTTGATCTTTATTATTTCTTTTCTTCTGTTAACTTCTGTTAACTTTAGGTTCTTGCTTTTCTAAGACCTTGAAACTTATCATTAGAATATTTATTTGAAATTACCTTCTTATGAAGGTACTCATTACTACAAACATATATATAAGCACTCATTAATGTACACATATATCTATACATGTACATATATGTGTGGGGGTATATATATGTAAAATTTACCATTGAGCCACAATCCCAACTTTTTTATTTTTAATTTTGAGACAGTCTCATCAAGTAACTTAGGGCTTGGCTAAATTTTGAGGCTGGCCTTAAACTTGAAATCCTCTTTCACCAGTCTTCTGATTTAATAGGATTGTAGATGTGAACCACTTTACCTGGCAATTTAATGTTGTTTGATGTCATGATGAGAATTTTCTCTGTTTTTGTGTATTTAGAGTTCTGTTAGCCTCCTGTACCTGGATGTCCACATCTTTTCCAAAGTTAAGTAGGTTTTCTGCAATTTTAATAAATATTTTCTATGTCCTTAAACTGTATTTCTTTCTCTTCAGGTATGCCAATGAAATGGCTGTTTAATCTTTTCATATTTCTTCAAAAATATTAAATGTTGTGTACTTTCATACTCGTTTTTGGTTTTTATTACTGTCAGAACATGATATTTCCAAGGATCTCTCTTCAAGCTCCATTATTTTTTCTTCTACTTAATTGAACCTGTTGTATTTTTCAAATGATTTTTTTTAATGACTTATCAACATTTTTATTTCTGAGAGATTTCTTTTTGATTCTTTTTCCACATCTCTCTTTGGCAAATTTCTCATGTATATCCTGCATTGTCTTCCTATTTTCATTAAAACTGTTTATTACATTCTGTTGGATCACATTAAATTTTGTAAAATTAATTTTCTTATATTTTTATTAAGCATTTCATCAACTTTGATGTTTTTGAAGTCTGTTTCCAAAGAGTTCTGATCTTAGGAGAATTCATATTACCTTATTTTTTCATACTTTTTAAATCTCTTGTGTCCCTATGATGAGCTTGTACATTTGGTGGAATGTCACACCCCCTTTAATAGAGTGGTCTTCTTAATAAGTTGTTTTCTTCTCAAGATCTGTGTTGGGTATCAGTGCTTTGTTTTTGTTTTGTTGTTTATTTTTTTCTGGAAGCGATCAATTTATAGCTGGGCACCATCATGTAATTTACCTGTGCCTCTTTGGCCATGTTTTGTCAGTTTGAACATACTGCATACTGTACCAGTGTTGAAGAGACCCACTGCATCTCCAGGCTATGCAAGTGGGTAGATACTCTCTAGTAGTTCAGGCAGCAGTGGTGTACACAGTAGAGTTTGTGCAGTGTAGCTTTGATCACTTCTTTAATGGTAATTGTGGCTCTTATCAGGTGATAAGCATATCACCAGTCACTGTTGGTATTGGCTTTGTTAAATAAAAAGGACTGTGGTACTGACTGTGGTAGTATTGGTGATAGGTCTGAAACACTTGTCTTCTAATTAATTTACATTACTACAGTTCAGGTGATTCATGGGAGAGGCATGGTGAGGAATGTCAGCACTCCATGTGGTAATGGTACCATCTAGTGTTGTCAGCAGTGCATGATTAGACAAGGTGTCTGCTGATGCAGAGGACCCATGTAGATGTAGTTAAAGTGAATGTTGTGTTTGTCCTCCCTGCCACTCCTGTGAGTGTGCTTCTGGGGGATATCATATACCTCCCCCATCAGCTGTGCATGCCTAGAGCCAGGGTGATGGCTGTAGGCTTTACTCCACCATGTCTTCCATTGTAGTGCCCACCACAGATCAAGTGGGAGTTGGTTGCAGCTAGATCTGAGCAAAATTCCCTCAGCTAAGGTACTCACAGGCATGAGCAAGAGTAAAAGTCAACATCATTAGGCAAACATTCTCTCCAGTGCAATGAAATAGCTGGGGGTCCTAGAGATGAGAATATGTAGTAGTTTATGAACTTACTCTAAATAAAGACAATAGGTTCCTTCTCAAGATGGTTCCTGGCTACATAAACCTGGGTGTGCTCTGATTGAAGTGAATTTCTTTCACACAGCCTGGCTACAGCGCAGATTTCAGCTTTTCTACCTATTTATATGATTGTGAAATTTTTCAGTAACTAGGATCCCCAGTCTCTATACCTGACAGAGTTTTCCAGAAACTCTTCTTTACTTTTATGCCTGTTCACAAATGATTCCCCCTACACATGGCTGTGGAACCAGGGAAGCAGATGCTAAAATATTTTCTCTTGTTATTCTAGTTTATTTAAGGTTCTCATTTTTCTACCATTAAAATTTCAATGTTCACTCACATTCACTCACCTCAAAAAGTAGCTATACACCTATTGCTTCAATTCTTTTTGTGGGATATCAGATGAGTGACGGGTGTCTCTCATTTCTTTTGAAATTCCATAAACTGTACATTCTTAGGTTATTTCAGACAATCAAATCCCAACTCTCTTTGCAATAAGTTGTATCTGGATCTATAAGGATTCTGAATTTTAGGAGATAACATTTCATGAAGTGTACTCAAATAAAACAAAAACTTATTGACATTTATTTAAAATAAGAGGTAGCACGTACTTATTAATGCTTTTTTAATTTACATAGAAAGATGTATAAATTTCACTCCTTCCTGTCTAGTAGGAATATAAATAAAGGTAATAAAAATATAGTACTCAGTAAAAAGTAAAACAATATGGCAACAAAAGCCTGTATTACTAGAAAAAATATAAATTACTGATAATATATTTTTAAAAATCTGAAATGCTGTTTTTTATTGATCAGTTATTATGCTCCGAATTACTACTTGATCACAAAAATACAATTGTCTTATGTTAGACACATTTCAGCTTCTCTATGAAGTAGATATGTTTCGAATCAAAACTATTTACTAAATAATTGTATTTAAAAGAAACAGGTGTGTAGTGGATTTCTAATAGGAGCAGCTTTATACATGAATTCCATATATATATTGTATTGAAATGGCAGCTATTATGAAGACTAACCACAATAAGTGTTGTTGAGGATTTGGGGAAAAATGTGCACTCATATATTGCTGGTGGGACTGCAAATTGATGCAGCCAATATGGAAAGCAGTATGGATATTCCTTGGAAATCTGGAATGGAACCTCCATTTGACCCAGCTATCCCTCTCCTTGGACTATACCCAAAGGATTTAAAAAGAGTATACTATAGAGACATAGCCACATCAATGTTTATAGCAGCACAATTCACAATAGATAATCTGTGGAGCCAACCTAGATGCCCTTCAGTGGATGAATGGATAAAAAAAATGTGGTATATATACACAATGGAATTTTACTCAGCAATAAAAGAGAATAAAATCATGGCATTTGCAGGTAAATGGATGGCATAGGAGAAGATAATGCTAAGTGAAGTCAGCCAATCCCCCCCCCAAAAAAAAGGTGAATAATTTCTCTGATATAAGGAGGCTGACTCATAGTGAGGTAGGGAGGGAAAACATGGGAGGAATAGATGAATTCTAGATAGGAAAGAGGGGAGGAATGGAGAGGGAGAAGGTAGGGAATTAGCAAGGATGGTAGAATGTGATGGACATCATTATCCAAAGTACATGTATGAAGACACAAATTGGGTGTCAACCTATTTTATACACAGAGATATTAGAAATTGTGGTATATATGAATTGTAATGCATTTCACTGTCGTATATTTGAAAGATAAAATTAATAAATATATACATATAATGTGTTGAATAAACATTGTAATAAAGTAAAATTATTTTAATTATCAAAAATTTTAATTTAGGCATACTTCTAAATTATTTCATTCTTGTTTTCTAGATGGAAGAAATAAATGGGAGTTTTTTAATGTGGAAAAGATCAGAGAAAGATGAAGTAAGAAGTTGCTGACTGATTTTACTCTAAATTAAGTTTCTCCAATAAAAACATGATTTTAAAGATACAAAGTTTTCCTATTTAGCTTTCTTCTACATTCTCCAGGATTCTAATTTTTCCATATACCTTACCTTCATTATCTCTTTTCCTAATTCCATCAGAAAACTATTCCTCTAACATCATAGCCAGGAAAAAAAAGGAGAAATTTATGTTCATTTTTATCTACATTTTACTTTTTTGAGTCCTATTGTAAGATATTATCTTTCCTGTGTTCAAAAATTAATCCTAAAAAATTAATCCTATTAATTAATTGGGTTCATTGTTGCCCTTACATTTTCAAAACACTCTCAAATATCTACATCTCATTAACATTTGTCAAGATAAGAATTCTTCAAGATTCAAAACAATGCAAAGCAATTTAAAGATATATAAAGTATTAGTAATCATTCGACAGCCAATTCTTTTACATACACCCTTTCTCAAGATAACCTCTTTAAAAATATGTTTCCTCTATTTCAACTCCCCTCTCATCTCCTACATACTTTGATGCACCCGAAATCAAATCTTGTCACTTTTCCAGATCTCTGGTCAACCGCAATATGCTTAACACATTATTATTCCCATATTTCTTTCTTTGTTTTTTCTCTCTCCATCCACAATACAATGTGATCACCAATAAAGAACTTTATATTTATTTTTCTTCCACAGCTTAAAAGGTTTGTTTTGTATATCACTTCTTCTTTTTTTTGCATATACTCTTTAATTTGTTTTAATTAGTTACACATGACAGTACAATGATCTTGACATATTTTACATTTGAATCAGATGGGATATAATTTCTCATTTTTTTCTGAGTATACAGGTTGCAGAATTACATTGGTCATGCAGTCATGTATATACCCACAACAATAATAATGTCTATTTTATTTCTGCTGTTCTTTCATTCCCCCCTTCCCCTTCCCTCCCCTCTCATCACTTCTCTCTACCCAATCTAATGTGACCCACTTCTTTATCTTTTTTCCTCCTTACATTGTCATACCTGTATTCTGTATATCAAAGGGGGTCTCCTTCCCTCTTCCATGCAAATACCATTCTCCTTCCCTTCTTTATATCCATGATGAGTAAATGAGTGAATGATCAAGTGAATGGTCAAGTTAATAAATAATTTATTATTTTCCTTTAGTTTAGTAAATGGTAAAGGAATATTGAAATGAAAAAGGTTCTCAACAAACTTTTAGTAACATTGTCAATTTTATATAGATAAATGTGATCAGAAATTGAGGCATTTGCTAAAATTTAAGATTAAATGTTTTAAATGAGCAATAGATCAATAATTTTGTATATTTTCACAAGGACATGAAGTTAAACTCTCAATAAAGAATTGAATGAAAGAAAGACTTATTCATTCAGTATTGCTTATAAGGCAGCATTTTAAATCCTTATGTGAAAATGAATAATTTATTTTTGATAATATGTAAATATTCTGATTACTTTTATGAATACCATTAAATTTGGTTAAGTAACCAATTATCTTCCAGCTTGCATTCATATGAATTATTTGTATTTTATTTGTATTTTTGAAAAACTTTGAACAAAATTCTATCACATAAGCAAATCTTTAAACAGGAAAATCTGAAATGGTTGTATTCTTTATCTTGGTAGAAGGTTGGAATACATAAATTACATTTTTATTTTACTGATATCTGAATTTAGATCAGCTTTGATGTAACAACTGTTGGTTGACCCGATTAAAGTGAACCTCTCATCAAGTTGATTTAAGTCTACTCTGATGTTACCCAAGAATCTAAAATATGTGCTATTTTAAACAACCATCTGGCCTCTTAAATTCAAAACTTTATTTGACTGCAGTGTTAGGAAGCTGACTTTTTGTTTCTAATTAAATTTTGTTTTATTCTGTTTTATATAAAACTTTCTGCAATATGGCAAGTAATTTCCTTTTTAACTTACATGAATAGTTATCTCCCCACCATTAATTCTACCTTAAGAAAGCAACCATAACATTTAGAAGAAAGTCAGTCATAATGAATGCCACAACTTGAATATTTCAGAGCATTCTAAACAGAAAAAAAGTGAGAGATGATGAGGGGGTGGGGAGAGACAGAGAGAGGGAGAAAGGGAAGGAGAGAAGAGAGGGGGAAGGCAGGAATAGAGAAAAATTTATTTTTGAGGAAAATAATATAGCATGTGGTATTCATCTCTTCTAAGCAAAGTAAAACATTCTACTGAAAATCTGAGAGATGACTTATAATTCAAAACTTCTATAAATTATTCAAATTGTCACTGTCTACCTTTCTGTGCCTGTATTCCAGTGCCATTTTCATCAATTAAATTTATTAAAATAATAATAATTTTTCTGTTTCCCTCAATATATGGACAATTGATGTTGACATAACTCTACAGTGATAGTTTCATAATGCTGAACAATTATGTTCCAAATAATATTCTTCAGTAGGAGTTTATTTTATTTATTTGAGTAAACTCTCTGAAATATTATGATTGAAGCATCTCATACATTTCATATTTATTAATCAATTATATATCATGGTATAACTTGTGTCAGGAGGTGGAAATGTAGAGTTAAATGAATGAACAGTCTATTTAGCAAAAGGGTAGTTTCTGGTTCATGCTTTAATTTCAATATAAGAAAAACTATTTATCTTAATATTTAAATATTATTGCAAGGTTAGAAAATTACTTTTGAAAAATCAAACAATATAGATGCATACAAGAGTAAAATTATCAGCACCCACCTACAATGCATCATGCTTTGTGTAACTACTATGATGGTATGCCATTTATTTTCCAGATGTGCACACATACACACATGAATATATACATAGAAGAAGCATAGTTTCCATTATGACAAAATTTTTCCTACACTATATGTGTTTCTGGAACTCATTGTTTTTCTTAGGAAAATATATTCTTAACATCTATGTTAGTGCCAAGAAATCTACTAATCTGTCTGTATAATATATTTAGTGTATGGTTCCCACAATTTTTAATGTTCTAAATCATGTGTAAATGACACATATAATATTTCTGTGTAGGCATATAAATACATGTGTAATTTAAAATATCCTTGCATATTTTGCCTTTCTTCCTTTTTTATAAAAAATATTATTAATCATTTACTCTGTGGGAATTTCCTCTTGAATTCTGTAAAACTACTGCATCTAAGGAATAAACATCTTAGAGGAAGATATGGAAAATAAATAAATAGATGAAATTGATTATTATAGTTTTGATAATGTTATACTGTATGATAGAGATTTCACCACAGCAAATAAATTTAAATAATTGAAGATGTAAGCTCAAGAGAGTTCTCTTTCTAATCTTGCATGTACAGAATTTGGAAGGTGCCTCTTCTATACACACAGGAAAAAAAAAACCTGAACAAACGAAAATCAACAACTTTTCTTAGATGTATTAGAGAATTAGTGTCCTAGGATAGGGTAAACCACTTTTTTTCAGACGGATTCTCTTTTCTTTTTGCAGTGCTGTGAACTTACATACATTGAACAAGAGCTCTACCTTTGAGCTACATGCTTGAAACTTTCCTTTTCATGTTATTTTTAGACAATCTCATTAAGTTTCTGAAGCTGGCCTTGAATTTATGATCCTCCTGTCTCAGCCTCCTGAGTAGCTGGGATCATAGGCTTGTACCACCATGACCACCTTCTGTTCCCAGAACTAAAAAAATAAACAGGCAGACGCACAGAATAATAATGTCTTAGAGTGGAAACCCATGAAAAGAAAACTCTGTAGGAACAAGCACTAGATCAGAAAAAAAAAACAAAACTGTAATTGATACTGATGTAGGATAAAACTCCAAGGGGTAAGTCTTAGTGTGACCCTCTTCACCATTAACAGTTTGCCTGTGGGAGCCAGGTTTTCCACAGTGACAAAAAAAAAAAATTATTCTTCTGTGAAAGTTCAGAGGATAGTAGAGCATTTTACATGTATTCAGAGCATTCTTCTTACTAATATTATCTTCTCTCAAGAGATGCAATTTTTTAAGAGCCTAATCCACTAGAATTTTCTCAGTACTTAAAACACTGAGAACAACAATACCCAACTCTATCTTGCTCTAACCTTAGAGTAGTAGCCATATCTATTATCCTTTAGCCATCTTGTCTCACCTACAGGGAGAAAAATATACCACCTGTAAGAGAGATGCACTTATAAAGGTGACAGCTCAGGAGTTCCAGCTCGCTAATAGACTGAGACCTAATCATAGGTCTATGGAAAGTGTCCCTTATCATACTACCACATCAATAGTACTCTTGTATAATTGGGGAGAAAAAACAACGGCACCAGAGGAAAGGTTAGCTCTGACACCTACAGGTAAATATAGCCTCATTCCTTTCCAGATAAAAATAATCCTCACATTAAAATCTAATTTATTTTGTCTACCTTTACCTCGTTTACATGTCTGACTTGAAATTTTTAAAAAATTCAAGACATGACAAAATATAGTAAATATAGTTTGTTGAGACAGATCAAGCATCTAACTCACATCATATATGGCAGCAATTTAGGGATAATGGGACCAAGAATTCAAAGCAAAAATGATTAGTATGCTAAATATTTAATGGAAAAAGTGAATAACATTTACTAATGGTTGGATGACATACGCAGAAAGGTAGAAACTCTAAGAAAGGATCAAAAGGGAAGGATAAAAATGAAAGAAGCTTTAGCAGAAATGAAGAATGATTTTGATCCCATTGTAGACTGAACATAGCCATGGAAAAAAATCAGTGAATTTGAAGAAATCTCAACAGAAACTTTCAAAATAAAGATAGGAAAAAAAAGATAGATATAGATTAAAATACACAAACATTATAGAATGATTACAAAAGATGGACATAGATATAATGGGAATAACAGGAGAATTTTAAAAAGATATAGAAGAAATGGCAAATAATTTATTCAAACTTATGATAGACAATTACAGACATGGGAAACTCAGAAAATCAAGCATGATCAATTCAAAAATTTCTATACCTAGGCATGTCATATTCAAACGTCAAAAAATCAGTGGCAAAAAAATCTTTTTTTGAAAGTAAACACATGGATGAAATGCCCTACTTATACATGAGCAAGAATAAGTATTACATTGACCTTCTATTCCAGAATTTATGCAAGAAAGAAAAATAAAAGAATGGAATAATGTATTTTGTGTGTGTGTGTGTTTTTTACGATTACCAATTTAAAATTCTGTATTCATCAAAATTGTCTTTTAAAAGTGAAGGAAAATAAAGATTCTCTCAGTCAAACAAAATTTGAAGTAATTTATTGCCAATAAATCTGCCTTGTAAAAAATGTTAAAAAATATTTGGACAAAAGGAACATGATATATGTCAGAAACAGATCTACACAAACAAAGGCAGAGTGGTAAGGAAGGAGGATAAAGCAATATTGCAGTACAATAAGACTGTCTAATGATTGTATCCTAGAAAAAAAATAGCTTTTCATGCATGACACTACAATCACAAGTCCTAAGGAAGCCAAAGAGAGATCTCAGTACCTATTAAATGAGAAGAAAAGATGCATTAAAGAATGAAAGAAAGGATTTTCTATACCACTCCTCCCTGACTCTGAGTACAATGATGAGTAGAGATGTTCCTTCTTCAAGGCAGAAGGAGGAAATTAAGTCCAAACTTTAAACTTAATACCCAGTACCAAATCCACCATGGTGAGGCCTAGGTCTAAGTCCATGTACTATAATCCCTGTCCAAAGGTCAATATGTGCAAACTATACTTCTGTACCTGTCTCCATGCTTGGCAGAGGCCCAAGACCCCAGTTGGTGAGAATTGTGTTTCGGCTAGCATCACCTGAGGCTTACTGTAGTGGTATTGGGCTATGACTGTACCCAAAGGGAAAGCAGTGCACGGAGTGTAAGCCTTGGTCCTACTGCTGTACTGCATTGGTCTCAGTAAACTGTGGGCTCTACCTTTGATACTCAATTACAACATTGGTGGTCATGGTAATGCCCAACCATGGCAAATCTAGGCAGAAGAGATTCATTGTGCATTTGGGGAAATAAAAACAAAGTAGTCATCAAGTCATTAAAAACCAAGGGGTAGTCCTTCAGTGGTGAAGTACAGTGAAAGGCCAAATCCTATTGTCTCTTACACAGGAAGGAATGAATAAGACATGTGTGCACACCCAGTCCAGCCACATGTTTTTCGTAATGGGCTACCTTTTTATGAGGCATTCCCCCAATTCATTCTAAATAATACACCAACTTAAGATGTGGGACAAATTTGGGTCTGAGGCACCCTCTAGTGCTAACTCAGTGACAACGCATCTACCATAGATGTCAAACATGGACTTAGGGTTCCATTTCATGATTAAACAGTGGCAATGATGACAAGTTCAGAAAAATTAATCTGACTCATAATGTCTGACAGGAGAGACACAAGTCCAAATTATAAAAAGTAAAATAAATATCAATTCCTCGGTGTGCAGACATTGCTGTACGCTGAACACATTAAAGCATAAGCCAAGATCTCACCTAACAAAGTAAGACCAGATATCTACAATGTAGCAACCAATTATATGTGAAAATTTTTACCAGAAATTTAAAATATCTGTTTTTACAAAACTAAATACAATTCAAGAATACACAGAGGTACAATTGAGTAATTTATCATAGAAACTTTACAGAAAGATTTAGGTAACAATAAAACTGAAACAAAAATCCTTCTGCTAAGAAGTACACTAAACAAATTGAAAATGTGATAGAAAGCACTAATATTAGAATAGAATAAAAAGAAGAAAGCAACCTTAAACTAAAAGAATAAAATTAAAATGCACAGTTACAGGAGGGAAAAAAAGAAATGAATGAAGGGGCATAAAGAAAATTTATGGGAAATTTGGAATTACATGAAAATAGAAAATGCTTAGGCTATCACCATTCAAGAAAGAGTTAAAAATTCCAAATGAGCAAAAAAAAAAAATATTCAAAGAGATACTAACAGAATAGTTCACAAACCTAGAAAAGGATATATAATCCAAGCACTGGAAAGTTAAAGCTCTCAAAACTTAAATTCAAAGAGAAAATTCTCAAAGGGAGGGAAGAAACAAATATCATAAAAATTTATTAAATTTACTAGACAACAGATTTCTGGCCAGAAATTCTATAGGTCAGAAAGAAGACATGATAGATACGTACACACACACACACACACACACACACACACACACACACACTCAAAGACTACCCCAATGTGTTTATTAAACACATTCAGTAGAATTACAGGATAGAAAATGAACATACAAATCAGTAGTATTTCTGCATGTCAATAGTGCATTATCTGAAGTATACATGAAGAAAGCAATAGCTTTATAGTAGCCACACAAAAACTGAATACCTAGCTGAAAAATTTAACATAAAATATAAAGATTTCGATGATGAAAACTATAGACATTGATGAACAAAATTGAATAGGACATTAAAAAATGGAATGACATAGCATGTGTGTAGATTAGAAGCAGAAATGTTGTAAAACTATTCATATACCCAAAGTTATATAGCTTCAAGGTACTCCCTATCAAAATACCAATAAAAATCCTTGCAACCCTTGAAAAAGTCCTGAAATTCCTAAATAATGACAAAAATGTCCAAATAGCCAAAGCAATTTTTATCAAAAGGAACAAAACAAGAGATATTACACGACCTATGTTCAGAATTACTATAAAACATTTGCTTTAATTTGATATTCAATGTGCCAAAATATTATGTGTTGAGACTTGCTCTCCAGACTGGTTCTATTGGAAGTTTCTGTGGACCTTTAGTGGGTAGGCTCAGTGAAAATTCCTTGGGTCATTGGAGGTGTGCATCGAGGGAATGGTAAAACCACAGGCTCTCCTGTCTCTCTGGTTTCTGGATCATGAAGCGAATGGTTTTCTGGGCCACATACTCCTCATCATTGCCCTTTGGCATCACCAATAGAACAATGAACTACATGACTAAACAGTCTTTGATGGAAACCTTGAGAACTATGAACCAAAATAAATATTTCTCTTCAGAAGTTATTTACCTCAGGTTTTATTTGTGTAGTTTACTAACACACCTGTGGTAATCAAAACAGCATGGCAGTTAAAACCAGACACATAAACCCGTTCAACATAATAGAGAACCTGTATCTTTAATTCTAAAACATACACATCTAAAACCAACTGATCTTCAATATAATTGTTAAAAACACACATTAGAAAAAATATAGTCTTTTAAATACTTGATGTTGGGAAATCTGGATAGCCACATGAGGAAGAATTAAACTAGATGACTATTTCTCACGTTACAAAAATAAATTATAAATGGTTAGACTTAAGTATCAGATCAGAAATTGTGAAACTAATAGAAAAGAAAAAAAACAGGATAAACAATTCAGGACATTTTATTAAACAAAGATTTTTTGGACAAGACACGTTAAGCATAGGCAAAAATTTCTGTACTAATGCTGGGGGGAGGGGGAAAATTGCACAGCAAAGACTCAACAGAATGAAGGAGTACCTTTTGGAATAAAAGAAAATGCTTTTAAAGAATATGTTTCATAAGAATCTAGTACTTAGAATATATAAGAAATTCCTAAAAGCTCAAAAGCAAAACACCAAATAACCCAATTAAAATGTGGGCAGTATACAAGATGACGTTTCTTAGGAGAAAATATACAAATGGCCAACAGATGTATGGAAAAAATGTTTCATGTCTGTGATTATCAGGGAAATGCAATTCAAAACCACAGTGAGATATCTGCTCACCAATTAAAATGATGATTATAAAAGAGCACACAAAACAAGTTGTGATGATGCTGTGAAGAAAAGAGAAATTCTTCAAATTCTTGGTGGAAACATCAACTAGTTCATTCATTATGAAACAAAAACTATGAAGGTTCTTCCAAAAATGAAAGAAAAATTCCCATATGATCCAGCAATCCCACTTTGGGGTATATTTGTAAAGAAAATAAAATCAGTATGTCAAAGATGACTGCAGCACAGTAGCCAAGACATGGAATCAATCTAAATGTTCATGCACTGGTGAATGGATAAAGAAAATGTGGTACATGTAAATATTGAGATTTTTTATTATTTTGATTTTTATTATTTTGATTTTTTAATTTTATTTGATTTTATTATTTTGATTTTTTATTATTTTGTCATAAAAAATGAAATACTTATTGAAGGTCAGCCTCAGCAAGGCCCTAAGAAATTTAGTGAGAATTTTTCTCAGAAAAAAAAATAATTATAAGGGCTGATGATATAACTTAGAGATCATTAGCTCAGTAATAGACATCTGTGTGTTCACGTCTCAGTAAAACAATACAAGAAAACAACAGCAACAAAAAGGAAATCCTGATATTTGTGACAATATAAATAAAGATCATTGTGTTAAATAAGTCAGACACAAAAAGAAAAGTCTAATCTCACTTAGATGCTGAATCTAAAAAATTGATGATATAGATGCTGTGAGTAGAATGGTGTTTTCCAGAGGCAGGGGACAATGGGGCGATGGAGAAGGGAAAGTTTGAACAGTGAGTACTAAATTATAGTTCATAAATGATGTGATGCTGCAATCTGTATACAGGGTAAAAATGGGAGTTCATAACCCACTTGAATCTAAAGTATGAAATATGATATGTCAAGAGCTTTGTAATGTTTTTGAACAACCAATAAAATAAATAAATAAATAAATTAATTAATTAATTACAGTTCAACAGAAGCAAGAAGCTCTGAGGGTACCATTGTACAATAGGCTGACTATAGATAATAATTTTTACTGTATATTTCAAAATAATAGAAGAAAGCATTTTGAAAGTTTTCATTACAAAAATTTGTTAATTGAGGAGATAAATGTGTTTTCCTAAACTTAAACATTACACAATATATACCTGTATCAAACATAACATGGTGCCCCACTAATATGTATAACTTTTATTTTCTGTACCATTTGAAATAAAATAGAAGGTGCATTTTAAACTTAAAATATAGTGATAGAAAGGGAATAAATAATAGTAAAATACAATATTTCTCTTATTCTTGATTTTATACATAGAAAGTATTTAAAATATTAATGGCAAAAGTAATATATTTAGTGGTTGTAACTTATTAATAGAATGCAATGAATGACAGCATTGTTATAAGCAATGAGAGGGAAATATTTGGAATATATTTCTATATGGTATTTACACTTTTGGAATAGTAGTGTACTGTCATTTGGAAGAGTACGGGGAAGAGTATATTTCAAATAAAGCTCAACCACTAAAAAAAAGGAAAAATAGAAGTGTAAACTTAACATAATAAGAGAAATAATAAAATAATTCAAAATAATTAAAATCAGTGCATGCCAAAATAGAGTTGAAGAGAATAAAAAGAAAACTCAGAACAAGGCCAGGAATGTAAACAAATATAATACAGAGATGTTGATAATCACTGAAAAACACTAATAACATACCTATACCAATTAAAAGACATGCTGTGAACAAGGGTTAAAAACTGTTTCAAATTGAGTCTATCATATGAAATCTAAAGACATGTGTAAATTAAAGTAGGTACAAACTTGGATTGCTTTCTTCATAAAAATGTTAGTTATTATAACTGGAATAGAAATACCTAAAGCAGCTATACTCCATATCACATGCATCTGTTAACTATATGAGTTTTTATTTTTATTTTAGATTTTTAATCTGTAAAATATGATACAAATATGCAAAAGTAAATAAATATCGTACAACTGAAAATTTTTATGAACTGAAGAAATAAGTAATCACTACCAAGAATAAAATAGAATGTAGATATTTGTTTATATATATATATATATATATGTTTATATATATATATATATGTAATAAGAACTGAAACAAGATTTTAGTGTGAAGATATATTTTACTCTGGGAAGGAGATGAGCTGCTTCCTCCAGAAGTAGATGGCAGATTATTTAAGATTCAACTATCTTACTATCCCTTTTTGCTCTATCATGTTGTATTTGGTATTTACAAAGTATGTCTCTTAACAGAGATGTTTCTGTAGCTCTTTTCACCATTATCCACTATTATTAACCTGGAGCCCTCTTGGCTGCTGGTAATGTATGGGTGAAAAGAAGCATTCTGAAAGTTATGATTAAAACCATCATTCAGTGGCCTGTTTGCTGTGCTGTTTTCTGCAAGGTGTTTCTTATTTCCTCTCTCTTCTTTATGTAAGAGAGGAAGGCTGAAGGGGCTCTAGTCAGAAATGCTTTTCCTCTAAATCTTTTAGAGAAAATAGATTAGATTTTGTTAAAGCCCTTTCCCTTGGTAAGTAGACTTTTCTTGAGGAAAATATCCTGAGCATACTTCACAATGTTTATCATTCCTTTTTCCTCTGCAGAACCATGAGGTGATCTTTCCTAGAGTCTCAATTGGTGGAGTTACTCATGGTAACACCTATGAAATTGTTGTCAGCATTGTCAGATGGCTAATGACTCACCTCCTCTTACTTTGCATTGTCTCTAATAATTCATCAAAATTTACACTTACAGGTTCCTTTTAGTATTGGCTCAGCAGGGTCCATTTCAGGTACTGAGATCTTTCCTGTCTGGGACTCTCAGGATTTACCTGTTCACACCCTATAGTGTCTGTTTTATTCTGCAACATTAGTTGTGGCAATTGATTTTTCAGATTGTTTAGATTTTTTTTTAATTTTATGGTAACAAATTTCAAGCTCTTCACATTATAGAATTGGAAGTGAGAATTCTTTTTTTTATTGGTTGTTCACAACATTACAAAGCTCTTGACATATCATATTTCATACATTAGATTCAAGTGGGTTATGAACTCCCAATTTTTACCCCAAATGCAGATTGCAGAATCCCATCGGTTACACATCCACAATTTTACATAATGCCCTATTAGTAACTGTTGTATTCTGCTACCTTTCCTATCCTCTACTATCTCCCCTCCCCTCCCCTCCCATCTTCTCTCTCTACCCCATCTACTGTAATTCATTTCTCTCCTTGTTTATTATCCCATTCCCCTCACAACCTCTTATATGTAATTTTGTATAGCAATGAGGGTCTCCCTTCATTTCCATGCAATTTCCCTTTTCTCTCCCTTTCCCTCCCATCTCATGTCTCTGTTTAATGTTAATCTTTTCTTCCTGCTCTTCCTCCCTGCTCTGTTCTTAGTTGCTCTCGTTATATCAAAGAAGACATTTGGTATTTGTTTTTTAGGGATTGGCTAGCTTCACTAAGCATAATCTGCTCTAGTGCCAAGTGAGAATTCTTAATGATATTTTAAGCATGGTAGTACAATCATTCAGATAAAAAGGGTTATCAGAGTATATAAAGAAACACAATGTTTTGTCTATTAAAACTAATTTTAAATGTAATTTCTTAGGCTAAAAATAGAGGCACGAGGAAAATGTACAATGCTAACAATCAAGAAAGGCTTGAATAATTATGTTAATTTCAGACAAAGTAAAAGGCAAAGGAAGTTGATCAAAGATATAAGTAGGAGCCTGACATGTTAATAAGGGGGTAAGTTTTCAAGAGGCAAAATTTTCAGCATTAATCCATAGGCAAAGATGGCTTAAAAATATATGAAACATAAACTGATAAAAACTCAATGAAAAAATCTAGTAATTTTTATGATATTTGTAGACTTCAAGACATTTCTGTCCAAAATTTATATAACAACAGCTATAAAATATGTAACTTTATGAAAGACATGTATAATATTTTGAAATTACCTGGTATAATTGATAGAATTCTCCATTCAACAACAGAACATACATTCTTTCCAAGGGCATATAAGATGTTTATAAAATTAGAACACCTAAACTGTTAAAAGCTTCTTAGAAAATTTAAAATAATAAAAATCATATAGTGCATATTCTAAAACATTAAAGTTGTTAAAGAAGAAATCAATAACAAACAGCTGGAAAAAATCCCCAAATATTTGAAAGTGACAAAGATACATCTAAATAATCCATGCATTAAAAAAATCATAAAGGAAAATAATACACATATATATGTATGCAAACACATGAACCCAAACAAGAAGTATAAAATATAATGTATTAGAATCATTTGGATGCTATGAAAAAGATGCTCAGAGAAAAATTGTAGCCATAAATACGTGTTAGAAAAGAAGAAACATCCAAATCAGTAACCTAAGCTTCTGCTTCAAACCACCAGAGGAGAAACCAAAATAAATTTAAAACAAACAGAAAAAGGAAATTAGCAACAATTAAAAAAGAAATCTAGGGCTGGGGATGTGGCTCAAGCGGTAGCGCGCTCGCCTGGCACGCGTGCGGCCCGGGTTCGATCCTCAGCACCACATACCAACAAAGATGTTGTGTCTGCCGAAAACTAAAAAATAAATATCAAAATTCTCTCTCTCTCTCTCTCTCTCTCTCTCTCTCTCTCTCTCTCTCTCTCTCTCTCGTTTCTCTCTCTTTAAAAAAAAAAAAGAAATCTAAATTTGAAACAAAACAAAAGCATAACTTTTGAGAAAATCAGTTAAACCAAGAGCTATTTTTTCAAATAATAAAAGGTAAACTTCAAATTAAATAAGAAAAAATAACATACAAATCTTCAGTATCAGCAACAATAGAGGGGTCATCACTACTGATCTCATGGACATCAAGCAACACTAAAGGAATTTGAAAAACTACCCTGTTCAGAAATTTTATAACTAGTTACAAATTATATAACTCACACAAAAAGAAATAATCAGAATAGACCTAAATCTTTTAATGTAATTGAATCAATAATTAATAACCTTCCCCTCCATAAAGCACTAGGCTCATAGTTTTCTGGTGTTTCTACCAAACACCTACAAATGATATATTAGTTCCTGATAATCTCTTCCAAAAAATTAGAGCAGGAATAACATTTCCCCTGTCTTCTATGAGGCTAGCATTATCTTTACAGCAAACATAATAGTTTTCAAGAGGAAAACTGGTGATCAATATTTCTCATGGACATAACATGCTAACTTTCTTCACAAAATGCAAGTAAGCAATGTTTGGCAACATAAAAAATACAGTACTTCAAAGTGTGACTCATTTCAGGAATACAAGTCTACTTTAACATTCATAATGTTTAAATTATAAAATTTATAATTATAAATTATAAATTTATAATTTATTAAAGCATATAATTATATCAATAGATCCAGAAAAAAATTGTCCAACTTCATTAGAAATCTGTTATGATAAAAGATTAGAAAAATAGAAAGAAAATTTCTTAATCTAATTACCATCATAGAAAACCCTGCTAACAGTATCTTTAACTGTTTCTTAACTAAGAAAATATTTATCTTTTCTCATATTTTCTATTTAACATGAAACTAGAAGTCCTGACTAATTTAATTAGAAAAGAAAAAAAATGCATAAATTGAGAACGTAGAAAAAACTGTCTTTGTTCTTAGAGGACTTGAGTACAGATATAGAAAACTCCAAACAATTCATAAAATATTTTAAAAATAAGCTAGTTAACAGTAAGGCCTAGGATACAAGGCTGTGTCTCATTTATACATAAAGTCACATACCCACAATGAGAAACTGAATTTTAAATCAAAACTCAATTCTATTTATAACAGCACACAAAAAATACTTGGGTATATGTAGTAACATATCCATAAAAATCTATACATGGAAAACCATAAAATACCGATGGAAAAAATCAAATGAATAAATGGAGAAATATTTCATGTTTGTAGATTAGAGGATTCAATGTTAACCAATATGGCAATGCTTCCCACCTTGGCTTGAAAACATAATCAAATTTTCTGAAAAGAATGTTGTAAATACTAAAAATTTATTTGAAATGCAAAGGGCCTAAATTGTTTAGAAAGGATTTAAAACCTCTGAATTTGAGACTTACTCTAAAGTTACAATAATCAAGAGTTGGTGGTATTGATGATAAAACAGACACTTAGATCAATACAATAGAATAAAGAACAGAGAAATGGACTCATACTAGTAAATTCAACTGATACTTGTCAAAAGCATGAAAACTATTCAGTGGAGAAAGGATAGACTCAGAGTACTGTAGTCATTGGATGCTCATATGCTAAACAAGATGAACACAAACTCATTTAATTAAAAAAAAATTGTATTAAAATGGATTAATGTCTGTTATGGTTTGAATGTTTCACCCCCAAAACATGTGCTGGAAACTTAATCACCACTTCAGTAATGTTGGGAAGTGGGTGTTAATGAGAAATGACTAGCCCCTGATGGAAGAGTAAACAAATTAAGATCATTATTCTGATATTAAATGAAAACATGTGTTTGGGCCCATTCCTTCCACACTCATGTGCTTGTGTGTGTGTGTCCCTTTCTCTCTCTTTCCTTCCTCTATCTAATCCTCTCTTGCCTTTTCTTGTTCTTCTGCCCTCTACTTTCCATCATGGAATGACATAGTAAGAAGGTTCTTGCCCCTGTGAAAAGTACAAAGAGTTGTGTATGTAGTTCAGGGGTAAACTGTCCCTGAGTTCAATCTTCAGTACCTTGCCTCACAAAAATGTATGTCCTGGATTTTGGATTTCCCACCTCTAGTATAATAAGTAAATGATTTTTTACTCATTGTATATTACCTGTTATGTTTTATAGCCACACAAGATTGAGCAAGAAATAGCCCTATCTGTAATTTTCAAAAGTATAATATTTCAACAAGAAAATATAAAAGAAAGTAAATATATATGACCATGTATTTGTTGATAAATTTTTAATACAAAACCAACATAATGCCCTTGAAAGATTAAAAAATTAAGTAGGAGTTTCTTTTTTAAAAAATCTGAATTTCTGGGAAATACATTAAGAGAAAAGAATTAGGCACTAGTTGGTTAGACATATTTCCAAGAATCCAAAATATACAAAAAGCTCTTAAAGCCAAAGAAAAATAAACATTAAAAAATTAAAGATCACGAAGATTCTCAAAAAAAATCTCATCAAAGATGATATACACATATTAAATAAACATAAAAAAAGCTTGTCATTATGTGGTATTTGAAAAATGAAAAAGAGAAATCAATACATATTCATAAAAGTGACTAAACAGAAAAAAATCAAAAACACTGAAAATAGTAGTTATTAAAAGAAGCAGAAACACAGTGTTCTCATTGCTGATGAGAACATACAATGATATTGTTATTCTGGAAAACAATTTGGTGACTTTTTTGCAGAGCTAAGTATAAGTTGTAACCAATCTGGAAATTATACTCCACACAAAACCTGCAGATGAATGTTTATAGAAACATTTTTTTTCTTCCTTAACAATTGATTTATTTTTTAAATTGCTTAAATTTATTTTAATTAGTTATACATGACAATAGAATGCACTTATGTACTTCTATATATCACACATAGATGGGATATAATTTCTTTTTTCTGAGTGTACATGTTGCAGAATCATATTGGTCATGCAGTCACATATATACATACAGTAATAATTTGTTTCATTCTACTATCTTTCCTATCCCCACATCCTCTCCTCTCCCCTCCCATTACTTTCCTCTACCTAATCTAAGGTAATGCTATTCTTCCCTAGTGCCCCCCCGCCTTATTGTGAATTAGCATCCGCACAGTAGAGAGAACATTGGGCCTTTGGTTTTGTGGGATTGGCTTATTAGGCTTAGCATGATATTCTTCAACTCCAATCATTTACTGAAAAATTTCATAATTTTACATTCACAAACACTACAAATCATAAGTAAACAAAATTCTCTTCAACAGGCAAATGGATAAACAATTTTGGCACATCCATGCACTGGATTATTTAACAGTAAAAAAAATTTAATTAAAAAATAAATGATAACTAATTGCATGTTGTTAAGAGAATAATCAGTCTGAAAGTTTCCATACCACATGTTTCCATAATATGATGCTCTACAGAAAGAAACTATGGAAAGAACAGACAAATCAGTGTTTTTTAGGGGTGTGGAGAAGGAGAACATTGAATGAATGAAGTGTTACTTTTATGAAGAGTTATTTTTTATGACTGTGAAACTATTCTATTATGACTATTTTTGGCCACCTGAACAACTATACTTGTCAAACTCATGGAATTTTACTGCCCAAAGCCTTATCCCAATATTGAATGCACACTATGACAAAATAAGTAACTTGGATAAGGAACACAGCCCATAATAATAAGTGTAAAGGCCTATGTAGAACCACTGTAGTTTAGTTGAGAAGGTTTTTCTCATGGTGGTATTAGTTAGATCTGAAAACATAATATGTGTATATTGGAAATGGATAAATAAAAGGATGGTGGAGAGTTGGCTTTTTAAAATTAACTGGTGTACTATAATTTTACATAATAGTGAGATTCAGTGTTACATATTTGGTTGGGCAAGGTGCTGTCTACCCTTGATCATAGAAATTTGGGATGCCGAGGAAGGAATACCAGAAGTTCAAAGCCCAAGTCAGGTTTCTTGTTGGGTTGAGAAGTGACAGGTAATTGAAACAAGATGCTAAAATGAGCTATATAGGACTGTGCTACATTGGAGAAATCCAGAACAACTCATGTTTTGTTGAAAGTACATATTGAAGAAAAGATATAGAATTAAAACATGTATGGATGACCCTTATTATAGACACAAATATTTCCTAGTTTTATCAAATAAAAAGGCTCAAAAGCAATAATAAATACTTAAGTAGTAATGAGAGCATGTAGTTCCTGGAAGCTGGTATTAAGGCCAAATTCTAGTTTTTTTGAATCAGTGTCCCTCTAATATATTCTATCCATAATGTGGGCAAGTGTATGTGTGTGGGCAAATCTTTAATTTCTGGCACTAAATGATGCACCAAGTTATTTTTGTGTTTGTGTGTGTGTGTGTGTGTGTGTGTGTGTATATATATAAAAAGAGAAAGAGAGAGAGAGAGAGAGAGAGAATCTTACAGTGTCTTTATATAAATAAATAAAGAAATGTATAAAATTAAAACTTTTAAAAATTGAAGAATCTAAATAAAAGAACTTTTATAAATTAGAAAAATTGAAAATTTCAAGTATCAAAGAATAAAAAAAGGACTCTAAATATGCTAAGTTCAATCAGGACATAGTTTTTACTTCATGGTAGACATACTTACATATTCTTACATATATAAATATGAATTATAAACAAAATTTATACATATATTTATAAACAAGGTATTATAATATAATATGAATCAGCAACCTTAGAAAATATTTAATATATAATACATATTCAACTATACCCAACAGTCCCCAAAATATCTTTGCTGCTATTTTTTAAAGTTGGTATCCAATAACACCTCCTGAATTGCTTCAATTGTCCTGAATCTTTTCTCTAATTTACATTTTGCTTGTTTTACTAATATATTACAATACATTTCACATTTTTGAAACGTGTCATTTTCTTTTGATCGGACTCTGTTACACATTTTTTTATTAAGAATATTTTATAAGTGTCATTATACATTTTATTTATTTTGCTATTTACATCTTATTGTGAAATATCAGAAGAATAGCAATTCAAGTTTAATAATTCGGATAAATATCGCATCATTGCAAAAGTGTATTTTCCCAAATGTAATAAATAAAAAGTAATCAGTAGATTTATACTTTTAAAAATTGTGAATATTTACACATCAATAACTTTTTTCCCAATGATTTTTAGCATCTATTGCTCTTCTTTACTTGAATTACTTGAATATGATGAGTTGTAAAGGGGAGATCCTTCTCAAACTTTTTCTTTCCTTTTTTGGAGGGTGGACACTGGGTATTGAATACATGAGTCCTTTACCACTGAGCTACATGTCCAGTCATTTTTAAGTGCTTGCTAGGTTGCTGAGGGTCTAAGTTGCTTAGGCTACTATTGAACTTGCTATCCTCCTGCCTCAACCTCCAGAGCTGCTGGGATTATAGGCATTTTCCACTGTGCCTGTCTCTTCTACATTTTTTAGCTGGCATTTTTCTATAGGATTTCTACCCCCTCCTCTGTTTTGAAAGTTGTTTGACATTCATGAATTACAATGTTTTGTTAATCATTACCTGAAGATTTTTGTGATGCACAAATTGTCCTAAATATAATAATTGAGGTTGTTTCAATTAAATGAGGCTTAAATTTAGTACAAAATTCAGGTATTACTCACACTATATCCATTAGTTTCCTCAATTGGTATCTCATATCTTTTAAAAAACATTTGCAATAAAATTGTTAGCTGTAGACACTTTGGTAATGTCAGACATTTTATAACTCTCAATGTGTGTCAGGCAATGTTCTTGGTATTTTAAATATAATAACTTTATAAAATACCCAAACTTTATATGAAAATTTCTTGTATTATGCCCACTTAACCAATAAGAAAAAACTAAGCACAGCATGTTTAAGTAATTTCTTAATGCCATCAAAATCATATTATATAACTCACTGAAGAGTTCATGACAAGTTTTAAAGCCAAGAATTCTGACCCAAGATTATATACTCTCATGTATCACTGTATACTATGTCTTTATGGAATTCTTGAGTTTGTAGCAGATATTGTGAAGAGATTAGACCTTGAGAAAATAGTAGTTATTATTATTATCCTCTTGTTAGAGATACCTTAGTCTGTAGGAATTTTGATTCTAAAATGTCATACATTTTATGTACAGTATATATTTAAACTGTTGCCTTCTTAATATATTAATTATATCCATATGATCTCTTCCTTTTAAGAATTATGCATTTTGCATGACAAAAAACTTTCTTACATATAGAAAATAACAGAATAATATTTATTTTTGTGAAATAAAAGTTCACACCCCCAAATTTTAAAGTATGCATGCACTTCTCTACAAAGCAACAATCAGTATTTATATAATTCATATGATGGAGAAAAGTGTATCAGTCACTATTTTTGGTATGTCATTTGACATACAGGGTTATAAATCAGCAATTCTCTGTTGTCCTGGTTACAGAGTGAGGATCATCAGAGGGTATATCACACAGACACATATACAGGAGTACATAATATTCTACTCATATTCAAGGCCCATACACAAAGGAAAATTATATATTATTCCTACTATCTTTAAATTATTATGATTAGACCATTCATATTTCTATTCCTTATCTGAATTTACAGAATATTTCATTAAGTTCTTCTTAAGCTTGCTTTTGGCCCTACAGTGATCATAACATTTTACAGACAGTGAACTTTACATTTTTTAATATAGCTTTCAGTTGAAAGAAAAGCCACTTTGAAGAAGAATAAAAGAAACTACATTGTAATTTTACCTACTACTTTTATACATGGGATGGTGGCACACAAAAACAAATCTCTGTAAGGACTACACAACTTTGGTGATAGGTTAGGAAACTACTCCTTTCATACTAAAATTAGCCCTTGTGGTGTTGCATATTTTACAAGCTCTATGCAAAGTATGTGCTTTACACTTTTAAAACCATATAAGCAACATATCACTTTATATAAATTTGCCCAAATAAGTATTACATTAAGTAATCATTTATTTATTACTCATAAGTTGCCTTGCAATGGTCAAAAATGAAGCTGATAGCTTGTGCTCTGACATGGGGACAAAGCACACTGAAAAATATAAATAGGATTCATTCATTGGAAAAGCAACAAAAAACACTTTAAAAGCCATTAGCTTATTAAGAAAGTCTTGGCCTAATCTGACATCATGGAGATTTGGGCCTACTTTTTCTTCTATTAAATGCAGGGTCTCTGGTTTAATTCCAAGGTCTTTGATCCACTTTGAGCTGAGTTTTGTCCATAGTGAGAGATAAGGGTTTAATTTTATTTGTTGCATATGAATTTCCTGTTTCCCCAGCATTGTTTTTTGAAGAGGGTATGTTTTCTCCAATGTATGTTTTTGGTGTCTTTGTCTAATATAACTGTAGTTATGTGGGTTTTTCTGTGTCCTCTATTGTGAATCATTTGTCTACAAGTCTATCTTGGGGCCAATACCATGTTGTTTTTGTTACTATTGCTCAATAGTAGAGTTTAAGTTCTGGTATAGTGATGCCACCTGCTTCACTTTTCTTGCTAGGGATTTCTGTAGCTATTCTGGGTCTCTTATTTTTCCAGATGAATTTCATGTCAGCTTTTTCTATTTCTATTTCTATGAGAGATACCATTGAGATTTTGATTGGCATTGCATTCAATCTGTATAGTGCTTTTGGTAGTACCGTCATTTTGACAATATTAATTCTGCCTATCCATGAGCAAGGTAGATCTTTCCATCTTCTAAAGTCTTTGATATCTTTCTTTAGGGTTCTGTAGTTTTCATTGTAGAGGTCTTTCACCTCTTTCATTGATTCCCAAGTATTTTATTTTATTTTGTTGAGTCTGTTATAAATGGGATAGTTTTCCTCATTTCCCTTTCAGAGGATTTGTCACTGATTATATATATATATATATATATATAAATGCCTTTGATTTATGAGTGTTGATTTTATATTCTGCTACTTTGCTGTATTCATTTACTAGTTCTAAAAGTTTCCTGGTGAAATTTTTGGGGTCTTCTAGTAATAGAATCGCATCATCAACAAATAGTGATAATCTGAATTCTTCTTTTCCTATCCATATGCCTTTAATTTCATTAATAATTGCACAGCCACACAGTGTTTATAGAAGCATAATTTACAATAGGTAAGATGTGGAACCAATAGATGAATGGATAAAAATTTGATATATATACACATTTGAATATTACTCAGCAATAAAAGAGAATAAAATCATGGCATATGCAGGTAAATGGATGGAGTTGAAGAATATAATGCTAAGTTAAGTTAGCCAATCCCCAAGAAAACAATGCTGAATGTTTTCTCTGATATACACAGGCTGATTCATAGTAAGGAGGGGAGGGGGAACATGGGAGGATTAGAGGGACTCTAGATAGGGCAAAGAGGTGAAAGGAGAAGGTAGGGGGCATGGGTGTAGAAAAGATGGTGGAATGAGATGAACATCATTACCCTAAGTACATGTATGAATACAGGAACGACGTGAATATACTTTGTATACAACCAGAGACATGAGAAATTGTGCTCTATATATGTAATATGAATTATAATGCATTCTCCTGTCCTACCTAACAAATTAGAATAAAAACTTTTAAAAATATACAAAAAGAGCCATCAGCTTCATGAAAAGAATAGGTACTGTTGTTAAAGAAGGTTTTTCTACTAAAACTTTGTGAAAATATGATGCTTCATTATTTTTACTAAATATCATCTCACTTAAATACCTCTAATAAAAGTTTCAGAAAGGGTTGAGATCTATGCCTTAACAGTTATATAAAATAATTTACACACATGGGATGATTCTATTTATTTACTTTTTTCTGGGAACATTAAAATTTTTAACTTAAAATTTTCAAATAACAGAAAAATAAAAGTAATGTATATCTATTTGAATATGTA
Organism: Ictidomys tridecemlineatus; assembly: GCF_052094955.1. Taxonomy (NCBI): domain Eukaryota; kingdom Metazoa; phylum Chordata; class Mammalia; order Rodentia; family Sciuridae; genus Ictidomys; species Ictidomys tridecemlineatus. The sequence continues at coordinate 108,521,019 of NC_135479.1, forward strand.
TTTGCCAAACTGAGAAATGCTTGAGATAGGAAGATAAAAATTTACATTGAAAAAAGTTAGAATTGAAATAAATAGACTAAACTTTGAGAGTGTTACCACGATACACTGTCAAGATTAAAGGCATAAATAGTTCTATGTTTTGAATGAGTTTGGAGAAATACAGTGTTATGGAAATTAAAAATAATCAGAAAATTTAAAATAATCGGGAAATTTAAATATTCTAATTCTGAAATAAATGAACAAGATGCTAATTATTTCCTATGAAGACATCTATCACAGCTACTTTTTTTTGTTAATTCTTAGAAAGCCCCATGCTACGTAGACAATGTTAGAAAATTGATGAGTTAATAAATAATTCATTTTTAAGGCTAGTCTGTCAAATAAAACATTAAAATAGATTTCTTATGAAAATGGTAAATGCACTGCAAATATATCCAATTGAAACCAAATTATAATGTCAATATTAAGAATTTAAAACATTAAGGGTTAAAATTTAGAAGCAGACAGTATACTTTGTACATGTTAAGGTTTAGACTATATCTCATGTTACATATAGGTTAATTCACATGGTAAAGCAAAAACTAGATGATTCATAATTGGGACACATATCTGAGAGCAATAGGTGAGCACACTGACACATTTTCAATGATGAGGACACTTTAAAATTTTGTTATATGTATATTTCTGAGTTTGATTTTATAAATTTTCAGGTGCACATTCTGTTTTTAGAGAGGAAGTAAATCTCTCTTCCCATTAAAATTTCTCAAGAGATATATGTCATTCCCTAACAGATTATGTGAGATGGGTTTGATCATTTAAAGAATTAAAAGTATATTAGAAGACATATTTGAATAGATATGCAGTGCTAATTATTCCCATACAAATGCAATTTTTGCTTCTGTAAACTTTCTGGCATCTTGCTAAATCCTGATAATACAACTATGAACAATATATGTCTTATTTTCCTCAAAAGATTCAAGACATACACGTAAAGAGATATTTGCAGTAAAATATTAGGTGACTGTGTATTCCAAAAATCGGATGGTTATATGTCCACAGTTCTAAAAACTAAATGATACTCTTTGTCCTTAAGTATACTAAAAAAAAAAAAAAAAAAAAAAAAAAAAAAAGGCAGTGAAACTATATCCTCTATACTTAAGGTAGTTTCTAGACAACATTAAATTTCTGCACATTCCTGTGACTTCCTCTTTAAGGCATCTGTTTTGTTTTAGAATAAGAAGTAAAGTTCTAAGCTGATTGTGTCTCTAATGCAACCTTGATCATGCTCTGACAGACTGACTGCCTTTTGGTTGCAGCTACTCTTTCAATCTCAGTACTCCAGTCTCCCTATATGTTCTTTTTTTTTGTGCGGAGGGTGGGGTACCCAAGGATTGTGTTTAGGGACATTCAACCACTTAGTCACATCCCCAGCCCTATTTTGTATTTTATTTAAGACAAGGTCTCACTGAGTTGCTTAATGACTTGTTTTTGCTGAGGCTGGATTAGATCCTCCACTCTCAGCCTCCTGAGCTGCTGGAATTACAGGCACTGTGCCCGGCAACTATGTATTCTTTTAAGCTACAAAAATATCCTTGCATTAAATAGTTCCCTCTGATGAATTTAGGGATATAGAGTTTAGCTTTTATTTAAATCATATAGGAATTGGTAGCAAAAGTGAATTGTGGATAAGGATTGTGATTACCAACTGATTTATCTCGTGCTTAAGGAGCAGAGTGTGGTGAAAGCTCTCAGAAAAAAACAGAAAATAATCAATATGACTTGGCAGACCAAGTTATTTGATGTCAAAATAGCTCATTAAATAATTGACTGTTATCAAATCTAATGAAATTCAAATGAAAGCAAGTCTTTGAGGGGCACATCTAGTATCGTCGTCAGCACTGTTATAAATACTAAGAAGGAAGTTATGGATTTAAGGACTGTAAATTGATACATCAAATTTTGATAGCAATATGAAGAAAGAGAACCACAGCTTGAATCCATAAATTCTTGAGGTTAAAAAAAGAGCTGAGAGTACTGAGAAGCTGGTCTTCCTGTGAAGATGCTTTTCTTTCTTTCTTTAATTTTATTTTTTTTTTTACTTTAATCTTTGAGCTTCAGGGCTGTGGGAGCCAGAAGCAAAAATCACAGTAGAATGCAGGCTTCCATTAGGTACAGAATAAGGAATTTCTTGAGAAAGTTTGAACTCAGAATTTGAAATGGTTTATGTAAAAAAAATTCTAAGAACACTGAATATTTCAAACCTCGATCTCCTCTGAGTCTCATTTGTCTGGTAAAGCTGATTTATTTTCTTGTTAGAAGATGTTTTAATTATCTAATATGAAAAAATACTGCCCCAAAAGAAAGAAGCAAATTATCCTCATTATTCTCATGATACATATTCACTACTCTTTGATTTTGTATTTTTCTCCCTAGACATATGATTAGACTCATATCTCAGCATGAACTACATGTCCATTTACAAAGTCAAACTGAAAATATATAAAACATGATTAAATAATATTGTAATTTTTATTAGCCCAAATTTGGACAATTTGTGGTAGAAATGAATCGTTAGTAGATAAATCTAAATACACAAAAATATAATTTAATTTAACTGTCAATATTTTTGAGCATATCTGTTAAGTTTAATGTGATAGTTCATGTAATGAATAATTATTATAATTTCCTTACTCAGAATTGGAAAAATGAAATGATTGTACAAGATCCTGGAAGTCTGCCATGGTAACAGAGTTCTTTTACAGGAACATATTTTTGGATTTGAGTAATTGATCATCAGTACTAAATAGATGGACAGGTCACAAAAGTTCATTTCAATTTATATAAGATAAATAATTTCAGTTCTTTTAAATATGGCCACTCTCATAGATCACTTACATTTAAGAGTTCTGTTTCAAATACACTCATCCTGAAGGGGAGGCATTAAGGAAGGATAATGAAATAACAACATAATTACATTTTTTTAAGTGTTAGTTCTAAATTTCTCAGTTACCCATGAAAAGAATTACTTAGTATTTTGAGTTATTAAATTTTGAAAACTGAAAAGCAATTACTGATAATCCATAATAAAATTGTGGTATTTCAGTCAGAATAGAATAATATAGACAGATCAGCAATTTTAAGCAATACATTGCTTGTGATAGGTCTAATAAGATCTAAATCTTAACAAATTCCCACAATGCCTTTTGGATCCATAGGATTAGAAATGTTGTGATAAACTTGCCAACTCAAGATCTTTGGAATTTCCTTTCTAATAAAATAATGAAACAAAATGAATCTATGATCCCAAGGAATGAACTGATTAGTACCATCATTGCCACTTTAGAAAATTCTTCAAGTTGTGTAATCATTTCTATCATTCCACTGGATAAATTCTACAATTTGAATATTGAAGGGAGTTGAAGAAGGTAAGTGATTGAAAAAACAAAAAAAGAAACACAATGTCAAATTTCAATTGTAGCTGCTGTTCAAGATGAAGTATCTAAATTGAATTTTTTCAATAAAATACAAAATTTTATATTTTGTGGGCTGTTGAAACATGACATATGCTTATAATTTCTTTTTTTTCAGTGTAATTTCTATGATAAAGTTTTGCTTGTGGGACATTGATGCTCCTTCATAATATCTCTAGGCTCTGTGAGGACAAAACCATAAACATCTAAAACTAATAGACTATTCATTTCTTTTTCCTTTTTGTTTGCACTTGTAATAAATTGCCTGAGAAATAGTAGGGGGAAAAATCTGTCACATTAGAAGAAGCCCTTAAGTGGGGAATGTGAGTAGGTATTTTAATCCAGAATTTAATGAATCAATGCTCAGCAGTTTCTGGAAAAAATAATGGTTAAACCCTTGTTTTGTTTAGGGATACTCATGATCTATCCAGCAGTTTGTTTAAACATTGCAGAATTGTGCCAATATATTCACGGTTTTCAGGACCCTCAAGAAACATAGATGGGCCTGGTGTGGTGGCACATGCCTAAAATTCCAGCACTCAGGAGGCTGAGAGAGGAGGAACATGAGTTCAAATCTAGCCTCAGGAGCTTAAGGAGGCCCTAAACAACTTGCAAGACCCTTTCTCAAAATAAAATATATTTTTTAAAAAGGGCTAGGACTGTGTTTCCGTGGTTAAGTGCACCTGAATTCAATCCCTATTACCAAAAAAAAATTTTTTTTAAGTTAATTTAAAAATTTTTTATAAAGTTCTCTCTGGAGGTTTTTGTTATGTGCATCTGGAGACATCACAAATATTGGGGCCATGACAGACAAACCTTCTCACTGACTGAAGTTGAGCAGAATGTGACCTGTTTCAGACCCATATTAGCTCTGGAGGATTTTATATGTTTGCCAAGAGGCCTGACAAATAGTAAAGCCTCCAAGGTCAAGAGTGAGCAACTGTACCACTGTGAAGGTGACAGGGCCTGAGTGATCTGCTATCTTCTCCCCAGGCAACTTCAGATCTGGCCACTGCATGAAACTACATCTGACTGGTGTTTCTCCAATCATAGAAGGCAGATTCATTCCAGAGGCAATGTCCTCCACTTCTCTCCCTGTTGTGATCCACACTCCCTGTAGTATGAAACTATCAGGGATTTGTGTCAAAGAGATTCCCCAATGCTAAGAGTGTTTTGTGTGGTTCCTAGGTCCTTAGTCAATACATTGAAGTTTCTATGGGGACACTCAGGTGTGTTTCTCCTGGATACTTTCAGCCCCACAGCAGAATAGTGTCAAACAGTAGTTTCTCAAGAGCACTTCTAAGACAAGTGAGGTGGTGCACACCTGTAATCCCAGTGGCTCAGGAGGTTGAGGTAGGAGGATTTAGAGTTCAAAGCCAGCCTCAACAATAATGAGGTGCTAACCAACTTAATGAGACCCTGTCTCTAAATAAAATACAAAAGAGCTCTGGTGCTCAGTGATTGAGTGCCCTTGAGTTCAATCCCTGGTACCAAAAAAAGAAAAAAAAAAAAAAAAAAAAGGATCACTTCTGACTGTAGCACTCTGAGCATTTGCTGAGAGTTATAGTGAAGTTTCTTCTCTAAAGCTTGCTTATTGTGCAGACTCTAGATCACTTATTTAATTAAAAATTTGTCTATAGGGTTTAGCCTCTTGTCCCACAGTATGACTTTCTTTCACATTTGAAAGACTTCATAAACTCTTTCTTTATTGCTGTTATTTTTTATCTCATTAACAAATATTAATGAAGGTTTTTATCATAGAAAATATGATAGTTACAATGGTGGTTCCTGAACTTCTAGATTACAGTAGTTGGCTCAAGAAATAAGCACCTACTCTAAACTAGAGCAGGTATTGATTACCTTAGTATTTCTATAATATGAAACTGGATTGTGATTTTCCTTCTCCCACTTTTAATTCTTGGTCATAATGGTATAAACTCAGAGCAGCCTGTGTCTCTACCTAGTTCTAAAACCTAGCCTGAAAAGAAAAGCCATACATGTTGACAAAGAATTAGTGAAGTTATAAAACTGAGTGATAAAAATAAGTTTATTGCTTAATTTTTGCTTAATTGTGAATTGGGATTCTGTTTATTGCAATTAGATTTCCTGAAAAAATGTAGTTTTACATCTGGGATTATAAAAGGAAAAATGTGAAAAACATCTCAAATATTGGAAATAAATGAATAATTAAATATATTTTTCATAAAGTCAGTAAGCTTTGTGTTTATAAAAATGGCATGGTATTTAATTTTGAAAGTAAATATATATTTAGCAAAGTATTGCTATCTCACACATACACATTTACTTATATCTAAATTTAAGTTCATTTTACTTCTATAATCAGTAGCATAATTATATGATTGGCTTCTAATTGGACTGTAGTAATATTGCATTGTCATTTAAATTTAGTCTTCTTGTATCTCAGTATACTTTCCAAAGTAAATGTTTCAAAACCCAGTTTAACTTTGGGACTTTTGCAAGGTACAGTAACATCAAATCAAGGGAAGCAGCACATAATTTCAACACTGTGTTTTGGCCTTTTCTGGTGCCTTCTCACAATGGAGACTGGGAGCATTAAAAAAAATATGGTAAGATTAATTTTAGTGGTGTTGGGACTCTTAAGCCTGTATTCAGTTACTGGATAATTTATTCAGATAAATACATATTGAGCACTGTGTGAGCATCATATGGTCTTCTAAGATACATTGGCACATCCTTTGGGAGTAGATACAACACAAAACACACACACACACACACACTCACACACACAAATAAATAAGATAGCTTTATATATTTTTAAAGAATAAAAACATAATAGTTATGGATCACTATTTCACTTAGTATAATTATCAAAATAGAGAATTTGTTATTCAAGCAGTGATCTGCATAAAATAAGGGATATTTCTAGGCAAGTATCTGAAAAGGTTGAAAGAGCACTTAGGGCAGGGAAAGGGGCAAATGCAAAAAAACAATAAAAAACTTGGAGAGTTAAAAAAGAGAGAGAGAGAGAGAGAGAGGACAAAGAATGGGGAGGGACCTCAATGAAAATCTGATTGATGAAGAATTCAGTATTCAGGAGACCAGCTTCTCCAGGGTCTTGCAAGTCACGCTAGCAAATTAAATAAGTTTGTATTCATTTTTGGTTTTAGTTAAAGAAAATTACATATCTTAAGATGAAAATACAGAAGGGGGAATGATTTCAGAACAATTCTTTATTTATCAATTTATCTGGTGCTGATGATCCAACCTAGGGCCTTGTATATGCTAGTCAAGCAGTGTGTCACTGAATTACATACAATGTCCAGAACAAATATATTCGACTTACCTGAAAATTTAAATATACTTTGAAACCAAATAAATTATTATGTGTAAAAGGAGATCCTAAACCATAATGCCTCTTTTTTTATAACCAATAGGTACAACATGACTAGTATAATTTAATTACTTAAAAGTGCTTCCAAAGTTTATTCTTATACTTTAATTTTTCATAAATCTATTTGTTATTAAGTATTGACCTCTAATTACTTTCAAAATATCTACTAAAATTTATATTTCTGAACAAGCTTAAATGAAATCATAATAACAATCAATAAATATGAGAAAAATAAAAATATTATTTTAAAATTTAAGTTAGTTTAAAATCTTATTTTATTTTATTGTGTTGCTGAGGATTGAAACTAGGGCCTTGTGCATGTGAGGCAAACATTCTACCAACTGAGGTATATTCCCAGACCTAGTTTAAAAATTTTAATATTCTTCTCTATTTCTGGTTTCTAGCAATATGTCTATATGGACTTTATTAGTTGCAATGATTAAATTTAAGTTTTCATTTTTTTCACTTAACTTTATAGAAGTTTTTCACATTTTCATTGTCAGTCTGATTATATCCATTCTACACTGAAATCCCAAACTATATTAAAAAAACACTGTTTATTATTATTTCATCAATGTACATTATATTTCCACAATCAATACAGGATATCTAATGGTAATTTGTAACTTATAATTCAAAATCAATTGAATTCTTTTGAGACATAATCTTTTCCTTAGTAGATTTGTTTCTAAATATTTCACTATAGACCAGTTAATATTTTCTAATATTTTGATATGATTGCTAATTTTATGATTTTGATATAAAATCAAGGCTATATATGTTCTTTTAGCACCAATTTAAAATTTCAAACTTCAAATGTGCCACTATATAGAACTTGATTGGTTAGAACAATTTAATCTGTTCTATACGAAAAAGAATACATATTCAAAATGTTTCAAATGCTATACTATATTTGTACTTTCCCTAGTTCTGTTATGATTGCAGAATGAATATACTTCATTTCGATCTGTTACTTTAGAGCTGAGTCTTGTGGGTAGGAAAGAAAGTAATAATTTCTTGTCACAGCAAGCTATAATTACGTGTATTTATATTTAACCTTTGTAGATACTACTCATTAAGTCTAACTGCACTTGCGTAGTTTACATTCGATACTCAACTTTTGTATAATGCCTGTAATGACTGTGGTAATCTCTGACTTAGGACTGTCTTTTTTTTTTTCTTTAAAAGTATTGCTTCAATGTCAGAATGCAAACATCTGAGAACAATGTTTTGGGTGGTAACTATATATTTTTTTCTACTATTATAACAAATTCAATTATGTGAGCAATTCTTTTAGAAAATATCTTCTCTTTTATTATATAATTGAAAGATAAGAGTGAATAAACTGATCCTTGAGCAAATTTTGAACATGAAGAACGGAAGTGCAGCCATTTAAGGGAAGTCAAATTGACAAGATAATCAGGTTTGAAGAGTAAGGACGAGGACAATAGCTATCCTGTTCTTCACATTTCATATTGACAGGATTAAAAGCTTCTCATCAATTAGTTTTACTGTCATGACCTCAGAAGCAAAGTAGAGCACATCATCAAGAAGAAATCTCCATTACTTTCTAAGTAGCTGATCTTTTCCTTTCACTATCTGTCATCACCCCTGTGTAAATTATATATTATTAACAATAATATTTTACAGGTTTGGGAAACTTGAAAGGAATTTTGGTACCCTGACATGTTTCTCAGGAGCTTATAAGTGAGAGTATGCATTATATTTAAGCAATTGTAAATGCTTTGACTCCTTTATAAATGATTTTATATTTTGTACTCACTTTTCTAGTGCATTTAGTGAATTAAATAAAATAAGTAAATAAATAATATTTAATGAAATAAAAATATTAATGGAAAATGCTAGAATCAAGGGTCAATGATCAGGATTCATTTTTGGCTAGTTATGGATTATTGTGTCATTTATTAATCATCTTTCCCTTACTATAAGAAATACATGAGATAAATCAACTTAAACAGAAAAAAGATTTATCTCAGAGCAAAGATCACAGTTTTGGAGGTTTCAGTTAATGGCCGATTGGCTTTGGGCCTGTGGCAGCGGGACATCATGACAGGAGCTGATGATAGAAGAGACTACTTGACTTCATAGCAGAGCATAAAAGAGAAGGAAGAAAAGACTGATATTTCATGGTCCCCTTTGAGAGCACTCCATAATAATCTGAAATCGCTCCACCTCTTAAAAACTCTGCTACTGCCAAAGGGAAGACCACAATTTTAGCACATAGACTTTTGGAGAACATTTCAAATTCAAATTGTAATAATATGTTGATTGATATAGACAAAAGATTTTATCTTTTAGAAAGAAAAATAGATGGTCTGTTATAGTAAACTTAAAAGTATTTAATCTGACTTTACTTCTGATGATCATTCTATTCAACATTTTTATGTTTTTAATGTATCATACTATTTCAGGACATCATACTTGGCTATACTATTACTCTTCATCATAACATTCATATGTATATTAAATATAAAGATTTTAATGTATATATATGTGTGTGTGTGTGTGTGTGTGTGTGGGTGTGGGTGTGTGTGTGTGTATACGTGGTTGATATTAATATCATGATCAATGGTTGCCTTGATTTTTTATGGTAATATGTCTCCTTTCTGGTAAATATAAAATGATTTTGTTTTGCATCTATCTAGTTTAATTATTTTCTTATTTTTGTGATACAACATGAATTTATTTTTATAACCATTATTAACATATACAGGGTGTGATAAAATAATTGGGCAAAAGCTGACAACTTCAATTGATAATATATTTTATGAAAAAAAAGTTCATAGGGAACAATAGATTTTCCATCTTGTTTGCTGCTAATCAGGTTTTTGCTAAGATAAATCTTACTTTCGTTATCTTGTAGTAGGCTGGAAATGACTAGCCTAATATGTATTGCACACAGTTTTTAAGTGTCTCCTGTGTGTATGTACCTAAATGGATTATGTAAATTTTCCATTAATCCTGCCTTCTCTAGTTTCTTCTTACTTCTCACTTTCTCCAGCTGTTTTCATAACACATTTGGGTAAAAGAATTCACTGTGAATAAAGCACTAACATTATCTATTAAGGTTAGCTACTTTGTAATTAAATTCTCAGTTTATTTCTCAAGGAAGATTTATGTTAAATAAAAGCCAAATTAGATATCATCATTTAAAATATTTAAAGGATTTCAATAATCATTAAATATTGGAAATTGAATCAAACTATAAAGAACAATAAAATCTTCCCCCAGAGTAAAAACATCTCCAGTTTCTTGGACTCAAAATGAGTCAGTAAATAAACAGTAAGTAAAGTGACAAGATTATACAAGCATGACTTCTAAAAATTATTCTTGGCTCTGATCTTTTAAGATAGTGTATGGGCCACAAAACTCTGTAGATCCTAGAGTAGACAGACACGTACCCCTGTGCCCAATTTGGATGTCACCATATAGGATAATGACAAGGAAAATCCCTGGAGATGGAGAAAAGTTCAAAAGAAATACCTTCCATAAAGTGACACCTGACAAGAAACTTTCTACACTCTTAAATATTTTAAAGAACTCACATCAAACCAGCAAGAACCACTTTCAGAAAATAAAGAAGAAACATTAAGTTGTCATATGAAATGAACATAATCCTAATGTGAAAACCTTATTAAAACATTATAAGAAAAAATTACAAAGTAAGATTCAACATGAATTCTGGTGTACATCTTTGTCTAAACTGCTAGCAAATAAAATTCATCATTTTTTTAAAAAGATAAAGCAGCATTGATTTGAAATATCTGATTAATATTTAAGAAAATAAAATAATATTTAAGAAACAATCAATATAATTCTTTATATTAACAACAACAAGAAAGACCAAATAAATGTAAGATCATTTTAACTAATAGAACTTTTGATAATTTCTTCATTTATTTGTGGTAAAAAAAAATCTTCTCTTGAATAAAGGAGTGAAAGATTTTTTCAATGTTTATCAGGCATCTCTGTAATCAAATGATCAGTGATACAGAAATTTAAATGCAAACACTGAAAGAGAAGATAAATTATTCTTCTTTTTCACTGAGCAGAAGTTTTTAATTTTGAAGAAGAATAATTTATCATTTTATGGTTCTTTTCTTTATTTTGACACAAGAGATTGAATCCAGGGGTGCTTATCCACTAGCTTCACCCTCAGCCCATTATTATTATTATTATTATTATTATTATTATTATTGTTTTTTTGAAATAGGATCTAATTTCCTTATGGCTTTGCTAACATGCTGAGGCACCTTTGAACTTGTAATCCTTCTGCCTCCTTTATTCTATAATATGCTAAATTGATTTAATCAAGTAATTGCACTATAAATTCTCTGATTTACTTTTAGTAAATAATTAATATATTAAAATCATATCATATTGTATTACAACAGCTAGTATCTCAAATTCTATGTTGACTATAAGTAGTAAGCATGAGGATACTCACCTTGTTCACAATCTTATGAAAAAAAATCAATATTTCAAAATTTATTAGGATGGTAGCTAAGTATTTTTTAAATGTTAGAGCATGTGTGGGCACCCGAGAGAGATAAAAATACAGTAAGAGAGATGTTTACAAGTGTTTTCACCAATGGTGTAATTGAATAAATGAAATGTACTGGGAAGTTAGATTAATCAAATTATGTTATGAGCATGCTCAAAGAATTATAATACACCAATAATAACAACAAAAGAGGGCCAGGCACAGTGGTGCATGCCTGTAATACCAGCTTTTGAAAGAGTGAGTCAGGAGGATTCTAAGTTTGAGGTCAGTGTTGCCAACTGAACAAAACTCTGACTCAAAATAAACAAAGTGAAAAATGCTGGTACTGTAGTTCAGGTTTAGTCCCTAGTACCAGAAATAAATATTAACCATGGAATCAGAGAGGGCCAGAGAGGCAGCACAGCTACAGTTCAGAGTGCCAGGAAGAGGCTACATAATCTGCGATTATCTTAGAACCAAACACCCCACTGATCTTTTTTTTTTTTTTTTTTTAAAGAGAGAGTGAGAGAGAGGAGAGAGAGAGAGAGAGAGAGAGAGAGAGAGAGAGAGAGAGAGAGAGAGAGAGATAATTTTTAATATTTATTTTTCAGTTCTCGGCAGACACAACATCTTTGTTTGTATGTGGTGCTGAGGATCGAACCTGGGCTGCACGCATGCCAGGCGAGAGCGCTACCACTTGAGCCACATCTCCAGCCCCACCCCACTGATCTTATCTCTCAGAAGCTCAATTACATGCCAAAGAGATGGAGTGGTTTAAAAGCATGTATTTATTATGTTAAAGAAATGTACAAACCCTGTGAAGTAAGCAATTCCTTGTTCTGGAATCCACCTTTGAAAAGTGCTATTCATATACATAATGGCCAAAGTCTAAATAACCTACTTGTCTAGCAGTAGGGAACAGCTAAAGTGTGACATTGTTATAGCACACTATGTAAATCCATTTCACAGTTAAAACATGATGAATTGATTTATACTGACTACCGTGGAAATATCCTTGCAGATTTGTTGTTGAGAAGAAAATAGCATTTTGGATATAATATAGGTTTTGTATATAAACCCCTCCCCAGTACTTTGTTTTTTCTTTTTAAAACTTTCTTAAAATTTTATTACTTTAAGCATACAGGAGGTGTTGGTTATCTTTTTTTCTCCAAGACCTGAAATAAAATGACTTATGAACTTGAAACATGAAATAAATGAAAACTGATTTTGAAATTAAATTATTAAAATTTGAACAATGCATAAATAATCTTTACGAAAGAAAATATCTGTTGATATAAAAGGTGAAGCATAGCATAATGAGGGTTTGGAATGTTTATTATTAGTTCAACTATGTAACAAAATATTAATTCTGTATGGAAAATTAGGAACTTTCATTTATGGGATGAGTCATGTATTCTCCATCTCAAGGAGAACATCTTATATATGAGTAAATCTTATATAATTTGATTTTTATGTAGACACAGTTATTAAATTTTTTAAAAAATGCAATTTTATATATGAGCTGGGAAATATTAGGCAAAAAGTAAAAAAAATAATATGTTGAATAAGTCTTGAATAAGAAGTAGGCATTGATAAATTTGCAGAAAAATTGAGAAATAATTCATTTTTCACTGTTAAAAAGTAAACATCATCCTAATGATCAAGAATTTGGTAAAAATAATATACTTGGTGAAGAATTAGAACTACAAATTTTAGGATGGAAGATCATGGATTACATGTTTCTAGTTTATTCCAAGATAATTTAGAGCATCAGTGCCTTTGCATAGATAATTTGTTCTTTTACAATAACATATTTGCTAACAAGTTTCAGATAAAACACAGGAGTCACATGGACATGATGAATTGATCGAGTTTCTTTGTTTAAATCTATTCCTGTTCATTTAAAATAAATATGGTTTGCCATCTACAGTTTGTTTTACTGACTACTTCTCCACGTCCAGAAGTAACTATGAGCCAGCTTTGATTCTGGTGTTGTTTTTGGCTTTCATCAGATAATTTTTTTCTTCTCTACTAAGGATTAAACCGAGGGAATCTCTTACTATTGAGTTATATAGCAAGCCCATTTAATTAATTAATTTGTTTATTTATTTATTATTTTGAAACAGGTGTTCCTAAGTTGCTGAGGTGACTTCAAACTTTTAGTCACTGGAATAAGAGGCATGCACCACTGTACCCAGCCCAAATAAACATTTTATTATGATCCTTAGCATTATTAGATATTACCCTGAAAACACATTTAATTTCATGTGTGTATAAGCATTTTCCATTATTAAAACATGGCTTGCATAAAATTAGTCATACAATCTTTTGTGGTGAAAATCTTGAAACATTTAGATTTAGATGCTAGTAGTTATATGCAAATACTATGCCATTTTATATAAAAATACTTGAGTGTCTGTTTATTTAGGTATCTATGAGGATTGTAGAACTCAGTTCCATCAGATACAAAGTGGGATATGTAAATAGGACAAAAATAAAAGCAGATATCTCTATTTCTGGATTTCATGATTCTCTTCGTTGTGGCTTATATTTGGAGTTAGCAAGGGATACCCTCTTGTAACCTGGTTATGACTTACCTAATAACATATTATAAGTTCAATAAGCAAAATAACTTGAAACTTTTAAATGTTGTATTTAACTTGCAAACATAAAAAGACTAATGTTCAATCTAGTAGCAATGTTTTTGTTCTGCGAATTTTCTAGAGTGAGATACTTCGTTATTTTACAAATGTGCTATTTTGTGTGGTTTTGAGTGTATAATTTGTTCAAAATTTAATAATTGATTTTACTAATGAATAAATGCAACCAAATTTGATATTCACTAAAATTTCAGTTTATTATGTTGTTGACTTATTTGAGAGAGGTGAACAACATTATAAAATATATAAACTATCATAAATGTATAAAGTTTAGTTATCATTTTAATATTTTTAAAAAGGAAATGGCAAATATAAGCCATTTTATCATTTATTTCTATAATCAATTATAAATAATATACAACATTAACATTTGGTTCTGAGAGCCAAGTAGTTATTTACTGTGTGTTTGATCAGAAATAGTCTATCATTTTTGTTTCTTTTGATATTTTAACTAAGGTGTTTTTCTTCTCTACTGCTACTTCAGAAGAGTGAAATAAATGCCACCTGGGAATCAAGCACAGTCTTGAGTGCCTCATATGAATAACAACATAATTCTAGTTGTCAAAGGTGCTTTGATTAATGTACTGGAGAAAATCAGTTAGGCTTCACACTCTGGAGCTTGAGACATCTTTAAGCTGGTGCATAGGATATCATAACTCTTATTTTCATGATTCTGAGTCCTGAGTGGAAATTTTATGTGTCTCTTGGTGAATTCATGCAGAGCCCGTGAAACAGTTGCAACTCATCTTCTTGCTGAACTCTCCATCTTACATTTAAGAAAAAATAACAAACAAAATATTTTAGCATTAAGAGTATCACAAGATGGTAACTCAGAAAAGAAAAAAGTTTAAGGGTAGAGAATGTCTATAACCAATGATTATTAAATGAAGCAAAATTACCCATAAAAAATGGAATGTTAACAGAAAACTCTGAAATGGTTTCAAATTATAGAAACATCATTTTGTTAAAAAAATCTGATTATTTAAAACAATAATAATTATTATTCTCTAGTTTTCAGTACTGATAATCTAAGATAAATTACTGTCTTTTGCTTATGGCATGACTGCTTTTTAAACATATAGGCAATGCAACATGGTCTTGAAATCACTTGAGAAATTATCTTATTATCCTATTATTCAAGTATTGACAGCAAAAGAGAAAATCTAGACTGTACATGCAGTGATCATTCTTGAAGTACACCCTCTAAAGGAAAATGAAAGTTTTTGAGCTTTTCTGTAAATACATAAAGCAAATATGAAAGGGTTTGCACTTACTTGTTTTTTGACTCTATAAGCCATTGTTCTACATAAAATCCAATAAGGTTCACAGCTTTAAAATAATCTTTAGTATTTATCTTCAAAAGTTAGAGTTATAAGACTTTTACTTATTTTCTCTTAGTCTATAATTGTGGGCACATTAAGAGAATTTTAAACATAACGAAAGCGTACTAGAAGGTTTCTTCAAGGACTTCCTTCTGTGATATCAATAATGATAATATTAAACCTAGAAATAATTTGGCATCATTAAGATTTTTTTTCTGTTACTGTTGTCATCATATCAATTATATATGTCTGACATTTTTAAAAAATAAAATATAATGATGCTTTTTAACCTAAAATGCAAAAAATAGAAAATCAGATATAAACCAGTAAATAATCAGAAATTTTTTAAAAAAGATAAAATGTAACATTCAGAAGAAAAAAAATCTGCAGAATAAAATGAAGCCAAGTTAGGTATCATTAGGGGATAAAATTTTTCCTCCAGGAGACCACACGGGCAAGATGTTAGAACACTTATACAGATCTTGAAAAACAGGATCAGGTCCTTGCAAGAGCAAAGAGTAAATTTTGTTTAAGAAACAAAACAGAGAGAAAGAGAGAGACTGACTCTCCCAGAGAGGAGGGAGCCTAGAGCTGGTGTTTGAGGGAGTGTGTGTGTGTGTAGGGGTGCTGACCCCTTATAGATTTCAGGTGTCCTTTCTTCTCAATCCTGCATGACCAAAAGTGACCAAAAGGCAGGAAGAGAGCCTCAGAGAGTGATTGTTTGTGTTGGAAAGTGCAATCCTTCCCCTCCCCCAGAGGCTATTAACAACCAGTTAACAGGGAAGTGCTGTCCACCAATTTCCTTTTCTTAGATAATCAGCTACCAGTTGGTCTCTGGCCCTGGTCTCAATAGGATGAAATAGATTGGCAAGGAACAAGTCATGGAGCATAACAGTCCACAAAAAAATTATTCTGTAGAAAACGATGGTAGAAACTAAAGGAACAGAGGAAGATCTCTCTCTCTCTCTCTCTCTCTCTCTCTCTCTCTCTCTCTCTCTCTCTCTCTTAAAAAAAGAAAAAAAGAGAGAAAGAAAGAAAGAAAGAAAAGAAACAAAGAAAAGAAAGAAACTAGAGAAAAAGAAAAATAAATAAATAAATAAAAATAAAAGGTACTGTATAATATGAGGAAAGTGCACAGCTTGTTCTAAAATTAAGAACAGGATATCACTAGATGGCCAAATTAAAGTTAGTGCACAAGACTGTGAGATGAGCAGAAACTGCATTCAAACTGACAGATCTTAAAAGAAGGGACTAGGGATCAGAGTCAGTCTCTCTGGTGATGGAAATGGAAACTCCAGGCTTATTTGTAATTGTGAATGTGAAAAGAAATCCCCACTAGTTTAAAATGCACAACCATTTCCATAAAATGGACACTATGCTTATTCACCATCAGGTCCAATTACAATGTGGATAACAGTGAAAGAACTTGCTAAAGAAATGAGTCTTTTTCCTAAAAAGGAGAACTCAATGTATGTTTTAGTCAGTGACCCAGACTTCTGATTTTCATTAATCATATTGGCAAGCTAAAATTTAAATAAAACATTTTTAGTAACTAAATTTAAAAAAATAAAGAAAGAAATTAACTTCCAAATATAAATGTAGATGACTAGTTTATACATAAGCTACACACATGTCCATGCACAAACAAGTCCATGTACAAACAAGTACACGCACACACACATACTTACACATTTAGAGTTTTTGAGGAAGAGACATAGTCAATAAAGAAAAGTAATAAGAATATTAATACATGGTCAAATTCTTATGTTCAAAACATAATAATAGAATTATTATGATAATAGAATGATCAAAAATTCATCGTACCCATTGTGGTTTGGATGTGAGGTATCCACAAAGAGGCAATGCAAGAAAGTTTAGAGCAGAAATAATTGGGTTATAGAATCCTAACCCAATAAGTGAATTTGTCCCCTAATGGGGATTTCCTGAATGGTAACTGAAGGTGGCTAAGGTATGGCTGGAGGAGGAGAGTCATTGGGGATGTGGCTTTAGGTTATATATTTTGTATCTGGTAAGTGGAGTCTTTCTCTTGTGCCTGATCATCATGTGAGCTGCTTCCCTCCACTACACTCTTCTGTCATGATTTTCAGCCTCACATCAAGTCCTAAGGAATGGACCCTGCTGTCTATGGATTGAGACCTCTGAAACCATGAGCCCCCAAATAAACTTTTCCTCCCTCCCAAATTGTCTGATCAAATCTTTTTGTCACAGCAGTGAAAAAGCTAATACATTATGTAAGCATATGTAAGGCATCATTCACTATGAATGAATTAGGATTCATTATGAAGTAAAAACTATTTAACCTTATAAACAGGCAAGTTCCAAAACTTGAAATAAAAAAAAAAATGTAGACATTGATTTGGTGGCAAATTAGTACAAAATATATAAAATGAAAATATGCAAACACTTAAGAGCTGGTAAAAGAAGAACTATAAAATGAAAAACTTTAAAAAGGCCCATACTGAGTTCTTCAAGTAGAAATAGTAGGAAGACCATCATAGAAGAGGAAATAGTGAGTAAACAAGGAATAAGAACGCTGTGTCACCCAGACCAGCAGTGCTGTATCAGACACTGTATGGAGAGAGAAATGATCTATTATTTGACTTTTTCCAGTACTGAATCTTGACTATCTAATTACCTGCTCAATTGTATAGTTATCTAGATGTGGGAAGTTTCCAACCTGAGTACAATGTGAAAGAATGCATTATAAATGAAAATCTGTCTTTGAATCTTATAGTTTTTTGTTTTCAATTTTCTCTAAGTTTCAGTTTTTAAATGTTATTCTTCCTATTTAGGAATCTGTCTGACAGAACCATATACATAGACATAGCCAGTGATTCTTTAGAAAGAACTTTCTCAGTTTTATAAAATCATAACTCCCTCAATGGTATTCTGTCTTAAGAGTGGGAAATAGCAATAGAAATCAAAAGGGAACAGCAAAATAATTGCAAAACAAATAAATAGTAAAGTGAAAAATTTAAAGTTGCATGAATTCTGAGACATGAATACCCACATTATCTCCTTTAATGTCAGTTTATCTTAGTATTCAACATATTTCATTTAACAGAATCTTTGAAGTTCAGACATGAAAATAAGTAATAACATAATTATATTTAAAATAAATACCTTGTGGCTGGGGTTGTGGCTCAGCAGTCGAGCACTTGCCTAGCATGCACGAGGGTTCAATCCTCAGCACCACATAAAAATAAGTAGATAAAATAAAGGTATTGTGTCCAACTACAACTAAAAAAAAAAATTAAAAAAAGAATAAATACCTGAAGTGTAACTTTCAATACTATTCCACTAAAAGGTTTCCAGAGTTCTAAGATTTGGAAAGCAGTATGGAGATTCCTTGGAAAGCTGGGAACAGAACCACCATTTGACCCAGCTATTCCCCTTTTCGGACTATTCCCTAAAGACCTTAAAAGAGCGTCCTATAGGGATACTGCTACATCGATGTTCATAGCAGCACAATTCACAATAGCTCGATTGTGTTACCAACCTAGATGCCCTTCAATAGATGAATGGATAAAAAAAAAATGTGGCATTTATACACATTAGAGTATTACTCAGCAAGAAAAAATGACAAAATCATGGCATTTGCAGGGAAATGGATGACAATAGAACAGATTATGCTAAGTGAAGCTAGCCAATCCCTAAAAAATAAATGCCAAATGTCTTCTTTGATATAAGGAGAGCAACTAAGAACAGAGCAGGGAGGAAGAGCATGAGAAGAAGATTAACATTAACAAGGATGAGAGGTGGGAGGGAAAGGGAGAGAGAAGGGAAATTGCATGGAAATGGAAGGAGACCCTTATCATTAAACAAAATTACATATAAGAGGAAGTGAGGGAAAAG
Organism: Ictidomys tridecemlineatus; assembly: GCF_052094955.1. NCBI lineage: Eukaryota > Metazoa > Chordata > Mammalia > Rodentia > Sciuridae > Ictidomys > Ictidomys tridecemlineatus. Next base: position 108,540,224 of record NC_135479.1, read on the forward strand.
GGAAAAAAACAAGGAAGAGAAATTAACTACAGTAGATGGGTAGAGAGAGAAGATGGGAGGGGAGAGAAGGAGAGGGGGGATAGTAGAGGATAGGAAAGGCAGCAGAATACAACAGACACTAGTATGGCAGTATGTTAAAACGTGGATGTATAACCGATGTGATTCTGCAATCTGTATACAGGGTAAAAATGGGAGTTCATAACCCACTTGAATCAAATGTATGAAATATGATATGTCAAGAGCTATGTAATGTTTTGAACAACTAATAATAAAAAAGTTAAGAAGTTAAATAAGCTCAATGATTAACTCAAAAAACCAAACTAAGATATTAATTATATTAAAAAAGGTCATATATAGATAAATTTGACTTTGAAGGTTGTAAACAAAACAGGTCAGAAAATTTACCTGGCACATAAAAATTTACAAAAACAAATAAATGTTAGAAAATTAAAATGACTAAAATTTAATAATAAAATAAATTCAAAGATAAGCATTAATAAAGTAAGGCAGCTTTTATGATTTAGGGTGCAGTGTACAATAAAGTTTTAATACTATTATTACATTTGTACAGAATGTAACATTGAAATTCAGAAAAACAATATCTATAAAAATTGAGAAAAATTCAAACAAAAAGTAAACTCACTTATCTCTAACCATGACATTCCATGTGAACAACAGATACAGAAATCAAAGAGTTAGTTTGTTTATTCATAAAAATTTAAATACATTTACTATAAGTAAGTTTACAAAGACATTTCTGTTAAAATTTTTAAATATCTAAAAATGAATATGCCATACTCACTTTATTATAATTGCAGCCTGAGCTGAAACACATGGGAACAACTGGAACTAGGAAGAGTCTTACTTGGGAAACTGGTTTTGTTGAACTTGACTCTCTCTGCATTAACACAATGAATTTATACGTTGTTTTTTGTTTTATTTTTCTGTTCAAGTATACATACATCATGAGCAAACATACAAGTGAAGAGAGACAATGAAAATAAAACAAATACAGTTAATTCTGTTTAGTATTAAAGGATAAGTATACAATAGCACAGAATAAGAGTGAACAGTGGGAATGGATTTTGAATACATTAAGTGCAGTGATCAGGAAAGACCTTTCTGTAAAGGTGATAACTGTGATGAGAATGAAAAGTAAAGGAAATGATCCATAATGTGACACATGGATGGAGTTCATTTGCTAGAATGTCTTGTAGTAAGAAAAGTCTTATGACTAAGTATTAGCCAGTGGGGTGTGGGCAGGAGTGATGAACATCTTTTTCAGATTAAACCCTTGAAAACTTCTGAGAATTTAGTTTTTCATATTGATATTGAATGGATCATAAATAATGCAAGAAATAAACTTTATTTTCTGCCCCCAATTTTTTGAGTTTTTTGTATACAAATTTATCAAATCTGATAAATACAGATATTAATGTGCAAACTTGATCAACTTTCTGAAGTACACTGTGCCTCATTAAAATTTGGAAAGTGGGTTGATGGTTTCATATCCCCATGAGATTTTTGTGAGGATTAAATAGGTTTATAAATTTAAAATATTTAGAATAGTGCCTGGTATTTAGTAAGCATTATGCAGTTTGATCATTTCTTTTTGTTATCTTGGAAAAGAGTTCCTGGATGAGAGTACACAAAGATGAGTCTAAGGCTCTCACAGCTCTGTTGTGGGATAAAGAGAGCAATGACAGTGAGAGGAGATGAGTCCATTGATGTCTGCAAGTGTTTTAGAAATGCAAAGAGGAATTCATAAATACTGAGAGAAAATGAATACAGGAATTTATAGTTAAATATATCACTTTTTGTGGAGAATGGACTTTTTATGGGTAATATATAGCACAGTAAACATGATTAACAGGTTATTGCAATAGGGCAGTAAAAAGACAGTGGTGTTTGTACTATAACAGAAATAGTACAAATGATGTGACAGTCAAGGAAATGCAGTAACTATGTAGACAACCTCTGCCTCATTCTATTAACTCATTTCCTAAGATGACCTTTATTTCCATCACACCCTTAATTCTCTTTGTCTATTGAATATGAGAATGAAGCTAGAACAAGTTGTAGTACATTGAAACTTTGAAGCCATAGATTTTTTAAAAGATACTTTAATATCGTTTTTTTATATTATGATATTGATATTTGACATTTTGATATTGATCAAATTTCATTTTAGTAAGTTAAAAGACTGTTATAATTAATTACTTCTGTTATGTTTATTTTTTATGTTATTTCTAGAAAATTTAAAATCATATGTTAATTAAAGTTGTATTTCTTGTTATATTTGTTGCTGCAAATTTGACTACCTGGTTTTACATCACTTAATCTTGTAAAATGAAGATATGATTTCTATGTCCTTTAAAATGTATCATTAAAACTAATGAAAATACATTACATTTTTCATAATAGGTTTTGATATTTTTAAAAATTCTTAATTTATTATCATTATTGTCATGGAAATAATAGATCTTGTTTTGGGGTTTGAGAAGATATACTAGAAAAAGAAAGAAATTAGACTCTATTTCTTATTATTTTCCCATCCACAAGACTTAAACTTCCTATTTCTATGGAATTTAAGTGGAGAAACGTGTAACCAATGTTCCATTTATATCTGAAGACAAAACACTCTCCATTACATATTTTGGATATTTTGTTTGATTTTAGTAACATATATCACTAATATATCACTAATTACAAATATTGATTATAAAATATAGATTATGTACTACCAATAAAACGTTCAGATATTTAAAAATATATAAAAATAAAGATAGCTAGCACTTAACGTATGGAATTATTACCATATTTAAAATGACAAAAAAGAACCTGATTAAAAATATTTACAATATCAATTGTAGGGTTTTTGTTTGATTGTGGTGTTGGGGATTGAACCCAGGTACTTGTGCATGTGTGGCAAGCATTCTACCAACTGAGCTATATCCCTAGATAAAATCTCCCTAGACCACATTTCCTTCTGTACTGAAAATTGAAAGCATTTGTGGCAAAATAAAATTTGAAAATCTATCCTGCTAGATTCTTTTTCTTAGGCTTCAGATTCTAGATATTTTTAGATTCTGAATATTTTTAGAGATATGGAGACACTTAGAATTACTAATCTCTAATAGAATTGAAGCACAATATAGAAGTGAAGAATATTCAAAATTGTTTGATTAATTTCATCCATTTCATCATTGAATATCATAATAAACAGTTCAGATATGTGTCATTTATGAGAAGGGAATTAGAACTTGAAAAGTGAATTACTAGAGGGAGAAAACCAAGCTTGTAAATATAGGAGGAACAAAGAAACAATGTGTAGGCATCACTGTGTATTGCTTTCAAGTGCTGGAAGTTAAAATAGGTGAAGGGAATTATTTGAAAAAGGAGATAAACAAGTGAACAAGCAAAAGGTCTACTACGAAATTTCTAATCAGTCCAAAAATGTAGATGTGAATCTGAAGATAACAATGATCTTCATTACATGGAATTTTAAGTTTGATTTTAGCAATATGTATCACTAATTTTAAGTATTGATTATAATATATATATAATATATATTTATATAATATTACCAATAAGTATTAAAAATGTTGAGAAATATGTAAAAATAAATTGAAATTTCTCTAAACCTAAAGGTCACATTTTTACCATTGAATTTTTCTTTTTTTCCCAGTTATGCTGTATCAGAATCATCACTCTAGATCATTAATTATATTCCAATAATATGAATTTTATTTGTTAATTTTTCAATAGCTACCTACTCTGTACCTGTTATAGGGCAGGCATTAGTTTTCGACACTGAAGACTACGTTAGAAAAAATAGACCACTCGTCTCTATGTATGTTATTTAAAATACAATGAAAAAAATCAATATTGAAAAGATTGACACTTTGTGATATATGTGGCACATATGTTGGCACAAAATATTGTTGTATCCTAAACTAAATAATTTGGAATGCATGTATAATTTTCTTTTCCCTGAGGGGTCTATAAAGAACAATGATCTTAACTTTCTGTTGAAGAGAACGGGGCTTTCTCTTTTTATATCATCAACGTCAATATTTACTTTTTTATAGAAGTTGACACAATGCCAAGTGTAGGTTTATTACCTTACTGACATTTACACTCTCTTCTTAGTTTATAAACCTAGTGGAATTAATGTGTTCTTTTTTCATTTTTTTAAAATTGTCTAAATTATACAAAAAATATATTTTAAAATACTTAGAAAAACAGTATTGCAAAAAAAAAAAAAAGGAAACTACATATTCTCCCACATAACTTACAGCCTTTATCATCCAACACATAGTAATCAAATGAGTGCAAGGTGCCAGGTGCCACTTACCATGAAGATATGACAATGCATTTAACTACTAAAAGAAACATAATGTAGTATCTCTGGATGCCAGGCATTTCATAGAGTCAAGAAATAAAGAAATAATGGAATTATCCAGGTGTGTTCACTATAAATATTTGCAAAAAAGAACCAAGAAAATACAAACCCATGCAGTTAATTATATGCTAGCAGGTGAAATAGAGGACAAAGGATACAGAAAGGAACCAGCGTAGCCTGGGAAGATACAAAATTTTCTAACATGATTGCAAGCACAGACTGCACTAAAATTTAAAATGGATAATCAAGGTTCACTTATGTGGTGTTTAGAAATTAAACATTTTCTAGATATTTACAATACTATTTTTGTGTTCTTTAAGATAATTTTCATATGTCTTTTCATTCTTACCCAACAGTGTGTGCAGAATATTTGCTTTATTAAACGAGTTGGTTTACTTTTCTCTATACGCAGTCCATTTTCGTGTACACAGAACATTGCCCTCTTATTCTTCTACGAAAAATCTTAGCATATTAATTCTGGCATGTCTTTAGTAATTTAGTGGATGGGGGATACTGGCAGTTAAAGACAGAAATTTTTGTCCCAAGCTCAGTGTAAGTTCTTATGAGAATAATATTCCACATGGGAATGAATTGCAAAATTTGCCCCTTTGCTCCAGGAAAATATTATTATTTGTGTTTTTTTCATTTTTACAGAGAATTCGGTTTGAATAGCTACAAAGAAATTTCATAGTCATGTGATAGATTCATTTTCTTACTTTAATAAATATGAAGACTTTTAAGCACACAGAAAATATAATACAGGGAGCGACTGGAAAGCAATCATGAATTTTCAGTATCCTTATTATTTTGTATTGTTGAAACTGTCAGAGGAAAAAGATTTCGCTGAGAATGAGAGGTGTTCCACACAGTTTGGCAAATGAGTAATTGAGGTGACTTAGGTATGTTATTCAAGTTTGTTAAGTAATTAATTCTCAAATATTGTTGCAGTTTTACATTAATTAAATGAAAAAAATCAACTGGAAATATTTGAAAGTAGATGAAGTGTTTTAACAAACTAGAAATATTCAAAAGCTTAATCTTGATTGCTGTTGCATTGCATTTACTAAGATGTATTTCCCTGAATAAGTAAGAAGGTTCTTTGCCAATAAATACCAAAGATGATTCCAGTTTCTAGAGTGACCTCATAATGTGATTTATGTCTGATTTTTCTATTTCTACTATTGATTTTGCCTTCTGGTGTTGAAGAACACTGTATAAGTTCTTATACTGAATCTACTACCTTTGTGGTGTTGGGAAATTATGTAAGTTTCTCCATGAAATGTCAGTAAGAAACATACAAATCTCATCAAGTACTTATGAGGATTTTAAAAGTCATGCAGATGAAAACATTTACCAGTCTGCCTAACTCATGGTTATGGTCTTAGTTTATTAAAAATCTACTAATAAAAATGTATTCTCCTAATTTTAGATGAAAAAGTAAAGCATTTAAGATACATTAGAACAATATTTTCTAATTAAGGATTTGAATAAGATTCACCTGGGGAATTTTATTTTAATGCAGACAATCTGGACACCTTCTGACCTACCATTTCAGAGTCTCTTGTCCAAAATTAACCACAGATATCCTGCATAATATTTAACCTATTATGTAAGCACTATTATGGGAATGGAAACAGAAAGACATATATCTTGTCTAAATATATTTTTAAATATATTCTTTATTTTTTTCTCTTTGGCAAATACTTTCTGAAATAACTTTTTATGTGGAGATTGAGAAGTTATACTTACAAATATATTTTTGTGATAAATACTGTTAATTTAGTATGGTTAAATATAATTGGATCTTAAATAGTCTTGATTTCAATAAGGTGACATACAAGTAGTATAACCATATCTTTTTGGACTTTACTATGTTTAAGAGCAAAATTTTAGAAGTATATTTTTGTGAGAACTGGATTAGATTAGATGTAGAATGTGTTCAGATTCGTTTTTATTTATACTAGAAGTTTAATGGTGTTAGTACCATTTTTCTTTCTATTTTTCCTTGAATCCAAGTCTCATCTCCTCCTAGCTGTATATTATAGGCAAATCTTTAACTGTAGTGAAGAAGACCTCTTAAGTTTAATGTAGCAAATAAAAGAAGGTATTTCAATGTGATTTTGCAACCAATAACCCACTATCAAAAAATATCAGTCACCTTTTCAATCTTTCTGTTATTCCAGAGATACATACACACATACACACACACACACACACACACACACACACAACACACACACACACAGACACACACATGTGCATTTGAAAAAAATATATTTTATAAAATTTACTAAGCAAGAGTCTCATTTAAAAGTAAATTATAGCTGGGTGAAGTTGTGCATGCATGTAATATCAGCAGCTCAGGACTCTAAAGCAGGAGGATCGTGAATTCAAAGCCAGGCTCAACAACTAAGTGAGTCCCTAAGCAACTCAGCAAGACCCTGTCTCAAATTAAAATATACAAAAAATGGCTGGGGATGTGGTTGAGTGTTTATGTGCCTCTGGGTTCAATCCTTGGTAACAACACACACACACACACAAACACACACACAAAAAATAAAAACTAAATTATATTTTCTCCAAAATAAAATCTCTGTAAGGATTCCTACTTATTGACACATTCTTGTTTGATATTTTTAGAGACTCAATGCTACATATTTTTTGAATCTTTCAACAAACATTTAAAGTTTAATATTTTATCATTTGAAAATATACTTGATAGATATGCATGTGTTACTTTCTTGAATATGTATCACATAACTCTTATTTTTGAAATTAATGTTCTGGAAATCAAATTGCAAAACATATTAAGCATATTTCTCCTAGGGTATAAAATTCAAGTTATAAATTGTAATAGCCCATCATGGAAAATTGCTCAGAGTGGTGTCTAATAGGAAACATAGTATAGTGAATGAAAGGTCCATGTTAATTAATTTTTATCTTCAGGTAATTCTATACACAAGATAAAGATACAGAGCTCTCCATATTCCTCTACTCCTACTAAAAGCCAAAATGCATCAGTCTAAAAGCAAAAAAATATTATAATTCAGAGCAATGAATGGGAAGCTTTTGAAGTTTGTATTTAAAGACAAATATAGTCAGAGTGAAATTGCTCTATGTTTGTTGGAGAATGAATAGGTAACTGTTTTTCAGCAATACCTGTCCATTTTGGCTATATTTTAGCTTTTGAAAACGAGGATTTAAAAAAGTGAGAAAGGCAAAGCATTAGGCTTATCCCATTGCATGTTTTGATTACTAAGCAAACAGTAGTAGATGAAAATACGTGCTGAAACAAGTATATCCAGACAGAGCTAATTTTATATTTGTTAAATAATGTTTATGGATTAGATTTTACATCAACTTTATAACAATTAGGAGATTAAACCAAGTATAATACTCTCTTTTATCACTGGGTATTACATGAAGGGGAAAGAAGACTTTAAAACAGACGCTAAGAACAAAGAAGGAAGGGAGGAGGTTTCAACCAGTCATACATTTATCTATTCCCCATACATCCTCTAGTTTGTATCCTTCACCAGATGGTTTTTCCTTGAGTGTAAGCTATCAGTCAATGAATGAGATCGGAATCATCCCTGGATATGAGTTTTCTAGACTTTAATCTCGTTGAGCTGTTATTTGGCTTGTCATTTGATTTCATTTGGATCTTAAAATATTTCCTCCAAAACAAAGATATTTTCTCTATCAAATACCCTTCCATATGAGGTATTACATTTTCTATAGCGTTCCCTCTTTGTTGGTTATTGACTATCAAATACAGCCTCCTTACTGTTGCTAAGACCCTATATAGAGCATTGTACATGATGTATAAAAAACTACTTGGTATTTATCAATATTAGTATAAATTATCTATATTTATTTATACAATTTCAGCTGAAACATACTCAACATGTATCTGTACTCATTGTTGTCATTTTTTCCCATCTATTTTTCCAAGGGTAGAGGGGCTTAAAATAATAATAAATTTTGTCAGGAAAACATCCATATCTATGACACGTTTTTCTTTCTGGCCCATCTATAATCCTGATGTTTTACAATCATATAAGTGTTCCCTTAACTAATTGATCAATGATCAAATAAAGGTAATTACTATTTTCTTCAAATTTCAGTCTATAGTAAGATGACTATCTTCAGGTTCTGTTTATTCCCTATATCATTCCTTTTCCCCTTCCTGAAAAATATTTAAAATATCTTAGTGAAGCTGGGCACGGAGGCTCACACCTGTAATCCCAGTGGTTCAGGAGGCTGAGATGGTAGGATAGTGAGTTTAAAGCTAGCTTCAGCAAAAGTGAGGTGCTAAGCAACTCAGTGAGACCCTGTCTCTAAATAAAATACAAAATAGGGCTGGGGATGTGGCTCAGTGGTCAAGTGTCCCTGAATTCAATCCTAAGTACCAAAAAAAAAAAAAAAAAAGAAAAAATTCTTAGTGGAAATAAAATGCAGTATCCATGCATGAGCATGTACTTTTACATTAGTATCATTTTCATGCTGTCTTCACAATCTACTTTTTCATCCACCCTATTATTTATTCACTGTCTTAGTCAGTTTGGGCTGCTTTAACAAAGCCCCATAACCTGGGTGGTCTATAAACAACAGAAACTTGTCACAGTTATGGAAACTAGAAATCCAAGGTAGATATTTTAATGTAAAAGTAAGTAAACATAAAGAGCATACAATAAACTTTTGCCAGAAGGAAGGTTATCAAAAAATACCTTCCAGCAGAATATTAATATTAAACTAAAACAATATTTAAAACCTGTTTAAAATAATGAATCAGTGATTAACATTAATAATTGCTTTTTTTTAAAAGACATTACAACAAATGTATATTCACAATGGCAGTACAAATCCTGAAATGAAAAACACATTTTATTTGGAAGTGCAAACATTTACCCTAAGAAATAAAAAAGATTATGTTTGCAAAGGATAGCCATAAATAACATTTATAAGAAATCATAAGTAAGAAGTGTCAAAAATATCTGGTGAGGTTTTAGATATATCTTTAGAGGGGTTAAATTAGGATGGTACAGCTAGATGTGATGATGCATGCTTATAATTCCAATGACTCGTGCAGCTGAGGCCAGGAGGATCACAAGATTGAGGCACCCTCAGCCATAGGCCCTAAGCAAAGGCCCTAAGCAACTTTGCTAGATCTTGTCTCAAAATTAAAAAAATAAAATAAAAAGGGTGAGGGTTATGGCTCAGTGTTTATGTGCCTCTGGGTTCAATCCACAGTTCCAAAAAATAAATAAATAAATAGATAGATAGATAATTATATAGATAATTATATATATATATATCATATATATATATATGAATAATAAGTATACTGCAACAAAAAATTATGAGAAATATGAATATGATTACCAAAATGTATGCAATAATTTAGAAATAAATGCAGAATAGGTTATTTAATCTTTAATTTTTATTTCTTCATTTTTAATGTCATAATTTTTCATATAATATTCTAATATACTGTATCATAAGTCATATAAAAGAAATTCATAGTTTTCCAATATTCTATAAAACACAGAATTGAGAGTCACTGAGAGTATTAAAAGTTGTCCAAAGTCGACTAATAAATTTAGAAATAATTAATCTAATACAATGTTACAGTTTAGAGTGACTCTTTTAAAATATAATTGAATGTTTAAGGAAATGTATTAGTAATCAGCTAAATGATGATTATTAGGATGGGCTTTAACATTTGCCCTTTCTATTCTGAGATGCCAACATGAAAATGATGCTCATTTATTTGTATTAACCCATGACCCAAGTTGATTATTCAGGCTTTATAAATGTTCCTTGTTTATAAGTTGGTTAATTAGATTAGTTCAAAAGTAACTAGAAGGTAAGATAATGAAAATGTTAAATCAAACACACTTTCTACTTCAAGAAATAACCTGCATGAAGAATCTTGTCATTCCAACAGGTGTACTACAGAATCCTATTAACTCAGTTTGTCTGTAAAGTTTGCAATATATATTGCAAATATATATATAAAATAAGAAGGGGAATAAAGATTAATCTGTTAATACTGATATTAAATAGACTTATCAAAACCATTTTTATTATTTTTGGTTTAATCCATTACTACTATATTTCCAAAATATTAGAATTAATTTTAATTTCAAATTGCTAATGTACAGAAACTATTTAATATTGAAAATAGAAAATAAAAGCTTTGTATTATATTCTGAGTGATTAATGAATTTTTGTCTTTGTTTTAAAAGAGAATATTTTCTAAATGTAGCCCTTCTTAGAAATTAATTTTATAAAGACAAATTATCGAACATAACAAAACAAAAACCTTGAGTCTCAATAAAAGTAGCTCATTAATATATTAAAAACTTAATTGTTTATTATGAATAAATATGTAATCATTTATTATATATTGGAAGATTTTCAATAACAACATTTATCTTTATCAAAAGTGGATGATCAGATAACATAGAAAATACAGGATAGAAAACACCCTACATACAAAAATACTGTTATTGTTTTCTAAATTTTTACTGGGTGATTATTTCATTCATTTTTGAAAAGGTAAATTATATTTTTTTAAAAAAATTACAGTGATAATTTAGTAGTATTTTCTTTGTGATATCATTTTTGAGGTGAGTGTTCTTTCTGTGACACATATTCATGGTTTGTTCATTCTTTTCTTACCTATTTTGTATATGTTTTAGCACAGTTTCTTTTTCTTTCTTTCCACTCATCCTACCTTCCTTCTGTCTTCCTTTTCTTTTTCTTTTATACTTTTCTTCAGTACTTGGGATTGAACTCAGGGGCCTCTACTATTTTATTATGTTCTTAGCTCCTTTTATCTCCTATTTTAAGACATGATCTCACTAAATTTACAAAGCTGGCTTTGAATGTGTTATCCTTCTACCTCAGCTTCTGAGGTAGCTTGGAGTGCTGGTGATAGCCTATTTTTTTTTTCTTATTTTTCACACTCATGGGAATTTCTCGATTCCTGAAATACAAAAAAGTGGCATATGTAAAATTCTCTTCATAACACAGTATAATCTTTATGTGATAGAGTCTGGTTAGCATGTTTCTTCTGAAAAAAAACAAACTAAAGATATCACTGAAGGTTGTTTAATACACTTTCCTATCTATATTTTTGTGAAAATACTTGCCATGTCTTTATTTAAATATCCTGCATTTATTTATTTAAATATCCTGCATTTTTAAAACCCTAAATGAAATCATGTTTTTTATTATAGCAGTTATCTTTACTGAAGTTCTTGTTTTTTTTCCAAAATAATTTGCAATAGACTGTTTGCATCCAACATTTTCTTTAATGATAAATAAATGTGAATTGATGTTATGGTTTGGATAAAATTTTATGGTGTGAAGTCTTCTGTGCTAATGGTCAGAGGTGAAAAAATCATGAGAGCTATAATCTAATCAGCTGGTTAATCCATTGGATGGATTAATAATTAGAAAGGACTGCTGTATTGGATGGTAACGGTAAGCAGGTGGGTCAAGACTGGAGGAAGTGTGACAGTGGTGGTGTGCCCTTGGGGATTTTGTTTTGTTCACCAGACTCTTTCCTGCTTCTTGGTTTCAATGAATAGTGATAGTTCTGTACCTTACCTGAGGCACAGAGGTTAGAGTTGGCTGAACATAGACTGATACCTATGAAAGCATGAGCCATAATAGACACTGCCACCTCTAAGTTGTTCTTGTCAGTTATTTTGACTCAGTAATGAAAAAATAACACTGACATTGTTATGGAAAAGTGGGGTCATTGTTATGACTAATTAGACTTTGTGGTTTGGATGCCTTCAAATGGGAAAAGTTTGGAGATTCTGGGAGGAGATGCCTTAGAATATTGTAAGTATAGCTTACTAGTAGGAAAGGTTGGTAATAGCCCAAAAGACCAAAATTCTGAGAAGAATGTGGACAGTAAAGACTGTTTACATGAGGTTTTAGAGAAAAACAGGGACTATAATAAAAATTGGACTAAAAGCTACAAATGTTAGATTCTTGTGAGGAAATTGTCTAAATTTTGCCCATGTCTTGACACTTTCAGGGAGGATAAATTTTAAGGCACTGGAGTTATTAATATTTGGGAGAAAATTTCAAGGTAATACAATATTCAATATGGGTATTGTAGAAGTTTAAGGTCAGATATACTGTGAAAATTAGAAACAAAAGAAGAAAGGAAATCTCTGAAAAACGTGTAGTTAAACCTGAGGAGAAACACACATAATATTGTGTTCAAGTAAGCTGTGGTTGCAAAGGAGATTAATATTGCTAAAATAAATAATACTGTTAAAATAAATAAATGATATTGCTTTGTGCAGAAAATCTCAGGAAACAACAAGATCACACCAATTTCAGGCTCAAGGAGTAGATACGAAAACATATTTAAGAGATATTAGAGGCACACTATCTATACACTATGTTTAGCTACTCAAGTGCTCAGAAGCCATTGAATATGGTCCAGGAAATCCTGGCTACTGCTTGAGCTGGTGGATGGCCTTGGCTTTGTTCATGTGGTACTGGTTGGGCAGGAATGCAATATAATGGAGTTAGGGAGTTACAGAAGTTTCCACCATAATTTCAAAGGAAAGGTTGCAGGGCCATTTAAATGTAGTAGGGTTGTAATTGCTCCAGGCAGCCCTTGAGAGGTCAATATCAATATATGAAGTTGTGAAAAGTCAAAGTTGCCGTAGAGAACCCTTTAATTAAGAGACATTAATATCATGGAGTATTGCTAAGGAAAGTTGCTGGCTACAGACAGAGCCAAACTAAGAGAGAAGCCACGTGAAAGGTAAACAGCAAGGCTCTAGGGGTAGTGTTGCCTAATCCCTTTGGAGATCACATTTTGGAAACATCTGCCCCATATGCTGAATGTGGAATCACAGGATATGTTTGCCCTACTGGGTTTCAGTCTTTCTTTAGTCCCATCCCTTCTCTATATGCCACTATTTCTCCCTGTTGAAATAGGAATTTTATTATACATATGTATATGTTTACAGAGGCTCACAGCTCACAGACAAGAGATTGCTTTCAGTTTTAGAAGACTTTAGACTTGGACTTCACCTAATTCTGAAACTGTTAAGACTGTGGAGACACTTAGAGATGGACTAAATGCATATTCACTGTTATTGGACATAAGCTCTTTGGGGATAGATTGAATATTATGGTTTGTGTATGAAATGTCCCCACTAAACCTCTTATGTTGATACAGCAGGTAGAAGGGTCAGATTCTGAGAGTTATAACTTAGTCAGTGGATTGATTAACTGAATGAATTAATAATTTAAATGGATTACAGAGTGTTAAATACAGGTGGGAATGGTTGGAAGAAGTATGTACCTGGGGCAAAGCCTTTGAGGATTATATTCTGTTCCTGGTTCTTTACTCTCTCTGCTTCCTAGCTTCCACCACCTGAGAAGCTTTCTTCCACCATCACCTCAGTCCCCATGCAATCGAGTTCAGCAACCATGGAATGAACCTCTGATTCCATGAGTCAAAATAACCTTTTCTTTCTCTAAGTTATTTTTGTGAAGTATTTTGATCACAGTAACAAAAGATTGACTAATACATAAAGTGATACTAAGAGCTGTCATCATTGCTGTGACTAGTCTGACTTTGTAGTTCAGAAACTTTTGGAACTGATTTGTTGGAAGAGTTTGGAAAAGTTTAAAGATGCAGGCCAGAGAAGCCTTATAATGTTGCAAGTAGAACTTAATGGGAATCTCTCATGAGAATTCATTCAAGAATGCAGATAGGCAGAAATGTGGACAATAAAAGAGTGTGTTCATGAAGTCTCAGAAGGTTATGAGGACTCTGGGGAATTGAAGTAGAGGCCATGTGCATTATATTATGTTAAATAGCTTGTCTATATTTTGTCTGTGTTCTAAGACTTTCAGTGAGGCTGCATTTAAATCAATGGACTAATTAATCTAGTGAAGAAAATTACAAGGCAGCACAGCATTTATGTAGTGACATGGCTATTTCTGATAGATTTTTAGCCATTATTGCTATGAGAATTGGGAGTAGAAAGTAGAAAGTTTTGGGTAAAAAAAAATTGTATTTTTGTCAGAGAAGAAATCTTTGTCAAATTGGAGCCAAGGAAGTTGTGGTTGTCAAAGAGATTGCTGTCCCTAAAGAGAAGCTAGTACTTTATACAGACAAAAAAAATAGGAAAATGCCTTGAGGAATAAGCAAGACCATACCCATAAAATGTTTAAAGCCATATAAAGAGGAAATTTTCTTCAAGAAGAAATAATGGGGGAAATCTGTTCTCACAGGAGTTTCTAGGAAGTTGTTTCCACAGGATTCTTTTTACTATGCTCAGCTACCTAGGAACTCAAGAGTCTATTCCAACCATAGTACCAGGGGGTCTAATTCTACAGGAATATGTGACACTGGAGTTCAATGGTCATGAAGGCTTCTGTCAAGATTTCTCAAGAAGACCTTACAGGCCAGGCAATGTGTAGCATGATAAGAATATTTGCAGGCAGCCCCTTGGAGGATGATGTATAAAGCGGAGAGAATGAAGCCAAGCTTGAAAGGAGACCCCAGGATTAAGAGAAGCAAATAACATGGAATGTCTGCCAAGGAAATCTGCTGGCTGTCAACAGATCCATGGTAAGTTAGAGGCCTTGTGAGTTGCTACCAGGAAAGTCACAGGGGTGGAACTGCAGCAGCCCTTTGAAGATTTCAGCTTGCCATCATATGCCATGGATGCTGGACATGGAACTACAGGATTTCCTGCCCAGATGAGTTTGAATCCTATTTTCATGCCATTGATTCTTCCTATGCCCTCATTTTTCTCTTTCGAATGGAAATGTTTATGGTGTGCCATTGCATTTTGGATATCTATGGCTTGATTTATAATTTTATATGGATTTACAGTAAAGAGTTTGGCTTAAATCTTAAATGAAGATTTTTACATGGAATTTTGGGCAATGCTGGAACTGGTAAGACTACAGAAACTGGGAGATAGATGAAATGCATTTTACACCTAATATGAGCATTTGAGGGTCAGGTGTATAGTTTTATTTTGAGAATATAATGTACCATGGAAAGTTTATGTACTGAAAACATGATAATACAGTATTCAGAGGTGAAATGCTTAGATTAAAAGAGCTGTAACTTATAAGTGGATTAACTCTTTTGATTACCTTATAATTAACATGAATTATTTGGTTGTAATTTTAGGCAACTTTAGGTAAGTCACTTTGGTGTGATTTTAGGGATTCTGTCTTATTTTCTGGGTTCCTCTATCTTTCTCTCCTTCCTGGCTGCCATGAGTGAAGAAACTTTTTGTCTACTATAGCCCTTTCCATGATTATATCTGCCTCATCTTGGTCAAGAGCAATGGAATCAGCCAGCCATGAACTGATCTCCTCAAAGTTATCCTGCATTTCAGAGACAATGATAAAAGCTAACTAATACAATTGGTAATAGGTTAATAAATTGCCACATAATACTGTGGCACAAATTTACATATTTGTTTGCTTTATATGTTCTTACATATACTTGTGTGTATGGTTATTTAGTATATATATGTATTATTATACAGGTGGGTGAGTATGCATGTATGTGTGTCCACCCTTAATACTCTTGAATACATATTTTATATCAGTGGGTTTATTTTATAGTGAGATAAATAAATGTTAGTATGTGAATCTATCCAATTATTTGTTTAAACATGTAAAAATGTTCATTTGTATTACCATTAAAAACTAGAATATTATTCTGTGAATATTATTATATTCATGGAATATATTTATATTTATAGAATATTGTTCACTGATATTAGTTTTGTATTGGTCTAGTTTAAATATGTTTATATAAGTAATAAGTCATTTCCACTGTTACTATTTTATCAGGTTGATCATAATGACCTGTACTCTAGCTTGCTTAAAATTTTAATAGGTAATTTTAATACACATTTGTATAATGTCAGTTATTTGATAAGGAAGTAT
The DNA here is from genome assembly GCF_052094955.1 of Ictidomys tridecemlineatus. Classification (NCBI taxonomy): domain Eukaryota; kingdom Metazoa; phylum Chordata; class Mammalia; order Rodentia; family Sciuridae; genus Ictidomys; species Ictidomys tridecemlineatus. The sequence goes on from NC_135479.1 coordinate 108,556,599, forward strand.
TAATATGCCCATGAATAAACATTTGCCATTAGTTGAATAAAGTGCAGGACTATTGTATTTAATAACCGGAACTTGAAATATTTTACTTTAATAAAATTTTCACCTTTATCCACATTGCTGTCTTTTGACCTTGGGCTCAGTCAGAAAAAATCACCACCCATGATTATTGCTTAATGGTAATTTTCCAACTTCACAGGTTAAGTGAATATCCACTGACTTATTAGTAATCATATACACTTTTGCAGGTGAAGTATGAATATGAAAATCTACTACATCTTTATATGACTGATTTTCAATTTCTGTGCAAAAATCCTACAGAAATATATATATTTTATATAATCATATATATGTTATATATATATGTGTGTATATATATATATATACATATATATATATATGTGTGTGTGTTTATGAATTGAAAGATTAACCAGACCCACAACCATTTGCTAAATATACCCTCACTCTCACAATGAAGCAACAGGTGAGAAAGATACATCCACTATTGAAGTAATCTAGAAATAATTTAATAGTGAGTGATACGTTCAGAATAAAATGTGATTTCGAAAAATATTTTTTACTTGTAGATGGACACAATATCTTTATTTATTTATTTATCTTTATGTGGTGCTGAGGATTGAACCCACTGCCTCACATGTGATAAGTGAGTGCTTACCACTGAGCTACAACCCCAGCCCTAAAATGTGATTAAGTCAAGAGAAGTAAGCAACTAGCAAAGATTTGTGCATATGGAATAAAGGAAGTTGTGTGTTTAGTGGCTGTTCTAGGGTAGCTTTCATGATGAAAACCAACCATTATAAATTTCATATCAAAAAAGTATTCAACAGATTGATAGATGAAAAAAATGTATATATATATGAATATCAGAAAAACTATAGGATGCATTTGAACAGAGATTTTTGAATTTCTCTAATTTGCCATTTTATGTGAAATATTCTCATAATTTTAAAACAGGTTGATTACTTGAATACAATAAATATTCACTTCAGTTTCCTTATCCAAGCCTCATGTAATGCTGAGTATTTATATTTAGTACTTCCAACATTATTTCATTGAAACACATTTCAAAAATTGTGAAAAGTAATGGTATCATCTTTTCTTCGGAACTATTGATGTCTAGTTTATCTGATTTTAACCCAAGTAGGTCAGAGGTTTTATTCAGGCCTTTCCAGTATCACCATGGAAACATCCCTACACCAAGGAGATTATGAGCTGATAATGAAGACTGCAGTGGAATAATGGGCCTAATATATGGAGGGGTGCACCTAAGAGGTAGTTTGAGAGAAACACACCCAGAAACATACACATACAATTCATGTGTAATGGTAGAACAAATTATATAAAATTCTAATATTATGATATTATGTTTGAATATTGCTAAACTCGTTGCTGATTTATGATATTTCCATTGAATAACATAAAATAAATTGAATTTTTATTGCTTTTTTTGTGCTTCTAACTTGGAAGTTCAGATTTTAGCAGTCAAGGAAAGCAAAGGATTCATATAATATGATACAACATGACTGGTGGATGGCAAGTCACTTCTCTTACTGTCTGTAGAGTGTGCAATCTTTAAATAATTGACCTATATTCAGGAAAAGAGCAACAACTTCGTGAAATCTATACTATTTCATGGTAATTTTTCAGTATGTGTCAAAGTAGGTTTACTTGACTATAGTAACATGAGAACCAAATGAACCTAGCAAAATACTTTCATTCAATGAAAACTATGAGGTATGGAAAACCTGAGGGCTGTTTTGCATCAGCAGCTAGAGTATGTCATTGCTGTCTTGTCTCTCTTTTCTCTCTCTTTTACTATCTGCCACTTCTTTTCAAGACTGATGTCCCACTGTGATTTTAAGATGGCTGCCAAGAGCTCCAAGATTTATACTATTCTATCATTAACTAGGGGTAAGTTTTCCAGGTGATGTAGGACATTCAGTGAAATTTGAATTTGTATAAAACAGCAAGTGAGTTTACAATTCAAATTAGTTGGTCAGTTGCCAATTTTGGCAATCCCTTTAAAGGAAATAATATGTCTGTAAACATTATAAAATTGAGGAAAATTATTTTTAGAAACTCTCACAGAATATCTTCTTATGCCTCATTCATTGTCTCAATTTTGTTTCTATACCTCAACAATATTTTTCACTAAGTAGGATTTTATAGTTCTAAACTATAAATTCTGAACTGCATATAACTCTAAGTTGTATTCTATTAAATTTCTGGATACGCTTAACCAAAATACATTAAAATTTTTAATAGTTAAGTAAAGAAAGGAACTAAATTTTGGAGAAGGAACAAAGGTTGTATCCTAAAATATGAGAACAGAGCCAATATTAATGTAATTTTAAATAATACAAATTTTGAAACCAGATCATGCAAATCTTTTTACTATTAGCATGTAACCTTGGGAAAGCTACATAAGCACTCTGTTTATAATTTTTCTAATTTCTCAAGTGATATTAATAGTACAGTATTATTCTTTAATGACATTAAATGGCAATATCATCCATTTAGTAATAGTTTTATATATATTTATGTATAATCACTTAACTTATATTTTGCATTAGAAAAACCTTAATAAGTAATAAATCATAAAATATCCATGTTAAAAATCTACAAATAATTATCATTGTTCATAAAATATTCTCAATTAGTATGTGTTGAAAAGTACCCTTAAATTATTTTATAAGGCTATTTATTGAGCATATTATTGAAATAACATTTATTGAAAATATGAACATTTGTTAAGACAATAGAACAATTTAGCTAATACTCAGTTGTGTAATTTGTTTTATAACAATTTCTATAAATAGACTGAATTATAGCTACATGTCTCAATTTAATTATAATAGTAGTTTCTTATAATAATTATTTTGTAACCACATCCTTTTATATTATCTCAGAATAAAAGTCAGCTGAAAATCAGTGATGAGTCAAAGGAACATAATGAAAAGTATGCTAATTAAACACACAATCTGTGACTATATTTCTAGCCACCTATCATAATTGTTGATGACAAAGAGATTTTCATCTATACTCTTATCTTGATTTCCTTAAATATATAATACAGATTTTAGATATACAGTCTTTTTTTTTTTTTTTTGTGATGCTGAGGAGTGAACCCAGAGCCTTTTGCATGCAAGCTAAGCACTCTACCAACTGAGTTATATCCCCAGCCCTTAGGTATACAGTTTTTAAGTGAACAAACTCATTCTACACTGACTTATTAAATAAAATTTAGTTTATTTCTTTCTAACGGATCTCTTATTCCCTATGAGTTTTGTACATTTAAGTAATTTGTAGCAGGCACTGGATGGGAGATTTTGGAGAACATAGAAGAGTTTAAATATATATATAAAACATATATTAGATTTAGTTTGTAGAGATAATACTGTATGGTAAATACAAGTAAATTTCCACACTTTCAATATTCTGTTTTCTCAACCTAGACTTGTATATATAGTATGGAATATTAGAAAACAAACAAAAAAAACTACTGTGAAAAAAAAGAACATGTGACAATAAAGAAATATAGAATCCTTGAGTCCCTAACTCTTGTCTTGGGTTGGTGTGCTTGAGATTGGTTTAGTTGAATTCCATCATGGCATTTATCTAGCAGAGTTCTCCATTGTTTGTGGCTTGATTATCTAAATTCTTCTTTATGTTCGGAATTGATTGGGACCAGTGAAAATCAGCTATGCTACTTTAATATTCTTTGTCCCTTACCTCTGAATGTGACCACATTTGGATTCTTGCCTAGGCAGTCTTCAGTATCGGTTTCAAAGTGGCCTTATTTCTTTATAGTTTTACTGCATGTACTGAGGTCATCTTAGCTTTCAGTTTGGTTACTTCTAATTGACTCTAAAAGACAGGTGGGTATTACTGAGTCTCCTCATGATAATTGTAAACAGAACATTCAAGAGTGCCAACTAACCCCTCTTGAAAAATAACAAAGCCAATCTGCCTTGTCTCCTTTGCTGGAATTCACTGATGTTGGGGAATAGTATTGGGCAGGGTATGTCCTTCAAAAATCTCAGACATAAAATGTCTAAAGATGTGTAAAATACATTTACCCTTATGTTTGAGATCTTTTGATTGGATATCTGTCTTACTCTAATCAAGATATCTGCCTTACTCTTTCCATTATATCTATGCATCTTTGCCATACACACTCCTGGGAACATAGCTACTGTTTTTTCTCTCTTTCTTTTATTAACTGATTCACAATTTCCTTAGGTTGAATTCTGTAATTAAGTCCCCCAGGCCTAGGGTCTTAAAATGATAAAGGCTAAAATAAGGAATAGAAAAAATATTTTACATTTTATAAATTTTATGTTTAAAAGCCAAGTTACAATATTCTGTTGTTTGTCATAGTGAAAAAATTCAATCATGCATATAATTAATTCATTAAAATATTTCAATACACAAATTATGATTCAAATATCTATCTATCTATCTATGCTTTTATTAAAATAAATGAATAGAGTAGAATTCTCAGCTGGTGCACATTTCCTAGTTAAGGTTATCACATGTAAAGGTATATTATTAAAAATGTTTTGGGCTGGGGATGTGGCTCAAGTGGTAGCACGCTCGCCTGGCATGCGTGCGGCCCGGGTTCGATCCTCAGCACCACATACAGACAAAGATGCTGTGTCCGCCAAATACTGAAAAATAAATATTAAAGTTCTCTCTCTCTCTCCCTCTTTCTCACTCTCTCTCACTCTTTCTTTAAAAAAAATAAATAAATTGATTTAAAAAAATGTTTTAAAAAAAGAAATGTTCTAGTATTGATTCAATTATAAAGCAGCTTGCTTGTGGCTGTCAGAGAAGTTAGGTAATCATCAAGGTCAGATTTCCATAACATGAGGTTCCTAATGATCTCTGATAGGCATTAGAAAAGTAATTATTTTACAAAACCATCACATATATTAGATTCTCAAAATAACGGAATACAAACAAAAAGTTTTATGTATTTTTCTCAAAGATGCTTAATTTTATAAAGTTCTAAGAAATAAGGCATGGGAAATATATGTGAACTTTGCATGTTTTGTATCTGTTATTTTAAAAATGGTCATTGGTTATAAAAATTTATGAGTTGCTTAGAATTATAAGAAAAAAAGACATTATTTGAATGTTAAATATTATACTACATTTTATATTTGAAACTTAGCATGCTAGTTTCAATGTCGATTTTTGCATGAGAAGACCTCTTTTGAAGTATTGATTTATTCACATACCATCAGTACCCAGCTACAAACTCCAAATCTTTTTTTGGAGGGGAGGGTAGTGGTATTGGACTCATGGGTACTTGACCTTTGAGCCCCATTCACAGACATATTTTGGATTATATTTATTGACAGGGTCTCCCTGAGTTGCTTAGAACCTCGATGTTGCTGAGTCTGGCTTTGAATTTATGATTCTCATGTCTCAGCCCCTGGGATTACAGGCGTTCACCACTGCACCAGCAACACACATCTAGAAAATGATCAAGAGAGAGAGAAAATGAGACATTCATCTGATGTTTTATTATATGGACACATTGCATATATTAATATTAAGGATAAAATTATCTGAAAAAAATCTGTCATTATAGAAACAACAGGTGTTAAATATTTTAATTAATTGCTAAATAAACTGATGAGCTCTATTTTATATAATAAGAACATCATATCTAAATGATAGTACTTTAAACTTTACGAAAATATATAATTATTTTATAGAGAGTATTAAATGTCAGGACATTCACATTACAATGGAAATATATTTGAATATAGATGAAGCATATTGATTATGTGACATGTGATGACTTAAATGTGATGACATTCAATTTGATTTGCTAGTGAAAATAATGTAAGAAATGAATATATATATATATACACACACACACACACACACACACACACACACATACATATATATTACTTCCTGTACTAGAGCAATACCAACTGCATATTATCCACAGTTTTTTTTCAAAATGACTTGAGATTACTTGCTATATTTAATTTTTTTGTCACTAGATGGCATACTATATGTAAAAATAAAGAATTCACTAAACTGATGAAATTAAAATAAAGTATGTAAACTATCAGCTTATGCTATAGTGATCAAGTAACAGTAATGAAGATAGAAATTCAAATTCCTTTGGTAAGAATTTATTTCAAGGATTTTTTGTCATCACAATTTAATGATAAATTTAGAGGGAAATAATTACCATTTTCAATTTTAAATGTTAATATTGATTTGGTTTATAGCTATCCTTAGATTCTAACATAATTTGAAGATTCTTAAGAAATGAATGTCAAAATAATTTGGTTAAATGAAGAGAAAAAGTTCTAAGAAACATGAAGTATAATTATAATCTTTAACAGATTGTCATTATTTCAGTCATTTACATGTTATTATGTGTTAAAGCTTCTATAAAGATCCTTTTTAATCCTAACATACTCCAAACTATGGTAAATTTTCCATAACTATTATAAAAGAGAAGAAATGAGAACTCCTAGTTTGTTTATTTACTGTTTCTTGGAAACTATCCCAATTGTTAAGTTTAAAAATAACAAAAATTTGCTTGTCTTTATTTTTTTTTTAATGGAGTGTACTTGATGGGAATAGCATATCTCTATTCTGCATAGAACAATTAACTGGGCTAGAAGATGGAATTGCAAAATCATCCACCTACCCAACTTTTTTAGATCTGGAAACTCCTATGGGACTTTCAGATTAGACTCCAAATTCTTCTTCTGATGTTCACCTGGATTGTCGTTGTTTTTGTTGTTGTAATGCAGCATTTCAGGCTACATTTCCAGAGAGAAGACACAAAACTCCACATTCTTAAAAGTTAGGACTGAAACTGGCACAGAGTTATTTCCACTGTATTTTATCAAAGAGTCACAGAACTAGAGGATGGACAAATTTACCAAACATTTATGTGAAAAAAGTAGCAAAGAAATTTTAGTTTTCTTTGAACTACATTGGTCTATTTTCAAGCCACTATTATTACATATCTCTAACTTGCAAAATGCCTTTTCTCGTATAAGGCCACCTAAAAGATTTATTTCACTAGTTATCATACTCAAAACCCAGAATACTTCATCCTTAACAAGAGGTTACGATGTCAATGTTGTTTTTTTTTTTAGGTATGTTTTTTTTTTTAGGTATGGTTACTCAAAAAGATAAAAAGAAAAATATTTGTCTCCCATACATTCAAATAAAATTACAGAGATAGGGAGAATACAATAGGCACTCATTTATAAAGGAAGAAAATGGGAGGCACATAGAAGTCATTGGCTCATAGCAATTCTGAAATACATCTGGGTACATGTTGCCAATTGCTTGATTAGCACTCAGGCCTGTTCTGTTGTAATTTTATATAGCAATTGATGTCACTCTGAGCTCTTGGCTCTGAATAGCAATCTCATTTTGAGTCATGTTCATAGAAGTTAAAGGACTTAGAGGCCATTCTTCACTTTGAACTTTCTCTGTACCTTTTGGTCCAAGAAGAATAATCTTTTGAAAACTGTGAGTTCCTTGCATGCAATTTATATTCAACTCAAAGATACAAAAGTCAAGCCCACATTTCTTTCCAGGGCAGGCTCTTCTGTATTTTAGGTAATATTTGAGGCCGTTATTGGAAAACACTTTAAGATGTTTAAGTCCTTTTGTCTAGGTGCATTGGTTTATGAGGTATATTCTTAAATCTTTCTGATGACTTAGCAAAGGTTTTAACAAGCTCCGCAATTGATATATTTGACTCAGTAGAAAAATTTTATTAAAATCAAACTGAATTTGAACTTTTTCTAAAACCACTTTTTATTTTAATAACCTATTTTTTAGTAGGCCAGAATGAGAAAGTTTTATTTTCAAACATATTCCTACTCCTTTACGTTTAAATTTTACCTCCCAACTGAAAAATTACTTTTAGCTCTTCCTGCAGGTTTACATTTTATCACAACCTCAGAGATGTCACCTAGTGCTTATAGCATTCTTCCTGGAAATGTCCCAAGTCCTGTCCATGGGTTAATCAGATGCCATTTCTATTTCTGAGAATATCCCAAGGAACTGTGTTAGAAAATATATTTTGCTTTTCTCCTATATAACAATATCCTTAACTTTACAGATTTCACCAACAGTGTCTTTGAAACCTTTTATTACCAATTTTCCTAAACTTTTTTTTTTAGTTTTTATTGATTCATCATAATTGTATATAATAATGAGATTCATTGTGATTATGTACAGTGCATAATTGGGCCTATTTCATTCCTCCTTTTTCCTGACCTTTTTCTCACATTCTCCCTCTCCACGTTACTTTCTTCTAGTGTAATGGTCTTCTGTTTTCATGAGGTCCCTCTTCACCCAGCTCCCCACTTTCTAGCTTTCACATATGAGAGAAAACATAACAACACTTGATTTTCTTGAGTCTGGCTAATCTTACTTGGAATAATATACTCTAGTTCCATTGATTTTCCTGCAAAGGACATAATTTTGTTTTTCTTTATGGTTGAATAAAACTCCATCATCATATGTCCATACTACATTTCCTTAATCCAGTCATCTGTTGGTGAACACCTAGGCTGGTTCCATAATTTGGCTATTGTGAATTGTGCTGTTGTAAACATGGGTATGCTTGTATTGCTAGAGTATGCTGACTAAAGCTAATTTCACATTTTAGGTTTTTGCCTCTGGAGCACATCCTTTCTGAAACGGTTTCATTTTAACTACATACTGCTGGATAACAACCCACCCCAAGATAAGAGGCATAAAATATCCACAATCACTTGGTTGATCCTGACTTTGTGATTAAAACAAGGCTTAGTATGAATAGCTTATCTCTTCTTTATATGTTATTAGCTGAAGTGACTTGACTGAGGCTGGGAGTCCACATTAACAGGGCTGACAAGTTTATTTTGGTTGTCATTAGAGAGCTCGGTTTTCTTGGTAGGGAACTTCAAATTTCTTTCACTCAACTGCATGGACTTTCTCAAAACATGACATTTGAGTTCAAAGACAGAAGAAGCAGAAGCTGCCTGTCACTTTTTACACTAGGTCCTGAGTTGGCATATTGTCATTTCCATCATGTCTCTATTCTACAAAACATTCACAAACTCAGCACAATTAGAAGTAATTTGAAAAGCACACTTCATTTCTTGGTGGAGGAATTAAAAAGAAGGTTAACCCATTATTATTTCAGCAAAGCTAATGGTATTAGCTATACTATTTATAAGAAAAATGATTATTTTTAAATTTGAAGTTTTTTTGGAACATTTACTGTCAAAGAAAAGTTTTAAACATACAACAGAGAGTTCCTATATAACCCACACCCAGTTTTCTAAATAGCCTGTCACCGTGGCATTGAGTATACCAACTAAGAAACTTGGTACTGGTACAGTCATATTAACTACAGACTTCATTTGGGTTTTACTCCTTTTTTCAATATTGTTCTTTCTCTGTATCAGATTACAATTCAAGGTACAACTTTAGAGTGTTTTGTCATTTCCCCTTAGTATCCTCAAATCTGATAATCTAATAATCTTTCAGAGTTTTCTATGACCTTGATAGTCTTTAGAAGCACTAGCTAAGTATTCTGTGGAATGATATCCAATCTGTGATTGTCTGATAATTTATTTTCATGAGTTTTTTTTTCAGCAAGAATATCACACAGTGCTATTCTCATTACATGAGGTGATAAATACATCAACTGGCGATGGGTAATGTAGCATTGGGCAAATTTATGCACTGTCAAAATTAGTTTTCACTTTCTGTAATCTGTCCTTTGGAAACAAGATAGCACAAATAGCCCCACCTTAAGTAGAGTCTGAAGGGTTTGATATATGCATACATGTGTATGTATATATATATATATATATATATATATATATATCAACACTAATAAGAAATATATATATATATATATACATATACAGCTAATATCTATCAGTAAATATATATATTCAAAAGAGTGAGTGCTTCTGAGAGATATACCTCATCTTGTTTGTTTATTTATTTATTTATTCATTTTCTTATATCAGCATGGACATATATACTTTCTATTTTAGTTCATAATCTAATACTATGTTCAATATTTATTGCTTCAAAAGATTTTTTTTTACTCAGAGTTCCTTTAGGTTGTCTAACATGTTCTTTTAATGTATCACTTTCTTTTTATATTCTCTAAATAAACTTCTTAAAAATTTTAGAATAGACTTAGATTTATAGAAAACTTAGGAGCATAATACAGAGTTTTCAAATACCTCACACCTGGTTTCCTCGATTATTAATGTCTAAGATTAGCACAGTTCATTTGTCACAATTAATGAACCTATAGTGACACATAATTAACTAAAGTCCATACTTTCTTTCCTAATATCATTTTTTCTGTTCCAAAATTCCTTCTTAGATACCATTTAGTTGCCAAGTCACTTGTAGATACATTACATATTTTAGCAGACTGTGATGTTTAATAAGAATACCTTTGTTCTTATGATCTCAAAAATTTTGAGGGATGTTGGTCATAATTTAAAAAAACTATTTTACAAGAGATTTTTCTCATATGATTCTCATAATTAGACTGAGATTTTGAGTTATTGGTGGGAGTATTATAGAAGTATTGCCAATTTCATGCATGCTATCAAGATTATTTCTTATTAGTGTTGCTATTAGTGTTGATCATCAGAATGGGGTAGAGATGTTCAGGTTTCTATAATCTATTCTCTTTCTGTTTTACACACAGTGGTCTATGAACACTGAACGCATGAAGAGTTAAACTATACTTCCTAGAGCAAGAATCATCTTCATAAATTTTTTTATTCCTTTATTGGAATTTTTACATTTTCTTCCATTTATTTGTTTATTCAATCACTTATTTATACACTTTAGGGATAATCCAATCAAATTATTAGACCACCTTGCATATTCTCTGATCAAGTAATCTAGTCAAGAAGCCAAGGTTGTTTGATTAGAGACTGGAAGTAAAAGATAATACCAGAGAGGAGGTGCACTACTGGACCCAAACAGTTAACAGAGTAAGAGAATATATTTCTGAAAACCAACTTGTAATATACCTGTCTATAAGCATTCCTGTCTATTTCAATGGTAAGCTAAACATAAGTTCATACTGCTTTTTCTAAAATGTTATCTATTACCAACATAGATCAGTATTATATTTTCTTGCTTGTTTTTAACCCCAAACTCCTATGAGAAACCTGGCTTTTGACAACTGTCACAAATTTACAAAATTGTTCAATTCCACCACATATGTAAAGTGGTTTCAGAACTAAGCAACAACCCAAAGAAGAACACATCACCAAATAAAATCTAGTGCTTACATACAGTTCTTTGGTATTTAAACTTTAAATTTCCACTCATTTACAGAGATAATTAGGTCGACAATTTCCCCCCACTTGGTTCTGTAAGATTGCGTGATGCCTTTGTGAAATGGTTTGATGTTATTATCATGTCTGCATTCAATCCTGGGACACCTAGACCTTCCTAAGTGTTATTTTAAAATGTATGTTCACTACCTTATACTATAAAGTTTTGAAATTTGACAAACATTGAGTCATGTATTCACCCTTACTGATTATAGAAGATAATTCATCTAGTTTCTATAGTAGTTCTTCCAAACTTACAAGACCCCTAGCAACTTTTGATTTGCTTAAACTTTATGATTTTATTTTTCAAGATTCCTAGAAATGAAATTGCTCAATATGTAGCATTTTCACACTGACCTTTTTCACTTAGCAATGAAAACTTTGTATTCATTTTTCACATGTCTTGATAGCTCATTTCTTTTTCCCTCATTGAGTAATATTCCATTGTAAGGATGTTCCATATTTAGCTTATCCATTCACTGATTTAAGAACATCTTGGTTGCTTTCTGCATTTTGTAGTTATAATAAAAATGTTGGAAATATGGAGATTTTTTTCATGTACAAAAATTTTCATATCCTTTTATTCAATGATTATTTTATGCTTCTTTTTTTAAATTTCAGTACTGGTGCATTTATCTAGGTCTTTTGATTTTATATAGTTATTTTAAATTTAAATCCATTATCTACAAAATAGATTATTGGGATTTTTATTAGAATTTTATCACATATATAGATCAAGTTTAGTAAGAATTGAAATCTAAATATAGAGTTTCCCAACATGAACAGGGATATCTCTATAATATATTTAGACTTTTTTATTTCTTTCATCGATGTCTTGCTGTTTTCTATAAACAGATCTAGGGATTTGTTAATTTTTTTTCCTGCTTTACTATATTTGAATCTATTGTGTTATATAATTTTTCAGTCTCAACATTTGATTGTTCATTCCTAGTATAAGGAAAAACATTTGACTTTTGTATACTGAACTTTTATGTTTTGACTTTACTGAATTCACCTATCACCATCCTGCAGGAAAAGCTCCACACCTAGCTTAGTACCCAATCAGCCAGACTAACTGAACTCTCTAACTGACCACCCTACTTGGTCCTCAATCTAAAAGGTTTCACCTTTTTTTTTTCCAACTTGTACAACTATTCAGACAAGATAATCACATCCTCCTGTGATAGCCAGGAGTTATCCCTATCCTCCTACTAATGCAGAAACTGCCTCCCCTAACCTATTCTCTTATTATTTTCTCCCCAGTGCAACCTCCCTGTGCATCTCTGCATTGTGTTGTGACATCCCATCTCTTTGCCTGTAAGTACATGTGATGTGACTAAATACTGCATTACTAAGAGTTTCCACACTAACACTAGTACATACTCATTCTCCAGCAATTCACCAAAATCATGATTTATATATTCCTTAGCAGCCCAGAGAAACTGTGGCTTCTGTTACAGGTCAGCACATCTCAGTTTCAATTTCATGGCATCAATCTGTGCTCCAACCTTAGTTCTCCATGGGGTCCAAGAAAAGGCATGTTTTGTTTTCATCTTTTTTTCTTTGGGTAAGTATGCTTACTTAGTAGATATCTTCAAACTCTCTACAACTAACTGCCACTAAAGCTTCTCAGCTTTATTCATATTTTTTTCAGTTACTGTTGACTTTATAGCTTAAAAATGCATGACAAAAAATTTGCTATTAATTTCTTATGCCCGATTTTTCAAGAAATTATTTTGAATGTTTTCACAGTAAAGAAATAAGTGTTTGAGGAAGATATGTTTAATAGTATTTAGACATTATGCAATATATATTTGGATCAAAATATTTCATGATATCCCTTTAATATATACAACTTTTTATTTATCATATAAGTTTGCATTTTAAAAATTCTATTCTGATTTACTGTGCCTAATTTCCAATTTTGCAAAGTCTACCTTTTTATTAAGCAGAATTGTTCTCATCTGATGAGAAATAAGCATTGGAACTCACAGTACTTTGTTGTTGCTTTTTTTATTTGTTTGTTTTGCAATGCAGGGGTTGGAAATTTTGGTATTTTGAAAAATTAACAACTAAAATTTTTGAGCTATTTTATGAATTGATTTACATTAACTTGCTAATATTGAAGTAATTTAATGATATTTGCATAGTCATATACTTATCCATATCTTTTCCAGTTTCAAATAACATTTTTGTGCTATGTCATCAAAATATTAATTATATTAGCTATAATAGTGATTTAACAATAGGAATTCTAACATTCCTTGAAATAGAGTGGCTGACATAAAAATTGCTTTGGAACAAGTACAGTACTTATTTTTTTATTTCTATTTTTTCTTTTAAATCTTAAGCAAAAAAGTAATTACTACTTATATTTCCTGTATTATAAATTACTTAATTTGTAACTAGAGATTAGAAAATTTATGAAACTTTCTGTATTTTGGTAAAATCAAAAGTATCACATTATGATTACTCAAACTGAGTGATCCAAAGTCTTTCTCTAAAACCATATTGCATTTTAACTGTTTTTGCATTTTTACTCATTATTACTACTTCTTAGAAAAATAAAATTTATAAGCATTAGTGTTTACTTAGCACTTTATAGTTTCCAAAATGTTTTGTGCAAATAGTCAGACATCATAAAACAATGTGATATCTGAGTTAATTGCACATAAATATGTATATAACAGAAATCCCAAGAGCATAACTGGAAATCACACTTTTGGTTAAACTATTTTGGATTATACTTTTGGCAGGAAAAACTATATAAATTATTTGCAATTAAAATTGATTGAAACCAGTTGTGGTGACTCACACCTTTAATCCAAGCAGCTGGGGAGGCTGAAGCAGGAGGATCATGTGTTCAAAGCCAGACTCAACAAGTTCTCAAAGTCCTAAGCAACTCCGCAAAGTCCTAAGAAACTCAGCAAGATCTTGTCTCTAAGTAAAATATTTATAAAGGGATAGGAATGTGGCACAATGGTTAAGCACCTCTAGGTTCAATCCCTGGGACCCCCCTCACCCCCTAAAATAACTGTATTATATATACTTAATGTCAACCTTGCCCAAAATCAAAGTGAGTTTGATTTTATCTATGTATAAATATAGTTTGAGGGTCATGCAGTGAAAAGCACTGGTATATTTGGAACTATTATGCACAGTTCATTACAGTGGGTTATGCAATTACTAAGATTTTAGGCAATTTGAGATAAAAAGGGTCTGCTTCAGGGAGTATGAGTGGCAAGATTTGAATTATCATAAAGCAGAAGATGAAATAAGGATTCAAACACAAGTAGTTTATTTGGATTTTAATATGATGGGATGCTGGTAGTAGATTGCGAATGTAAAAGAAGGGAAAAAATGAAGCCCAAATAGTTTACCTTTCTAAACTACCACTGCAGGCTATTGAAGCTTAATCCACATGAGGAGCTCTAGTATACAAGGTATAAATCTTGTTATGATTTATCACTATCAAGTAAAATTCATCATTGGTTTAACGTTGCTGCTGGGGATTGTTAACTTTGTTGCAATTTCTTGTTAGCCTAGTGTCCTCCAGCAGTTTTGTCTCTGGAGGTCAGAGAAGGCCCTTGGACAAATAATTGCGAAGCTGGGAGCTGTAAGCTTGGACAGGAAGCAGGGAAATTCTACATTTGGAAGTAGCATGGATAAAGCACTGCCCGCCTGCCACAGCACCAGGTAGCCTGGAACCAATTTTTGTAATCCTAAATGATAATATATATTTTATAAATTTAGTGTGTTGCCATGAAAGCAGAATCTAATGATAAGTAAATGATTACCTGAGGCTTAAACACATAAACAGTTTATAGTCAAAAACTTCACCTTCTTTTAAATATATTGATTCTTTTAAGTGTATAAATGTTTTGATTATGATATATTTTTTACAACTGCTATAGAAGAAAAATCACTCACAAAACTAATATATTTATATAAGATAGTTATATAAATACATAAAAGCTAATATTCTTAAGTCGAAACTCTCATAAGCAAACTTGTGAACAAGATCTACTCCAAGTTGTCACTGAAACTCCATAATAACTTGGTGTTTTTTTTTTAATTATTACACTAAAATGGAAGAGACATGTTGTTCATTAAATCAAATTCTTAAGGCACAATTGCATATGAACAGACAAAAATAGTAATGAACAGGAAACTAAAAAGAAAGGGGAAAAAAAGAAAAATTTTTTTTTTCAGAGTACAATAGGTATTGAATGCTAACTGTTGAAAAGGAATTCAAGGTCTATGCACCAGTTAGCATTCAATACCTGTTGACTGCTCTGAAAAATTGGCTCTCTTCCCCTATATATTAGACAAAGTTGACTAAGTTTTAATAATCAAAACTAATATAGGGTTGGGGATATAGCTCAATTGGTAGAGTGCTTGCCTAGCATGCACAAGGCCCTGGGTTCAACCCCTGGTCCCAGAAAATAAATAAATAAATAAATAAAATAAAAACTAATATAGTGCTCCTGGACAAGAAAAAAAAAATTTGTTTTTTCCACAATCTTGAGATTCTTCTCCATGATTATTATGCTGTATTCTGGAACCTATTTACCTTGAGCACTGTGTGGCAGGGAAAGAGAAGGAGGGAGGAAACACTGCCTCTTCTGAGTAGTGATGTGCATTCCTCTGTTTTACATTTCTCTAGACTGAACTATTAAGACCCAAAACTGCTAGAGAGGGTCGGTGATGTTAAACTATCACTTAAAGAAGTGCTCCATAGTCTACCCTCTTTGGAATAACCTTTTGTTTACTTTCCTTCCTCATATATAGAAACTTTTTCTCAAGATACTGAAACTCAAAACCCATTTAGTCCTCCAAGTAGAACTCTAGGTTCTTCACTTAAGGTGTACTCACATCCGTATGAGAGCTGAATGTTGCCTCTCTTCTTTGTGAGACTTTAAACTTCAACACAAAAGCAAAAAGCAAACAAAACTAGTATTTTACGCACTATCAATATACTCTATGTTTTTATAAATACTTCACATATATTATACTATATCAATATGAGGTCGGGGAACATGAATTGGATAATTCCAATGAATATACCATTATAAAAAGGGAATAATGGGACACTTACGCCTGTTCTTTAGCAGTTCGGTTAAACCATGAAAGTCACAACTTCATCAGTAGATTAGTCAATTTGAAGGATTAGTAATTTAAATGGAATTCTACTGGGTGGTAGCAGTAGGCAGGTGGGATATGGCTGAAGGAAGTGGGTCACTGGCACATTCTTCAAGATTCTATATTTTGTCCTTGGCTCCTTGTGTGTTTGTTCTCTCTCTCTCTCTCTCTCTCTCTCTCTCTCTCTCTCCCCTCCCCACCTTCCCTTCCCTCCCTCACTCCCCTCCCTCCCTCCCTCCATCACTCCCTTTCTTTCCCTCTCTACTTCTCTCTGTCTCCTTTCCAGATTCCAGGAAGTGAGTAACTTTTCACTATTCTGTTGCTCATTTCAGGCTCAGAGCAATGGAGCCAGCCAACCATGGACTGTAACTCTGAAATCATAAACCAATATAAACTTTACTTTTTTTTTTCCTTTTTTTTATTGGTTGTTCACAACATTACAAAGCTCTTGACATATCATATTTCATACATTAGATTCAAGTGGGTTATGAACTCCCATTTTTACCCCAAATACAGATTGCAGAATCACATCAGTTACACATCCACATTTTTACATAATGCCCTATTAGTAACTGTTGTATTCTGCTACTTTTCCTATCCTCTACTATCCCCCTCCCCTCCCCTCCCATCTTCTCTCTCTACCCCATCTACTGTAATTCATTTCTCTCCTTGTTTATTTTCCCATTCCTGTCACAACCTTTTATATGTAATTTTGTATAACAATGAGAGTCTCCCTCCATTTCCATGCAATTTCCCTTTTCTCTCCCTTTCCCTCCCACCTCATGTCTCTGTTTAATGTTAATCTTTTCTTCCTGCTCTTCTTCATCATCTCTAGCAGTCAAGGAAATGCAAATCAAAACCACCCTAAGATACCATCTCAGTCCAGTAAGATTGGCAGCCATGATGAAGTCAAACAACAATGAGTGCTGGCGAGGATGTGGGGAAAAGGGTACTCTTGTACACTGCTGGTGGGACTGCAAATGGGTGCGGCCAATTTGGAAAGCAGTATGGAGATTCCTGGGAAAGCTGGGAATGGAACCACCATTTGACCCAGCTATTGCCCTTCTTGGTCTATTCCCTGAAGACCTTAAAAGAGCGCACTACAGGGATACTGCCACATCGATGTTCATAGCAGCACAATTCACTATTGCTAGACTGTGGAATCAACCCAGATGCCCTTTAATAGATGAATGGATTAAAAAAATGTGGCATTTATACACCATGGAGTATTACGTAGCACTAAAAAATGACAAAATCACGGAATTTGCAGGGAAATGGATGGCACTAGAGCAGATTATGCTTAGTGAAGCTAGTCAATCCCTAAAAAACAAATACCAAATGTCTACTTTACTTTCTTTAATCGTTTTTTTGTCAAGAATTTTGCTCACAGTGACAAAAAGCTGACCACATACAAACTGGTGCAAGAAACTGGGCTGTTGCTGTGAAGAAATTATCCATGTGCTTCAGAAATATTTTGATTTGCTTTGTAGGAGGAGTTTAGGAAAATTTGGAGGTGAAGGCCAGAAAAGCCTTAGAGTATTATAACTGAATTTTAATGGGCAGTTCTAGAGGTAGCTTGGAAAACCAGAATACTTATTGGGATGCCAGCATGTGAAAACTCTGTGATCATGGGATTTTAGAGGGAAAGAAGGGTTCTAGAAGTGAATTAGAAGTTCTTCATATTATATTCAGGCAAAGAACTTATCTACATTTTGCCCATGTCCTGAGACTTAGTGTGAGTCTAAAGTGATAGACTAATTAAAGTGATAGACTAATTAGTATCATGCAGAAAATTTATTTTTTATTTGTTCTAATTAGTTATACATCACAGTAGAATACACTTTGACACAACCTACATAAATGGACTATAATTTCTCCTTATTCTGATTGTACATGATGTAGAATCAAATGTTATGTAGTCATATATGCTCATAGGGTAACAATGTTGATTCATTTTACTACCATTCCTACCCAAATAAGCCCTCCCCTCCCTTCACTCCCCTCTACCTAATCCAAAGTAACAATATTCTGCCCTAGACCCTCTCTATATTGGATTAGCATCTGTATACCAGAGAAAACATTTGGCTCTTGATATTTTGGGATTATTTTATTTCACTTAGCCTGATATTCTCCAGCTATATCCCTTTACCTGCAAATGCCAGAATTCCATTCTTCTTTAATGTTGAGTAATATTCTATTGTGTACCACCTTGTCTTTATTCATTTATCTGCTGAAGGGCCCCTAGATTGGTTCCATACTTTATTGTGAGTTGAGCTGTTATAAACATTGATATCGCTGCATCACTGCAGTATGCTGATTTTAAGTTCTTTGGGTATAAACCAAGAAGTGGGATAACTGGATCAAATCGTGATTCCATTCCAAGTTTTCTGAGGAATCTCCATACCCCTTTCCTTAGGGGTTCCTATAATTTGCAGTCTGACCAGAAATGTATGAGTGTACTTTTTGCCTCACATCCTCACCAATGTTTATGGTCACTTGTAGTCTTAATAATTGACATTCTGAAAGTAGGATCAAATCTTCACCATGTCAGCCTAGGACCTGACTTCCTTAACAGGACTCCTAAAGTGCAAGAAGTAAAATCGAGAATCAGTGGCTGGGATTACAGGGATTCACCACGGTACCTTACCATGGAGAAAATTTTAAGGCAGCCCGGCTTTCAGGTGGTGGCTCAAGATTGCTGGCTAAGTTTACTGTAAGAATCAGGAAGAGAGAGCAGAAAGAAAATAGTTTAAAAGTTTGTAGTTCAGCCACAAAATACTGCATTCAAGGAAGCTATGGTTGTTGAAGACATTCCTGCCATTAAAGACAAGACAAGGCTTTGCACAGAGACAATAGGAAAGATGCCTTGAGGGCATTTCAGGAATCAGCCAGACCACATCCATCATAGGTTCAAGGGTATAAAAATAAAAATTTATTTAAAATAACATAGAGGCACCCTGTGCACACAGAGGAGACTAGAAAGCTGTTTTACAGGGATTTGTTTCACTATGCTTAGCTTCCTAGGCACTGAGACTGCCCACAGTCCACTGTAGTCATGGTCCAAGGAATCCTTGCTATTGACTGAGCTGGTGTCAGAACTTGGCATCATCCACATGCCAAATTCTGGAGGTAAGGGGTCATGGAAGTTTCCACTGATTTTTCAAAGGAAGGTCAATAATATTTATTCATAGTTTTTTTTAGGCAAAGATAGACTAAAGGGAATATACTCAGAAATTTCATGGGGTAGTGCACACCTGTTATCCCAGGTGCTCAGGAGTCAGAGGCAGGAGAATTTCCAGTTCAAAGGAGCCTCAGGAACTTAGTGAGGCCCTAAGCACGTTACTGACACCTGTCTCAAAAAAAAAATTAAAATGACAGGAGATGTGACTCAATGGTTAAGCATCCCTGGGTTCAATCCTTAATACCAACAATAAAAAAATACAATTGCATCATCACATCACACACACACACACACACACACACACACACACATATACATACACAGAGGTACAATTTATTAATGTGGATTTTAACTATCATGAATAATATTCATTCATTCTAATATGCCATTAAGAGATTCAGTTCCAGGCTAAGATGGAGTAAGCTCATTCTACCCTGCCCATTTGCTGAAAACGCTCATATGATATGATATGAACAATATGCATGAATCAATAATTGTATAACTCTTTTTTTTTGCATGGAGAACTGAACTCAGTGGTGCTGAATCTCTGAGTTACATCTCCATATCACCATTCTTTTTATTTTTACGTTGATATTGTATCACTCAGTTGCTTAGGGTCTTTCCATTGAAACTCTAAAAATGTAAATAGGAGAAGGTAAACTTGGAGGGGAATAAAATATCAGAATCAAGCTATCACTGAGCCAGCAATCTACAGTGACCAGTAATGAGCACATGACAGTTTAAAAATAGAATGAGGATGTTGGTGTAGATGCAGAATACCCCAGAAGAAGCTCTGTACTATGAAACAAGAAACAAACAAACAAACAAAAAAATGGATCTTTCTATTTTTCTGCCTGAACCCCCCTCAACTCTCTCTCTCTTCTGTCCTTCTCTCTCTTTCTTTCAAACTCTCTCCTTCCTCTTTGCATTTTTCATACTGTCAAGTTCCCCAGCACAGGTAAGCCCCAGACATCCAAATATTTGCAGTAATGAACTTTTCATTTTTGATTAAAGAAACTATAATACCCAAAGCTTACACTTTGTCATTTTTCCTCTTTTTCTTGCCATTACTTGGCCCTGAATATGTTGGAAAAAATGACCTCACAGTATAATATAAGTGAAGCACAGTACTGTGGTTGGAAAGAAGAAAAGGGAACTCCAAGGAAATGTAATATACCGAGGAGAACATGGAAAGGGAGGAGTTCAGGAAAATGACAGTGTAAACTTGTTTCTGAACTTCTGGGCTAACTGTGAAGCAGTATAGGTTTATAAATGAAACTAAGTAGCATGGCATATATTTTAGGAACTTAACCTTGAGTGTTTTATCCATGACCCATCTTTATTTTGCATGTAGTAAAAGAGTGCAAATAAGTTAAAATTTAAATTCTGGAAAATGTTATCATATAAAAGCTAATCAAAGAAATATTAATATCAGATAAAGAATACTTAAAAATAAAAAAAAACACTAAGCTTATAGAGGGACATTATGTAATGATAAAAGTAGCAACCTAGAAGACATAGGAATTCAAAATGAGTGTACATCTAGCATTGGAAGTTCAAAATAAAATGGATAGAGAAGACAGGAGGAAGAGAAAAACCCAAAAGTTTGGATGAAGCTTCATTGTCTAAACTGCCAATATGACTACTAACTACAAAAATCAGGCAGAGTGTAGAGATAAATATTACCATCAAACAACAGGACTAATAATGTTTCATAGATACTGAAAATCCATTAATTTCAAGGGTCCACAGATCATTCATCAAGATAAAATACCAAATTTTCAAAAAAGAAACTCAATAAATTTTAAAGAATTGATATCCTACAGTCAAGTTTGGGGCCATAATAGAATTGATGTAAAAGCCAGTTAACAGAAAGATAACAGGGAAATCTTCAGAAAAAATCAAACATTAAAATAACAACATCATCATCTTCAAATGACTCACAGGTAGGCAAGGAGGCCTCAATAAAGATTAGACAATAGTTTGAACTGAATGAAAGTGAACAAATTGTACATCTATATCGGTGAGAGGTAGATAAAGCAATGACTTCATCTAAGCAATTAAATACTTAGATTAGGAAATAAATATCAAGAAACTGTTTTGATCATTTACCTCAAGAAACTAGACAGAACAGAACAAAAAAAGTACAAAACATAAATTATGAAATGACAAGTAATTAGAAATACTTTTTAAAGAATTTTAAATTAAAAAAAATTACTTGAAAAGATGATGAAATGCATGAACCTCTAAATAAACTGACAATGTTACAGAAGAAACAAATTACAGATATCAAGAATGAGGTATCATTACATGCCTATGAAAATGGACAAAATTATTAAATTACAAATTGTTGTTCAAGACTCAGTTCAAATGGAATCCTTCTGATAGTGGCAATAAAAATATTTATAGTCATTTCAGGAAATTTATTGTCATTTTATATATATATATATATATATATATATATATATATAGAGAGAGAGAGAGAGAGAGAGAGAGAGAGAGAGAGAGAGAGACAGAGAGAGAGACAGAGACAGAGAGGGAGAGAGAGAGAGAATTTTTTAATATTTATTTTTTAATTTTCAGTGGACACAACATCTTTCTTTGTATGTGGTGCTGAGGATTGATCCCGGGTGGAACACATGCCAGGCGAGCGCATTACCACTTGAGTCACATCCCCAGCTTCTATTGTCATTTTCTAATAAAGTCCAACATTCACTTACTATGTAATCAAGTGATCCTAGTTTTGAATATTTACTTCTGGGTCATGAAAACTTGGTCTAGATACAAACCTCTCTCAAGAATGTCACTAGCAGAGCTATTCTTAGACACACAAACCTGGTGACAATCCAAGTCTTCTTCAATGGAAGAATGGATAAATGAACTGTGATGTGGCCAAACAAAAGAAAACTCAAAAATAAAAAAAGAAATAAACTGTTAATATGCATAACAAGTAGATGAGTCTAAATGATATTATGTTTATTCCTGAAAATTTTCACATTTTATAATTTAATCACAAAACAATTTTTTTCCAGGTCTGAGGATAAAACTCAGGGCCCCTTGCATGTTAGGTAAGCACACCACCATGAAGTTATATTCCCAGCCTTCTATATCATTCATTTTTGGGGGCTCGGGGGAGTACCAGAGATTGAACTCAGGGACACTCAATCACTGAGTCACATCCCCAGACCTATTTTGTATTTTTGTGTACAGACAGGGTCTCACTGAGTTGCTTAGTGCCTCACTGTGGCTAAAACTGGCTTTCAACTCTTAATCCTCCTCCCTCAGCCTGTGGAGCCACTGAGATTGTATGTGTACGCCATGATGCCCGACTCCTAAGATGTTATTGAATGAACGAAAATGCAGTGATGAAGAAATGCTCAGTGTTTTCTAGAGTTTGTATGTGAGAGAGTGAAGCAACTGTTCAATATGCTGATTGTGCTGGTCCTTCTAAACTGTGTTCATTTGCTACAATTCATAAACTATACACCAAAAATTAGTCAACTTTACTATGTAAATTCAAAAACAACAAAATAATATACCACAAAAAATAAAAAGGTAATCATAAAGTAGTATCTGCACCTATAAATAAGAAAAAAGGACAAAAAAATTACTAAAATATGTTTTTCGTACAATTAGATGCATTAGATATTTTTATGTTTGTAGTAGTTCTTTTTTGTCCTCCTATGAGATACAAAAGTTCCAGGAGAGTAGTGTTCGTGTCTCTTTTTATCTTTACCCTTGACGACACATTTTAGAACAGTGATAGAGACTGGCAAAAATTTCCAAGCATTTAAGCTTAAAAAAAATACATTTAGCTAAGTACATGCAGCTTTATTTTCTCCTCTAAATTCTAAGTCTTTTAGAGTTTCTTAAGCAGAAAGTGAGCCCCATGCAGTGAGGCAATGCAGTGGAAATTGCACTTTCATGGGAAATCATGCCCCCTAAAATTATGCATCCCACAGTTCTGACCTTACCTACTAAACCAGAAGAAAGCACAGAATTATTAAACAGGCAAGCAAACATCAACACCAGTAAAAACTCTAAATAAAGATGTTTCCTGTGTTAGACTCTACATTTTGTCTAATGTCCAAGTACAGTATTCCTAGTTGCAAAGGCCTTGAAATGCAGGATATTCTGTTACCCATAAGTGTATCATCTTTCAGGTGTGTTACTCTCACAGTAAAATATTCTAGAGTTAAGAATTTCATGATATGGTAAGGTTTATGAGAAGCCGTATAGGATTCATTTTTTATAACCACAATAGTACTTTATCAACTTTATAGAGATTTTTCTTATAAACATTAAATAAATTATGTCTGATATTTTAAAAAGAGCTTATTGAAAATAAGTACCTTATTCATGTGCTCCTTTATTTTCGAAATTATTTTTCCTTGGTTTCTATGAAAATTCATTTCAGGGATTTCTATTTGTATGGGATACAAGAAAGTTAATTCTGAATACAAATCAGAACTATCTTTGAAATAATAATAAATTGAGCAATTAAAAATGATATGTTTAAACAATTAATATAAACATTTGAAAAACAGGGCAGAGGAATATCTTTGTGAAGTCAAAGCTTAAAATTTTTTTCTAATATATTGCAATTACTTCCAGTTAAGTATAGTACTTACCACTTCATTCTAATAGTGCTACAACCTACTTTAGAGACCCATCTTACATGTAATACCATAATTTAAATAAGTAATATAATTATTATTCACATTTTAATGTTTGTTACAGAAGCCCAACAAAGGGAAAAAGAAGCAAGTAAGATAGAGTGAATTGTTTAAAATTCTGTTCCCCCCAAGGAATTCATTTTAAATAAGACTTTTTGCATTTTAGAGTTTCATATTAGTGACAAATATTTTACTGTTTTCAAAATGTATATTAATATTAAATTTTAGCTAATGTAAATTTGGTTAATAATAACTGGTCCTAATGATTTTAGAAATAATTTCACTCTTGGACTATGCAGACAATGATATATTAGAATTAGAGGACTAGGTCATGTTTTCTTTCATTCCAAGTAGAAAATAAGACAAAGTTTAAAATGAGTTTGACTCATTTGTTTACCCAAAGGAGTTGCTGCATAAATCTGAATTACAATGAATAGATTTAGAATTTTATGGCAAATTCACATGAATCTAATATAATTTATCACTTTCTTTTTGAATTCTATACATTTTCTTTGAACTCTAGAATCATATACATTGCATCAGAGCATTTACATACATTATTTCTACAAAAGTTTTAATTTTTTATTCCACAATTCTTTTAAGATGATATTTTGAATAATGTAATAAAACGATGAATAGCAACCAATATTGAAATATGTAATTCACATACCTGTTAACACCGTTTTAAATAAAAACATTAAGTGACTTCATGTAAAATTAAAATTTAGAACTTGATATGTTGTGGTGGCATATTTCAAAATGAGAATATTGTAAAAGAATATTTAATTTCTTACTTTTTAGGACAAAAATTTTAATGCCATTTGTTTAGATAAACTCTGAAGATAATTAGCTGAAATTCATGAAGCCAAATCAGAAGCAATCATCTCTTTGTTCTTATACAAGAATCGAATAATCATAATGTGTTTTGAAAACTGAGTGGCAATTAAAGACTTCTAAGAGGATACTGTTAGAGATAAAATAATATTATTGACTTGATGATTGACATTTGAACAATTTATTTCAGAGAACACACAATAGAAACATAAAAAGTGGAAACAGATGGAGAAATTTTTATTTCAGAGGAAAATAATATTTTAAAAGATACATTATGGTTCTCAATACCCTCTTCAATTTTTTTCCCATATCATAGGATTTGGTCCCTGGTCTCTGATATTGTATCTTTCTCCTTGCATCAACTTTTTTTTTTTTTTTAAGACAGAATCTCAATAAGTTGCTTAAGAACTCGCTAAATTGCTGATGTTTACTTTGAACTTGCAATTGTCCTGCCTCAGCCTCCTGAGCCTCTGGATTCCAGGTGAGTGCCACAGTGACTGCCCTTCTCCAGCTTTTAATATGGAAAAATCCCATTCCTAACTCATGATGATCTCATCCAGCCTTGTGGTTAAATATAACCTATAAACTGAAAACTCTCAAATTTATATCTTTAATTCAGGCTTCTTTTATAAATTCTGTCATATACAAAAACCTACCATCTGATTTTTCTCTTCAATACCTTAAGATTTAGTATATCCAAATATGAACTCGGAATTTCACAAAAAACGTCATGTACCACACAGCCTTCACTGTTTCTCTGGATGGCAAATTTTTACTTCTAGATTTTAGGATAAGGAAAAAAAATCTATTTCATGCTAGAATCCATTATTTAAAACAAAACAGAACAAAAAATACAAAACAAAATGAAAACATCAACATCATGAACCAAACTATCATTTCCACTCTCTTTTAAAATATTTGAAATTCCAAGCAATTCTTCTCATCTCTACTGCTGTCATTTGGTTTTGATCCACCATAATCTCTCATCTGTATATCCATAATTAACTCCTAAGAGTTTTCCTTGTGAATATTCAAGAATTTAGAGCCCGAAAGGCAGCTGCTAGAGTGAACCTTCTGATCATAAATCAGAAATATTTCCCTTCTGATTTAAACCCTGAATAGCAACTGCCTGTATAGAGTATAAAAATTATCTGCAATGCTTGTGAGGAAGGTATTTATTGAATTTACTATCCAAACAGATTAGAATGTAAAAAGGACTATACTGGTTATGACAGAATAATACCCATAGATGTGACTTGGTCTTGACAAGTAGGAGGATCCATCATTGCACTGCCAAGTTGTCTTATCACCTGTGCTTGTTGCCTCTCTGACCTCTTCTGCCATTGCTCTCCTCCTTTGTATTGATTTTGTTCTCATTATGGTGATTTGCTGGCTCTTCTTTGCACCACGCTACATAGCACACATCTATTATAGTTCATGTACTTTCAACTCTAATCTTTGTACTTAAACTATTCTTATCCCAGTAATTCATTGAGATACTTTCCTCATGTACCTACAGCTTTTACCTAGATTTTGTCTCTTTTAAGAGTCCTATCTAATATTTAATAGTGAAAACTAAACTTTGTCAATATTTCTTTTTGGTTGTGAAACTTAAACCTAATAATTATGCACCTAACAAAATCCCAAGAATATGTATACAAACCAGTGGTGGTTATTAGCAGCAGTAACATTATACTTAGTTATTCCTTTAGTAAATTAATACATTTTGGACAACAAAGTTGGCATAGAGTCAGATTAATTGACATAATAACAAAATTATTAGCAAACTATTGGCTTAAAATACCAAGAAAAGAATTTAGACAAATTTTCTAAACAAGTAATTTCTCCATTTTGAACATTAAGGTGTAAAAATGCCATAATTTTTAGAATCAGAACTGACCTACTTCTGACGTATATTTTTTTTTAAAACAAATATCCTTTAAATATTAAACAAAGGTTTTACAAGATATACTCTATGCAATCATAAATTTTGCACTATACTCTTAAAATTTTTATATAGCATTTTCATGTTATGAAACTGAAATGAAATAGAACCAAAGTAACAACATTTTTTGTGACCTTACTTCATTGTAAAATGTTTTCTTTTCAGCCTCCTGACAGCTATATCCATGTTGACAGTACAGTGGGACCTTCCCATGTCCCTGACTATGGCCCTGATGTATAAGAAGGATGACTTTGAATGGTGTAATTAAAACAATTCTCTCATGTAATCAAAATATCTGTCTCAACAGGTCTTTTTGACCTATACATGCCTCAAGTGTTCTCATCATTTTTGTGGGTTTTGCCTTTATAAACTCTGTACTTCCAAAATTCAAATGCTAAAAGTTCTTTGAGGTGTTAGCCTGCTGCCAGCCACTTACCTGGCATGCT
The DNA here is from genome assembly GCF_052094955.1 of Ictidomys tridecemlineatus. NCBI lineage: Eukaryota > Metazoa > Chordata > Mammalia > Rodentia > Sciuridae > Ictidomys > Ictidomys tridecemlineatus. The sequence goes on from NC_135479.1 coordinate 108,584,213, forward strand.
CATCAAAAGATCTTTTTTCCCTGTCGATTTGGCTTCATATGCTTGGTGGTTTGTAATTCTTACACACTCCATAACAAAACAAAAGAGTAAAGTGTGAGTTTTGCCATGTCCTATTTGTTTTAAGTGAATCTAAATCTAACTATTCTGTCTTTACCAGATACGACACCTAAAAGTTTTCACATTTAATTTGTCATTTCTAGTAAGTTCAAGCATAGAAAAATATTTATATATAAATAAAAAATTATAAAACATTTTTCTAAAGCAAAATATGCTAAAAATTGAAAAAATGTTTTATGCTACCTGTTACAAAAATAACAATAAAATTTATATAAAATAGATACTTAGAGAAATGGCTGCGTACGTAGAGTATACAATGTGTATTAATATTAAATTAGTATTTGAGATTTCCATGATCAAAAGGGAATAATAACCAGCAGTCTCTCTGTAAGTGAGTAGCTAATGTATTAAGCAGATATTTGCACAAAATCTGTAATATCAAAATAATGTATTAGGAATTTATATTTCAAATGAAAACATATCAATTTATTTCCTTAATTTACTACCTTGGCAATAAAGTTCAGCCAATTGGGTATCTTAAATTTTTCAACAAGTCTAATAGTGCAATGTAATCTTTTTCCTATGTAAGAAGAAGCTCCTATTCAGAGTTTCTGCTTCCTATATAAGCTTCTTTAATCTCCTTGTTTTCCAACATTCATATTGTTTCTCTGTACTATTCTTGGAAACTTTTCTATAAACTTTATAATTTTTTAAAGAAATTAAGCCCTACTTTGCTGAGAAAATAATTTTGAGGACATCATAAAGTAAGCTGCTCTTTATGCTTATCAAAATATCATTATCACATATTCATTTATTTCAATTTATTTTTAACTAATACATTAAAAATGCACATATTTATAAAGTACCAAGTGATGTTTCAATATGTGTATGCTATGTGTAATGTTTAAAAGGTATCTCCTCAAACATTTATCATTTCTTTAGGGTGAAACACTGAAAATCCATTTTTTTCTAGGGTTTTAAAATATATAGTACATTACAAGGTTCTTTAATAATCAACTACAGGATGAAAGTAACATAAAAATTTCAATTTTAATTTATGTTGTTTCATATCCCTGGCCTATTTCTACAGGGTCCTAGGAAATATTTTTTAAAAAGATGATTTTTTTTTAAATGAAGAAATACAATATGAATAAAATAATTATATATAATTCACAATTAAGTGTTTAGAGTTTTAGTTTTGGCTTTAATAGTATCTTACTCTACAATATTAAAAAGTCATTACTATTTCAAAATGGAAATACAAGCATAAAGATTTCTCATTGGATTTTTTTTTAACTAATGAGATGTGATATTAAACATTGGATTACTAAGAATAATAGTCAATACTATTTGCCATCCGAAATCCCTGGAATATTTTAAATTTATTTAATTGTGTGTTTATTTTAAGTCATAATTTGCATATTTAAGTATACAGAAAAAATGAATACATCTTTATTAAATATTATTAAATTTTAAACATCATCTGTCTTAATTAGTGAATTCTGCACACAAAAAAACCATAGTTATATATTGCATTTTGTTAACGGGATTATCTAGATTCATATCCAAAATGATTGAGTGAAGTCCTTTGTTTTAACTAACTGGAGGAGAAGACTGTATTTGGCAATAGATTGTTTGTTAATTATTATGTTTGTCAAAATTCATTTAAAATTTCATCATCTGAGATTTAATTAATATGATAAATTTCACTATATCATTAGAGCCTACAATATTATATGATTTCCTTTATCTTCTGACTAAACTAATCTTATAACTGTTAATCATCACATTTTTTCTCTTTGACACCATGGATAGAAAATAAAAACTTCCAATCCTCAAATTTGGTACTACAAATATAAAAGAAACCTACAAAGACTCTGTGTTGTTTTTTCTAGTATCTCCATTAAATGTGCAAATTTTTGAACAACATTACAATAAAGTAGAAGAATGACAATTTATTCCACTACTACATCATGATTCTAAGAGATTCTGTGATTCCTTCTTTTTTTACAACATATTCTCTCTGTTTAATGTATTTGGGAATAATTGATGAGTAATCATAAGAACAATTCTTATGATGATGATACAGAGACATTTTACAAACTATACAGAAAATAAAATCACTCTATAATGTAATGTATTTGAGAATCATAATAACCCAATGGAACAAGAGTAATTCCAAAAAATAATTCTACCTATATTTTATTAAAATAGGAGGTTTTCCTTTTTTTGTTGTTGTTTGAAAGGATTTATGAAATATAAATACTTGAAAACAACACTGTTTAAAGAATTTCTTCCTTGGATGTCACATTACCAAAGTTGACTTCTTGATTTGCTCTCTTTCATTTCTTTTACCAAAATACTTGCAAAATTGCAAACTTAATTTACTGTATTTTAGTATTTTTCAAGTTTTTAGGACCATGGACCTCATAATTTTAAAGAGAACATGTAATAATTATAATTTATTTAATATTTTTAATATGATAGACACAAATTTATTTGATCTTCAATTATTAACTGGATCATTTGCATTTTTCTGATGAGAAAACATGCATAGAAATATTATATTACACGAAACTATTGGATCACAGAGATCAAATTAATATATTCAGACCTGTCTGTGATCTAGATAGAGTTCCTTTTTTATCCATTATGAATAAGTAGCATATAGGGTATATGTGCATCCACATATATGAGTTATTTATCAGTTGTATGAATATGGTATCATGTAATACATATAATAATATAACATGTACAGGCATACATAAACACACATGTAGTTATGCATTGGTTAAATACAGGGATATGTCCTGATAAATCTGTCATTAGGTGATTTTATCATTGTGAAAATGTCATACATTTTTGCTTAATACAAGCCATGTTGGCTACATCATTAGGCAATATGTCAGATGAGGTATATGCCCACCTAATACATGTATACATATATTTATAAAAGAGAAAACCTAAACAATATGTGGAAGTTCTAATACTATCTCCCTGCACTGAATTTGATCATCATCAATAAGTCCTACATGAGTGAACTTCATTTTTTTCTAGAAGCTGAGTTAGATTTTCAGCTGAAAGAATAGTTTCTTTTTTAATTTTTTAAAAATTATTTATTTCTTACAAACATGACAATAGTGGAGTGCATTACATTCATAATTATCCATTCACAGCACAATTTTACGTAACTCTGTATAGAGAGTATGTTCATGCCAATTTATGCCATTATACGTGAGCGCTCTTATTTGTTTTTTATTTTTGCATTACAATTCTTAATACACCTTTATGCCACAATTTATCATATCTCTGTTTGTATATAAGGTGTGTTGACACCAAATTCACATCTTCATACATGCATTTTACATAATGATGACCATCTCCTTCCACAATCCTTGCTATTCCCCTTCTCCTTCCCTTTCCCTCCCTCTCGTATTCCCTTTCTAGAAGTAATATTCCACCCATGCTCTTCCTCTCTATCCCATTTTGAGTCACCCCTCTTATATCAGAGAAGACATTCAGCATTTGTTTTTTAGAAATTCGATAACTTCACTTAGCATAACCTTCTCTAATGCCATCCATTTCCCTGCAAATGCCATAATCTTATTTTTTTTAATGCTGAGTAATATTCCATTGTGTATAAATGCCACAATTTTTTTTTATCTGTTCATCCACTGAAGAACATCTAGTTTGGCTCCACAGTTTACCTATTGTGAATTGTGCTGCTATAAACATTGATGTGGCTGTGTCCCTATAGTATGCTGTTTTTAGGTCCTTTGGGTATAGTCTGAGAAGGGGAATAGCTGGGTCAAATGGTGGTTCCATTCCCAGCTTTCCAAGGAATCTCCATACTGCTTTCCAAATTGGCTGCACTAATTTGCAGTCCCACCAGCAATGTATGAGTGTACCTTTTCCCCTGCATCCTTGCCAAAACTTGTTGTTTGTCTTCATAATAGCTGCCATTCTTACTAGGGTGAGATGGTATCTTAGAGTACTTTTGATTGACATTTCTCTGATTGCTACACATGATGAGCATTTTTTTTGGTATAATTGTTGATTGATTGTATATCCTCTTCTGAGAAGTGTCTGTTAAGGACCTTGTCTCATTTATTGATTTGATTATTATTTTTTTGTGTGCTTATCTTGTTGAGCTCTTTTTATACCCTAGAGATTAGAGCTCCATTTGAAGTGTGAGGGGTAAAAATTTTTTCCCAGGATGTAGGCTCCCTGTTCACCTCACAGATTATTTCTTTTGCTGAGATTTCAAACTTTTTAGTTTAAGTCCATCCCATTTGTTGATTCTTTTTTTTTTCTTGTGCTATAGACCAGTTTCTAATTATAGTCACTAACACTTATAAAAGGAAGAGCAGGGGGCCAGGAATGGGCAGAGGAAGAATATTGACAATGATGTAATTCTGGCAGTGCTCTCTCAAGTGGTATTTCTTAGAAATAAAAACCAGATTAAAATAATAAGTAAAATCAGTAACACAAAAATAAATATGAAATATATTATTCAGAAAAAATTAGATAGAATCTACTACTAAGATATCTAGCATAAACATAGTGGATTATTTTTACTATTATTATTTGAACTTACTGGCTATTGTTATTCACCAGTAAGTTCAAAAATCTCTGTTAAGTATGCTTTTCTATGAAATTAAGTGTTCCATAAAGAATCCAAGGCATGTGAAAATCCCAAATAAAACCAATGAGTAAATTAATACATGAATAAGTAAAATATCTACTAAAATAACACCAGGGAAAATAAATCAAGATGATAAATTCAACATACAAAATAACTAAATTACAGAAAAATAAAGAAATATATATATATATGTGTGTGTGTGTACAGTGTGTAACACAGGAAAAAATTACCTCAAAACACATAGAACATATTTTATTTCATCCCCTCCTCACCCCATCCTAGTACTAAGAATTAAACTTAGGGGCACTAATATTGACCTGAACCTCCAGTATTTTTAAAAATTATTTGAGACGTGATCTCACCCAGGATGGTATTCAACTTGAGATAGTCTTGTCTCAGTCTCATGAGAACACTATTTTATTTTATTTTTGAGAGAGAGAGAGAGAGAGAGAGAGAGAGAGAGAGAGAGAGTGAGAGAGAGAGAATTTTTTAATATTTATTTTTTAGTTTTCGGTGGACTCAACATTTTATTTTTTTATGGGGTGCTGAGGATCGAACCCAGTGCCCTGTGCATGCCAGGCAAGAGCGCTACCGTTTGAGCCACATCCCCAGCCCAAGAGAACTCTATTTTAAAGGAAGGAGCTATTTGTGAATATTACATGAGTAGATAGGAACTTAACAAAGACTTTTCTTTACAGTGATAATTATTACAGAGGAGTTTAATGAAGCTATGATTCTCTGGCATCAAAGTGCTACAATTACTGAAAATACAATTTTTTTAAAAAAAATATATTGGTTCATTATAGTTACATATAACATTTGGATGTATTTTGACACAATTATAAATGCATAGGAATATAATTTTCTCCAATTAGATTCCTAGTATTTATGTTTGCTCTTCCTTTCCTCCCTCTCTCTATTTCCTGTTCTCTCTTCTACTTACTTTCCTATTTATGTACATTTTTAAGAAATTAGTATCTTGTGGATATCTATAATGGTGAGATTCATGGCAGTATATTCATATATTTACATTGGAATTTTAGGTCAGATTCACTTCACCGTTTTTTCCTTTTTCCTTCTTCCTTCCTCACATCCCCTTCTTATACTCTCCTGATCTTTCTTTGACTTTGATGAAATCTTCATCCCCCACACACCATTTATTTACTTTCCTAAACTCCCGATTTTAGACAAGTTTCTGTATGTCAGAGAAAACATTTGACTTTTTACTTTTGGAGTCTAGCTGATTTCACTTAGCATTATGGTCTCCAGTCCTATCCATTTATCAGCAAATGTCATTATTTTATTCTTTTATTGGCTGAGTAACACTTCATTGTGTGTGTGTATGTGTGTGTATAATATTGATATATATATATATATATATATATATATCACGTTTTCTTAATTCATTCATCTGTTGAAAGCCACTTAAGTTGGTTCTATAGACTAGAGATTTCGAATTGTAGTACTATAAATATTGATGTGGCTGCATGCCTATTGTATGCTAATTTTAGATCTTTTCGATGTATATTGGGGAGTAGAATAACTGGGTCATAAGGTGGTTCCATTCCTAGTTTCTTGATGAAATCTTCATATTGCCTTCCAGAGTGGTTGCAGTAATTTGCAGTCCCACCAGGAACATATAAATGTATCTTTTCCCATGCATCCTTGCCAATATTTATTATTGTTTATACTTTTGATAATTGCCATTCTGACTAGAGTGAGATCTCAAGATGTTTTGATTTGCATTTCTCTAATTGCTAGAGATGTTTAAACCTTTCTCATGTATTTGTTGGCCTTTTGTACTTCTTTAGAAAATATCTGTTTAAATCATTTTCTCATTTATTAATTTGGTTATTTATTTTTTGGTGTTAAGTTTTTTGAGTTTTTTTATATAATTTGGATATTAATGCCCTACTTGAGGTGCAGGTGGCAAAGATCTTCTCCCACTCTGTAGGTTCTTTCTCCATGTGCTTAATCATTTCCTTTGCTGTTCAGAATCTTTTTAGTTTTATGGCATTCCACTTATTGATTTTAGTTATAGTTCTCACACTTTGGGGATCTTATTAAGGAAGTTGGTTCCTGTGCTAATATTTGATTTTCAGTTTTTGAATTTAAAATTCAAATACATAGTAAAAAACAAAATTATATAAATATCAACTAATTTTGAAGTATTAACCAGCAGTACAAACCCCACAATTCTTTCAGGTGTAATTGCAATAGAAAGGGTATAAGGAATTTTAGGAGAAGAATTTGACACACGAGGATTACCTTGGAAGCCTTAAGTTCACTTGTTGTAATTTTGAAAACAGAAGCTTGGAGGAAAAAAAGAAATTAAAGAAATGATATGACAAATTTACTCCTCAATGAAATGAGCACAGTGATCATCAGATTAAAAGAAGCTATGATTAAAGCATTTTTTTTGTTGTAAATATTCTCAGATGCAATATTTGGAATAAAAAATATCATGCCCATATAGCACAATATATTTGGAATTTAGGCAACAAACTGTGAAGATAAATTTAAAAAATCCTAGTAGAGTGAATAAATGATATATATTCTCAAATGAAAACATACATACAATTTTATCTATAGAGAAAAATAAGTGGATGGGTATATAAGTATGTCTCTTCTACCCAAAATATTGACAGATTTCAAGGTTCTGAGGAGTTGCATCCTTAAATTTAAAACAACTGGATTATCACTGAAGGAGGATTGATAACGAATATGTTCAAATATGACAAAGTTGGAAATTATAGAAGAGGCATTTGTTTTAATTTTCTAAATAAGATATTTATATGATAGAGTGAAAATTGAATCACATAAGACTATTCGACAGGGGAGGAAATAATGAAAAATGATAGACCATTAAACTTATTCTTGCATCAAGGAAAGTCTAGAGAATAATAAAGTGACTGATATTAATGTTCCCACCTGCCGAAAACAACAATAAAACTGTTGAAATTTAGGAGATGTTTTCAGGTGTTGATATTATCCAGTCTTAGAATGACACCAATATTTCTGGCTGCTTCTAGCTTTTCTTTTAGCTACTCTTTGTATCCTGCCAATAGTTGCCTTTTTATGAATGCATAATACAAAAATTATGCTGCCCTAGCTCATGCTTTATTTGTTTGTTTGGGAGCATGGGAGTTTGAATCCAGGGCCTAGTGCACCATAGAGAAGCATTCTACCACTAAGCCATGTCCCCAGTCTTCAGCTCATATTTTTGAAGAAGAGGGTAGGACACAGAAGTCATGCAAATTACTGTGGATAAATTATTTTAGAAAACCTTGGATTTATGATGTACATGGTTGTCATGAATATATTTGTTAATTTAATTCATATTGATATGTTAAATTTTTGTCATAAAATATTAACTTATTGAACCAGAAGAGAATCTTTCTTCTGATGAAAGTTGAAGTGTAATCTCCTATTTTCAGCTTATGGCTACTGATATTGTTACTTGTTTTAAAATTTTCTGTAAGTCATTGAAATTGTTGTATTAATATACAGAGGTTCTAGATTATAAGTTGTGTCTCTTTTTCTGTTGTTTTTCTTATTTATTTTTTGGTTTTGGGTTCTTGTTTTTTGTTTTTATATTTGTTTCTTTCTATACTGCATTTTGAACAGAAGGCCTTATGCATTCTAAACAAATGTTCTACCTCTGATCTACAATATCAATTCCCTTGTGTCTTCAGTAGTACAATTAGATCAAATTCTATCAAAACAGTTAACATCAAAGTGAATGGAATGCTAATAAGTTAGCTTTGTGGTTCATATAAATAAATTAAGATCATAAGACAAAGAATGGATGGATTATATTTTTAAATAACTGAATTATTATCTTTATAATATAGCTTAAGGAAAAAAAACTATGAGTTCTGGGAGCATAATTTTGGAATTGGATATTTATATAAAGTCATCTTATGTCAGGTCAAATTAAATTTAAGGAACGGGCACACTTACTAAAATAACAAGAGACCAGAAATTTCCACTGAATGTTTTCTAACAGTATTGGGAATGAAAATATTCTCTTACATTAAGACAAATGGCCATTTATATGTGTTAGAATTTCAAATCAGTATATAATAGGCATTCACTCAGAGCTTTGCATTCAGGCATGAGTAAATACTCTTTCTCTTGATCCATGCAGAGTTCATTGCACTCAAATTTACCTTGTAAAATAGGAATGAATTTTAGAAAAGAAAGAATAAGAGATCTCAGGTTTAACTCCTTACCCACTTTAAAATAAGTAACTCTAACTGCATCTGAAAAATAACTAAAAGAAGCTCTTTTCCTCTTGAGCCTAATTGCATAAGTTTAGTTTTATTTTTTAATTTGTTTTAGACAGTCGTAATTAAACACCAACACACACCTAAAAAAAATAGTAGACTCCATAGCCTCAGTTAAAAAAAATTGGGAGAGGTGGTATAAAGCAAAATATATATCAGACATTTAGTTGCACAAAAATAAATTAATATATTATCTTGTCATAATATATGTGACTATAGTAAAGAGCAATTTAGGTAACCCTATAGACAACAGCCACAAATTGGTCAAAGTGATGGCTTACAATAGTATTACTGTTTTCTTTTCAAAGGAAATTAAAAAGCATTGATAAATAATTACTGATTTTTTAATAAATCATCTGTATTCCATCTGAGACTTACACAATAGCAAACAATAGTCCTCCCACAAAATATTTCTTACTATAAAGGTTAAGTATTATACTCTAAGGGATTATTGTTATGCATATCTCAGTATGAAGAAGAACTCAAAAGAGATTTTTGCACAAAGTGAATAGATGGCCTTACCTAGAAGCTTTAGATTATATGAAAGCAAAAACACACATAAATGATACTATAGGAGAACTCACTGAAATGATTGTCCCTGCTCAAGTCTCTTTAAGTCTGTAAAGAGATAAGTGATCTTCAGGTCTCAGTATGAAAATACTCTGTTATTCTCACAAATATACCATAAAAATAAAGCAATAAAAATAAAAAAAATTAAAAATAACTATTGCTTATACAGATTATGATCACTAAATATGTTTAAGGACTGGGAAGAACACATATAAACTTTATATGTGTTTTACCTTTACTTAATTATTTCATTGGAGTGCAATAGCATTTATATGTGCCTTGAATCTTTTTTTGTTTTTAAGCAATTGTTTATTAATATTTTGTTTGATCACCAAAAGATTAAAAATGTATTCTTTCAACTGTCAGTATTTTTATTTGAAGTTATAAATCTTATTTATTTTAAAATAGTCTGTTTAGCAAATTACACTAAATAATACTTTAATATATTCTGAGAATATATTAAAATTTAAAATGCAAAATTTTAAACTGTTAGCACTAGAAGAAACAGTATGGGGAAGCTATTGACTCTTCTGAAATTTAATGAGTTTGGGCATGTATTTCATACATTTTGTACTTTTTATTGTAATATTTACATCATGTATTATTTCTGCCAAATAATTAGAAAAGCATTTCACTGGTTGATATTTTTGTATCTGTAAAACATTCTTCAGTAATATGGTTTAGCAAGAAAAAATGCCAGAAAGACTTAATTCAGTTGTCTCATTTAAAAAATATATTTTATGTTTAAAACAAAAAGAAGAGAATCCATAAACATTCAACAGTCAAGGAAAGTTTAAAGGATTCATTCTATTATCTGGCCCAAATATTATTCTTTCTAATAATTTTTTCCCAAACACTCTAAGAACACAGTATGATTGGGTGGCTGTTACATGAAAAGCACTCTACTAAGAGTGGTAGATAGCCTGCTAATGGGTTTGCCTTCTTGAGATTTGTAAATGAAAGTTAATTTTGAGTTAAACAAAGTGTATTCAATAGTGTAGTTTAATCTCTGGTATAAAATTCAAGCCTAACATATTTGCATACACTTTTGCATGAATGCTTTTGAGAAAATAGCTAAACTAGCATAGTGAGCTCTTAACAGACATAATAGTTTTTAAAATTCTTTGTTTTAATTAGTTATACATGACTAATTTAGTAGAATGAATTTATGCACTTTGATATACATAAATGGGATATAATTTCTCATTTTTTCTGAGTCTCCATGTTGCAGAATCATATTGGTCATGTATTCGCGTATGTACATACAATAATAATGTCTCTTTCATTCTACTATCTTTCCTATTCCCACATCCCCTCCTCTTCATTCCCATCACTTCCCTCGACTAATCTAAGGTAATGCTATTCTTACATAGTGCCCCCATGCCTTATTGTGAATTAGCATCACATATTAGAAAACATTCAGCCTTTGATTTTGTAGGATTCAGTTATTTCGCTTAGCATGATATTTTCCAAACCAACCATTTACTGGCAAGTGCCATAATTTTACTCCTCTTTAAAGCTGAGTAATATCCCATTGAGTATATATACCATATTTTCTTTATCCATCCATCTATCAAAGGATGTCTAGGTTGGTTCCATAGTCTAGCTATTGTGAATTGAGCTGCTATAAACATTTATTTGGCTGCATCAATATAGTGTGCTGTTTTAAGTCCTTTGGGTATAAACCAAGGAGTGAGATACCTGGATCAAATGGTGGTTCCATTCCCAATTTTCTGAGGAATCTCCATACTGCTTTGCATAATGATTGCACCAATTTGCAGTCCCACCAGCAATGTATGAGTGTACAGTTTTCACCACTTTCTTGCCAACATTTATTGTTGCCTGTATTCTTGATGATTGCCATTCTGACAGGAGTGAGATGAAATCTTAGAGAAGTTTTTATTTGCATTTCTCTAATTGCTAGAGATGTTGAACACTTTTTCATATATTTGTTGATCAATCATATTTCTTCTTCTCTGAAGTGGCTGTAAAATTTCTTAATGCATTTATTGATTGAGTTATTTGGGTTTTTTGGTGTTATCTTTTTTGACTTTTTTATATATCCTCGAGATTAATGCTTTTTTGGAGGTGCATGTGGTAAAGATTTTCTCCCGATTCCTAGGCTCTGTAATCATATTATTGATTGTTTCCTTTGCTGAGAAAAAGCTTTTTAACTTGAATCATCCCATTTATTGATTCTTGATTTTATTTGTTGGTGAAGATTTGGGCCTATTTTTTCTTCTATTAGGTGCAGGGTTTCTGTTCTAGTGTCGAAGTTTTTGATTCACTTTGAATTGATTTTTGTGCAGGGTGAGAGACAGTAGTTTAGTTTTATTTTGCTACTTATGGTTTTCCAGTTTTACCAGCACTATGTGTTGAATGCGCTATCCTTTCTCCAGTGAATATTTTTGGTACTCTTGTCTAGTATGAGGTAACTGGATTTATGTGGGTTTGTCTCTGTATCCTCTATTGTGTGCCTTTGGTCTACAAGTCTATTTTTGTACTAATACTATGCAGTTTTTGTTACTATAGCTTTGTATTATAGTTTGATGTCTGGCACTGTGATGCCTTCTGCTTCACTTTTCTTGCTAAGAATTGCTTTATCTATTCTGGGTCTCTTATTTTAGTCTGAGCAAGATATACACAGAAATGTGTGCATTTCATTCATTGATATTCCCAGTGACTTAAACAAATTCAGAATTTATAATTAGATTATTGAAACTACTGAAAATTTAGTGTGTGTGTGTGTTAAAAATAAATAAGACTGAATTGTTTTAATAAAGAGTAACAAAAATGAGAAACTAAAAAAAAAAAAACAGAGAAACCTGTGACTAGACTAAGAAATGAAAAAAGAGAAGACATTTTAACTGATGCTGCAGACATAAAAAGAATCAATGAGATTGTTATGAGCAGTAATTAATTGCCCAAAATTAAATAACCTAGCTAAAAGCACAAATTCTTACCTTTTACATCTTAAAACAGTCAAGAGAGACTAAAAATTCTGAACAAATTAACTAACAACGAGATTGAACTAGTGATCAAAACCACCCACAAAAAAAACCCAAGATGAGATGGCTTCAAAATAACTTCTAACAAATATTTAAGAAAAATATTTCACTAATCTCTCAAACTTTTCCAAAATTAAGTAGGAAGGCATACTTCCCTATACATGCTATGAGATTAGCATTATATTAATACTACAACTGGAACACCCCCCTCCCCCCGCCCCCAAAAAAACCCTACAAGTCAGGAAAACTACAGGCCAATTTCTCAAATGAGTATAGATTCAAAAATTCTCATGAAAATCCTAACAAAACAAATTAAATATACATTAAAACATTCAAAAATCATGACCAAACAGGATTTATTCCTGAGATTCAAGGACAATCCAATATAAAGAAATTCAGTTAATATGATGAAAACATCAACAGAAAGAAAGTTCAAATTTACATGATCATCTTGTGTTTTTCGTTTATACACAAATTAATTTGAAAAAAAATCAACATTTTCATAATAGAAACACTGAAGTAACTAGGAATAAAAATAATTTATATAAACCGTTCATAATTAATCTAAAGCTAACATCATTCAGAAAACATGAAAGTTTTTCCTATAAAACAGGAACGAGACCAGGACAGCCCTTCTAAACATATCTATTCACAATAATACTGTAAGTCCTATACAGGTCTATTAGTCAAGAAGGAGAAATATAGGCTTCAAAACCAGAATGGAAGAATTAAAATTATCTCTGTTCACAAAGGACAAAACTTTCTTTATAGACTCAATGAAAAAAACGTTAAAAATAATATGAAATTAAATTTATTTTATATAAAGTAACTTCAAACATGACTTCTACTTCCATCCATTATAAATGAATAATCCAAGAAGAAAGTTGAAAATAATTTTCCAATTATCATCAAAAAGGAAAAAAATAACAAAGAAGATGAAAGATATATTATGAAAACTATAAAGAATCAATTGAAAAGCTGAAACAAACAGAAGAAATCCTGGATTTATTGATTAGGTAAATCAATATTGAATCTATAGCTTCAATGCAATTCCTATAAATATCTCAATGGCATTTTTTTACATACATGAAAAAAGGATGAGCTAAAATTCATATGGAAGCATGATGACTCTGAATAGCCAAAGTAATCTTAAGAAAGTAAAACAAAACAGGAGAGGTCACATCTTCTGATTTCCAATATATTAAAATCTATATTAATAAAAATAACATAATTAGACTAAAAAGATAGATTAATGGCAAAGAATAGAGATCCCAGAAATAAAACCCCTCACAGAAGGTCAACATAAGGTCAGATTTTTTAAGGAATGCTGAGAATATCACTGCCATATGCAAATAATAAAGTCAGAATCTTATCTCACTCCATATATAAAATCAACTCAAAATGGATTGAAGAAGTAAATATAAGTCCTGATACTGTAGGACTCCTAGAAGAAAGTGGAGTGAAAAAACAAATATCATGACATTGGGATCAGCAACCAAAAGCATAGGTAATAGAAAGAATAGAAAAGACTACATCAGACAATAAGGATTCTATACAACAAAGGAAATAATCATCAGAGTGAAAGATCAACATACAGAATTAGAGAAAATATTTACAGATTATATATCTATTAAGGACATAATAACATATACCAGGAGATTTTACAATTTAGCAAAAATAAATAAATAAATAAGAATAGCTTAATTAAAAATTAGTAAAAACTCAAAGAGATATTTCATCAAAGATATCAGTGAACAACAGGTGAATGAAAAGATGTTCAACATCCCTAATTATCTGTGCAATAAAAATGAAAACTGCAATGAGATATCACTTTATGTTTGTTGACTATTATATAAGTAATTTTAAATGATCAAATGTTGCTGAGGATAGGGAAAATTGAAACCCTTGTGAATTTTTAATGAGAATGTAAAAATAGTGCTAAGGAATTGAATGGATGTTCCTGAAAAAAAAAAAAAAAGAATTATCAAATGACATAGCAACACCCTCTGCAAAAAGAAGTGAAATCAGGACATGAAGATTTCTGGTCCTCCTCATTCTTGCTTATCTTATCCAAGTTGGGGAAGAAACCAAAATGTCCATTGACAGATGAGTGGAATAATAAAATGGAGTCTATACATAAAATCATTTATTCAAAGTTAGAAAAAAAAAGAGAAAGAAAGAAAGAAAATCTTCTCCTAAGGATGAAACTTTGGGATTTTCTGAAAAATGGAATAACTTCATTGTGAGTAGATAAATACTACTACATGAGGTATCTAAAATGGTCAAAATTATACAAGTAGAAGCTAGAATGATATTTGCCTGGAGGTTATGTGATAGGGAAATGAAGAATTGCTATACACTGGGTATAGAATTTCAGTTATATGAGATGAATAAGTTCTGGAGATCTACTTGCAGTATTGAACTTACAGCTGAAACTATTCTCCTATCCACTTAAAAATTTGCTAAACTGTAATCTCATGGCAGGTGATCTTAACATAACTTAAAAAATCATAATGAAAATGTAATAAATTCTAAATCTGTGTGTTAATTTTTCCATGCTTGATAGCAACAATCACTGAGTTCACCTTATAATATGACAATATGAGGCTCATATATGTTGTGAATTCTGATTTATTTATATTAATAAGTGTGTGGACCTTTCTTGAAACTGTTCTGCTTCAAGCAACAACTAATGACACCAAGCATGGAAGAATTACATAGTGATGTTAATATGGTCTTAGATGTTAAATTAAAGTATCATAGTTTTTGAATTAAAGTATTATAGTTAAATCACAAAGATACAGCTATAAAAGTAATATTTGGAGAGGAAAATCTCATATAGTGGTAGTTATATACTGGTAGTTACAGCTATGCTTAATTTGAAGTAAGGTAGTAATTGAGAAGTTATGATATATGGGGTGGAAAAATTTATAAATGAAAAACAACAAAAATCATGTATTTTCAAAGTAATAGAATTTGTAATAATTTGTTGGGAATCATAGCAGACAAATACAAAAGTAAAATATCATTAACATGAAAAATGTACATTTGCATAGTTGTTGTCCAGAATAAAATAGTAAAGATACTTTATCTTTGAGCAGAAAACTGACTCATAATATAAACCTAGCACCTGGTGTAAAGAGTTATTTTAAGAAAGAATAAGTAAAAAAACGTTTGTTTTATTAACTGTTCCAGAATATTTCCTGATCTGTTGACTCATATTCATCTACCTACTCAAGGTCTATACTTAACTATTAAATTGAATATGTTCAAACCCCAAGCCCATATTTTCCCCAACATGGTTGATACTATGTTTGTTCATTTTTTCCAGTTTCTCAAAAAAAAAAATGGGGGCTCATTATTAACTTCTCTTTTAGTCACCAACAATACATCTAATACAAATAATACACCTAATACAACACCTAATACAAAATAAAATTCTAGTATATATGTGTATATATACATATTAATGCACATACATATACACATACACATATGTGTACATATATATAATAAATATATATACATGTACATAGGTATATCACATATATGTACACATATAAAAATATATACAGACACATTGTATATTTTTATGTATATGTATGTATATCTGAAAATGTGTATACACAATGGGTATATATAAATATATATACAAAATATATATAAATATATATACAAAAAATAAATATATCATGGCTTCATCTTATTAAATTGATTAATTTTCCATGAGACAATTGAAAATCATGGCAACAAATTTTACCTCAACTATTGGTACCTAACTTTACCTGGAAAATAATTTTTCAGAGCCATAGATCTCGTTCTGTTGTATCATCTTAAGTCTTTGGTACTCCAGTTGTTTTTTTCATGTTCACCACTGTAGATTAATAATATAATTTGACTCTGACATTTATAAACTGTGTTTCACTGTACAGCTCAGATTCACTATATTTGGGGTTTTGGTATGTTATATAACTTTAGAATATCTGTATAACTAGATATAAATTTCTTCTTTTTTAATTGAATTTCTCATAAAATTTGGTCATTTTAGATATAGATGACAGCAGAGTATATTTTGTTGTATTATATTTACAGGAAGAATAACAGACTAATTAGGATTCCATTTGTGGAGTTTCATCAGTCATGTATTTATATATGAACATATGAAAGTTATGTCTGATTTATTCTACTGCCTTTCCTAGTCCTGTCACACTTTGATTTCTTTCATTCCTCTCTGTCCAATATAGTGAAATTCTATTCTTCCCTCCCCACCCTTATTATGTGTTACTATCCACATATCAGAGAGAACATTCAGCCTTTGATTATCTTGGAATTGACTTATTTCACATATAATAATACTCTCCAGTTCCATCCATTGGGTGTAAAATGCCATAATTTCATTCTTCTTTATGACTAAGTAATATTTTATTGTGCATGTATATTACATTTTCTTAATTCATGTGTCTGTTGAAGGGCATAGAGGCTGGTTCCATAGCTTATTTATTGTGATTTGAGCTGCTATAAACCTTGATGTGGCTGTAGTCTGCTGATTTTAAGTCTTTTGGTATATACCAAGAAGTTGGCTGAATAGATCAAATGGTGGTTCCATTTCAGGTTTTCTGAGGAATTTCCATACTGCCTTAAAGAGTATTTGGACCAATTGTATTCTCACCAGCACTGTATGAGTGAACATTTTTCCTCCCATCCTTGCCAACATTATTGTTGCCTGTATTCTTGATAATTGCCATTCTGACTAGAGTGAGATGAAATATCAATGTAGTTTAATTTGCATTTCTTTAATTGTAGAGATTCTGAACTTTTTTTCACATATTTGTCAATCATCTATATTTCTTCTTTTGTGAAGTGCCTGTTGAGTTCCTTTGCTCATTTACTGATTGGGTTTTTTGGTGGTTTTTGTTTGTTTGTTGGTGTTTTTTTTTTTAGTTCTTTGTATATCCTGGAGATGAATGCTTTATCTGAGGTACAGGTGGCTAAAATTTTCTCCTGTTCTGTAGGTTCTCTCATCAAATTCTTTTTTTTTTAATTTTTTTTTTTGTATTTATTTTTTTAGTTTTCAGCAGACACAACATCTTTGTTTGTATGTGGTGCTGAGGATCGAACCTGGGCCGCATGCATGCCAGGCGAGCTTGATTGCTACCTTTGCTGTGAAGAAGCTTTTAGTTTGACTCAATTCTATCTAATTATTCTTGATTGTACTTCTTGTGTTTCAGGAGTCTTGTTGAGGAAATGATTTCCTAAGCTGTCATGATGGAGAGTTGGGCCCACATTACCTTCTAATAGATGCAGGGTCTCTGGTCTAATGCCCAGGCCTTTTATTCACTTTGAGTTGATTTTTGTGCAATTTAGAGATAAGGATTAAATTTCATTCTACCACACATGGATTTCCAGTTTTCCCACATTTTTTGAAGAGACTATCTGTTCTTCAAAGTATGTTTGGGGTACCTTTGCCTAGGATGAGTTCTTTGTATATACTGTTTTCATGTGCCTTTGTCTCTGTGCCTTCTATTCTGTTTCACTCGTTTTAATGCCTGTTTTGTGCCAATATCATGCTGTTTCTGTTGTATAATTCAATATCTTGCTTGGTGACACCTCCTGCTTCACTTGCTGCTCTAAGGATTGCTTTGGCTAGGCTTCTCATTTTTCCAAAAGAAATTTATTTCTGTTTTTTTCCCCTATGAAGACCATTGTTAGTATTTTAATAGAAATTACATTAAATCTGTATAGCACTTTGGATATTATGGCCATTTTGACAAAATTAATTCTACATATCCAAGAACATGGAAAATCTTTCCATATTCTAAGGTCAGTCATTTTCAATTTCTTTCTTTAGTGTTTTGTAGTTTTCATTGTAGAGCTTCTTCACTTCATTTTTTAGTCTTATTTCCAAGTATTTTATTATTTTTTGATGATATTGTGAATGGGATAGTTTTCCTAATTTATTTTTCAGCTGATCACTTATAGTTGTATTGGTTTATGGGTTTTAATTTTTATTCTACTACTTTGCTGAATTCATTTATGAGATATACAAATTTTCTGGTAGAGTTTTTTTTTTTTTTTGTATTCTAAATACAGAATCATGTTTTCAAAACATAAGGATAGTTTAAGCTCTTTTTCTATTTGTATCCCTTTAATTTCTTCCTTAGCCTAACTGTTCTGGAAAGGGTTTCCAATTCTCTGTTGCTTAGAAGTAATGATAGAGGTCATCTCTGTCTAGTTCCTGTTTTTAAGAGGGAATGATTTCAGTTTTTCTCCATTTAGAATGATGTTGGCCTTGAGTTTAGCATATATAGCTTTTACAGTGTTGAGCTACATACTTACTATCCCCAATATTTATAATGTTCTGAGCATGAATAAAAGTTGTATTTTTTCAGGGACGGGGGTACCAAGGGTTGAATTCATGGGCACTCCACCACTGAGCCACATCTCCAGCACTATTTTGTATTTTATTTAGAGAGAGGGTCTCTTTGAGTTGCTAAGTGCCTCGATGTTGCTGAGGCTGGCTTTGAACTCCCAAATTGTTTCTGCCTCCCAAGCGGCTGGAATTATAGGCATGCACCAATGTACCCAGCCTGGAAGCTGTATTTTGGTGAAATATTTTTTTCTGCATCTATTGAGATAATCATGTGATTCTTGTCATTGAGTCTATAGATGTGATGAAATTATATTCATGATTTCCATATGTTGCACCCACCTTGTGTTGCTGGAATGAACCCCATTTCATCATGGCGCACTATCTTTTAAAATATGTTTATGTATGAAGTTTCCCAGTATTTATTACAAATTTGTGCATCTATGTTCATTAGGGATATTAGTCTGAAGTATTCTTTTCTTGATGTGTCTTTGCTTGGTTTTGTTATAAAGGTGGTAGTAGCTTCCTAAAATAAGTTTGAAGGGGTTCCCTCCTTTTCTGTTACATGAAATATTTTGAGTATCATTGGTATTATTTTCTTTTTAAAATATTGGTATATCTTGGCTAAGAATACATCTGGTCCTAGGCTTCACTTTCTGGTGGTCTGTGGATGACTTCTTCAATCTCATTACTTGAAATTGATTTGTTTAGATTTTCTATGGCCTCCTGTTCCAATTTGAGAAGGTAATATGTCTCTAGAAATTTGATGATATTTTTATGATTTTCTATTATATTGAAGTATATATTTTCAAAATAGTTTCTGCTTATTATCTGTATTTCAGTACTGACCATGGTGATATTCCATTTTTATCACATATTTACTTATTTTTTGTTAAACTTGCCTCATGGTTTATCAATTTTATTTACTGTATCAAAGAACCAACTTTTTCTTTCATTGATATTTTTTGAAATTTTTTTTGTTTTAATTTTATTGTTTTCAGCAATAATTATTTTTTTTCTTCTGTTTTGGTTTCTATTTGCTATTATTTTTCTCAGGCTTTGAGTTGTAATGTTAGATTATTTCTTTGGCATCTTTTAAAGTATGCACTCAATGTAATAAACTTTCCTCTTAAAGCAGCCTTCATAAGGTCTCTGAAATGTTGATATGTTGTGTCATTTTTCTCATTTATCCCTTGTTTTGAAATTTCATCTCTGATTTCTTCAACTATCCATTGGGCATTCAATAGTCTATTATTTAATCTCCAGTTGTTAAAGTATCTTCTCATTTTATTTTCTCATTATTTCTAATTTTATTCCATTATAATCAGATGGAAAGAAAGGTATTATCTCATTTTTTAAAATTTTTTAAGAATTACTTTGTGCCCTAAGATATGGTATATTTTAGAGAAGAATCCATGTGCTGCTGAGAAGAAAGTGTATTCAATCATTCATGGATGAAATGCTCTACATATGTCTTTTAAGTCTAAACTATTAATTGTATTTTTAAATTCTGTAGCATCTTTTTTGGTTTTTGTTTGGAGAATTTATCCTGTGGTAAAAGAGGCATATTAAAGTCACCAAGTCTTTAACATTTGATTCTTGAAATTGAGAAGGTTTGCTTTATATATATAGATGCTCCATTGTTTAATGCTTAAATGTTTATAATTTTCATGTAATATTGATGTATAATTCCATTAAGCTGTATATAATGGCTTTCCTTGGCCCTACTGATTAACATTGGCATGAAGTCCACTTTAGTTGATATAAGCTAGAAATCCCTGCTTATTTACAAGATCCATGAAAATGATAAGTTTTTTTCCTCATACTTTTTTACCTTCAGACTATGTATATCTTTGCCTATGAGTTGACTTTCTTGGGAGACTGTATATTGTTGGGTCTTGCTTTTTAATCCATTCTTTGTGTATTGATTGATAAATTTAGGCCATTTATGTTCAATGTTACTATTAAAAATTTATTTTTATTCCCTTTCAGTTTTATTTATTTCTTATTTTTTATTTGAGTTAGTTTCTTCTTCTTCTTTTGCTTCATCATGAAACTTCTTATTGAGTATGTTTTGTAGTGTAAGCTTTCTAGTTGAATTTCCTGGTTGTCTTTCTCCTAACCAGGAGTGTCTCTCCCAGGTGATCCTTCAAGTGTCCAGTCTAGAGAGGGTGACAGGAAGTTGGATGGGTTTTCCCAACAAGTATTTTTCTGTATAATCCCATCATGATGCTTGACTTTCTCCTGGTTACTTAGTCACACTCTATGCCATGTGGAGTTGATTTGCCAGGCCTATATTTCAGGGTAAGTGCAGTAGTCAGGATTTTCCCAGTTGCCAGTTCCTGTGCCACAGCTGCAAAATGTTTCCTCCCTTTGTTTTCCTTAGTGGCTGGGAGAATTGCAGTTTCTTTCTTGCACAGGGACATTGTGCAGGATACCTTTCAGGTTACTCAGAAAGTATCTTTGTTGTAAAAGCTCAGTCCTTGTCTCCAATGCTAATCCAATAGTGAGCACAGTGTTTTGAGAAAAGGAAAAAAGAAGTTTTATTGCTTTTGCTAGCAAAGTAGAAACACAGGGGTCTCCTGTCCCAGTAGCTGTGATTCTGCCCATCAACAGGAACAGAGGGCTTTTAAAGAGATGATTTAAAGGCTACATACATTCCATATGTTCTCTTTTGGAGTTGTAATTCACTTGTTAATTTGTGATATACTAATTTCTGAGAGCTTGTGGTACCATCCTCAAAGTCTGGATTACTTCACTTCTATGGGGGGTATATTCTCAAGAACAGATAAATCTGCCTAAAATGAGGAAGAAAGATAATCCTGTTTCCCTGAGGTTAAGAAAGGGGAGAAATTATGGAGAAATGGGGGGAGAGGAATGGGAAAAAATAAGGAGAGAAATGAATTATAGTAGATGGGGTAGAGAGAGAAGATGGGAGGGAAGGGGAGGGGAGATAGTAGAGGATAGAAAAGGCAGCAGAATACAACAGTTACTATTATGGCATTATGTAAAAATGTGGATGTGTAACCGATGTGATTCTGCAATCTTTGTAATGTTTTGAATAACCAATAAAAAAAGAAAGAAACATGTTCATTTTAAAATAAAGTTGTATTGACAGAGCAGCAAAAGCTATATTCAAAGCAGGAAGTGGACTATGGTTACATCTTTGATGTCTGATCTCTCCATACTCAGACATGCCTCAGGCTTCCTATTTGTTGTTCTTGTTTGAATTGATGTATCTCTTCGAAGAGGACCAGGGTCCACACTGGCAGGTGCTACTGCTGGTGGCAGCAGAAGTAAAAATTCCTTATTTTGCTAAATCTATCCTCATGAGACCCCAATCAGCTTTGAGTGTCCAGAATGAATTCCCAGTAAAACCTCCTCTTCTCAACATGATGAGAAGTTGTGTGTCCAATTTCATGCCGTGGAACAACCAGGAATGTGATGTTCTCCTCCTCCTGGTTTCTCTTCTTGAACCTATGTTCCTCTTATCTGCAAAAACCTACAATCCTCCAACAATTTTGTAGGTGAAGGATATCAAACATGTAATTATCCTAGGTTCTGCTTTTAAAAATTCAGTGCTGAGAAATTAAGGATGACAGATTGGAGGAATGCAAGATTAGAAGTAAAAGTTAAATATGCTGGCAGTGAAATTAAAAACAAAAACACCAATAAAATAAAGGAGAAAACTGAAGAATATTTGAAAAATTAAATCAACGATATTAAGTGTCTGTCCAAAGGCATTCAATAAACATCTCTTTATACAAGTATAGGATATTAAGAATAAGGACCTTCCAAAGTGTTAGTAACAATAGAATTAGCATTCATTCATCAGTACTGAGACTTATTCATATTGTTATTATTACAGAATACTTTGTTCTCAAATTAGCTTCTACGTTTGTCATGAGAAGAATATAGAGTATGGGAAACTACATAAGATACACTAATAAAAGTTTGGAACTGGAAATTATATTTATCTCTGTGTGCCTTTCATTTGCCACAGAAAATCTTCATTCTTAATTTCCCAATAGAATGTAATTGAAAGGAGAAAAGTAATTTAAGTTTGTTGAATACAACTACTATAATTCCAGTGCTCTGTGCTAGAGATAAGAATACAAAATAAGGATATTTAAATAGGTATGTGCATTTTGTATGATTCAACTACATGGAAAATACAAAAGAGAAAATGTTTGAGATCAGTGATGAAGAAACCATTACAAGGCATGTTTAGGAGTATTTGTGTGATGTGAGAATAGAATTATACTATATGGCAGGTGTTTGAGGTGATGAGTTTGAATCATTCTATCCAATTATAGGATATAACTTGAGATGAAAGAAGCAATGGAACCATAGCATCTATAATGATCAGTGTATATATTAGCGGTATCATTTCTACCAAAACTTTTAAAATTAAAATATCCTACTTCTTTTGTCATTTGTCATTTTGTCTTTTGTCATTTTGTCATTATTCTATTTTATTTATTTGTTACTTGACAGATTTTACTAGATAAGAAGTTTTACCATCAAATGAGATTTAGGAGTATTGACTAACTTTCTACTTAATGAAAAACATTTCCTTCAGTAAATAATAGGTGTGTAAATTTATTTCACTTTGTTGACATTATTTTCAAATTTTTAAAATGTATGTTATATGAAAATGGAGAAACACAGCCTAGAATAGTTCTATTCCGAAACCTGAAAGATACAAATAGAATTTATTACTCCATAAAAATGTTTCTCCTTACTCTCTGATCATTTGATTTAGAATACTGAATTATTGAGCAGCATATGTTCCTTAGTATTAGAGTGCATCTTCAATGAGATTTCTGTTCATATGTTGTTTGTTCTGTGGGAAATAAATATTTCTCTGTAGAAAATGCTAGATGTTTACTAATAAGTTGTTTTCTCAATATGCTTAGACTTTTGGATGCTAAATTTAAATTGTTCTTTTTATTACATTGAGTCCGTTTTGATATACAGGTTCTTGAAATTCAGAGACATTTTAGCCTACATTTATATTATATAACGTCAAGGAACACTTACAGACCTTTCTGAATTATTTTCTTAGAGATTACAATACAAAAATATCATGTTTAGTTCATATGGAAACATAGTGCCATATGATTCTTTCCTTTAATTGATTAAATATTTTTCAAATGCATTTTTTACTCAAATATAGCAGCATTTTTTTTCTAGAATTGAATGTGTTACAGAATTAACAGTCTTGTAAAAATGATATAAGGAGGGTGACTCAAAATGGGGTAGGTAGGGAGAGCATGGGAGAAAGATTACCTCTAGATAGGAAAGAGGGGTGGGAGGGAAAGGGATGGAGAAGGGGTATAGGATGGATGGTGGAACGAGGCAGTCATCATTATACAAAATACATGTATGAAGATGTGGATTGGTGTCAACATAACTTGTATACAAACAGAGATATGATAAATTGTGGTATAAAGGTGTATTAAGAATTGTAATGCAATAATAATAATAATAATTATGTATATGGCATAATTTGGCATACTTTATATACATACATTATACAGAGTTACAAAAATTTGTGCTGTGAATGGATAAATAATTATGATTGTAATGCATTTCATTACTGTCATGTATGAAATTTTTAAAAAAAAAATTTAAAATTGAAAAAATAAAAATAAAATAAATTAAAAAAAGAAATTGCAAAGTAAATTCATATATGTGTTATTTTGAAATTTAAACAAAGCATTATTTTCATGCTAAATATTTCTTAGAATACACTAATATCAAAAAAGATAATAATATATATGTATATATCAGAGTATTGTATATGATTTTTTTATCTTGATTTTTTTCTTAAATGCCTAAATGTGAAAATATGTGATGAATTTTAATGAGAGCAACACACAGTATCCTGATCCCTCTTCCAGTTCTTTCTAAAAATGTAGAAATCATACTGTAACACTTACCACAAATAGTCATACCAATAACTCTGTAACAAAGAAAAACAAATTTGAATAATATATATTTATGTAAAATTATTTGATGATCATTGTGATAGAGATAGATAATGTCAAGATGAGGCAGTGTTCCATGAGAACTGCCCTCATGATTCAATCACTTCCCCAAAACTCCACCTCTGAACACTACTATATACTGGGGACCATGCCTACAAAAATGGGCCTTTGGAAGACATACTCATCCAAGCCATAAGAACAAGATTCTCAAGATTTAGCTAAAATTAACAAATACAGTATATAAAATATGAAATAGGAAATCATTTTAAAGTTATTTCTTTATGTCTGTCTGCCTATCTAACTGAATGAGAGAGGACTTTTCTGTATAATCTGTTTTGTGAAATATAATGAGCAAAAATATGCAGAAACATGCAATCAAAAATATGTAGATAGCTATGTTAAAATGTTGCAATGAAGATACACCATTAAAGGAGATTCTCTGTCCCTGGACTCTCTGGAACTGCTTTGCCTAGATAATGTAGACACAGCTGTGGGGAGAGTCAATCTGTATGCTAACCCCAGCTCAGACAACAATTCACAACTGACCTTGTATGAGTTACTTAACTCTTCTTAAGCTTTCCCATCTCAGGCAATAAAGACCTTATCTAGAGGTGAGTTGTGGATATTGATCAGCTAATGTTCTGAAAGTTCTTTGCAGATGGAAGAAGTAGGACATAAAAGATAAAAGTAAGTCCTTACAGACAAGGAGACTTCAGTTTAGGCTTCCAATCTTCAAAATTGCATTCTTCTTGTTATTAAAAATAAACTAGAAAGGTGACATTTTAAAAAAATGATGCAAATAATTTTTAAAGATTATTTTTATTAAAATGGGATCAATCTACATATAATATATGCATATTTGTTTCTACATTAGTTTTCATTAAAATTGATCAAAATAAATAACAAGTGTACACTAAAATTTTCATCAGGTGGGGTTAATAATTTCCACCTAAGAATATGTATTAGACAAGTAGAAATTTCTTCAGCCATAATTTAAAATAATGACAGTAATATTTAAGATAAAATTTCAAGGTCTGTGATTATAATTTTACTAAATAAACATTAAAATAGTTATAGCTTAAATTATCAATATCTATGAAATATAAAATAATCATAACTGGCTGTTAAAATCTGCATATAAGAATATTCTACAAAATCAACTGAAATAATTTGAGGACATATTATTTTAGCAGTCTAGGCTTCTTATGTGCAATGACCTTTTTCAACTGCTTTGTAAAATTCAAACTAAATTAATGTCATATTATAGAGGTATAAATTATTTTTAAAATCTTTTTAAAAAATCTTTTTCAGTTGTCAATGGAGCTTTACGTTATTTATTTATATGCAGTGCTGAGAATCAAGCTTCGTGCCTCACACATACTAGGCAAGCATTTTACCACTGAGCCACAACCCCAGCCCCTTAAAACCTTTATATAGTATCTTCCATACATGGGAGATAAAACAAAACTCAATTATTGTAGGCTTTCAACATGTCTTAATGTACAAGGCTCTGAATTCAATCTCCAGCACTATAAAGAATTAAAAATACAAATAAACAAAGCCATGAATTCATCATTTCTTCCTTTACCCACTTTTTCCCTGAACGTTATGTTGATTCTGGAAATTATTGGAATAAAATATATTTTTTCAAAAGAAGAAATACAAATGTCTAATACATACATGAATAATTACTTCAAATTATCAGCTGTCAGAGATGTGCAAATCAAAAAGCAGTCAGGTGCCATTTCACCCAAGTTGAATGGTTGTTGTAAAACAACAATAGCAAACGCAAAAATAAATGTTGGCAAGGATGTAGAGAAAATGAACTCTTACGCACTATTGATAGGATGTACAGGATTATGGAAAACATATCAAGTGTCCTTAACAAACTAAAAATAGATATATCATATGATTCAATTATTTCAATTCTGGGTGTGTATCTAAAGGGAATGAAATCAGTATTCCAAAAAGATTCCTTCATCTTCAGTTTTATCACTGTTCTATTTGCAATAGCTGATATATTGAATCAACCATGGTGCCTATCATTAAAGAAAAAATGGTATATATACACAATGGAAAATTATTTAGCAAAAAAATAAGAATAAAATCATATAATATATAGTGAAATAGATGGAATTGGGCAACACAGAAAGAAAAGATTCACACACTTTCTCTTGTATGTGGATGCTAAAACAGCAACATGGAAATAAAAAGGTGTTTAGTAGAGGTGGGAAAGGATGAGGTGAAAAAATTCATGCTGCATCCCATGAATTTTGATTGTTTTTTTCTCTTCATTTTCACATACACACACACACACACATGTAGATTAAATGGAGAAATAGTTTCTCTTTTCCAGTTTGGTTACATTTTCTTTCTTTGTCTTGTCTGATTACTTTGGCCAGGACTTGCAATACTATATTAAAAGTGGTGAAAGTATGTATTTTTTTCATATTCCTGATCTTATAAAAAGAAAAACAAAACTTTCAACTATTTCTCACTAAGCTTTTTTAATTATGCAAGAGTAATGTTGACTTTGTAGATTGTGATTTAAAGAATTTCCTCTGTTAGTCAGTTTTTCCATCACTGTGACAAAAATGCCTGACCAGAACGACTTAGAAGAAATTTTTTTTTTTTTTTTGGCTCATGGCTTTGGAGATTCAGTCCATGGTTGGCATGCTGCATAGCTTTGGGTCCTTGGTGAGACACAGCATCAAGATCAATGAGCATGATGGAGGAAAGCTGCTCAACATGGCAGTTGGCATCAGAGAGAGTTAGAAGGAAAGGGGCTGCAGGAAAGATGCACCCTTCCAAGAGATCCTCACAATGACCCTCCTCCTCCAGCCAAGCTCAACTTGCCTAGAGTTACCACCTAGTTAATGCATTCAAACCTATGGACTGATTAGGGGAGAGCTCTCATGAACTAATCTTTTCACTTCTGAGTATTCTGAATTAGCACAGGTACTTTGGAGGGAAATATTATATCTAAACTGTAATACCCTTCTCTTTAAATTTTTAGAATACTAAAGATGTTGTACTAGCATTTGTTTAAAATGTTTGGAATAATGCAGCAGTGAAGTCATGAAGTCCTTTCAGTTTTTCTTTTGGGGTTACTTTTTAATACTGATTTGATATTGTTACTGATTATTGGTCTTTTCCTGTTTCCTTTTTCTCCATGATTTAATCTCCATGGGCAAGAATTTGCCCATTTCTTCCACATTATTGAAATTGTTAGTGTATAGTTGTTTATAATAATCTCTTTGATACTTTGTATTTCTGTGGTAGTGTTAGTGACAATTTTTCCATTTGAGTATTCTCTCTCTCTTTTTAATAGTCTAGCTAAGGGTTGATCTATTCTGATAGTAGTCTAGCTAAGGGTTGATCTATTATGATAAAGTTTTGGAAGCACCAGCTTTTTGGTTGCTCTTTGTATTTTCATGGTTTTAGTCTCTATTTCCTTTTTATTCTGCTCTGATTCTTACTATTTCTTTCCTTCTATGATTTTTGAGGCCAGTTTGCTCTTATTTGTCTTGAGTTGTAGCAATAGGTTGTTTATTTGAGTTCTTACTGTATTTTTATGTAGAGTTTTGTTGCTGTAAAATCCAATCTTTATATTGCTTTTGCTGCATCCCATGAATTTTGATTGTTTTTTCTCTTCATTTTCACATATGTCAGTACACTTTTAAAATTTGAAATTGCTTGTTAAAGAGTAAGTTGCTTAATTTTCATATATTTGCATGGTGTCAAAATTTTTATTTTTTGATATCTGGTTTGATTGCATTGTTGTCAGAAAAAATAATTTGATTTCAATTTTCTTGAGATCTGTTTGTTTATTATATGTTCTATCTTAGAGAATTCCCTTGGGCTGATGTAATTGTGCATTCTTCAATGATTGAATGAAATGTCCTGTAGAAGTCTGGAGTACATTTAATTCTGTATTTTTCCATTGCTGTTCTGTCTGGATGACCTGTCCATTCCCTGTTGTTAAGGTTCCATACTCTTATCATTTAAGAATCTGAAGTACCATGGGTCTATTAATATATGTTTCATATTTTTTGGAGCTTTGAGTGCACATATATGTAATCATGATTTCCTCTTGCACAACTGATCGTTTTATGATGACACTATAATCTTCCTTGTCTCTTTTTGCATCTATATTAATGCTGATTTATGCATGTAAACTTGTTTTCAGTTTTCATTCCAGTAATTTTGCTATTTTTTAAAACTTTGCTGATCTTAAATATAATTAAGAACATTTCATATTTCTTATCAGTAGCATCTATATAAAATTTTGTAAGGGAAAAAAATTTAAATGTAATGATCAAGGAAATGTTTTTCTTAAAACTTTGCCATGACAAGTCTGTTAGTCCAAGCTAGACATTTACTTATATTTCCATTTTTCCCAAGAAAAAATATGTATAGAACTCTTTGAATCTACACACTGAAGCTAAATTACACATTTAAATAAATTTTCGTAACATTAAAATGTGTTAAAAAGTACATACTAAGTTTTCATTTGTAATAGAATTCTACTTAGAATATTAGGCTTTCATTCTTACTGTATAAATTAATCCATAGCTTTAATTAGAAACCCTTTTGAATACTTACTGTTTACCATCAAAACTCTTCTTTCTGAGTCAGCAAATTCTACATAAAATTATATTGTAAATTTTCCTGCACAGTTATATAATATAAATATTAAAATAATTAAAATGTATATAAATTCTTCTATCTATGATATGTCTCATTTTATATGTTATTATAGGATGCATAGTACCATTTCTGTCTGTATTATAATTCTTAGGACCATTGATTTAAAAAAATGTTGCTTATTTCTTTACTATAAAATTCACTAAAATATAGTATACTGAAGAAAATGGAAAGAACTATTTTTCATATAGAATGAAACCACATAATTTTTTATACTTTAGAGTTTTTTCAAAGAAAGTGAGAGCTATGGCAAGAGAAAAAAAAAAGGTAACATATATTCTAATTTTTGCCAGACACCATTATACATATCAAAATAATGGTTATTATCCATTGCTATTATCTCTTTAGTCAAAAGAATTAAGAAGTCTAGGAACTCTCTAAGACAAGAAACTAGATCTAATTCTACAGTAAATTTTATATCTGAAAAACAAAGAAACACTTCAATAAATGTTTACTGACTGAAGAAAGCTAAGAAATGGACAGATGTCATGTGCAGACAGTGCTTTACCAGTTTTCTATGATTATCAGAGGGAAAAATAATATTTAAGGAGAAAATAAAAAGACAAACTGTGGAATAACTGGAAATTTTGTAATGTTTATATTTCACCATGCCTATTCTTCTTTATTCTTCTCTTCCTTTTTATTTATTTTTTTCCTCTTTAGTTGTTGTTACTTGTTTTATCAGGATGAGTATCTCACTGTCTTTCCAGGCAACTTGATAATCATGAGCCAAATGATCTTCCCATCTCAGTCTCCTGAGTAACTCGAACAGCAGGAGTGTGCTATCATGCTTGACTCTTTTTCTTTTTTTTTTTTTTTAATCATGAAAAAATAACATGATAGGATGAGAAAATAAAACTTTATTTTTAAATCTAAATTTAGACTATATTGAATCCTGAACATACTAAGATTTTTTGCTCAGAG
This sequence comes from Ictidomys tridecemlineatus, assembly GCF_052094955.1. Classification (NCBI taxonomy): domain Eukaryota; kingdom Metazoa; phylum Chordata; class Mammalia; order Rodentia; family Sciuridae; genus Ictidomys; species Ictidomys tridecemlineatus. The sequence goes on from NC_135479.1 coordinate 108,614,773, forward strand.
TTTGTATTTTCCTGGATAAGCATGGGTATTATTTTATTATTTTAGAAGACTTTTCGTTTGACTCGCTAGGTTTCTTCCTCAGCCACTCCATCAACTGGAGTTTCATCTTATGTGGAAAGATAATCCAGCAACTAGCTTAGATATCATTGACTCCAAAATAGTGCCTGTTCAATGATTATTCATCACCATGCTCCCGAGGAAACACTGAAAACTTAATTTTCTCTACAATTATCAATGAGACAGATATACACTTTGAATATTCTACAATCTTTCAAGTATACAGCCAGACCCTAAAGTTGGGTTACTTTCTTTAATGTCACAGTTCCCTGCTGCAGTTTGTATGTGGGTATTAGACAGTCTTGTTTCTATATGCATTTGTTGATGTGATTAAATTTTCTTCTTTAAGCCAAAAAGTTCTATTTTGTAATGTCTATTCATTTAATACTTGAGTGACAAAGTAACTCTGTCCTTTTACACAAACCTCTCATTTCTAACTCTATTTATTATTTTTACTCTTTTTCTATCACCAGCCTTGTTGATTCCATTTCTTTTAAAATTTCAGGTTTTTAAAAGAAGAAAGTAAAATATGCAATTTTCTTTTTCAATTATTTATGAGTATGCCTAAATAAGAATCTTATATTGCCCTTTAATTCTACTTTCTCTTGTCTCTCCCCTCTCATCTAATATCTTTGAATTCTAAGGTGTTCACCAAACATGTCATTTTTTCTCCCACATGAGATCCAACAAAAACATTTCCTGTCAGGGGAGAAAAAAAATCTTTGGCACTGGCCTTGAAAACAGAAAAACCCAGTGAAGCCCTTTGCTATTGTTTTTCCCAAGTAAATCTTAACAACAACAACAACAAAAGGTCAATTAACTTGTCTAAGTACACTGTGCTTAACAGCTAGTAAATATGGACAAACTTTACATTTCACATTGCCTTATAGACCCCAAAATAATATGATAAAAAAATAGAGTTTCTTAATGCTAGATTTTTCTTACAATTCTATTGATAAGGACATGTAGTGAATATAGAATATACTATGAATGATCAATTCCTGAATCTAGTTCTTTATTAGTTTCCAGAGAAATACAAACATTGAGAGATGGTATTCCAATCTTAAGTTTCAACTGTTCTGTAAATATACATTCAACTTTATTTCTGAAAGTATATGAATTCATATGATTCCTGAGGTTAAAAATGAAAGGCAAAGAAATAGAAGTATTTGGAAACTTATGAATAAAACACTTATTTGATAATCTTCAAACATTAAATTTTCAAGTGGGCAGAAAACCAGAGGAAAGAATCAAAAATTATGGTGTCAATGAGTGACTAAGATAATAATGGGAAGTATTGCAAAAGAATTATATACAGAAGACAGACAAATCACAATCAAATAATTTGAATAGTCACTAAACTTCAGGAATGTTCCTATTGTGTATCAGCTTATTTTACACTGCACTTGCTGCATTACTTACTATCAATTTAGTGCAAATATAAAAAATAAGAAATAGCTCAGAGTTTTATTAAAATTTGCAATATATGATATCAAGCTCACAGGATTACAAATAAATTTCATAATGCAGTACTTGGGATACTATAAAATAATATTTTACTGCCAACTCAATGTGAAAGTAAAATTTTATTGCAACCAACAATCATGTAAATGGAATCATGTAATTCCATAACCAAATAATAATCATGTAATTCCATAACCAAATAATAGATGTTATTTAGAGTGATAAGCAAACCACATCCAATGACATTTATGGAACTCAGACCAGAGTGATCACAGGTACTTTGCAACCTATAATCAATATTTTACTAATTTATTTTATAGTTTTTTCTTTTTTTCATGACTAGAAATCATGTGGACACATTAATATTTGTAGTTACTTAATGAAGTAAAATAAAGTATTATGTGATATATTAAATGATCATAAAATATGTAGACAATGCAATAACCTATATGTTAAGAAATAATAGTAAATATATGAAGACTTCAATGAAGAATAATACATTTATTGTTTGATAATCAAATCAATAATACATATGTTGATATTGCAAACTGGCATGCACAAAAATATTAACCTACTTCAAAAGCAGAATATAAATGTGAGGAAATGACTTATGGTATATGCCAGAAAATGGCTATACTTTTAATAGTTAACAACATATTAAGTAGTAGTGTATAATAATAATAGTAATAGTCTAATACATGAATTATGGAAATTAATTAGAACTAAGTGGTTGCCATGATATTAAAAAGGTTAAAAAATCTTATGATTTGTAGATGAGGTGTCCCCCAAAAAACTCCTGTGTTTATGCAGGAATATTCAGAGTTGAAATTATTGCATAAAAGGGCCATTACCTGATCAGTTGATTCCTGTATGCATAGACTAACAGTGAGATAATCCTAGGCAGGGAGTTTGCTAGAGGAGGTGAGTCACTGGGGAATATATGGAAGAGTTTATATTACCTACAGCTCTTTCCCCTCTATCTCTCTGTTTCTCAACTGCCACTGTTGAGCAGCTTTCCTCTGCAAATTCTTTAGTTGCAATACTGTGCTTCCCCTAGGGCCAGAGCTATGGAGCCAGCCAATGGGATCTGCAAAACCATGGGCTCAAGATAAGCTTTTTCTCTGCTAAATTGTCTTGATTAAGTGTTTTGGTCATAGTGACTAAAAACTGACAGACAAATACCAAAGAGATAAAAGTAAATAATCAATAAAATATGCTAAAATTGTCTAATAAAAATAATAATTATTTGTTATATTTTAAGTATTTTGTTTGGCTCATAATTTTAGCCCCAATGTGTTTTAATGCTCTTAAACCAACAGCTCTAAAAAAGAAAACCAAATTTATAAACCAACAAGAATAAAATTATAAATCTGCAAAGACAATTTTGTATATTCGTTGTAGAATATAAGCTAAACACAAATCTGTAGGTAAAATTGATATTTAATAGAATTAATTATTAGCTAGTTTTCAAAAGCAATAATGTCTATCTATTTTTGTATTATAGAATTTTTAAATATTTTAGTTAACAACTACAAGAAACATCTGTTTTGTTATTTTATTTTATAGGCATATGTAACTAAACACAAAGTTAAAAAGATAATTCATATAAAACATGCCTACTTTTCAAAATGCTGAGAATCAAACTTTTGGAAAACTTTTCAAAATTGTGGATCTCTTTTATTTCACAATTCTTTATCTCAATAAGTTAGAAAAAATAAACTAAAGCAAAAATAACTGAAGGGAAGAAATTATACAGGTAAGAACAGAATTACTGAAGTAGAATACCACTTTACAATATAGACAGCATAAGGGGAGAAATTAACTTATGGTTTCAATTTAATATTTAAAGACCTTGGAAGTTCTTATCTCCTCTATTACCACTGAAAGAAAATGGAGGACCAAATGGAAAACAATGATTTTTCTTGAAACAAACCATCATTCTGAATTTTCTCTTCCTTTCACCACATGAACACTTCAAAGAAAAATCATATGAGGACATAGCATGAGGGTGACCCTCTAAAATCCAAGGAAAGAATTCTTACCAGAATCTGACCTTGCTGCCACACATTGATTATGAACTATCCTCCAAGTGTGTGAAAAATAAATTTTTGCTATTTAAGCTACTTTTTCTATGGCCCTGAGATTTGGCAGCCCGCATTGACAAGGGCAAGAGCTAAAGATTTGATTATCTGAAATAGAGGCCACTGGAGTTATAAATCTGTAGCAACAGTTAAGTGGAAATCTTGACAAGTTTTTAGAGATTGTGTGTATATTTTTGTGATAGTAAAAATGCTTTGGGAATCGCATTCTTGGTAGGGAATGAGAATTAAGTGGTAAAAATTTAACATAGTTAAAAGGCATCAATCAATCATAGATGTTAGCTCCAGGAATTCCACAATATTCTCATGATGAAGAATAATCAAGAATTATCCTCTCATAATGTTGTGATGTGAACTGATAAATACAATAAATAAGAGTGTAAGTTATAGGTTATACATTGGTAAAAAATATAGATTGTAGGTATAGGATTTTGATAAGGGAGATAAGACAATTATAAAGCAAGAACTGTCATAGACAGGCCTAAGACTCCTTTCTGCTGCCTTTTGTAAAAAAGAAAGAAAGAAAGAAAGAAAGAAAACTGTTACAAGAGTTGTTTCTGAGAAACTGAAATGAAAGCTGTTTTCTTATAAAATTGTCTTTCTGTACTTTTTACCCCACAAATTGTACCCTACTCAGGATGCAGTGGGTGGTTGTGGTGAGCTACAACCTGGGTTTGAATGCCCTTATGGGTCTACGTGACTTTGAAGTAGATTCTCACCCCTCTGACCCTTGCCCAATTCAGAATGCAACTGTATAGCATCTGCTTGAACCCAGGACTGTGGTCAACTGAACTGCAAAGCTAATGCTTTTTTTACTTCTGTTTCTCCCTCATGTGCTGATTGAAAAATTCTACTCCTGTCTGGAGCCCACAGGCCCCTCTTATTAATATTTTATTTTCTATGATTGGCTAGCTTACATGACGATAAGCAAGTCACTAGGTTGTAGTTTTTGTGCTTATATTCTCTTAGATGGACCAGGAAGCCTCTGTCCTCCCACAGAGCTTGAGTCTCTGTGGTGGATGACAGTCCCTGTCCAGGTAAATAAAACTCTCTTTTGATTTGAATTCAAATTTAAAGTGCTTTCTGAGGCATCTCCCCATAACAATATCTATGGCAATGGAAAGAGAAAAGTGATTATTCTGAATTTGGAGAAGACTATAATTATATTCTGTATGCCAGATGAAAGTACTTTGAGAGACCTTATTCCAATTTGGGATGGACATTGCTCTCACTCCAGCTTCCTATCTAGGTTTTGACTGAAATTAAGTGGTAAAAATTTAACGTAGTTAAATTTGAGATTGAGATTTCAAGAAAATGTGGAAAATCTTCACTCAGAAAATTAAATACGTGGTGTTGAGGGATTTAGAGTAAAAAGAACACAATAAAACTTTCCAAAATAAATGACGGACACTGGCCTTCAGAGCTAAAATTATCTCTAAAACTATAATCCTTTTAGAATAAAATAGGAGCTAATGATAGCTGTAACCAAATCATGCAAAAGGAAATATGCAGAGAGAACATTTATTTGGGCCTCATGATCTCAGAGGTTCACTTTGTAAACAGCTAATTCAATTGCTCTAGGCTCAATATGCATCAGCATATCATGGTGGAAGGAGTCAGTGGAGGAAAACTGCTCTCCTCAAAACTGGTCGGGAGAAAGAAAGCAAAACTTGTAGTGACTGCAGGGTACATGCACCCTTCTTGAGCACATCTCATACCTCTAGGGACTTACCTCCTCCAGCCATACCCTACATGCCCAAAGCCATCAAAACTGGGATAAATTGATTAGGTTATAGCTCTTAAAATCCAATCACTTTACTTTGAACAATTCTGAATCAACACAGGAGCTTTTGAGGGAATGTCTCACATACAAACCATAACACAAAGTAAACTATGGTTGATTAGAGATATCTATATGCACCAAAAATAAGATAAAAGAAACAAAAAATGTTAATTTATATTTTATTAAGTTTTTAACATTCGGCTTTGATACAAATTTATATGCTATTAATGACATTTTATGTGAACACCCCCCCACCCTGAAAAAAAGTAGTATGATAATTAAATTTTCGTGTCAACTTGTGTTGGAGTTCCCCAATACTTACTTAAGCATTATTCTGTGAAGATAATTTTGGATGATATCATTGTTTAATCAGTGAGCTGATGAAAGCAGTTTGCCCTCCTGAGTAAGGAAT